>NC_089515.1:49901036-52301036 GCF_036850995.1 Saccopteryx leptura | reverse complement strand
GGGGAGCTGTGATCATGTGCTCGGGTGTACAAGCCTCGGGGGCCTCGGCCTTCACCCTGCCCCCGTGGGTAGGTTTATGCGCCACACCTGGGCCATGAAGCCTCGGCCCTGAGGGCAGGGGTGAGCACCTTTGCTCAGCTGTGGGTCTCCACCTGATTCCGGGCTTTTATCCTGCCCCTGCAGGAGGAGCCCACTGGCGGGATGGCTGGAAGCCTTGGCTCCACGAGCCGGGCGGTGCTGCGTGCTCACACTCGGTTGTGGGACTCTGACCGATTTGGGCTTTCGTTCCCCGCCCCCCCCCCCCCCACGGGAGGAGCCGGCTCCTGTGTCAGGCCGCAAGCCTTGGTTCCGCAGGCCTGGTGAGGCTGTGCTCCTGCGCCCTTCCTCAAGGGCGGGTCTCTGCCCCTTCTGGGGCCCCTGCCCTTCCCCCGCAGGCTGGATTGTGAGAGGCCCGCATCTGGGCTTGACTACTTTTGTGCGTCCCCTCTGCCCCAGCTGGGCAAGACTGAGCTCACACCCGGGCCTCAGTTGTGGCCATCTGGCTTCCGCCCTTGTCAATGGAACCGCACTTCTGCATCCTGCCGCCGCCCGCCCTCAGGTGAGCCCTCAGCCGTGTGGGTGGGGGTGCTGCAGCTCAGACCCTAACACTCAATATTATAGTGCCGAAAGCTCCCTCCTTCTAAGCTACTCTGCTCTAAGTACTGTGGGAGAGCTTGTTTGGCTGGTGTCCTGCTTCCCTTTGCGGGTATTGCTGTTTCCAGGGGAAATATTCACTTCAGATTTGGGGAGTGACTCAGCCCAGGGGTTAGGGTGGCTGGCCCTCAACGTGTTTCTCCCTGTGTCTCCTAGATTACACTCTCTTCCTGCTACTCTGGACCTCTCCTCTTTCCCCGTCCCCTGGAACCCCAGGTGAGTGGTTGTGAGAGAGGTGTTCTGTGTGGTTCCTTTAAGAAGAATCCTGGGTCTGAGAAATTAGTCTCTTTCTCACAAACAGTATTCTGACTTGTTTCCAGCTAAATACTGTCCATACACCTCTTCTAGGCTCTGGGGCTGCAGGCTGGGGCTTTGTTCCTGGGGCTCAGGACCCTCCCCTCTCTGCTAAACTCACTTCCCACCACGCGAGTCTCTCCAGGCTGCCGTTCGCTCCGGGGAGCTGGGCAGCCCTCTCTGCATTTCTGCTTTTCCTACCAGTCTCAGTGTGGCTTCTTCAGTGTTCTTTGGATAAAGAATCCTCTTAGTTTAGTTCAAAGTTGGTTTTTCCAGATGATGGTTCTTAAAATTAAGTTGTAATCCACTTTGGTTCTGGGAGGTGGAAGTTGGTATGTCCGCCTACTCCATCGCCATCTTGCCCTCTCTCAATAATGTGATTCTTTATGTTACACAGTACTTTTAATAATCATTTCTGAAATGGAGCTGGCTCATAACTCTGTCCTCTCAAGGCTGCGCATTTCTCTTCCTGCTGAATCGAAGGGAATAGACAGGAATGGACAGGAATCTGTCCACACGATTGTGAGCTCGTCCCTCCCTCCTCCCTCTCCCACATGCCCTCATTGCTCCAGCTACTCACCCACTGGTGCAGTCTGACAGTGAGAGGGTGACATCTGACGGAGGGTACCCAATTGCTTGAATGGCCTCTCACCCACAAGGAGCCTGAACTTCCCATTCCCCTGCCGGCAATGAGCCTGGGCCAGGCGGCCAGGCGGTACACAGCTGAGTTTGGACTGCTTTAGCACTCTCTCAGTTTACAAACAAGAGGCCTCATTTGGAAGAAAAATCTATCTGATGATTTCTTTGTGTCCATCCATGTGGAAAAAAAATGTCTGTTCAAAGACGGAGGGGCATTAGAGGTGGCTTATTAACTCTTCAGGCTGAATCATGATGGTCAAGGGCCAATTGGGAGATCATTACTCATCCTTAATCTCCAGACGGGAAAGAAAAGAAACAAGGAGTGCCGGTTCTGGGTTCTCACTATATAAAAATACGAAGCTGATTTTTATTGTCACTCTCTCTAAATAGCTCTTCCACAAGCAGTGCAGTTCGTCCCGGTAGGAGGTGATCAAAGGCCTCCTGACTCTTAATCGTGTTTTATGATGATATGAGAGGATGCAATTAGGGTCACTGGTCGATAGAAAGCTGCAGAGAGTTACTCGAAGTCTTCTGGGTTTTAGCCAAACTGTCCGAGGTGCCGACTCCCTGGGTCCCAACTGGCTGCCATGCAGGCCAGGGCTGCCACCGCCCAGGTTGTCCACAAGTCATCACTGTGTATGGGTTGGAAGGCTAAAGCTAAAAACTTCACGGGAGGGATGGATGACGGTTAAGGTTCACAGTTGAATAATTCCACACATCCGTATTGGGAAGGTTTATTGATTTTTCAATAATGGAGGGAGGGAATGACATGTAAGACTGAAAAGACAGCAGGGAAAAGAGGGAGTTTTCTTCCTCTTAGCACAGTACCTGAGTCTTTTGTAAGCGAGGTGCGATAGCGCTCCGTTAAGGAAGAACAATCCTTTTTTTGCATTTTGGAGATAAAATATGTTCTAAGGAGAGATGAGTCAAATGCAGGCATTGGTTTTGGGGTGTTTCTGGTCTTTTCATTGTAGACTGTTTTTTCTATCACTCTCCTATGGGCATTTTCCCCCTAAGCCAGTGGTTCTCAACCTTTCTAATGCAGTGACCCCGCAATACAGTTCCTCATGTGGCGGTGACCCCAAACCAAAAAATAATTTTAGTGGCTACTTCATAACTGTAATTTTGCTACAGTTATGATTCAAAATGTAAATACCTGATATGCATTATGTATTTTCCGATGGCTTTAGGCGACCCCGCGGGGGTCGCAACCCACAGGTTGAGAACCGCTGCCTTAAGCTCTCAGAAGCCTCTCTTACGTTGAAGACCCGGGAGGATGTGTGAGTGTGGTTGGGACACTGCTTCAGAAAACAACATGGGAGTTTGGACCATGTGTAGCTGGGACAGCCTTTGTCCGCAGGTTGGAGTGCGAAATGAACAGAGATGCCAAGCAGGGGGAGGATCTTTCCTGGAGATCTGCATCTGGGAACAGCGTCATTGGTCCTCAACAGTTGAAGTGAGTTCTTTCTTGAAGGCAGGGGAATGCAAAAATATCTCACCTCACAAGTGACCATGAATCGATTGGTTGAACAGAGTTCTGAGGGCGTGTCTGGGCTCAATGATGAAGATGTCGCAATAGATTACTGATAATCTACTCTTGTATGTGTGTGTGTGCAGGGACAGTGGTGTGCAGACTAGGTTCGGCTATTCCTGCATTGGATTATCTGCAAACTCTTCCCATTGTTTGAGATGCTGGACACCAGAGGGCCCTTCTGACCTCTGCTTGGTGTCGTAATTGAGAACAGGCCAACTTTGCTTTGTCCAGCTTTGGGGTAGCAAACAGTGTCCGTCTCGTCTTTCTTGAATTTTATCTGTTTAGGGGAAAGTTGGGTTCTTCCCCACTTTTTTACAGGAAGGGTGTCAAACTTGCTTAATCTCAGTCAGGATGGGGATCTGTTCATCTGGCAATGTTTTAGGAATGGGCGTATGAGCAATTCTGGCCAAGAAAGTCTTTTCTGAGTCACAATTTGTTAAGTTTTATTTGCTTTAACGAGTGATTCAAAAGAGGGAATTCTCTCCTGGTCTTTGTTTTGCAGGAAGGAGCTGATTAGAGCTGTTTTCTTACTCTTAATGAAAGGCACGTTGGGAGACACTACCCTTTCTAGAAATAATGCGCCCATATTGGTTGGAATTATATGTTCCTTTAATTTTTTGGGGGTAATCAAATAACAAGCAGGATTTAATATGGACAAAAGTCATATATTTGTAACCCGTGAAGGCTAACTAATACGATAAAATAATTTGCAAGAGAAGGCTTGACTATAACTGTTTTTTAACAGTTTATTGGAGTCTATATGACAGATAATAAATTGAATATATTAAAAGCGTACAATTTGTTTGATTTTGACATATGCATACCTGTGTAAATATTGTTTTTTAGCATAAGGTTTTTTTACCTGTAATTGTAATGATATGGTTTGGTAAATTTCAATTTCTGCTTACTTATTGCTAATCTATTTCTAGGTAGAAATTTTGTGTGTGACTCGTGTATCCTGTGGTCTTTATAACTCACTTATTAATTCTTGTGTCTTTTTTTTTTGTAGTTTGCGTCAGACTTCTACATGATCTGTGAGTAAATCCAGCTTTATTTTTTCCTGTTCAATCTGGGTGCCATTTATTTATTTTCTTTGCTTTATTGAATTGGTTGGATTCCCCCACATAATATTGAAATGATATCATTAGAGTTGACATTCTTATCTTACTCCTGTTGTTAAGGGGAAAATGACTAGTCCTACACCATTAAATACCATGTTAGTGATGAGAGTTTATAGATGCTCATTATCAGGTTGAGCAAGTTCCCTTTTATTCCTGGTCTGCTGAAAAATTGTGGTCAGAAATGGAGTTTGCTAAATGCTTATTTTTCCATGTGTTGAAATGATTACATAGTTTATTAGTTGGGGTTTGTTAATGTAGTCAGTTACATTGCTTGATCTCTGAATGTCAAAGCAACTTTGGTTTTCTGTGATAAACCCCACTTGGTCATGTTGTGTTACCATTTGTATAAATTGTCGGGTTGAATATGTTGAAATATTATCTGGAATGTTTGCTTTTTTAATCAAGAGGAGTATTTTTCTGGATTTGGAATTTATTTGTCAGAAGTTGATCTCTCAGTAATGCTGGCTTCTCGAACATACTGGGAAGTATTTCCTCCTAGCCAGTTGTCCGGGTGAAGTTGTGAGAAATTGGTGTTATCTCTTTTTTAAATGTTCTGTAACCCTCAACTATGAAATCAGCAGGCCTGGTGTTTTTTTTTCTGCAGAAGTTTTAACTGTGAATTCAATCTTTACCATAAATATAAGATCATTCTGATTGCCTGTTTCTTGTTAAATGAGCTTGGGTAGTTTGTGTTGGTCAAGAAATTGACCAACTCCATCTAAGTGGTTAAATTTATTGGCATTATCTTGTTTATAATATTTTCGTATTGTCTCTGTCATGCATGTGGAAGCCAAAACGATGCTGCCTCTCACATTCTTGATATTTATGATTTATGTCATCTCTCTTTTCCTTTACTGATCAGGCAACTAGAAGGTTGTCAATTTTATAAATCTCATGCAAGAACCATGTTTGGTTTCATTGATTGTCTCTATTACTTTATGTTATTTTTTTCAATGAGTTCCACTTTGATCTTTATAATTTTCTTTCTTCTTCCTACTTTTCTTTTAATTGGCTTTGGTTTTCCTATTTTTTTTTTTTTTTAAATTTGGGACAAGAGACCTGAAGATTCAGTAGTGTTTATGTTTGTTGTTTGTTTATTATTTAATGATAATATTGCTTGATAATATATATCCATGTTGAGAGGACTTTGGGGTAACATTTTTTATGGGTACCTAGAAAACTAAGAGAAAAATATTGGCTTTGTTAACTTCATGGGAAAAATGAACAAAAGCAAGAAGCTGATCAAAACCGAGAAATAAACAGTATTTAAGTGGTCATGGTAATATTGTACATATACTAAATATCGGATTAACCAGACTTTGTTATAATGTTACTGAAAAATTGAGTGGGTAAGTATGTGTTTGTCTGTGTTGGGGGAAGAAGGTAAGTGCTTGATTCTTATTTTCTATAGACGGCAATGTATCATGTCTGCATTGGAACAGATGAGAAACAGCAAAGCAAAAATACCATGTTCAACCATGAGAGTAAATAATTGAAGCAGTCAGCGAGAAAGCTGGAGTTGGTTTACTCTTGGGGAGTAGGTTTTGGGAATGAAGAGTCAAGGAAGTCCTGTTTTTTTATTTTATTGGACTTTCCCAAGTGTATCCCTTTTGCTTTTCTGCAAATAAGTATTAGGTAAAAACTAAAGTAACATAAAAGAATTCTCAAAGGATTGCTCTAAAGATCAAATGTAAAAACACGATATACTCTTGTTGAACTGTAACTCACAATATAAATAATTATTGTTTTGTTATTGTCATAATTATAGGCAACTTGAGTAGCTCACCATAATTGTCATAGTCCCGCCGTTAACCAACTATGGATAATGTACCTAAGTCATCACTTATTCATCTATAAAATAGGAATTTCTGTCTACTCCATAGGGTTCTGTGTAGCTCAACTCTATGCACGATTTTTAAATTCAGTATGAGGGTTGTTCTTCTAAATGATAATTATAAACATCTCCTAAGATCTGTTTCACAAGGCTGGAGATGGGGAGGGGGGGTTAGACTCACCTAGATGCTTATTTTCTAGAGAGATTTACTTCTGTTTCCTGGGATTGATCACCTAGGAGGTTTCATTCATTTACGTATTCATTCATTCATTATTCATTATTCAGTCATGCATTATTACTTTGATTCATTCATTTTAAGAATATAAGGTGTTTCAGATCTTGGGTCAACTGCTGTTTCTTGTCCTATCCTGACTGGTCACCATGGCTCCATGGCTGACATGGGCTACTCTTGTCTGTATCAGGCAGGCATATAAGAACATAAATATTTAACCTTCAGAGAAAGGACTCGCTTACTGGAACTCTGAATGTATGAACCAGGGTTATAAATCTCGCCATGGCGTCTCAATATGCATAAGAGAATGAAACCACATGAATGACAGAGCTAACTCTCACCGTGGATGGTTTAAAAGCATGGTCCCTTGTCCCTCTCTCTTAAAACAGGGGTCCCTCTGAACACAGACACAATCGTCAGACACACAATGAAATTTATCTTTTAAAGGGGCCCCTGCTGTCTCCTCCCGGTTCATGGAAATTTGTATCAAGACTGTCCAAAAGTTCAAAGTAAATTATATCTTACAGCTGCCAATAGGTTTTGTTTCGCTGGAAATGAATCATTTCACGTCACCCACAGTAGATCGAAAGGCAAGTTCTCATTCTTTGGCTGCCTGTCAGGAAGACGGGGGCAGAAGGGGGGTCTACAGGACAAAAATGGGGGGGGGGGCGGAACCCTGCCGATCAAGCCGCCTGGTGCTACTTATGTGTTCTATTTGAAGGTGTCTACTTAAGGGAACCCGTTAGTTAGCAAAGAGAGGTTGAATTCCTTCTCTGTGCACAAACCTGTCTTAGATGCTAAGATGAAACTTGAAACTTTAGCCTGAATAGATGTAGAGCATATCCCCAAAGGCTGACATACCCCAACTTGGGCAAAAGCAATATTAGGTCAAGTTGTAGGGAGGGTCTGGGGTCTGAGGGTCCCTTATGTCCAGCTGCTTTGACATAACATTTTATGGAACTGCTAGGACGTTCTGTTACGGTCTTCCTTCTACTTATGAGAATATCAAAATTCAAAGAGTTTAGCTTCCCCGATATAACTGGTGTGAAGTAACTGCTATATATGTGCCCCCCTCCCCAATTGAAGTATCCCTTTCCTTCTAGGGCTGATAGATTCTTCCTGGCCCAGGTGTTAAGCTACATCAGAAATCTTTACTGGTGTCACTCATGTTTCTTGCTCTGTCCTTGAAATGCCCGGGGCCCTTGGATCTCCCCAGCTTGGCTTCTGGTCCTCCGATAGTCCTCTCCTCCATTTTCCTCTCATTTTCTCTATTTTTTTCCCCCTAATTTATTTATCGGCATAGTAAAGTGTCTATCTCTTCAGAGCCGAGACTGCAGTTATTTGTCTCTGTGTCTTCAACACATAGCACAATGTCTCGCTCGTGACAGATGTGCGGTGGATGGGTGACTAAGAGTAGACTTGAGTCCACCGCCTCCCCAGCCCTCAATTCCCGCCAGTCCTTGAAGACGTGCCTCCCTCAACATCACCCCTGATCTGGACTCTTTCCCTCCATCTTGTTACTCTTGTAACTATATACCCTTCCTTCCCAACACTATCGTGCTCCTTCCTTAAAATTTATTAAGTGAAACTTTTACTTGAGCTGAGTTTTCCCTGTCACGAGAGAGACAGCGTTGCGTCAGCAGATGAAAGAGTACCGTGTGATTCCAGTCCCCTGCTGGAATGTCTGTGGTCCCTCCATGAACTGACTCGTCTCTTCTGTGTGTGAAAGCGAACACGATATGTGAGGAGCCTCCAGTTTTTTTTTGTTTTTTTTTTTGGTATTTTTCTGAAGCTGGAAACGGGGAGAGACAGTCAGACAGACTCCCACATGCGCCCGACCGGGATCCACCCGGCACGCCCACGGGGGGGGGGGGGCGACGCTCTGCCCCTCCAGGGCGTTGCTCTGCCGTGACCAGAGCCACTCTAGCACCTGGGGCAGAGGCCAAGGAGCCATCCCCAGCGCCCGGGCCATCTTTGCTCCAATGGAGCCTCCCTGCAGGAGGGGAAGAGAGAGAGAGGAAGGAGGAGGGGGGGATGGAGAAGCAAATGGGCGCTTCTCCTGTGTGCCCTGGCCGGGAATCGAACCCGGGTCCCCCGCCCGCCAGGCCGACGCTCTACCGCTGAGCCAACTGGCCAGGGCGAGGAGCCTCCGTTTTTAATCAGCAGAGTTAACGTGAAAATCTGAGCTCTCAGCCAAACCTGGAAACACCCGCCTGGCAGTTGATTCCTCCTGCAGTGACTGGACCAGCCCCAGGAACAGGCGACTCACCTGAAACACGTTGTTGTTCGCCTGCTGGTGCTATGAAGACAGCTGCAAACCTCCACGACATCAAGCGCCCCGTCCTTTGGGCAAAACGCAAAGCGGACAGCCCCGGGGTCGCCAGCAACACTCCACAGGGTGACCTCCGTGTGCCTTATCAGACTAGCCATGAAGATCACCCGCTTAGTGAAATACAGATCTTTTCTTACAGATAGAGGCGGTTATGAGCATTAATTCTGCCTCTGATCTCGCAGCAGTCACTGGGCTCATCATTCAGCTGGGAGCCTCAGACGTAGCCCAGCCACCCGCTGAAGATCAAATGGAAGAAACATTTAATAGAATGTGTTCATTGCATTGTTGTGTATGTGAGTGCAATTTGGTTTCTGATTAAACAGACAAAAGCATTTCCTTTTTTTAAAAAAGCTTTTAAATAAGTCATAATATTGACCTAGCTGTTCCATTTCTAAGTGGGACTTCAAGGTTTGACTTCAACATTGTAGGAGTCTCCATTGTCTGAAAGTCCAGGTTAGATTCAAATGGAGTAAACAGGTGACTGATTATTTTTTTATTATTTTTTCTGAGTGCATTATGTGTTAGACTGTTCTTAGAATTACCTAAGGAATATACTTGTCTAATTATAAGCAAAACACATTTATTTCCAGCATAAAATGGCTCTAAAAGAAAAATTGCACTGGTAGGAATTTGGAGAGAAAGTAGCAACCATAAAATTCAGAGCATGTCTATAGGTTGGTCTCACTGCAAAGGTTTTTCTTGAAATCCTCATTGTTCTTTGGAAACACAACACACTCATCTCCCTGGTTTTCTTATTCACACTATATTAACAATAAAAATAGAAGTTTTGAGGGGTTACTAGAGGCAGGTAGACCTATAGCTGCATGGGTCACCAGCTGAGAGCTTGGCAGGAAGAAGAGGGTTAAAAAAAAAACCCAGCAACAAGGCACTGGCCAGGTAGTTCAGTGGGTAGAGCGTTGTCCCAGTGCACTGAGGTCGTGTGTTCGATCCCTGGTCAGGGCACATAGCAGAAGCAACCAATGAGTGCACAACTAAGTGGAGCAACTCTGTGGAAGAATGAGTTGATGCTTCTCTCTCTCTCTCTCTCTCTCTCTCTCTCTCTCTCTCAAATCAATGGAAAAATTTATTTAAAAAGCAACAACATTTTAAAAACTATTGCAGTTAGAGAAAAGGAATTCTTTGGGGTGACTTAATGTCTTCCTGAGGACACCCGTCTTGGACACCAGTCCTGAAGATTGACGCTAATTTTGATGTTCAGTGCAATGGTTTTATGATCCCCAAAGGCAGCTGCGGTTATTTGGATATGTGTTCCTAATGGATTTCACAGTTAGCAAGAGTTCCATACCCAAATATTCCAAAGTGGGTACGCTTGGATGCTCGGAGTGTTAGGCTTTAATCACCAGAAAATAGACTCATCCGGAAAATACTACCCTTTGGTAATGCTACAGAAGCATGATTAAGAAATAATAATGGATGAACAGTAATCAATCATCAGAGTACCTTGAGAGCTCGCCCCCTTCCAGGCTCTGTTGGGATGACATCACATAATGGTTTCATGCAGTTCTTACAGAGAGCCATCAGGCTTGTCTTCACAAGGGCACTGAGGGACAGAGAGGGTTGGTATCTTACCCAGCACCACACAGCAAAGTTCCAAGGGGGAAAAACATCACTGATATAAAAATAGTGGTAATCTGTAGTTCTACTAAAAACCTATAAAATAAATGGTGGGTTTTTTTTATGTGTGTGACAGAGACAGAGAGAAAGACACACACAAAGAGAGACAGAGAGAGGGACAGATAGGAACAGACAGACAGGAAGGGAGAGAGATGAGAAGCATCAATTCTTTGTTGCGGTACCTTAGTTGTTCATTGACTGCTTTCTCCTATGTGCCTTGATTGCAAGGCTACAGCAGAGTGAGTGACACTTTGCTCAAGCCAGTGACTTTGGGCTTAAGCCAGTGACCTTGATGTCATGTCTGTGACCCATCATTCAAGCTGGTGAGCCCAAGCTCAAGCTGGCGACCTTGGGTTTTGAACCTGGATCCGACTGGGACATTCTATGCTCTATCCACTGCACCACTGCCTGCTCAGGCAATAAGTGTTTTCTGATCTTATAGCATAAACATGCATTTTATCATAATTCACAATATCTAATCATATATGACTTTGGCCTCATAGTTCACTTCTATCAATAAATGTACAGTTCCACAAAATAGCATTTTAGAAACGTTAAGTGAATCATACATTTTATATAAGAAGAAGAAACGGGAGGCCAAACACCAGGCACACTCCACCTTTCCAGAGAAGAGCTGATTTCAAGAAAGCGCCATTCCATGGCAGGGGTCCCCAAACTTTTTACACAGGGGGCCAGTTCACTGTCCCTCAGACCGTTGGAGGGCCGCCACATACAGTGCTCCTCTCACTGACCACCCATGAAAGAGGTGCCCCTTCCGGAAGTGCGGCGGAGGGACGGATAAATGGCCTCAGGGGGCCGCATGTGGCCCGCGGGCCATAGTTTGGGGACGCCTGTAGGGGACCCGCTACCAGAGGCTGGGAAATTCACTTGTGAACATGAAGGACTAAAAGGTTTAAGCGATACAAGCTGACGGGAGATGCAAGTGTCCTTGATAACTTATTCATGACTGAGCAAAGAATAAGGAACTGTGTCGTCGACGAGATATCCTGCCCCAGAGCCTGTCAAGTAAAGAGAAGGAAGCGTGAACCTCACTGGCGCCCTGCTCTTACCAGGTCACGTTCTCTGCTGTGGTTCCGAGCTCCTCTCTGACCTGGACCTGCCCGCTGTCCGTCCTCCTGCCTTCCAGCCCCCACCCTGCTCTCCTTTCCGACACGCGCTGGCCACTGACTCTCCTCCGGGCCCCTGGGCCCCTTCTCTCCCCGCCGCGGACACTGCCTACCTTGCTAGTCTCAACTTCAAGTTTTTTTTGTGTGTTTTTTTTTTTTTTTTTGTATTTTTCTGAAGCTGGAAACGGGGAGGCAGTCAGACAGGCTCCCGCATGCACCCGACCGGGATCCACCCGGCATGCCCACCGGGGGGCGTTGCTCTGTTGTGACCAGAGCCACTCTAGCGCCTGGGGCAGAGGCCAAGGAGCCATCCCCAGTGCCCGGGCCATCTTTTGCTCCAATGGAGCCTCGGCTGCGGGAGGGGAAGAGAGAGACAGAGAGGAAGGAGAGGGGGAGGGGTGGAGAAGCAGATGGGCACCTCTCCTGTGTGCCCTGGCCAGGAATCGAACCCGGGACTTCTGCATGCCAGGCTGACGCTCTACCACTGAGCCAACCGGCCAGGGCCTCAACTTCAAGTTTTAGATGCTATTTCTTTTGGAGAGCTGGCCTGGCGTGGGTGGTGCTGGACGATCCTTTGGGTCACTGCCCTCCTGCCGTGATACGCACTTGGCTGTCCCTGTTCACAGAGGTGTGTGTGCCTCTGGTCCTGCCCTGCAGCGTCTTTGGAGCCTGTGTGTGCGGGGATGCTGGCGTGTGCCTGTCCTGCAGGTCCTGTCCTGCAGCGTCTTTGGAGCCTGCGAGCGCTGCGTGCGCGGGGATGCTGGCTGTCCTATCTGTCGCTGTAGCTCCTGAGAGTCGGGGAATAGATTTTTGCCCGGACGATTCAACGAATGTCTGATTTGATTGTAACCTCCTGCAATTTCACGTACGTGTCCACCCTACCCACCTGCTGAAATGACATCGCCCCTGAAAGTCACCAAACAGAGGACCATGGCTGAGCCACCCAGCATGAGCTTGACTGCTGGGAGCCACCCAGCCTCAACTTGAGAGCCACTTAAGAGAAGTAGAGCTTGCTGGAAAGGGGATGGCTGTCCCCACTGATAATCACACGAGGACAAACTTATTCCTGGGGCTAGAGCAAGGAACGAATTCCCTCCCCTCTGTTACCCTGTTTGCCGTCACGGCAACACTGTGTCCGCTGAGGTGGCAGCAAGGTGCCGAGATTGCAGAACTGTCCTCAGCCACCTGTGACCTAGCAACATGGGTGGCCCTGCCTGTCCCCCCCACCCCGTTTGTAAGTTTATTTATCCAAGAGGTTTTTCTGAAGAATATTAAAATAAAATTAACACTCAGCCAAACATTAGCAGCTGTGATAAAGAGAGGAGGGTCGTAAGCCGTCGGGGACCCTGGGAGCTCTGGCCACCTGCCCGTGGTGGTCACAGCCCTCGCTCAGCAGGAAAGTGGTCCCTCCCTGTCCCCGGCAGCGGCACTAGAAAAGTCTCTGCTGTCACTTGAATCCTTTTTACTGACAATCTCCCTTTACGGCCTGGTTTCAGGGCGCTTGACAGGTTTTGTTGCTGTTGTCGTTGTTAAATCACCCTCCTGCCCGGGGGACTGCGCGTCTCCCTACTTGTCATTCTGTCCTCGGTGTCACCTTCTCAAGGCCACATGCACGCCTCCCAACCGTCAAGCTCATGTGTGTCTGAATCCAGAAACGCAGACGCGATGGACACCCGCCGATGGTGACGAATTAAAAGCTGAAGAGCGGGGCTAATGGGGGAGGGGGGGGGCTCCGAGAATGGCGTCGGGCAGCAGTTAGGACAGGGGGCACGCTTCACAGGGTGGCATCTGACTCCCGTGTCTCCCCAGGAAAGCTTTCAAAACAAGGGCCCAGTTCCGCACCGTCGCGTTCTCGATCTTCCATCCGGGTCCAGACTCCCCTTCAGGGGGTCTTCTCTCTGTGTAGCCCGCACGTCCACTGACCTGCATGGGCCAGACGTCTCTGCTTGCCCGTGGATTCACTCACATGCCCCCCTGCCCACCTGCTGCAATGCCGTTGCTCCTTGAAGCCAGCACGCACAGCACCCTGGCTAGGTCGCCCAACACAGCCTGGAGGGCAGTTTATAGAAGCCGTGCTTTCTTGAAAGGGAATGGGTGTCCCCGGCGATAATCAGACAAAGACCAAATAACACTTGGGATGAGGGCAAAGGGCAAGGGCCTGAAGAAGAGCTCCCTCTCGCTATGGGCTCAGACTGGCCCAGACTCCTTGTTGTGAGGATACCCAGAGCCGCCCTGGATTTGGAGACGTCACCGCTGGTTTAGGGGCCAGAAGACCCCCCCACCCCCCGGTGACAGAAGCACAGACACCCGGAAGTGGGAGCCATTGTCCTCCGAGATAACACCTTCATTCAATTGATTGTTCAGGTTCATTGTTCTATGATTCAGTTGTAGCTCCAGCTTGGTCCTGGGAGGAGGGGAGTGTAGCTTCCACCCGCTCTGCTGCGATGTTGGCTGCCTGACCTTCAAATGACTCGTGAGTTCTTGGCATGATCCCTGCCAAGGGGAAAGCCAAGATTTGCTTGAAAATATATTATCTTTAGAGAAATATGCTCCATTTTCTCCAGTCCGTTTATGCTTTCAATCTGGTTTTTTTCTTCTTTCTTTCTTTGAAGTAAAGCTCACCATCTTGTAACTTCTTGACAGAGCTCTGTGCTCCGGAGTCCATAGAAGAAGTCAAAGCCCACATGCCTATGACAGGCCTTTCAAACGTGCAGGCAGTTCCCACGTCTCCTTCCCTCGGACTTTTCCTTTCGAGATAAAACAACCGCTTCTATGTCGGGCGTGTGCGCTGCCCGGGGCTCGCGCCTGCTCTGCGGCCCCATCCTCTCCTGGATTCTGTCAGGAGCCCTGCCTGGCAGAGGCCGTGATTGACATGTGTGGATGAAGAAACTGAGGTTTAGAAAAGCAACTGCCTTGGGTGCCCCCGAGACTGGCACCCCACAGTCGACCTTCCCCTCACCCAGCTTGACTGACCCCGCGCAGGGGAGCTCGGCTCCTGGAACCTGCCCTCGATGGCCCAGTCCCTGCGTGGCCCTTGTCCCCAGCGACGCCTCCTGCAGCGGACACCCCTTGTTCCCTCTACTCTGCCTGTGGCTTCTGTTACGGTGACCGGCCCCCACATCCCAGCCAGGTGTCACCTAGGAGCCGGCCTTGGCCTGTGTGACTTCAGGACCTTTGGGCACCGAGACTGAGTTGGCGTGAGAGGCTGACCCAGGCGCCAAGTCGAGCTCTCCTTTGGGACTTTTTTTTTAAAAAAAACTGGAACTTGGAGGAGAGGTCACCCTCCTCGGACAGGAGGAATTGTAAGAGAGAAAGTGTGGGAAAGGCTGGCAGCCACCTTGAGGAGTAAACTTATTTACAGAGAGTGAAAAGAAGTGTGACAGGGCAGAGGAGAGAGGGTGAGTGTGTGTGTGTGTGTGTGACAGGGGGAGAGAGAGAGAGAGAGAGAGAGAGAGAGAGAATAGGTCATTACCCATGTCTCTGCCTAACTGTTCTTAAAACGGAGCTTCAGCCCTGGCCGGTTGGCTCAGTGGTAGAGCGTCAGCCTGGCGTGTGGAAGTCCCGGGTTCGATTCCCGGCCAGGGCACACAGGAGAAGCGCCCATCTGCTTCTCCACCCCTCCCCCTCTCCTTCCTCTCTGTCTCTCTCTTCCGCTCCCGCAGCCGAGGCTCCATTGGAGCAAATATGGCCAGGGCGCTGGGGATGGCTCCTTGGCCTCTGCCCCAGGCGCTAGAGTGGCTCTGGTCGCAACAGAGCGACGCCCCGGAGGGGCAGAGCATCGCCCCCTGGTGGGCAGAGCGTCACCCCCTGGTGGGCATGCCAGGTGAGTCCCAGTTGGGCGCATGCGGGAGTCTGTCTGACTGTCTCTCCCTGTTTCTAGCTTCAGAAAAATACAAAAAAACAAAACAAAACAAAAAAACGGAGCTGTGTCCCCGGTGGGTG
This sequence comes from Saccopteryx leptura, assembly GCF_036850995.1. Classification (NCBI taxonomy): domain Eukaryota; kingdom Metazoa; phylum Chordata; class Mammalia; order Chiroptera; family Emballonuridae; genus Saccopteryx; species Saccopteryx leptura. The sequence continues at coordinate 52,285,653 of NC_089515.1, read as the reverse complement.
AACCCCACATTTGATTTTCACGAGCCAGTGTCTTATTATGGCTACAGTTGGATTTTCACCCCTGATAAACACCAGGGTCCTGTCCAAAGTGGGACCTTTCATGTGACAGAGCCTTGCATTAAATCAGCCCATTCAGGTGGGGCGGGGATGCCCTAAGAGTCCCTTCTGTCTCACGCTGTGAAGTCCGCTCTGTCTTCATTAGGCCACAGCTAAGCAGTTGGCTCAACGATTGCTGCCGTCCCCTGGGACTCGGACCATATGCCCACCCAGTCTGTGGCTCTAGGCAACTTGGTATAAAAGTGTGGAGACAGTGTGGAGACGTAGAGCCCCTCCCAGCCTTTCATAAGAGTCTGCGGAGAAGGCCGGTAACACTGGCTGATTTGAAAGCCAATAGGAAAGAGCAAGACCACATAGATTTGCAAGATTTAAAAGCACAATGGTTCATTCAAATGCGTTGTAATCATGGTCAATAGTTTTTCCCTTCAAAGAAGGACATGAGAAAAAAAAATGATACATGCGTAGTTAGGAAATGGGAGAAACAGATGTTGGAGGGACGTAATGTTGCGAAGGTTGCTAAAAACAATGGTAACAGCCCTCGGACGGAGCAGCAGCCTTCCTGGGCAGCCTGTCACTGAGCAGAAAGCATTTTTATCATTACAAGGTGGAGACCATTGGCCTTACTATTGAGCCGTCATTTGCATTGGAATTGGACAAAAGTGACTTACAGTTGATCAATTGTCTGCAAATTAGCATCAGTCTTAAAGAGGTTGCAAAAGATCTGGACCCTAATCAATAGTAGGTGGCCAGGGGGTTCTCAGGTGAGCTGGTGAGACAGTTCCCTAACTCGGAAACCAGGCTCTCTCTATTGCTTTTGTTTACTTTACTTGCAAGTGTTAGATTGTTCTTTTTCTTTTTTTTTTTTTTTGTCATCAAGACATAATATTTGTATGAACTGAGGCACCTTCTGTGTGTCAGTCGTGGTCATTGTAGACGGTCAGCAAGTTTTCGCCCTACCCCAGAACCTACCTGACCCTGCGTCACCAAGGACCATACCATATACTTTATGTGTAATTATTTCATTTAATTCCATAATCACCCTGTGATCTAGCTCTCATTACCCAAAATCTACAGATAAAAAAGCTGAGACCTAGAGGATTTGGGTCGTCTGAGCACGTTGTACCTTAAGGACATCAGGAGGATGCTTCATAAAGATGTCGGTAAATTGTACTTATCACAATTTAAAAAGTCTGCCTTGTGAAAGACCCAGTGAGAAGAATGAAGAGACAACCGACAGACTGGGAGAAAGTATTTCCAAATCACATATTCGACTGAGGATGTGCATGGGTTCTATGTATATAAAGAACTCTCAAAACTCCAGTATTAAAACACAAAAGTACACAGTCTGATTAGAAAATGCACTAAAGCCATGAACAGACATCGAAGAGGCTATGCACACGGCAAGTAAGCCCAGCAAAAGATGGTTAACACCATGAGCCATTAGGGAAATACAAAGTCAAACTAAGGTAAGATGATGCTACATGCCTATCAGAGGAATTAAAAAATAATAATGCCCAGTGCTGGTGAACATGTGGAGAAACCACCTCACGCATGCGTTGCTCATAAGAATGGCAAATGGTGACGTCGTTCCGCAAAAGAGTTTTCAGTTTCTTAGAAAAGGAAACATGGGTCCACCGTATGACTAAGCAGTAGGATTTTGGGCATTTCTCCAAGGAAAGTGAAAACTCATGTCACACAAAAACCCATGAGTGAATATTCAGAGGAGCTTTATGTATCTAGAGTGTGATGTCATGTATCTCTTTATACATGAGGTGATGGTGCATCAGATTAACACACACACACAAACACAGGCACACACGAGTGTGTGTGTGAAACTGACATCATCCAAATATGGTCAGTTGGTTCGAGCTGCTGTATCATTTTTTTGGTTATGATATTTTACCGTAATTTTTTTTTTCTTGTATTTTTCTGAAGTTAGAAACGGGGAGGCAGACAGACTCCTGCATGCGCCCGACCAGGATCCACCCGGCACGCCCACCAGGGGGCGATGCTCTGTTGCAACCAGGGCCATTCTAGTGCCTGAGGCAGAGGCCACAGAGCCATCCTCAGCACCTGGGCAAACTTTGCTCCAATGGAGCCTTGGCTGTGGGAGGGGAAGAGAGAGACAGAGAGGAAGGAGAGGAGGAGGGGTGGAGAAGCAGATGGGTGCTTCTCCTGTGTGCCCTGGCCGGGAATCAAACACCAGGCCGATGCTCTACCACTGAGCCAAACGGCCAAGGCCTATTTTACTGTAATTCTAAGATCTTACATATTGTAATAAGTAAAAGTGGGGAAAAGTGGGCGAAGGGTACACAAGACATCTCTATTATTTCTATACAACTGTATGCCAATGTTCAACTTTCTCAAAGTAAAAAGCTTATAAGTAAGTTTACACTGTGGAAGAAACACTCTTGCTCTGGTCAGGTAGCTCAGTTGGTGAGAGCATCATCCCCAATACGCCGAGGTTGTGGACACACATAAGAACCAATCAATGAATGCATAAATAAGTGGACCAACAAATTGATGTTTCTCTCTTTCTCTTTCTCCCTCCTTCACTCTATATAAAATCAGTAAGTAAAAATTTTAAAAAAGAGAAACATTCTGTGTCCACATCTGGGACCCCTGCTCATTGGATGAGTGACAATCGGCATTTTACCTGATATTTCATGACCACAGTTTTCTCATCTGCGTAATGGGAATCACCGTAGTAGTTAATTTACACAGATATTGATTAAGTGGTAGATATACGTAGAATGATCTCAGCCTAGTGTCTAGCACAGAGTCACCAATCAATAAATGTTATCTGTTATTAACAATGAAAGAGAGTGCTGAGATTTGAACGCGGATCTGTCGAGTACACAATTTCATTCTGTTAAAAATGAAAATGATGGATTAGCTGGTGATTCCTTCCTCTAATTTTACCTGAAGAGTTTTCAGACATCATCACCACCTTCGAGATTCTACTCTCATTGGCTGGGGGTGGGACCCCAGCAATCGGCTTCTTGTTGGCTTCCCAAGTGATTCTAAATACCACCGTTATACACAGTGGTTACATTTGGATTCCGTCTGTTTGAAAGTTTCAAGTTGTATCAGTCTGGCGCTTGGTGACCTTGCCGGCTTTGCCTCCCTGATGTGGCAGTTTTTCAGAGGGATGCTCACCTACATGGCAGCACCCTCCTCTTTGGATGAATGTGACAGTGATTATGGGCTCATTCCCCATCCACGGCTTGTTCCCCGATTAGATGGAGGTGGGATTTATCCCTGGAGAGTGGTGGCCCGCGCCATGGAGCAAGCAGCCTCCAGAGCGTCCATATGCACGCCCGGCCCCACTGAGACTGGGCACACACGCACGCGCACGGTGATATTCGGAGAAGAATTTTCCCCCTCTGGTCCCCTATGAATGACAACCCTGGGCCTCTCTTATAGAATAAATTATGCTTTCCCATCCCTGCTATTCAAAGGCAGACAAAAGATGTGGGAAATATTCTAATCGAAACCACCGGGCAGTTTCAAGAAGAGAGGCTTAAATGGAAGAAAACCCCTGCTTTTCGGTTTTTCAATATTTTATGCGTTCTAACAGAACAGAAGCTACTTTTATAAATGAAAATATTTGGGGTTTTTTTGTTTGTTTGTTTTGCTTTTTAAAAAAATTGCATGAAATGAACATAAGGACAGTCCAGTTTATTGGTTATAAACATTATCTCTTCATCCCCTATCTGTACACCCTCACTTGAACACGTGCGCTGGGGGGGGGGTCCTTAGAATTCTACCCCAGCCCCTCACTGTGCCTGCAGACTATTCTCACGGGAAGAGCTGGGTGTCCCCCCCCTCACCCGGGACCTGGACTGGCCAGTTGGCCCCTTGCTGTGTGACATCTCCAGGGCTGGCCCTTAAGAAGTTAAGGGGACCCTGACTTTGTTCCTGTGCAGTTCAGCTGCCCGCGAGGACGCCCGAGTGCCCGTGCTGCAGGTGGCCTTGTGCGGAGGCCTGGGAGACAGGCCCCTCCCAGAGCGAGGGGCGGGGACGGGAGAGCCTGCTGCCCACAAGAGTGAGGACCGAGGCCCAGGTGGAGGCAGGAGGCGGCCCCGTAACCGCTGGGCGCCACCTCCCGAGTGAACACTGTGAGTGGCGTGGGGAGCCGACCCGTCCAGACCGACTCCGGAAACATGAGAAACAGGAAGTCACTGAGGTTTGGCGCCATAACACCTTCAAGTCGTTGGTCCTGTGGCGACAGGCAGGGGAAGCACGTGGTTTCAGGACAAGCTGATGCCATGTGGCTGGTCCCCAGGTCACAGGTGTTCTGTCCATGCCCCCCCTGCACCCAGTCCTCCAGAACCCTGCTGAGGGGCTTCCTAAGGAGACGTGGTCTTGGCGAGGACCCACGTGAAGGCACAGGAACAGCCCCTTCCACCTCCACGGCCACCGAGAACAGCAGAGGACGTCTGCTGTGACCTGCTCAGAGGGTCCGGCTCGAGAAGACGAGTCAGTGATGGTGGAGTCCAGGAAGACGCACCTATGACATCGCTTAGTCCCGGAGGGCCGGGGTGCAGCATGGGTGTGAGCTCCGGTATACCGTGCCGGGGTCCTTCATTTACGGGCTGCAGGCCTGACCCCCCCCCCCCCCCCAGACACTTCCCAAACGCCAAACCCACACCTATTTCTCCGGGACATGTTTTTTTTTTTTGCCAAGTGGCGTTAATGTGTATTCATCAACAGATCAACCTGAGAATGCACTGAGCTCTGTTCGTTACCCTGGGGACCCGTTGGGAAGAGGGGGTTTTGAGGAGAAGCCCTGTGACAGGAGGGGACAAACCATCTTCCTGATGTGGATTAAATGCCAGGTGATACAAACCGAGGGGAAAACAAACAAACTTACGCTGGGCTCCGGAGTGGTCAGGATGCAAACGTGAAGCTGGGAGGTGAGTTTCTGATGAATGTTCTCACAAGGAGCAGTCTGAGCCATTAATAACCAGGGACTGCTTGAGATAACCATGGCAACGAGGGTTAGCAAAGTACAGTACAATCAATCACCCTGATTACCATAGAATTAGCACAAAACAAATGTTTATTCTTTTCCTGAATGGCTGCATTACTGCAGTGATTACGACTTCCTCCTTTGCCCCTGTTTTCCCTTCTTCACTCCCCTTCCTAAGGGTGGGATCTCCCGTCTTTGCCTGACAGTGGTTTCCTCTGGTCTCTTTCCCCGAGAACCAACCGGAGCCCGGGAAGCAGGTGGTGGCCCGCCTTTCCTCTTCCCCTCGCGCCCCAGTCTGATCCACCGGAATGCCCACGGTACCCATCAATCTATTGATCGCTGTCTGGGTGCCCTGAGGGGGGACGCTCACCTGTAAAAGGTGCTCGCGAGCTCTTTAGATTTATTTTATTTTTATTTTTATTTTTGTATTTTTCTGAAGCTGGAAACGGGGAAAGACAGACAGACTCCCGCATGTGCCCGACCGGATCCACCCCGCACGCCCACCAGGGGCGATGCTCTGCCCACCAGGGGGCAATGTTCTGCCCCTCCGGGGCGTCGCTCTGCCGCGACCAGAGCCACTCTAGCGCCTGGGGCAGAGGCCAAGGAGCCATCTCCAGCGCCCGGGCCATCTTTGCTCCAATGGAGCCTTGGCTGCGGGAGGGGAAGAGAGAGACAGAGAGGAAGGAGGGGGGGGGTGGAGAAGCAAATGGGCGCTTCTCCTGTGTGCCCTGGCCGGGAATCGAACCTGGGTCCCCCGCACACCAGGCCGACGCTCTACCGCTGAGCCAACCGGCCAGGGCCCGCGAGCTCTTTAGATTTAAATGGCCGACCTGCGTGGCATGTTAATTCAAATCACAGCATTCTGAGTTCTCCGGCATCCGCAGAGCAGAGCCCCCAGCCCTCTCTCGCTCCTGGTGTGTCTACTCTATGACAGGTGGGTGGGGGGAGGCATACCCGAGTCTTGGGCGTGTGGCAGCTCCCGGCCTGTCCTCGTGGAGTGCGCGCCTGACAAGGACAGCCCAGGAGTCACGCAGACCAGCCCGGGGAGGCCGAAGTCCAGTCCCACGCAGCCTCTTCCCGCGCCGGCCGGCCATGCAAGCAGTGCTGACAGCTGGCACTCGGCTGTCCCCAAAAGCCCCCTCTCACGGTCCCCAGCACCAGCCTTTCACTGCGATTGAAGCAATTAGCCGCCACGCGGCTGATGTACCCCACGAAGGACGGGTGGCTCGTCTCACACATCTGGGCACTGGCAGTAATTGAAACAGCTGCTTCCACCCATATGGCAGCCAAAGATGGTCCTGTGGAGCGCGCTCCCTGGGCTGCGCCAACCTCCGGCAAATTAGCTGTCATTAATCCCCAGATCTGACCTGCATACGCTGAGCCGCTAATCAAGACAGCTGGGTGGGCAGGGGGGCACTGAGGACGAGAGCCCCTTTAAGATTTCTAAATGGCGTCACAGTCAAAAATAACTAACTAAATAAATAAATAACTAAAGCACAGAACCCCAAATCATTGTCTCTTTCTTCTTCCTACTCCCCAGCTTGGTGAGGACAGTCTGTCTGTTGGCGCTCTGCGTTCAGAGATTGCTGCAACAGCAATGCTACCTGCTGGAAGTGTCACCTGCTCTGTGCAAGCCTGGTGTCCCTACAACTATACATAGCTTGTGGCAGGCTGCGCAGAGCTGGGCACTCTGTAGTCTTGGCGGCTCTGAAGCCCGGAGAAGCCGGGCAATGAAGGCGCTGATCGGGGAAGGTGAGATGCCCTCGCTCAGAATGCTCCCAAAGGTGCTGTGCTGGCTCTTGGAGGGGTCGGAACTTGAAGGGATAGGCCTGCCTTGATTTGGACTTTTTTAGACTGGGAGTTAGTCGTTGGATGTGAGCCGTGGTAACAGGTGAGAGTCCGGTTGCACCTGGCAGGTTGAGGGGCGTTCCCTCATCCTGAAGGCCAACCTATAAGACAGGACAGGGACCTGAAGCATCCGAGGACCATGTTGACTCAGGTCCCGTCTTGTGGGACGGATGAGGGCAGTGGCTGCCTCATTTCCACCTTACAACTGATGTCATTATTCAGATGGCTCGTCGTGGTACCTGACAACACCCCCGGGCATTAGATAGGTGGCAAGGGTGGCGATCAGGTGTGCAATCTCAGAGTTGTGAGAGTGACAGGTGAGTGGGCACAGGGTGTGTCCCTAACCCCCCGAGGCCAGAGAGCCAAAGCAGGCATGGGGACTTCCATTTGTAGGGAAGTGGAAATTTCTGTAATGGACTCCATTTGAATAAGAAAACAGAGCGCTGCTGTTGGATTGAGCCTTAGTTGTACTGGTTTCTGATTTCCTCTCCAGGTCCACGGGGAGAGGACGAGAAGTCCTGTCTCCACTGGGCTGTCACCATTTGCCGTCCTGTGGTCACAGCAGAATGCTCCTCCTTTCTCTCCCTGGCTGCCCACCTGTGCCGGGCTCTGCCACGGGCTACCTAACATAAAACAAATACTAAAGAGCTCCTCCCGTGTGAGCTTCTCACCGTGGTAGTTCCCCCTCATCCGCGGTTTCCCTTCCACGGGGTGTTGTTACTCTCTGTCAACTGTGGTCTGGAAATATTCCATTGGAAAACTCCGGAAACAAACAATTCATTAGTGAGACCAGGGATGTGGCGATTCTGACATCATGGTTTAGTCTGCGGACCATTCATTCCAGTGATGTCTGTCAGTTAAAATAAAAACGACCTGCCTCACTGGTTCTTTGTCCCCTCAGAAGAGGGGACCCCAGTCCCCAAGGAAGTTCTTTATTTTTCTCTGTTTCCCCCATGGACTCCATCATACTCTCTCTTTTCCTTAAATTTCTTTCTCCATGGAGTAGAGGGTCACTGAAATTGCACTTGATGCTCTGTAGGCTGACGGTCCGTTTGCCTTTGGTCCCGGAAGCCAGAGTGACCATGGATGGCAGGTCTCTGGACATTGAGAAGCAGGAGTTAAAGATTTTAGACAGCTCTTAACGGGAGGAGCAGCACTTGAATAGCAGGTCTACACAGCCCAACATCACACCCTGAGACACAGCTCTCCTAAAAGAGACAAATAGTGTAAGGCTCACCCTAAAACCCCTCCAAAGAGCTTTCTCCTTTTATTTCTAATCTTAGGTTTCTAAAAGGGCTCTTTTCAAGAATGAGGCCAGACAGGGAGAAGGCGACACTGTAACCATATGGAGAATCCCTCCCCCACAGGTCTAGGACTTGCTTGGTCCTTTCAACTGTCTCAGACGATGGTCTGCATATTGACCGAACAACATGCCTCCTATTCTATTACTGCCTGGGTATAGGCTCAAGAGTCCCTTCGCAGGCATCGGCTACCCCCTTCTAGAGTTTGAATTAAGTTGTCTTTACAGCAGAGGCAGGGACTAAGTGCCTCTTCGCATACGGCACACTGCACACGATCTAAGAGCGGAGAAAGACCGTGAGAAGGAGGGTTGGGCTCAGTTATCCAACTCCATCCCATGGGCAGAGGGAGCGGCGTCTTTCGACTGCTCCTTTGAGGTCTTTGTGGATGAAATCTCTCGCCCGCCAGTCTGGGAGGGCAGGGACTCCCCTTCAATGAACCATAATTTGGTGTGTGTGTGTGTGTGTGTGTGTGTATGTGTGTGTGTGTGTGATGATGGGGCCTCTCTGTTCAGGGAGGTATATGGTGGAGTGGAAAACAGGCAACAGGATGCATAACACGTCATAATGCTTTCTCTTTTCAGTTTACTACTTGAGGAAAATGAATAAATACTTCAGCCTCGGAACAGAGGCTGACGAGTGGGTTCGTTTTTATTTTTCTCTCCATTTTTTTCTGCTGACATCTCCGGTTCCCGTTCTTTCACAGCATAGTGATGAGTAGGCGTCGGAAATCAATTCGTCGGGTCAAAAGACACAGTCCAGTTATTTCCTCTTTTCGCTGTCTGCGTCTCCCTTCTATTGTGTCCCTGTGAAAGATGATCTCTACGGACGTATTTGAAAGAGGAGAGTCAGCATCCCCGGTCACAAAAAAAAATGCGACGGGTAGAGACGTATTCAATATCATTTCGCCAATTTCCTCTTACAAAAGCTGGTAAGCAAGCAGTAGGCTTGGAAAATGAAATCCTCTGTTGGCTTCAGACTCTAACTCTATCTCCTTTGCTGACCATACATAATCAGTCTTTTAATTACTTGTTTAAATAGGAATAAAGATCGTATGCTTTGCAACCAATTTCTTCCTCGTGCGCCTCAGAGGAGAGCTCTCCCAAACATTTTGACTTACCAGAAAGCACTCACTTTTTCCAACGACTAACAGACTTAGATCACACGTGCAGGAAATAGTGCTAAAAAAACCCTCAGTGAGTTTACCCCTGACTGGCATTTTCTGAAATATAATATGTCCTCAGTTTTCTCATGTTTCAGGTTGGAGTGCTATTGTTTCTGTCCACAGGCTGATACGAGACATGGAACAAAAGGGGATCTTTTTATGTTTATGTTATTTGTAAGTCATACATGGACTAATCTCATATGTACCAAAAATGAATGAATTGCATATCTGAGTGAGTGAAGAGATAATAGTTTAGACTGGCTTTATAAGAGTAATTATTACACCAACAACAGTCTTTGGTTTCTGAAAGTGTTGTTTGTATTAGCTGTTTTTCTCTGCCCTTTTCCTTTCTTTCCTTTTTGTGACACTCCTTGCTTCATATTCTAGGGGTCTGTATATGTATTGAGATATATATATATATATATATATATATATAAAACTTACTTTCTTAGTATGTTTCTTGAGTGACTTCTAATTAGAATCATTGTTTCCCTGGGTATATATTATTGGAGGTTGGGAGGCAAGAAACTAATTAATACCAGTCCTTTTGTCTCCCAGCTGCCACCTGGCGGTCTGTGATATTGATGGAGAGATGCGGAAACCACCTTTCTGCTCTGCCAGTGGTCCCTGTCGGCCTCTGTTCTAGGCTTTGCCAACGGGAGGCGATAGAGAGACGGGCAGGCCGGAGGAGGAAGGAGGGACTTCCGTCTTGACTGCTTCCTATCCCTGTCAGCCTCTGTTCTAGGCTTTGCCAACGGGAGGCGATAGAGAGACGGGCAGGCCGGAGGAGGAAGGAGGGACTTCCGTCTTGACTGCTTCCTATCCCTGTCAGCCTCTGTTCTAGGCTTTGCCAACGGGAGGCGACAGAGAGACGGGCAGGCCGGAGGAGGAAGGAGGGACTTCCGTCTTGACTGCTTCCTATCCCTGTCAGCCTCTGTTCTAGGCTTTGCCAACGGGAGGCGATAGAGAGACGGGCAGGCCGGAGGAGGAAGGAGGGACTTCCGTCTTGACTGCTTCCTATCCCTGTCAGCCTCGCTCCCGCATTGCGGTGAAAATCTCTGCCTGCCTCCTTGTAAAGATACTGTTCTGTGTTTGCTGTTAGGGACTTTATCATGTTAGTATTTACATTTAGGTACATGATCTATTTCAAATTAATTCCTTTGCATGATGCAAGAGAGGGGTCTTTATTATTTTCCTAGCACAGTTCCTTGTCCAGATGAATTGTATTTGTACCATTTGCATATATATGTCAATTGGCCACCTGTTTGCACAACATTTTGTTTTATTTTTGCTTTAAGTGGTTTGGCATGATTTTGTATTTTTTTTGAACTATAATAAATGGTCTTGGCCAATTTAGGATCTCTCTTTTCACCTAGTGTTTCCAGACTTAGCCCATAAAAATATGGGGGTTGGCCAAATAAGTTTGTAAATATGATATATAGGTTTGCTCGCTTATAGTTTGCATTGGGTATGGGGACAGGCAGGGTCATTATAGCCTAAGGCTTAGTTTTAAAACTAAGCCTTTCCCACCCTAAGTGACTTTGTATCAGAGACTTCCTTGTTTATATATTGGATTAAAGGTTTTGATTTCTACACTATAAAATGGGGCAGACCGGGAGCTTGCTCGCTCTTGGTTCCTGAGATTAGCATTAGAGGAGAGAGCAGAGAAAGGCCACGTGGAGAAGAGGAGAAGCAGCCAAGATGGTGAGAGCGGAAGGAGAAGCCAGTTTGTGCAGAGTTTGTGCAGAGAGAAGGAGATGGGGAACAGAAGTGAATAAGGCTGGTGAGGTAGAAAACTTTGATTCTAGGAAAGTTGGATAAATCAGTGGCTTTGGGAGCCCTGAATGGAAAGGGAAGTGTTTTCCTACTGTGTGTATTTCTTACCCGCTGAATGCAAGCTAGGATTAAAGCTCATGGCCCACCAGTTCTTGACTCTGTTGTTTCATTACCATCTGTATGAGTCAAATGTGAATCTGCATGGGCCAGGTGGCTGTGATGGTGGCCGTGGCTACTGGCTTTACAATGGGGCTGTGCGTTAAATATAAGTTTCAGACACCCAAGAAATAAATATCCGTTAGTTCCCAGTTGGTAAATACGCGTCTAAGAGTGAAGACATTCTGTTAGCTGGTGGTTTTCTGCCTGTTCCCAGATGCTCCCAAGATGTCATAAGGTATGAAATACCTTCTTCGAAGCAGTAAGAATTTCAACCACCCAAAGAAACTGTTTATTTCCTTTTGTTAACTTCCTTTTATTTGGCAAATTTCTGTAAGATTTCATTTGCCCAAATGCACACCCTAAAAAAGCGTTTCTGTAGGCAATGAAGATGTATTTTTGAGTTAGGAACCAAAATAACAATAAAGCTGTTTTAGCAAGAATACACTGGCACAGTGAGCAATACCTGTTCGAATGAGGCAAAGACTTGTTTTTGGTCAGAAATAACAATTAACACAAGTGTTTTTGTTGGGTTTTTTTTTTTTTTTTTTGGAAGTCCTATATTATGTTAAATTTACCTTTGAAACATTTCTCTTTGGCTGCCGCACAGAGCTTTGGAATAAGAGGTTTCAATTTTCACAGCCAAGCCCTGTTGTCCCACTTCGTAGCTTGGTGAAGTTCAACATTTTAGAATGCACAATGTCACAAATTCAATATTTTCAAATTCACTGTAGGATCCGGGCAGGAGAAAAGCTCCTATGGATGTGTTCTAAAAAAATGTAATTTCTCCTACCTTTCAAAAACGGAAGGGAGGCTCACCTGTGGTTTTAATGTCTCATCCAATAAATGTTTCAAAAAAAGTAGGACAGACCGCCTCTTGAATACAAATGCCGCTGACATTTCCCATGCCTCCCTTCTGAGATAGGCGAGGATAGAACGGGCTTCCCCAGACGGGAGGCTCTCTCTCACGGTCCCGTGTTCAAAAATAAACAAAAGAATTCCCCAACTCCCCGTCGGACCATCATCTGGAAAGTCCCAGTCTATAGAAAATATATACTCTGACTTTTAAATGTCGACCAGCCTTGGAAATCTATATGACATAAACTTCTGCTAAAAAAAAAAAAAAAAAAAAAAAAAAAATCAATCTTGAGTTATGATTTGATTAGCAGAAAATTGCTGTCACATTCGTTTCTACATTTGTCTACCTCAGTGTCCTTTTCATTCATAGGCTGGCCCAGTCAGGCCTTCTTTAAAAACTCCCTGAGAAAGTCGGTGACATTAAAATGTCCTTTGATGCTCTTTCACTAAGCAGTGAATATTAACAGTTATGGTGACCCCACTCCCTAATGTGTCTCTGCAGGATCAATAGCAGTTAAGTGCCACTGTTTTACAATTAAAAAGGGGGTCGTTTTAAATTTAAACTGCTCATAGCTAATTTTCTTGTTGGCACTTAATGGTGTAATTCATTTTTGAAAACCTCTCATTGGGAGAACATAGGCCTCTCTCTCTCTCTCTCTCTCTCTCTCTCTCTCACTCTCTCTTTGGTGGCATCATAGCAAGAGGCTACTTTTAGCACCTTTTGTTGCTTCTGAGATGATTTGTATCATCCCTTCCATGAGCCAGCAGGGCATCTATAAAATCCTCCCCAATAGGAATAGGCAAACATGGCAATGCTCCCTGAGAAGTAGCAACAGCTGCTTTCTTGGAGACTTTCTTTCCCAAGTGCTGTTGTTTGCAGCCAGTCTTATCTTTACATTCATGTTTCCTTTGACTGATTTTTGCTTTTCTTTCTGTGCCCCATTAGGAACCCAGGCACATGACAGGTGGTTCGGAGCAGGACATACATATTTCCCACATCTAATTGGCTAACACGATGCTGGAAATGTCATTCTGATCCTATCTCCCTGACATTGTAGAGGGCCCCGGCTCTCTCTCCACAATGACGATGGCTTTCCTGGTCCCCAATTACAACTGTAACAGAGGCATCGGGTTACCTATACGGGTGTACCCCTGGGGATAAGAGCTCAATATAGGTCCACTCGGGGGGGGGGGGTCTCCCGCCTGCTTACAGAATTTACATTATCTGAGGCAAAGGGAAGATATTGTCTCTCAATTGCATTTGCTGCTTGAAGCTTAGACTATACGAATGCCTTGGGCACTTTGAGGGAGGGGGGGTGTCTTATTTTAATATGTCCCGTTACAAAGCAGAAGATAGCCACCAGTTTCCCCCTGAATACTAAACAGACATCCAATACCTCTTTTCTCTGGTTCTTGTCCTCCATTACAGAATGGACATGCTTGTTGCTAATTTACGGTTAACGATGAATTCTCAGAGAGCTTCAGTTACATACTCAAAGCCACACAGCTGCTAAGTTACCGCAGAGGAGACCACAGGCTGGCGCGGTTTCACCCCTTCCCTGCCTCTCTCAGGGCGCGGAATCTATCTCTTCCACCGAAACAGCTTTTGATTGCGCAGTACGGCTTACCAGGGGTCCCCAAGCTTTTTACACAGGGGCCCAGTTCACTGTCCCTCAGACTGTTGGAGGGCCGGACTATAAAAAAAAAACTATGAACAAATCCCTTTGCACACTGCACATATCTTATTTTAAAGTAAAAAAACAAAACGGGAACAAATACAATATTTAAAATAAAGAACAAATAAATTTAAATCAACAAACTGTCCAGTATTTCAATGGGAACTATGCTCCTCTCACTGACCACCAATGAAAGAGGTGCCCCTCCCGGAAGTGTGATGGGGCCACATAAATGGCCTCAGGGGGTCGCATGCAGCTCACGGGGCGGTAGTGTGGGGACCCCTGGCTTAGAATTAAACCCAAAGAGAAATTCGCCAGAATTTGCAAGGTTTTATTCAACTTTTTATTAAAACTAGCTAAAATACATGGCATGCAAAATTTGATTAAAAAAATTATTTAGACGTATTTTAGTTTATTGTAGATGTCTGTCACAGAGTATAAGCTGCATTAATTAAAGACTCCATGAAATGACGCATTTTATCTAACTGTACATTTTTGACTGAATGCTGACATATCCGTAAGGAAGTGGAATGGTCAGAGGCACGTGCATTGTATATTAGTGTTTGGAATAAATGAAATACTGGGGTATCCAAAGGCCAGTGTTCCCTGAAAAGACACTTAATTTGTACTGGGGATTTTTTACTTTATTTCTGATGCCCCTCCATAAAAATACTAACAATGGAGGAAGCACACTGATAAATATTACCATGTCTTATGAAAAAACCGGCTCTGATTTTTAAAATCTTCTTCATTTTCTTTTTTTTGTTCTTGTTTCTTTTTCCAACGTCCTGACCCCCTTTCCCTCCCTCCTTTTCTTTCTTTTTTTTTGGGGGGGGAGGTAAATTCCTTTCTCCCCCGAACATACTAAAACCCAGTACACTCCTGGAATTCACTTGTCCTGTTGAAGGACTCTGGCCCCAGCCCAGCCAGGGTAAGAGGAAGGCCCCTCATCTATGCACAGCATCCACTTAAAGGTACCACGTGTCCAGGGGGATGCGGTCCCGCACCCATGCAAGAGCATCCTGTCATCCAGGCCTCCTGTCCGAGGATGCGGCGCCCGCGGGGCAAGTGAGCCACGGGGGACGCTCGGGGCTCACACTCCGAAAACGGTGCAATTAGCCGCTGACAGCAGGTGCTCCCTGCCGCCCTCTCCCACGTTAGTTACTTACTCCCCTCGCATTTCATGTAACGCCCTTTGCAAAGCGCTCCCCCTTTTCAATTGGCCTGCCTGGCTCCTTCCACGCAGGACCCCCGTCCCCCACTTGTCTGCGCAGCTGCAGGGGACTGGGGGAGCCAGCAGCCGTCCCCATATGCACATACGCGCTCAGGCAACAGTGACACCACGGGCAACGGTGACCCCGCTAAGCATGGCCCCCGCGCCCAGTGGTGACAAAATGGCTCCAAGCCTGGCATTGGGCACAGTTTATTCCATATGCCGGAGATGAAGCCAGTCTGGGCTGTGGCTTCTTTGTTTGTATGTAAAGCAGGGGTGAAAGAGCGCTTCTATAAATAGGCTCCAGCAACATGGTCACTGCCTGTCCCTTTGCCCCGAAGGCCCTTGGCTTAGAGGGACCGGGAGTGGCCTAGCCTGGCTCTCCACTCTGTCCCTCTCTGAAGTGGCTGTGACCTCCTGGGCCGCTTTGTACGTTGACCCCCCCCCCCCCCAATCGTCAACCCACACTAGGCAATACCGGCTGCATTCTTTTCCTGTCTAACTCTCCTTTCATGTGTACAGAGAGGGGCTATCCTCTGAGTGGGCATCGCTGACCACTGGACAGGCACCGAGGACCCGCCTGGATGGCATTGGCTGCCCCTTGCTCCGTGTGCCCCCTATGCCACGGGGCTTCTCAACCAAAGCACATGGTGTGATTTAAACTCATGTTATGCCAAATGTATTTTGACATTATTCTTGGTTTTCCCCACGATGGTGAGTCCAGGAAAAAAGGGAGCAGCGGGCATGGCAGGACCCCTTAGAGTGAGGGGCATGGACTCAGGTCCCAGCAGACTTACTGCTCATGCGGCAGGGCACCTGACCTGGCCGGAGCAGCCCACCACCATCATCCACTGCTGTGTGTAAACTTTCCCATTCTTCAAATGCTGGCTAGAGCTAATAACACTTGTTCAGTGCCAGTCAGGTGACTTTCATTCATGTCGGCAGCTACCCTGTGAACCGCTTACTGTTACCTGCATGTCAACCAAGGGAAAAGGGTCCTCAGTTTTATGAAGCAAAAGCACTCAGGATTGCCTCCCCTTCTGCATAAACCACATTTTTCTTTCTGCGTTCACCTGTGGATGAACATCGCTGGGTGGCTGTCAGTGCTGCTCTTCACACTGAAGCTGCTGTGAACGTGTGTATATAGGGCTGTGTGTGTCGTCACGGGCTTGCATTTTCTCAGGTGAAGACTGAAAAGGTGGTGTGTGCCAAATTCTTTTTAAGAAACTGCGAAGAATTTGCCAGAGTAACTGTACCATTTTGCATTACATGGGAGACCCATTGTTCTATCTTCACCTACACTTGGTGCTGGCAGTCTTTAAGTTGGACCATTATAAAGGATATGGATGATCTGGTATTATTTGCTGATGTACCTACTTTTAAAAAATAGTCTGCTCCTATTTTTTTGCCATATAAAAATTGTGTTTCTTTTTTATATTAGTGGAATATGAGTGCTTGATATATTTTGGGTAGAAGTGCTTCATTAGACATAGGCATGATGAATATTTTTCTATCATTCTGTACCTTGATTTGTATTTTAATAAGTGAACACAAACACTTTATTTTAAAACAGCCATATTTATCACTTTATTTATTTATTCATTCATTCATTCAGTGAGAGGGGGGGAGGCAGAGAGACAGACTCCCACATGTGCCCCAACAGGGATCCACCCAGCAAGCCCACTAAGGGGTGTCTGCCCATCTGGGGCATTGCTCCATTACTCAGCAACCAAAGTCTTCTTAGTGCCTAAGGAAGGGGCCATGGAGCCATCCTCAAGGCTTGGGGTATCTTGATCCAGTTGAGCCATGGCTGCAGGAGGAGAAGAGAGAGAGAGAGAGAGAAGCGAGAGGGGGAGGGGTGGAGAAGCAGATGGGTGCTTCTCCTGTGAGCCTGACCAGGAATCAAACCCAGGACATCCACACTCTGGGTTGCTGCTTTACCATTGAGCCAACTGGCCAGGGCCATATTTATCACTTTAAATGATTTGTATGTTGTGTCCAAATTAAACAATCTTTGCCTACCTCAAATTTGCAAAGGTTTTGCCCCTCTTTCTTTTAGGGTTGGCCTTTGACATTATATCCACAGTCCATTTCCAATCCATGCTGTACTCTATGTGATTGAAGGATCCCTTTTCCCCCATGGAGGATGTCCAGCTGTTTGATAGGGTTTGTTGTGAAGAGTTCTCATTCCACATTGTCGAGCATCCATTGGCTATGAGCGTATGAGTCTACCTCTGGATTCTCTACTATGTTCTATTTATCTGAATGTCTGTCATTTCACCCATATTTCACAGTCTTGAAATCAGGTAGTATCAATTTGGCATCCTAATTCTTCTCTTTGAAATAACATCTTCTCGCTGGTTTAAACTTCCATATAAATTCTGGAACCAGAGTCTCCAATTTTGAACGTTGCCCCCTCCCAAAATATAAAAAAAAGAAAACTGGGTAGAGTTTTGATTAGTATCACACAGAACATTTAGACCAGTTTGGGGAAATTGTTTCTGTTGTTTAATTTGGGAGGGTGATAGACCTCTGCATTCAGTTAGGTCATATTTAATATCCCTCAGCAATAGTTTAGAGCTTTCAGTGTAAATGACTAACACATCTCATTTTAATTTTTCTAAGTAATTCATGTGTCTTGATGCTGTTATAAATGATTTGAGTTTCTAATTGTTTGGTGCTAGTACATAAAATGCATATATTACATTTTAAATATATAAATATATACATGTATATATATTTCTTATAAGAATTTTATTGCTTTTATTTTATTTTATTTTATTTCCAAAGTTAGAAATGGGGAGGCAATCAGAAAGACTCCCACTTGCGCCTGACCAGATCCACCTGGCATGCCCACCAGGGGGCGATGCTCTGCCCATCTCTGGCATTGCTCCATTGTGAGGAAGCCATTCCAGTGCCTGGGGCAGAGGCCATGGAGCCATCCTCAGCTCTCGGGGCCAACTTTGCTCCCATGGAGCCTTGGCTGTGGGAGGGAAAGAGAGAGACAGAGAGGAAGGAGAGGGGGAAGGATGGAGAAGCAGATGGGTGCTTCTTCTGTGTGCCCTGACTGGGAATTGAGCCTGGGACTTCCACACACCTGGCCGATGCTGTTCTTCTGAGCTTACTGGCCAGGGTGGTGCTAGTATATTAAAATGCATATGCTACATTTTAAATATATATTTCTTATAAGAGTTTTATTTTAACATGAAATATGTTTGGTTAGACATGAAGTGTTGATTTTTCTTGTCATATACAATTGGCAGCACTTTGCCTCCCAGTAGCACTACCTACGTGCTGTGGAGTCAGCCCCATGCACATATTGTGCCGTGGTCCTCCTGAGACTCGGGCAGAGTTTGTACCTGTAGGACTGGGGCTCTCTATGTCACTTGCTCCTCTGTCCAAGTCTTCCCCCCTTATCTTACAAAGGGTGTGGCTGCTCTGGTTGCAGTCTGGTTTGTTTTCAGAGTTTAAGCTGTCCTGCAGTACATTGTGACCAAAACCAGAGTGACAGGCCAAAGTGACAAAGATAGAAAACTCATCCGTGCTGTCCCTTCCTCCAAGTTTTAAGTCCTTGCAAACTAGGACCATTTTTTCCCACTCTCCAGAATCACGCGGTAGCCACGTGTTGTAAATCTTAGGAAGATGAGAGAGTGTGGGGGGAGTCATGCATTTTCCAAAGGCAGACGCTTCTCTTCAGGGCTTCCAGGTTGTGGTCCGAAGTATTTGGCATCTAATGTTGCCTCCTTCCAGGGAAACCTCAAATTAAGATTTCACATAAAATCTCCTGATTTCTGATGTTGGCCTTTCAACTATGGACATTAAAAGCATTTTGAAATTGCCTGACCTGCGGTGGCGCAGTGGGTAAAAGTGTCGATCTGGAATGCTGAGGTCGCCGGTTCAAAACCCCAAACCTGCCCAGTCAAGGCACATATGGGAATGGATGCTTCCTGCTCCTACTCCCTTCTCTCTCTCTCTCTCTGTGTCCTCTCTCTAAAATGAATAAATAAAATTTAAAAAAATATATGTATTTTAAAAGTGTTTTGAAATTCCATCGAAACACGCCAGCTGGCTGAGTCTGGCCAGGTGGCAACCCCTGACCCACTGTAATGTCAGAACCAGCCTGCCAGCCCCAACACTGTATTTCTGACATCCACGCCATCCGCCACCTTGATTGAAGCACTATCCAAAATGCCCCTTGGTATTTATGTTAGCCTTCATTCAGGCCAATGTGTATTGCTAACCAAGTTCATTGTACTCAGTATATTGGGCAGTTGGCGAGAAAAGGGCTTCCATACTGTGGTCACTCCTTCAGTCCTCTGGCTCGAGGGGATGTTCGTAGGAGTCCCAACCGTCTCCCCGTCAGCAAGCAGGGACAGTCAGTCATCAACGTTTCTGTAATTATCACGTGTTCTCTTTGGGATAGCTAAAACCCGTGTTCTCTGTGGGCTCGCTCTGCAAGCAGAGTTTTTTCAGCTCTCCCTTTGATCGTTCCCGTATTTTTTTTGGAGCACGTTGGGTGGCTCCGCACACGTGGCTGGGCAGAGAGCAGCCCGCAGAGTGGACAGCCCCGTTGCCACTGCCCGTCCCCGGAGTGGACAGCCCCGTTGCCGCTGCCCGTCCCCAGACGGTCAAGCCATCGGTGGGGAGCGGACAGGTCCTGATGAAATAAATGTTGGCTGCTGACTCGTCCAATTTTGCTGCACTCCTCCGTGTCACTAGCGCGGGCTTGTCCAAGATTGAGATATTTGCAAACTGTCATCTTTCATAAATATCGGCCTCGAGTGACACTCACTCCCCTCCCCTGGCCCTCCTCTTTGAAATGCACCTGGCGGGCTCCTAGCCTGAGAAATTTCATTGCTTGTGATATGTAATTAGCAAAGGCATGTGTCCTCCTCCTGGTGCCGGTCCCTTCTCTCCTCTCACCTCCCGTCCACCCCCTCCTTAACCTTCCTCCCTTTTCCTGCCTTCCACCCCCCCCCTCCTCAAAAAGGCTAAAGGCGTTGACTTTGTCAGAGCTGTCACGACGCTAGCTCCAAAAATACTTTTATTCAACCCTCTCAAATCACCATGAGTCACAGTAAAAAATTTGACAAAACTTTTCAAATTAATGTAACCTCCTCTCAACAGGAGATCTTCTGACATCTTCGGGATGTAACCCAATGTGTTCGCATTTTACAGGAGTGGATACTATCTTTTTAAATGCCCTTTTGTCTCTAACCTCCAACAGAAGTAGCAAGAGCGTGTTTTAATGACAAAGTTAGTAACATTTGTGGTCATTTCCACAGGACTGTTTCTCTTTAGGCTCTCTAAGAGCCCCCTGTCACAGCCCACGTAGCCACCACACAAACAAGTCAATATGCTGGCACAGAAATGTTGGGATTACTATAAACGCTGAGACATTGGACTCAAATCTTGAATTGCTAAGGATCATGACATTAAATAGAATAACTCTTTTATCAGAAATGCATATGTTGAGATTATAGGACAATGTCTGACCTGTGGTGGCGCAGTGGATAAAGCATCGACCTAGAATGCTGAGGTCGCCAGTCGAAACCCCAGGCCCACCTGGTTAAGGCACATATGGGAGTTGATGCTTCCTGCTCCTCCCTCCATATCTCTAAAAATGAATAAATAAAATCTAAAAAAAATTAGAGATTAGGACAATCAAACCTTCTCAGTTCCTAATTCATCTTATCATATTTCCCAGGCATAATGTACTAGGAAGAGGTTTCACGTGTTAATGTAAGATTATTTTTTTAATATATTTTGGTGCAGATATTTTAATCCATAGTATCAGGAGTAATTCTAATTTTCAGTGTAAATTTAGTAGATTTTTAATACCCATAAATAATACAATTTTTTCATATAAAACCTTTAATTACCTGACTTTGCTACATTTTACAATATTTCAACTTACTAAACTAAAAATTATTTCAAATCTAGTGCTTATTAAATAAATTTACTCTCAAGGAGATATAATAATGGCAAGGTTGTATTTAAAAACAAAAATACAGTTTTGCTAAGTGTACCAAATTTAGTACAAGTATCTGAGCATTTCTGATTTTCAATGCAAAGTCATGCCCAGAACAATGTAATTAATATAATAAAATACACTGTTATATTAACTACATACTATACTAACTATACTATAATAATGACACAATGATATGAAGTATTTTCTCTGCTGGACTCTCTCCTCTGGAATTTTTTCATGTGCGGCATAAGAATTTTAGGATTTACATAATGTGATCAGTATATAATTAATATAAACTTATAGAAATAAGTCTTACAATATGTATTTTAAAGTTTATTTTTTAACACTTTGTCATTTTTATTCTATGTGCTCACATTTTTATTTTATGGGCTAGGAAATATTTTAATTGCATTAGGACACATATTAGACAACGATGGATTCAGAGTAAGTGATTGATAGAAACTCAAGGAGCCTTTCACTGGATCTCAGAAATATAATTGAACCATGCTCGGCAGGCAGAAATGGTGAGCATCACTGGAAAAGAAAACTTCATAAATATTAATTAATTTTTCACATCTCATTGTTTTATAGAGATATTTTTATCATATCAATGAAAATATCCATACTGACAAGTAATTTCCTTTCTGTTGATTGTATTCAGACCCAAGAGCACAAATGAAATCCTTACTGTTCAGTCCAATTGAATGGGCAGATTTTGGGGTCCCAATTGTGTATCAGTCATTGTACAATTCTAACCTTTGTCACCAATTTGGTCTGGAGGCTTCATAGACATCCTGCGTGGCAAGTCAATGCTACAGTTCCCATTTTGCAGCTGTTTGAACTGGACTTCCTAGATTTTAAGGAACTTGCCTCCATCTGGCCGGCAGTGGAGTGGCAGCACCTGACCTTCCCCTCCGCCAACTGCACCTATATCTGCAGACTCCCCCATATAGCTCCTTTCTGATCTTTTCTTGGGTAGTTAGCTATCGTTACTGTACTAACTCATCACAGTCCCATAATCCAGTCTGAATCTTACATATACATGTCACTTTTCTCTGAATGAAATTTGAGGCTTTGTAAAGCCTGCATGATTTTTAAGACTATTTCTTTAATTATTTTTATTTTATTATTTATTCATGTTTGAGAAGAGAGAGATAGGGAGAGAGAAGGGGGGGAGGAGCAGAAAGCATCAACTCCCATATGTGCCTTGACCAGGCAAGCCCAGGGTTTTGAACCGGCGACCTCAGCATTCCAGGTCGACACTTTATCCACTGCGCCACCAGAAGTCAGGCTCTTAAGACTATTTCTTTAAGAGCAGTTGTAGGTTTAGAGCAAAAGTGAGCGGAAAGTACCGAGAGTTCCCATAATCCCCCGTTTCTGTATCTGCATAGCCCCGCCCACTACCAACATCCCCATCTGTGGTGCAGTTATTACAGCTGATGAGACTGTGCTGACACGTAAACATCCACAGTCTGTAGTTGGCATGAGGGTTTACTCTCGGTGTGGTACGTTCTCTCGATTTAGACAGATACGTGAGGGCAGGTTTCCACTGTGATGAGAGAGCGTCCTACAGAGTGCTTTTACTGCACGGAGCATTTTCTGTGCCCACCTGTTCCTTCATTCTGCCCCCCAACGCCCAGTGACCCCTGCTCTGTTTCCTGTTGCCATAGTTTTGCCTTTCCTAGATTGTCATATGGTTGCAATCACATGATACATAGCCTGTGCAGATTAAACCTATATAAATTTTTATATCCTCAAGACCTGTTCTTTTTTTTATAGTTTTATTTAGCCAATTAATTTTAACAGGGTGACATTGGTCAACTAGAGCACATAAATTTAGAGAAAGCATCTCCAGATCATTTTGACATTCGAGTATGTTGTATACCCATCACCCAAAGTCAAGTTGTCCTCCATCATCTTTCATTTGGTTTTCTTTTTGCCCCTCCCCTTGCCCCACCCCGTCCCTCTCTTTCCTTCCCCTCCCCTGGGTAACCACTGCACTCTTATCTATGTCCATGAGTCTCAGTTCTGTAGAACCTTGTTCCTGAGACTTATGGTTCTAGAACACAATATCTTGCGAAACCATTGAGGATACAAGGCATGAACATCATCTATTTGCAGTGTTCCAGAGCTGGCCTATTGACAGGTAGGTATTCCTCATCCCTGGATACTGATGGTCAAAAAGTTATATGACCACCTATGAGCCCTAATGGGCATAGTAAAGGACACAGCTCCTAACTTCAAGAAGCTTACAGAATAGTATTTTTTTTTTTCTTTTGCAGCCCGTAGACAATCTCGAAAATTGTCTAGACTCAGATTCGGGTGCCAAAAACTAGCAGCTGTCATTGTAGGGTCGAGTCTGTGGACCTGCACATTTACAATGCGTTTCCTTTGTGAGTTCACTTCATACGTATTTTGCAGTGGAACACTTCAGTGCACGGCCTGCATTTGGAAATCTCATTTGCAAACATGGCCTCCTGCTTTCTAATGGCCAGATAGGTTCTGACTGCATGCCAAGTAATGTTTACGGTGCATGCAATGTACTAGGGACGATCACCTTTGGCATGGTTTTTGGGGGGGGGGGGGAAGTCCTCAAATAAACCTCATCTCTTGCCTCTGTATGGCTTTCTGAGTCACCAGAGTAAATTTTAAGTGTCCGATCACAGGAATGGAGAGACCAGATGAACCTTAAGTCTTTTCTCACTTTATATTTGGAGATATGAACTTGTACATCATTTAATTTATTTCTCTTGCAAAAAAAGCTCATGTGTACTCTTCTTACCAACCCTCCTCTAACTGTGCCCCATGCTTCAGTGTCGGTTTCAGGCGTAAATGAGACGCCCTCTGCTAGGGCTAGACTTGGGTCATTGTTCAAAATCATAGTATATATGCCAAGCTTCACGTGGTGCAGTTGTGGGTCTCAAGTCTATCTCTGTATATGTAGAGGCGCCTTAAAATCTTAACACTGCTTCCTCAACACACAAACACACAAAGACCCACACATGTGTCGTTTCTCCTCCAAGTTCATCAAATGTATAGGGTGGACCAAGAAGTAAATTCCACATCATGGTAGGAATGCCTGGCCCTTGGAACACAAGAGAAGGCTGCTCGTTCATATAAAGAGTGGGATGAGTCCCGGAATATTAAACTTCAGGCAACAGTTCACCCATCCCCACTGTTAGTCCCGAACCTTTGTTTCATATTTCTTCTGTATTATTTCCTGGGATTTTTCCTCACCCGTGATGAAAATAAACATAAAAACAGGGGATCCAGATATAATGTAATATTTCTCTAATGTTTTTGATTAAGCAGCAGCTGTTGTTACCAAGCTGTCATCTCTGTTGCTATGAGGGTTTTGCGTGCATGCCAGTGTGGGGCTGTTACTTTAATATACTCATCCTATTGCGAGGGCTGTTCTAGGGAATCTCTGTTGACGTTGTTCATCTAACCGGGTTTGGAAAGGGCGTCACCTTGTCTGTTGAGTCTCCATGTGGCTGGAAGTACAAGATCTCCATGAGTCAGCTCAAACTTACAAAACAAAGAGACCCCAAGACTTAAGAATCTTGGGGTTTCGAGCGAGATCCACTGTATCTGATGTTTCCGGGGTTGCACAACCTTGTCCAGTGGTATGAAAAGTCAAGCACATTCGTGTCTTTCTTTCTTTTTTTTTTTTTTTTGTATGGAGGATGAGAGCAGACACTTTCACATACAGGGCTGCCGCACAGCTATGAGCCTCCCAGAGGACAGATGTCATTCTACAGTTTTAACTCATGGATCTAGCTCTTGACACAAATCTGAATTACCAGCAGTTTTAGAAAAAGATTTTTGCTGAGTGAATGAAACCATTCAACGAACATTATATTTGATGGACCCAGTTGTTGAGCTTTTTAAAAAGGGTGAGTAATTTCCACCCACCTCCAAGCTGTCACCTTCTCATCTAGACTTGCAAAACTCAAAATATCAAATTGCTGCTTTCATGCACCGATAGAATCTTCATTTGGCCTGGGCATTTTTTAATGCCCACATCCCACCATACATTTCGAGACGGTCAGAGTTTTATGCTCTGTGCATCCCACAGTGAATTGAGTCCTGGTGGTTACTGAGGGTGCTGCTCAAACAATATGGCTTTGACATCTGCTACTGGGTCTGTTCTGTCCGTTAGCTGAACAAACCCAGTTAAGGCAACACTCCAAATAAGCTACTGGGAAATTAGAACATGATAGACTTCATCCTTGACGTCGTTTTGTGGCCAGGTGGCCATCTCATTGATGACAAGAGCCATGCCTTACACTTCTTTATGTGACCCGTGGTGTCTTGAGTATAGTAGGTGCTCAATAAACACATGTATCATGTGAGATTAGAGAAGAGGTGTAGAGGTACAATGTCATGCTACCACCTTCCAAGGGCCATACTTCACATCGACATCATACGACAAGAATAGAGAAAATGATTGAATGATTGCATAGTGAGCACCTTCTCGGGTCTAGATAGACTCTTTCACAATGAAAGCCCTCAGCACCTCGGGAAGTAGGTGTTATTTCTTCTTCATCGGTGTGAAAATGAAAGGTTAGCATCCCAGACATCTGGCCCACCTAAATCTCTACTCCATCCTGCCTCTTCAGGGCCAAAAAAAAACAACTGTCATATGTCCCCATAATGATCATTCCTGGCAGCGGGGCCAAAATCCTTAGCATCCTCCTACGGTTTCCCGCCACTGACTGCCGCACACTTCAAATGCTGTTTTTAGAAGGTTTCTGAACAATGTCAGGATGGCTCTTCACATCACAAGAGCAGCATTGCTTTTTAAAAATGAAACGGAGCCTGACAAGAACTTTCTTCCTAACCTGGAGGCGCAGAGCCAAGCCCAGAATGGGTCCCCATAGAAAAAACTTCAACAACCCAAGCTCCGATCTGTGGTTGTCCGTTTTCTGAATGATGGCATGATTTGGTGACGTGATTTGGCCAGCCGACCCCCTTCCCTTCCTTGAGAAGCTATTGAAATGACACGTCCCCAGGCTTCTGATGCATATTTGCAGACCATGTTTAATAATGGTGAGCCCTTCATTCTTTTTGTCTTAAAAGTGCACGTCGGCCCTGGCCGGTTGGCTCAGCGGTAGAGCGTCGGCCTAGCGTGCGGAGGACCCGGGTTCGATTCCCGGCCAGGGCACACAGGAGAAGCGCCCATTTGCTTCTCCACCCCTCCGCCGCGCTTTCCTCTCTGTCTCTCTCTTCCCCTCCCGCAGCCAAGGCTCCATTGGAGCAAAGATGGCCCGGGTGCTGGGGATGGCTCTGTGGCCTCTGCCTCAGGCGCTAGAGTGGCTCTGGTCGCAACATGGCGACGCCCAGGATGGACAGAGCATCGCCCCCTGGTGGGCAGAGCGTCGCCCCATGGTGGGCAGAGTGTCGCCCCTGGTTGGCGTGCCAGGTGGATCCCGGTCGGGCGCATGCGGGAGTCTGTCTGACTGTCTCTCCCTGTTTCCAGCTTCAGAAAAATGAAAGAAAAAAAAAAAAAAAAAAGTGCACGTCGCCTCTTGACACTTTGATGAGCGATGCAACTCTGCGGCCAATGGGTGCGTCAGTGGCATTTTAATGAGGCCGGAGGCGGGTTATATACGGAGCACAACACACTGCGAGCAGACCCTCTTAAATTTTTGCCGATGTTGGTGAAACAGCCGAGCAAACAGGTCAGATGGAACACTCCTTAGCCACGGAAAGGACGTTAAAAGAGGTTTTCTAAGTTACCTCACCTTTAATAAAATGAAGTCATCTTATATATTAATATATTAATATTACAGCAGCGTTTAAACTCCTGTGGACCAAGCTTTCGTTAACCGTTAAATCAAATGGGATCTTGGATTTTATGAGTGATAAAATGACAATAAAAAACGGGTCTGGTCAGTAAAGATAATAACTTGATTCAGTACTTTGGATAGAAGTGTTTAAGGTTTCCATGATAAAACTGTAATTTTATACCCCAAAGTGTGTTAATAACATTAGGTGAGGTAATAGGCAAAGTGCAGTGATAATGCAATACCCACAGGACCACAGTAATAGAAATAATTTATAATGTATCAGCAATAAAATCTTTAATGTTATCTCAATTCAGGCCAGGCACCATATCTGGGAGTTCAGATTACACATGCCCCCTTCTCTCCTCCTGCCGTGGACATAAGTGTTAACCTAAAATAATTAAGAAAATGGTTTTCAGAGTGCAGAAATCTTTCACAATTACGGGTATAATGACCATCCTATTAACTATTTCCACCCCAGCCCATTTGTGTTTGATTGATGGCACTTGATACCAAAGTTAGTAAGTAAGCATTTCTAAAAATAATCCTGAGTCATTTTCATTCATTCTTCGCTTTCTCCCCGCCACCCCCCAACAGAACCAACTTCTAACTTTTAGAGTAGGCAAAGGGATATTTTTCAAAGACAGAATGAACAGTTATTTGTACGACTATCAAATTATTTTGTAAAATCCTGGCCGAATGGTTTTCGAGGGCAGAAACTTACCCCATAAACTGTATCTTTTCTGAATCATCCCCAGATGAGGATTTTCCCGATGATCAAAAATTTAGGCAATGTTATTGGGTAACTTTACTTCCTATTACTTAAGTCGAGAATATTTCTGCTGATAATATCTTCCAGAAAAAAAGGCCACATAGAAAGGGTCCATCCATATAGCACACGTCATTTCAAAGGACAATCGCTTTCTGTATGATTTCAAAGCACATTTGTAAGTAGTATGGGAAAACTTGATATTCAAGTTCTATAAATTCATCCTTCTTTTTATTTTCTTGAGTCTATTCTAAATACTCATCTCCTTAACTCTAAAATCAATGGAGAAAGATCCAGAAATTCTCTATTTGGGCATTCAAACTGATTACAGTAATGTGAGCCATCATAATTGCTACTTTTACTGAGCTTACTGTGAACCCAACTTTAAATTGACGTTTAAAAATAATTAAGTTCTATAATACCTTTATCATTACCGTATTCCCCATGTATAAGATGATGCACTCTTTTTCAAAAATTTTGGGGTCTAAAAACTGGGTGCGTCTTATACAGTGGTTGTAGATTTTTTACTTGCATTTCCCGCTTTTTCCACACAGATGAGGAGTTGTGTATGAATTTTATGATGAATAAAACTTGAGTTCAGCCCTGGCCGATTGGCTCAGTGGTAGAGCATAGGCCTGGCGTGTGGAAGTCCCGGGTTCGATTCCCAGCCAGGGCACACAGGAGAAGTGCCCATTTGCTTCTCCACCCCTCCCCCTCTCCTTCCTCTCTGTCTCCCTCTTCCCTTCCCGCAGCGAGGCTCCATTGGAGCAAAGATGGCCCGGGTGCTGGGGATGGCTCCTTGACCTCTGCCCCAGGTGCTAGAGTGGCTCTGGTCGCGGCAGAGCGACACCCTGGAGGGGCAGAGCATCACCCCCTGGTGGGCGTGCCGGGGTGGATCCCGGTCGGGCGCATGCGGGAGTCTGTCTGACTGTCTCTCCCGGTTTCTAGCTTCAGAAAAATACAAAAAAAAGCAAACAAAACAAAACAAAAAACCAAAAAACTTGAATTCAATAACTTTAGGTAATACATTTTTTTTTCTCAAAATTTAGGCCCCCAAATTAAGGTGCATCTTATACATGGGAGCGTCTTATACATGGGGGAATACGGTATCTCCGTGTTGTCTGAGAGGAAAGCGAGGTGTCCCAGGACAGGAGGTGGCAGGTGTCATAAGACCTTGCTGCTCTGGAGTTGAAGTTCTTGATCACCCATCATACCGCCAGCTGTCTTTTACAGAAACTGCCCTTCAGTTCCTGGTGTAAATGGTTGTTTGCGTTTTCACAAGGTTTTGGTTTCTTGAACACAGGTAACAGAAATTGTTTTTATAGGTGCCACCAGCTGGAGGCAGTTCCTAGCATCCCTGATTGTTACTTTGTGTGACGTTTACCTATATGGGTGGGCACTCAGAAGGCCGGCGGAAGGCTGGGGGGAGATCCCCAGAAACCAGCTCCATCTACTTCCTACACCTTACCCCTGGGGAATTATTTCACTCTCAAGGAGCCTCCATCTTTTAGTACAACGCAAGTGCTGGCGCCTGTCATGTCTTGGAAGGGACAAAAGAAATTCAAAGTCAGTTGCTTAGTTGGTTCAGCATTGAATGTACTTCCTGGCAGTCTTTAAAAAAAAATTATTGCTTAATTTGAGAGAGAGAGAGGTGAGATAGAGAAAGAGAAACACCAGTTTGTTGTTTCACTTATTTATGCATTCATTGGTTGACTCTTGTATGTGCCCTGGCCGGGGATTGAACCTGCAACCTTGGTGTATCGGGATGACACTCTAACCCACTGAGCACCCTGGCCAAGGCTTGGCAGTCTTACTCTCAACCCACGATGTGTCATAATTCTGGAAGAGAAGAGTCTCACTCATGCATCCCTGAAGGCTGAGTTTCTGTGCAAAGGGCTTTCCCAGAACTCGGTTTATATAAAACTCCTGCTCTGCACTCTTATCCTGCCCCAACCCTTCAGAGGAAGGGAAGTGTGCTCCTGGGTCCGGGGTCTGAGCACTCGCTGCTTCTGCACTGCTTGCGTGCATGTTTGCCCGGGGTCCGGAGTGGTGATGGTGACGACGACAACTTCTGTTTTCCTGGCCCTCTATCCATCTGCTCTGAGCGGACTTTTCTCTCTAGCCCATAGCTGGACCTTTCTCTGAAGCGTGGAGGGATGGAGGAGAGGACCAGCTGGACTCCACTCTCTGTAGGGCAGGCAAGCTGAGAGGAGCCAAATGAACTTGGTGTTGGTCTGTCCCTTGCTTGCTGAGGGGCCAGGGCCGACTGTACAATCTAAGTTACTTCATCCCTAGAACTGGGATACTAATTTTTACCTCTCAGAGCTGCTTTGAAGTTGACGTGTTTGATGCTTGGCATAGGGTGTGCACGGCCATCCTGGTGGTCTTCTTCTTCCCCCCCAGTCGTCTCGTTCTGCTGGCTTGAACCCGTTTACTGACATGTGCATTCTCAGGCTCTGCTGTGTCATGGACACCCCCCCCACACACTAGAAAGATGAGTGACTCTGAAGTCGCTGTAGCCTAGTCCTGGGGTTTGGAACCCGGAAGCATTGGATATAAAAGTCCATGCCTTCCAACTTGTCCCCAAAACTCATCTGAAAGCCACTATCAACATGGAAAACCACGAAGAAACAAACCGCTTTGCAGCTATTTCATTTCCTCTTTTCACAGCGCTTCGACCTGTACCTACGCTCGGTGTTTCGGTTGGTAGAAACCCTGTGTTGACTCCACAGTGGCCAGCTCACGTCACTTCAGAATTCTAGGAGATGCCCGAGCAAATTTAGAGACACTGCGGTGACGTCACGGAACAGAGACCCTCCCACCGCGGGTCAGCTGGATCTGACTGTTGTCAGACTCGGTCTAACTGACCTTGCCCGCAGGTGCAGCCACTGAGAAAAATGTCACCCGTGCAACTTGCAACTCTTCCCTTCAAAACTCTGATGCATTAAATTTATTGACTGCATGTTTAGAAACCAAAATCTCTCCTAGTTCCTACAAATGCCATTCACACCCCGATTCTGGTCCATTTAAACGTCCTCACTGCGGCCGGCTGTCTCTACTGCCGGGCGACACAACTCTTGGTCTGTCTCTACAGGGTGGCTTGGACTAGCTACGAAGAAATAAATAATCTTATCTTCTCAGAATGTAAAAATAGCTGGGCCGTGGATTGCCCCAGGCTTTTTAGGCCCAGGTATATTGGAGGCGTGGAGAAAGCCCATTGTCACTTCCCTTCCCTGGGGCTGGAGACCGGCCACTTCAACTGAGCAAGGACTCGCAGATTAAAGGGGATGTGGGTGCACTCAGGGAAGCTTGAAGCCCCCTCACGCGGGGGGGGGCCTTATCAGGCTGAAAGGGGGCTACAGGAGATAAACTTTGAAAGTAAACGCCAAGAAGAATCCCGATTATCACCTCCGCCCCCTCCCTCCTTGTCTGGTCAGCAACGTGTTAAGTGGATCGAAACGAGATCGCAGAGAGAGAGACAGTCGCAGCCTGGTTATCAGTGGCAGTAAATGGAAGATAATGGCCCCACCAGAGAGTTATGAAATGGCCTGTCTTTGAGCTGCCAAAGTGTTTAGTCTCTCTTTTATTATATTCACAGCAGTAATCCGATATGTCCTGACTTCTGTCATCCGTGTGTAATGCTTATCAACTCTCTGACAGAGATTCACCCTCCCCCCCCACTTGTCAGGGACAATTATTCCTCCCAGCGCCGGGGTGACGGCTGGGGCAGGACGATGCCTGGAAAGAAAATACAGAAGGTGGCACGCGTCACGGCGCGTGATCCGTGAGCCGGCGTCAGCCTAAAGGAAAACGTGGTTATGTATATATATTTTTTTGAATATTCATTTATTGATTTTGAGAGAGAGAGAGAGAGAGAGAGAGAGAGAGAGAAAGGAAGGAAGAGAGACACTGATTTATTGTTCTATTTAATTCATACCATCATTGGATGATTCTAGTATGTGCCCTGACCGGGGATCGAACCTGCAACCTTGGCCTATGGGGACAATGCTCTAACAAACTGAGCTACCCAGCCAGGGCAAGGAAGGCATTATTGATTGGAGGAAGGTGAAGTTTAGTTCTCCACTCTGGGGGGCACAGTTTCTGTGGCTGGGGTCCAGTGGGCAGAAACCCCTCTCCCAAAGCTGCTTTACTAATTCATGATGGCCAGACACCTGTGCCTGTGACCTCACAGCCATCTCACCCTTGGCGTTTCACTCAGCCACTTCCAGGGGCCGCTGAGTGGGTTGTTAATGGGAAGAGAGTTGAATGGATATTGGTTGGCACAGAGAGAGACTCTGTAAAACACAGGACAGTCTGCTGCTCTGCTGACGACCCATCTTGCTGTAAGACCCCAGGTGTTTACACCCGGGTCAATGGTGCAACTCTAGAAGGAGTTGGGTCGAGATTCTAGTTGTAGAGGATAGCGCCCCAGTGATCAAGAGAATTGGAGTTGGAAATATTCAAGAGTTTCAAGTTTGACATCAGACAAAAATTGGTTTTGAATGTGACCTCTGACCTTTGGCGGTTGTCTGACCTCGTATAAGCAACGTAATGCCTCTGCACCTAACTCCTTACATATAAAGGATAAAGAGCTCCTGCTAATACCTGCCGTGTAGTGTGCTTGGAGAAGCAAGAGATGATCTGGATAAAGGGCTTGAGGAAATGCTCAGTGGATGCTGTGTGATAACTAGCAATGTGTGAGACTTTTGGTTATATAGATGTGTTTATATTACATATATATATATATTTCCTTAAGCAACAAATGATGCACATGATATAGAGCATAAATAAAATATATCCAGTTATGATCATATTTTATCTTGATATGGCTTAGATTTTTAGAAATGGTTGAGTCAATGTTTGCAAGACCATGGGATCTCATCTTATTCCTGATTTGCTTTTAACTGCTTTTGAAATATATACATTTTTTAAAAGATTTATATTTTTTTTTTGTAGAAAACTGGGTTTGTTTTCCAGAAAGTCAAGTTATTTAAGTGAGGTTTTAAAAGTATAATTTTCAAATAGTATTAAACGATTACATATAAGACATTGGTCTTTAAAAACATCAAATGAGGCCTTGGCTCGTTGCTCAATGGTACAGCGTCGGCCTGGCATGTGGACATCCAGGGTTTGACCCCGGTCAGGACACACAGGAGAAGCGACCATCTGCTTCTTTCCCTCTCCCTCTCCTCTTCCCCCTTCTCTTCCTCTCCTCCTCCCACGGCCAGTGGCTCGATTGGTCCGAGCATTGGCCTCAGGAGCTGAGGATAGCGTGCTTGATTTGAGCATCAGCCCCAGATAGTGGTTGCCGGGTGGGTCCCCGTTGGGGTGCATGTGGGAGTCTGCCTCACTGTCTCTCCTCCTCTCACCTAAAGAAACAAACAAGCAGACAAACAAAAACAAAAAAACCCATCAAGTTAAAAGCAGCTGAACAAACACAGATGAAAAGACATAAAAATGGTTCTGAAGCTCTGTTTCCCTTTTTTTTAATGTCAATCACCACATATCCTGAGATGCAGGTCTACTTCAAAACAAATGTTAGGAATAAATGAAGTTCCCTGCCTTGATTCTATCACCCTTACCAATGGCTTATGAAATTTGTAAATCAACCCCCCAATTTCACTTAGCACTCAGAAATTTGCTTTTGATTTCTTACTCTTGAATTTTCCAAGCTAAACTGGGAAGACATTGTAAGTGAATACCCCAAACTATAAAGACGTGTTAAAAGCTACCTAAATGTCAAATAATTAATCATCTCTATCCACGTGCACATACTGATACACACACTTGCCGTCCAGCGAGGCACCCACATTTGTAATTGTGCGCTGATGGTTCATGCCTCTATATTTGTAATGTTCGTGCTAAATAAAGGCCTAGGCATAATGTATTTTTTTTTGGGGGGGGAGGAAAGGTGGAGGATCAATTTGGGTAATTGCTTGCAAAAAAAGTAAAGACCAGACAAAGGGCCTACCTCCCGTCATTAATGAAACATCTCACGTTACACTTTTTAGTGTGGCTTTCAAATCTGATTAGGAATCTGAACGATCGCTGCGCATATAGATGGGCGCCGTGGCGATACTCTGGAGGGGCCCTACATGCTGGGGAAGAGAGCCGAGGCCTGGTCAGCTGACGGCGGGCAGTGCCTGCGGATGCCTAGTCACTGTTTCATTCCGCCCTCTGCTCCGCTCTTAGAAGCACGCCAGAAAACGACGGCGGGTGACAAGGCCGAGAACAAAAGCCGGCGTCCTAAAGTCCCTCTTTCCTGACCACCGTCTCCATTCCCTCCCCTGCTCCCCCCCTTTTTTTTTTAGTTCCCCCCCACATTGAGACTCCTTATCGGCAAGAGCACTAACAATGAATGCATCCCTCTTCCTGTCTGCTGCGATGCAGTCAGGGGGCGGGACCTGCAGCTGCAGGTTGTTGGGGAACGGCCTCAGGTTTCTATGGCAACTGTCGAATCCACAAGTGGAAGGTGAGAGGGCGCCTCTGACTGTGGAATTCTATTTTGAAAGATCTTATCGCTCCTGTGCTCGGCGGCGTGAATTAATTTGCGAGGTCACGGTGGGTGAAAAATTATTACAAACTGGCACAGTCAGGTACCCTGACGAGTGTGTGTTTGGTGCCTGTGGGCACCAATTTTATCAGCTCTAACGGGGGAACAGAACCTACATATCTATAGATTAAATAGATGATGGGTGGATAGATTGATGGATTACTGAGAGATAGATGATGGATAAATAGATAATGGATGGATGGGTGGATGCATGGGTGGGTGGGTGGATGGGTAGATGGGTGGGCGGATGGATGGATGTACAACTAGAGACACAGAGAGGTTTTAGTTCAAGGAGTTGGCGTATGTGATTGTGGGGCCGGTGAGGCCCATCTGAAGTCCATGGGGCAGGTGTGCAGGGTCCTCTCCTGAAGGGCTGACTCTGCAGTCCCCAGGGTGCATTTCTCCCCCCTCCCCCCAATTTTGCTTTTAAGGCATTTCAGCGGAGTGGCCAAGACCCACCCTGGTTATTGATCATAACCTCCTTTATTTTTTTTTTTATTTTTTTTTTTTTCATTTTTCTGAAGCTGGAAACAGGGAGAGACAGTCAGACAGACTCCCGCATGCGCCCGACCGGGATCCACCCGGCACGCCCACCAGGGGCGGTGCTCTGCCCCCCAGGGGGCGATGCTCTGCCCATCCTGGGCGTCGCCATATTGCGACCAGAGCCACTCTAGCGCCTGAGGCAGAGGCCACAGAGCCATGCCCAGCGCCCGGGCCATCTTTGCTCCAATGGAGCCTTGGCTGCGGGAGGGGAAGAGAGAGACAGAGAGGAAAGCGCGGTGGAGGGGTGGAGAAGCAAATGGGCGCTTCTCCTATGTGCCCTGGCCGGGAATCGAACCCGGGTCCTCCGCACGCTAGGCCGACGCTCTACCGCTGAGCCAACCGGCCAGGGCTGATCATAACCTCCTTTACTTAAAATCAACTGACTGGAGATGCTAATGACATCTACAAAATAGCCCACAACATCTAGGTTAGGGTTTGAT
Source organism: Saccopteryx leptura (assembly GCF_036850995.1). Lineage (NCBI taxonomy): Eukaryota > Metazoa > Chordata > Mammalia > Chiroptera > Emballonuridae > Saccopteryx > Saccopteryx leptura. Next base: position 52,250,563 of record NC_089515.1, on the reverse strand, counting down.
AGCATAACCAGGTACTGTATACCCTCTGCACAATGACAGGCAACACTGCCCCCCACACTGACCACCAATATCCACGCACTAGAATATTTTGGGATTGCTGCCAAAGTGTGTGGACGTTGTCAGTAGATCTTGATTATATATCAGAGTCAACAAGAATCAGTCTTTTTTTTTTTTTTTTTCTGAGTCACTCTGCTTGTGAAGCTGGTGTCAGGGGCACCAGGCAAGCTTTCCACTGAAACCACGGGCGTCTGCGTGGGCTGGTCTGCACCTGGGGCGTTGGGTGTCAGTGGCTATGAAGGTTTCTAGGTGGATGTGTGGGAAATGAAAGTGTTCGCTGAGCTCTGTGACATCCAGCAGCCCTAGCCTCCAAGTGTCAGTGGGAACCGTGATTGTCCGGCTCGCGGGAGACCTGGGTGGTGTGAGCTCACGTCGCACGCCAAAGGGACCAAAGCCGCCTCCTTGTGAGACAGAAATGCTTTCACTTTTCCCGCGGTGAGCATGTGTTCTCCGATAGAGGAATACGAACAGTGCATGTAAAAAAAGGACGCTCTCGATTATTAATCCTGTACTCTGCAAAGCTTCTCTGTCTCACGTGTAGCCCTACCACGGGCGCCCTTGGGACACAAAAGGCGAGAATCTCGTTTTCTCTTCCTTATCCTTGTGTATGGACATATGCATTACCCAGTATTGAGCCTGTGAGTGACGTTACTGAGATCAATCTGCACGCAAGGGACCTTGTGATGGGCAGATAGACTGTGGTCCTGCCTATGGTCCAGTGGCTGGAGCCCAGCAGTCGGTTCAAAGAATCGGAACTGAGGTTGTTTTCATTCCTGCACAGTCTCATCATGTTCAAGTGTTATTTTGGACACACTGTAGGCTAAAATCCACGCAGAGATCTGAGGGGAATGAAGAGAAGCAAGACAGCTCCCTGCCTTAGAGAGAGCACCGTGAGTGGTGAGTGGCATGAACGAGATGGGACCAGGGTGATGGGGAAGACGAACACAGGCACTGAGCTCAGACTCTGCCACGAGCCCCGGTGCGAGTGGTGGGGATGGAGGGCCCCGTTCTGTGTGTGGCACCAGCGTGCCCTTTCATTTTCGACGAGACTCTCCACATATGGCTCAATTAAACATGAGGTGGCTGGCCGCCATCTCCTCTTCTGGAAATATGCAAATTGACAACACATTGGTTGCCCTCCCTGGTTTGTGTCAGAGTTGGCGAGGAGGTCAGTTTTTACCTGTTCCTCCCCCTTGCCCCCGACCCTCTGGACCTTTCGCAGACTTAATTGTGTCCAGCTGGGTGTCCTCTGCCCTTGCCCCCAAAATAAGACAAAGGGATCCTTACCCTCACCCGCTTTTCAAAGGCTTCCTCTTCCCTTTGGATTTGTGGTTCAACAGAGACCACATCTTTCTTGACTCAGTGCCCAAATTATTATAATAGCCTGTGACATCCAAGAAGTGACCTCCACCCTGTTCTGGCTTCTCTGGGGCCTTTAAATCACACCTGCAGTCATTTAAAACAGTGTCACCAAGCTGTGGTCAATTCCCGGGGTCCCATCTGCTCAGAACCGTGGTTAATAATGAAGAGTTCTTAGTCCTTCACTCTCAAATATTAAAAATAAATTTCCCCTAGCCTCTTCTCTCTCTCCCCTTCTCCCTCCCTCCCTCCCTCCCTCCCTCCCTCCCTCCTACGGCACACTATCATAGCATCAGAGTCTGATCAGAACAGCATCTAGAAGCTTCAAAACACTGGCTGTCAGCTCCACACCTCACAGTCTCTCTGTCCTCACAAAGCCTCAGTTTCTTCACCTGTGAAATAAATGGCGCTTGACATTTGAGGGAAGAAACAGAGATAATAACAATGTTATGAGCAATAAACTCAATGGGTGAAAAGAAAGGTACGGAGAGAGAGTATGAGTGGCCGGTATTCGATCTAGGAGTCAGGAAAGGACTCAGCTAGGATGTGACATTTGGACAAGAGGCCCAAGAGGATGATGGAGGGAGCTGGAGAGTCACCTGGGCGGAGACCTCCTGGGCGGAGACCTCCTGGGCACAGAGGACGGCAGGTGTATATACCCGGTGTGCTGGGGGGGCCAGGAGCGGGACACAGAGGTCACCAGTGCGCTTAGAGCCGGGGTTGGGGTATTCAGAGCCGTCAGAGGAGTTTTAGCAGGGGGCGGGGCAGACGTGAGATTGTCATGTGAAGATGGCTGCCGTGCTGTGCGGAGGACGGGAGAGGGAGACGCGGCTGAAGCCCTTGTAGCCTCCCGGACGCATGAGGGCGGGGACTCAGATTGGCGTTGGTCATGGCGGCCTGGCACAGCTGGATCCAGGAGACGATGTGGAGAGAGGCGCAATCAGAACGCGGAGGCTTTTGTCCTGAGGAGCCGGGCCAACGGAGTCGCCCTTCAGTGAGCGTGAAAGCCGAGGGAGGGTTGGTTTAGGGAGTAGAGATACGGAGAGGAGGCTGGCTTCAAATATGTTAAATAGGATGTGATTAATGAGTGCCCAGGTGGCATTCAGAGGGGAAAGCTCTAACCAATTGAGCTGCCTGGCTAGGGCCAGATCCTTATTGCTTCTTATGTTTTTATATAATATTCACCTTTTATACTTAGTGTATTGGTTAATTTCATATATCTTGTTCCTATCTTCTTTATCGATTTTATGAATGAATTCTTTGTATCTTAAAATCATAAAGAGCTGAATGGACCCTTGGCAGTCGGCAGTCCCACACTTGGTGCCAACCTCGTTGATCTTATTTTTTATTTTTATTTTTTGGGGTATTTTTCCAAAGTTAGAAGCCAGGAGGCAGACAGGCTCCTGCATGCACCCTAGGGATTGACCCAGCATGCGCACCAGGGGGCGATGTTCTGCCCATCTGCGGTGTTGCTCTGTAGGAACCGGAGCCATTCTAGTGCCTGAGGCAGAGGCCATGGAGCCATCCTCAGCACTGGGCCAACTTTGCTCCAATGGAGCCTTGGCTGCAGGAGAGGAAGAGAGAGATAGAGAGAAAGGAGAGGGGGTGTGGAGAAGCAGATGTGTGCCCCGGGAATTGAACCTGGGGCTTTCATACACAAGGCCGATGCTCTACCACTAAGCCAACTGGCCAGGGCCCAATCCCATTGATCTTATGTGCTCCCAGGATCCTCCTGGTCTTTACCTCATGATGCCAATATGGATGCCACAATCTAGGTACCGCACCTTCCCACCAGTATCCCAATTAGGGAAGGATGGAGGTTCTTACGAACAGGGGCTATTAAGAACACCACGGTCTTCTTAAGAAAAAGGAGCAGTATGTGGACTCTGGGTAAACATAAACAAAGTATTTTCCCTATTGGACATTTATAGTCTCTTAAAATCCTAGATTTAGGAAGTCAAAATGGCTCCACTTTTCTGATTATCATCTCTGCTTCACGCTTCAGAAAAAAATAACATAAAAATCTCTTTACTTTTTTTTTTTTTGTATTTTTCTGAAGCTGGAAAAGGGGAGAGACAGTCAGACAGACTCCCGCATGCGCCCCACCGGGATCCACCCGGCACGCCCACCAGGGGGTGACGCTGTGCCCACCAGGGGGTGATGCTCTGCCCCTCCGGGGCATCGCTCTGCCGCGACCAGAGCCACTCTAGCGCCTGGGGCAGAGGCCAAGGAGCCATCCCCAGCGCCCGGGCCATCTTTGCTCCAATGGAGCCTCGGCTGCAGGAGGAGAAGAGAGAGACAGAGAGGAAGGAGAGGGGGAGGGGTGGAGAAGCAGATGGGCTCTTCTCCTGTGTGCCCTGGCCAGGAATCGAACCCGGGACTTCTGCATACCAGGCCGACGCTCTACCACTGAGCCAACCGGCCAGGGCCCATAAAAATCTCTTTATAAGACTCACTTTGCATCTGTCAGTGTGACTTTCAGTGAGTTTCTTAACTTCATGCCATAGTCATTTTTATTTTGCCTGGTGAAAGAAATAAAAACTTGGACTGCTTGGCAAGTGCCAGATATAATGAGGACTTTATAAATAAAGAAATGCAACTCTAGCCCTGCATCTGCCTCGCTTTCCTATGAGGAGGTAAAACTTGCTTCAAAATTCCTCCAGGGAAGAAAGAATACATTATTCGTGGTTGGGTCAGCCAAGAGCTGCCTTTATATTTGGCTATATAGGTCTCTTAATGAGTATCTATTGACTGAATTAAAATTAGGAAAGAGCTATATGTGTGGATAGTGAAGGCTTCACCTTGGCTCCAAACAATAATAATGATGTTGCTTTCCAAAGGGAAAAATCACAAAGAAAAAAAAATACTTCTATATTTTTTTTTTTTTAACAAAGTGAAGAGGAAATTTTTCTCTATCATGGAAACTAAAATAAAGCAAATTAAAAGATTTTTAAAAATTGGGAGAAAACATTTCATGCGGACATTTCAAATCTAATGGTCTTAACGGTTCAAGAAGCCACATAACCCCTTAAAAATGTTTGATAAGTATATAAGAAAAGCAAGAGCTCAGTCAATTACATAGAGGTAATTATGATAAAACCCAGATTTGCAAGTTACTGAAGAAACACCAAACAAAACAGTGACGTTTATTTTTAAACATCGAAACAGGCAATACTGACAAGAGCCTGCCGAAGCCGGCACCCTCGCAACGTGATGGAGATGGGGACACAAATTAGTGCCACTTTCCAGAAACCTAATTGGAATTATGAATTAAAAGCTTATATGTTTTGCTCAAATAACATCCTCCCTGCATCTCTTTGAATACAAAATTTAAATCCAGCCACAGTTTTATGCATAACACTGACATTTTAAACAAAAGGCATCTGTAAATTAAGAGTATGTCGGCTCAATAAAAACTTCTTAAAAGACATTGAAACATTTTTTTTTTTTTTTTGAGGACCAGAAAGGGAAAAAATCCAGGTAGAAAGTTATTTCTACATTGTCACCTCATTATGTAAAAAGGTGATTCTGAGGAACTTCACCCAGCCGCGAACATGACTTCTCTCCAGGAGTTTGCATTGGCTTATCTGTAGTTTTCTTCTGTCTCCCTCATTCCTACCTTAAGGAGAATTTGCTTTGTCCAACTTCAACATCCATACAGTGACGATCGCTCTGAATATCTGCGGTTTGCCTGTATGGACTTGAAAAGGCTTTAGAACTCCCACATTGTTGTGGTTCTTCCGGTCCTGCGCGTATGAACAAAGAAAGGGCTACTTTCTCCATCTTAAATTAAGGAACGTGGGGCTCTATGTGAGTCGGTCACATGGAGTGACTTCACCAAGGACATCAGCTGTAGTGTGTTAGGACCTCAGGGCCTGCCTCTCAGTTTCTAGTTCAATGTCCCCTCCACTGGGCAAAGACGTCTGTGTCCTTTGTATGAAAGTGTGTCATGTTTTGCTTGGAGACATCAATGTCGATTATTTGGTTTTGGTGGATTATCTGAACCCCGTTTTGAGTGTCCAAGGAAACACTTCTGAATTATTTTGGGAGCCTCTCCAGTCGCACCGCTGGGGTGGAGGCTCTGGAGTCCGCCTACGGGACAAGGTCTGCGTATAAATACAGAGGAGCACTCCGCGTGGAGAACCCACTGAAAACCCATTTTGACAATCTGGAGAAAGGTGGCCTTGGGCAGACCAGAATGCTCTCTTTCTGTTCCTGTGACCTAAACATCTGTGTGCTCCATTCTCCCCCCAAATTGGGGAAAACCTCTCTTCATCTGGCATTCTGCAACGGCATGAGAATTAATCATGCTTTTTTTTTTACTGAAATGTTCCTCTTCAAAAACAAAAACACCTGTGCAGGCAATTAAATATATAAATTTATGAAAGCAATTGTTTCCAATTGGTCTTTGTGGTCTAATGAGCGCAGTACTTGTGCATGTCCTCTGGGACAACTAGCCCTCGTGTAATATATGAATTTGGGGGAAATCTAAGTATAATAAGTACTGTTATGTGATCATAGAATTATAGAAAAATGTTCTGAAGCATCATAATTCAAAAAAGCTTTTGCCTTATTGATAAAATAAGGAAAGTTAAATGTAAATATAAGTAAGCAGCAGAAATTCTGAATATGGGCAATCCTTATTATATTCACTTGAAAAGATTTTTTTTTAAAAATTGAGAGTGTCTCATTCATACTGCTTTTGAGACACGATGGAAAAGCCTGTCTTTCATGGTAGGGCTAGGGCTACAAAGCCTCAATGGTCAGACCCTACCAGACTGCTTCCCAATTTCAAAAAGAGTGTCATTGTCACTTGTCTGGGAACTTATTCTTGCACTTGCTCGGAATGCCTACCTCCCTTTAACCCACATGTCTCCTCCTCTACCTTTTTTTTGTGCCAGTAGAAGGTTGATTCCTCCCCGAGACTTCTCGATCACTCCTTGATCCTATCTAGTGGTACTTAAATAAACTGCTCGTTGCCTGCAGTTATTTCAAAGTATTGTAATTACTTGCGCACACACAGCTGGTTTGTCCACTGAATATGAATTCTCTGGCGGTATGGACACTGTTCAGATGTCCTTATCCCTAGGGATGTAATAAGCACTCAAGAAAGGTTTATTCAGTTGAAGTGAATGAAAAAAAACCCCAGTACCTCATACTCTGATGGGCTCATCAAAGTGTTTTCTCTGATGTAGTATGAAGAATGTATTAATAATAATTGATATGTTATCGTATAATGTATTATGTGTTAATATAATATTAATATATTGAAAATATTACACACGATGGATATCAATATGGTCAGGTTTTTTTTTTTTTTCTGTATTCAAAGGAGACTGGGAGGAGGGTAGAGGGGTGTAGATGGTGATGGAGGGAGACTTGGGGTGGTGAGCACACCATGCAATATATAGACGATGTAATATAGAACTGTGCACCTGACACCTATATCATTATCATTGTATTCACCTATGTCACCCTAATAAATTAAAAAAACAGAGGAGACTTGAAATGGAAATTGATTCAGATTGTACACTTCAAATTGAAATGAATTATCTTCAGTCTTGAATAGCAAGTGAAACAATATAATTTTTGGTTTTTAAAATGTCTGGAGACGGCGATGAAGAACATCAGTAATGCTCAAGGCATACGTCGCCTCAGTCTGTATACGTGAAAGGTTCTTTTTTTTTTTTTCTTTTCATTTTAACGAAGCTGGAAACGGGGAGACAGTCAGACAGACTCCCGCATGCGCCCGACCGGGATCCAGCCAGCATGCCCACCAGGGGGCGATGTTCTGCCCCTCCAGGGCGTCGCTCTGTTGCATCCAGAGCCATTCTAGCGCCTGAGGCAGAGGCCACAGAGCCATCCCCAGCGCCCGGGCCATCTTTGCTCCAATGGAGCCTCGACTGCGGGAGGGGAAGAGAGAGACAGAGAGGAAGGAGAGGGGGAGGGGTGGAGAAGCAGATGGGCGCTTCTCCTGTGTGCCCTGGCCGGGATCGAACCCCGGACTTCCGCACGCCAGGCCGACGCTCTACCGCTGAGCCAACTGGCCAGGGCCTACGTGGAAGGTTCTGACCTAATAATGGTGCTAGGCCTTGGCAGACACGGGAGTCACCTGGAGGCGCTATAAATACCGATGCCCGGGCCCCGCCCAGTGGGTCAGGGGCGTGGTGGGGTCTGTGAACCTCCCCGGCTGGGCCTAAACGTGCAGGTTGATCACTTCTGCCTTACAACCAAATAGCTTCCAAATGTAATACCCACCGGGTCTGGAAGCAGAAACGTAACCTGTTGCCGACGTCCAGCAGATACTGCGATGAAAAGCAAAGAAAGACATTCGGGGGGTGCGTGGGGGGGGGGGGTGATCCAAGCCAGCAGGGAGTGACCTGTAGTTGAGTATGGCGCACAGCTGTTTTTATCACACCCACATAAATAAATCACAATTAAAAAAAAACACAAAACAACTCTGAACAAAGAGTGGGCATCAGAACATGATTAACTTTCCCCACAAAGTCCGGGCAGGCATTTAGCTCGTCCCCGTGGCGAGCTGCGATTCCCACGTGAAATGTATCAGCCCACTTCCTCCATCTGTCAATCACTTATGCCACGCGGGGTCCTGGTATGTTGGGTCCTGACCTTCCTCCTGGACATGAGCCAAGAGACACTCGTAATTTGACTGGCGTAATTACTTAGACTGTTTCTAATAAGCCTTAAAATGCGGACGTTAACATTTTTCACATGTTTGTTGGCCTCCGGTCTTCAGGTAATCCCCGGCATTCTTTAGTTATATTGGAAGAAAAGACCGTTTTTCTATAGGTGAGTGTGCATCATCGCTTTCTATTAGAAATGACCCTGCTGACAGGGCCAGATGCTTTTTTATAGAATTTTGAAAATTTTTAGAATTTTTTTCGAATTTTGCCGCAATCGACTAAGCTGACAAAAATCAAAATTTATTCAACAGCAATTTACTGAGCATCTACTATGTGTGACATAGGTGCAGAGAATTAAAAAAAAAAAAAAAAGGCCAAGTTCAAGTCCTGGAGTAGATAGATGAGTTGGCAAAAAATAAATGGACGTTTCATGTGATTAGTGGACACACATGGTTTACATCCCAGCTCTGTGGGTTAGCCAGTATGTGAGCCTGGATATGGTGTTATTGGACAGACTGGGAAACTGAGGCACAAAGTTCCAAAAGGCATTATGCAGAGAACTGATCTGGCGATAGAAGAAATTCGGCTCTAGAAACTGCGCCCTAACTTGCAAGAAAAAAGGGGGAGGGCTCATGTGGAAAACTGCCCGTCTCGAAAGGTAGCCATTCTAGCCCTGGCCACATAGCTCGGTTGGTTGGTTGGTTAGAGCACCCTCCTGATACCCTCTGCACTCAGAGGTTGCTGGTTTGATCCCTGGTCAGGGCACATACAAAAAGAGATCGATATTTCTCTCTCTCTCTCTCCCCTTTCAACTTTCTCCCTAACCTTATCCTTCCCCCCTCTTATTTATTTACTCTACTGAAATCTCACAGATGCGGTTTCTATAGGATGACAATCTTAAGTTTCAGAAAAGGATCTTTGGGCCCTAAAAAAAAAAAGCAAATTAACGGAAAGTTGAGACTCTTGTTCCCCACAAGTAGTGTAAGAACTGAAAACATTTCGGCCCTGGCAGGTTGGCTCAGTGGTAGAGCGTCGGCCTGGCGTGCAGAAGTCCCGGGTTCAATTCCCGGCCAGGACACACAGGAGAGGCGCCCATCTGCTTCTCCACCCCTCCCCCTCTCCTTCCTCTCTGTCTCTCTCTTCCCCTCCCGCAGCCGAGGCTCCATTGGAGCAAAGATGGCCCGGGCACTGAGGATGGCTCCTTGGCCTCTGCCTCAGGCGCTAGAGTGGCTCTGGTCACATCAGAGCGATGCCCAGGATGGGCAGAGCATCGCCCCCTGGTGGGCAGAGCGTCGCCCCTGGTGGGCGTGCCGGGTGGATCCCGGTCGGGCGCATGCGGGAGTCTGTCTGACTGTCTCTCCCCGTTTTCAGCTTCAGAAAAATACAAAAACAAAAAGAAAAAAACCCCAAAAACATTTGTGTGACTGTTCTGCTCTCAAAAATTAGGGGATATTTCAAAATGAACACGAAGCGATCAAATATCTCCTACTTTTTATGAGCAGGTATTTCAAGTTCAACTTAAAGCAGGTACCAGAGGCAATTAATGGATCCCTGCCCATTGAGTTGAAATATTTCAAATTTATCCGCAGCAGTGAGTGAGGGGACCTAATCGTTGAGTGACAGGAGGATACTTTTTAGGCATGGGTGGGGTGGGGGAGGAGGGATCCTGTTTAATAATTCAGTAATCAGATGCACCGCTGTCACCTGTGAAATTCCTAATAGCTTTTTAGTGACAAAACACAGTGGAGGCACCTGTGGTCCCCCAGGTTGTAAGATGGCTGTATCGGGGCGGACACAGGTAAGCGAGTGCCTCACTCAGGTGTGTGCAGACCCAGGTGTGGAGGTGGCTGTGGATTGGTAGCCCGTGTTTTCGCTTCCTCTCTCTCCAATTGCATCAGCCAGGGCAGCCCTGGATGCGGCCAGAGAAAGTGGGGGAAATCAAACGCCCCCTCGTTCCCGTTCCCTCATCCCCGTGGTCTAATGCCACCCGACCGTGACATCAGCATCTGGTTCATCCAAAGAGGGCCACTTCTCCAGAGGTGAGCGAAGATATCTCAGCACGCTGTTCCCAAAGTGCTACCTGCACAAAGGGATGCGCTTGGAGACTCGAAAAATTTTTTTTAATCTTTTTATTTTGCAAGTCATTTTTTTCCCCCTTGGGAAGAAAAAGAAAACACCTTCAAAAGAAACAAAGAAAAGGTGAAGGATGCTAACAGCAGCATGCTAATTAGCAAAGATGCCCCGGCCACTTTTGCATTAGCAACTTCGGTACATTATGTTTTATGTCTTTGTTCACTGCAAGGACTTCCAGCCGCCTAATAATTCACTCTCGGACTAGCTGTATCAAGAAGACACTCTGTTTTAGGAACTATAAAAGATCATTTAGAACAGTAACAAATTACTGCTTTTAATAAAATGCTTCTCTCTTTTTTTTTTTTTCCACTCAATAGGGTACTATAAAAAAAATGTCCATAGAGAAGTCGGCTATAGAAAGGGAACATTTTTATCTTGGAGAAAATAATACCGAGAAGATGATAATGTAGACGTGACTCATGGTACAAAACCGGGGACGGGGGGGGGGGGTACAAATAAAAGCTCATTCGCTGACATCTATCTGTCTCTGCGGCTCTTCCTTCTCTCCTTTCTGGCTTCCCTCACAGGATCTTTTATCTCCAAGCCCTGGTCATTTAATGTTGGGGTTCTCCAAAGAGCAGCACTTTCCCCTCTATTCTCTTCACCCTTCACACCTGGGTCCCCAAGGTGGTGCAACCCATCGGTTTCAAAGACTAGACACACATTAGAATAATTCCCCGGGGTGCATTGCCCCCATGTGGACTCCTGGCCCCCACGCCGGACCCGCTGAGTCAGAATCCGTGGGGAGGGGGAGGTGGTGGGACCCAGGATTCCCCTTTGCCAGGTGACACTGGAACTGGGAACCTCGGTTGCAAACTTCTGGCATCTTGTAAGCGGCCAAAGACCATACGGATCTGTCCTGGAAGGTCCCACCTCTCCCTTCAGCCTCAGGCACGGCCATCGCACTGCGGGATAAAGGTTCCTGTCTAGATGTCACTCACACTGGTCACATGTGTCAAGCCCCAAAGCAGTTTCTCCCCCCCCCCCCGCCACCCCACCTCTGGCATTTACTGGAGGGGGGAGGCTGTTGTCTGCAGCCCAGCAAACAATACCCAAATACTAGCCTGTCTCCTTCATCTTCTACATTGGGCCAGCAAAGCCAAAGACATGCCCTCTTGTTCCATTTTCTCTGTCTGTCCTAGTGTGGGGGGGTTTCTGGTAGCTTTGCATGGACTAAAAGAACAATGACTAAGTTCAAAGATCCCAACAGGAAATGAGTTACCTGCCATTTCCGGTTTGGGCTGCCTCATCCTCACAGCTGGAATTTCTACTCATTGGCCGACTCTAGACCTATAACACCTGGGACGGGGGGGGGGTCCCTCTTCCTCCGCAGGACTTAAGTAAACATCCTCGTCATTACCCCAAGTTCCCGCCCACCAGGGATTCGTTATTCAGGAACTTCCTTTTAGGTTTCCACAGCTTACAGGGAACCTCTGTGCCCAGATACCCCAGCTCTGCTAGGGACACGTACAAGGGATGTTTTTTTGGAATTTAGACATCTTTTATTCGCTCAACAAAGCTAGGCTTTTAAGACCACGAACTTTGAAAAAAAAAAAAAAAGTTAGTGTGAAATTCAAGCAGAGCAATGACTTCTTTGTCCTCAGTGGCATTTGGGGCCCCCCTCCACCCCTCTGAAACAATTAACGCCATTGATCCCATGGGTGAGAAACTTCAGGGCCAAGTGATTGACAGGGAAGGGAAAATACATTGTTTTCAATATCATCCGTCCCCCGCCCTTCCCTCTTCCCCCACCAGACTTTTGCACCTTTGAAAAGCACATTTGTCCCCCCTCAGGGAAGTGCACCCCCCTCTCCCCAGGAGGGAGGGTGTCGTTCCTTCTGTGTGCAGCTGGGCCAGGGAAGGAAAGTTCCCTCCAGCTCTGAGTTTGTGGGGAGCCCCATCTAGGTCAGGCGGCCTCCATCTTCAGTGATTCGGGACAGAAATCCAGTCCCTGAAGTGACCAGCGGGTTCTTGTCACCCGGAGGAGGCAGAGCAGCAGGGCAGGAGGGGTTCCCAGCCCCTGCGTTCACGGGATACTGGGCACTCCTCACGCCTGGGTTCGTCGTGTTTGTCCATCCTGACTTGACTCCTAAGAATGCCTCTCCCCCTAGAGCCATTCCTGTTGGCTATAAGGAGACAAGGGATGTAAAAATTGGGAACAGAGAAAGAGAAACGCAGAGAAGTAGAGGGTGAAGGTGAAGCCAGATGTTGTTTTTTTGTTTTGTTTTTTGTTTCATTTTTGTCTTGTTTTACAAAGAAGCCTTAGGGAAAACAGGCTAAGGGTGGAAAACTTGGATTTTTATACTCTTGTCTGTCAAAGAGGGGGCTAGAGATATGCTTGTCTATCACGGGCTGATGCAAAGTAATTTGCCATAAAGTTGTCTGGGATAGAATTGAGTCTATATAATCTTGTATACTCTCTCTCTGTCTCTCTCTTTCTCTGTCTCTCTCTCTCTCTCTCTCTCTCTCTCTCTCACACACACACACACACACACACACACACACACAACGTTTGGTGTTTGGCTTTCCTCGGTCTCTAGATTTCACATTGTAAGATTTCAGAGAGCGGCCCCCTGACAATCGTGTCTGTGTGCCTCTATCTTTGTATAGACCCCTGTGCCCTGCAGCGCCCGGGACACAGTAGACCTTTGACAAGGGGCCGAGAGGAAAGACACAGAGAGAGGAGAATGAGTAGAAAGGAAAGTGAGTGGGCGAGTTTATGATTTCTTTTTTTCAAATAGCTTCGCTTAGAAATTTTGCAAAAGGGACTGTAAATATGCCAAACATCTGTCTTTTGAATTATCGTATAGAGTAATGTAACACTAACATGATGGAGTACTGTTCAGTCCATCATATTGTTAAATGAATGGCTACATGGACCTGATTATAGAAGAAAAACGGACTCTGGTAGACAGTAGCTCACACCAGGAACTTTTATTTATCTGGGGTTTTTGGCAATTAGCTGGTGAGGAGCCCAGCAGGCTAAGCAAAATTATCTGAAAAAAAGGATGTAATAGTCTTTGACAAATCAAATTGTTAAGTCAAGAAGGGGTTAGGATGCAGAGTAACCTTAAGAGTCCAAAAAGCATAAAAAATATTTTTACAGGCCCTGGCCGGTTGGTTCAGTGGTAGAGCATCAGCCTGGCGTGCAGAAGTCCTGGGTTCGATTCCCGGCTAGGGCACAAAGGAGAAGCGCCCATCTGCTTCTCCACCCCTCCCCCTCTCCTTCCTCTCTGTCTCTCTCTTCCCCTCCCGCAGCTGAGACTCCATTGGAGCAAAGATGGCCCGGGCGCTGGGGATGGCTCCTTGGCCTCTGCCCCAGGCGCTAGAGTGGCTCTGGTCGCAACAGAGCGACGCCCCGGAGGGGCAGAGCATTGCCCCCTGGTGGGCGTGCTGGGTGGATCCCGGTCGGGCGCATGCGGGAGTCTGTCTGACTGTCTCTCCCTGTTTCCAGCTTCAGAAAAATACAAATATATATATATATATATATATATATATATTTTTTTTTTTTTTTTTGCAAATTTTTTTTTTTGTGTGACAGAGAGAGGGACAGATAGGGACAGACAGACAGGAAGGGAGAGAGATGGCAAGCATTAATTCTTTGATGTGGCATCTTAACTGTTCGTTGATTGCTTTCTCATATGTGCCTTGACGGGGGGGGGGGGGGCAATACAGTAGAGCGAGTAACCCCTTGCTCAAGCCGGTGACCTTGGGCTTCAAGCTAGCAACCTTTGGGCTCAAGCCAGCGAGCCTGTGCTCAAACTGGTGAGCCCCCACTCAAGCCAGTGACCTCAGGATCTCGATCCTGGGTCCTCTGCATCCCAATCCAATGCTCTAGCCACTGCGTTACCGCCCAGGCAGGCTATTTTTACAAATTTTTAACTATCGCCTAAATTATATTTGTGCCTGGTTTCATTTTAGTTTGCACTTAATTAAACTCAGCCTCAGAAATCATATGAAATCATATGATATTATTTATTGACATCCCTTTAAAAAAAGAAAAAAGAAAGAAAACTCGTTGAGTTTATAAGAAATGAAGAAATATTCCATTTGGAACAAAATTTCACTCTGGGTATTAGAGAACATCAGCTAGGCTAGTCGTTTTCTTTTCTTTCCATTGTATTTTAAACTTTATTGTCAAATTTCTAAAATGATTGTCTACATAGCACGAAAAATGTAGAACAACAGCTGTTTAGGGAGAAAACAGAATTATCGGTGTTTGGTTACTAGATTCCATGTCATTCATCAAGTTCTGTTTAAAGAAGATAGTACTTTGGACTTCAGCAATCACAGAGAAATTCTACCAAAGGAAAAATAATGTTAAAATCTTTTTACTTGCCCTTCCATTGATGAGTGTTTGTTTCAAAGATTAGGGGCTGTGTATTATTGTTCTTCTCCAAGTTCACATGATAATAAAATATTATTTTGCTTTTGCAGATGTTTAAAGACATAATGGCAAAGATACACTTTTTCAACCAGAACCCTCAAGAAATGTCACTTCTGTGTCTTGCCAAGAGAGAACCAGCACTTTCTCTTCATAAACATCTGCTGGAAATGTTTTAAAGGGAGGTCTTTTAAATAATGGCGCTTGTCTCTTCTTGTCTTTAATAAGTTTGAAAGAGAAGGGCAATGAATTTTGGATACATTCTCTCCCAAAGCAATTTTTTTCCCCCATTGGTGAGCATCAAATTGGATGTTTAGAAAGTGAAAACATTAACATGGTGTTGGGTGGAAATGGTTAAAAACATTTTTGTATCAATCATACCTGTGAGATATTCATAAATCACAGGTCCCTTTAAGTCTAGAAACCCCCACCAGTTCATTGTTATGCTTGCTTGTTTGTGGCAATTATGCTCTTTTTATATTTACATAATAATTGGATTTTCTATAAACAAAAACACCCTCAGAAATGTGAGTCAGAGAACCATAAGTTAGCTATACAACCTGAACAATGCAAATTCATTTGTAGTGAGAATGGAAACTTCATCTTGTTCAAACCAACTTAGATGTTGGGGGGATAATTCTCTGTAGGAAATGCAAGATATATAGCCAGGCTCTTTGAGGTTCCAAGAAAGAGACATATAAAGATCGCCTCTGGTAATAGGTGTTTATTGCAAAAATGCAATAGGATGTGATTTAGCAAGGAATGCTTGCCTTGTAAACTATTCCGGGTTTCACTGCATCAAATAGTCGAAGGTGCTGCAGGCATCGTGAAGTGACTTAGTGTAAAAATAGCGAACTGAGTGTCTTTCCAATTAGAAACTAAACTCAAGTGATCTGCCCCTTCTCTCACTTTATCCAACATTTTTACTCCCCCAAATAACTAGTTTAATTGATAGCTTTGCCACCACCCAAAATAGATGTACTACCCATCATGAAGAGTTTTAGCGCACATCAGCCCAGGGCACTCATGTTCTCATTGCTAGGCAGAAGGTTTGATCTCTCTTGGCACACAGATGGAGTTCCAGAAGAAGCCATTGATTCAATAAAGCACTGGTTTGAGCTCTTAGATTAGAAGGTAGCAGTGACCATGGTTGATACAGTTGTCCTGGAGCTCATGGGTACCACCGACAGCTGGCTTTATAAAAGAAATAAGAAAGCAATTAAGAAACAAGGAAACAAACAGAAAAGCCCTGCTTTTGTGGGTGAGGAAAATTAGCACATGGAGTTGCTAGAATATATCATTGAAATGTTCAGTTTCCAACAACAAAAACAGACTTACAGAGAAACAGACGAGTGTGATCCACACGGAAGAAAAGTGGACAATGGAAGTTGCTTTGGAAGCGTTGGCGGACTTAGTGGACGAGCACCACGAAGCTGTTATTACAGCTGTGTTCAAAGAAAGTCATGCTGCAGTAATTAAGGAAAGCTATGATGACAAAACTATCGCTAATAGCATGTACCAGGAAAGATACAGAAGATATCAAAAAGAATCAAATGAATGTTCTGGTATTAAAAGTACAATAGCCAGGCCTTGGCCAGCTAGCTCAGTGGTAGAGCGGCCCAGAGTGTGGAAGTCCCGGGTTCGATTCCCGGCCAGGGCACACAGGAGAAGTGCCCATCTGCTTCTCCACCCTTCCCCCTCTCCTTCCTCTCTGTCTCTCTCTTCCCCTCCCGCAGCCAAGGCTCCACTGCAGCAAAGTTGGCCCGAGCACTGAGGATGGCTCCATGCCCTCCATCTCAGGCACTAGAATGGCTCCGGTTGCAAAGGATGGGCAGAGCATCTCTCCCTGGTGGGCATGCCGGGTTGATCCTGATTGGGCGCATGCAGGAGTCTATCTCTCTGCCTCCCCACTTCTCACTTCAGAAAAAATACAAAAATAAATAAATAAATAAATAAAACTAAACTAAAATAAAAGTACAATAGCCAAATGTAAATTTTTGGAAGGCGGTAAAACTCTGATATCAAAACCAAAGACATCACAAGAGAAGAATTGATAGAGCAGTATTTCTTATGCATTTAGATAGGAAATCTTATATGTAAATATATATATAGCTATAAACATGGATGTATATATGTATATACATATATTAGTGCATATTCACATATAAGTACATATTTAATCGAATAAAACACCATTAGAGGGTGTTTTTGCAGAACTTACTATTTTAGGATTTTTTTTTTTTTTTATATTTTTTGGTTTCTGTATTCCTCTGGAATACAAGGGATTCAATCTCATAGTACACAGAACACTACCCATTTTATCAAACATTAGTTCGTAAACCGTCAGTTCTCTACTGGCCCCTCTTCCTGCACACGTCTGAAGACACGTTACAATGTTTTCTTCAGTCCCCACAGTGGAGTCAGGTACATTCTATTCAAACCTGGACCTTGGCATGTTTTTATCTTGCAGAGTTGTGAGCTCTTCATATATAAGCCAAAACACACTTAGAAAACAGTATTTAAAGCCCGACTTTAAATTCCTGCTTACTGGAAAGCAGGTCAGTTGAGACAGGGTTTTAAGATATAGGAGTGAGCATTTTTTAAAAAAAAAAAATTACAGTTTTAATATTGTCCACCGCCTCTGAAATCTCCTTTTTTAAAATCACTCATGTGAGATGCATTGTACCAAGTAGATTTCCGTATAATCATTGAGCTACTGATATTTCCGAATTTTCAATAAATTATACAAAATCGATGCTTTGTATTAAAATAAAGCAAACAACTATACCATCAGCTGTTAGAAAGTTAATTTAGAAACTTCACAGTGTTTATTTTACATAGATTTTTTTAAAAAATTAAAGACTGTATTATTTATTTTATGGGAGGGAGGAAGGAGAAATAGACAAAATATTTCTTTTACTTTTGCCCTGCCTTCCAACAGAGAGCAAAACTGATGTGAAGAAAAAAACAGCTTCTTTTAAAAGTTTCAGCGCAGAGATCTATAAACAATGTAATTATCTTTTCAAGGAGCCTGTCTCTTCCATGGTATGTTTTGTTCCTTTAACGGCGGGTTTTGGATGCAATAATAGAAATACTACAAGATATACGTTAATATTTTCTAAAAAGCAGTCTAAAGAAGACATCAAAGGGCAGATACTACAACACAAGAGTTACCAAAAGAAAAAAAAAAATCATGTCCAAATCTTTCCAAATGTATTGATATTCATCGGACCAATAAAAAAATAATAATGATAATAATAATAAAAAGCATTACATGCTTAGTTCCAGAAATTCTCCATTTTCATTATTGCTGGAAAAGCCATCTTAAAAGCATTTGAAGTTGATGATGTGCGGTTGTTTGCTCTCTTGAAAAACATCCTCTCTAAACAGGGGGAAAGGTTAGAAATGATTTGCTCGGCATCGATCAATTTATCTGAGTTGTCTTTCGACAGATTGTATTAATGGAACTTCATTTTCTTTTATTCCGTCGACGGCTGATTTTTTTTTTTGTTGTTGTTGTTGTCTCTGAAAATGATCAATGATAGCGTCTCACCATCTTTTCACAAAACAAGATGATTTTTTTCCCCTTAAACTTAAAAAAAAAAAAGACTTTATTATTTTGTTGTAATAGATTTTTGTCCTCCTCTTCCTTGCTTCCAACCCCCTGCTGGGAGTTCTCTAATGCCTGCCTATTCTTTTATTTTTGTGCTTTGTAGTTTGGACTTCAATACCTCAAATGTGGCTTTTTTTTTTTCTTTTCTCATCATTCTGGGTACCACAGATATTTTTAGGGACATCTGTGCTGGGTGGATAGGCCGGTGGTTGTTCACTCTTGCAATAAAAACACAATCAAACAAGCAACCCAGAAGAACAAGAACGCATTTGGAGTGCGGCATGAGGGACCACGTCTTTTCAGAGTCCTTAGAAGCGAAAGCTGGCCGCTTCGACCGAGGCTGGGTGGCAAGAATGGATCTTTCTCTGCAGGGAGGGTAGGGGGCTGAGTAGACCTCATTTGCCATTTCTTGACATTTAAAGCATCTTTCTATGAATGTAAATGCATATTTTTGGCTGATGGGAACATTCTTTTTTTTGGGGGGGGTACGACATGGCATTATTATAACACGCCCTTTCCAATAATCAGGAAATATAGGGGCGCTTATAACATTCTGATTCATAATGCAAAACTCAGTAAGAGACAGCAACAGACATCATGTTAACTATGCGAATAGCCAGATGTTATCAGTCGGAATGTTTTTGGAGCGCTGCTCTGCCAACACCAACTTTCTATACAAATTAGCCACTCGTATTTACTAGCCGTTTATTCATAAAGGAACTCATGTTTCTGAATGCCGACTACAGATCTTGTCCGTAGGGTAGATGGACCCAGAGAGATAAAGTCATTCATGGTTTCCCTCTTTCACAACATTAATATTTTAAAGGAAATTAAAAAAAAATGGGAAAAGCTCTAGGATTATTAAATAAAGCAAATGGGTCTAGAAAGGATAAAGGACATTGCAATAACGAAGTGTTGATAAATTCAAATGGTGCCAATGCAAACAGAGCTCAGCGTCATTGGGCCCTTGTGGACCCATCTAATTCCACCCAACACTCCTGCCCCCTGACCATAGCCTTTTCTTTTCTTGTGATTAGTGTCATGTATTGTTTGAAACAGAGGGCTGGAAGTATAGCCTTTGACCTAAGAACATGTTGACCTAAACATTTATTCTCTAAATATTTACTGAAGGCCCTGACCAGGTAGCTCAGTTGGGTAGAGCATCGTCCTGATACACCAAGGTTGTGGGTTCAATCCCTGGTCAGGGCACATGCAAGAATCAACCAGTGAATGCATGGATAAATGGAACAACAAAGTTATGTTTCTCTCCCTCTCTTTCTCTCTCCCTTTCTCTTAAATCAATCAATCAATCAATCAATCAATATCTATTGAAAATTTACCAGGTGAAGCTATCAAATTAGATTATAGATCCGTGACGGCAAACCTTTTTATAAAAACCTCCCACTTTTGCAGTGCTGGTCAACCTGGTCACTCCCGCCCATTAGTGGGCATTCCAGCTTTCATGGTGGGAGGTAGAGGGGCAACCAAACAGCACTGCGATTGGCTCACCATGAATTCTGGACCGCCCATTAGTGGGCGAGAGGGACCAGGTTGACCAGCACTGCAAAAGTGGGCAGTTTTTATAAAAGGATTCGCCATCACGGTTCTAGATTAAGGAGCTGCCTCTCTAGTTGGGTAAGGCTGAAGTTCTTACCAAAGACCAACCATGCGCACCACTTTCCTTCAAGAATGGTGATGGCCGGAGGCAAGGTAGGGCAGGAGGGTACAGGGAAGATCAGTGGTGATGGACAAAGACTTGACGGGGTGGGGGGGCAGTGAACACACAATACAGGGTACAGAAGTGTGTTGTAGAATTGGGCACGTGAAACCTGTCTATGTTAATCAGTGTCACCCCACTAAATTCAATTAAAAGCCTACAGTTAACATGGATGAGAACTAACTTCTGATTGTTGAATAATATTATAAAACTGGAAAAGCAAAAAAGAATGCACAAGGTGAACCGATGAAACACCTTTTGTGTGTGTGTGTGTGTGACAGAGATAGAGACAGGGAAAGACATGAAAAACATCAATTCTTCGTTGTGGCTTCTTAGTCTCCTTAGTTGTTCGTTGATTGCTCTCTCATATGTACCTTGACAGGGCGGGGTGGGGGGAAGAGGGCTACAGCAGAACAAGTGACTTTTGCTCAAGCCAGCGATCATGGGGTCATGTTTATGATCCCACGCTTAAGCCAGTAACTCTGCTGTCAAGCTGGTGAGCCTGCACTCAAGCCAGCAACCTCGGGGTCTTGAACCTGGGTCCTCTGCATCTCAGTCTGATGCTCTATCCACTGCATCACCTCCTGGTCAGGTAAAACACCCTTGCTTTTAAATATCAAAAATGATGTGATCTCTTCAGTCCTATGCATAACCCTGTGCATCCATTGCACTAGGCATCGAACATGTGATATTAATAGCTTGCATGTCGGCAGACTGACTGGTGTGGTCAAATTTATAATGATCTCATTAGATTCTTTTATTCAAGTTCTAACTTTACATAGCATGCTGTCTCAGATGCGTTTCTTTCTTCCTTTTTCCCTTCTCCTTCTTCTCTCTCTTCCTCTTTTCCTCCGTCCTTCCTTTTTCCCCTTCATCATCATCGACACAATAAGCGAGTAGTTTACAATCTAAAGCCGTCAGTGGACATCCAAGACCAATGCTGATGTGATGAAGGCTATTATTCCAGGATTACAGAAAGTGATGAAAATAGGAGACAAGGAGAAGGGGTATGAGAAGGTCTCTCTAATCAAAGTTACGTTCTTGAGCTTTGATAGACTTGGTTTTATAAGAGCACTGAAACCCTGGCTGGTTGGCTCAGCGGTAGAGCATCGGACCAACATGTGAAAGTCCCGGGTTCGATTCCTAGTCAGGGCAAACAGGAGAAGTGGCCATCTGCTTCTCCACCCTTCCTCTCTCCTTTCTCTCTATCTCACTCTTCCCCTCCCACAGCCAAGGCTCCATTGGAGCAAAGTTGGCCCCAGGCACTGAGGACGACTCCATGGCCTCTGCCTTAGGTGCTAGAATGGCTCTAGTTACAATGGAGCAACGCCCCAGATGGGCAGAGCATTGCCCTCTGGTGGGCACGGCGGGTGGATCCTGGTTTGGCACATGTGGGAATCTGTCTCTCTGCCTCTCCGCTTCTCACTTCAGAAAAATACACACACACACACAAAAACACTAAAGGTATTACTTGGGTGATTACTGCATTTTTATATTGAAGAATCCATGCGCTCTGACAAGAAGCAAAGTTTCCGAGAGGGCAGTGACACTCAATATCAGAACTGAGGGAACGATGACCTGACATACGATACCCCATTTCCAAGCAGAACTGATGGGTAGGTGGGCTGCGCTATGCTAAGCAACCTATTGATCCCAAGTTCTGATGTCTTGAGGCCCTTCAGGAGCACATGACCAAGACAACGATCAGGTGATAAACACTCTGGAAGACTTGCTGATAAGAAGCAAACGATTCTGCCATTAGCATTGATTGTTAATTGATTAGAAAGAGAGTAGGTCCAAACCTACGCAATCAGTTCAGACAAGAGACACATTGACTCGCGGCTGCCAAGTGTCCGCTTTAATCTTGTTCTACACGGTGTTTCCCAGGCATGGGCATTCTGGCCACGAGCCGTGGACCCTTGAGCATAAAACAGATTAACATAAAGATTCTGGACAGGAAAACTAGAGAAGACAATGTCCGGTAGACACAGGGCACACTCAGCGCTCTTTATTGTATAACTGCACTAATGATCAGGTGCACATCGAGCCAGAGAGCTAAACAGTTGTTTCTGAAAGCTTCGTGATGGCCATGAACCAAATCTCTCATCTACGTTTGTCTTTGGGGACCTGTGTCCCAGTAGAGCCCAAGCTCTATGTCGATCAGGTGTCCCTGATTCGACTTCCCCGTGCAGTGGGACACTCCTGCTTATCAGCAGGTCTGGCAGCCTCTTCGAGACTACTCTTGAGGCGGCTATGAGGATGCCACTGTTAAATGCCACCAGAGGAAAGACACGACCGACACACAAATTAGTTGCAATAATCACACAGGCAATTTATTACTCACAAGTCCTTTTGGCATGCCTGGGTACAGCTTAAGGGGGCCCCGTCGGCGTGCTCCTCTCGGCTGGCTTTGGTCAGAGCTCAGAGCCGCGTGGAGACAGTCCACATCAACGTTGGAGTCTGGGTGACTACTGCAGCAGGGGCCCCTCAGCTTTAGTACCCTTTCTGGCCAACGCCTTCTAACAGGTGTCAATCTACAGGATTATCACCTCAAACCACCTTTTTGGGAGTTCCTCGCAGGGAACCCCCTTTATATCAATCTACTGAAATGTTTACATTAAACCACTTTTTAAGATGTTCTTATTTTCATTAATTTACAAAGTTAATGTAAATAACACCAAGCCACTCCTTATCTATGTATAACTTCACACACACATACTAACTGGGCTCTGCTTGAAAGTCAGAGTCTGTTTATCACATTACAGAGTTATGGCACCAAGCCGCTATATGAATTCCTATCCAATTGGCATCACTTTACTTAATTTTAATATCCTTTTAATTACTTTTATATATCTTCCATACTTTTATATTTCTATATATTTAATTACTATAACCTTCTATTACTACAACCACCTGTTTTGGCAATATCACGCGGAGCTGAAGAATGAGACCTTTGGCTTCTTCAGGGGCCGTAGGCTTAGCCAAGGTGGAGCGTGGGGAGGCAGGACTGGCTACGTGCAATGTTGTCCGGCTCTGAGCGAGGAGAAAGAAAAACTAAACCAAACATTCTGGTGTGAGAGAGGTCCGTCCGCAGGTTAATGTTCAGTTTGGCCTTCAGGTGTTTAAAAGACAGAGCTTCTTTCTGAAGCCCTGAAGTCCAGTGCACTTAGTTGTCAAAGACCACCTAAGAAAGAGACCCCTCTGACATTGAGGAGAGAATGCTATTCTTTAAAAGGGGGGTTACAGAAGTAACCTACATGCTCCTCAATAAAGGACTAGTTCAATAGGGTGTGGTCAAGAGACAAAGTGGAATGCCTGAAATGGAAATATTTCTGTTCTTAATGATACAGAGAGGCGTTCAGTGCTGTTGCCAATGATTAAGCACAATGTAATTTCCTTTTGTAACAGAAAAACACGCACACATTTGTCTGTACCTATAGAGATGTCGTAAATAAGTCTCCCTCCCTCACTCCCTCCCCTCATCTCCCTTCTTCTTCTCTCTCTCTCTCTCTCTCTCTCAAATCAATGAGGAAAAAACAGGGTCTCTGGAGCTGGTGTTATTCTATTCTTCAAATAATTTTTTACAAACTATGTTTATGAGCTTTTGACCCAACCGGTGGAACAACTCAGAGAATCCCTTGCTGGAAAGAATTCAGAACAGTTACCCCCAGGCTTGGGACCTGAAGCACAATTTTCTTCAGCGCATTCTCCCGGGAAAGAGAAGTTGTATGCTCCCCCTCCGTTCTTGGTTGAGAAGAATACAATCCTTGCAGCAGAGCATTGTGTATAATATTCTGCTCGTGTTCCAGGAGTGTTCCAACAGGGCTCACTTGAAACATTTCTGTCATTTCCCAACTTTGGGAGCAGAACAGGGAGCGCTTTCCTGACCTGGAATCTAGCAAATGCCACTGAGTAAAAATAATCCAGGACACGTGATAAAAAAAAGGGGGGGGGGCTCACTTCAAGAAAGCTAAGCTTTCTCCTCTCCCCGCACCCCACCTGCAGCCAGCTGAGCTCCCCACACTGTCAGGTCCCTGATTGTCTCACCCCCCCCCCACACACACACATAGAAGAAGGTGTCACCACTATGCCTGTGCTCATTTGCATATCCCCTTTGCCCGGAGTGGAATTGGCGCCTGGCAAATCAGGGGGCTGTCACAAACAGCTGTCCACACCAGAGACTGTGGGAAGGACCAGGAGCTGTTTGAACACGCTCGGTGGTAGGGTTTTAATTGGAGTAGCAACTGTTCAGAATTAAGATGAAAAAGGACGAAAGTCGGTCACTGCAGATTGGGTGACACACTTAAGACACAACATTTCGGGTGTGAAGAGTGCAGCCCGGAGGTAGTTGTTGTGTGTTCCTCCCCTTTGCTAATAGGACTCCAGCCCCACCCCCTCCCCCACTGGCTGTTTCCTGGGTGAGGCAGTGCATGTGTCTAGTTTGGAGAGTTCAAGGGTTCCCAAGGTAGGATAGTCTAGTCCGTTATGCTGAGACCCTTGTTGCTTTAAGAAAATAGGGTTTTAATTAGAATCAC
The DNA here is from genome assembly GCF_036850995.1 of Saccopteryx leptura. Taxonomy (NCBI): domain Eukaryota; kingdom Metazoa; phylum Chordata; class Mammalia; order Chiroptera; family Emballonuridae; genus Saccopteryx; species Saccopteryx leptura. The sequence goes on along the minus strand of NC_089515.1, from coordinate 52,226,121 downwards.
AGACAGGGTGAATAGGGTAGAGCCCAGTGGGTCTGAAAGAAGAAGAGAGGTTGGCAGTTTGGAGGATAGACATCTTTGTCTTTATCTAGACTCCGCGTGGCCCAGCCATGAGCAGCCCCACCCCCGCCCCCACCCCTGGGCATCTTCCCGGACACGGGAATTTGCAGAACACCTTTGAGTCAGGCCCTTGACTTGCAGAGTGAGGGGAGTCCAGTCTTGATGGCCCATTTAATCCTTGGCTCCCCTCCCGAGCATGCCAGAAAGGGTCTCGGACACAGCTGACTCAGAAGAGGGCGTGAGGAGGTAGAGGGTGGACCTGGAGACCCGTAGTGCTTCCCTCAAACCTACGTTCAACCTCATGGAAGAAAAAAACCCACAAAAAACACCCCCTCAACTTTAACATCTCATTAAGGTTAGAGAATACCTCCGATGCGCCTGAAATAGCCAGTCATAATACGGAGCAGGATTCAGACACGAGAACCTCACTTTTATTTTTATTTTTTTTTAACTATTTTACATTCACGATCGAACTTGGGTCCTCAAGTCAACATAATCACTTCCACATTCGTGAGTCCCGTGTGCAGTCGGCTCACCTGCAAATCGAAACCGGGTGTTCCCTGGGATGCTTTGACGTTCACTGTGACACAGATGGAATGTGGCGTTAGTCCCTGACACACATTCATTTTAAAACCATTTTGAAAGGGGACATATTGAACTTAATTGATAATGAGAGCAAATGTATACAGTATGGTTAGATACATATATATTTTTTTTTGGTAGACCTTTAAAAGAAGGAAAAAAACCCCACATTAGAGCAGATCAGGCACAGACTCAGGACATGGATCGCGCGGAGGAGGCAGCTCTGGGTGGCCAGGAGCGGAGGTGACAGCTGGTGACTCAGCAAACAGATCTCAGTTTGGGATTTTCTGAACGTTCTCATGGGCTTCTCCGCCACGTCTTTTGTTCCCACTTCAATAACAAAGCCGCGTTCTCCGTGTCGCCCTGAGATGTCGGGTGGGTCAGAGAACAGACACAGAAAAGGGTGAGATCGGGCGACATTTAAACAAACTGTCTCTGACCGTCTGATGCAGCGTCACAGCCACAGGAGGGAGGCGAGGGCAAGGGGCGGTATTGAAAAGGACGCAGCCCGACGACATTTGCAAAAGGGAAGGCACATGTGACATTTCATTTCTCCGGATCATTCCCCTTTAAGTTATATTCTCTCTGGCCAACCCTTGCCTCTCCCAACTTCAGCCAAACTGGGTCAAGGGGCCCAGCCCCCCGGAGGTGGGCGGCTTGAAGGAAAAGAAAAAGAAAAAGGTAAATAAACCTGTGAATAGTGAAATCAACAAGGACCTGGAAGGCACTGCTTCTCTTAGCAGCCTGGCTCATTTCAAAGCTGTTAGACAGTGAGGGGGACGGTTATGTTTGAGTCCCGGGGTCTGTGTGGCCTGCGTTCATCGCCCGTCTTGAGGCAAAACACCAATTTGTGTTTGTTGTACAGATCTGTAAATACTCTCTCCTGGCAGCTAGTGTTTAATTGTCTGCGGGGGTTGGGGTGGGGCGGGGTTGTGACTGAGTCCTCTCGTGCTGTTCACATCCTACGTGCATGGTGCCTGGAACAGGCTGTTCCTCCGGCCACAGGGTCAGAGAGGCTGACAGGCTTCAGAATTCAGCCCTGGCCTTCGTGTGTCAGGCTCAGGTTCCTGGGATAGTGCTCGTAGCTGTGACCAAAGCACGCTGCTAATATATGCACAACTTTTAGAATAGAAAGATGATTGAAACGAGCATTTCACCCTGGCTGGTTGGCTCGGTGGTAGAGCATCAGCCTGGTATGCGAACGTCGTGGATTTGATTCCCAATCAGGGCCCACAGGAGAAGTGACCATCTGCTTTTCTTCCCCCCCCCCCCACTCCTCCTTCTCTCTGTCTTCCCCGCCCACAGTCAGTAGCTCCGTTGGTCCGAGCATCGGCCCCAGGTGGGGTTTGCCAGGTGGGTCCCGGTGACAGCGCATGTGGGAGCCTGTGTCTATCTCCGCTTCTCTCTCTTAAAAAAAAAAAAAAAAAATCAGCGTTTCATTTGCCTGCATTCTGCTGTGGAAACAGGTCAGGTTTCAGTAGCACCCTGCTCTCAGTTTTTCTAATTCTAGTTTGAAACTACAAAAAGAGTGCAGATTACATCAATAGATTTATAAAATATACAACACCAATATATATATACAATATATATTGTAAGGTATTTTTCCCCGCCGAGAAGGAAGGAAGAGGGCTAGGAGCTGCAAAGTATAGAATAGTAAAAGGCTTTATTGAAGTCCAGAGCATCCCGCCCGGCAAGGTTCCCTGGCCCCGAGGTAAGATGGAGGCCAGGGAAGTTGCAAGGATTAAACCACGTGGGAGATATTTAAAGGGGTCCCTCTAGGGAAGTCGAGCTAACATGACATGGTGAAATCCCACTGGTTGGTAGATGGTCGCTTTTTTCCAAACGGTTCCTGTGAAGCCTTCTTTGGTGCGCTTGGTTGTGGGCGGGTCTAGGTTCCCCACGTGACCATCCCCCATTATCCACCGACCTTACATATACATATATATATATATATATATATATATATATATATATATATAATCTGTTTATACAACCAGTCTATTAATATTGGTAAGGCTATGCTAGGAATAATGTGAGAATGTCAGAAAAACCTCAATGGAGAGAGGGAAATCAAGGCGTTTTGTGGTGACTAAGTAGGGTGCTGACCCTGGGCTGCTGGGAGCATTTTGGCATGTTACCCTCCACAGCCTCGGGCTCCCAAGTGGTTGCTGGTGATTATGATACATTATGGCTCATTCATTCTATAAATTCCGGCAGACTGCAGGTAAAACCACATATCTTGAGATTCAACCACAGAAAGTCTGAGGATGGCATAATCACCTTTGCCTCTCAGATGAGAGTTAAAAAATATATACAGATAGATAGATACATACATACATAGATACATAGATAGATAGATATGTGGGTGTTCACAGCATGACATCTAACAGTTTTTCTCCAGCCTGCTTACAGTATGTACTATAACTGTACAGTACATCATACAACTTCTTGGAGAGAGGTAAGAACATTGGAATAGCTTGGGCCTCCCTAATCACTGGGATTTTAGAGTCTGTGTACTTGCTACCACTCTTCCGACCACAGCTATAGACTACAAATTGAGCCGAGAAATTTACCAGCATAACAAGGTGGACAAATGAAACATTTTTGCTGATCCTGGTTATTAAGAAGGGTTATTTTGTGACACAACCCAAAAGGAATTTTAAGTAAGTGCTTTGCCATGGAATGTGAACTTCAAGATTATCTGTGTTACACAAGTATGATGCGAATCTTTCAAAAAAAAAAATACTTAGCTGGTAACTTTTTTTTATTTTCCGCATGGGCAGGTGTTTTTCTCAGATATCTATCAGTCAGATCTTTTGTGTGTTTGCAAATGACAACTCTCCATTGATTTTGTACTCAGGCAATTGAACTATTTTTTCCAATATGATCATATTTAGACACACAATGGAATTTTTAAAATATGTAGAGGCCACAGGAGAAAACGACCCTGGGAGTCCGGAGGAGCACAAAGCTACAAAACAGTGCGATCTGTTGTTTAAACTCGTGCTATGTCGAGTCCTCTCTTTAAATTTTCCCTGTGTTATTATCATGTCAACTACGGAAAAATAGGGAAACAAAGATGACAAGAGAATTAGAAAGAGCACTACAGGGTAGTGTCTGTGGAGTTTCGCTCAGGAACCGGAGTGGGAAGGGGATGCTAGTTACTGAAACCATTGGAGTTGCGCTCAGGAACCGGAGCGGGAAGGGGATGCTAGTTACTGAAACCATTGGAGTTGCGCTCAGGAACCGGAGCGGGAAGGGGATGCTAGTTACTGAAACCATTGGAGTTGCGCTCAGGAACCGGAGCGGGAAGGGGATGCTAGTTACTGAAACCATTGGAGTTGCGCTCAGGAACCGGAGCGGGAAGGGGATGCTAGTTACTGAAACCATTGGAGTTGCGCTCAGGAACCGGAGCGGGAAGGGGATGCTAGTTACTGAAACCATTGGAGTTGCGCTCAGGAACTGGAGCGGGAAGGGGATGCTAGTTACTGAAACCATTGGAGTTTCGCTCAGGAACCGGAGTGGGAAGGGGATGCTAGTTACTGAAACCGTGACGGTGGTTTTGGGCAACATCATGCCCCTCCCTTCTGAGCGTCAGTTTACTCCTTGAAAAAAAGAAAAAGAAAAATATATTTTGTTGGAAGAATAGGTAAATGAGTCCATGCTAAGCACTGTAGAGGGTAGGGTACCTCATACACAAGAGAAGTCAACACATCTTTCCCGCTCTCTCAATGGGAATAAGTGTTACTATTGCTATTTTCCTCACAGTCTCCCTCAATCCAGTCCTCCAAGATGTTAATGTTTATTTCTTGTCCATCCTTTATTCTGTACTTGTTTGTCTTACATACTTTGACTATTCCATATATCCATCATTCACCCCTTTTGGTGAAGCATTTTAAAAGCAAATAATAACAACACGTCTTAAAAGAAGAGTTTCCAGTGTGTTTTACAACCAACATTTCCAGTTCTTTTTAAAGCTGTGTGGATTTGTTTATAGGGCACATTAAAGAAAATATAATATTGTGCAACTTTTTTTGGGTAACATGTTTGCGATGCTATAAGTCTTTGCCCACTACGGTTGACAAGTTCTGTCAAGTTCTGCACTGATATGTAGTCATTACAACATAGTCGATGACACATAATGTGTTTGCCCCAAATATGTAAAAGCTGTCCTTTTCTTTCAATATCAGGGTTATGAAAAAATATAGTGTATTTTCTCATAGTCAATATTGATATTCTTCTAGCAAATCATTTCCTGATTTATATACTCTGACCTTAATATTTTTAGGACCAGTGGATCCTCACGCCTGTGCCTTAACACACACACACGTGCATGCATGATCCTAGCATGGTTATATTAATGCATACATCTGCACCTCTAAAAAGAACCTGAGCCATTCATATCTATGCTTATCCAACTTTAGGGGAGTTCCTATAACTAAGCAAAGGCTCCAGATTTAAAATGAATAAAGACACGGTCTACCATGTCACTCCACGATTGGGCCACCTATCCTAGCAGCAGATTTAAGAAGTGCAGATCTGAGAAGGGAAAGGACCTGGTTAGGACAGAGGCAGGCCGCAGAGAAAGGGGCTATGGCTTCAACGGGACACTGGGGGTCGCGTGTCCCTCTCATCAGGCAGGCCGCAGAGAAAGGGGCTATGGCTTCAACGGGACACTGGGGGTCGCGTGTCCCTCTCATCTGTGCGCATGGTCCTGTGACGTCCGTTCACTTTGCCAGGGTTCTCAAAGTCCAGAGCCCTACGATATCTGGAACTATTAGAAAGCATGAATTATAAATATATTGGGGAAATGAAAGACGGGGCCTCGGGCCCCCGGAAAGCACCAAATGATCTCGCCCGTTATTCAACAATGATACGAACATCTTCTATGTTGTTTGCCCCAGATGGCTTGTGGTGGCTCTCCCTTCCCGCCCAGCGCCATGTCCATAATTACTAAATGGGCCAGGCATCTGCGCAATTTCAGCTCAAGGGCTATTACTGACCCGTAAGACAACGGGGCCAATTCTCAGGACAGGGCTCCGTCTCCTTATCTAAGTGGCTGGTGCTCAGAAGGGAAACCTTGAAGCCCTCATTTCCTTCAAAAAGAAGGAAGGGAGGGCTCGGTTTTCCATTTTGTTCAGCTCAAGGACGCGGACTCGGAGGGAATGCCTTTTTCATATAAACCTGTTTTCATTTCCAGGGGTAGAAAGAAAGAAAGAAAGAAATAAAGAAAGAAAGAAAGGAGGGAGGGAGGGAGAGGAGGGAGAGAAGGAAGGAAGGAAGGAAGGAAGGAAGGAAGGAAGGAAGGAAGGAAGGAAGGAAGGAAGGAAGGAAGGAAGGAAGGAAGGAAAGGAAGGAAGGAAAGAAGGAAGGAAGGAAGGAAGGAAGGAAGGAAGGAAGGAAGGAGAATGAAAAGAATTGTGCTTAGTGGAAGAAGTAATTACATCCTCCCCCCAAATCTCGAAGGAATAATGCTTTTATATTTCCCAAGATGACCCACTTTGCTCTGTGCTATGCCCCTTTAAATATCAGTGTACGATGTCCTGCTCTGCACTGTCCCCTTACCCCGCCACTACCCGGTACAGATGCCCCCCCCCCCCATCTTAATTCAGATTCACTTGAGCCCTGATCTCTCAACGTGCAGAAGTGAGTGCACATCGGGCTGTTCCTCCCGGCAAGGATGACTTAAAATGAAGGACTTCTCAGTCACTTTCCCCTACTTGCCTCGCCCTTGCCCCCCAAATAAGGCAGCAAGTGAAGTGGCTACAGCTATAAACCATCTTTCAAACTGCACAAGTCACCCCCTACACACACACACACACACACACACACACACACACACACACACACACACACACACACAGACACTCCTTTAGCAGAACGAGGAGTAGCCTGACTTGTTACTGCTCAGAAACACAGGCTGAGCTTCCGGGTGCAGGAGCCAGTGGGTGGCCGTGGGCTGTAAGGCAGGGTTCCGTACCCCTGGCCGTCTCTCTCCGGCCCTGTGGACACAGACGTGTGTCTCAGGGCTCTGCTGCCTGCGGCCATGCAGCAGCCAGCTCCTCTGAAACACCTTTGCTCTGCAATAAAAAATACTATTGCTTAACCTTTCTGGACTATATATATATATATTTTAAATGTGGGCACCTAACAATATCGTTGCCAGTGAAGACTCCAAAACAGCATATACACACCTTTGAAACATTATTTGAAGTATTTCAATTAAAATCTAAGACCTTCCTCGAATTTTATTTGTGTCAGCTAGGCTAGGGTGATTTTATATAATAACAAATTCAAACATGGTTTCCTGGGCACCCTCTGTGGAGACTAAATCTAGAGATGAGGACAGGGTCCATGGGTCCTCAGTTTTCATAGGCTCACAGGCGATACCAGAGCTGCCGGTCCGGGGACCATGCTTGGGGAACCATAGTTCTGCGCTGTCTCACGCAGGCTGATGAATGAAAAAGGGAGGCGCAGGGTGGGACGCCCGGGAGCTGGTCGCAAATTGGAGGCATCGTAGAAGCCTCTGGGACATTAAAAGAGAGAAGAAAGGATTAGAGACCTTGAATAAAGATAATATGGACATGATACACATTGTTGCCAGTGACGGAGGAGTAACCTCACAGCGGGAGACTGAGACACAGGATGCTCAAAAAGACCCTTCGAGGCCGGCTGCCTTAGGAACGGACAGGCCGAGGTGTCCTGGCATTGCCGTGGTACCTGGATATTGGCACTCCCGGGAGCAGTTAGAGAAACAGAGTGTAAGGAGGTGATACTGAACCATGCAAGCACACATGGTCTACCTGTAGCTCCATTGTCCAGCAGTGGGGGAAGAGCCAGCATTTGAAAGGGTCCATGGGGTGGGAAAAGGTATTCTCAGGGGGCGGTCAGGTTTTGGTAGGGATGTGAAATCAACCTTCACATATACATAAATCGAAGGAGTTTCCCCGCTGACAGACCATGTATTCCAAAAGGCTCAGTGGAGAGCCTGGAACCCTGGGGAGAGTTGGATGTTTGGGTCACACCGGGTAATGCCAGCTCCTCTCGGGAGTTCTAGTCTGGCGCTGATGGATGACCCGGGCATGTTGGCTTCTCAATGAAGAACGCAGCAGAAGCAGGGGTCTAATGGGATGCCTTCTGATGGGTGTCCAAGGTGAATTGTCCCAGGTTGGGGAGGGAGACGGGGGGGTCTGTTCACTGCATCAGGGTTCTGGAGAGACTCCAGCCCTTCCTACTGGCTTCTAATAATCCGCGGGCTCCCACCATACATCAATCTTACCACCCTCCACTGCCCATCGCGTCTCGTTCCCCACGCCCATTGTGAAGGCAGGGAGTGCGGACTCCATCCCGATAGATGCATTCTCTTCTCATAGGACACACGTGCAGGACGGAGGCCAAAAAATAAAAATAAACAAGTAACCAAGTCTCTAAGTTCATAAGTAAGATCATGTCAAAGAGCGACACATCCTGTGATAGAAGGTGCTGTGCATTCGATGAAGATACTAGTTCAAGGATATTTTGGACACAGTGGTTAGAAAAGTCCTCTCTCGGGGAGTTGATATTTAACTCGAGACTGAGATACAGGAAGAAAGAAAGGGGGAGGGGGAGGAGAAGGTGGCTTTTTTATTCCTACAGAGGAAATATTCAACGCACTGGCCACGGGGTGGGCTGATTCGTTGCAGACTAGAGAGGCCAGTGAGCTAGAATGCGGTGCACTGGGAGTCGGAGGTAGAGACCGGTTCAGATTAGCTGGTTCAGAATAGGCTCCAAGTATGAACAGGAGGCGCTGGAGGGTTGTAAGAAGAGTGACATAAGCTTATTATTTTCAATGAACTTTCTGGATACCATGGAGAATTGACCCTGGGGGACAGAAGACAAAATAGAGGTGGGTTTTGTTTTCAGGCGTATCGATCTGTTCAAGCAGAGTGAGACTCCCGGTGATGTGCACTCGAGGTTTGAAACACGGGGGTTGGACCTGCTCAAACCAGTCTGGAGCTCGATGTCCTCAACAGCTCTGAGTCACCGTGTCATCTCACTGTACGATCATAAGACCATGACTCACCGGTGTCACCATCCCTTTCCTCTAGAACATGTTTCTTCTGTAATTGGATTTTATATCTGTCTGGCCGGTTTTGATCAGAGCATCTTCCGTTGCTACATTTGGGGTAAGGATTATGTTGGCTATGAAAACAGCATCATTGTTGGTTCAGGTGTCTGGCTGGTTTTTATATCCCTAAAGGGAGTTTCATCAATTCGTCATATTCCTAATAGGGGGGGAAATCAGGCCAATTTATGTAAGTCGATAACTTAACCTGTTTGTTGCCTCCAGGTTCAATAATGTAATTTAACAAGTAAGAGGGGGTGTGCTTTTTCTTAGAGAGATGCAAACTTTTCTTTCTTTTTTTTGTATTTTTCTGAAGTGAGAAGCAGGGTGGGGGATAGGGGGGGAGGCAGAGAGACAGACTCCTGCATGCTCCCAACCAGGATCCACCGGGCATGCCCACCAGGGGGCAATGCTCTGCCCATCTGGGGCGTTGCTCTGCTACAATCAGAGCCATTCTAGCGCCTGAGGCAGAGGCTATGGAGCCATCCTCAGTGTTCGGGCCAACTTTGCTCCAATAGAGCCTTGGCTGCGGGAGGGGAAGAGAGAGACAGAGAGGAAGGAGAGGGGGAAGGGTGGAGAAGCAGATGGGCGCTTCTCCTGTGTGCCCTGGTCAGGAATCGAACCCAGGACTTCAACACGCCAGGCCGATGCTCTACCACTGAGCCAACCGGCCAGGGCCCAAACTTTTCAATTAATTTACAACACTCTCCCCAGAACAATGGGTGCTAACCACGCCCGGGGTTTAGGGTGGGGAGCTGGCCATAGAATGAACAAGGGTCAACCTTCCATTCACACCCACAGTTTTCCTGCCTCAGTTCAGTTCTGAGTTAAATGTCAAGGAAGACAAAGAATTCGTTGTGAGTGATGACTTCACTGGTTTTAAGAACGAAATGGGTCCCAAGTCCCCTTGGGGTCAGAAAATTTAGTTGGTCATTTACCTCTTCCACTCGCTCATTAAATTTTGGGGGCACAATTTAAATATCCTCTCTGTGTCATTATTTTCTATAAAAGAGAGAAAATAATATTGTCCTAGAAATGGCCCTGGAAAATGAAAACATATGAATAAAAGTGTGTGTGAAATTTCTTTATCTACAGAGTACTTTACAGAAATACAATAGACTTGGTATTCAAATATATTTATGTCCCATAATTCATATTTTGGCCTTTTGCGCTAAGAAAACATAAATCTTTTATTCAAGATAGAAAAAAAAAATGGCGCTCGTTCATACTTGCTAAGGCATCAAGGATCCTGATCTATAGATTGTCATCGAGGGCCAACTATGAGCCAGGCCCTGTAGCAGGCACTAGAGTTTAAGCACATGAAGAAAAGCTGGGTGGGTGAGTCATGAACTGTCGAGGTCAGCGCTGGTGGGGGTGCTCAGACGGACATGTTCAGTCTACTTCCCAGGAGCTCCAGTAAATATGTCAGGGTCGAGTTTTCTCCCTGTACTTGATGATGTTCAGGCAGAGTCGTAATAATAACAAAAATAATCAATGTGTATTCAGGGACAACGGTGGGTAAATATCCAAGTTTTATTCCTAATACCCAGGATCTTTCTAAAGAGGTGGTGCCATGATTCCAGTTTCAGTTCCGAATAGTTAGATTTCATCCCTTGCTTGAGGTCTGTGAAGAGGAAGTTGACAAGTCAGCATGGACACCCAGATCCAGCTTCCAAGGCTATAGATTTTCTTTGCCAGTTCCCTACAGATTATACCATGTATCACTGTGAGACATCTTTTAAGAGTTAGGTTGTTTGGGTGGGTCTGATCTGCTGCAGGAGTTAATGCAAAGCCATCAATGTGGAAGAAAACTATTTCCCTTCATACGATTAACTTAGTTTGCATTTCGTTCCCCCTCCCAGTCATCTTATTTTATTTTTCACAGTGTGAGAGAAGACGAACATGCTGTTTGTAATGAATATAATATGGAAGAAGAGAGTTAGGGCCAACAAGACGAGGTCTCCCTAAGATTACACAGCTGGAAATGGACAGACCCGGAGATGCTCTCTGTCTATTTTCCTCTTTCTACTGAGCCTCCGAGGCTGAATTAGACTACCCTCTTTCTTCTTGGTTCAGGTAGACTTTCCCTGGAGGGATCTGAGCTAGAGTTGGCCAAAATAAAGTCACTGAGAAAGTATAATACATCCTGAATGCTCTCACCACCAAAAAGAAATGGTGATTATGTGACATGATGTCGGTGTCAGCTAGCACTCTGTGGTAATCATTTGGAAATATGTATCAAATCAATACATTGTATACCTTAAACTTACATAGTGTTATAGGTCAATTATACCTCATTAGAGCAGGGGAAAGACCAAATGTTGAACATGAAACAAATTATTTAATGCCCTACCTGTGGATGCTATTCAGCCTTCCTTCCCTGCCCAACAGTCTCATGCCTGTTGCAGCAATAATGCCAGTTTTGCGTGGATTCATCTACAGGTGTTTCCACTCTCCCAGTTCAATGTGTTTGTAGTGACTGTTGAGTTCGCACCTTACCCAAGAGAGGACCTGTGATTCCTCTCTGCTTTCTGACTAAACTAAAGACATCTTCTTCTGCACATTATATTCTCTGAATGGTAATGACTGGATTAATTTTGCATCTCTTAACTTTTCTAAGGCTTGGAAAACTGATTTATCTTAAATAATCCTAACTATCACGAACTCGTTCAAATTGAAGTAATTTTATTATTTTTTTAGTTGGAAGGGTGATGGCATCTACTTTTTTATTGAAGATGTTACTCCGTCAAGATCCCGTAGCTTTGGCCAGAATTCTATAGAGAACAGAAAGCAAGCCGGCTAGCTGATTTAAAACTCTCCTGTGTCTCGAGAATGTCTTGCAAACCTGCCGGCACAATATTTATTCCCCGCGCCCATCGTGATTTACTCCATAATTTATAATCACACTTGAACTGTCAGTTCTAAATCAAAGAGCGTTTTTGAGATGGTAACGCGGTCCCGTAGAAGACTACTAAATCTCTCCCTTAAGCATACTTGAACTTTCCAGCACTCCTTGGGGGCGACTCATGAGATATAGTATATGGTACGCAAGCTACTTATGGGAAAATATTATTATTTTTGCTAATTGGGCCATTAAAATACAGGTGTCGATAAAAATGCGAACCCTTCCTTGAATAGCCACATAGCTGATAACCAGAAATGAGCACTTTTTCACCCCATACTCTACGGAGCTAAACATATGAGCTCATTCACCCAGCCAATAATAAATCTATGTCCGCGGGTCGGGATCAATTTACTTGTCCAGTCAAGCCAAACTGATATGAACTATCTGAACACCAACCAACTGAGCAGAACAGCAAGATTTAAAACAGGCGTGATTGAAATCTCTGGACCAATTCAGTGGGATTGAAGAGTCAAAAAAAAAAAGAGATTGTCAGTCTGTTTCTGAGATGGAGCCAGAGAGATTCAGTGGCGGGTGTGGGCTGATGTGAGAGAGAGGAAGAACTTGAGGATGCCCACGGCCCGGGTCCCTCTCCAAGTCCGGTAACACCTGTGCCGCGCTTCCACGGCAAACTTTTTTTCCAGTCCAGCCGACCTGCCTGGTCAGAATTTCAGCGACTATAATTTGTGAAAGAAGGAAGGAAAGGAGTCAAACATCTACAAACCTCTTCTTATCCTTTTCAACATCCACTTCCTTTTGAAACTTAGGAAACCCACGCTCCGGGTCGGGAGGCAAAGGTGCTGACAAGTCTATCTAAATGGAAAATAATTGGATGCCTGTGAGTCAAAGCGCCGAGGCACATAGAGCGTAGTACCCCGGACATCAATGGAAAGGCAAGTGGGTCACGAGATAACCTACATCTCCTGTATCCTTCTGCATTTCTACCTTTGAAAGGCTCTCTTTAGAATTCATGGTGTTCTCTTATAACCCAATGAAGTCCAGCCTCTTATTATAGTATGTTAATAGTACTGGACAGCTGGTTCGGTTCAGACCCCTGAAACGGAAAGAAGTCACCTTTGAAGGCTTGAATGTAAGAACCAGAAATAAACCTTGGCAAATCCCTCCATTAGAGGAGAAAGTCTTCAAAAATATTTCTAACCCAAGTCTCCGAGTGTAAGGAAGTTTTCTAATCTAAGCTAATCGGCGTGTGAGGAGAATGATTGGACAAGCGCCCATCGGCCCATTCGATATGGTAATTAGATGACAAATCTGTGCAAGTCAGTCATTCTCACAGAAGAAGGGGTAAAACCTGCTAATTCTCACTCGGTTTATTCTCCAAAAGATTACTGAAACAAGAGCACACCACTTCTTAACGTTGAGTTTGGTGATCTTAAAATTAACAGTCTATATATTTTGAGAGGAGTGTGACTTAAGAAATTAACTTCATTAGTGTGACTTTAGAAATTCCTGAAGGGAGGGATATATTTTATGTTAAGACTTCACCCTTATTTCAGGCTTGTCATGACAATGACTTCTTGTATGAAACATTACGGATCCCGGGCACTGAAAAATGGTTTCACACTCTACCTTGGTAATAACCAACGTCTGATAGATTCTGGGAGGCAGTCCCGTATAACCCCGGGCACGGCTGTGAGTCTGAACTGGGTCGGAAGCTAGCTCGATCACGTTCTGGTTTTAGGAATTCAGAGAAGATAGTATAACAATCGCTATTATATCCCTCACTGTGGTTATTTATTCCAATAACCCATTTAAAGCAATAAAAAAATTCTTAATATACATTCTTCAAGTATTCTTCTCTCCTGTTATCCTTATCTTTCTCTCTTTTTTTCCATTATAAAAGAGTTAAGATTAGATTCAACAGTAATTGACCGAATACCCAAAATAACAGTAGCTTCAACCAGAGAAGTTTATTTTTCCTCTTCTGAAAATGTAGGCAACTCAGGGTGACTCTGGTCACGTGATCACCAACTCATGGCTCAGTAGAGCTCACCACCTCAATCCGTTACAGTGACATAGCAGGAGACAAGGTGAGGGGCGGCCGCATGGCTTTACTTCAGGGACAGACACTTCTTGGAACTCAGACTTCATCCTTCCACTTGAATGTCGTTAGACAAGACTTTGAATGACAAGGCAGCTGTGATAGCTAATATTATGCGTCAACTTGATCTGGGCATGAAGTGTCAAGATATGCGGTTAAACATTATTTTTGGGTGTGTTTGAGGGCGTTTTGATGAGATTGGCACTTGGATCAGTAGACTGAGTAAAGCAGATAGATGGCCCTCCCAATGTTGGGTGGGCCTCACCCAATCAGTCAAGGCCCTGAATCAAACAAAGTATTGGAGGAAGAGAGAATTTTCTTCACCCGAGTGGCAAGCTGGGACATCAGTCTTCTCTTGATCTCCCACTGGACCTTATACCATTGTCTCCGCAGTGTTTGGGCCTTGGAACTTAGACTATAACTCTACCCCTGGCTTTCCGGGGTCTCCAGTTCACAGACAGCGAACTGGAAGCCTTCTCCGCCTCCATAATTGTGTGAGCCACATCTTTATATATATAGGTGTATATACAAAGAAGGTAAGACTAGTCTTTATCTACGTGGTCAGATGCCCAACCATCAACATATTGCTTTTTGACACAGTGTTGAAAAGTAATTATGGAAAAATGGAGAATGAATAAGAGGAAGAATTCTAAACCTCTAACACATGTCCCTCCCACTTTCTGTGCCCACTTCCTGAATGAAGTCAAACATGTTGGTGGAATTATTACAAATGGTCATTTCAAAGAGAAGCAGAGTTTTATTTCAATAAAATCAAATTACTCCTTGAGTCAGTAGACTAATTTGAGTGAATGACTGAGTGGGCCAGTTGATTTGGCTTCAGATACAATGAGTCAAAATGGGATTATTATATACTTTATTTATAATCCAAGTAGTAGATGGCTTTATTTATGTCTCTATTATGAGCCCTGTGCGCAGAGACATTTAGAAAATAGTGAAGATAAATTGTTATAAATTCCCAGCTATAGACATTAAGTTTGAAGTAATACCAAAAAGCTTTATTTTAAGGAGAATGAGTTGGGATTTTAATTTCAAAAATCACCTTTTTTTTTTTTTCATATGTCCTCCAAATGAAAAAAAAAAAAGAAGAGTAAGATGTGTCTCTGAGCTAAGAATCCAATTAACACATGAAAACCACCAGCTAATTCAGTTTTCTGTATTCCTGTGGGGAGAATTGGCTGGATAATCAATTTACCTGTACATAAATGAGCCTGTAGCAAAGAAAAAATAAATTTGGCAGGGATCTATTTTACTCAGGGGTTTGGGTGTGTGAGTTGGAGAGATGATTTGGGTATTAAATGAAATTGTACGTTCTCAAGTCTGTGGGTGTGGTCCTGGCTGGTTGGCCCAGTGGTAGAGTACTGGCCTGCAGTGTAGATGGCCTGTTTTTGATCCCCAGTCAGGGCACACAGAAGAAGCTATCATCTGTTTCTCCACCCCTCCTCCTTCCCCTTCTTTCTCTCTCTCTCACGTTCTCTCTTTCTTTCTCTCTCTCTTCCCCTCCCACAACTATGGCTTTATTGGTTTGAGCTCATTGACCCTGGGCACGGAGGATGGCTCCATGGAGCCTACGCCTCAGGTGCTAAAAATAGCTCAGTTGCAAGCTTGTCCCCAGATGGGCAGAGCATCGGCCCTAGACAGGGGTTGCCTGGTAGATCCCAGTTGGGGCGCATGTGAGAGTCTGTCTTTCTATCTGCCCGTCTCTCACTTGGCAAAAAAAAAAATAATAATAATAATAAAATAAATAAATATATAAAAATGAAGTCTATGGATGTAACAGGTGTTTCCATTTAGAAACTAGAAATTTTGAAATTGCATCTTCCCTGGCTATAAACGCCACCTGGCCTTTGTGTCTTAGACCAGATCGTATTATACATGGAGACAGGTGGGTTCTGGATGGATCTTCCCCGAGGAGGACGGCCTGGGAGACTGCGCTGTGAATTGATGAGAATCATTTCAGGACGGCTCCTCCTTCTAGTTCTACGATTTTTGTCCCTGAGACTTGGTGGTTTGACTTTCCTGACAAGCTACCCACTGTTTGGTGTAGGATGGAGGTGTCTTGAGCAAGGTGACATGAAGTATTGTGACATCTCCGCTTGGCGAGCTCCTTCCAACATTTGAAAATCTCCGCCTGTCGCCTGCGCAGCATCCCTTTGAATTGGCACGACTTCCCACTGCTGCCAGCCGAACGGGTAACAGCAGGTTCAAGTGATTTGCAAACTGTCAGGAAAACGACCTCCGACACCCAGTCATTTTCAGCGACGGGTAGATACGCCTTCAGGCTAAAGCCACAGCAGAATTATAAATAAAGCAGCTAGATCCAAGCTGACTAACATCTCCGCTTCTGACACTGGTAATAGTTCAGGCCCCATCAGCCTCACTCCAGTTCCTCTTCTGATAGAAATGCCACGTTACCTGCAGAGGCTGCCCAATGACGGGCATGTTCTAAGAAGAAATACGGAGCGGTTACTTGAAATTTCGATCTAATTGCCTCTCCTCACAATCTGAAGGGCCCCTCTCTCCTCCTACCCCTGAACATACGCAGGATATTTTTGGCACACTTACAACAATTTGTACTTATTGCAATCACCTCTTTTAGTCTAAAATCTGACTTTGCTACCAGGAATTTCATCTCTTTAAAAGCAGGGACAAAGCCAGTAAGTAGCATTTGACATTGTTTTCCATTGTGTCTGGAGTGTGTGATGGTGCTCAATAAATATATGCTGAATGAATGAATGAATGAACGAGTCAATAAGTGGATCCAAATTCAGAGAAAAGGTCTTATGTGAAAATCAAGGGGAAAGTATAGTTGGGGTTAATACTTAATCTCTTTAATTGGTGCCACTGGATATTCTGACGTTGTCATGACCTTCTTCCAAGTTGGGCATAATTTTGCTCTTCTTTCAGTTCCCTTGTTTAATTTGGGGTCATCTCTGCTGTATTTTCCTCTTCTGCTTTTTTTGCTGCACTATAGATTTTTCTGAATGCATGCTAATGTACCCAAGATGGTTCATCTTGTTATCAATTCCCCGACTGCTGGCTCCCTAATCATAAACTAATTGTCTCTGTGCTCTATTGACAACTTGGCCACCTTCTTGCTAATTTTTGCTGACACAAGTGGAGGCCCCCCAAGAACTGGGCTAACCTTGGGCTGTCCACTGCAGAGCCACAGGTGGGCAGCCCATCGACCAGGCTGGCCTTTGTGCCCAGGGAAACCTCATCAGTGTTCCAAGCGATTTGTCTAATGAGGCGCCATTAATTGATAACGGGCAGGTAGATGAAGAAACTCCTTTATTATGAATATGGTTTTGCTAACGTGGACCAGAGCTTGGAAAAACAGAAGCATGTGTAAAAGTGGGTTGAATGATGAGCCTTAGGAGAGAGGGGTGAGGGAAAGAGAGAGAGAGAAGCAGCAACTTGTGGTTCCACTTAGTTGTGGCCCATTAATCGCTTCTCATAAGCGCCCTGACCAGGGCTATAACCGGTGACCTTGGTTAAGCCAATGCCCTGGGGATCCAGCTGGTGACTCCAGGATTGAACTCGTGACTCCAGTGCTCTGGGACAACACTCCATCCACTGTACCACCAGCAAGGGCAACTTTGGGATTATTTTTGAAAAAGAGGGTGAATTTCTTTTTTTTTTTGAAGTGAGAAGTGGGGTGTTAGTTAGACAGACTCCCGCATGTGCCCGACCAGGATCCACCTGGCACGCCCACCAGAGGTCGATGCTCTGCCCATCTGGGCCATTGCTCCATTGCAACCAGAGCCATTCTACCTGAGGTGGAGACCATGGAGCCATCCTCAGCACCCGGGCCAACTTTGTTCCAATGAAGCCTTAGCTGCAGGAGGGGAAGAGAGAGACAGAGAGGAAGGAGAGGGGGAGGGGTGGAGAAGCAGATGGGCACTTCTCTTGTGTGCCCTGACTGGGAATTGAACCCGGGACTTCCACATGCCAAGCTAACACTCTTACCATTGAGCCAACCGGCCAGGGTGAGGGTAAATCACTTTTTCTTCTCCTTTTGGCAACTTTGCTTATTAAGGAGTGTTAAAGTTTAGCCTCAACATTTTCTGTTAAATTATATTTATTGTGTCTTACCTTGGTGCAATTAATATAGATATCACATTGTACGCCAGGTCTAAGTATCACTAATAATCAGTGCTACTAATATATCAGGTCTGGTGCTGTAGTTTATCATCATTGTGACAGAAAAGTAATAATCGGGAGAAATGATTTAAATCTATTTTTTTTTTTTTTTTTTGTATTTTTCTGAAGCTAGAAACGGGGAGAGACAGTCTGACAGACTCCCGCATGTGCCCGACTGGGATCCACCCGGCACGCCCACCAAGGGGCGATGCTCTGCCCACCAGGGGGCGATGCTCTGCCCCTCTGGGCGTCGCTCTGTTGCGACCAGAGCCACTCCAGCGCCTGGGGCAGAGGCCAAGGAGCCATCCCCAGCGCCCGGGCCATCCCTGCTCCAATGGAGCCTCGGCTGCGGGAGGGGAAGAGAGAGACAGAGAGGAAGGGAGAGGGGGAGGGGTGGAGAAGCAGATGGGTGCCTCTCCTGTGTGCCCTGGCCCGGAATCGAACCCGGGACTTCTGCACGCCAGGCCGACGCTCCACCACTGAGCCAACCGGCCAGGGCTGAAATGATTTAAATCTATACACAGCTTGGCCCTGTGAGATCTGAGGTAGAGACAGCTTTGCCTTAAAAACACTGCAGTGTATGGGGAAACTCTTATTTTTTTCTGTTTTATTGTTCTTTCTGCACTAGTCATCTGGTTGCAAGAGGTTTCTAAATAATGAAACTGCCACAAAATTTACATGGAATAACACAATTTTACAACCCCAGGAGATTTAGCCGGTTTTGATTGCATTTGAGGAAAAAATTAAAAGGCTAGATTCACTGTGTGGACTTGCTTTTCCCCCTGCCCTAATCTGTTCCTTTTCTAAAGGAGTCTTGTGCCCTCGTGGTATGACCCTCAGGTGTTTGGTTCTCTCTCAGTCAGCCGGATAAATAAACAATTGTGACTGCCCTCAGTGAGGCAAAATCCCCTGTGTTGTCAGAATTTCTAACCCCTAATTTAAATAGGAAGTCAGTCTGATGGTCAGTGTTTGTGTCCTCATGGGGGCTGGGCTCGGGCTCCCAGATCTTGTTGACTCCTGAGTGATACCTAGATACGGGAGAAGTGGGGCAGCCCCCGATACTGCCACCCTCAAAAATTCACTTGGACCCTGTGAATCCTCAAGAGAGAATTCCATTCTGGTGTTTACGTTGGAATCATTGCTTGTACCTTGGCCGAGTTCTCCAGTCTCCCTACTTAGAAAACAAAGGAAATAAGAGTCATTACTCTCAAATGGTTTTGTGAAGAGTATGTAAGATCGTGTTGGTAAAGAGCGACCGGTGCCTGTGAGAATTCAGTAGTTATTATTCTTGTCATATTATCATTGTTACTATTATTGTTTCTTAACTGAGATTTTCGGTTAAATGTGACTTCTTCTTTTCTCACTGACCTCATTATTCCCAGTGATTCAAAGATTTGGATCCAGTTACTCAAAGCAATCAGTCGATAGGGAAACACTAGTCAATTCATAAAATAGTTCCTCTATTGACCTGTGCTGTCTTTTTGGTAGTCCCAGCACCAAATTGATAACGTATTCAATCCTTTGGGGATTTGATGCTATTTACATTGATTAAGCCCGAATTAAGTGTCTGAACTTGAAAGATAATTTAGTTCATATATGAGAAAGGGTGTGTTCTTACCATACCAACTCTAGTGAATGGTTGATGTGAATGTGGAGTTTTCAGTAGTTCTCTTTGCAGGGAAACATTTTAAGTAACCGGAATTCAGATCCGTAATCTCACTGTTATCCAGTCAAGAATTGATTAAAAGAGAGGAGAAAATAAACAAGAATGGACTGACACAATAATGGAGGATCCTGAAGTTCAGGTCTAACCAAATTACACAAAAGAATGAGAGAATAATTGTCAACAAAATGCTATTGCTGGTCGCTATAAATGGAAATTGAATCTATGTCTTTTAAAAATATTTCATTATTTTTAAGTTTTTTTTTTTGTTTTATTTAAATTCACTGATTTTAGCAAGAGATGAAGGGAGAGAGAGGGAGACATTGATTTGTTGTTCCACTCACCCATACAGTCGTTGGTTGATTGCTGCAGGACCAGGGATCAAACCTGCAAACTTGGTGTAGAGCAGCGGTTCCCAACCTGTGGGTCGTGACCCCGGCGGGGGTCGAACGAGCAAAACACAGGGGTCGCCTAAAGCCATCGGAAATACATATTTTATTTAAAAATGTATTGTATAATAAATATGTATTTTCCGATGGCTTTAGGCGACCCCTGTGTTTTGGTCGTTCGACCCCCGCCGGGGTGGCGACCCACAGGTTGAGAACCGCTGGTGTACAGCGATGATATTCTAATCAACCGAGCTACACAGCCAGGGCCGTGAATCTATATATAAACACCATCTTTCAGCACAAACTCCTCACTGGGGTCTGACATTTTGACAAAAGGTTATGATTCATTTTAACTTTTTATTATTATATAGTTTTTATTTGTAATTTGCTATTAAGAGCCCAAACCGCTTTCTGATTCTTGTCCACAAAACCTAAGTAGATGATACCTTCTTTCCTAGCCTTGTTATTTCTCATTTGCCAAGAAGAGAATTTACTTCTCCTCTGACAATTCGTTTTCTAATAGCCCGATAACCTTCTGTCACAGTCATGATAATTTAGTTTTAAAATGTTTACAACGCAGTATCTTGACCAAAACATTGACAGGGAACTTCTTCCATAGCCCCCCTTCATTGCTATGTTAAGTTGACATCTATTTGGCTCCATCTTTGGTTACCATGGAAATCGTTTATTATTGTTGTCAAAGATAGATGGCCCACGTACATTTTAAATAAGGCTAATGTAGAAACTTTTCATAGAAGAAGACTAGTTCTGTCACTGTCTCTGAGAACCTTGCTCTCAGAAGCAGCCCATGACATTGCAGTTCAATTACGGGCACCATTAGCATGAAACTTCCATAAACATTTTCAAAATTACTTTAAAATATAATCCATCTTTTCTGAAATGCCTGCTTTTCTATTACTTCTCTAGCCAATCTAATTCTGCAAAAAAAATAAATAAATAAAAATAATAAAATAAATAAATAAATAAATCTAGGAAAAGATTGCACATATTTAATGTATCATTTTCATTACACACTAGAAATCAGACCGTAACTAAGCAGATACTCAACATATACATTTAAATCAGGCCATCAGTCAATTTCTCTTTGGAATAGTATCTGCTTAGGAAAATATAGTGTTATCAGATAGAACACAACCAGTAATCTTCCAAAGGGACCAACAAGCACCCATATTTAAAATGGTGCGTGTTTCCTTGACACTATACACGTGTACCCATCTATTATCACAGATTTGCTAGGTGTATTCAGTAACTTTTAATTTCTTTTTGATTTGACCTTTCTGGGGTCTGTTCAACTGAGTCATTCTTGTACTTAAAGGTATCGGTATACTGTTTTCTCAGCTCTGCAGAATCCCAGTAAGTTGGCGAGGGCAGCCCAACTTTAAAACACATGGCAAGCCAACATTTCTTGGCTCTGCAGTTTTCCCGATGAGATGGTGGAAACCAAATGTCACGCAGGTACGTAGGGAGAAAACGTTCTACTCACACAGAAGGTTGTTCTCTTTGGCAGTAAAAAGTAGCCAAAAGGGATTTCCTTCAAATTCGCTACCTATTATATTCCAGATCCTTCCCCACAGTGCTGCTGCCATAATTGATATCAATTGAATTTTATTTATTTTTTTATTCTTAAAATTTTATTATTAAGTGAGAGGCAGGGAGGCAGCGACAACTCCCACATGCGCCCCAAACCAGGATCCACCCAGCAAGCCCCTACCAGGTGATGCTCTGTCTATCTGGGACACTGCTTTGTTGCTGGGCAACAGAGCTATTTTAGTGTCTGAGGCAAGTACATGGAGCCATCCTCTGTGCCCGGGGCCAACTTTGCTAGAACCGTTTGAGCCATGGCTGCGGGAGAGGAAGGGGGGGAGAGTGGAGAAGCAGATGGTCACTTCTCCTGTGTGCCCTGACCGGGAATTGAACCCAGGATTTTCACATGCTGGGCTGATTCTGTACTACTGAGCCAACCCGCCAGGGCTCAGTTGAATTTTAAGACATCATCTATTTGGAAAGCTAGAACTTAGTAGGGTGATTCTACTTGCTAAACTCTACTTGCTTTGCCAGGACCATTCTGTTTATAAAACTGAGAATTCTGTATCCCAGGAGCACCTCAATCTGTTAAACTAAGGTGATTGGTCATTCTATAGCATAGTTGGAAGTTTTATTATCTATCACCTATCTACTATCTATTTGATATCTATTTCTCTATCTACCCGTCTATCTATCCATCTGGCTACCTAGCTAATCCTTACTGTGTGTAGGTACGCTTGCCTTAATACTTCCGTTCATTTTTTTAATGATGCCATGTGTGACAACACCATAGTTCATGCAGGCTTTCTTTTTTTTTTTTTTTTTTTTTTCTGAAGCTGGAAATGGGGAGAGACAGTCAGACAGACTCCCACATGCGCCCGACCGGGATCCACCCGGCACGCCCACCAGGGGTGACGCTCTGCCCACCAGGGGGTGATGCTCTGCCCCTCCGGGGCATCGCTCTGCCGAGACCAGAGCCACTCTAGTGCCTGGGGCAGAGGCCAAGGAGCCATCCCCAGCGCCCGGGCCATCTTTGCTCCAATGGAGCCTTGGCTGTGGGAGGGGAAGAGAGAGACAGAGAGGAAGGAGGGAGGGGGTGGAGAAGCAAATGGGCGCCTCTCCTATGTGCCCTGGCCGGGAATCGAACCCGGGTCCCCCGCACGCCAGGCCGACGCTCTACCGCTGAGCCAACTGGCCAGGGCCTCATGCAGGGTTTCAGTCAGAACTGCTTGTTTGGAAAGAGCCCACCTTGGAAAGAGATTTTGAATGTAGTTTCCTCCTTTCAGTGTTCTGGACAGGCAGTGGGGGTGACTAGCATAAATTAGTGTGGGGAGCACATGGCCTGAAGCCAACCTCCTCGCTACTCTTCCATCCCGGGAACCCTGTAGGTGGAGCCCTGTGCTAATTCCTAGGGTCTCTCCACATAGATTGACTTCCGTTGGGTTGATGATGATTGATTATGGTGGTTTCTTCATTACTCTAAATCTAATCAGTGCTTGGAGTAATTTGAGTAATGATTGCTCATTATTGGCAATTGTGAAGTTTAAGTCTGTCTTGATTTTGCTTCCCGCGCAAGCCAGTCTGGAAATCCTGGGATGCCTCCCCGGTTCACAGGCGTTTTCCAGGAGAGGGTGGGAAGAACGTGTTCTCAGAGCTCAGTGAGGGACGGGAAGCCAGGGAGGTTTCGCAGAAGTCACATTGCATGGTTTCTCAGCCGGACATGGTGACAGTTCCAAGTAGATCAAATGGGACCTTCAAAGAGCCAGTTCTTACTGGGCACAGAAGACAGTCATTCTTTTTCTGAAATTCCCAAGTTCAATAAATCATGCTATTTCATGTAATATCGTTCTACCGCTCTGTCTTGTAAATGAAGATCTATGATTCTCCAACCAATTTGCTATTGTTAAAAAAAAAAAAAAGATAATTAATGGTGCTAGCGTATAAACCAACACTCTTTGACACGACAACTTATTAGAAGGTGCGTTTTTAAGGTGCTTCCCAACTCTCCTCAGTTAAGTCAAATTTAAAAGGAAGTTTGCTTGTATTCTTTGATTGATTTTCAGCCTTCAGATCGGCTACACCAGGGGGAACATTTAGGCTGTTCAGCAAGTAAGTAACTAACAAAGTCATTAGATACCTGAGGACATTACATACAGTGACTTTCCTAAGTTAACGTTCTAGTACCACTTGAAGAACCATGAATTTAGAAAAGAAACTACATTTTAAGAGGCGACATTTGCATCCTAAAAGTTGTAGCTAATGTGGCCTCTTCGAGGTGTGCGTGTGTGTGTGTGTGTGTGTGTGTGTGTGTGTGTGTGAGATGAGGCTAAACTTATGAGAAGTGTAAAAGCATTTATAGTTTTAGACCATCATAAAAAGAGCTAGTATTCATCAGAAAAGTTTCCAATTTGATCCTTACATTTAAAGCATTTTTGTTTTTATGTCAAAATCTACATTAAGAAAAAATTTAAAATTTTTCTTTAAAGATATAAAAGCATATATAGATATACCTATATATCTACAGAGATACAAATTTGCTGAAACATTTAACATGAGGTCTCCCCTCGTAACAAATTTTTAAGTATCCAATACATTATTGTCCACTTCAGGTATAATATTGTATAGCAGATCCCTGAAGTTTAGATATCTTGTTTATTAGACAGGCTATTCATACAAATGTCTGTTTTTCCCAAGTTCAGTTCTTTGAACTTGGCGGCCATGTTGGTGTATGCAGGGAGGGATGTAGAGTCCTCGCCTGTGGTGTTGGACATTCCTGGGGAAGCAGAGAGCAGAGGGGGTCCTTCCTGCTTATGCAAAGCTTTATTACCCTTCTTCCCCACTTGCTTTTCTCCCTTGGGCAGGGGCTGGGGTATCTCACTCACTGTCGGTGAGAGCTGGTTTTCTGAGATTGGTAAGAGCAGAGCCCTATCAAACAGAGATGTGCCCAGAAGCATTGTAAGGCAATAGACCAGCCTGATGGCTGAAGTGACCCAGTATGATATTTTTCTATTTCTCCTTGGCTCTTCAATTTCTTACTATAAGCAAGAATATTTGTTCATGCTAATTGTTTTCTTTTATTTAATGGGGATTATCAATATCATTAATACAGTAAAATGGCTCAACTTTATCAGAAGTATCCATGTAATTAATACAGTATAATTTATTCAACTTTACTTTATCAGAGACATCAAATTCCTTTTGTGTCACCACTTTTTTTCTTTCCATGTGAGAAGAGAGATAGACTCCCACATGTGCCTCAACCAGGATCCACCCAGCAACCCCTATCTGGGGCTGATGCTCTGCCCATCTGGGGCCATGCTCACAACCGAGCTACTTTTAGCTCCTGAGGTAGAAGCTCTGAGCCATCCTCAGAGCCTGGGGCCAACTCGGTTGAACCAGTTGAGCCATGGCTGTGAGAGGGGAAGAGAGAAAGAGAGAAGTGGAGGAGGAGGAGTGGATAAATAGATGGGCACTTCTCCTGTGTGCCCTGACTGCGAATCGAACCTGGGACATCCACACGCTGGGCCAACCCTTTGCCACTGAGCCAACCAACCAAGGTTGTGTCACCACTTTGAGAGCTTGGTTTCTGAAGCCCCCAGCCCAGGGCCTAGGCTTTCATGATATGGCCCTGTCCTTAGTTTTCAGGGCTGACCTGAACAAACAGAGGTTGGGCGGGTCGTGCCAGAAAACGAGAACCTACCTCGGAGGGAAACGAAACTTCTTTTAAAATGACCTTCCTATTCCTTCAAAGCAGCATTTCCCCTTCCCTTCCATAACTCTTCCCCCTTGTTTCTTTGCTTTTATGATATAGAGAAAATATTACATAAACCACAGCTAACAAATGGAAACTTGTATGTAATAGCTTGCAGGCGTTCCCAAACTACAGCCCGTGGGCCACATGCAGCCCCTGAGGCCATTTATCCGGCCCCCTGCCGCACTTCCGGAAGGGGCACCTCTTTCATTGGTGGTCAGTGAGAGGAGCACTGTATGTGGCCGCCCTCCAACGGTCTGAGGGACAGTGTGTGTGTGTGTGTGTGTGTGTGTGTGTGATGAGGCTAAACTTGTGAGAGGTGTAAAAGCATTTATAGTTTTAGACCATCATAAAAAGAGCTAGTATTCATCAGAAAAGTTTCCAATTTGATCCTTACATGTAAAGCATTTTTGTTTTTATGTCAAAATATACATTAAGAAAAAATTAAAAAATTTTTTCTTGTAATTTTACACAGAACTGGCCCTCTTTGTAAAATGTTTGGGGACCCCTGGTTAGAGAATAAATACAAGTGCTGAATGCAACACGACATCGTCCCCTATTCCATCTCCAGCTGGCATGTACAGGAGACATCCCTGTTCCCCTTCCCTCCCCACCCCCAGGCCCCCAAGAAAACAAGCAAATAACCTGCACAGAACAAGTCAAGATTGGACTGGTGCTTTAAACAAATTAAACCTTCAAACTGTTTGACATGTGTCTCTCTCTCCCATCTTGATAAGGATACACTGTCAGAAAGAAGCAAGGTTGTTGCTGCAGGATTTAACGATGGTGATTTGAGCCATTCCTGGTGCTGTGTTTATCAGTGTCAGCCGAAATTAGCTATCAGCACTTAGGATGAAGTCAAGGCAGTCAGCTTCTGAATGTGACACGATGTGACAGAGTGTGTCATCAAAGTCTGCTCTGCAACTAAGTGCATAGTGACAGTAAATAGCAACCCAACTGTGTAATGTTCAAAAATTGTTCAGGGGCCCTGGCTGGTTAGCTCAGCTGGTTAGAGCGTCATCCTGATATGTTAAGTTTGTGGGTTCTATCCCTGGTCAAGGCACATACAATAATCAACCAATGGCCCTGGCCAGTGACTAAGTAGATAGAGCGTCAGCCTGGCATATGTATGTCTTGGGTTCAATTCCTGGTCAGGGCACATAAGAGAAGCGACCATCTTTCTCCCCACCTCCCTCTCTCCCCCTTCTCACCTTCTTTCCCTCCTGCAGCCAGTGGCTCAATAGGTTTGAATGTGGCCCCAGGTGCTGAGGATAGCTCAGTTGGTCTGAGTGCACCAGCCTTAGGTGCTAAAAATAGCTCTGTACTCCAGCATCAGCCTCTGATGGGATTGCTGGGTGGATACCAGTCAGGGCTCATGTGGAGTCTGTCTCTTTATCTTATCTCCTCTCACCTAAAAAAGAAAAAAAAAATCAACCAATGAATGCATGAATAAGTGGAACAACAAATCAATATTTTTCTCTCTTTCTTTCTTCTCTAAAATCAATAAATAAACAAAAGCAGTTAAGATTAGGAAAACTGTTATCCAGTCTTCTCTCTTGATTCCTGCTTGATGGACGTATTGATAGAGCTTCAGCCCCGAAGCGCTCAGAAACCGCAAGGCACACAGGCCTCTCCCCTGAGAGAATTCAGGCATTTTTGCAAACTGTTTCCAAATGGTGCACCTCTGTTAACCCTGCTTAAAATGCAACCTGTTTCAGCAGGTGGAAGCGATTTGGGACCACATCCCTCCCCTGCCAAGTGTCAGAAAAATGATTGTGAATCACAAGTGCCACAAAGCATAGTCAGCGCCACCAATTTGACAGATGTTTGAGCGGTTGCCCAACATGGGCCCAGCATATTAGCTGAGATAAAACTATAGTTTAATGTCATCACTCTGGCCAAATGAAATAAGCGGTCACCTTCTGGAGTGAGTGTTCATGACCCATGGATTTCCACCTCTGTTGCAAAGGTATTGCTTATCCCCGATTTGCCAGATCATAAGGTCTACCTGGAACATCTATTAATAAGAGGCATTTCTGGGGGTGACTCGTATATGACCTTCTGGGAAATGGACCCAAGAATCAATTTCTTTACAAAGGGTCCCAGAAGGCACATTGAAGGAAACTGGCCACAGAAAAAATTTTAACACATCAGTGTCAAAGGATACGTAACTAGAAAATAGAGAATGACTGTGATACTTACCCAATAACAGCAAGAAGAAAGGATTTTAAATTACAGGGGGGAAAATGAAGGCTGAGGTGAGAAAGAGTGTCCAACATTATTTTTGAAAATGAAAAACATGGCATCTTATGAAACAGGTCAGATAACCATTCGACTGTGAACATTTTATGTCATAGGTCTCAGATCTTGAAATGCTGAGCTCATTAAACACAGTGACAGAGTTAGCATCAAATAAGAATCATTAATTTAAAGGGAAAATAGTACAGCAAATTTTATACCTTACCCACTGCTTTCAAAAAATGGCAAAAAATAAATAAAAAATTTAAAAAAGGCCAAAACCAAAACACCAAACATCAGTAAAAAAAATTTTTATTGAAAAATATTTCATATATACTATTGTGTTAATTTAAGGGGCACCTGTATTGATTTGATACATTTATATATATATATTGTCATATGATTGCCAGAGTAGCAACAATTAGCACGTTTATCACATCACATAATTATCATTTCTCTTCTGTGGCTGGGATAATTAGGATCTAGTCTCTTAGCAAGATTGATGATTATAACACAGTATTGTTGTCTGGATTCACTATCGCGTGCATTGAGGCTCTAAGACTTACTACTCACTGAAGGTTTCTACTTTAAACAACATCTCGCCTATCTACCCCTACCTCCCACCCCCTGGCAGCCCCAGCCTCTGATAGCTCTCTGTCTGTGTTGGGTTGTTTTTTTTTTAATTAGATTCCACATAGAAGTGATTGATAGCATACATTCTATCTTCCTCTGTCTGACTTATTTCACATAGCATGATGTCCTCAAGGTCCATCCATGTTGTCACAAATGGCAAAGTTTCCTTCTCTCTCATGGCTGAACAGTATTCCATTGTACCATCTGTTGACAGGCACTTTTTTCATATCTTGGCTATCGTGAATAATGCTACAATAAACAGGGGATTGCACGCATCTCTTCACTATCTTTATGTTTTGATTTCTTTTGTGGAAAAATACAAAACCCAGAGATGAAATTGCTGAATCTTATGCAAGATTTAGTTTTGATTTTTTTTAAGGAGCTGCCATATTGTTTTTCGCAATGGCCGAACCAAATTACATCCCCCTCCACAGTGTTTAAGAGTTTGCTTTCCTCTCCATCCTCACCGGCCGCACTTGTCATCTCTACTGTTGGCAATAACGGAAAGGACAGACAGCAATCTAAATATTTCTCAGTAGCAGAACAATTATATGGCATGGGTAGCGTATCTGATACCACTAAATATTATGAGCAACGAAGAACAAGACGTTACTTTAGGCCCAATCATGGGGAAATCACCAAGATGTTTTTCAACTAAAATCAAATGAAAGATAAAACTCAGGCATAAAGCAATATTATATATTTCCCATAGGTGCACATTTATTGTATGTTTACACGTAACAACAGGCATGAAGGACACATACATTTCATTGGTCCCTGTGGTTGATTCTCTCTCTCTTTTTTTTTTTTTTTTGTATTTTTCTGAAGTTGGAAACGGGAAGGCATCAGACAGACTCCCGCATGCACCCGATGGGATCCACCCGGCACGCCCACCAGGGGGCGATGCTCTGCCCATCTGGGGCTTCGCTCTGTTGCATCCAGAGCCATTCCAGAGCCTGAGGCAGAGGCCACAGAGCCACCCCCAGCGTGCCCGGGCCACCTTTGCTCCAATGGAGCCCTGGCTGCTGGAGGGGAAGAGAGAGACAGAGAGGAAGG
The DNA here is from genome assembly GCF_036850995.1 of Saccopteryx leptura. Taxonomy (NCBI): domain Eukaryota; kingdom Metazoa; phylum Chordata; class Mammalia; order Chiroptera; family Emballonuridae; genus Saccopteryx; species Saccopteryx leptura. The sequence goes on along the minus strand of NC_089515.1, from coordinate 52,196,981 downwards.
AGAGGGGGAGGGGTGGAGAAGCAGATGGGCGCTTCTCCTGTGTGCCCTGGTTGGGAATCGAACCCGGGACTCCTGCACACCAGGCCGACACTCTACCACTGAGCCAACCGGCCAGGACTGTTGATTCTCTTGAAGGAAGATGGTCACTCGTGCTTGGGGGCGAGGAGGAGGTGGTTATGGGATGATTTAAGGGGCACTTGAATATTAAACATATTTTTTTTACGTTTTTACAAAGAGATTATATTTTTACATATTATTGAGGGTGATGAACTACATTTGTTATTAAGACAAGTCCACGTAAACCAAAGCATAAGGATGAATACAAAAGCACTTCTGAAGAGAAGCCACATGATTCTGAGAGCCACATAATAACTAAATGGTACTTCAAAGAAAGCACTGCTTTAAATAAAACACTGTTGACCTGTCTGGAAGATAACTGTGACAACTGTGACAGTCGGCACAGCCGTCCTGCTCAGTACGTCTTTATTTTGCACTTGACGTTTTGGGGTGAGAAAACCAAGAGATAGCTAATGAAAGAAACATGCTGCTTTGAATGTGACCCGGGAAGCTTACGGAGCGAGCCACATCTATTAAGGTCCCTTGCGTCTTTTCCACATGTTCGGGTCACCAGAGTGGTTGGAGAAATCAGAAGCCTGGTGAGAATGAATTATCGCTACTCAGATGTAAAAGCTCAAACGCGGGGGAAGATTTACACATTTACACAGCAGGTCAACTGGAGAAAACAAGATAAATGCAAATTATTTATTGATAAACTCTCCTGATTCGATGCCAGTGTTGTAAACAAGCAGGGGCAATGAGCCTCAAGTTTGCAGGAGCAAACTCAGTGGCTCCAAAAAAAAAAAAAAAAAAGAAAGAACGAAAGAAACAACATCATTTCCATTTCGAGTACCAGTGCAAGAATTTGGTCCTTCCTTCTTCATTTCAGGAACAACTTGTTGACGATCTACCACTTGCTGCTGAGAACTGTCTCGTGTTGTGAATTTAACCATGAACAAGTCAGGGGCAAGCATGCCCCCCTACCTTCCTCAAACGACTGATGCTGATGTAATCTTTCAAGTAAATACTAGACACATTCATAATAATTTTTTTTGGAAAGCCTATCAGGTTGATGTGCTCTGACAAAGGAAAACCCACACCCCAGATTGAAAATACACATTTGGTTTGCCTGAATGACAGAGCAGAGCCAGAAAATCAGAGCAATTAAGCAGAGAGATTTTAATCCAAACCACCGTTCATACACACATGGCTTAGTTCTGGGATATATGCTAAGAAGCAGTGGTCGGTCCTAAAGCCGGAAGATTATATCCCACCTGAAACAAATACCTGTCCTCTTACTTCTTTTGGGTTATTATCTGGGAAAAGTAATTCCTGATTTGCAGGGTTATTGTGAAACCTGAAGGGTGATAATGCCTGTCAAATTATCTTGAAACATACAAAAACGGTTATATTGTTTTGAATTTGCCAGCTTTGTTCCAACTTCCTTTCCCCCTCTTGAAATCTGATACTTTAACTCAGGGGTCGGGAACCTTTTTTGGCTGAGAGCCATGAACGCCACATATTTTAAAATGTAATTCCGTGAGAGCCATACAATATGTTTAACACTAAATACAAGAAAATGTGTGCATTTTATGTAAGACCAACACTTTTAAAGTACAATGAGTCTCTGAATTCTTTTTAATAACGTTCTTATGCTGTTGCTAACTAATAATGAATAAAATACTTCTTACCATTAATGAGACTTCTGGTGCTGCATGGTTTTGCTGATGACTTTGTAGTCTGTTTGATACGTTGTGAGGTTAAGCTTCATGCAGGCGTTGAGACTTCCATCCGTTAAACGTGATCGTAGGTTGGTCTTAACGTTCTTTAGATGTGAGAAAGACTGCTCACATGCATACGTAGAGCCAAACATTGTCAGTACAGCAATACTCACACGCTGCAGGGTGTGGTATGTGACGGGAAGCATGTTCCAAGTTTTGACAATCAGCTGGTTCGCGGGTTGAATTTTTTTCATTTCTCCCCACTGTGTTTGCTCGCCAACTCTGCTTACTGTCGTGCAAGTCTTTCCAAATCTTCATTCAGTGACTTTAACTTATTCACCCACATGTCTGAGGCCTTCAGGTCAGCAGCTTGTAGCTCAAAATCTCTGATAGAGACACCGGGGATGTAACTCAGGTCAGTGCTGTCCACTGCACACTCGTGTGGATGGGTGATTAACTTAAAAAGACGAGTGTGCTCATGAAATTCTCCAAAGTGTGCTTTGAATGACTGCAGGAGATTAGATGTGAAGCCCACTAGCTGCTGGAGATCAAGAAGTTGAGCAGGTCACTTGCTGTGCATGCATCTTTAAACTCTCCCAGTTTTTCAAAGTGTAGTAAACGATCTGTTTCAATTTCCATGATGAAGAGTTCCAGCTTGTTTTCAAATGCAAACACTGCTTTTTGAAGGGGTAAGATTGTATTTCCAACGCCTTGCATTTTCACATTGAGCTGGTTCAGATGTTCAGTCATGTCCACAAGATTGTAGAACTTCAGGAGCCACTCAGTGTTAGCTAACTCAGGATGCTCGACGTCTTTCATTTCAAGAAAAGTCTGGATTTCGTTCAGACAAGCCGCGTAATAGCTGAGCACCTTCCCTCTTGACAACCAACGCCCATTGCTGTGCAGAAGCAGATCAGGATAATTATTCCCAACTTCATCCAGCAGTGTTTTAAACTGGCGATCATTTAAAGCTTGGGCAACAATAAAGTTGACCACCTGAATGACCAGTGACATCACCTCACCAAGCTGCTCGCCACACATCTGAGCACAAAGCGCCTCCTGATGTAGGATGCAGTGAAAACTTAGGATGGGTCTCTTTTCATGTTCATGAAGAAGCGCTACGAATCCTCTGTTTTTCCCCACCATGCACGGAGCACCATCAGTACACACTGAAATAAGTTTATCCATTGGTAGATTTTTTTCTTTAGCGAACTCTGTGAAAGACTTGAATAAATCCTCCCCTCTTGTTGTCTCTTTCATAGGCAGAACAGCTGACTTTCCTCATGTAGTGTGTCACCGACAGCATACCTTGCAATCACGCTGAACTGGGATAAATGGCTTACGTCTGTTGACTCATCCAAAGCGAGAGAAAAGAATGGTGCTGCATTTATGTCCTTCACTTGTGTTGCCTCAATTTGATTTGCCACCATGATGGTACGATCGTGAACAGTTCTTGCCGACAGAGGCATGTCTTTTATTCGTTTGATTATCTTGTCTTTATCTGAAAAGTCGTCAAAAAGTTCACTGGCAACATCAAGCATGAATGTTTTGGCATACTCCCCATCTGTGAATGGCTTTCCATTTCTCACAATTGCTAAAGCACCAGCAAAGCTAGCCGAATTCCAGTCACCTTGTTGGGTCCAAACATGGAGTTGCTGCTGACTAGCTTGCACTCTGCACAGTAGCTCTTGACATGCTTTCTTCCTGCTGCCCCCCCTGGATATTTCGATGAAAATGTACTATGGCGTGTGTCAAAGTGCCGCTTTATATTTGACCTTTTCATCGATGCAATTTTATCATTGCATATTAGACACACTGCAGAACCTGCTCTCTCCACAAAGGCGAATTCCTCTGTCCATTCCTGCTGAAAAGTATATTTCTCATCTTTTTTGCTTTTAGCCATCTTCTTCGTCAAAAGGTTTCTGCAATTAGCTAGCTGACTACTCAATTAAAAGGAGGGACGTTTATTTCTGTCTGTCTGTCCCTGTCTGTCCCTCTCTCTGACTCTCTCTGTCTCTATGAAAAAAACAAGCAAACAAACAAAAACTACATTATTTTACTTTGTACTCAAAAGAAAATTAATTCCAACTGCTATTGGGGAGGATATAGGGGAGATCCAGAAAAACAAATCTTATGGAATCTCAGTATGTTTATAAAATTAAAAAAATAAAAGGAGGGAAGTTTACTTCCTGACCTCACAATGACCTGTGTATATTACACATTATCCAATAAAAATTTGGTGTTGTCCCGAAGGACAGCTGTGATTGGCTCCAGCCACCTGCAACCATGAACATGAGTGGTAGGAAATGAATGGATTGTAATACATGAGAATGTTTTATATTTTTAACATTATTTTTTTATTAAAGATTTGTCTGCAAGCCAGCTGCAGCTGTCAAAAGAGCCACATCTGGCTCGCAAGCCATAGGTTTCCGACCCCTGCTTTAACTCAGCTGTAGTTTGCGCATGATAACATACCCTTTAGAGGGAAGATTTATGAAAGGAAACAGTTACTTAATTTTTTTTTAACTTACTGGTTATAGTGAGAACCCACTTAAGATGTGGCATCTTTTAAACTGCAGCTGTGCATATATTTAAAAATAATCTGCCCTGAGGATTGTGGTTCCTCATGTTTATGTATATTCATGGGGTCTTGGCAAATTCTCATGGATCCATTTAATGCCAACTCAAAAGCGTTGAACCAAACATTCGCGAGACTCTTTTACTTAGACAAATTGCATAATTCACTGGCACGAACATGAAAATATCCTTTTCCAATTAGGTTTCCTTAGGATGAAGTATATATTTTAAAACCTCTAAAGCACTCAACTGATTTTATAAAGAGCACTAATACTTCCTCTCCCAAAACATTACCAAGCACATCAGCCCCTGATTTAGGGGCCTAAAATCCCATTTGCTAGAGTAAATGCCTAGACAAGAACAATTACTAGGTGGTGGGGGTATCCTATGGGCTACATTTGATCACTTTTAGCTAAGTTTCTCCCCCCCCACCCCCCAGCCTCCTCCCAGGAATGACCGTGCCTTGTGAGTTAACGGAAGTGTTTTTTCCTTCTGGGTGCGACATTCTTAAACTTTATAGTCCAGAAGTGTAGCATCTCCTCTTTCGACTTACTCACACTGCTCTTGAAATTTACATTTTGACAAGAAGCTCGGGAATGACAAAGGGCAAGCTGGGGACACTTGGTATTCACACAGTGAACACAGTCATTCAGTGTCAAATGGTTCTTCTTGAATTCATCCAGCACTTGTTCTATAAATGGCTCTATTTCCTTCTTCAGTGAATGAAGTTAGTGACTTGGTGATTAATTTCATGTATATTGAGTGCCTACTAAGTGCTGCACAGTAGTTCTCCAGCGATTTAAAGACGAACAAATGGTTAAGTACAAAATAGCGTAACTGACCGAGACCGTCATTGATAAAACTGCGGCTCTGGAATGTGACACCTCTGAATCTAATTCTGATATGGAATGACCTTCGAGATGTTTGTCGCCTCTAATGTCATGCATTCTTGCCCTGGGAAAGTGCCCTGAAAGGTTGGAGGTGCTTTAGCAAGTCTGTGTGCAGGTGCAGACGCTGAAAGCAGCGATGATATTCTCTCTCCGGGGAGGCGGGGCCGACCTCCTGACGATCAAAGTCAGAAGATGCTCTTGTTGTCTTCCCAGCACGTCACAGACGAAGCTGCGTTTGTTTGAAACCTCAGTTAGTGCGTGTCCTGATGAGTATTTGACTACTTAAACTAATTTCCCCGCCAGGTCTTCAGGAGAACTGTACTTACTCGGTGCCAAACAGTCTGTTCCCAGCTAGCACCCCGCGCCTGCGCACTGCGGACTGCGATCGTAGCAGCTGCGTGTTGTTTGCTTGAACCTGTAGCCCTCCCCACCAGACCTGTCTGCTTGTAGTTTTCAGAAACCCTAACATATCTAGAGAAAGTGAACTTTTATCCGGATCACTTTCATGCAAACGATCTCATTGGAGTCTTCTCATAGCCTAGCAAAGGTAAAAAAAAAAAAACAAAACAAAAAACAAATAGATGTTCTTATTTCCACTTAACAGCAGGGAAGCGGAGGCTCATGGACATTGACAGTCTTGCTCATCGAACTGAACTAAATAACTCCAGCCCAGGAATTGGGATCCAAGCCCAGGACCACTGCGTGACACCGCACTGCCTGTACCTTTTTCTTTTCTTTTCTTTATTTATTTAGACAATTAAATTTAACAGGGTGACATTGGTCAACCAGAGTACATAGATTTAGAGAAAACTTCTCCACATCATTTGGACAGTCGATTATGCTGTACACCCATCACCCAAAGTCAAATCATCCGTCACCCAGTATTTTGTTTCTCTTTAAGCCCCTCCCCTTCCCCCCACCCCCTCCCTCTCCACCCTTCCCTTCCCTCTGGTCACCACTGCACTTTTATCCATGTCCATGAGCCTGAATTTTATGTCTTACCTATGTATGGAATCATACAGTTCTTAGCTTTTTCTGATTTACTTATTTCACTCAGTATAATGTTATCAAGGTCCATCAGACTAAGAAGCTTCTGCACAGCAAAAGAAACTGTCAACAAAACAAATAGCCAACTAAATGGGAGATGATATTTTCAAACAACAGCTCAAATAAGGGGCTAAATATCCAAAATATATAAAGAACTCACAAAACTCAGCAACAAACAATCCAATAAAAAAAAAAATGGGAAAAGGACATGAACAGACACTTCTCCCAAGAAGAAATACAAACGGCCAACAGATATATGAAAAGATGCTCATCTTCACTAGCTGTTAGAGAAATGCAAATAAAAAATGCCTGTACCTTTAAAGGCAGATTAGTTGGTGTCCAATAGCTTGAGCCTGGGGATGGAGGATGAAGGCTTCAGAGGGTGATCCGAATCATGGTTCTACCACAAAAAATTTCCAGATCTCCTTTCCTATTAGAGCAGCCTTTACTTAGTACACGTAAAAAGTTGTATATATAAAACTCTAGGACCGATTCCTCTATTTCTGTGTGATCTGCTTCCTCTGTGTCTTTCATATCTGTTGGTGATTTTGACAAAACAAAATGAAATGCCTCCTAGTAGTCCCGGAATAGAGAGAAGTTATCTTGAAATCATTACTTCCCCTAAGAGAGCCGCCTTGCTGGAAGTTACACAGACCCAAATCAAGGGAACTTTTGAAATCCGTTTTTTTTTTTAAATTTATTTATTTATTCATTTTTTAGAGAGGAGAGAGAGAGGACGAGAGAGAGACAGAGAGAGAGAGAGAGAGAGAGAGAGAGAGAGAGAGAGGAGAGACAGAGAGAGTGAAGGGGGGAGGAGCTGGAAGCATCAACTCCCATATGTGCTTTGACCAGGCAAGCCCAGGGTTTCGAACCGGCGACCTCAGCGTTTCCAGGTTGATGCTTTATCCACTGCGCCACCACAGGTCAGGCTTGAAATCCGTTTTGATCGGGTTGTTAATCTGTTGTTTGGTGAATCACATCTTATCAGACCTTTGCCATCCGCTGTTGAAAATCACAGGCATATACACGTTGACAATTTTCATTAAGTCTTTAGACGCTCTCTGTCCCCATTTTGTGGTCAAGGTGCTGTTCGGTGCTTTTGAGTTTCAAATCTGCAAAAGGAAAAGTTTGAATGAAGATCTCTAAGGTTTCCCTAATTGTTCCATGTCTGTGACTTTGGTCCGACAGTGCTGCTCTATCAAAAAGTATCCGTGTCTAATGACTGCATAGACTCACTACCTTAGTATTTTATCCTAACGATGTAATGTCAGGCATCGGTCACTCAGGGAGCCTTGTTTCAGAAATGACACTAACTCCTCTGTGATTTCAAAGAGTGGTCAGCTCTATTTCTGTTGTCGTGAATAACTGTGCAATAAATTCTACCCTGCATGCATACCATACAGACGTACAGGTATACAAACAGTCATTGTACTATTCTGTGACAAACTAAATAGCTGGTTGTTAATTAAGTAACCTCTGACCATCAAAAATAGTATTGGCTCAGGGTTAAAACTTGCCTTTCAGTTAAAACATTTATGATGTATAGATTTACTGTATATGGGTCTATTCTATTATTCATATATACGTTATACTGCTGACAGATTTTTTTTTAATTCTTTTTTTATTTTTGTTCATGATCTCTGATGACTTATTTAGATGACTTCCAGGCACTCAAACCTTCCAAAGAATAAGCCATATTTACTATGGTTATTTTTTGACATTATGCTATAGTTGAGTCCTGCCCAACAGGGGCGAACCCTCTCTTCATTGCCATTATACAAGGAATAAATCCTAACTAGGAAAATAATACCATCACCAATATCTCACAGTGAATGGTATTATAATCTCAGCTCAACCCTAATGAAAATATCCTGGTGTAGTATATAATTTTGGGGCACAACAAAATTCATAAATAGATAAAGGGGGAGGGGAGAAGCTAGTATATAAAATCATTATGTGGGTTGGTTTTCTTTTTCTTTTTGTTTGCTTTTAGATAAAAGGATGAAACTGATAATACAAGTCAAAACCATACTACAGTACCAGTAACAGCGATTTCCCACGTAATATCCAGAAAGAGTTGTGATGGATTAATATAGGAGAATGCTAAGTGAAGATACACTTTATTATATAATTATTGTAAGTCTTTTTTTTTTTTTTTTTCAAGTGAGAGGAGGGGAAATAGTGAGACAGACTTTCACATGTGCCTTGACCAGGATCCACCTGGCAACCCCTGTCTGGGGCTGACGCTCAAACCAACAGAACTACCCTCGTTCCCGGGGCCAACGTTCAAACCAATCGAGCCACTGTCTGTGAGGGAGGAAGAGAGAGAGAGAGAAGGGGAAGAGAATAGGGAAGAGAAGCAGATGGTCACTTCTCATGAGTGTTCTGACTGGTGACTGAATTGGGGACATCCACACACCAGGCCAACGTTCTATCCACTGAGCCACTGGCCAGGTCTATTGTAAGTTTTAAATAAGAAATCACATGTGATGATTGATGTGTGTGTGTATGTGTGTGTGTGTGTGTGTGTGTGTGTGTGTGTGTGTGTAGTAAGTTGATTGTCAACACATGAAGAAAAGGTACTGCTTTATTATGAAAAATAGCCACAAGTCTATCAAAATATGTGCCCAACATTAGATGTTAATTTCCAGGTTTATTATACATATTTCCAGATAAGTCTGATTTGCACTAGTGGACTCAACATGTGGGCATTGTCCTCCCCATGAATTAGCAAAAAATGACTCAGTAGCTCACAGATCTCGTTTGGAAGGGGGGCTGGCTGTCCCAGCCGCGTTCTGTTCACACGGTCACACTTCTCCCTAGTGTTGTGACCAATTTAACACCGCATTTTTTTTCTCCTTCTTCACCGCATTTATAAACCATTTTGTTGCCAGGAACAAGGGGAATTCCAATGCCAAGATCCAAGTTGGATTTTTTTTTTTTTCTTTTCTTTCTGGCCAGACCAGAAAAACAAACAAACAAACAAACACCCAAACCTTCAATAAACCCGATAACTCAGGAGGCTGATCTTTTGGCTCCGTTTCCTGTAAGAGCGCAGTATATATGTTAATGACTCCATTGTCACCAAATAGAATACAATTAATTTTATTTTTTAGTATGTTATCAGCAAGCAAAGCACCAGTATTAGCCTGCCACCATCTGGGAGTGACAGTTTCCTTATTACAAAATATGTTAAAATATGGATTTCCTTAAGGAGTCTGTTGCATTGCATCTGCCCAGACTTTTGTTATATGCTAATGGTTTTAACCCAGCATATGAAGCCTGCAAGAAAAGAAAAGAGAGAGAGAGAGAGAGAGAGAGAGAGAGAGAGATCATTGAAACTTTCCAGCTAAATCACGCGTTTCACTTTTAAAGCGTCTCAAAGATGGAGGGAGCCACACGTGTGCGGTTCAGCCGCAGGGGCTTGAGCCGAAACAAAGAAGGGAAAAGCAAGCCGTCTTCTTACCTGACGGGAAGTCCCTCCCTCGCTCGGTCTCCAGAGAGCCCACTGCTGCACAATTAGGGCCACTTGCGCGCTGTGAGGAGTGCGAGTGCGTGTGTAGGCAGCACGGGAACTGTAGATGCTAAATCCCAAATGATCACTCGGGATAACAAAGGGATTGTGACTGATAAGACAATTGTTATCCTTCCGCTCCACGCCCGTCCTGTATTAAACAATTACAGTGTTTAAAATGGGCTATTATCATTTGGAAGCCGTTCTCCTGGGGAAGGTTTGCCTTTCCTACCATCCCTGACCTGTCCGTCTTTTCCCACCTGCACTTCCATGCGGAGAATCCATCTGAATGAATTCTGCCCGAAAATGGGGACCAGATTTCCAACACCGCCAGCCTCTGAGTCCCCCCCACCCCCCGCCTCATTCAGGGAGAAAGACCTGTTTTATTTGTCAAGCGGACCATAGTAACACACTGAATTGGGTTTCTAGAACCTTCCCAGGGCGGAAGTTTTATGCTGGGCTGCTTGCCGCTTCCGCCTGGTGATCTTGAAGAACTTTGCTCCAGGCTGGCGGAATATTTGCGCTCCTGTAACAATATGATGTGAATTGCTTTCTCACAAATGTCTGTCCTCTGGCTGCAGACTGTGAAATATATGAGGTATTGCTTTTTCACAGGCATCATCCCAAGAGACATCTCCATATTCCATTCTAAAAAAAAATTTTTTTTTATCAATGTTTTGTATTCGCCAAAATTGCTGTTTTTTTTTCTTCTCTGGTATTAAGAATGGGCCAGTGCTTTTTGCTTCTTGGTAGGAGACATATGGATATAAGCCTCGATCGTCTACGATAAGTCTCCGGTTTCTTGAAATCAGTTGCTAAGTTTAGGTGTAAATCTTGTAACCTATGTCCACGATAAGTCTCCAGTTTCTTGATATCAGCAGCTGGTTTTCCACATATAAAACATTATCCAGGCCCTGGCCGGTTGGCTCAGTGGTAGAGCGTCGGCCTGGTGTGCGGGGGACCCGGGTTCGATTCCCAGCCAGGGCACATAAGAGAGGCGCCCATTTGCTTCTCCACCCCCCCCCCTTCCTCTCTGTCTCTCTCTTCCCCTCCCGCAGCCAAGGCTCCATTGGAGCAAAGATGGCCCGGGCGCTGGGGATGGCTCCTTGGCCTCTGCCCCAGGCGCTAGAGTGGCTCTGGTCGCAACACAGTGACACCCCGGAGGGGCAGAGCATCGCCCTCTGGTGAGCAGAGCGTCGCCCCCTGGTGGGCGTGCCGGGTGGATCCCGGTTGGGCGCATGCGGGAGTCTGTCTGACTGTCTCTCCCCGTTTCCAGCTTCAGAAAAATACAAAAAAAACCCCAACCAAACAAAAAAAAACATTATCCAGGAAGATGGTGTGTCTGAAAAGCAAGGTGATGGGAATTACATATTTTAAAAAAAATGGAAAGAAAAAGACACTACATAAAGCAATGCATAAATGCATTTCTTTTTTAATTGTCCGTCATGGAACCAGTTTTTCGTTGGCCGCACTTCCCTGTCCTGCTGGCTGTGTTCAGCCTTGTTTTGGGTTATATGCATCCATCTCGGTTAACCCACACTTTCACACACACGAGTGTCAGGACAGGAAACAACGCCTTCTGATATAATTTGTCGACAAGTCCCAGTAAAAGAGTAGCTCTGGTTTTGTTAGGTATTAAATTAGCTACCGCAATGATGAGGGTGTAGTATCATATTTAACTGAGGTTGAAATAAAACATTTGTAGGCCTTCAGATAAAATGGCACTGAATCATCTCGACGTAACTGGGGCAAGGGGGCGGGTGCTGGGGGGGGGGGGAGTAGCTCAGGGATTAAAAAGAGGGACAAAGACTTCAGAAAGAGATGACTTTGGCTGTGTTTGAGTCAGCACACACCAAGAGGCGAGATTCTCTTTCTCCCCAAGAGACAGACGGTAGGCTCCACATCTACGGAAGAGGGAGCGGTCCCCTGCGGATAGTTGACGTGTAAATCTTGTAACCTATGTCCGTTCTTCAGTCTTTTTTTCCATTAATACCACTGGGCTTTATCGAGAACTTGAGCCATCTCTGGCTCTGCGATGGATGCTTAGATTGAATTGTCTCGCTCAGTTCTTGCACGGACCCTTTGAAATAGGACCCACTGTGCTTTTTATATGGCTGATCAGAAGCTGAGAATGGGAGAAATGAGAAAAAAAACCTTCCCCATTCAGCTGGAATTTAGGGAGGGCCAGGCAGCTACGCTAAGATGGCGGCGTAAGCTCTGGAGGACCTGGAGTAAGCTCCGAAGGATGGCAGCACCCAGGGGACTAGTGGGGACATTTGCTCACTCCCTGTGCTGTGAAAAGCACTGGGTGCATTCGAATGTTTGTTGCAAAGTGGAGACCGGACTGCAGGTCTGTTGGAACATATTGCAGCTTCCACGTGGAAGAGTGTCCTGCTAGTTCATTTTGGACCAGACCCAGAGGAGTTCCACTTAGGCACTTAAATCTTGGCTCAAAACTGACCTCAAACCAAATGTCAATGTTTTGAGGTCAACTACCTCAAAAGGGACCGGTGTCCTAGATGTCCCCTTTCGGTTTCTTTTAGCTGCACTGTCTTCTGTTATGCCAAAGGGAAGAGGGAAAGCCGGCTTCACACATGACGGCAGGGGAAACTTCATCGTGTGTCAATCTTAGATTTGAATGCTAATTGACGGGGAGCAGAGACAAGAATTACTCTTCGTCATCTTAAAAGCTGAGGCGTCTCTGTGTTACGGCGAGGCACCCCGGGTGAGAATAGGGCCAAAGGGGAGTTTGTAATGGATCGCAATGAAGTCAGACTGACTCTCCTTCCAGTACATTCCTGACAAGGGATTCAGTAACAGATTTAAGTGGTACTTACGGTTTCCCCGCTGCACGTTGTCAGTCGACTTGAAATAAAATCGACCTGGAACGTAGCAGCTGTGAACTTGGTGAGCCAGGAAAGCTTCATAGAACTTTCTTCCTGATGAGCTTGCAGAAGCGAGTTCAAGTTCATGGAGCTATCATTAAAACATGGCAGCGTGGCACTTGATCAAGTCCGCCTTTTAAATAATTCAAGAGGTGGAACATTACTTTTTCTCTACCCCTTGATGGGGCGTTCCTAGAGATGCTAAAATCATTTGTATTTATAATTTACTACTGGGCTTAGGAAGAAAATATATCATATGCTATTATAATTTTATTTAAAAAAAAAAAAAAACTGTACTAGAAAGAATGAGCAGAATGAGTTACCAAGAAGTTTAAAAGTTCAAAGTCATTTGTTTAGGGACTGTGTGCAATGGACATTTGAAAGTTCAGAAAAAAGAATGTGTTTTTTTTTTTTTTTTAAGTAATTGATTCTTTAAATTAAATTTATTGGGGTAACGCTGGTTAACATAATTATATAGGTTTTAGGTGCCCAATTCAGCAAAACTTGCAACACTGCATTGTGTGTGCTTAACCCCTCCCCCCAAGTCAAATCTCTCCCCCGCCCTGGCAACTACTCCACTGTTGTCCGTATCCATGAGTTTTTTCTTTCTTTTTCTTTTTTTTTTTTTTTTTGGTCCTTTTTTGCTCAACCCTCCCCCTGCCCCCATCCTGTACCCCCGCCCCGACTGTTGTCACTTGCCCGTGTCTGGTCCGAGCACAACATCATCTGTTGAAAAGCTATCAGGCCTCCTCAGTCCGGTCAGTGGTTCTGGGCAGCGGAGGGGCTGGTCTTATCCTCGTCTGGCCATCCTGCGAGGGTCACCCCTAGGATTCCTGTTTTACTCCCCTAGTGTCCCCAAAAGTAACTGTTTAGATTAGTCGACAACAAATGTATCTTCAGTTCTTTTGAACCCTTTTTCCTTTAATTTGCAAAGTATAATCTGCCATAAGTACCTGGTCCATTTTCCTTGGGGAAGAACACACGTTTTTCTCCACATCAGCCTTCCAGTTCAGTGAGTCACCCCACCCCCACCCTGCCCTGTCCCCCCAGGAATCATCCCCAGTGGACTTTTGCAGCATCTCACTGTCTAGGGACTCTTCAATAGCGTGACAGTCAGGACATGTCCCTTTTCATCTCTGCCTCCCTTCACTCTCTCTGGCAGGGGTCCGGTCAGAAATGGTTGGTTTTCTTTCTGCCGCAATTAGAACTCTTCAAAGGAGAGAAAATGAGACTTGGAGCCGAGGTCTTGTCGCAAATGCTTCTAGGACCACAGCGGCCCTTGCTTTTGAAGTTCCATCTGCCCACCCTTTGGCGCTGCGACCCTCTTAATGGCGGTGTTAGCTATCAACTGCATGGCCAGGGCGGCTGGGGGAGGGGGAGGGGTGCCTTTCACATAGGACTTGGCTGCTCTGCTACCACACTTGAAAGATAAAATCATTTTTGATTTATGTGGCCCTCGTGTATATATATGGAGCTTAAGTTATTTGCTTAGTAAGCACTGGGTTTACCTTTCTGTGTAGGAAAAAATTTATTGACTCTATTGGAGGGACATTGCTTAGTAAATTTCTACAGGTTTCAGTGGCACAATTCTTTTTTTTTTTTTTTTTTTTTTGTATTTTTCTGAAGCTGGAAACGGGGAGAGACAGTCAGACAGACTCCCGCATGCGCCCGACCGGGATCCACCCGGCACGCCCACCAGGGGACAACGCTCTGCCCACCAGGGGGCGATGCTCTGCCCCTCCGGGGCGTCGCTCTGCTGCGACCAGAGCCACTCCAGCGCCTGGGACAGAGGCCAAGGAGCCATCCCCAGCGCCCGGGCCATCTTTGCTCCAATGGAGCCTCGGCTGCGGGAGGGGAAGAGAGAGACAGAGAGGAAGGAGAGGGGGAGGGGTGGAGAAGCAGATGGGCGCTTCTCCTATGTGCCCTGGCCGGGAATCGAACCCGGGTCCCCCGCACGCCAGGCCGACGCTCTACCGCTGAGCCAACCGGCCAGGGCCCAGTGGCACAATTCTATAGCACATGAGCTGCGTCTTGCACATCAAGTCTCCCTCCATCACCACCCATCCCCCTTCCACCCTCCTCCACCTGCCCCTCCCTCTCCCTCCAGCCCTCAGTCTGTTCTCTGTGAGTCTGTTTCCATTTTGTTTGTTCGTTTATGTTGCTCACTAGAGTCCACATGTAAATGAGATCATACGGTACTTGTCTTTCTCTCTGACGGGCTTATTTCACTTAGTGTAATAATCTTCAGGTCCGTCCATGTTGTTGCAAAAGGTAAGACTTCCTTCTTTTTCATGGCTGAGTGGTATTTATTCCACATTAATTCATGAAGATGAGAACTCCACAAGACTGATTTAAAAGACAGTTACTCAGTGAGGTGTCTATTCAATGCTACGGCGATATAAGACACAGTTTAAGGTCCAAATAGTCCTGATATTTGGGACATCTCATCAGAAATGTCTAATAAAAAGAGATGAAAGATGCATTAAAATAATGTCTTCCCATAGGTAGAGAGCATAAAAGTAAAATATTTATCTTACACATTAAAAGAAAAAATATACAATAAAACCCACCCTTTCCTTTCATAGAAAACAATTTTAACAATAATCTTCCAGGCCAGTCTTCAAATTCTCAGTATTTTAAGAAGATTCCCTCCCTTTTTTTTTTTTTTTTTAGAAAAACTTACTTTCTCTCTTCTTTCTGTTCTCTTTTCTCTCTTTTTTTCTTTCTTTCCCCTCCCTCCCTCTCTCCTTCCCTCCCTCTCTCCCTCCCTCTCTCTCTCCCTTCTTCACTCTCTCTTTACTTTTTCTTTTTGTGTTTATTTATTTTTTTTGTAGACTTTTCTCTTATCTGGGACCTAAATTAGTTACCCCCCATAAACGTACAGTTATCATAATCAGCCACTCATTTATTAAAACCTGTGGACAGTATTCCTCTTAGTAACTGAAACCGTGGAAAATACAGTAGCAAGTCTTGGCTGCAGCCACCATTTAGGACACATTGAAAGAGTCCTATTACCCCCCCACACCCCACCCCCACCCCAAACAGGACCAGTTAGAAGGAATCTAGTGGGTTGGTTTTTCAACATAATTTCTCTGCTGTCCCATGTTCCACCAACAAAGTGGGCTTTTATTAGCCATTTGCAGTCGAAAGACCTTGACTCCTTGTGAACTGGTCCAGGGTGGGACACCTAGACGTCTCCCTTAACCTGAGTCAGCCGGATCCTAGCACTGTCAGGGGTTTCAGTCCCAGCCCCATGTCCATGCAGGTGGAAGGGACATCCAGACAGGCCTGCAGCTGAGATTTCTGGGTCCACTTGGACTCTTCAGTTTATTGAAGTCGGATTGTCCAACATTTCCTCTGATTCTGTGCAATACCTTCCTTGCAAATCTCTTGAGGACAGACTTTCACGGTGACTTGCAATGAAAATCTTTAACTTGTGTAAGAAGATTCAGAGAGCTAACTGTGAGCAAACATCAAAGAAGGGCTTGGATCTCAATCTGTAGTTATCTTTTTCTCCCAGTGGAATCTCTGAGGCTCGGAAGTCTGGTGTGGCCCCTGTGGTCTTTCCTGTCGATTTTAAGAATGGCTGATCAGAATAAGAGGGTGATTTCTTTTCTTTGTCATCGATTTCTCTCTATTTTCTTTTATCTTTTCAACTAAATTAGAAAAAAAAAAAAAACAGATGAAAAGAATCTGAATGCCACGGGGGTATAGACAATTGATTCCTAATTATAGTTCATTTAAATGATAAAAACACACATTCAAATGAGGAAAAATATTCATTCAGACATCTGCCGAAAACTCAAAATGGAAAGCTGGAGAAGTTAAAATATATTTCAGTGTCTCGCTTTCCAAATATTCAGGTTTTAATTGGCTGTTGTTCCCTTTTATAACATACCCCCTTCCCAAGTTTAGAATGAGGTTACCCCACAGTTTACTTAAAAAATTTCAGATACTGTGATTATAGGACTATTCCAATACCTTGCTGCCTATCCCAGTTCACAAACTGTAATCAGTTGTATACCATGTGAATTCCTAAAGATTGGACAATTGGCTTTGTTGTTCCCTTTTATAACATACCCCCTTCCCAAGTTTAGAATGAGGTTACCCCACAGTTTACTTAAAAAATTTCAGATATTGTGATTATAGGACTATTCCAATACCTTGCTGCCTATCCCAGTTCACAAACTGTAATCAGTTGTATACCATGTGAATTCCTAAAGATTGGACAATTGGCTTTTTATCCACCCACACCTGAATGATGGTTACACAGTTAATTCCATACATCGACCTTGTGCACAGAAGATGCAGTGTCATGAGCCAGGATTATAAAAATAAATACAATAAAACACAATAAAAATGTTGTGTCATAAAAATGACTAAAATGCCAACACAGACTTTCAACTTTTAATGAGTGTGTGTAATTCAATTAATAAAGGTCACTTCATGGTAATTGACCCAAAAGTTCTACTGAGGAGCTTGCTGAGGATGGGCGTGGGAGAAGTTCAGGGAAGTGCCTTGAAGGTCCTGTTCTTTTTCAGGACGGTTTCCCGGACTCCAGCCAAGTCGCTGTTCTTGTTTCGGGGAAATTCTAGTAGCATGCAAATGAGGGTCATCTGTGGCATATTTACATAGAATATAAAATTCTGTGTAGAATGCCCATCCTGTGGGATTGAACTCTGTCTCTGCTTCTCCACTCAGCTCCTGATTGCTGAAGAGCTCTGAATGAAAGCCTATAGGTCCCATCACTGATTCAGAATATAATCTGAAACATACCGCTCCACCCACAGAGTGCCCGAGGACAAACAGAACATCCGGGGACATGGATTAGCATTTACATTTTAGTAGAAGGGAAAACAGTTGTCTTTGTTTTTCTTTTCCCTCAACGGAACAAAATATTTTCAAATCTTTTAGCTAGGAACACAAAGACACATCAATGTCATGAAATGCCATAACTTTATTTATTTTATTTTTATTTATTGATTTTAGAGAGAGAGGAAGGGAAGAGAGAGGGGGGGAAGAGAAAGAAACATCAATTTGTTGTCCCACTTATCTATGCATTCATTGGTTGATTCTTGCATGTGCCCTGATCGGGGATCGAACCTGCAACCTTGGCGTATCGGGATGATGCTCTAACCAACTGAGCTACCCGGCCAGGGTTGGAATGCAATGATTTAAAAAGTCAGGATGGTAGAGCAAAGTTAGCTTAACATTTCTGAGGATGAGTTACCTGTGAAATCATTTTCGTACCTTATTTTACCCAGCGTGGGATGTTGTAATGCCCATTTTACCAAAGCTCAGAAACAGAAACTCAGTGACCTACATGCGCACATCTGGTAGGCAGCAGAGCTGAAATTTGAACTCTGGTTGGCCTGATTCCAAAGCCCTCAGCTGCTTCCATTATGACATTTTGTTAAAGTCACATAGTAAGAGGGGGAAATGAGATAATTACAATGTGTGTTTTCTCCTAGAGAGCAAATCCTAGCCATCTGATTTCTTGGGAGTGTGCTTGGCTCTCTCATTTGCCCTGTGGGATAAAATACACTGTGTGTTATGCAAGGTTATGAATAGACAAAATAGCCCAACTTATTATTCTCCTTAGCTGGTGTGTTTCTGCATAACCACTCATCTTAGTCTGAAATGTGAAGAAACGACAGTGACACGTGGTTAAGGGGAGAAAAAAAAGTACTATTTTCCCACAGTTCACCACAAGAGAGTCTATTCTGACTCGATTACAAACCATAACAAAACTCAACGCGTGTTTGCAAGTGAACACAATGGTAATGGCCACGTCTTCTATAGGGTTTGTCACAAAACCTTCTGTTTCCGTAGCATGTAGGTGATGTAGGCAGAGGAGCAGCCGCCCTCAATGATGTCTTGGTCCTAAGTCATGCAACCTGGGAGTATATATTACCTCACATGGCTAAGGGGATTTTGCAGGTGTAATTAAGTTAAGGGCACTGAGATGGGGGCAATCATCCCAGTGATGTCACAGAGGCCCTTTCAGGAGTCAGAGAAGAAGGCAGTGCTAACAGTCAGAGAGAAAGAGCTGCAGCAGCCACTGGCTTCCGAGGTGCAGGGTGTGGCCACAAGCCAGGGGAACCAAGCAGCTCCTAGCAGCTGTTGTGCAAAGACCAGGGGGTCAGCTTTTAAAATTGTCCAATTTATTTATGTCTTAGAATCTAAAATGTGTATCTTGTAGGGGTTGTAGAATGAGTTCATTTTTTATTTTTCAAAATCCAATCTAGTGATCTTTGTTTTTTTGTTTGTTTGTTTTTAAGAGTCTGGAACAAAAATTTTTCGGTGAAAATCACAATAGGAACACTGTAAACCATAAATTTGTTTGTGATAGAATTCCGGACTGTTCGTGGTCTTTTTCTGGTACGAGTTCATTGATAAACCAACTGTAACCTACTGCTCTTTTTTTTTTTTTGCCAATGGGCAAAATATTCCCATTTCAGAAATTTCTCTAAGTTCTCATTTTTTTTATCTGCATCAGGTAACATAGGAGCATGAAAAATGCTTGCATTCTTTTTTATTTTATTTTTTTTCACCAAATTCATATTGTGAATTATCTGCACAATTGAGAGTGAGAAGAACATTTGGTGGCATACTTTTGCGGTATTGAAAGCCACTGAACTCTTAAAGAGCTTTCCTCCCTTCCCCTAATAGAATAGTACTGTCTACAGGAGGGAATTCTCAGGCTCATCACTAGCCAGACACTGACAAGCCGTCCATTTCATGCGACTCTGAAGAAAGGACACAGCTCCTGCTGGTGAAAACGCGTCCCCTTAGATACAAGTCATTTTCTTTCACTGCACTTAAATATATCAGGATGAACTCAGATAATCATGTTGTTCTTTTCTAAGATAACACTTACGTCCTTCTAACAACCGAAACACTTCGTTCAGTCTAATTTGTCTCTTGTGAGAACAAATGTAAATTTTACTACCTACCCGCACCATCACTCACTCGAGTTATGGCTTGCATAATTTTTCTGCTTTCCTACAATATTTCACAGTAGTCAATTTAAAGATTTCATCACCTGATGTAATCTCTGTTTGCAGCTTGATGTCAAAAGCGCTCAATAAGCCCTGGCCAGATAGCTCGGTGGATAAAACATTGTTTCGGCTCGCTGAGGTCACGGGTTTGATCCCCGGTCAGGGTATGCACAAGAAGTAATCAATGAATGCACAGCTAAACGGAACAGTTAAGTGAAACAGCGAGTTTATGCTTCTTTCTCCCCCCCCCCCCCCCGCTCTTGCTCTCCCTATCACTCTGAAATCAACAGAAAAATTTAAAATCAAAACATACTCAACAAACCACAAGTGGGTGTCGAGGCCAGTGATGCACCCTTTTAAAGATTACACAAGCGATCTTGTCCTTTGCTCACACAATCCCTTCCTGTGACCGTCCTCTGTTTTCCTCAACAGAAACCTTGCTTGTTTGTTGGCGTTTGAATGATCCCTAATTTTGGCTAGCGCTCTTTAGCTCAGACCAAATAGCTGCTGAGGGTGCAATTTCCTGGACATTAGACAAAATGGGATCCTGTTAAGAATCTAGTCTATGACTCGAAAGTAGAATTTTGAGAAGCACTCCAGTGTTAATCTGGGAAGAAGGACACGACATCTTATAGGAGGCCACAGGGGCAGAACGGAGCGTTGGCAGAGAGCCAGGGCTTTGCGTTAACTTCAAGAGCAGAGGCGATTGTTAATACTTCAACATCCTTCATGAAATATTGTATATATAATTTGTACTCACAAGAACAAGCGTGCTCTCCAAGGAATCATTAAAATAAACAGCTTCTTTAACTCTTTTGTACCTTGATCATATCTTACTTTGATGAACCCATAAAACAAGGGAAGGTGAGATTGATGTTGGATGGATCAGTAGGGCAATCGTGTAGTTTATTACATATTTATGAGTCTGAAAGATCAAAGGATGTTTTTTTTTTTTTTTTTTTTTATGCACATAACTTGGCAAATGTATTCCGCCACATTCAAGATAGGTTCCAAGAGTGAGGAGATCTGGCGCGTTGCCTGTAATGCTATTTGGCAAAGATGTTGAATACGGCGGGGCTTGAGAACATGGGAGCATACTGTCTTACGTGGGAATGTATACACACTTTCTATATGTGGGCATACATTCACTGGTCTATAGGGAACGTGTGACTGTCTACATACGCGACACAAATATGCTCAGCTACCTAATCAGAGCGATTAGAGAAAATGGTGGGTTCTGCGTGTGCTGATAAACTAGGGGCGTTTGGAAGAGCTGTGTTATTTTTCCTTATTCTAACGGGTTCCCCAAAATCACAAGTGAAAATCTTTCCATTCATACCCTGCAGATTTTTAAGATGTTTATTTAGGAATTAAGTCCTATGTGGCTTTACGTGAACAAACATTTTGAAGGGTGTGCTGGTTGGGTCCCAAGCACCATAGGGCCAAGGACACTACAAAGGAACCATAGGGACAAGGACACTAAAAAGGAAGTTTCTGCCCCAGAGACGGGCGCCTCCAGCTTCTTGAAATCCGGTGGCCTTTCTTCTCTCCCACTCTTGTCCAGCAGAATTTCGTCTTGTGTATGATGTGTGTGTGTGTTCGTGCCTGTGCATGCACACTCCGCCTGTGGGGGGTGATTCAGTCTGGGTGTGCCTTTGCTGTCATTCAGTTACGATTGTCAAAGAAGTCTAGTATCTCATGAACAAAAATACTTGAAGTTTAAATTTAGATGCTGAAAAGAATAAGCCTAACCTTTGATTAATTTCCTTCTGTATTCAAATCATGGCTTTTACTTCCTAAATATCAACCGACTGTTAAAATTACACTGTCTCAGGATTTTTCAAAGTATGGTGCAAAGAACACATAAATATTCTGGGTCCTTGATGAGGTTCACTTCAGAGAAAGTGCATCAGCAGAATTATATTTGGGGGAATTCCAAATTTATATTTGGGGATTTCCAGAAAGCTGCCCCAGCTTTTCCTAAAGTGATCAGAGTTAATAATTCCTCTATGCATTGTATCCAGAGCCTTGTACACAACGTACTCTAATAAACCTCCGATTACCCGATGGGTCTGTCCTTGTAATAATAATTTAGAAATCTACTCATGACCAACTGTTGAGCGCTTCCACCTTCTTACTCATTGTACAAAGGACTCACCTAAACACTCATATCAAACCCTTAAAACATTCTACAGAGGAGGAGAAAGTAAGACCAGGACCAACGGCAGAGCATGTGGCTAATGACCGAGTCAGACAGCGACAAGAGACGTTTTTCAAATCACACTAAAATAAAGATCATGTTAGACTATTTTGAACCAAGTCTGAGTCTTCATTTGATCAGACATGAAGAGAAAGCACCATTCCATCTACTTCCAGGTCACAAATTCTTTGTTGCCAGGGGGACAAGTGCTTCCTCCTTCAATTAGATGGTTTTCATGTCGATGTGTTGAGTGTTGGCTCCTAGTTGCCAAACATTACTGCTCAAGTCATCAGAGGGCCATTGTTAAATATTGAGTATATTTGCAATTGTTTTCATCAGGGACAGAGGTCTATAATTTTTTTTTTTTTTTTATCATAGTATCCTTGTCTGGCTTTAGTATAAAGGTAATGTTGGCCTCGTGAAAAAAAGTTTGGAAGCGTTCCCTCCTCTTCAGATCTTTGGAAGAGTTTGAGAAGGAGAGGTATTAACTCTTCTTTAAATGTTTGGTAGAATTCACCGTTGATGTAATGGGGCCTGCACTTTTATTTGTTAGAAGGTTTTTGATGACTGATTCAATCTTTTGCCTCATGACAGGTTGGGTCAGATTTGCTATTTTTTCATGATTCAGTCTTAGGAGGTTGTTTATTTCTTGGGATTTATCCTTTTCTTTTAGGTTATCCAAGTTGTCAGCATATAATTATTCACAGTGGTCTTTTATGATCTTTGTAATTTTGTGGTAGCAGTAATAATGTCTCCTCTTTATGACTTTATCGATTGAAGTTCTCTCTCATTTTTTTAAAGTCTTTCTACAGGTTTGTGAATTTTGTTCAGCTTCATTCATCTTCTTTTTTTCTAGTCTCTAATGTAATATGATCCCAGGGGTAGGTGGGGCCTAATTTTTAGTGGATTCTGAAGTTATATATAATTTCATATATTAGATTAACTCAAAATGAATTAAAGCCTTAAATATAAAGTTTGAAACTATCAAATTATTAGAAGAAAACACAGAGAAAAAAAAATTTGACATAGCTCTCAACAATGAATTTTGGAAATGACCCAAAAAAGCTCAGAGAATAAAAGAAAAAGATGAACAAGTGGGGTTGCATCAAACAAAAAACTTTCAACAGCAAGAGAAACAATCAAACTGAGGAGACAGCCTATGGCATGGGATGATGTACTTGTGAGCCTTATATATGATAAGGGGTTAATATCCAAAACGTATCAGAAACACAAACAGCTCCATAGCATGAAAACAAATAATTCGTTTAAAAACATGGGCGGAGGCCCTGGCCGGTTGGCTCAGCGGTAGAGCGTCGGCCTGGCGTGCGGGGGCCCCGGGTTCGATTCCTGGCCAGGGCACATAGGAGAAGCGCCCATTTGCTTCTTCACCCCCACCCCCTCCTTCCTCTCTGTCTCTCTCTTCCCCTCCCGCAGCCGAGGCTCCATTGGAGCAAAGATGGCCCGGGCGCTGGGGATGGCTCCTTGGCCTCTGCCCCAGGCGCTAGAGTGGCTCTGGTCACAACAGAGCGACGCCCAGAGGGGCAGAGCATCATCCCCTGGTGGGCAGAGCGTCGCCCCCTGGTGGGCGTGCCGGGTGGATCCTGGTCGGGCGCATGCGGGAGTCTGTCTGACTGTCTCTCCCCGTTTCCAGCTTCAGAAAAAGAAAAAAGGACAAACAAACAAACAACAACAAAAAAACCAAAAACATGGGCGGAGGCCTCAGTCGGATGGCTTGGTTGGTTAGAGCATCGTCCCCATACACAGAGGTTGTGCATTTGATCCCCAGTCAGGGCACATAGGAGAACAGATGGATGTGTTTTTGTCTGTCTGTCTCTCTTTCCCCCTTCCTCTCTCTCTAAAAAAAAATAAAATAAAATTTAAAAGGTTCTCATTAAAAAGTAAATACATAGAAATAAAAATAAGAAATGGGCAAAGGACCTGAAGAGATATTTCTTAAAAGAACACACAGAATTAGGAAAAACAAAAAGAACACATAGAAACTCACTGAGCCACCCGGCCAGGGCAAGGGATGATCCAGCTTCAATACAACTCTGCAGGTAGAGGTCCTCCTACTTTCCTTAAACTGAAAGCCCTAATTCTCAATTAAAAGGTTAGTCAACCAGGGCCTCTGCTGGGCTTCCTGGCATAAGCGGTGTGACATCGTGACATTGCACAGTGTCCCCAGTAGAACAAAACACCGGCATTCCTAATAACTGTGGCCTTTATCTAATGCCTGGGTTTCCAAACAGGTAGGTGGGGGCTAATATTTAGTGGATTCCAAAATTTTAAAGTAGACGAGAGGCAAATCTCTTTGCTCATTCTATTTATCAATCAGTCTCCTAGTCAAAATCATTTTCAGCCTTCAGAAAACACTGAAAAGAAACAGCTAAGCAAATCCTAAGTTCGTCAGAAACAGGGCAACATAGCCCAGGGCCCCATGTTTATAAAGACCTATGCCTGGTCTTATGCTTTGCTGTCATCATCTTGAAATTCTCAATATTTTGTAACAAGGGCTCTGCATCTTCCTTCTGCACTGGCCCCACAAACTGTGTAGCCAGCCCTGTTGGTAAGCATTCTGCTTGCTTTTCTCAAGTGGAATCTCAGGTGCTGCTTGCGAAATCACGTCTCTGCGTGTCATCCTACGAGGTCGGGCTTACTAAGTGTTCCTCAGATGGACAGTTATCCTTAAGGGAAGTCGGTTTATCCCAATTCCTTACGTAATTTGTTCCAAACCAAGTGGGTTCAGGAATATGCGCCGCTCCGATATTTTCTCTCTCCCTTGCCTGTTTGCAAACACTGAATCCCAGGCCTCAGGCAGGTGGGAACATTGGCTCTGCCCTGAGATTCCAATCATGGACGGGAACAGCGTGAAACGAACCAGGAGGCAGTTTCCAAGGCACCGCTATTTCCCTATCTGTCCCCGTCTGGAAATCGAATACCCAAGCAGTTGGCCTACAATTCGCCATGTGCGGAGTTTTCAAACAAGAAGCCTCGCAAGGGGGGAAAGGATCTTATAAAATCACGGGGTAGAAACATTCTGAGGTCATTTATCTGCAATTCGCCATGCGCTCACTTAAGCCAAGTAATCTCTGATCTCCAAACTTGCGAGCAGATAAAAAGGAAATACCCTTTCTTCAAGGAGGCGTGATAGTCCAGCCCTGATGAGGGTCTCTTAAAGGGAACGCGTCCCACCTTTTACATGCTTACACGCCGTGAGAGCCTGAGATGAGGAGTTCTGAATGTACTCAAGCAAAATTCTCATCACAGCAATGCAATGCTGTCTTTTTTTTCCCCCCTTTCTATTTCCTGCTGAAAAACCGAAAACCCTCAACTTTAAAGGGCTCTTTGTGCCGGCTTGCATGCAGTTCTCACTTATTAAGTCCAGAGAAAAAAGAGAAGTCTACTGCGATGTCACTTGAGAGAAATCTTCCTAAAAGTTGAGTATTTTTTTTTCAATGCTGTTGATAATTCGCAGCATCTAAAGAGCTCTGAATTTGGGGAGGACTCCGCTGAATCGGGGACGTGAGTGAGGCTCCAAAATCCCTATTTTTGAATGGGACCAGAGGATGATTGTTTTTCCAACTCCTGTCTACACAGGGACCTTTAATTCTTACTCTTGTTTGTTTATTTATTTATTTATTTATTCTTCTGAAGCTGGAAACGGGGAGAGACAGTCAGACAGACTCCCGCATGTGCCCGACCGGGATCCACCTGGCACGCCCACCAGGGGGCGACACTCTGCCCACCAGGGGGCGACGCTCTGCCCCTCCGGGGCGTCGCTCTGTTGTGACCAGAGCCACTCTAGCGCCTGGGGCAGAGGCCAAGGAGCCATCCCCAGCGCCCGGGCCATCTTTGCTCCAATGGAGCCTTGGCTGCGGGAGGGGAAGAGAGAGACAGAGAGGAAGGAGAGGGGGAGGGGGTGGAGAAGCAGATGGGCGCCTCTCCTGTGTGCCCTGGCCGGGAATCGAACCTGGGACTTCTGCACGCCAGGCCGACACTCTACCACTGAGCCAACCGGCCAGGGCCAATTCTTACTCTTGTTTAAACGTCCCTACTGCCTCCCAGGGTCCTTTCCGCTCCATCCTGTATCCTCCGGAGGTCCCTGCCTCCCTCCCGTGAGGAGCCTGTGGCCCAGGACTTGCTGTGGCAGCTCCGAGGCGGCTCTCCATTCCGGCCCCTCAGAGGTGGCCTTGGCTGTGTGGCCGCCCCAGCGCCGGCCTGTGGAGGGCGTCTTCTCTCCTCTGCCGAGCTCCCCTGTGAGGGTCGAAGCCTTATTCCAACGAGAGTGGGAAAGCCTCGCGGAGTTATTAGACGTTATCTCCGCGAGCAGAGAGATTTTTCTGCAACACAGCCTGGGAGTTTTCCTCTGAACTCAAGTTCAAAACATAAAAAGAAAGAAAGAAAAAAAATAAAATATAAAATAAAATAAGTAAAAAAAAACAAAAACAAAAACAATGTAAATTGGCAGATAATCCGAAGAGAGAAAACATAGGTCACTATCGAAAGATTTTCGTTGGGCTTAGAGTAATTTTTAAACTTTCTCTCTCTCTCTCTCTCTCTATTTATCTCCATCTTACCTACATGAGAGTTTTCAAATGTACTCCCACGGAGCCAAGACCAGTTGATGTCATTTGTAAGAAACAAGTATGCGAATAACTGCAATGAGCCATATGTGTCCGTTTGTCTGTCCAGCTCGGCTTTCACTTCCGGTTTAAGTGGCCACACCCCCTGAGACAGGGAACGTACTGGGCTGGTCAGGGATGGCCACTGATTGGATCACTTGTCCCCAGAGGGAGCTCATTAAGAAAGCGGTAAAAAGGCCCAGGATGTGTAGTTCTTCCCCAAAGGTGAGGAGTGACGTCAGCCCATTTTTTTTTTTTTTTTAATCGTGGACATTTGAGTCAAAGGGTACAACAAAACTCTTTAAGCATTTGTCATCATTTACTCTCATTAAAATCCAGTACCTGATCAGTACTGTCCCTGTCTTTTAGAAGTGACACTGAGCTTCGTGAGGGTGAGTGCATACCTACCACACATAGTCCTCATTCCACTCCCAGCCTGGCGGTCTCTCTGCTGCCTCTCAATTGTTTGCCAGGAAATAAGCACCAGCCAGGTGATAAAAGTGTCCACCTTCTTATGTGGGGTCTACAAGCCACACGACATTATGAGGACTTACTTAGTTTGGAAGTTAAATTCCTGGGTTTATATTAAGATTGAAAATCACAGCACCATTTCTACAATCACTGCTAAGCAAACAAAAGTGTGTGTGTGTGTGTGTGTGTGTGTGTGTGTGTCTGTGTGTGTGTAACCAGAAGAAATTCAGCTGCTGGCAGTGCCCTTAGCACACAGTAAGAACATCGTGATTCCTTGCTGACTAAAAACATGCACAATTCAGAGAAATCTTGATGAGAGGTTTTCCTTTTTCTTTCTTTCCTTTCTTTTTTTTTAACTGGCCCATTCAGCATCATCGGGGCAATTTTGAGCCAGTTGTTAATATAGGAGCTGGAGCTGCGTCTGGGAGAACAATGCTTTGAACAACAAAGCACTGAGTCACTGTGGTACACAGAGGCTCAGAGCCCTGGGTCCCTCTGCAGTCAGTGTGTTAGGGAGCTCACCGATTAGCTAATCAGTACTTAATTTAATTATTAATGCCATTTCCATGCTGGGGTCACGGCGGTCATTAAGCGGAGTCTTGCGTCCTTCCGCTTCCCACTTGAATTTTCACATAAAATAAGGGAGGCGAGAAGGGGAGCGTTCAGCTACGGGGTTCAGAAGGCCGACAATCCAGAAGGACTTGTCATGAACGATTAAACAGAGAGGGAGGAAGGCGTTCCGTGGAAGTGACTGAAGGGTGGGGTGACCTCTCTCCAGAGAAGTCATCGGCGAGGCGAGGCGGAGGCTCCGTAGAGGCGCACGGTTTATCACAAAACACGGGAGCTCGGTCACCTGGTCACGCTTTCAGCGACTGCGGCCGCTGGTGAAGCCACATGTCCCCGTCAGGCCCACGGTGGCTGCAACAGAGAGGCGAGAGGGGAGACTTTGTTTTCATACTTTTTCTCCCCAACTTCATGCAGACTGGCATCGGCCTGCCAAGGGCTGCCCTCCCACCCAAAAAAATGAACACGCCCTCTCCCCCAAAAATCCCGGAGACGGTACCCATTCTGTCCTGATTGAACAAACACAGCTGCACCGTTGAGCAGCCGGTCAATGGGGAGGGCAGGGAAGGCAATGGAGCAAGGTTATGTGTAATCTCACCAGTCAATGGACTGTGGGCCAGCCCGGGGCGGCCCCGCGCTGCAAGTGTCAAGGAGATAAATAGCGGAGTGTCCTCCTCAAAAATATGATTAATCCTTTCCTCGGTCCACTGCTGAAGATGTAGTGGGTGCAGCTGTTCCGGACGGCAGCTGCACGGAGGGAGAACCCGGGACGGTGGCAGCGGAGCGGAGAGGGCAGCGAGGGGGACAGAACGCCACCGGAGCAAGGGCACCGAGGCCTGACGCACAGGGTGGGCTCGAGCCAGGGGGCTTGTCGTCCACTGCAGCCTAAGCAACGCTCGGGTCCCCCAGGCAGGTGCACCTGAGCCCCTGACATCAGGACCTGGAGAGGGAGAGAGGAGGCGAGGTCGAACTCGGAGGGAGACTACATACACGCCAGTCCGGAAGCAGCGCGC
Source organism: Saccopteryx leptura (assembly GCF_036850995.1). NCBI lineage: Eukaryota > Metazoa > Chordata > Mammalia > Chiroptera > Emballonuridae > Saccopteryx > Saccopteryx leptura. The sequence goes on along the minus strand of NC_089515.1, from coordinate 52,168,419 downwards.
CATCTTGACGGTCTGTCGTGATGGCCAGGGTGTGACCAAACTCACTCCCTTGGGATCTTGGTTTAATTCTCACAGGCCGGGATGCGGTGATGGGGGGGTGGGGGTGGAGGGGTGATTCTTCACCTGGGAAGAGTGAGGCCCAGGAGACGCTAAGTCGCAGGTTCAAAACTGTGTAGCTAATAGGTTGTACAGGGATCCGGGACTCACACATTTTTTTTTTTTTCTGAAGCTGGAAACGGGGAGAGACAGTCAGACAGACTCCCGCATGCGCCCGACCGGGATCCACCCGGCACGCCCACCAGGGGGCGATGCTCTGCCCCTCCGGGGTGTCGCTCTGCCACAACCAGAGCCACTCTAGCACCTGGGGCAGAGGCCAAGGAGCCATCCCCAGCGCCCGGGTCATCTTTGCTCCAATGGAGCCTTGGCTGCGGGAGGGGAAGAGAGAGACAGAGAGGAAGGAGGGGGGGAGGTGGAGAAGCAAATGGGCGCTTCTCCTATGTGCCCTGGCCGGGAATCGAACCCGGGTGCCCCGCATGCCAGGCCGACGCTCTACCGCTGAGCCAACCGGCCAGGGCGGGACTCATACATTTTTATTCTTCTCACCAAACCAGACTGGTCGACTCAGATTAAAGAAAAAAAAAAAAAAGAAGGAGAAGAAGAAAGGATCCTTGGCCACATAGAGAGCTCAGTTGGTTAGAGCATCATTCCAATGCACAGAGGTTGCAGGTTTGATCCCCGGTCAGGGCACATAGAGGAAACGAATCGGTGGTCCTGTCTCTTTCTCTCTCTCTCTCCTTCCTCTCTCTCTAAAATCAATAAATAACTATTTTTAAAAAAAATAAAAAAGAAAAGAAAAAATTTTAATTAAATGTATTGGGGTGACTCGTTAGTAAGATTAAATAGGTTTCAAGTGCACATTCCTAGGATACACGGTCTGTATTGTGCATTGTGTGCCTACCACCCAAAGTCACATCTTTTTCTGTTACCATCTAGTTGACCACTTAAGCCCTTTTATAACCTTTTGAGAAGAGTTGGTCTTTGACTATTTGCGCTGATTTCTACTCCACATCTCTTTTGCTACATTTTTCAAAGGATATTGGCCAGATATTTTTTATTTCTATCTGGTTTTTCCCTTTGCTTATGTACAAGGATGTCAACAAAGGATTTTAAACATTCCCAACTGTAATACTGTTACACACATGTGCCCCCACACACACACACACAATGGCTGCTGAGAGTGAAAAGTAAATTGTCATGTTCTAGGGCCTCCTGTTTCGCTGGTGGGAGGCAGGGGAACTTCCTGCCCTTGGAGCAATATATCTGTCACATTGTCTTTATCAGACGATTCCTTTCATCACAGTCAAGATACTGCTGTGTCCTTAAAGCCAACAGAAATGTCTTCCCAACACACTATAGCCCGCGGATGCTCCTTTTAGAGTAACTAAAGTCCAGACTTCCCCCCAGAGCATACTCCATGAGGATGTGGTGATGTCAAGGACAGGGGCAGCAGGAATGCTGAGGCAGGAAGCTGACTGTAGAATCCACTAGAAGGTGACTGTGGAGCCTTGTCCCCCCCCTCCCCCCCACTCATGGAAAGCCACCGCAGAAGCAACGATCTAAAAGTCCACAGAGGTTGGTGACTTCATCTCAGTCATTGAAACCATTCAAGCAAGGCACGTCCTGTGAACTGTAATTTACACTTTTCACGAGCCTTTCACGTGTGATGTCTAAAATGCATTCGCCGTCCTCATCTCCAGTAGGGCTTCTTCAATGGTAATCTTTGCGTGAATCACTTGGGATCTTATTATATAATGCTGATGCTTCCTGAGGAGGGCTCGGGTAGGGTCTGAGATTCTGCACTTGGGATGAGCTCCCAGCCAATGTCAACAGCCACTCGTCCACATGTGGCGTTTAGAGCAAACCAAGGCGCAATCGCACGTCTTACGTGGTGAAATGGACCAAATACACAGGTAGCGGACGTCAGAGCCAGAATGTGAACTCTCGACCTCAGGCTGCTTGACCACAAAACACATGCATTCCCTGCACGTCCGTGCCTGAGACATAAGCACTTGTCACTCAGTCCCCTGAGAGCTGTAACAACTGGTTGCAAAGGCAGGAAATCTGATAGGAAAGTCAGTTTCTGAAGTGACGACCATCTCAGTGCAGGTGGATCTCTTTCTAAGGTGGCTCTGACTGGATGGGACCCTGGGCCTCTGTAGAAGTGTGGGACCCCAGTAGGATGGAAGGAAGAAATCCCTGAAGCATCCATAGACCTAATTTGTTTAAATGGGATACCTTGGTTATAGAGAGAACCAGCCAGTAGGACCAGCCACCTAAACATTTGGGGGTTTCCTCCCGGCCACAGGCACAGACGCACAGACCGAAAATGTCTAAACATCAGTGGCCCCTAATCGGACCACAGTAGATAGACCTCTGCGTACTATAGATTTTTGAAGTTGGTTTCACAGACGACACCCTGGTGTCTTCCAATGCTCTGCAAACCCGTGAAAAGAGGTATTTGTGTTGACATGACTCTGAAGTCGCCCCTCTCCCCAGGTAACTGGGCTCTGCTCACTGAAGAGAAGGCCAGTGGCTCAGTCCTACAACATTGTCTTAGACATATGGGTATTCAGTAACCAGTCATAAGATGTAGCTATGTAAATAATGAATCATTCTAGCAACCCTAAATTATGGCTACATTTTCACACATTGCGTTATCCCACTAGCAACAAATATTTTCTGACCCTCTAGCGTCGATTTTAAATATTGTAGATTGTTACCTATTACTATACAGAGAAACAGATATATAGTACTACACATGGGCACATTTACGCATTTTTCTACGCATGTAATTGTTTCTGCTCAGTATTAATCTGAATAAATAAATATATTTTATTGCCAAATTAGATTGAGATTTAATATAAACCCAATAGGCTTCTTGAATACGTACAGGTTTATATGAAAACTCCTATTATAAAGAAATGTACTTAACTTCATTCAGCTTGGCACATCTAACAAGTATTAGAGTTGGGTTTTTGTTCCTGTTTTCAAAAGATCTTCGGAGTAGTGTTCTCTGTAGAGACCTTTGCTTAGAAAATGGTTCATATATCATTGGGTTGGTGGGTACAGTGCAGGTTAATGGACACATCTGGATTTGGTTTGAACAATCCATAAATTTTTAGGTCGTTGCAGCAATAAAATGTGTCATTCATAAAAGTGCGTGATACATTGTGTCTTCTAGGAACTTCCCTGAAATAAATGTGTTTCTAATCAGTTGGTTCCTTCCACAAAAATGCACAAAATGTTTAAGAGAGATTTTAATTAAGGGATAAGGCAATTTAGTTTCTAGGAATTGAGGCTTTATGAGCTGTATATAAACACATGCACAATATTTATCTAGCAGGGTGTTATCATTTGCGGAAATGCGAGAGGAATCTCTTTATTATGACACACGATTTAACATAAGGAAATTATGTAAAAGTTATCAAAATTGTTTGGTGAATCTGTCTCATCAGCCAAATGATCATGTAGCCCAAGCTTTCAGCTTACCGATGTACAAAAAGACCTGAGTGACACCCTCAAAGTCGCACCACTGGTGAGTGGCTAGACTCTCACCTTGACCGGTGTCAGTGCTTGACCCTGAGCCACCGAGAACACAATGCTGTCCACCCTGACCAGATCCTGAAACTCCTCAAAACATCTGAGGACGTTTCCCAATATGCTCTGATGAGGTTGTATAACCCAAAAGTACTGGTTGAAAACTACAATCTCAACCCAGCCCGTAGTTTTGGGAACGGGGCCAGAGGTTGGTGGTTCTTAGGGACAAACATAAATTGACCATGTCCCCACAATTTTTACATCATTGAAACGAAGAAGCCTGTTATTCGAGTTCTTGAAATAGACGCTTGGAGTTCAGTTCAAAAAGGGATCCGTTATTTGACTTGTGCAAATCATTTCCTTGATTGTTTTAAGTAAGCCACACGAATATAAATGACTTTCAGTAGAGTTTTCATATTCTGTGTTGAGGGCCAGGGGAGGGGCACTAGGTTACAGAGGCGTCACCATGGTGTTAAGGAGGTATTTTATTCTGGAGTGGCGATGGAGAAAACCTGACATCATCCCATTTTTCTTCTGACACGTAATCTCGGAATAAAACACTAAATAAATTCATGGACTCGGGACCTGCACTAAAACTAGATGCTTTCAAAAGGCTCTGGTTAATGAGGAATCTTTTAAATGTCACATCAACAGTGCAAATTAACCAATACTGCCTCACAAAAAACCCCTCACAAGAAATCTGGTCAATGGTTTCTGACAAAAAAATTAATGTTTTCTGTCAAGGAGAAGGGTTAAGTTTAGTATTAATCATAAAATGACCTTTAATTGCCAAACAAAAGCACTGTGTTATTTCACTCCCATCCCGAACTCACCCCGAGCATTGGGGGGGGGGGGGGAAAGAGTCATAATTTGCTTAGTATAAATGTATTAAAAGTATTACACCCGCTCTGCTACTCAATTAGTAAACATGTCAAGGGGCGGGTGAGTTATTCATGGTTCAGAGGGCTGGCCCCTTTTCACGGGCAACTTTTTTTTCCCTCTCTAATGAAATGATGGATAATCTGGAAGTGAACGCTTTAAGAAGATATTAATCATTCCGGGTGGTGATGTTATTCATGCGTTCCATCATCTCCCCAGACGTCGTGGCTTCACCTTCCTCTGAGACAAAGGGCACCTACGCCAGGACCGTCTTTGATCACCAACGTTAGGTGTCCGGGCATCCTCACGATAAAAAAAAAAAAAAAAAAAAAAGAGCGAGTGGGGCACGAAACGGGTCCAGCTGCTTTCTGAGAAACGTGGACTGGGGTCTCTCTCCATCCCTCATCCTTTACGTGGTTCCCCGTGGTTCAGAAGAGAGGCAGAAACGACTTAAACTTATGGAAGTAGATGACAGGAGTCCACCGAGTCAAAGCTATAAATGAATGTCTTGGCAAAGCGTTTTTTATCGCCCGAGCTTCTAATTTTATGAAATGCTAGCCTTCGTGGGGGTCAGATTTATCTCTTCAAATGTCTCCGATGTCTCCTTGGATTAATGAAACATGGCGCCTCCACTGAGACTTCTGGCCAATTCAGCGGTTTTTTATGGCCAGGGGTATTTTAAAGGGAAATATATATATGTTGAATCTAATCTGAGGGCATATCTTAGGAAGCTAAAATAGCTCTCATCATAGACTCATTTTGAATGCTTCTTAGACGCCCCCATCCCCCAGAAGCTAGAGAAGACATTGGGAAGAACTCCTACAGGTAAGAGGCTATTTCCTAGAGACTGTCTCAGAGAGATAAACTCAGGGGAACCATCAGTGCATCTGTCATCATGCAGAAGTATTAAAGACTCTATAGAGTTGAGATAATATCTTCATAGAAAAGGGGCACCATTTTCTTAAAATCCACATGTACCTACAAATGGACATGCAGGTTACAGATGAGGCGAGGTGATGACCTTTCAGGGGTGCACATCCACACAAAAGCAAGTACTGTCTGGGGGTTGGCTTACCACGCTCAGACCCAATCTCTAGAAATGCACTTCTGGACAAAACTAGTGATTTTGTTCTGACCTCGGATTTTCCCCTCCTGTAGCCCATCCGGCTGTAGGTTTTCACATCAGTTCATATGTCACAACCACCCACCAAATGAGTTAACTAGTTCTATGAAGGTGCATTGTCATTTGCCTAACGATTTGTCTAATTTATTGGGTTTCTTGACTCTGAACACCTGCCCCACCATTTATATCATGGCCTCTCCCTACTACCTGGGCCACATGGTAAATTTTGTCATCTCCTACAGTGGATTCGTCTTGAAACTTTACATTTCAATAGCCAGTTTCAAGTGGAAAGATGAGTGTCATTTTTCTCCTAACGTCACTGCCACTAAACTTCCTCATTGGCCTCAGCACGGTCACTCTATGTGTATGCTTCCTTGCCTGGTCAACAAAGCTTGTCACAACCCCCTGTCTCCCGCCATCCCTCTCTTACTGTCTAATGCATCCAGCCAAACTTCAGTGAGGCATTCTCCTAAAATACTATGTCTTTATGTACTTTCCCTACCATGCACTGGCTTAGTAAAATGTATCATCCACCCCTCAGCCTGGAACTTTATAAATATGTGGCTTCTGGTGTCAGTTGGACTAACCAATATTCATACTGCAAAGCCTCAAAGCTTACCACAGAGTTTCTTCACACTCTTCAAGCATCATCTTTGACTCCATTCTCCTTTTTCTCAGCCTCTGCATTGAAATCAGAGAGGCCCAGCCCTGACCGGGTAGCTCAGTTGGTAGAGCACTGTCCTGAACCACAGAGGTGGCCAGTTCGATCCCCGATCAGGGTACATACAGGAACAGATGGATGTTGCTATTTCTCTTTCTCTTCTTTTGTCTCTCTATAATATTAATACATATTTTTTTTTTTGACAGAGACAGAGAGAGAGTCAGAGAGAGGGACAGATAGGGACAGACAGACAGGAAGGGAGAAAGATGAGAAGCATCAATTCTTTGTTGCAGCTCCTTACTTGCTTTCTCATATGTGCCTTGACGGGGGGGGGGGGGGGGGGGGGGGGGGCTCCAGATGAGCCAGTGACCACTTGCTCAAGCCAGTGACCTTGGGCTTCAAGCCAGTGACTTTTGGGCTCAAGCCAGCAACCCTGGGGTCACGTCTATGATCCCACGCTCAAGCCAGTGACCTCGGGGTTTCAAATCTGGGTCCTCTGTATCCCAGTCCAATGCTCTATTCCAGTGGTAGTCAACCTGGTCCCTACTGCCCACTAGTGGGCGCTCCAGCTTTCATGGTGGGCGGTAGCAGAGCAACCAAAGTATAAATAAAAAGATAGATTTAACTATAGTAAGTTGTTTTATAAAGATTTATTCTGCCAAACAGTGAAAATCCGACATAAAGTACTTGGTAAGTAATTATTATTATATGCTTTTTTTTTTTTCATTTTTTCTGAAGCTGGAAACAGGGAGAGACAGTCAGACAGACTCCCGCATGCGCCCGACCGGAATTACCCGGCACGCCCACCATGGGGCGACGCTCTGCCCACCAGGGGGCAATGCTCTGCCCATCCTGGGCGTCGCCATGTTGCGACCAGAGCCACTCTAGCACCTGAGGCAGAGGCCACAGACCCATCCCCAGAGCCCGGGCCATCTTTGCTCCAATGGAGCCTTGGCTGCGGGAGGGGAAGAGAGAGACAGAGAGGAAAGCGCGGCGGAGGGGTGGAGAAGCAAATGGGCGCTTCTCCTGTGTGCCCTGGCTGGTTATTATATGCTTTAACTTGCTGTAACTCTGACTTATAAATTTTATAAAGTCAAGTTACTTCCCTACTTTATAAATCACCATTACTGTGGAACCGGTGGGCGGTTAGAAAACTTGACTACTCACAGAGACACAGAAGTGGGCGGTAGGGATAAAAAGGTTGACTACCCCTGCTCTATTCACTGCATCACTGCCTGGTCAGGCAGCAATACATACATTTTTAAAAGGAAAACAAAACACAGAGGCTCAGAGGAGAATTCCTCTGGCAGGTTTGCCCTTGCCATGATCTTCCCTTCCGTTTTCTGCAATGAATTCTTCCCTCCATGTTAAATATTTGGCTTGACCTCTTGACTTTCTTCTCTTCCCGTTTTCTGGAATTCTGCTCCTCTAATGGTGTGATCTTGCTCCAGAATCTCTGATTTATTTCAGTCTATACATAACTCCACTACAATGCTTATTTTATGCCATGAACTCTCAATGTCTGTCCTCCAATTCCCATCTAAAATCTTGAAAGAAGAGTCTGTGCCATTATAGTCTTTACTGAGTCACCGTCTCTTTTCTCTTGGATCCATTTGACTGCATTGACATTCCCATTCCTTAGGTCTTCGATGGATCCCTACTAAATGTTGAGAGCTTAGTACAATGCCCGGCATTGTTCTAGTTACTTGGGAGACAGCAATGAACAAAATCGTTAGGAAGAGACTAAGGTAAGATCTCAACTTTCTTGGACCTTACATGATAGTAAATTGTCCAAATGGCTGTTTATTTGAATTTACTTTTGGGACCTCTTGACTGTCTCTTACTTGCATCACTTTGACACACATTCCCTCATAGTTTCTGTGTGGACTAACCTGGAATGGTAGTTTTCCTCTAGCATGCTTAGTGTATTCCATTTCTTTTCCCTCGTGCATTTATCTACTTAATTTTATCCACTCTCAAAGGTCCAATTATCATCTCTCTGCTGATCTCTCCTAAGTCTATCACTTTAAGCTGAACTGTTATCCTAATGATCAGACCTATATGCCTCCCTGCTCTAGGTAGACAGAGAACAGGCACTCAAGTTCAGCGTTCTCAAACTTAACGAATCACCTTCTCAAAATCGGCTCTTCCTTCTTCTCCTAACTTAATTATGAAACCACTGAAATCTACTGTCATTTCATGGAAGTATTTTCTGGTTATCTATCACCTCCACAATGTGCCCCGCTAGGTGTCTGTCTTCTATGGCCCTCCATTCTCCATCCTTACAATAGCATTTTATAATTACCTCTTTCTATCTCAAGCCAACTCTTACTAGATGGATGACATTCCTGAAAGTTTAATAGCAGCCTGGTCCTTCTGTGTGGCAGGGTATTTTCAGGACCAAAACTACCCTGGTGGGGACACTTGGACTTTTTTATCTAGGACAAGGGCCAGGATCCCATCATGGCTAACTTTTTTTTTTTTATTTTTTTAAATTTATTTATTCATTTTTAGAGAGGAGAGAGAGAGAGAGGGAGAGAGAGAGACAGAGAGGGAGAGAGAGGAGAGAGAGACAGAGAGAGAGAGAAGGGGGGAGGAGCTGGAAGCATCAACTCCCCTATGTGCCTTGACCAGGCAAGCCCAGGGTTTTGAACCGGCGACCTCAGCATTTCCAGGTCGACGCTTTATCCACTGCGCCACCACAGGTCAGGCCCATCATGGCTTTTTATTTTGAAATGATACCTACATGTCGCACAAACATTAACTGTTGTCAATCTACATTCAGGGTCAACAGTTTTGCTAGATGCCCTTCCCCAGGTGAGGTGCTTCCCCAAGAAGTCATCAAACTAACACAAACAGTTCATTCTTCCTAAAGTCCACGGTGGGGGACTGTCAGTCACATCTCCTTCAAGATCTTCTCTCTAGAAAGAGCTAAGAATTCTCCCCATTGGTCCTTCCAGTCATGGTGACTGTTAGAAACACACAGCAACATGCTTTTCACTAGAGTAAATATTAAATTCACATCTAGTTTCAAGAGGTACAGAGAGATAAATTCCAAAGGGCCTCACAATTTCCAAAGCCGCCTTGCCCACAAGGGAGCCAGCATTTCTGTCCTGCACTTGACTGAGTGTCTTTTCATGACCATGACATGAAGATGTCACGATCATAAACACATCGTCAACCAAAGGGAGGAATGAAACACCCCCACACGAAATATCCGTTATCAAGTTAACTATGCTTGTGTTTACTACAACTGATCATTTATATTTAAACTATAAAATTTAAAAAAGCCAATTTTAGAATTGTATTTTCTTCAGATGCAGGCTGAAATTTAAGTAAAAGAGTCATACTCAACTTAGCAGAAGCTCTGGCACTCAAGAGCCCCTATAATGACATAACCCAAAGACTCACCATAGCTTCTCATCATTTTTTTTTTTTCTTCAAAGTGGCCCCTGGCATGACTCTAGAAATCAGATTCTAATTTCTTGAAGTTTGTAAAATTCATTCGAAATTGAGGTTCATATCATTGGCGGTAGTTGGCAAGAATATTGGATTACTAGACACAATATAGTGTCATGTTGTCCAATAACTCAATTTTCTTTTGCTCTCATCAATTATATTAATGTTCTTAAATCAAAATGAGTTCGTAGTTATAATTATTTTCCCCCCACAAATATTCACCAAAATATAGACTACAAAAAAAATAAGTGCAATATTGAGCATATAGACCATAGTATTTCCTGAAATGGTTCATAGCAGTAAAAAAAAAAAAAATCAAATTTACTAGTTTGTATTGAACTTTATAGACCAGGGAGCTAAGAAAATATGCATCATTTCACTCAAGTCATTACCCAAAAGATTTGGATAGGTCACAGCTCAAAGGTTATTCTTCAAAGTGCCTCAAACAAACATACTCCTTAAAATATTTACATAATTTGTTTAAAACACTTGTGATGATTCTCCCCCCCCCCATACCAGTGCCAAAACAATTTTCTATTTAAAATTTTTTCTTAGTGTATTAAGAAATAGGTTTACCTTATATCACTGCTGAATAGCCATCCTCTCTGTATATGCTAATAGTCACCTCTGAGGTCCGGTGTACAAGAACAAAATGCCACATGGCTGGCAGGATGCGGACAGATCCCCAAGATCTATTGTGAAGGACATTGGCTCTGTTAAAGGACAACGGCCACTCCCTGGGACCATCACAGCACAAGGAAAACAGTCTGGAACAATAATCGCTCACACTTTCTAGATAATTCTGGAAATAAAAATAAAAGCACTTTAACCGCTTAGCGCAAGAGCGTACCTCCTATTGTTCCATTTCTTCTTGGAGCCTTCCAACTCAATCTGCTTAAGCCCAGTGCTTCTGACGTGACCACATCCTGAAAAGCTGTCAGCGGAATGTTCACTGGCCACGACTCATGTCTTGGGCTTATGTATAAATTCAGGCTGCAGTTAGAAGATGAGTAAGACTGAAAGGCTTCGATTATTCCTCTGTGTTTGTAGTTGACTAGCGTATTCTTTTTTTTTTTTTTTTGTATTTTTCTGAAGCTGGAAACGGGGAGAGACAGTCAGACAGACTCCCGCATGCGCCCGACCGGGATCCACCCGGCACACCCACCAGGGGCGACGCTCTGCCCACCAGGGGGCGATGCTCTGCCCCTCCAGGGCGTCGCTCTGCCAGGACCAGAGCCACTCTAGTGCCTGGGGCAGAGGCCAAGGAGCCATCCCCAGCGTCTGGGTCATCTTTGCTCCAATGGAGCCTTGGCTGCGGGAGGGGAAGAGAGAGACAGAGAGGAAGGAGGGGGGCGGGGGGTGGAGAAGCAATTGGGCGCTTCTCCTGTGTGCCCTGGCCGGGAATCGAACCCGGGTCCTCCGCACGCCAGGCCGACGCTCTACCGCTGAGCCAACCAGCCAGGGCGACTAGCGTATTCTTAGACGGGGCCTCATTCATTGCTCGGACTTGCGGACGTAGCTGAGCAAGCAAAGGAAAGGGTCAGAAGGACAAAAGGCGGATCTTGGCGTGAGGCCGGCTCAGGTTTAAATGTTGACTTCGTCACTTGCTGTGTGGGTGAGCGTAGGTTGGTTCCATGGCATCTCTACTACTCGGATTCCTCCTTTGTAAAACAGAGATGTTAATCCTTGTAAATGACTGATTCTGTGCAGGTCCCAGGGGTGTCTGCTTGGTAACTAAGAGCTGTGAGTTCCTATGGAAATATACATCTCTGGAGAGGGGAAGAAAATTGGTTACATTGTACTTTCTTTCATCAGAACACACTTAGATTGTCTTCTTCATTTCTAGGGCCCCCTCTCTAAGAAAAGGGGCTTTGCTGATGGTCAGATGGACCAGAAGGGTGTAGGAAATCTTAATTACGTCCTGTGAGCAGCAGCATGGAAGAGAGAGTACGTCAAAAGGATAGGGAGATATGTAAAATGATTGCAGGTTGATCATGTCTGAGGAAAGTTAGGGCTATTCACGTGATCGCAGATGGCCGGACGGAGATGGGGGTTGGGAGACCGTGCAGGCGGACTTGGCTCAACAGAAGGAAGAACTGAATCAGAGCCCGGGCGCTGAACTAAAGGGCACCAGAAATACATCTGTTCAGACAGAAGCCGGCCACTCTGTGGTCGGGACATTTCAGAGCCAGTGGTCTCAGTGATAGTAAATTGGATTATATTATAATATAATATGTAATGATGAAGTAAGTCGGATTATTTGCTATCTAAGGAGCTGTGTCCTAAGAACCTCTTTAAATAGCATGTGTGTGTGACATAAGTTAAAATGAAGACCGTGTTTCCGTTTTCAAGAGCTAGAGATCTCTACCAAGTCCAACAAGGTAGTTGCATGGATCATGATTCATCACCTCCTCATTCTTTAGTGACCCCAAGGTCTACTTGTCACCTAGGCCTTTCTCCTCCCTCCATAACCAAAATTATCTACACAATGTGATCCCCACCTCCATTCTTGGTCTCGTACGCTGTTTGCCGCTCATGGGCATTCTTGGGTGAAACGACCCAGTGCTACTCATCCATGTAGAAAAGGGGGCATATCCTCTCTCTCCTTTATGACCTATGCCTGGAGAACTTACTCTCCTCCCTTGATCCTCAGAATCTCTCTTCTTGTCAAACCCTAGAAGCGTTTTCCGAAACACGACTATCTCTCAGTAATACCCAGACATGCTTGTGGCTGGGATCATGTCTTCATATCTGCCATGGTCTCAACCGGGTCTTGCACATGTGATGTTTTTTTGATAATTATGAGATGTTGATTGACCCCAGGCATTTTCATTCAAAAAATTTTTTAAAAATGGCAAAAAAGTTCAATCATAGTTCTCTGTAAGACTTTCCAGCCATAGTCATCTGGGTTCCTCTTGAACTGAATAGTGTTAATACCCAAATTTAAAGGCACGAGCGTGATAGAAGATATGAACCATGTTTTTTTCAATATAACAGAGATGACATGAAGGTATTTCAGGAGGCAGATTTACTGTGCAAGATGATTTTCCACACTTCCTAGAAAATGGTGACCACTGGCCACTCTGATCGATGGGGCCAGGCTCCCACGGCCACGCCAGCTCGGGAGCTCTGACGAGGACACCTGCATTCTGCTAAATTGGACATGGCCCCTCTGCCCTCCAAGACGAACAGCCCAAGCCCAGGTTGCCTGTTTAAAGAAACAACGACTTTAATTAAGATCCAGCTGAGACTTTGAGGACGCGAACAAATCGATTTTTCCAGCAGCCCGCCTCCTCTCTGGCTCGGGAAAACGAGGCTTTGGGGGACCGCGACGTGTGCTCAGGGCACAGCTTGCGTCTGGACAGTCTGCTGTTCGTTGATCGGGAAGTGACCACCCTTCCAGCTGCACCCGTTGTTTCCAAGTGGTTCCTTTTTTTTTTTTTTTTTTTTACAGAGACAGAGATAGGGATAGACAGGGACAGACAGACAGGAATGGAGAGAGATGAGAAACATCAATCATCAGTTTTTTGTTGCGACACCTTAGTTGTTCATTGATTGCTTTCTCATATGTGTCTTTACTGCAGGCCTTCAGCAGACCGAGTAACCCGTTGCTCAAGCCAGTGACCTTGGGTCCAAGCTGGTGAGCTTTGCTCAAACCAGATGAACTCACGCTCAAGCTGGTGACCTCGGGTCTCGAACCTGGGTCCTCCGCATCCCAGTTCGACACTTTATCCACTGCACCATCGTCTGGTCAGGCCAAGTGGTTCCATTTTTATGTCCCCTTTTCCAGGGAGATGAAGGCCTATGTTCTTTGAAGGTCGCGGCTGCAATCGACCAGGAAGAAAAGAGTTGGGTCGACTTCGGCCTTCCACAGCTGATCGGAGTATTGATTGCGCCGTGATTCCACCAGCACCTTCGATCCTGCTGTGACCTCCGGTCCATCCAGGGAAGTGGCAGGTCCCTCTTGCTGCCTGCTGCTCGCTGAGACTCCATCTTCCCTTCCCCACCCAGTATGGCTCCTGTCAGCTCTGCTGAGCTCCAGCTCACCTTTCTTTTTTTTTTTTTTCTGAAGCTGGAAACGGGGAGAGACAGTCAGACAGACTCCCGCATGCGCCCGACCAGGATCCACCCGGCACGCCCACCAGGGGCGATGCTCTGCCCAACAGGGGGCGATGCTCTGCCGTGACCAGAACCACTCTAGCGCCTGGGGCAGAGGCCAAGGAGCCATCCCCAGCGCCCGGGCCATGTTTGCTCCAATGGAGCCTTGGCTGCGGGAGGGGAAGAGAGAGACAGAGAGGAAGGAGAGGGGGAGGGGTGGAGAAGCAAATGAGCGCTTCTCCTATGTGCCCTGGCCGGGAATCAAACCCGGGTCCCCCGCACGCCAGGCCAACACTCTACCGCTGAGCCAACCAGCCAGGGCCCAGCTCGCCTTTCTTGTTATCATTCAGCCCTACACTTAAGCCGGAGACCTTTCCTATTGGATGGCCACCCTGACTTGGTACCTCCTTTCTCTTGTGTTCCGGTCTTAGGTACTGATCTGTTGTGAATGGACCCAACTGGCTCATGGGAGGGGGTATAGCCGCTCACCAGAGTTACCTATTGACCAAGACTGGTGTCTTCTTTCCAGAAATCCACCAATAATTTTAACATCGTCCCTCTTTTCTCTTCACTCAGTCATGACAGTAGAACTCGGGGAGACCGTAAGGGAATGGAGTCCAGGCAACAACAATTGAACCACCAACTTATTAATGGAGACACAGCTTGCAAATCTACCATACGACGGGTACCGCAAGGGACAGTGGAAATACAGCCGTGGGCAGTTTGTTCCTCAGAGAGCCCCGAGAATAAGATAAAATAGCATCTACCCTCATATTTATTTAAATGGTAATAAGCCTTAGAATAAGCTTTAAAAAAAAATATCAAAGCCCTGCACAACCACAGAGAGGCCCGGAGCGGGGGGGGGGTAGCCCAGGCCTAGTCCCAATGCTGCACGCCCCCCCCCCCCGGGAACATCAGAGGTGCTGAGGGAAGGGCTTCTTGTATACTGAATGTTGTGTCTTCAGAAAGTCCCATTGCTATTTTCAGCAAACTCAACCAAACTGAGCTAAAATATACTGTATGTACACTTGAAAGGAAAACAGAGTCTCTCTCTCTCTCTCTCTCTCTCTCTCACTCTCTCTTTTAACAGAATGTGTTAAACTCAGAAAAATTAACTCAACTACTTGAATGCTGAGTACTGTGCGAGGCAGAATGGTACCCTGCCCTCCAAAATGTATTACCTGGGAAAAGGGGTTTGGCAGTTGTGATTTAATTAAATCCTTTTTAGGTGGTGAGGTTATCCTGTGTTATCTGGGAGGGCCCCACCACATTCAAAGGGTCCTTGTGGATGGGAACAGGAGGGTCCCAGTCAGAGGTCCCCACGGTGCTGGGTGGGGAGCCGAGGAGCGAGGGCCGCCTGCGGGTGCTGCCCTGGGCACAGACCAGCTCCTGCTCGGGGGCCTCCGCGCGGACCCAGCCCTGCCAGCGTGTTTCAGACGCCTGACCTTCAGAACTGCAAGCTGATGGGAACTTGTTTGCGGTAAGCTACTCGGTGCGGTCACCTGTTAGAGAAGCCGTACTAGACAGGTGCAGATATTCCCAGAGCTCCATCAACAAGCGTTGAACTACTGGTAGATTTCCGGGAGAGGATGGTCAGTGTGTAGTGCATTGGAAAACGTTGCTGAGAATCAGAATGAAGAAGAGAATCTGATTATTTTTTATAAGGACCCTTTGTAAAATGGATACACGGCCAAGTACGTGCGGTGCAGTCACACGGGACTGTGCCGTCACTTTCCAGCTCATGACTTCTAACTGAGTGACACTTGACGGACACACAGGTTCGGGCTTCCCTCAGCCTCAGTACCCATGGGAGTATTCCTTGGTTCATAATTACTCTCCTGACGTTATTGGTGAAGGTCCTTGAAAGGAACCTAAATCTATGAAGGAATATTAGGTCTCGGTTGATATAAATATCCAAAAGTAATACCAATTTCTATAGGGAAAAAGGGAAAAGGAAAAAGGAAGATTGACCACAATAAAATCCCAGACATTGTCCCAATTGCTGAAGGAGGTGCCTTCTTATGCAAGTTGTTCACATGCAGAAGGATCTTGTCTTGCTTAATGCTTATGTAGTGCCTTACATTGTGATAAAAATATTGGTACCATGCCTGAAATTTCTACTTTTCTTTAGAGGAAAAGCAGGCACGTGCGCGAGCACAGACACACACACACACACACACACACACATGTACACACACACACAGACACACATGCACACATATGCACACACACACAACAAAACAGTAAGGACTGCTCATTGGTGTCATTATCTCATCTCACTATGCATTGCATACCTGCTCCAGCGCTTTGGTTCAAGACAATTAATCCTCATATCCAACCCCTCCTGTGGTCATTTCTCATCTTGGCAGGTTGCTTTCTGTAATGACTAAAGGGGAGTGGCCTGGTTCCCCAAGCTGGGCTCATCCAGATGTGCACTCCCGCGCAACACGAACAGCTTGTCCGCGCTCTCGCCGTCTTCATTGTTCTCCTCCTTGTTCTTCTCTCCTTCCCTCCCTTCCTCCTGTCTTTCCCTCCTCTGTTGTCCTTCCTTTCTATCTCTCCTCCCTTCTGTCTTCCCTCTTGTCCTTCCTTCCTTCCTTCCTTCCTTCCTTCCTTCCTTCCTTCCTTCCTTCCTTCCTTCCTTCTTTCCTTCCTCCTTCCTCCCTCCCTCCCTCCCTCCTTCCCTTCCCTTCCCTTTCCCCTTCCCTCCTTCCTTCCTTCCTTCCTTCCTTCCTTCCTTCCTTCCTTCCTTCCTTCCTTCCTCCTTCCTCCCTCCCTCCCTTCCCTTCCCTTCCCTTCCCTTTCCCCTTCCCTCCTTCCTTCCTTCCTTCCTTCCTTCCTTCCTTCCTTCCTTCCTTCCTCCTTCCTCCCTCCCTCCCTCCCTCCTTCCCTTCCCTTCCCTTTCCCCTTCCCTCCTTCCCTCCTTCCCTCCTTCCTTCCTTCCTTCCTTCCTTCCTTCCTTCCTTCCTTCCTTCCTTCCTTCCTCCTTCCTCCCTCCCTCCCTCCCTCCTTCCCTTCCCTTCCCCCCTCCCTCCTTCCCTTCCCTTCCCTTCCCTTTCCCTTTCCCTCCCTCCCTCCCTCCTTCCTTCCTTCCTTCCTTCCTTCCTTCCTTCCTTCCTTCCTCCCTCCCTCCCTCCCTCCCTCCTTCCCTTCCCTTCCCTTTCCCTTTCCCTCCTTCCTTCCTTCCTTCCTTCCTTCCTCCCTCCCTCCCTCCCTCCCTCCCTCCCTCCCTCCCTCCCTCCCTCCTTCCCTTCCCTTCCCTTCCCTTCCCTTCCCCTTCCCTTCTTCCCTCCTTCCCTCCTTCCCTCCTTCCCTCCTTCCCTCCTTCCCTCCTTCCTTCCTTCCTCCCTCCCTCCCTCCCTCCCTCCCTCCCTCCCTCCCTCCCTCCCTCCCTCCTTCCTTCCTTCCTTCCTTCCTTCCTTCCTTCCTTCCTTCCTTCCTTCCTTCCTTCGTTCCCCCTTCCCCCAAAACAGTTTGACTTCCGAAATCAAAGCTAAGACAAAGCAAATGCGCCTGCGGAAGTCACCCAGGCTCTCAGCCCGCTGAAGAACTTGGCTGTCGCCAGCTCTGACCCCTGTAAATAGGTCACTGGGAAATGGCGGGCAGCAGTGGAGATGGACTTAAACCCTGTTCTCGTGCCTGCCTTACTCCCAGAGGGAGCTCCAGTGCCCTAATTTGTCAACCGAATTCCCATTTCATATTTATGAAGAGCCCATCTCTGCCCCTCCCCCACCACCTGCTGGCCCAGTGTACTTCTCGGCAGGTGTCACAGTATCCCCACCCTTTGCTCGCAAGTCCTTTTAGTTCCCTTTTCTCTCCACGTCCTACGGTGCTCACTGTCATCACTGCACTCCACGCTCTGACCAAGAGAACAGATCGTTGATGTTTATTTCCCAAAGCCAGTGCCACACTGCGAATTGGTCTCGATCTCCAGAGACAATGAGTGTAAGAGAGAGAGAGAGAGAGAGACAGAGAGAGAGAGAGAGAGAGAGAGAGAGAGAGAGAGAAAGAGAGAAATGGGCAGAATGCAATAACACAGCCACAGGACACTGGACAGAGGTCCCCCATCTACTCCAGAGTGGCTACATTATGTGTCCGTCCTCCCGGATGCCACTTCCTCTAATGACAGACTCGACTTCTGCGTGCTCGTCTCACACGGTGGTGTCATTGCTGTGTGGGCATGTGACTATCCTGTGTACACACGAGCTTTTGCCAAGATCTGCATGTGGGAAGCAGTGAGCAACGGCGAAAATACCATTAGTCTATACTCGGCATTTTTCTTTCTTTCTTTCTTTTTTTATCAGCTAAGACAGTCTTCTCATCATTTATTCACATTTGAGTTAGCTTGGACACATTGGTTATTTACCAATAACTTTGTAAACCAATAGTACTCTGTGACGTTATATGGCACTCCAGTTTGGCTCTTCCTAACAAAACATTAACTGTTATGGTTAACATAACTCCATTATTAGAAATAACCAAAGGACCAAGACTTTTCCATCTTTTTTTTTTTTCTTGAAGCAAGAAGTGGGGAGGCAGAGACAGACTCCCACCTGCGCCCGACCGGGATCCACCTGGCATGCCCACTAGGGGGCGATGCTCTGCCCATCTGGGGTATTGCTCTGTTGCTGCCAGAGCCATTCTAGTTCCTGAGGTAGACAGCATGGAGCCATCCTCAGCACCCTGGCCAACTTGGCTCCGATGTATCCTTGGCTGCAGGAGGGGAAGAGAGAGACAGAGAGAAAGGAGGGGAGAGGGGGGAGAAGCAGATGGGCGCTTCTCCTGTGTGCCTTGACCAGGAATTGAACCTGGAACTTCCACACACCAGGTGGATGCTCCACCACTGAGCCAGCTAGCCAGGGCCAAAACTTTTCTATCTTCATCCCGATTCTGCCCAGGCTGGCCAGATTGAGAAGGTGCAGTCCAGACATTTTGTTGCAGGCATTGAAGCAATATTCTCCATACTGTTTCCACAGGGTTGCTGTGGTCCTTACCAAGCAGCTGGGAGTTCTCCATTTCTAGGTATGATGAGAATAACACCCTACAGTGAGAGCCTTTCATATCACCCAGAGGGGCTTTCATGATCCCAATAGCAAAATGGAGACTTAAAAAATCTACCCTGGCCAGATCGCTCAGTTGATTGGAGCATCGCCCCAAAGCACGGAGGTTGTGGGTTCAGTTCCCAGTCAGAGCACACACAGGAACAATTCAGTGTTCCTCTCTCTCTCTCTCTCTCTCTCCCTTTTTCTCTCACTAAAACCAATAAATTAATTTGAAGAATGTTAAAGATTGTAAAAAGCCTTAAGAAATTCAACAAACAGCAACTCTATGCTACATAAAATCAGGTGTAATGAATAGAGTTATGGTGATTCAATAAAAATAAATAAATAAAAATAAGTAAATCTTGGTAGAAATTAGAGCCCAAGAATAGGATAATAAGTTTTTCCAATTGTTGCACCATGTAGAAATTTCTGAGTGGGAGCGACTGAACTATAATCAATAAAAATGTATTTTCATGGGCTATTTTTTGTTTAGTATTTCTTTGTTTCAAGTGGGGATGGCTTGTTTTTTGGTTTATTTTTTCAACACTTATTTATGCATGTTTATCAAGTGTTACTTGCATTCAATAAACACCCAGCATCCAGTGGACACCCTCTTTATGAATGATAATGTCACCACTAAAGGTTTTATTCTAAGGCTCCACCACCCTTGAGAGGCAATGGCGTTGAGAGATTCTTGACATTCCCCAATAAAACGTTGAAGATTCCACATTGATTAGACAAGGTAATTGATCAGTAATTGCACCTTCCCAGCCCTTACTCTGCCCACGCACAATGTAACAAGTATCAACGGGAGCAGTTGTCTTTGATTTTAGAAGCACACGTTGGAATTTCTAAAGCTCGGAGAGGCGGACAAAGGGATATTTTACTCTTCTTAAGTCTCCTGATACCTGCCTAACCAGAAACATAACTCTCAGATACTAACTCTTAATCTATGACACAGCCTCACCCAACTTTTCAAATGTTTCCTCCTTTCCATTGTACAGTTTTATTGTTCCGTTTTAATGGTGATGAGAGATATACTATCATAAGAGAATGTATTTTCATTTTGTGTCATAGAAAACCCTGGCTCTAGTATCTAAATGTTAAACACATCTGTTAATAGACCAAAGATTGACCCCCTCTCTCTCTTGCTTTCTCTCTCTCTCTCTCTCTCTCTCCTTTATTTTTTTTTCAAACCTGACAGTTAACAAATTTTAAACAGAAATAGGTTCAACCGTTTTGATTTTTTTCTCTTATCCATACAAAGAACAGTTCACACAAGTAGACACGCTTGCACATATATGATGGTGCTTAATAAACACATGCCTCAGTGAAAAGAGGGCGGGGTGGGGAGAACCCAGGCTCCTTCATTGTTAAGAAGACCCACCCAGAAGCAAAAGGCCCTTCTGTTTCATGGGACCTTGTCATCTTGCTCTGGTCCCTGTGGCTCCAGCTGGTGAACTGATGCTTCTAATTCTGGTACTTCCTTTATACCAACTCGCCCCTCCCCCGCACACCAAGGAGCATCCCTAACAGATTTTAGTAGGATAGCCTCCATTTAATTTTAGAGGTGCCATTCCTACTCCATCAGAGACCAAGCAGGCTTATTAATCACACTCAGGACCACTAATACCAACAATCCGTCACTGCAGCCGACTGAATGCATCATCAACAGTAACTAGAAAATTCACTCTGAGACCCGACCCTTTGTCCTGGAACTGAGTCCTGTGAGACAAATCAAACAGGGAACGGTGGACGGACCTGTATGCTCCCATCTGTTACACTCCTCCTCCTCCTCCTCCCCCTCCCCCTCCCCCTCCCTCTCCCCCTCCCCCTCCTCCTCCTCCTCCTCCTCCTCCTCCTCCTCCCCCTCCCCCTCCCCCTCCCCCTCCCTCTCCCCCTCCCCCTCCTCCTCCTCCTCTTCCTCCCTCTTCCACTGGGCCCCTGAAGACTGGGTTATTCTAGCTGCTGTAGCAGAGAAGTTGGTTACTTTGTAATCTTTCTCCTGCTGAGGAACAAAGTTTCTGTCTCAGCCTCTCTCTTTCCCCGGGTAACTTGTAAACTACACTGTTACCCGGGCTCATTACAAGGGAGACCCATTTACTTCCCTGATTCTCCCGGTGTAGGAGATGAATTAGATAGTTGCCTTCATAATGGTAAACATTTGTTCAGAGCTTATTAATCCGTTCCTGGACCCTGTTCCTCAGGACTTTACAGGTACCTGCTAATGTAATCCTTACCATAGGCCGACGAGACAGGTATCATTTCCCTACTTAAGAAAATGGGAATTGAACCACGGAGAGGTTAATGGACTTGTCTAAGTTCTCGTGGCTTAAAGTGGGGAGCACAGATTTCAATTCAGATAGAAGGATCCTGAAGTCTCCCAAGCCCCCTAATCTTAACAGGCACACAGTGTAGAAATCTCCTCAGTTGAATCGCTTAACTGCTTCAAGATAGAGTCAGATTCCTGGTATTGGCACTGCTCTGCGAATTACCATTCCAAATTTATAGACCCATGCTTTAATTGATTTCCTGATCATTTCCCAATTCCTGAGAGACATCTAGACTTAGAAAATCAAAGTGTGGCTTGTCCAAATGCACAGACCACTCCTTAGATAAATTTAATAAAAGAAACGATGGTGTTCCATCAAGCACGTTTTCTTTCCTACATGAAAATGTGTTCCATCGGATTCATTAATTAGAGATAAAAGAAATTGAGAAGCTATGGACATTTTTTTTTTCAGATTTTTAAAAAATAGATAATAAGAAAAAAAAAATTCTTAATTGAGATTTTTTGGTGTGTTAGTTTTTCGGGGCCAACCTAAACAACGGAAATTGTTTCTTTTGCATAGTTGGAAGCTAGCAGTTCAAGGTCGAGGTGCGGGCAGGATTGGTTCCTTGTAGAAGCTCTGAGGGACAATCATTTCTAAGTCTCTCTATCAGCTTCTGTGGCTCCGGAATTCCTTGTGGGTTTGTGGCTCTATTTATATCTGCCTATTTATATCTGCTGTTGTGTGGCTCACACTTTGCATGGCTCACACCTCATGTGTTCCCCGAGGAAGCAGAATATACAGTTATCAGAATCCTTTATATTTTAAACAATTCTTATACTTCTTAGCTTTTAAAATGCTTACCTTTTGTCTGACCATGTAGCAGCACAGTGGATAGAGTATCAACCTGTGACACAGAGGACTCGGGTTCGAAACCCCAAGGTCGCTGGCTCGAGCAAGGGGTCACTCGCTCTGCTGTAGACCCCGGGTCAAGGCTCATATGAGAAAGCAAACAATGAACAAGTAGGGTGCCACAATGAGGAATTGATGCTTCTCATCTCTCTCCCTTCCTG
This sequence comes from Saccopteryx leptura, assembly GCF_036850995.1. Taxonomy (NCBI): domain Eukaryota; kingdom Metazoa; phylum Chordata; class Mammalia; order Chiroptera; family Emballonuridae; genus Saccopteryx; species Saccopteryx leptura. The sequence continues at coordinate 52,146,217 of NC_089515.1, read as the reverse complement.
TCTGTCTATCTCTCCCTTTCTCTCTCTCTCACAAAGAAAAACAAAACAAATCCCAAAACAACAACAACAACAAAACACTTTCCTTTTAATAAAGTGACTTCTTTTCAGAATCTAGAGACCTGATAAAGTAAAGAAACATTTTTTTTTAAATAGAGAAGGATTCATTGAGGTAGTTTCCTTACCGGAATCATTTAGCTCTCTCTATATATACATCTATGTGTTTATATTATATAGGTATGTGTATATAGATTTATGTGTGTGTATATAATATTTATATTACGTACTATGTATTATATACATATATATCACATAGTATATTTAGAGTGGGCATGGTCATAATTAAGTACCACTTTTCCACCTGTCACCCCACCACCAGCTCTGGGCCCTGAGACTCTTCGCCCCTGAAATGAGATTTTGGGTGCGGGCTTTGCCGGGATTCCAGTCCAGAAGCAAAATCTCGTTGGTAACAAAATGAACTAATTGTGTCAGCACGATTGTACAATGTGTCCCTGTCAACACAAATAAACCTGGTTTTAGGCTTTTCCTTGAATTTCCCTTGTGTATCCTATTCCTGAATCCACGCAGGATGTGTGATAGGGAGCGGCAAATATAAGAGCCCCTACTCCCTTGCTTGGCTCCGATGGAAGTGTTCTCCATGGCACAGGCAACACTTAGTTTCTTTCAGTTCTCTGAGCTGTATTTAATGCACCTGTCCCCATGGGAGGGGGGCTGTAGGTAAATACATAGGAGTTACCTTGTTACTATTTCCTTTGATAAAATATTTTTTAAGATTTTCTTCATTTTAGAGAGAAAGAAAATGTGAGCATGTGAGACAGAGAGAGAGAGAGAGAGAAGGGGGGGGGGGAAGCAGAAGCATCAACTCCCTTATGTGCCTTAAGCAGGCAAGCCCAGGGTTTCGAACCAGCAACCTCAGTGTTCCAGGTCGATGCTCTATCCACTGCGCCACCACAGGCAGGGCACCTTGTTACTGTTTCCTAAGGCTCACTTCCTCATATATTTCTTACAATGGGACTTGGAGGGCAGGCACTGCCTAGCACTCAGCAACAGTTACATATGAAACAACTTGCAATGTCTTTAGAGACGAAATTTGTTCCTCAAATGGGAAGTTGTTTCTTAGAAATAGATATGGATTTAAAAAGATTCACTAATATAGCCCCAGCCTTGTGGAAAGGATCGCTGTCTCCATTTCTGCATATGAGGAACGGAGGCATAAATGAATTCACTAAAATGTCCAAGGTCAGCCAGAGAAAGAGACGGAGACAGAGACTTCTGTTACTCGCTGGCATACTGGCTCCTCGGTGGCAGGAAAGCATTAAATCCACGCCTCAGTCAAGGATCTTGACCCGCGTTGATGCCTTTAAAAACAGCCAGGGGTTTCCCTTCATCCTTTTTCTCGATTCTGTCCCTATTGCTGTTTGCTTTGTGAGGGCGGTGAGTCATTTTTCCAAGAAATAGCCACACAGTTGTTGTTTTTTTCTTCTATCTATAATGAAATTACGTTTTGCTAAATTTGGATGACGTATTATTCGTTGCTTCACCAGCAGAAAAACCCCTCCTGTGTGGGCGAGACTCCTAACTATAAACTAACTCTAAAGGGCCACGTGCTGCCCAGCTGTATACGATGCTCACCAGTGTGTCTGCCCCAAATCACACATGCTCAATAAATAGCTGCTGCTGAGTAACACACACGCACGCACGCACGCACGCACGCATGCACGCATACACACACACACACACAACTGAGTTTTTCGTTGGTCTTGATGTTTTCATTTTTACCGATTTTCTGACAACTTCTCAAAACACCCCAGTTGCCCTGGCTGGTTGGCTCAGCGGAAGAGCGTCGGCCTGGCATGCGGGGGACCCGGGTTCGATTCCCAGCCAGGGCACACAGGAGAAGCGCCCATCTGCTTCTCCACCCCCCCCCCTTCCTCTCTGTCTCTCTCTCCCCCTCCCGCAGCCAAGGCTCCATTGGAGCAAAGATGGCCCGGGCCCTGGGGATGGCTCCTTGGCCTCTGCCCCAGGCGCTAGAGTGGCTCTGGTCACGGCAGAGTGATGCCCTGGAGGGGCAGAGCATCGCCCCCTGGTGGGCAGAGCATCGTCCCCTGGTGGGCAGAGCGTTGCCCCTGGTGGGTGTGCCGAGTGGATCCTGGTCGGGAGCATGCGGGAGTCTGTCTGACTGTCTCTCCCCGTTTCCAGCTTCAGAAAAAAAAACACCCCAGTTCCCAGCGTGTGAAACCCTAATAATGAACTCAGTGAGCATCAAGGATGATCAAACACAAAGAAAAGTGTCCCATCTCCCCCGCCCTTGACTCTCGCACACATTCCGTGGGAGGGGGAATGAATGACTTGTGTCCGCGGGACGGTGCAGTTCTGCGGAGACGGTGAGCCAATGTCAGGGGACACTTCTATTCTGACGAAAGACCATTGCCCAGCTCTCTGGCCACAGAAGAAACAGTCACGGGTGACCAGAGAGACCTATGGCTTTGGTGACACCAATGTTCCTCTGGCCCCTGACATTGAACTTGTCCCCACTGAGGATCTGGGGGGAACTAGAGCAGCGGTTCTCAACCTGTGGGTCGCGACCCCGGCGGGGTCACCTAAAGCCATCGGAAAATACATAATGCATATCAGGTATTTACATTCCGAATCATAACTGTAGCAAAATTACAGTTATGAAGTAGCCACCAAAATTATTTTTTGGTTTGGGGTCACCGCAACATGAGGAACTGTATTGCGGGGTCACGGCATTAGAAAGGTTGAGAACCACTGAACTAGAGGCAAAGTACAATCTCAATTAAGATGGATTAGATTTATCCATGACTAAGGGATGGGAGAATTCTGCCATCTCTGGAAAACAGACGAGAGATATACACACCTAAGAACTCAGAACCTGGTGTTCTCTGGAGAGCGACTGGCAATTCAGAAGTCTTGGGCATTTAATGAAATATGAGAACTCTAAAACCATGGGAAACTGGTCCATTAGCTGGCTAATCAGCCCTGCAGGATGGAACTCCTGAATCTGAGCTCCTGAGCGCCTGATGCTGAGATGGGGGCTGGGTGGGGGGACAAGGGGCAGGCTTATAGACGAGCTCAGAGGTGTCCCGCGGCCCCACAGGGCGTGCCGCACCCATTCCCGCTGTGGATGCCCATGTGCTGCTGAATGTTGATGCCCCAGGACCAACCCTGGGCCCAACTTCATAATTGTATTTGACTCACGTGTATAAAGAATGCCCGCTGCTGTCATTTTAAATTGTGCAATTAGGACTCCAGGGTCGGAGGCTCCGTCTGCCAAGAGTAGATTACTTTAGTTCATTTTTGTTTTTATTTTTACGAAACCATGTTGTGAACCCAAAGGGAGGAGCAGGGTAGAGCCTAGGGGACCAAGTGGCCCCTTCGTTACATCATTCGCTGACTTTGGAAATGTCAGCCCCTCTGAACGTTGTTCCCTTCAGGTGGAAAATCAGAGTAGGGGGCCTCTGCCCCGGTGGCACATGGGAGGGTGGGAGTCTGCAAAGTCAGTGAGGAGAGCCCGAAATGAACACCCTCAGAGGAGAGAGAAGGCAGCTTCGTCCTGGAAGGTGAGAGCATTTTACCCCGAGCTCAAAGATGAAAACAAACAACTGAATTAAACTAGAACAGGAAACGCTAACCTCAAAGCCGGGGGCGTAACTGATGAAAGGCTGCAGCTTCTTGAGATTGCCTCCCTCCCGGACATCCAGTGAAGACCCTCTCCCTGTTAGGGAAGGACTGAAACCCACTGGCCAGCATCACAGCACTGCTAAGCATCCTGGTGACAGGCGCGTCGTACTAACTTAGATCCGGGATTTCCTCTCAGCATCTTGATGCCAGTCCTGTGTTGTAAGGCGGTGATGTCTTCTTTCTCTCCTTTAATAGACGCTGAGTATTGCACGGTAGTGATGTAACACGGGGTGTAGCAGCCATGCCTGCCGCCCAGTCATCACAGGCTCTTGAAGGGTCTAAGTGTGCATCTGTGGGAGGGCATCTTCTAGTGGGAGGGCGTCTTCTAGTGGGAGGGCGTCTTCTAGCGGGAGGGCATCTTCTAGTGGGAGGGCGTCTTCTAGTGGGAGGGCGTCTTCTAGTGGGAGGGCGTCTGTGGGAGGGCATCTTCTAGCGGGAGGGCGTCTTCTAGCGGGAGGGCGTCTTCTAGCGGGTGGGCGTCTTCTAGCGGGAGGGCGTCTTCTAGCGGGAGGGCATCTTCTAGCGGGAGGGCGTCTTCTAGCGGGAGGGTGTCTGTGGGAGGGCATCTTCTAGCGGAAGGGCGTCTTCTAGAGGGAGGGCGTCTTCTAGCGGGAGGGCGTCTTCTAGCGGGAGGGCGTCTTCTAGCGGGAGGGCATCTTATAGCGGGAGGGCGTCTTCTAGCGGGAGGGCGTCTTCTAGCGGGAGGGCGTCTTCTAGCGGGAGGGCGTCTTCTAGCGGGAGGGCGTCTTCTAGCGGGAGGGCATCTTATAGCGGGAGGGCGTCTTCTAGCGGGTGGGCATCTTCTAGCGGGAGGGCGTCTTCTAGCCGGAGGGCGTCTTCTAGCGGTGGGCGTCTTCTAGCGGGAGGGCGTCTTCTAGCGGTGGGCGTCTTCTAGCGGGAGGGCGTCTTCTAGTGGGTGGGAGTCTTCTAGTGGGAGGGCGTCTGTGGGAGGGCATCTTCTAGCGGGAGGGCATCTTCTAGTGGGAGGGCATCTTACAGTGGCCGGTTTTGGTGTTTGCTTTATAGATCCATTTGAAGGAATAGGGCTTGCTGAGCAGAGTTGCTGGAATTGAACAATTTAACTCGATTGACATATATAATAGATTCATAGGAAAGGGTTGGGTCTTAGAAGGGCTGCTGTGTTGCGCTGGGGATTTATCAGACGTGTTTATCATGGCTTAGAGGATCTTGTGCAGCTGAGAGGGTAGAGGGGTCTAGGGAAGAAGGGGAACAAAAACTAGAAGAGGTAGAAATGGAAGTGATTATACTTATATGTATATAATATATCTGTATATGAATATAAATATATATATATATATACACATAGGATATATATATAATATATTTTAAATGGAGACCAGAGTAAAGGATAAGGTCCTATTTTCTTTTTTTAATTAAAAAATTATTATTTTAGCCCTGGCCAGTTGGCTCAGTGGTAGAGCGTCCGCCTGGCGTGCAAGAGTACTGGGTTCGATTCCCGGCAGGGCACACAGGAGAAGCGCCCATCTGCTTCTCCACCCCTTCCTCTCTGTCTCTCTCTTCCCTTCCCGCAGCCAAGGCTCCAATGGAGCAAACTTTGCCCAGGTGCTGAGGATGGCTCTGTGGCCTCTGCCTCAGGCGCTAGAATGGCTCTGGTTGTGGCAGAGCAACGCCCCAAGATGGGCAGAGCATCGCCTCCTGGTGGGCATGCCGGGTGGATCCCGGTCGGGCGCATGCGGGAGTCTGTCTGACTGCCTCCCCGTTTCCAGCTTCAGAAAAATACACACAAAAAATATTATTTTAGAGAGAGAGAGAAACACTGATTTGTTGTTCCACTTATTTATGCACTCACTGACTGATTCTGATACGTGTCTGGCCTGGAGATCAGACTCGCGACCTGGCTGTTCCAGAACAACACTGTAATCAACAGAGCTACGCAGCCGCGGTCAACCTCACTTCACCAGCCGTCCTTCTCTCAGCAATACTCAGACCGGTGTGGTGTTTTGATTCATTCTCAGCAACAAATACTTTTTCTAAAAGCAAAATGCTGACCTACCTTCATTGACCTAAAAGAGAGGGCACATTGCACACCAGCCTTCCAATTTCCCAAAGAAAGTTTTGCACGAGGAGGATTCCATGTCTGCTCACTGAATTCACTCATCTGGTTCCCCGAGAACATCAAGGTGCTTTCCCCTCGGAGAGGGAGGGTGAGATCAGGAGAGACCCAGGGGGGAAATACGAGCTTTGTAATCCGATGCAGCCTCTGGGATCTATGTAGCCTTGGCCACGGGCGGGCCAGCCGGGAGCTCTTTGCGCCTTACATATGTGCGGGGGTGGAAAGGTCAGAGTGCATTTGCCACGTGAGCGGTGGGGCGGAGGGAAGCCCTACGCACCGGGCCTGGAATTATGAAGAAGGGCGATCGATGGGGTGGGAGGGGAGGTAGCATCCTAACAAAGAACTTGAAAACTTCTGCGGAGATTTATAGTTGTACGATCCGCGCCCAGGGGAGATGTCTATGGAAGAACACTCCCTGCCCGTGAAAATGTATGAGGTGGTAATGGTCCCTAATGGTGCCCTGTTCTCCACCAGACCATGACACATCATATTTTGAAGGAGGCAGGAGGGTGAAGGCGTTCTCTGCCTTAGGACAGCAGCTGGGGGGGGGGGCACTGGGGGCTGGTTTCTATCCTGAGTTCTGATCACCAAGCCTTCATTCAGCCCTGCAGAGGGGCAGGCTGAGCTAGAGGAAGCAGTGCCTTCGTGATGGGCTTATTTCTGCTGGGGGAGGGCATTATCTTTTCCTAATTTGCATAAAGGAACCGTGTGGACTAAGGTCTGCCTGGTCTGTAGTCAAAGAGCCCATAGGTGTCAGGATTATCAACTCTGCGGACACCATTTCTCTTCCCCGCCATTTCTTGTCCTATCCGATCGCTTCCCATTTATTGTTTCTCCCTGAAATTCAGCGATGGTCAGACTCCAGCAGTTTAGAAGAGTTGGGATGTGCTGATGTTCTTTAACAGGTGCGTCGTAAAAGGAAAATGTCTTCTAACAGCGGCTCAAGCCAGGTCATGGCGTGGGCTTGTCTGTTTCTGTTTTAATGTGATTGATTATAATAATTTGAATGGAACAAACAACCTGTTGGTACAATTAAAGCTGGTCGTCACTCCTGATTTGGAGAATGGGTCAAAGGATCGCCCTGTCTGGGAAGGCTCTCACTTTTCCATGACAAGCTGGGTACGGATGCTGGGAAGAGCCCGGATTTCTTTCTACAACCTCATTTCTTTTGCGATAGCAGCTTCATCCTGTGGCTCCCTTACTCCCAACCAGTTCTATATTTTGACCAAAGGAGAGAAAGCATAGGCTGAGTATGACACGACGGTGTGACCCTGGGCTGAGAATCCAGCGTCTCAGATGGCGGAGTCACGGCGTGATTTGGGGCAAGTTACTTACCTCCTCTGATGACCTGAATTTGGCCCAAACTTCATCGTCTTCCTGCCTTTCGGAGACTGGTGACACTTATTAGCCTCGTCAGGGCTCTGAGTGGTCCTACAACAAAGAATGCCATTTACTGACTGGGGAATGTCACCTCATCTGCACCCCACCCCAAGCAGATCATAAATATCAATATACTAAAAATAACATTCCAGGAAGAGAGAATAATGTTAGAGATGATCCAGGAAAAGTAAAATAAAATAAAACTTGACATAGCTCATTTGATTTAGTAGCAGAACCGAAGTCACATAAAAACCTAGACAGAGGAAGCTGACCTAGTGATGTAAGACTTTACAAAGCTTTGCAAGAGACGTCGTGAGTTTGGGACCCCCTCCCGAAACAGGCTGCTTGGTGGCAGGCGGGTAGCCCTGAACGAGAAATTACAGAGACTTAGGGACTCGTCTCTGTTCTACATCAACCACGTGGACTGAGGCAAAATCTCTTTAATTCTCCGTCTCCACATCCACGACGCGGGAATTCCCCGCATACCTTACATGGTTCTGAACATCAATTAAGGGCTTGTGAAAGTATTCCGCGTCTATTCTGGACTCTATAAATACAAGAGGGCTACAAAAAAAAAATCTCAAGAATGAAATTCCATAAAGGGTATGCTATTCACAGTTTCGTTTTAATGAAGCATGCAGGAGTGATGCATTTAATAGTTCAACCTCATCCAGTCGGCAGGAGGAACCCCCTACAGAACTGAATCTGTTCTGTGCACAGCCATACTTGGACTTTGGCTCTTGCTGGAATCCACTGAAATTCAGGATCACTGGCTAGTGGCTTTAGGACCTCTTTCCTTGACAGGTGGCGAGATTCCAAAAATAATCTAAAAAACCTGTAAGCTCCACGGACCACGATCAGTTTCAACACATGTATTGGATCGTCTTAGCGTACATTTAAATGGTCCAACCGAAAGACGTTTTTATAAACGTCAGCTTCCATTGTGAGCTGAAGTCTGAGGATGAAAATGTGTATCCGAGCTAAGGGGACACGGAATTTGAACCTGAACAAAGAAAAGTTTTATAAGATCACTTAGAGACCTCAAGTGTTTTCTTTCTTTTTTTTTTCTTCTTTTTCCTATAGCTAAAGCAAAAAGATACGTTTCTTCTCACGGGAACAAGAAACATCTGAGAAGTGGCTGAAATGTTGTAGATGGTCTCATACATCCGCTACCCCCTTAAAAAAAAAAAAAAAAAAGACTCCCTCGCCACCCATTAGAGACACTGAGGGTGTCTCGTTAGATGTCCGGACTTTACACACAGATTTGCAAGCCAGAATGTCCCAACCCTGCAGTTGGATTTGTAGGTTTTGAAGCTTCACAAGTTTGGCCTTTGAGCAGAACTTGAGAAAGGAAGAAAGGAAAGAGGTAAAAGCATGAAGAAGAAAAGCGAAATAAATCAAAAGCGGCGTGCGTGGTCGCACCGCCATCTCCGAGGCCACATGTGCAAGGGCCAGGGCTCTAATGATATCAATTAGGCCCGACCCACCGGGACCCGGGAAATATATTATACCCATGGAGTCCGCTCCAGTCCATATGTAAAAGGTCATTATCAGGGTACCGGATGCTGCCAATTGTCAGCCCGGGGTGCCTCCCTGAGCCCCCCGATACTTTCAAGCCTTCTGAAATAAATTATAAGCAGTAATGCTTTCACAGTGAGTGACAGGGTAATTCCACTTAGATTTTCCTTCCTGAATCAAGGAAATGAATGTTTTTTAAAAATATAATTGCGTGGTGAATGTGGAGTTTCTCACACACACACACACACAGACACACACACACAGACACACACACACACAGTGCCTGTGTTTCCCAGCTCGGTCTCCCAGCAGGAAGAGTGAGAATGGGATAGGTGACCCCTCGACTGGACTGAGTGTCTCCCAAACCTTTTCCTTCCTCGGCTGAACCTTCAGCAATTGTTTTCAAATTGCAGTGGGGGTCTTCACAGTGGCAGGCTCAATTTGCCGAGGTAGAAATCGGAAGCTACCTAACAAAGGCCCAGACTCCCCTATTCACCTGCAAGCATGTTGGCAGCCCGTCCAGGAGACGTCAGCGCGCCCAGGGCTGCATTTTGGGTGCTGTGACCACCAGAAGGCATTCTCGCAGGCTGACCACCAGAGGCCCTTGGCCGGCTACCCCACCTTCATCAGCAGGCCCCTGCTGAAGCTACAGAGATTTCCCGTCCCCACGCAGATACGTCGCCATTCCCGCGCAAACCAGAGCCTTGCTCCTCACAGCGACTCAAGTTGTGACCCAGTAGTAGTGCCTTCAGTGTTTGGTGAAACCTTGAGTGACTCAAGAAAGGGGGCTTCCTCAGTTGAGATCGCATCTCCCCACCGTACCTCTACAAAAGCCACGCTCAGAAAGCCACCTTGGGCAAGTCCTTCCTACCTCCTCGGCCGAGCCTCATGTCCGTTCAAAGGGGGTGGGAAGACCCGGTGGATCTGAAACCCCTCTTAAGTGACCAGTGAGTTTGTTCTGAGTTTGGGCAGCTATTGCTTTTCATAATACAACAATAACACAAATGACAGCGTATTCAGAAAAACTGGACTTATAAAAATCACCAGTGTATTCAAAGGGAATTTTTAATTAAAATAAAAAAGCGTGTTTACCATTATCAAAAAAAGCAAGTGATAACAAATGCTGAGGAGGATGTAGAGGAAAGGGAATTGGTGCAGCCATTATGGGTCCTTAGACAATTAAAACTAGGGTGACCATGTGACCCAGCAGTTCCACTTCTGCATAGATAGTCCAAGGAAATTAAATCACTGTCTTGAAGAGATGCCTGCACCTTCACATGAATAGCAGCATTATTTACAACAGCCAACACATGGAAACAAACTCGCTGCCCATCAGTGAATGAAGCGGTAAAGAAATTGTGGTATATAGACCAGAATACTACTCAACCATAAAAAACAATGACCTCTTACCATTTGCAACAATATGGATGGACTCAGACGGTATTACGCTGAGTGAAATAAGTCAGACCAGGAAAGACAAATACTGTGTGATCTCATTTATATGTGGACTCTTAGAGAGAAAAAAAGAAACACTCTGATAGATACATGAATTCATCAGAACTTCCAACTGCCCTTTTGCTGTTCCGCTTGTCTATCTGACCCCACCCTTGCTTACTTACTATCACCCTTGAAGCAGAAAAGTTCTAGGAAGCTGGTGGGCTGCCCCGAGGAGAAGCGTTCCAGGAAGCCGAAATCATGGGACTGCAGAAGGGAGCACACCAGGATTGCTGACTCAACGCACACTTGTTCAAAGCTCTCCCCACCTTAATAAATGTTTGCCTCAGAGTCTGTCTCAGTGCACTTCTCCCGGAGGAGTGCCCCGGCAGGGTTCCTTTCTTCCTTTCAATAAAGCCTGTGTCTCTGGTCTTTCCGACTCCCATGGATCCCAACACACTCTAGAGAGGCAGATATGCCCAAGATACTGCTCAACATTCTGCAATGCGCTGGACAAGCCCAACAAAGACTTATATCCAACTCAAAATATCAATAGTTCCAAGGTTGGCAACCCCTGCTTTGCACCCTGAGCACCCAGAATATTTTCTGTGCAATTTATTTTTAATTGATTGACAGAGGTTTAACCGGAATACCCCTCCTTCTCTCCTATTGTTCCTCTTCTCCCTATTCTTGTCTCTCCTCTCCTCCCCTCTCCGCTTTCTCTTTAAGAATTAATACCATACATCATATAACTGACTGCATGCTTCGTTTTTCAACATACTTTCATGACCCTTGACTCATTTCATCATCAAACTTCACCAAAAGGAGAGGCAAAGTATATTAACAGAAATAACACGGGATTTCAGGTCCAGGTTAAATCTGACTTCACTTACTGGCTGTATAACCGTGGGAGAGGCAGGAAGACATTCTGGCTCTTAGTGACATTGTATCGTTAAAATGATGGGATAACATTATGTTCTTTCTTACTTTAGTTCGAAGAGTACTACTTGAGCTCCAAAAATATGGCAGCCTCCCTATGATACACACCAGGAAATTGAGACTCAAATGTATTAATTCAATTTCCCATTCCAATACAATCTGAAAAATTCACAGAAGAGACTAGAGTCATTTCAGCCACACTCAGTTAAGACAAAACCTTCCATCTCTCGAGAGGTTTCTGCCTCATTATTAGTATTATTAATTTGTATGGTCATCTCCAGGTGACCATGAATATCGGGCACAGATAAGTGACCCTCCAATGGATTCATCACTTTTTCTACATTTTGTGTGTGTGTGTGTGTGTGTGTGTGTGTGTGTGTGTTGAAAAATGGCCTCAGCCAGGTGCAGAGGGGAACCCATCTGCACATCATGACCCCGGTCTGAAAATATACTTCTTTCATTTTCTTGGCTGCAAAATATGATTTTTCCTTCCTTTACACCTTCACTTTCTAAGCCGCCTCAGAACCACATCTGTTTTCTATCTGTTGAAGGGGGAAAACATGAATGCCTTATTATGCTCTCCATAATCTGATACATTACATTGCTTATGGGCTGCGTATTATATATATATATATATATATATATATATATATATATATATATATATATATATATATATATATATATATATAAAAGAATAAAGTCAGAAATCTCTAGGGGTACAGAGACACAGGCAGATCTAGAGAAGGGAGCGTTCGTGGACAAGGAGAAGCCAAGGGCATCCCTCAGATCTTCGAGCGCTCAGGCTCTGGGGTCCTATTTTCCCCTTTCGAGGCTGACAAGTGATCGCTTAATCCCCTAATACACTTTATTTATAGAGGAGCGTTTGAAATTGCAGGCCACCTGCGCACATCTGCCGGGAAGAGCCAGGGGGGGCCAGGGCAGCAGCCTCAGTCTGTAATCAGAGACATGAGTCGTAGTCAGTCTTGACACATCTGGGGCACACTGCATTGCGAGATCGGGTTGGGTTCCGATAGGAGTCCCACCGCGGACTAGCTCAGTTGTTGCCAGAAGAACAGTCCTCTCAACACCCAGTTTTGAACAATGATTCCAAGTCCTAGGACAGCCCAGTGATGAACTTAACCTCAGTCCTTGGTTCTTTTCATCTTTTCAATGAATACTATGTCTCCGATGGTCAAGTCCAAGTTTACGCTCTATATTCTGTCCTCTTTATCCATTTGAGTAGTGAGGTGTTTTTTTTTTTCATGCTCGCTGACCCCCAGGAATGAGGTTTGTTTTTTTTTTCCCCAAAAAGGAAATTAGTTCCAGTTACAGTTTTATTAACTTAAAATCATGTTTGTTTGATAACCAATTTATGGAAACAAGAAGAACATACATTTGCCTTTTTTTAACGTTGCCTGAAACATTTTTTTTTTAAGTAAATCAATCGTACTCTGGATGATCAGGAGGCACGAGGACGTCCACGAGTGTTTGCACTACTCAAAGGGTTAAAGAAGAGACATCTCTTCGATTATTTTCTTTGGGAATGATCTTCAAGAAAAAATGATATTCTGAAGCAGAAAACAAAGCCCTTATATAAAACTGGGCAGAAGACTTGACCAATTAATTCACAGAGGAGGAAACGTAAATAGACAGTGAATGTAAGAAAAGCTTTCTCAGTCACATGAATAATCAGGGAAATCAGACGAAATAATTGAGATTCATTTTCACTCCCACGAGACTGGGAAACACAAAGGAGTGTGACAACAGAAATCTTGGTAAGGGCACGAAGCAAAGGAATCATTACCCTTTGCTGGCGGTACTTGATTTCAGTTATTTGAAAAGTAATTGATCAATAGCTGATAAAGTGAAAGGCGCCTGTTTTTTGTCACTTGGCGATTTCATCCCTCAGTCTGTATCCTAGAGACACACCAGAAGACATGAAAACAATGTTCAGAAAAGCGTTGTTCACAAAATCAGGAGCTTGCAAACAGTCTTCCATCCATTAGCAGAAGAACGGGAAAGACTTGGGAGGTGTTCGAAGAATAAGATATTTTCATCCACAAAAATGAACTAGGGAGTAACACAGTTGCAATCCAGAAATAAAATACTAAAAAACAAAAACAGCACATTACCCAAGAGTGCAGGCAGTATCACTTATAAACTCTTTACAACGGGTAAAAAAAAAAATTCTCTAGAGTCTTGATTCATATATGAATTTTTAATAAAAATTCAGAGGAATGCCTAGGAATGCCAAAAACCAGATTCGAAATGGGGCTCATTTTCATGGGGAGAGAAAAGCCTTTTATTTTGAAGAGAGGTCTCCAAGAAGCATGCTTTTTTTTAACTATTTTATTTACTTTATTTATTGCGGCATGAGTAGTATAAGACATTCACCGTTTTTCCATGCATGCTTTCTTTAATTAAAAGTGTAAAAGGCCCTGGCTGGTTGGCTCAGCGGTAGAGCGTCAGCCTGGCGTGCGGGGGACCCGGGTTCAATTCCCGGCCAGGGCACACAGGAGAAGCCCCATTTGCTTCTCCACCCCCCCTCCTTCCTCTCTGTCTCTCTCTTCCCCTCCCGCAGCCAAGGCTCCATTGGAGCAAAAGATGGCCCGGGCGCTGGGGATGGCTCCTTGGCCTCTGCCCCAGGCGCTAGAGTGGCTCTGGTTGCGGCAGAGCGACGCCCCGGAGGGGCAGAGCATCGCCCCCTGGTGGGCAGATCGTCGCCCCTGGTGGGCGTGCCGGGTGGATCCTGGTTGGGCGCATGCGGGAGTCTGTCTGACTGTCTCTCCCCGTTTTCAGCTTCAGAAAAATACAAAAAAAAAAAAGTGTAAAAAATAATACTGGGTATCATTTCACACTATTTTTGTGAAAGTCCCAATTCTTCACCCTCCCAGTGAAATCTGAGTCACCCTTCACTTGCCTGTGTCGCAGATAAACCAATCGAAGTTTGTTTAGGGCACAGTAAGCATGTCACGTTTTAAGGATGTGGTTATGGGAGAAACGAGGGTCACATGTGACCCCAAGTATTTGCCTGAATAACAACTCTACAGATGACTGAGGCAGGGAAACCGGAGAGGAGATCGGAGGTCGAAGGAGAGAAATCACGTACTTGGTTGGGCTCAGTTTGAAGTGTTTGCGAGGCTTCCATGCTGAGCTGCTGAGTCAAATAGTTGACACGAAGTCTGGACCCCGCAGATGCACCAGGAGATGACAGAGTGATGACCATCACCCTGGCAGTACTGTTGACAGCTGTGGTGACTCTCCATGGATAAAAGAGGAGGACACCAGCATTTCTGGGAGGGATTCCTGAGGATACAGGGGTGGGAACAGGCACGAGCATTCCCTCGGGATGGTGGGACCCAGTAGAGGACACACCTCCACCGTCACAACAGGAGGAAGCAAGAATGGCCATGGCGGTCTCGTGGGTTCTGAGGAAGGTCTCCTCTAATGTCCTCTATGTTTTCAGAAATGACAGAAATGACTTGAGGAGGGGTTGTGTTGGGGGTGTGACCAGACAGGAAACTTTTAATATTATTGAATCCTCGGTAAAAGCAGGAAAGTCTGCTTACTAGAAACGCAACATTGGATGTAACATGAGCATTAAGATTCACTTCCTGAACAGTCACCTTGATGAGGTCCCCGAAAATCTTGGAGCTGTTAGTAATGAGCAGACTACTGCTGGAGCATCAAACGAGATTGTCCTCACCAAGTACACAAACGCAAGAGTTTACAAGTGCAGATTTTTGCCTGAATAGAATTTAAATAAGTTTTGCGTAAATTTTATGATTAAAATAAGTGTTTTAATATGTTCTATTTTGAAATTGTAGACAAATTCTGATGCACTCATACCTTTTAGTGTATTAGTGTATTTACTGCATTATATACATTATTATATTTTTTACAAAGATGATGCCCAAGAAGACATTCTACTTCATTATGTTAAACTAAATGTTGAAAATTTTACAAGATGAAAACCTAAAATCTTGAATTGCAAAAAAACCCTGTAGCTTACAGAGAAAAACTAATGTCAGATTTGAGATCAGCACGTTCGAATTAGGTAAGAACAAGTGTTTTTGTGGATGCAACAACAATTTTGTTCCCCGGGGTTACAGATATGTTTAGCAGCCGACAGGCACGGGCACTGACAGAGCAGACGGAGCAGAACCACCGTGTTAACGACCGTTCTAGTGTCACTGCCGAATGCCAGCCCTGCCCATGTGCCCCCAGGACTGCCCCGGGTACAGGATGGCTCCAAAGTGAGCTGCAGGGCCCTGGCCGGTTGGCTCAGCGGTAGAGCGTCAGCCTGGCGTGCAGGGGACCCGGGTTCGATTCCCGGCCAGGGCACACAGGAGAAGCGCCCATCTGCTTCTCCACACCCCCTCTCCTTCCTCTCTGTCTCTCTCTTCCCCTCCCGCAGCCAAGGCTCCATTGGAGCAAAGATGGCCCGGGCGCTGGGGATGGCTCCTTGGCCTCTGCCCCAGGCGCTAGAGTGGCTCTGGTCACGGCAGAGCGACGCCCCGGAGGGGCAGAGCATCGCCCCCTGGTGGGCAGAGCGTCACCCCTGGTGGGCGTGCCGGGTGGATCCCGGTCGGGCGCATGCGGGAGTCTGTCTGACTGTCTCTCCCCGTTTCCAGCTTCAGAAAAACACAAAAAAAAAAAAAAACCAAAAAACAAAAAAACACAAAGTGAGCTGCAGACTTCCTATCATGACGCTCCAAGCCTTGATAGTGCCTGTCATAGTGATCTCTATTTTTTGTATTAAAATGAATCAGGACAATTCTGATTTTAGTTCTTCCTCAGCCCTGTTAGCTGCCACACCATTCCGAGGTTGCACTGTTTCGTGAGGCAACCTATTTAGATCCGTCCTCTGACACACAGCAATGGCACAGAAACTCCTGTCGGCGTTCTGATTTGTGGTTCAGAAGGTAGATTCCCCCTAGGATAGACAACAGTGGTCTCGCTTTTATGTTAACACGCACATGTGTGTTTCCTTTCTTTTCTCTCCTTTTTTTTATTTTAAGAGAAAAACACTAATGCATATACAATAAATTCTAAGTCAGGACTTATGGTTTGAAGTATCAAAAACTGTTCTCCGGACCTCAGTTGGACTTGAACCAGTCTACTTGACATGGATAACTCCCATCGCGCCACTAACTGCAGAGGCCGCTCTTGGCCGGCAGGTTGGCGGGAAGACAAACTGATGAATGAAAATCAGCCCAAATAAAGAGAACGTGTGTTTGAGACCTTGAGATTCTCCTGATTTTATTCCTGGGGTTGCAGGAACATGAAAGTTACCGCAAAAGCATTTCAAACATCGCCGTGATATAGGGAACCAAACAAATGAACAGCAAAACACGTGTAGAATTCTGAGGATTCTATCCTGGATATACTGATAAGTTAGGTAAGCTGAGAAAGGATACAGGTCATTTACGTACTTTCTTTTTTTGTTTGTTTTTTTTCTTTTCTTTTTTTTTTTGTATTTTTCTGAAGCTGGAAACGGGGATAGACAGTCAGACAGACTCCCGCATGCGCCCGACCGGGATCCACCCGGCAAGCCCACCAGGGGGCGATGCTCTGCCCCTCCGGGGCGTCGCTCTGCTGTAACCAGAGCCACTCTAGCACCTGGGGCAGAGGTCACAGAGCCATCCCCAGCGCCCGGGCCATCTTTGCTCCAATGGAGCCTTGGCTGCGGGAGGGGAAGAGAGAGACAGAGAGGAAGGAGGGGGGGTGGAGAAGCAAATGGGCGCTTCTCCTGTGTGCCCTGGCTGGGAATCGAACCCGGGGCCACCGCACGCCAGGCGACTCTCTACTGCTGAGCCAACCGGCCAGGGCCACGTATTTTCAATGCACAAAGTATCAAAATGGTAGACACAGACAACAGTATGGTGGTTACCAGAGGGGGCGGGGCTGGAGTACTGAAGGGTAAACTGAGTCAGACATAGAGTGACGGGGGGAGGTGGGACATTGGGTGGAGGGCACACAATGCAATATTCAGACAATGAATTAAACACTCGAAACCTAAGTAACTTTAGGAACCAATGTCACCGCAATAACTTCGTGAAACTCTTTTTTTTTTAATATCAAAATGTCTTGAAAGTTATTGTCAAGTCTAGTTTCCATTTTTTAGTTGAAAATTATACGGCCTTTCCCATGAGCCCTCGCTTCACCAGCAACTCACTCCTAGGTTCAGTAAATAGTTTAATGAATTAGGAACCTCAAGCAATGTGGATGTTAAGAGTCTGAATTCATTTACTGAGCGTTCCCGACAGGGGGCTGAATTCCTGACAATGCTTCTGGCATTTACCCGAGAAGAGAAAAAAAAAATGTAACGAGTGTAGTTAATGTAGGTATGATGATGCAGAATTTGGGGGTGCGTAACATGGGATGGGTGGAACGGATGGAAGCAGATATTTAAGGGCATCAGAACATAGAGGAGGCAGCCACACATTGGCAAATGACCGGGCAAATCTTCCGTGCCACCGTCAGCTTTACGAGGTCAAGGGCAACACTTTTTCTCCCCAGCTGAAACATAGCTCAGAAACCTGTTGCTCAGTGAATGCAGGAGAAGCAACACACAGGGCTGAGGGGGAGGTAGCCCATATAAGAGTGAGGAGGAAGACCGAGTTTCGGGGTTAAGGCTGTGTTCTCAGGAAATTTTTTTTTTGTATTTTTCTGAAGCTGGAAACGGGGATAGACAGTCAGACAGACTCCCGCATGCGCCCGACCGGGATCCATCCGGCACGCCCACCAGGGGGCGATGCTCTGCCCACCAGGGGGCGATGCTCTGCCCCTCCGGGGCGTCGCTCTGTCGCGACCAGAGCCACTCTAGCGCCTGGGGCAGAGGCCAAGGAGCCATCCCCAGCGCCCGGGCCATCTTTGCTCCAGTGGAGCCTCAGCTGCGGGAGGGGAAGAGAGAGACAGAGAGGAAGGAGAGGGGGAGGGGTGGAGAAGCAGATGGGCGCTTCTCCTGTGTGCCCTGGCTGGGAATCAAACCCAGGACCTCTGCACGCCAGGCCGATGCTCTACCACTGAGCCAACCGGCAGGGCCTAGGAAATTGTTTTGACAAAGGAGGCGGGTAGACTTCCAAGCTGTAGGCACGTCCAGTCCCCACTCAAGAGTAGATGCAGCCATTGCTTTGCCCCTTGGCTTGCAGGTTGTAAATGGAGTGTGGTCTCTTCCTCGTTGACATGTTTCTCTCCTGGGGTGGTTACTCCATATATGCCGCAGATAACCCTGTCTTTTCCCTGCTCCCGAATGCTCTATGGCTGTGACACGCGTCGGCTCTCTGCCACGTCCCCCATCTCACCATCTGTCCAAATTCAGCCCGTCCCTTTGTGCTTTTAAAGCTTTTGACTTTTATTTTTACAGGTCGTGAATCACACCTTCTCTGTATAGTTTACAGCTTTTTCTTACTCAACAGTTTACCATGGGTACTTATTCATCTGGCTTGTTTTAATTGTCTGAACTCTGGAGTAACAATGCGCCATCATTTCATGCTGTCCTTTTATTATTAGTAGTAGTAGTATTATTAATTATTGTTATTATTGACTTTAGAGAGAGAGAAATGGAGGCAGAGAGAGAGAGAGACAGGAACACCCATCTGTTCCTGCATGTGCCCTGACTGGGGATCAAACCAGCAACCTCTGTGCTTCAAGACAAGGCTCTAACCAGCCGAGCTATCCAGCCAGGGCTCAGCCCATCTTTTGAGATTCAGCTCAAGTACCACCTCCTTCACAGAGTGACCTTTAAACCCGTGAGGACTTTCACATTCGACATCTTTTACACACACATGCTGGATCTGTGTTCTACAGTGGTCTCTGTTTTACATATCTGTGTGCCATCATAATTTTTTTTTTAATTTTTTTATTTTTCCAAAGTTGGAAACGGGGAGGCAGTCAGACCGACTCCCACATGCGCCCGACCGGGATCCACCTGGCATGCCCACCAGGGGGGTGATGCTCTGCCCATCTGGGGCATTGCCCTGCCGCAATCAGAGCCACTCTAGCGCCTGAGGCAGAAGCCACAGAGCCATCCTCAGCGCCCGGGCCAACTTTGCTCCAATGGAGCCTCGGCTGCGGGAGGGGAAGAGAGAGACAGAGAGGAAGGAGAGGGGGAGGGGTGGAGAAGCAGATGGGCGCTTCTCCTGTGTGCCCTGGCCGGGAATCGAACCCGGGACTCCCACACGCCAGGCCGACACTCTACCACTGAGCCAACCAGCCAGGGCCTGCCATCGTAATTTTTTGAACGCAGAAGCTGTAACGCAATTTTCCTTTCATCCACGTGGTACCTGTAAGATGACAAGTGCAAGGTATTAAACACCATAATCCCGTAGTTGCAAGAACTCTCTTAAACATATTTCTCTTTCCAGTGCTGGGCACACAGAAGGCGCTCAATATATATCTATTTACATGAATGAATGTAAGAATGAATGGCTCAGTTCAGCTTGGTTCTCTCCATTTTTGGAATGTTTTCTTCACCCCTGACTCCAATTATTTGAATTAAAATGTGACATCCTTTACCCCCCCCCCCCCCCCTCTCTTGGCTAAGACTGTTCTTACAGAAGATCGCATGCATGTGATGTTTTGACAAGAGAATCTATTAATAGCACAGAAAGAAAAAAAAAATGAAAGCCAAGTGAAAATCCCATAAGTAATTTTTTTTTTTTTTTTTTTGAAGAATGGGAAACTACTTTCATGCTAAAAAACAATCCCACAAATTAATTCGCAGGTGAAGGCAGGAAGGGAGCCGGCCTCTCTGGGTTCAGAACTAGCCCAGGAGCGGGGAGCGGGGGTGGCAGAGGCCACACTTGAAGAATACTAGAAAAGACTTCGTAACAAATTAGACTCCGAATGCAACTGCTCCTGGTGTTACAGGCCATCATTATGCACGGCTACGGAATGCTAGTATGCATTCATAATCAAGATCAGCGGCACCTTCTAGGGAAAAAAATAGTCTTCTTTTAATTAACTTAAATTTTTTATCAAATTGATAGAAAAGCTCTTATCCTGTCTTTTTTTTTTTTTTTTTTACTTTCAAGTATTCTGTGCATGGGCCTAGTTTATCCCTATAAGTTGGTATTTTGAAATATTTTGAGACAAATGAGAGATATAGAGAAACATCAATTTGTTGTTCCTCTTATTTATTCATTCATTGGTTGATTCTTTTCTTCTTATTTTTTTAAAAATTGATTTTAGAGAGAGAGGGAGAGAGAAGCATCAACTCATTGTTCCACTTAGTTGCTCCATTTAGTTGTGCGCTCGTTGGTCGCTCCTCATGTGTGCCCTGTCCAGAGATCAAACCCAGGGCACCCCGGGAAGATGCTCTAGCCACTGATATACCTGGCCAAGGCCATAGAGTGGAGGGATTCAAAAGTCAGAGAAACCCAGTAGCTGGCACAAGGCCCCTCTCCACCCCAAAGCCATTTATTGAGCAACTACTATGTACCAGGCCTTCTGATGAGCACTTGGAGAGACCAAGATGAGGACAGGTCAGGCTCTATTATAGTCCCTCATTTTTCTCAATTATTCTTTGGCAGTTTATTTCACGAGTCCTCAAAGCTAGAGGCACATCTTCGGCACTATTGTCAGAAAATCTTTATTGCAGCTAACCCTAACCATCCTGGTTTGAGGGCATACTAACCCAAGCTCCCTCCTTTCTCATGCGTGGTGCATGTGCCGGACCAGGGAATACAGTTCCCCGTGGTGTAGAGAACCCAAACTTTGAAACCTTTGTAGGGGATTGAAGCTTCCATTTAGGGCCTGTGTGTTGTGATTTCATCTAAAAACTCTTTGACTTAATTCTGTCAACGCGTTTCTGGGTATTAAGTCTGTTCCTAATACCCATGGCAGTGGCGTGTTTACCCTGAGGGAGGTTCCCGCTCCCTGAGTGGTGTTTCTCACCAGACCTCCCTGCAGACTTCACGAAGAGACTGGAATAAACATCGAGACACCAAGGCTTGGGTGTGTGAATCACAGAAACTTGTCTGTCATTTCCAAGGGTCCCCTTATAATGCCTGGGTGGAAATTCACTGACCATGGGCTACATTGTCAGACCCTCACTCCATCTCTGTTATTAAAGAGGACAAAGAATTAAAGTTGAGGGTGTTGGGGATGGCCCAGGAAGATGAGTCCATGTGGGTAGGGTGAGACTTACGAAGGAAAAATAAAGTGATGTATCAGTATGAGTGATATCTTAATTTTTGTCAAACTGACATGGAAACCATGTTTGGGTGTGATCTATTGGGCAATGTGTTCTATCGCGCCATTTTTTCAAGTCACTGCCACGGGACTGTCCCCATAACTATTTGTTCCCACATCACTTCCTGCAGTGGCACCTGCTAGAGCCCTTACATATAAAAAAAAAGCCCCACCAAATGCAGCCAGGTAAGATTGAAGGTCTTCTCAGACATGGGGCAAAGAGGAGTTAAACAGTTTGTAAGAGAAAGATAATCAAGGAGTGAGTCTATAGAAATACTTTGATGGATTATATGGAGGCAATTTTCTGATGTTAATAATGTGGGTGGAAGACAATGTTTCTGATATAGAGATGTCAATTCATCGTGCAGACTCCATTACAGAGGACTACAAAAGATCCGTTGATTTGAGCATTGCTTACAGGAGCTATCCGCGCGTGGGAACAGGCCCCCTTCCTTGAAACCGGGACATTGTACTAAGTGAAGGCTCATTCGGATGAAATAGATACCATTACAGGAATGTTAGAAATAGCAAGAAGCCATGTGGCAAAGTTCGGTCACCTTGTAGTGCTAGTCCCCGGTTTGGATGTTGCAAGTAAATATCGCCTTTTACTACCGAATCCCCTTGTGCTATACAAAGGCAATAATTGTGTCTTTATTTTTTTAATTTATTATTTATTTATTTATTTTGTATTTTTCTGAAGCTGGAAATGGGGAGAGACAGACAGACTCCTGCATGCTCCCGACCAGGATCCACCCGGCACGCCCACCAGGGGGCGACGTTCTGCCCACCAGGGGGCGATGCTCTGCCCCTCCGGGGCGTCGCTCTGTTGCGACCAGAGCCACTCTAGCGCCTGGGGCAGAGGCCAAGGAGCCATCCCCAGCGCCCGGGCCATCTTTGCTCCATTGGAGCCTCGCTGCGGGAGGGGAAGAGAGAGACAGAGAGGAAGGAGAGGGGGAGGGGTGGAGAAGCAGATGGGCGCTTCTCCTGTGTGCCCTGGCTGGGAATCGAACCTGGGACTTCTGCACACCAGGCTGATGCTCTACTACTGAGCCAACCGGCCAGGGCCCAATAATTATGTCTTTAAAAAGCAAAAGAGACCTGATCTGTGGTGGCGCGGTGAATAAAGCGTCGACCTGGAAACACTGAGGTTGCCAGTTCAAAACCCTGGACCTGCCTGGTCAAGGCACATATGGGAGTTGATGCTTCCTGCTCCTCTCCCTTCTCTCTTTCCTTCTCTCTCTCCTCTCTAAAATGAATAAATAAATAAATAAAATAAAAATTAAAAAAAGCAAAAGAAATACCCATTGGAAACATTATTTTGGCCTTGGTTTTTTTGTTTGTTTGTTTATTTGTTTTGTTTTTTTTCTATTTTTCTGAAGCTGGAAACAGGGAGGCAGTCAGACAGACTCCCGCATGCACCCAACCGGATCCACCTGGCACGCCCATCGGGGGGCGATGCTCTGCCCATCCGGGGCATCGCTCTGTTGCGACCAGAGCTACTCTAGTGCCTGGGGCAGAGGCCATGGAGCCATCCCCAGTGCCCTAGCCAACTTTGCTCCAATGGAGCCTTGGCTGTGGGAGGGGAAGAGAGAGACAGAGAGGAAGGAGAGGGGGAGGGGTGGAGAAGCAGATGGGCACCTCTCCTGTGTGCCCTGGCCGGGAATTGAACCCAGGACTCCTGCAAGCCAGGCCGACGCTCTACCACTGAGCCAACCGGCCAGGGCTGGCCCTGGTTTGATGGCTTTGTTGGTTAGGGCATTGTCCCAGAGCACATAGGTTGCAGGTTTGATCCCAGTCAGGGCACACACAGGAAGCAGCCACTGAATGCACAACTGAGTAGAACAACAAATGAACGCTTCCTTTCCCCCTCCCCTCTCTCTCCCTTCCTCTTTCTCTCTAAATATCAACCAATCAATAAATTAAAAGTAAGTCCAGCTGGACAGCCCGGTTGGTTTGTTGGTTGGAGAGTTGCCCCGAAGCGCAGAGGTTGCCAGTTTGATCCCTGGTCAGGACACAAACAGGAGCAGTTCGATGTTCCTGTCTCTCTCACCCTGTTTCTCTCTCTCAAAATGATGATGATAATAATAACCATAGTGAAATAAAAATAATTGCAGTGATGACCCAATA
This sequence comes from Saccopteryx leptura, assembly GCF_036850995.1. Lineage (NCBI taxonomy): Eukaryota > Metazoa > Chordata > Mammalia > Chiroptera > Emballonuridae > Saccopteryx > Saccopteryx leptura. The sequence goes on along the minus strand of NC_089515.1, from coordinate 52,122,804 downwards.
AAGCACTTTTTTTAAGTCAATTTGTAAATCTAATTCTCATTCATTTTTTTTTTTTCAAATATGTCCTACATTGAAAAATATTTATAGCCCTTGATTATTTTTTCCTAACAAGAAAACCCAGGCAGAGCTAATGCAAGATGCGACCTTCTTTTTCTCCCCTAAGTAGGATTAATGATGATGTGAGTTTCCTTGTGGAAGAAGATTCTCTTTGCCACCAAGCTGGTATGAACTTCCCGTTCAAAAGGGGCTATACTGTCAACACGACACTTGAACAAGCCACCAATGTGACTGGGAAACATAGACTTCACAATCCATGTCAATGTGTTTCACGTGATCTCAGTCCCAAGAAGTGTGCGGGAGGAGCGTCAACACAGTTGGTTAAGTTTGTTTCACTGGACAGAGAGCTCAGCATGAGAATTTGGATTATATCATAAGAATAAGGTGACACCAGGTGCCTTCAGGTGACACCAGTTACCAGACATTCAAGTGGTGGGTGCCAGCCAAATTCTTATTTCACCACCACCAGCAAAATGTGCTACAAATAAAAGAAAAAGAATAAGAGAAGACTCCAACCCAATGTACATTGTTGGGATGACATTGTGCTGTCATAAATGTATCATCTCAAAATAGGGTTGTGCAGATTAATTTTGAAGGACGCCTGTGAATAGTAATAATTCTTTTTCACTGTCCAATTGTGATAATACTTCTGACTCTCAAATTTCATATTTCTAATGGGAACACCACACAATTAGCCACGTTTATCTTCTCAATGGACTTTATAGCTTCACGATTCTCCAATACACGCGAGATGGCTGTGTTCGTCTCTTCTGCTCCTGTCCTTTGGAAATTCTCAACGGCTCTTTAACAACCCTTCTAGTTTTTCCTTTCAACCTCCTTCAAAAATGAAGAGGCCCACTCCCTTTCTTCTTAGGAAGTTTATTTTGTAGAACTACTATTCACTTTGACGTTTATTGTACGATTTGGAATGACATTTTCTTAAGCACCTGCTGCATTTGAGAGAAGAGTAGGATGTCAGCATCTGAGAATGAAAAATAAAGCACTTTTTTTAAGTCAATTTGTAAATCTAATTCTCATTCAGTTTTTTTTTTTTTTTTCAAATATGTCCTACATTGAAAAATATTTATAGCCCTGGCTGGTCAGCCCGGAGTGTGGAAGTCTGGGCACACAGGAGAAGCGACCATCTGCATCTCCACCCCTTTCCCTCTCCTTTCTCTTTCCCTCTCTCTCTCTTCCCCTCCCACCGCCATGGCTCAGTTGGAGCAAGTTGGCCCCAGGCGCTGAGGATGGCTCTTAGGTCTTTGCCTCAGGCACTGAACTGGCTTGATTACCGAGGAACAGAGCAGCAGCCCCAGATGGGCAGGGTATCGCCCCTTAGGTGGACCCTAGTTGGGGCACATGCCAGGTGGACCCTAGTTGGGGCACATGTGGGAGTCTGTCTCTCTGCCTCCCTGCTTCTCGCTTCAGAAAAGTATTGACGTGTTTTCCATGTGGACCCTATGTCATGGAAGTCTATTTAGTGGGTGTAATCAAACAGAGTGAGATGAGACTGTGAAGGGACCACAGTGTTTGATCTTTTCATTATGGCCGGAATGCCTGACCACTTGGTCACATGACTCTCCCATCTCTTCACTCTACTCTCAGGCTGTGAATACAACTTATTTTCTTTTTCGCTACTCAATAGCCAACAGTATCTTGAATCTTGAGGAAAAAAAAAATCCCTACTCTTTTTTGTGACTTTGTAAAAGTATTTGAATTGACCCAGGAGTTATCCTCCAAAAGTGGAGACGAAATGGAAGCAAAGTATGAACCGTATGAAACCTCCTTCCAGGTGCCTAAGGAGGCCAAGTTGCTGTGCTTGGGGTGACCCCCTTTCCGCTTGGGGTGACCCCCTTTCCGCTTGATGAATGTGAATGAAGGGTTGTGCAGTTGACGGGTCAGGTTCACAATCACAATGTGCTCGTTACACTAAGATCTCCCATCGAAGCCAATGGATTTCTGTCTTCAACAACAGAGAGGATGTGAACCTTCTTCTTGGGAAGACTTGAAAGATAAGTCACACTTTCTGAAGAAAAGTCGGCTAATTATTTTTTCATTGGCATTAACTTCTAATGAGTTAAGGTAATTAATACACCTCGGTAAAAATTGGGGGATGAAGAATTAGCTGAGGGGTTAAAAAGTGTTTTTGCATTTGGTGCCTCAGGGAAGAAGGTTACCCTGAGCCAATTAAGCATTTTGGTCTCTAAATATTATTTCCTAACTGAAGCATTTAGATCTAACTTCTGCATGAAAAATACAGGGATAGTCTTGATATTTATAGCACATTGGTGGGCAAGTGAGGCTTAATGTAGAGTTTATGTACTTTCTTTTATAAAATAGTTTATGAGGCCCTGACCAGTTGGCTCAGTGCTAGAGTGTCAGCCTGGCATGTGGAAGTTCCAGGTTTGATTTCTGGTCAGGGCACACAGGAGAAGTGACCATCTGCTCTTCCACCCCTCCCCCTTCTCTCTCTCTCTGCCTCTCCCACAGCCACGGCTTGAATGGTTTGAGCAAGTTGGCCCTGCATGCTGAGGATGACTCTATGGCCTTGCCTCAGGTGCTAAAAATAGCTTGGTTGCCAAGCAACAGAGCAGTGGCCCCAGATGGGCAGAGCATTTTCCTGTAGGGAGCTTGCCAGGTAGATCCTGGTCAGGGTGCATGTGGGAGTCTCTCTGCCTCTAGCCTCTCACTTAATGGGAAAATAAAATAAAACAGTTTATGAAATTAAAGCAGTGTAGCACACAAAACATTTAGAATACCAAGTGAATTAAATGCATTAAGATGAAGGGTGCTATAGAGCGTGATCACCAAGGGGGCTCAGGGCAGATTCATCATTTATCTTATAAAGGGTCCAAGGAGCAAATTACAGGGGTCCCCAAACTTTTTACACAGGGGGCCAGTTCACTGTCCCTCAGACCGTTGGAGAGCCGGACTATAAAACAAAAACTATGAACAAATCCCTATGCACACTGCACATATCTTATTTTAAAGTAAAAAAACGAAACGGGAACAAATACAATATTTAAAATAAAGAACAAGTAAGTTTAAATCAACAAACTGACCAATATTTCAATGGGAACTATGCTCTTCTCACTGACCACCAATGAAAGAGGTGCCCCTTCTGGAAGTGCGGTGGGGGCCGGATAAATGGCCTCAGGGGGCCGCATGTGGCCCGCGGGCCGTAGTTTGGGGACCCCTGGGCAAATATATGGTGATGGAAGGAGACGTGACTTTGGGTGGTAACCGCACAAATGCAATTTACAGAAGATGTATCCTAAAATCTCACACTTGGAAACTATATATAATTTTATCATTGCTCCAATAAAATACTATTAAAAATTAAATTAAAAAAAAAAACACCACGAATCAGTAGCAGACCAAGCACACACTGAATAGATACGTGTTCCTGATGACAGACTCTTGGCCCCACGCAGGCGTGTGGGACCCCCACGGTAGTGGCACTTTGAGCTTCAGAAACCAAAGGCGCAGTGGAAACTCAAGGTCAGGTTTTATTCTGGTTCTTAGGGTATCATCATAAAAACCTAGTCAGCCAGGATAAGCCTAGTTTTCACCGAATTTTCAGTTTAACCGAGAGTCATCCAAAATGTGTCCTTGTTTTAACACCTGTAGCTTAAAGCGGCCTTACGGGTCTCCAGTCACTTTCCTGCTATAGACAGGGTGGGCAAGAATCGAAGTCTGTTCAAGGGCTCTTCATTGTGTGAAGACTTTATTTTTCACTCTGAGTAGAGGACAGGAGAAAGAATAAAGACTAGCAAGACGTGATTGTCTCCTCGTTGTCACCAGCCTGCTGTGTCTGGCATTTCACACCTTGTAAGGCAGTGCTCTCTTCTCTGTAACAGAGAGTGCGGCTGGCCCCACCCACCTTCCAGAACTATCAGGAAAACGCATGCACTTCGGTTAGCATGTAGCATCATAGGAATATTAAAGAGTCTGTGGCTAGAGAAAGCACGCAGAGATAGATACTAACCCTAGATTATTATACCTTCGGGGGGTTTTGCGTTTGATTCATTTTTTAGTGTTTTTGTGAATTCTTTGCCTCAGCATGAAATTTTTAATAACTTGCATCTGTTACCTAGAAGGGTAATTGGAAAATTATATCTGCCAATAATCAAGGATTGAACTTAAAAAAAAAAAAAAAGGTTTCCTCAGCTACCGTGGAGTGAGTCTGGGTTATGTCCCAGATACCACATTGAACCATCTGTGACCTCACTCCCATTCAAGAGACAGAGACAGTCCTGATTTCCTGCTTCCTACCGACAATGGAGAGCTCTCTTCTGGCTCTTTCCTTGTGCAGGGGAGGGAAGAGGGCACTGTGAGCCTGTCTGTGGACACTCCTTACCGCGTACCTCTCCGACACCTGTCCTGTCCTTCCCACTGTAAGTTATTAGCATAAACAATAAATGAAAATGGAGTTCAATTTTAGAAAGGAAAGAACTCTGATTTAGAGCCTGCTTATTGTCTTACTTACTGATACGAAGTCAGTAGCAGAAGACAAAAACAGGAAGCTCCAGTTCTGGGCAGGTGGCTCAGACGGTTAGAGCATCGTCCCCATACACCAAGGTTGTGGATTCAATCCCCGGTCAAGGTCCATCCAAGAGTCAAGAGTCAACCAGTGGATGACTCATAGGGTTCTTTCCATTATATGACTCAATTGAGTTTTTCTTTTCCTATATCAGGTCAGTTGTGGAATTTTATCTATAAAAATATATATAATATTTATTCCCCTTCCTTGAACATTTTGTGATTCTATTTCATAGATTTTTTTACTTTTGTACCTGAGACTTTCATGTAAAAAAAATACTTATTTCACTGTATCTTATAGAGTTATTCAGCATAAATGTATAACTTTCTTTGTTTATTTTTTAATTTAAAAAATTTATTGATTTGAGAGAGAGAGAGAGAAAGAGAGAGAGACATTGATTTGATGTTCTAATTATTTAGGCATTCATTGGTTGATTCTTGTATGTACCCTGAGTGGGGATCGAACTCACAACCTTGGTATTACAGGATGATGTCCCAACTATCTGAGCTACCCGGCCAGGGCTCCTTTGTTGTTGTTTTGAAACTCTGTGCCACTTCCTGCCCATACAACAAGAGCGTGTTGGAGGTATAATGCAGTCCGTCCTATCAGATCCCCAAGAACAGAGGCTCTACCATTACAGCGGTGCGAGTCTCCGTCTCAGAGCGCAAACGTCCTCCCCCCACTCCAGCTCCGCCTGGGATGCTTTCTGGAATCTATCATTTAGTCTGTGGGGCCACCCCAGGGGATGCTTCTCACTGTCACACTGTCTCAGCACAAGTGCATTTTACAGTGATTTCCCGCAACTTGAAGAGTGACATTATCACAGTGGGGGTTCCTGGCGTCACCTTCCAGGAGGGGACCTTGTCCCACGCGGGTCAGCCTAGATGGAGTTTAAAGTGGTATTTAGTCACTAACACTGCAAATTCAGGGAGGCACAGAGCGAGGGCTACAGCCCTGCAAAGGTGTGATGCCCCGCAGATCAGAGCCCAGGACGGTGGCGCATGCGTGTGTGTGTGTGTGTGTGTGTGTGTGTGTGTGTGTGTGTGTGTTCCTGCCTGTTTCAAGGAGTCGGTGGAGGTTTCTTCACACTAATTTCTGTGTCAACAGGTTGGAGAATGAAACAGCCAATTGACATTTCGCATAATAGCCTCAAATAAATAAAAGAGTAAGATGTAACACGTAGATACAGGTATTGATCTAGAAAGAGGTAGATACGTTTCCCAGGACTGCTGTAACAGAGGTCCCCACAGTGAGCGGCTTGAAACCATGGCAATGTGTCGTCTGAGGAGGGGGCACAAGAATCCTGAAATCGACATGTCAGCAGGGACATGCCTCCTCTGACCATTCTAGGACAGTCTTTCTCTGAATCGTCCCCGTTCTGGAGTCTGCCAGCCGTCTTTGCGGCTTCCCAGCTGGCAGACACCTCACGCCGGCCACTTGGCCATCTCCTCCCTGCCTGTCTGCCTCTACGTCTGGGGTACACACCAATTTCTGCTGCCAAGTCCCGGGTTGTCCCATTTGTCAAAGACCAGAAATGAAAGCCCTACCCTTCTGATATTTTACACCAGGTCTCCTCCTCTTGTCCCGCTTTTCAAGTTTTTTTAATGTGTGGTAAGTTTGTTTGAGGGTTTGAGGTTTTTTAGTTATAAAAATAGTACAGGTGCATCCTACGCTACGAGGAGAAAATTTTAAATTAAAGAAGTAAAACAACCAATCATAAACCTACACTTGGCAATGAATTCTTTTTGATATTTTCATGTATTTCCTGCTGATGTTTGTAATTGAGCAGTAAATTATTTCCAGGAGCCTCTTGAAAATTTGTTTGTAATGTTTTTTTTTTTTTTATTTTTCAATTACAGTTGACATTCAATATTATACTAGCTTCAGGTGTATCTTATATTTTTATATTTTTAAATGAAAGATGTAAATATAAGTTTCTCATGCCATCAAATTCTTTAGAAACCTTTTTTATAACTGCAGAGTATTCTACTCTATGTTTTTTCTATGATGCACATAGTAAGTTCCTAAAGTTAGAGACAAAGGTGTTGCTATCAGTGGCCATTATAAATAATGCTTTGGTGAACATCTTTATGTTAGAAAGAGTTGCTCTTACTTCATATTGTTCATCCTTTTTTGTCCATCTTCTAGACTTTATCAGACTAAGAATAAAGTAAATCAAACTATATTAAACCTTTTAGTGAATTATAGCCGACTTACTCATTAGAAGTTCTATGTCGAGGTTGATATGCATAAACATGTCATATAGAACGCATAAACATTTTTTAAAAAATAATTAAACTGTCTTTCCTAATGAACTTAGAACCAATGAGAAGGGTCAAAAAATAACAAATTCTGGTTCAAGCCAACTGTAGCCCTGTATAAAAATGTAAATAGTCCTTTAGGCACATGCTCAGTTATTTTAAGGAAAATGTTCAGTTCCTTAGATTTTTCTCTCCTTCCCTCTGTTGTCTCCCAAATCATACATAGGGGAAAGAGACTTATGTCACCTCATGGTGGCCAGAAATCGGGGAAATTGAAGGTCAGACTAAGCCCTGTGGATTTTTACGGGGCCCTAAGGACTAGTTCTGGCCCACTGCTTAGCTTGGGCACCACAAGGACATTTCTGCCTCTTAGCTTCTTAGAATCACAAGCTGATACCTACAGCCTTGGCCATTCGGCCCCTGTCGCAAAGGCCAAGCTTGATGTGCAAACTTGACCTTCTCTCGTGCCTCCGCTGAGACACAAAGGCACCTCTGGGTGCGAAGGGAACCAAGGACCGGCCTCAGAGACAGGGGAGCATTACCCTAGACTTCACTCCCTGCCTGCTTTCGGCCCCTGGTGCCTGCTGCCACTTCTGCACCATCATGTAGGAAATGGGTGCCAGTAAGGAGTCACCTAAGAAGAAAGTGCCAGCGTCCCCTAACATGCTCCTAGAGAAACATGTCCCATTCTGTGCATCAAATTCAAAGCATCACCTTTTCTCCCCCGTCCCAGTGAAGCTCAGAAGGGGAAGAAGCAGTATTCTCTTTTCCTGACTTACCATTGTTTTCCTTCTTTTGCCCACAGGCCCCGGGCTCAGAACTGGTGGGCAAGGACTTTTCACTTCTTCTGCATGTCCTCTATTTCTTTTTTTTTTCCCTTTAGTTGGAAAAGGGGAGGCAGACAGACTCTCGCATGCGCCCGACCGGGATCCACCCGGCATGCCCACCAGGGGGCGATGCTCTGCCCATCTGGGACATTGCTCTGTTGCGACCAGAGCCATTCTAGCGCCTGAGGCAGAGGCCACGGAGCCATCCTCAGCGCCCAGGCCAACTTTGCTCCAATAGAGCCTTGGCTGCGGGAGGGGAAGAGAGAAACAGAGAGAAAGGAGAGGGGGAGGGGTAGAGAAGCAGGTGGGTGCTTCTCCTGTCTACCCTGGCCGGGAGTCGAACCCGGGACTCCTGCACGCCAGGCCAATGCTCTACCACTGAGCCAACCGGCCAGGGCCTGCATGTCCTCTATTTCTACCCAGTAAAAGTAAGAGACCACGTCTGCCTGGCTTCCCTCTGTCCAAGGTGGACAGATGGGAACTTCTTCCGCACCCCACCGCTTTGCCAAAGTCCAGCTGGCGGACCCACTGTCTTGTAGCAGAGACGTAAGTCTCCTTTTATTTATTTTTTTATTTATTTGTATTTTTCTGAAGCTGGAAACGGGGAGAGACAGTAAGACAGACTCCCGCATGCGCCCGACCGGGATCCACCCGGCACGCCCACCAGGGGCGACGCTCTGCCCACCAGGGGGCGATGCTCTGCCCCTCGGGGGCATCGCGCTGCCGCGACCAGAGCCACTCTAGCACCTGGGGCAGAGGCCAAGGAGCCATCCCCAGCGCCCGGGCCATCTTTGCTCCAATGGAGCCTTGGCTGCGGGAGGGGAAGAGAGAGACAGAGAGGAAGGAGAGGGGGAGGGGTGGAGAAGCAAATGGGCGCTTCTCCTATGTGCCCGGGCTGGGAATCGAACCCGGGTCCCCCGCACGCCAGGCCGACGCTCTACCGCTGAGCCAACCGGCCAGGGCCAAGTCTCCTTTTAGAGGTCAAGGCGTGAGCGGGAGCTCTTCCTTTCTCTTCCCATTCCTGCCCTGCCCATTCTAGTTCTCTTACGACCAGGCCGACAGCTAGCTTGCCCAGATTAGGGACAAGGCAAAGTACGCAAAACGGCGAGGGGACAAATCCCAGTCTAATGTGTAGCAATATTGGCCTCCAGGGCTCGTTGGGAACGCTGGTGACTCCCCAAGCTCCCGCCTGATCTCGCCAACCGGTGGTGCTCCTGCAGTCCCCGCCTCCAGGGCAGACACGTGCTTCCGAGTGTCTGCTCCCACCCGTGGGCCTGCCGCGAATACCCGGCGCTCCCCCTGCCTTGCTGTCTACTCGGGATCCCCTGGTGGCACGCACCATCCCTTCTCTCTTTCGTTGTATTGATTACCGTGATTACCACACTGAATTCCACTTATTCTCGAAGAGGGGTTGTTCCCATGGAAATCCCTTCGACCCAGGGTGCTTGGCAGAGGAATCCAGGAATCCTGCGCTTTAACAAGCGCTCGCGGACTAGTGGCGAACAGAATGGATGGAGCATGCGCAGACGACGGTCACGGAGGAATCCTCCGCGGCGGGTGCCGGCCGCAGCTTGCTGTGATTGGAGCAGCCCCCAAATGATGACGACGAAGACAGCAGAACCGCAACAAAGAGCACGCACGTGGCCCAGCATTCCCCCCCCCCCATGCAAACGACCCCTCAGGCCACCGCTGTGCTCGTGGCCGGGGTGTGTGAACTTGCCCGAACCCCGGCGGCCCATCTCGAATGGGAATCTAACAGAAAATGTAAATAATGGAAACAGGTCGCAGGTGCTGAAATTCACTACTGTGTTGACTGCCAGCAAAGCCTGACACTGCAGACCAGTGCCCGATGTGCTACAGAAATCAAATATTTATTACCTTCAGATTCTCCCCCAAGCTTTTTTTTTTTTTTTTTTTTTTTTGGTGGCAAAATAACAGAGCATCCGAATTTCAAGATAAACCAATCGGCACCGGCCTTTTATAGCTATTTTGTTAAATAATTCTCTTTAATGGTTTAAAGCTTTCCCGCGTATGGACACAACTTCATGAATTCTAAATAAACCTCGAAGCCAAAGGCAAGAAAGGATGGCAGTGCCGTCTGTCACAGATTAATCTGCCCTTGACTCATCACCAGGTACCTCAGCCTCCCCAGCTCCGAGGCGCTCAGAGCGTAGTTAGCCACCGTGGGGAACAGACGAGCGGTCAGCTTGGGACAAGGTTCCAGGTAGAAAGGGACAGGAACGGAGAGACTGGAACCCGTGATTGGAGAGCGTCCCGTGGGGACAGAGTGCTCGGAATCACTGACCTTCAGCTGAGGACGCCTCCCTTCCCTGCGGAACTCCCGGCATCACCAGCTAGACCCCGAGCTACCTGCTTGGGCTAGAGCTGGAGTCACGTGGTGTCTCCCACACGTGGAGACAGCAGACCTTGCAGCTCTAGAAAGTGGTGAGAAATAGTCCCCCAGGAAAACCTTCAGCGAATGACGGATCGCTGGGGTAAAAAAGCCTTTCTCCTTTCAAAGATGTCTGCGACTCTCTGGCTAGCTCAAGAAGGAAGGACTCGTGTGATTTCATCTTTGAAATAGTCACTTATTTCCTTTATTATTAACTAATGAAGACCCTAAGGTCAGACCTTTGGCCTGCCAAAATTTACATAGCTCATATTTACAAACTTTGCTCTTGATTTCACCACACACACACACACACACACACGTACATATATGTATACATATGTATGTATGTGTATGTATATATGTATATATTTTGGCTACCTACTTTCCAGTTCAAAATTTTATTTAAAGCGTATTTAAATATTTTGAAATGTGACCCACTATCACACACGCAAACTGTTAAGGAAGAGCGTTAGGTGGTATGCGATATGGCAAAGTCGTGATTGAATTTCGGGGGGATGCTGGGTGAATGGCTGCATCTGTGCCCTGCTCCCGGGGACAACATACTGGGTGACAGAGATCCAGGTAACAGCCTCCAGACCGGGGAACGCAGCTGGTTGGGCTCCAATTTCCTGAACTGGGCTGGCCCGGGAGATGTAACCGGATCCGAGACTTACACCTTAGACCCAACCACTAGGCCGAGGGTCAGCCTCTTCTGAAGAGCACGGCGAGCCCTCGTGTGAACTGAACCCCAGTGAAATCTTTCACAGGCAACAGATGGGAGCCACATGGGAAGAGAAAGAATAATAAAATCAGGTGTTGGGATGGCGATGGCTCTCTTTGGCCCATCAGCTCGTCTAAACCCCTTTGTTAGGATTTCCATAAGGATCTTCCCTGTGTGATGATGATGATACTGATGATGATGACGACGACAACAACAACAACGATGACGATGGTATAATTGGCGAGACAAAGCAAGAAAACGAAACAAAGAGATGGCTAGGTGACTTTTTTTATTTTCCAGATAGAACATAAAGGGAAGATGAGAAAGATTTTTGTCTAATTAAGAAATACCAGTGAGCATTTAAACAAAAAAATGGCATTCAGGAAATAAAGTCATGTAACCAGGTATTTAAAATACGAATTTTTTAAAGCAATTCAATAGCTTCAACACCTAAAAGAGGAGCTGGGACAAATGATCATCTTACCCATCTTCCGGCGGGGTCTTTGACCTTACAAAATCAACACACTTCTCACACCTAAGAGAGCCTGCAATTTCTGGAGGAGGAGGCCCTGGTGGAATGTTGGAGGGTTTTTTGTTTTGTTTTGTTTTGTTTTTTCATTTGAAACTAATATTTGAGCGTCAACTGAAAAGTCCCAGATGCAATTTCATAGTTTGTTGGCATGGTGGCCCACAACTGAGCATGGTCATAGGAATGTTCTCTCAAAGCAGTGACACTCATCTCCAAAAACATTTGATGTTCATCTCCAAAATCATTTCAAGAGTCACATGAAAATGAGGATAATGCCATCACTTTTAACATAATAAGCCATCAAACATTCTCTGTGTAATGCTAGGTGAGGAAAGATCTTTGGAGAAAACAAAAATAGTTTTGGCCATTTGAAAGAAATAAAATACATCTTCAGTATACACATCAACTCTTATAAATATAACCTTCATGGGAATATAAACTCTCCTATGTTCAGAAGGCCATCCAAACGACTTGAAGTAGCAAAAATAAGTAAAGGAAACTTCCTGATGATCTTGAATACATATTTGTAAATTATAGGGATGCTAGATCATCTGCAACAGAGAGGTGGTTACAATATGCAATCTCTACAGAAGCAATTCCTTTTCTAAGTCCAATACCATGAGCCATCATTCTGTTTCTGTGGATAGCATTACTATCCTCCGAATCATCCAAGTTGGAGAATGAGCTGTCCCTCGTGAACGTCAAAGTCATCGAGTCTTATTGATTCTCCCCTCAGCATGTGCAGTTATTTTTCTTTTTCTTTCTGTTTTTTTTTTTTTTTCATTTTTTCTGAAGCTGGAAATGGGGAGAGACAGTCAGACAGACTCCCGCATGCGCCTGACCGGGATCCACCCGGCACGCCCACCAGGGGCTACGCTCTGCCCACCAGGGGGCGATAATCTGCCCATCCTGGGCGTCGCCATGTTGCGACCAGAGCCACTCTAGCGCCTGAGGCAGAGGCCACAGAGCCATCCCCAGCGCCCGGGCCATCTTTGCTCCAGTGGAGCCTTGGCTGCGGGAGGGGAAGAGAGAGACAGAGAGGAAAGCGCGGCAGAGGGGTGGAGAAGCAAATGGGCGCTTCTCCTGTGTGCCCTGGCCGGGAATCGAACCCGGGTCCTCCGCACGCTAGGCCGACGCTCTACCGCTGAGCCAACCGGCCAGGGCTATTTTTCTTTTTCAAAAACCCTTGTGAATGTTGAAAGAACATCTCTTTTCTGGACTTTTTAACCTGCAACCTGTAATCAACCTCTGTTCCACTGAAATCCACCCTCCGTTAAAAGAATGGCTTGCTAAAACAACAGCATGATCATGGCAATTTCTACCCAAAAATCACTGACGAGTCCCCCTTTTCCACAGGATAAAGACCACCACACATCTAGTAACCACCTGAATGTTCAGAATTCCCTTCTCAATGCCTATACCAGAGCCAAGAGAGAGAGAGAGAGAGAGAGAGAGAGAGAATACACACGCGAGAGAGATATCAAATTAAAAACCACCTCAGAGACAAGTTTCAAAATGCAGCCCCTTACCGCCCCCTTCACAGAATCATAAGTCGCAATAACTCTGAATTCTACAGCAAAGAGCAGATTCAGTAGTCACCTCACATATTATTACCTCCTGCTCACCAGCCGGCACACCCATCCTCTTCCGATAGATTTCATCAATACAGGAAAACATGCTCTGAAGAGGAGAGCAGTTAAGCTTCATTAGTGTTTGACTCTCAAAGAAGAAAAAACCCTCAGGGATGATTTTTGTTTGTTTAGAACGTTTTCCTGGAAGAAGAGACTAGAAATAGCCCCTTTTTAAAGACCATCATGTGTTTGTGGGTGCGTACTAGATACACCGGCCCATGGGAAATAAACCCCACTCATGAAAGCACTGGGATCCGAGTGTCATAAATATGTTTCCGTATCTTTTTTGTTTGGGGGGGAAAAAAATGAAAAAGTACCAAATACAAGATCTGATCTGTGCTTTTCATCTGGAATATACTTAGCATAACAAATTTCCAGAGGACACAGCTGATTAGAGTAATTGGAGTCAGACTTATGTCTTACAAGTTGTGTGAGCTAACACGTGGGACCCCTCCTTTCTGTGCCTACTAATGGGTTAATAAGTCCACCTGTCCTACAGAAGAGTTGCCAGAGTTAAGTGAGATACACAACATAAATGGTTTAACACGGTACCTGTTGGTTATTATTCCTGTTAAATAACTGAAATCCCAGGGACAGAGAGGTCTTTGTAAGCCACAGCCTAGATCGGAATGGGTCCGAACAACAGAGTAGTTCAGAGCGGAGGTCTGGTCAGACTGTATGAGTTTAACACTCATGAACCTGATCCCACTGAGCCTAACTAACTCCAACTAACTAACTACCATATTTCCCTATGTTTAAAACGTTCCCATGTATAAGACACACCTTAATTTTGGGGCCCAAAATTTGAAAAAAAAAGTGTATTACATCAAGTTATTGAACTCGAGTTTTATTCATCATAAAATTCACACAACTTCTCATCACTGTCAAAACTCCCATCCATGAGCTTGTCCTCATCTGTGTCTGATGACGAATCACTGTCTTCAATAATGAGCGCAAAAACAAGCGCAAAAAGGCGGGAAATGCAAGTGAAAAAATCTACAACCACTGTGTAAGATGCACCCAGTTTTTAGATCCCAAATTTTTTGAAAAAGGATGCATCTTATACACAGGTATATACAGGTATATCATCAGGTTGCAAGACCTGGACAATCTACTTAATTTCTCTCTGGTGTAGTTTTCTAATTAGCGACACAAGGACAGTGGGCCCAGGCTGGGTAGCTCTGTTGGTCAGAGCGTTGTCCTAATACACTACGGTTCAGGGTTCAATCCCCAATCAGGACACATATAAGAGTCAACCAATGAGGCCCTGGCCAGTTGGCTCAGTGGTAGAGCGTTGGCCTGGGGTGCAGGAGTCCTGGGTTCAATTCCTGGACAGGGCACACAGGAGAGGCACCCATCTGCTTCTCCACCCCTCCCCCTCTCCTTCCTCTCTGTCTCTCTCTTCCCCTCCCTCAGCCAAGGCTCCATTGGAGCAAAGTTGGCCCTGGGCACTGAGGATGGCTCCATGGCCTCTGCCTCAGGTGCTAGAATGGCTCTGGTTGCAACAGAGCAATGCCCCAGATGGGCAGAGCATCGCCCCCTGGTGGGCATGCTGGGTGGATCCCGGTCGGGCGCATACGGGAGTCTGTCTGACTGCCTCCCCGTTTCCAGCTTCAGAAAAATACAAAAACAAAAAAAGTCAACCAATGAATGCATAAATAAGTGGACTAACAAATCAATGTCTCCCTCTCTCTCTCTCTTTCTCTCTCAAATCAATCAGTAGATTTAAATATAACAAGGACAGTGACAGTATTTTTCGGAGGCTGTTATGAGAACTAAAAGTATAACTGTGTTCAAAGAGTTTAAGCCTGTGTCAAACACTTGTAGCAGCTCTGTAAACAGCAGCTGGCATCATTCACTTATACCAAGAAGTTTTACTATGGCCCAACCTATGATAACATCATTCGGAGAAATGCCTGTACTGTACTTTTATACTCATGAACAAATGCTATCAGAAATCTGTGTGAAAAGGGGCGATGTTGAGAAAATTATCGTCTGGGGACAGGGCAGTCTAGAACCTTCGAAATCCCAGGACTGTAAGTATGAAATCACGGCCACGAATGCCTGGCGTCCCCCGCGGAAGGCCGAGCTCTCATCTGGGCTCACACGTGCTGCTTCTCTCCCTCCTGGGAGATGCCGTCTGTGCTCGGAGACCTTGGAGAGGCTCCGCACAGCGAGCGGGACCAGCTTCTCTTCTTCGCTCTCCTCAGTGCTCAGCAAGATTCAAATACCAACCCAGTACTCTGTAACAACAACAACAACAACAACGACCTGCAACCGTGGGTTGCATCCAACCGCAGTGTTTGGATGTGTTCCCGTAGCTGAGCACCGCGAAGTACAAGCTGGTCTACCATGTAGACCGAGACGGGAGCGTGGAGTATTTGTTTTGACAGGTCCGGCCCCACGGTGTTTGAGAATATGCTACCCTGGCTGTCTCCACCTTGGAGATTGGAACTACCCTTGAACGTTGATGGTGGAAATCGGCTCCCCGTGCAGAGACCTTGGTGGCTTCTCTTTGCCTACAGGGTGTGTCTGCCTTTGTTATTGTTGTTGTTGTTGTTGTTGATCTTAGAGAGAGAGAGACATCGATTTGTTGTCCCTTTTATTCATGCATTCATTGGTTGATTCTTGTGTGTGCCCTGACTGGGGATCGAACCTGCAACCTTGGAGTATCAGGCGATAACATCTGTCCTTAATCAAGTAGGTAAGGATCTGTGGACATGAGCTCCACTTACCCTCCTCCCTGCATGAACATTTTCTGCAGAATGGGACAATAACCTTTTCCTGACCGAGACTGTAAGAAAACAATCATTTGCGGTTGAATTATTTCAAGAAGTAACCTATTCTGTTTCTCTAAGTTATTCCTATTGGACGTTAACCTGTGGCGGTCTCTGGAAGGTCCTGCATCCAAGAAACCTGCTTGATTTGATTTAACTCAAACTCTCCAGACCTTTAGAGTCATAACCGATTGGATAGGCAGTTTTAAAAGAAAATATTATTCCGGGAAAGCGGTCTATATTTTGTCATGCCTGGTAACATGCACCTGGTCCCCGTTTTCCATCTGTGTGTACATAGATGGATGTGGTGTGGGTTTGTGTCTTCCCGAGTTGAACACCTCTCCCCACACCTGCGCCGCATACACACACACACACACACACACACACACACACACACACACACACACTGTTCTCCAGCACCTCGGCTCACACAAACATCCCATCCTCTTTTGTGCCATCTAGGCCAACAATGACTTCCCCTGCACAAGATGGCCTTGGCTCCTGCATGTATATAATTCCCTGCCGTCTACATCTGGGATTGCATTGTTTATAACCTTTTTTTTTTTTTTTTTTTTTTTTACAAATCCAAATTGAGAGTGTAAGTTTTTTAGAATCACTGTTTAGTGCGGCGGTGGGTGGACGGGGGGAACACCGGCTTTAAAGTCGGGAGGGTGGGCGCAGCGCCGAGCCCAATTCTGTTCTCCCCGGTGGTGGAAGTTCTGACACGCCTTTCCCCTCAGAGCCGCGTGTCCTCCGCAGAGCAGAGGTGGGTCCTTTAAGTTACAGGACCCGGGAAGCACAGGACACTCAACAGGCATCGTTAATACTGCCTTCGTCGCACCCCCGGGATTCCCAGCCCGGGGTCCTTTCTATCAGGGAGCACTCTCAGTCCTTGGTTTAATTGCTGGAATGACACTGTTCGCTCTCTGAAACAGTCCCTGGCTTCTGTCGTCCCATCTGTAATGTGTCAGGCGACAAGCACCGAGTGGAGATGAGAGGGCGCAAAACCGGGTGCCCGAGGGAGACAGGAGGCGCGTGGGGAGAGGCCCGGGGTTGGGGGGCGGTGAAGGTCAGCCTGCCAGGGCTCTGAGCGCCTGGCGCGGGCCCCCCTCCCTGGGCTGGGACGCTCTCCTCTCCGCCGGCGGCGTCTCTGCCCAGTGGCCGGGAAAACGGCACACAGATACCCTCTTGTGCTTCCCAGGGTTCCCTCTTCCCGGATCTGAAATGCCCACAGAACACGCCGATCTCCCCGTTACACTCGTCAGGCTCAGGGAATGCTCTCGACCCTCGACCCCCTCAGAAGGAACAGCCGGCCTCGTCATTGACCAGCTCGGCTTTGTCTTTTTCCAACACAGCACCTTGGTGAGAAAAAGAGGAGCCCTCCCGGGCGTCATGAATAAATACAGATTCCTCATTGTTTTTTTCCCTGTGCGGTGGTGTATTTGCGCTTGCGCTTGGATATAGAGGCAATAAATTTCCAGGGAAATGAAACGCACTTATCAGATTTCTCAGCGTCCACTTTCATATTAGGGACGAAGAAGTCAGTCCAACTGGGTTCAGCGTAGCCGTAAACCAATATAGGCGAGCTGCCGCGGAGATTAGGCCTTCGTCTTTGCATGCGTCAGCGTTCCGCCCTGGGCCGGAAGGGCTAACAATTTCTCGAGCTGTTATTTAATGATGCATAATATTTCTTTAAAATAATAAAATGGAATGCACACAGACAACATCGGAAAGATCAAATATTCTCTCTCAAAAAGGCTCAAGCGAGCTCGTTTTCCCTTTGGAAATAGATGTGAAGTCTCTACATTTCTAAGGCAGTAATTTTGTAATACCTTTGGTGATGCTGTAAGAAGCGCTAAAAACCACTATTTTATGAGACCATTTAAAGTTTCTCCTTTCGCCCCCCCCCAAAAAAAATTCTTATGTCAGCGTCTTTTTTAAAATTTGAGATCAAGTTCTAACCAACATCATTTTACTATGACTTCAATTTGCTTATCAGTACTTGCTTTTTTTTTTCCAACAAAATACCAAGTTTTGTATGAACTTCACAATGGTAAATAAAGTTATTTATGAGCAATGACCAGAAATGAATGTGCATGCAGCATTGCAGTCCGTGCTGGTTTGGAGAATGGAGAGTAAGGAGAGAGACATGGTGTAATTATCAGTATCTCTATTTCCTGCTCGGATTTTTAGACACCTGAGCATGCACGCACAAATGCACACAGTGAGCGTGGGCACACGTTACCACATATACTACCTATGCTTGAAATTCTAATGGAAGCTGTTAGCTGTGGCTCTCATTGAGCATAAGTAAAACGAGTAATGATGTTTGTTGCAAGAAGCTAGCAAATCACCGTTAAAGGCAACACATGGATCCACAGTTTCCAACCAAGGAGATGTTAGGCAGGAAAATCAGAAAGTAAAACCGGAGCTCAATCCTTCCCGGGGCTCCCCCTCCAAGCGCGCTGGGCTGCGAGCGTCGTTTACAAGCCTCGTTTTTAAGTCAGAGTTCCAGAGGTCCCGCATCCTTCTTGTGAAATGCAAACGGCTGCACGTTCATTTTAACCCTCCCCCCCATCTATTTTCTTAATGCAAGCTGTGATTGCTATTATATGGACACCTTCCACTCCAAGCATCTGCGCAGTGTCTAACTTGAACACTCAGACAAACAACTCCTGTGTTAAACTCCTGCAGCAGGAACCGCTTTGTTTAAAAAAAAACTTCAGAATTTCATCACTGCCCACAAAGACCATGTTTACGTACGCACTCGTAGCTTAGAAGAACGTTCAGAACCCGTACAAAAAAATAAAAGGAGTCTGTGAAATGGGGGGGCAAAAAAAGGAAAGGAAAATTAAAAATAAGAGAAAGAACGAAAGGGTAAGAGAAAAACAACAACAAAGGCTTCCTTTCGCCCCGAAGGAGCTGTGGTGAATTCACTGAGGACCGGGGGCTGATCTTCGCTGAACAATTTGTTTGAAGAACTTTGTTCAGTTACCTTTCATATGACAAGTTTGTTGTTTCTGACTCCCCATTTCAGATGTTCAGACACTGCTTACACCAAGTGTCGATTTATTGTTTCATTTCCATGCAAAAAAAAACACTGTTATCAAATAACAACTTTTCCTTATTCAGTGGGTGATATTTAAATTTTTTTCTTTTCTTTTTTTTTTAATTTCCTCTTTAAAATAGTCAACGCAGCCCCAAATCTGCCCAGAGCTCTAAATTAACCTGGAAAGTGCCTTAGAAAACCTGCCATATCAACGCCGGCCCTTTCCGGCCTCCGCCACTAGGAGGCACTGCAGCCTGCTTTATGAGGGGCGTGCAACCTGGGGACGTGAATGTTCCACACCACCGTGGCTCCAGTGTCATTCCCTATTTAATGGCTGTCAGTGAGGGGGAAAGACAACGTGGCGGGTAATTAAAACCAAATTGCAGGCAGGAGATGACTGCACAAGAATGATATTGTCATTAATACTGATTTAACATGCACCTGGGTAAGGTGAGGGAGCGCGGCGAGGGAATTCGCGCAGACGCCAGGGTTGCCTGATTTAAAGATGTAGTGTTTCCAGCTGAAGCATGTTTAAAGAAACTGAATAAAACCATCATATTATGACAGCAGAAATAAAAAGGAAACAAATGTCCTACATATGTCTGCTTAAAAAAAGAGAGAGAGAGCGAGGGAGAGAGAGGGGGGAAGAAAGACATAGCTTGCATTTCTTCCAGCTCAGCAAACAGAGCATGTGTTTGGTCTTCTGAAGTTCAAAAGTCTTTTTCCAGAAGGTTCTCTCTCTCTCTCTCTCTCTCTCTCTCTCTCTCTCTCTCTCCCCCCACCGTTGTTGGCTTCTCTCATATGGACTTGTAAGCTGTTTGTGTAGTTTTTCTATTTTCACAAGACTGTAGAGATGGAGCAGTTTTGGTTGAAACAAACACCACTGATTTACAAAACCTTATACCACGGGGGGGAAATTTTTCAATCCCAGAAACATTTTAGGAGAAGTATTTAGCTCCTGGGATTCAGGCTTGTTTTTGGTTTGTTTGTTTTTTTTCCATTCACAGGAATACCTCGTTAGAATGATTGGAACGAAAGACTGAAAATCAAAGACATGGTCAAGGACGGCTCTCATGTTGACCTTTCCCGCCCTCAAATAAAGAAGAGGCTTACTCTCATCTCAATGCTCCTCAGTGATAGCGCCTTTTTTTTTTTTTAGTGATAAGTGGAAAACCCCAGAAAGCCATAGTCAGAGCTCCAATGAAATAGCCTGTTTTATTTAAGATAGATGAAATAATCCGGTGGCTATTTTCCCATTAACTGAACCTTTCTGCGTTATGACCAAGTACAGAGGTTTGGGTCATGTACAAATAGATTTGAAGGGTCGTAGGTTGCTGAAGGCAGAAAGCATACCCCGATTCAGTGTGCTTATGGAGAAGGAGAAATGGTGTCGGTGCCAGTCCCAGAACTCAGAGGATGCCCCAAAAACCTATTCTGATTGATGAATCGCCTTGGGTTTCACCTTAAATGAAACGTGTGTGTTATAGAAGTGGTCACCCCTTCCGCCCCGTGCCAAAGGACGTGAATCATTAGGGATGTCACGAAGATTTTATAATCACGCTGTACAGAAAGCAAATTCAAAGAGCGTTCCTTGAGCAATAAAGAGCATGTTATAGGAAAGAGCTCACCACACAGGTTCAGCTAATCAGAGATAGTCCAAAGTCATGGTCGCTGGATCTAGCAATGGGAGTGGTTCTCACGCGCCAATCATGAATTACAGAACAGTGGTCAGACCTTCTGGGTTTGACCCCAATGCTGTGCTGTGGGCGTTTGTCATGCCTTTGGAATATACAGATCATTTCTGTGTTTGTTTGAGGGTTTGTGCCCTCCGTGGTAGCGATGGTGACTGGGTTCCGAGGCAGGGGGACATCCAGAAAGTGCAGCTAAACCCAGATAACATTGAAAAGAAATGGATAAAAGTTGGAATCACTGCCTCGATGGATGAAGACGCCCAGCCAGACCGACCGCAGGAGACGCCGATGGCTTCAGGGAGTGGTGGGTGGGTGGGTGGGCGGGTGGGTGGCGGCGCTGCGGATGCCGGACGGCACCTCGCTTTCCAATCCTGTCCTCACATCCGAACTGAAAACAGGCCGGGGCAGCTCATCCCCACTCAAGTCTGAGGATTATCTGGGATCAGCCGCTTTTATGAGGGGGAGACAGCAGAGATCTCCGTGGTCTCCCCGGAGAAATAACTTCAGAGACGATGAGTATCCTCACATTTCGGGCTGGGCGGGAAGACTGCAGGATCCAAAAGCCCAGTTGTTAAGACAACTCGCCTCACCGAGGTGCCTGCCAGGGACAAGGATGTGGAGGGAGACGGATGCTTTGTTACAATCGGTCTTGACTTGTCCCGGCCGGTCCAGACCCGGGGTACATGTGCTGGGGACCTGCCCAGCGATGACGGGAACAGCGTGCCAGCCCTCTCTCTGATTGTCACCCCGTGTACTTTGGGAGGGAGCCTGGCACACGTCACCGCTCGCTCGGACGGTTCTCCCAGGTTGCAGTGGAACAAATATAATTTTTCAGGAAGATGGCCGCTGCCAGAAGCCGGATCAGAAACGTCCATTTTAATTAAACATTTTACTTCCAATTACATCTCTCAGTGCGCACATGGTGACCCGGGCTTTGCACCGCGTGGACGTTCAACTCGCTGCTGCAGCCGTGCCTTTTCCCTACACGGGGACACTGGTGTTGACGAAAAGGACTCACCTAGGAAAAACTCAGTTTTTTTCCCCTCAGCTTGATGGATGGGGGAGTTCTTTTTGAAAAGGGAATAGTAGCAGCAGCACATCTGGATGTAAAGACAGGTTTGAAGATGTCTGAGAGCAGGGAACCCCCGGATTCACAAAGGCACAATCTTCTGACTGACAGCAGAGTGACCTGTGTTGTACAAATGCCCTTTATCCAGAGGAGAAAATGCTCTAGTTAAGCAACTTCACTGATATGTCGATGCCACAGCCAGCTTTAGAAATTTACGATCTTCATTAACAGCTACCCCAAAAAATGTATCTCATGTACCCTCTACACAGCAAAGACCACAGATGTGTATCCCTAACCCCCAGAAGCTTATAATACAAGACCCGTCTGCACGGATACACTCATCTGGTTTCAAAATGATCCATAAACACATTATTTCAGGGACGTTCTTTAGATGTCTGCAGATTAGGAAAATATCTTTGTCGCGACAAGATAGCGACCTCATTCCCGGGCCTCTGTGGAGCGCGCCACCTGAATTATTTATCACTGCAGGAAAGCAGGGAGGAACTTCGGGTCGGTATGCAGGTGCGGGGCCTTTCATTGGAAGCAGTTATAATTGGGGGATAGTACGGTTAGGGCATCGTCGTTTTAACGATGCATCTGAGAGGGGGTTCCCGGGGGGAAATGGCTCGTAGGAGACCATTTCATAGCATGGAAAGTGAATCCCGTGTGAGATGACCCACTCCCTCCATCCCCAAACTCAGACCCCTGTCTGGAAATGAAGCAGGAGCTGAAATTCCCCTGGACCCAATGCCCTCCCTGTTGATGACCTGCTAATGGCATGTGTGACAATAGCGTGGGCCGAGTCCCTCTGACAGGGGACAGTGTAAAGATAGGGAAAGGTTTGACTGGTTGCTTCAGTTTCACTTTTAACAATGCTTTTTTTCTCCCTTTTTTTAATCATTATCGTATGATTATCCAATGTGCCCACACTGTCTCCCTCTCTCCTTCTTTCTTCCTTTCTTCCCTCTCCTCCCTCCTTCATTTCTTCTTTTCTTTATTCCTAAAAGAATAGGCTCATAAAATATTTTTATGTTTAGGGTTTTGTTTTTAGTTGTTTCTAACTATGTCCATTTTTAGGAAATCGTCTCTAATAAAATAACTGAGAGGTCAGATTAGGGTAACGCACGAAGTCATCAACATTGTACCTTTGTTCAATGGGAACACTCAGACTTAAAGGAACACATTAAGAAAATATCTTCACCCAAGTCAGGTTCAGGGATTCTAAAGCCAGGAAAGTGTTCTAAAAGGTGCCCGTGTAACGATGAGCCACACCGTGGCCGAGGCTCCAGGGTCGCGCTCTGCGTGGGACAGTTCTGCAAAGTTTCTTCTTGCTATTTTTTTTTTTTCTTTTTCAATAATCGCTTGCATGCGCTAAACCTCATGACAGCCACATGAGACAGGGAACGGATGTTTCTCGCCTGGAAAAGCTGCAGGACCCGAGAGAAGTCACACTTGGGGATTGGTGGTAGAGTGATGACAGGCTACCTGACAAGTGGAGCCAGGAAAGCCACACCTCCCACCCAGCTGTGTGTGGGGTGAGGACCCGGGGGAAGGCGACACGTCCCCCCCGGCAGGCCACGAAGTGCGTTCCCATACTGCTCTCCGGAAAGACAAAGCCTTCGACAATCAGCTGGACAAAACTCCCTAAAAGGTGTTGTGGGTCATCCACAGGAAAGCGGGCAGGACTGGGCATGCAGTCGTCAGAAAATGGTGTTGCAATGGAACCCATGAAAGATATGGCTACACCACTGAGCACTGACATACAGGTACATACCTATGTGTGTCGACCAGGCGTGGCCAACAGTTTTTGCCCCCCGGGGCCAGATTAGAAAGAAAACTCTATTCACAGGCTGGATGAAATATTAAAATAAAAAAATGTTAAATACAAAAATGATTCGTTTAAGTAAACAAAATTTTATTATATAATTTGTTTATGAATAAATGTGAGTGAAAAAAATTTTAATATACAATATTATTTTAATAAAAATATAATTAGAGGCCCTGGCTGGTTGGCTCAGCGGTAGAGCGTCAGCCTGGCGTGCAGGAGTCCCGGGTTCGATTCCCGGCCAGGGCACACAGGAGAAGCGCCCATCTGCTTCTCCATTCCTCCCCGTCTCCTTCCTCTCTGTCTCTCTCTTCCCCTCCCACAGTCGAGGCTCCATTGGAGCAAAGATGGCCCAGGCACTGGGGATGGCTCCGTGGCCTCTGCCTCAGGCGCTAGAATGGCTCTGGATGCAACAGAGCGACGCCCCAAAGGGGCAGAACATCGCCCCCTGGTGGGCATGCCGGGTGGATCCCAGTAGGGCGCATGCGGGAGTCTGTCTGACTGCCTCCCCGTTTCCAGCTTCGGAAAAAAGAAAAAACATATATATATAATTAGATACCATATAATATCCAAACTGTATCGCAATCAATCGAAACAATATTTAATTAATAGAATGAGCTTGAAGAGGTTATATCACAAATAAACAATTATTTCGTTTTACAAACAGCCTGGACACGTTTTCAGTTATTAACTGCAGCTATTGTCTATGCTACAATGCCACTTGATTCAGCACACTTGACCACAAAAATAATGAATTGTTTTACCTTGGGGGAGCACTGGCAAACTCCGTCTAAAAGAATGTGGGGCCTGACCAGGCAGTGGCGCAGTGGATAGAGCGTTGGACTGGGATGCAGAGGACCCAGGTTCGAGACCCCAAGGTCGCCAGCTTGAGCACGGGCTCAACTGGTTTGAGCAAAAGCTCACCAGCTTGAACCCAAGGTCGCTGGGTCCAACAAGGGGTTACTCAGTCTGCTGAAGGCCTGGGGTCAAGGCACATATGAGAAAGCAATCAATGAACAACTAAGGTGTTGCAAAGCACAATGAAAAACTGATGATTGATGCTTCTCATCTCTCTCCATTCCTGTCTGTCTGTCCCTGTCTATCCCTCTCTCTGACTCACACTCTGTCTCTGTAAAAAAAAAAAAAAAAAAAAAAAAAAAAAAAAAAGAATGTGGGTTTCACATCGCCGCTATATGTTAAACAGTTAATATCGAGTACAGACGAGTACAAAAGTTGTAAATCTTTATAATAAAATTTTTTTAAAAAAATAAAGAAGTATTGTAAATCCATTCGACCAATTATTGGAAGTTAACCCTAGATTAGTCACACGTGGAATTCTTTTCTGCCTATCACTATCTTCTTAAATATCTCGATTTCCAATAATCAAAGACGCTTCCGCTTCTGAGTGGCTGAGATTTTAAAGTAGCGAACAATATTAAAAATTTAATCATGAGCAGAGTAACTCATTACGCAGATCCGGCCCCTGGGCTGTATGTTGGCCATGCCTGGTGTAGACACACGCAGCACAGGTTTGTCTGGGCCTAGTTGATGAGATGAGTGTCTTTGAAAATGATTACCCAATTAAATATATATATATATATATATATATATAGATTGATTTTAGAGAAAGGAAGGGGAGAGAGAGAGAGAGAGCAAGAGAGAGAAACATCAACCTGTTGTTCCAACTATTAATGCATTCATTAGTTGTCATCTATGTTCCCTGACTGGATATGGAACCCACAACCTTGGTCTATCCGGATGACACTCTAACCTACTGAGCTACCTGGCCAGGGCTATCACTGAAATTTGAAATTAGCCCATCCATCAAATCAGAAAATCTTGGCAATTTTCCACTCAATAATGCTTCTCTTTATTACTGTTAGTGCTGTTGTTATTGTGGTGGTTACTTTACCAGCCTGCTGGTTTCAGAGCAAGCCCAGACCTCATCTGTGTGACACACATGGTCATGGACGGTCAAGGTGACCACAGGACCCAGTGAGCACAAGGCAGTCTTGTTCAAAAGCTGTTGTTTCAGCATATTTACAACAGCATTTCCTTTCCCTCTCAAAAGTGGCCAATTGAAACAATGAGACATATATATACTGATGAATGAAAAACACGTGAAGTCACACATAGGCAAACTGTGGCCCATTGTTACACATCAGAAGGTGGGTCGTGAAGCGTGTCCTGAAATGTGTTTATAGCTCATTCAGCTGATCCGCCCTCATACTAAGGGTTTTGGTCAGAAAGGAAGTGTGATGGATTGGTGAGCCTGCAGGGCATGACAGGGACACCCCCCAAGAGTACTGAAGCTCAGTCCTCATCTCTTTGTACCACCACAGCTGACCTTGTGCCATGGCCGCAGTCCCGGAGATCAGGCCATTGAGACAAGTGAACAGAAACATGTTTCTTCCTGGTGTGCCCCTGTTTTCATACCAGCAAAGTCATAACACCACGCAGCTCTGAGGAGTAATGTTACTAAACATCTGTACACTTTGGTATGGAGGAGGGCAGATATCTGCTGCCAGTTTGAAAAGATTATATGTGTTATCCTTTCCTTCATCATTAAAAGGGAGAAAAATGTTCCTATATTTGAGTTGATGAGATATTTCAGGGATATTCTTGACAGGTTATAAAAAAATGTATTATTGGCTTTCAAGAATTTATTTGAGAATTAAAACCTTATCTATATATCTTGCTCTAAGATGTTCTGCCCGAATCCCTGGAACTGTCAACTGTGATAACATTATCCTATCATAATCTCTGGGACGATGATTAAAACATCACACCTTGATGACATCGTACCGCATGGCAGAAGTGACTTTGCAGATGTGATTAAAGTCACTAATCAGTTGGCTGAATTAAGCAAAAGAGTTGGGCCCGATGTAATCATGTGAGTGTTTTAAGAAAGCAGAGTTTTCTCTGACAGAAAGCAGCAGGGAACGTCTAGATTGATACCCCATGTGACAAGAGATTTGGTAGGCTGTTGCTTCTTGTGTACGGAGGCATCTATGAGACAAGAAATGCAGGTAGGTGGCTTCTAGAACCCCTGAGCCACCCTTGACTGATGGCCCACATGGTGACAGGCACTTCAATTGGACAGCAGGAAGAAGATACATTTTTCCAAGAACAGGAATGATCTTTGAAGAGGAATCTGAGACCCAGGTGAGAACAAAGATTGCCAACCCCTTGATATCACCTCCTGGGTCACTGAGCAGAAAGCTCAGCCACACGATGGTGTCCTTCAGCTGTGAGACACCAAATGGCTTGTTTTTTTTTTTTTAAGTTGACGGTAATCTGTTCTGTGGCAAAAGAAAACGAATCAAGGTGGTGTAACTCCTCCCTCTTTGTTCATCTTCTCATAGTTGTTTTTGGATGTTCAAAGACCTTTCGACGTCCATGTAAGTCTTTAGATTGACCTGTCAAACTCTATAGGATTACATTAAATTACAGTTTAATGTCTCCTTTTCAAACCCAATGTCTTTACTCTCCTCCTCCCTTTTCCTTATTGTACCTGCTTGAATTTCCGGGAATATGTGAAATAGAAGTGGTGAGAGTTGACATCCTTGTCATATCTATAATCTTAGGACTAAAGAATTCAGCCTTTCACCATTAAACTTGATGTTAGCTCTGTCTTTTCTTTTTTAACATGCCTATTCAAAAAGTGCAGTTTCTGAGATTGTGGAATTCTATTTTCTTCTTAATTTTCCTGATTGATTTAATCACAAATGTGTGTTGAAATTTGTAAAGTGCCTTTTCTTTACTCTAAAAATATGGTGCATCAGCCCTGGCCAGTTGGCTCAGCAGTGGAGTGTCGGCCTGGCGTGTGGAAGTCCCGGGTTCCATTCACGGTCAGGGCACACAGGAGAAGCACCCACCTGCTTCTTCACCCTTCTTCCTTTCCTTCCTCTCTGTCTCTCTCTTCCCCTCCCGCAACCAAGGCTCCATTGGAGCAAAGTTGGCCTGGGCTTTGAGGACAGCTCCATGGCCTTTGCTTCAGGTGCTAGAATGGCTCTGGCTGCAGCGGAGCAACATCCCAGATGGGCAGAGCATAGTCCTTGGTGGGCATGCTGGGTGGATCCCGGTGTGGTGCATGCAGGAGTCTGTCTCTCTGTCTCCCTGCTTCTCACTTCAGAAAAATACCCACCAAAATAAAATAATAAATAAAAAATGAATAAATAAAAATATGGTGCATCACATTAATGGTATTTTGGAAGCTAATCTAAGCTTGCCTTCCTGGAATAAATCTCACTGTCACGATGTTTGCTGTTTTATATATGTTGCTGGAGTCTATTTGCTAATACTATCTTGTTAAAGAGATCTACGTCACTGTTTACAAGCGATGCTGGTCTGTAGTTTTCTTTTCTTGTGATCTCTCTGTAAGGGTTAAGTTTCATAGTAATTATGACTTCATTGCATTTATTGGGACATGTTTTCTCTCTGTTTTCTGAAAGAGCATTTGAAATAATGGTGTTCTTTAAATATTTTATAATATTCACCAAAGAAATACTTGAACTTGGAATTTTATTTTGGGTGGGGGGGGGACTTTGTAATTATATACTCAATTTCTCCCCTTGCTACCAATTTATTCAAATGTTCTATTTCTTCATGATTCCGTTTCGGTAATTTGTGTCTCTTTACGAATAATATCTATTTCATCAAAATTGTCTCATTTTTTTGACATAGAGTTGTTCATTAGATTTCCTTAAAAAACATTACTGAATTTGTAGATTTAATGCTAACATCTAGTTCACCCTTGATTTTGAGCATTTACATCTTATCTCTCTTTTTTTTTTTCTGTTGGTTTGGCTAAAAACTTACCAAATCTGTTGACCTTTTTAACAAACCAACTTCTGAGTTTGTTGATTTTCTTTATCTTTCTTTCTATTTCACTGAGTTCTAACCATCCTCATTCTTTTTATCTGGCTTCCCTTGTGTTTAGTTCACCATTTTTCTGATCATTTAAGGTGGAAGCTTAAGCCCATTCATCTGAGACTATTCTTCTTGCCTAAAATAGACGTTTAAAACCAAAAATGTCATCAGGGCCGCCTGACCTGCAGCTCATGATCATTCCATGTTGTCCTTTCATTTTCATCCATTTCACAATACTTTCTACTCTTCTTTCCGCTTTGTTTTGGACCCATGGTTTATGTAGATGTTTGTTGTTTAATTTCCAAACGTGGCCCTGGCCGGTTGGCTCAGTGGTAGAGCGTCGGCCTGGCATGCGGAAGTCCCAGGTTCGATTCCCTGCCAGGGCACACAGGAGAGGTGCCCATCTGCTTCTCCACCCCTCCCCCTCTCCTTCCTCTCTGTCTCTCTCTTCCCCTCCCTCAGCCGAGGCTCCATTGGAGCAAAAAGATGGCCCGGGCGCTGGGGATGGCTCCTTGGCCTCTGCCCCAGGCGCTGGAGTGGCTCTGGTCGCGACAGAGCGACGCCCTGGAGGGGCAGAGCATCGCCCCCTGGTGGGCGTGCCGGGTGGATCCCGGTCAGGCGCATGCGGGAGTCTGTCTGACTGCCTCCGCGTTTACAGCTTCGGAAAAATACAAAAAAAATATATATTTTTTTAATTTCCAAATGTTTGGAGACATTCCAGATTTCTTGCCGATTCTTGATTTCTGATCGAACTCCATTGTGATCGGAGAGCCATTCTCCCACCGGCGGACTGGTGTGTTGCTGAGTCACGGCTCCTCCACAACTGTGTCCACTTGCGTGTGATGAGCGGACAGATTTACTAGGTAGGGTGTGGGAAACTCTTCCCACTCTGTCATCCCTCTTCTGATTACGGATCTTCACTAGGGGTTAGATTACTCACATAAAACAAATTTTCAGTTTCTTCCTCTGCGTAAAACAAAAACGAATGCCTGAAATAAAAATGACATGGTGTTTTTCTCTTTAATGATCGTTTCTTAACAGTTCACTCAGGGCACTAAACAAGGTGAGGGCTGCAGTCGGGAAGAGGAAAGTGCAGATGTTTCTAGAGCCCTTGGATGAGAAGGAAGTAGTCAAACCATCTCTCTGCATTTCCCGTGGTGTGGGCGGCGTCAGGGGTCACGCTGCCTTGTTTGTAGGTGTGATTGCGACAGGGAACGTCACCAGTGGAATTATAATGAGGTTGCTCACAGTGAGAAGAATAATCCCTCCGGAACTCTCATAAAAATAAAAGATACTTGAACTTCATCAGACGATTTCAATCTTACAGGAAATCCTCTCTTTCCCAAGTTCTATCATTGTGCTGTGCACATAAACTCAAATGTAGCAATGCAGGAGGTCCTCGGGTTATGACAGTCTTAACATATGGCGTGTTGAGTTTACGATGCTCACTCCCATAAAAACTTTTAAAAAACTGAAATGTGAGTGTTTTGGCTTATGCCATTAGCGGCCTACTTACAGACCCTGTGGGTGAACAAATATGGTTGCGCGTCGCGGAAGAATTGGCAGTAACTGAGCGTATGAGTGAGGGAGTTAGGTTTCCACCCCATCCTCTACGTTCACCTACGCCATCTTGGGCTGTTAAAAGCGCAAGTGTCCCATTTGTGTTGCTTTGTTTGGCGACGTTCTGGTCCTTATTGTGGCTTCTAAACGAAAGTCAGAGTCTTCAGATGGCAGTGCTTTGAAGAAGAGGAAAGCCTTCACCATGATGTCACAGAGCTCCTGGCGTCCCATGGAGAGGAGCTGTCTGCTGAGGCCCTCACTCAGCTGGAGAAGTTAATTGAAGAGGAAGAGATAGAATCCCCAGAACCCAAGAGGTTCACTACCAAGGGTTTGGCAGAAGGATTTTCTATGGTAGAGGATGCGTTGACAGAATTTCAGGCTGAGGACCCAGTGATGACAGATTCAGTGAGGTCTACAGAGCTGTTATGGATGCCTTGCAATGCTGTAGGCAGATTTTGGAAGAGAAGAAGTCATCGACCTTCCAGACTAGCCTGGAACAATTCTATAAGAAGACAGACAGGCCTGCAACAGATCCTGTACCCTCCACATCAGCTGCTTCTCCACATGAAACACCTGTCGTACAGGTAGAATCCTCTCCAGTCTCCTGCATGGTCCTCAGGCAATCCTGAGTCACCTGACCCCCTATCTCCAACACCTTCTGCAGGTTCTCCTGCCTCTCCAGCTCCCTCCTCCCTATAGGTCCCTCTCTCCCACCTTGCAATGCCTCTTCCAGTGTGCAAGCCAACCATTCATTTTTCATACTCATTTTTTATTACGATAGTACAGTATATTTAATGTCCTTTTCCTTTTTCTGTGGCTTAGTTGTGTTTTTATGTTCTAGATTATGACTTGACAACTGTATTAGATAGACAAGGGTGTGTTTCGACTTACACCAAAATTCAGGTTACATCTCTGTTGTAGGAACGAAACTGTGTCGCAACTTGAGGACCCCCTATAATCTATTAATTACATTTTTGTCTTAGTCTCTATTTTTTTGCCATCAACTGCTTAAGCATTATAAAATTAAGCATCTCAAGATTAGCATTCAAGGTTTTAGTAAAATACCGCATTATAGTTTAGCTATGTATCCATAATCAAATTTATAGTAATTAGATCAAATGCATAAGGATTTAAAATCCATCTTTCAAGTAATCTAATTTATATTTATAACTTCATAATTAAATTATGTGACAATGATTATTAGAATTTTACGTATTGAGAGTGAACAATAGATTAATGATAGACTTTTATCTTTTCCTCGGTTATTAAAGCTCACTAATTATACATTTAATAATGATCAATTATAAGTTAATGTACATAATTGTTTGATTAAATCTAAGTCATACTTAAATGCTTATTTAATAACACTAAGTTAGTGTGCCCTTTAATATCCGTTAGTAAATTAGAGTTGCATTTGCCCACACAAAAATTTTGAGTTTTACATTCTTTCTTGTCCTGTGTTTGCCACCTTGTCTTGAATTTAGAGTAAAATGATTTGGTATGGTGAGTCATACTTATATTTGAAATGACAGAGTCTATTTTGTTTGTTGGCTTGTTTGGGAACCCTGGTGTGGCTAAGAGGGAAGACTTATATTTATTTTCACAAGTAGTGGTATAGTCAGAACTTGAAGAACAGTTAACAAATTTAGTCAGTCTAAGCTCTTTATATTGCCATCTCATTTGAGCTTCGAGCAGTCCTGACAGATGGGTACTATTCTTGTTCCCCTTAAGGGAAGAGAAAGTTGAGGCAGGGGAAGTTAAATAAACTTGGTCAAGGTCAAACAGGCAGCAAGTGGGAGAACCAGAACTTAGACTCTTCACTTCAGATCTTTCCCTGCGACCCTCACTGTCCTAAGCTTCAACTTTATTAGGAGATGAAAATCCAAGTCATGCAACTGTAACTATGTGAGTTATTTATCACCTCATGCAATATGTACCTATTGAAACATTACCGCCGTTCTTGTGAATGGCAAATCTTTCTAGTTGAGTGTGTTAGAGAGGGGGGTTTGTCGCTCCACACACATGTGACCCTGGAATTCTATTTAGGGCATTCAATTTAAGTTTATCACAGTGGTGTTTTCTTTCATTTCAAATAAAATTAGTAGGCCAAAGCAAATGTATTCTAAGTGACTGAAGCAGATATCTAGAGTAAGATTGAAGTAAAGCCACAATAAGTCCAAGAAAATGAATCGATCAAAGTGGCAAGGTGTTTGAAATGTTTGGCAATGTGTGTGCCTACCTACCTACACATCAGGAAAAATTGAAGACTGCTCCTTGAAGCTTTGAGCGGAACAAAGGCCAATCATTTATTTGACTTTGGGTGATGGGCACACACTGCAATCAATAGTTGAAATGCTATAGAGATGTTCACCTGAAACCTTATTGATCACTGTACTCTTATTGATCAATGTCACCCCATTGAATTTAATTTCTAAATAAAAACTTTAAAGAAAGAAAAACAAAAGGAAGTAACAAAGGCACAGACAATTGTTATAGTTATTGAGTGAAATACCTTTAGGGGGATTTTATCAAGAAACTAATTTTGCCAAGTTATGGAGAAGGAAGCCAAAATTGTTGAAGAGTGCTTCTTATGAGCAAACACTGTCTGCTCGTACTCATCTGATTTTCCTTATGACCTAGTGAAGGATTTTGCCATTTTATGTTATTGTTTGATTGATTGATTGATTTTAGAGAGAAGAAGTGGGGAGAGAGAGTGAGAGAAAGAAAGAAACATGGATTTGTTGTTCCACTTATGATGGTTTCAGTGGTTGATTCTTTTTTTTTTTTTTTTTTTTGTATTTTTCTGAAGCTGGAAACGGAGATAGACGGTCAGACTCCCGCGTGCGCCCGACCGGGATCCACCTGGCACGCCCACCAGGGGTGAAGCTCTGCCCACCAGGGGGCGATGCTCTGCCCCTCCGGGGTGTCACTCTGTTGCGACCAGAGCCACTCTAGCGCCTGAGGCAGAGGCCAAGGAGCCATCCCCAGTGCCCGGGCCATCTCTGCTCCAATGGAGCCTTGGCTGTGGGAGGGGAAGAGAGAGACAGAGAGGAAGGAGAGGGGGAGGGGTGTAGAAGCAGATGGGTGCTTCTCCTGTGTGCCCTGGCTGGGAATCGAACCCGGGACTTCTGCACGCCAGGCCGACGCTCTACCACTGAGCCAACCAGCCAGGGCCCAGTGGTTGATTCTTGGATGTGCCCTGACGGGGGATCGAACTCACAACCCGGGCACATTGAATGATAACACCCTAACCAACTGAGCTGCCCAGCCAGGGCAGTTTTATGCCACTTTAAAGATGAGAGATCTGAGACACAGAAAATTTCAAGTGAAATACTGTGAAAATAGCATGGTTTTCTTAGAAACCAGACTTTATCTAATGTCAAACTCTTGTCGTTTTTCACTCATTTAAGATTCTTATTGCTTCGAAGTAATTTAAATATTAGAATGCTTCCAGAGGGTCACATTTCTGTGTTTGATTGGCCTTGTACTAAATAGGCCGTATTTGCACACTTGATAACAGATCTAAGTGAGTATACATTGAGTATATAGCATCTGTTCATTCAAAAGGATAGTTACTAATTTTGCTTACGCAGAACAAGACATTGATTTCTTAATATTTGAACACTGCTGATGACTAAAACCAGACTTTCATGTGTAAGCTACAATGTGGGCCTCCCAAGCTGGTTTCATTTTAAATCATTTTTGCAGTGAGGTCCCAATTTTTAATAAGATAGCCGGTGTTTCATAATAACGGGGCATATATAAAATGTGGGTGTTGTGAACCATTTTCTTGAGCTTTTTACATTACGAATTGGAAACAAAGTAAAGCTGGTTGATTCTGGTTAAGCCCACCAAATAAGCTTCCACCCTCAACTCTCATGCCTTCTTAAAGTTTTAAAACGGTATTAATAATACTTTTATAGCACCCAAAGTTATAAGCATCCTTTGTGGCGCTTCATGGACTCGGTCACAGTTGATGGACTTGTTTGCATTCAGTGCAGGAAAAAGCATTTTTTTTTTTTTACACTCATTCAGGCTGGCTTTACGATATCAGCTCCATTCAAAGCGACGCCTTCCGGGAAGGCTACCGACTTGACAGATGAATTCAGTTCACTGCGTCAGGCCGGTGTGACCTGGCCCCCCAGGGGATACATTGACTCATTCTGTTTCCTTGCTGAATATCTGCTCAAGGTGGCAGGCTGGAGAGATGGTATCTGGGAGGTGGGTGATTTGGCAAAAATGGTGGTAATTTAGCAGCAATCTCCGTGGCTACTCGACCCCAGTGGGAGCCATTCCGTTCTCTCGTAGGGAAGCACTCTGATCAGACATCCACGCGGGGAGGCTTCTGTCTGCGCTCGACATGGAGTTAAGTTGAAAAAAATGGGTAAAACACACACAGCCTATTCCAACCCAACAGGCCATACTGTGCACAAGACCCAGTGTGGGTCCACACAGAACCGCGGAACCGCGGGGAGGACTTGGACCAAATCACTTTCTCTTTGCCGTTTACTGATTTGGGCAAGAACTTAGAAACAGACATGAGTGCTGGATAATGAGTGAGAGAATTGATCCACAGGACACAGAAAATGAATCTCACTCTGTCCCCTGTCTTCTCTCACTGTTCCGAGTCAAAAAGCAGCGGCATGTGGACATCCGAAGCCTTATGTTGGGGACAGTCACATTTCCAATCTGTGATTCTAACAACTGTACAAAATAACTTGGAGGATCGATGGGAGACACAATTTTTTTCTTAACCTGCCTTAGGAGCAAGTTGAGAAAAACTATAAGATGCAAGGAGTTGGTAAAAACCACAAGATGCAGAATTTGATGGCGTGGAAACTACAAAACGTACCTAAACTTCACTCACACGTTACTTAATCTCATTGTTTACTAAACCGACTTTGCTGAGCATATACTGAGTGCTGTCTTGATCTCCACAGTCAGATTGAAAATTTATTGGCACAAAAGACAAGACAAGCAGGGGTGGATTTACCACAGAGCTAGATAAACCTAGGTTTCGAAGCAAATTACTTGGGCGGCTGTCTCTTTCTGTGTAGAGACGTCTGCAGGATGTCACAGATTTATATCATCTCTCTTGTCTTCAATTTGTGTTTATCTGCTGCAAATTGTTTGCTCTGTCATTAAAAAGGGGCTATCATAGTCTCCAACTAATTATTGTTCAATGGTCCCAGCTCTTCCTTCAGTTTGGTCCATTTTGTTCCATATAGTTTGGGTCTCTTTTGTTAAGTACATGTATGTTCATAATTGTTATATCTTTCTGATAGATATAACAGAACACTTGGGTGTCTTTACTTCTGACTTGAGATCAGGCAAAAAAAAAAAATTATTTTTAGAGAGAGACCTAGAAAGGAACAGACGTGAAAGAAAATAATCACAATTAGATTCCACCACAGTTTAAAAAAAAAAAAAAAAAAGTCTGTTTGTCAAAAGACACCATCACAAAAGGCTTGAAGAAAATATATGCAAAAGAGTGGCTTCTGTCCTGTGGATAGAGGGGCAGTAGTCATGCTTTTACATAATAATTTTCTAAAAGATTTTCAGCTTTCCTCCAAAACTTTCCAAGGTGGCTTACTAGTTAGTGACTTTTCGAAAAGTCAAACACAAAACACATCGAAGGAGCACTAACGTTTTCAAACAGAGCATCCAAATGCATTCATTCATATACACTATGGCAGGGGTCCCCAAACTTTTTACACAGGGGGCCAGTTCACTGTCCCTCAGACCGTTGGAGGGCCGGACTATAAAAAGAACTATGAACAAATCCCTATGCACACTGAACATATCTTATTTTAAAGTAAAAAAACAAAACGGGAACAAATACAATATTTAAAATAAAGAACAAGTAAGTTTAAATCAACCAACTGACCAGTATTTCAATGGGAACTATGCTCCTCTCACTGACCACCAATGAAAGAGGTACCCCTTCTGGAAGTGCGGCGGGGGCTGGATAAATGGCCTCAGCGGCCCGCGGGCCGTAGTTTGGGGACCCTGCACTATGGAATACTACTCAGCCATAAAGAAATGATGACATCGGATCATTTACAACAACATGGATGGACCTTGATAACATTATATGGAGTGAAATAAGTAAATCAGAAAAAAAAAAAGAACTACATGATTCCATACATTGGTGGGACATAAAAACGAGACTAAGAGACATGGACAAGAGTGTGGTGGTTATGGGGGGCAGGGGGAGGGAAGGAGGGAGAGGGGAAGGGGGAGGGGGAGAGGCACAAAGAAAACTAGATAGAAGGTGACGGAGGACAATCTGACTTTGGGTGATGGGTATGCAACATAATTGAATGACAAGATAACCTGGACATGTTTTCTTTGAATATATGTACTCTGATTTATTGATGTCACCCCATTAACATTAATAAAAATTTACTTATAAAAAAAAAAACCCAAAAAAACAAATGTGTGCATTAAAGCCACATTTCATGATGGATTATTTTAGATTATTTACACCACCTTGGTTGAAGGACTGAGTTAGGGAGAGAGTTTACTTAGAAAGGAAACATAAATTATTTTTCCCTGTGTTACCTAAGGAACGATAAGTACAAATAAATTTCAGGATGTTTATGTGTGGCTATCACATCCATCCCATTAGATGAAAAAGGGCTTTTTCAGTTTCTAATGATATATAAACACCCAAATGTAATTAGAGCTAGATTAAGGACTTCCTTCAATTCTTCAGAAATTAAAGAGGCAATGGTGTCTGGTGTTCCTGTCCTTAAGGAAGAATAATGGAGGCACAGAAAAGCGCATAATGTGATTGCAGCGCCGAGGATTAATTTTGAGGTGACAAAGTAAAGTGACTCGGTATTATTCCAGGAAGCACCTTGCTGTGTCACACAGTTTTTAGGGAGTTCCAGAGAACACACCCGCACTACACACAAGGGACCCACGCAAACCACCTCTGTGTTCCCAAGCCTTCCGCACTATTCGCAATGAATATTCATATATCACATGTTCTCTAAAACCCATACACACAATGTGTTCCCTAGGGTGGGGTGGGTTTCCCTAGGGTGGGGGTGGGGTGGGCCCCACCCTGATTTTCAGCGTCCTTTCTCATTTCCAACTCAATTCATTACGGTAACAAATACAAAGCCAACCAATATAATTAACAATCAGACTGTTATTGAGTAAGTCATTCTTAGCTCCGAAACAAATGTGCCTGTCTTTCTTGAAAACATATGAAACTCAATTGCTCCTTTGACCATAGTGTAGGAAGGACTGAAGTGGGCATAGCCCTTACTTATTTGGGTGTGAACTTGGCCGATGGGCAGACGGTAAGCCCTGTGTCTTCCCTAGGGGGGGACTGATTCCCTAGGTCTGAGAAACAAATGTGGCTATTTCCACGCTGACATCAAGTGTCTACGGTTCTAGAGATTTTTTTTTCCCAAGGAAATGGATTCAAGCTCTTTCAAACTGAGGCCTTCGGAAATAATAATCACAGATTCTTCTCCTTTAAAACCATTTGTCCCCCTGCTCTCGATTTTCATCAATTCTCTGTCATTTGCGCCCACTCTGTCTCGGGACAGTGAGTTATCATTGGTTGCCACCAGAACACTCCAGGGCCGTTTGTCTTATTGAAACATGGGCTGGCCCCGTGGCTGTGAGTCATCATTCACTCTCTCATATATCACATGTTCTCTAAAATTCTCTCTTCCTCTTAAGGACAACGAAAAGCTGGCCTGCAGCTGATGAGGCCAGAAATTAATTGTTTTCCGGCAGTCTGAAAAGTGCAGTGGTTGTTTTAACATGTTCATTTTTAAAAATGTGCCCCGGATGAAAGGCATTTCCTGAAAACCAAATAGTTAAACCATGCCCCGTGTGTGAATAAGAATCTCTTTGACCCAGGCAAAAGCCAGGCAGTGTGGCAGTGTCATTAGGGTAGCCAGACCTGCTAAATTGAGCATGTGTGCATTTACTCTCCCCCCCCCCTTTTTTTTTTGTCTAGATCTAATTTTGCTGAAAGTGGGTTGATTGGACAGTCTGTAACTTTGTTATTATAATTCCACAGTACGTTTTTCTGTTTGGCTACCAAGGTTATGTTTAAAGAATAATATACCAGAATTTTTAACATGCATTTAAAATGGCATTCCTTTATTTTAGTATATGGTAGCATTTCTGATTTCAATAATAAAAACTCTGATTGACAACGGTCAGTTTTTTTTGTTTTTTTTTTGAGGTTCTTTGTAGGGTTTTTTTCATAGTGCAACCTACACTTCCAACATCAGGCTTTTTTTCTGTTTCATTCTACTTGGAAAATGGCATTTTCAAAGGGAAAGCTCTTGTAAAATTCTGTTTCGAAGCCTGTTGGACATCAATATAATTTCTTTAAGGCAACAGTTGGGTGAATTAAATGCAAACACATCAGAAACATATGGATCGAATATTCCTTAAAGCACACATGGGCTCGAGAAGGAAGAGAGCTAACGTTTGGCAAAACCAGTCTTGGGTTTTGCCAAACGCAAAATATTTGAAAAGTAGTTGGATATATTTTTCAGCAACATGAATTACGAGGCAACAATGGTGATGCCAATTTTGATGATGAAACATGTTACCAAATTCGTGGCGGGCAACTTTCATTCCAACAGAGTCCTAATGGCTATTGTACTTAGCAGAATCAACTGGCCACTGATAAGAACCACCAATAGGATTCCAGGGCCACAACAGCCATTGTTATCTGCAATGGGGAGAGGCAGCCAGCCGTTCCTCCGACCTTCAGGTCCCCATGGGAAGTTCTTCCCTTCACACCGAGGGCTTAAGGGGACCCAGAACCAATCACATGTGCACGGGCTTCTTTCTGATGGGGTCATCAAGCATGAAGACAGAGCTAAACCCTTCTATATAGAGTATGGTGCCTAATGTTATCTAGGATTATGTCTTTTTAAAATTCCTTAATTTTTCATTTACAGTTGACATTCAGTATTCTATAGTTTCAGCTGTACACCATAGTGATTAGTCATTCATATAACTTAACAAAGGGACCACCCCACCTAAGTCTAGTCCTCACCTGGCACCATCCACAGTTACTGCAAGATCACTGACTCCATTCCTTGTGCTGTACTCGACATCCTTGTGATTGTTTTTATAACTGGCAACCTGAATTTTTTATTTAAACCTTGATCTATCATTTTTATTGTTACTGTACGGTATAGAAAACCAGATTTCTATACTGCGATATGGAGTCAAGTCAAGCCCTGGATCTTTTTAGCTGTGTCTCCTGGTGCAAGTTACCTAACTTCTAAGAACTTCAGTGTCTTTTCTACCAAATTCAGTTCATCATACGTATAGAATGTGGTCTCGCAAGGTTAACGGTGATGTACACGCTATGCTTAGCACCATGGGCAGAGTACTCTGTCAGCTACTGGTCAAATCAGAAGATAGGTAAGTTCTTAGAAATTTCACTCATCTTAAACTGTTGAATTCGATAAACTATTTCAGTCACCAACCCTCAATAATTAAATATCGATTTAATAACTAGTGATTATCAATAAAATATTAGTAATGATTATATTGTATAGATGGAAATACAAAGTTATTTAGACTATTTAAATTCTTTTTTTTTATTTTTTTTTTATTTTTTTAATTTTTTGCATTTTTCTGAAGCTGGAAACAGGGAGAGACAGTCAGACAGACTCCCGCATGCGCCCGACCGGGATCCACCTGGCACGCCCACCAGGGGCGACGCTCTGCCCACCAGGGGGCGATGTTCTGCCCATCCTGGGCGTCGCCATGTTGCGACCAGAGCCACTCTAGCGCCTGAGGCAGAGGCCACAGAGCCATCCCCAGCGCCCCGGCCATCTTTGCTCCAATGGAGCCTTGGCTGTGGGAGGGGAAGAGAGAGACAGAGAGGAAGGCGTGATGGAGGGGTGGAGAAGCAAATGGGCGCTTCTCCTGTGTGCCCTGGCCGGGACTCGAACCCGGGTCCTCCGCACGCTAGGCCAACGCTCTACCGCTGAGCCAACCGGCCAGGGCCCTATTTAAATTCTTAAACACACATAACAACATGATCGCAGTGACTCTCTGATAACTCTTTTGAGATGGTCAACTTAAGGGGGTTCTAGTTTTCTGCCCCATCAGTGAAAATGGCTAATTATACTACATCAGGTATTAATTATCCCTGGGGCAGAAAATACAGGGGGACAGTGAGTTGATAATGTTTGCAAATATTAGTACTGTTATCCCTAGAGATTTTTTTTCTCTAGGTCCCTCATGTTGTTCTTTGTTTAGATAAAGTTATATGATATGTATCTTCAACGTGTCTGGCAATCACAATTCAGATAAGCTCTTAGTTTACACAGGTGTAATAAGGCACAATACAATCACTCTTTGTCTCTTTCTCTCATGCACACACACACACATATGCGCACACGCACACACACACAAGACAACTTCATTCCCCAACTTTAGAGTCTTCATTGACATAACCAATTAAACAGTTGCTACAGTGATTTCAAATATACATGAAATGAACTGAAGAAAATGTTCTTCCAATCAACAGTCCCAAGAAAGACTCTTATAGGACTGCGATCTTTATTCCTGAAAAATAGCTAAAGGGGAAAAAAAAAGTATCTGCAGGGAATTTTTAACCTGGGGGGCAGGGGGTTTACATGTGGATTATACTGGGGTTGTAATTTACCAGTTGTGGGTCTCTGTTCCCATCTGAAATCTCTGATCTCTAACAAAGTTCTGCTCTATTATAGTTTTTAAAAGAGAAGAAAATAAGGGCGTGCACATGACATCTTAGAATTTTCTGTATTCACTCCATCGGGAGCCGGTCGATTCAGCTGCGACTGAACCAAAGACACAAATGAACGGACGAACCTGGCTTATGGGAGCGCATTCTCCAAACCGTGTGTGTCAGTGAATTGAAAACCTTCCCGTGGAAGGTGGTGGGGTTCTCCGCCTCTTTCAAACCATGACCCTACATTCAGGCGCACACAACGGGCCGTCTTCAGATGTGCCGAGGACTCTTTTGTTCTCTGGGCTCTTCCAAAGCCCCGCGCGCAGAATCCTACAGGGAGACACAGAGGATGTCATGGGAATTAGCACAAAGGTTACAAGGGTGCTCCCCGTGCATGAAGAGGTCCGCACTGCAAGTGACAGAACAAATCCATTTCAGCAGACGGGAGGTCAGCGCCTGGGAATGGGTTTCAGCCCTGTGACAGCCCCTCACCCTGATATGTGGCAGCCCGAGGACCCCGAGGTTGAGACTGTCTGTGTCAGCGGCAGCGGTTCCCCGGCCCCGGCCCCTGGGACGGTCCCGCAGCAGGTGTTTAATTGCTGCTGGGGATGCCCTTTGCAGCTGGCAGCCAGCGGAGGTGGGTGGAGTGATGATCCCCGTTCTCCTGTGGCTCTGTGTCCCTGGGCTTGATGTTCTGAAGATAAGCTGGCTGGGGACCACTTGAAAGGCTTCTGCCTGTAAATCTGCACCCTGTAGGGGCAGCCCAGGCGTGTGTTTGGGCCTCCTGCCTTCATTCGTTCGTCCATTCATTCATTCATTCATTCATTCATTTTGCTGACTAAAAGATTTCTCCTGAGAATTCAGCCTAGCTCCTGCTGCGTCTCAGGGTCCCAGCACAGTGCATTGGTGAGCTCAGGGCTCAGGTTGGGGGAGCAGGAGGTCGCCTCCACATGCTTTTTTCTGGAGGTTCAGCTGTGCAGAATGTCGCCCCAGGTGGCGCCGCCACAGCGCTGAACTCTCACCCAGTCATTTTCTTTTTTTTTTTTTTTTCTGAAGCTGGAAATGGGGAGAGACAGTCAGACAGACTCCCGCATGTGCCTGACAGGGATCCACCCAGCACGCCCACCAGGGGGCGATGCTCTGCCCCTCCGGGGCATCGCTCTGTTGCGACCAGAGCCACTCTAGCGCCTGGGGCAGAGGCTGAGGAGCCATCCCCAGCGCCCGGGCCATCTTTGCTCCAATGGAGCCTCGGCTGAGGGAGG
The DNA here is from genome assembly GCF_036850995.1 of Saccopteryx leptura. Classification (NCBI taxonomy): domain Eukaryota; kingdom Metazoa; phylum Chordata; class Mammalia; order Chiroptera; family Emballonuridae; genus Saccopteryx; species Saccopteryx leptura. The sequence goes on along the minus strand of NC_089515.1, from coordinate 52,081,021 downwards.
GGAAGAGAGAGACAGAGAGGAAGGAGAGGGGGAGGGGTGGAGAAGCAGATGGGCGCTTCTCCTGTGTGCCCTGGCTGGGAATCGAACCCGGGACCTCTGCACACCAGGCCGACGCTCTACCACTGAGCCAACCGGCCAGGGCACCCAGTCATTTTCTTTCCCTGTCATCAGCCGTATTCATAGAGGCGCAAAGCAAGTCTTCTTCCATCCGTCCCCCAAGCCCCTCCCTCCTGACAGCTGTCCGTCTGTCCTGCATGTCCAGGCCTCTGTTTTTATTTTGTTTGTTGGTTTGTTTTGTTCATTAAATTAGCCAAAAAAAAAAACCCATAAGGCAACAGTGTGGTGACGGCCGAAAGGAAATGGGATGGCGGGGGGTGGGTGGGGTGGGCGATGTGGACAGGAGGACGCTTTGCTCAGGGAGATGGGCACACAGTGCCGTGGGCAGGTGATGTTCGGTTGAGTTGTACACTTGAAACCTGTATGGTTTGGCAAACCAAAGTCACCCCAATAAATTCAATTAAAAAGGAAAAAAAAAAAAAGAAAAGCAAGTCTTCGTGGAAACCAGGGTTAGTAAAGTTATATTATGTGTGTATATACAAATACCATGTGTGTGTGTGTGTGTGTGTGTGTGTGTGTGTAATATTACTGAGCCATAAAAAAAAAATGAAATTTGACCATTTGTGGCAACATGGTTGTACCTACAGGGTAGTACGCTAAGTGAAATAAGTCAAGCAGAGAAAGACAAATACCGTAGGATTTCACCTATATGGGGAATCTAAAAAAATTATCAGAAAAACAGATGAACACACAAAGCAGAAACAGACCCATAGATACAGAGAACAAACAAGCTGATGGTTCCCAAAGGGGGAGAGAGGGGGGCGGATTGATGAAAAATAAATAAAGGAAGGACATGTCCGTGCCATACATGCTCCGTGAATTATTAGGCAACATGGACACAGGTATCATGGTTTTTGGATTAAACATCCAGTAGGCTGTAAGCCATTATAGAATTAATTGATACCAGCATTTCCCCATGAGGCATCTCATGGTAGGACAGATATTGATACATTTTCAGTGGGTTTTTTTTTTGGAAACCTATTGGGAAATTGGGTTAAGGTCTCAAGAAAACAACATTATTGCTTCTTATTTATAACTTTAAACTCTTAAACCCAGACAAAACTGATGGTTTTTTAACTGACGTCAATCTACGTGGTTTTTATTGAGTTCGGGTAGATTCAGAAGATCACAGTCTTGTTTGCAACATCACGCTTTGAAAGTCAATGTTCACATGACACGTGGGCCTGAGAAGTCAGTTAGGTTTATTTCCAAGCTTTTCTTTATGGTTATTTTCTAATTATATTTAGTTTCAGTTGGTACAGATTAATGCAATTATAAATGAGAGATGATATCATGCTGACCCTTTGAATGTATTGCCACACTTTGCATAGAACTTTGAGATCATGTTTGGTAGTAAAACACCCAGGGAAACACAGTGTGCCTTAGAATGTTTCATTCTCCTCATGGGAGCACAGGAAATTTGCATAATTATTTAAACTTTTTTTTTTTTTTCCTTGCTTGCTTATAATTCAGCGCTTGAATACATGTCTGCAAAAATGGTCCTCTATGTTGGAGGTAGGAAGTTCCTATGATGTATTGGGAAACCAATGGGTTTGGTGTCCCCTCTTCTTCAGGACTAATATGACAATAAACCACCAGGGCAAAACCTTGCATGAGCGATACTTTCTCTTTTCTCTTTCTTTGTGTATCAAACCATACTCCCAGTTTGGGATTTGAGGATCTCTGGATCAATATTAAGGATTCTGCAGGCTGCTTACTCTAGGGAGACCTGACATGTCAAAAATCTATGTCATCTATGGCCCCGGCTGGTTGGCTCAGCGGTAGAGCATCAGCCTGGCGTGCGGGGAACCCGGGTTCGATTCCCGGCCAGGGCACATAGGAGAAGCGCCCATCTGCTTCTCCACCCCCGCCCCCTCCTTCCTCTCTGTCTCTCTCTTCCCCTCCTGCAGCGAGGCTCCATTGGAGCAAAGATGGCCCGGGCGCTGGGGATGGCTCCTTGGCCTCTGCCCCAGGCGCTAGAGTGGCTCTGGTCCCCGGCAGAGCGACGCCCCGGAGGGGCAGAGCATCGCCCTCTGGTGGGCAGAGCATCGCCCCCTGGTGGGCATGCTGGGTGGATCCCGGTCGGGCGCATGCGGGAGTCTGTCTGACTGTCTCTCCCCGTTTCCAGCTTCAGAAAAATACAAAAAAAAAAAAATCTATGTCATCTCATATTGTCATAGCTCGCCTTGCCGCAAGCCACAGCACCTGTGATGAAGGCTGCTATGAAAACTCATATGTGCTCCTTCTCAATGACTAGCATCTCTCCAATTAAAGCTGCCTCTTCTACTAAAACCTGATCATTTTCAAACAGAAATATCGATTAATTCTCCTATGGTCGGCACATAGAAACGTCTCTTAATGAGAACAATCCTCAAGCTCCGCCCTTTCACTCTCTCTGCTCGTGGTTAAGTGGTCCAGCAGCACGTCACCAGAGAGAGAAGGACATGCTAGCTCTTTATTGTTGATGTGGGGGTGCCCAGAAGACGTTCTTGAAGCCTCATTTTGATGGTGGATGGGGCTGGGAGTGGCAAGGAGAAAGGTCACTTCCTCAGAATGCTCTCTGCTTGTTTGACAGGGTCCCACTCATCAACCCAACACGATGGGGGGGGGGGGGGTTGGGGCAGTTGTCCACCCAACAGTCACCGAGGAGAAGTACATACTATTAAAGAACCGCAGGTTGAACTTCCAGGCACACAGTGATCTCAAGCTGCATAATTCTGTATATCAACAAATATATTATCTACAGCAGGGGTCCCCAAACTACGGCCCGCGGGCCGCATGCAGCCCCCAGAGGCCATTTATCCGGCCCCCGTCGCACTTCCGGAAGGGGCACCTCTTTCATTGGTGGTCAGTGAGAGGAGCATAGTTCCCATTGAAATACTGGTCAGTTTGTTGATTTAAATTTACTTGTTCTTTATTTTAAATATTGTATTTGTTCCCGTTTTGTTTTTTTACTTTAAAATAAGATACGTGTAGTGTGCATAGGGATTTGTTCATAGTTTTTTTATAGTCTGGCCCTCCAACGGTCTGAGGGACAGTGAACTGGCCCCCTGTGTAAAAAGTTTGGGGACCCCTGATCTACAGCATCCTCCCCTCAAATAGCTTCCAGTTGCCAGACCTAAGCCTCGGCTTACTGTTCAGAAACCAGATGCCAGGCCATCAAACCAGCATGGAACTGGTAGCACCTGACGATTAACTTAGCGCGCCGGCCTGCTCCCTGCCCCCTCCCGCCCTTACACTTACTTCAGATCCGATCACCGGTGGCTACCAAAACACTTTGAGCGAGCACACACACTTCCTCTGAGATAAACGCGCACCCGAGAATACCCTGACAGCTTTTCATTCCGCGCCTTCCTGTTTTATTGTTGCCAATACAACTGTTTATGAGACTCATGATGCAGACTGGCTCTCCCAAGCCTTTCACCCGAGTAGGTGCTGGGTCAGACTCTTCCCCCATGTCCCACGCACACTGTGCAGATGGCAGATGGCAGATGGCGGATAGTTGACTAAATTGAACTGCACCCCAGTGCTGTGCTTCCTATACTTGCCTCTCTGAACACTTTGTAGAACAATAAGATCGATGCTAATAGGCTGCCTGCCAGGCGGTGACGGAGCCGCACAGTGACTAGTCGTCAGCCGACGGCTCCGTTTGGTACATGACTCCTCGGTGGCAGTAGTCCCAGAGAGGAAGCTCCTCAGAAGTGTGGACGCGCTCGCGCGCTTTACTTTTGAGTTTATTATTATTGTCTTGTTTATTTTGCAATGGGAAGAGAGGAAGTGGGGTCAGTGACTAGAGAAAAAAGAGGGATGTAGGATGTCACGCGCTCACGGTCGTGGCAATAAAACAGGAGCATCTGGACTTGGGGACCTACAGGGAGATAGATGCCAAGCGCGCTTTCACACACTCCCAAATGCCGGACGGAGCGCGGCTCCGCTGACCCGCGACTAAGCGCGCCCGATTGTGTGGTAATGCGCCCCCCCGTTGTGTGGAGGTCCTGGTGGTCCCAACGTCCCAACGGATGCCACGTTGTGGGAAGACACATGACGCAGGGAGGGGTCCGCCGGCATCCTGCATGGGGCTTACTCCCTTCCTTCCTGACATCCCCCGTCCATTGTTACCACCTACGTACTGAGTTCCACACGGTGCCCCCAACATGGTGTGTACATGAGCGCACTCAACCCCAATAGCAGACTGCAAGCAAGCAGGAATAGTCGCGGTAAGACATAAAAAGAAACAAGGGGTCTGAGGTATTCATTTATGTGCCCTAGACTAGAGCACCTGGCCTCAGAATCTGAACCAGGATCTGTTTCCATCGATCGTGTTCTTTTGCTACCATCTCACACGGCTTCTCCAATGAGCATGCCATACTTTAAAACTTGGTTGGGCCCTGACAAGGTGGTTCAGTTGGTTAGAGCATCATCCTCATACACCAAGGTTGCGAGTTTGATCCCCAGTCAGGGCACATGACAAGAATCAACCAATGAGTGCGTAAATGAGTGGAACAACAAATCAACGTTTCTCTCTCTCTCAAATAATAATAATAATAATAATAAAGCACAATAGGGTTGGTTTTTAGGGCAAGAGCCCTTATAAAACTTGCAACAAATCCACATTTCTTTCTCTCTCTCTCCCTTCCTCTCTTTCCCTTTCTCTCTCTCTCTCTAAGATCAATACATAATAAAATTTTTTAAATAAAGGTTAAATTTTATCTTAGCCCGTGCTACTGTGAAATCAAGCGTCCAGCGGCCACAAAAAGGTGACAGTACCATTTTCTTCGTGACTCTGAAGGTGCTGAACTCCATCACGAGGGAATTACATCCCCACAGGGGGTCTCCCCACGTCGGCTTTCCGGGGAGTCATCATCCTTAGCACTCCATCTCATTTTCCGCCAGAATCACTCTCTGCCCTGGACGAAGCCCAGGCTCAGAAAGCCACGTTAGGGAAACAATCCAATCTGCAGAGAGGACCCCAATCTCACTGTCCGTCAGGAACTCTGAAATGGACCTGCTCACTGAATTCCCTCTGTAATTTCTGTCGGCCGCGTCTGCACTCGGGGCTATCGCAGGGCCTTTGGGCCCTGGGACACACTCTGTCCTGTTACTTATTTCTTTTCTTCTTCTTCTTTTTCTCTACTTATATTTCTTTCCCTGTTTTCTTTCCCTTCCCTTTTCTTCCCTTCCCTTTTCTTCCCTTCCCTTTTCTTCCCTTCCCTTTTCTTCCCTTCCCTTCCCTTCCGTTCCCTTCCCTTTTTCTTTCCTATGTCTTTTTACCTGCCTGCAGCCATTTCCTCTGACCTCTTACATCTAAAACGGCCGGAGTGTGAGGTTTCAACGTGCCCCGTTGGACTGCTGTGAAAACTGCTCAGTTGACCGTCTCAGAGAAATGCCAGGTGGTCCATAGACGACACCTAATGATGGTGATGATTGCTAGAAGCTTCTACAGAGCAACCATCCTGATTCCGAGGGTGGCACGCTCCCAGGGAGGTAGCCGTCTGCCCTCTCACGCCAGGTCCTGTCATTTCTGTTCTCACCACTACTACCCGCAGGCACACCCTTCCAGAACCACCTGCTCCCTGGGACACACGGCCCACGAACCAGTGTGAGGTCAAGCTCACTTTTGTAAAGAAAACTGCATTTCTGGGCCCCGGTGAATGGAAGGGGTGGTCTCCTTGTTGCTTCCCCCCCCCCCTTTTTTAAACTGGAGGCTCTCGAAAGCCATAGAATTCTCCAGAACTCAGCATTTGTAGGGAACAGATCTCTTACTTTGCAGAAGGGCCAGAGGAACCGTCCCAACGGGGCAACAGGGCTGGGCTGCGGCCACCTCTCCAGACGCACTCTGCCGCGTCTGTGACGAGATGAGCAGCCGTGCTGTGTCTCCTCAAACACGTGTCTTTTGCTTCTATTTTTGTTGTTTCTTTATTGCTCCTGCCCTCTGCCTGCCCGTCGCCTCCGCCAGGTCTGCCCCAGACGCCTTTCTGAGACTCACAGGCGCTCAATGGCTGTGCTTCTTGTGAATTAGAGTCACCCTCATGTCTCAGCCACTGGAGAGCTGGTGAGGGGCCCTGGACCACAGCCAGGCCATGTCCTGCTCCTGTCAGCCTGCCAGGCAACCTGGTGGGAGGGGACAGTCCACCCAAAGCCACCACCGGGAGAGGGAGAGGTCCGGTTTGTCTTACTGAAGGAACATTGATTTTCAGCACAGAGCCGTCCCTACATTTCTGAACTCATGCATGGAATCCGGAAGGTTCAGTGTAACCCAGCAGACGGATGTCTGTAGGCTGAAACTCTTAGTCATCAGAGGCTTGATTCTTAAATGCAGAACCATCCGTCTTCACCCTCAACTAGCATCATTTTAGTGTTCCTGAGCAAACAAATTTCCAGGTCGCATGACCTTTTAATTTTTTTTTAATACTCTTATTTTCCAATTACAGTTGACATGCACTGTTATATTCGTTTCAGGTGGAGAACCTAGTGATTAGACATTTACTTACCTTACGAAGGGGTCACCCAGTATGTCTAATACCCAGCTGACACTGTCCATAGTTAGTAAGACAGTATTGACTCTATGCCCCATGCTGTTCTTTACTTCGAAAATTGCGAGTTTCCTTAACGATGGTTTGTTCTGGCTAAGGCCAGGAGGGTGACAATTTTCCATGTTAGCCAGAGGGTTTATTAAAAGGAGTATCTGCATGGAAACATGATTAAGTGTTGGGGTGAGACACCATGAGGCCCCGTTTCCCACATTTTCCCTTGTTTCTTCAATTGAAAACAAAAACACAAGGAGCGAGAAATTCACAAATCAATTCTTGTCCTTTTCCGGAATTCACATGTCTCTTGATGACAATGTAGCAGTTTTCCCATTCATCAGGAGAGTAGATTGGTTACTTTCTCGTTTTCATTTAAGAACATGGTGTAGCAGGCTGAGCTGTTGGTGTCCAATTCTGCCCTGAAGGGATACAATTCTTTTAGGTGGCGGCGGATGGGAAGAAGCCACACTCACACGCACGCACTCACGCACACCCGGTCCTACGCACGCACGCACGCATGCACGCACGCCCGGTCCTAACCCTTGGCATTCTCCAGCTCTGCCACAGACCCCATTACCACCGCCTCAAAGGGTTAACGGCGCTCCTACCCAGGGCACAATTCATTCCCCTGCTAACCACGATGACAAACAACCATTATTCTTTCCAGCCGCGCTGATAATCGGGACAGCTTAAACATTTTCGCCGGAATAAGTGAAACCATTAATCCTCTCGGATTTCGTGATAAGTGGTGACGGTGGAATAATGACTGTGTCATTGAAGGCAGGAAAGAAATGTTAACAATTAAAACACGTTAGCCATTATCTTACCGGGGACTGAACCGCTTTCACATTTCATTAGCAATATTGTAAATGATATGTACCTTATTAAAAAGCTCTTATTATCCAAGAAACCTAATTAGTCAAAAATTCTCCGTCACGACTGTAATTTTCTAATGGTACGAACGCGACCATGGGGATTGGGAGGTGGGGGAATGTTTCTGTTTCTCCCTGAAAGATCCACGATATGGAATCATTTCTCTGGAAATAGCATAGCTCACAGGTAGAACTCAATATATATATTTTTTGATATAATGATATTTTTCTTCTCAGTAATTCACTTGTCTACTATGGCACAAAATACAAAATCTTCCCTTAGCTAACAGTCTCTTTAAGTCAAATGTTAAGCTTTGTGCCAAAAGATTATATAAAAAAACAAACAAACACCCAAGAAAGGAACAATGACAATTTTATGGTGGGTTTTGGAGGTGTTTTTTATCTCTCCTTGCGCTCAACTCTTAAGCTTCTTCTATATAAAATGACTGGACGAATCCTCAAGAACCATTCCACCTACATTTCTCAAAAGGAATGTCCAAGATCAAGTTCAAATCCAACAGCTTTATTCTCTAGACCTGTAAAACAATGAGAATAATGCCACTATTTCTGTTGGAAAAGGTATAGATACAGATATATAGAAATCTGGATATTATCTGCATGTTTATTAGAAGGAAGGAAGGAAGCTGTCCCCGTCAGGATAATTCTCCATTCAAACACAATTTTTGTTCTTTGAAAGTCAAACTAGAAACCGGGTTCGATGTGCAACCCATGGAATCAGGATGATGTACTACACTAAAACACCAACGTATCTAATACTAATTGGAATGATTAATGTCAGACACTTAGTGGAATCCCTGACGTTTATAAGTGTTCAGTGCACGGTAGCTATCATATAATCATCAATACATCAGATTACTCCAGGAATATCAAGTGAAACGTGTATACATATATATGGATAGATAAGAAAGACATAAATGGACTCTCCTACATACTATGACGCATAATGGACCTGACAGAAGTCAGAGGGCTTTTTATGCAGTCAAATTCTGCATGACAAGTAACAGCAATCACTTGCTTTTTAAAGGTTTATAAGATTTTGTTCAGCTATCTTTCAAAATTAGATACCTTTTTAAAAAAATCCTGTATAAAACAGCTAGCAATGGTCTAAAGACCAGAGAAGTCCTCAAGAAATGGAGGGGAATGAGACAGAAGACAGAGAGCAGGAATATTGGAGACCGCGGTGCAGCCCACCCCTGTCCACTGTTCCTGGGGACCCTTCCCTGCACGCTCCTTGGCCATTGTAAGGTCCCAGGCTACCAGAGTTTGTGCATTCTTCAATAAGGATTTTAAGTCAGTTTTTGTAATAGGATGCATGTGGGTGCCCACTCCGTGTAGGCATCATTTCTGGTGGCCTCACCCATGTGCACACGGCACATTTGCTACAGGTTCTCCCACCTCTGTGACCTGCTCCCTCAGGCCACTTTCTACTCCACCTCCACCTGTTCATCCTAGTGTCACCTCCCCGCATCCCTGGACACGCACCCCATGGAAACATGGATGTCCCGTGTTGTGCGTCCTGGGGTCCTACACGGGCCTCCGTGCACTCAGCAGACATTTCTTGAACAGATAGGATAACGCAATCTTAATTTTCAAATCTCACACTGGGCCACGTGATAACTTAATGTATCCATAGGGTTTAATAAACCATGTTCCATAGGAAAACGATGCATTATGCAAAACCGGACCCGTCCTGGCGTCACGTGGCCATGCATACCATACATGCCAATGTCACCTTGTCGTATGACACGCAACCTGGTTCCGACCTGGCCCGGCTCATGGCACAGCCTCCTGTGGTCAGGAAGCCTACGATGGAGTCTGCCACATAGAAACCGAGAACATCAGGGCTCCAAAGGAAACAGGCCTGTCCTGGCTATCAGCCTTTGGCTATCTATCTCCCTTGTGTCTGTAGTCACCATGAGACCATCTTCCTTAAGTACATCTTATAATTTAAGGAGTCTGAGGCCCTGGCCAGCTAGCTCAGTGGTAGAGCATCAGTCGCAAGGAAGGAATGTTCCGAACAGAAATATGGTAATGATTAAAGCCCTGCCTTGGGAACCACTCTGGGTCCTCACAAAGGTCTGTCCAGTGGCCCTGGCTGGTTGGCTCAGTGGTAGAGCGTAGACCCAGCATGTGGAAGTCCCGGGTTTGATTCCCGGTCAAGGCAAACAGGAGAAGCGCCCATCTGCTTCTCCACCCTTCCTCCTCTCCTTTCTCTCTTCCCCTCCCTCAGCCAAGGCTCCATTGGAACAAAGTTGGCCCCCGCGCTGAGGATGGCTCCATGGCCTCGGGCGCTAGAATGGCTCTGGCTGCAGTGGAGCAACGCCCCAGATGGGATGGGCAGAGCATTGCCCCCTGGTGGGCATGCTGGGTGGATCCTGGTCGGGTGCATGTGGGAGTCTGTCTGACTGCCTCTGCACTTCAAACTTCAGAAAAACACAAATAATAATGATATTATTATTATTATTATTATTATTATTATTATTATTTAAGGGGTCTGAGTTCGTGCAGAAGCCCGGGAAGAAATAATGCTGATGGCTTTATCCCCGGAGAATGCCTCCCATGCTCCACCGAGAAGGCTTCCCTTTTCCTCCTACAAGAAGCTTGGATAGGACTGCTTCTGGAAGCCAAGAGACTCTTAGGCTCACTCGGACGGTTCAGGGGGTGCACATGGCTTCCTTCAGTGCCCACAGCCTCAGTGTCCCTGGGGACAAAGTGTTGCTCCCAGAAGACCACCTGGTGGCTGTGGTTCCCACTAACACTGCTGATGAGTGACACCTCCCTGTACGTGCTGTGGTGGGACTGAGCCACATGCTGGTGGAACTGAACAGAAACACGTTATTAAACTTCTCTCTAGATCAGCGGTTCTCAACCTGTGGGTCGTGACCCCGGCGGGGGTCGCCTAAAGCCATCGGAAAATACATAATGCATATCAGGAATGCATACATTCCAAATCATAACTGTAGCAAAATGACAGTTATGAAGTAGCCACCAAAATTATTTTTTGGTTTGGGGTCACCGCCACATGAGGAACTAGATTGCAGGGTCACGGCATTAGAAAGGTCGAGAACCACTGCTCTAGGTCCTTGTAAATTCAGAGGCAATGGTCTCTGTTCTACTCTCTTCAATGCTGATGACTTTCAGGGAACTGATCATTTCTATCAGTATCTTGATTTGGAGATAACAAAGGGATTTCACATCCTCAGGTAACACCCCTGACTCCACGAGGAGGGGTTCCATTGATAACTAAATGTTCAGAGACATTAAGATCCTTGGCCAGTGGCACATGGCTGGTGAGTGTGAAACTTTAGTGCAAACTCAGCATCTTTGACTCCAATTCTGGTGTCATTGGTACTAGACCCTTTTCCCCTACGTTTCAGACAGAAATCGAGGTCAAAACCACCAAGGAAGACTGCAGCAGACTCCTGCAGGAAGCTGTTGTAATGGTTGGCTTTGAAAATGTCCGTCATGTTTTTTAGTAGATCTGTGACATAAAGAAATTGCTCTTTTGGCTTATCCTAGAGCTAGCTTACCAGAACTATCAATTAGTCTGGGCAGCGGACAACTTCGAATTCTGGCACATGAGTGGGCATTGACTTTGAGGTCTCCCTGCCAAGGGCACGCCAGATTTTGAGCTCGGATGAGAGGCACGGTGGTTTCACGAATGCGCACGGCGTTGTTGTTGTTTAGTAACGCATGCAGTGGAGGGGACAGTGAACAAAAACAGATGTGAGCTCAGACACTCCCAGAGAGAAAAGGGATTTAGTCTCCGGAACCTTGACCCACAGCCCTCTGGGAACAGCGGCGGGGATGTGTCACACGTGCACTATTTGTGCAGAAACACACAAAGGAAAGATTTGGGTGTTTCCTCCCTCACTGCCGGCCAATGAATTACGTTCAATTCCATTTCCTGTTTATTATTATTATTTTCTTGATTTCAGAGAGAGGGAAAGGGCGGGGGCAGAGAGATAGAGTGAAAGAGAGAGAGAGAGAGAGAGAGACATCCATTAACTGTTCCGCTTCTTCGTGTACTTATTGGTTGCTCTTTGTATGTGCCCTGACCAGGAATCGAACCTGGTGCCTTGGCATCTCAGAACGATGCTCCAACCAACTGAGGTCCTGGCCAGTGCCTTCCATTTCCTTTTTTGTTTTTTTGTTTTTTTACCTTGAGGTGGACTGCTCAAAGCACAAACAGAAGGTCATGCCGTAGCCCCCCCCCCCCCCCCAATGAAAGCAGAACTTCAGGAAAGGACACGGTGCTGCAGCCGACCTGGGGCTGTGAACCGTCCGCCCACACGTTGTTCAGAGACAGGTCGGAGGGGGCTGGAGCCGGCCCCGGCTCTGCCGCTGAGCCTGCCTGAGTTCGTTACCCCCCAGGTGACCGCCGCGTCACTAAGGACAGGGTACAGGCCAGCGGGGCCTGTCGTGTTCCATCTCCTCCCCAGGCCTCAGCCCCACGTCTGCAGGTGCTGCTCTGCGCGGAGCCTCCCCGGGGACCCCTTGGCAGAGCAGCCGAAGCCGGCTGAAGTGAAAGTGATTTGATTTGGATCCTATTACAGCCACTTTACCTCTTCTATTTCCGTGATAATAGCAGATTGGAGTCGATTATTGTACTGGGAGGGGAGTTAATGTGATGTCGAGAAACATTGGAAACACCGGCGCAGGGAGGTGGGGGGGTGGCCAGCGAGCTGAGCGCAGGCGGAGTCTGTGGCCCGGAGCCCCACGCCGCGCAGGGCCAGGGGTCATTTGTCTTGCTGGTGCTGGTTCAGGGACAAGAGAGCGCTTTGGCGACTCAGCTCGTTTGATCCAGCCTCCCCTGCCTTCCGTTCCCTGCCCCTCGTCCCCGGGTCTCCCGGCTCCGGCTGCCTGTCCGTCCACCCCCATGGTCTGCATGAACCCAAGCCCCGGAGACCTCACGTCCTTTTCCCAGGAGGGCAGCGCGGGCACCGGCTTGAAGCAACTCGCCTCTGATGGTGAGACGAGCCACAAAGAAATCTGGGCTTATTCTAAAGGAAGTGCTTTGTGTTTGCTCGTAAAAAAAACAAAAACAACAACAATAAAAAAAAAAACCAGGCACTTCTGCTAGGGAGCTAGGCAGACATGGACAGAGAGGGCTGTCAGCCCCCTTCGCTGTGGCCCCCGCCCCTGTGCCCGCCACCTGAAGGAGGAAACCGTGGGTGAGAAAAGCCCGGTAGAATGAAAGGACAGCCCTGGACCGGCCGAAATCCTTGTCAAAATAGCTCCGTGTCACGGGAGGTTTGATCTCGGGCACTGTGACGATGCCCATCCCCATCTGTCCCTGCATGTGCCTCGTAATGCTGTGTCAATGTCGTCGTCACCATCCTGGGTTGCACACCAGCCCGTGAACCGTCTGGGACTGGAATCTTCCTTCTGAAACGCGCCGGCTTTGCAGCCCTGCCCTCTGAACGAGTCGTCCCAGTCAGGCACATGGGGCATTCGAGACGAGATCTTCACTTTCCTGCCGCCATGAAAGATGGATCTACAGAATCTTATTTCAAAGGGCAGGGGAGCAGCGTGGGCAAAGAGGCTCTCTTTTCTTTTTTTTTGAAGCTGGAAACGGGGAGAGACAGTCAGACAGACTCCCGCATGCGCCCGACTGGGATCCACCCGGCACGCCCACCAGGGGGCGATGCTCTGCCCCTCCGGGGCATCGCTCTGCCACGACCAGAGCCACTCTAGCGCCTGGGGCAGAGGCCAAGGAGCCATCCCCAGCGCCCGGGCCATCTTTGCTCCAATGGAGCCTTGGCTGCGGGAGGGGAAGAGAGAGACAGAGAGGAAGGAGGGGTGGGGGTGGAGAAGCAAATGGGCGCTTCTCCTATGTGCCCTGGCCGGGAATCGAACCCTGGTCCCCCGCACGCCAGGCTGACGCTCTACTGCTGAGCCAACTGGGCAGAACAGAGGCTTTCTTTTCTTGCTTCGCTTTGAAGCCTGACGCGCGCCCAGAGGAACACGGTTTCCATGCGTCTGTGAACCAGACGTGTCCAGATCACGAAGCAGAAACCACCTCCGTACTCCCCAAAGTCAGCCTCTGTCTTGAGGTCCGATCGCTCAGGTTACTTTGGTCTGCGCTTGAACACTGGTGGAATCATATGTTCCTTGTTCTTTGGGGCCTCGCTTCCTACACCGGTACTATGTCCGTGAGAGTCATACAGCTGTTGCGTGTAACTGGGATTGCTCATTCTCATGGGTCGCCGTGTGCTTTGTGGGAATGTGCCACAATTTTATTGACCCCCTTCTAATATACATATTTTGGGTATTTTGGGCATTTGGGCCGTACCCAGATTGGAGAGATGAGAATGAAAACATCACTACTATTTGTGAAATGGACCACCGGATGTAATGCCCCCCCCCCCAAATAATAAAATCTGACTTGATTATGATGCTTCTTAATTGTAAATAGCTCTCCTTTTACCAATAGAGGGACGGTGCAAATAGCAGGATGCTCTATTTATTTAAAATCCCATGAGCCAGTATTTGCAGAGCTAGATGGCTTTGACCCTTTCTATAGATGTGTAGTCTCATCGCTGCCATATTTCCTAACTCAATCCTTTCTATGAAAATGTGTCAGGGTAACATAAAAATGTTGCTCTGATGTAATCAGCTTTTTATCTTTTCCATCACTCGGGTAGAACCAAGTATGATGTTTCACCATGCATATGTCATGCGTGTGGTACCGCATTACATGACTTTCTTTCCTGGGTCAGATATCTTTTTTTTTTTTTTTACAGAGACAGAGAGAGTCAGAGTGAGGGATAGACAGGGACATACAGACAGGAACAGAGAGATGAGAAGCATCAATCATTAGTTTTTCGTTGTGCATTGCGACACCTTAGTTGCTCATTGATTGCTTTCTCATATGTGCCTTGACCGTGGGCCTTCAGCAGACCGAATAACCCCTTGCTCGAGCCAGCGACCTTGGATCCAAGCTGGTGAGCTTTTTTTTTTTTTTTTTTTTTTTTTTTGCTCAAGCCAGATGAGCCTGCGCTCAAACTGGCAACCTCAGGGTCTCGAACCTGGGTCTTCAGCATCCCAGTCTGATGCTCTATTCACTGCGCCACCGCCTGGTCAGGCTGGGTCAGATATCTTGAAGAAAGAGAGTGTTGAGAGGGGCTCTCTAGCTGCTTACTAACGTTTAGCCCCTCTATTCTCCTGGGGGACATGGAAGACTGTATTTTCCAACCTCCCTTGCAGTTGGTTGGGTCATACAGCCGGGTTCTGGCCAGTGAAATTGGGAAGAAGCGATATGCACCATATCTTACTTCCAATCAAGTCACTATTATAACATAGATTGAACCATTACTTTTGAGCCCGACTCTGTGTGTAGATAGTCAGATACGCCTGTCCCCCATCCTCAGGGAGCCCCAGCTCCCACGTAGACAGACACACCCCATAACTAGACAGATCCCATTGCCAGAACTAGAAGGACCATGTGTATGAAGAGCTACAGGGTCTGGAGAGAGCAATGACTTCTTCTTCTTTCCTAACTACAAATTGGAGAAGTAAAGGATATTTAGAGGGGGGAAAATCACATTGGGGGATGAATTCAGCAGGTGAAAATGGAGAGGAAGGACATTTTAGGCAGAGAAATGGAGGCATGAAAAGTTCAAAAAAATGTGGGTAGTTTGGGATGAAGTCAATTTATGGAGCTTGGAGTGATGATTATTAGGCTATTTTCTCTTAGTTCCCAACTCCTCTTCCTGTATCTGCTTTGGGAAGATGGAGAGGACAGTTTGTCGGTCCTTTGTCAGCCGACTTCCTGTTAGGGTGTGATGTGGGGGGCATAAAGGGAGACAGGAGAGCAGAGAGCAGAGAAGGACTTCCTCCTTCCCCCTCCTGTCGGGATCGCCCCAGCAGAGACCTTCCACATCAGAGCCGTTCCGGTCAAGCCCCACTAGCGCCTGCACCCCCACAGCCAGCCCTACTTCAGGGGACCAGTGTCCATCGCAGAGTGTCCTGTTTGCAGACTGTTTGGTCTTCTTTAGTTCTAGGTCAGGAGAGTCCCATCTGTTCCCCTTCCTCCCCAGCCGTATGGGTGGTGGTAGTTCCTTCTTGCAGTTGCTATCTCTGTGTTATCTTCCGTTTTCTTTATTCTTCGTAAGTTCCCCAACCCCTATGTAATCCATATTAAAGTCTGGCCCTGGTCAGATGGCTCAGTTAGTTACAGCACTGTCCCAAAGCACAGAGGTTGCTGGTTCGATCCCTGGTCAGGGCACACACACAGGAACAGATCTATGTTCTTCTCTCTCTCTCTCTCTCTCTCTCTCTCTCTCTCTCATTCTCTCTCCATACCTCTCTCACTAAAATCAATAAATTAAAAATAACTTGTTTAAATTTGTTGCTATATCTAGTGGGGTCTTTGTTTTCCTGACTGGATGCAGAGTGACACGGGCTATGCTCAGAAAGTACCTGAAATGTCAGCTCTACCATGACGGACAGTCAAAGGCTCGTGGGAGAGAAATCTTGAGGTAGGAATGCAAAGGGGATGCTCAATCCAAGGCCATGACCAGGACAAGGAATAGTGAGGCTAGTGTTTCCATTTGCAGTTTCGGCATAGGAGCCAAATCTAATGGATTCACTCCCCCTCAAGTTCAAATGTAAACAGGAAATAAAAGGAAGAATCAGAGCGATGTGTCAACTAACTTGATCACGTCGGAATTGCGGGCAGAAAGAAGGCCCAGTGTTCAGTGATGGGAGGAATCAGGAACCGCGCCTCTGTTTCTGCCACGGTGTCGTCGTGGCTTCCAAGAAAGTCCCCAGAGAAGGACACAATGGCCAACAAGAGAAAAAGGGAGTCAGGAAAGGGACAGAGATGAGACGCAGAATCACTCAAGGCCAATTTATCATTAGTAGACGATTAAAAGGACAAGTTGGCAAATGCCTACACAAGCCTCTGCTACAAGCATGGGATAATGAATGGCTGACAATGACTCCATGGGACTTCTCAAAATTAATTCAGCTGTCAAGGAAGAGGCAGGGTGATGTAAGCTGTTGGAGTGAGGTAATTTATGAGATTTTTGAGAGTTTTTAGCTTGATTTTACAGTAATTTCTGCAAGAAGGTCAAGGACAAAAACTCTATACATGTAATTTGTAAGATTAAATGGTTCCTTAAAAAGGCAATGGGATGTGAATGTGATAAATCAGTTGAATAGCATATTGGCCTGATGCGTGGGGTGTTGTTGAAGGCGTACAAATAAATTTACTGAAACCCATGCTTCAATTCTGACTGGATTCCACAGCGTGACTGTCGCAGAGCTAAAACACGACTCGGCAAGACTTTTTAAACTTCAACCATTGACTTTCATTACTCCCGTTTTACACAGAGCAGCTGTACATCTTCAATGTATGAAATGTAATGACCCCTTTGTGGACATTGCCTTTTAACAGGGATAGAAAGCAATGATCAGCTAAATTGACTTTATTTGTAAGCAGTCAGCAAAGTATGCATTATAACCAGCAAAGTCCAAAGGCAGTTAACAAGACTGAGAAACTCCTTTGAATATAAGAAATTGTTAACAGTGGTCCATTCTTAAAATCGTTAACAATGGCTCATTCTTGGATTTAGGGAATGGAGGAAGAGAAAGAGTCATCTGTTTTAAAATTCATCCCTCTGTCTTTGTTTCAATTTTTTTTTATCTAAGCCTGTTATATTTTCCCTATTAAAGATATGAATAGGTATTTTGGAAGTAAAAGAAAATGTATGTAAAGATCATGCATAGTGGGAGTTCCAAGGTCGACTTAACCGCTTTCTGTTTTGAGAACCAAGAGCACCTTAAGGGAAGGGGCAGCTTGTACTCTGTGTTTTGCAAAATGAATAAAGTTAGGTAATCAGGTATATGAAAAAGAAAATCTCTCTGCAGGAAGTGGGGGCACCATGTTGATCAAGGCTGACAGGACAGACGGATGTGTGGCATTGAGAAGAAACAGACTGTGAGGGGTAGAAGTCAGTTCAGTGGGGCTGGATAAGCCCATTCCAGAAGCCAGACTGTGCTGGTCCTGAACTCCGGAGGGTGTCAGTTTAGGAGACAACGTTCATTGTTCGGGTGAGAGCTGATGGCGGTGTGGACTAGGGTAGACCAGTCAACCATTTTTAAAGGATTCCAGGTGTATATTTGTTTGTTGATGGGCAGGATATGGGCTGGTAAGGACAGAACGTGTCAGGAATGACTCCCAATGATTTACTCGGTGTGTGACTGGATGAAGGTCAATGCTTTTTATTGAGAAGAGGATCCCTGAAGGCGAATGGCCCACCGTGAACTCACCTGGGGGACATCAACGGCTCAATATTGGAAACGTTCAATTTGAAATGACTATCGAAGGCCAAGAAAAGGTGTTGCATTAGATGTTTGGATTTAGGCTGATGTTCAAAGAAATCCAGGGCTAGAGAAAGAATTTGAGAGCATTGTCAGCTTAGACACGGTGTCTAAAGACTTGGCAATAGACAGTGGCACAGATCTTGTGGTCAACGAGGAGGCCCTGTGGCCATATGATGACCTCAGACAAAAATCAGATTTGGGAAGAATATTTTTAAAAAGAAAGAGAGTGTCATGAGCCAGCAGCAACAATGAGAACAACCTATGAGTGTAGGTAGCACTGATGAGGATTCCAGTGTCCGAGGAATTAAAAAACCTGACCAAAGTCTTACAACCGGGCCTCGAACCCAGATCTTTCTGCCTATAAATCTTAAACCCTTTTCACTATGGACAGCAGACAGATGAAAACTTCACCACAGATATAAGAAAGCAAACAGACAAAGATGAGACCTAAGAAGAGGCGAATATATAAAGCAAAACTAAGGCCCTAGATGGATAGTTTGGTTGGTTAGAACATCATCCCAGTTACTAGTTTGATATCTGGTCAGGGCACTTACAGGAACAGATCCACGTTCCTGTCTCTCCTTCTCCACCCCCCACCCCCATTGCTCTCTCTCTCTCTAAGAAAAATCAGTAAGCCTGACCAGGCGGTGGTGCAGTGGATAGAGCGTCAGACTGGGACATAGAGGACCCAGGTTCAAAACCCTGAGGTCGCCAGTTTGAGTGCGGGCTCATCCGGCTTGAGCATGGGCTTACTAGCTTGAGCACAGGGTTGCTGGCTTGAACGTTTGATCATAGACTGACCCCATGGTCGCTGGCTTGAACCCAAAGTTTGCTGGCTTGAGCCTAAGATCACTGGCTTGAGCAATGGGTCACTTGCTCTGCTGTAGCTGCCCACCTCCCGATCAAGGCACATGTGAGAAAGCAATCAATGGACAACTAAGGTGCAGCAATGAAGAAGTGATGCTTCTCAACTCTCTCCCTTCCTGTCTGTCCCTATCTGTCCCTCTGTCTCACTCCATGTCTCTCTCTCTCTCTCTCTCTCTCTCTCTCACACACACACACACACACACACACACACACACAAGAATGAAAGAAAAATCAGTAAATAATTTTTAAAAACCCACTTTTTTAAATAAAGCAAGACTAGGGTAGAAATTTAACTCAAACTCATGAGCTCAATGGCCAAAAGCAAAACGGTCATTAATGAGTCCCATACTGAAATGGGGCTGACATTAAAGGGACAGATGCTTGAAATACCGTAGACATGACTCAGGTACCATTCAGAAAGCCTCTTTCTCTATTGCTCCAAATTACAATCAGCGGTCTCCACGAACTCTTTGCAGAACCCCACAACCTGCGGTGGTGCACCTGTTCAAAGGCCAATTATGAAAGTATTCAACTGCCATAGGACACAGGCAATTGCAAACTCTTCATCTTTCCTTAGGACAGAATACAATAAACAAGAATGACTACAAAAGAACAAGAGTATAAATAAAGATAAGGACACTAAAATTAGTTTCATACACAAGAATGAATCCCAGATGGATCGAAGCTATCTTAGATGCCCTAAAACAGAGAATTCTTTTTCAGCTCAGTCAAAGTAGAGAGCCCAAAGAAGAAACTCTCATCCTTGCAACAGGGAAAACCTGATAGGGAGAAAATTAAAAACTCTTCAAGAATCTATCTGATAAGTGAGGTCACCCCGGTGGTCAACACACGGCCGCTCCAAAGCCCGAGAGCTGATGACACCTGCTATGAGATGCAAGTGACAAGTACGGCAATCGTGACTCTTAAATTGAAGCAGAGAGAAAAAGAGACTGAAAACCATCTGAGGGGATACTTTGATGAAGAGAGGGATTATTGCACATTTTTTAAATTACTTAATAGCAAGGAAAGCCAATGAAGATACAATGGGGGAACCAGATAATATCTGGACTGGGAGATGGGGTGTTACCTGTATCCAGATAGGACGTGCCGAGAACACAGCGGCTCTTGAGTCGTGTTCTGAGTGGAAATGCATAACCTGAAGTTGATCCCGTGGAAACATCGTACAAACCCCACATGCAAAATATCCCAGGCCCCTAAACTGCTAAGGTTGTATGAGACTAAGAAGACTTAAAACATGAATTCCTATTTTGTTTGTTTGCTTTGCTTGTTTGATTCCACACACAAATAGAACCAGATGGCCTTTATCCCTCTCTGATGGGCTTATTTCACTGAGCTCGATGCTCTCTAAGTCTGTGCATGCTGTCGCAAAGGGTAAGAATACCTTCTATTTTGTGGCTGTGTAGTGTTCCATTGTATAAATGTAACACAGCTCTTTTTATCCACTCCATCTTCTGCCGGGCACCTGGGTGGCTTCCGAAACTTGCCTATTGGAAATATGGCTGCCATGAACATAGGGGTGCATAGATTCTTTCGAATTAATGTTTCAGATTCCTTCAGATGTATTCCCCAAAATGGGATTGCTGGGTCATGAGGCAGTTTCATTTTTAATTTTTTTGAGGTAACTCCGTCCTGTTTTCGACAGTGTCTGCACCAGTCTACGTTCCCACCAGCAGTGCCAAGGCCTCTCTTCTCTCCACACCCTCGCCAGTGCTTGTCGCTTGTGGATTTATTGATGAGAGCCATTCTGGCAGGCGTGAGGTGATATAGCTCATTGTGGTTTCCATTTGCATTTTTTTGATGATTAGTGACATTGAGCATCTTTTCATATGTCTATCGACCATCGGTACATCGCTTCAGAGAAGTGTCTATTCAGGTCCTTTGCCCATATTTTCAGTGGATTGTTTATATTTTTGGTACTGGATTATATAAGTTCTTTATCGGTTTTGGATATTAACCCTTTATCAGATGTGCTGTCGGTGAATATGTTCTCCCGTTCAGTGGGTTGTCTTCATTTTGTTGATGGTTCCGTTTGCTGTGCAAAATCTTTTTAGTTTAATGTTTTCCCATTGGTTTATATTTTCTTTTATTTCCCTTGCTTGAGGAGATAGATCAGGAACCACACAGTACTGTGTGGAAACTTTGAGCTTTTACTGCCTATGTTTTCTTCTAGGAATTTTGTGGTTTTGAGTCTAATTTTATATGTTGAATCTAATGAACAAAATAAACTAAGAAACAAAATAGAAAGAGACTCATAGATACAGAGAACAAACTAATCGCTGTCAAAAGGGGTGTTGGAGGGTTGGGTAAAAAAGATGAAGGGATTCAGCAAAAAAAAAAAAACCCCAAAAACCTCCTCATAGACACAAGCAACAGTGTGGTGATTACCAGAAGGCTGGGGCTGAGGCTGGGGGGAGGGAGAAGAAATAAAGGGGGTGGATGGTGATGGAAGGAGACTTGACTTGGGGTGGTGGACACAGAAGACAGTATACAGAAGATGCATTCTAGAATTGTACACCTGAAACCAGTATACTTTTTTTTTTTTTTGTATTTTTCTGAAGCTGGAAACGGGGAGAGACAGTCAGACAGACTCCCACATGCGCCCAGCTGGGATCCACCCGGCACGCCCACCAGGGGGCGATGCTCTGCCCCTCCGGGGCGTCCCTCTGTTGCGACCAGAGCCACTCTAGCGCCTGGGGCAGAGGCCAAGGAGCCATCCCCAGCGCCCGGGCCATCTTTGCTCCAATGGAGCCTCACTGCGGGAGGGGAAGAGAGAGACAGAGAGGAAGGAGAGGGGGAGGGGTGGAGAAGCAGATGGGTGCTTCTCCTGTGTGCCCTGGCCGGGAATCAAACCTGGGACTCCTGCACGCCAGGCCAACGCTCTACCACTGAGCCAACCGGCCAGGGCCGAAACCAGTATACTTTTATTAACCAGTGTCACCCCCAATAAAGTCAGTGATATTTTTTTAAAGAAAGGAATAGAGTGCTAGAGTGTTGCAGGTCATTGGTCGAGTTAGTGGCAGGGCCCCATGCTTTAGAAGAGCACCGCCCTCCGTTGTCCGTCCTTGTCGAGGGGATTGCCTATTGAAGAGGTCCTCAGAGGACCAGGCTGACTTCCAGCCAGCCTTGGAGGCACCGCCGATTAGCTGGGGGGGGACTTCGGACAAGTTCCTGAAAACTCTTGTCTCAGCTTCCTGATCCAAAACTGAAAAAGAAAAAAAAAATTCAACCTTGCCTTCTCATAATTTTATTAAGCAGACTTTTGTGTCCCAGTGATGGTAGGATAAAGTCCAGTCAGGTTCAAGCGTGGCTCACGTGACAGGAAAGAAGGTAGTTTGGTAAAGTCTGATTCTTCAAATTCTATCGTATGAAAACTTTCATGATATTATGTTGCGATGGAACAAACCCAGCAAACTTAAACATACTTGTGCAAAAACTTAACCAAGAAAACTCTTTCAGGTCTATCTGGTGTATTGGCCAGTTACCAATAGTGTCTTTTTTTTTTTTTTTGCCCATTATCTTATTTATGTATTTTCAAATGTAAGATGGGTGTATTTGGGAGAGCTGGGGTTAAAAATTCTCATTTCAACTAGCGGGGGAGTAGGGAGAAGATAGATATAGTATAAATTATTATGCATAATTTATAAAAGAGGTCATGGTAATTTAATACTACTATGAAAAATACCTGTATAATAGAATCATTTGGGTGATTAGAGCACATCTAGAAATACAAAATAATATGAAGAGAAAATGATCTATTGTTGCAACTTTACATCCCAGAGAAAGTACTCTTCCTCGACCAATCATTTTTGATCTTGCAAAATTTAAATGATGAACTCGAAGTAACATATTCACTAAGCACAATAGATAAGTAAGCGTAACAAAAATTATTTAAAAGCCAAAAGCAATCACAAAGTGGACTTATGATTTCTACGTATGCCTATATAATTTATTGGCTTTCTGTGTAAATAGTAACTTCATTCTGAATACATTTGTTTTAGGGTCCACGGTAGCGCAGTTATGTACAGATGCAAAGAAGCTGATTTGTCTGAATTCTATTATTTTTCATTTTCTTTCTAAAACAATACTCTTTAGAAAACTTAGATGGATTATCTTTGATCAGGAATGCACATCTATTTACTACCCTGTTTCCCCAAAAATAAGACAGTGTCTTATATAAATTTTTGTTCCTAACGACATGCTAGGTCCCATTTTCGGGGGAGGCCTTATATTTCTAAGCTTGAAAAAAATCGCACTAGGTCTTATTTTTGGGGAATGTATTATTTTTAGGGAAACAGGGTACATACCTTTTCAAAATTGAATTGAATTGAATTGAATTTGAATATTTTATTTATTGACTTTAGTGAACGAGAGGGAGAGAGAGAGAGAGAGAGAGAGAGAGAGAGAGAGAGAGGCAGTGGGGAGGAGCATCAACTCATAGTAGTTGCTTCTCATATATGCCTATTCCAGGCAAGCCCAGGGTTTAGAACCAGCAACCCCAGCATCCCAGATCGACACTTTATCCCCTGCGCCACCACAGGTAAGGCCATTTACTATGTACTTAAATGCTTCATGCACACATATTAATACAATATACTTGAACTGTATTGAGTATGCATTAACATCAGTGTTTAAAACCCCTGAGACACAGAACGATTTTTTTTTCAGCCTATGAGACTATTTTACAATACTTCCTTCTTTTCATCATCAGTTGATATATTTAAAAATTTGGCTTTGCCACGTGAGAGACAACATGACTTACGGAAGCCCGGGTTTGCCTGCGGTGCGCAGGGCTGGCCTATTTCCAGATACCAAGTGCGTGTCAACAAGCGAGCCCATGTGGGCGGGCTGGCATCGTCCCCCCGTGCTGGAGAAGATGCCAGAGCTCCACGGGGCTGCTCCCAGAGGTCTGGCTTCCCACGTTGTTATGGGAACCGTTCCTCACAATGAAAACTCACAAGCAACGGTTTCTGAATCCAGAGGAAGAAAGATAGCACCGTTTGCAAGCAAGGTATAGAAATTTGCTTGCTGCCTTTCTTACAACGAGAAGATGTTTGCAAAGGAGACAGAGGCGCTCATGTCCCTTGAAGGAAAGTGGGAGTGCCCGTTGGAAGCCAGCATGGCGCCCTTTCTCTGCTAACCCCGGCAGAACGGGGAATGCATTCCTTATTGCAACGGCATGGGGTGATAATGCACCGCGCATTGCTGAGGAGGGCGTCACGCACTCCGAGAAATCCAGTGCGGACGCACCTCTCCGTCTCACCAACGCTCAGCTCCTGGCCGGCTTTCTCAAGTCTCTTGAACACCTCGTCTGCCCTCGTTCGCTGTCCTGTTCCCTGGGATTCTCTTCACATAGGGGTAGACTTTCCTGTGACCCATCCCCTATGTTCTCTTTCTCGGCCCCTTCATTCCTGTCCTCCAGACAGAGCCCCGTTTTCCCCAGTTTTATTGAGAAACCGTTGACGTACTAGAGAAGGCGTGATCTGACTCACATGTCTAGTGCAGTGGGCACCACAGTAAGTTTAGTTTAACATCTATAGCTCACACGGATACAAATAAAAGAAAAAACATGTAAATATATATAGATATATTTTTTTATTTCCTTGTCTCTCGTCACTTCCTTATAACCTTTCTTGCCCTTATTGCCAAATTTCCTGAAAAAAGTGGCTCATACCTGTAAGGTACTTTTTCCCCCGCCGAGAGAGAAGGAAGGGGCCGGAGCTACGAAGTGTGGAATAATAAAAGGCTTTATTGAGTACAGGGCGTGCATCCCGCCCGACGAGGTTCCCTGGCCCCGAGGAAAGATGGAGGCCAAGGAAGTCACAAGGATTAAACCACGTGAGGGATATTTAAAGGGTCCCTAGGATGGGCGAACTAATATGATGTAGTGAAATCTCACTGGCTGGCAGACGGTCGCTTTTTGCCAAAGGACTCCTGGGAGGTTTCTTTTGGCGCTCTTGGTTGTAGGTGGTCCTAGCCAAAGTTCCCAGCTAGGGAACTCACGTGACCTTCCTCCATTATCCACTGACCTTACATTCTGACCTTTTGTGTTAAATAGTATAGGGGCGCCATTAATTCGTCTGGCGACTTCCTGCTGATTAGGGGTGTCGTGGGGAGGGGAGATTGGCCGGTGGTGGTTTTGAGGGGTGTCAGGAGGAACATCTGTGTGGCTGTGACTGGAAAAACTTTGTGGATGCGGTCCTGTAAGAATTAAAAAAAGAGGAGTAATAGGGGGATTTGTAGGGTCCAGCCTTTTGGTGAGCTGGAGATGGGTGGAGTCCAGTGGTTCCAACTGCCAGTGGTCCGGTATGGAGGCAAGCTTGAGGCAAAACTGCATGTCAGGAGTGGCGTAAAAAGGAGAAAGGAAGGGGTCCCATCCACTCCCATAACCGAGACCCATGAGGGAACTAGAGGTCCAGAGTGTGATGGCAAAACAGAGAAGGCAGCCCCCGTGTCCACAAGAAATGAGATGGACTTACCCACTAGTTGCAGCATACCCTGGGTTCTCCGAGTCCAGGCTGTGTCCTAGGAGTTTGAGCGATGTGCCCACCTGGCTGGATTGGCCTCCCATTCGGGCGGCTTGTCCTCCATGTAGAGGTGCTGAAGAAAAGCCTGTTGCCCAAAGGGGCAATTATTCCACCAATGACCAGCTGTTTGCAGTCAGGGCAGGGCTCAGTGGGCAGCTGCGGGCAGGGGCCCTGCCGGGACCAGTGACCCTGCTTGCCACATGTAAAGCAAGCCGCTGGTGGGATTTTCTTTGCGGTCCAGACTTGGGTCGGGCACTTCCTGTGTCTTGCCTCTGTTGTTGTGCCAGCCTCAGCGTTGCCACAAGAGCTGGGGTTTGGAGTGTGACCTTCTGCTGCATGAGGGCCTGGTGAACAGCCTTGGCCTGTTCCTACTAGTTGAGACCATTAAAAACTTTAAATGCCATGTTCACAGGTTCCGGATAGGGGTTTTCAGGGTTAGAATAAGAGGAGGAGGGCTCCTGGGGAGCCCGGCACCCAGATCCCACAGGAAACGCTGGAGCCAGAGGCAGTACAGGGCCAGAACTTCCTGCAAGAAAATTGGGATTGGGCGTCAGGGTCCTGCAAACCAGTGTAAGAGCCAATAGTAGGTGGAGAAAGGCCTGACGGAAGAGGGGTTTAAGAACACAGTGGAGAAGGGAGGGTCCCCTGGCCAGCAGGGGAGGAGAGAGAGAGAGACTAGAAGTGGTGAATAAGAAATAGGATTTTGCGAAGGGAGGGGAGGGGGCTCTCGGAGGGAAGAGACCCGAGCTAAAGAGGTCCACAGAGGGACCAGAGAGAAGTCCCGAGAGAGGGGTGCCCCCGGGGGTCAGGCAGGAGGGAAAGAGAGTTGGGAGTCCACAGAGAAGGAAAGATCAGGAGTGGAGGTTTTAGGTGAAGTTTCTCTGGCCAGAAAAAGGGCCTGAGTGGTGGAACAGGTGGCACAGAGATTAAGGATAGGTGCATGAATAATTAGAAGCTGTGAATGTAAGAGATCTTCAATCAGTTCCCAGCTTTTTTGGCGATAGTTAAATTGGTGAGGGTGTTAAAACCTAAAGTCCCTTCAGGAGGCTAATTCAGTGGGTTCTCTGGCTTGGCCACAGCGGAGAAGAAAAACAGTTTCTTCTTCTTTAGGGAAGGAGATTCCTATGCCCCCACAGCCGCCCTCAGTCCTCAGAGTGGTCAGATTTGAGCATCAGCGTCCCAAAACTCAAGCTCTGGCCACGGACGGATAAGGTAAAGTGGATGTGCTCAGGACGTCTCCACGGGCACATGCACTGGAAACGGAGAGAGGTCCCTGACGTAGCTACAGTTTCCGGACAGGGAGTCTTGGCAGAAAGAACTCAAGGATGGCTGGAGGCAGGGGACTTACTGCACCATGAGCTGAAGTGGGTGGAAGGTTGGAGATCCTGGTTTTTTCTCGGAGGGGACGGGGAAGAGGAGCGGTCCTTGCCGACTTCTAACTCCTCCCGGGTTTCGGCACCAAAATGTAAAGTATTTTTCCCCACTGAGAAAGAAGGAAGGGGCCGGAGCCACGAAGTGTGGAATAATAAAAAGCTTTATTGAGTACAGAGCGCACATCCTGCCCAACAAGGTTCCCTGGCCCAGAGGAAATATGGAGGCCAAGAAAGTTGCAAGGATTAAACTGCGTGAGGGATAATTAAAGGGTCCCTAGGGTGGGTGAGCTAATAATCTCACTGGCTGGCAGACGGTCACTTTTTTCCAAAGGACTCTTGGGAAGTTTCTTTTGGTGCGCTTGGTTGTGGGTGGTCCTAGCCAAAGTTCCCAGCTAGGGAACCCACGTGACCTTCCTCCATTATCCACGGACCTTACAAATACCTGGTTTTTATTTCCTGACTTTTTACTGGCTTCTCCGTCCACCATCTGAATGGACACATGTGTCCTAATGTCCCCCATTCACCTGGTGGGATGGAGCTTCCCCACAATGGCCACAGTAATGCTAAGTTCACCAGGTGACCTTCCGACCTCATGTTCACTTAGTGTTTTCTACTTCATCGATCCTGCCTTTGGTTTCTACGACACCAGGTCCCCCCCGGCTCTCTCTCTGCACCTCCACAGTTGTTGTTGTGTTTTTTTTTAATTTTTTATTTATTTATTTATTTATTTATTTATTTATTTTTATTTATTCATTTTAGAGAGGAGAGGGAGAGACAGAGGGAGAGAGAGAGAGAGAGGAGAGACAGAGAGAGAGAAGGGGGGGAGGAGCTGGAAGCATCAACTCCCATATGTGCCTTGACCAGGCAAGCCCAGGGGTTCGAACCGGCGACCCCAGCATTTCCAAGTCGACGCTTTATCCACTGCGCCACCACAGGTCAGGCCACAGTTGTTTATTGTAGGATTTCCCCTCCTCAATGGGTCTTTCCCATTGCAGCCTCTCATCTTCTCCACTCTCATGTTTCCTTCTCTTCTTATTCTCTCCTCTGTCCCTCACGGATCTTATCGAAGTCCATGGCTTTAATGACCTGGGCTTCTCTGGCCACTGACCCACAGTTATTGGATGGCATCCACGCCCTCAAACTCCAAATCTCCAGCTCTCCTCTCCTCGTGCCCATTTCAACGGCCCAATGTCAAAACGATGCCTGTGCAGAGCCTTCAGAAAATTTCCTTTGAGGTTAAATACCACCCCAAGCAGTACACAGAGGACGCAAGCGAAAGCTGAACCCGGTGTGCTAACCACTGCACCACCATGCCACTCAAACGGAAACAAACGGAGACAGAGAAAGGCGGCTAACTTTTTGTACTGTGGCTTGACTTCCAGAAGAAGGCAGAGTAATGTCATTGAATGCCACTGAGTTTAGGGTCAGAAAACAAAAAAAAAAATGGGTTTGAGTCTTCATTCTACTCCTCAGCAGCTTTGAGTTCATTGCTTAGGTTTGAAAGGTCACTTTCCTCAAATGTAAAGTGGAGCTAATAGTGTCCTTATCTCAGGATCGCGGTGTGGATTACCACAGGACCTAGTGACATCACATAATATCTGTGACTTCGCCAAATCTTGCGCTGGTTACTTTGTGAACCACAGAAGCATGATTTAAGGATGTAATACTATTCGATTTTATATAGGTGTATGTATATATATATATATATATGTATATATATATCTCCACATATACATATTACATATACAGATATTTTAAGGAGAAAATGCTACATTAAATTTAGATATCATTATTTTTATAAATTTTTATTGTACTGATCTTAGAAAGAGAGAGAGTGGAAGGGAGAGAGGGAGAGAAAGAAAGAAAGGAACATCCATCTGTTCCTCTATGTGCCCCAACTGGGGATCGAACCAGCAGCCTCTGTACTTTGGGATGATGATCTGACCAGCTGAGCTATCCAACCAGGGCTAGACATCATTATCTATGGCATTATTACCTCTTTGCCCAGAGAGAGAGATAATTCCCCAGGCATTTGACCATCTGTAAAATATTAAACCTTCTGCAACACACATCACAGGTCCAGTCTTTTTTTGTCCCTGAAGGCCATTCCCTTGGCCTGAAGTGGGCACCAGGCTGCCCACGCAGCCCAGCAGAATGGGGGGGCTTGCTGTGTCTTTGGGGAAAGCAGTCCACACACACACACACACACACACACACACACACACACACACACACAGAAAAACATGCCATCCAGTCTCACAAGTGAATGTTAACTTCAGATGTTCAGGAAAGTTTGAGTGGCGATGATCCGGGTCCCCTCCAGACAGTCTCTGGCTAACTCATTTTTATCACACAGTTTGTAAATCTGCATAAAATTACAGCGAGATCAAACCCTGCAGACAAATGGTTTGGCTAAACGCCCTCTCTTGTGAGCTGAATACCAACTGCTGTGTTGTATAATCATTTCTAAAGGAACCTGGAGGTAGGCAGTCGTGGGGGGGGGAGGGGTCATTAATTTCAGCCCACCCAGGAAGGTGTGTGACTGTGCCCTGTCCTCCTAGCTTGATGATGATTAAGCCGCCCCTTTTGTGCCTGCCCCAAGGGGGCACACCGACTGTATCACTCTGCCCCAGTCAGTGTAGTGCCATCACACCGAATCCAAACTTGTTTATCCCGAGGACGGGGCAGGCTTGCCCAGCCAGGGTCTTCCTTTTAATTGGGGTTCACAGCGGAGCGACCGCCCTCTTCCTTGTAAAACTCTAGATGTCTCCAGGGCACGGTTGGTTAACTCCTTTCTTGGGAACACCGACCACCATTCTCTTAGAGATTTTCCGAATACCCACCATCAACACACGTGGCCTCTCACCGAAGGTCTAGTGCGCTTCTCACTTGACGGGAATCCTCTCAAGCCGTTCCAGAGAAATCCTCAAATATCCGCAGGAGACGGATTGCTCTTCGCGTTTTACTTTTATACTTTTTGGATCCTACATCAATGGCATGAGTCGAGGACGATGTTCAGTATCTTCCCATGCATTTCGATCCTGAAGCCGGGAGAGGCTTAAAGGACTTGTCCAGAATGGCCAGTGTCAGCCGATCCCCACACGGAGGCTGGGAGAATGTGACCTCTGCCCCGCTGACCTCTGAGCAATGGTTCTTTTTTTTTTTTGTATTTCTCTGAAGCTGGAAACGGGGAGAGACAGTCAGACAGACTCCCGCATGCGCCCGACCGGGATCCACCTGGCACACCCACCAGGGGGCGACGCTCTGCCCACCAGGGGGCGATGCTCTGCCCCTCCGGGGCGTCGCTCTGCCGCGACCAGAGCCACTCTAGCGCCTGGGGCAGAGGCCAAGGAGCCATCCCCAGCGCCCGGGCCATCTTTGCTCCAATGGAGCCTCTGCTGCAGGAGGGGAAGAGAGAGACAGAGAGGAAGGAGGGGGGGGGTGGAGAAGCAAATGGGCGCTTCTCCTATGTGCCCTGGCCGGGAATCGAACCCGGGACCTCTGCACGCCAGGCCGACGCTCTACCGCTGAGCCAACCAGCCAGGGCCTGAGCAATGGTTCTTGGTAAAAAAATTAAAACGGTGTCATGGGTTTCACTGAGTTTTAACGGAAGCCACAGTCTGGCCTATTGGGCGTTGCAAGGCAAGTATAGTTTGGGGCTGATGGGTGACGGTTACTTTGATGGTACGAACAATGACATGTCGGAGCAGGACCAGGACAACACGGTGATTAGGGAGCTCTCCGCTTTGGAGACATCTGGGTCACCACATGGTACCTCGAGGGCTCCTATGCTCCTTGGCTGAGTGGCACTTAGCTGAGGTACCGGAGTGAGCAGAGCATGGTCTTTGAAATCAGATCTGACTCGGTCAAGCTCTCTGAAACTCAGTTTCATTATATGGCCGGATGAAGGTAAAATATACATTTTTTACATTTTATCAGCCTGCAGTAAGTGACAATTCAAAACCAGAATGAGTGGGCAATGCCTGGTCCCTAGCAGGCTCTTAATTGACACCCTTATATTTTCATGGTCTTTTTTCCCTTACATGAATGTATCCATCTTACCCCTTCCTGGTCTGCAAGTATCTTCTTATTCACGGGGATGTGATGACATCATCTCTGATGGCCCCGAGTAAGGAACACCATGAGTGCTCATTGAATTAACACTGTCATCCTCAGGGGTCTCAGTAGTGTTTCACCAGGAACAGGAAATAGCCAGAATGCATCCAATCCTTTTAGTATTAGGGCCAGTCCAAGGTATGGGTGCCCACTCATTGTCAAAGTAGGGTATAAGGAACCTGCTTCCCAGTTCAGAGGATTGTGGGTCCTACGTCCTGATGGAAATAAGCAAGGGTCAGGGAATCCAAGGGTTTGGGTGGGGCAAGACTAATGAGTGGTTGTTCTTTGGAAGAAAGATGGAGAGAAAAATCTTGGAAGAAAACATGCACTTTAACCTGACCAGGCAGTGGCGCAGTGGATAGAGCGTCGGACTGGGATGCAGAGGACCCAGGTTCGAAACCTCAAGGTCACCAGCTTGAGCCCAAGGTCGCTGGCTTGAGCAAAGGGTCACTCGGTCTGCTGTAGCCCGCCAGTCAAGGCACATATGAGAAATCAATCAATGAACAACTAAGGAGCCACAACGAAGAATTGACGCTTCTCATCTCTCTCCCTTCCTGTCTGTCTGTCCCTCTCTGTCTCTCTCTCTGACTCTCTCTGTCTCTGTCACATGCACACAAAAAGAAAGAAAATGTGCACTTTAGATACATGTTAGTGTCATGTTCTATTTGTCCCAAAGAGAAGGTGATGGTGAGATACCCATAGAAGAGCAGATTAATTGACTGGGAAGAAATTCAACTCATCAACATTTCAAACCAGGTTCAGCAACAGCACCTTTGAACATAGCCGAGATATGTCTTGGGGCTCAGTCAGCAAGAATGAGGTGAATAATGTCTAGAACATGCACCCCCGCACTCTTACTTCACCCCCTCTTCCATCCGACCAACCTGTCTCATTTTGTCCCCTTTCAAAACTGGTCTTCTCCATTTCTTCTTTTTCCTTTCTGCATTAGACAGAAAAAGGTTGATAGCAAACAGATCATCAGAATGACTGGGAGTGAATCAAGGATTTCAAAACCTCTCCTGCAAATCCAATTAGGTTTGCATTCACCACTTGGCATTTTTTAAAAATTAAATTCCTGATACTACCTGGCAGATTTCAAAATATGTGCATTTGAGCAAAAACATCAGTGACCACAAAACCTCTTAGGAGAGGGGAGTGAGAAAGCTAATTCAAATCTCCGGGCCTGTGCTTCTGTGGGTAATGCGCTACCTGACACTGGGCATTAATATTTCAGATCTCGGGAGGAACTTGCCTATCACACAGCCAGCGAGCGTGAGCATCCCATGTGCCCTCAGAAAGGGCGCACCAGGAAAGGGGACCCGACGAGACTGTCCCAAGGCAAGCTCCACATTTCATTGGTACCAAACAAAAGCAAGGCTATAGTTAGATCAAAGAAGAATTTAGGAGAAATTAACAGAGATAAACATAAAGGAACTTTAAGTATCGTTTTTTTTTTCCAAACAACCATGCTTCCCAGAGAAGGTAGTTAGTTCTGTGTCTACAACAATGTTGCAAGTTCTTTCTATTAAAATTTACATGAGAATAACTTCTTAAAGGAAGCCACAGCAAAATCCAAGGACAATTTGTGCTCAGTAAGGATACAAATAAAGGTGAAGACGTTGAATTCTCTCTGTTTTATTCAGTCTTATAGTCCTTGCAAGTCCTACATGTATCTAGATATAATTAAGGCTGAGCCTAATACTCCTTTCCCATAAGCAGAAAAAGAAAGTGTGTGTATCCCAGACACAAGGTCACTCTGCTCCATTCAGACTCAGCCTGTGCCTGCAGGGCAAGTCTGGGCAAAATCTGGCCCAGAGAGTCAACATAACTACATTTTGTTTAGTTTTATCTTTTTCCTCAACATCAAAGTGGGCTTTACATTCAGCTCCATATTCTCTGAAACTATAGTAGTACAGTGTAGAGAATACGTTAATTTCTCAAAACTTTTTTTTAACCATGGCAAATTATCCTTTCCATTAAATTTACCACTTCACACTTTTTTCTCTTTTTTATTGAATCTATTGGGGGTGACAGTGGTTAATAAAATTATACAGGTTTCTTGGGTCCAATTCTATCATATGTCATCTCTGTATATTGTATTGTGTGTTCATCACCCAAAGACAAGTCTCCTTCCTTCACCATTTATCTCCTCTTTTCCCTCTTCTCTCCCCCTCACCCTCTTTCCCTGTGGTCATCACCATCCTGTTGTCTATGAGGGTACAAGTTCAATGGCATTGACACATTCACAATCTTGTCCGACCACCACCACCATCCCTCTCTAGAACTCTTCACCTTCCCGAATTGAAATTCGGGACCCATTAAGCACTAATTTCCATTTCTCCCCTCTTCCACCACCTCACAACCATCCTCTGCTTTCTACCTCTATGGATTTGATAGCTCTAGGACAGCGGTTCTCAACCTGTGGGTCGCGACCCCGGCGGGGGTCCCCTAAAGCCATCGGAAAATACATAATGCATATCAGGTATTTACATTCCGAATCATAACTGTAGCAAAATGACAGTTATGGCCCTGGCCGGTTGGCTCAGTGGTAGAGCGTCGACCTAGCGTGCGGAGGACCCGGGTTCGATTTCCGGCCAGGGCACACAGGAGAAGCGCCCATTTGCTTCTCCACCCCTCTGCCGCGCCTTCCTCTCTGTCTCTCTCTTCCCCTCCCGCAGCCAAGGCTCCATTGGAGCAAAGATGGCCCGGGCGCTAGGGATGGCTCTGTGGCCTCTGCCTCAGGCGCTAGAGTGGCTCTGGTCGCAACATGGCGATGCCCAGGATGGGCAGAGCATCGCCCCCTGGTGGGCAGAGCGTCGCCCCATGGTGGGCGTGCTGGGTGGATCCCGGTCGGGCGCATGCGGGAGTCTGTCTGACTGTCTCTCCCCGTTTCCAGCTTCAGAAAAATGCAAAAAAAAAAAAAAAGAAAAAAAAATGACAGTTATGAAGTAGCCACCAAAATTATTTTTTGGTTTGGGGTCACCGCCACAGGAGGAACTGTATTGTGGGGTCACGGCATTAGAAAGACTGAGAACCACTGCTCTAGGAACTCTTGTACGTGGAGTCATGTAGTATCTGCCCTTTCGTGTCTGGCTTATTTTATTTAGCCTCATTTCCCCAAGGTCCGCTCATGCTGTAGCATGTGACAGAGTTCCCTTCCTTCTTAAGGCTGATTAATATCTCATTGTCTGTATAGACCACATTTTGATGATCTCTTCATTGGTCAGTGGGACTATCGGTTGTCAGGCATATTCTTTGAATGGATGGCCATATGAAGGAATGGATGGATGAGAGCAAAGAATTAATAAACAAGTAAGTAAGCGACATGGAAAGAAATTACACTTCGGAGAAACAAAGTGTCAAGTCAAAGTGTCTGATCTAACATTACCGACTGCAGACCCGGGTAGAGGATTGTACCTCCCGGAATCTCGTTCCTCATCTATAAGGAAGGGAGGTCATGCAATGAGAAAGGTCATCAGCACTGCTAGTCACCCTTCTGTGCCTGGCACCTCCCCTCCGGTCATCCTCTCCTCAGCCACCTGCACAGAGTTGAAGGCAGGGTGGGCCTGGGGTATCGACACCATTCTCTGCAGCAGAGAATGAAAAAACCGTAATATATCAATGTCTACTCTGCTGCCCTTAAAACCTCTTTCGCCCACCCCGAGGAGTCACCTGTGAACAATCTGCTTACGAGTTCACTTTTGGGGAGATTTTACTTCCCCAAACTATGTACACCAGTATTTATTACTTGACAATGGACTGTTTGCAAAGCAATGATCTTCCGTGAATACACCAAAAGCTCCTGGACTTCGATTGTCATGGTCATCCTTGCAACCGTGTGATCTCATGTCTTCACCCAGAAAAGTTGAGGAAACTAAGCAGAACTTATAGAGCAACCCTTACCTAGGGGTCTTCTAATACCACCCAGTATGCTCAGGACCAGAGCTTGTCTAGACCAGCGAGTTTCAACCTGTGGGATGCAAGAATTTTTAAAACATCAATACCTGACCATTTAGGCAGGAGTGCTGACCTCTTTCCTCTTAGATTGTCAAATAATAATGTTGACAACAGCTAGCACACCAATAGCCATCTAGTGTGAATTAATCAAAATGATACCTTTTTTTTTTTTTTTTTGTCAGATTGGCAAAAAGTTATTTTTCGGTGTGCCGCAGAATTTTAGAAATTAGTTTATACATGCCATGAGATGACAAATGTTGAAAATCGCTGGTTCAGACCTTGCAGGTATTATGTGTCACTGAAACTGTGAAGCCTAAGTCTGTGCCTACTATTTGAACGGCCACCCCTGATTGTCTATATTTCTTGGACCCTCAAGAGCAGTCCAGGAAATTGAGGCCACAGCAGGCACCGTTGTTCTGTGGGTCAAGGTGGCACCATGTCCCAAGTGGGGCAGAAAGTTCAAGTTCTTTGGGCTGGGTTTCCAGTCGTCCTGCCCACCCCTGGGAAAGGCCAAAGCTCCAGCTACCTCAGTTTCCAAATATGTCAAACAAAGTGCCGGCTCTTGGTTTGCAGCAAATGTCCCATCAGACGCAGACGAAAGATGCTTTGAGGGCAGCCATGTTTCTTTTTAGTATTACTTTTGTCGTTAGTGGTGTGCTGGATTTTGTCGCCTAGAAACCGCAGTTCTCAGTGCCTCTGGAAAAAGGAGTCGACGGTAACGTAAGCGGTTGACCCTTGCTATGCTGAGCCACCAGGTGGAATCACACCCACCCACATGCAACCATTTTCTCTGCAGGGGCTGAGCAAAAAGCAACGCAAATGCTGGCTCGCGGGTTTTGTCCCAGGCTGAGCGCCACCTCCAGGGCAGAGCCTAACAGGTGACCCGGGTGCAGAACACCGTGGAGACACTAACACGGAAACCCCAGAGCCGGTCTCGGTCACAAATGGTTTTAAATATGGGCCCCTTGTCTGTAAATCACCGCTCATTCTGGTAGGGACGAAACTGATCAGATGGCCCTGAACCCTTACATTTGAGAAGTAGAGCCCTTGAAAGTCAAAACCCATTCGTCCCCGAGGGACCCGCTGGACTTTGAGTCCTTTTGGCTTCTAAGTGTCTACTGTCCCTGAGGCCAGACGGCTCATCTGCTTATCTTTTATTTTTCTTTTTTAATTTAAATCTAGATCATGCCCCAAATACAACAATCAGTAACCAGCCTGTCCCCCATGTCCCCCACAGCCACACACCCTGGTCCACAGCAGGCTAGACCGTGGCATCGACCTCCCCTCTAATTAGCCAGCATTGACAAAGTTAACAACAATAACAAAATTTCATTTCCCCAATTAACTGATTAAAAATTCCATAAATAAAGAGAAATTGAGAACAGCGCTGAAGGAGATACGGAAAGAATGATCAAATCCGAGAGCTCATTACTGTCTCTAACACGGATGACAACTTGAGCTTTTATAGATTTGAGGGTAAAAGGTTTAGGTCTCTCGCTCTCTATCTTTTTTTCCCCCCAATTTTGTGGCCTTATATGAAAAAAAAAAAAAGAAAGAAAAAATGAAATACCCCGTTATGTTGGGTGGAGGATTTTTTTCGGCCAAAAGGTTTTACAATTTAGCCACTGGAGAAATAAAAGGCGCCTTTTTTACCCGACACGGCATTAAAGACATGGGGGGGGGGGATGACGGTCTGAGATGACAGTCTTTATTAGCGTGTTTATAGAGACATTATAGGTTCCCGTCATTGTTTAGGCCGTGAATTAATGAATCCCCCCCCCGCCCCGCGTCTCCATTGGAAATGGTTCGGACGGTGTACGCCGCGCGGCGCTTCTAGAAAAGCCTGTTGTCTGCCGCTCGGGAGAAGGGCCTTCACCCTGCCATTCATCCCTTTCAGCGCATCAGCTGAGTCTAATTGCCAGAAAGCAGAGGAGACCCCGGCCTGATTGTTCCCCCACCTCCTTTGAGGTTTGGAGGCATGAAAAGCAAAAAAAAAAAAAAAAAAAAAAAACGGGGGGGGGGGAGGGAAGAAGGTTTCCTTTTGATCTTCTGTCACTCTCCCTCCCCATCTCCCTCTCCCTTCCTTTTTTTTTTTTTTTTTTTTTTTTTGTCTGCCCACTCCTACTTGAAGAATGACACATTTCTTTATCAGCCTTCTTCTCCTTCTTATAAGGACAATAATTAATAAGGCCTTTATAAAATGAGGCTTGAATTGGTGTCACCTCGGGGGTGGTCTGGGCCTCTGAAGTGCGGGGGCCCCCTACGGGGGCCCCTGGGCTTGTCTGGCCTGGGATTGGGTCAGGTTTAAATACCCTGACCCCAATTTTCAGTCTCTCGCCCTAATGAGGCGATTCGCACACAAGGATACAAAATGATAGGAGGAGGAGGATTGGAACAAAAGAGCCAAGGTGTAGCTGACACCACCCTGGCCGCATTTTATTATTGTCTTTGTGCCCGTGACATCACAGCTGTGTGCGTCCTCCAAGCGCGGAGCATTCTCCCTCGGTTCCCATGGTGAGCTGGGTGGAATGACCTCACAGAGCCCCGTCAGCGGCCTGTCGCCTGACAGGCTGCAAAGGAGTGGCCTGCTCAGGCTAGTGACCGGTCGCAGGTGCTGGCTCGGGGCTCTGTGAATCCTACCAAAGGGGCCTGCTGAATTTCTGGACGCCCGCTTTCTCCAATGGCTTGTCTACATAAAATGGCGTCATTTGTCGCGATATAATGGTATGGGCTTATCACATTGACAGCAAGAGTTTTAAACATTCTCTCCGGTGCGTGTTATCTCGTGTTATTGGTCCCGAATCTGGTTAAAAAGCAATCCGGCTTTGAACGGGACAGGATGGGAAGAAAGACAGCCTCTTGCCAAAATGTCTCAGATGCTTTTCAAATAAACTGAGTGATTTGAATCAATTACATGCGTACTTTGTCCCAGAATTGCTAATAATAGGATGGGTGACCTGTGTGAATTATTATTATTATTATTTTGAGGGGGCTCTTAATATAAATTTTTTTTTCTTTACTAATAAAATGGTGTGACAGAGGAAAAGGAAGAAAGAGTGGACACGGCAAGTTGTAACCGGAAGTATAGAGAGTCCCTTTTCTCTTTGTGACCCAATGTTTCATTACATTTGACACATTTCAGTCAATTTGGGGAGGGGGGATTCTTTATCCATAAAAACATATACTGCTCACAAAAATGAGGGGATACTTTATAGCTTCGTATTCATGTTGAGATATCCCCTCATTTTGGTGAGCAGTATAAATAAATAAGAAGAAAACTACATTGAGAGACTCCAGCAGTAAATATTCAGCCAAATTCCAAGCGCTAAAAGACTACATATCAGAGTCCAGAAAAAAAATGTGTGTGGCCAAGTAAATGTTCCCAGTCCACTTACACAAAGTGAGGTGCAGAGATGTTCTCGTTTTGGGACGATGCTTGTCTTTCCGTTGTTGTTGTTAAAGCAGTGGATCCCCTTCATTTCTGCAGCTCATCAAGAAAGATAGCGGACACTTTCAGAAGAATTACAGCAAAACAAACACCATCCCCCCCCCCAAAGAATCACTACCCATTGACTTTATACAAATATGGGTAATTAAAGACCACTGTCTCTGAATAATGAAGGAAAGAAAATGTATCATAATAGAAGATTTTATGATGACACGGCTGATTCTTAATGGCACTCATTTCAGAGGATGTGGGGCTATCCGTGAACTCGGGCTAAATTGCTTTCATCTCAGAATTTTGTTCACTGGTGCCACGATGGTCTAGGAATTGTTCTGAGGTTCAGGAAAAAAAAAAAGAAATGTCAGTGAACTTCAGGGAAGAGGAATCCTTTGAGAAAAGAGAGATAAAATGGTAAAAAGAGAGAGAGGTGAAAAGGAGTATAGTAGGAGTACGCGACTCTTGTCTCCAGGATATGAGTCAAGTGCAAAGTTCCGGCCAGTGAGCTGGGAGGAAAGTGATGTGTGTCACCTCTAGATGGCACATTTCACCGCCAGGGGACAACCTTCCAGAGGGCTCTTCCCTCTGGTGTGATCACTGACCACAGTCAAGGTGATAAGGCTTCGTCGATCGGGGACTCTTCAGAATAGAGCATCCGTACAACCACAGGGACCTCGGGCCGAGAGTTGACCTACGTTGTATCAAGCCATTGAGATTTTAGGACTGTGTATTACCGC
Source organism: Saccopteryx leptura (assembly GCF_036850995.1). Lineage (NCBI taxonomy): Eukaryota > Metazoa > Chordata > Mammalia > Chiroptera > Emballonuridae > Saccopteryx > Saccopteryx leptura. The sequence continues at coordinate 52,042,115 of NC_089515.1, read as the reverse complement.
AGTATAACCTGGTTGACCAGGAACAAATTCCACCCACTTGAGCTGAGATAAAGCACCCTGCTTCATCTTGAAATGGGACAATAAAAAAAAAAAAATGCTAAGGGTGCTGCTATATTTCGGGTATCTTTTCTACAGCTTGAAATTGTTGATCACCATTAAAGCTAATGTTTTGTGTTTCTTCTTTTTATTTTTTATTGAATTTATTGGGGTGACTGGTAATTAAATTGTATAGGTTCCATGTATATAAAAGAATGTTTACTAAGCGATCACCTCTTAAGTCATGTAAAGACAACATGGCTACACTAGAATATGGAGAAATCTCAAAGAGCAAGAAATGAACAATGAATATCTGTAATATTTCTTTGAGAAACTGTCTTGTTCTTTTCATTTTGTTTGTTTTTAGAAAATGTTGCCCATGATGTCATAAGGATGAACATGTCTGGTCAAAAGTAAGCGTCTCTGGTTAGTGAAACTGAAATCGGCGAGTTTTGAGTTACAGACCTGGGTTGGACTGATAAGGTGATGTGCATTTATGAATTATGAATCAGGAAGGTATTAAACAGTAAAAAAGAGGTAATGCCTGTGGCAGCTGGAAAGAGCTTCTATGCTTGAAACTATTCAATATTAACCCTAATAATAACACTAATAATAATGGAATTTAAGAATGGAGTGAAGAGACTAAACCTGGCGTTTAAATGCAGCCTCTGACCCAGTCTTCCACCCCTAGGAGATGTCTTTAAACTATACAACCCAGAATGCTTCATCCAAACAACTTTGTAATATAAAATGCTTTCATAATAAAAAAGATTTTCACAATTGGAGGTGGGTTGATGAGTGAGATCTGAAATGATAGTTTCAAACCAACTGTTGTCAGATCGCTGAAGAAAAGACCCAGTTTGGGATAGTAACGCAGTCCAGGAAATTGACAGTTACATCAGTGACTATCGGAGTCTTTGTAGCACGGACCCATAATTGTTATCCAAATGGGTTTCCAAATGCAGCCAAATGTGTTTCTGAATTCAGAGTTTTCGGGTTTTGGAAGCTCTCTTACCTGATTGTCTCGGCGTGGTCCAGGGAAGCCACATTTCCCTGCCATCATCTGACACAGTATCTTTGAATGAAATACGTGGTTTGTCCCACTGAGTAGGAATCATAGAGAAGGCGGCAACCTCATGGTGGGACACATCAACATCTACCAGCAAATGTGCTATAATTTGGAGCTTTTTGGAGTTTGGAATTACCGATGATGTGTTATAGATCTTCACCCAATTAAGGTAGGCTTGGTAGTGGTTCTGAGACCCAAACTGTAGTTGGGTTTGTTTGTTACTCATCATTGTTACCTCTCTCTCTCTCTCCCACCCATCTGCCTGAGTGCATTACCACTTCAGGAACCTGGTAGTGCATGTCATAGAGGAGTTTTGTTATGTTTTTCCCACCCCTAGATTCCTTTATTAATGTTCAAGCCCTGATTTCAGACTCCCTGTAGTTGCTAAGACCTGAGTCCTGTATGTAACCAAGGAGAGATACCACAGTAGGAAGGAGGAGACTCCCACAGAGAACGGGCCACAGTCACCTGGAGGGAACACGCTCCTATAGGATTCCACGTGCCCTTTGTAAATGATCACGTGCCCGGCGCATGAGACAGGTTCCAGCAAATCGCGGCCCCTCTCCCTCCCCTCTCCCAGCAGTGAGTTTCATTTTATATACTGTGTCCATAACCGCACCAAGTCATAGTTACATCTGTAATGGGGGGTACACCTTTAAAAAGATCATTCTTGTCTCTTCTACAAACTCACAACTTAGAAACACCATTTCAATCTCTTGTGCTTGAACAGAATCCACTCATATCTCCCGAAATGTCTCACAGCTCTTCTGGTGCCTTTGATAGCTTTTTCTGGTTTGTTCCTTTAAAATACCATGCTTTTATCTAATTCACAAAGTGACACAGGCTGTTTTCCAATTTTGAGGACATTTTGTAGAATTTGCCAGTTAAGATGTGAGCCTTCTCCTTTCAGTCCATTGCTTGTAATGTGTGTGTGTGTGTGTGTGTGTGTGTGTGTGTGTGTTTAAATATTTGTTTTTTAAGCAAATAGGGAATGATGGCAAAGACAATGTGTACAAAAAATCAGAGAGGTGTGAGTTAAGATTTTAAACAAACTTCTCTTGGTTCTATGTAAATGCATTCCCTGATGTAAGGTAAGGTTATAACATATATATATATACATACATACACACACACACACACACACACATATTTCTTTTTTGACAAAAAGAAATCTCCCTGGTATCAGAGGACTAACTTTATAATTCTCTCTTCACCCTCACCAACTCCCAGGAATGGTGTCAAAGTTAATTAAGTTGTGGCTTAACCACATTTACAGTGTTCCCGAGCCGGTTTCTATTAAGCGAGTGACTCAAAGTGAGGGTCAAGGCTATTTTTTCCCCCAAGTGAGTCACAAAAAGTACTCTGCTGTGTAGGTGGATGAAAAATCAGTGGAAATATGCAAAGTCACTGAGTTTGTAATAGATTCTCTTCCTCGCAGAGGAGGTTTTAAAATGAGTTTTCTCTTTTTAATTTCCCAAATGATCGTAGGGGGATGGAGACATAGGTCTAGATTGGGAGAAAGTCTTAACATTTGGACTTTCTTTGACCGGGCTCATTACCAACAACAGTGATAATATTGAACTCTACTTCCTGATCCTAATCTAATTTTAAGTGCTTGCATCAACAGTGAGCATTAATGAAAAGTGTTACTGTTTCATTCGTGAGAAATTGCATTAAAACAGTAACTATTTAAGTTTGTAGCTTTTGCTTGTGGCTAAGAAATTAATAAGATAATACTTAAAAGTAAGATTCAGGGTATTGCAAAAAATGTTTCTAAATACAGGATGAGGTAAACAAAAGTAGGTTTATAGTTATGGGTGTGCAAAACACAGAGTTTATTCTTATATTCTTATTAATTATTGTGTTTTTTTTCCATGTGAACAATTGTAAACCTATTTTGGCCCCACCCTGTAGACAGACTCAATTTTCATATAAAAAAGAATTAAAATTCCACCATTATAGTCATCTTCATGAAAACAAACTGCTTATGCCAAAGAAAGGCAGGTCAGCTTCTCAATTTCCACCATTTTATCCAGCATCTATTTAAAATTTTCACTTCAGAGCCCCAGCAAAGTAGCGGAGTTGGCTGGAGCATGGTTCCCATACACAATGGTTGCAGGTTTGATCCTCAGTCAGGGGACGTACAAGAATCAACCAAAGTGCATAAATAAGTGAAACAACAAATTAGTCTCTCTGTCTCTCTCTCTCTCAAATTAACAAATGGAAATGAAATTTTCATTGCAGTAGGACCCAAACTGTAGCAGAAATTATACCTGAAATCGCAAGAGCTAATAACATACCAGAGCTTTTTCACAAGTAAAAATTGCAGTAATTAAAAATAAACTTCATAACTTTATTTATTTATTTATTTTTTTACAATAAATACAGAAATGAAATTCACATCTTAAAATTTTCTGTGCCATTTTTTAACCCAGGGCGGTAGCTAATTGAAAACCAGAATAGACTGATTTTCCAGATGACAAATGGGAATGCCATATATATGAAAACGCCTTCTGGTTGCTCTGCATGTTGAAGATGGCTCGCTCAGTTGGTTAAAGAATCATCCTGACTCACAAAGGTTGAGGGTTTGATCCCCAATCAGGGCACGTACAGAAATAGATCAATCTCTCTCTCCCTCTCTCTCTCTCTCTCTCTCTTTCTCTCTCTCTCTCTCTTTCTCTCTCTCTCTCTCTTTCTCTCTTTCTCTAAAATCATTAAATAAATTTTTAAACCAGTGAGAGGGAAATGTTTAGTGGACAAGTGCTTGTGATCTGTGTGTGAACAATGGCTCATTTTGAGTGTGCATCTAGAAGCCCAAGCGCTTAACTTACCCCCAGAGTAAACGCAAAGGCTGAGGTTCGAAGGAGTCGCAGTACCGAATCCCTCCTTGTGAGGTCACCCACCACTAATGAGCACCTTAATGAGCTCCGAGATGCTCACAGATGAAGCCTCCGCCTGTTAGCACTCACACTCCAGGGTCGCCCCCGCCCAGGGAAGCTACTTAGATTGGAGCCTAATAAAGACATCTGTGCTTGTCTCCACTCAGACACTGCTCCTAAAGAAACTCGTTTGTAAAGACTCTTTCTTACATGCCTTAATGTTCTTACAAGTTAGAGGGGAAAAAAAAAAAGTCAAAATGTTTGTGGGTTAAAATATTTGGACAGGACGTTCTCTGGGAGGAGCTATTATTGCTTTGATGGGGGGGATTCTTCACTGACTCTCCTGTGGCTTTCCTTCATGCAATAGGAAATGTGTGTTTCTTCCTGGTAAACAGTATGGATCACAGAGGGATGTTTCCTGGCCCTAATTAAACCCTTACCTAGAAAAGAAAAGGGTACCGTTGACATATCCAGCCTTCGTGAGATTGGTAGCAATGTCAAACTCACCTTCGGACACTCAGGAAACATCACCTTAATCACTGCACGGAATCAAAGAACTACTTTTTTCCCCCATATTCTTCTGATGGATGGGGAAAGTCAGGAATATAATTTTAGTTCTCTTTAATAGGATTATCTAAACTTTGCCTCTGAAAACATGCACTTATAAAAAAAAAAAGATACATAAATACATGAGGTTCCATGCACTTTCTTACCCAGAGTTTTTTGATGGAATTTCATGCCAATTTTATTGGGATTAATATATCCCATATGCTTCTCCTTCAGTTAAAGCAATTGCTATTCAAAACGGAGAAGTCCCAGCACTTCAGGCTGAATGTAATCATCAGCCATCAGGTGGCACTTGAAATTGTGCTCGGCACAAGGAGTGGGGGAGGGGAGGTCAGTTTTAAAATTCACCAGCTCTGATCCCTGCACTTTCTTGGGGAAGTAGACATGGAAAGAGATCAATTAATCGAAAACCAAAGCAAAACAGGGGCCTCTTTTCTAATGTTTACAGCTCTACTCAGCAAAGTGATAGGTATAACTGATAACTCTCTTTCATGCGTCCTTACACACAACCACACACACACATACACACCCTCTAAGCACTCTGGTCAAGACAGCTCCTGTAATAAAATCTTTACACATGAATTCTCCGACACTGCAATATAGGGTATTCACATCTGTGTCAGAAAATTCCCAACCTGCCTTTACAGATATTTTTTACCTTCTGATCTTGTCTGAAGGGCGGAGTATTTCTTTAGCTTCCTGGAGGAAACCTGCTTTTCCTTTGAAGAGCAAATTAAACTGCCCTGTTCTCTTACAAGACAGAAAGGGGCTCTTAACAGATAAAGACGTATTCACATACCCTGTCAATATATATTAAGAGATTGAATGGAATAAAATGCGCACAATGGATTTAACTGCTTGGAAGGATTTCCGTGCATATCCACCATGTGCACACAAGACATCCATATTCGGGATTTGTTTGGACAGCAGCAGACACGGAACAGAGATACTGGTTAGGTCTCTTACATTTTGTCCTATTGGCTGCCCCTGATGGGACGGAGTGTGAGGAGAAAAATGATCACCCAACAGTGGAGATGACAGGGGCCAGCAGCACTCACCAATGACGGAGACACTCGTCCTCAGCGTTGCCATGTTTAGAATGAGGCAGGAAGCTAGGAATGAGTTGTATTCACGTAACTCTGGTCAAGGACCTGATCTTCTCTAAGAGAGACTAAAATAGATACATTCAGAATAGAGTTTTATAAAATAGACCAAAAATGTGGGAGGCAGGTGTTCTCAGGGCTATGACTCAACACAAAAAACGCTCCATGCACTTGATTGCTAGTGACAGCGGCGGTGGTCACAGCTGCCCCCACGCCCTGCGTGGGGGTCTGGAGGTGACGTGCTGTTGTATAGGAGTGGGTGGGAAGCCACAGGACATAGACCCACCAGAGTGACTGGAACATGCAAATGGGAGAGAAGTACAACTCGGATTTACTAAAGAAGTCTGTTTTGTTTGGAGGCGAATCTAATTTTTCAAAGCCGTATCTTTAGGAAGACTGAACTCTGCATTACTAAATGTCAAAACTCTGGATTCCAGTGCATCCCTCTGAAGCAGTGAGGCCAAGTCACACCAACCTAAATTCACCCAGGAGCCGTCCGTCCTTGACAACATCTCTCGAGCTCTCTAAAGAGGTATTACATGATGACATAAGTCATCCCACTTCTAAGAACCTTTCATCAGGACATAGTCAAGACATAGGTGAAGTTATACCCACAATGTTTATCTCAGCACTCCTCATAATAGATAAAAAAACAAAACTACCTACATGGCCCACAATAGAGAAATGATCATTTAATTTAATTTAAGGTGTGAAATAGTCATAAAATATTACCTATTTTTAAATTTTAGATACAAAATAATATACAGATCAAAATATACATATTGATATTAAATCTATCATGGCTAATGCTTTGATTGTGAAAACTTGGTTAATGTCAGTTTTATTATATATGAATATATGTAAAAATATGTATATATTTGCATTTTCAAAGGTTTCATTGATATTACATTTGTTTTATAAGTGATAAAAATTAAATTATATAATCAGTTAAAACTGTAGAATCATGCTATAAATTATTATTAAGGCATCAGTTAATGTGTTTTGACATTTAGTAAGCACCTAGTAATGTGCTTACTATGGTCCAGTCCTTGAGAATGTCAAAGCATATAAGACAATCGAAATGCGATGAAGAGCCCATGTGTTTAGCAATGAACATGTTTACTTTCAATATTTAGGTTAGGTCCTTGGCAAAATCCACACCTAGGACAGAAAGAATGTAAGCCATCATCATCATTGATTAAGACACAGAAAATGGCCCTGACCGGATTACCTGGCTGGTTAGAGCTCTGTCCAGATATGCAAAGGTTGCCGGTTCGATCCCCGGTCAGGGCACATACAGGAACAGATCAATGTTCTTCTCTCTCTCTCTCATCAATAAATAAAATTTTAAAAAGACAAATGAAAATGAACAAAATAGAGGATGTCAAAACTATTTTAAGTTTATCTACATATATACAGAAAAAAGAACAAAACGCTTTAAATGGCAAATATAAGTGATTTTACAAACAACTATGAAAAATATCATTTAAAATGTTTGCTAACAATGAGTCCCAATTAGGAAGTATATTGAAGAACCTCTCCAGTGCATTAACCTGGATGACCTAGAATTCATTGCCATGAACATTTTCATTCAAGCACATATTAATTAGATCTTCCTATATTTCTTAGTTATAAAATGCATTTCATCAATATGCTTTGGAGATCAGATTAGCAAAACATTCATTTTTATGATGAAAGGTTGCATCAGATATTTAAAATTTGAATTATGATGTATTTCTTACGCTTTCCGTTTGTAAATTCCATGATCACTTTGTTTAATGTAGCCAAAGGTCAAAGCTATAGCGCTATGACATTATTCATGAGGAATAGATGCATCATGGAGGGTTCGTAGAATTAGACTTAGGGTCTGACGATAGTGCGTAGGTTTTTGTTCCCTACCGTGGTGCTGATTTTAATGACATGGACTAAATGTTTTTGGGGAAAGTTTGCTTACATTCATAAAATGGTTGGGTGTGTTGTGCCTCTGAATGAGTGTTGGGACCAAATAAATAAACAGGGTATTTTTGCAATTAGGACAGAGGTGCTGGACCCAAACTCCATTTCACTTGCCTCATTAACAAAGAGCTACACCTGATTCTCATTTGTCTCACCATGTTTTCCAGAGGAGGCTGGAAGCTAGTTTCTTATTACAGCTAGTGCTCGACTTACAATCACAGTTGGTTCTGACAGACCAGTCGTAACACGATTTGGTCGTAAGTTGAGTAGGCTCTATGTACAGTACTGTGAAATGATGTTATAAAAATCTTTAAGTTATATTTTATCAAAATTTTCTTTCATTATTGTTATCTATCATAATCTTCTTTGTTCATTTTATGCCATTTGTATCATCTCTATACCATTTTGTTTCTTATTTTTACATTTGTCAGGTTTAAGTAAAACACTGCATAACCAGTACAACTAACTGGTTTGATATTTGCAAAGACAATTTCCTCTTGGTAGACATCTTGGGAGGGGATTGATGAAAAATATTCAAGACACAAAACACAAATTGCTGTACTGAGTCTGAGATAACAGTTGAAATGGTGCACGCGGAGATGGTAGTGCTGCCGGAAGCTGGTCCCACTGTCACACGCCCAGCTGGACAACGCTTGCGCTGCCAGATGCGGAGCAGTCATGGCTAGCGATTGTGGTCGTAAAGTCAAATGGTGGTAAGTTGCAAAGGTCATAAGTCGATCAATATTTGTAGTGTAAGGTAGATTTGGATGGTATGGTGGGAGTTGTCTTTGAGTTGCCTTGAAATTTAATTGAATTGCTGATGGACCACATTTTTTCTATAAATAAAAGTGAATGTACTTCTGGGAGCACAGACATTACGGCTAAGGAACAGTAGAGACTGTTAGCCATGGTGTCCTCCTGAACCCGTGTGTGTGTGTGTGTGTGTATCTTTAAGTCCCTGTCTATTATTTATTTCAATTCCATACCTTTTCCTGTTCGGGACCCCGATATATACTTGTCGTGGCTGGACCACGACAATTGGCCCCCATACGTGTGGCCATCGTAGAAGGGAAAGAGGAGCGGTAATGGAACCCCCCAGAAGTGTGCACACGAAGTAAGTATAAAGCCTCTGGAGAGTGAAGCTTTTAAGTAGAGTTTGGGGGGAGAGTATAATAATGAAGTCACATGAAGTAAGTATAAAGCTTTTAAAGAGTATAGCTTTTAAGTAGAGTTTGGTGAGAAAGTATAATAAGAAATAATTCGGGAGAAAAATAAATATGGGGGTTGTAGGATCAAAAGTGAGGGTCCTTTTCCTTTTTGTACAAATGTTTTTATTTGAGAAGCAGCTGTTTGAACAGAATGAGGTTGAAACAGAGGAATGTAAATATGAGAAAAACTTGGAGTCTGAGAATAACTCAGGAGATGATAATATCACAGCTTTGGACATTTTAAACTTTGTGCCTCCGCCCCTTCTGCTCCCAAAGTCTTTGTCTCAGACCCTTGGAGATCCCCACTCCAACAAGCTTTAGATCAGGCTCGAGATGCAGCGGAAAAAATGGAGGAATTCAGCAATATTAGGCAAAGTCCTGATGAGCAATATCAAGAATTTGTTTCACGGCTGATTCCGGCAGTTGAAAGAATAGTAATAGAAAAAGAAGTTCATATCAGAATATGCGCTGATGTTGGGACTTCATACATACAAGGTCTTGCTTTTGCCACAGCCCTTAAGGTGAGGATTCCAAGAATTTTTGATAAAAGGCAGGAGAAATGAAAGAAAGAGATCAGGGAAATACTTCTGCCTGTGAATCTTGCTTCCAGTGCGTCGGCTGGGTTGGGCCCAGACTGGCGAGGCTGCAGCCAAGGGGAAGGTAAAGCAGGGAGGTGAACGGGGAAGCCTCCCCCCAACCCCTGGTAAACTAGGTCTGCCGCTCGGCTGGGGTTGAGATGGAGGCTTTCGGCATCCCACGTCTCGGTATGATCGGTCTAGGCTGCTGGTTGCAGCAGCTATTAGAATTTAAGAATGTTTAGAAGACTCAGATGTTTTTTAAAGTTGTATTATTATCTGATTTTCTTTAGTAAATAAAAAGACTTAAGAGTTTGGCAAAATGACAGCTTTTTCCCATTATTCTCTAACTTTCTCTAAACTATCATTTTATTTCTTTCCTATTCTATGCCTGGAAAGAGGGCGAAGGAGGAGCCTGTTTGGGTGAGCCTAAACAAAAATCTCATACGGCCAACTTGAGATTTTTCAAGAGAGATTTCTGTTTAATATTTATCTTACCATGTTCCTATTAAAATAGCCCTACTTAAGATCAAGCAGGCCACATTCTAATCTCTAAAATCCCAGGTTTCACACTTGATTTGTGTAATTGTATGTGAAGTCTTTGTTTAATGTCTAAATGTGTCTGTCTTCAAGGACTGAATTAAATTTATGCATGCAAAAATTGGAAATGCCGGCTCTAATATTGTAAAAATAAAATATCATCCCTACAAATTTTTTTAAAAATTTAATTAGAACAAGTAAAGTGCACTTATTAAAATTTAAATAAAGGCCCTGGCCAGTTGGCTCAGTGGTAGAGCGTTGGCCTGGCGTGCGGGGGACCCGGGTTTGATTCCCGGCCAGGGCACATAGGAGAAGCGCCCATTTGCTTCTCCACCCCCCCTCCTTCCTCTCTGTCTCTCTCTTCCCCTCCCGCAGCCAAGGCTCCATTGGAGCAAAGATGGCCCGGGCGCTGGGGGTGGCTCCTTGGCCTCTGCCCCAGGTGCTAGAGTGGCTCTGGTCGCGGCAGAGCGATGCCCCAGAGGGGCAGAGCATCGCCCCCTGGTGGACAGAGTGTCGCCCCTGGTGGGCGTGCTGGGTGGATCCCGGTCGGGCGCATGTGGGAGTCTGTCTGACTGTCTCTCCCCATTTCCAGCTTCAGGAAAAAAAAAAATTTTAAATAAAATGAAATGTAGATTCTAAAGACTTCCTAATTTGGCCAAACTGCTCCAAGCTAAAGTTACTGCAGCTGCAAAGCTTGAAGTAGGGTTGATTTGCTTAACAAAGGTGTAAATTTTTTCTTTTTACTCTTTGAATTGCCTGTTGATTTATTGGATAGAAGTGTTTTGATGGGTGTAGGAATGTTGCTTGAAGGTGTATTTGCTGTATTTTGTTGGAGGTTGGCATTGAGATGGGAGTTTCTTACAGTTTTTGAGGTCAAGGTGTTATGAATTGTACTCAACAAATGCTTAAGGGTCTATTGTAAATAATATAAAAAAAGAGGGGGGGGAGAGTCCTGTCCTGGAACTCCTGCAAATCTATTTACTTTGAAGAATTTCTTTTAAATGCTGATGTACAGGAGATGCCAGGCCCCTTTCTTTTGCAAACTTCTACCCTCTTTTATTTGATCCAGCTAGTAACGCTGTTTTGTGTTTTTTAAAATAGTTCCAGATATACAGAAAAAATTTATATAGGCAGATGTGTACCCTCAAAACCTTCAGCAAGATCTTCTGAGCATGGCTTTTAAGGTCTGTAATGACCAACAGGAAAAGAAAAGGCAGACAAAGCCCAAAAGAGATCAGGAAAAATACCAGCTCTTGGCATACACCCTTAAAGGCTCCAACGCCCCAAAAGGGCTTCATAGGACTCATCAGGGCCCTGCTTCAAGAGTGGAAAGGAAGGTCATTGAGCTAAAGCCTGTCAGGCTTCTCTGCCCCTACCAGGGACATACCTTTTCTGTGGAAAAAAGGGGGCACTGGAAGGTAAGCTGCCTTCTCACTCCTCTAAGGGAGGGCTCAGTCTCTTCTAGCCCTGTTCCAGCCACCTGTTTCTTGACCTTGCCCAGCCTGCTGGGACTTGCCAGTGAAGGCTAAAGGTGCCCAGGGCTGTTGGCCCCATCTCATATCATCATGGACAGGCCTAGGGTATTTCTTCCAAGTAGCAGGTAAACTGATCTCATTTCTTGTGGACACAAGGGCCACATACTATGCCTTGCCTGAATATTTGGATTTTTATTCATTCCTCAAAGATCTCTGTTGTGGGTGTTGATAGTCTTTATTTTCTGCTGCTTTGTTTAATATATAGTGTTTCCTTTATTCCTCCTGCCTTAATGCCCCAGACCTATTTTAGGCTAGGACCTGCTCCTAATTTAGATGAATTTACCTCTGCCACACAGCATAGTTTTATCCCAAGGTTCTCTTCACCATACTACAGCTGCAGAGCTCCAGGGAAAGGCACCCTGGGTTCATCCCTTCAGTTTAAAGAAAACAGAATCTCCATCTCCGTATGTGCTGCAGACAGCTTTACCAGTCTATCTCAATCATTACCAGCTAGAAGCAGTGGTCATTGGGACTTAGACTCTAGCTGCAAAGTGAGGAAATGTGACCACAACTTCAGTGCCCTGTGGACTTTACCTGAATGTGTGTGACTTCCGTTTCTTGGGACAGTTCTCAGACTGAAGTGGGGTTGGGTTACATTTACAAATAATATGAAGCTATTATGGTGTCAATGTGGACTTGGTGAAATTACATTAACATGTTAAGGACATTTAAGACTGTAAGAATTTTATTATAGGTCCTGTTGTATTAGTTAAGACTTTGCTTGATAATATAATCACTTAATTGTATTAGGACACTTGTTATAGTATCTGTTAGCATTAGCTATTTCAATTTTGTTGTTTATTTTATATTTTTTCCAGTCTGCCTCCAAATCGGAACATGGGAATTCAGATGAGTATGAATCACAGCACACGAATTGAAGTGTTAAAAAAATAAAAAGGGGGATATGTTGGGGACCAAATAAATAAACAGGGTATGTTTGCAATCTGGACAGAGGTGCTGGGCCCAAACCCCACCTCATTTGCCTCTTTAATAAAGAGCTACACCTGATTCTCACCCATGTTCTCTACAGGAGGCTAGAAGCTAGTTTCTTACTAGTGTAAAGTAGATTTGGATGGTATGGTGGGGGTTTTCTTTGAGTTGCCTTGAAAACTTAATTGAATTGCTGATGGACCACCTTTTTTCTATTAATAAAAGTGGATGTGCTGGCCCTGGCCGGTTGGCTCAGTGGTAGAGCGTCGGCCTGGCATGTGGGAGTCCCGGGTTTGATTCCCAGCCAGGGCACACAGGAGAAGCGCCCATCTGCTTCTCCACCCCTCCCCCCTCTCCTTCCTCTCTGTCTCTCTCTTCCCCTCCCACAGCCGAGGCTCCATTGGAGCAAAGATGGCCCGGGCACTGGGGATGGCTCCTTGGCCTCTGCCTCAGGTGCTAGAGTGGCTCTGGTCGCGACAGAGCGATGCCCCGGAGGGGCAGAGCGCCGCCCCCTGGTGGGCGTGCCGGGTGGATCCCAGTCGGGCGCATGCGGGAGTCTGACTGTCTCTCCCCGTTTCCAGCTTCAGAAAAATACAAAAAGAAAAAAAAAAGTGGATGTGCTTCTGGGAGCATGGATGTTATGGCTAAGGAACAGTAGAGACTATTAGCCATGGTGTCCTCCTGAACCCATCTGTGTGTGTGTGTGTGTGTGTATGTGTGTGTGTGTGTGTGTGTGTGTGTGTGTGTGTGTGTGTATGTCCCTGTCTATTATTTATTTCAATTCCATACCTTTTCCCATTCGGGATCTCGATATATACTTGTTGTGGCTGGACTGCAACAAACAAGGAACGCTATTTCAGAGACAAAGGGGAGAGGCAGGATTCTGAAATGTGATCACATGAACATGAGCTCCTGCTCTCAGTATCATCTCCTAAAATGGAGCTTCTGAGACCGGTACAAAGCTGATGTCTGAGGCTGGGTTGAACCCCCAATGGTCTCACAATGATTTGTTGAGAAGACAATGCGTTCCCAATTGAACTGTTACAGACATTTTTGTCAAAATTCCCCTGACCACCCATGTAGGAATAAACGTCTACAGTCTCGATTCTGTTGCCCTGATCTATACCTGTATACTCGTTTCAGAAACATTGTACATCTTTAAGAATGAAGAGGAAAACTGGCTCGTGTACTAAGACACAAAGATGCAATTTCTCCTCTATCAAAAGAAGTCTAAATACTGTATAGTAACCCTTTGCCAACACTCTGCCTGTCTCTCTTCTCTTTTGTTAGGGAGTTCAAGTAGCTTCTCACTAGAGCCTGGAAATAACTTCTGGCAGAGTATCCTCAGAGAGGGGGTGACATATTGATCAGTACCATGGAGCACAGCTGGCAGAATGCGGGACTGATGTTGTCCCGGAAGGGAATAGGGAACATGGAGACCAGTGCAGGCATACCAACACTCCAGTCACGTGGGTTCCTCTCATGGCGGGGGGGGGGGGCTGTCTCAGGTCCCCCAAGTGCCACGACTGGAGAGAATACTCACACAACTTGTCTTCATGTGTCACGATCCTACCAGGGGAAACCACTGTCCACTTCGAGTGGAGGCAGTCTGACAAACCCGAGCATATTAATGCTGTCATTATTTTGAGCGCGTTAACAGACCGCTCACTTTGCCTGACACCAAGTGCCACGTTTGGCGGCCTGGGCTTCCGATGAGATGGCGCGTCAGGCTGATTTGCAAAGAGCTTCCCTGAGATGACTTATTCAATCCAAAGGGTCTTTACTTAGGCGTGTTGTTAGCCAGGAGAAGCCTCCCCAAGGGGCAGGTTCGCATTAAACGTAGTTGCCACTGTGTCCAGAGTCCCCCAGATTAGTTAGGTTCAAGGGTACGTCTTTGGAAAAAGGCAGTCTGGCCATTCAAACCCAGCAGTGTTGGACTTTTTGTACCAGGGCTACCTCCCTGAAAAGTGATAGCTTCCCAGGCATCACCAGGGAGCCATAAATACATCTACAGGGGGGGAAAAAGCAGTGTGTCACTTATTATATTAATATCACCACAGCTTTAGGGAAAGCTTGGTCATTCAGGGGACAAGGACCCTCCTGAACACACGGTATATCCTCCGTGTCATAGCTGAACACTGGCCTAGCTCTCTCATTGACCTTGAACTCTGCCTCGGCTCTGTGTTTCCCGGGTCGGTGGTGGAAGTCGGTGTACATGGAGGGCACAGATACCATGCCCTCTGTGTAGTCTCCAGTTACCCTCAGCAGCTGTTTGCTGTCCATTCCTACCTCATGGCCCGTGACGTCTCAACTTGTACATCATGTCCTTTAAGATGCACTAGCAAGGAGTGGAGTGGACGGCCCTTACCCCCCACTGTCTGCTACGTCTGGAATGATTGACTTCTATTTTACATTACCTATATGTGCACAGGGGATCCTGCCTCCTCATAATTTCTTCTCTCTTAAAACTCTCCAATTCCTTTTTCTGTCTTAAACCCCAACCTGAATAAATTGTCTTCACTATGTGGTCAAAGCTGCTAAGTACTACATGTCCCTAGTTCTAGGGTAAAAATCTCATTATGTAGAAATTCTAAGAAATCACTCAAAATCCTCATCACCCAAACCTAGGAAACCCCTGACTGAAAAAAATGTATTACTGAAATACGTTGGAGTCTCTCTGTATATTTGCCCAGCCTGCTACATTATGCATTTCCATTTGTTGAGCATTTGGAAGGAGGACAATGTGTTTAAAGGATCATGGGTTTTGAAGGCAGAGACTCACATGTTTGAAACTGCCTCGGCTATTTAATTGCTTTGTGACATCATGTCATCACATTAGCTGTGCTGACACCTGTGTTGGCACCTGTGTCAATCAGGTGTCCAGAGGGGAAGACAAGGAGGGAAGGAAGGCTCTTTCCTGTGGCAGAATAATAAGTAACACAGGAGAAATAACAGAGTCGGAGAATCACCACTCTGCAGCTACCCCAGTCGTAAGCCGTACAGGCAAGCATCATCAATCGATACCAACACTATGGTGTGGGGTTTTGTTAAAAGAATATAGTGCATCCACATAATCTCAAACTATTGCCACATAGGTTTCTTATTAATGACAAAGGTGAGAGAGAGAGAGAGAGAGAGATCTTTACAGTAGAACAATAGTATGTAAATGACCTCAAGTATATATCATGTGCTTCCTGGTATGGTTCACTGAAGACACAAGGAAACTTACATAGTACTCCTGCCAAAAGAGAAATGCAGACCAGAATCCAATCATGTGGACACAATTAGACCACCCAAAGTCGGGATTAAAAAAAATAAATAAATAAAACACCTGGTTGTTACTCTTCTCAATTGTCAACGTCAGGGGAGAAAGACTAAAACTAAGGAACAATTCCTCTTTCAAGAGAGGAGTGAGACTTCACAACTAAAATGTGATTCTAGTTTGGAACCTAAACTGAAAGGGGAGGAAATGAGTCAGCTACAGATAATGGAATTTAGACGTGATATTCGATAATAGGATTGTGTTTGTGTTCAGTTTCTTTAGTTTAAAAATGGCATTGTGGATGATGTATTTTTTCTATGAGAATATCCTTGCTCTAATAAGAGATACATACGGCAGGGGTCCCCAAACTAAGGCCCGCGGGCCGCATGCGGCCCCCTGAGGCCGTTTATCCAGCCCCCGCCGCACTTCTGGAAGAAGCACCTCTTTCATTGGTGGTCAGTGAGAGGAGCACATTGACCATCTCATAAGCCAAAAGCAAACCCATAGTTCCCATTGAAATACTGGTCAGTTTGTTGATTTAAATTTACTTGTTCTTTATTTTAAATATTGTATTTGTTCCCGTTTTGTTTTTTTACTTTAAAATAAGATATGTGCAGTGTGCATAGGGATTTGTTCATAGTTTTTTTTATAGTCCGGCCCTCCAACGGTCTGAGGGACAGTGAACTGGCCCCCTGTGTAAAAAGTTTGGGGACCCCTGACATACGGAAACATTTAAAAGTTTGTATCTTACGCTATAAGGTTTAGCACAATATAATAGTCACATATAATGAAGAATTTAGCTGGTCTTTGTCCTTGGTTAGGAAGTATGCTCTAGACCAGGGGTAGTCAACCTTTATATACCTACTGCCCACTTTTGTATCTCTGTTAGTAGTAAAATTTTCTAACTGCCCACTGGTTCCACAGTAATGGTGATTTATAAAGTAGGGAAGTAACTTTACTTTATAAAATGTATAAAGCAGAGTTACAGCAAGTTAAAGCATATAATAATAATTACTTACCAAGTACTTTAGGTCGGATTTTCGCTAAGTTTGGCAGAATAAATCTTTATAAAACAACTTACTATAGTTAAATCTCTTTTTGTTTATACTTTGGTTGCTCCACTACTGCCCACCATGAAAGCTGGAACGCCCACTAGTGGGCGGTAGGGACCAGGATGACTACCGCTGCTCTAAACACTTGGAATTCCCTGTCTTGTAGAGTATCTGTGTTTGCTATTCATGATGGGCCTCTCGAGCCACATCTGATAGTTTGTGCTAACTAGGTGACTCACAGTGGGCTCCTCCATAGTTTATGCTAATAAAATTACTTAAGATGGAAGATGGTCGCACTAGAAAAATCAACCATGTGATTAGAAAGCTGAGGCTTTCAGCTACTTGGTATCTGCCCAAACTTTGGGGAGGGGAGTGGGACTGAATATTGAGTCCTATAGCCAGTGATTCAACTGACCCTGCCAACCTAGTGAAGCCCCAATAAAAACTATGGACATTAAAGCTTGGGTGAACTTTCCTGGCTGGCAATGCTCTGTGTATCTGTCACACATTGATGTCCAGAGGATGACACGTCCCCAGAGATGATGGCAGCTTCACATTTGGGACTCTCCCTTACATTGCCTGATGAGTTTTCCCATTTGGCTGTTTCTGATCTGTGTCCTTTTGCTATAATGAAACCGTAACCATAAGAACAGAGCTCACCTGGGTTCTCCGGGTCAGTAGTGGATTAGCAAACCTGTGCAGCTTATAGGAACTCCCGTATTTGAAGATAGGTGATCAGATGTGGGGATGGCCTGGTCCAGAAGGGAGAGCACTCTCCTGAGGACTGTGCCCCTACTCTGTGAAGACTGACTTACCTCTGCGTAGTTGGAAGTTGTCATGGAAGGTTCGTTGTACCATCTTTTCCAAATTTCTATACGTTTCATTTTTCCTCAAAATAAAATTAAAAAAAAAATGTGTCTGACTCTTATATAACTTTAGGAAGTGGGAAGAATAACCTGAAGATAATATCAAATAAACTGCTTGTGTGCTCCTATGGTTATTTCATAACAAACCCTGAGATGTGTTCAGTTAAGTGAATAAGTATATTGTTACTTTAGTTTTTCTCCAGAAGTTAGGTAGCTTGGATTGATAAAGTCTATCTATTTAAAGCCAGTTTCAGTTTATGGGCTTAACAATGCCCCCCAAATACCCTCAGTATTAGGTGCTAAGTCCATTACCAACACTACAATGAATAAATTTTACCTGGTGCATTTGGAAAAAAAATTAAAATGAAAATCTTAGGGCCATGCTGAACACAGTATTCTAAGCAATGAAGGGCAGTCAGTCAATAGAGGTATTCAACCATCTTTGCCTGCCCAGTGAATAGTTATAGTAATAAACAGGCAAGAAATATGAGAGACTTAAGAAAATTGTGGTTTCGATCATTCTTTCCATTAGCATAGCACATTTCATTCCAAAGCTTAAAAAAAAAAAAGTTTATGCAACATGTTTCCATCAACCTGGAGTAAGTTACTAGATGGACAGTTTCATTGACCACTGTGATACTATGGAAAATTATCATTAAAAATGAATAGATTCCCAAGGCATGGGCACAGTGCTAGCCTGTTCAGTCTCTTTACCCACCACGTCACATAGGTGACCAAATGGAAGAATTTGATAACTCTTCCAGAAATTGAGAGAGAGTGATACAGCTACCAGGTAATACAAAATAATATTAAATGAAAACTGTAATTGAAAAAAAAATTTAATTTTAAACATACAGGGAAAAAAGAGGAAATTGAGAAAGGAAGAGAGAGGAAAATTTAGGAATTTAGAAAGGAAACTAGGAAGAGAGGAAGGAAGAAAAGAAAGGAGGAAGAGGTAGTAAGGAGGAAGGAGATCAAGTCTTCTCTTTGTTTAAAAGATACTACGGTAACCATTAAAAACAGAACGCCAATTTTAATTCCTTTCCCTTCTCTGCATTGCTGTGGTTTTGTTTGTCAGCAACCCGTTTTCCCCTTTATAATGAGTTCATCTTGCTTTTGGTTTCTTTGTCTACGCCAATCTCTCAGGCAAACATTTTTTAAATAAATTTCATACGGTCCTGTACATGTTGCTTGTAACTCCTATAGTCGTAATTCAGTGGACTTGAAAATGCATATTAATTCCGTTGCAAACAAATTACACGAAATGCAGGAGAAATAATTTACTCTGTCTCATTCTGCCTCTCTCCCTCCCCCATCTCTACACGTTTTGTACGTTACGTGGTGTATTTCACAACATGGCACTGTTCTACGGCTGTCATTCGGAAGGTTTTCAGCAAGGGAAACCAATTTTTTTTCCCCTTAAGACAGTCAAGTGTCTGACAAGCTGATTTCTTTTCTCAGCTATATGTAACAGCTTAAAACATCAGAATCTATCAGCTGAACTTTTTAATTATATATCTTAGAAGCCCAACATATTCAGGAGCTGTACTCACATATTCAACCTGAAAAGGACTGAGTATTGAATTAAAGTAAGCTACTAGGGAAAGCATCTTTGCTTCATGTATCTGTCGTTAGGTGTGACAATTTATCTAATTAGTTTGCAATACTGGAGGTGTTTTGAATTATTTCCCTCTGGTATGTTTCTGGGCTTTTTTTATTTATAGTCATGGTGTGTGTATGGTCCACATGACATTCTTGGTTTCTGTTAAAGCATGACTTTGACCAGCCTACACTTTAATAGTATTTATTCTGTGCCTAGTGATATGCAAAAGGTATGGTATTATTGAGCTTATGATGACCCAATGAATAAAAATTATTTATTTCAGCCTGACCAGATGATGGCGAGTGGATAGAACATTAAACTGGGTCACAGAGGACCCAGGTTTGAAACCCCAAGGTTGCCGGCTTGAGAATGGGATCATAGACATGACCCTATGGTCTCTGGCGGCTTGAGCCCAAAGGTCGCTTGCTTGAAGGCCAAGGTCGCTGGCTGGAGCAAGGGGTTACTTGCTCCCCTGTAGCCCCCAGTCAAGGCACATATGAGAAAGCAATCAATGAACAAGCAATCAACGAACAACTAAAGTGCCGCAATAAAGAATTTATGCTTCTCATCTCTCTCCCTTCCTGTCTGTGCCTATCTGTCCTTCTCTCTGACTCTCTCTGCCTCTGTCAAAAGAAATAATCTATTTCAGAATGTTACAATGTCTTAGATATCTATTGTACAGCAGTTGGTATAAGTGAACTGGAAGGTCTATAAGACAAGCTTTAAGAAAGGTACTAGTCAGAGTGGACAGGATGACATTTTTCTATCATTCTTAAAAGTATGGCAGTATGTCAGCTCTGGCCATTGGCTCAGTGGTAGAGCATCAGCCAGGTGTGTGGAAGTCCTAGGTTTGATTCCTGGCCAGGGCACACAGAAGAAGCATCCATCTACTTCTCCACCCCCTCCCCCTCTCTTTTCTCTCTGTCTCTCTCTTCCCCTCCCACAGCCAAGGCTCCATTGGAGCAAAGTTGGCCCGGGAACTGAGGGAGGCCCCATGGGCTCTGCCTCAGGCACTAGAATGGCTCTGGCTGCAGAAGAGAAATGTCCCAGATGGGCAGAGCATCGTCCTTGGTGGGCATGTCGGGTGGATCCTGGTCGGGCGTATGCGGGAGTCTGTCTGCCTCCCTGCTTATAACTAAGAAAAAAATACAAAAAAAAAAAAAAGTATAGCAGTATTTCATGAGAGATTAAAGATGCCTTTGAACAATCATAATTTAATGGATTAATTAATAGACACCAATATTTATCACCTTAATTATTAGTTTAGAAAAATCACTGGCCAATTTTGAAAGTTCATCTGCTTAAAACTGTGAACATCCTTTAATCTGACTCCCTTGGGACCACTGGGTCAGACTGTTTCCAAAGACTCCTAGAGAGGCTGAGATCGACACCAACCCTTGAAGGGTGGGGTGGACTTAGCAAATCAGAAGGCGGAGTGTCTCAGGGGAAGAGCAGGTGGAACAGGAAGCAGAAGGCTGGTAACGAGAGCACAGTGGCACAGTGGAGTTCAGGACCCTGGACAGAGACCTGTGCATGAAGAGAAGGCCGATGTGCTTGAAGCCAATGAAATGCAATAAAGGGTTGGACGTTTTGGGTTTTGTTTTTTTTTAAGATTTTATTTGTTAATTTTAGACAGAGGGAGAGATCTGGGTGGAGGTAATAGGAGTAGGAAACATGAGCTTATAGTAGTTGCTTCTTGCATGTTCCTTGACTGGGCAAACCTGGGGTTTCGAACCAGGAACCTTACCATTCCAGGTGGATGCTTTATCCACTACGCCACCACAGGCCAGGCTAGAGGGCTTTAACTTGTATTCTTTAGTCTAAGTAGTGGGTTTCCATTTATACTTTTCTATTTCCTAATGCTATCATGTAAGATATATTTTAAGATATATATATATATTGTATTTTTCTGAAGCTGGAAACAGGGAGAGACAATCAGACAGACTCCCACATGCACCCGACCGGGATCCACCCGGCACGCCCACCAGGGGCGATGCTCTGCCCACCAGGGGGCGATGCTCTGCCCCTCCGAGGTGTCACTCTGCCGAGACCAGAGCCACTCTAGTGCCTGGGGCAGAGGCCAAGGAGCCATCCCCAGCGCCCGGGCCATCTTTGCTCCAATGGAGCCTTGGCTGCGGGAGGGGAAGAGAGAGACAGAGAGGAAGGAGGGGGGGCATGGAGAAGCAAATGGGCGCTTCTCCTGTGTGCCCTGGCCGGGAATCGAACCCGGGGCCCCCGCACGCCAGGCCAACGCTCTACCGTTGAGCCAACCGGCCAGGGCAAGATATATTTTATCTGGAATTTTGTTGTTGCTTTTCTGGGGTTTTTTGTTTGGTTGACTTTGAGGGTTTTATATTTTGGTTTGTTTTTTTTGGTTTTGTTTTGTTTTGTTTTGTTTTTGCAGAGAGATGAGAAATATGAGGTGACATATATATAGGAAAGCATCAGCCCATATCAATAACTTCGCTTAGCGGGCGACAGCAAGGACACACACACAAAAAATAAGAGTTGAAGAAAAAGGGGGATCCGCTGAGCTTTTGTGTTATTTACCACTTAATGAATGTTGGCTGAAAACAGTAGAATAATATTTCATCCCACCTGGGCCTCACTTACAAAGCGTATAAGGGCCAGGGCCCTCTGAAGACGACCGCCGTGACAGTACGGGGTAGACATAATGGGCTTCGAGCCGCATCGAGTTTAAGCTAATATTCCCAACCTCTCCCCTGAACCCGTCCCCAGGATGATCTCCACAGCTAAAATCATCTCAGTGGGTTTTGCGAACCAGTGGGAGAAATAAGTGTAGGTTTGCACGAAAGCTCCCGCTACATATTAAAGGCAAATGGACACCTTTGACTAACAGAGATGTTAAAAAAAAAAAAAAATGAAGTGTCTCACAGCCCCCGGGTTTGCGCTCTCTCTTGTCAAGGCAATCACAGGATGGTATTAGGGGCCAGGAGGGTGGGGCGGGGGCCGTGTTGTCATCCAGGGGAGGGAGAGAGCCCAGGCCTTTAAGCAATCATGTAGAGCAAGCAGAACATCTCAGAGTCGGGCAGGAACAAAGGCGCGCACTGTCGGGGTATTGATCCGCCCCAGAAGGTGCCGGGAGCCGGCACCGCGGTGACTGCCTTCCCCGCTGGGTTGAGAGGGTTCGGAGACAATACAGTATCGATCCGGTCCCGTTGCTGAGAAGTAACTTACAGACAAGCCCGGGCTGCAGGCCACCGACCTGGAGCGCAAACTGTTGCCGAGATGCCCCGTCGCGGGGCGTCCAGCATCCGAGCTAATGGCGTGTGGGTGGCGATGAGAGGGGCTGGCCATGAGCTATATGTCCCTTTCGCTCGCCTCTCCAGATTCCGAAACAGTTCAGTGTCAGGAGTAAGAGAGGAGGAGGGGAGGGCGTGCCCGGAGTCCTATTTGTGAAGCAGTATTTTGTCAAGGGAAGGAGAGGGGAGCTCCTGAAGTTGTGTGTGTGTGTTTGAAATGGAAAGGACATCCCCCTTTGCAGACTGTGATCTGGATTCAGTGTTGTGACTGAACCTACTTCAGGGGTCCCCAAACTTTTTACACAGGGGGCCAGTTCGCTGTCCCTCAGACCGTTGGAGGGCCGGACTATAAAAAAAAAACTATGAACAAATCTTATTTTAAAGTAAAAAAACAAAACGGGAACAAATACAATATTTAAAATAAAAAACAAGTAAATTTAAATCAAGAAACTGACCAGTATTTCAATGGGAACTATGGGCCTGCTTTTGGCTAATGAGATGGTCAATGTGCTCCTTTCATTGACCACCAATGAAAGAGGTGCCCCTTCTGGAAGTGCAGCGGGGGCCGGATAAATGGCCTCAGGGGGCCGCATGTGGCCCGCGGGCCGTAGTTTGGGGACCCCTGATCTACTTGGAAAATGGGGGAGGGTCTTAATAATCAGGGTCATTTGGGGAGGATGTGGAGAAAGTGAAAAATCTCTTTTCATCTCCTCTCTGCTTTCTCTCAGAAAGACAATCTCTCAGACACCAAGTTCCATAAATTAAAAAAAAAAAGAAAAGAAAAGAAAAGAAAAAAGATTTTTCAGGGAAAGAAAAACTTTCAAAACGTTCGCCTCCAGGGGCGTGTGCCTAGGACTTTGCCGGCCAGGTTAGCCCCTGTGCAGCAAGCACCAAACGTCAGGCCGCATGCCACCTGGAAGTAAAAATACACCCGGCTGGAAATTCTTTATTTGCTTATCACTCAGTGTCTCACAGTTTCCTGGTGGAAATTACTGTAACCACAGGATCCCGTACAGTTTCGAGCTCCAGACGCAAGGTAAAATTGGCCAGATGTTACTGAGAAGTTGGAGAACTGGGCTATTAGCCGGGGCTCCTATCCTGGTGTGTAACCAGATCCAAGTACAAATTGCTCTGGACTGCGATTCGTAGGCTACAGACACTTTGTTTCTGCCCATGTTAAGGATCTCCCCTTGGCTGAGGAAGATGACTCTCATATTGTCACTCCTTTGGGCAAACAAGCCGAGTGATTCTGCTGCAGAACCATAAAACCTGGACTTTCCCACCAGCCCGAGACGGGCAGCGTTATTGCTCTGGATGACGCTGTGGTTAAGATGAAGTACATCCTACATCCCTGGTTGGAAAAACTTTACAAGTCACATATAAAAAAAGACTCTGGGGCCCTAGCAGGACAGCTCAGTCGGTTAGAGCTTCGTCTTGAAGTGCAGAGGTTGCCGGTTCGATCCCCACTCAAGACACATACAAGAGCAGATCTATGTTCCTCTCTTTCTCTCTCTCTCTATCTCTATCTCATCAATAAAAAAATAAATAAATAAAAAGGACTCTCGGTGTCCTGTTTTGTTTTGGTTTTTTTTTTCTTGCAAAATCAGAATCAGTTCATTGCAGCTGTAACGTGACAGTTTCATCAATTTCTGAGTCAAATGCGTTGTAGACACAGCCAGTTCTCTGGGAACTTTTAAAACACATAATGAATTTTGTGATTTTGATCTATCTGCCCTCAAAAGCCGCAGGCAGGTGAGAGGCACATCCCACCCTTGAGATGACTTTCTATGGCAGAGCCAGGGACCAAAGCAAACTCACCACGAACATGCCCTCCGCAGGGGCAGTTCGTAATGGTAACAACAATAACGTCTTACAATGCTCAAAGCGCTTCCTGTGCCTGGCCCTTTTTTCTTTCTTTCTTTCTTTCTTTTTTTATAGTCCATGGGGCCCCTGGAGGTCGGCATGCACATTGAACCGGCTTCATTTGATCTACTTCTTTCTGCTTGACCACGGCCTGACTTTTTTCCCAGGTGAAAGAAGGACGCCCAGGAGACAGGCCACCTGGACAAAAGCCCTGCAGAAGTGGTTTGATTTCAACACAATCATTTCATCTCTATTAGCAGAAGTCCCCCGGGCCCGCCCTCCGTATACAAACTCGCCTTTGTTCGGGCCCGTTCCAACAGAGCACTCACCCTTCAAAATTTACCTCGTCTCTCTCAGAAACATTTCAAGCCAAGGAGGCCAACCATTGTCCAAGGTGAAACGCAAGATATTTGCCCCATTGGCCAAAGGCTGAAACTTCTGGGAGGTCTTTTTGAAGCTCTTGACAGTATTTGGAAAGCCGCATAAAAACAGCACGAAATATGTATTTGCTTTATTACAAACATTAAGTATTTAGTCCCAAGCAGCAAAGGACATCGTTATTCAGCCCTGCCCTTATATATCACCAGGAAAAGGACCTTAAGATCAACAATTTTCTGAAATTGTCCACAATTGGAAAGTCATTTGACTGATCTTTGAGTCACGTAACCTAATGTCTTGATTGCTGGGTTATGCGCCTACCACCAATAGAATGTCAATGAATAGAATAATGCCAACTGTGATTGAAAAATAGAAAAAATTATTTAAACTCCAAAAAAAATAAGTCATTTTAGTCATCTTCCTTTCAGGAGGACACTTTCACAAATAACACGTGTGAACAAGGTTCCCAACCTACAAACATAGAAATGTGCAGTAACTTAAAAAATGCCCTACATATAAAAAGTGCCACATGCGTTGTAAATAGGGACCCTGTGTGCAGCCAGCTGTTGCCTCCAGGACATGAGGGGTCCGCACACATGAGCGCAGTAATCACCCACATGATTAAGACCACGAGGGGCCCTTGTGACACCTCCCAGCCCTCTGTGTGTCCTGCTCTCCCGGTTTTGGTGTCAGAAGAGAAGTCACCGTGAAGGGATTAATGCCCCTGAGGCAGGAGCCAGGGCACAGTGGCCTTCTCCAGCGGTCAGTGAAGAATCCAAAGGGACAGTTAGAACAGAGCCACCGAAGTGAACAGCCATCACGCACCGGTGTTAGACGCACCCTCTTCGGGGGCTCCCACAGGGCTCCCTTCGGGCTGCCGGGCCAGGCAGGTCAGCCCATCGCCATGGTGCTGCGGCTCTGCGAGTGTCCCGGCTGACCGCCTGCAAACAGGTTCCGCATGACTGCCGGTGTGTGAAGAACTCCACAGAGAGAGAGAGAGCCCTGGCCGAACAGAGGGGCCAGAGCAAAGCGGCGATCGGGCACTTTACTGCAGTGTGTACGTGCGCGCGCACACACACACACACACACACACACTCACACACACTGCAAAGGCGCGAGAACCCTTTCAAGTCTGGGAACGCTACAAGCACGCACACATTAGGCAGAAGAAAAATAATAGGAAATAGAAAGAAGAGAGAGATCGTCTTTTTCAGAATTAGACAACTTACAGGTACCAAGAATCTTGGAGGCACCCCAGTTAGAATTTTCTGTGTTCATCGAACCCCAGTGTTTTGAAAGAAGAGCGTGAACAGTGGCACGTATGCTTCTGCATAGAGTAGATGGTCCCGCAAGGCAGGTGCTCCGTCTAGGCAGGTGTGTCTCTCTAGCATTGCCTGATACAGGAAATGTAGCACATGAGAACTGATAGAAAATTCCAGTTCTGTTATTCAGTAGAGGAGTTTCTGTGCTACAGGTGCATACGGCTGTGGGTTTTGTTGTCGTTATTGTTACATTGGGCATCCTCAGATGCTTATGTGTTAATTAATGGGCAGAGTTATCAAAATAACAGTACTATTGGCCATGGCCGGTTGGCTCAGTGTTAGAGCATCAGCCCAGCGTACAGATGTCCCGGGTTCAATTCCTGATCCGGGCACACAGGAGAAGTAACCATCTGCTTCTCCACCCCCTCTCCCTTTTCTCTCTTCCTCTCTCTCTCCCCCTCCTGCAGACATGGCTCAATTGATTTGAGCACACTGGCTTCAGGTGCTGAGGATGGCTCCATGGAGCCTCCCCTCAGGTGCTAAAAATAGCTTGGTTGCGAGCATGGCCCCAGATGGGCAGAGCATCGGCCCCAAATGGGGGTTGCCTGGTGGATCCTGGTTGGGGTGCATGTGGGTCTCTCTTTCTCTCTCTCTCTCTCTCTCTCTCTCTCTCTATCTCCCCTCCTCTCACTTGGAAAAAAGAAGAAAAAAAGGAAAAAAAAAAGAACAGTATTAGATGGGTGTCACTGGTTCATTCTGGAAGAACTCAGAGGCCCTTTGACCTCAACATTTCCCTTTTGCAAAATGCAAACTATTGTGCTTCTTCACAAATGATCAGACTCATGAGCCAATGACTGATGAGCACCCTAGCATCTCTTGGAACTCTTTACAAGATGCCATAGTTGCTAAGTGTAACACTGAGCAGTTTTGTTCCATCCCAATTCTGCGTCGTCTACTGAAAGTCTCTGGGTTGGGGGAAAATCAGAGCCTTGTGTGCCCCAGTGAGCCATGAACTAGAACTTGAGTTTCCATAGCCGGGGCAGTGGAGCCCAGGCTGGGGAATCGTGCTGGCAATATTGGAAAAGAGGCTCAAGAATAATTCCTACATTCAGCAAATGGTGTGGAGAGCCCACTTCATCTCAGGTGGTGGCGATGATGACATGTCATACACTCAGCCCAGGCCTCCTGCAGCCCGTGCCCGTAGGCGGGTTGGTGACATGGGACAGGTGACTCTGCTTGTATTGAATCGCATGAAGAATTGACGGGTGCGAACGGAGCATATACGTGAAGCAAACTCAGGCTGAGGGACGGGAAGGGCTTTCTGGGGAAGAGTATGTTCATGTGTTAAGCGAAGAAAGACAGAGTAAAGTGACTTATAAACCTGCTATTGCTGGTTCTGTTATGATTGTCACATGTATCTACAATACAATCATTTTCAGATTCATTCACTCCTTTCTATCCCTAGTCTGACTTCTCTCTCTCTCTCTCTCTTATCACAACACACTAGTTAAATGTGAAAACTGTCTTTCAATTAAATTTGGAAATTTCAGTAGGGAGACAGTCTTCATAGCCTGATTGCTTAAAATAAAAAAGAATTTGCTCTTGTTGCAACAAAAATTGCTAATTGAGCTTTGGCCTGACCTGTGGTGGCGCAGTGGATAAAGCGTCGACCTGGAAATGCTGAGGTCGCCAGTTCAAAACCCTGGGCTTGCCTGGTCAAGGCACATATGGGAGTTGATGCTTTCAGCTCCTCTCCCCCTTCTCTCTCTCCTCTCCCTCTCTCCCTCTCTCTCTGTCTCTCCCTCTCCTCTCTAAAATGAATAAATAAATAAAAATTAAAAAAAAAATTGCTCTGGCCAGGTAGCTCAGTTGATTAGAGCATCGTCCTGATACGCAAGGTTGACAGTTTGATCCCCGGTCAGGGCACATATGAGAATCAACTGATGAGTGCATAAATAAGTGGAACGATAAGTCAATGTTTCTCTCTCCCCCCCTCTAAAAATCAGCAAATTGGAAAATCAATCAATAAATATTTTTTAAAAGAATTAAAAAATTATATTTTGATTTTATAACCAAACCACATAAAATAACCCCAACTGACTTTAAAACTCATACTTCAACCATGTATTAACTTGTGTTTTCAAAAGCACCCACTCTGTAATCCCTTACACTTTGCTGTCATTTCATAACTTATTGTCCTTTCAAAAGTTGATGACTATTATGGAATTTAAGGCTTCGGTTTTAAGCAGAAATGGGATCCCATTTTCCACAAAATTTGGAATATTAAATTCTCCCTCTATTGAGTCGATCTGGCTTAAGGTGTTTGCAGGTATAGTCTTTCTGGAAGTGGGAAGTAAGACTTTTTAAATGTGGAGTTTGAAGATAAACTCGGAAACGCCGACTTGCCAACTTGCAACATATCAAAATGTCAGCTCAGCACCTCAAAGAGTCTAAAGAGATTATTCAGCCCAATTTTCTCTGTGCTTAATGCCATATCCTGGCCTAGAGTCAGGCGCCTCTGGAGGGACAGTTAACTCTTTCTGCAGCCCGCGGCTTCATGGCATGCTGTCAACTTACTGTTTCCTAAGCGAGAGTCTCAGATCTTCTGCTCAGCTCTGAGAGGATCCTTCCTGGGGCACGTAACTGACATCCTGGGACACCCTCAGTCACTTCCCGGCAGGAATATACCAAAGTCACACTCACGCATCCATCCCCAGGGCCGAACACAAATGGTAATAAGAATATTCTTAGCATCACCCCCAAAGAGACAGTGGCTTGAGTCTTATGTCATCCTTTCTCTAAGCGCGTGGGCACTGCCTAATGGCTTTGGTGAAACAGCATAGATATTTAAGCATGACTTTCAACCTCTGAAGGAATAAGTATGTGCATAATATTTGGAAGGGACCTCAAGAGGCACTCGAGTCTATTTTCTGCGGGATTCATGAGTCTTCTCTGTCATTCTTCCGACTGATGGGCATGAGGACTCTACATCTTTTGCCCTCAAAGAACTCCAGAAAGCAGCCTATTACTGGGTTTCATTCATCTGATAGGAACGTCTTTCTTATACTTTGCAGTCACCAACCCTCCAAGATCTTTAACCATTTGAGCTATTCTGTATTAAGAGCTTCATAGAATAGAGCTATTTCTTTTCCTCCCGGGACACTGCTCCTAATATTTTAATTAAATCATTCTTTCATTTATTCAACTATTGACTGGTCACCCACTCTGAATCAGGCACCCGGCTAGTGCAGTAAACAAAACCGTCACTCCCCTGAGGGACTCACTTCTGGGCTAGGAGTGGACAGAGGAGAATGAGTGAGCATGTAAAACCTTAGGATGTAAAGTACAGCACCAGTCATACTGTCATAACTACATATGGTGCCAGGTGGATACTAGACTCATGGGGGTGATCACCTGGTAAGTTCTATAAAGGTCTCATCCCTATGTCGTGTCCCTGAAACTAATAAAATCATTGGGTGCCAATTGGAGTTGAAACATAAAAAAAACGTAAAATGTCAAGTGGTGAAAAATTTGGCAGAGGAGAAAGCTCAGGGGCGGGGGGTGAGGAAGAGACTGTGAGTTTGCCTATGGGGGTCAAGCGAAGACTCACTTATCTACGAGCAAAGACCCGAAGGAGGGAGCCAGGGGGAGGCAGATCAAGGATCTGGTCCCTCCCACTCAGGACTGGCAAATAGTTCTGTTGGTTAACAGCGCTGTCCAGATCTCCACATGGAAGGCTGGGACATCGCTCTTTCCCTGGCTAGTATAAAAGGGAGCTCGATTTGATGAATGGTTTCTGAAGTGGATGCCAGACAAGGACAGACGGACAGTGAACACGAACATATGCGGATTGTAGGGTCTGCGGCGGACCTGCCGTACCCCCTTCCTGGTCTTCCCTTCGCCGGCTACTCTATCTTCCTTCTTTTTAACTGAGAGGCTTACATCTTGCTTTTTCTTTTCTCAATCTTTGCCATGTGTGCCCCTTCTCCAGGGAAAAAAGTCGCTTTCAGAAAGGGTGGAAGTCAGGGCTGTGCTTGGTAATGGCGGAGGTGTCATCGGGTGAGCGGGGAATAGACCCGGAATCCCAGGACCTTTGTTCTGGACTCTGGACTGAGCCCTAATCAGTGTAGGGTCGTATCGATTCGGTCTGGGAGGGACTTTTCATCACACCCCCACGTTCAGAGCTAAGTGGCTGCCAGTGTGACAGGCACACGAGAGACACTTCCTTCTTCTCTTCCTTCCTTGGCGAAAAACCCAAGATGATATTTAAAGAACGTGAGAGGCATGGGGGGTGTACCGTTTGTCTAAACACCACCTCCCCCCCCCCCTTGTCACTTCTAACACACAGTAGAGAACATGGTTTGATGTCGTCCATTCCTAGCAAAAGGTTAATGCTTTAAGCTTTTTTTAAAAAAAAAAAAAAAAAAAAAAAAAACTTTTTCTTTTTGGATCTGTCGGTTGGTAATTGGAATAAACATTCAAATTTGAGCATCAAATTTCTCATTAGTTTCACATCAATACCTGCGCAGCAACTACGGATCAGTGAACTGGGCCCCTCGCTGCCCAAGTGAGTTCATTAATCACTCTCCCCTAAGATGGTCGTGGAGGTAGAGACAGCTGTTCTAAGCAGCTGTCTGTGGAACAACTCCTCTCATCCAGACAGTGGGAAAGTTTTTTGCCTGAGCTGGCTGTTGTTGGAGCTAGAATTCCCACTCCCAGTGACAGGTCCAGAGGCGACCGGGTCCGAGGTCAGGTAATGCAATTCACATTTGTAAATGGTCACTCTCTGGTCACAGGCAGAAAGGCTGAGAGCCATTAAGGCTAAGTTTTCGTATCTTATCTGACTTTTATCACCAGGAAAAAGAAACCCGAGCCTGTGCATTTCAAGTCTGCACTGAATTGGGTGAAAAGCTTCAAACCTGAATTGAACTCTAAAAACACCCCCCACCACCACCACCACCCACTTTTTTTTCTTGTCCCAAATGACATGGCCGGGCGCCTTAGCTCCGCTGACCTTCCGACTCTAGATAGCAAACTTCATTTTCATATTTTCGGAGACGCTTGGCGGCGTGGAGAGACGGAACCCTCACACAGCTTCAAGTCTCCATTCTATTGGAGCGAGGACTCCAGTAACTGGAGCTTATCCTGTTTTAATATATGCAATCAGGAAATTTGAAGCGGCCTTGATGGTCCCTCTAATATTTCTCTGAGATGCTCTCTGATACGTCCGTGCCGACAAGTTCATCCACACAGCAATGACCTCATGTGGCTACATTTTTCCATCCGCTAGAACACTTAGTCGTAACGTGAGAATCTGATTATCTTCTCTTAAGGGGGTGGGGGGGGGAATAGCAGGAGGAGGAGGGAAAGACTAAGAAAAACAACACATAAACATGGGCTGAAAAGGTTCGCTGTCTCGTCTACAGAACCACCAAGAGAACTAGACACACACCGGAGACCAGGGAAGTCGCAGAAGCCCCAGCCATCGCCTGGTGGGAAGGAAGTGGGTGGCGCTTTGTTGGGAAACAGGGACCTCCCGGCACATCCATTTCCTGGCGCCGTAGTTGGTATTTTCACGTAAGGAAAAGAGAAGGAGATGTAAAAACTTGAAGTCCTGAACTTGTTTGTTTGTCTCATTCATTGCAATGGGAAGATAGAGTAGAGGGGGGGAGTAAAGAAGAAGAAATATTTCTCGGGCACTTCTTAGGCAAACCATTAAAAACTGGACTTCCCACTGGGTGCGCCAGCAGCTCTGAGACAGGCTGTGCTGTCCCCAACTGAGATGAGGCAACTAAAACTCATTCGTTCATTCATTCATTTATTCACTCACTGATTCATTCAATATTTCTGTTTTAAATTTGTTCTGAGAAACTAATGCCTACCAGGGAATGGTAGCAGCCCTTGGGAATAAAGGTAAACAAGCCAGATAAAAACCTTGCTGTATGACCAGTAGCCAGGGCCACCATCACAGCCACCCGGCCCATGCAGGTTCGCATTAGATTTGGACAGACGGTAATGAAACAACAGAGCCAAGAACTGGTGGGCCATCATCTTTAATCCTAGCTTGCACCCGGCGGGCAAGTAAAAACACACACTGGGCTCCAAAACCCACTCATTCAGTGCTCACAAAGCTACTGACTTATCTGAGTTTCCTAGAATCAAAGGTTTCTAGCTCACCAGACTTATTCACCTCTGTTCCCCATCCCCTTCCTTCTCCCTGCACAAACTCTGCATAAACTGGCTTCTCCCTCAGCACTCCGCCATCTTGGCTGCTTCTCCTGGCCTCCTCCACGTGGTCTTTCTCTGCTCTCCTTTCTCTGCTCTCTCCTCTAATGCTAATCTCAGGAACCGAGAGAGCAAGCTCCTGGTCTGCCCCACTTTATAGTATAGAAATCCAAACCTTTAATCCAATATACAAATAAGGAAGTCTCTGAAACAAAGTCACTTATCTGAGGCAATAATGGGATTCCTCATGAGAGTGCACCACCCCATATCATGCAATCAGTCAAGGGTGTGGGGAAAAGCTTAGTCTTAAAACTAAGCTTTAGGCTATAACCACCCTGCCTGCTTACGGCCTGTCCCCCACACCCAATGCAAACTATAAGCGAACAAACATATATATCATATTTGCAAACTTATTTGACCAACACTTGCTTTCCCAAACTTCACATTTCCATAGTCAAAAACAGAAAATACACAAGAAAATACCAGCCTAGTGGTCAATATCAGGGATAAAAATAAAAGAGAATAACAGGCCCAAAGACACTGAAGGCTGTGGGGTCATTATCTTTCTCCCAATCTCCACGTTATAGGGTTATCATGAAACACAGGACTTGTCTGATAAACTCGAAATTCGAAAAGATAGCTGGTGGTTAGCTATACAGAAAATAGAAGCTATGGAAACAGCATCATCAGATCATTAAATTACACATTTTCTGTTTCGTCTTGTGCCTCTCCACAGTGGTGGTCTAGGGCTGTTGTAAGGTGCCAAAAAGCTAAAAATTAATATTAATATTCTGGGAGGAAAGGTCAGGCTTTCCTGTCCCGTCCCTCCTTTAGGGAGGGGAGGGAGAAGAATGTAGAAGTCTCTGGCTTGCAAGAACAATGGGTCATTTAGTTTTAAATCTAAAATAAGGGTTAACCAAGAAACTTCTTCTCTTTCAATAGGAGGCAGAATTTACATACCATCTTACATTGATTGTAGTTCTTCCCCCTCCCTGGAATCTTGAGAGTAAAATACCTCTAGGTTAGTGAGGGAAGAGGAACCCTAAAAGATTTGTAAACATCTTTGATTGTGTTACCTTGAGAGTCTAAATGTTTCTGTGTATCCCCTAGACAAATGTTGTCAGCTCATGCCATGATGTCATGCTCTCCCCTGCCCGTGTGTAACCAGGATATATAAGCAGCCCCTGAACTATTTTTGGGACTGCACGGTTTGAGTCTGCTGCCCTGTGTCAGCCATATGTGGCCGGCATATTTAATAAATCTCCTCCTTTAATAAAACTCTTCAAAATTCATCTGGACTGAGCGTCTCTACGTGAACTCAATGAAGTGAGGTACAGTGCCTTTCAGAATCTGGCGTGTGGTACTTAATAATAGGGCTAGACCAGAAATTTGATTGTACTCGCCAACAAGGGGATGTGTGTATGTGTGTGTGTGTGTATGTGTGTGTGTGTGCGTGTGGGTAAAGATTCAGAAAACATTTCAAACCACTACACAGAAAGATACACCTAGAAAGCCTTGGAGAATTGAGCTATCTATGCCCAGTGGGTTCTGTTAGTGGAAATTGTTCAATGAATGTCTCTTAAAGCAATTACTTATTAAAATACCAAATGCTTGAAGAGAAACTTTGGTCTCTGAGAATCCTGGAGAATTTTCTAAACTCTTAACTCCAGGAATGAGTTTAGTCACTCCTGAATTACAGTCCCTTCTGACGTTGACTGTTTCAACTCTTCCCACAAATCTAGCTGACTCAAGAGTCGCCCGAGAGTCCAACCCGAGGCGACGACCTCTAACCCGTGAGATTTTTACAGACCTTTTGACGCAGAATCCGATATTTATATTTTCCCCCTTTTTCCTCTTGCGTCCTCACCAACTTGTTGATATAATTGGTCTTCAGAGCTCATCTGACAAAACCATCTTTGTGTTATGGCATCTACGGAGGAAATTGCTAGGCAATAAATATAAACATAAAAAAAGTATTAAGTAGGTTCCGATTTTGAAATATGTTTGCTAATAATATTCTACTCATAAAAATGACTTACATTATTTTTCCTGGAATGCTCCTCCTGGTTCCTGTTTTTGCTGAAATTCCTAATATGGATCCAATTTCTCCTTTAAATTTGAGATATATTTCATCCTGCTAGCTCCCAACTTCAAGGATGGAATTGAAAAGAATTCTCTGTCGCTGTTTCTGTTTGAGTAGAACAATAATCCAGGAGACTGTGTGGAATGAACCCGGTGAGGAAGTAAGTAAGAACGCACATGTAAATTATCTGTCCCTGCCACTTTGATACTTATACACTTTTCAAGCCGTGTTGTTCTATTATGAAATTTCTGACAGTTGTATTGCAGGTGTGAGAACCCTGAGCTCTGAGCAACAGTCCAGATGTGAAAAATTTAGAGCTTAAAAGAAATTTGAGAAGACATCTGGTACAATCTCTCTTTTTAAAGATAGAGGGTATCAGGATTCAGAAAGGCCATGGGTCTTGCTTCCGGTCACATAGCCAGTTAAGGGTAGAGCCCGGAACCTCGGACTAACCTGTATGAAAGGCAGCAAAGCTATTGGAGGGAAGTTTCCTGGGCCTGATTAATTAACGATCTTAATTTGAAGCTCAGTGAACAATTTATCCAAAGGATATCTAGTAAGGAAAATTTCCACCAACCAGGAAACTGCGTATCATGAACTGAATGTTTGTGTCGCCCTAAATTTATATGCTGAAGCAGTAGCCCTCAGTGTGGCTGTAATTTGGAAAAAGATGCTCTAAGGAAGTAATTAAGGTCGTGTGAGGTCATGAGAGTGGGGCCCTGAGCTGTTAGGATTAGTGTCTTAATAAGAGGGAAAACCATGAAAATTTTCTCTCTTTCTCTCAGATTCTCTCTCTCTGTGTTCCTCCCCCATCTACCTCTCCCTCTCTTACCTTTTTTACCTTCTCCCCCTTCCCTAAAATGCACAAAGAGGTAATACGAGTGGTGTCCACGTATTTGCTAAGAGGCCTCAGAATGAAAACTATCTTGCCAGCACCTTGATGTTGGACTTTCCGACCTCCAGGCCTGTGAGGAATGAATTCTGTTGTCCACACCACCCGGACGGTGGTGTATTGCTGTGGCAGTCTGAGCAGGCTAACACTCCAATGATTCAAGTGAGATGAACCCACATTTTTTTATTTTTTACTAAATAAGAAGAACTTGTTGACTTAGCAAGTGCACGGTGTTAAAATAAAAGAAAAAAAGAAACTCTTCAAGACATTGATTATTGAACATGGACGGGGGCTCGCCTAGTTTGGAAGAGCACATTCTAACCCTGTTGCCACTGCAGTCAACATCCTGTAAGTGGAGTTCAGTATAAACCCTTCATTATCAGTTTAGAGAAACTGGGATTGCTGGGTCAGCTATGCAGGTCCTCAAGCTTTGAAGGAGTGAGTTTTCACAGAAATAGTAACTGCATGTTGCACTGCTCTCTGATGGTTAGCTGTGCACAAGCCGCTGCCGTGTTCGTGGTTAAGAGGCGGTGAAGAAGGTGTTTCTCTCGGGTCACTGCCCTCCACGTTGAAGGGACGCTGCTGAGGCTGTGTTTCCGAAGGACACTCGGAAAGCCAGGAGAGTGAGATGCCGGGACAGAAAGCTGTTGGCACCTTTGTGTATTAATGCCAGAGTACCATGATATGAGGATGCACGGTGGTTGAAAATGAGGCAAAAAAAAAACAACAAAAAAAACCTGTGACCTAATTTAAATGAAAGTCTTCTGTAAAAATAAAGCTAAGCAAGATTCAAGTGTGAGTCTGATCTGAACAAGTTTCCTGAATTGGGGCACTGATTCAAATCATTTCTTCTTCCTCCCTCCCTCCCTCCCTCCCTCCCTTTCTTCCTTCCTTCCTTCCCTCCCTCCCTCCTTCTTCCCTTCCCTTCTTATTTCCTTCTTTCCTTCCTTCCTTCCTTCCTTCCTTCCTTCCTTCCTTCCTTCCTTCCCTCCCTCCCTCCCCCCTCCTTCCCTCCCTCCCTCCCTCCCTCTTCCCTTCCCTTCCCTTCCCCTTCTTATTTCCTTCCTTCCTTCCTTCCTTCCTTCCTTCCTTCCTTCCTTTCTTCCTTCCCTCCCTCCCTCCCTCCCTCCTCTTTCCCTCCCTCCCTCCCTCCCTCCCTCTTCCCTTCCCTTCCCTTCCCCTTCTTATTTCCTTCCTTCCTTCCTTCCTTCCTTCCTTCCTTCCTTCCTTCCTTCCTTCCTTCCTTCCTTCTTTCCTTCCTTCCCTCCCTCCCTCCCTCCCTCCCTCCTCTTTCCCTCCCTCCCTCCCTTCCTCCCTTCCTTCCTTCTTTCCTTCCCTCCCTCCTTTCCTTACTGTCTGGAATCCAAGACCAGTTTTGCACACCATACAATTGGCACCGCCCTTTGCCACCCTTGAGATTAACACACGCATCATACTCCAAGCTCAGTCACAACTGAGTGACATGCCAAGAACTTCATATTCTGCAATCGCTTTGTATCAGGAAATTCTTCAAAACGACCCCTGACGGAGAAGAGCCTCCTCAATAATAAACAGCTTGGAGGGTTTGGCTAAGAAACCTAGTCACCAGGTGCCACACAGGGATTCCGGAACCGAACAGGCCGGCCCTGCCTGCCCGCACCTCAACACATCCCTGTCAGAGGCACGGGAACTGAAGGCTGGCTGGTTTCACTTGAAATATCTCCCTCGTGCTAAACGACAACCAGCACCGCCACCAAAAAACAAAACGGAGCTGTGACTTAGTAAGTATCAAAAAAAAAAAAAATCCTCTTCTACCTGCCGGTGGTAACTTCTCTATTAATGAACTTGAAAGCCAATGTGTGCAAGACAAGCCCCCCCCCTGTCCCCTTCCCACTCTTAGGCCGGAATGGACGAGGCCAAGTTACAATTTTTAAAGGAGAGAAAGAATATCATAGAGACAGACGCATCCCCTCATTCCTTGGAGGAGCGCGTAACCTTTTCTCTTGATACAGTAGCCGGGCATTGATCCGTCACACTGTTTGTTCTGGGAGAGGTCCCAGCGGCACGTTCAGCCTGAAACGTTCGGGCTAGTTCATTAGGCGTCCAGCGCTCGTCCCTCCCAGAGAATCCAGATAACACTGTGGTTAGTTAATGGCTTTCTCTTGTTTCCCCCAGAGCCCGCCTGTCTGAAGCCTGCAGGCTCCAGAAGTTTCCTTCCCTCTCACTCTCTTTCTCTCTCTCTTTTTTTTTTTTTTTTTTTGGCCATTAGTCACAGCTGGGAGAGCTCACAGGAGCCCAGCCTGTTTGAAAACAGTCGGATCACGAACACGTTTGAGTCTTGGCTGCTGCAAGCAACAAATTTGACCTGGGGGGGGGGTGCTGGAGAGACTGCGGGGGTAGGGGTTGGGGGGTGCCGGGGGGGGGGGAGCATGGGGGCCACCCGGGAATGATGGAAGAAAGGGAAATGACTAACCACTTCCTCGCTTCAAAATCTCTCCCTCAGAGGGAGCCCGCCAGCGGCTGCCGTGCTGGGAAGGGTGGCGGACGAACTCCCTTTTACAAAGACGCCATGCAGTGCCCCTCCGGCCCCTGGTTCTGCCTGACGCCCGCTGTGCGCCCTGTATTCTGGTGGGGGGGGGCTAACAAGGACACCCTAGAGGCAGTGAGCTAACCTCCGCTGTTGCAGTTCTCCAACACCAGCCACCCCCCCCCCCCACCTTCCTGCTAGACATACTTTTCATTTTTTAATTTTTTAATAAAACCAAGAAGGGAAGGAAAGAAAGAAAGAAAATAAGAACTTTGATATGATACATAAATTCAGTTTCTCTCACCAAACCCATAGGCCTCTCTAAAAGCCTTAGTATATAAGTCTGCCGGTTGGAAAATGAAGTATAAAAACTAATGACCCAATTTCTTGTTCTTTCCTTGCTTTTTCTTTTTAATTTATTGATTTTTAGAGAGGGCGGAAAGGAGAGAGAGAGAGAGAGAAACATCAATTTGTTGTTCCACTTATTTGTGCATTTACTGGTTGGTGCTTGTCTGTGCCCTGATCCAGGGTCAAACTTTCATCCTTGGTGTATTCAGATAGCACTCCAGCCAACTGAGCTAACCAGCCAGGGCCTGTGGCCTGGTTTCTAATGGCCCTGTTATTGGGTTGTTCAGTACATTCCTTCTCACCAAACTGGCCCTAGGAACGCTGACTAATTTTTATCTCTGGCCTCTGATAGGGCCTGGGTGAGCTGCTAACAGGGGGCCACCTGTCTGTTGTCCCCAGGAGCGGCTGGTGCGTGCAGGGAGATGTTCAGACGTAAGGCCATGATGATGTAGGGATAACAGTGATGTCATCGCTGATGACAAATGACCCTCTGTCACAGCCCATGACCCTGATTCATAAATGCTATGGTTGTGCTGGGTTTACGAGGCCAATAAACATATATGCGTTGGGGGTCGAGTTTAAATACAAGCCGGAAGGGTTTCATTTCCCTTTTCTGGGTGTCTTACGGATTCATGTTGTACCGGGAGATCACAGAGGAAGGCTTTTATGAGGATCAGGTCAAGCCCATAAAAGTAATGGGGTTCTTCACATCACCTCTCTTAGGGAAGTCTGACGGTGGTTGCTTGTCTGGTTCGAGCTTTTCAGACCCACGTCCCTACCTCTCCTTAAATGGTGTGAGGACAGTGACGTTCTGCCTCTGATTTTTGTCTGTTTGTTTGTTTGTTTGTATAAAATGTGTCCTGACCAGGGATTGAACCTGCAAGTTTGGCATATAGCAGGGGTCGGGAACCTTTTTGGCTAAGAGAGCCATGAGCGCCACATATTTTAAAATGTAATTCCACGAGAGCCATACAACGACCCGTGTACTTTACGCATTATCCAATAAAAATTTGGTGTTGTCCCGGAGGACAGCTGTGATTGGCTCCGGCTACCGGCCACCATGAACATGAGCGGTAGGAAAAGAATGGATTGTAATACATGAGAATGTTTTTTTTTATTTTTATTATTAAAGATTTGTCTGCGAGCCAGATGCAGCCATCAAAAGAGCCACATCTGGCTCGCGAGTCATAGGTTCCTGACCCCTGGCATATAGCTCCAACCAATGGAGCTATCTATCCGGCCAGGGCTCAAATAGGCTTTTATAAAACCACCCAAGTTGAAAGGAAACAACTATATTACTACAGAAAATCAAACCATACCTCATGTAAGGATTGTACTTAGACCTACAATTTGTGGGATTTTGTTTAATGTTGGCCTTTTGCTGGTTGCCTACCATTGTCTTAACAACTTGTCCTGAAGGTGAACGTATCTCTGGGTACGCATGCAGCGACATTAGTGTTGTTCGTATATTCATCAGGCACCAGTAAGGACTGCATTATTTAGCACAACTCATTTTCAGCGCCTCTGCTCCTGGCAGTTTTTCCTTCTGATTTTCTGCTCCCGCGTGGTCCCTTCTCCAGCATGTCTGTTCCTCACAGGCCCTGCACGTGGATGGTCCAGGGCCTTGGCGCTTGATTCTGATTGATCCGTATCTTCCTCCTCAGAGGAAGGAAGACTGTGTCTATACACAAAGGCAGGCTTGGGCCCTGTCTGGTTGGCTCAGCGGTAGAGTGTCGGCCCCAGTGTGTGGAAGTCCCGGGTTCGATTCCCGGCCAGGGCACACAGGAGAAGCGCCCATCTACTTCTCCACCCCTCCCCTCTCCTTCCTCTCTGTCTCACTCTTCCCCTCCTGCAGCCAAGGCTCCATTGGAGCAAAGTTGGCCCGGGCGCTGAGGATGGCTCCATGGCCTCCACCTCAGGTGCTAGAATGGCTCTGGTTGCAGTAGAGCAATGCCCCAGATGGGCAGAGCATCACCCCCTGGTGGCGTGCCGGGTGGATCCCAGTCAGGTGCATGCGGGAGTCTGTCTGCCTCCCCCCCACCCCTGCTTCTCACTTCAGAAAAATACAAAAAAAAAAAAAAAAGCCAGGCTTGGATCCCCCTCTAGATGGCTTTCATTAAACATCTGCTATCTGCATGGCATTGTTTTTTTTCTGGTCACTGCAGGGTCTCTAAAGATAAGTCTCATTGCCTACTTTTTGGCAGTAATCATAGTCATAATAACTAAAATCATTTACCTAGAGCTTATTATGTGTCATACTCTGTACAAATAAACTCATCTTATCCCCAGAGAATCTTCTTGAGAAAAGTACTGTCACCCTCCCCATTGTACGAGAAGCAAATGTGGCCACAGAGAGGTTGAATTACCGCCCAATGTCATAACACAAGAATACAAATAACCACGGGACAAAGGAGAATGTGAAAATAAGATTGGAGATCATACAGGAGACACAGAAGAAACTCCATGGAGTCTCAACCAGTGGGGAGGGGTCATAAAACAGAGGCCAGATTTCCTAACAAGCTGAGCTTTCAAGAATTTTTTTTTAATTTTTTTTAATTTTATTCATTTTAGAGAGGAGAGAGAAAGGGAAAGAGGGAGACAGAGAGGGAGACAGAGAGGGAGAGAGAGACAGAGAGAGAAGGTGGGGAGGAGCTGGAAGCATCAACTCCCACATGTGCTTTGACCAGGCAAGCCCAAGTTTTCGAACCGGCGACCTCAGCATTCCAGGTCGACGCTTTATCCACTGCGCCACCACAGGTCAGGCTGAGCTTTCAAGAATTTTAAAGCAAATTTTAAAGACTAAAGACACATGTATTCTAGGGAGTTACAGAAAACTCACTGGTTTTCTTGTCCCTTTTGTGGGCCCCCCTGAGAGGCAGAGCG
Organism: Saccopteryx leptura; assembly: GCF_036850995.1. Taxonomy (NCBI): domain Eukaryota; kingdom Metazoa; phylum Chordata; class Mammalia; order Chiroptera; family Emballonuridae; genus Saccopteryx; species Saccopteryx leptura. The sequence goes on along the minus strand of NC_089515.1, from coordinate 52,001,231 downwards.
GGGGGTGGGGGTGGAGCAGAGATGGGTGAGTGACAGAAGGTCCAACTTCAAACCAGCTTTGGGTCCACCATTGACTGGATGTATGACCCTGGGCAAGTCACCTCACTCCACTAGTGTCTACGACCTCACTCCTCTATGTGATAGGGTTTTAGTGTTAGCGTCCTTCTTGCGGATTGTAGTCAGGCACCAACACTGTGATGACGAGGACTCAGAGGGGAGTAGTCAAGGGTAAAAGAAGGATCCATACAGATTCCTAGGTTTCTAGGCTTGAACGTCTATGTAAATAGTGGTGAGATGGGAAAAAACAGGGAGAGAAGGAGGTTTGGAAGGAAGGGAAAACTAGAGAGGTGGGGAATCAGGAGTACTTTTCCAGATATCCCATTTTGCAAAACTTGTTAGAGAACGGCCCGCCCGTTCCAGCATTACATTCAGAGCTCTGTTCCTTCACCCATGAACCCCGGGGCACATTCAGTCATTTTCTGTGTGCACTCTGTGTGTGTGTGCGTATATATATATACGCACACACACACAGTCATCCCTTGCTGTATTGTGGTTCACTTTTCGCGGTTTCACTGTATCTTAGATTTTTAAATTATATATGTCTAATTTTGTGTCACAGATTTTTTTTCACTATATCACAGGATTTTGCGGTATATAGGTATTTTTTATATATTGATTATTTTAATTATTTTGTGGTAAAATGAGCATTTTCTAGCCTAAAAAAATTGAAAACAATATAAGACATATATGTAAAAGATGTTTACTAAAGCATATTAAAAGAATATTAAATCATCATCATCTTCATCATTCAAGTTGTAGTACAGCTGTCCCTCGCCATATTGCAAAATTTTAAATTATATATATCTAATTTTGTACCTTGGATTTTTCGCTCTATTGAAGGATTTTGCGGTATATAGGTTTTTTATGTATTTATTATTTTAATTATTTTTGTGGTTAAAATAAGCAAAATAAGTGTGGGAAAGGTTAATAACAGTGTGGGAAAGGTTTATAAGATTGCAGGGAGGGTTTATGAAGCCACAAAATATATATAAATAATAAAATATAAGGTCGCTACCTCGTGGATTTTCGCCTATTGCGGGGGGGGGGGTTCTGGAACCTAACCGTCATGATAAATGAGGGACCATTGTATTATGGAAAATGTTTATTTATTTATTTATTTATTTATTTATTTATTTTTTCATTTTTCTGAAGCTGGAAACGGGGAGAGACAGTCAGACAGACTCCCGCATGCGCCCGACACGCCCACCAGGGGGCGACGCTCTGCCCATCCTGGGCGTCGCCATATTGCGACCAGAGCCACTCTAGCGCCTGAGGCAGAGGCCACAGAGCCATCCCCAGTGCCCGGGCCATCTTTGCTCCAATGGAGCCTTGGCTGCAGGAGGGGAAGAGAGAGACAGAGAGGAAGGAGAGGGGGAGGGGTGGAGAAGCAAATGGGCGCTTCTCCTGTGTGCCCTGGCCGGGAATCGAACCCGGGTGCTCCGCACGCTAGGCCGACGCTCTACCGCTGAGCCAACCGGCCAGGGCTTGGAAAATGTATATTTCTGAAACTGTTTGATTTCTACCATTTTATTGTTGTATCCAACTCTAGAATACATAATGCTAAAAAGCAAGTATTTTATGCTGCTTGCTATAGAACCTCTAATGCCTTGTACGATGGCTGCTGTATCACCAACATTCAAGGATGGACGGACAGATGGATGAATGATAGAAGCAGAGTTGTCATTAAAACTGTTCAATGAAGGTATTTGAGGCTCAGGAGTCAGAATAAGCTAAAAACACCAAGCCGTCGACGGAAAGGAGAGGCCAAGAAAAAGATGGGGAGACACAGCAGCAGAGAGAGGCTGGGAGACTTGCCTCTGTCCCGGGGCATCGGTGAGAGAGCTGGTTTTGAACTTAGTTGCTTGTTGCCTTCAGAGCTGAGACTTTGGAGCAGTCTGTCCTGTTCTGCCTCCCCTCCACTGGGGGTGGAATCCTTGCTTGGGCGGCGGGTGCCCAACTCACCAGTCTCCCTCCCCCATGCCCTCCACCTGCCCTGAGCCAGATTCAAGGCAGGTTCACAGTGCTCAGCATGTTTGCATTTTGAAAGTGCAAATGGGAAAATGAGGGGAAAACATCGGGAATTGAAAAGAATTTCTTTTTAACAGCAGAATGTTAGGCTTCAGCGGCTGATCATTCTCAGAGATCATCAAGTAAAAACCGTGAGGTGTCTGTGTAGTCTCAGTGGATAAGTGAATTCCTCCAGTCTCTACAGGAAAAGTGGATGCTCCTATCCCTCCCCAAAAGGACAAACATGGTGTTTTCTTACTGCTTTTGCTATCTAGTGAGAAAGAGAGAGATGAGCTCCCTGTGCTACGCCAAGAACTTCGACTACGGAAGCTTGCGAACGGGAAACAAACATGCTGTCAGGAATCAGTGCTCCTTTATGGTTGGACACAAAGTAGAAGGTCTTTTTCATTTGCTCAGGGGATTTTTCCCCCTGCCTACGATCAAGAGTTTTTGGAGATCTGAATTCACGACAAAATTAAGAAAGCAAAAAGTTCAGTTCTCTCAGCGACTCACTCTCTGATGTTCTTCTGTGGTCTCATCAACACTCATAACACAAGGGAGGGCGTGGACAGTCATTTATAACTTGTTCTCCTAAATCTGTGTGTCGCTGGGCAGAAGATTTTTATTAAAGAAGTCAGCAAGCATGGGGAATTTTAGCCTGACCTGTGGTGGCACAGTGGTTAAAGCATCGACCTGGAATGCTGAGGTTGCCGGTTCAAAACCCCTGGCTTGCCTGATTAAGGCACATATGGGAGTTGATGCTTCCTGTTCCTCCCCCTTCTCTTTTTCTCTCCCTTCCTCTCACTCTCTCTCTGCCCTCTCAAAAATAAAAATAAAATAAAAAATTTAAGAAAATTTTATTTTTTCATAAGATATTTAAATTAATAATAATAATAATAAGCCCTGGCCAGGTAGCTCAGTTGGTTAGCACTTTGTCGCAACCAAGGTTGCAAGTTCAATCCCCAGTCAGGGCACATATAAGAATCAACCAATGAATGCATAAATAAGTGGAACAGCAAATCAATGTTTCTCTCTCTCTCTCTCCCTCTTTTCCTCTCTCTCTAAAATCAGTTTTTAGAGATTAAATTTTTTAAATTTTATAAAATAATACTAATAATAATTCAGGTGATCAACTTTTTTACAGTGAAAAATAGGACAAAAATAAATGGAAGAAAACAATATTGTAAATGAAAGAAACATGTTTTTCATTGTAACAATAATACACCATAATATGATAAATACATAATAAAAACATTTGTAATATTTTATATTGTAATTATGCGTACATGCCTATTAATTTTTAATAATAATTGTAAGAAAAAAGTACTCATTTAGATACAAATACGTTACATCACACGCAATGGATCAATTCTGCATAGATCAAATACGGACATTTAGATTAATCTTCCAATATCAAAAAGGAGGACATATAGGAGGACACCTTTCGAGGGAGGACAGAACTTAAAATAGAAGAACTGTCCTCCCTAATGGAGGTCAACTTTTCACCTCACAATAATGGAACGATTTTGCAAGCAAAAATCTTTGAATGTTTCTACTTATTGGAAAGGTAGTAGTTGACTTTTCAATGAAGGTGCAAATTAACACATCTTCCTGTATTTGTATATCCAAAGCTACAATTAGATCACCTGATGAAGTGTCATCATTAAGAGAATAGTGCAAAGATTTTTTTTTTTTAATATGATCAAACATAGTGGAATTAAGATAGAGGCACATGCACAGTAATTTCAACAGTGTTATTCTACAACAGTGAACTGGGGGCAGTTAAGCTGGACAAATCCTCTCCTTTGGACTCTTTCTCCATAAGTAGTTTTAGATGTTGGGTAAAAAGCAAGATGGTGGCAGCCAAGTTGCAACCACAATGAACCATTCTCACCCTCAACATCCCTCAAGGCTAAATTGTGCTCCCTGACCAATCTGCTGGCAAAGAACCCAGATCCATCTTGACTCCTTTTTGGTTATCACAATAGTCTGTTAAACACACTTGTTTAGCATTGAAGTTACTCTGAGACGCCCTTAAAGTTGGTCTTCGAAAAATGTATTTATATTTGCTTTGGGGAGACAGGGTGGGTACCCAGGAAACACGCAAACTTGTGAAATAAAACTTAAGAGTGTCTGTGAGGAACTTCATTTCACATCTGACCTTTTACAGTAATTGGATCTGAATTATAATCAGTCACTTGAATCCTGAAATAGATAAAATAGTATTTTAATGTTAAAAAGTTTTAGCCCTTCGTTGATTATCTATCAGTGCTTACAGTCCTGTGAAAATAAGATAAATGAGAAATTTGGTCTCTAATTAGACTTCACTAGATTTACGGCTCTTAATTTATACGCCAATGCAGCTCACCCCGCACTGAGGCAGATAGAGCCTGAGCCACAGTTTTCAATTGATTTAACAATTTAATTGCAGCATTAACATCCATTAACATTTAACTAACCTTTTAAACTAACCTCAGGCACAACCTTAAAGACTAAATGAAGTAAAATTGCATATAAAAAGGTACTAACATTCAGCTGTAAGAAGCCAAAGTGAATCTTAAGGGAGATTTAGCTTTACTTTCCCCACATCAGCAGGAGGGAGTCTGTTTTCCTTCTTGCAAAATTCAGGAGGAAAGCGTCTTCTAATTTATAGGAAAAGGAAATAGGCACATTGGATGGTTATTAACTTTCCTGCCTGTCTTCTTGTCGGTGGTGATATCTGAAAGATGCAGTACCCCTTACAGCGGTGAAGATCTCGTGGTCAAGTGCTAAGGGACACACAGAATGGGGTCTGAGAAATGAGCAAGATCAGGGTTGGATGCAGTCATAGGAACTGAAATACCCTGCTCACAGAAAGTAGGGGACCAGGGAACACGCAGACACTCCAGCACTTTCAGCCTTTTGTCTAGTGCATTTTCACCCATGAAATACAAGTTGGTTTTGCATCTCATTTGCATCATTGAACAACTTTCTTTGACTTGTCATTTGCTTTTCTGATGTTTCTTGTTTAATGAAAAAAAAAAATCAAATGCTTCTTTTTTTATCACTTCATATTCATTTTGAAATATCCCCTCATTTTTGTGAGCAGTGTATATGTCGAACTCTATTGTACTTGTGAAACATGGAGGATCCATGCATTCAATCCAACTCGTAGAACCTGACCTGTTTGTTGGTTTGTTTGAATTTGGGGTTGAGTGAGTTGGCCAGTGCTTCTCTTTAAAATTCTTTTCAGCCTTTTCCTCCCTCTCTTTTTGTCCATTGAATGGGAAGGTTATTAATGAACAGTGGATTATATTTTTGTTAGAATCCATGGGAGTCCGAAAAGACCAGAGTAACAGGCTTTATTGAAAGGAAGAAAAAGCCTGACCTGTGGTGGTGCAGTGGATAAAGCATTGACCTAGAACGCTGAGGTCACTGGTTCAAAGCCCTGGGCTTGCCTGGTCAAGGCACATATGGGAGTTGATGCTCCTGCTCCTCCCTTCTCTCTCTCTCTCTCTCTTTCTCTCTCTCTCTCTCTCTCCTCTCTAAAATGAATAAATAAATAAATAAAGTCTTTAAAAATAAAAAATAAATAAAAGGAAGAAAAGAACCGTGCCGGGCACTTCTCCGGGGAGAAGGGCACCAGTTAAAGATGAGGGGCAAATTTTATAGCATTTGGGAGAGGCTGAGGGGGTACTGAGTCAAAAGTTCTGGTATGTTCCCTGTTGGGCAGATAAAATATATTATGCTCACTTTGTTAAAGATGGCGCTGCCCACATGGAAGCCGTCGCCCAGGTGATATTAATGTGTATTGGGGGCAGGCTGTGGGCAGGCAGGATCCTTGTAGCCTGGGGCTTGGTTTTAGGACTAAGCCTTTCCTACCCTTTTTGATGTGGGGTGGTACAATCCCATCATGCCCCAGATAAGTGACTTTGTATTAGAGACTTCCCTATTTTGTATATTGGATTAAAGGTTTTGATTTCTACACTATAAAATGGGGGCAGAACGGGAGCCCTAATCTCTTGGTTCCTGAGATTAGCATTAGAGGAGAGAGCAGAGAGGAGAGCAGAGAAAGACCACATGGAGGAAGCCAGGAGAAGCAGCCAAGATGGCGGAGTGTTGAGTGAGAGGCCAGTTTGTGCAGAGTTTGTGCAGGGAGAAGGAAGGAGATGGGGAACAGAGGTGAATAAGTCTGGTGAGCTAGAAACCTTTGATTCTAGGAAACTCGGATAAGTCAGTAGCTTTGTGAGCACTGAATGAGTGGGTTTTGGAGCCCAGTGTATGTTTTTACTTACCCGCTGGGTGCAAGCTAGAATTAAAGATGATGGCCCACCAGTTTTTGGCTCCATTGTTTCTTTACCGACTGTCCAAATCCAATGCGAACCTGCATGGGCCAGGCTTCTGTAGTGGTGGCCGTGGCAACTGGCCTTACATTCCCTTTTATAGTTTTAGGATTTCAGCTTTCTGTAGTGCTCCTTCTTGGGTGGTTGATCAGCTTTCTGGAACTTTTCTGCCTTGGGGGCGACTGTCCAGCAAGTAAGGGTGAGGTCAGGCAGCCAGGTGGGACAACAAAAGGGCAGTTGGAAGTTCTGGTAAATTCATGTATCTATCATTTCTCAACTCTGTGGTATGATAAAAAGGAAAAGAGGTGGGAAGAAGGAGAAGGTATGGGGTTCAGGAAGGAGGTTTGTCTTGGACCAGCCATCTTCTGGAGCTACTTCCTGCTGTGAACCCTATTGGGGGCCTCCTTCATGAACCCCTCCCTGGGGCAGTTGGAGTAGGGGTTTATTTATAGGGTTCTGGATTCTTCTGTTTCATGAGGGCAGGTTTCAGGGTTGGTGTGTAGGGTTAGGTAGATTTTTCCACTTTTCTGATTGGTGAAGGTCTGCATGTGGTTCTGCAAGAAACTAGTGAACAAACGTCAGAGGCAGGGTTCAAAAGTTAGAAAAATAAATAGGAGAGTGAGTGGACCAATGAAAGGCAATAGTCAAGACACCCAGTTTGTGCGAAACCACTGATTCCCTGAATAGTTTGTTTCTTATGAATTCGCTGGGCTTCAGAGAAAGAGAGAGAATAAGACAGGGTAGTAGCCAGTCCCCCTGCCCCTAGACCTACTCTGTAAAGATTCCTAAACAACAAGAAGAGGGATTACCTGTACAGCTTGTTTGGTCCTTAGATTGACAGGAAATGTACTAGGAACTAGACGAGGCTCATGGGGTGGAATTAGGTTGATATTTGGGGTGAGATAGATTAGGGTACAGGTTTCTGTCCAATTAGTAGGGAGACATATATAGGTGTTGGTCCCACACAAGTAGAAGTTCCCTGATTGAGTGATATAGGATGAGAGGTGGATAGAAAATAGAAGGACAAGGGGTCAGTTTTTTTTCTCTGTTTCTGAGCTCAGGTCAGGGTGAAGGAAAGAGTCATCCTAATAAGTGGGGAGAGTAGAGGATCGTTAGCTAGGGTGACTGATTGAACATTCTTTGAAAACCAGTTTTCTGACTGTTCAAATTCTTTTTTCTTGGTACAAACTTCCTACAACCTGCACAAACCTTCTACAACTTACATAAACCCTCAGCTTTCATGCACTTTCTTATCCAGAAATAACTGGCTTTCATAACAACTTGCTTTTCCTTTTTCTTTCAAAAGTATTTCCATACCTTATAACTTCTATTATCAAAACCATACAATTCCTTTCTAGTCAGAACTCTTGATTTAAAAATCTTTAACCTTTAGCGACAATTAAGTTGACTTTCTTTTTACCCTAGTTTCCCTTTTTCCCAAGTGTGATTAAAAGAGTCCTTAGTTTCTTCATATATTTGCCACACGTAGACCAACCAGCTTCCGGTTTGTGGTTGGAGTAAGGCATACCGTTTTTCTACTTTAGCAGCAGTGGGAGTTGTCAGGTTCATGGTGTGTGGACCTGTCCACATGAAAGTCAGTCCTTGGGTGACGTACTGTTAGAAGTGCCTTTTGGACAGTCTTTGAACAGTTTGCTGTACTGTTTGAATCTGTAAACCCTGCAAGTACTTAGGGAAAGGGTGGTTACATTTCTACACTTTGTAGCTAGAGTTTAAGTCCTAGTAACCACTGCTTCTAGTTGGAATTAGCAACAGGTCCTAGCCTACAATAGGCATGGGGCATTGAGATAAGAGGAATAAAGGTGATACTATACATTAAATAAAGTAACAAACTCAGACTGTCAATACCCACAGTGGAGATTTTTGAGGGATAAATACAACTCAAATATCCAAGCAAGGCATAGTAGATGGCCCTTGTGTTTACAAGAAATGAGATTAGTTTATCTGCTACTTGGAAGAAATACCTTAGGCTCGTGAACTATGTCCTTGGACCTTCAGTGGCAATTCCCAGCATGCTGAGAAGGTCAGGTCACAGGTGGCTGGAGCAGGGCTAGAAGAGACTGAACCCTCCCTCCATGGAGCAAGGGGGCAGCTTACCTTCTGGTGTCTCTCTTTCAACAGCACAGGTGTGTAAACTGGTGGGGCTGGGAAGCCTCACAGACTTCAGTTCAATGACCTTTCTTTCCACTTTGGAGCAGGGCCCTGATGGAATCCTATGAAGCCCTTTAGAGTGCTGGAGCCTTTAAGAGCATATGCCAAAAGCTGGTATTTCCTGACTTCTTTAGGGCCTTATTTGCCTTTTCTGTTCCTTCCTTGGCTATTATAGACCTTAAAAGCCATGCTCAGAAGATTTTACTGAGGGATTTGACTAAGAGAGCAAAATTGGGAATCCAATGTCTAAAGAAGCCTATTAGACTGAGGAAAGAAAGGATTTGATCTGTGGTGGTAGGTGGTTGGAGACTGCGGAGGGTCTGAGTTTGATATAGGGTGAGACCTCAAGTGGTGGGGGTTAAGGCGATGCCCAGATAGGCTATGGACTAAGAGTGAAGTTGAGCCTTAGCAGAGAAGACACGATATCACTTCATAGCAAGGAAGTTAAGAAGGGTGGTGGTGTGTCTCCTTGAGGCAGGCAGGGAGGGGCTGCAGAGGAGTAGGTCATTTACATATTGTAAGAGAGTACTAGTTTTGAGATTGCCTGCTGTTAAATCCTGAGCTAGTGCCTGCCCAAACATGTGTGGGCTGTTTTCGAACCCCTGGGGTAAGACAGTCCACATCAATTGCTGGGCTGCATTAGTGTCCGGGTAAAGCCAAACAGAAAGTAAGAGTCAGGGTGTAGAGGAATGGTAAAGAAGGCATCCTTTAGGTCTAGGACTATGAAGTGAGTGGTGTTTGAGGGAATGTGTGACAGTAACCGGTAGAGATTAGGGACTACTGGATGGAGGGGAACTACTGCCTCATTGATTAGGTGTAAGGCTTGTATGAGGCGATAATCCCCTGAAGGTTTTCGAACAGGAAGGATAGGGGTATTGCAGGGAGAGTCCATGGGGATGAGTAAGCCTTGATTTAAGAGGCGGGTAATTATTGGTTTAAGGCCTTAGAAACAGACACAGTTGCACATTAAACAAAGACTTCACATACAAATTATGAATTAAGGAATTTAAATGAGCATGTTTACTTGTTTCAATTAAAATTATACTAGAGATATTTTCTGACAAACAAAGAGACAAAACAGATAACTCACTCACACAGCTCAATAGACAACTCTGCTTTTTTAAGCTTTTCGAGATGGCAGGGAGTTGTCAGCCTAGAGGGGAGGAAGAGAGAAAGCAGACAGATGAACAGCTGGATGGAAAGAAGGAGGGTCAGAATCTGCAGGAGGAGGAGGAGGAGGAGGAGGAGATTAAAGTGCTGGTGGTGGCGCCACGTGGTCAGAGGAGTCAAAAGATTTAGAGCTCTGAAGAGAGGGGAGAAGACTTTCTGGAAGGAAGATACTCAAGTGAAAGAGATTTGCAGAGAGACCAGAGAGGGGTCCCGAGAGAGGGGTGCCCCCAGGGGTCAGGAAGGAGGGGAGAGAGTTGGGAATCTGCGGAGAAGGAAAGATTAGGAGCGGAGGTTTTAGGTGAGGTTTCTTTGGTCAAAAATGGCCTGTGTGTAGAACAAGCGGTACAGAAATTAAGGACAGGAGAGAAGGGCGAAGAAAACCTGCACGTAAGGAATCTCTGAGACCTTCCCAGTCCGGTGGCAGAAATTATCTAGGTCCCTCAGAATATTGTAATCAAATGTCCCATTTTCAGGCCAGTGGGAGTCATTGTCTAATTTGTATTGGGGCCACACCATGTTACAGAAGAAAATGAGGTTTTTTGGCTTAAGATCAGAGAGGCCCAACTTAGTGAGGTTTTTTATAAAACATCCTAGAGGGGTCTGGTCGGAAGGCTTAGACTCTGAAGAGCCGTGGAGACAGGTGAGCAAGAGGGGGCATCCCAGCCTTATGTCACTGTCCCAAGAGGAGAAAATCTCCTTGTGGGGGAGTCGTCCCTGATAGAGGTCGTCACCACCTGTCAGGGAGCTCCAAGAGAGAGAGAGTGGAGAGGTTTGGCTAGGCACCTAGTCTTCCATGCAGTATACTGAGACTGAAAGTCAAACCTCTCAAAAGCTGAGGCATGTCAGAGAAAACCGTCTGACCAGGAAAGGGTGTTTTTTAATGAGAAATTTGGAGGCCAACCGGGGAAGGGGAAGGGAGAAACTCCTTACCTTTCTCTGGTCTGGCAGGGGTTCAGGATAGGGACAGATCACCAGCCAATCAACCTACAATTACACGCCCAAACAGAACCAGGGAGTAAGCCCAGGACGAGCTGCCACTGCCCATTGCTCCCCTGGTTGTAAGTTTGGACGGCAAAGAGGGACCTTCCAGGCAGTTAGCACCCTGTCCCGGGTTTCGGCACCAAATGTTGGAATCCATGGAAGTCCGAAAAGACCAGAGTAACAGGCTTTATTGAAAGGAAGAGAAGAACCCTGCTGGGCACTTCTCCAGGGAGAAGGGCACCAGTTACAGATGAGAGGCAAATTTTATAGCGTTTGGGAGAGCCTGAGGGGATACTGAGTCAAAAGTTCTGGTATGTTCCTTTTTACGGTTTTAGGATTTCAGCTTTCTGGAATGCTCCTCCTTGGGCGGTTGATCAGCTTTCTGGAACTTTTCTGCCTCAGGGGCGATTGCCCAGTAAGTAAGGGTGAGGTCAGGCAGCCAGGTGGGACAACAAAAGGGCAGTTGGAAGTTCTGGTAAATTCATGTATCTATCAATTTTAAATCCACAAGGAAATTAAGGGCTATAGTGGTAAACTGAGTTTTAAGATCAGAAAGATGAATGGAGAACCTCTAAGGCAGGGGTCCCCAAACTTTTTACACAGGGGGCCAGTTCACTGTCCCTCAGACCGTTGGAGGGCCGGACTATAAAAAAAAACTATGAACAAATCGCTATGCACACTGCACATATCTTATTTTAAAGTAAAAAAAAACAAAAAACAAAAAAAAAAAAAACAAAAAAAAAAAAAAACAGGAACAAATACAATATTTAAAATAAAGAACAAGTAAATTTAAATCAACAAACTGACCAGTATTTCAATGGGAACTATGGACCTGCTTTTGGCTAATGAGATGGTCAATGTGCTCCTCTCACTGACCACCAATGAAAGAGGTGCCTCTTCCAGAAGTGCGGCGGGAAGAGGGGGCCGGATAAATGGCCTCAGGGGGCCGCATGTGGCCTGCGGGCCGTAGTTTGGGGACCCCTGCTCTAAGGTATAATCAAAAGCAAGTATCAAATTGTAAAGCATCTAGTTTCCTACAAGCAGGCTCCTCTCTGAGCAAGAACAGTCCTTTGAGACAGCTCTGTTCAGATCGCTGTAGTTTCCTTCAGTGTTGGTTTTACACTTCTGCGTAATACTCTCAAGTTCCGTCAGTGTTGTTCCGAACGGCAGCATTTCATCTGTTCCTATGGCTGAGCCGTACTACGGTTATATACGGAGCACGTCTTCTTTACCCCATGCAGCGTACAGATCACGTGTGGTAGTCGTGCATGCGTGGAACCTATAGAATCTTATTAACCAACGTCGCTCCGGTCAGTTTAATAAAGAGAAGTAAATAAGGAAAAGCAAATGAAATCTAAAATGTTTCTGTGAAACAGCACTTGGGACGGCTAAGCAAAGCAGGGGGGAAATTCTTCTGGTCCTCAGAAAGCTGTCCGGTAGCACAAGCCTGGACCTTGGTCTCACATACAGCCTGAGGCGCTGGGACAGCTGGGATTGTCCCATGGACACCGGGGACAGAGATGTCTGGGGAGGGAATAAGGACTTCCCGTCGGGGGGGGGGCATTCTTGCAGGCTGATGCAATAGAGCTCAGCAGTCCTGACGGGAACCGCCCACGGTTGTCAGCATGGGCACCTTGCTGTGCTTGCTGCTTCCTGGCTCTTCGGTCCCAGTTTGTGGGTCAGGGCTCCAAGGGTGTGTGTTATGCGAATGCTGTGATCAGGCAGGAGAGGTGGGGGTCCTGCGTGGAGCGCTTCCCGGAAAGGGCTGCAGTGAACCTTAGGAAACAGGAAGGAAAGGTCGTGGGCGGCACCGCTGGGGTGATAATCTGTTACAGTGAGCCTTTTCTGCTCACACCGGGTTAGTGATGTTTCATATACAAGTATCCATGATGTGTGCCATTTATCTTGCTGTAGAATCTTATACATCCCTCTTCAGCCCAGGGAGGGGGCCCTGAAGGCATACTATTGATATATGAATTTGTAGCCGGCCTTCGCCACTTGCTAGTTTTAGGTCCAAAGACATTCTTTAAACTCTCTAGATCTCCAGTTCTTTTCCTTAAAAAAAATAAACAAAGTTAATTAAAATATCTCTTTCTCTATAGGCTGATTGTGAATATTAATGAGTGGCTGTGAATATTAATAAGTATTCAGCCTAGTACGCATTCAGCACAATAACCAGGAAGAGTTCCACTCAATAGGGTTGTAGGGGAGAGAGAGAGAGAGTTGAGAGTCAAGGAAATCTGCTAATATGAGACTTATGTCTCAAAATACTGTTAATATTACTGTGGTGCTAAGGGGAATAAACTAGGTAAGAATAATACCAAAGTATTAAGCGAGTTATACTGAAAATCAATCTCCTGACATATTACCCTAGATTAAAAGGCTGTAGTGAAATGTAAAATGATAAAATTTACAGAAAACAGGAGAATATCTTCAGGATGAGTTTCTTAGATTTGCTACCCACAGACTTCAGTGTAACAGGAAGCATTTATTCACAAAAGAAGTATTTATATTAGCATGTATAGCATTTATTTAGAGTTATCAGAGGATAAGGAGAAATGCAATGGTATCTAGAATACAATTCACCATCCAGAATATTGCCTTTTCTTTTTTTTTTCTTTTTTTTAAGAAATGACACAAGATGAACTTTATTTTAAGGCTTATAAAATGCTTCACAATAAGCCTTTCTGTATATTTAAAACACACACACACACACACACACATACACGATGAATATAGCCATTCTTTCTGAGAATACGAATGTTAAAATTAAAAACAAAAGGCAGAAAAACAAAAACAAAACAAACAAACAAAAAAACCCCACCTTCTCCCCTCTCTCCTGTCTCTGCTTTGAATTTCTTGGATGATCCTTCATTTTTCAAGGAGAGCTCTCTCATCAGGGCCAAGGGGTGGAGTGCGTGTCATTGTTGGCTATGCATGAGAAGTGAGTGTGGCACACACGTCTGTGCCCGGAGCGTTGCCAGACATTTCCAATAGCCTCAGAGACACAGCCCGCAAGTCTCTGCTCCTGTCCTGTTCAACTAAAATCCAGGATCCACTTGACAGGAAGTTCATCATTGTTATAAAGAAAACAATGAAACAATGACTAAACGCTCTCCTTTGTGTCAATTAAAACCCATACTTTCATAAGATAAAAGAAATCCTTCTCTAATCCTTTCAAATACTTCTCTTTCTCTCTTTGCTCTTATAATCTCTTTCTCTCTTTTGATTTCTCTCTCTCTCTCTCTCTCTTCAGATAGAATACTAATATAAAGCCAATTACATTGCACTAAAAACTTTGTTCTTCTAAAAAAACACATTTTTTTTAGCTGGCCATGAGTATTGTGATTCTCTATATAAACTAAAAATCCTTCATGATACAAACCTATCTTATTTCGTTATTTAATTTGTTTTAATGGGAAAAATTATGCTTAGCTGAGTGGTACTTTGGAATTGATGAATAAATTATATTTGACTCTCAATGTTCTAGGATTCCCTAGTAGCAATATTTGAAGGAGAGTGGACAGTAATTAAATAATTTCATCACCAACAACAATTGAATATATTCAACTGAGTGGATCATGTATGTAGCATATTGAAAATCCTCTTCTTACAGTATTACCTTGATTGATGGATAAAGAGGACAGACACTTTTTACAAAAGAAACTATAGATTAAGATGGTCCTTCAGTTGTAAAGATATTAAAATAAAACCTGTCTTTTTTTTTACAAGTGGAAAACTCTATCAATTTGACACATTTGAAGCCAACAGTAACCCTCACCTCCAACCCCAATTATGTTCTTTTGAAATACTAGCAAATAAAATTTATTTTGAAGGAATGCAAAATAAATGAAAGTCTCATTAATAGTAAGTTGCATTTTTTCACATTGTCAGGCATACTATAACTGAGGTGGTGTTAGAAACTAATGGGAGCATTGTTTTCTGAGTCACACGTAAAGTAAGTGTGTATATTAAAATTGATGACTCCTAAGATTTATTAAAATATGGTGTGCCCTGGCCGGGTGGCTCAGTAATAGAGCATCAGCCAGGCGTGTGGAAGTCCTGGGTTCGATTCCCGGCCAGGGCACACAGGAGAAGCGCCCATCTGCTTCTCCACCCTTCCCCCCTCTCCCTTCTTTCTTGATCTCTGTCTTCCCCTCCTGCAGCCATGGCTTGGTTAGAACAAGTTGGCCCTGGGCGCTAAGGATGGCTCCATGGCCTTGCCTCAGGTGCTAAAATAGTTTGGTTGCCAGCAACAGAGAAAAGACTCCAGATAGGCAGAGCATCAGCACCATACAGAGCTTGTCAGGTGGATCCCCTGACAAGGGGAGCATGCAGGAGTCTCTCTCTGTCTCCCACTTCTCACTTAAGAAAAATAAATTTAAAAAAATAAAAAATTTAAAAATATGATGTTTTTGACATTATTTCTACTTTTAATATGTAGAAACTTTAAGATGTTTGCTGTGGATGGGCTATATTAATATTTAGGTAAATTCTAACAACTTGTGACATTCATAACTTATTAGAATAAAAAAGGCAATACAGTTTCTAACATATTTTCTAGTTTGAACATTGTATGTAGCACACGGAATTTGATAAATAAAGCACAAGAGGAATTTCTTTACTTAAGGTATAGAGGTAACTGTGTTGTTTGAAAATATTTGGCTGACAATTTAATGTAGCATGTAGTAGTATTCCATTTTGTTGTATTATTGAATTCATCATATTACGTTTTGTTGACCCAATTATGAGGTGATGGTCATCTGAATTATTTTCAATGTGAAGCTATTATAGAATTATAGCATTACACTATAAACAACTGTGCACAAAGTTTTGTGTGGATATGTTTTATTTTTCCTAAGAAGAACACTATGACTATCATTTTATCTCCCCATCAACAATGTCTGAAGCATGTACTATCTCCAGACCTTGAAGAAACTCTTCATAGAAATACAGTACTAATTATTCTGCTCTTTGAAGACCCAGAAGGAAGTAAGGACATGGTAGAGGAAGCCCATGTCATTTTGACAATGCCTAAGTTGGCATAAAAAGATTGTCAGTAGAAATACGGACATTAAAGATGTTGGTGGCGAGAGATCAGAAAGGCATGGGAAACATAGTATATCTAAACTAGAGGAAAACGCCCTGTTGCTACATGGCCAGAATATAGGCTAACTGTGTTCTACAGTTGCGTGGAAAGAAAAACTCCTCAGTGTTGAACTTGGATATTTAGCTGAAGGGATTTCCCATCAAAGTGTTGAAGGAAACTGATACATCCTAATTTTGCCTTTTTTTTTTTTAATTTTTAAAAAAGTTTCAATTACAGTTTACTTCCAGTATTATTTTGTATTGGTGTCAGTTGTGCCACACAGTGGTTAGACAACCGTGTCCTTTATAAAGTGTCCTCCCCTCCATATGTTTCTTTTCTTTTTTATCCTTTTGAGGTTGTACGAAAGAAAACATTGCTAAATTCGTGAGGATTTACTCTAATACTGTTTTTTTTTCTAATATTTTAATTTTTTAAACTATTATATGTATGGCTAGAATCAATTTTTAATTGGTGTTTGAAAAAGGCATCCATCTTCATTTTTTGCGTGTGTATATTCTGTAGTCCTGCCATGATTTAAAAAAAAAACCTCTTCCTTGTCTATTTCACTGTCTCAATTACCTTTGTCAAAAAGTAACTGACTATTTACTGGCCCTGGCCAGTTGGCTCAGTGGTAGAGCATCAGCCTGGCATGTGGATGTCCCAGTTCCATTTCCGGTCAGGGCACACAGGAGAAGCGACCATCTGTTTCTTCACCCCTCCTCTTCTCCCCCTTCTCTTTCTCTATCTCTTTTCTCCCCTCCTGCAGCCATGGCTTGATTGGTTTGAGCACAGTGACCCTGGGCACTGAGGATGGCTCCATGGAGCCTCCACCTCAGGCACTAAAAATAGCTCTGTTGTGAGCATGGCCCCAGATGGGCAGAGCATTGGCCTCAGATGGGGATTGTCTGGTGGCTCCCATGGGGCGCATGTGGAAGTCTATCTATCTCCCCTCCTCTCACTTGGAAAAAAAAAGAAAAAGAAAAAAAGACTACAAAAACAAGACTTCATTTCTGTTCTCTTAATGCAGGTTAAATTTTTTTTTAAATGAAAGACTTTATTTTTTTTTTTTAGAGAAGTTTTAGATTTATAGCAAAATTGAGGGGAAGGTAGAGATTTCACATATATCCTGTGCCGCCACATGCATGACCACTCCCCCCATTATCAACATCATTTACGAGAATGGTGTATTTTTTTTTATTTTTTTTTACCAAGGACAAACTTACACTGACTGACACGTCATAATCACTCAAAGTTCATAGTTTACCTCAGGGTTCACTCTTGTCTTGCTGTTGTACATTCAAGACAAATGTAGAATGACATGCATCCATTATTACGGTATCATACAGAGAATTTATATGCAATTCACATAAAATTCATCATGCTGATGAACTCATCCTGATGAACTCTTGAAGCTTCCCAGTCCGGCTTTCTAAAGCCACAAGCACCTCTCGATGACCAAAAAAAACCAAAAAAAAACCCAAAAAAAACAAAACCAAACAAACAAAAAAAAACAACAACAAAAACAACAAAAAGAAAACCTTATTAGGTGTACATTATTCTATCAATTCAGAAGCATTTCACTATTTTCCATCTCCATTAATGTCAAATTAGACTAGAAGTCCTCAGGAAATATACACAGTGAGTGCATGAACACCGAAGGAATTAATTATGATTGATTTCATTAATAATCTGTGTCTAATGTCCTTACGGAAATGGGATGCTGAAATCACTGAGTCAGTAGCGAATGGCGCACCTAGTGATTACTTGAATACATTTCACAATTAATTGTCCTTCAAGTACAAAATGAGTTTTCCATGTCATTCACACTTTTAAAGTAAACATTTTGTTGGGGGGGGGGGGTGATGATTATAAATTCACACAGAGTTGTAAGAAGTGAAACAAAGTGACCCTGTGTCCCATTTAACCAGTCCTCCCAACCCCATAGTAACATCTTACAACACTGTATTACAATATCCCTGCAAGGATGTTAACATTGGTACAGAGAGGAGACAGAACGTTCTATCAACAGGAAGATCCTTAAGGTTCCCTTTTGTATCCATAACCACCCACTTCCCTCTGGTTCACACACCTCCTTATACCCCTAGTCATCCTTTCTCTTTTCTCTATAATTTTCTATTTCAAAAATGTTGTATATATTAAGTCGTACAGTATGTAACCTTCTGGGGTTGATTTATTTTTTCCTTCACTGAGCTTATTTTTCAATTATAGTTGGCATACAGTATTGTATTGGTGTTCCAGGTAATGGGCTGATTGTTTTACACTAAGTGTCCTAATTAACCTTCACATCAGAATGAGGGTATGGGATCCTCATTTTACAGCTGAAGAGGACCAAGCCTTAAACAGGTTATGCTACTTGCTCAGGACCACATGGATATCGAGTGTAAAACACTACGTTTTAAATATATACCTAGCTGAACCTGGAGCCCCTATAGCTATCATTTATATGTTGGAGACAGTTGTTGCTTTATTGAGACGTAATCTAAATCAGGTATACAGAGTAAAAGTAATTCTAGTTTTCACATTAAGAGGACGCCATATTTGATTCCCTTTACCTAAATCTACAGCACGCTCGTGTCATTTCAAACGGACATTTGTTTTTTGTTCAGCTCTGCTGAGAAGCGAAATGATGAAATTCCGCCTGAACAGTATTTTCAGCTCCAGTGGATCTAGGGGAGAAGTCTCCGTGGAATCCTGAGAGAGCGAAGGAGAGAGGCAGAAAGTCAGGTCAGCAGGTGAAGATGCCGGGGAAACGCCTCAGGGAATAAGTAGGGCAGGATATTGACCGCCTCCTTCACAGAACTTTTTAAAAATCACTCAGGGGTGGAAGCAAGCACTGACTTGGATTCTTTCCCAGCCTCTAAAACATCCCGTTTCTTGCCGGTGAACTTCCCTCAATTGAAAGGTCTTATTAGAGACCGGACCTGTTGTCCACAATTATGAATCTGGAATTTAACCATACTCTATCTAGTCAATCCGTAATTTTTATTTATTTGTTTATTTTTGTGTGTGTGGCTTCTATCTAATGTTTAAAATGCATTTTGGTTACTTTTTTTTTCTTTTTAAGATTGAATATATATATATATATATATATATATATATATATATATTTTTTTTTTTTTTTTTTTTTTTTTTTTTTTTTTTTCCAAAGCCAGAAACGGGGAGGCAGTCAGACAGACTCCCGCATGCGCCCAACTAGGATCCACCTGGCACGCCCACCAGGGGGCGATGCTCTGCCCATCTTGGGGCATCCCTCTACCACAATCAGAGCCATTCTAGCGCCTGAGGCAGAGGCCACAGAGCCATCCTCAGCGCCCGGGCCAACTTTGCTCCAATGGAGCCTTGACTGCGGGAGGGGAACAGAGAGATAGAGAGGAAGGAGAGGGGGAGGGGTGGAGGAGCAGATGGGCGCTTCTCCTGTGTGCCTTGGCCAGGAATCGAACCTGGAACTCCCACACGCCAGGCTGACGCTCTACCACTGAGCCAACCGGCCAGGGCCAAGATTGAATATTTTAATGAAGAATTTTCTTACAGAGGCCAGGATAAGTGTGTGCTCCAATTAGGTGTGAGGGAAGATTTTCCCCCAATAACACCGAGAGGGATGGAGAGTCAACCATGTTTCATTCATAAGTAGGTTAGTCCACATGCTTGGGTATGCGCAGTGCCTGGTGGGAGGTTTCCAGCAGACAGAGGTCTGAGGATGGAGTCGTGGTCATAGTTTAGGAGGAATGCGTTTCAACAACAGCACTGGCTTCGCTGGACCTACGAGGACTGTCTGTCACCGAGCACCTGGCAGGCTTCTCCAGGTGAGGGACCAGCCATTCTTTGCACAGACATCCAGAGGTAGATGAGACAGGTATCAGAAGTGAAGAATGATTCTGCAGTCTAGCCATCCTTGGCCACTTCCATTGACCTGTCCTCCAAAGAGGGGCATGGAGCATTACATGCGTTGTGTTGGGACAGGTCAAATTGTATCAACTGAAAACACGGGCTTTTATAGCACCCATCCTGCGATGCGCTGAGCAGCAGCTTCTGTGTGGGTCTTGGCAGTGTTCATCTGTGATCCCAACACCACTTCTCTATAGAATTTTATAGGGGGGAACTTGCCCGCCTTTGAAGGGGCCGGTCACCTCATACCCAGGGGTAACAGACTGGCATCTCCACTGGGAACCACTCGTTTGGTTTTCCCTGCACCCAGTTACCCTGTCATGCCATGCCTTCTCCTTCCGTGACAGGGGGGATGTAGGGACGCCCGGACTGTGGCACAATTCAGCGCACGAGTCACTTGACACAAACTTGAACGTATGGAGAGGCAGTAGAGAAAATAGCCAAGTGCCTTGTGGTTTTGTCGATATATTTTTCCCTGGAACCACCTTGGCTAAACCTCAGCCCCCACAGTTACTCTCAATCTTGGCCTCTGTCTTGTTTACCTGAAACCAACAGGAAGCCCTGCTCACCTCCATCAATGCTGCTCCTCGAATGATGACCATGGACTCCCGGTTCTCTTGTTTAAGAGCTTATTCAACACCTCTTCCCCCCCCCCCCCAGAGACCTTTGAAGATCTACACTTCCTGACTCGTGGCTACCAATCTTCTGAGGTTAAAAAACAAAGAGAGACAGTTTAGTTGAAACATAGCGTGAGCGCTCCGACTTGTCTAACGATAGGGGCAAGGGGCTGTCACAGAATGACCACATTACGGAGGAGATGGGGAGACTTGGAAACAGAAATTAAACATGTCAATGCTCCAATTTGGGGACACAAGAGAGAAGTTCAAGTGAGCTAAGTAGTCTGTACCACACTAACCTAGAGTTTATAATAAATAAGACTGAGGCGGGACTGAAAGATATCTTTGCGTAAAATAAATTGCCGGACAAATTTTCAATGCGCACACAATGGTAGACAGAAATATTTATCTAAGGAAAATTTTTCAAACACTCCGGAGGCATGCATTTGAATAGAATAATGGAGTGATTTGTATATGCAAACTGACCCTCCCTTTAGGGACTCTTTAAGTCACTCTCTGGATCAGAAAACAGCAGACATTGCCTTGCTTTTAAAAAATATTATAACTCTGTCGTAATTATTAAAGTAGATAGGCTTTATTTCTCAATTCATCTCAATGAGTGTATTTTTACAATATTTTGCATTGATCATATCATAGTCTCTAAGCAAATTAGTAACTATAAATCTCCACAAAAGGAAAAAAAATCAAAGTGCATTTTTTAGACCAAGTGTTTCTAATGTAACTCTTTTTAGCCCCATCAATAAATATTTTTAAACCTTTTTAAAAAATTGATTTGAGAGAGGAAGTGAGAGAGAGAGAGACAGACAGACAGACAGACAAATCTCTATCAGTTCCTGTATGTGCCCTGACCCTAAAATCGAACTCACAACTTTTGTGTATCGGGTCAGTGCTCCAACCAACCGAGCTAAGAGGACTATCGGGCTATCCGGCCGGGGTTCCAAAATTATTATAATACTAGAAAAGGTCAGAGCTTTGGTTGAATGCTAGCTAACACGGACTTGCCAGTCTAAATATGGGTAGTGGGTAAACGCTTCCGGCGATAGAATTCCCAGCGTGTGCAACGGCGATAGAATTCCCAGAGTGTGCAACGGCATCTCCACTGGAGTCCCCAGCATGTGTCCTGCATGCAACACAGAAGAAATCTGTTCTCCATCAACAGAAGGTTACTTTTGTTTTTTTCTAATAAGAGAAAAAAATATCCCATTTGACTGCCCCTTATTTCTTTCCAAATTAAAGCATGACAATCCAACACCACCACTTTTGGCATACTCTTTTATAGAGCATGAAATAAATGGGATTTTTCCCTTAAGAGTTATGTTTTCCACATTCTCTTCATTATAAATCTAAGTATATGTGACAGAAGTGATAGAAATGTTTGGCTCCATTAATGAAAGACACAGTCTCAAAAGCTTTTGTGTTAAGTCAGTTGTGTATCCTTACACGATCGTAGACATTGATTCAAGGATTCAGGACAGCAGAGGAAGATCTCTTCTTTAATATGTGGCGTACCGTGGAATGTGCACCGTGTTTACATTTAGAGTTACCGGGGACCAGCTGAGAGAAAGGAACGCTTCTGCAAGTAGTCCGGTAGGATAGAAACCGGGTGCTATTTGGAGTCAAGTGGCCCGTGCTTGACTTATATGTTACTAATGAGTAAGAGGTGTAAGAACTTGTTAGTCACGTATGTTTCTAAAAGGGCATCGATTCTATTTCTATCAGTGGATGGTGGTGTAGGCTGCACATGGAAGAGGCTACATACCCATCACACATTCATTCAACAAACCTTTGTTGAGCATTGGCGACAGCCCTAGATTCTCTGTTAAGCTTCCAGGCACAATATAAATATGGTACAGTGTTGCCATTAAGAGATGACTCATCTGTTTTTATCACCAGCCTGAAAAACGCAGTAGTCACGGCAAGAGTGACACAGTACAAGAAGTAGTAGATGGAACTTACTGACATTAGCAAAGGCAGTGAGTGAGGCATTTACCAGTTTAGCAACAAACACTGATCGAATGGCTCTCAGAGGACCGAGAGATAAATATGATATAATAGTTGCCCTCAAAGAATTGAGTAGGGAAAACTGGCAGAATAGTCTGGTTCGTGGAAGGCTTTCTTCAGTACTCAGCTCTGGTTAGCGGTGAGCGCGCGCGCGCGCACACACACACACACACACACACACACACACACACACACACACACGGTGAAGGATTTGAAAGAGAAATCCTGCTTTCTGTGCCAAGGGGATGGGGTTATCTCTCTCTGATTGGGGTCCCAGGGGCTGTTTTCTGTGGCCTGTCTCCACCAGCTTGGGTCTACAGGAAAGAGAGATGGGCAGAAGACTAACATCCCGGAGTTAGACCTGCACGGTGGTCGCCGTGATAAAGGGAGGGGTGTTCATTGGACCCTGGAACGCAGCTCCATTCTCAAAGAGCTCTGAGTTCTCCCTGTTTCTTCTCATTTCTCAGTCACAGAAAGTGGCCACAAAGAAGCCACCTGAGAGCTCTCTGAGATGCCGAGAAGGGAAGGGCAGAGTTTTCACAGGAAGTCTCCACCCACAGGCTGTGAGCCTCAAGTCCATTCCCTTGTAAATCAGTCACGCAGTAAGCGCAGCCTGAACACCTCGGCTGTGGACTCCCGCAGGGTCAGAGTCGTGCTTCTTCACGTGGCCACCTCACACAGAAATGGCTTGGAATATTACTGTTAAAAGCAGATCTTGGCTCTACAAGCTTGGGCCAGGGCCAGGGATTCAGTATCTCCAACAAGTTTCCGATCGGTCGTGGACAGAGCTGCCAGTCCTGGGAGCTCACTGCAGGGAGTTAAAAAGGAGTGAAGAAAAGAAAAAAAGAAAAAGGTATGGTCCCTGCTGCTACAAAGCTGATTGTGTCAACGGTGAGACAGATAGTAAATGAATTTCAGCAAAACAGCGCGTTAGGCACCATTTCATGCGATGCACAAAATATCAATAACCGTAAACAAGTCTTTGTCAAGAGACATCCTATTTATAGATTTAAAAATAATAATAATAATAACACACCTAGTAAGGAAATGTGTGCTCAAGGCTTAAAAGTAGAAAGATTAAACACCTTCAATCGAGTTCCTTTAAGGATCTAAAAACAATTTGTAACATAATAGTCGATCGGAAGAAACAGTCTCCTCCAGGGGTAGGAGGTGCAAGAAAAGAACGGGGTGTGGTGGCTCTGAGAGAGCGAGAAAACATGGCTATCACTTTGTTCCTCCTTCTTTTGTGAATTTTCTTCCCCTCTCTTCCCATTGATTTCTGCTGTAGGCAGATTTGGCTAACAACTTTTGAACCGAGAGCTGCGGTTCTTCCGCAAGAAAGAAACTCGAGTTTCCGGTGTCCTCCTCGCGGGCCACCCGATGGAGAGACCTCGTTAGGGCAGTGATCTGAGAGGTCTCCAGATCAGAAGATGAAAGGGAGGGTTTCAAGTGGGGAGCTGCATCTCCTGTGCAGAGTATGTTTGGTTGGATTTCCACTATTTTTATTGAATGCATTTTTATTGGAATAATTTGACATGTAAACTCTCCACACCAGGCAGACGCATGCAGGGCGTCCTAGGCAGGCTGACCCCGCCTCTCCTCTCCCGTCACTTTGAAAACACGAGAAGGCGGAAATGTCTTCTTTCCCAGGTTGTCGTTTCTCCCGGCAAAGCGGGATCCACTGAACCAGAGCAGCTGTCAACGTGCTAATAAATAAGGAGCATTTAACAAGCTCACGCTGACGGAGCTGTGGAGGGGGGAATGGGCCTTCAGAGCCAGCAAAGTGTCCAGAAGCTCACCCCCCCCCCCAGGGCGCCCCTGGGTAAACAGAGGCACTGATGTTGCATCTTGCGTGCCCGCGCTATCCCGTTCCCACATGCCACCCACAAGGGGGAGTTAGACCTTCGTGGAAACAGCGCTTTGTATCACGATGAGAGTTAAACAAGTTCATTATAATAGCATTATGGGAGAGGTTTCAGAGTGTCTGGGTCTGAAACACCCGCTCTGTTCACATCCAGTGTGTGTGGAAGCGTGAGTCTGTGACTTCACACTAGATGGGACTCCTTAGATTTTTGTTTAGATTGGTTTCTGTGCACAAGTAGAGTGTATCCAACAAAATAGAGAGAAAAAGTGTTTGGAATAGTGTAATTATTCATTTATACACACACACACACACACACACACACACTCACACTCACACTCCCTATTCTGGTTTACCTGAAGTGCAGGAATGCAGAATGCCCGTGTCCTCTGTGGTGGTTGACACAGCGCGCTAGTTCTGGTCAGTGTCATTCACAGACAGCACGCCAGGTTCCAGGCACTGCGGCTGGTGATTGCTGAGCCTTCTTCTGCTGCCAAAGGCAAGGCTGAGAGACAGGGAGGTCACATGGACTTTGTCAGCTGCTAAAAGCAAAATGCACAGCCCTTTGTTCAAAAACTGATTCAGAAGTTTGAGGCCATGAATGCAAAACATTGAACAAACATATTGACCTTCCGTGTGGCTGCAGACGTCACACGCCTATGAAACTGGCCCCGTGGAAAGAACTGGAACTCCTATAAAACGGCCGCCTACATTTCTATTATTTTGCATGGTTAGGACACACGCGTACATTGATTTACAATGCCCTTAAGCCTTAAAAAAAACAAAACAAGCAACAAACATTTTCAAAATGGTGCCCTGTCGCTGGGGATGGCTCCTTGGCCTCTGCTCCAGGCGCTAGAGTGGCTCTGGTCTCAACAGAGCA
The DNA here is from genome assembly GCF_036850995.1 of Saccopteryx leptura. Classification (NCBI taxonomy): domain Eukaryota; kingdom Metazoa; phylum Chordata; class Mammalia; order Chiroptera; family Emballonuridae; genus Saccopteryx; species Saccopteryx leptura. Next base: position 51,976,144 of record NC_089515.1, on the reverse strand, counting down.
ACGCCCCGGAGGGGCAGAGCATCGCCCCCTGGTGGGCAGAGCGTCGCCCCTGGTGGGCGTGCCGGGTGGATCCCGGTCGGGCGCATGCGGGAGTCTGTCTGACTGTCTCTCCCCGTTTCCAGCTTAAAAAAAAAATTAAATAAATAAATAAATAAAAACAAAGTGGCGCCCTGGGTGACCCAGTGGTGGCTTGAATGATTTTCCAGGTGGGCACGGTCCCTTTGAAGTCTTGAGAATCCGCCTCCCCTGCTCTCCGCTCTGGTTCCTCCATTCCCTGAGCTTCTCCAAGGTCCCTGTCGCCTGAGAAGAATGTTCTGAAACAGCCTACACGCTTCCGTTCTTTACCAGGTGGACGTTATTTCCTGCTTCCGGTACCTCCCTGGGGGAAATGGTGAAAATGGATCTGGTTGAAGTCCTTTTCCCCACCCTGGTCCTCCGTGAGTGACAAGCACCCTGCACGTCGCCACGCCGTGCCTGATACCTCCTGGCTGCTCACTGTGGACAGCGTTTCCCTTGTCAACACCCCCCAGACATCCGAAAAGACACTGCTGCTGTTATAGCTATTAGAAAAATCATCCATCTATGGAGGAAATAAACAACAACAATTAGTGGTTAGTGGTTCACAATGTGAAAAAAAAAAAAAGAGGGGGCATGCTTCTGTCATTTCTCTCAAAGAGAGGAGGTTGTCCCCCGGGAGCAAGATTATTACACACGTTTCAAAGGCAATGCAGAGTTTGGAGATGTGTCTGTTCGTCAAAAGTCTGGTAATAAGATGCGTGGACGCGTGAGTCTGTTTAGGCTTACATGCTTGAAATGAGTAAGGCCACACTGCTTGCTCTGCAAAGTGAGCCAAGCTTCAAATTGCAATCAAGTCTTCATTATTGCATGATCTTGGTTTTTATTTTTAATTAATTTTTTAAAATATAAGTACAATTGGTCTACAGTCTTACATTGGTTATATTCGTTTGAAGTACACAATATAACGACTCAATACTTTTATACCTTACCACGTAGCCACCCCAGTAATGCCGGGAACCATTGGTCACTGTGCGTAAACGTAAGACAATATTATTGACTCGATTCCCCTCCTCGTACTATCCCATTCCTCCCTCCCCTCCCCTCCAGTCAACATCCCTCTGGCCTCTGTTTCCCTGAGTCTGTTTTTGTTTTGTGTTGTTTATTTGCTTTGTCTTTAGACTGCACATATGAGTGAAGCCATGTGGTATTTGTCTCGTTTTCCCCCATCAATAATAGGGAGGAAGGCCTGACCTGTGGTGGCTCAGTGGATAAAGCATCGACCTGGAAACGCTGAGGTCGCCGGTTCGAAACCCTGGGCTTGCCTGGTCAAGGCACATATGGGAGTTGATGCTTCCTGCTCCTCCCCCTTCTCTCTCTCTCTGTCTCTCTCTCCTGTCTCTCCCTCTCTGTCTCTCTCTCCTCTCTAAAAATGAATAAATAAAATAAAATAAAAATTAAAAAAAAAATAATAGGGAGGAAGAGATGGCATGAGTGTTATAATTTATAATTACAGCCTGATTCACTTTTTTTCCTCATCCAAAGAGACATTCACTCATCCCGGGGCCTTTTTTTTTTTTTTTTTTTTTTTTTTTTTTTTTGCTACAACAGTGCAACAGTGCAGCTGGCTAGCTCTTTAGCCATCGATTTTCCAAACTGGTTCTTGCCAATTTTTGCAGAGATTTGGAGCAAGGTGGGCATGCCTGGCAAGAACTGAATGATTAATCATATTATTCGGATATCTGTAATTAAAAAAGAAAAACCAAAAAACTCAAACGCCATTATTTCCGCCTGCACACTTAAAAATATGGTTGATTTCCCACCGAGAAACCCCAGGGAAAGTTCTCTTTGCACCAAGCAGCAAAGAACGGAGATGTATGTACAGGGTTAAGGCAGTTAAATAGAAAGATATATGTTTTAACGGAGTGGTGCTTTAAAATTACTTCTAATTTATCCACTTAGCAGACATGCAAGGAGGTAAAATGATCAGCTGTAATGTGCAGTAGAAAGATATATACTTCTTTAATTGTAGCCAAGAGGAAAAAAAGCAGCGTGGAATAACTTAATTGTTGCTAATTATAATATCACGGAGGTAATTACAATAGATTTTGATTGTCTCATTTTCACACCAGAGGAGGGCAGGATGCCTGCGTTCCTCTTAATACATATTTGTTTTTGGAGAGGAGCTGACAATTACACTAATTGTAGTCACAGCATGAAACTTGGTTTTTAAAAAAAATATCCTCCGTCTACATGTCCTATTGGGGGGGGGGGGAAGTCACCCTTTCTGTTTGGTTAGGTGTGAATTATTAGACACATTAACTGCTTTGTTTATTGTGGAAAGAGATCTCTGTATGGCGGGTGACGAGCATTACCGATTTTAAAGGAGTAAAACCCACTTCAAGGTCCTGGAGGGCTGCGAGGAAGTGGCCCAACGCTTCAGTGAGTCACTCTGAGGAGGGCTTTGAAAGACAACCCCTGCCCCCTTCCCTGGGAACCAGGCGTTCCACAGATGGGCCAGTGGCATTCAGATCGATGAGGGCTAATCCTGATGAGAAATTTAGACGTGTTGTAGTAATATATTGTTCTAGTAATTAAATATACAGAAAAATAAAAAAAAAAAAACATGGAAGATATATAAAAGTAATTAGGATATAATATTAAAATTAATTAAGGAAATTAAATGAAGTTATGCCATCTGGGTAGGAATTAATACAGTGTGTACAGAGATGATAAAACAGACTCTGACTTGTGAGCAAGGGCCCAGTTAGGGTGTGTGTGAAACTTAGTTACATCTAGACAAGAAGTGGCTTGATGTCATAATTCTGTAGGTTAACATAAAGAAGCAGCTTCCTTAAGAACACCTTAAAAGTGGCTTGATGTGACATTTCAGTAGATTAACATAGAAAGGGCTCCCTGCGAGGAACTCCTAAAATGGTTGTTGGAGGTGATAATCCTGTAGATTGACACCCCTTAGAAGGCATTTGCCAGAAAAGGTACTAAAGCTGGGTGGGCCCCCCTGCTGCAGTAGTCTAGTCGCCCAGACTCCAACGGGAACATGGACTGTCTCTACGCCGCTCTACGCCGACGGGGCCCCCTTAAGCTGCACCCAGGCACGCCAAAAGGATTTGTGAGTAATAAACTGCCTGTGTGACTCTTGTAACTAACTTGTGTGTCGGTCTCGTGTCTTTCCTCTGGTGGCAGTTAGTGTCAGCACCGGTCAGTAGCATCCTCATAGCCGCCTCAAGAGTAGTCTCGAAGAGGCCGCCAGCCCTGCTGATAAGCAGGAGTGTCCCACTGCACGGGGAAGTTGAATCAGGGACGCCTGATTGACGTAGAGCTTGGGCTCTACTGGGACAAGATGTGTCTGTTATTTCCTCACCCCGAAGAGTCTATACCCGGCTGTAACACTGCCTCTTCCAGAAATTAGTGCCCCTCCTCCCTGCGTCATCCTTGCCTGTACTTTTCCAGAATGTTCTCCCAATGTGGCCCTTTATAATGAGCCCCTCGGATCCACACATTGGAGACCCAGGCACTTTACACATTGGAAAAGCCCAGGGCTTTTGCTGAAAGGTGGACGAGAAACTGGAGACCCTTCACCTCCCCGGCATGCCAGATCCAGACCTCAGTGAGTCCTGTTGAACCTCCTTCTAGATGCAGCCCCTTCACTGTCCCTTCCCCTCGTCACTGCGGCCACCCCCTTCAGGTCAAACACTGAAGCAAGAGAGTCGGAAGCTGCAGCTCAAGTCAACACCTCACGAGAAATCTTAGCCACCTAAAATATGTTCTCCCTAAAAATTTCTGAATAGGTTCTTTCAAAGTACAGACTTAACTCATGACTGAATTGAAAACCTGGAAGATAACTTTAAAAAGTCACTTTCCCATTACCAGGAGCAAAATGAAAAGTAAAAATACTAGTAGCAATATAAACTAGAGGCTCAACCCATCAGCTCCCACTACTACCTCGTAGAATTTCCAGAACAAAAGATGATAGACAATGAGAGATAATAGAGTCCAAGAGCTCAGAGCGGCCCTGGCCAGTTGACTCACTGGTAGAGTATCAGCCAGGTGTGTGGAAGTCCTCGGTTCGATTTCTGGTCAGGGCACACAGGAGAAGTGGCCATCTGCTCTCCACCCTTCCCTCTTCTCTTTCTCTCTCTCTTCCTCTTCTGCAGCCATGGCTTGATTGATTCAATGTGTTGGCCCCGAGGTGGGCACTGAGGATGGCTCCATGAAGCTTCTGCCTCAGGTGCTAATAATAGCTCTGTTGCGAGCATGGACCCATATGAGCAGAACATCTGCCCCAGATGGAGGTTGCCTGGTGGATCCTGGTCAGTATGCAAGCGGGAGTCTGTCTCTCTGTCTCCCCTCCTCTCATTTGGAAAAGAAGAGGGGGGGAGGGGAAGAACTCAGAGCAAGAGATATCCATCTGCATTTAGATTGAAATGGATCACCCTAGAGTAGACCCAGTCCAAGGAGAGATAGATAAAATTTAAAAATTTTAAAAAGACACACTTCTAGACACGTTCTGGTGATATTTCTGACCTTCAAAAATGTGGAGAGGTAGAGAGGACCTAGGAGGTAGTGAAAACTCTGACGACCTCTAAGGATTCACAACAAATCAAACACAGAGGTGTGCTCTTGCATGATTTAAAGCATGGAGGCACTCCTCACAGATATTATAGACACTATTAATTGTGGTTAATTTGAGGGAGTGGTGAGGAGGAAGGCGGAGAAGAAAAGTTTTACGTCCCAAATAATTCCCTTTTACACTTGATGAACATTCCCACTGTGGGCATAGAGTACTTTCACAATACAGAAAACTTGACTTGCTGTTTATTTTAAGTTGGCAGTGTATCGTGCGCATTTCCAAGTAATCAGTTATCTTCAAACACATGACTTGAATTATTTTACTGAATAATAATGCATAAATGTGTCATACATTATGCATACATTTTAATACCTCTAGGATATGTCTTGATGTTTGTGGCCATAAATAAAGCTGGGAAGATAGTTTCTTTTACTGTGAGTCTGTGTTCATGCCCACAGAATGACTTCTCAGGTATAAAGTTATATCTTACAGGCTTCTGGTATACATGAACAATTGCCCGCCAAAAAGATGAAAAGAATATAAGGCCCAACGAAAAGATGATAAAAGTGCCCATTTTGCCATATTCTCAACAATGTCCGGTGCTGGTTATTATGAACATTTTGTTGATATGAGTGGTCCGTCAATCATAATGACTGAATTCTTCTCATAGCCAAGGCACTAAGTGATTTCCCATAGGCAGCCAATGATCTACTTCGGAACATGGGTAAAAATAACAAATAAGAGAGGGGAAGGGAGAGTGAGAGGAAGGAAATGAGAGAGAGAGAGAGAGAGGAGTGTCAACTCATTGTTCTACTTAGTTGTGCTAGTGACCCTGTGGTCAAGCCGCCCTGGTGGTCCGCTCAGGAGTAAGCCCTCTAGTTCCCTCGAGATCCAGCCAGCAACCCTGAGCTCAAACCAACAACCCCAGGCTCCATCCAGTGACCCTGGGATCAAAGAGGCCATTCCAGTGCTCTGGGGCACTATCCTCAGCTTCTCCATGGCACAACAAACAGAACCGAGATGGAAACACAAAGCCCCAGAATGGGACAATGTGTATAATAAATAACAACAAAGGATACAGAGATGTCCGAGAAATAGACGAGGAAAGAGGCAGTTTATGAATAAAGAAATTCCACGGTTCGCACGAGCCCGGTAGTGTTCATTCAGCTTCACTGATAGTCAAGCAATGCGATATTATCTTTGTTAATAATATGGGCAAAGATTTCGAGCATTATAAAAACTCAGTGTTTAATTTTTATGTATGAAAACGTGCACTTTCTGTGGAGGCTACACATCCCCATAAATAGGACATGTAAGGAAAAATTTCCCATAAAAGTATGGGTTCTAGTGTAAGAGACGCTGAGTTGAAAATAGTTTCACAGTTGCCTTTAATGATAATGTGTAAAGAACAATGCATTTTTTAACTTCAAATATGGCATTTGAAGAAAAATGGAACTGAATTTTTACGTAAAATAATTTGCTGGACTCAATACATTCATGGTCTGTTTCTTAGTCCCCCCTCCAGTGAGCTCCTCAAAATGGAAGCCACTTGAGTCACTGGACGCTTTCTGATTCAAACATTTGAGCACATTAAAGTGATCACATTTATTTATTATGATCTTTTCCCATTAGGGGGTCATTCCCTAAATGGGTGCTTGAATGTCCAGTTTGTGAAAATGTGGCCATATGTTGAGAGCAAAATATAAGTTTTTAGTGTATTTGCCCGATACTTCCATTTTTGAAAGACAATCTCAATCAGAAATAGAAAAGACATACTGCATGATTTTCTGAAGCCAGAGACATACTGCTCAATCTTCACAAAATGCTGAGAGAAGTATAAATATTCCACATTTTTAAAACCAGAAAAATGCTCAAATGGGGATGGTACTCAAACTCTTCAAGAGGTTTAGAATAGCTCCTGTGATTTCTAAGAATCAACAGCCTTCTATAGATGCATAAAAGTCTCTAGTTCAAGTTCTGGAAAAACCAAAATGTGAGTAATAAAAAAGAGAAAAGAGCAACTATGCTAAATAGTGTCAACTTGTTTTTATATTTCAGGAAAATGCTATTTGTTATTCTTGACCATTTTTAGCAATGGAGAAGTGTAATCCCTTCCTATCTTAAAATGATTGGGTTCGGTCAGCCATAAAAACAAACAAACACATTATTTAATACTATGCCATCCCTAAATGTCTTATTAAATATATAATTCTACTTCTGAAGTTATTAGTTCCCAAATATGAAGGCAGAGAAAAACACCAAACATTTTTTTTCAAACCCTTAAGCTAGCTCAACTTAAGGGTATATAGTTACTTCTGTCCGGTTTTTATCCTCTGAGGTGGTTTAGCTTCTCAAATTTGTTACTTTTTCATTTTTCCAATTTGTCATATTGATTTTTCTTTTTCCTCTTCCTGGTCCCTGTAGCTTAGAAATTATACCTCTTGACGAAGATCCGTAAAATCTTTTATGGGAAAAAATAATCAAGTTCTGTCAACTGAATCACTCTTGTCTGTTCCTGAAAAGACACACAGAATAAATTATGGCTGGCCAAATATGACCTTTTAAAAACCACACTGGTCCTTTAAGGTCTAAACATCATGCCCAACTCCTGCCAAAAGGAATAATTATATCAGAGAATCTCAAGTCCTGTTGTCAGCGTTGTATGTAATATTTATGCGGGATAATCCCCTTGGCATGTAAATAATTCAGGATTTAAAAGTACTCAGTGAACAAACAACTACTAAAAATTCAAAATGTTGCCATGCTTCCTAAGTGGTAAATTATCCAATCTTGGTTAGAGTCCATGGCCGGGGATAGGAAAATCAATCTAAAATGGAAAAAATAAATCCATTTGGAGTCATATACGTTCTGGGAAGAACCAATTGTGTGTAAAAGAACTATTTTACTTGACACAGTGCAAACGTGTAACTAAATGTGGCTCTGAGAGACTCTGTTTGTTTAGCTTTTTAAAAAGTCTTGGGGATTTGAGTAGGGTCTTAAAGAGGTTTAGGAATAAAGCGAAAGGAAAATCTATCTGAACTGGAGAGATTAGTATGAAGGTTGAGGTATTTTTCTGAAGTGGAAGGATAAATGATAAATTAGCTTGATTGGAGTAAAGGACTCTGGTATGGAGGAGGTTTGGGACACAGTCTTGATAAATCGAGCTGAAGCATGTTTTCATTTGAGCCAGAGGTAACAGAGATTGCTGTAAACTGAATGAGTGTCTCCCAAAATTCATACATGAACCCTAATCCTGAATACGATGGTGTCAGGAGATGGGGCGTTTGGGAGGTGATTAGATCATGAGGGTGGGGCCCCCATGAACGGAATTAGTGTCCTTTCTAAAAAGACACCTTGAGAGCTCTCTCTGAGGCCAGCTATGAACCAGGACATAAACTGAGCCCTCATCAGAGCCTTGGTCTTCCAGCCCCTGGAACTGTAAGAAATAAAATTTGTTGTTTAGCCACCCAGCTGCTAGTATTTTTGTTTTAGTAGCCCCAACGACTAAGACAGGGCTGCATTAAAGAGTCCTGTGGGAGAACTGGTAAAGGATGTATTATTAAAAGATTTTTGAGGGCATGAGTTGTTTAAAAATCTTCCTCTTCATTAGTTTTCCTTTTGCCTCTCAGGTTGGGAGCAGGTTATGGCTAAGACTCCCAGGAGGACACCTGTTCTGTCCCCCCACTCCAAGTAAGGCTGAGCAATTCTAACAGATGGACATTTATTGTATATTGAAATGATTCCGTGAAGGCGGTGCCCTGACCTTGCGAGGCGATCCGTTGCATTTTATATAATGTCTGCACGGGTTAGAGATTCAGCCCGCGTTTAGCTCGAGTTCGCTCTTCCGTTGGTGCCAATGTTTTCACTGAAATTAGCATGAGTCACGGGGGCTGAGTCTTTGCCAAAACATGGTACCCAGAGAGACTCCTTCTTCATTAAGACTTCCGAAAAATAGGTAGCCGTTCGTTTGGGTAGCAAGACACATCTCTATCTAAATGACCGACCTAATGAAGAATTTTTTTTTTTTTTTTTAGAAGCAACAAAATTATTTTTCAAAGACGGAACGCATCAAATAAATTGTCCCCATTTATGATTCTTGTGACTGTTTTGCCAAATTAAGACGCTGCAAAAGGGCAGCCCTTTCTGAGTTCATGCTACCGGGTGCGGGCTGGAAATATGCCCAATTAAGTAGAAAAACAGTATTGAAAATTCTTTCCCCAGATCAAGCTGTGACAAGGGATAGCCACAGAGTTCAAGATTAAATCACCCACACTATCTCCGCTCTCTCAGCGTTCATTTTGTGCATCTCACCCCGCGGAATCGCAGGGTCAATGTCAAGTTTTCTCACCTGCCAGTTTTATTATCAATAAAGCTTTCGGTGCTCCGTTCGCTGACTATTTTGATTAACATTTTCAGCTGATATGGAACGAAATAAAACTTAAGGGTTTCCAAAAGTGCTATTATCTCTGCTCATCCCTGATGTTTATTTATAAATTTCCCTCCAGCTCAAACACTGAAATATCTGCCTTTCAAAGAGAGAAGGCTCATCCAAGCCACCACAATGTGGTGGTGGTGTTTTTTATTCTTTCATTCAACATCAGATTTCCCCCGATATGTAAACACTGAGCTTCCCTGACTTAGCATACGTATAAAAATGTGTGTCAGTTCTAACAATGGTTGCTTCTAATGTTTGGTGCTTTATAGCAGTGTGTTCTGATCAAATACGAGCTACCCATGGCCCCCCACACACAACCAATCTGATAAATATATGTCTGCACTATAGATTTATTCAATCAGTAAAATAATCACATTTTTGTGTTTATTGAAACTTTTTTTTTTTTTTTTTTATTGAATGTATTGGGGTGACACTGGTTAAAAAAATTATACAAGTTTCAGGTGCACAGTTCTGCAATGCATCTCTGTGCACCATACTGTGTGCTCACCCCTCCCCAAGTCAAGTCTGTGCCCATCACCATCTGTCCCCATTACATCCTCCTCCACCTGCCCGCCCCCCGCCCCCAGCAGGCCTCCGTGTTGTCTGTGTTCATGAGTTTATGCTCATTTTTTTGTTTGTTTTGCTCAATCCCTTCACCTCCCCAGGCCCAAATCCTCTCTCTGCTGGGACCCCAGAGGTTGCAGAGATTGGGATATGCATACACACTCCAGATGGGACAGCCAGACTCTAGGAAGGCAAAGCCGAAAGAAACAAACTTTTTTTTTAAACATTTTTTATTTATTTATTCATTTTTTAAAGAGAGAGAGAAGGGGGAGGAGCAGGAAGCATCAACTCCCATATGTGCCCTGACCAGGTAATTCCAGGGTTTCGAACCGGTGCCCTCAGCATTTCAGGCCGACGCTTTATCCCACTGCGCCACCACAGGTCAGGAGGAAAAAAAAAACCAAAAAACTTTTTATGTAAATGAAAACTCTACGAGACCATTACAGAGCATCAATCTAGTTTTTTTCCAGATCTAAAACTTCTTGAAGTAGTTCCACATAGTAGAGTATTTGGAAGATACAGAAAAGAAGAAAATTATAATTACCCTGAGATAATTATTATTAAATCAGTATGCGGGGTTTTTTGGGGGGTTTTTTTTTTAGCTTTTATTTACATGTCTGCATGTATTCATTATAACCTGCTCTGCTTTTTAAGTATCTTTGGGGTTGTTTTTTTTTTAAGTGTCCATTGTGATTACCAAATGATTCTTCGGATTCTTGAAACCCTCTGGGGGCAGGTTTCCGTCCCTGTCACTCCCGTTTGGGAAACGGACAAGCAGGAGATTCTGGCTTTCCCAGAAGTGCTCTGCCGGGGCGGGATCATTGGCTGTTAGAAACCTCAGGCTTATTTTTTTCTTTGCACGGTTCTTCCTCCTTCTCCGACAGGGAAAATCGATCAGCCAGAGGCCAGGTTAGGCGAGAGCCCTCTCGTCACAGAGTCCTGGGCTGGTCAGCTCCTTGAAGGCAGGTGCCCCGGCCTGGTCCCTCCTCTGGTCTTCTCGCATTTTGACTGGCCCAGCTCTCAGTGCAAAGGGAATTGTCCCTAAATGGGAACTGACTCAGAACTAGGTCTTTAAAATTTCATAAATGCCTCCCAGTATTCCAACGACCAGCCAAAGAAGGATGTGCCCTTTGCGATATTATTGTAGCATCTAATCAATAAGGAGATGAAAACAAACACAGGAGCAGCCCCTGCTGTTCCTCCCTAATGGCTCCGGCAGAAGGAATAGGTCACCTCATCTTCCAACTCGTTTCCTTTCCACTGCTCCCTCCCTTTCTCGTTCTAACCGTCTGGGTGTTTGTTTTCAGTCTTTTGTTGACTTTCCCAGGAGTTGATATATTATTATTTTTCCCTCAGAGAGCTAGCTTTTGGACGAATACATTGCATTTCTTTTTCTTTTTTAATAACATTGCTTTTTGGCTTTCATATTGATTATCGCCTGTTTCTTATCGTCTTAGGATATAGTTTCATAATTGTTTTCATTAAAAACTAATTTAATTGGTTTCCTTTCAGTGTTGGGGGGGGTTATAAACTTACTGTTTAACATGATCTTTGTCACAGTTGGTGAGTTTGACCCTATTGTTCTCATATGGTCGGCTAAAGGAAAATCTCCTATTAAAGACTTCACTTTTGTGTTTCCTTGGGCAACAAAGTAACATTCCTTTAGGATTAAGCTGATCTCTTTTTAATATATTTTCCAACCTACTGATTTGTGCTAGAAGCAGGTAGGTACCTTGCCTGTTTTCTGATCGGTGTTATTTTTTTGCAAACAGCGTTTTGGCTCATTTTGACAGGTAACGTATAGGTCACTCAGTTTCATTTTCTAGTCAATGTAAGAGGTTCTAGTATAGTTGTCGATGAGATTTGATCACCAATCGCAGGCGTCTCTGTGCCCCTCCCCATCCTGTTATATACCCTGCCTCCTTCAGGAAGTACTCAGCATTCTGAACTGTGTGTCCCTGTCCTTTCTGATTCATTGCGAATGCTCTTCAGGAAAAATTAAAAAAGCTCATAGACACAGATAACAAGGGTGGTGATTTCAAGAGAGAAAAGGGGTGGGGAGAGGCAGGAGAGATTAAAGGGGGAATGGATGATGATGGAGGGACAGACTTGACTTGGGGTGCGAACCTCCAATACAATAGACAGATGATGTATGATGGAAGTGTGCCTCTGAAACCTATATAATTTTATTAACTCGTGTCACCCCGAGAAGTTCAATAAAAAGTTTTTTTAAAAGCATACATTTAGGACATGTGCATTATGTCTGAAAATGACACTGATTAATAGCACTTGTTTTTAAGGTCTCCTCCGAAGCTGTCCTCTATGAAGCCTTTCGGCTGTTGCGATTTTAGTTCTGTATCCCGTTTCCAGAATGATGTCTCTAAAGCTCATCCACGTTGTGGCTTGTAACTGTAGCTCCTTCATTATTGCTGACAGTACGCCATCGTGTTCGCTGGACCACGGTTTATGTGTCCGTGCTCCTGTGGATGGGTGTTTGGCTTGTTTTGTCTTTTCGCTCTCCTGAGCGGTACCTGCTATGAAGACCCCGGCATGCCTCTCCTGGGGCTGGTGGGCGAGGTCTTAGGCTATGTGAGTGTTTGACTTCACAAGATAATTCTACATCGCTATCAAAGTAGCCATATTAATCACTGCTCTCACCAGCCCTATGTTAACTGTTATCTAGATGCCTTTGATTTTTGTTAATGTGGTAGCAAAAACAAACAAACAAACCCCCAAAACAATACCTCTTGGTGGTATTGATTAACATTTACACAATTACTGGTAAAGCAAAGATGAACATTGCCAATAATTAATAGTAATAGGCACTTTCCCTGTTCTAAAAGTCCTGTTCACATTTTGCATTTTATTTGTAGGTGTCCTTTATATATTCTAAATTCTAACCTGCTTGTTACATGGGTTGCAAATATTTTCTTCCACTCTGTGGCTTTTTTCTTTGATATTATTTATTTATTTATTTATTTATTATTATTATTATTATTTTTGTATTTTTCTGAAGCTGGAAACGGGGAGGTAGTCAGACAGACTCCCGCATGCGCCCGACCGGGATCCACCCAGCACGCCCACCAGGGGGCGATGCTCTGCCCATCCGGGGTGTCGCTCTGTCACGACCAGAGCCACTCTAGCACTTGGGGCAGAGGCCAAGAAGCCATCCTCAGCGTCCGGGACATCTTTTGCTCCAATGGAGCCTCGGCTGCAGGAGGGGAAGAGAGAGACAGAGAGGAAGGAGAGGGGGAGGGGTGGAGAAGCAAATGGGCGCTTCTCCTGTGTGCCCTGGCTGGGAATCGAACCCGGGACTCCTGCATGCCAGGCCGACATTCTTCCACTGAGCCAACCGGCCAGGGCCGATATTTTTTGTTTATTTTTTTTTAGTGGGTGCTTTAATGAAGCAAGTACTTAATTTTCCAGATCAAGTATCTGGGTACTCATCAGAGATACCTCACAACAGAGGGATCTCCATTTCTCTAAGTGACTTCTGTCCCATCAACGTGCACCTTATACTTGAACCTGGTGTTGGCAGCCCCCTGCCCCCCGTTAGCACCTGTCCAAATACCTGTGCGATGGCCCTTGTCGTAAACTAGTATAATTCAGTGCTTCCCCCTCTGCCTGGGAACTCCTTCAGAATGGAGGTGTGTCATTCTCTCATCTAGAATACAGGAAGAAACACGATTCTTCTTTGCCAAGTTTTCCCTTGAGGACCAAATGAGTAATTGTCTCTAAACAGATTGTGTTGGTTTGTTTTATTAACCTGTATTAAAACGTGGCATCACATCTAGGATATAATAGTCTAACAAGCCCAGATTCATCCGACCAGGGCACAGGCACACACGATGACAGAATCTGACCTTGGGCCACCATGACATCATGGTTCGAACCACCTCAGAATGTCTCCGTGGCACCACCGTCGGCATTGCCCGCAAGAAGTCTCTGCCTAAATAAATTAAGTTTTTTTTCTGGTTTTTTTTTTTTTTTTTTTTTTTTTTTTACCCCTTCATGGAACACTGTTATGATAGGTTGTGTCCTCTTTGCATTAAAAGAATGGAGGAGAGCGATAGATTGGAGAGGAACAGAGAGTCTCAGGATTGCCGGGAAAGCTGAGGTGTCTGTCTGCATGGAAAGCATTTGCACGTGCACCCAGCCCTAGTACCTACGATCATTTTACCTGGACAGTCACTCTCGCACCTCAGTCCCCTTGCCACCTGGCCCCAGTCAGATGGGAACAGGCAGGTTTGTGGACTTGGCCCAGAGCTACTGTGATAACAGATATCACAGCCTTCACACCCTGGGCCAGACGCTCATCAACCAAGCTAGGTTTGTTGCCTGAGGCGTGGGGAGCAGAGGGAAATAAATGCCAGCGGGAGGGAGTGGTGGCCCGGGCACATCGAGCAAGCTCTCCAGGCCGCGTGAGCTTGTTCATAAAAGGTTTTGCAAGAATAGGCATCACCATGGCCTCTGACACTCCCAACCGGGGATGTGTATTCAGAAACCTTATCCAGATCTCTCCCTCTTTTTCTCCACTTGTCATGCATTGTTTTTATTTCCTTTTAGGTTTGATTACATACCCTGCTCTTTTACCCGGACAAAATTAATGATCCACGTGTAAAAGGAACCAAATTAATCTCTCTTGACCTTTTCTAATATGAAGTACAATCTTTGGTGGCTATAGAAAAAGCAAACTTCGTGCACGCTGACGTTAAGCGGGATTAAAGAATTCCTGTGTAACGTGGAAATAGCCCGCATATTGTTTTCCTGGTTCAAGGTTTTTACAGCTGCAGGAAATACCATCGGGGTTTGGAAGAGGGAGAATTGACGTGCACGCGTGTGCGCACGCACACACATACGCGCAAACTATCCCTAAAATGGAAGTTGATATTTCCCTTTAAGGTCCTGCCACATATAAATCCCACCCCAATAGAAATCCTAGGAGCAGGAGTGGCTATAGGGTTTACATACTTGGTTAATTAGCAATTCTTACCAAACCAAGTGTATCACTTCTCTTTAGAATCCTACATTGGCCTCGATTAGACATATTTACGGGAAAAGTCAATGGCTAAGACATTAGAGGCCAACCTCAGAAGTCAGAACAGAGCAACTGTAGACCTTAGAGAAGTGCTTTATTAGCCAAGAATTGGTTGGTTATTGATCCCGGTCTGTGTCTCTGGTCACAGTAGCACTTACCCTAATTTTTCTAGTGTAAATATAAGTAAATTTGAATGGGTGTTGCTGAAAACCATCCGTAAATCTACATTTTGTGGTTGGGGTTGTAATTGTAGTTACTGGAAGGTTCAATACGCGGGGCGTGCGGAGGAGACGGAGGACCGTGGCCAGGCACCCTGCTCTCTGCAAATACGTCCTGAAGCACTTTTCTCAGAGGCTATTAACACAACTCTGCCTCCCTCTGCTCAGAGCTCAGAAACCACATGGGTGCCCAGCGGAAAGGAGACGAGGGGGGGGGGGGGAGCCTTGTCAGAAGAAATGTTGTACATTTAACCAGACTTCTCTCCCTCTTTTTTTCCTCCTTGAGGTCAACCAAGCAATTAAGGGAAAAAAAAAGATAGGAACAGGGTATTTTTTTTTTTCCTGTTTTCCTGAATATAAACCGTAATAAATCCTCATCCGTTGCTGCCTCATTATCGTTCCTCTGCTTTTTCGTACTTCCTCTCTCCTCCTTGGTCAGCCCCTCCACCGTCTAGATTTGATATTAGAGACTTTGCAACACATTTGCAATTGAAATTCTAACCCTTGCCCTAGGACACAACTCTTGACCACCCCCCCCCCACCCCCCAACAACAGAAGAGGCAAATGGGTTCATCAAGGAGGGGGAATGGAGATGGTTATTTTGCCTGTATTTTGCCACATTTTGAGGTGGAGGGGAATGTGGGTTAGCAAATGGCTTCACTAGGGATACAACCAGCACAAATACAACATTGAAGACATCCCACTGTTAGAAGACCATCATGAAATAACGAATTGTATCCATTCAGATAGTAGGCTGGCTCTGCTAGTTCTGATGTAGGTCATTTGTGTTCTTTCCAGAGAACCCTGCACCTTTAATGTAGAAGGACTTGGTTGCTAGAAAATGAAAAATGGTATTATGTATATGTGTGTGTGTGTGTGTGTGTGTGTATAAAGTGAATTGAAATGTGTGTGAAACACCTGCCCACACACACCACATTATAGCAGAAATCTTCAGAAGAGACAGGGTGTGGTGGGGATAGAGCTTGTGAATGGTCTATGGCAGCCAGTGATCTACTTTCTGGTGGGAGTGTGGTTCGCCGCTTGTTTTAGGAAGTGATTTGTGCTTCCTGGGGGTCGTATATTTAATGGCAAGCGATGTTCTCTTCTAACAGGCACTCCTGTTTTGGAGCTGTTTTGTTTCACTTCAGTGCATGCCAATGTTGAGTCCCAGCTGTCATGAATTACAAGACCCCAGCATTTGTATCTGCAGTTCATGCCTTGGTGCTGTCTCACATGCTGTTCCCTCCACCTAGAACACTGTTCCCTCCTCCTCCTCTAGCTGGCATATCTTCGTACTCTGGAAACTGACCAAGTGTTACTTCCTCTGGAAAGTAATTTATGAATACCTCCCTCCCCCTCAGTCTGTGTTTATTTAGAGACATGTGCTGCAAAGTGACAGTACCCTAGCATCTCAGCGATACCCCCCCTCCCCCCACTGTGACTTCTCCGGAAACAGGAAGCGTGTGTTAATTTCTAAGTCTGTAGAAAACTGTTGTCTTGGTGTCTGATAGGCAGTCGCCATAGGCAACGAATATTGATTGACAATGAGTAAAACCATGCCCTAAAGCCTCTGGTTATAGGCAGGCCTGCCTGGCTAGGGCAGAATCTGAAACTCAGATAATCATATCAGGGCCAAGTAAACGACCTCCATCAGTCGAGTGACTCACGAGAAACAATTATCTTTCCAGAGCAGATGAAAATACAGATACAACTGGGCCTTCCAATGTCCAAGAGAAATCAGAACTTTCAGTAGTTTTACTTGAAATCAACCATTAAAAAAAAGAATTTGGCCCTGGCTGGTTGGCTCAGTGGTAGAGCATCAGCCTGGCGTGCAGAGGTCCCGGGTTCGATTCCCGACCAGGGCACACAGGAGAAGTGCCCATTCGCTTCTCCACCCCTCCCCCTCTCCTTCCTCTCTGTCTCTCTCTTCCCCTCCCGCAGCCAAGGCTCCATTGGAGCAAAGATGGCCCGGGCACTGGGGATGGCTCCTTGGCCTCTGCCCCAGGCGCTAGAGTGGCTCTGGTCGCAACAGAGCGACGCCCCGGAGGGGCAGAGCATCGCCCCCTGGTGGGCGTGCCGGGTGGATCCCGGTCGGGCACTTGCGGGAGTCTGTCTGACTGCCTCCCCGTTTCCAGCTTCAGAAAAATACAAAAAAAAAAAAAAGAATTTGGCAATTTATACTATTTTTATGTGGCGTATGTGGCCCACATTCTCTCTGATGAACGACAACGACAACTTTACCAGAGAAGCCTCTAGCGTGAGCCAACGTTTAGCTGTGTCTCTCCATCCATCAGAGTAAGAACAGAGCCATCGCTACATATTAACCTGGGCAGGACTTAGAGCCTTCATAACCTGAGAACTGAATGCCGGCTGAGAGAGAGAGTTGGCTAGTTGCTTAGGCATGGAGCCAGCCACAGGCCCTGGGGAGTCACTTTTCCTTGGAGGTAGTCTGTGGAATCAGGAAAGTTTATAATGCCTAGTGGTCAGAGTAGCTAGCACCTGCATTCTCAACATCTGAGACTCCGTTACCGGTAACCCTCGGCTGAGCAGACAGCTAGAGAAAAGTGGTCCAGGGCGCACTCATCGTTAGAGAGACGTGTCAATGAGAGATGTGTTCGAAAACCACGTGATTGTCTGTTTCTACGAAATCGACCCCAAAGCTCCTAGAACTAATAAGTGAGTTTGGCAAAGTCGCAGAATCCAAGATCAATATACAAAAAAGAAAAATCAATTGTATTTCTACACATGAGCCACCAAGACTTAAAAATGAGAATCAGAAATAACATCTATTATAAGATCACAAGGATAAATCAGAAAACAAGCTTTGTAAGACCTGAAAGCTACACTATATTGCTGAAAGAATCTAAAAAAAAAAAAAAAAAAAAAGCCTAAATAAAAGAAATATATACTGTGTTCATGGGTCAAAGACTCAACATTGTCAAGACATTAATTCTCCCCATACTGATCTTTAAAAAACTCAATATTTTTTGAGATATATTTTATGCACCATGTAGTTGTAGTATATTCACAGGATTCAACTATTACCACACTCCAATTTTAAAATGCTTTGCCCCACCAAGTAAACCCTAAATTTGTGAGCGATGACTCCGTTTTTCTCCTTCAACCCCTCAGCCCTAAATGACCACTTTTTGTCTCTATAGATTTGCCTATTCTGGACATTTCACATAAATTGAATCATATGATATGTAGCCCTTTGTGAATGGCTTCTTGCACTTAGCCTGGGCTCAGAGTCCATCCACTCTGTAGCCTATATCAATGCTTCAGCCCCTGTTATTGCCAAATAATAGCCAGTGGGTGACCAACCCGCAATTTATTTACCTGCCACATTTGATTTATCTTCCTAAATTGATCCTGGATTAAACAGCATCTAAATGAAAATGCCATATATATATATATATAAATATATATATATTTATATATATATATTTATATATATATATATATTTTTTTTTTTTTTGCAGAAATTGACAAGCAGTCAATAGCCCATGGAGTTCAAAGCACTGATAGCCAAAAACAAATTTTGGTGGCAAAATAATTTGATACAGTTGCTTTGGAAGATAATTTGGTGGTTTCTTCAAAAGTTAAAACATACACTCTGAGCCCTGGCTGGTTGGCTCAGTGGTAGAGCGTCGGCCTGGCGTGCAGAAGTCCCGGGTTCGATTCCCGGCCAGGGCACACAGGAGAAGCGCCCATCTGCTTCTCCACCCCTCCACCTCTCCTTCCTTTCTGTCTCTCTCTTCCCCTCCCGCAGCCAAGGCTCCATTGGAGCAAAGATGGCCCGGGCGCTGGGGATGGCTCCTTGGCCTCTGCCCCAGGCGCTAGAGTGGCTCTGGTCGCAACAGAGCGACGCCCCGGAGGGGCAGAGCATCGCCCCCTGGTGGGCAGAGCGTCACCCCCTGGTGGGCGTGCCGGGTGGATCCCGGTCGGGCGCATGCGGGAGTCTGTCTGACTGTCTCTCCCCGTTTCCAGCTTCAGAAAAATACAAATAAAACCCAAAAAAACATACACTCTGCCCTATGCTCCCGCAGTAGCATAGCGGAGGGGGGGGGGGGACGTATAATCCCGCAGTAGTGTAGGGCGGGGGGCTGTGATCCCACAGTAGCGTGAGGGGGGGGCAAAGGGGTCTATCATGCCCCGGGCATCACTCGCAGAGAGGCACCAAATGGTCACCAAGACAAACAAGAAAAGCGTAGTAGGAGGGGAGGGGTTGCCAATAAAGTGTCGCTATGCCACTGTGATCCTGACACACTACTTTTAATTATTTGCACAAGAAAAACAGTAACATATGTTTATACGAGGAATTGTTCATAAATGCTTATGGTACCTTTTTTTGGTAATAACTAAAAATTAGAAATAATCCCAATATTCATCAATAGATGAGTATGTAAAGAAACTATGGTATATAATACCACGTGATGCCACTTAGCAAATAAAAGGTATACATTATTGACAGATGCAACCACAGGAATGAATATCAAAATGATTATGTTGAATGAAAGAACCATCTCCGAAATATTATAATAATGCTGTCTGATTTTATCTACTTAGAATTCAAGAAAATGAAAATTAAAAAAAAAGAAAGAAAATGCATGCATAGTGACAAAAAGGCCAATGTTCAATAGATCAGGTTTTTAAAATTTTTTATTTATTGATTTTAGCGAGAGAAAGAGAAAACATCCATTTGTTGTTTCACTTATTTATTCATTCATTGGTAGATTCTTGTATGTGCCCTGGTCTGGGATCGAACCCACAACCTTGGCAGATGGGGATGATTCTCTCACCACTGAGCACCCAGCTAGGGCTGGTTATACTATTCAATTATAGGGTTTTGGTTTCACTGTCTGTGTGTGTGTGTGTGTGTGTGTGTGTGTGTACAAGCCTGTATACTTTTGGGGACTTGTGGCTTTGAAAAAACCTGAAACTTTTAAGAATTGGGGTTTAATCTCCTTTAAGATATCTCTAATTAGGCTTTGTTCCTCTTCTTGGATGAGTTTAGTATCCGAGTCAATGAACTCATTAGTAGCTGTTGAATGAGTCCACAAGGGTTTATAAAAGTCTGGTCATCATTAGGAGTTCTCACCCAAGACTGCAAGGAAGTAGCTCAGGGAAAATCAAACCTGTTCTCCACCCGACCTCCAATTCCAGCACTGTCTGCAGACACCGGGCTCCATCCTCAATCACACGTGGCCAGAGGTGGACAGCCCAAACTGGGCACTAAAGACGATGCCAAGCTGCAAAACAAAGGCAGTTTCCCGAAGACAGGGGTCTTGGAGTGACCCGCCCAGTCTCCACAAGCCTTTGAATTTCACCTTAATGTTGAAATGAAAGCTCAGAGGGGCTCATTCCATTGATTGGCGTGACTCAGAAATCCAGCATGAAAGTCACACAGTGATAAGGAGAGGGTGTGATAGGAAAACAAACCTGGTCCCGTCTGACTCAGTCATGCCCTGATTTTCTTTTTATTTATTTATTTTTTTATAAATAAATTTTTTTTTTTTCAGTTTTCTGAAGCTGGAAACAGGGAGAGACAGTCAGACAGACTCCCGCATGTGCCCGACCGGGATCCACCCGGCACGCCCACCAGGGGCGACGCTCTGCCCACCAGGGGGCGATGCTCTGCCCATCCTGGGCATCGCCATGTTGCGACCAGAGCCACTATAGCGCCTGGGGCAGAGGCCACAGAGCCATCCCCAGCGCCCGGGCCATCTTTGCTCCAATGGAGCCTTGGCTGTGGGAGGGGAAGAGAGAGACAGAGAGGAAGGAGGGGGGGAGGGGTGGAGAAGCAGATGGGCGCTTCTCCTATGTGCCCTGGCCAGGAATCGAACCCTGGTCCTCCGCACGCTAGGCCGATGCTCTACCGCTGAGCCAACCGGCCAGGGCTAAATGTTTATTTTAATGGGGTGACATCAATAAACCAGGGTACATATATTCAAAGAAAACATTTCCAGGTTACCTTGTCATTTAGTTCTGTTGCATACCCATCACCCAAAGAGAGATTGTCCTCCGTCACCCTCTGTCCAGTTTTCTTTGTACCCCTCCCCCTCCCCCCCTCTCTCCCTCCCTCCCCCCACCTCCCGTAACCACCCCACTCCTGTATGCCCTGATTTTCTCACGTTCTCACGGAGACTTGGGACACGTGAAGCCAGAGTTTTGTTGGGCGACTCACTTGCCAATAAACAAATGGATCGAACCGTATGTTAATCGCACTTAGCCTCTTCCGTAATGAAAACATTCCAACGAGAGAACATGAATTCATGATGAGTTTTTTCGTAACGATTTTGTGGACGGGATCTTGAAAAGGATTTCAGTATATTTCACTGGTGTCGTGGTCCTCCGCTACCTAACCCTGCCTCTCCGCATGGTGTCTGATTGCCTCCTGTGAAGGGTCCATTGCTTTGGAGTTGGGACACAGCTGCCAGTGGCCACTGTGACTACGCCCCCCGGTACCTCCAAGGGAGGCTCTAGTACTTGGGCCGTGCAGGGCAGGCGGGACGTGAAATGCCACGGCGCACATCAGGCCAAAGAAGGACGTGGAAAATGCTCAGGGCATCTCTGGCTCCTTCTTCTCAGTGTGGCTTCTCACCCTGATGACCAGGTCACCTCCCCTGCCCGGTATACAGGACTCCCCTCCTGGCAACCCACTGCCTCCCCAGCCCTTATCTTTTCTTGGCTTCTTGGAAAATGCTGAGAACATGGGCGTCCTGGTCTCAGGGGCTGCAGACCACACAGGTGGAGGTGGGGGTGGGGGTCAGGGGACCGTGGTCCTCATGGATCTCTTAAAAAATATCCCAGTGAAATCGAGATGCTTTTCAGTTTGCTAAAACATGACACTATCGAACTTAAAAGATGTTGTTTATAATGATCAGGACCATGAGTACAGTTCTTGAAATGCCACAGGGGGACCATCGGTACTTGAAGACTAGACAGACGTGGAGTGGTTCTCAGTGTATGATCATGAAACGAAGGAATGAACGGAGTGGAGGGTTCTGTAAATTGCCATTTCTCCCAAATGCCTCAGGACGATCATTTAATATCTCAGATGCTTGTGAGATCCAGGGATGACCCCATTTGCTGTAAGAGTGTCGACTCTTGGAATTCTTTCTTCAATCTTATAAATAGATCCCAAAGGTTAGGCAGTTTGCCCAGAGCCAAATGGGTCGTGAATTGAAGACATACTCTACAGTGACTGATGTGTTAGACTCAAGGGAATATGATGGACAGGCCAGCCAGCCAATAGTATTTTCTTATAAGAAGTCTCATGAAAGCCATTTGGACACTCTGTCGGTTGTCAGTAAGGGGAAGAGACAATCTTTCATAGTTTGTTGCTATAGCCATAATCTTTCGGAGCCTTGACTCCCTCAGCTAAAAGGAGAGATGGAAAAACTGAAGCCTTGAGGGTTTTCTGTGAAGATTGGCCGTGATGTGTATAAAGCACCCAGAATAGTGCCTGGTGAATGGGAGGGACTCTCTATCAACATGAGCTGTTATTGCAATTAATTGCTATTCAAAGTGCCTGCTCTAACCATGCAGCCCGAAGAATACATTTCACCCTATATGTGCTCCCCACGATGGTCTATCTTAGGAGCCTGTGGTCAGCGTAAAACATTAAGAGTTGGTTTTAACGAGCTCCCGCCCATCTATTAACCCTTCCCGATTCTTTTAATAACCCTATTGGGTGACAGTCCCGGAGGACAGCGCACGCACGGGCCTCTCTGGTCTGGCGGTCTCTGGCATACCAGGTACAATTACACACAGCTGCTCATCGAGCGGCCCCTGTAATAGCTCTGGTGGACACGGCGCCTGGTAAATAAGGGAGGGTTGGCATTTCCGTGTTGGTTTCCGTTACACAGGAGTCTGTGACTGTAGGAAGAGTTGCAAGTTCAGCACTGCCCACAGGGGTCTTCAAACTTTTTATAAAAACCGCCCACTTTTGCTGTGCTGGTCAACCTGGTCCCTACCGCGCAACCAAACAGCGCTGCGATTGGCCCACCATGAAAGCTGGACCGCCCACTAGTGGGCGGTAGGGACCAGGTTGACCAGCACTGCAAAAAGTGGGCAGTTTTTATAAAAAGTTTGACGACCCCTGCTCGGGAAATGTGTCTGCAGCGCCTGGGATACGGCATTTGGGCTGGTTGTGAGATACGGCAAAGAGTTCCCATCGTCCTGTGGTCTGCAGTCTAAGGGGAGCACAACCGTTCCGCACATGTGGCAAAGAATGGTGCAAGGTGATTTTTTTATTTTTTTCATTTTTCCGAAGCTGGAAACGGGGAGGCAGTCAGACAGACTCCCGCATGCGCCCGACCGGGATCCACCCGGCACGCCCACCAGGGGGCATCGCTCTGCCGAAACCAGAGCCATTCTAGCGCCTGAGGCAGAGGCCACAGAGCCATCCTCAGCGCCCGGGCCAACTTTGCTCCAATGGAGCCTCGGCTGCGGGAGGGGAAGAGAGAGACAGAGAGGAAGGAGAGGGGGAGGGGTGGAGAAGCAAATGGGCACCTCTCCTGTGTGCCCTGGAGATTTAAGAAGTGCAGGAAAGGCTGAAACGCAGAAGATAAGAGAGACCTAGCCTACTCCAGCGGGCAGTTGACCTTCTGAGAGGTGGTATCACCAACTACAATGTGAAGGACGGGAAGGCCTCTCTGTCAGGTGAAAGTCAGAGGCCAGAGATAGAGTCCAGGTCCAGTGAAAGCCCAAGTGAAGTTTCAGAAAGAGCAAGGTGCTTTACAGGGTGTTTAAGGGAGTTGGGGGGTGCAGTCCATCAGGAGCCAATGGGCCTGGGGTCATGAACCACTGGATAGAACTGTAACGTTGGGTAGTATCTCATGTGGAGGATTGTCTTATTCATGCAAAATCTATGAGGACAGCAACAACAACAAGAAAGCAAAACAAACATGTGGCCTGGGCCAGTGATTCACTGGATAGAGTGTTGGCCCAATGTAAGAATGTCCCAGGTTCGGTTCCCAGTCACGGCAAAGAGGAGAATCGACTGTCTACTTTCCCTCCCTCTCTTTCCCTTCTCTCCCTCTTCCCCTCCTGCAGCCAGTGGCTCCACTGGTTCAAGCGTCTGTCCCAGGCACTAAAGATAGTTCTGTTAGAGTGTATCAGGCACTAAAAATAGCTTGGTACTCAAGCATCGGTCTTAGATGGGGTTGCTGGGTGGATCCAAGTTAGGGTGCATGTAGGAGTCTGCCTCACTATCTCCCCTCCTCTCACCTGAAAAAAAAAATGCATTTTCTTCCTTTGATTCACTTGGGCTCTGTGGAATAATTGCAGTGAAAGTCGAATGATTTAAGCTTGAATTGTGCAGTAAGCTTCTGAATTATGGTGTTGCCCGTTCCATAAACCCTGCTCATCTTTCATGGCCCAGCTTAAAACCCACCTCTACCATCAATCCACCCCTGATCCCTGAAAAGTAAGTTTTCTGTGTTCATATCCTTCAGTATTTCTTGCTTTCACCATTTAATTATCCCCGGCTTGTTAAATTATCCTCTCATCCTCTGGTGGCTAACCTCTCTTATTAGACAGAAGGCTTCTAAAAAGCTAAAATCCCTCTGAAAACTTCCTTGTATGTCCCACAGTCCCTGGCATCCACATAATTATTCATTTGGCCAACAAAAGTGGCTCAACACACAAGAAGTATGGCAGGGAAGGAGGCGGAGAAGGATGCTGGACTTGTGGGTCTTAAGTTTTGGTCGGAGAGATAAATAGAGAAGTAAGTTAAAGATGTGTGTGGCCCGGCTGGGTAGCTCAGCTGGTTGGAGCATTATCCTGATATGCCAAGGTTGTGAGTTCGATCCCTGGTCAGAGTGCATGCAAGAATCAACCAATGAATGCATGAATAAGTGGAACAACAAATCAATGTTTCTCTCTCTCTCTCTCCCTCAATCTCACCCTTCCTCTCTCTTTAAAATCAATAAATAAAGTGGTGGGGTTTTTTTGTTTTGTTTTTTTATAATTTTATTTTTTTAATGGGGCGACATCAATAAATCAGGATACATATATTCAAAGATAACATGCCCAGGTTATCTTGTCATTCAATTATGTTGCATACCCATCACCCAAAGTCAGATTGTCCTCCGTCACCTTCTATCTAGTTTTCTTTGTGCCCCTCCCCCCCTCCCCCTTTCCCTCTCCCTCTCCCCCCTCCCCCCGTAACCACCACACTCTTATCAATGTCTAATAAAATATTTTTAAAATATGTTATACATAGACATATAATTTCAAATAATATATATTTGAAATTATATATATTATATAATACATATATTATATACATATATACATGTACACATATATACATAATATATATATGTAATATATATTATATAATACATATCATTTCAAATAATGCAGAGAACAATGATGAGCGTCGAGGGAGATACCGTAGGAAGTGACCGTTTAGAGACCGGCTGCTTTGTCTTGTACGTAAAGCAGCGAGAACCAAAGGGCGTTAGCACTCAGGTCAGGACACAGACGACAAGCAGGACCCAGCCCGCAAGAGGAAATGTGGAGTTGAAGAGCCCAGGTGGACACACTCTGAATACAGAGCTCTCAGACGGGAAATGACCTATGTCATCTGCTCCCCACAATGACGCGTCGCTCCTCAGAGCTAGACTCTCTCTGCCCTGGCAGGTGCGCAGACCGGGCAGGGGGAGGCGCTGCGCATTCCGAGCCGTCCTGTTGCCCGGCACGTGGGGGCACGTGGGTCCCTCCCGGGGTGTCCCTGCCCAGGGGGCTCCCTCGTGCTTTTGGATGGGGAGTCGCTCTGGAAGAAGGGTCTCTCCGGAAGTCTCTGAGGGCACGCTGCGTCGCATAGTGTGTTCCGTGTCTTCACGCTGTCTGGTTGTGACCCAATCTTGACGTCAGCGCTGGGGGAGGTGATTATTTCACTCTTCCAGTCCACTCGCTCTTTCTCGTAAATATATCAGAAAAATAAAGTCCGCAAATACAAAATTGCAAAAGCCAGAAAGATACTAGTTTAACTCTAAAAAAAAAAAAAAAGTGCTAATTTCCCTTTAAGGTACCAATGCCCGTTTGCTATTGTAATGTATTAAAAGTGCCTATGTTGAAATCGATAGTAAGTGATTACAGGCTAATTTTTGATTGATAAATTCCTCATTAAAATTAATGTCCCTCTAAGCTTCCAAACTGTACCTATTAATAAAACTCTAATTGATATCATACGTAGCCGATGCCCTTCTAAGGGTACAATCAATTTGGGACAGATGGTGCCCTTCATTGACTTCTTGGCTAACCAAGGGGGGTTTTCAGGGGTAGGGGGGGCACGACATTTCTGTACCGATCCCCAAAAGTGGGTCTAAGGCACGAGGGCACCTGCCACTTAATTTGGACTACCCTGTGGCGTGGCTAACATCCAGCACCGATGTCAGACAGTGTTGCTAGCGGACGGGTCCCCAGGGTCACCAGCTATGGGAAGCCAGTTGCTGCACTTAGAAGCCAGACTGCCAGAAAGCTTGGTGTTCTAGACACCCCGGCTCCAGCTCCATCTACGGAACTCTAAGTGCCACTCGCTGCGAGTATGGGAAAACCGCCTCCGTCCATACACAGCATCATTAGGTGCTTTTGCGAGGGCGGCGAGCTTGGGCCCCAGGCGAGAAGCCAGGACCTGAAGTCTTCAAAGAAATGCAGTGTCCTCGAACCCCGGGGCAAATCAGTCCCCATGCAAGAGGGACACAGGCATATCGCTCCCTGTGAACTAAAAGGGAGGTGACAAAACGATTCTTTTAAAACACCCCCAAAGATCCTTTACCCTAAACTTGGCTGTGGAAAAGGTTCATGTGGGGGACCTCGGCTGTGGGAAATTAATAGACAAATCAGTAGATAAACAGATAAGTAAGTAAGTGAAGGTCTATTAGGGATCTAAAAGCCCCAAAGAAAGAGAGACAGCATCAATATCTGTTTTTGCTCTTTTCCAATAAAACATGGACAGAATTCACATCTAGCTTGACAAGTCTACAGCCATCAAAGAGCAGCCCGGTGGCTAAAGAGAATTCGATTGAAGGCCGGTGACTCCTCTGCTGGGGCTGAGGGGGGGTGGGGGGGTGGGGGAGGACGTGAAACACAGAGAGAAGCCACCACAGAGAAATGCCTTCAAGGTCAGATTCTGATCTGAGCTCCACGCGGCCCCCGCGTCTTCAGAGGCAGGCACTCAGGGAACGTCAGGAGGGAAGAGGTTCCTTCAGGGTGGCCGGCGGTTTTCCCAGGGGTTCCGTTCTGCTTAACGAAGAGCCCAGAGCCTCCTGCCCATCTTCCATTCCCCACGATGCTGTGAACTCGCCGGGGTGAAAAACAATTAGGGAGAAGCGTTATCCTCACTGTCTGGATGGCCAGGAACTTTGTGAATGAGCTCGAGGCGGTGAGCTGGGAATGGAAGGGACTGTGTTTCACTTCACTTTACCTGAAAACATTAAAGTATTCTTAGTATCCATCTTTCTATCTGCCTGTCTGTCTATCTATCTATCTATCTATCTATCTATCTATCTATCTATCTATCTATCTGCCTATCACCTATCTATCCTTTCTTTCCATTTCACTCCAGGATTTCCTTTAGTTTTGATGGCTAGCTACCCACCCCTCATTCCTCTATTACATTTTCAATGAATCTGCCAGTTTCTAGAGAGAATTGACAAGTGGCAGACCCGGCTTTCAGACCCGGTTGGGCCCAAGACTGGACAAAGACTCAGTCTGACTCAGAGTTCACTCCCGGTTTGTTGATCCCCTAAAACCTAAGCCTGTGAAAGTAAAATTTTTCTGATGAGGGAAACTTTATTCTGTATAGTGTATTGACTTTTTACAAAATGTGTAACCCTTGTTCGTTATAAAAGCGGAGTGCCTGACCGGTGGTGGCGCAGCGGGTAGAGGAGCAACCCATGACACTGAGGTCCCTGGATCGAAACCTCGAGGCCGTCCACTTGAGCGCAGGGCCACCAGGTTGAACATGGGGTCACCGACATGATCCCAAGGTCGCTGGCTTGAGCAAGGGGTCACTGGCTCAGTTTAAGCCCCCCCCCCCCCGTCAAGACACTTGTGAGAAGCAATCAATGAACAATTAAAGTGAAGCAACTACAAGTTGATACTTCTTATCTCTTTCCCTTCCTGTCTCTCTCTCTCTCTCTCTCTTTCTCTCTAAAGTCAAAAAAGTTAAATAATAATAATAAAAGCAAAGAGACATTAACATTGGGAAAAAAAGAAAAAGATCACTTGTTTTTTATCCCTGGCCAGGTAGCTCAGTTGGTTAGAGCATGGTCCCAATGCACCAGGGTTACAGGTTCGATCCCCAGTCGGGGCATGTACAAGAATCAACCAAGAATACATACATGAGCAGAACAGCAAATCAATGTCTCTCTCTCTCTCTTTCTCCCTTTCCTCTCTCTAAAGTCAATTATTAAAAAAAAAAAATCATTTTCAGGTTCACAGCAGAACTGAGGGGCAGGGACAGATTCCCCATTCACCCCTTGTGTCCCCAGAGATGCACACACCCCCCCATTACCAATATCCCTCAGCAGAGTGGTTCATTTGTTACATCTGATAATGCTATATGGACACATCGTTATCCTCCGGAGTCCATAGTTCACATTAGGGTCACCCTTGGTGCTCTACAGTCTATGGGTGTGCACAAAGGTCTCATAATCTGTATCCGTTATTTTGTTATCCGGAGTATTTCACTGTCCTAAATATCCTTCCTCTCTGCCTGTTCACTCCTCTCTTACCCCAGATCCCTGCCAACCACTGATCTTTCTTTCTTCTGCCTCCCTAGTTTTGCTCTGGCAGGATGTCATAGATTTGAAATTGTGTAGTTTGTAGCCATTACAGAATGGCTTCCTTCACTTAGTCATATGCAGCTAAGATCTCTCTGTGTTTTTCATGGGCTAATGGCTCATTTCCTCTTTAATGCTGAGTGATATTCCTTGGACATCTTGGTTGTTTCCAGGTTTTTGGCGATTAGGAATAAAACTGCTCTAACCACCCACTATGTGCGAGTTTTTGTGTGGACATTACTTTCCAACTCCTTTGGCTAAATACCAGAAAGTATGAACGCTGGACCACGTGACAAGATGCATGTTTACTTTGATAAGAAACTGCCGAACTGTTTTTTTTTCCAAAGCAGCTGAACCATTTTGCATTCCCACCAGGGATTATGGAGAGCTCCTGTTGTTCCAGGTACTTGTCAGCACTTGGTGTTGTCTGTGTTACAAATTTTGGCCATTCTAATAGGTGTATAGTAGTATCTCATTTAGTTATGTTTGCATTTTTTTTTTCTGACGACATATGAAACGGGGCATTTCATATGCTTATTTGCCATCTGATTATCTTCTTTAGTGAGTTCTCTATGACAGTCATCAGCCTATGCTGTCATCAGGTTCCTTGTTTTCTTATTGTTGAGTTTTAAGAGTTTTAAGAACTCTTTAATAAGAGTCCTTTATCAGATGCGCCTTTTTTCAAATATTTTCTCCCCATCTGTGGCTTGTCCTCTCACTTCTTGACATTGTCTTTCCCAGAGCAGAAGGCTTTAATTTTAATGAAGTCCAGCTTATCAATTATTTCTTTCATGTTCTGTGACTCTGGTGTAATAGCTAAAAAATTTATCACACTCCCTGAGGTCATCTCGTTTTTCTCCTCTGTTGTCTCAGAGTTTTATAGTCTTGCCTTGTACGTGTAGGTCTATGATCCTTTTTGAGTTAATTTTCATGAAGGGTCACAATTATTAGGTTGCCCAGTAGCTCCCTGGGGACAAGATTGAGTCACCAATGCCGAGGGATACACTGTGAGACACCTCAGGTCGCCGTGAATCAGCACACGTGACCTGCTTCATTCTACAGGCGCTTTCCGAACCTGTGTTGGGTACCAGAGGACATCTAAAAGAAAACGACTGTTTTCTTGTCCTGCTTGGATAGGAGTGACCAGTACTGATCAAAAGTGACAGCAAGGCCAGACAGGGAGATGTGGCACCAGAAGTTAAATGAGACAAGAGGGTGTACTGCCAAGTCTCAGGACTGCCTCTAATTAGCCAGAGCAGGCTCATCACTTTTTCTCAGAGTACGTGAGAGCCGTGTCACCAAGAGGGAAGGAGGCAAGAAGTCGGCACCAGCTAGACAGGGGCCAGTCTCTGCTGGCTCGGGCAAACAGCCGAGAACATTATCTAAATCCCCTGCCTGGTCCCCCCTAAGCCTCCTGCTATCATACCTCATCACGTGGCTCTTCCAGACTGCCCCAGCCTCTGGTCTGCACAAAAAATGAAACATAGACCTTACATCTAGAGGGAGGCCATTCATGACAGGAGACTGTTGTTGTTGGACTCATGGCAGTTATAACTGAGACAAAACTTCTGCCATGAATGTTTAAAAGTACAATGTCATCTTAGGATATATTAATAGGAGCATAGTGTCCAGAAACGTGGAGGGTATTATGCATTCACCTCTAGTGAAGGGTGGTCTGTTCTGAGCAGCACATTTTAATAGGAATATTAATTAGGTAGAACATAAAGATTGATGAAGGACAGGCCTGGACACATCTGCCATGTGAAAAACTATTGGAAAAGGAAAAGGAATTATTTCTTAGAATACAGGGCTTAGGGAAAACGTGATACCAAAATGTGGATGTTTAAACACACTTTTGTGGAAGGTGTTCTACACAGCTCAAAGGTCACTGCTGAGTGTTCAGAAGAAATCTATTTTAGGCCAAGAAAAAGAAAATTTTATGGCAAATTAGTGCTACCCAAAACTGAATAGAATTTCCTCCTGGTGAGGAAGTGAGTTTCTTGCCACTGCAGATGGTCAAGTGAAGACAGCTACTTAAAACTTTTCTTAAGTATCATTTTTTTTTTTTTTTTGTATTTTTCTGAAGCTGGAAACGGGGAGAGACAGTCAGACAGACTCCCGCATGCGCCCGACCGGGATCCACCCGGCACGCCCACCAGGGGCGACCCTCTGCCCACCAGGGGGCGATGCTCTGCCCCTCTGGGGTGTCGCTCTGCCGCGACCAGAGCCACTCTAGCGCCTGGGGCAGAGGCCAAGGAGCCATCCCCAGCGCCCGGGCCATCTTGCTCCAATGGAGCCTTGGCTGCGGGAGGGGAAGAGAGAGACAGAGAGGAAGGAGGGGGGGGGGTGGAGAAGCAAATGGGCGCTTCTCCTATGTGCCCTGGCCGGGAATCGAACCCGGGTCCCCCGCACGCCAGGCCGACGCTCTACCGCTGAGCCAACCGGCCAGGGCCAAGTATCTTTTTTAATTGTGATAAAACATATATAACATAAAATTTATTATTGTGGCCATATTTTTTAAATTATTGATTTTAGAGAGAGAGGAAGGGAGAGAGAGAGAGAAACATCGATTTGCTGTTCCACTTATTCATGCATTCATTGGTTAATTCTTGTCTGTGCCCTGACCAGGGACCAAACCCATAACCTTAGTGTGTCAGGACAGTGCTCTAACCGACTGGGCTACCCGGCCAGGGGCCAATGTGATCATTTCCAAGCGTGCAGTTTACTGTCGTTAAGAACATTCACGTTGCTGTGCAAACATCAACACCAGCTATCTCCACAATTTTTTCTGTCCCGCTAAACTGAGACTGTGGACCCATGAAACCCCTAACCCTTCATTTCTCCTTGCCCATCCCCCGACTACCATCTTTCTTTCTTTCTTTCTTTCTTTCTTTCTTTCTTTCTGTCATTTTTTGTATTTTTCTGAAGTGAGAAGTGGGGGCAGCAGACAGACTCCCATATACGCCCGACTGGGATGCCCCGGCATGCCCACCAGGGGGCGATGCTCAGCCCCTCTGGGGCTTTGCTCCATTGTGACTGGAGCCATTCTAGTGCCTGAGGCAGAGGCCATGGAGCCGTCCTCAGCGCCCGGGCCAACTTTGCTCCAATGGAGCCTTGGCTGCAGGAGGAGAAGAGAGAGACAGAGAGGAAGGAGAGGGGGAGGGGTGGAGAAGCAGATGGAGACTTTTCCTGTGTGCCCTGGCCGGGAATCAAACCTGGGACTTCCATACTCTGAGCCGATGCTCTGCCGTTGAGCCAACCGGCCAGGGCCTCATTCTGCTTTTTGACTCATCCTTCACCATCAATCCAATTTGTGCTGGGAAGGAAGAGGGGATGGCGCCTTTCAGGACAGGAGGTCTCTGGCCTGAAATTTGGCCACAATAATAAATTTTCTGTTATATGTGTTTTATCACAATTAAAAAAGATAATTAGGGAAAGTTTTAAGTAGCTGTCTTCACATTCGAGAAACCACACAGTGTCTTTCCTCTTGTGTCTTGTTTATTTCACCCAGCACAACACCTTCAAGGTTCACCCACGTAGTACCACGTGTCAGGGAGACAGCCAGTTTTGAACTTCAAAAAGTTTTAAGACAAATTAGAAGAGGGTTGGAATAGATGGAGCTATCTTCCAGAATAACGGTCCCCCATCGTCTGACTCGGCGTACTCAGTGTGGAGTATTCGGAGAAAGGTTGATTGGTATAATGGCAGCAGGAGATGTATCTCATGGTCCCTGGGTGCCAGTGTTCTCTAGATTTCCATCTCTTGGTATGCCTTTATTTTTTAAAAGCTACATCCCCTGCTGAGTCTCATCCGTGACCAAGGAGAGGGTGAGGTGGCCAGGCTTGAAGGAGAGAGAGCATCCCTTACGTACGTGAGTCTCTCCCGTGTTGTTTGTGACTCAACTCCTGCTGGTCCACGTCGCCCACCCATTTATATGTATCCAAATGTTGCTGGCCTGCTTTTTTGCAAGCACACAGTTAGAGTCAGCTCACTCCTTTTGAAATGGCCTGCTTCCCAAGAAAAATGAGAGAGGGAACGGAACAGAAAAATCTTAATGAGGCCGGCGGGAGCCAGGCACCAGGGTTCGGGTGTGTGTTGTGTTGGAAAATCTCCTGAGGGCGCCCAGAGGAGGGACTGTCGCCTGCCAAGGGCTCTTTCTCTCCAAGCCGACCCTCTGGGGGACAGGACACACAGGCACCAGGAGGGGGGTCTCCTCCCGTCTCCCCCTCCTCCCTAGGGGGAGCGTTCTCCCCAAGGTTTGGGGACCAGAGAAAGAGGCCACATTAGAATGAAAGGCACTGGGCGGAGCTGACGTGTTCATTGTCCCAAATTCCTAAGTGACTTCCTGAGGAAGATCACAGCCAAGTAAAGCGGCTGGTTCCCTGCGAAATTATATTCTTCATTGCGCTGCCATTGCGGGAGTTATGGACAGCAGGTTGTGAGAGACTCCAAATGTCCTAAGAAAAGTCACTTTGGCATTTGCCCAGGTCACAACAAGGTTCAGTGACCGGCTTCCTCCTTTACTCGATCAGTGTTCACCTAGTAGGCTCGTTCTCTCCTGTGTTGGGCACTGAACTGTGTGACATGGTACCCGGGGGGGCCAGAGACCTCTTGTCCTGAAAGGCGCCATCCCCTCCCCCTTCCCAGCACAAATTGGATTGATGGTGAAGGATGATGCATGTGAGGTTTGGGGGCACAGGGCAGCTCACCTAAGTCTTTCCAAATCATGGAGGACTTCCAAGAGGAGGTGTCTTATTGGTTAAGGTCCAAATGATGAGAAGGAAGAAATGAGATAAGGTAGAAGGGTGGAAGGAGGGATGGCAGAGGGATGAGGTGGGAGAAAGTGAGGTATCCCAGACTAGCGGTCCTCAGCACGGAGCCACGTTGCTCCCCTTGCCCAGGACACTGGGCCATGGCTGGGGGACATCCTTCCTTGTCTCTATGGGAGTGGCGGAAGGCAGAGATGTTACTGAATATTTTGCAGTCTGAAGGACTGCCCCCCAATGAGGAATTACCCAGCTCAAATACCAGTCGTGCCGACACTGAGAAACTCTGGCCCGGGAACAAGACTTCGGACTGGTCTGCTCTCGGGCCTGGGTCACTGCCCATTCATTCTTGAGTTCTGAAACTGTCCGGGAAGTGAGTTCCGTGTGCTGTTTCGGGATGTAGGGATGTTAGCCTCAATCAGTCTTCTGAAACCTTCTGTCATCGCGTATGCCTCCCTTTACTAGGGAACACGCTCTACAGTACTCAGATGATGCATTACAGGATTGCGTGCCTGAAACCTGTATGATTCTACTAACCACGGTCACCCCAAGAAATGGGGCTAAAAATAAAAGCAGGCCCTGGCTGGTTGGCTCAGTGGTAGAGCATTGGCCCAGCATGTGGATGCCCTGGGTTCGATTTCCAATCAGGGTACACAAGAAAAGCACCCATCTGCCGATCCACTCCTCCTGCTCCCCTTCTCTCTCCCTCTTTCTCTCTCTCTCCTCCTCTCTCTCTTTCTCTCTTCCCTTCCCGTAGCCATGGCTCAATTGGTTTGAGCACATCACCTCAAGTGCTAAACATGGCTCCAAGGAGCCTCTGCCTCAGGCACTAAAAATAGCTCAGTTGTGAACATGGTGCCAGATGGGCAGAGCATTGGCCCCCCAGAAGGGGGTTGCTGTGTGGATCCCAGTCAGGGCACATGTGGCGGCAGTCTTTCTATTTCCCCTCCTCTCACTTAAAAAAATAAAAAAAAAATTAAATTAAAGATAGAAAAAAATAAAAGAAATAAAAACTTGCATGTGGATGAAGAGACAGAGCAAGTAGAGAAATAATGGGAGGAAAGATAAGTAAAAGACACATCGATGAATGGGCAAGTGTAAAAGCCTTTGTTGTAGCGTTATCTCCTGTCTTTATTTTGTAGCGTCTAAGGCCATTCGCTCCCAGGTTCGCTGTGCCTCTGGTGGCTGAGGCTGAGCTGGCCCCTCCCACCTCCTTCACTCCCACAAACACCCGGGAAAGACTGGCGACCGTGGCAACGCTGATCAAAGAGACGCTTCTCTGATTACCGAAATAGATAAAAATAAGATTATCCGCAGAAGGCAAAAAGGGGCTAAAAACTCTCCAAATTTTGTCTGAATATGGGGATGATCTGGGCGATGTCATCCGTCATAAGACACTAATAAATAATTCCTGGCTTACTCCTCAGCGGCCGTCAGCATTAGTGTAAGAAGAACCACGTGTCGCAAGGATTCTAAGTCCACTAAGAGCATTGGCAGTGACATCGGAGCGGGGTGACATCTGGGCTGAGGACTCGGACGCCACAGAAAATCCCCCCTTCTCGTTTTCTATCTTGGCAATCCATACAAGCCTTCCACAAAAGGGAGAGAAATCACTTGTGGAGAAATCTTCTTACGCACCAAGTATCTAATATCGCAGGCACAGGGTCAGCTAATATATGCTAGTGCGCACAAAGGAATTTGCCAAACTCTGACGGCCCTGGGTACCACTTAATTTTGCTACTGCATATTTATGAAAATTAATGATGTCCCACTCGCCAGCCCTGCTAACTTTAACTCCGATGATGGGATTTGATCTTGTGGGAACGTACAGTTCTTAAATCCAAAATTAAATGCAAGAGGAATCTGAAATTTTGAGGAGGTGATAGAGACAGAGACCAAGTTGTATATTAAATACAGGAGCTTAAGGAGAACAAAGCAAAAAACAAACCTGGGGGTGTTTCCTCCAAGATGCCAGATCAGCCTCCATTTTTATACACGTGACCTATGCCCACTGTTAAGATGGACGGGTTATCAACTGCCAAACCCTTTGACTCCAAGTACGTGCTTCATTTCAGACTACTGTGTCTACTGTGAATATCTGAGCTATAAAATGTGTGTAGGCTAGAAATAGGAAAGAAAGAACAAAAAACTTCTTAATAGCCTGTCCACGTTTTGTTGGCTAGATGGAAGAACCTTATATCATTATTAAAAATATTATCATTGGTAGTGGACCACAGTTCTTTACTGCAGATACCTATAACCTCGTCATTAACAATTGCCAGCAGTGAGTGACGGCAACAGCCAATTGGAAAACATCAATGCCTTCTCTCATTTTTGAAATCCAACGCCAGATCAAGGGGCAGTGAGACCCAGGGACTGACCTAAGGGGACTCTATGCTCCGCGATGAGGTTCTGAATAGTTTTTGAGTGGAATAGCAAAATGGAGTCAAACATCTGTCCGACATCACTTGGTTTTGGAACAAACATAAACCCAAGCACAAAATATGCTCAGTCGCCTAGATCAAGTTTGGCAAAGACCGTTCATCTGATGGACAGAGCCTGGGCCCCTGGTTGGTGGGCTGGAGAACCCCGCACATAGTTTCTCAGGTGTCCAGGGCGTGGGAAAAAGCAACGGTGGCACAGCTATCATATGATGGCAGTGTCAGCTCTGAGTGATTTCTACTGACTAAACAGCAAAGTTCTGGAAAAGGGCCTCAAGAACTTTTTTAGCTAAAGATAGTACTTATGAATAGATCTAGGTGTGACACAGAAAAACATTCCTTTTTTTTTTGACATTGTATATTATACCTAATATCGTAATATATTATATAAGCTGTATTGTAAGATACAAATGTAATTTGTTCCTTTGCTACCTTCAGTTGCAAAATGAATTTACTAACTTTAATCCAAAGCCTACATTGTACCACCAACTGGGAATTTCTGTGCTAACATGAGGCAAATCCTAAGGAGCCATTTCAGTTTTTACAGTAGATAATTAATGCCAAAGAAACTTGCCCTGACCTTTCAGG
The DNA here is from genome assembly GCF_036850995.1 of Saccopteryx leptura. Classification (NCBI taxonomy): domain Eukaryota; kingdom Metazoa; phylum Chordata; class Mammalia; order Chiroptera; family Emballonuridae; genus Saccopteryx; species Saccopteryx leptura. Next base: position 51,939,689 of record NC_089515.1, on the reverse strand, counting down.
ATCTGAGTAATAATGAAGGCATATTTATAACAGTCGTCCCTCCAGAAAGCAAGGCAACATGGCCACGACTCTGGAAATGCTGTTGGGAGCTATCATTTCAGGTGCCAGGGAGCCAATGTGGACTGTAGGCATAGCAAGAACTATGGAGGAGCCTTTGATCAAAATGAGTTGGCTGATTCCTGGCTGGGTTGCTCAGTAGAGCATCTTGCAGAAGTGCAGAGGTTACTGGTTTGATCCCAGGTCAGGGCACATACAGGAACAGGTGGTCCTCTCTCTCTCTCTCTCTCTCTCTCTCTCTCCCTTTTGCTCTCTCTAAAATCAATAAAATAAACATTAAAAAGAAATGAGTTGCCCAAACCGTTTTATTCCAACAAAATTTCCACTGAAGCCAGTGACTCAGATTCTTTCGGCAACTTAAGCAGGAGGAAAATCAGGGAGGGGTTAGCACGAGGCAGCCTCTCTATCAGTTTTACATATTGTAATTCTACAAACAAGAGAAACCCTTACCTGGAAACCCAGGGAGATATCGAGCCCGGCTCTGGGACTTACTTTGCATGTTACATGTTATAGTATCTATATGTAACTACACATCCATCTGCTTACATAGAGCTGGTAAACCACTTCCATTTCAAATGTATTTTCTTATGAAGGTGAATCCCAATTGCTCGGTATTTAAAAGTTACTCTTTAAAAAGCTTGTGCACACATGCACATCCAAAAAAAAATGTGCAGTTCATAATTTGGGGGCCAAATCAGCCCAGGATTTAATATTGAAATTGTTAGTGAAGACCTAAAATAGGATCAGAATGCTAAGGATTCTGTAAAACACTTGGCGATCGTGAGATGCGTTCCTCTATCTCACGCTGGTGCTGTCATTTGGGAGAGTGTGACTACACTATCTGACTGTTTCTGCATTTCTGTGGGGTTTTTTTTTAATCTTTAAAAGCGAACTTTTTTTTTTTTTTTCTGCTTAAGCACTAATCTAGTGATTAAACAGACCCAGCCTCTAGCAAAAGAACAATGCAGCCAGTGGTCGAGGTGGTGGCGGAGCCCGCTGATGACTTTATACGGAGTGGCCCACAAATCTCTTTTGATATGCCAGGCAGGAGAAAGCCCTTGAAAGGATCAGGGGGAGAGGGCCCCCCGCCCCCATGAAGCCATCATGTGACAAGAATCCTAAGACTTCTGCAGAAAGGAAAAAAGAGGCAAAAACAGAGAAGGAGCGCGCGACGCAGGCACTGCCGATGGAGACGTTTGGAGGCATCCGAGTGACCCACCCCAGCGTGGCCGGGGCGGCGCGACTACCGAGGACATGGCCCCGCGCGCGCGAACCAGGCCCGGCCGGGCAGCAATCTTGGATAAATTAAAGAAATCTCCATGGAAATTAGCATGAAACATTTTCTAATCTGCCGCTTTTCACTGTGGACAAGGGTCACTGGTTTGCCTTCCCTCTTATTTCATTACTCCCGAGCCATCCTGGGTTGGCAGCCCCATCCGCATTGTCACCTTCCGCGGATTCTTAACCCTCTTACAGCGTCTGCCCTGAAAAGGGATACTATTGTTGTTGCTGCCACTGCCCCTTGTGATTGTTGACATCACTAATGATGCTGTTACTGTGACAGCTTCCAGGACTGTGACTCCTGCTAATGCCACCACCGGCCGCCGCACAGGTGCCCCTTCTAGTCCCTGCGCAGGGCAGTCTCCACTCTTTCCAAATCCAGCTGCTGGGTGCACGCCACAGCTGCCGCGCTTTCCTGTGTTCTGACGGTTCCATGCACCTGTGGGGACTGTCGCCGTCCAGCAGGGTCGGTGCTCCTGCCCTCTGCCCCGCCCCTGAAGTGTGGGGAGCGCCAGGAAGCTCACACCTGGGCAGCGAGGGGGCACACTGCCCAGCAGGATGGGTGTGTGTGTGTGTGTGTGTGTGTGTGCCCTCAAACACGTCTCTGAACCTCCCTGCGCCTCCACTCAGGAACAGGCGGCTGATCCATCCTCGTAAAGGCTGCGGAGGGCATGGCCACAGTAGATGCTCAGAAAACCACCACCAACGTTCTAAATGAGACCCACGCACCCTGCACCAATTTTTAACATTTTAATTAGGATGTAAAATGTTCAGATGTATAAATCACTTATTTAGGTCTCTTATTAATGCAGCCTTCGAGCGTCAGGACTCAACTTTTCATAAAATAAATCCTCAGAAAAGAAAAGGGAAAAGTAGAAGGTGTTGCGTGCTCCTGCGCCCTGGGTGCATTTACAGACACTGTCTCCTTCCCTGCCTTCAGAGACTCAGCTCGGGTGAGTTCTGGGCGGTCAGAGACTCTGCTGAGCTTCAGTCGGCTCTAGATGGCTAGTTCCTCAAATAGCTCCCAACGCGCACTGTGGAAGCCGCTGGTTGCTAGCGAACGCCTCTGGGCTGCGTGTACTGAGCTAAGAACTGTGCACATCTTATTTAATCTCCTCAAGAACTCTGCAAGTGAGGCATCGCTCCCTTTTTTTTTTTTTTAATTGATTTTTGAGCCCTGGCTGGATAGCTTGATTGAATAGAGCATCGTCCACATACTCAGAGGTTGCCGGTTCGATTTCCGGTCAGGGCTTGTACAGAAACAAATCAATGTTTCTGTCTGTCTCTCTCTATCCCTAAAATCAATACGTAAAAGAAAAAAAAAAAGATTTTAGAAAGAGAGAGTGAGGAAGGGTCACAGAAAGAGAGAAGCATCAATTTGTTATTCCACAGACTTATACATTCATTGGTTGATTGTTGTATGTGCCCTGACTGGGGATTGAACCCACAACCTATCTGGAAGATGCTCTAACCAACTGAGCTACCTGGCTAAGGCCTCTCTTATCTTTTTATTCTGGTAGTCTTAAAAGGTGAGCTTCTAACTTTGCTATTTTCTCCATAGTGTAGTCCTTCTGATTTTGTGGATATAATTCTGTGCTTAATTGTGGCTTCGTTCCTTTTGCGTTTCTGAGAGCTTAATTTGCACTTCTGTTTCAAACTTCATCCGAGGACATCAGGGGTCACTGATTTTTTTTTTTTTTTTTTTTTTTTTTTAGTCATTCTTCTTTTTAACATCTGCTCTCAAGATTCATTTCCTTCTAGGCACTGCTGCAGTTGTAGCTCCTCGGTTCCGAACGTTGCGTTTTCATTATCACTGAGCAGAAAACATTTTCTAATATCCATCACGTGGTCTTTGACCCGCGGAATCTGTATTGATAAATTTCAAGTATTACAGCTTCACTGGTTTTCTTTTTCTATTGATTTTTTGGTGTAATTATATTGTGGTTAGAAAATGTACTCTCTCTCTGTGATTTTAATCCTTAGAAATTTGTCAGGACTTTCTTTATAACTTCCAATACGGCCTTAAATTGTTGAGTGCAGATTCGGATATATGTAAATAAGGTCAAGTTCAGTCACCACGTGATTGAAATCATCTATACTTTCACTAATTGTGTCTCTTCTATAAGTTGCTAAACAAGGGAGGTAAAATCACACACATTTAAGTGATCTATTTCTCCTATTAGATTTTCTTTTTTTTTTTTTTTTTTTTTTTTTTTTTTTGAGGAGATAGTGTTAGGTGGACGTGATCAAGTGCAAACCATGCTCTAAGCCAGGGGTCCCCAAACTACGGCCCGCGGGCCGCATGCAGCCCCCTGAGGCCATTTACCCGGCCCCCGCTGCACTTCCAGAAGGGGCACCTCTTTCATTGGTGGTCAGTGAGAGGAGCATAGTTCCCATTGAAATACTGGTCAGTTTGTTGATTTAAATTTACTTGTTCTTTATTTTAAATATTGTATTTGTTCCTTTTTTTTTTACTTTAAAATAAGATATGTGCAGTGTGCATAGGGATTTGTTCATAGTTTTTTTTATAGTCCGGCCCTCCAATGGTCTGAGGGACAGTGAACTGGCCCTTATGTAAAAAGTTTGGGGAACCCTACTCTAAGCCTTTGTCAGGCCTGGTTGATTTCTGATTCACCTCCACAGAGCACTTTTCAATAGAAATATAAAGTGAGCTACATATGGCACTTCAAATGATCCAATAGCACATTTCAAAAGTACAAAGAATAATTGGAAAGTAATTTTGTTATTACTGTATTTATATATCCAAAATATTGCCTTAACATATCATCAGTGTAAAAATTTGAGTGAGATATTTAGCATTTTTTTTCTTTTTTCTTTCTCTTTTTTTTGCTACAACTTCAATGCCTGGTATGTATTATACCCTTATAATAGATCTCAATTTGGACTGGTATACTTTATATGCTCAAAAGTCACATTATTGCTGGGGCAATATTAGACTATGAGTCTCTTAGTCCTAAATTATAGCTCTTTGATGGTCTGAACTGGAACTTTGGGGTATTTATCATGGCCCCTTTTCCTTGGAGGTTCCTAACTTTCAATTGTATCTTCCCAACTAAACGAACCTTCCAAATCTCTGTTTGGCTTCCTGGAATTTTGACCTGTATTTTGTGTGACTTTTTGACTTCTTAGTTCTGAATCATCAAATGCTGTGGTGGGAAATATGGAACGGAATTTCAGGCTCACCTAAATAGACATTTCTTTTTTGGCATCTTCATCTCTCCGGTCTTGGCTGCCTGGGTGGCACGGAACTTGATGATTCCATCTCCCCTGCCCTATGAGTCTGCCAACAGTTGAGCTCAGAGTCCTAGCTTCTTCCTGCCTCTCTTCACTTAATTTTATCATCTCCTGGACCGTGTCACCTACTAATTGGCAAATGACTTAAATGGCAACATCATAGAATGTCAGGCTCAGCACTGTGTACTTTTCTCTTCCTTGGACCCTGGCATGAAAGTGTTTTGGGAGCTCTCTAATGTACCCCCAAAGTATCTGTGGTAGTTGTATTTTATTCAGCTCAGTTATTTTTGGTGTCAGGTCTGGTCTGAACCAAGGTATTACTCTACCCTTTCTCCATGTGTGATCTATACTGCTGAGTTTTAAAATCAATTCAAATATGTCATGGTGAGCAGAGGAAAAAGTTTACACTGTCTGTAGAAATGTAGCAGGTAGTACTTTGATCGGTTTTTACAACCTGAAAAATTGTCATGCTCCCCATTTTTTTTTTTTTTGCCTTAAAAAAGACAGATGTAAAATACACAGATATCTGAGTACATGCCACAGAACCGATACTTATGAAAACACATGCTAACACAGGGATAAATGTCCCACTCAATGAGTCACTGGTCAAATGTGAGCAAATGAATTTCAGGGCTTGAGCCGATATTAATACTCAGAATTCCTAAAAGCAGTCTCAAGGAAAGAATAAAGATAAAATAATCTCTGAAATAAGGACAATGTATAGAAAATGTTTCTAAGTAAGAAAAGGATATTGGAATATTATTAGGACTGATATCTGATTTGCTTTTCTAATAGATACAATGTTGTATTCCTGTAACTGTGTCCTTCTAACTTACATACACTCAAATAGCAATTTCAGTTTCTTTTGATAATGAAGGCATTTATTAATTAGGTTAGGATGCTTTAGGTGCAAGTTTGATCCCCAGTCAGGGCACACAAAAGAATCAACCGGTGAATGCATTAACAAGTGGAACAGCAAATCAAAGTTTCTCTCTCTTCCTCTTTCTCTCCCTGCTTTTCTCTCTCTCTCAAATCAATCAGTCAAAACATCCAAAAGCAAAAAATTTCTTCTCATTTATTTTCTTCTTAGTTTAATTAAATTTTAGGGTGACATTGGTTAATAAAATTATATAGGTTTCAAGTATACACTTCTCTGATATGTCATCTGTATATTGCAGAGTGTGGCCACCACCCAATTGTTGTTTTTTTGTGGGTTTTTTTTTTTGCATTTTAACAACAAGAGAGACTTTCTCAGAATCTGGACTAGAGTCTCATTGACCAGAGGTGGGTCACAAGCTCACTTCTGAAACAATTGTTGGCAACACACAGGGTCAGAGAATCACCATGACTAACTCAGACCAGTTAGATGATTTCCCCCCTTTGGTAAAGGGCACTGTTTCTTATAAGGTTGGTGACTGCTGGGGGGTGGGGGTGGGTAAAGGACAAGTGGGAGGGGGGTAGTCAGTAGGCTTGCCACATCTATTTTAGATAATTTCTGTAAAGATCAGGCGATGCCCCATTGGGGATTTCACAGGGATAATGTCAAACTGTACCCAAAGCTTGCACGACAATGTTTCAACCCGCCTTCTAAGTCTGCGTGGCCGGCAATGGTACGTTACATCCGATTGCTAAACGTGTTCTAAGATCCAACATTATTTAATTATTCAGAGCTCTCACCGAATCTGCGAAACCGTGTACAATTAAACGCAGAAGTTATTTTATTGTTTATTTTCTTGGCGTGACTTGCCCCACAGCTACTTCCAGGAAGCTGTCAGAAAAGGACGAAGACCCACTCTGTCTATGAAACTGATCAATATGAAGACACATCTGGAGGAGCCGACTGGATCGTGTCAGATAAAATTAGTATGCCGGCAGCGCCTGTGTCGTAAAAACAGAAGCCTCCACTTCATGAGGGACTGACTTATTAGCAGTCAGACATAACGCAGTGTCCTCCACAGACATATGCTGTCCGCGCCAAACATCCGTGAGGCCCCTTAATGAACAGAGGAAGAACTTGTTCAGAATCCGTAAACTTTGCCAAGTTGAATAATGACGCTGGCCATCGGAGAAGAAAAAGGAGAGGTTCTCTCAAATATTCCATGTCCCTTTCTCATATGAAAAAAAAGAACAGGCCCTGGCCGGTTGGCTCAGTGGTAGAGCGTCGGCCTGGCGTGCAGGGGTCCCGGGTTCGATTCCCGGCCAGGGCACACAGGAGAGGCACCCATCTGCTTCTCCACCCCTCCCCCTCTCCTTCCTCTCTGTCTCTCTCTTCCCCTCCCACAGCCAAGACTCCATTGGAGCAAAGATGGCCCCGGCACTGGGGATGGCTCCTTGGCCTCTGCCCCAGGCGCTAGAGTGGCTCTGGTCGCGGCAGAGCGACGCCCCGGAGGGGCAGAGCATTGCCCCCTGGTGGGCGTGCTGGGTGGATCCCGGTGGGGCGCATGCAGGAGTCTGTCTGACTGTCCCCGTTTCTAGCTTCAGAAAAATACAAAAAAAAAAAAAAAGAACAACATGTGATTTCTCTCCCAAACCTTGCCCCCAAGACCCAGCCATTGTCCTCCGGATCGAAGAAATAAATAAAAATATTAATTTCCCCCACATCTGTTCCCGTCTATGAACGGTCATGTTTATTTATAATCAGGCCGGTTCCCTTGGGCCGCAGGCTGACTCGGAGAGGAGAGGGGTCCTCTCATGTCTGTTATTTGGTCCCCATCACACTTCACACAGTGTCCCATGCAGTAAGGTGCTTTGTGATCGATATCAGCAACCTGATTGTGAAAGCCCCCATTAAAATGAGCTTTCATTCTTTTTTTTTTTTTTTTTTTGTATTTTTCTGAAGCTGGAGACGAGGAGAGACAGTCAGACAGACTCCCGCATGCGCCCGACCGGGATCCACCCGGCACGCCCACCAGGGGCGAAGCTCTGCCCACCAGGGGGCGATGCTCTGCCCCTCCTGGGAGTCGCTCTGCCACGACCAGAGCCACTCTAGCTCCTGGGGCAGAGGCCAAGGAGCCATCCCCAGCGCCCGGGTCATCTTTGCTCCAATGGAGCCTTGGCTGCGGGAGGGGAAGAGAGAGACAGAGAGGAAGGAGGGGGTGGGGGTGGAGAAGCAAATGGGCGCTTCTCCTATGTGCCCTGGCCGGGAATCGAACCCGGGTCCCCCGCACGCCAGGCCGATGCTCTACCGCTGAGCCAACCAGCCAGGGCAAAATGAGTTTTAATTCTTGTTAAAAGTTAAATAAGCCTGACCTGTGGTGGCGCAGTGGATAAAGCGTCGACCTGGAAATGCTGAGGTCACCGGTTCGAAACCCTGGGCTTGCCTGGTCAAGGCACATATGGGAGTTGATGCTTCCAGCTCCTCCCCCCTCCTCTCTCTCTGTCTCTCTCTCCTCTCTCTCCCTTTCTGTCTCTCTTTCTCCCTCTCTCTCTCCTCTCTAAAAATGAATAAATAAAATTAAAAATAAATAAAATAAATAAAATAAAAGTTAAATAAACAGGAGCACCTCCTTCAGGGAAAGAATATTGTTACCGGAAAAATACGGTCTTGCCGCAACTGTCTCATAAATACCAACAGTAAAGATCAGGTTAAAGAATGGAAAGAAAAATGGGGAAGAAATTGTGATGACTTAGCAAGGAATTGATATCTTGTTATATATAAATATGCATAAGATTGTACATCTATAACAATGCACGTATGTCTGTAATTACACATACATACGCATGTATAAAACTGGATGTTAACAGAATACAAGTAGTATTTGAAATCCATTTTAAACATATACATTTCAGGGAGGGGGAGTGAGGCAACCTGTCTTAGCAGGCTTTCTCTGTCGATGTCTCACACCAGATACCTGGCCTGATTTTTCTAGGATGTCACATCTTTTCGTATGTTAGCGTCACTGCCGGTGGATGGTGAATCGGACATCGGTTAGTGGAAGTAGCCTGAAGGGTTTTGGTAGAGGGGAAGTCCATATTCTTAAGCCATCTTGAGCATCTAAACTTGTGCCATGGCTACTTGAAATATATAACAAGAGCAAGGGAAACTGCCACTGATTATTAAAAGCCTCCTCCACGGCGGGTGTGACCTTTGGACACCATCTCAAAATAACCTCATAATCGGGGATTTCTCCCTACATCCATCCCCTTGTGACAGATTTCCAAATGCGCCCCCTCCATTTCCCCTGATCACATGGACCACCCAGTAGGCAGAGCAGCAGATCACTAGACAATTCACCGTGGTGCTCTAAGACTTTGTATTTCAGGAGGATTTATCTCCAAATGCACAGCCTGCGTGTTCATGCCAAGACAGCTAAAAAAAAATTCCGGTGAATCTTCCCCCCTCTGAGGTGCTCGCAATATGGCAGGATCCGGGTAGTAGACCGACAAACTGGCCTTTGGAAGGACGCGGTAGTCAAAGAGCCTGGAAATGGACTTGGGTCCCGTTCCCACCACGAGACGAGACAGAGAGGGAACATGGCTGTCCTCGGTTGTTCAGTCAAACTTCTGCTGAGGTTTCCATTTATCAGGACGGGGGGGGCGGGGGGGGGGGGGGGAGACCTCCCCGGACCCACAGATGCGTCTCAGGTGCCAGTGCCCGTGCTGAGCTGCTCCAGCCGGGAAGGCGCCTCTGGAAGAGCCGTTGCCTCTAGAGTTGAGTCTGTTTCATTGAAGGTCATTAACACTCCTTCTGTGCAGTCCAGCGCTTTCTGCACCTCCACAGCTGGGAGACAGTGGAGTTCTATTGGACGTCATCACTCCTGCGGGTCCCTGGTCTTTGATAGGAGCACTGATAACTCTCAAGGGGAGAAGATTCTTTAGGGATAGGAGGTCACTTTTAATTTACTCTTTATATGAAGTTCCGGGGGGACGTAATGGTGTTTAATAACGTTTACTTTACGGGTCACAAAAATTAGTGGGGGAGGGGTGTTGCCGGTACGTGTGTGCGTGCGTGCGTGCGTGCGTGTGTGTGTGTGTGTGTGTCTGGTGTGTATTTTGAATATAGAATTTTTATTTTCAGATATAATTAAGCAAGGGAAACAGAATGGCTTTGCCAGATGGTTTAAGCCAGATATTTATTTATTATCTGACATCCATAAGCTGCCCCTCTATCTAATGGACCACAGTGGTATTTTGGAGTTTTATGATCCATATTGTTAGCATTGAGTTAGTAGCTTCTGACCCACAAAGGGTCTGGGTAGTCCCCTTTACCCACTGGTAAATGGCTTCCCATCCCTTTGAGGAAGACTTGGAGCTGCTGTGATTTTATTCAAGGAGTCTTGGGTCTAGGAACAGATTCAAACATTGGGATTAAGTTGAGAATAATGAATCGATATCATAGTTTCTCAAGTTTGGCCCAAGTTCCCCAGACATGAAGCCCACCCCCACCCCCAACACATACAACCCACTGTACATATCATTTAGGAAACTTTAGAAAACTCTCAATCTGCTTTGTCCTAAAGGATCTCCAAATGATGAACCAAGGTCAAAGACCCTAGGGGGCCTGTTTAACATGCTGGCTTTTTTTTAAGTGAGAGGAGGGGAAATAGTGAGACCCCCGCATGCACCCTGACTGGGATCCACCAGCAACCTTCATCTGGGGGCTGATGCTCAAATCAACAGAGCTATTTTTAGTGCCCTGGGCAGAGGCTCAAACCAATCTGGCCAATGGCTACAGGAGGGGAAGAGAGATAAAAGGGGGAGGGAGGAGAGGAGAAGCAGATGGTTGCTTCTCTTGTGTGCCTTGACAGGGGATCAAACCCAGGACATCCATACATCAAGCCGACACTCTATTCACTGAGCAAACTAGTCAGGGCCACTATGCTGCCTTTTTAATTCTGGAGATTACCTGTGAACACCTGGCTTCTGCTCCCCCCACAATCCTTCCACCCGCTGAAACCAAGAACCCATTCCAAGTAGGGTGTCTCTCACAAGCATCTTGAATCCTGAACGAATTACAACTAAGCGTGTTTTGTAGCTGTGGGTGCTCTCATAACATAGTGTTTTTCTCCAAGTCATGCGAAAAAGAACGTCTCTGGTGTTTCTAGGGGATCTAGTCAGGAATCATTCTGAACTAACACATGATAAACGCACTCCAATCTCCTTATCCCAAAGAGCTGTGAGCTTCCTCTACTGCTTAGACCAAAGTTTTCTTGGCATTTCATCTATTTTCCTTAAGAGCCGGTCACCTTTGAGTTCCAGGTTTCCAAATTCAGGCATCCCTCCAAGCAAACAATTAAAACCCCTCCCTGGGAAGTCAGCCAGCACGCTGAAATCATATCAATTTGACCAAATCAAGAGTAACAATCTTTCCTCATTTTAAAAACAAGCTCAGCCTGACCAGGCAGTGGCGCAGTGAATAGAGCATCGAACTGGGATGCGGAAGGACCCAAGTTCGAGACCCCGAGGTCGCCAGCTTGAGTGCGGGCTCATCTGGTTTGAGCAAGGCTCACCAGCTTGGACCCAAGGTCGCTGGCTCCAGCAAGGGGTTACTCGGTCTGCTGAAGGCCTGCCGTCAAGGCACATGTGAGAAAGCAATCAATGAACAACTAAGGTGTCGCAACGCGCAATGAAAAACTAATGATTGATGCTTCTCATCTCTCTCTGTTCCTGTCTGTCTGTCCCTGTCTATCCCTCTCTCTGACTCACTCTCTGTCTCTGTAAAAAATAAATAAATAAAAATAAATAAAACCTTAAAAAATAAAATAAAAAATAAAAATAAATAAAAAAACAAGCTCAGATCCATTTCATACACATTTCTCAGATTTTTGGTCAACATAGATTAGTAAAAATTAGTTAAAACACACACACACACACACACACACACATGCACACACACACACACATGCGGGAAAGCATTCTTAGGAAGGTTTGATTTTGTCATTTTCTCCAGAAATATTCTAGAATATAATGATATAATGCTTGCTTGTTTGGGAGGGCAAAAAGGGATGTCCAGAAAAGGTGGCTAAGAAGAATCATCTGCTTTAAAGTTTAATTACTTAGACAAGAGACTTACTTAAAATTCATTAATGCAACAGCAAACACCATCCCCAAGGAGACGGGGCTGAGCCGGTTTCCATCAAAGTTGCAAGGTCTCTTGGTCTCCCCATCCATTCCCATTCTCACTCTCTCTCCCCCCCCTCATTATCCTGTTGATCTAAGATGTTACAAAGCTTTCATTTCACTAAATATCATTATTCAGTGTCTGCACATCAAACACGAAGTTAGGGTTATGGCTACCACATCTCCAAGTCAACAAGAAGACCCAACAAGAGACAAGGGATTCTCCCAGTCCCCAAGAGAAGTTGAGGACCTCCGACTCCTCCCAGATAGCCTCCATTGGTTTCTGATGGTTCTAACCTTTCCAAATCACTTCCCTGATTTTCACGTAAAAGACACAGAGAAGTTTTACATTTTTGGTAGATAGTGCCATTCAACGCAAACATTCAGCTTCAGCGTTGGCTGTTTCTACTCTCTGGAAGCAGGGGGTTAGATCAGAAGAAGTCTCTGGATGGTAATTGGAACCTTGAACAGAGTTTTTCAGGATTTGGGCTTGTTACTCCCTTTTACCAGCCACGCTGACTTCCTTTTGGCGTTCGTTCACAGCAGCAGGAAAACAGACATTTGAAAAGCGCCTCATTTGGGGTGACCCCCGTCTGCCTTCACCAGCTACATACTGTCCATATTGGAAACAAGACTTTGTGTGTTCTCTGAATTGATGCACTTGCTATTTTAAAATGATGCATTTAGTACATTAGTGAAATTAAACTATTAAATTTGCATCATCCAAATATACTTCTGCTAATGCTAAATCAACTAGTGAAAGAATAATCTGCCAAAAATAAAAAAAAAGTCTTCATTAGCACCTACCACCCCCAAATATTCATTTTCTTTGAATAATTCATTGCTGAAAGGTAGTCTAAAGTAAAAGGCCCAAAGCATAAACATTCGGAGGTTCTTCTCCATCCACTGCTGACTTAGTCCTGTCTAAGCACGTGATGCGATGATGAGACTCTCTCTCAGAAGAGGATGATGAGGCCGCAATGCAGTTTTTTATGGTAGAAAATTCTCATCAAGTGTGCTCACACAGGGAAACTCATAAGTCCTTCAGAGTATAGCAAATACAAAGACACCAAAGACACCCCCCCCCCCTTTTAGGGTAATTATACCTGATTGGCAAATAAAAGTCACATACTCCATGTTGGCTCTTCCAGTAAGAGCGAGAGGCGGGGGGGGGGGGGGTGAAGTGGGTGAACTCTGAGCCCCGTATCTGCGGGCCACGGGGGCCATTGTCTGCCAGGAAGATTCACTGGGCACAGTTGAATCCTGTCACATGTCAGGTGCAGATTTATTATTTTTACAAAACAAAACTTGAAACAGTTCTTTCACTTGGGAATGACAAAATAAAAATGATAAAAAGTTCATTGAGACATCAGCAAAAAAAAAAAAAGGGTGGAGTGGGGAAATCCAAAAATCTGTTCTGTCCTAAAAGCAATAAAATGTGGTGAACGTATCAGACTTCATTTTGAGAGGGAAACTCTAGAATCTAACAAAAAGCTTAAAATAAACAGACGGGCTTTTAATGAAGACAATGAACTGAGGCCCGGGTGGCTCAGTGGATAAAGCATCCGCCCGGCAGGCCCAGAGCTCAGGGGTTCGACCCCTGGTCAGGGCATCTCTGAGGAACAACCAATGGGTGCACGAGCAAATGGAACAACTAAGTGACAGGCTGAGTTGATGCTTCTCTCTCCCTCTCTTTCTGTCTCTCAAATCAATGGGAAAAATTTTTTTTTAATGAAAGAAGATCAACTGAGTCTCAGCCATAGAGCTTTATGGCATTTTAACTTACCTAGTAGTGTCCCTGGGTCCCCAGCTGGGTAGCAGCCTGAGAGACAATAGTTCCCATTCCCATTCCCTACATTTCATTGTCATTTTATTTTTATAATTTTGAGACCCAACACAATGGGTCCTTTTTCTGAACCTATCAATCTTAAAATCTTTAAGATCTTTAAAATCTTTCTGCTTGGAGAGACCAAAGGAAAGGTCGGTTGGTTTCCAACTCCTCCCCCTTTAAAAAAAAAAAAAGTCTATTAAATATTTAATAAAATATTTTTGAACACTTTTTTTTTTCATGCTTGGCGGTACCTGAGAGAGGATAAGGGACATCTGAGGTCATTGGTGAGAAAGGAACATAGATTGAAGCCAAAAGCCAACAATAATAAAGCAACTTGTTATCTACAGAGATGCTATAGTACCCGGGGCATGGAGGTGACTGCAGGTCCTACCCTGAAATGATTGATTGAGGGATGCTGTATAAAGATGGAACCTCAGATAGGTCTCACCCTCAGAAAAAAAACATCCCACACAAAAAGTCACCCTTCAAAATGACATGGATTCCAGCAAGACCTCCAACTGAGTCAGGAGTCTCATTTCTGAATCGTTGACGAAGCGTAGATTGAGGACCCAGGACCTGAACCGCACTGGGAACGCATGAAGCTGGACGTACTGGGAACACATGAAGCTGGACGTACTGGGAACACATGAAGCTGGACACGAACCTAGTTTTTCTCAGAGAATTCACTTGGCAACGAGGAAACCACAGATCAATAATTAAAACAGAAGGTCAAATGAAATCGGTCTCTGAAGCGCCCACACACATCTTACAGTCAAAGCAGCGTCAGGAAGAACAGACTGTGACCACAGGAACCAGAAGACCCTATAAATCGTTGGCATGGGCCCATGGGAATTTTAGGAACATCATGCAATCAGGCATGGAGTTACAAATATGCATGCTATTCTGGGAGAAGAGAGGAGGAAAGCGGTGAAACGGATAAAATTTGGGAGGAGGTGAAGCCAGAAAAGCTTGGGACAAGAGTACAGAAGACATTGAATGTCATTTTAATGCAGTTCAACCTGACGCTTTAAACTGCCAATCCCTAGAGACTATGATGACCTGAAGAAATGGCGCCTGACTTAGATTTTTGGGAAGTAACCATGTGAATGACAGATTTGCATATCTGGTTAATAATGAATAGTTAATAAGATACTTAAGGAACCCCAGTTTTGTGCATGCGATCAATGGGAAAAGAACTTCCTCATGGGTTTTCTTTTTCCCCACTTCACGTCCCCACGGTTTAGTTTGGCGCAGAAACCTATTCAAATTCAAACATCTGTAGGGATTTGTTTTCAAAACTGTAACGACGAATTTAGATACACATGTGCAAGATTTCAACAGGAATACTGAGAAGTATACTAAATACGGTGATATAATCCGGTTCCTTAATATTGTATTCAGAGGAACTTAAAAAGATGCTTCCCCAGGATGAAAATTCACATGGTAAGAAGTATTTGATGTTGTTGAAAAGGGGGAGAGCTGGTTACAAAGAGCATGGACTGCAAGGAAATGGTGAAAAAAAATACCATTGCTGAAATAGTCATCATCATAATAGAAATCATAATAAATACGCCAAAGAGACGTTGAAAGGGTTTAAGTGACGTGACTTTTTTTTTTAGGTGATAGGCTTTGTCATTTTGACAATATATTTAATAGATTGGGAAGAACTGAAAAGAAAAAGAAAAAAAGACCTGCGTTGAGTATAAGAAGTCGTAACAAAGCCTTTTTATATACAGAGCCTGTGTTAATTAGACGTGACTTTGAGAAGTCTTTTCACGTGCAGGTGAGAGAGGAGAGGTCTAGCTGGTTCGGAAACCAGCCAGTCAGGAACAACTTATTGAGCACATCAGTAGGAAACGTCTTTCCCCAGAGACTCGTTATTTGATGATTGAAAAAGAATGTCTAGACATCAAATGGATTTTGGACAGTTTAAGGTACTAAAGCATTTTCCTGGGGAAAAAATTTTTATATTAGAGACAGATCATAGAGTTCTACAATGGTGGAACAGAATAAAAAATGAGCACTGCCCAACTTGTAAGATAGTGTACGTCCCTGTAGCGAAATATATTTGCATTTCCCCCAACAGTCTCATGAATGAAATATGGTGGTATGTTTGTGGGAGATGTTTCCTAGGTAGTGGAGTTGCACTAGTGAGTTGGCATGACTGTTTATATAGAAGGTCAGATTCTCTGCAATTAAATCTCAAAAATCAAATCAAATTCTCAAGAAAATATTAACAGCCCAAATTCCAACAACACGTTAAAAAGGATCACCACACACCTTGATCAAGTGAGATTTTCCTCTGGGGATACAAGGATAGTTCAACATGATGTGAATCTGTCCACGTGATCTACCACTTGAAAAGAATGGAAGACAGAAATTGTATGGTCAATAGAGGCACAAAAAGCATTTGACCAAATTTGACATCTCTCATGATAAAAACTTCTCACCAGTTGGTTACAGAAGGTACGTAGATCAACATAATAAAGGCTCTATGTAGCAAACCCATAGCTAACCCTGTACTCAACTTAGAAAAGTTGAAAACTTTCCCTTTAGTATTAGGAACAAGACTAGGACACCTGCTCTCACCACTCCTATTTAGCCTACCATTGGACGTCCTAGCTAACTAGTGGTTAATATATTATTCAAGTTTTCTATTATATGAATTTAATTATAAAGGTGATAAACCATGTAAAGAAATCAAAACAGGGGCTTATTTTTAAATTGAATTCATCAGGGTGGCACTGTTGAACATAATTATATAGGTGTCAAGTGCTTCTTTTTTTATTTTTTTTTATTTTTCCAAAGTTAAAAGCGGGGAGGCAGTCAGACAGACGCCCACATGCGCCTGACTGGGATCCACCCGGCATGCCCACCAGGGGGCGATGCTCTGCCCATCTGGGGCATTGCTCCATTGTAACCGGAGCCATTCTAGCACCTGAGGCAGAGGCCATGGAGTCGTTCTCAGTGCCCAGGCCCCAACTTTGCCCCAATGGAACCTTGGTTGTAGGAGGGGAAGAGAGAGACAGAGAGAAAGGAGAGGGAAGAGGAGGGAGAAGCAGATGGGCGTTTCTCCTGTGTGCCCTGGCCGGGAATCAAACCCTGGACTTCCACATGCCAGGCTGACGCTCTACCACTGGGCCAACCAGCCAGGGCCTCTTGATAGGGTATTACAGACATCTGTCACTAGGATGTGACATTTCGAGAGATGAGAATAAGCCAGCCCCTCCCGGACAGAGGGAGACATAAGACCAAGTTCGGAAGTCACCATGAGCTCGGCATGTCGGAGAAACTGAAGAATCCCCTCTGACTCAGGAAGAGAGACAGGGAGAGGAGCCGAACATGCGGGGGAGCAGATCGGAAGATCACGTGGAACTGGGTGGTCAGAGTCAGGGCTTGAGGCTTCGTTCAACTCAAGGAAGAACCGCCCAACGTCTTGATAGAAGTGGCAAACAGGATTTCCATCTTAAAGATCATCTACTTCTGCTCTAGGAAGAATAACAATGTGGGATGAGAAGAGTAAAAACGCGGCAGGCAAAGGAAGGCGACTGCCATCCTTGGCAGACATGTCCCGTGCTGACGGGAAGAAGTGGGTAGATGTATTGTGAAGGACGTCTTCACATAACTTAATTGCTGATGGACTTAATGTCAGGATGCAAATTAAAAATGCACGTTTGTGCCTGAGGAGGCCGTGGGGCAGTGGATAGAGCACCAGACTGGGACGCGGAGGATCCAGGTTCGAGACCCCAAGGTCGCCAGCTTGAGCGCGGGCTCATCTGGTTGGAGCAAGGCTCGCCAGCTTGAGTCCAGGGCTGCTGGCTTGAGCAAGGGGTCACTTGCTCAGCTCTAGCCCCCTGGTCAAAGCATATAAGAGAAAGCAATCAATGAACAGCTAAGGTGCCACAACGAAGAATTGATACATCTCATCTTTCTCCCTTCCTGTCTGTCTGTCCCTATCTGTCCCTCTCTCTGACTATGTCTCTGTGACCAAAAAAAAAAAAAAATTAAAAAAAAAATACACATTTGTAATGTTCTAAAAAACTCAGGCTACCTGAGACTAAGTGGTGTCCCATACTTACACAAACTTACTTACTGAAAGGAAAACTCGATTTCATGGAGATAATTTAATATGTTAATGGATTTTTTCTGAATTATGTGTTTTGTTTTTTTTATTTGCAAGTGAGGCTTTTAACTGAAGAGCTGGACCTTGGACAGTACTAACTGTACGGTTTAGGAATGTTTAAAATCTCAGAAAGTTACAGAACTTCCCTAGGCTGCCAGCTCTTAGGAGAGCCCACAGCGGGCTCTCCAGGGCTTCAAATCTTGGGACCCTCAGAGCAGGTATAAGAAAGGACTCACACCTCATCCAACGACTGACTACAGGTTATTTTCCACAGAGTTCTGCAGGGGAAAAAAATCCCCCAAATAGCTGTCCAAAGGGACAAAGTGACCCTAAACAGCCTCTGAAGGTAAATTAGAAACAGGGGCTATAGCTAGATAGCCGTAGGGAGAGAGATGATTTGGAAGGATAGGCAACATAGTAACTATGACTCCCGTTCCTGAGAACCTGATACGTATTAATACTTATTTCATTTGGTGTCTTGTAATGGCCATGCAAGCTCTATGAAGCTGGTGTCTCTGTTTTCAGCTCAAGAAATGGAAGCAGAGAAAAATTGAAAGGTGACACAGCTTGTTAGGGATAGAACAGAGAATTGGGGTTCATGTCTATACTACACCAACATCAATGCCATTGAAGGTCTCTGCCCCATGTCGTGTGTGTCATGTCTAGAGTTCTATACTGAGGACCCAAGTGTCCTAGGGTTTGCGCCATGTTGAATATGACATGTTTGCACTAGTAAGTGTTGACTCTCAGCTTTTGGGGGGAATAAAGTTGAGACTGGAGGAAACCAAGTTATCTACATAAATCTTTAAGGAAAAATATTGTAATGCCCTGGCTGGTTGGCTCAGCAGATAGTGTCAGCCTGGCATGTGGATGTCTCAGGTTTAATTCCCAGTCACGGTCAACCATCTGTTTCTCCTCCCTCTCTTTCTCCCTTCTCTCTCTCTCCCCCTTCTGCATCCAGTGGCTCGGTTGGTTTTGAGTGTTGACCTCAGGTGCTGAGGATAGCTCAGCTGGTCCAAGTGTCAGCCCCAGATAGGAGTTGTTGGGTGGGTCTCAATCAGGGCACATGCGGGAGTCTGTCTCTCTATCTCCTTTCCTCTTACTTAAAAAAAAAAAAGTAACAAAAGACATATCCTACCGGTCTGTGGAGCTGGACTGCCTTCAGACTTGCTAGGACTTAGTTCTAATTTTTACTTTTGTTTTCTTGATTTGAATAAACATTATTGTGGAGTGGATGCAGTAGTAACAGGTTCATCGGGCAGACGCAGTTCCACATAATGCGGGTCAGGGTGTCTTGCTCAGGATTGGCTGTTGCTGCTTGACTTCAGTCCTCTCCCTCTACAAACAATCAGAGGTGATTTTCTGCCACAACAGACAGTTGCTAAATCTCCCTTTCTGCTTCAACTCAAGAGAAACCACAAACGATAGCCAGACAGATGTCCCTCCAAGCTGGTTCCACTGATAAGATCCCCCCTTGCAATCTAAAAACTGTCCCCCCACCCCAGCTGGTCCACGTGCAGTGTTCTACAAGTCAAATGTTTCAGTTGAGTGTCTCTTCCTGACACGTTTGTTCCCGCCCATGTGAAACCCAAGTAAATGACAACTAGCTTTGAATAGAACTATAAAAAAAAACTAGTCTAGGCCCTGGCCGGTTGGCTCAATGGTAGAGCGTCGGCCTGGCGTGCGGGGGGACCCGGGTTCGATTCCTGGCCAGGGCACATAGGAGAAGCGCCCATTTGCTTCTCCACCCCCCCTCCTTCCTCTCTGTCTCTCTCTTCCCCTCCCGCAGCCAAGGCTCCATTGGAGCAGAGATGGCCCGGGCGCTGGGGATGGCTCCTTGGCCTCTGCCCCAGGCGCTAGAGTGGCTCTGGTCGCGGCAGAGCGACGCCCCGGAGGGGCAGAGCATCGCCCCCTGGTGGGCAGAGCATCGCCCCTGGTGGGCATGCCGGGTGGATCCCGGTCGGGCGCATGTGGGAGTCTGTCTGACTGTCTCTCCCCGTTTCCAGCTTCAAAAAAAAAAACACAAAAAAACAAAAAACTAGTCTACCAATCTCTGCACCCTGCCGTAAGATTGGACAGCCTGTCACCTCAAGCTACTACTAACCGTTACTCGTCACCCGCCTTAAAAAGGACACAGCGCCATGATGACAAAGTCCGGAAGTCTCCGTTCACTTGAGCTTTCCCAGAATAGAAACGACATCGAATTCTTAACAAGTTTGTGTTTATCGGCCCTACTAAATTTCATATCGTTAAGACTTCTCTCAACAGTTCAGAGTATTTCTGGAAAGGGGTTGGCCTTTTCCTCTTGGGTTCTGGCTGCTATGACATTCAGAGATGCCCGACCGTCTATGTTGGGAACGTTTTGAGATCTGATGACATTCTCACTTTTGGAATGCCTTTAAAAAAGAAAAAAAAAAAAAAACAACTCATCCATTTGATCCATATTCTTATCAAGATAGTGCTGATCATTTAAAGGGTATTAATAGCCCTGGCCGGTTGGCTCAGTGGTAGAGCGTCGGCCTGGCGTGCAGGAGTCCCGGGTTCGATTCCTGGCCAGGGCACACAGGAGAAGCGCCCATCTGCTTCTCCACCCCTCCCCCTGTCCTTCCTCTCTGTCTCTCTCTTCCCCTCCCGCAGCCGGGGCTCCATTGGAGCCGAGATGGCCCGGGCACTGAGGATGGCTCTGTGGCCTCTGCTTCAGGCACTAGAATGGCTCTGGATGCAGCAGAGCGATGCCCCAGAGGGGAGGAGCATCACCCCCTGTTGGGCATGCGGGAGTCGGTCTGGCTGCCTCCGTTTCCAGCTTCGGAAAAATGCAAAAAAAAAAAAAAAAAAAAAGGGTATTAATAACAGAGTCCCAAATGAAAACTAACAGTATTTCATATCCAATGGATCTGTCTGCTTACAGATTTCAAAGACCACTCTAGGACCCATTGGCAAGTTCAGAGAGAATAGAGAAAAACAGGAATAAAAACAATATGCAGGCATGAATAAAAACCTGAGCACCAAGCACTCCTATGTCTACACGGACCTCGGCTGTAGAAACTCTTCTCTCTCCACGTCGCATCCTGGAACCACGTTTTCTATTTTTTCCTGTTTAGCCTCATTTCCCCCTCCTTGTTAAAAAGAAAGGCCTGGTGGATAGGGTCAGGAGACTTGAATTCTAGACTCAGCTTTACCTAATACTAGCTGTGTCACCCGGGCTTGGTGGCTTGATATCTCTCACCTTCAGTTTCCCAAGAAAAATTAGAAGGTGACATAAGATCTGTCGTTCTCAAACTGCTATCAACAGAACTGTCACTGGAGTTTTATTCCTGGGGCTACAGGGGTTTCATAAAGAAAGGAATGGGGTGGGGGCCCTGTCCAGGAAGTTCAGTCAGTGAGAGCATCACTCCGATACACCAAGGTTGTGGGTTCCATTTCCGGTTGGGAATCAATCAGTGAATGCATAAATAGGTGGAACAACAAATTGATGTTTCTCTCTCTGAAATCAATCAATCAATCAATAAATAAAAGAAATGGGTCAAGACAGAGTCTGAGAAGGTGTGTTTTGAAAAATCCCATATGAACTTCTTTACCAGTATTTATATTAAGGATTAGTGTGAGATTCTATTGCAAAAAATGGATTTTTCACTCCCCTCCTCAAAAATCTGTGTCTCCCTGAATTAGATGCTCGCTCAGGACAGAATCCAAGGGTCTCAGCACCTCTGGGGTCCAGGCGCAATAGTGGGCATTACAGTAGAAAAGCGATTATAGGAGATGAAGGCCAGTCCCACCCTTTGAGAACAATGTCACTTAATCAGAAAGCTCTGGGAAGAACGGGACCCTGGGAGTGAGCACCAGGCACCAGACTGCCTTCAGGCGTTGGCAGATGCTAACCTGCAGTGGGGGAGGCCAGGGAAGAAGTGATACACGCTGGGGAAGTTGCTTGGAGACCCGTGTCGGGAACTCAGTGTTAAGCACACTCTGCGGGGTCTCGTTGCCCCTCTGCAAGGCAATCAGGGAGCACTGCAAATTTTTCTGTACGTTTTTATGAGGCCATGTCCCTCTTCTCCCAATATCAGAGTCCGTTTACAAGTCAAAAAAAAATGCGTTTTCCACACACACACACACACACACACACACACACGTCTAATTGTGTCCCGCGCTCTACAAAACTGCCGGGACACCTCACTTGAGTGTCACGGGACGTGGCTGGCTGTACCAGGCAGATGTAAACAGTTTAAAGCAGGGGTCTCAAACTCGTGGCCCGCGGGCCGCATGCGGCCCACCGAACAATTTTGTGCGGCCTGCAAACTAATCCATGAAGTTCAAAATATTTTGGATAAAATTAAGTAAGCCTAGGGGCCTACTTGTATTTTTCATTTCTCTAACATCCTAGCTAGATACTAGCTTAGTTAACAGCAGTTGTGATGCGAACTACAGTTTCTGGTCGTTTTGTGACACTGAGTAAACTGCATGTACGATTGTGCTTATTGTACTGATTTTTTTTGTTTTCAACTGCAGTGAGAAAAGTATTGCGTAACAGTTGCCTTTTGTAGACCTAGTGCGGCCCGCCGAATGGCTGTGATCTTGCTCTGCGGCCCACATGCTGAGTTGAGTTTGAGACCCCTGGTCTAAAGCGATAGTTGTGTTCCAGAAATGTTGTGCGCTAATCATCTTATTTTAATTTCATCCCAACTCTCAACTCAGTGACATTTTAGCAATTAGTTGGCTTGGATGCTGAGTCATCTTCAACTGGCTGGTGTTGGCGTAATTGTCAACCCATCTTCCCAATGTGCACCCCCTCAGTCTCAGTAACGAGTATGATCTTGCTTGTCCTCCAAATCGTCTCTCCCACTGTGGCTTTCTGGCCCAGAGCCCCCATTTCTAACTTATCTCCAGTTTCTAAGATTGGAGTCTCTGTGTGCCTTTAGACAGCTCTTCGGGGATATTTTGTTGTTGTTATTTATTGTTGCTCCGAAAGAACTCGGCGAAGTGCTGGATGAAGTGTGAGTCCTTTCTCATCTCTGCTCTGATGCTCCTTATATTCTCTGCCGGGGGCGGGCATCTTGCAAAGCAAAAGGCAAGAAGAGTGTAGAACAAGAATTTAACGCAGAGAAGAGAGGCGTTGGATAGCCAAGTGGGCTGAGAGAAACCATTGAGAACTCAGAGGGAACCGAGGCAAGTTTCTAGGTTAGGGAGACCAGTACAAAGAGAATGGAGCTCTTAAGGTAATTGATAATAAAGTGAATAAAAGGTCCTCCTGCCCAGCGACATAAGAATGGACTCCTGAGATGTTCATGTGGCTTGAGTGATGGAGAGATGGGGCAGGTCCCCATTACTGTGCATGTGGCGTGTATTTTCTGAAGGACACTGGACTGTGAGCCTTCAGAGGGGGTGGGACTTAAGACTGCAGTTCAGCTGAATGGTTTCTCACCTCTGAGATGCCGTTGCTTCTAGACCAGCAGAAAAGCTAGGAAGAACACACCGTTCTTGTCTCAGATGTCCCCATGGCCAAAGGCCTGACAGTCATTTCAGAGGAGGAGGGATGTTCTCAACCGAACTAGAAATGGTTGATACAGTTTTGTCATAAGGAGGCATGTTGCACATTCTGGATCTTTTCAGATTTGCTCAAAAAGAAAAATGGTCCCCTCAATAAAAGTCCGTAAGTTTTTACTCCCACGAGGGGGCGGATTTAGGCAACATTGGTTGGATCACGATCCTTAATAGGTTCCTGGGTCTTCAGATCCTGCAGCCACTCAGCCTTCATAACCACATGACCCGATTCCTCATGATAAATCTCCTTTTATCTCCTACTGCCTCAGTCTCTCTGGAGGACCCAGACACCGGAAGATCATTTGCTTAGAGAACATAACAAACCCCGTGTCAATGCTGTAGACTTTACCATCATCACCGTCACCAAGCTGAGCTATGGAAAAGCCTCAATACCTGCTGCCTTTGACTAGGCGTTGGTGACACTGCCGTGAGACCCGTTTGTTTCTTCAAGCATGGGGTCACCTGGTCATGCCCAAGTCACCCAGATGTTCACAGAAGTTTCTGTCTCCCAACTGCCCTTGGGGATACATGTGACCTAAACTCGATCCTAATTTCCCAGATAGTCTAACCATGATCCCTATCTCAGGTGGACCCAACAACAATTTAAGAAGTATTTGTAAAAAGTGATGTTGAACTTACTTATACCTGCTGTCACTGTGTTCTGTCTCCTTGTTGGTTCCCTCTTTGAGTGCCTAAGGGCCATTCTAGCCTCTCTTATCCCCTTAAACATGTGTGTGCACCTGCGCGCGTGCACGCGTGCACACATGCACGCGCACACACACACACACACACACACTGCCTGATTCTCTGGATTGATTCAAACATCATCAGAATTCATCAAGAAGGCTTTGGGGTCACTAGAAATCTAGGATTTGGAAGGAAAATATAGACTTTCTTTCCCAATCAGTTATGCTTTTATGCCCCAAACTCTGGTCCTATTTGATAAAATTCAAAATCGTTTCATGGCAGAAAGATTCTCTGAGAAAGAATTCACGTGTGTGTGAGTGTGTGTGTGTGTGTGTGTGTGCACATGTGCACACATTCCTAGCAAAGCTAATAAGCCATCTTGGACCCATAACTGTGCAAGGGGACACTCTGAGGATGGTCATGCCACGGTCATGATGGATTCCACCTTGCGTGGCTCCCCTGATGGATGAAAAAGTCAACATTTATTGCAAATGTTGCCACATCGATTCTCTCCTTATTTCCCCCGTTTATTCAATGTCTAGTTAAATTCTCAAGCATTGCTGTCAATGTTTAGAAAAAGAAGACAGTGCTGTTGTCTCCACTTTCGAGATGCAAAAACTGAGGTTCAGTGGCCAGGGGACTTTCCTTGCTCATGAGCCACTAGAATCGTACAGCTGTGGGGAACTGCCCTCACCGTGCCGACGTGGGAACCAAGCCCCTCTGAGAACCGACACACCTGGCTCCTGGCCACTGATTTGGCATGAAATACCCATGAGAACTCGGGGCTTCAGTTTCTCTTTCTAGGTCTCAGCTTTCTCCTCTGTAAAGATTGGGGAGAAGATAGGACGACAGAATACCCGGGCTTAAAAAGTTTACATTTATATGATCTTTTACTGTAGGATATTCTTTCTAAGTTCTTTGTTTTATTTGTTCCTCTGATAGAATGTGTTGACCTCAATCCTCCCTTCGTGAATGTTCACTTATATCCATGTGTTAGCATTATACACTATTAATTAATGCATTGACATTTTCTTCTATTAATTAAGTTAATTCACTATTTCAAATAATGTGACTAAGGAGAAACATTTCATTTAGGCTCCAAATATCATGTTAACAAACAATGAACAAAGTCCAGTGCATCACTGTCCAGAAAATGTCCACACACCACAACTGTGGACCCGTTTTCAAAGGGAACTAGATTAAGAGGAATTGGAGTTAAAAATGGCTGGGTATTTGGCCAAGATTAAAAGATAAACCCTGTTTTGTTTTGTTTTCTGAGTGACCCTACATGGGTGGCCAACATAAGCCATATTTCAAATCGTGGGAAATTACAGCTTAGCAAGTGCTCTTTCTCCATGGGCTCAGAGAAAATTTCCTAAAGACTCGAGACCGACCCACAGGCGGGAAAGGAATGGTAAATGCTCCGAACAGGAAATCTCTCAGTCCCACTACGATGGCATTTCTGATCCCTTCCTCCTGCCCGAATCTCCATGTGGTGGTTTATAATCGAGACTCTGCCCATTAAATCCACAGAGTCGGTTCAGGGGCTCTGGGTCCGTCTATTTCACAACCAAGTCCCCAACCCATCCTTAAAGTTTAGATCCTGCTTCTCTCTTTAACTTGATGCGTCTCTTTTGAACTCTTTCTGTAGGCTAGAGAGAGAAAAAACATATTTCTACACTGGACTGTAATAAACCAACCTTCTTATTTCCCCTAAAATAATTTTTTTTTCTAAATATTTTCCATTTTAAACTTTTTACTATATCTCTACTGCACTCATTCTATTTCAACTATTTTGGTCCTTTTTAAAAAATGTTATTGTTTTCTTGGACCAAACGGCTACATAGGGCTTTTTTTTTTTTTTTTTTTTTTTTTTTTTCAGATTTTTTTATACCTGGGCTAAAATCCCATTTTAAGTATATTACACATTTAAAAAAATAATAATCTTCCTATTCAAACTGAGGGACTATGATGATATTGTATATTTTACATGGAATAAAGCTTTTTTAAAAAAAATTCTACCAGCACTCAGGGTCTATGTTGCCAATTAGATGACAGTATGCTTTATAATGTGAAGAAGAAGGAAAAAAAAAATTCCTGGGGACAGAAAGACACAACATGGGAAGAATCCGGAAGATAAAAGACATATAATGATGCACCCTTCGGTCCCCAGCATTGATTTCTATTTATTATTCCAAACTCTTCCAAACACAAAGACTGGATGTCAACATGTTATCCTAGAAGCAGACAATTGAAGAAAGCCGTTACCTGCATGACTTGCTTCATAAAATCTGTTTACCAGAATTGGAGTTTTGTGTTCATTTCAAAGGACTTTGAAGTGGGGGGGGGGGGGGGGGGAGATGATTTAAGCTTCTTTTCCCCTTAATGCTTTACTTTTGAGATTTGCCAGACTTCAGTTAAATAGGGACCCTTCCTGACAACCAGCAAGATGAGTGAAGTGGAGAAGCCAAGTTTTCCTAAACTTCCCCTGTAGGCAGAATGGAGCTCCGAGAGCAGGGCGCCTTTCTCCTCAAGTACAACGAGCTGACTTTGAAAATTCCTCCAGAGTAACAGTGATCAGTGGACCTTTCTTACATTCATCTAATTTCCAAGCCTTGATGTGACATATGGAATAAGAAGAAAGTGACAACCAAAAAAATCAATGTGTCTAAATCGTCTTGCCTCAGAACCTCCTTGTCACTGCCTCAGCTCAGAAAATTGGGTGGAATATTAAATCCGATATCTATTTTTGTGGTGGTTGTATGTGTTTGGTTTATTGCTTCGGAATTTCTGTCAGTACGTGTAGGAAGAAAAAAAGGCAGACAACCTACTTTGCACAGAAGGGAGTGTGCCCTTATGAAACAAAATTCAAAATTATGAACGCATAAACTAATCAGTGCTTGCCCAGCCTTGCAGTGAAGTTTTCTCCTTCTACATTACATGATTCTGATGATAAGGAGTTGGGTTACATTATGGTGGAATTGTGTGCTTTAAGAAAATAATATTAACTGAAAATAAATTTTTTGGAAGTTAATGTACATATTTTAAGTTATAAAAGTATAACATCCTGAACAGTACAGCCCTATAACTCTGATACTTTGACCACTGAAATTTAGAGACAGGAGAGAACTAATATTAGACTGAATTTTCAACACTTTGGATTCTCTGTGGAAACACGGTACGGAAGCACCCGTTGCCATAAACTGCCTTTCAGTTAGTTCTCTATTTTACAAAACATTTTTCTTGTCATTAAGTGTCTAAATTGAAAGATAATATAAAATGTTAAATTTAAATCATCTTCCGAAAATAAAATACCTTGCTTCAGTCTGAAGAAAGAATTCAGGTCTACTCTGTGCATTACAGAGTTTAAAAAACCACTTGAATGCTTTTTTTAAAATAAAAGATACCTTTCAATAAAACTGTCACCACATTAAAAAAATTAACTTTAATTTTAATCTTTAATTTAAACATATTGTAGTCTTTTATAAGTCTTTTTTGAAAAATATCCCATTTGCCCCCCCCCCAAAAAAATTCAATGATTGTCTATTTTTAAACAAAGCATTAACAGCCCTTCACACATATATGCGTTTTTCTTTTTAAAGGATATTTACCCTTTAAGGGGAGATTTCTAACCTTGTGACTCGGAAAATTCCATGCACGCAAAGTTATTTGTTTTTATTTTTCTGACATTCATTCTTGATCACATATTTTCCATGGCTTTATTGCATTTATTCCAATAAAGGCATTGTCTTAATAGTTCATTTTAAGACCTTGATTAATAGGAGGCAATCTGTGTAAATATAATATCAGTGTTGGCATTTTGGGATGAATTACAGAAACTGAGCAGAATGTTGTCTTGTGCCGTTTTGAATTTCTTTTCAAAATGTGTTGAACTACCAATATTTGGACAAATCTACCAAGTTTTAATGTAATCTAAGCATTAAGTGAACTTTCTCACCTGAGAAGGGTGTTCACTTACAATGTGTCCCGGGTCGAGATTGAAGAATTTCAGCCCCAAGATTATACATGCCAGAAAGTGGGAACCACACGCCCACTGTCTGGGACACACGGCCAGGGACACTAACAGTCTTCCAACCAGCTAATTTTAAAAGACCCAAGTAGCAATAGTTACCAGTTTTCTGTCTTTGCTCTCTAACAGTGGCATTAGCCCAATATAGAGGCATTATCCTGACAGCTGATGGTGAATTTTTCCCTTTATACCAGATCTGTAAGATTAAAAATTTTAAAAATGGGACTGTTGAAGTCTTTCCTTCCAGATCTGAGAACAGAAATGGCTCACCGGTAAAATAAAACGTTTCCTTGGAAGAGAAAAAAATAAATAAATAAATGTGCTCATACTTAATTTTTTTTCAAATACTTTGTAAACTTTTCATTTAAAATTTCAGATATGTTTAAAATTTACATGAATAAAACTAGGAGAAAAGAAATGACGGGAATATTTAGTATGAGATTTGTACAGTTTGTTTCACCAAAACTTGTAAATTAGACAGACCAGCTATATTTAATACCAAAGATTTTTTTTTTTTAAAGGAAAGTAAAGAAAAGAAATTTGGGGGTAGGGGAGCTGGCAAAGATGTATGCCCTAGAACAAAGAGGTACCAAAAGCTTTTGAAACTTGAAAGAATACATTCCCACCATCCCCCATCCAACAATTGATAGTTGTGAAATATCAGCCTGACAGTGACTGTGTTTGTTGTTTATTTTTTTTTTTGAAAGAGACAAAATAACTTATCCCAGACCGTGTTCTAATAAGTG
Source organism: Saccopteryx leptura (assembly GCF_036850995.1). NCBI lineage: Eukaryota > Metazoa > Chordata > Mammalia > Chiroptera > Emballonuridae > Saccopteryx > Saccopteryx leptura. The sequence continues at coordinate 51,911,082 of NC_089515.1, read as the reverse complement.
GTACTTATAAGACACGCTGCGACTGGCACCATTTTCGACATCCCAAAGGTCAGTTAGTTGCAAAAGGAACCAAGGAGACAAACCCATCAGCCAGCAGTAAATGGAGGTCTTTGTTTTGAAGTTGGGAGGAATGTATGTATCTGATCCCTACAGCCCCGCCGTTCCTGCAGATTTCTGGGCATAAGACAGATGGCAGTACAACCAAGCGAGAACTCCGACTTTCCCTCTCTCCCTCGGGTCTCACTCCCATTATCCACTTGTAAATTAACCTGTCAATTTATCAATCAACACCATCTTGATTCTCCCCCTGTTTGGCAGCCCAGCCTTGCCTCAAATTTGCCTCGTAAATAACTGGGAGCCCCGTGTTTGTTAGTATTGTGAATGAGTTTATTATCACCTTGATGGATGCTATGAATCACAAACGCTGCGGAGAGGCCGATAAGAGGAAAGTACAGGCGCACATTAACAGGGTTGAAACTATTTTCGAGATAAAAGATGGAGGAACTAGGATACCCAATCACTTAAATGGAAAAAGAGAAACACACCAAAAAAATTGTATTTTGTGAGTGTGTGTGAGTGTGTGTGTGCGCACGCACACGTGTGAGGGTTGAACCAGCCCTTAGTTCAAGTAAAAGAGAGAAATAACTCAAGTTCCACTTGGACTGCTGCAAAAAAATGTGTCTGCAAGACCACATTAGTGGACAGCAGCAGGGTGGCCCGGAGATCTTGTTGGACAAAATGCTGTATTTAATGGTCAAAGTGCAAATTTTAGGAAAGACCAGGCTCTATTCTAGACAACCACTCAGTCGGGTTTACTTTTTAAACGCTGCATAGAAACTTCAGAAAGAAGAAAACAACCATCTCAAGTCATACGTGAATTGTGTATTTACATATGCCTATTACAATTTTATCTGAATAATATAGGAAAACACAGCACTATCTAGTCAGTAAATGAGGCTATCTGGTCAACTTGACACATTAATAAACAACATGAAAATGCTAATTATTTTGTTCCCACCTGTTGTCCTTGAAATGTCTACTTATTTGGTAGGTAAAATTACGTTTAGTCATCTGAAGTTAGAGAAATTCTTTGACAGATGCCACATATTAATATAATAATGTTGAATTACAAAATATGTTATCTCCAATTGCTAATAGGTTTTCTTAACATGGTTATTCTTTAATATTTTAAAATATCATATTAATGTTAATCGGTGCTTTTACAAAATACATAATGTCATATTATGATGATTAAGACTAGTATTGTTACATTCAGTCAGATTAGACTTGCAAGGGCTACACTAAATATAAAACTATAGGTTTTAACATGTATGTAAGTTTTCTTTAAGCAATTTTCACTGTTTGTGGCAAATAAATATAAACATAAGACTAAACATTTTAGATTCATGTACATGTGTGTTTTTTTAAAGAAGTACATTTGATATTTTATTAAATGTATATTTCATTTACAACATAATTTGACTATTTCTTGCAAAGTTTCCAATTTGGTACATGGTTTGTGTTGGGAAACTTTCAATATATATTTCTCACTACAAACAACAGCCACATTACTTTTAAAGAAAATAGGAAGTTATGTGTAATAGTGTCATTGTGTGACACATTTATCATTTGTAGGTGATTTTAAAATACAAAGATTTTCTGACCACACTATTTAGGCAGAACTTCTTGAAAAATATTTCAAGGCCTGACCTATGGTTAAAGTTCTCAAACTTAGAAATCAAGGGGAAAAAAATCTATTAGTTGTCAAATGGAAAACACTTTGGCATAATTAAGGCATTGCATAAAAAAAAAAAAAAAAAAAAAAAGAATATTCCCCAAATGTTATTACACCAAATATGTCATCAGTAGAAATGTGATTTTAAAAAAATGGAACTATTTGCTGGAATGCAATTTAGAGATCCCGATAGGTTGTCCATTTTATTCCATTTATAATTAAGATAGTGTTTAAATCTGAAATGAATTCTATACAGGACAATAAGACAGACTCCCAACTCATTTTATCGTAAATTGTGTAATAAGCGATAAGGTAAAAAGTAGGGCTAAAATCCTGTCGGCAAAAAATGAAACACAGCGACCTCAATTGCCCTAATTCAGTCTGGCTTTTTCCCTCTTCTTCCTTTTCTTAAAGTCTCTTCATTTTCACTCTGTTCACATTACTAGCTTACACGTGAGTGCATTATTGGAAAAATCACAAAGCAAACCAGGGACACTTGGAAGGGGTGGGACCTGGGTCCCTTGGACAGCTGAAAAGGTATTCTCATTTCATTTGTTAGGAGTTGCAGAAATAGTTTTATGGCCAGGGAGGGACGATGACCTTTCTCTTTCAACAAGCTTGGTGGTTGGTCTTTTGATGGAGCAAGTAGAGGTTACAACATCTGGTAATTTGTGTTACTGAGCTTAGCAGAGGTCTTAACGATGTAAGCAGATTATTCTTGAAGAAGAACAAAAAAAAAAGAAAAATTCCGGAAGACTCAATGGACTATTTAAAATTATTAGGCAGTGCGTTCTAACACTTCAGACATCTTTTCCGATTGATTTTTCCCTTTAAAGTGATGCCTTCGAAGCAAAAAAAAAAAAAATTTGTAGATCTACTTCCTTCCAATTCCAGTGGACTGTTTTGGTGGTCCACATCTGTTTCATCCTTGACACTGGCCTCCTTTTTTCCATCACAGCAGAAATGATGACTTGGCTGATTAAGTTTTCTCCTTTGAGAACTTTCGGAATGCCAAGTAACAACAAACAAGCATTGGGAATCTTAAAGAAAAGGGGAAATGTGAAACAGAATATTGTAGCAAAAAAGCAAAACAAAACAAAACAAAAAAAAACAACAAAAACTGACCCACCCTATCCAGGATTCCAGGAAAAAAAAATAAAGATGCTACTAATTGGTCTCTGTGAGATCTTTCTCCTCGCATGCACCACTTTAAAATCACATCCGCCATTGTGTTTCCTTCTCTGATAAAAGTGATTTGCAGACCGTGTGATGTGTTAGGAGAAGTACTGATGCAGTTCACAGTGCAAGGCTCGTGAAGATCGTTAGCATTCCAAAAAATTTTTTTCCTTCAATTGGAGTAAGTCCGTAGATAAACGTTAAGTTGAATTTCCAAGATTCTCTGACTTAACTCTGGCTAAGAAATATGACTCGCTTTAAGCGTTTATCTCAAACTATTAGCCTGTCACAGCACAGAGTGCAAAGGATGGACTCAGACTGTCACACACCTGCGAAGCAGGGGGTCTGTGGACTGTCAGGTCAGTCACCCAGACAGGGAGCGCCTGTGGGCACAGGTTCGCGTGTTGTGTCGGCCTTGTGAAATTAACAAAGGGGTCGCACGGCATGTTGATGTCACTCTTCTGGTGCCCACACAGCCCTGGAGGGCAGGGCCTTGACAGAGGTCCCTGGTTCTTTAGGTCACAGGGCTTCACAGAGAGCAAAATGCAGTATCCTAAATAAAGAAAAGGAAGGGAGGGAGGGAGGGAGGGAGGGAAAGAAGGAAGAAGAAAAAGAAAAGAAAAGAAAAATTACCCTGGCAGGGTAGCTCAGCTGGTTAGAGTGTCATCACAATACGCCAAGGTGGTGGGTTCAATCCTGGTTAGGGCACATACAAGAATCAACCAATAAATATATACATAAATAAGTGGAACAAGAAATTGATGCTTCTTTCTCTCTCACTCTCTCCTTCCCTCTCTCTCCTGCTCCCTCTTTCCTCTAAAATCAATCAATAAAATTTTTTTTTTTTTTTAAAAAGGAAGAAATACCACAAGCATTTGGATACTTGAGTTAAGGGTTTATAGTGGAAAAGAACACCAAACAATTTCTACTCAATAAAAAATACCATGATCTTCGTAACCATACTCAGGCGAACAGCCATGTGTCAGTCCATAGTGTATCTCACACTAATGATAACGTCCCACGTCACCACATTTCTCCAAGGTGCTGGACTTTAAGGAACTGCAAGGAATAGGAGAGACATCTGTGACACATAGAGCATGATTCCAACTCAGATTACACTGGGGAACAAAATTTTTGTTGCATCCACAAAAAACACTTGTTCTTACCTAATTCAAGTGTGCCAATCATAAATCTGACATTAGTTTTTTGTCTGTAAGCTACAGTTTTCTTTGCACTTCAAGATTTTAAGTTTTCATCTTATTGTAAAATTTTCAACATTTAGTTTAACATAATGAAGTAGAATGTCCTCTTGGGCATCATCTTTGTGAAAATATAATAATTTATATAATGCAATAAATACACTAATGCACTAAAAGATATGATTGCATCAGAATTTGTCTACAGTTTCAGAATAGAACATATTAAAACAGTTTAATCATAAAACTTGCACAAAACTTATTTAAATTCTATGCAGGCAAAAATTTGCGTTTGTAGCTCTTGTGTTTGTGTGCTTGTTGAGGACAATCTCGTTTGATGCTCCAGCAGTAGTCTGCTCATCACTAACAGCTCCAAGATTTTCGGGAAACTTATCAAGGTTTTGACTGTTCAGGAAGTGAATCTTAACGCTCGTGTTACATCCAATGTCGTGGAAAGCCAACAGCATCCTTTGAACCAGAAGTTCATAGTTTTTGCATTTTTGTTGCCAAAGAAGTTCTTTGTAAATGCCACAAAAGACTGCCATGCTGCTTTCTCCTCCTTATTCATCTTCCAGGCAAATTCTCTGTCACGTATGAGGGTTCCAATTTGAGGTTCATCGAATATACCTGCTTTTATCTTCTTGAAAGACAAGCCAGGAAAAGCAGAAATAATATGTTGAAAGCATTCACTTTCTCTATTCAAAGCCTGAACAAACTGCTTCATTAAGCCAAGTTTGAGGTGAAGTGGGGGAATAATAATTCTGTCTCGATTAACTACAGGTTCATTCACATTATTTTGCATCCCTACTTCCAGAGCTTCACGTTTCGGCCACTCCTTCTGTGTCCAGTGTTTCTCCCGAGCTCGGCTGTCCCACAAACACAGAAAGCAAGGATACTTCGTGAAACCTCTCTGTTGTCTTAGCAGGAAATTTACCATTTTAAGATCCACACAAATGATCCAGTTATGCCCCTCATACTTCAGAAAGTCGAGGACAATTTTTATGTCATTATACTCTTCTCGCAAATGAGTTGAATAACCAATTGGAACTGCTGCATAAACATTACCATTGTGTAGGAGAACACATTTGTGACTCTGTTTAGAGCTGTCAAGAAATAGCTCCATTCTGTTGGACTGTAAGTGGTAACACCTAGCTGGCTGAGAAGACTACTAATATCATGACAGTAAACAAAGTGTTTGTCTTCGGAAAAAAAGTCCACAAAAATTTGTTCACGCTTCCTGAAATGGGATACTTTAGCTGACCAGTGAAGTACATTCTTTTCTTGAAGCCTGGAGGCTAATAACTCAGCTGCTTTCTTTGATAGGCCCAAATCTCTTACTAAGTCTTCAATTAGGGTTGGCTAAACTGCTGAGGGGTTAATGACTGCTTGGCATCAGAAGAAGACCCTTCAGATTCTACAACCATTTCCTCATGCATCTTATCAAAATATATTTGATCACCATGTTCACTTTCTTCGTCTTTAGAAGAAATAAAGCCATTGAAAACTGGAACCGGGAGTGTCTCAGAGTGTGGGATAGGTCGTATTGCTGAAGGAATATTAGGATATGCGATCATATGCTCTTTTTTCTTGCCAATGCCCTTTGTATGGATCAGACAGAAATAACAGTCACTGCTGTGGTCCTTAGGTTCACGTCAAACCATGGGAATAGCAAAAGGCATTTCTTTGTGTTTTCCTTTTGTCCAGTCACGAAGCTTTTCCTCACAATTATGACACACAATATGAGGAGCCCAATTCTTGTCTTGATAGCCAAGGGGAACTTGAAAATAGGCAATATATGCACGTGTCACAAATGATGAAATATTGCACCTTTGACATTGAAGTGTGTAATAGCCACATATATAACAGAAGGTGTCAGGACTATTCTTACATTTATGCCTACTCAAAGAAGCCATGATTCAATCTTAAAACAAAATAAGAGGGTGTTTTTATCAGATAATAATTTTTTTACATTTAATAACAACTACAATTATATAAAGGTGATATTTGTAAAACATTAATTGCCTTGTGGTTATGTTCAATCCAAGAGTCGTTGCCCTTAAACTCTAATTTAAAAACCAATGCATGCCATTAACTATAACAAAAAGAAATTAAAATTACCTAAAAACTAGAGCATGCACCAAAAAACGGATTTTAGATTTGGAATCAGCGATACAGATATATATAGAAACAGTTCTAAAACCTCACGCAACAGAAAATGGAAAAAAATTTGTTCCCCGGTGTTATTTTAAAGAATGCCATAGACTAGATATGTTTGCATTTTATATGACATTACCTTTAATTTGCTTGGCTACAGTCTAACTCGATCATGTCTGAACCATTTATAACTGAAGGTCCCATTAGCTAAGAAAGCTAAATGACCCAGGTCGTTTGAATTTGATCAGTTTTTTACCCAACACTGGATTGGAATGGCCACTGTTGGGAGTTAGCAGAAACCGTTGGCCACGCTATCTTCTCACTCCACCTCTCTAGGCAGCATAGCTTTTTAAAATTAACGGGGAGTCCCTGAGGTTTACTACTTTGTCCTCTCATCACTAAGAGTCATAATGCTTCAAATTGCCAAATCAGAGGCACCTTGAACATCTGGTACTTGCTTCTATACCACAATCTGGTACTTGCCAATGGCAAGTTCAGAGCAGCAATTATAAAGTTCTTTGCATGAAAAAAAATATTTATTTTCAGTTATAAGGGCAACTATATAATCAGAATATTGGCAGATAAGCAACTGAAAAAACAAAAACAAAAAAAAACCCCACCAAAACATTCAGAGAAACTGATGGAATCCCAAAGCTGTTGCCTCCTGCAATCTGGTCTGGCTACGTTCTGCATACAAACTCCTGCTCACTCATCAAACTCAAATGTTCACCTTGCTTGGATGGATTATATACTTGGGGGTATTAAAATTTGGAGTCCCTCTTCATCTTAATGGCTGATAGAGTTCTCATTTTATTTTATTTTTATCTCTTGATTTTTACTGAGAGACAGGGAGAGAGAGACAGGAATGTTGGTCTTTTCTTGCATGTGCCCTGACTGGGGACCAAACAGGCGACCTCTATGCTTCGGGACAATGCTCTAACCAATCAAGCTATCCAGCCAGGGCCTGATAGATGTCTCAGTTGGCAGAGGGTCTCTGCTTCACTCACGGAGGCAGACAAGAAAGCAGCCCTGTCGCCAACTTGTGATCCGATCAATTGTGCCCAACCAACATCGTGGGATTCAATCATAGGATTTACTTATTTATTTTTCTTCCTTGAACCATTCATGTGGTTTCCCCTACTCTCTGTCCATGTCAGTTTCGTCAAATAAGATAGGGAGGACGGCCTAAGGAAGGTCTCACCGCCCAGGACTCGACCATCTTTGATCGATTTCTCTCCTTGGCTCTAACTAGAGCTGGTTATATCATTTCCACATCCCCTTACTGTTTGCTTTCATTCTGAAACAACCTGGCTACTTCTAGCCTAAGAAAACCACTTCTAAATAACTCTCTTAACCACGTCCCTGTAGTTCTTTTTTTTTTTCTTTTTTTTTTTTTTTTGTATTTTTCTGAAGCTGGAAACAGGGAGAGACAGTCAGACAGACTCCCGCATGCGCCCGACCGGGATCCACCCGGCACGCCCACCAGGGGCGACGCTCTGCCCACCAGGGGGCGATGCTCTGCCCCTCCAGGGCGTTGCTCTGCCACGACCAGAGCCACTCTAGCGCCTGGGGCAGAGGCCAAGGAGCCATCGCCAGCGCCCAGGCCATCTTTGCTCCAATGGAGCCCTGGCTGCGGGAGGGGAAGAGAGAGACAGAGAGGAAGGAGAGGGGGAGGGGTGGAGAAGCAAATGGGTGCTTCTCCTGTGTGCCCTGGCCGGGAATCGAACCTGGGTCCCCTGCACGCCAGGCCGACACTCTACCGCTGAGCCAACCGGGCCAACCGGCCAGGGCCGTCCCTATAGTTCTTACAGGACCAACATAACCGTTTCGATTCCTTCGTCCTCCTGGTCCAAGCCTTCAGCTTGGAATCCGAATCCGAATCATGAAGGCTGTTGTAACCTGGTGCTCCCTATCATTTCAGGCCTCTCTCCCGACTTCTCTAGTGGGAAGGTCATACATAGCGTGGAAAAGGCACCAGATTTAGACTCAGGAAACCCAAATGTGCATCCTCCCCCCTCCCACCCCCGGTCTGTCAAAAAGCCATTCTGTTCCACTGGGAAACTCACGTAGCCTCTGAACATTACTTTCCACAAATCCAAGGTTGAGAATTAGGCCAGATGTGGACCAGATGTGGAGTTCACTCCAAACAACTTACTTCACTCTTCTGTTTGATCTGGGTGGTTCTGTGGTCATCTCGCCTATGCACCCACATATCATCTGTAAAAAAAAAAAAAGGTCATGATCCCAGCACACCATATTGCTGGGGGGTTGAATTAGGTCATCTATGCCAAAGCTCCAGGGTGGGGCTTTGTCCACAAGAGATTCTCAATAAAACTCAGTTAAATCTCAGGCTGAGTCGCTTGACTACATCCATCCCCTGGGTCCGGTTGTGGAGATGGTCACAAATGAGCCCTGTCATTGTTCACCTCTGGACTTCTGCTCCCATGTCTTGTAAGACCACTCTCCCTTCCTCCTCTGCCCAGGGAAACCCTCCTCACTCCTCAAGACCAGTGCTGAATGTACTCTCTCTCTATCAATCGTTTCCCAAGTTCCTGACCAGGCAGTGCCCTCCAACATTGGGCAGAATGACAGGGATAATAACTCCGTTGGATTGAGGGTATTCATGCCCGACGGAATTTGCGACTGACCTCGGGAGCCAACAGGCTCAGGTAAGATCTCAGATGGGAAACTGAGATTACTGCATTCCCACCCTACTACACTGTTCTCGTGGTACTGTGTTGATAAGGGATGCATCTTTATACATGTAGATTTCCCCCCTTGAACATCATGAGAACGCTTCTTTTTTTTCCCAATCTACCTGGCACGCCCACCAGGAGGCGATGCTCTGCCCACCAGGGGGCGACGCTCTGCCCACCAGGTGGCGATGCTCTGCCTCTCTGGGGCGTCGCTCTGCCGCGACCAGAGCCACTCTAGCGCCTGGGGCAGAGGCCAAGGAGCCATCCCCAGCGCCCGGGCCATCTTTGCTCCAATGGAGCCTTGGCTGCGGGAGGGGAAGAGAGAGAGACAGAGAGGAAGGAGAGGGGGAGGGGTGGAGAAGCAGATGGGCGCTTCTCCTGTGTGCCCTGGCCAGGAATCAAACCCCGGACTTCTGCACACCAGACTGACACTCTACCACTGAGCCAACCGGCCAGGGCCGAGAACGCTTCTAATGCTCTGATTTGATTGGTGGGGAAAAGTGAAGCTTAGGTGGGTTGTGTGATTTGCTTATGATCACACCGCTAATAAGCAGTGAAGGCAGGACTTAAATAATGGTGGCCAGACCATCATTTCTACGTTTCCTTCCATTAGAATTAGAGCTTCCCATGTATAATCTCCACCGGAAGACTGGACATTATACAGGATTCAACGCAACAAACCCCTTAGTGAGTTCTTGTGTGGCAGACACTGCTTGATGTTGGAGGACCCTGTTAGGTGAGTAAAATGAACTCGCTTCCCATGCTCAGGGAGCAAACTTTCAGGGACACGGAGGTCAGTTTCCACGGGAGAAGCTCCAAGCTTTGCCGAGGTCCTTCCGTGATGAGAGCAATAGTTTCTACATAAAACAGAGAAGTGTTACAAATTGAAATCGGTTAGTCCAAACAATTTCAGACCATGAGTTGCAAAAACCTGATGGAGCCGTCCTCTCAAGAGAATAAACTTGGCAGTGAGATACCACCCACCATGAACCAATATAATTATCCAGATCGCTGGGCTGGGAAAAAATACTGGTGGGTGGCAGAATGTATGAAGCAACTCTCATCAAGGGTATGGTGAGCTTTGGCAGGCCTGCATCTTACCCCAGGGACTGCGAGTGCCAATGCAAGGCGTGGAAGAGATTCCCACCCACCATGCCAGCTAGCAAAGCAGCCACGGGGCAGCGGGGCCGTGCAGGGCTGGGCTGTTTCTCCCTTTTCCCTTTGTCCCGTCCACTCTTTACCTCAGAGCAATAGGTCAACACACTCAGAGGCCAGGGGAGGTCATGACATTGACCACCAGAGAGGGCTCAGTGTGTGGACTCTGATTCCTCAGCGAGTGGAAATCTCCCGTGTTCCAAACTCCAAACCACAGCTGGAACTGGGTAAACGGGGAGTAATTCTGAAAACTTTCTGGAAAAAAAAAAATGTATATTTTTATATATTGTGTGTCTTTGTGGATAATCGAGATCACATAATGAAATCTAGCTTTTATAGAATGTTTATCGGATACCGTGCAATCGGATGTCACTTATTAAACACCATGCCACAACCCCTCACTTTCTTTATTTAGAAATTAAGGTCAATGGGGTGGCACATTGAGCTACCCAATTAAAAACTTAATGGATTTGTTTTGTTTTGGTTTTTAACCACAAGGCACTTGGTTAGTCTTTAAAAGGGAAATACATCCCTGGCCAAAGACCCAGTGCGTAGAGCAGGGGTCCCCAAACTATGGCCCGCGGACCGCATGCGGCCACCTGAGGCCATTTATCCGCCCCCCCCCCCCCCCCCCCCCCCCCGCTGCACACCTGGAAGGGGCACCTCTTTCATTGGTGGTCAGTGAGAGGAGCATAGTTCCCATTGAAATACTGGTCAGTTTGTTGATTTAAATTTACTTGTTCTCTATTTTAAATATTGTATTCGTTCCCATTTTGTTTTTTTACTTTAAAATAAGATCTGTGCAGTGTGCATAGGGATTTGTTCATAGTTTTTTTATAGTCCGGCCCTCCAACGGTCTGAGGGACAGTGAACTGGCCCCCTGTGTAAAAAGTTTGGGGACCCCTGGCGTAGAGGGTCATCCCTGAGCACGGAGGTCGCCAGTTCAATCCTGGGGTCACCAGCTCAGCCCCTAAGGTCACCAGTTCAAACCTCAGTCAGGCCGCATATGAGAAGCAATCAGTGGCCCAACGAAGTGGAACAACAAATTGATGCTTCTCTCTCTAAAAAAATAAAAGAAGGAAACCACCCATTTTTAATAGAAACTAGATCATTGCTTCAATAACTCATGGCAAAGGTTCGCCTGACTTCTGCGCTCTGGAAATGCCCGGTTGCTGTCCTTGGCTCCTGAGTGGAGCAGACGCATCCAGTTGACCGTTTCGGTTGCTTGGTGTTCAAAAGCAGGAGCGCCTTCCGAGGTCTGACTCATACCTCATAGTCTCCCTGCGGAGCTCAGGGCACACCCACACGCACAGCATCCCCACAAACACCACATGCCTCAGCACACGTTAAAATTAGATTTTTCCTACCAAGAGAGCAGGGCTGTGGGACACGCCGCTCCGCTCCTCGCTTCTATAAATGTAGCAGCAAAGCACGGGCTTCTTCGGTCGGTGTCAGAAATACAACGCCAGCTCCTTTCGCTACCTCCTGTGTTTTTCTTCATGACTCGTTCCTCATTCTGTCTTTCATTATGAAAATGAAATCCTCTGTTTCAGTCAGAAAACATGGGTCTTGGGCCCTGGGCTGGTTGGTTCAGTGACAGAGTGTTGGCCCAGCATGTGGATGTCCTGAGTTTGATTCCCAGTCAGGAGTCAAACGCAGAGAAGTGACTATCTGCTTCCACCCCTCCTTTTTCTCTCTCTCCCTCTCTCTCTCTCTTCCCCTCCCACAGCCATGGCTTGGTTGGTTCAAGTACATTGGCCTCAGGTGCTGAGGATGGCTCTGTGGAGCCCCTGTCTCAGTCTCTAAAAGTAGCTTGGTTGTAAACATCGGCCCCAGATGGGCAGAGCCTTGGCCCCAGATGGGGGTTGCTGGGTGGATCCCGGTTGGGGCGCATGAGGGAGTCTGTCTCTTTATCTTCCCTCTTATTACGTGGAAAAGAAGAAAAAAAAATGTGGGTTCTAAATCTCCATCCAAAATTTGACTCTAATACTCATCGAGGACTTGTTCCTATTTCTGTCTGTCCAGACCAAGATGGCGTTCTGCTTGTTGATCTTATTGATGTCCTCAAGCACCGATATGTAGGGTCTTGAGCTGGACTGACTGTGCTTCTGGGAAAGGAGCAAGATGAGTCTGTTTCACTCCAAAATTCCTTTTCTATACAACTCAGATACCCAAATTACCGAAAGTGGAACTTTTCTATTTCTTCAACTTTATTTTCTATTATTTAAATAGCTGTGTTAGGAGCAAAGCTTCCTCTTTTTGGCATTTTTCTATATTCACTTCTGAGGACACCCAAAGCTTCAAGTCCTAGGGCCACGATGGGGTCGGGGTTCGTTCACTGATCCTCAGAGTTTGCCCATTCTTTCCAACAAGAACACAAAGTGATTGGTCCCGCTAAGGAGGGGAGGTCCATGAAAAGCTCATGATGACACCTGGTGGGAATGTTTCGAGGGGGTTTCCCGTGATAAAGACCAGGAGGGAAATTCCATATAAGGTTACGGTATTGGAAGCATAACTTTTCAATGGAATCTTCACCAGGCCCCAGGGCAGACGTTTCTCATCTGCAAATCCTGTTACTATTAGATTTCTGAGGCCTGTTAAGAACAGCTTGGGGAATTTCTGTATCAGGGGTAGCCAGCGCTCGACTTTAAGTCAATTAAACTAAGTCTGCCAAAGCCATTCTTGATGCTCGCTGCCAAATCTTGCCTGGGAACAAGTAACCTTGACTTTCTCTCTGCAGAGCAGGGGTGGAGTGCTGTTGCTTCAACAACAACAGAAACAACTCGGCTTTTGTTTGAATAAGTCCACGGATGATTCCCTTTCCAACCAGGGATGCACCTGCAAAGGAGTGGAACACCGTGTGCCCCAGGTCCTCACTCACCCAGGTTGGAGGATAGCTCAGCGGCCTGTGAGCAATGAGTACCCGGATGATTCCCTTTCCAACCAGGGATGCACCTGCAAAGGAGTGGAACACCATGGGCCCCAGGTCCTCACTCACGCAGGTTGGAGGATAGCTCAGCGGCCTGTGAGCAATGAGTACCCGGATGATTCCCTTTCCAACCAGGGATGCACCTGCAAAGGAGTGGAACACCGTGGGCCCCAGGTCCTCAGTCACGCAGGTTGGAGGATCGCTCAGCGACCTACGAGCAACGCTGTGAACCATTTGCATTCGGTACCTTCACTGCTGACTTGCAAATGGTTCGGGGAAAATAATAGGCCGGTGAGTATTTTCTGTGCGGCCCCTAAAAGCCAGATCAGCTGATACCAGATCAATATCGAGAGCACAGGCAACGACCACAGGTTGAAGTTCAATACTGATGCAGACTTCACTAAATACAAAGTGAGGAGATGTAACCCGTCCTTCCTCCTTCTCCACTTTATTCTAAATCCGCGCTGGCCTCCTACCCCATCCCACCCGAGTTCCTTTCTTTTGGTCTCAGGATGATCCATTTGATGGTAATTTTGGAAAACTGTCTGTCGCATTTATTTGGTGATGTGTGAACTTACCACGTCTGGCCTGTCTTGGTCACAGTAACTGCTTATGTGAAGAGTCACCTTGGACTTGATGCTGGCATACAGTTTATTGTCAGCCACGGTCCCCCCGGGGGGTAGGGGTTTCCAGTGAGTGGCGAGCCGTTGTTTCACTTGAGGGAATGGGAAGAAAGAGGGCTTTTCTCCACCTCTGTAAACAAGATTGCCTCAGTTTCCTCCTCTATAACTCACGACAATTACCAGAGTCATCGTTAATAATAAATAAATGACACCACTACAACCACTATGACCACACTAGTACCTCCACCACCACTCCTTACAAAAAAAAAAGAAAAAAGAGGCCCTGGCTGGTTGGCTCAATGGTAGAGCATTGGCCCAGCGTGTAAAAGTCCCAGGTTCGATTCCTGGCCACGGCACACAGGAGAAGCGCCCATCTGTTTCTCCACCCTTCCCCATCTCCTTTCTCTCTGTCTCTCTCTTCCCCTCCCACAGCCGAGGCTCCATTGGAGCAAAGTTGGCCCGGGCGCTGAGGATGGCTCCATGGCCTTTGCCTGAGGGCGCTAGAATGGCTCCAGTTGCAACGTAGCAATGCCCCAGATGGGCAGAGCATCGCCCCCTGGTGGGTGTGTCGGGTGGATCTTGGTTGGACACATACGGGAGTCTGTCTCTCTGCCTTTCTGCTTCTCACTTCAGAAAAAAAAAAAATACAAAAGAAATAAAATAATACACCTAGGTGAGTATTAAATGACATATTAAATGATAGAACACACAGACAGTGCTGGACTCAGAATGAACACAAAACTATTTGGGCCACTTCTTTCCAAAAGGTAAAATTCCAAGCATCACTCCAAACCAATGGTGTGTGTGAAGGCATGGTGTCATCGGACATAGTTGAGCGGTTTCCTTGGGCTTCTGAAAGACATTCGGACAATTTTAGACAGATGTAAACTTCCCAGTTCAAAAGTTGCTGTAGGTGTGAACTCGGCTCTGCTAGGAAGTGGGTTCTTTCTGCCGATGGAGAGTTGTTCTTTCAAGAAAAACAAACGCTTTTTTTTTTTTTTTTTGGTCCCCTTTGGAAATGGCCCAGAGCGGCCCCAAATGATGCAAGATCACAAAGCTGGCACCAGGAGCTATGGGCTGGTCTTTGATGAAATCTGCCGCTCTTTGTATCAATAAATGTGGCCGGGTAAGCAGCAAGGACGGCTGACCTGCTTGCGTTCGGGGACGGTGTTCAGAGCCATGTCGAACAGGTTGAATAGTCCAAGCGAAGGCAGGACTGTCTCACAAGAAATGGACTGTGGGTGCGATAACACAAGGTGTGTTGTTCCTAAAGCGACTGCAGAGAAACTATTTTTTTGAGAGAACTGGTTGACTTCTTTTCAGAAGATGCCAGACAGTTGGAGTCAGTGGAGTAAAGGGAAGACAAAAGGAAGAAGAAAATGGATCTGAGAAGCCTGCACGTTCACCAAGCAACTCAAACCCTTCCGCCTTTTCTGGAAGCGGAGGGATTTAATGAGCACGCCTCCAAGGTAACCCCCTGAGCACTGGCTCACAGCTGCAAGGTCACCATATCCAAAGAGCCGGACCCTAAAGACGGAGATGATTAGGAGGTGGTTTTGTTCCCAAGGAACATTCGTTCCAAAGACACTCATGGGACAAGCACCGATTGAATGGCTCCCGTTGGACAGACATGGCCATGTTTAGGTTACCGATGAGATGGTGTTCTTGTCTTCAAAGATCACCGTCTATCAGGAGAAACAGGGGTGCAGACAATCTTTTTCTTTTTTTTTTTTTTCCGTGAGAGGAGGGGAGGCAGAGATAGACTCCCACATGTGCCTTGGCAGGGATCCATCAGGCAAGCCCAGTAGGGGGCGATGCTCTGCCCTTCTGGGGCCCTAGCTCCATTGCAACCGGAGTCATTTTTAGCAGCTGAGGTTGAGGCATGGTGCCATCCTCAGCACCTGGGGCCAACTTGCTCCAATCGAGCCATGGCTGCAGGAGGGGAGGAGAAGAGAGAGATATATAGAGAGAAGCAAGAGGGAAGGGATGGAGAAGCAGATGGGTGCTTCTCCTGTGTGCCCTGACTGGAAATCGAACCTGAGACATCCTCACACCGGGCCAGTACTCTACCACTGAGCCAACCAGTCAGGGCCCCAGACAATAATTAAATAAAATCTAATCAAACATGCATATATTCTTATATGGTTTCTTCTGGTGTTTTTCTTCTAAAACATAAATATTAGACTCCCAAGAGTGTGTCTGACCGTTGGTTGACAAAAGGAAGTTTGCAGGTGATAAGTAGGCAATCATTACGTTACCACATTCAGAAGAGTGTTTTGGCTCCAAAGAGAAGCCAACTTTTACATATGTCTTGTTACAGTAAAGACACATTTCCTCACTCCTCTCGGAAAGCACTGAGTTCTACAAGGAATCCTGGTTCAAAAGGATCAGATTCAATACAAAACTTTTAAAATAATTCTTTGCATTTATTGCTTTTAGAGAGAGAGTAAGGAGGGAGGGGAGGGAGACAGAGATTGATTCGTTGTTCCACTTATCCATGCATTCATGGGTTGATTCTTGTATGTGCCCTGACCAGGGATTGAACCCACAACCTTGGTGTATCTGGATAACACTCCAGCCCACTGAGCACCCGGCCTGGGCTCAGTGGAAAATTTTCAAGCAGAAAAACAGAGGTGTATTTTGAAAAAACACACACCATCCTGGAACTTGGAAGGTATGCTCGCATGTTACTCCAGGATCTGATCTGTGTTTTTCAAAGTTCTAGAGAAGAACCCTGAGGGTTGAAGAATTCTGCATGAACCCGGAAAGTACCTTGAACTGTCCTAACAGATGGACCCAGTGCCCTCCACCAACAGGCTCGGCGGCTCTCTGACTATTGGATATTTTATCACGATGTCTTCCCCACCAGAACAGCCCCAGCGCCCCCGTAATGAGAAGACACACATTGGCCCAAGAATCTTTTATTCATCATTCAGATGCTTACCAAGTGTGGTCCATCACCAAATCGATTGTATCATTGCTAATTGTAGTAAAAAAAAAACAAAACTAGGGCTAGGGCTGGGAGAACAGTTCTCAAAGAGCCAAGTCATTTGAAAATCAGGGTCCACAGCTGCGTGTTGGAGCGCCTCCAATTCAGGTCCCTCGCATTCTAGGTGAGCAGCCTTCGCTGGTAGACCCTCTTATTGTGAGTTTCTGTGGACTTCAAGGCTAGCTGCCTCTTCACTTGGAGAATCTGCACACCCTTTCATTTCTTTTCCCAACCTAATGAAAATCAAACAAAACCCAGAAGGCTCCTAAGTGCTGATGGATAGATACACTGTCCCGGGAGAGGGTGGGGGCTTCTCATCCTGTCCCGCCCCTCGCCCCTCGCACAGCACAGGGGATACATGTGTGATGATCCCTTTCTTGGGCATCTACAGCAAACTCTTTATTTTGATGTTTTTTTTTTTTTTTTTTTTTGACAAGAGAACACAAGGAAAATTGCATCTTTCATTTTCGAATAATGCTAGAAGGTTTCTCTGTACATCCCTCCAACGGGAGCCAATCACAGCCCCCGCCAGCAACAAGAAAACCAGTGATCTGGGGACAGTTAATGCTGCCGTGTTGGCCCTGGGAGAAGGGGGACGCTTTTCATTCTCGCATAGTTGGCCACCGCCATAGAGCTGGCCGACATAATGGACTTTCACAAGGAGTTCTGAAGCAATTGGCAATTAAGTGGTTTGAAGGGGTCCTTCTGGGCTGCTGTGAAAAGCTTCAGGTGTGAAACGCTTGTTTTCAAGAGCACTGAACAAAATGTGTGGTTGCTTTCAGCGCACACGCACCCCTTGTCCTTCCGGAGGAAAGGGGGGCGCCCGGGGAGGGGGAGAGAGGGAGGGAGCAAGGACACTCAAGAGCAATTTGCTATTCAACGTCTGAATGGCGGGCGCTTTCTTCCCCCACCCCACCCCACCCCACCCCCCACCATCCTTGGGCGGCTGGTGAAGGGGGCAGATTGCAATGGCACAAACAGCTCCGCGCACAATGGTGGATCAAGAGAGAGGCAGGGAGAATGAGGCCGGGGAGAATGACCGCCTGAATGCAGGGAAGCCAGCTTGATTGTTAATTGTGGGTAAATGTGTTGCAAGTGTGAAAAGGGTTCATGGGCTACTTTAAAGCTATACCCAAGCAGTAAGTAGAGGAGGAGGGAAGTAAGGGGGGTGGTCGCGACCCTTTTTAAGAACTATAGTCGTGCATCTGGCCCACTTGAGAAAGTAAATTGAGAACTGTTCAAAAAAAAAAAAAGGTAATCAAGTGTGTGTGTGTGTGTGTGTGTGTGTGTGTGTGTGTGTGTGTGTTCAAATCCCTGCACACTCTCTCGAGGGGGAAGAATGTATCTGGCAAGTCCCACGCACACACAATGTGGACTTTGAAGCCCACACTGTCCCCTTTGGAGTCTTCGTCAATAGGACCGAGATTGTATGCAATAAGGATGCCACCGCCTAGATAAATATTTAAAATATGACTTTTTCCCAGAGAATGCAGCCCCTCTCTGTTCTAGGATAAAATGTATTTGCGGTGAAAGTAGCACGAGGGGCAAGGGGACTTCAAACAGGCCGCATGAAGGACATTGTTCCCTTCGTTCTGTTTCATGTCCCTTTTCCTGGTCTGACCTTTACTTCCAACGTATTGATTTTTTTCCTCACCCAGCCTTGCTTTGCAGAAAAAAAAAAAGGGAGGAGGGGGAGGTATCGAGCCTTTGAGTTGCTTACATATCACTATTGTACATGCACCCTTAAAGGTGAAGGAGTCCCTTCCAGGAGATGACGGCCTGACTGACAATGTGATTAGGATTGTGTGAGGACTTTTCTTTTGAAATGTAGGAGGCCACGTGTAGCGAGCGATCCAGGGAAAAGAGACAGAAACCGACTCAGATCCGGTTGTCTTTTAAGACGTCGCTCAAAGGGTTCTGGTTCTGCTCGGAGCCACGGCTTCTCAGATCAGGTTATCCGCTCCGTAAAACTTAATCTGGTCCATCCAGACTGGCATGCTCTCTAATTTTCTGATGATCACTCTTCCAAATATATACTTGTTTGCTCAACACGTAATTAATATCAGAGGGCTCTGATAATAGGTTGGTTTTTCTATTCTTCAGTATTCTGGTTTTCAGCAGGGACGGGGGGGGGGGCATTCTTAAAATAGAATTGCACCAGTCGCCATGCTATGGAAGGCTGCACTTAGGGCTCACCCCATTATAACATGTAATCACTGATGTAGAAGGATGGTAAAGCAGTTAAAAACTGGGTCTTCCCTTCCCCTGGTCCCAAGAAGCCTATTAGAATCATTTTGAGATGTTAAAGCGTTCTAGAAATTTCTTGGCAGATGCTACCCGGTCTGTTTCGTGGCTGGATGAAAGCTACAAGAAGGGGAAGGAAGTGACTCATCTTCCTTTTGTCCCAAATGGTGTGATGACCGTGTCAGGACCGGGACCATCATGTTCTGCGGTCTATGAATGGTGCCCCAAAACATATTGTGCAGAAGACTTTTTTTTTTTTTTTTAATCTGAGGTCTTAGAAGAGACCAAGTCAGGCATTTTTCACAGATTGCCTTCATCTGACTCATCATCCCAAACATGTTGGGTGCGTTGCTCGTGTCTAAATTCTCGAACACACCCTGCGGCCCGCTTACGGTACTGTTGTATTTGTCCCACCTTGCTGGTTGGTCCCACTTTAGGCCCGTTGATCAGAGCAGCCCCCTCTGACCCCTTCCTCTCCGTGGTCCCACCCCCAGAAACTTGCACGGGGCTGGCACGTAATAAGATCGTTATAAAAGCTGGAACACACTGGTAGTTGTCAGAGGGGACGGGGTGGGAGATGGGATGAAACAAGGTAAAGAGATGAGCCAAAGACCACGTATATGTAATAGGCGGACGCAGACAACAGCGTGGTGATGGCCGGAAGGAAAGGGGGTGGGGGTGGGGGAGGGGAGAGGGAGGGGGAGGGGGGCAAAGGGGGGGACATGGGGACAGAAAGACACTTTGCTCGGGGTGAGGGGCGCACGATGCAGTGGGAAAATTGACGATGCTTTGTTGAGTTGTACATTCGAAACCTGTATGGTTTTGAGAATGAGTGTCACCCCCAAAAATTCAATTAAAAAAAAAAATACAGGCCCTGGCCGGTTGGCTCAGTGGTAGAGCGTCGGCCCGGCATGCGGAAGTCCCGGGTTTGATTCCCGGCCAGGGCACACAGGAGAGGCGCCCATCTGCTTCTCCACCCCTCCCCCTCTCCTTCCTCTCTGTCTCTCTCTTCCCCTCCCGCAGCCGAGGCTCCATTGGAGCAAAAGATGGTCCGGGCGCTGGGGATGGCTCCTTGGCCACTGACCCAGGCGCTAGAATGGCTCTGGTCGCGACAGAGCGACGCCCCAAATGGACAGAGCATCGCCCCCTGGTGGTCGTGCCGGGTGGATCCCGGTCGGGCGCATGCGGGAGTCTGTCTGACTGCCTCCCCGTTTCCAGCTTCAGAAAAATACAAAAAAAAAAAAAAAAAAAAATGGCGGACAGAAATTGATGGTTATCAGAGAGGCAGGGGTGGAGGGCGGATGAACAAGATGAAGGGGAATAGAGTCAATAAGATTGTGCTAAGTTTGGAGAAGGACAGATGAGTACTAGATTTAATGTGTTGTTCACATTGTAAGGTAAATAAAATGTCGAATCACTATACTGTACACCTAACACTTATATAATATTATGTATCAACAAGACTTAGATTTTAAGCATTGAATAACTATAAATAAAGCGGTAGTTTAAAAAAAAACCAAAGCTGGCGAACAGAAGAGATGAACCAGAAAAGTGAAGACCCCGGTGGAATTTAAGTCCCCACGCTTTGAGGAGTGAGTATCTATTAACCAAAAACTGTTGCCGCAAATCCCCAAACTAAAAAGATTTAAAACCAACCCATTCTTCACAGCTGTTACCGATTCAGCCTTTTTTTTTTTTTTTTTTTGAGTCAAAATGGAAGAGAAAAATAAATGAAGCTTTTCTTTCCCTGCCACCTTCCACCGTAGACCCCAATTCCCTCCAACACATCCTAGGGGAAAGAGATACTAGAACTCCATCCTGGGAATTCAATTTGTTTGGGGAAATTGTACAAAACACGAGAGTTAGAATATTGCCCGGAGTGGAGGCAGAGTCTCTGTGGAAAGAATTCCTCTAAGGATGTTAAGACACTTTCTAAATAGTTTTCTTATTTCAATGGTGCACCTGCTTTTCTACCATAATACCAGCTCATGTGTCTTTTACTTGTCTTTGTTTAGGTAATTACTAAAGTTTACAAATACTTCTTAAAATATAATTGCGGTAGATTTGCCAAGAAAGTAACACAAGCTTTATGCGACAGTTTTTGAGTTGTGTTGTATACATAGAACTGTTAGTTAAAAAACATTTTTTTTTTTTATTTTTAGAGAGAGGAGGGCAGAGAGAGAGAGAGAAACATCGATTTGTTGTTCCACTTATTTATGTATTCATTGGTTGATTCTTGTCTGTGCCCTGACCGGGGATTGAACCCTCAACCTTGCTATATCAGAATGATGCTGTATTCAACTGAGCTATGAGTTTTAAATCATTATTACTTACTCAGTAACAAAACTGTACATGTCAAAAATATACCAGTGTATATTTTCCTGACTTTGCAATGACAATTTCTCTTTTACTTCCCACAATCTTTTCAGTAGTGTGCTCCCTCACAGCTGAGTAGAGGCAACCATGACATATTATTAGGCTACAGGAATGTAAGTCCGGCGTGGCTACCCAGCCCATTGGTCTTAGTGTCTGTGCCCGGCTACCTTTCCTCATCCCCGTGGGTGCCACATCCCTCCTCTTTGTTAGTATCTTTGCAAGTCCTACGTCTTTGCTCCTTATCAACACCTACGTAGCAAATCAAAGATCACCTACCACTGTGGCCAGCACGCGGAGCACCACGCGTGACCTAGCTGAGCGTCAGTTTCCTTGTGTAGTAAATGGGTATGGTAAGAGTGTCAGCTACGTAGGATGCCCGCGGAGGTTGCAAAAGGTAATTCCCACCAAGTGTTCAGCACAGAGGTAGGTGCTCGATACCTGTTAGCTATTTATAGGTTCACCGTCTCAGCCAAGCTGACAGTTCCAACATTTCCTCTGCGGCCTTCGGAACTCCGCAAAGGCAAGTTGCCCGTTTTAACATTCACGTAGAATTGAGTTTTCCATTCGCCTGCCACACAGGAGATTCAAGAAACGGAAAATCCATTCAGAAGAGTGCATTAGCAGAACCAATATTTTTAAACGCCAACTCGACTATCAAAGGGCTTTCACACTCAAGTCTCAGGAAAGGGGAGGATGCCGCGTCCACTCCCACGGGCCTTTGAGCCCCAGCATGAGGACTTTGAAGCCCAGAACAAAGGCTTAGCGGAGGCCGGCCGGCCGCCTGTACCTTCCCAGGTGTGTGGCCACCCAGGAACAGACACTTTACATATCACACTTACTGCTGCATTTTCTTATCTCTGAAGGCGGTTAAATGTGCCAGGAAATTCTTTCTTTTTACCATCCTTTTATTTCAATGCATAATCAGAATAGTTACCAGGGAAGAGCTAGTGGGGGGAGGGGTGGCAGAGAGAAATAGTTTCAGGGAGTGGAATCTTCTCTTGATCTAAGAGCTGCTTTATAGAGCTCTGAAAGTTATTTTATCCTCGGTGTAAAAGTGCATGAGTCTATTATTTGTGAATTAATAAGCTGTAAAAAGCAACAGTAGGTTGAAAAAGATACACACCTGTGCCATCATCACCAGTCTGGAGTCCAATCCTGAGAATTGAATTCAAGGAACTTAAAAGGTGGAGAAGAGTTTCCCCAACTTTATTCACGTTTTGTCCTTGACACTCTGCCTTTTCTCTTTATCTATTCTGTTGTCTCTAATTTAAAAATATCTCTAATTGGTTCTAGAGAGAAAGAGAGAAACATTGACTTCCAATGTTTTATTTATTATGTTCCAATTATTTATGCATTCATTAGTTGTTCCTTGAAGGAGCCCTGACTGGGGGTCAAACCCATAACCTCGGCTTATTGGGATGATGCTCTAACCAACTGCACACCCAACCAGAGCTATAGTCTCTAATTTAAATGACATCCATGTCCTTCCTTTCAGTCCCAACCTCTCCTCCAAACCCCAATCCCTATTTCCAACTGCCTTCCATATGGCGAACCTTGAAATACATCAACCTCTTTTTTTTCCCTTACATTCCCTTCATGATCAAAGCACTTGGTCTTTATTTAATTCTAGACAACTCATTTGTCTTAGAAGTGTCCACTTGCCCTTCGTATGTTTTCACTCATTGCCCCAACTGTCACAGGTGGCTTGAAACAACATGATAGCCAGAAAGAAGTCAGGAGAGCCCTGGTCGGGTAGCTCCGTTGGTTAGAGCATTGTCCAAACACGCCAAGGATGCGAGTTCGATCCCCAGTCAGGGCGCATACAGGAATCAACTAATGAATGCATGAATAAGTGGGACAAAGCAATCTCTCTCTCTCTCTCTCTCTCTCTCTCCCTCTCTCTCTCCTTCTCTCTCTCTCTCTCTCTCTCTCTCTTTCTCTAGAAATCAATAAAAAAATTTTAAGAATCCATTTACTAAGAAAAGAAGAGTCAGCCTTGGCCGGTTGGCTCAGTGGTAGAGCGTCGGCCTGGCGTGCAGAAGTCCCGGGTTCGATTCCCGGCCAGGGCACACAGGAGAAGCGCCCATCTGCTTCTCCACCCCTCCCCTCTCCTTCCTCTCTGTCTCTCTCTTCCCCTCCTGCAGCCAAGGCTCCATTGGAGCAAAGATGGCCCGGGCGCTGGGGATGGCTCCTTGGCCTCTGCTCCAGGCGCTAGAGTGGCTCTGGTCGCGGCAGAGCGATGCCCCGGAGGGGCAGAGCATCGCCCCCTGGTGGGCAGAGCGTTGCCCCTGGTGGGCGTGCCGGGTGGATCCCGGTCGGTACATGCGGGAGTCTGTCTATCTCTCCCCGTTTCTAGCTTCAGAAAAATACAAAAAAAAAAGAAAAAAAAGAAAAAAAAAAGAAGAGTCAGGACGGAGGAGAAATGGAACAGGAAGAAAAGGGAAGAAAGTCGGGCATCGGAGGCACTCATTCACCCTCATGCAGAAGAGCAGAGGAAAACGGATACCCCTGCAGCAGAAGCCGGCTCCCAGGACCTGTCTCCTTCCACTGCAAGCTCCGGAGGAGACCGCAAGCTGCTGCTTTACAGCTGTGCCCCCGGCCTTATTAGCATTTTTGGATTTACCTGCATTCAGCTGGACGGGCGTTCCCTTACAATCGATAGCTGCCTGGAAGCGGCTCCTGCAGCTGGGGCCACAGCTCCCTCACCCTGGGAGCATGCAGCCGGACTGCCGTTCATTCAGCCAGAATTAATATTTCTGAAACTGCCGTCCAGAGAGGCGCCGTCACCGCGCCACTCCAGTGACGCGCCAGTGGGAAGAGGGTTCCCTTGTTGGAAGACCGGTGACCCGGCCATGCTGAGCCCGGCTGGGGTGACGAGAGAGGGCTCTGAGGCAGCCACCCTCCTCCATCTGTAAGGGGAGAGCCAGGGAGAGAAGGGAAGGAGTGGAAAGGAGGGGAGGGCGCAGTCCTGCTTCAGCCGGGCTGTGGCTGTGCCAGCCGTGGTCAAGGCCACGGAGGCCGTGGAGGTTCGACGGCGGCTGGCGTTTGGGGCCCCCGTGCCCTGTTGCCCCCTGGCCACCTGCACGGGCAAAGCACCACCTTTTCCTCTTGCAACCTGAAGCTCCCACAAGAGAACCTGCAGGAGTGTGCACATCAAAGCAGCTCGCAGTAGATTCTGTTGAACACCTTGAACTCGACGTAGAGGAACAGCATGAGCCCCGGAGAGGTTCAGCGGCTGGTGCTGGGGCGGGTGAGGGGAGGCGAAGGCCTGTGACAGCTCTTCAGAGACACAGGCTTGGATTGGACACCTGCTCCGCCACGTAGGGCCGGTGACACCTTCGGGGGGGAGGGAGGCAACTGACTGCGCCTCCGTTTTTTTTTAAAGGAGAAACACACCAGTATCCCGTAATAATCGGTAGCTGTCATAAGCATTTGCTGGTATTGCTATGAGGTGCATCGTTGTTACTTCCCAGGCTTGTGAGTTGAATGATGGAGACTTTCTGGGCTCCGGCCCCACAACTGTAAAATCAAAGCGCGAGAGTCGTCAACCTCCCGTG
The DNA here is from genome assembly GCF_036850995.1 of Saccopteryx leptura. Taxonomy (NCBI): domain Eukaryota; kingdom Metazoa; phylum Chordata; class Mammalia; order Chiroptera; family Emballonuridae; genus Saccopteryx; species Saccopteryx leptura. The sequence continues at coordinate 51,886,252 of NC_089515.1, read as the reverse complement.
GTTCCTGTGAACTGTTCCTGGTTTAGCATAGACGGAGCCCACACGTACGCCGGAGCCCCGCCCGGAGAAGGCTCTCGGGAAATGTGTATTGCTTCCTTATCCTTCTGAATATCATCTCCAAAGAAAAGTGTTGCGTTCTATGACGCTGACCTTTCTTGCATAATTAAAATGTTTCAGACTCAAGTCTGAGTTCCCTCAGAGGACGCCTGTGGCTCCTCGTGCCCCCCCCCCCCACCATGGACCTCGGACCTCGGTAGCCTTAGGTTTTAGCGGTCATTAGGGGGCCTCTCAGCCCTCCCCCTCCAGCCTCCCGGCTTGACTCTGCTCACACCAGCGCCTCTCCCTTCCCCTCTCTTCACCTTTCTCCACAACTGGACCACAGCCCCTGGAGAGCAAGGACTGCTCGTCTGTCTCCACGCCCCTGCCACCTAGCATAGCTCGGTGACTGTCAGTACAACACCAGGTTCCCATCATTTCTGATGACAATAAAAGATGACGCAGACTCTGGCCAGTTGGTTCAGTGGTAGAGCGTGAAGTCTGGCTTGTGGAAGTTCTGGGTTCAATTCCTGGCCAGGGCACACAGGAGAAGCGCCCATCTGCTGCTTCTCCACCCCTCCCCCTCTCGCTTCTCTCTCTATCTCTCTCTTCTCCTCCCCTCCTGCAGCCAGGGCACAATTAGAGCAAGTCGGTCCTGGGCACTGAGGATGGCTCCATGGCCTCCACCACAGGTGCTAAAAAATGGCTCTGACTGCAACGGAGCAAGGACCCCAGATGGGCAGAGCATCACCCCCTAGTGGGCTTGCCAGGTGGATCCTGATCGAGGGGCATGCAGGAGTCTGTCTCTGCCTCCCCTCCTCTCACTAAAAAATAAAAAAAAATTAAAAAAAAAGAGGATGTAAAAATATTTGCACTTTCTATGCATCCTATTCAGTAGAGTGTGTCTCCATGACAGAGTCCTTCTTGGGACTTTAAATTAAGGCAGCATTGGCTCTGGCCAGTTGGCTCAGTGGTAGAACATTGGCCCAGCGTGTGGAAGTCCCAGGTTCAATTCCCAGTCAGGGCACACAGGAGAAGCACCTATCTGCTTCTCTACCCTTCCCTCTCTCACTTCTCTCTCTCTCTCTCTCTCTCTCTCTCTCTCTCTCTCCCTCCCTGAAGCCATGGCTCAATTAGAGTGAGTTGGCCTGGGCACTTGAGGATGGCTCCATGGTCTCTGCCTCAGGTGCTAAGAAGAGCTCCATTGTTAGGCAATGGAGCAATGCCCCAGATGGGCAGAGCCATCGGCCCTAGTGGGCTCTCCAGGTGGATACTGGTCAGGGCACATGAGAGCATCTGTCTCTCTGCCTCCCCTCCTCTCACTAAATTAAAAAAAATAATAATTAAGTCAGCATCCTTCCTCCTCTATAACATCCTGTCTCAATTTGAGTCCAGAACAGCCCAATTGCTCAGTAGCCACGTGTGTCTACTGGTTACTCTAGTGGGCACCATGGGTCCAGAACACAGAGATTCTAATGCCCAGGACCATTGTGAAAATGATGTGGACCGGTAGACAGAAAGTACTCAACATAGGCACTTTTATATAAACATGTATATTTCTGCCTGCCTATGATACCTGGCCAGTTGGCTCAGCGGCAGAGCATTGACTCAGTGTGTGGAGGCCCCAGGTTCAATTCCTGGTCAGGGCACACAGAAGAAGCAACTGTCTGCTTCTCCACCCCTCCCTCTCTTGCTTAATTCTCTCTCTCTCTCTTTCTCTCTCTCTCTCTTCCCCTCCTGCAGCCATGGCTCGATTGCCCCAGGCACTAAGGATGGCTCCATGGACCCTCCACCTCAGGCACTAAAAATAGCTTGGTTGCAAGTAATACCCTAGATGGGCAGAGCATTGGCCCCTGAAGGAACCGGTCGGGGTGCATGCAGGAGTCTGTTTCTCTGTCTCCCTCCTCTCACTTGGACAAGAAGAAAAAGAAAAAGTAATACCCTCCATGGTACTATTTTCCTCTTGGGGAAAAATCAATGGCAGAGAAAGGTATTTATAGAGTTTTTTTTTTTTAACTGGAGAAAAAGAGAATATAGAGTTTAACTGTTTATCTGTGAGATATCTGTCATCTATACCAGTGGTCCCCAACCTTTTTTGGGCCATGGACCGGTTTAATGTCAGAAAATATTTTCATGGACCGGCCTTTAGGGTGGGACGGATAAATGTATCACGTGACCGAGACAAGTGTCAAGAGTGAGTCTTAGACGGATGTAACAGAGGGAATCTGGTCATTTTTTAAAAATAAAACATCGGGCCCTGGCCGGTTGGCTCAGTGGTAGAGCGTTGGCCTGGCATGCGGAAGTCCCGGGTTCAATTCCCGGCCAGGGCACACAGGAGAAGCGCCTATCTGCTTCTCCACCCCTCCCCTCTCCTTCCTCTCGGTCTCTCTCTTCCCCTCCCGCAGCCGAGGCTCCATTGGAGCAAAGATGGCCCAGGCGCTGGAGATGGCTCCTTGGCCTCTGCCCCAGGCGCTAGAGTGGCTCTGGTCGCAACAGAGCGACGCCCCGGAGGGGCAGAGCATCGCCCCCTGGTGGGCAGAGCGTCGCCCCCTGGTGGGCATGCTGGGTGGATCCCGGTCGGGCGCATGCGGGAGTCTGTCTGACTGCCTCCCTGATTCCAGCTTCAGAAAAATACAAAAAAAAACAAAAAAAACAAAAAAAAAAAAAAACAAACAAAAAAAACCCATCATTCAGACTTAAATATAAATAAAACGGAAATAATGTAAGTTATTTATTCTTTCTCTGCGGACCGGTACCAAATGGCCCACAGACCGGTACCGGTCCACAGCCCGGGGGTTGGAGACCACTGATCTATACAAACCAAACCAAGAAGAGAAGAATCTAAAGAGATTCAGGTCCCTCCTGTGCCCTCCCTGTACCCCTGGCATCGGCATAGGTGTGTTAGCTGAGAATAGAAACTGCGTTGAGAGCCCCCCACAGTCCGCCCGCCCAGCGGGAAGGACCTGGCATCGAGACCGGGTGGTTTTGCTGCATGGACGCCTTCCAAGGCGGCGGAGTTCCTTCAACGCCAGAGGCAGCCGGGACGCCAGAGGCTACCCGTTCATTTTAAGCCACTTAACAAATGTTCGCTTCCCACAAATCTTGTTTTCCTTGTCGGGAGGAAACAAGGGCTTTAACTCGAACCACAAATTGTAACCCAAGGTGGGGAAAACGTCTACGAGAAAAGTGAAGGATCTCTGGTCAGGTGGAACAAAGAGGGAGAGGTGGGGGGGGGAGTGGGGGGGAGATTAATCTTATTAGGATCGTATATCATGAGGGTGTCAGGTGTGAAAGTAACGAATGGCCTGTGTTTATCTGAGCTAAACCGTGCGGTTCACCCAAACACTCACTTTCCGGAATGTTTTTCTTTTTTCTTTTCTTTTCTTTTTTTTTTTCCCCACCTGTAATAAATTGGCCAAGTCTTCATAGGGCGTTGATAATAAAATACATTCAGGTACCGTTAGAGATTTCTTGCCGGGTTTTTGATGCAACCACTCCCACCCCCCCCCCCCCCCCCACACACACACACACACACTGTTTCCCTCTCCTTTTTTTTTTTTTTTTTATCAGAGTTGATTCGCAAAGCCCTTTGGAAAGATGAAGTAGGTAGAAATCAAAATAAATGGATTCTATTAAAACCGGCAATGCATCAACTGCTTGATAAAGTGATTAATAAACAGCTTAGGATGGTGATTGATTAAGCTCTTTAATCAAAGTGCTAAACTGACTTAATGGGGAGAGTTTCAACACATTCAAAGTGGACACTGTCCCTGCCCGAGGTTTGCGGTTTGTTTATGTAACTTTTTCTCAAGTGGATGCCTTCCTTCGAAATTTCGGAGCCCGGGGTTCTGGAATGTGAAAGGATTATAAAGGATCACAGGCTACAAGAGCCGCCGAAATGTGATGATGACTTCCAGGACATTCTACTAGGCAGCAAGCCATTTTTTGGGAATTTTGGACCCCTTTATCCAATAGGTTCTTTGCCTGAATCACTTCATAACTCTTTCAGCCTTAATGTCTAAAGCAAGAAAGACAGTGTACATTTTTAAAAAATCTTCACCATTTTCATTTCATTCTCTCCTTTCTGGCATCAAGGCAAAATTTTGATGGTTTGGGAGGCAGTGCTTATTTTTACCTCCAGGGTACTTCTTTCTATATTCATTAGAGGTGGCTCAGCGTCATCCACTGTGTGTAATTCTCAGTATCAGGCATGAGATTCTGACAGAATTAATCATCTGCTCACCAATGTAATAAGCCACTTGTCACCTGAAAGTTTGTGACCCCAAAAGGGACTTTTCTTTCAAAATCTGGTCCCTGAAGGCTAAATAAAAGCACAGAAGGAGTTGCATTTGGCGAGTGGGGGAGGGAAGAGGGCTGTGACCATGCATGCACAGATGGGAGAACATTTGTGACCCATCCACATGGTGGTGGCTTTTCAAGGAGTTTATTTAATTCAAGACACAGTTCTCTGTGCCATCGATGCCCTGTGCTGGGTGCTGTGTGTGGTGGTGGCCAAAACACTACAGCTCCGATTCAATGACGTTACTGTGATTACACAAGGTAGAAGGCGCCTTTATTTGTTTGAATCACTTAGGAAGATCCTGCTCCTTAGGAAGGCTTGGCTGAGGCAAAGAAGAGGAGGGAAGATCGGGAAGGCTTCAAAGAGAGCGTTGCGGTGGATTTGGCTTGGAAGGATGAATAGAAGTCACATCAGAGGCTAGATGTCCGGTATTGGGGTTCTAGGAGGGGGTCAAATCATTACTGCAAGATTGTTAAGAATTTTTTTGGGATAACAAGTAGCTCAGTTTGTCTGGAACCCAGTGGTCACGTAAAGGGAAGAGTGCTTTGAGCGCATTTTATAAGGGACCGTGAAGTGACTACTGAAGGATTTTGAATGAAGGATAGATGGGCACCAGGGCAGAAGGGCAGGTTGCTTACTGGTCAGAGCATGACGCTAGAATAGAACCAGAACACCACCGCCTAGGTCTCAGCACTGTCACTTAGAGATTACACGACCTTGGACGAGTACTCAAGTTATCTTGTTGAGTTGTCTTGTTTTTAACTGTAGAGAATAAAAGGATGTTTCATGGAGTTGATGTGTAATGTCTAGATGATTTAAGTCATATAGAGCTCTTAGAAGAGTGCCTAATGGGACCTGGCTGGTGGCTCAGTGAATAGAGCATCAGCCCAGCGTGTGGATGTCCAGGGTTTGACCCCCAGTCAGAACACACAGGAGAAGTGACCATCTGCTTCTCCACTTCTCCACTTCTCTCCCTCCTCCCCTCCAGAAGCCAGTGGATCAGTTGGTTTGAGCTGGCCCCAGGTGCTGAAGATAGCTTGGTTGGACCCAGCATCAGCCTCAGGCACTGAGGATAGCTCGGTTGATTCAAGCATTGGCCCCAGATGGGGTTTGCCGGGTGGATTCCAGTCGGGGTACGTGTGGGAGTCTGCCTCACTATCTCCCCTCCTTTCACCTAATAGTAAGTGCTCAGTGAAGTCATCCATGATCTCATTGCTATTTCCAATACAAGACTTCCCAGAGGTAGAAGTACACACAGGAAACTTAAACTTGTAGTCGTTTATTAAAGCCGTTTGGGGAGAAGAGATACAGGAAGTTGGTGACTCTCTTCGGAGGCTCTCTCAGGACCCTCAGAGACAGCTGAGAAGGACATTCTTTAGGTGCCACCAGGAACTGGCAAGAGAGAGGCAGGTGTGAGAGGAGTTAGGGAAGACAGACCAGGAAGAGAAGAATGAGTCAAGGTGACCCTCCGAGTGTTGTTCGTAATGCTTTGTGTTTTCGGATACGGTGCTCTGAGAAGACTTCTCACGACACGGGATGTGTAGCAGACACATTCAGTAGACAGATTGGAACACACACATTTTTAAGTTTTGTATGAAAAATCCAAGCAAAGTTGGCATTTTGTTCTATATGGGTCCGTGTTTATTTCAATATGGGGACTTCTGTTTTTCATTATGGTAAAACACAGTTCAGTTCATTTACGTGGTTGGGCATTCTATTTCTAGAACTCGCAATCACCCATCAAAATGGGAACTGTGACCCTGGCTGGGCTGCTCAGTGGATAAAGCATCATCCCTGCACGCCAAGGTCCCAGGTTCCATCCCCAGTCTGGGCTCATACGAGAAGCAATGAATGCATGCAACAACTAAGTTAATGCCCACAGAATTTACATTTTCACAAAAAGTCACGAGGCTTCGCAGATGTTTGAGAATCTGCACGTAGCCGGACTTAAGAATTCTTCAGAGGCTCAGAAGCTGACCAAGGGGACCAGGCTTCACATAAGAAATTTTCAATAGCTCGATCAAAGCCGAGAACCCGGAGCAGGGGGACCGATGGCTGGCAGAGAGAGCTCACAGCGTGCCCAGCCATGTCTGAGGAGAGTCGATAAAACTTTAAAATCAATATGCTGATGAAGTGACAGCTAGGAGACATCACAGAACTGGCTGACGTTGTCATAGGGATCTAAGAAGAGCTGCATAGCCCCCGTCCCCATCCTGTCCGGTCCCTTGTCACCCTCGCCGGGTATCTGAATCGGACAAAGTCTTTGGAAACTCAGCAGTTCTCAATGGAAAAGGCAGCTGAAGTTCTGTTTTTACAGATTTTATTTAAAAATAAAGCCGAGGGGATACTTATGGGAAGATTTTACAAAACACAAAAAAAGGCTCAGAAACTGCCCCCGATGCTGCCCCGGTGAACAGGGAACTGTGGTCCGTTGTTTTCTGGGAATGTGTTGGCGCATAACTGAGACATTTTTGTCGGTGCGGATTTTGGTGTGTTTCTTTATGAATGAGATAATCGCATTGTCTCGTGCTGAGGGAGACTCTTTGCTGAACTCATTCTGATTGCTGCACAAGTGCCTTTAGAACATAATTGATTAAATACCCTCCTATTATCTGACCTTTGACTTGTTTCCCATATTAAACCGAGTATCTGTACACATGAAATTTTTTAGAAATGTTTTGTGCTATTTCCTTTCATACTGTAATATGAAAATAATCGTATAATATAGAATGCCCACCTAACAGAAGCGTATTGAGGAACAGGTGTGTATTGAGGATTATGAGCAATATGCCAAAGGTACCCAACATGCACTTTGATCATCTTGAAATCAGATGGTAAGACAAATTTGTTTTAATATTGATAGAATAAAAGTTAAGGCCCTGGCCGGTTGGCTCAGTGGTAGAGCGTCGGCCTGGCGTGCAGGAGTCCCAGGTTCGATTCCCGGCCAGGGCACACAGGAGAGGCGCCCATCTGCTTCTCCACCCCTCCCCCTCTCCTTCCTCTCTGTCTCTCTCTTCCCCTCCTGCAACCAAGGCTCCATTGGAGCAAAAGATGGCCCGGGCGCTGGGGATGGCTCTGTGGCTTCTACCCCAGGCGCTAGAGTGGCTCTGGTCGCAACAGAGCGATGCCCAGGATGGGCAGAGCATCGCCCCCTGGTGGGCGTGCCGGGTGGATCCCGGTCAGGTGCATGCGGGAGTCTGTCTGACTACCTCCCCGTTTCTGGCTTCAGAAAAATACAAAAAAAGAAAAAAAAAGAAAAAAAGAACGTTAATAGAAATGGGGTTGAAATCAGGAGACCAAAATTGACTCTGGCCAGTATACATGACTCAATTGTCATAAAACTGGTTTAGTAAAGTACACCCTTCGCTACAAACCTCGTGTGTGTGTGTGTGTGTGTGTGTGTGTGTGTCCCTTCCTTTCTAGAATGTTCTAAGGATAGTATAATTCTAATTATATTCACTATATGCTATACATAATGCACAGCCACATGTATTGCTGATCACACCATCTATACAGCCAATATTTAAATTTAAATATTATGAAACCTTTCTAAATACCACAAAATAATAATGCAGCATATTATTAACCGTCTCAAAGAACAAACCCAAATGACAACCAGCTAAAGTTTATTCAAACACAGAAAAAAATTTAATAATTCAAATACAGCCTCTTAGCTATATTTAAAATGAGTAATCAAAAGTGTTTTGATAACTCAATTCTAATAAATGTAATATTCTCAAATCATTCATTTTTGAGAGTAATTTTATTAGTTTATAAAATTACCTTACTCAAACCTCTCTCTGAATTTCAATGTGTCTTTTTGCCAGTGTCTAAAAATAGATGGTTTTCTAAAGCTATCTTAACTCTCTCATTCACTGCTTGGGGAGCCTACATTTTTAACTCTCTCAGTTCTTTAGTGTATTAATCCTTAAATATTTTTCTCTGTTGTGTACCAAGACTGGAGCTTGAAAATCATCTATTAGGTCACTATCATAACAGATAGTGCTAGAGATTTTCTAGTAGAAAAACATATTTTCGCCCTGTCCAGGTAGCTCATTGGTTAGATCCTCATCCTGATACACTGAGGTTATAGGTTTGATCCCTAGTCAGGGCACATACAAGAAGCAGCCAATGAATGCATAATAAGTGGAACAACAAATCAGTGTTGTTGTTTCTTTTCCTCCCCCCACCTTTCTCTCTCTCACTCTTGCTTCCTATCTCTCTTTCAAAAAATCAATAAATAAGCCATGGCCAGGTTGCTCAGTAGATAGAGCATCATCCTGGTGCTCCAAGGTCACAGGTTCGATCTCCGTCCGGTCAGGGCATGTATGAGGGGTAACCAATGAGTGCACTACTAAATGGAACTAAGTGGAACAACATGTTGGTGCTTCTCTCTCTCTCTCTCTGTCTTTCTCAAATCAACAGAACAATGAAAAATTAATACATTAAAAAATATATTTTTAAAGAAAAGAATGTTGTTTGTTTAATTAAAACGTAACAGCAAGCCTGACCTGTGGTGGCGCAGTGGATAAAGCGTCGACCTGGAAATGCTGAGGTCGCCGGTTCGAAACCCTGGGCTTGCCTGGTCAAGGCACATATGAGAGTTGATGCTTCCAGCTCCTCCCTTCCTTCTCTCTCTCTGTCTCTCCTCTTTTCTCTCTCTGTCTCTCTCTCATCTCTAAAATGAATAAATAAATAAATAAATAAATAAACAAAAAAATGTAACAGCAACTACATACACATAGACCCCAATATGATCCTCAAAGCTCAGAAGGAAAGAGCATTTCTGAAAATAAGGGACCATGTAGAATTGCTTAGCCAAAGAGTGCCCCACGGCCCCTGCTGTTCGGCTGAAGTTATCAGAGCGGGAATTACCTTTCTTGGAAATAAATCTCATTGTTTTCCTCGCAGATGTCTCAATTTACTATTTAATCTGAGCGAAATGACAGATTGAAGAGCAGAGGAAAAATCTCTTGGTTCATCAGGTTTGGGAAAGTATGAAAGATATTTTATCTCTGTTTCGATGATTTTTTCTGATAATCAGGTGTGTAGACTGTAATTTCAGGGTAATTTGAAGCATAGAAAATAGAAACTCTTACAAATAGGTGTGCCTTGGAGTGACACATAGATCACAGTGGGCTAAGGTATTTGTTTAGAAATAATACGTGGTTTTTTCTTACTGTCAGGTTTAATAACTTGCCCAATATATGTGTGCATATTTCTCAGACAGTTTTCCTAAGGAAAAGGTCATGCAATTTCAATGACTGGCCACATAACGCACTCGATTTGGTCAAGGCAGAAAGCTAGGTGAAGTAGAAAAAAATATAGTTTAGGAAACCATGCATGCTTTAAACTCGGTATCCCTGAAAGTAATAAAAATATAAATCTTTATTTTGCTGAACTCCATGGCAATCCTGTAAACTGTCAATGGAAATGGAATTCTATAAGATGTTAATGGAAGTATGCACAATTCAGAGAAATGTTAGGACTGAAATGTACTGGGTTTAATAAAGAACCAACCAAAACACTTCACAGAGAACAAGGAATCCACATCTATGATTAGGAAAATCTAAGCACACATTTTAAAAACACATAATGCCATAAAACTATTACCACCCCTCCCCAGGGTGATATGGGACCTAATACTCTGATTAAACTGGCAAAACACCAAAGGGTACATAGTTTTAACCCATGTCTCTAATTCTGTGACATGAAGTCTAGAAAGTGACATCCAGGAATTTACTAGAGGAAATGCACAGTTGGAAGAGACTGATATCTGGGAACTAGCCAGAGAAAACACTACAGTAGTACCTTGAGATACGAACAGACCAACATACAAATTTTTTAAGATATGAGCTGCGACTCGGTCCGTATTTTTGTTTGAGATTCAAGCGAAATTCTGAGATACGAGTCGTGACTCGGGAAGCTGCCGCTAGTTGGCACGTTGGCGTATGGCTCCAGTATCGGCAGTTTGATATACGAGTTGACTGACTGACTTAGGAGCTCGGTTACAGAATGAATTAAATTTGTATCTCCAAGTACCACTGTAAATCCAAGAAACAAAAATTTAAAAATAAAAGACATCCTAGAAAATGTGACACAGTTTGTCTTCACTGGTGGCAACATGGCTGATTGGATTTGATGACTGGGAAATATAATGCATGGCCCTAAATAACTTATTAAGGCACATACACACCAGAAAGTATGAAAGAAAGATGAAAATTCATGATTGTGCCACCTTAGTGACATTTCTGGATACCCAACGATTTGGAATATGGTGGAGCGTCCACCAAATAATAGGCAGTCTTTCCCTCTGTGGTGGAACTCTTCGGATTTTAGAAGCAATGTTAAGAGTGCTATGCAACCCACTTATTAAGTTAACTATAATGTCCCATTTTTAAGAGACTCGGGGGATAAAGAAAGCACTTTAATGCCTGTCTTAACTCATCCCTGTGGTTCAGAAGGGTGTCCAAGACTCAGGGTGTATCTGAGGCAGGAGTCATGGAGCAGAGGTGGTAGCAACACTAATGTTAACGAATGTGCACTTTTAAACTAGTAAATGATGACTTTTGTCAACATTTGTAATCCCTACATAATTTAGTGAGCTAAAGTTTTACAAATGACTCATGAAATGCTGACATAAAGTCACGTGTGAGTCAAGCATCCATTCTAAGATGCATCAAATAATTTTAACGTATCAGTTTACAAATATTATCTAAATTCTACATTCAGTTATTTTTTTTTTATAAACCGCCGTTTGTTGAGTTTTGGTGTAATACCAAAGAAGAATATCCACAGTTATCTAAAAAGGCTACTAAAATATCTCTTCCACTTCCCACTAACTGTCATTGTAAAGCTAGATATTCTTTGTATAGTTCAACCAAGAGAATGTATGAGAGCAGTTACTTTCAAAATCAGACATGAAATTTCTAGCCATTTTCCATTAAGCTAAACCATTATAAAGATCTGCAGAATGAAAATCAGTGCTAATTTTCCCCTGTTTCTTGTTTTCTTATCTTATTTTAGAAAATGTTATGTCTGTTAGCATGGAATGACTGTTATGATTACATTTAAATCATTTAATGATCCTTTAAAAACAGTTATCAGTTTTAATTTCTAATAAGGTAAATATTCATACACACAACTCTCACAAACTAAAGCTCTCTGGAATGCCCGATAAATTTTAAGAGTGAAGAGGGGCAAGGAAAACCAAAAGTTTGAGAAGTGCTAAGATAGGTGATGGTATCTTTTCTTTTTTCTTTTTTACTCAGTGAGAGGCGGGGAGGCAGAAAGACAGACTCCCACATGCACCCTGACTGGGATCATCCGGCAAGCTCACTAAGGGGTGATGCTCTACTCATCTAGGGCCCTTGCTCCATTGCTCAGCAACCAAACCGTTCTTAGCACCTGAGTCAGAAAGTAACTGTTCCATGAGAAAGTAACTGCTCTCATGGAACCATCCTCAGTGCCTGGGGCCAACTCACTCCAATGGAACCTTGGCTGCAGGAGAAGAGAGAGAGAAAAAGAGAAGTGAGGGGGGAGGGATGGAGAAGCAGATGGGCACTTCTCCTGTGTGCCCTGACTGGGAATCGAACCTGGGACATTCATATGCTGAGCTAACACTCTACCACTGAGCCAACTGACCAGGGCCAAAGGTGATTGTATCTTTTCTTCTTATTTTTTTTTTAATTTAGAAATTAAATTTCCTGACCTGTGGTGGCACAGTGGATAAAGCATCGACCTGGAAATGCTGAGGTTGCCGGTTCGAAACCCTGGGCTTGCCTGGTCAAGGCACATATGGGAGTTGATGCTTCCAGCTCCTCCCCCCACTTCTCTCTCTCTCTGTCTCTCCTCTCTCTCTCTCTCTCTCTCTCCCTCTCCTCTCTAAAAAAATGAATAAATAAAAATAAATAAATGAATAAAATCTTTAAAAAAAAAAGAAATTAAATTTAATAGGTAACATTGATCAATAAAAGTACATAGATTTCAGCTAAACATTTCTATAGCATTTGAACCCTGTATAGTGTTGTGTGTCTATCACCCAAAGTCAAATCATTTTCTGTCACTGTATACTTGTCCCTCTTTACTCTCCTCTCCCTTGCCCTGCATGAAAGATTGTATCTTCATGAAAATATAAATATCGCCCTGGCTGGTTGGATCAGTGGTAGAGTGTTGGTCTGGCATGTGGAATTCCTGGGTTCGATTTGTGATCAGGGTCAGGGCACACGGGAAGTGCGACCATTTGCTTCTCTACCTCTTCCCTCATATCTCTCTCTCTGTCTCTCTCTCTCTCTCTCTTTCTCTCTCTCTCTGTCTCTCTCTCTCTCCTTATCCCACAGCCCTGGCTCAAATGGTTTGAGCAAAGTTGGCCCCAGGCATTGTGTATGGCTTCATGGCCTCAGCCCCAGGCGCTAACATAGCTCAGGTGCCAAGCAACGGAGCAAGGGCCCCAGATGGGCAGAGCATGCCCCAAATAGGGGAGTTACCGGGTGGATCCCTGTCAGGGCGCAGGCAGAAGTCTGTCTCTGTCTCACTATCTCTCACTTAATAATACTATATATACATACAAATTTTATATATACTTATTTAAATTGGGCATGATGAGTTCAATCGCTCATTCAATCAGTCAATCAATCGGAATCACTCTTCGTTTATCTCTGCCAAATTTAGAACTACAACTTGAAGAAGGAATGGTATAAGTCTCAAGCTAAGTTTATGAATTGTGACGGGCTTGAAGGTTCTACAAGAGTTGATGGTCCGTTGATATGTGTTTTTAAGAACATGTGGGTCTTGCAGAGATTCTCCGTGGAAGCTTTTGTTTATTACTTACCTTTTTTAGCTCGCATATGCCTGTGTTTTCCTCGGTATATAACCGCCACAAGTAAGAAGTTCACCTATAGCTGTGGTGGCCCTACACAACTTTATCTGTCTTTTTAGTTATTTAAAAATCAGGCTGATGGCATTTGCAGACTTATTACAGTTTGCTGTTTAAAAAAGAACCACGCAAAGGGAAACTCAGGAAGTCACTCTCCAGCCAGGAGTTCAAATAACTACTGCATCTCTCTTTTAAAGAAATTCTCCTAATTATTGCGATCCAACCAAACTGTGAATCCACCTCTAAAAATAGCCTTTTTTGGTGGCCGTATTAGTTAAAGGCAACAATTCTCGTGCACATATACGTTCAAGGCTATTGAGAAGTACCATCTGTGGGCCTGAGGTGTTTTCACACCCCTCTCTATTATACACAACAATAAGCCTTCTCCAGCTGATTTCTCTCATTATGAAATGCAAATTGCCTACGAAAGTCCTCAGGGTGTGTGAGAAGACACTTATCAAGCAGACATTACACATGCATTCGAGGAAACGAGGCAGCCTGAGACCCCAGCCAAGATGCATTAAGGGCCAGAGAACATAGGTGTGAAACTGGTCGGTGTAGCTGGAAGGATTAAGGCCTGATGTGGCTACGTTGGTGAAGATATGTAGATTACGCGATTGCTCCTGCTAACTTCTGATCAAGGACACACCCGCCTCCTGCCGAGACAAGAAAGATTTTCAGAGCAGAAGAAAACCCAATACAGGTGATATTTGGAAGACTACTCTATTTCTTTTGATTGACTGATTGATTGGTTTTAGAGAGAAGAAAGAGAAAGGCGGGGAAGAAATAAGAAGCATCAACTGGTAGTAGTTGCTTCTTGCAGGTGCCTTGACCGGGCAAGCCTGGGGTTTTGAACCTGGGACCTCAGTGTCCCAGGTCAACACTCTATCCACTGTGCCCCCACAGGCCAGGCTTGGAAGACTACTCTAAGTCATTCATCTAGTCTTTTACCAGTTCGCTAAATTTTACATGGGACACACGGAATATTCCATACTCTCTGCATGTTCCTCGTGGGAGATTTGCACGTTTTCCTAGGAAACAAGTGGATTGGCAGTTAGAGGTCATACAAGTTCCATGGGGTTAATGAACTTGAAGAATGCACATGAACTTCCACCTGGAAATTCACCGCTGCCCATGGTGCATGAGTAGCCAAACAGGAATAAAATATTCTTAACCCTTTGAGTAGTACGGACATTCATGTACGTCCTTGTGCCCCTTGACCATCCAGAGTACGATTGTACATGTGTAAGCCAACATTCAAAAAAGGCAAATGTATGTTCCTCTTGTTTCCATAAATTGGTTATCAAACAAAAATGATTTAAATTAATAAAACTGGAACTGGAACTAATTTCATTTTTTGAAAAAGAACTCACTCCCAGGGGTCAACGAGCATGAAAAAAAACTCATTACTCAAAAAATTACATGGTAACATTTTTTGAAAAAGTTTTCTTCCTTCAACTCCCCCTTTTCTTAGTTTTCGAATGATGTTTCTAATTTTAGGATGTATACTACTTAGATTCTGTTGTATAGGCTTGCTACTCAGAGTTGTTTATCCTTAATTCTTCCCATGAATTGGTTCAAGGCTCACCTTTTTTTATTTTTGTAATTTTTATTTGTTAAATTTTTTTTTTCTAAGAGAGAGAGAAACATCGAATCATTGTTCTACCCATTCGTGCATTCACTGGTTGATGCCTGTATGTGCCCTGACTGGGGCACCTAATTTCTTCCTCTGCTTCAAGGTGTACCCACAGTCCAAGGTCTCCTCAATTTTAACTGAAGTCCCAAATCGCAAAAGTCAAAATTACTATGGAAAGGCAGCATTCCCTGGAGCTGAGCTGAAGATAGAAATCACACATATCTTTCTCAATTATACTAGAATTGTTCCCCCCCCACCCCCAGCACGTCACCCTCTGTGTTTTTGATACAAATGCATGCTCCTTTCCTGGTTTGGTTGCCTTTGGTTTCCAGAGAGTGAGGGTGGAATCAGGCTTCCTGAGAATGGATAACAACAGGAAGAAAGATGATGACTGTTTCCACCTCTTAGTACCAAAGTGATCACAGTTACCAAATGCAACCAAATCAGGGAAGGAGCATGCATTTGTATCAAAAATGCAGAGGGTGTCTGACCTGTGGTGGCGCAGTGGATAAAGCATCGACCTGGAACGCTGAGGTAGCTGGTTCGAAACCCTGGGCTTGCCTGGTCAAGACACATATGGGAGTTGATGCTTCTTCTTCTCTCTCTCTCTCTCTCTCATATCTAAAATGAATAAATAAATAAAAATAATTTTTAAAAAATGCAGAGGGTTGCCTGACCTATTGGTGGCACAGTGGATAAAGCGTCGACCTGGAAATGCTGAGGTCGCCGGTTCGAAACCCTGGGCTTGCCTGGTCAAGGCACATATGGGAGTTGATGCTTCCAGCTCCTCCCCCCGTCTCTCTCTCTCTCTCCTCTCTCTCTCTCTCTCTCTCTCTCTCTCTCTCTCTCTCTCTCCTCTCTAAAATGAATAAATTAAAAAATAATTTTAAAAAAATGCAGAGGGTGACGTGCTGGGGGTGGGGGGGCAACAATTCTAGTATAATTGAGAAAGATATGTGTGATTTCTATCTTCAGCTCAGCCCCAAGAAATGCTGCCTTTCCATAGTAATTTTGACTTTTGCGATTTGGGACTTCAGTTAAAATTGAGGAGACCTTGGACTGTGGGTACACCTTGAAGCAGAGGAAGAAATTAGGTGCCCCAGTCAGGGCACATACAGGCATCAACCAGTGAATGCACGAATGGGTAGAACAATGATTCGATGTTTCTCTCTCTCTTAGAAAAAAAAATTTAACAAATAAAAATTACAAAAATAAAAAAAAGGTGAGCCTTGAACCAATTCATGGGAAGAATTAAGAATAAACATCTCTGAGTAGCAAGCCTATACAACAGAATCTAAGTAGTATACATCCTAAAATTAGAAAAATCATTCGAAAACTAAGTAAGAAAAGGGGGAGTTAAAGGAAGACAACTTTTTCAAAAACTGTTACCATCCAATTCTTTTCTTCTTTCAGAGCAGGAGACCAATAGCCATCACCTAAAGTTATGAAAAGATTGCCACACACTTTTTCTTTTTAGAGATTTTATACAGGAAATAAAGACTAATATGAAATATAGCTATATAAAATCTAGCATTTCTTCTCTGGCCAGGTAGCTCAGTTGGTTAGAGTGTCATCCCTATACACCAACGTTGTGTGTTTGAGTCCCGGTCAGGGCACATGCAGGAGTCAACCAGTAAATGCATGGATGGGTGGAACAACAAACAGGTGTTTTTCTCTTTCTCTCCCTTCCCCCTTCCCATCTTCCTCTCTCTAAAGTCAATAAATAAAAAAATAAAATAAAATCCAGCAGTTTTTTTTAGTTTCTTCTGATTCTGTTAAATTCAAGAAAATTTAAGTGTAATAATTTCTATTATAATGTACAAGTAATATGAAAACATATTTGTAAAATGATTCTATTTATATATTCTTGTATCTAAGCATTGACATAAAATATATATAAAATAATATTTATTTAATTATGGCAATTTCTAAAGGATAGGCTTTGGAGTGGTTTTATCTTTTTTTTAGTTTTTTGGAACTTTGAAATATGACTTTAAATTATTAAAATAAACTTGAGGTTCTTTTAAATTGAGAGAGAAGGAAACACTGATTTGTTGTTCCACTCATTCATGCATTCATTGGTTGGTTCTTGTATGTGCCCTGACTGGGGATTGAACCCACAACCTTGGTGTATCGAGACGATGCTCTAACCAACTGAACTACCCAGACAAAGCCTACAGTGCTTTTAAAAACCAATGAAATAATTTTTAGTTGCCTCTATGCTACTGGGAATTAGAGTTATTCATGTAAAACCCTGAATTTCAGAGAGCTGTGACCACATAGCCAATGCTTCAGGCCCTTTTCCTGGACCTTTGAAGGAATGAAATTTGATCTAGAAAACTCTCAGGCAGCAACCACTGTTTTCTCAAGCAAACATGGTAACACACAAAAAGGGCAGATTTTAGCTGTCAAAACAACCACTGTAATTAGTTTCTCATGATTCGCTTCTCCTTTGTATGACAGCCCCCCCCACCCCCACCACCTCTTTGTTTGCTGGCCTCTCATATCGACTGGTCATCTCCATCTTAACCATTAATCTGTCACCTGACGGTGTGCTTCTCCCATGACTTCCACACCTTGACCCGCTCTTGGCTAAGGATCTCACCACAGTCTCACTGTCTAAGTCCTGCCCTTTGTTCCAAGTGTGGGCTCCTCCTACATTCTTCCGTGGCAACCACTGAAGATACGAAGCACAGCAATACGGTAACGCTATCCATTCGGATGCTGGCAAGTTAACCCATGAGCAGCAAGTTTGAGCCTTCTGGGAAAAAGACACACACAAACACACATACACAGTGAACCACATTTCTTCTAACGTGCTAGTCATTGAAAATGTCTTTTAAACAGAACTGTTTGTATATTTTAAAATATTGGGGGACCCATTGTGGTCTCACCGAGCAACATTTGGCCCTTCAGTAAATAATTTTCAAAGGACAGTCATCTGATGTTAAAATATTTGACATGATGCAACAAGTAAATCGGGAGAGGGCTGCCACGTAGAGGAAGATCACCTTGACCCGTGTTTGATTTGGGGTTCAGTCACTTACTGATCTAGACTCTTGGGGAAAACATTTTAATGTCTTTGAGCCTCTGTTTTCCCATCTGGAAAATGGAGACGATGAGGAAGTCACGAGCTGGATCACAATGTTTTGGTCAATGGTGGACCGCGTAGACCAGTGGTCCCCAACCTTTTCTGGGCCATGGAGCAGTTTAATGTCAGAAAATATTTTCACGGACTGGCCTTTATAGGGTGAGATAGATAAATGTATCATGTGACCGAGACAAGCGTCAAGAGTGATTCTTAGACGGATGTAACAGAGGGAATCTGTTCATTTTTAAAAAATAAAACATTGTTCAGACTTAAATATAAATAAAAGGGAAATAATGTAAGTTATTTATTCTTTCTCTGCGCACCAGTACCAAATGGCCCACGGACCGGCACCGGTCCGCGGCCTGGGGGTTGGGGACCACTGGCGTAGATGACCATGGTCCTCTAAGATTATAATGGAGTTGAAAATTCCTATTGCTTAGTAACATGGAACCATCTTACCGTCACAGTGCAGCTCATTAGGATTGTTTACGGTGTTCAGTACAATAACGTGCTATTTACATTTGTGACCTGGGAGAAATAAGCCGTACCATCTACCCTAGGTGTGTGGCAGTCTGTGTACCATGTAGGTTTGTGTCAGCGCATTCTGTGATGTTCACACAATGAAGAATCATTCACAGTACATTTCTCAGATTCCTGCAGTTATGTGAGGCCTGGCTGTACCTATCTGTGAGAACCGTTTACTAAGGCTCTTATATCTGTTTCTCTCATTCTTTCTCTTTTATTATTATTTTTTATTTTTTTTATTTTTCCGAAGTGAGAAGCGGGGAGGCAGAGACAAACTCCCGCATGCGCCCAACTGAGATCCATCTGGCATGCCCATGTGGGCTGTTGCTCCATTGCAACTGGAGCCATTCTAGCGCCTGAGGCAGAGGCCATGGAGCCATCCTCAGTGCCCAGGCCAACTTTGCTCCAATGGAGCCTTGGCTATGGGAGGGGAAGAGAGAGATAAAGAGGAAGGAGATGGGGAGGGGTGGAGAAGCAGATGGGCGCTTCTCCCGTGTGCACTAGCGGGAAATCAAACCCAGGACCTCCACACACTGGGCTAACACTCTACCGCTGAGCCAACTGGCCAGGGCCTGGTTCTCTCGTTTTTGAACTCATGATGCCTGCACATCTTTTTTCCTCTTAGTGAGACAGGCAGCGGCGCTCCTGGTCCTCATGAGTTACCTGAGCAGAAAATAACAAATTAACACCAAGGGGAAAAAATTAATAGTTTAAAAAGGAATTTTTTAAGGATGACAGCATCCATGTTACAGAATGTAACTGAAAGAGCAGATAGCGCACTTCCCAACTGAACGTCCCTTCTGTCTCCCAGTCATCTTATCACTGAGTCTTGACTGCGCCTGCTCCTAAAGTGGCTTCCACCATGTCAGAAATATCTCACCCCCTGACTAGGCGGTGGCGCAGTGGATAGAGCATCAGACTGGGATGTGGAGGACCCAGGTTCGAGTCCCTGAGGTCGCCAGCTTGAGCGCGGGTTCATCCAGTTTGAGCAAAGCTCACCAGCTTGGACCCAAGGTTTCTGGCTTGAGCAAGGGGCTCCTCGGTCTGCTGAAGGCCCGCGGTCAAGGCACATATGAGAAAGCAATCAATGAACAACTAGGTGTCACAATGAAAAACTGATGATTGATGCTTCTCATCTCTCTCCGTTCCTGTCTGTCTGTCCCTATCTATCCCTCTCTCTGACTCTCTCTCTGTCTCTGTAAAAAAAAAAAAAAAAAAAGTCTCACCCCCTACCCAGCATTTAAAACCAAGGCTGCCCAGCTATGCGCTCTGGTCTGAAGCGATGATGTTATTTTCAATTCCGGGGACAGAAAATAAATGGGTTGAAGTGGTTTAAATGCGGTTCAAGTTCCTTCCACATGCTCCCAACCAAACCCATTTGGGAAGGGAGACCTCTCCCAGCCAGCGTCCGGTCAGAGGCGGCCTGATGCGCTGTGTTTGTCTTGATGGAGAGTTCCGGTGCAGGAAGCGGACTTCTGTGCGTTCCCTGCGGAGGAGAGAAGGGAAGATGATATCCTGAACCTGTAGGTCTTCCAGCGTTGCCCAAAGCAACGCTGTTTGCAGCAGGGCCCCCGGGGCCCGGCAGGCCCCTGAGCCGCCGGCTGTGGCGGGGCTGTGTGGCTGGTGGCTCCCTGCGTGCGTGCCTGCGTGCTGCGGGTTCGACTCTGCTCGCGTCCCTGGGACCCTCCCCGGACTGGAATTCCCCCGTATCCCCCAGTTCTCCCTTTGTTCCGGTGGCGCTTCTCCCAACGGCGCCTGACAATGAGTGATGCTCTAAACCCCTGCTCTTTTCACACCCGGTGGGTGACCTATAACTTTTCATGGGTCACCTTTGACCCGGCAGCTGACAGTTTGATTTATTGTCCAGTGTTATGATTTATGAGTATCTCCTCAGAATAATTAACAGACAACAGGTGGCGGCATAATAATTTTGATTACCCAGTGGTTCATGAAACCGCGACAAAGGTGACTTCATTTTCTGAATAAGAGAAGGACGACAATTAGAAATGCAACAAAGACATGCTTTTTATGCCACAGCTTTCGGCCCTTTGTCCGTCACACAGAAGACTTATTTAGGGGGCCCGCATTCCTCAGGGACACCAGGAAGGAGTAAGGAACTTGTCCTCTGTGAACATAAGAAGACACTTTTCATCACCGTATGGGTAGAATTATTTTCCTTTCTTTGCTGAAGTCTTGATTAATTGAGTTATGTCAAACCTGTCAACCACGTCATCTTTTCTCGTCCCAGTTTTTGACAATGGTCATTGCCCGGGGAAGAATTGATGGTCAAAGGGAGTTTGGGAAAGCATTGAACTTTTTGTCAGGCATTCTAAACGAACCGACCAACTATACTTCTAAATATTTCTTCCTAACTGTACAAGCAAAAAAACCCACAACAAACCAAACTCAAAAAGACTCCCGTGAACAAAACGTTTTTACTTTAAAGCCTGCGATGAGGAATTTATGGGGTTTTTGAACACAATATTTTCATGGCCCTCATTTATTTTAATTTCCTTCTCTGTCTTCAGTTTTGTGGGATATATTCTCCAATGGACCCCAAATCCCTTTTGTTCAAGTCAAGGGTAGCATCTTCCCTAGAGATTTTATTATGGGCCACTTAGCGTGCTAGGAGAGGACAGTTTCTTTCCAAATGAATCTGCAGTGTGTTTTGGGAAGCGCCTACTTTTAAGAATTCCTGTTGCCATTTTTGAAACACTCACTAAATATTAATCAGGTGAAATTCCTCCCCATAGCTCTCCATATAATCCTTGCAAAAAAAAAAAAAAAAAAAAAAAAAGACCTAAGTGTCAGCAATAAAATTGAAGTACTCAGGCCTGTGAATATGTAACAATCCTGCCTCCCACCCAAATGCTAGGTGGTCGAGGGCCTCCCACGCATATGAAATGCATTTTTTTTTTTTTTGGCACAGGATCCGGAGAGTGATATTATAGGCTTATCATTTTAATTGACTTGGTGACATATGAAAACATTCCTACAATCCTGCTTTACATTATAGTTTAATAACAGCTTAACACACATCTATGAAATATTCATTCCTGCTACATTCACATTTTCAGATATCTGATGGAGAGGCTGCTTAATAGATAAAGGACAGCTCCTGGAATATTAAAGGTACCTCAGTGCAGGTGGGGTCCCCTCACCAGCGAAGAAAACACAATGACCATGAGCACTGCACATTTTTCCTTTTTTTGAATGCATAAAGATTCCCTTGAATTAAAATAATGGGGATAGAAGAGCGATTTTGTGGTGGACTTTTGCTTTTTCTTTCTGCACCTGCAGGCGCGACAATTCTTCCCTGCGAGCCCCAATGAGCACAATCATATTTCTGAAGGGAAGGAACAGGCGTCTCAGATTTAATAGACTGATTGTTATAAGGATGATAATAATAAACTTGCACACGGGCGGCCGACAGCTCAGCGAATGTGGCGCCGAGCAAATATGGACCTGTCCCTGGGTCTCCGCTGGGCCCCTGTGGCCTTGGGAGAGTTTGCAAAAAAAAAAAAAAAAAAAGGAAACATGATCCATGTGCAAATCATTAGGTAATTTGGGTACTTTGTTCCCCATCAATTTTTAAATTAATTATCTGGAAGCAAGCAGCGGTTAATTTTGGCCATAGACTTTTTGATGAGAAGGTCTGACCCCCTTTCGCCTCCTGGCATCAGCTATACAATCCCGATGACATGCAGGGTAACCCTTGACACCTGAGTCCGCGCAAAGTCCCACCCCAGGCCAGACGTCCTCCACACTCAGCAATTCTTTTGTTGCCATGGGACACTCACCCACTTCCAGCCTCGTGGTCGGGCAGCAACGCCGCGGTCCCCTCTGCAGCCGGCCTGCCTGCCTCTGCCTGGAACCTACCTCCCCGGGAAGAAAAGAAAAGCCACCCCCAACACCACCACCCAGTTCCCCCACTTTGTACCATCACTTGTGTTTTACAAACTTTACACCACAGCGCCTTCCCATATGTTTGCGGCCGCACAAGAAGGTTTCTTTACAAAGCGCTGATGCTAATTATAAATTTAATTTGCATTTTAATTAGAATGGTAGCAAATTAAAAGCATGGCAGCTGGAGAATTTTGAACGCTTTGCAGAGAGAGTCGGTGTCAGTAACTTCCCGGTTTTGACTTCTCCGCCTTTTCAATTGTCTTCCTCGCTATCTCCCATTCCCACAAGCGTGCTGCCAATTTCTCTGCCCTCGCCCAGCAGTCTCTCTCTTTCTCTCTCTCTTTCCCACTCGTCTCATTTATATATTTTTTTTTTCTATTCATGTATCCTCCACCCATTCCCCCCCCCTCCCGTGTGTCAAGGATCAAGTTATGAATTATTTCTTTTTCGTGCTGACAAACGGTGTGTGGAGGCTTGTCCGGTGCCAGATACGTGGCCGATGGCATGGCTGACGATGTGAGCGAGCTTGGGCAAGCCCTTTCGAGGACTCCTCTGCTTAGCTCTCTGCGTCTGTCACACAGGTGGGGATCTAACATTTCCTCTGCTTGAAATAGGGGGGGGCACTGTTTCGCGTTCTTGGCCTCTAAATACCCCCATATTTTGGTCTGGGTAATAGTGTCTTTAAATGACTGACGATCTTGGCCACAGGTCTTGGGCACCCTCATAAAATATTCATCCGGCATCCCGCCTGGCTCCTCCACGTGTAAGAAAGGCGCTGTTCAGGGTATACCTTTGGGCGAAAGCAACGTGCTGTCAGCCCTTGCACCTCGGAGACGCAGAGACTCCAGACACAAGCGTTTCTCCAAGCTGTCTCTCACTTGGGATGTGGTCGTGTCTGTTTTTAGCTCTCACGTGTTCGTGGTGAGTCAGTTCTGTCGCCTTCCCTATGTTGTGTCTCCATGGTCATTTTCCCTCCTTCTGTTCGCTTCCCCCACAGTGTCCTTGCTCAATAATTTTCATTAATTGATTGACAGGTCTGATAGACCCAACTAACCTCCATCTCACTCTCGTGTCTGTTTTTAAATAAGTACTTGTACGTCCAATGACCTTGTCGCCTCATCAGCTATCAGAAAATGAGCATGCAGATATGGGAAGGGGCTGATTAGCAAAATAAGCAATAGATGGCGTTTCTGGCTGGAGTCCACCGCGAGCCGTGATGGCGAAACTTCACCGCTTCACATTTCCAAGAGCGTCTAAAAATAAAGGAGGCGTTGCGGAGCCCCCCTCGCTGGTACCCCGTTCAGACACGTTACAGAAACAAGGCACCGCCCACCTTCCCCTCACCCAGAAGGATGAGGTGTGGCCTCTGTCCCCCAAGGTCTCAGAAAAAAAAGGCTCTTCCCCAGCCCCTGCGTTACTAGCCTCATTAAACCTTGAAAGCAAATAGTTAAGTTTGGGGAATTGTTCATTCTGATGGGAAGACGAGAAGCTTGTTTCTACTGAATTGTGTGTGTGTGTGTGTTTGCGCGCACGCACGCGTGTTACCTTTTTGGTTGTGTATTCTTGATTTTGAGGTATGCTAATATCAGGGTTTAAAACCTCCTGTGAGCGTGTAACTACCTCTTACTTCTCACCCACATAGTAATCAGAAAAATGTACATACTTCAACATCACCTCAATCCCTTCACTGTATTAGGTAAAGTATTCACTAAAACAATGTAAAGGATTGAAAATAAGCTATGTCTGATATTCGCCAAACACTTGTTTTGATCTCATTTAAATATGTTGATGTTTACCCAAATCAATAGTCCTATCCTGCAAATGAAATCAGAAAGTTAGTAATTACTTAGTAATGCAAAATCACATTTTTCAAAATATCAAAAAAAAACCCCAAAACAACATTAATGCAAATGATTATATTTATATTTTAATTCCAAGTAATTTTAGTTGATATCATAACTCGCTCCATTTGATAAATATTTATTTTACACCTTTCAGTTGCATGATTTAAAAACAACTTACATGTGGGATGCTGATAATGGTGGAATTTCCCAAAGAAGAAATTATTATATAAATACCACGCATCATTCACACCAAGTTTTGGAAGCTGGAGAGACCTGAAGCCCCAGAAATAAGCGATTTCATTCATTGACAGGCTGGACTCAGATCATTTCAGAGGAAAAGAAAGGCCTGCTACAAAGCTCCGTTCTTTAAAATTTGAATCTAAGAATTAGAAGAGAATATAGCACGGGCACTTTCTTTCAGGATCGGAGAGAATTAGTAAGGTGTGCCAGGAATAAGATTCCAATGATAGCAGACGTATCAGATTTTCACGGTCTGGTTTTCTGGTAGTTTAAACTGCATTGAAGAAAATGTCTTATATCTCTTAAGTTAGGCAGCTTTGATTAAAAATAAAAAAGGATTAAAAAAAAAAAGGAAGAACTCATAGAAACAGATAACAGGATGGTGGTTACCAGAGGTAAAGGTGGGGGGAGGAAGAAGAAGGTGAAGGCAGCAGAGAAATGGTGATGGAAGGGAACGTGATGTAGAATGATGAACACACAATACAATACGGTGGTACCTGGAGATACGAGTTTAATTCGTTCTGTAACCGAGCTCGTAAGTCAGTCAACTCGTATATCAAACAAATTTCTCCCATTTAAAACAACGGAAATAGATTTAATCCATTCCAGCCCTGTGAAACTTCCCCAAACCATCCTAAATTATGAAAAAAAAGGACATGTTTTTAATTAAGAAACACACATGTATACTTTACCAATGTATAACAAAATATATGAAATAAAAGAAAAAAGTGTTATTTAGTACTGATTTCTTACCTTGGAGACAGACGGGTGCGGCTCACGGAGGTGAATGGCGGAGAAGGAGGGAGGGAGGAAGGGATGCAGGCACTGTAGACACGTAAACTAAAAGTGCATTTTCTTTACTTTAAACAAAACTAAAACTGCACTTTTTTTTTTTTTTACTTAAAATGAAACCACCAAAACTTAATCACGCTCGTATCTCAGAATTTTGCTCGGATCTTGAACAAAAATACAGACTGAGTCGCAGCTCGTATCTTAAAAAAAATTTGTATGTTGGTCTGTTTGTATCTCAAGGTACCACTGTCTACAGGTGATGCATCATAGAATTGTATCCCTGAAACCTGTATAATGTTATTACGCCATGTCACCCCAATAAATGCAATGAAAATAAAAAATAAATAAATGGGCATCTTCCATTTGTAATTCTCATTTGTCTTGAACATTGAAAAGCAGGAGGAATCTATCTGTGTGATCTTGGCATTTTAAAAATGTTAATAAGCATATTACCGTCAAAGAGTAGTTGTTGAAAATAGCAGATAATGGTATGCAAAACGCTGGCCATGACTTACCCTAATTAAGTAACACAATATCAGGACAAAACAGTGAAAATAAAAGTTCTGGTTCCCGTGTCATCAAAGCACCCACCACTTGCCTTATTCTCAGCCAAAATGTGCCCACCGTGTGTCTCAACACTGTCCACGTCAATTTCCCGGCTCTAAAGGGACACGCACATTTTTGGTGACATTTTGAAACAGACAACATGGTTTTCTGAGATAAATCTTTTTCATTGCCACTTTGGAAAGGTTTAATTTTTCTCTGTGTAATTTTTTTTTTTTTTTTTGCATCTGTACAGAACACTTTCTTGAACCCAAGCATGGATTATTTGGAGAGCTAATTAATTGATTCTTCAAAATGCCAATTGACACACTCCCGGGGATAACCTGATCTAAAGCAACTACGCTAATCAAGCCATTGTGCTCCCGGTTCGGTCTGAATATCAGACCATCTGAAATGAGAGGAACTTTGCCATCCCGCGCCTGGCCCTCTCGTGGGCAGCTAATTAATGTGAGCCGACTATGACAGTTGAACTTGTACATTCACTGTCCTGCCTGACAATAACTCTATAAAATTACATTTCAGCGAAAGAATGGAAACAGTGTTAAATACCATTATTTGCCATCCTTTGATGTCTCGGAGTCATTATGAAAGCAATTACAGCAGTTTCTCTGTCTGGGTCTACGGGGTATGTGTTATCTGTGCCTGTCTGCCTCCTCCACCAGGTGGAAAGTGTACGGCGAATTAAAGGACAGGGGGATTGAGCCACAATTATCAGGACGGGGACAGAGAAGGAAACAGAATCAGAGTTTCGCAGCTGATCCTGCCGGAGAACAGTAATTTAATATTAAAGCCTGGCGATCTGGGGACAACTTGCCAGCTCTTTTTTATTTAGTTGAATGCAAAAAAGGGGAAAAAAATATTCTCCAGGTTCACAAGCCTGGTGAGTCTAGGGCAAAATTAATTAAAACCAACAGGGAAATGGAAAACACCAAAACAAAAGGAAAAAGAAAAAAGAAATCCTCAGGGCAGCAGCAGAAAACATATTTTGTTTCTTAATTATAAGTGAATATTCTGCCTTTCAACCTTTTTTTTTTTTAACTGACTGGTACAACGCACAAGAAGGATATTTATTTCCCCAGATACATAACCCAAGGTTTTGTTTTGTTTTGTGTGTGTGTGTGTGTGTGTTTTCCACACAGAGAGCGACTATTGGAATCTGGTATGACTCACACACATGGGTTTCAGCTGAGCCCGTACCCCTCTCTATCCAAGATGTCCCTGGACTCCAAAGGACACTTCTGACTGACAAGCAAGGTGTCTATGCCGACTGCCGCATGGAGATTTCCTCCAGAGCAGCGTCCTGGGGCTGGCCTCTGTATGATTCACATTCAGAGAGTATTGATTGTGGGCTCGTGTGTGTTCAGCATCCTGGGACCGCCGTGGCGGATGGAAGATGGAAAAGGCGTATAGAATGCAGTCTCTGCCTCCGAGGGACAGGCAGGAGGACAGAGAGCTCAGCGTTTCCTCTGAGCATCACCGTATTTCATCGGTGGACCAACCACACAAGGTAGCCGAGTGTAGACACCTCCATTTACAGGTCAACAGACCAGGATGCCGGACGTGAAGAGATGTGTCCAGTGTTCACACAGCTGACAGGCAGAGATGGACTTGGTCCCAGCCTCTGTCTGGCTCCAAAGTCCTCTCTCCACCAGCTCACAGTCTTCCAAACGCCTGAAAGTCTAATGGAGGCAGCAAGGGGTAAAGAAGGCAGCCATGTTGCTCTGGGAATGCGAGAAGAGAATGTGTTAATAGAAGAAAGGCTGGAGAGAAGAGTCTTGCAGGAGTCTTGACTTGCACTGACAGAGGGAGGAAAGAGGTTCCCAACTTCCCCGTCCTCTGGGATTCTTCACTAAGACGTGAAAGTCATCCCCTCGGTGATGAAGATGAAAGTCTTTGTGAATAAGAAAATACGACATAGAGATGTGTGCTTATTAATATTACAGCTCTGAGAAAGAATAATTGGAGACCCCGGTTGGGATTGGACAAACAAGATGTGTTCGAAGGACATGGAAGAGGTTGGCTGGTTAGAATTTATTAAGGGCTAGCATTTTTCTTTTCTTTTCTTTTCTTTTCTGTGACAGAGAGAGGGACAGATAGGGACAGACAGGAAGGGAGAGAGATGAGAAGCATCAACTCTTTGTTGCAGCACCTAGCTGTTCATTGATTGCTTTCTCATATGTGCCTTGACTGGGGGGCTACAGCAGACTGAGTGACCCCTTGCTCAAGCCAGCAACCTTGGGCTCAAGCTGGTGAGCCTTGCTCAAACCAGATGAGCCCGCACTCAAGCTGGTGACCTCGGGGTTTCGAACCTGGGTTCACCACGTCCCAGTTCAACGCTCTATCCACTGCGCTATAATGTGGTCAGGTGGCTGGCATTTCTGATGTGCTGTGTTCATAAAGCTTTGAACAGCGCTGTCACTTGTGCCCCAGAGAAAGCAGGACACGCTTGGGTGGAGGTGATCAGCTACAAGGATGCTGGGCAGAGAGGACCCAGAACACTCCACGCACTGCGTCAGAGTTAGACAATCCCGGCTGCCACGAATGATGAGCTTTTATGCCCCCTTCTCCTCCTCCACCTGCTGGTGCATGGGGAGGTTAAAGCCATCTCCAGAGCAGGAAGGATGCTGTCCCTGGGCCCCCATCTTTGCACATCCTGACTTGTATCTCTACATGCAATGATAAAATTGTTTCAACTACCACAAAAACAGAGCCAGCAGCTGCAACGTTTAACAAAGAGTTGAAGTGGACCAGGGCTGAGGGTAAACTTGAGAGAGTAACACGTGGAATCCGGGAAACCAGAGATATTTATTTAAAGAGAAGGTCCCTGGAAATACTTAATTTTGTCCCACATGTCATTGGATCTCAGCAGACTCCGTGGCGTTGGCAATCCCCATACACACACGACTCCGCGTCTGACCTTGAACCGCGTTTTGCCTCTGTCTCCAGGACAGAAGAAGTGTGTACATTTTGTGAGCATGTATGTGAGTCTTGGATTCCCATGTTGGTATGAGCCCATAAACAAGCAAAGGACTAAACCCCTGGGGAGGGGGGAGAGAGTAAAGGCAGTAGGGTGAGACCAAACTGGGTTCAGAGTCAAGTTCCGCTACTGTGCGCACCTCAGGGTTCCTTCCTTAAACGGAAATGGCATTTGTGGCCCATGGTTACAACGATGCCTTCAGTCAAAGAAAACCAGTCAATGACCGGGTGTTGTATCAGGCACATAGCAGGCGCTCAATACACATTAACTCTCTTTCTCCTTTACTTTTTAAGTCAGTGTGTCAAATTGTATTTTAGTAGAAGAGATTGGCGTAAGAGCTAGTAATAACGGAAAAAAAGCTAAAAACTGATTAAATAATTACAGGTTTTAAAGGTGTCTTTTTCATCAGAAATCTGATTTTCCCTATGACTAATGATGGTTCTTAATTTTATAAGGTTTATTAGGTATCATTAAATATTTGCTAAGAAAGAAAAAACCTCCAAAATGTCTGTATCAGTCAAGATGGGCTGGGATAGGCTACAGTAACAAATTATTGGTGAAAATTATCACTCAGAAATCTCGTTGTTGCAAAGCAAAGCCAATTTTCTCCTATCTGCTTCATGTCTGATTGTGGCTGTCTGTGGGCTCTGCTCCATGTTGTCTGTCCCCCACTTGGGGACCTGGAATGCTTCTTGTCCCTATGGCAGAGGGGAGGGTCACTGGCAAGCAATTAGCTGTGACTCATGTCACCTCTTCTCATAATTAATGGGCCAGAAGCAGTCACATGGCCCCATCCAAGTTCAATCCATCCGTTCTCCCAGAAGGTTGGGGAATTGGGTAAACCACGCTATCATTGAGCACCATGGCTTGGCGGTCACACGTTTGTATTACATTCTCTTAAACGGCGTTTGTTGAACTTAAAATTTAACAGAAGAGGGACCACCAACGACATTGAATTTTTTTTCTTTTTTTTGTATTTTTCTGAAGCTAGAAACGGGGAGAGACAGTCAGACAGACTCCTGCATGCGCCCGACTGGGATCCACCCGGCATGCCCACCAGGGGGCGACGCTCTGCCCACCAGGGGGCGATGCTCTGCCCCTCCAGGGCGTGGCTCTGCCGCGACCAGAGCCACTGTAGCGCCTGGGGCAGAGGCCAAGGAGCCATCCCCAGCGCCCGGGCCATCTTTGCTCCAATGGAGCCTCGGCTGTGGGAGGGGAAGAGAGAGACAGAGAGGAAGGAGAGGAGGAGGAGTGGAGAAGCAGATGGGTGCCTCTCCTGTGTGCCCTGGCCAGGAATCGAACCCGGGACCCCTGCACGCCAGGCCGACGCTCTACCACTGAGCCAACCGGCCAGGGCCAAATTTTTTTTCTTTTTTTTTATGACTGCAAACATGTCTCATAATACTTTCCTTTAATTTATTAAGTCCCAGGTGGTCCCGATTCTCCAGCTGAGATGAACTCTTTGCCTTTGGGATTCGGATTGTCAAGCATATAAAGACCTTGGGCCATTTGAAGTGTGAGCAGACACCCCCCTCCCCCGCCGCGTTGGTAAGCACTCCCTTTGGTTCCCATGATCAATAAATAACTCTAGCTACAAAAAAAGATAAAAAATTAAAAAGCACGCCCCCAAGGCACCAGGCACCAAGGGGATAAATGAACGGATGCATATACATGTTCTTAGGCTTCCGGGAAGGACATCCCTGCAGGAGGCCAGGCTGATGGAGACACTGAAAACTGTGGAGCGCCGTGGAGAAGCAGCAGCTGTGTTAGGCTTGCCCACTGGTTCACCAGCTGCAAGCACTTTGCCGGAGTGCGTGAGCCCGGGGCGTTCCAGGTGTGGGTAGTCCGTGTAAGTGCTCGCGCTCCGGGCAGAGGGCGGTGGCTGAACGCCTGCCCCCCGCTGCGAGGGGCTGTTTCTGCGGTTCGCCGCCGGCCTGGGGAAGCGGCTCTCCCTGCGGTGTTGCTCGTCCGCCTTGGGGAGACTGTTAGCCGGGACCGGCCCGCCGCTTTCCGGCCCCAGCCCCGCAGTCCCTGGGCCGTCAGCCCGTGTCCAGTGAGGCCACCAGCCTTACCGGGTCCCGCACCCTTCCTGGGGCAGACAGCTTGTTGAGCCTCTGGGGGAAGGCGTTCTAGTTCAAAGAGGGACGGTTTTCAGTGTCACAACCTGCATTTTCGCACCAAGTACGTGAGAAACGACAAAAAAGAGGGTGGGGGGGGGAGCGAAAGAACAATACCAGGACTCCCGACAGGTACGTCATGGTGACAGTAAACTCTTATTATGATTGGGGACAGTGCAAGCACTTGGTTCCGACAAGGGTCTTGGAAGCCACGCTGGGGCTCTCATTTCTTGTGGGTGGATGGAGGTCAAGGGGGAGAACTGGTTCTTGAGGGCATTTGGAAATACCTAGCGAAACCCTCCAAAATGATGCACGCCCTTTTCACTCAACAATGTTACTTTTAGGAGTCCGTCTTAAGGAACGAATCCGGGGTGTGGCTAGGTTCGGCCCATCATTACTTATAACAGGGTGCTAAGAGGAAAAGCTGAATATGCCGTCGGGGTTTATTTCATTAAAGCAAAATTGATGTGTGAAAAGCTGATGGCCATTGGAAATCTTATTTACTTATTTATTTATTTATTTTTGTACATGTACATTCTTCGAAAAATAAAGGTATGAACAAATTAAAAATAAAACTTGAGGAGTGAAAACACAATACAGGGTACAGAGATGTGTCATAGAATCCGGCACCTGAAACCTGTATAATTATGTTCACCAGGGTCCCCTCAGTAAATTCAATTAGAAAATACAAATAAACCTTCAACATGACCCCTTAGAGTTACCAAAGTGTTTGTATGGGTGTTCTCTCCTCTGTTATTTGCAAAAATATAAGGCCTACCAGAAAGTTCTGTCCGTTTTTAGAATAAAACAAAATACAAATTTTTCTTACCGTCAATAAACTTTATTAAATAATATAATTGCCATTATTATTGATTTCTTGCCAGCGTGAGGGCAATTTGTATATCCCGTTTTTGAAAAATGTTTTATCTTTTGATGCGAAAAATTGAACCAGTGCTTGTTTGATATCTTCTTCATTTTTGAATTTTTTGTCCTTCAAAAAATTTTGTAAGGACAAAAAAAAAAAGTGATAGTCGGAGGGTGCTAAGTCCGGGGAATATGGTGGATGCGACAGACGTGCTTCTGTAGCATTTCTTCCTTGTTGAAATTCGTATAAATTACAGTGGTGTAAATGAACTTTATCAGTAGCCATGGGTACACTATCGCTTCACATGAAAGACTAACATGAATCAACTTTGTTTTAGTTAATTTGCTACGTCAGTATGTATACATTAAGTGATAAAAATAGAGAGGCACACATGCGCCAAATAAACATGTGCTTACATGTTGAAACTTGTTGTGATAGAAACAGACAGAACTTTCCGGTAGACCTTATATATGCAGTGGCTAAAGAAGTTCAGTTGTCCTTGTTTTCCCCAAAATAGAGGAGAAGTCCGGAGATTTTCAGCAGTATCTTAAACTGGCTTTGTGATCACAGCTGATCTGTGGGAAAACTTGCAATTAGAATTAGAATCTAATAGTATGAACCAGGTCAACTGATAGTCTATAAATTAGTAAGAATGCATATCTAAATGTGAACTGAAACGGCACCCTGGCCACATAGCACAGTTGGTCAGAGTGTGGTTCCAATACCCCAAGGTTGTGGGTTCGATCCCCGGTCAGGACACATACAAGAATCAACCAGTGAGTGCATAAATAAGTGAAACGACAAATCAATATTTCTCACTCTTCTGCCTTTCTCTCTTTCTTCCTCTCTAAAATCAATAAATAAAAATTAAAAAATAAAATATAAAAGTGATCTAAAACCATAAGATGCTTAAATTTTTTGTATTAGGTTATATGTACTTTAATTTTAAAACAGAAAATTTCAGTTAGCATAAGTCATATAAAAATGTAAAATATGTCTATCTTTTCTTTAAGGGTTAAGATGTGAGGCTCAGAAGGTAGGGATGGATTGTTAATATATCACTTTTTTTAGAAGAAACACATTGTGACATTTGTTAATTAAACTTTTAAGGTTTAATGCGTTGTCAAGATAGGATATATTTTCAGGAAGCCTGTGATCTTACCAAGCTTTAAAATAGTCCAAAAGCTAGTTTTGACATTCCACCTAATGGAGATGAAAAGGTGTTTTAAGCTCACGCAAATCTAAAGAAACGGGAAAATTTGACGCATTCCATTAATTAGTAGGTAATAACATAATGAGAGAGAAACATTGCTTATTTTCCTCTAAAAGGATGATTAATGCAGGTTTAAAAGGATTTCTGGTTTTTACAAAGTTAATACTGTTTAATTATGTGAGATTAAAATTATACCATACCGCAGTTTATTTGGTGTTGATGGGGCCAATCGCCCCAACGTTTAGCCAACCTCACCCTTCTGCTCTTTCTCAATATTGACTAGACAGGGCGGTTTTCAATGATCAGGGCTGACGATGCTTAAGCCGTTTCTCATGTCTTTTAATTTTAGCTTTATAATCTTCTCCCTGGAGACCACTCACCTCCCTGGGGACATCATCCCAGACGATGAAAAGGGCTGAGACAACAGTGAGTATAACACCCCTGTGCCGGACATTATCCGATTACAGGAACGGTGTGATCCGAACAAAAGCTTCCTACAGTATGTGCAAATGTAATTAATGTGTGCGTCCTGGTGGGGGGGGGTGTGTGGGGTGGACAAAACAATGCTTTGCTCAGGTTGACGAAGAAGCCGTGAAACCGGACCTCTGGTGACATTCTAGAAGGTAGCACAACAGAATGGAAAGAGTGTGGGCGGTACAGACTAGTGTGTGTGTCCCCAATGACCTTTCACTTGCATCTCCGTGTCTGAACCTCCATTTCTTTCATCTGTGAAACAGGCGCTAACAAGGGCGCCACCACGACTTTTGCAGTGAGTCAAGGGGATAATGTATGTGAAGGAAGTGATGTATGAAAGGTGTTTTATAACGTCCCGTTTCCTTCCCTCTCCCCTGCCCCCTTAGCAAAAGACTGTGTTACTATCGGGATTCTGGTGCCGGACGTAGTGGATAAGCCACCAAAAGTGAAGTGTTTCATTAAAACTGGCAAACAAGCTAGAGAGAACTGTTGGTCTGGATGGATCGTCACACATAGCAGGGCAAAGGTTATCAACTATCTAGACATTTTGTGCAGCGATGGATTTTTTACAGAGCCGACTGGAGGCAGGAGGAGGGGAGAACTTAGAATGCGTTGGTAGGGTAGGGCCGGCAGGCTGGGAACTCGCAGCGGGAGCCGACACTCCAGACTGGAGGCATCCTGGTGTTCTCTCCTCTGTGCTTGGACTTGCTGATGACGTCTTTGTCAGCACGGAACTCTGTGCAGCCGGTAGCAAAGCGGGAGATTCCTGGGCCCTGTCTGGGAGTGGATACAATGGAAGTCCTAGCACCGTGGCTACAGTTTTGTTGAGAGCATTGTACCCAAAACACTGACACATGCCAACAAAAAACACATGCACGCATGCAAACACACACACATACACACACACACACATGCACACATGCATGACTCTGCCCTGCAAAAGCGAGTTCCCTCACATTTGAATCTTATCTGGAAGTGTGTGTACTCGGAGGCCCAGGAACAGTTGAAGACTCTCGTTTTCTGTTGTTTCTGTGGGCCATATGAGGTTTCTGTTCCGTATTTTTTTATATATAATTTTATTTAGAAAATTAAATGTAAGGGGGTAGCATTGATCAGTCAGAGTACCTAGGTTTCAGGTAAACCTTTCTACAGCACTTGAACTGTGGATTGCGTTGTGTGCCCGTCACCCGAAGTCAGATCATTTTCCGCCACAGTGTACTTGTCCCTCTTTACTTCCCTTCCCCTCTATCTCCTCCAGCCCCCTCCCCCCAGTAACCCCGTCACTGTTACCTATGCCCACGGGTCTATTTTACATCCCATGTACATGTGGAAGAGCTGGAAAGAGTGCCTCGCGAGGGTGCAGACAGAAAGTGGGTTGATAAACAATGAAAATCCATTTGTCTGCCTCAATTCCTCGAGCTCCAGGCGGAGAACGAGATCCCTCTTTGATCCGGCTAGGATAGGATTGACCTTTTCTTCGTGTTTTAGCAACAACTCCTACTCACGGGAGGTTGCTTTGAGGTCGACAATAGTCCCTGGACCTGAAATTCCCCAAGTGGTCTCCAGATCAGCCTTGTGAGTCCCGAGTCCCAGCCACTCATCCGCAGGAGGCAGAGGGTCCCTAAGTCACATGCCCACCCCAGTCCTTGCGGTCCCGTCCGCCCCTCTTCCTGAGCTCGTCAGGATTGTCCCGTGCTTTCTTCTACCTCCCTTATTCTTAATTTCAGGGAAACAAAAAAGTCAACATTTGTATGTGCCATTGTGAAATACTTTTATTCAAGCACGTGCTGAGCCTGCACGCCAAGTTTGGAGCTATGCTCCAAGGATCCAGAAATGCATGAGAAACAGCGGCTTGCCCTCTGTCAGCATAAGAGAGTGGGACAGGGTGACAAGGAGGAGAGATTAGGCTTATCCTGGGGCCGGGGGGGGGGGGGGTAAACAAATTCAGGGCGTGGCATCTACTGGCCCGAAACCTCCCCCCAGGGACCAGGAGGTCCTGTCCTTCATGGATCTGGCTTGCCATTTCCAGTTTTTGGGCAGGTGAGAAGGTAAAATTGACAGGAGACCAGTAACCTAGACTATTGCAGCCTTCTGATGGCCAATGGAAGAGCTTTGGGGAGGGGTCATCTCAGCATTGAGATTCCTGACCCCCAGGGACAATAATGGGGGTGAAGGAAGCAAGGTGTTTCTCTGCATCACCTGTGCTTACAGAGTAGTGAAATTAAGGGGAGTCAGATGTGGCCGTCACTTTGAGCCTTCTGGTTCCATCTTTGACTTGGGGCCCAATCTTCCCTGTGAGCAAAGCAGAAAGAGGACATTCAAAGATTACCTTCTGATGTTGGGGGGACAGCACCTTCTAATGGGGAAGGGATGTATGGTCAAGGCCCCCAGGTGGCCCTGGGGACAGCGTGTACCATTATCTTGGCCCACCTGTGACCTATCGTGATCAGGAAGCTTTGGAGAAATGGTTTCCCCCCAAAAGAGACAAGAAAAGAGGGGGGACTTGTGTTTAAGAGGCAGACACAGACAGAAAAGCCAGGAGACGACCTCAAGCAAGGAGGACCAAAGGAAGCTTCCAGAATGCAGATGCTGGAGACAGGGAGCACTACCCCGCTGCAAGCGGCTGACTGCCTGCTGACATCGCCCAGAAAGTTTCCTCCAATTTGACATGTCTTGTCAGGAAAAGGGGGGGTGGAGAGGGTGGGGGAACAAGGAGGCAGGAGTACCATTTGAGTAGGAGAAAAAGGGTCACCCAAGGTCGGGGACGGTCCCCACGCTGGACTGGCCACCCCGGTCCCTCCCACCACCCCAGGCAGCAGCCGTCCAGGGCCCGACGGTGGAGAAGGGAGGGAGACACGGGGCTGCCTGCAGGGCCCCGACTCAGGACTCCGCTACTCACCTTCCTTTGTCTTCAGGCCTGCTGGGGCCAGAAGCCTCCAGTGACAGGGACATGTGCTGGCTCTGGGTCACTGATACTGGGAGGGTCTGTGGGGAAGAAGACAGGAGCTTCAGCACGTCCCCTCATGACAAGGAGCCCGCCCGAGAGCCAGAGCCCGACGGCCCAGCCCTGCTGGGCACTGGGTCTCGAGCCTGGGCTGGGCTGGGCTGGGACCCCGCCAGGCCCACATGGCACACCTGAGGTGTGTCCTCAGATGCTTTCTCCGTCCCTTCCAGCCAGCCTGCTCAGGCCCGCGGGGTGGGCTCCTGGGCCCTTCCCACCCCCCTCTCCAACTTGGCCCCAGTTGAAAGGGGTCCTGACAACTCATGTTCAAGAAGAAAAGGACGCTGACAGCGTGAGACACGGTGCCAGCGCCCCCTCGGAAGGCGGCATCATGGTGGGACCTGAGACAGATAGGGCAGGAGGGAGAACTTCTCTTAACGGGGGCGGGTGTTATCAGAACCCCCTGAAATCTCAGCCAAGGCAGGTCCGCACGCCCTTCCTTCCCCGAATGCCGGGGTCGCTGCAGGGAGACAGCATCTCAGGATGGCCACGTGGGTCCCTGGGCTCTTTAGGGGCACAGCGGCCTGTTCTGAATAGGGGGTCTTGCCTGGGCCCCTCAAAAGTCTCAGCTTTCAGGGAGCCCCAAGTGCAGGGTCTGTGTGAGGCCGGTGGATATATGTTCTACCCCCCGGCCAACTGTGGGCATCAGAACCCTGCCGGGTGCCCCCGGAGCCAACGGAAGCAACGGCCACCGGGCAGGGTGGGGGGGTGGGGGCGGAGCTTGCGGCCTGATTGGTCACCGGTCCCCCAACGGTCCCGCCCACCGCCCTGCGCTCCTGGGGGAGGCGGTGGCCCTGGGGCCTCCTGGTACCTGCCTCTCTGTGGGTGGGCGTGGGGGCAACGTCTTGAGAAGACCCTCAAGCTTGCACAAACAGTCCTCTGCCCTTAAGAGGCCCTGATAATTATATAGATTTGTACTCAAATGTTTATGATTATGCGGGGCGGCAGCCATCCCCCGGAAGCGGGTTTGCCCTCGAAGGGGCGGGCACCCTGAGACTGCCACCCTGAGGCCGGGCCAGGAGCGCCCCGCTGGCGGTCAGGGAACAGGCCAGGCAGGGCAGGGGGGCTGGTCCCTGGAGTCACCCCCTCCCGGGGGGTCCCAGAAGCCCCGTGGGCGGAGCCCCGGTTCTCATAAAGCAACGAGAGCGAACAGGAACCGTGCCCAAGGCCACGTGTGCAGGGTGGGGTCGAGGGGGACAGGGGAAGGGAAAGCTGGAGGTCAGATGGGCCACTTGGCAGGTTAGGACGGTGATGCTAAGAGGGAGGAGAAGTGATGGGAAGGGGGGAAAATAAGTCTGGGATGGGGAAGGGAAGGGAAGGGAAGGGAAGGGAAGGGAAGGGAAGGGAAGGGAAGGGAAGGGAAGGGAAGGGAAGGGGGAAAGAGGCCGAGACCTGGGGTGGGCGGCTATATCCTCAGGGTGGTGGCTGTGAGGACTAAGGCACGGAGGCACCGACTGATGTCTGGGAGGCGGGGAGCAGAGGGCGTAGTGACAGGGGGTGACATAAAGCCCCCAAGTGCCCTCCTTTCTTCTTTGTTCCCTCAGCCCAGCCCTCCCGGGAAGCCCAGCCCCAGAAATCAGGAAAAAAGCAGCGAGCTGGGCAAGCTAGGGGTGGGCGGCTGGGAAACAGGGGCTCTTTCTGATAGTGTTGCAGGTGGGGGCCATGACCCCCTCCTCCCTTAAATGGGCCAAGGGACACTGACAAACTGGATGTTCCAGGTCACTAACCCCTGGGCAGCCGGGTGACTAAGCCGGGTGTGGAAGGTCCCCTAGCTTACTTACAATTAATCTTCCATAAATCGCTGAAAGATACCTTTTTCCGTAATGACTACCACCAGCCCCCACCCTCAAATCTCCCATTTAACCCAACCTGTTAGAGAACCGGGGCTGCTCTCTCTCCTTTACGAGACAGCCTGGCGGGTTTCCCCCCCCCCCCCCCCCCCCCCCCCAATAAAGCCAGAGTTACACTGGTCTTTCGGACTCCAAGGGATTCTATCGCTTTCCAGAAGGAAACCTCCACTCCGCCACTGGTTCACAGAGAACGGCAGCTGCAGCTCTGTAATGGTGGAGAGTCAGGCATCCAGCTGGGGCCGGGACGGTGGGGGCGGTTCCGCGGGCCACAGGGTCCGATGAGTCCGCAGAAAGGCTTCTGTTGAGACACAAGGTGACTTCTTCTCGGAAGCTGCTGCCTGCAGAGCCCTGGGTGCAGACACGCCCAGGAGGAAGGCGCCAGACTCACGCCTCTCTTCGCTGAGAACCCCTGCCAGGCTGCTCAGGAAACCCCTGGCAGAGCAAGGGCCCCTGTTCCTTCCCTTCCCTTCCCTTCCTGCCCACAGTAGGGCCCCTGCTTCCCGGGGCGCTGGAGCAGTCCCTTCTACCACAGACGTCTGTGCTGGTTCTAGGAAGGCTCCCATTATTGCTGTAGGACTGCAGTGAGGCAGGAAATGATGTATTCTGGTATCTGCTGAAGAGGTGGGGTGGGGTGGGGTGGGGTGGGGTGGGGGACGGTGACTCTGGGCCACTGACCCGTGTAAAGACCCAGCTCACCTGGAAGAAAGGGCTTTGTGGGGAAGGCCCCTCCCAGCCGACCACCGAACGGGGCCCTGGCCCAACTGCCTGGCACATCCCTTCGTGTTTTTCCCGTTGCCGTGCTGCTCCAGGTCTTCCTTCAGGATTTCCCCCATCCATAAGAAATGCATATTTGGGGGGGGCACTTTGCTGGGCGGTGGGGACCCTGAGACGAAGGAGACAAAGCCACCGCGTTGAAGGCCCTTCCCCCCTAGTGAGAAAGGGCAGAGTGCCATGCTGAGAGTGAAATGAACGGGGTGTCAGAGCAGGAGGGCTTGGGGGTCTTCCTCCCCAGAGTCCTGGCCCACACGGAACAAGACATACTTCAGATGAAGTCTATGTTAAGAAGCATTCGGGGGAACCTTGTCAATCGGGAAACCTGTGACCAGGCAGGGAATTGAAAACTAGAATGTTCTTTGTCCACTCTGGACCAGACACACACTGGTGCAGGGGGAGCAGGGGTGCCCCAAGATCCAGGCTTTGGAGGGGTGTGGGTACTCACAGGGGCTGGGGTTGTATCTGAAGCTACCTCTTTGGCACCCCCAGTGACAGGGCAGAAGCCAGGGACCAGTGCAATGGTGATGACAGAGCTCCGAGCTGATGGCCAATGAGGCGTTTCAGAGACAACTGGAGGGACCCAGGAATGAGACCGGTGGCACTGCGGTGTCACCAAGGTGGTACTCCCTCCAAGTCAGGCGAGAGCCGTCTGAGGAAGGAGCCTGCCCCCCCCCCCTACTGGGCAGGGGCTGGGAGGAAGGGGGCGAGATTGAGCTGGCTACGCTGACACAGTCTCAAAGCACTGAGTTCTCAGGACTCAGAAGAGACATCGAGGGGGGACAAGGGGCCAGAGATGTGGAGGTCTCACCTGCAGAGAGAGACACGGAGAGGAAGCCCAGGCAGTTGGCAGACAGGGCCACGACGACAAATGTCACCGTAGGAGAAAGAGGAAACGGGAAGGGAGAGGGGGTGGGGAGAGCCCTGGGGGCGGGGGCGGGGGCCCAGGAGGAGGAGGAGAGAAGTGGCCACGAGCCAGGGGGCTGTGGGGACAGGGCCAGGGCCAGGGGGAGGCCGGGTGGCAGAGCACATCAGGGGCTGAGGTTGGCCAGAGCTGCTCCCCCAACCCCACGGGGAACAGTGACGTGGGGTGTCCCCTGCTTGCTGTGCAGACATGTGGTCAGTCTTTGTCCCTTCTGCTCCTACCTCAAGACTCGCCCGTGTGGCGTTCCAGGATAATGAGGAGAAAAGGCAGCCACGACAAGAAGGGAGGCCTCCCTGGCGTTGCGTGGGCCTCCCTGGGGGGGAGGCTCATCTCCAGCTTGAGCGCCCCCCCCCCGAGACCTGCTGGGACCCCTGTTCTGGGCCAACCCCAGGCCCGACAGGGAAATCGGGGCGTGCCTTCTGGAGCCTCCATCCCACCTTCCCAGTTCGGACCGGGGGCCCCCGACAGAGACGGGTGATTTCCACAGAAGCAGAGACCCCCGACTCTCAGAAGTTCCCAACTCGCCTGTCCTCACACCTTAGACACAGGCATTCATACGTGTCTAAGACCTGAGGAGACTCACACTGGCAGCCTGGGACATAGAGTTCGGGGGAGAGGCAGACCCTGCCGAGGGGGCACTGGCTGGTCCCAGGTCTGGGGACTAGAAGGAGTGACTGGTAGCAACGTGCGGACCTGAGGCCGGTCCCCAGGAGGCCTTGCCAAGAGTCATTGCCATCAGATGGCCATGTAGACTTTCCAGAACTTTCCCCAGGCACCCGTCACCAGGGGAACCATTTCTGGGCCTGGGGGGACCCCTCCAGGGGAACAAGGCTGGCTCCCCAGCTTCTCCTGCTGCAGAACTCTGCTGCTGACTGGCCCCTAAGTGAGGACCTGATTGGGAGAAGCCCCCCCCCCCCCCCGTGGCAGTGTGGCCGCAGGGACGGGAGTCACAGGCTGAGAGGCGGCCACTTGGGAAACGGACAGAACAGCCAGTTCAGTTCAAAACACGCGCGGCAGCCCGGGTGGGTTTAATGGTTTCCTCATCCAGCTTTCCAAGGGGTTTTTCTCTGGATCAGCTGCTTTGACTGTTTGAGCCGTGGGAGAGGGCCCGCTGGGTGGGGGGCGGGGCTCATCTTGTTCTGCTTCCTTGTAGGAGAGGCCTGCAGTCCCCTCAGCAGGGGCTCCGAGGCAGGGGCCCCCACGGCCCTCCCCAGGGGACCAGCTGAGTCCAGGACACAGTAGCAAGCCCTTCTCATTTGCTAGTTTTCTTCTTGCGGTTATTTCTTTCCTCACTCCAGTATTTTCCACTAAAGAGCTATGAACTTGAACTTGGTCCCAGGGATGCAGCCACAAATAGGGGGCACAGCCCCTGTGGCTCACCGGGTCCCAAGGACGGGCACTGTCCTACATATCAGGGAAATGATGGTCACGCAGCTCCCCCATGGCCTTGGTGAGACCTTATAAATACCTGTATCCCACATGTCTCCTGCACGACACTCACCTAGAAGGACAGCCACTTCAGGCGGTGAAGCTAAGATGTCAGTAGAAAAGGAGCACAGTGAGAGAGTCTTTAGGGGGTGCCAGGTGGGTAAGCGAGCCCTCTCTGCTCCTGAAGATCTCATCGTCTTCAAGGGGGTGCTAACTTGGGTGTCCAGTTCCCTGCCATCTCCCTTTCTGCTCTACTGTTATTTTGGGGACCAGAAAAAATCATTGGGTCCACATGTCCAATGTAGAGAGTACCCCCAAAATGCTGGAGGTCCTGGTTCTACGAGGGGCTGCGTTACGGGCCTGTCGGGGATGTTGTGGCCAGAAGTTTCCTGAGACCAGACGCGGGCTTGCGGAGTGGGGAGCAGGGATGCCCCGGGGGTCCACGCTCTGGGGTTGTGGGCGCCCACCAGGGCTGGGAGTGTGTCTGGGAGCCGCCCGCTGGGCACCCCCAGGGACAGGGCAGAGGCCAGGGGCTGGTCCCGAAGGAAGGATGAGTTTCAGATGCTCGTGGAGGGGACCAGGGTGAGCGGGCGGTGCTGGCGTGTCACCGTGTCACCGTGTCACCGAGACGCTGCTTCCTTGCAGAAACCCACGTGGTCGATGGCTCAACGGGAACGTTTCTGTTGCGTTTATGTCATCTTAAGAAAGGGAAGAAACAGGATGTTGAGCTGAAGCAAAAAAAAAAAAAAAAAAGTCCCTGCTCAGCTTGGAGGATAGGAGTGAGACAGGCCTCACACTCTGTCTTGTCACTGTTGTCAAAGATCTCTAGGGGTGACGGAGGGGGAGCAGAAGGAAGCTGGGGGGGGTGCCCTGGCTCTCACGCCTAGGAAGCCACAGGGCGATGGAGAAGACATCCCGTGGGGACACTGCACACGAGGGCAGACGGGGGAGAAGCCACATTATGAGAGAGGAAGCCACAGGGCGATGGAGAAGACATCCCGTGGGGACACTGCACACGAGGGCAGACGGGGGAGAAGCCACATTATGAGAGAGAAGAAACAGAACAGAGTTGGGAGGTGGCCTCAGGGACCGAGGAGTCACAAGAGTCCAGGTGTGAGCAGGCCTCCCGCGGACCACAGTGCCCCAGCCGCAGAGGGTGGGACGCGGACTGGGATAGGGAAACAGCTGGCTGCCCCCAGCCCCTTGCCCCCTGGCCCCTGCCCCCTTGCCCCCTGGCCCCTGGCCCCGGCCGCGGGCTCTCAGAGAGTCAGCCAGCTCTTCTGAAGGTCACAGTCAACGCGGCCGACACTGAGAAAGGAGGAGGGCCCAGAGGCGGGGGCAGGGCCGGGGACGACGAAGGGTTTCGTAGATGACCTGGGCAAGATGGCGTGTGCTTCGCGTCTGCCTGCAAGCCTCGGCTCCCGGGGTTAGAGTTGCATCTTCTCAACTACGACCTGTGGCCTTCTGGCCCAGGGAAGTCAGAACTGATGGGAAGAAAGACGGTCCGGACCGGAGGGCTGGTGGGGCGGGAAGCTGTCCCCCGCATCTCTCTTTGAATCAAGCTCTGAGCCAGGTCTCGATGAGCCAGCTGGCCTACCTGCGCTGGCCTGAGGAGGCCATGTGAAAGGGGTAGGGGGTGGGGGGCGTGTACAGATGGAAGCATATTGTAAACTACCTGAGAAGTACCCTCGGCCTTAAGCCCCCCCCCCCTGCTGCTGAGGTCAAGGCTGACCTGACCTCACCCAGTGAGCCACAGCCCTGTCCCCAGGCTCATGGCCGCCTCTGGTCAGCAACGCTCGTCCCCAGCTGGGGCCTGCCAGACCCCTGTCCCAGCCCCGCCCCGCTGTCTGGGAAATCTTCCTTTCCCTGCCCTTCAATCTTCCTCCTTGCCCTGGCTCTCCTTTGCTGAGAGCCCTGAGGAAGGGGGTTTGCAGGCACGCCCCTCGCTGTTCTTGTGTGAATAATGACGACCCTCCTCTCAGGCCAAGGGCACTTAAATGTAACTGTTCCCCAGAGAAAGCCCTATCTTGGCAGCGGATGTTTCTTAACGTAAACTGAGGGAAGTGTAAGGCCAGAGACTGGGTGGCCTTTCTTTAGAAAGGGGTTGATGTCCCCCGAGCCAGGCACTCTCCTGAATCTCACAAAGCCCAGCCCTGGAAGTGCCTCGTTCCAGTCCCTCCTGAAACCCAGGCAGTCTTGAGAAGCCAATGGCTAATGGAGCCTTTGAAATGGGTCCCAGGCACAGCAAAATTGTTCCGAAGATGCCCAAATCACTGTTTAATTAAATAAACAAGGTATCCGGGCCCGAGGTCTCAGTTCCAGAACTGCTCTGATTGTAGTGGGTTCGTCCGTACACAGCTCGCCTAAGAGACGTGTTCTCAGAGACACCCGTGAACGCTGTTGACGTGTTTGCTCAGGGGTAGGAAAGGGTGTGAGCCCCTGGCTTCCCCAAAGCTCTGTGCTCAGTGCCCTCACAGTCTGAGGAAGGGGGCCATCCCCTGTGGAATCACTCGGCCCTGGGTGAAGTGTCCCCCAGTGCCCTCACACCTGGAGAAGCCCGGGTCACCAGGTCACCCACAGCAAAAGGCTGCGTGGCCTGCAGCTCTGTGGACGAGAGTCGTTGCTCCGTCTTCACACCAGCGCACCGGCAGGGAGGCGGGCTCCCGCTCGTGGGCGGGGAGGGCTTTGCCTAGGTTTCAGGCTCAGGGGGTTGAAGTGCACAGTTTTATATTGAATCCTCGCTGCTGTGTCCA
Source organism: Saccopteryx leptura (assembly GCF_036850995.1). NCBI lineage: Eukaryota > Metazoa > Chordata > Mammalia > Chiroptera > Emballonuridae > Saccopteryx > Saccopteryx leptura. The sequence goes on along the minus strand of NC_089515.1, from coordinate 51,842,069 downwards.
GGTCAAGACCGGAGGGTGGTGGAGTTGAGCAGGGTGGGGAAGGAGATTGTCCCCGTCCAGCCTGTGGAGTCCCGAGATTCCCACGAGGAGAGGCGAAGGGGACATGGGACCACTGGACCAGGGGAACTGTGAGGTGGCTTTGTCCTTGTTGCAATGAATCTGCCTCTTCCTCTTGAACCGGTCTTGTCACACTGTGGACACTATTTTGTTTTTAAGTAGACCAATAGATGCAGGGTATATATCCCGAAACAAGACAAAGGGTGGAGAGAAGTAGCCGAGAAGAGCAGCAGAAAGGCGTGGGGACAGGAGCCTTAGGAAAAAGCAGAGGGACGCTCTGGAGAGAGCAGAGAGGGGCCACCGAGGGCTCGGGTCGTGGGGCAGGGCCAGGCCCTGGGGCCCCTGGGAGCCAGGGGGCCTCTTTCCCTGAGGGCACATCACGCTATCTGTCAGTGCATCTCCGGAAGAGAACTCCGATGGCAAGGGCCCAGCACGCAGACGTCGCTGTCTGACTTGTCTGTTCCTCCTTCTGATTCTCGGTAAAAGATCCCAAGGAAGAGGAAGCTTGTATAGTATCGGTCTGCCCAACATGGGAGGGCGGAAATAGAGGGTTTCCCCATGGAAGGGGCGGGGCTCCCCACGCTGTGGTGTGTGTCGGCCGGAGGAGGCCCTGTGGCTGCAAGGCAGGGCTGGGGCTGGGGCTGGGGCAGGGGCTGGGGGGAGGTTCATGGCACCCTTGAGGTTCTTGAAACTCCAGCGGCTGCGTCTCCCCCTCCTGTGCTGGTTCTTCCAGGCCTTCTTCCCGACTGAGTTCTCAGCCGGGCCAGAGCCCAGACTGGGTGCTGAAGGGAATTAAACTGACCAAGACCCACAAGTTCTCCCTTCAAAATAAGCATTCCTGAAACAAACTGACTTGGGCCTGGGGTCCCACCCCCCACCCCCCAGAGAGAACCTTAGTGACTAGGGTAGCCTTCATTTCTCCTCTGTCCTGGGGGGCCGACACACTCTACGAGCAAGGAGGGCGAGCTGTCCGCACCAGGATGCACCAGAGAATTATACACTTGAAACTTATATAATTGTATTAACCAAAGTCAGTAAATTCAATAAAATTTTTTTAAAATAAATACATTAAAAAGAAAGATTGGTTTCCCAAGAGCAGCTTGGGCTTGTCCCCCTTTCTCAAGAGAGAGCTTTCTCCAGTGACCCTTGTTAGAGCTCTTTTAACACAGATGAGGCAAAGTCAGGTTGTTGGAAAGGCTAAATGACTTCAAGCATGTTCACCAGCAACTTCCCTTGTACCTCATTCCTCTCTCTGCTTGGTACTGCACCCCCAGCTGTGGCTTCACCTGTTTTCAGCAGACCCCTCCCTCTATGTTGGGTCCTCTGGCCACGGGTGGTGCCCACTGCACCTCAGGGCCTCCCACTGCACCTCAGGGCCCCTGGGCCTTGACTGATGCAATCACACTCTGTAATGAGTCGGGATGCTTACTTTGAAGGGAGCATTTGTGGACCTGAAAACAAGTACAATTTTCTTTTTTCTTTTTGGCAGCTGAAGGCTGAAAGAGTTGGCCTTGATCTGTAGTTTTGGCTGCACCTGCTTAGAAAGTCATGCTCTTCTAGGAACTCTTTCTGTTTCCAGGGCACTGAGTGACTTCAGGTTACCATGGTGGTGGTGGGGGGGGTCTGTGTGGGTCCCTCAGGTGCAAGTGTTCTGACACACAGAAGGTCTGCCCTAACCTGGCAAGCTAATTCTGCAGTTCTTTCTAGAACTCATGGACCCATAATCCTGTCTTCTCCTCCTGGCTGCCTGCCCCACCCTGCCTCCCACACTGTATCCATAAAGCACTTTGGGAATTGGACATTAATGTCTCACTGTCATTCAGCACACGTCTGTGGAAACTCAAGATGAGTCAGACACTCTTACAGTGTCTTGGGGATACAGCAATGAATGAGAAACAGTGCCCTTTTCTCTTAAAGCAGTTAATCTTGTAGCTTAACATTTGGTATCTCCTAGAACAGTAAGGTGGGGTTTGCCAGGTAACATAGGGAGTTAATTTCTTGGAAGACAAATGGAATAAACCCTTGAAGGCACTACTCCATGGATGGCTGGGGTTGCGGATAAGGAAACCTGGAGAGAACTCCGATGTCAAGGCAGAGAGCCCAGCCCAGTCTCAGAGGAAGAATTAACGTCTCAAAGGAACGAGCCTTTCTGGATAGGAGGTGCTCCGTTGGAACGGGAAGCCATTTTATGAAGCGTTCTCATCTGGAAGGCAGCCAGTGAGCCAGCCAGGTGGGGAGAAGTTCTTCAGATGGGGTTCATGAAAATTCCAGTTCACCCAGAGTACCTCTTGGGAATGAAAAAGAAGGGTGATCGAGGGAAAGTCACGGCTGGCAGGGACAGGCGCCAGTCCCTCGGTTCTTCTGCTGGAATAGAGACACGGTGTCCATTTCTCCAGTGTTCCTCAAGCCCACTGCAGCCGCGCTAGGGCCTGCTTTCCTCTGAAAGGAAAGACAAATGAGTGAAGCGCACCATCTCCCTGGCACAGGAGAATCTAGTAAGGAGACAGATTGCTATGCACAGAGATGCACAGAGACGCACAGAGACGCAGGCGAGAATCAGGGACAGAGACTCTAATAACAAAAGAGTTAGAAGAAAAGAAGTGAGCATGTTGGAAGCATTCTCTGGAAAGTCCAGAGCAAAGAACAGTGAGTTAAAAAGAGAAAAAAAAAATATATATATATATATATTAAATAAAAAAGAACTAGTAGACAATGTCAGCAGAAGACAGGGACAGAGGTGTCTCTACCAGAGACCTGTGAAAAACTAGAAAAGGACAAAGAGCAGGAACTCACTCTCGTGTACGATGCTCTGTCCACTCAACCCCAGGACTCTCCCGCGCTGTCACAGGAGAGGCTCAAAGGAAAGCCTGGGGGCCACGGGAACGCCCAGGCCCCAAAGGGGGGAGTGTTGAGAAAGTGAGGAAGGGAGAAAGGATTCTGCCATTGATGTGGAGCGCAAAGTATCCCCCAGGCTGGAAGTGTACCCCTCAACCATCACATTCCTCCCTCCCCCACCCCTACTCCAGTTAACATGGAAGCAGGAGGGAGAGAACGTGGCTGGGTGAGGGTGGGTCCCTTGGAGCCCCTGGAAAAGCCCCAGCCTATTTATCTCTTCTGCTTTTGAAATAAATATTCCAGTTCCCTGCGCACGCTTTGTCAGGGATCTTCTGGCGGTGCCCTGGATCCAGACTTGTGACTGCCTCTGCCCCTGCGAGGGCGTGAGTAGGGCGTCCAGTGGACATCGGCCGTGTGCCTGCTTTGGGGGCCTCGGGGAACTGGTCCTGCTCTGGCACAGTGGGGGAATGGTGCGCCATCATTTGCAATCCCAGGTCTTGGGCCTCAAGGCGGGGCTGGAAGGGGCAGGTCTCGGACCTGTGCTTGCTTGGGCCCTGGCTCGTCCTATCCGCTCAGCTTCTGATGTCCTGTCACTTGAAGTGAAGAGATGCCTTTGAGCTTTAAGTCTTCAAATCAAGAGCGCTGAGGTGATGCAGACCCTTCCTCCTCGGCCTTTCAGCCTCGGTGCACATGGGCTCCTCCACATGGAGGGCAACTGTGTGTGTGTTGACCTCATCCACAGTGAGGCCCAGAGAACAGTCTCCTCCCGAGTCCAACACACGCCCTTTGCTGAGTAAATCACACTGAGCTGTCTGCTTTCCCCGAAGTCGCTCTCATGTTGTTTGAAGCTGCACCTGATTCCGGAGACCTCTGGCTGTAGCCTGTTCCGGACTCCCGTATAGGTGGGACAGGGGGGTGGCACCGAGGTCCCGTTGCGATCCAGGTCAATGACAAAAGAGCCCCCCTGAAAAGCTGGGCCCACGTTCCCAGCTGGAAGCTGGGGCTGGTCTTGAACTATTTGTACCAAGAGGCACGTACCTCTGTCGGGTCCCTGACATTGGAGACTGCAGCCGTCAAGCACTTGCAACAGTCTCGGGGCTGCTCAGAAGACCAGCTCCAGCTTTAGGGTTTATGCCCTGAAAATAAAACGAGAAAGAAAAATAGCCTGGTATTCATTCACTTTTTTCTCTCCTTTCCCTTCAAATCCTCTTGTTCTGGTTTCACGCCTCAATGCAGGTGGCCACCCCTTGGACTAATAGATACCTGAAAACGTTTTCGCATTGTTTATATGAGATCACTGGTGAATATCCCTTCAGTGAACATTTATTGAGCTTTACTTTATGCCAGGTTTCTTGTCAGGTTGTGATTCAGAGTCCACAGGCGAGTTGGTTTCTCCCATTGAGAATGTCACTATTCCGGAGCTTTGATGGACAGACGGCAGAAAAGAGAGGCGGGGTCAGGTGGGTACTCTGTCCTTTGAGGAGTTCCCCGATGGGAATTTACAAACAACACTGGAATTCAAGAAAAAGGCAGTAGGTGATTTCTTGCTGTTCGCAGTTGGAGAACAAAGAGCCAGATGGTGAGGGTGATGGATATGCTGATACTGAACTTGGTTGATTATTCTTTTTATAGCAAATAACTGTGCAGGGGTGCAGAAGAGCCAGGTACCACTAAGAGAGTGTGGGAATGGGCCACCCAGACAGTTGTCCAGGGCAGGGTGGTCCTGGCTGAATCAATTGTCCCTTGGGTAGTGAAGTGGCATCCTGTCTCTTTGCTCCTCCCATATCCTTATTGCTCTTGCAGCCCATTCAGGCTCCAGCCATTTCTGCTTGCTAGCAAACATATTAGGTGAGCCTGATAAGAGACAGACATTTAGTTCCTGACCCTGGCAAACTCAGATGAAAGAAACAGAGAGGCACACAGAACAGAAAACAAGTGAATTAAAGAAATAGATTTGTCTTCTTCCTAGAAACATGAAGATTATACCGTATTTCCCCATGTATAAGACGCACCTTAATTTGGGGGCCTGAACTTTGAAAAAAAAAGTATGACATAAAGTTATTGAACTCAAGTTCTATTCATCATAAAGTTCACGCCACTCCTTACCACTGTCAGAACTCCCATCCATTAGTTTGTCCTCGTCTGTGTCTGACGATGAGTCACTGTCTGTATATATTGCTTCATCCTCAGTTCTCTCTCTGTGTCATTTGAAATGCCACACTTCTTAAATGACTTGACAATGATCTCAGTCTTGATATTATCCCAGGATCTTTTTTCACCCAGGTACAAACTTCTCCTGGAGTGGTTTCTTTATTTTTCCTTCTGGTATCTAATTGTTGCCAGAAGACTTCATCCATTGGTTCCCTTCCTCTCTCATGGCGGCTTTGAAGGGTCTGTTGATGCTGCATCAAGTGGTTGGAGCTTGGGTGTCAAGCCTCCAGGTATGACGGCAAGTTTTGTTTTTTCCTCCGCAGCAGTCTTCTTTGTGTTTGTTGTTATGTGTTTCCTGAACTGATCGTGCACCCATAGGGCAAAAACAAGTGTGAAAGTGGCAAATGCAAGTAAAAAAAAACCCTACAACCACTGTATAAGGCGCACCCAGTTTTTAGAACCCAAAGTTTTTGAAAAAGGGTGTGTCTTATACATGGGGAAATATGGTACTGGCAGAGAGAGAGAGAGAGACTTGGAGGAAGGAAACTCTACAATAAAAAGGAGGAACATAGCAGTGGAAGAAAGTAGTGTCAAAAGAGAATGCCCAAGAAGGGGGAATCCCAGGGAGAAGGAGGGGGCAAGAGGAAGGAGCCCCAAAGACTGAAGAGACGAGTTCTGAGGAAGAGATGAGACCAGAGAGCAGACGGGAGCAGCTCTGGAGACTGTGTCCAGAGCGTGGAAGAGTCTGAAGGCCCACACCATGCCCACCCTCCCTAACGTCCCCAACCGACTGCTGTATTCCCACTCTGGTGAGGGGTCAGCTGTCCGATCCACTTCAGCTGAAGGGAATAAAGAGAAGAAAGAAGTATGATAGAGTGGGTGGGAGGACTCAGGCTGGGGGCGTGTCAGGCAGCTGCCACTTACCTTCCTCATCCCAGTCTAATGTGATTCAAGTAACGATGTCCCTTCTTCCTGGGCAGAGTTTGGGGGAGCTGGCAGCCAGAAACCACCCATCCCTTTTAAGGGTGGATGCTCTGCAGGGCTGTGGAGTGGGAAGTACCAAGGTGCCAAGGACGGACCTGCTAGGCATCAGGATTCATGCCCTTGCTGCCACGTTCAGAGCTACTAAACAGATTTAGGGGGCCCTCCCTAACCCAGATAAAGTCCCACCTTTTTCTATGAATACAAATACAATGTATTATACTTGTTAAAATTTTGTTTAAAACAGGAGCTTTTTTATCGAAGTTCTAATAAAAAGCCCCCCTACATACACAAATGGACAATTTCTGCTCTTTTTTAAAAGTAAGGAGCTGAGAATTACAAAGAAAGTAGCCAAAACCCAAATTCCAAGCCTTAATGTAAGGTATACACAGAAGGGTATAAAAATGTTGGAGGGCTTGTGAAAGAAAAGGGACTTTGTAGCAAGTTCTTGGAACGTGTTCCCCTATTGTCACAAACTGAGCTCACCCACCCCACAATGCACTTGATGTGTGTCCCTTGGATTTTGGAAGGGGCCAGGACTAAAGTGCAGGGACTCCACTTCATTGGGAAGTGGCAGGGAAGAGTGCCAGATGGTTCCCCTTGTGGGGAAAAGTTGACCAGGAGCCATGCTAACAGAAAATCCAGAGGAGGTCCTAGCAGGGATGTGAGAGTAGGAAGGGGAGAATCTGTCTGAAAAGCAAGAGTTGGTTTTGGACATGAGGACATGTTTTGCCTATAGCTGGGAAGTGCAGTTAGACATGCACACTGGCATCATCCAAGAGACACTCAATAGCACCTCACAGAAGAGTCCACCCTGAACATGCACCAAGCCCAGAGCATGTGGTCACCTGATCACATGCAAAGCGACCTGCTGGTCACTCCTGATCACTTGGATGAAAGCCAAGGCCAGGAGGGGTGAGCAGGAGAAAAAGAAGCCCAAGGCTGGGAATTAGGGAGAAGCCCACCACACCCACAACCACCACTAAGAGGCAGAAAGCTCCGTTTGACTGTTACGCAGGACGGGGGTATTTCAGTTGCTATGCTTTAGGTACCAAAACTAACTGATCTGTGTGTTTTTTTACTAAAACTGACTGAATGGCTGGTCATTACCTGAGAGTTTCTGGGAAAATTATGGCACCCACTTGAGTTTTTAGACGATAGTGGGCGAGAAATAGCTTCACAAGGTAGACTTCTACTTGGTAGTTCTTTGTGAATCTGGGGCTCTTGAGCCTTGTAAGTCATTACAGAAATGTCTCTCACTTCTTCCCCAGCCCGTGGGTCTCATGGCCTTCCCTCTCGCCGTGCTCACCTTGAAGGACAACTCCCAGCCCTGGCGACACACTCTTGACTCTTATAGAATGATGACTCTCTCTCCACCTCCTTGATCCTGCTCTAGGTGCTCTACTTTCCTGCGACACGTTCCCTTCCTCCGTTCTTCTCACTCCTCGATCCTCTTAGATTTGCCTTCTTTCTGAAAGTCTCAAATTTTTCCCAGGTGGGGAGAGGTACTCGCCCCAAAGTCTCCATTGTCACCCGCTGTTTCCCGCTGTGGCTCAGAAGTCAGTATTATAATTGTTCTTTATCTCTCCCAAAACACTGTAAATTCCTTCAGGACAGGGATCCCATCTGCATTTACTCATCTGTTTCCAAGGGTTCAAACCTCTTGGCACGTCGTAGACATGCAGTCCGTTGGTTGAATCAGTGCATGATTCTTTGACATGTTGACTTGAAGCATATCTAGCTCTTTAACTTTCTGGGTAGCTATGGGAATTTTCAATTCAATGGTATGTGACTGGAGCACACTTATTTTTAGAGAAAGAGATGGAGAAAATTTAAAATGGAAACTGGGATGAGGAGAAGCACTAGACTTGTTTCTGGGGCCGTGATAAAGAAAAAGGAAGGGAAATTAGACACCTGGATGTTGTGGCGTGGGGGGTACGGAAGAAGAGACTGCCAAGCCCCCGGGCAGCCTCCATGCTGTGCCTGGAAGTCGCTTGGGGGCAGGGCTGTTCCTTTGGCAACATTTAAATATACAACAAAACAAACAACCCAGCTGGGTTATTACATTTCCATCTTCTTCTCTAGAATGTGAATATTTTTTTTAATTATTTTTTTTTTATTTATTCATTTTAGAGAAGAGAGACAGAGAGAGAGAAGGGGGGAGGAGCAGGAAGCATCAACTCCCATATGTGCCTTGACCAGGCAAGCCCAGGGTTTTGAGGTTTTGAACCGGTGACCTCAGCATTCCAGGTCGACACTTGATCCACTAAGCCACAACACTGAGCCACCAGAGGTCAGGCCAGAATGTGAATATTTAAAGGTTCATTGTGATTAGGTAGATTATTTGTGAAAGGGAGAGGTAAAAAAAAAACACAAAAAAAAACACAAGCAAGCCAGAACAGAAGAAAGCACAGATGGGCCTCCCCAAATTTGAGAGCAATTTGTTCAAAATCACGAGGTGATTGCCTGCCGCTCTGAAAGTGCCCCAAAGCAATGGCCAGACCCTAGACATGGCTTCAGGATGTATCTTAAGGTACATCCAGGGACTCAAGCTCCCAGCTCCCATGCCCAACATTAGAGAGTGTAGCCTGGATTAGCAACTAGAATATCTGTTTCCATTGAGACCCCAAGTCCAGAGCGGTTGAGACAGTCCCTGGGACATTTGCAGGACAGGAACCGGCCGATGATGGAGCCCAAAATAAGTGGTGATAAATTTTAAGTGAAAGAAGTGGGAACTCAGAGGCAGATTTCATTTTTTTTTGAACTGAAAAAGGATGAAAACAAGTTCAATGAGGTCACATGTCACAAACCTAAATATTTTTAGGAGAAAAGTCTAACTGCTCAACCCACCATATTTGGAGCATTTTGGGGGACTCAACTACAGTCCTCCACACGACTGGCTGTGCTACCAAAGGGACCGTCCTTGGAACATTTACGATCAGTGGTGACATTTTAATCATCAGAAAGGGAGGCGGAAAATGCTTCTTCAGTTCTGCTGGGGAGATTTGAATACAAATCAAAGCTCTGGGCAACTTGGGTCGCGAAACTCCTCCGTGACTGGGTTCGAGTCAGGAGCATGGAGGAAGACTGAGGCAGTGGAGACAGAGACAGAAGCATGCAGCCCGTGCCCACCGGGGTGGGGGGCCTGACGCCATAAATAGATGGCGCTGTAGGTGTTGTCCGGACATGAATGCAGTCATTCGTAAGCACTGCCTTCAAGCTGTAGTCCAGAAGGTGCCCAGTAAGCAAAGCGTGACTCATGGGAGATATGTGGCAGAAGCAGTAATTATTACAGCCACTGTTAGACTTTATTTTATTTTTTTTATTTAAATGACAGGATGGAAGATTGACTCCTGTGTGCACTCTGACCAGGGTCCACCCAGCAACCCCGTCTAGGGCTGATGCTCCGCCCATCTGGGGCCGTGCTTGCAACCGAGCTATTTTTAGCACTCAAGGCAGAGGCTTCACAGAACCATCCTCAGTGTGTGGGCTGATGTGCTTGAACTAGTCAAGCCATGGCTGTGGGAGGGGAAGAGAAGTGGGAAGGGGGAAGAAGCAGATGGCCACATCTCCTGGGTGCCCGGACCAGGAATCAAGCCTGGAACTTTCACACGCCAGGTCGATGCTCTGCCTGTGAGCCAGCTGGCCAGGGCCCATGGTTAGACTTGTAAGCAGTGAAGACACTAGCTTAACTTAGCGTAAGCCATCGCCCCCAAGGGCGCAATAGTACAAGAGAAGGTTTTCAATGAGTCTTTCAATAGACGGCAAAGCACTGAGAATAGCCCCCCACATATCCAAGACCCTTCCTAAGGGCGGTGCTGAGGAAGATGCAGGGAAATGGGCCAGAGACGTTCCACGGGGCCGAGCCTAGTCTGTCCGTCTGCCTTCTCCCAGCTGCCCCCAGCCAGCGCCACGGCTGCCCGCGACCCTTCTCTCGAAACTCGTCACTCCAAGGGGGTGGTTCCGACCGTGAGCCCGGAGGCCAGGCTGGGAGCAGGGGGCGTGGTGCCCGTTCTGCCTCACAGAGACCGTCATCGAAACTGCCGGGTTTCCAGAGTAAACTTCGCCCGATCATGTTTGAATTGTCATTTGTAAAATTTAATAATCTGGCAATGCGCTTAAATGATAGACCCGAGAAAGGGACCCAGCAAAAGAGACGTTGAACAGATAGATGGGCAACACGGCAGGAAGCTTAAAATTGGATTAAAATGCACAATTGATTTGTGTGGTAGGTGGCTAAAATGCAAAATAGGGCTAAATTAAAATCCAACATTAGTATATTTCAAGTTATCATTATTACCCTTAAAACTGTTTTAGACAATGTTTAGATATTGATATGTTTAGATAATGAAGTTTTAGAAATGTTTAAATAATTTTTTATCCCATTCAAAACCCTAAACACAAATTGTTTTTCCAAAAATTATAACAGTAAATATATTGAAATGAGTTGTAGTTTATATAAGTGGTTAAAATTTGAGATCTCTTCCTCATGAATCATACAAGAAAAATTATGACTTACTAAGTATACACAAAGTGAATGACTGAATTTTGAATTTGCCAAATTCTTTAGAACCTTGTTCAAAATTTGCTTCCTGTTCTCTCAGGAACATAGGAATGAGCAAACGTATGTGAGAAGAGATCCTCACTCCGTCTTTCTGTGAATGACAAATGTAGTCTTCAGTAGTTCAAGGGGGGTAGATTTCATAGGAGTCAATGCTTCTTAGTCCCAAAGAGCTTAGCAAGTATTTTTGTATCATCAGTGAAAAGAGAGAGGTTTTTTTTTTTTTTTACCTCAAAGATATTCACACCCTTGCACCATGTGTGGCAAGAAAACTCCTCAGGTACAAATGTTGTGTCTGATGAATGAATACCTCTATCCAGCATCCAGCAAAGAGCCAGGGCCATAGTGACCAGCGAGAACTTGTCAGGCCCGGAAGGTCTGAACATGGGTTTATGCTAGTAGCTTTGCATCCTTACAACTATTACAAATGCATCATCATCATCATCGCCTGACCAGGCGGTGGTGCAATGGATAGAGCGTCCGCCTGGGACACAGAGGACCCAGGTTCTAAACCCTGAGGTTGCTGTCTAGAGTTGTGGGCTCATCAGGCTGGAGCGTGGGATCACAGATGTGACCCAAAGTCACTGGCTTGAGCCTAACCTAAGGTTGCTGGCTTGAGCAAGGAGTCACTGGCTCAGCTGGAGCCCCACCCCCACCCCCCGCGGTCAAGGCACAAATAAGAAAGCAATCAATGAACAACTAAGATGCCGCAACAAAGAATTGATGCTTCGCATCTCTCTCCCTTCCTTTCTGTCCCTCTCTCTGTCTCTTGTTTCACTTAAAAAAAATGCATCATCATCATAATAATATAAAAAGCAGACCTTGTATCTCTCAAACCTTTATTTTTTGGAAACTAGACTAGACCCCCGTGTGTTCATTTTAGGGTTCCCACTGGCCTTGATTTAACACTGTAATGGACCACACAAGAGAGAGCTCACACTGAGCTAGACTGCTAGAGGTTGCCCTAGGCAAGCTGGTCAGAATCTCATTGGGGGAAGAGATATGTGATGTTAAAACCTTAACATTAGCCTGAAAACTAAAGACAAACTAAAGACAACTTAATCACAACCTTTGTGTTCCCACAAAACTTTGGATAACAAACTTTTCTTGCTATCATAATTATTTTTTATTATATAACTTTTTCATCATAACTGTTTATTTCATGTCTAGCTCCCTTGCTAGTCAGTGAGTATCTTAGCATAAGCACTGTCTTGTTTATCATGGTCATTTCTGCAATCACCTCACAAGTTTAGTTTTTATTACAGCCAGATAGCAGAAACTTAACTAAATTTGTATTGAATTAACATATTGTCAAGTCAGAGCTCACCATAATGTCAGATATTGACTCTTTATTTGCATAGCCAATAATCTTGGCCACCATTTCATTGACAGCAGTATGTCAATTATTCAGGGAGATCAATTAGGAGCTAGGGCAACCATAGATGTCTGTATAAATTTCTGAAAAAGCAAAAGTTGCTGCTAATAAAGCTGGGATTCCAACAGGGGTAGAAAGTTAGGCAGACGGTTTTGAAAAGGAGAAAACATCGTTCCTCTTCCGGTCCCAGGCACTAGGAGCCGCGGGCTCTGGTGCAGACGTGGCCAAGACCAAGAACACCCCACGCTCCACCGGCACAGAGCCGGCACCAGGAAGCCCCGTCACAAAGATGTGGATCTCTTAAGGGTGCAGACCCCAAGTTTTTTAGAAACACGCCCTTTGCCAAGAAGCACAATGAGAAGGGCCTGAGAATGCAGACCGGCAACACCAGGGTCAGGAGCACACGTGCCGAGTGTTCAAGGCCCTCGAGAAGCCAGAGGAGGTGGTCGAGCCTCAGAGCCCGAAGGGCGACAGCCGCAGGCTCCGTCGACTTGGCTGCATTTCTCGTCCCCAGCTTGGGAAAGGGGCTCCTGCCCATGTTGCCATAGGTTTCCCGGCTCTGCTAGGCCAGGGCCAGGGCCAAGGCCACAGCTCAAAGCACATCGCAGCCGGCAGCTGCCGCTCCGCCCCGCTCCCAGCCCCCACGGAGGCACCACAGGCCAGTCCTCTGTCTGCCGATGCAGGGACAGAAGGGACGGTGTGACCCCGGGCTTCTGTCTGTGCGGGGCTGGTGTCCTCCTGTGCTGTGTACAGATAAACCTGAGGCAGGAAAGAGTTAATGAAAATATAAAACCAGCAGACATTCAGTATTTAAACTGGATGGAATATTTAAGAAGTGGTTTTTTTTTTTTTAATAAAACATGAAAACAATATGGATAACTATATATATGACTTCAGTTTAGGGGAATATTTCCATGAACCAAACAATCAAAGACATCCTGAAAGAAAATCTTGATACATTTGATTCCACAAAGCTGTTGCTATTTATGAAAGTTACATTTCAATTTAAAATATAGCAAAGAAAGTTAAATTTCTATTACCAACACTGTTCTATTGAGGGGACTAGAACAAATGTGCTTTTTAAAAAGAAAAAAAGAAAAGAAAAACGTGTAATTGATTTATAAGAGGGAAAACTCCTAAATTGATTAAGAACAAATTTTAAAGAGAACTTAACATCCATGATACAGTTTTCGTAGGAGCACCTGAAGTGATGTCTGGATTGCATGTCCCCGAAGGATGAGTCTCATTGAGGTTTAAGAGAGTGAAATAATAATCTTCTAGTTGAATGTTTAATTAAAACTATTATTTACCCTTCTAGTGGATTTAACAGAACCCGTTACTCGATTTTTTTAAATGTGTATTTGTATTTCACAAGCCACTTAAAATAATTGGTGATGGACGTCCTCACAGAGGGTGGAGATGAGCCTTCTCTGACGGGAAATTGTGCTTGGGATTCACTTTAGAAAGTGCGAAGAAGTCATCTCAATCCTGCCACATCTGTGCGGTCTTGTCTGCATATAAATGTTTTAGCAGTTTCTTTCTTTTTTTTTTTAATTAAATGTATTGGGATGACATGGGTTAATAAATTAAATGGTTTCCAGTGCACAGTTTGATGCCCGTGGCGTGGTGTGCCCAGCACCCAAAGGCAAGCCCTCGCACGGATACATACAAACCCCAAAGTCTTGCATAGTGAATGCAGTGCCCTTACAAAGCGAGCACTAGGTCTGCCTAAAATATCCCCTCGTAAGGTTGAACAGGGGATGTTTGCTTCTGCTTTCTTGTAATTTGAAGAGCATCTCTATTTTTTTTTTTAAGAGCTTGGTTCACACCAGAGCCTTGTCCCAGAAATGAGAGGTTCCTGTCCAGGACACTTCATTATCAGAAATGACAAGAAAGTAGCCATGTTGGCCACTTTCATCTTTTCTTCCTAATTGGCCATCTAGACCTGCCGGGTGTCGCAGAAACAAATCAGACTTCCTCCACAGGGTATTAAAGATGGGGGCGGCCTTGGAGACAACCAAATCTAGACCTTTTATTTTTCCAGAGAAACAGAGGCTGCGGGTAACTGCCCTAACAGGAACTGATGGCAAGTTTTCGTTCCGTTACTTGCTTGGGAACTATTATGAAAATAGACACACCTCATTTAAAATGACTCTGGGCTTCAGAGATAACTGTTCCATGACAAACTCGTCTTTATCTTGGGGTGAGGGAGACTTACTCAGAATGATGCAGGGGCTTACTTTAAGCTATGAAGTTTGTTCATGTTAACACAAATATACCTGGAAAGCACAGGCCTTCTGTCTGACAATCAATCAACATAGGACAGGAACAAGCACACAGCTTTGAGTCTAGACAGGACAGGGTAAAGCTGGCATTAGTTAATCGGTCTAAACTATTCCTTGAGTGTTAGTGAACCTCTCTGTACCTCAGTTTTCTTATCTGTAAAATATAGATGAATGTCTCTAGGATTATTGTAAAGACAGAGACAAACACACAATAATGAGTATCCAGTGGATATGGGTTCTTCTCTGTGGCCACAGGGTTAACAAAACCCTCTTCCTTTTGTCATTGGCTTGACTTTCCATCTCTGGTTTACGAGGATGTCTCATACAGGCAGGGAGTGAAGTGTTCCTAGGCAACGTGGCTGTGGTTGAAGTGTACCCTGGCTAGGGCATAGCATCCCTACTCAGAGGACATATAAACACACAAGGTGTTATAACTCCTAATACGTGGCACTGTATTATTCTTTATAGAAAATTATTTTCTATTTTCTGGGTATAAAAATACTTCATAAAAGAAGACAATTTTGATCCCTATAGACCTAGCTAGGTGTTTTTTAAGTGAGTCTTAGGATTTAAAATTTATTTTGTTTCAGACTTTAAAATAATTTTCCATCTCAAGACCTTCTTGCTGCTAGTTGTATCAAATATATTCCCTCGCCAATAATTCTAATAGCATGCCCTAATTAACTCATTTTATCTTTTGGTATAAATCAATTACAATTAAAATAGAGTTTGTTAAATCTCGGCGGAGTATTGTTTCACGTTAAAAACATTTTTACTCCAGAGATCAAATGTGATTAACTTCAGTAAGAGGCTACAAGTTCAAATTAGTCTGTGGAGGGGGAAATGGTCACAGGTTCCTTTTTTTTACAGAATATTTTATTGCACTTCTAAATGCAGGATGATAAATCTGTATTAGGCTGATTAACTTACTTCAAAGTCAATTTTAAGTGTTTTTCTCAACCATAAATATGAAGATGAATCCAGGGGCTCTGCACAGGGCCTATCAAATATGATTCCTGCCCTGGCCAGTTGGCTCAGTGGATAGAGTGTTGGCCCGGTATGCAGATGTCCAGGTTTGATTTCTGGTCAAGGCACACAAGAGAAGCGACCATCTGCTTCTCACCCCCTCTTACCCCCCCTTCTCTCTCTCTCTCTCTTTTTTTTTTGTATTTTTCTGAAGTTGGAAACAGGGAGGCAGTCAGACAGACTCCTGCATGCACCCGACAGGGATCCACCTGGCATGCCCACCAGGGGGCGATGCTCTGCCCATCTGGGGCGTCGCTCTGTTACGACCAGAGCCATTCTAGCGCCTGAGGCAGAGGCCATGGAGCCATCCTCAGCGCCCGGGCCAACTTTGCTCCAATGGAGCCTCGGCTGCGGGAGGGGGGGAGAGAGACAGAGAGGAAGGAGAGGGGGAAGGATGGAGAAGCAGATGGGCACTTCTCTTGTGTGCCTTGGCCAGAAATTGAACCCGGGACTCCTGCACACTAGGGTGATGCTCTACCACTGAGCCAACCGGCCAGGGCCTCTTTTCCCTTCTTGCAGTCAGTAGCTCAACTGGTTCGAGCATCAGCCCCAGGCACTGAGGATAGCTTAGTGATTCAAGCATTGGCCCCAGATGGGGGTTGCCAGATGGATCCCAATCAGGGCGCATGCAGGAGTCTGTCTATCTCCCCTCTTCTCATTTAAAAAAAAAAAAAACAAAAACAGTTCCCACAACAGAGTCTTGTGAAATACATGTGTTAGTTATTTCCTCCTTTTTCATTGTACATAAAAATAATACCGTTCACAATAATTATGTAATTTTATCATATATATTATATCATTATATCAATATATAAGGTCTACCGTAAAGTTCTGTCCATTGTTGGAATAAAACAAAATACAAATTTTTCTTTTCTTTTTTCTTTTTCTTTTTTTTTTTTTTTGTATTTTTCTGAAGCTGGAAACGGGGAGAGACAGTCAGACAGACTCCCGCATGCGCCCGACCGGGATCCACCCGGCACGCCCACCAGGGGCGACGCTCTGCCCACCAGGGGGCGATGCTTTGCCCCTCCGGGGCGTCGCTCTGCCGCGACCAGAGCCACTCTAGCGCCTGGGGCAGAGGCCAAGGAGCCATCCCCAGCATCCGGGCCATCTTTGCTCCAATGGAGCCTTGTTTATGGGAGGGGAAGAGAGAGGGGGAGGGGTGGAGAAGCAGATGGGCGCCTCTCCTGTGTGCCCTGGCCGGGAATCGAACCCAGGACCTCTGCATGCCAGGCCGATGCTCTACCACTGAGCCAACCGGCCAGGGCCCAAATTTTTCTTACTGTCAATAAACTTTATTAAATAATATAATTGCCATTATTATTGATTTCTTGCCAGCATGAGGGCAATTTGTATATCCCATTTTTGAAAAATGTTTTATCTTTTGACGCAAAAAATTGAACCAGTGCTTGTTTGATATCTTCTTCATTTTTGAATTTTTTTCCCTTCAAAAAATGTTGTAAGAACAAAAACAAGTGATAGTCGGAGGGTGCTAAGTCCAGGGAATATGGTGGATGTGACAGACATGCTTCTGTAGCATTTCTTTCTTGTTGAAATTCGTAAACATTACAGTGGGGTAAATAAACTTTATCAGTAGCCACGGGTACACTATCACTTCACACATAAGACTAACGTGAATCAATTTCGTTTTAGTTAATTTGCTATGTCAGTATGTATACATTAAGTGATAAAAATAGAGGCACACATGCACCAAATAAACGTGCTTATGTGTCGAAATTTGTTGTGATAGAAACGGACAGAACTTTTCGGTAGATCTTATATTAAATATAAAATATAGAATAAAAAACAGGTGTTTCTTAGAGTAAAATACAGAATGCTTCTCCTTCCAAAAAGCCAATATTAAGATATGCAATACATTCGAAAGGTACATCTTGTTTTTTAGTGCTTGTAATGTATTACACTGTATTACTTACATTTACTAGACGCAATAGTAATGAACATGACCATTTGATCATAGATCGTACACTATGGCCAGAAAGTAGCCATTCCAAAGACCTCAGCCTTCCAAAGGCCAAGGTCAAAGCAAAAGCGAATTGTCAACATGGGCTGGATATCTAAACCATGGTTGACTTTTGTGCAGCCCTAATTGTGTGTGTATGTGTGTGTGTAAGTATGTATATGATGATAGAAAATAGATAAGTTAAAAGACAAACTGGCTAATGTATTAAAGCTAATAAGAGTTTAATGTAGCCATTCTTCAAACATCTTAAATATTTCATTAGAGCTATTATGTCTAAACAAAAGCCAGTATCATATTCAAAAATAAAACCCCAGAAGAATTCCCATAAAAGTCAAGACTCATTCAAATCTGTCTACTCCCCATTGTTGTTTACCCAACCACCTTACTGAGTGGCCAGAAGACTAAAGTCTGGGCAGGGTGGACAAGGGTAAGTCCATGCCATGAAGACGAGACACAGCCCCAAAAAACCAGAGAAGTCCCTCTGTCACCCCCATTCAGAACAGCCCAGACATGCTCAGCTAACGGAAACCAATCTCCAAAAAGAAAACGCAATTCTTCACATTTCCTTGTACCTTTTTTGACGTTTCTAGTTTGGAGTACTGATTTTTTTCCCTATTACTTTTATTATGGAAGGAATAGAGTTTACAGGTCCCCATTAGGTATGAAATAATATGGCACAGAATTCTAGCTTCCACGTTTTATAACGGCCGATATTTGTATAAAGCGCTCCTTGCATTGTTCTTCACAGAACAGTCAGACACAACATGGCTTAGTAGGTCCGTGTGATACACAAGGACGTTGACGCTATAAATTCCTCTGTACCTCACAATGGTGAGTACAAGGCCCTCACACTTGAAGTTCGCTATCCGCTCCACCCTGATGCCCACTGGTCATGTTAGCCCCTAGTGTCCTTGGCCTCAGGTCTAAACAGCTTCACACAGAGCACTGAGGTTCCTGACAGTCAGAGGACTTGCCGGGGTTTGTGCCAGAGCAAATTTCCCAAGACATCGGCTCAGCACAGCGCCTGGCATTTTCCCGGGACAAAGCCTGTCCCTCTGGGGAAGCCCCACACTAAGCTAGCCTCTTTCTGCCTCCCTCTCTCCATTTCTGTAATTACCTCTAAATTGAACACACGGCCATTAATGATGGTGGCATGAGAATGTGATTGGAGTTCCCTCCCTTTATTGGATAAATGCATCTGCCTGCCTGACCCCCCATTTTTTTAGCAAGCGCAGCCTTAGTTTAGCAAACCATGGTATTTTTCCCCTCACCCCCGCTTCTGCGTGAAGCTTCCCGCCTTCTCTATTCTGAAGTTCACTGAAGTATTTGTCTGCTTTCCTGCAGTTTTTGAGTAGATAATAAGTTCCCAACTCAGCAGCCTTCTCTGAAGGAAGCTTGTCACGGTGGTTGGTAGCTAATGAAGACCCCTTGAGTTTATCTTCATCAATTGTCAAATATTTGAGTCCGTGAAGTGGTGTGAGGAGGTACAAAGACAGATATTTGAAGGGATTTTAACTCATTTGAACAATTACATGCTTAACTGCCCTGAGATAATCTGCCCGCCGGAGCCTTTTCTGCCCAGCTCCGGTGGGGGCCTGGAAGCGCTGGACTCGGAACAGAAAGGCTCAGGCTGAATGGAAGAAAGGCCCGGAGAGATGCCGGTAACAATCAGCGGGGCTGCTCACCAGTTACAGAGCCCGCGTAGTCACCTGCTGGCCGCGATGGGGTCCAGCTCCCAGGGCGCCTGTCAGGGCAGCGCAGGCGCCGCACGGAGTCCCGAGCACCGACGCCCACCAGCTTCCAGGGAGGTCGAGAATTCACTTTGTTAGAAGTACATGCATATATACAATACACGCACATATTCACAAATGCAGTGTACACGTTTGTGCATGCCATATAGACCTACATTCATACATGGGATAGGGAGGTAGGCCCTGGGGCATATGTTGGCTCAGTGGTAGAGCATCGACCCAGCATGTGGATTCCCCAGGTTCGATTCCTGGTCAGGGCACACAGAGAAAGCAACCGCCTGCTTCTCCGCTCCTCCCCCCTTTCTTCTCCTCCCACATCATGGCTAGATTGATTGGAGTGTGTTGGCCCCCAGACTCTGAGGATGACTCTGTGGAGCCTCTGCCTCAGACACTGAAAACAGCACTGTTACGAGCATGGCCACAGATGGAGGCTGCTGGGTGGATCCTTGTCTGGGCACATGTAGGAGTCTGTCTCTCTATCTCCCTTCCTCTCACTAAAAAAAAAAAAAAAAAAAAAAAAAGATGTACGTATTATTGATAAAATTTGTCAAGAGACCCATGAATTTAATGGCTCTTCCAGGGCCACTTTCTTTATAGTTAACGGGGTCTACCAACCCATATTGCTGTTCTCTAAAAGTGTAATGACTTCAAGTATCAGAAATTAAAGTAAATGCAATGCCTACAAAGCCAAAATAACTTTGGAGAAGGTTAATAATCAAATGACCTCAGTTGAGAAGGGACCATAAAGCCACAGCCACCGAGACAGGGCAGTATTGGTCTAAAGAGGGACGTGAGATCCAGGGGACAGAGTATGACCTTGCAGTAGAACAAAGGGAATCACTTCACGAACGAGTGTGCAGTCACTGCAGACATCGTTCTCCGGGGACCGCGTGTCAGGAAGTGAGGTTTTGTTATTGCTGGCGCCATGGTTACAGAGTGTTGGTCCTTGGCTCCCTTTGCTGGATTGTGGTTGGTATTTTATTCCATTGACCACGTTGTGATGATCGTGGAAGATAGTGGAGGTGACCAGCCTGTACCCTGTGTCCCCCTCCTTCCCACGAGCAAGCATGAAACAACTGCAGACTGCTTCTAGACTTGGGAAAGAAGTCCCAGGAACCGAGGGAATGCGTGGGTCTGCCATCAGCCAGGCCGGGTCTAAGGGGTTAGCACAAAGCAGCCCAACCAGAGCCAAGAGACTTTAGAAATGTCTAGTTCCCTTCATCACATTATTACTGTCACATCATGCTCCTCAATACATGTAATCGTATTTGCGTAAAATGCTCGGTCACCCAAGTCTTTGCGTAAGGTGGCCCGCCCACCGCGCCATACACTTTGGCACGAAGACGGCACGCCGCCAGACCCCACTCCACCCTAATTTGAGAAACACAGTTACTGGAAAAACAGGTGAGAAGTGGAGGTCGCACCCTCGGGCACCCGACTATCCGGCAGGGAGGGCAGATGAGCAGACAGGTGGCGGGAGACGATGTGGAGGTGTGCGCAGTCCGCGGGCCAGAGGCAGGGCCTCTCTGATGATGAGCACACAAAGAGAGCCTCCAGTGACCTCCCCGGCACCCGCCAGAGGAGCTGAAAGCAAGCTGAGGTCTCTAACTCGCCATGACAATGGGCAGCACCACTGCAGGAAGTTCTGTACAGGACAGGAGTGCGTGGGGCCACCTCCAGGTGCCGTCTGCCGCTGGCTCTGCGCTGGTCTTTGTCGTACCCTGTCACATCTGTCTCCGCGGCACAACTCACCAGCAGCTTGGCCCTCCCTTTCCCCACCGGCTCCCAGGGACACTGCCTTCAGTCTGTCCCCGCCCCCTTATTCTGCCACCGGCTGCCATTTCTCGGGAGCCATGTGCTTCCGCACAGCATTCTCCTAACTTCCCTCCGCCTCCACTTGTGTGATTTTTCCTTTGACACAATCGCTTCTAGCTGAGTGTCAGAGTGTAGCCAATGTGAGATTTCTGGCTGTTCTCTGGAACCCATAGGATGGTCTTGCCACATAATCTGTTAATTCCTGTCATTCAAGGGCAGTTCAGGGTGATGTCAGAGAGCACCCATGCGCCGATGCTGTGACTCACCGTGGTCGGCCGTCACCTGGTACATGCTGATAGCTACAGACGCATGTTGTGGTGTTGCAAACCATCGCCACAGCAGTGGCAAAACACCTCACACGGGGGGGAACCGAGTTTTCCCAAGTCACATGGAACGCCGGGTGCTGAAGCCTGACCGCTAATGCACAGGTGCGATTTCCATCCTGTCTTTAGCACAACCTGCTTTTCAAGCAAGCTACCTGTCAGCCATTGGGCAAAGGCTCATTTCTAAAGGTGAGCTTGATGGGTCACTCCTCTGTCCAGTGCTGGTGAGGACTCTGCTTTTCCCTGATGTTTTGTAAATGTTGAGAACCAAGCGCCACAGTATGACCTGGCCGTGAGTCATCTCCCATTGTCTTCCTGTCCTTCTTCCTTAAGGGGCTGTCCCGCAGGTCCCCAAGACACTGTTGGCTTGTGCACTCTTTGCTTCTACTTAGGATGTTTCCTCTCCTGGGTTGTCATTCTTCCTCCTTCTACATAGAAAACATCTGTGTAGAGGCTGCCTCGTCTTTGCAGCCCAGGGAGTGACCTGCCTCTCTTGCAACACACCTCTTGCTGTTCCATCCTATTGATCTGCACGTCTGACTCTTGAGCCAGTCTGACTTCCATGAGAGACAGGTCGCATCTTTCCGATCTTTCCTCGGTCCCCGGCAGAGGGTATGGGTCACAGCACACATTGTACCGTCGCCTTGCAGACCTCCCTTTTATTCAGATCTGTGAGACATGGGCAGGACTAGGACTTCCTTCAGGATCAAAGTCAAATACAAACGCACCCTGTGCAGAAGCCGAGTGAGCAGCAGAAATAAGGTGAGGACCGTCCACGCTGTGGAGTCGCCGAGAAACTGAAGCGCTCGTGACACGGTGACCACTCCACGGCGACTCCCCGTGGCTGTGTGGAACCACGGCTCGGTCTCGCTACATCTATTGATTTCCACCCCAACCCTCCCTGTCCAAACTGAGAGACTCCAGAAATCCAAATGCTTTGTTCAAACTTTTTCTAATTTTCAAGTGCAAGAAACGAATCTTACAAACTTCTGAAATAATGTGTGGACCAAGTATAACACATCTGTGCGATGTCGACCCCGGAGCAGGGGGCTTAAGTACGTCTTCCCCTCCCCCAGCCACATGCCTCTAAAGTGCACGGGAGAACTTGGAGCCGATTAATTTTGAGTGTTAACAGCCTGACGCTTTTTAAAGTGTCGAAGAAGCTATGGCGTCAAAGGGGTAGTTTAATACACTAGTCTAAACATTACCTCTTCTCCACCTAATGCACCCTCAAATTGTCACCTCTAAATACGGAAGCATAGATGTGCTTAGAATTCATAATACTGAACAGAGTGGAACGAAGTCAAGCCATGAGTCTAACATTTCCAACTCTGACATCCCTATTCCCTTGGGGCTCAGCTTTTTAATTATTATTTGTAGACCATCTTTTCCCTAACCACCTAAGAAGTGCAATTATCACCCTGAAATGCAATGTCTGGGGTATCATCTTTTTTTTGAAACCCAGGCATACAATTTATTGCTGCGGCATCCTTGACAGTCGGATACGCGCGTGTCCGCACTGTGAGAACTAATTCACAATTAACGGTGGAACTCGGATTGTTTTAAAAGGAAAACACAGACCCAGACTCTTTGGTTCTCTCGTACGATTGCTCTTTCACACTCATCACAACAACTATTCCAATCGTCGGAGCCAGTTTTTGCCCTTAGCACCATCCTGGTCCTAAAGTCCGTGAATTGTTGGAATAATTTTTATGCATTTTAATGAATGTGGGGTGCATGTTTATTTTTCATTCCATATTTTGTTTTTTGTTTTTGTTAATTTCTTAGTGAGGGGAGACAGAAATAGAGAGAGAGAAGGGGGAGGAGAAGGAAGCATCAATTCCTATATGTGCCTCGACCGTGCAAGCCCAGGGTTTCGAACCGGTGACCTCGATGTTCCAGGCCGACGCTTCATCCACTCCATTCCACATTTTGCAGACTAGATATTCTCCAGCATGCCAGCACATTACCACAATTACCGGGATATGAATGGGACTCCAGCTACACTGTGAAGGGAGCATGCCACCCAATGGGGTTTGAATCCCTAGAGCTCAGGACCAGCGATCAAGTCACGTAGGACTCGTTCCTGGCTCCCTGGGATGAGAGGTGTTCAGAGCTGGCGGGGTGTGTCAGCAGTAGCAACGCTGTGATCCTGAATGAACGGGCACAGGGGAGGGCACCGGGTCGAAGCGTGTGGGAGGACAGAAAGACACCAGCCACAACTCTGAGGGCAGAAACCTGACCACAGGACCCAGCGGCATATGATGCTTTGTGACCCCTACACTCTGGCCAACGCATCTGTGAAGTTATGGGCAATACTATTCTATTTCTGTGTGTTCATTTCATGAGTAGTCGACTTGGGTTGCCCTTTTTTAGAAATAGTTTCTACCAGACTTGACTCCAGCAAGGTAGAGCTAAAACCACCCGTGTTCCAAGCTACTGACTTGGTGCTGTTCATTCTCACCTGTGGGTCGGAAGGGAACTTGCTGGTTAGACCCCACCATCTAACTAGGGCCTGAATCCCCGGTATGACGGGCCCACAAAGAGTCAGTCGTTCTGTAGTTTTACACCTCCTACGACGGGGGACCCTCGGACATATCTTGCTTTACTGGATCTTTTTCTTTCGAGCTTGCATGCACTGTCCTAAATCTGAGCTGTTGATGACGTACAAAACAAAGCGAGTCTCTCGTCTGGGTGACATCTCTCCGACCTCTCTTCAAACAACTGAAAATAGCATTCACGACCTTCAAACTCTCTTCAGTCCCTGCTTAAGCAGCCCCAGTTCTTTCACTTGCTCTGCACATGATGTGGCTCTCTGACCTTTGCTTGACAGAATAATTCCACCCTGGAAAGCCATTCAGAGTCTAGGCTCTAAAACCAGCTAGCCCCGAGCTTTGGGCAAGCCATTGCTTATTGGATAAATTGGGAGGTTATTTGGAACTGTTTTTCTCTGACTTCACCTCTAGTTCTGACAAATGTATTTGATTTTTTTGTTAAGTGAGAGAAGGGGAGGCAGAGACAGACTCCCACATGCGTCCTGACCGGGATTCACCTGGCAAGCCCCCTACCAGGTGATGCTCTGCCTACCTGGGGCCGCTGCTCTGTTGCTCAGCAACTGAGCTATTTTAGCGCCTGAGGCGGGGCCATGGAGCCATCCTCAGTGCCTAGGGCCAACTCACTCCAACCATTTGAACTTTGGCTGCAAGAGGGGGAGGGGGTGGAGGTAGAGAAGCAGATGAGCACTTCTCCTCTGCGCCTTGCCCAGGAATCGAGCCTGGGACTTACACATGCCGGGCCAACACTCTACCTCTAAGCCAACCAGCCAGGGCCTATACTTGACTTTTTTTTTCTGATCCATACTAGTTATAAAATCAGAATATTCAATAGCATTTTGATTATCCATTCACTTAAACATCAACTGTGTGCTGGACATGGGGAAAGATTGGTACTAGGCTTACAGTCGATGACGAGCTTGTCCCTGCCCTCACAGAGAGCTGTCACTTCTAGTTAGGTCACCAACCCAAATCAACCCCCTGGCAGTTGTGGCATCTATGTCCTAGAAATAAGGAGAGACTGGCAAGAGCAGTTGTGTGCTCAGAAAGGCCGCTGCCCCGCCCGCCGCCAGCTTGCCTGTGGGCACTGGCCCAGGCTGCTTGGTCGCTGGGCACCAAGCTGACACCTCTCGTTCTGAAAGTCAGTTGGTGAATCGGGGTGGGAAGTGGACAGAAGAATACACTGTCCATGGACAAAGATTGCCATCTAGGGAGCCAGGCCATCTGGTTAGTGAGACCCCCTCGCTCAGAACCTCATTGCCCCTTGCACAATCTCCATGTGGCCCTTGTCATTTTGTCAAGTAATTGTTGACTTTCCTATCTGCCCCCCACCCCGCTTGCACCCTAAGAGTCTCGAGGGGAAGAGCTGTGTCACCTTCGGCCACGTCCAGTCTGAGTAGAGTGTCCAGCAGACATTTGTAAAACGTATGTGATTTGTTGGCTGAGATCATTCATTGTTTCGAGCTATCGCTCCCTATCACCGTTGTGAGAATTAACACTTGGCTTGTGGGGAAGGAAGCTTGGGAAGTAAGGATAATATCCTCTTCATCATCCTATTTCCATAGCTGTAATTACTTTGTGATGCTTGAAAACTGTATTAGATTAACAGCTGGAAGAATGCAGAACACGCGATCATTTTCAAAGGCGTCATCCCTGTAACCTCTTTGATTTTTCTTCCTTAAAAAAAGCCCAACATGCAGAGATGGAAACAATATATCGGAAAGAGATCGTGTCATTTTCAAGTACCTGACGGAGTCCCTTCATGGGGTACACGCTTATTTCCATTTTAAATGAACTTTCGAAAAAATCAATCATGCAAGGTAGCCTTCTCATGGATACTCTGATGAATATACAATGAATTTTAAATGGCACATTAAATAAAAAAGGATAAAGATGTTTGCGGCATCTACCGGCTCATCCTATTGATACGATTGGTTCGATGAAGTTGTCAAAATTTACCAAGGGAAAACAAATGGCCTCTACATTTATCATCGCAAAGGGTTCCTGCTAATTAGCATCTACAGATAACACGTTATAGATGCTTCTTTAAAAGCCATCAGCCCTCCAACTCTGCTCCGTGACATGGTATCTGTCAAAGTCTCATGGTGCCTGCAATTCTGTCAAAAAGGCACTCCAAAGAGGGGGCACGTAACACCGTATTTGCATTTTTGCATCTCATTATGAACATAATTGCATACCCACACAGCACTTCTTCTTGACTATCTCAACAAATATTATCAGCAATGTCTGAAATAAATGCTGAAATGTCAACTATTGACAAGCAAGGAAAAGCTGCCCTTAGAAGGTTCTCATTGTTCTGAGAGGCGCCCCGCTGCGATGCGCTCCCTAACTTTGTGACCGTGTTTGATAACGGAGAAGGGGCCGGCGGCTTGCAGGATGGGGGTCGTGCGCTGCAAACCAGAAGGGAATCAAGAAATTGCAAAACTGTGACCAATTTATCACTCCTACAAGCAGTCATCTGGCTTCAGTTGAATATTCGCTATGACAGATTTTTTTTAAATTAAATTTACTGGGGTTACGTTGGTTGATAAAATTCTATAGATTTCAGGGGTACAATTCTGTATTACATCATCTGTGAATTGTATTGTACGTTCACCGCCCGCCATGACAATTCCTGAAATCCCCGAAAGTTCAGAGAGTGGCCCTGAACGTGTTTGCAGTGAAATTTCTACAAAGTTGTGTCGTGCGCCCATGTGAACGGCGAAAATTAGTTTCTCCGTGATGGCTGTTATGACAACCCAGTGACCCTTGTCTGCCAGGCATGCAGCCCATTTTACACATTGTCACAAGTAGAGTCTGGGAGTCCGACAAGGGCCAACAGCTAATATAAAACCAGACAGCACCATTTACACCCTCTCATCTGGGTTCTCGTCTCCCCGGAGTGGCCTTCAGCACGCGGACCCCGTGGCCCACTGTGGGCTTTCACACTGTCATCGCCCCATCCTCGGGGCTGCCTCAGATTTGCACGATGATATGGTGCGTGTTTTCCCCCCGAAAGTACCAGTCGGTGTGAGCTCGCATTGAAATGCCACGGAAATGGCTGCCAGTGTCCAGGAAATGCCAATCCGCTTTGAGCATCTTCTGCATGGCTGGTGTCCCAGACCCTGCACCCCGTCCACGTCAGGTAGAAATGATAGGAAATGATGTTAACATGCTCCCCCGCGTGTTTGCTTATCGTTGCTGATGCGTCGGTCACGCTTCGACGGCAACCAGCCGCCCGCATGGGAGCACACCCGGGTTGCACTACTGTGGGCGCCCGCGCAGTGACAGCGTGAAGTGTCGGCAACAGCTCACGCCCCGAGGCTGGGATTTCCACGGGAGCCCTTCCCTCTATTTTGCTTCTGAAGAACACAGGCGTGCTTTCACTTTTTAATGGGGAAATGGGTATATTTTTAAGGCTTCTCATTCTCCCAAGAACATCCCCGAGTGGTAAATCTGCTACTTTGATAGGCATAGCACCTACATTTCTATTGGAGAGCCACTGACTAAATCTGGAAACTGCAGAAAGGAGAGAAGTTTAGGGCTCAAAGCCCCTCTGGCTGAGTCTCTCCTGCAGCAGATAGACAGCTCTCTCTCTCAGAACTTAGAGCTGAAGAGACCTCAGAAACCAGCCACATGAACCTCCCCAACGTAAGGATGACCGTCAAAGCCCTCCCAGAGTGACAGGCCTTCCCAGGAAGAGAATTCCACTCCTCCCCAGGGAGGGGCATCTCGCTAAGCTGCCAATTTGTTGATTCAAAACTTAATTATAAATCTTCCTCAGAACTTTCTCTTTGCACCCTCTACTGACTGATGTTAGGCCAGGCGTGGCCAACAGTTTTTGCCCCCGGGCCAGATTAGAAAGAAAACTTTTTTCACAGGCCGGATGAAATATTAAAATTAAAAAATGTTAAATACAAAAATGATTCGTTTAAGTAAACAAAATTTTGTTATGTAATTTGTTTACGAATAAATGTGAGTAAAAAAAGTTTTAATATACAATATTATTTTAATAAAAATATATTTTAATAAAATTAATTACCATATAAATATCCAAATTGTATCTCAATCAATTGAACAATATTTAATTAATAGAATGAAATTGAAGGGGTTATATTGTAAATAAAACAATTATTTCATTTTACAAACAGCCTGAACACGTTTTCAGTTATCAACTGCAGCTATTGTCTATGCTACAATGCCGCTTGACTCAGCACACTTGACCACAAAAATAACGAATTGTTTGGCCTTGGGTGCGCACTGGCAAACTCCGCCTAAAAGAATGTGAGTTTCACATCACCGCTATATGTCAAACAGTTAATATTGAGTACAGACAAGTACAAAAATTATAAATCTTTATAATGGAATTTTTTTTAAATAAGTATCACGGATTCATTTGACCAATTATTGGAAGTTAACCCTAGATTAGTCACAATGGAATTCTTTTCTGCATATCACTATCTTCTTAAATATCTCGATTTCCAATAATTAAAGACACTTCTGCTTCTGAGTAGCTAAGATTTTAAAGTAGCGGACAATATTAAAAACTTAATCGTGGGCCACATGTGGCCCATGGGCCGTATGTTGGCCATGCCTGTGCTAGGTTATATTTTTTAAGTGAGACAAGGGGAGATAGACAAACTCTCGTATGCACCCTGACCGGGATCCACCCAGCAACCCCTACCTGGGGCCGTGGCTCGAATCAGCTGCACTATTTTTAGCACCTGAGATTGCCACTCAAACCAACCAAGCTATCCTCAGAGCTTGAAGCTGATGCTCAAACCAGTCGAGCCACTGGCTGTGGGAGGGGAAGAGGGAGAGAAGAGGGAAAGGGAGGGGAAGAGAAGCAGGTGGTTGCTTTTCCTGTGTGCCCTGACTGGGAGTTGAACCTGGGACGTCCATACACCAGGCCAACACTCTATCCACTAAGCAAGCTAGCCAGGGCCAATGGCTAGCTAAAGGGGCCTGGGGCTGCCTCTTTCCTGAAAGTGATCCCTCTGCCCCTTAGTCCCCTTGGCATCAATGGCGGCTGGACTACGGAGGGAGGCAGAGTCTTCCACTTCTTCCGTGATGTGGCTCTCGGGTACCCCTCGCTCTCCTGGTCACCCTTCCCTGGTCCCTCCTTTAGATGGCAGAGAGCCATTTTGAAACACCCAGAACCCCCTCCACAACTGGACCCAATAGTCCCAAAGAGACCTCTGCATCTGGGACGCTGGGTGTTACAGTTCTAGGAAAACAATCTGAGGACCTTTAGCACAAGAGTGCTTTGGTTGGTGGTTAAGCTTATACTCTACCCTACTTCTTCAGTTAAAATCAGTTTGAAGCCCTGGCCGGTTGACTCAGTGGTAGAGCATCGGCCTGGCGTGCAGGAGTCCCAGGTTCAATTCCCGGCCAGGGCACACAGGAGAAGCGCCCATCTGCTTCTCCACCCCTCCCCCTCTCCTTCCTCTCTGTCTCTCTCTTCCCCTCCCGCAGCCAAGGCTCCACTGGAGCAAAGTTGGCCCGGGCGCTGAGGATGGCTCTGTGGCCTCTGCCTCAGGCGCTAGAATGACTCTGATTGCGGCAGAGCGACGCCCCAGATGGGCAGAGCATCGCCCCCTGGTGGGCATGCCGGGTGGATCCCGGTCAGGCGCATGCGGGAGTCTGTCTGACTGCCTCCCCGTTTCCAGCTTCGGAAAAATAAAAAAAATAAAAAATTAAAAAAAATAAAATAAAATCAGTTTGATTCGCTGTTTTTACATCTTATGTTATTCTTATTAGCAGTAGTATTATTAGATGAAGCCAAAGAGTCTACAATGTTAAGCGGTCCTCAAAAGGCAAAAGGAAGGAGTCTCCTTTATCCTGAGCCGGGTACGGCTTGTCACGTAGCAGCAAAAACAAAAATCTAATTATTATTAAGCACTTCATAGCTGAGATCTATGGCTATCGGTGGCTCTTTGTACGATTTTTCTCACTTTGCCTTTGTCATGAGCCTGTAAAGTAAGGACAGTTATTATTGCCTTTTTTCAGGTGAGGCAAGTGAGATTCAGTGAGGTTAAGTGACTTACCTAAAACCACTGAGCTACTTACCCGTGAGTCTGACATCGACATCGGTGATCTTATTAACCAGGGGAGACAGCGCCCTCCCCGGCAGAAGCTCAGAACCCACTTGTAACCCTGAGCAAAAGGACATCTCTTTTGGAACGCGTCTGTTTTCTCAGGGAGAACCGGGAGAAGGTGTCCAGGGACCGAGTTCTGTGGTCCTCTGTTGCCTTCCAGGACCTAGAGGGGCGGTGCTGTCTGAGCACGTGGCGACCGGCAGGTACAAAGAGCAGACCGGGAAGGAAACACTGCCTGTGCTGCCTCTAATTGCTGCTGCTGTGGGTGGGCATCGAAGTTCGTCGCCCAGACATTAATTAAAGCAGAGTCGCAGCGAAATGTCAGTCTTCTGGCTGGGGGCAGCCGGGGAGGGGGTCATGGTATTTTCCGCTGTCACAGGGCTCGTAGCAGAGGGCAGCGCTCTTCGTGGGGCCTCGGAAACCGCCCCGTCGCCGATCGGGAGCCTTCCGGAGGAGAAGGCGTGACCGTGGCCCTGCTGCCCGGCCGCTACGTCCGCAGACACTGCCCACCAGCGGGGCAGAGGACGGACACGGGGCGAGCGGGGCTCTGCGGTTGGTCCTGTGCGTGTGTGGATGTTCCCAGCATCCCCCCAAAGCTGTCTCTCCCCCACCCACACCCTTCGCCCAAACAGAAACACAGGGCTCATCTGTTTTAATGACTTAGGAATTGATGAGCTTTAAAGAAAGAGTGGTGGGAAAATGCTGGCTTGTTGGGGGAAAAGGGAAAAGTTTAGCTCTGGCCAGATGGCTTAGTTGGTTGAAACGTCGTCGTGACACACAGAGGTTGCCGGTTTGATCCCGGTCAGGGCACAGACAGGGACAGATCAGTGTTCCTGCTTCTCTCTCTCTCTCTCCAGTCTTCTCTCTCTAAAAGCCTCTTGTCAGTTGCAAAGGTAAAAATCTCAGGACAGAGGATGATGCCTGACAGGAAAAGTGAGAGATTTTTCTTCTTTGATCATGACAGTTCTTTTGGGAAAAGAAAACTTCACAAAGGAAGTGATTCTCCGGGCTTTGTTTTTTCTTCCTTGCTCCGGAGCAAACCCTTAAGTTAGACCATCTGCGTTTTGCCAAGCGCAGCCTGGGAGAGGGGACTTACTTGCTGCGCGGTTTCCCATGAACTGAGTTGGACAGGAAGCTTCCAGCTGCAGAATTCAGAGCAGCTGAGAGCAGCGGGCCTGGCTGGGGTCAGCCACCCGGGCTGAGAGACGCAGTGCGTTTCTACGCCTTGTTCTTGACTCACGTGGGAGACCCCACCCTCGCGGTCCTGTCGCCCACCCTGCCCCGGCTCGAGATTTAAATAAAAACAAATTACAGGTCTTAACAGTGATAGATGGACTGCTTTTACGTCCATGTAGAGTATTTTTGCTCTAAGATTAAAGTCTTACGCATTTATCTGCATAAACTAACCCCTGGAGTAGGGTACGGCTGACATTTCCCAAGAAAAATGAATATCCTAACTTATTCCAAAGAGAAGACTTGGTATTTGTATGGCCACAGTGACCTTTGCGAGGTAGCTTTCCGATTAGGTTCACTACAGGGAAAATTGTGCTCTTACGGTACTCCATAAATCATACCTACCAATTTTCTTTAAAGGGGTATGTAAATATCAGTGTACCAGGTGGGTAAACAACACTAACCTCCTACAAATGGCTGGAAAATGGAAGAAAAGCACGTTATTTTGCTGCTGAAATTGCTTTTGAAGCCTAGCGTCGGGGCTTGACTCGTAGCAGGCAAGAAGTGATTTGCGCACGGGGAACAGGAAACGGGCCGAGGCTGGCCGCCCCCGCCGCGGTTGCTCTGTGTCTGAGTTCTTTCCGTGATCAAAGGTGTCGTCGCCGCCTACGCCTTTTCTCTGCACACCCCAAACGCACGCACGTTTTAAGTGGCATGTGCATATTTTAAGGGGCAGCTTCATTATCTGCCTATTTCCAAAATGGCCGGACATCCGTTTTTGCGGATTAAAATTTCTAGACAAGTTTGTAGAGGTGTCCTTGTTACAAAGTGTTCATATGACACTTCATTGAAGAAGAAGGGAAAACCAAAGAGAAAAGCTACCGCTTTTGAAACTTCCAAGGTCTTAATATGAATGAGGCCTATTTTTGAGATTTAGTGAATTGTGTTCATTGAATCTTTTTATTTTAAAAGGGGAATAGATGTATATGAGGGTACAGGATCTTGCTATTGAGACATCTTGATGGACTATTTGTGGTCTAAGACACAGGATATACTGTATCCGATTGATGGGAATGTTTCTAAATTCAGCTTTGTGCCTTGTTTTATGAACTAGAAGTCCTTGATGTTGACACATTTGGGAGTTTGTGGCAAGAAGTCATGTTTGATATCCTGAAATCATTATATACAGCAAAATTTATATTTCATAATCAGATAACTTGCCAAAGGGGGTAACATGTTTATATCTCACAGGATTTAGGTAAACAGCTTTTGACATTCCTGTGTATTATAAATACTTAGGGAACTTCCAAAATCAGTACAACTTGTTACATATATCTTACCCACCATTCAGTTTGCCTGTTATTTTTAAATACATGACTTATCTTCAAAGGAAAAGTGCATTATGTCAGATATTTTTTTCCTCTACAGAAATTTTTATTTTATTTTTTCTTCCACAGAGGAAAATATTTCTAGAATAGAGATTTGGGTGTTTAGGGTGTTTTGTTTTGTTTTTAGCTCTTAAATAATGAAAAAAATGAGCTCCTGCATTTTTTTTTTTTTTTTTTTTAGAGAAACGTATATATAAAAACTGAGTCACAAAGTGGTACAAGTCACCTGTGAGCAACTACGTGAGTGCCCTCCCTGTCTTTAGACCTGCGAGGTGTGCAGAAGCAGCTAGGATCCCTCCTCGCTCCTCGGGGTGGGCAGGGGGGCAGGGGGGCGGGGCACTGGAGACGCTGCGTAGGCCTTCAGCGCTGGGCTGTGTTCGCCTTTCATCCGGGCACGGTCTTTTCCAACTCCGACTTCCCCCCTTGGGTTCACCAGCATCCTGCTGCCCGTAAGCAGAGTCCGAGAGACCCCTTCCCAATGATATTTCTGAGCCTCGTAATTAAAAAGTGAAGGCTGAAAGCTTTGACTTCATATATTTATAAATGGAGACTGGAAATGGAGTGAATGAAATTTCCAAACTTAACCCTACTGATTATGTTTGCATTTCGCTGTTAGCGAAGTCACAAAAGTCTGAGATTTCCAAAATAAAATTCCTTTTTGAACACAAAATTTCAGAGGATGAAATTTCAGAACTTAGAAGAATTGTTCGGTTAAATGATATCTACTGTGCATCAAATTATTATTTCATTTATTGATTTTTAAGAGAGAAAGAGAAACATCATTTTGTTGTTCCGCTTATTTACGCACTCACTGGTTGATTCCTGTAGGTGCCCTGACTGGGGATTGAACCTGCAACCTTGGCCTATCGGAATGATGCTCTAACCAAATGAGCTACCCAGCCAGGGCCAAGCATCAAATGAAAAGCATGTAGTTTAAGCTCGTCAGCCCATCATTGTTTAGTGTTGACCAGGCAGTTGGTAATACCTTCTCCAGCCCACCAGTAGATGCCGTTTAACTGAGAAAAACATAAAATAGATATTTGGAAAGAAGGATGTTTACAGCAAAGATAAGGGAGGGCTCATCTCCCTTCACTGTCACTGTGCGTTTCCGTGACAACTTCTATCTCATAGAACTTTCTTCTCATACTCACTCCTGCCTTGATTCTTTCAACACACATTTACTGAGTGCCTTCGCATGGCCAGGGGCTGTCCTAGGACCTGAGGACACAGAAGTAAACAAAACAATGCAAGAACAACAGGCCCTGGCTAGTTGGCTCAGTGGTAGAGCATTGGCCCAGCGTGTGAAAGTCCCAGGTTCGATTCCCGGTCAGGGAACCCAGGAGCGGTGCCGTCTGCTTCTCCATGCTCCCCCTTTGCTTTTCTTTTTTCTCTCGCTCTTCCCCTCCTGCAGCCATGGCTCAATTGGAGCAAGTTGGCCCTGGGTGCTGAGGATGGCTCTATGACCTAAGGGGTGAAGAAGAGCTTGGTTGCTGGGCAATGAAGCAACGCCCTAGATGGGCAGAGCATTGTCCCCTGGTGGGCATGCCGGGTGGATCCCGGTTCGAGGTGCATGTAGGAGTCTGTCTCTGCCTCCCCTCCTCTCACTGAATTAAAAAAAAGAACAATAATAAAATCCCTGACTCAAGCTGCAAAATTAGCAACACAATAAAACAAGCTCAGTCCCACAGCAGCACTCTGTTAACACACTAAGATATGACCTTGCTTTTCCCATCACTGTAAGTTCAACATATTTCTGAGAACCCACGAGATTTTTGCTTTTTGCCGTATTTCCAAATTGTCATTAATAACACATTTTTGAGAAATGTTTATTATTTAATGTATCTTTAAGAAGGTTTATTCATTTTTTTTTACAATGGGTAGATTAGGCAAATCACTGATATTCACCTTTTATTAGTATATTTGTATTTGATTTTTTTTTCCATGTGAGAGGAAGAGAAAGAGAGAGAGAGAGAGAGAGAGACATTGGCCCAGTTTCCTTACTGCTTTGAATAACTCTGAAAAAAATGACTGATTTTTTACACTTCTCATTCTCCCAGCAGCTAACACAATGCAGGCAGGAAAAACTCAATAAACACATTTTTTTCCTACTCAGTTTTATGTCAGGGTCTTTGTTTCTTGTTCATTTTTAATTATTCAAGTCTCGATTCATTAAAACTACAGAGGGCTTTTTGCTAAAAAGTACTAAAAAGATGATAATTTTTTAAAAGAAAGATGTTCATATTAGGAGGGGGAGGGGAGTCTATTTCAATAGGAAGTTTTGTTAAAGCAAAATCTCATAGGCCAGAAAAATCCAAAATACACATCCTCTAACGGAGACCTCTCTTCCTCCCCAATTACACAGCAGTGACTCTGCATAGCTCACAAACTTGAAATCACCGAGCCTGGAGGTCAGAAAGGTTTCTATCCGGGAGCCAGAGCTCAGATATATTTTTTCTAAAAACCACTGTCAACTTGTCTACCTTTTTTTTGAGAACAAAAAGATCAGACTCCTAAATTTTCCAAGTTTAACGTACAAAAGACCTTTTGATCTTATGCTTGATGTTCAGCTTCCTGTGTTTCTCTGGTTCGTTTTACAAATACGACACAGGTAAGCGGGCTAGACCTGACTGCAATGAAAAAAGGCAAAAAAAGGTTCTGATTCCGCTGGCGTTTGCAGGGGGCACATTATGTATTTGTTCAAAACATTAGCAGAATGTGGTCCACAAGGGGATAATTCTTAGTTTTAAGAGCTGATTTTTCAGGTCTTTCTCTAGACCAGAGCTTGGACCACATTTTCTGTAATGAGGCCAGGTCTCAAATGTCTTAGAATTTGCAGGTTATATTGTCACTGTGATTCAACTCCCCCCTTGTGGCTCAAAAGCAGCCACAGACTAGAGGCCACAGGCAGGCCGTGTCCCCATAGGCTTTACTTACCCAGATAGGAGGTGGGCCAGGCTTGGCGTGGAGGCCATAGGTTGCCAACGCTGTCTAGATCCATCAAATAATGGAGGTGGGGGGACAGGAAGGTGTTCCGACTAGCCTAAACCCATACCACATAGCTAATTATTCTCACCAAAAAGTCCCCCAGGAATAAGTGGCATTCCAAGGGACCCAGTCAGTCACTAGCAACAACGGTTTGTTACAATGAAGACATCACGTGTCCAGTGCCTTTATTATAATTTCTCTCCAACCTCCTGCTTATTTTAATAGAATAGAACGGACAGCCTTTGTTTCATTGAAGAGAACCAACGAGTTTCCCTTTTTGCCTTGGACATTAGGAAGCTCCCAGAAGAGCTTTGTGCTTTATCACTGTGGCGCCCCTCAACCTTGATAACAGCTCCTCCTCTTCTTCCCCTTTGAGTGATTTCTTCCCCCTAACTCTGCTGTTAATGCTTTATTGCTATTGCGTTACGTTCACTGTAGTCACTTCACATCTTTTTGGGGAGTACTGAGAAAGAGAAATAGAGATGGGAGAGAAGTGCATGGGAAATTTTCCGGAAGGAAGAATGACTTTGCTCTCCGGCGAAACTGGAGTCACTCTGTGAACTGCCGTGGCTCAAGCAAGCATATGGTCCAGCCGCGTGTGTTTGGCCATATTGCAAAGTTGATAATGCTTTTCCACACCATTGTGCCGACAGACAGAACAGTCTGTCGGCTCAGACACCTTATGGAAGGTGTATCGTATTCTGTGTTTGTCAGTGACCCGCATCTGGCCCCTGGGGGTCACATCTGACCTCTGCAGGGCAGGCTGGCGGGTAGGGGCGGGGCCCCATCCTCGGGGGAGGCCGCTGCTGTGACAGTCAGCGTGGGGTTCCCTGCTGACCATACAGCAAACCCAGGGGCTTGCTGCTCCCTGAGACCATGGGAACGGACTCTGAAGGGCTTCTGACAGCTGGGGTCGGAGAAGAGGGGCAGGGCGGGAGGGGGGGAGGGGGTCCGAGCATCAGGAACCTTCTCTGAGCTGTCTCAGCCGTGCTCCCCACTGGAAGCGACCCCCCTCCTACCTCACCTCAAAGACCTGGGGCGGCACGGAAATCAGTGAACCAGCAGCAGCTAGGCTTGTGTGTAACCACTGTCTATACCTTGGCCATTGACTCAACCGCCATGCAATCAAAGATACTTAAACCCTTAAACAAACACTCCCCCCCATTAAAAATATCAACACTACTCAGCAGTAGAGGAACATTCTGAAATAAGTGGGCGAGTCTCACCCCCGGCCCCTGTCTAGCCTTCCCGCCCACTCCTCTTTGAATCTAGTTCCACAGGTGAACTAACCTGTGGAAGGTCTGTGGGGAAGGTAACCATTGCAGCGGCAAGCTTCTCTTTCAATAAGTACAACCAAGTACTTATTGAAATAAGTGGAGGAAATTGTGGATAAAAATAACAATAGTAGATAGAGATTTACTAATACCAGTGTATAATCGTATACATGCATTATGTCCAACTACTCATGCAAACAGATAAATAACCACGGGATTTCACTTCTATGTCTCCAGATGACTTTGGGGGGATGTTTTTTTTTGTTTTTTTTTCTGTGTGTGTATTTTTGTATTTTTCTGAAGCTGGAAACGGGGAGAGACAGTCAGACAGACTCCCGCATGCGCCCGACCGGGATCCACCCGGCACGTCCACCAGGGGCAATGCTCTGCCCACCAGGGGGCGATGCTCTGCCCCTCCCAGGCGTCGCTCTGCCACGACCAGAGCCACTCTAGCGCCTGGGGCAGAGGCCAAGGAGCCATCCCCAGCGCCTGGGCCATCTTTGCTCCAATGGAACCTTGGCTGCGGGAGGGGAAGAGAGAGACAGAGAGGAAGGAGGGGGTGGGGGTGGAGAAGCAAATGGGCGCTTCTCCTATGTGCCCTGGCCGGGAATCGAACCTGGGTCCCCCGCATGCCAGGCCGACGCTCTACCACTGAGCCAACCGGCCAGGGCCTGGGGGGATGTTGAGGACTCAGGCCCGCACTTCTGTAGTGGTCCACTGTCCGTCTCTAACATGCTTTACACACCAGGCAGATCCGTGCAGAGGTGCGGGGGTCTTATAGACTCTTCGTCGGCTATGGACGGAGCTGTGTGGCATTTCAGGGTGGTCAGGAAACCCCAGGGACTGCAAGGCAATAAGCCTCTTACAGACCCTCAGTGTCCCTGAGACCTGGCAACAGTGCCCAGGATCATCCAAACCCACAGCGACAGTGACAGTGACCGGTCCACGTCACCCCAAAGGCAGCACTCAACAACGTGGGGAAGATGTTAGACTTGGCTTGAGACACAGTCTCCAAACAATGGGGCAGAGACGGCATCGTTCCAGGTTTGTTTCTGTTGTGTTAGTACGACACAGACAAAGCAGCCACCATCAGGCAAACAGCCTGGACCGCATTGTCGTGAATGAATGTACAGTTCCTATGAGGCTTTGAAAATATGAGTGATATTCCGATGAGGTGAGTAGGACTGACCGGAGTTTTTTCGAAGGGAATTTGGAAGGCGGGATGAGGGTGGCCGGTGGGGTGCCGCGGTGACAGCACACTCCTAGTGTGGCCTTGTGTTGTCAGGCTCAGCTGAGCCTCCGATCAAAGAGCTATCAATCTTCCCCAGATCTATACAGATCTGTCCTGGGTCAGCAGAATAATCAATAACCCTTTGTTCTCCCCTCGCAAAAACAAAGGTGCTGTTGTGCTGTTTACCTTTCAGATTGTGTCTTGATTAGGGGTCATTAGTGGCAGTTGTGGAATGAAACTCTGTATATTGCTCACTCAGTCTGGTTCACAGCTCAGGACATTGTGTGGCACGCAGGGCAGACCCACACACACACTCTCTGGGGAGAGCCAGGGCCGACACACCAGAGCCCGCAGGGTGTGGCCTAGAGGAAAAGCTGTCTAGGATTAGAGATGAAGGGACATTAGAGGTAGTTTGGTGCAAGCTCCGTATTTTACAGGTAAAGAAATGGGGGTTTGGCAAGAGCATCTACCTGCTGAAGGTCACTGACCTAGATAGAGGTAGTATAAAGTAGAGAGGATGCACCTGTATCCATCTGTCTGTCCATCCGTCTGTCCATCCGTCCGTCTATCCATCATTTTTATATCCATCTATCTATCCATTCACCTATCATTTATTTATTCATCCATCCATCCATCCATCCTTTTTATATCCATCTATCCATCCATTCACCTATCATTTATTTATCCATCCATCCATCCATCCATCCATCCATAAATCCATCCATCCATTCACTCACTCATCCATCATCTATCTATCTATCTATCTATCATCTATCTATCTCTATCATCTATCTGTCTGTATGTCCATCTGTCTGTGTATTGCCTGCTACATACCTCAGTTATGGTTTTCCACTAAGTCCCACCAGATTTCCAAGTCTCTGGCTAACAATTTAACTGGACAGCCAACCTAGCTTCAGCTTCATTTTCTCCATAAAATTCTGCCTTTGCATGGCCTCGGGCAGCAATCCCAAGAGGCCGCCCTCCTATGTTCGGGGCAAGCCCAGGACACACTGAGTGAGAGCCCACCCACCAGAATCTCTGCTGCCTTTTCCTACCGTCCCCCCGTGTGTGTAT
This sequence comes from Saccopteryx leptura, assembly GCF_036850995.1. NCBI lineage: Eukaryota > Metazoa > Chordata > Mammalia > Chiroptera > Emballonuridae > Saccopteryx > Saccopteryx leptura. Next base: position 51,803,153 of record NC_089515.1, on the reverse strand, counting down.
CTGAGAGTCAGCACTGTCTCTTGAGCGAAGAGCGAGTTTATGCTGTTATGTTTCCTGTCACTGTTGCCACACAAGGAGGATAAATGGGATCACTGTTCAGAAGCGATGGAAAAGAGAATCTAGCCCTGAGTGGTGAGAAGCACGTGACTCGGACTAGCCCTGACACATTCATTTCCTGCTACTTTCTTTGGGTATTCTATCCAGTATCGTGGCAAAGCCCCCAGGGATGCCAACATCATCTCTACTTTTCAGACAGTGAGCATGACGCTGATGACCCAGGTGCCTACATTACACAGCTGGAAAGTGGTGGGGGTGAGATTCGAACCTGGCTCCAGTTGGCTGCAAGCCCTGGCCCATCCCCTCTACCTCGTTCAGGCTCTTCTCCTAGAGGCAGCTATGTTTGTAGAAGAAATCTGGGCCCTGCGGGGGTTAAGGTCAGGCTGGGCCGTTGTGAATGGTGGAGGCTTTAGCTGAGGTCACCGGGCAAGGACGGAGCCTGACTGAGGGCCTGGGGAGGAGGGCAGTTAAAGGAGGGGGACCCCGAATAATAGCTCTCGTGCTCTGAGTGACTCGTCTTCGGGATTCTGCCAGGACCAGGACCAGCGTGGTTCTCTGTGACAAGGACAGCCAAGGAGAAAGGGTGACACAGCCAAAAATCACGTAAGATAACTTGAAGGAGCTTTCTAGCAAGTCAGACCATGCACAGGGCTACCCAGAGGCGCAAGCCCCTTGTCATGACGTGTATGTTAAGTGGAGGCTTTGAAAGCCACAGTGACATTGTTAGGACACAAATACCAAAGTGCTAGCGGATGCGCTGGAGTCGCTGCTGAGTCCTCGCTGCCCTTTGGGGGACTTGTCACCTGTCTCAGGAATCTTCCCGGCACCACTGAACGCTGGCTACTACCCATTCTAATGATGACAAAACTGACAGTTAGGGGGGGGTCACATAACTGGCTCAAGGTTCTGCAGCTAATTGATAAGAGCCAGGATTGGAGCCGGGTTGCTGGGTGTCACAGTCGTGCCTTTCTGCGAGAGGCTTCAGAGCACCCTGCTGACTCTGGAATTATAGGAAAAAAAACCCACCTTCCCTTCCGAGATGAGAGGTGAGAACTCCTCCATCTCCCCACACCCACAAAGACTATCTATTTGTCCTCAGATGGTGACACTGTGATTTTAGGTCTTTATCATGTCAACACACGGCACATTAAAATGAACAATAACCAGGAACAATGGTGCATGTCCATTAAAAGGGACACATTAAAGCCAGATGACACAACTTTACCAACACCTCAGCCATGCCCATGACAGGTCTCAGATGCTTAAGGACATATTCAAAGAAAATGGCACTTTGAACTATAAATTTATTTGCACCGAAGTAGCGAGGCATCCCCTGACCCTGCCTGTGTCTCACGGGACACCCAGAGCCTGGTTGTGACAGCTTGGTCTAATAATAAAAAGGTTTTAAATGTTAGGGAAAACAGCATTCCAATCAGCGCCTAATCAGGGTTATGCTTTTAAAATTATATTGTGCCTGTCTTCACCTCATGCCTATTATCTGCAATAAAAAACAGAAGTGCTTAAGGAAATCCTTGATCCGTGCACATATATACTTTTTTAATATTAATGTGTCAGGCTAGTGGCAATAAGGATATTAGGCAAATGACGGAATTCTCCCCAGCTGGACGTGTTAATTGAGAAGCCAAGTTTCAGAGGCAAAGTTCACACTCGCGCAGATGGCGGGACATAGCCAGGTGTCGGCTCGGGTCAGAGTCAGCCCGGGTCCGGCTCTAATGGCTCAGGGCTCTGCTTTCTGCGTGTCAGCTGGTCCCTCAGGGCTGTGCAGGTTGGGGAAGTCTGTCTCTTCTTTCTTTCTGCCCTTGACTCTGGGGTAGTAATTTCTCTGAAGATGTCAATGTACTTGCTTTAAAAAAAAAAAAAAGAAGAAGAAGAAGAAAAGGGAAGGGAAGGAGGGAAAGCAGGGGGGAGAAGGGGACACGATTAATCATTTTAGTGGGGAGAACTCACATCACAGCTCACCCTCCCTTGTCCCCCTCACTCCCCACCCAAAATAAAGAGTAACCAGCCACCTCATTTGGGGAGTGAAGAATGTTATAATAATCTCAAAATAAGGAGCTGAGCTCCTACAGATCTAAAATAGTAACTAGCCCAATGCCTGTTTTCCTATTTCCTGGTTAGCTTTTATTATTAGTAGCATTGAATTTTATCTGGATGACACTAGTTAGAATGATTATACATGTTTCAGGTGCAGAATTCTACAATGCACCATGTTGTGTCCACCCCCAGCCTCAAGTCTTCACCCATCGCCGTTTACCTGGTTAGTTGGAGTTTTTTTAGATTTTATTTATTCATATTTAGAGATGAGAGAGAGAGAGAAAAAGAACAAGGGGGGAGGAGCAAGAAGCATCAACTCCCATATGTGCCTTGACCAGGCAAGTCCAGGGTTTTGAACCGGCAACCTCAGCATTCCAGGTCAATGCTTTATCCACTGCACCACCACAGGTCAGGCTTACCTGGTTAGCTTTAAAATTTATCCACATTTCCCTGGCTGGATAGCTCAGTTGATTAAGAGCATCATCCAGAAGCAAAAAGGTTGCTGATTTGACCCCCGGTGAGAGCACATAAAGGAACAGATTGGTGTTCCTTCCACTCTCTCTCTCCCTCCCTGCCTCTCTCACTAAAAAAAAAAAAAAAAAATCAATAAATTTAATAATAATAATAATAAAGATTGCCATGGGAACCTCGTTAATTAAATTTTTTTTTACCTACATTTGTTAGCAATTTCCCACCTATCCCTTCTTGCCTTTGAACAGATTTAGATATCAACTACCCACCCTGACAGCACCGAAGCATGGCACCAGCAGCCTTCCATAGCTGTGCTCTCCCAAGGGATGGAATTATCTATTACCTCAAGTTAAAACACGAGCGTTTGGCTTTCCACGTGAGCCTGTTTGCAAAGCCCACTTTAATGAAAAGAGCAACTGTGAGCTCTAAATTTCTTTACTGAGGAGATAACTTACGTAATCACGGTAACCTTTTTCAAGAATACTATCTCACTGTTCATAAAACAATGCCTCCTTTACTTTGGTGATGTCTATTTGCATATGAAAAAGCGCTATTTATTGAGGCTTTTGACTGGTGTCCGTTTTCTTTTGTTTTCATTCAGGAATGCTCTTTTCAAATCATCCGCATACTATTGAATTTCTCCTTGAAAACACGAAGCCACAGTCCTCTAATAGATGTTCATCTATATGTCTTTATGTACATATGCATAAGTAGCCATTAGGAGAGCTTTCAATTGTTGGTTTTGTTTAACAATTTCTAGTTGGAAAATTTAGAGGCCTTTATGTTTCCAAAGCCACTTGTAATAAGTAGTGACTGTGTATTTTTTGTCTCCTTCATAATCAGGGACCAAAAATCTTTCCACAGGAAATAATGTATTTGTGTCAAACCATGATAAGTTCCGGCTCAAGATACCTCAGGGCCCTCCTGTGGTGTTAGCAGCGAACACATTCACTTAATTCACAGTCTCTTTTTTAAGTAGTTTGAGTCCTTTTGCTAATAAACACATTTGGGGACAAGGGAACCACTCTTGAACTATTGCATCAGAAATTTGCTTATGACATTTTTCTCATGGAGGCAAATAAAGATTTAATTAAAAGTGGTTTTTTGTTGTTGTTTACTTTTGATTTTAGAAAGAAGGGGAAAGAGAGAAAGAAACATCAATTTGTTGTTCCACTTATTTATGCATTCATTGGTTGGTTGTTGTATGTGCCCTGACCTGGGATTGAACCTGCAACCTTGGCATATCAGGACAACTCTCTATAATCAACTAAACTACCTAGCCAGGGTTCTAAGGATAAGTGTTTTTAAGTGTCAGTCATAGAACTCATCATGTCCCTTCCAGGTTCTGGATTTGGCCAGATCATTAGTTGATAATGAGCCACTAGGGATAAAACAGTCACCAGGGTCTAACTCGTACCTACCAGTAAGAGAACTGAACAGATCAGTGGCTCTTCCTCCTCCATATTCTCCGCCTTGCTCAAGTCTCCCATAATTTCCACATCACTTCTAAGATTTCTATTTAATTTGAAATTTAGGAACTCTTGCTTAAGCTTATGAAATAGGGTAAGCAAGATAAAATCTTTTCCTCAGAGTTCTCTTAAACTTTGTCTGAAAACTGTTTTTTACTGTGCCCTCTAATCACACCCACATGCACACTCCTTTTAATTAAGCAAGTTAACTTATTTGGCATCTTATGTTTTATACATGAGAACCCACAGCTTTCAGATTACTTCCTTCTTGGGCCCTGTAATTCAGAGGTAAAAACATCCCTAGAAGCATCTTTATCCAGCGGGTGTCTGACATCATTGGTGTTGGAAGAGGAGGCATGTACACACCCAAAGGACCTGTCCAATGAGTGAGGATCAAGATCTTGTATCACCTTGTCGTTCTGGTCGAGACAACCATGATGTTTCATTAGAGGAAAGACTTCTTTTATTTATTTATTTATTCATTTTAGAGAGGAGAGGGAGAGACAGAGAGAGAGAGAGAGAGGAGAGACAGAGAGAGAGAAAGAGAGAGAGAGAGAGAGAGAGGAGAGACAGAGAGAGAGAGAGAGAGGAGAGAGGAGTTGGAAGCATCAACTCCCATATGTGCCTTGACCAGGCAAGCCCAGGGTTTCGAACCAGCGACCTCAGCATTTCCAGGTCAATGCTTTATCCATTGCACCACCACAGGTCAGGCTACTTCTTTTTTTTTAATGTTTATTTTATTGATTTTAGAGAGAGAGAGATCAAGCTGTTCCTTTATGTGCCCTGACCGGGGATCTAACGGCAACCTCTGTGTTTCAGGATGATGCTCTAATCAACCAAGCTGTCTGGCCAGGGCAGGAGAAAAACTCTTAAGTAACTAAATTTCTTCTATTGACCCAGACACCAAAATGATAAAGACTTGTCATGTGGGATTTATTTGGGGTAAGAAAACAATTATTTTCATAAGTGGAATACACTTGCATTATCGTTTTATGTATTCCTGTGTATCTTAGATGTCAGCTGAGTGCCGGACGGGATGCTCTGTGCTGGGAGACGATGCAGGTGGCACGAGGCTCTGTTTCAGGTCTCAGGAAGCTATAGAAGGGGCTGACACCTGCTCGGCAGAATCCATTACAAAGTCAGAGAAGGTTTCGTAGCGCAGGTAGAAGCTAGTTGCATGGCCTTCTCTGTGGAGCCATTGCTTGGGTTGTAAAGCAGTTGGCATCGTGGTCAGGAGAAAGGTTGTGGGGTCAGCTTGCCTGAGTTCGAATCCTGTTTCTGCCAGTTCCTACCCACATGACTTCCGTTTCCGTTTACTCGTCTATAAAATGGAGATGCAAATGGTCCCGCCTTGCCTGGTCTAGCCGAGGAGTAATGAGTGCAAACTTGAGTGGGTGGGGCAAAGAGAATGGCAAAAAGGAGCTACTGTGAACTCTACCGTGAAGGTAGGGAGGGGTGCAGGCTGCTGAAGCCATCTAAGACTCTCAGTTGTGGCTGTGCTTCTTGACACCTATGTAAAATCAGAAAGAAAAAAAATGGCAAAGTCAGCACAAATCCAAGAGGAAATAAGACAAAATATATTTCAATATATATTGGTAAAAACACTGTTGGTGTTAATTAACTAAAAAAAAATTGTCAATTAGATGTAATATTATTCTGAAGTACTAGTATTTATTTTGTTCAAAGTTGTCAGTACTTATAGAATCAATAAAAATGCAAATATGGGGGGATTGGTACTGTCTGGGAGTGGAGAAGTATACATTCACAGCTAAAGCAGAACTGTAAATTAAAATTTTTTTATTGATTGATTTTAGAAAGAGAGGAAGGGAGAGAGATGGAAAGAAGCATGGATTTGTTGTTCCACTTATTCATGCCTTCATTGGTTGATTTTTGTATGGGACCTGACCGGGGATCGAACCCACAACCTTGGGTTATCAGAATGATGCTCTAACCAACTGAGCTACCCAGCCAGGGCCAGATCCGTAAATTAACGAAAGGTTTCTGAGGAAGTAAAACTCACATGCCATAAACATAGTTTCTTTCTAAAACATCTGGCTAAGCAATAGTTAGGTCTTAACTATTTGGTTTAATTTATTTTTTAAATTTATTTAATTTTATTTTGACTTGTAATGACAAGTCCTAACAATTTGCAATAGACTAATGAGACCAGCAAATCTCTCTCTTTTTATCCCTCAATGACAATAAAAGAAACCCAGGGTTTCTTTTCTTTGTTTGCTTGCTTGCTTGTTTTTTGTTTTGTTTGTAGAAACACTCACTGGTGTAACTTTATATTTTGGGATATTGTATTCTATCAGGTGAAGATATTTTTACAAAATATCTGTGGAACAATTCAGGGAAACCCGGTGGACTCTGCTCCTTATCTTTAAAGATTCAGAGCCGTTTTCAGTGAGGCACACCCTGCCTGCCCCCCCCCCCCCCCCGCAAGCACAAAACTCCTCTCTGCCGACCTCACCTAATATTTTTTTTCATCGAATCACTTAAATGTTTCCTGGCACCTCTGTTAAACATTGCTATCCATGGCACATCGAAGGCATTGTGACATTAATTTCAGACGTGGTCCCTTTCAGGAAGAGGGAATAAATATTGCGGCGCTATTGTCAGTGTTGATGCAAGTAACAGGAGCCTCGGCGTACCCCCCCCCCCCCGCAACAATTCATTAATACTCTGGTCAACTTGATTAACATTGATCCCCCATATACAGGGGTTGTTACAGATCCCAGGATGTCTGCGGTCAGTAGCAATATAATTACCATAAACACGTCCACAGACCTGCTGCAGATTTCATTATCAGACCACAGCTCATTCGCACGAGATGACGGGTGGACGTCAAGTCCCGTCTTGGACCACAGACCCCCCAGCAGGTGTTGGCTTAATATTTTGGTCAAAGATCAGCGAGTGAAAGGTTAGGCCAGGGAGAGAGAGAATAGAGGGGTCAGCACGCTTGCAGGAGGGGGTTGAGACCCGATCTTCTCAGGTCTGGAACGGTCGAGCCCCAAGGTCACCCATTAGTGATCCCGCCTTGAAGGACCGTGGGATGTCAACGATAAATCCACCGTGCCGCAACCTTTCACCCCCTAATGCTGTGAACACCAGGAGCCGAGGCCACAGCCCAGAAGGAAGGGACCCAGGGAGAATTGTCCCCACAGTCGTCTGAGGGATGTGACATTTATGTCCTCTGGGTTTGCCTCTCTTCAAGCTGGCGGCTAAGGAAGAAAAAAGAAAAATAGGAATGCTGTTTGATGTTCAAACTTTCCGTACAAACACCTAGGCACAGGATGTAGATGTTATAGGGCTAAAGCGCAGAGAGCATTGTCTAGTCATCACGTGTTCATCCTGCACCCCGGTAACAGAGATGCTCGACGGAGGTGTGTCCACGTGGAGAAACAATCCATTAACACGATGGGATTAACTCAGGGCATCGGGAAATTTCTTCCTTAGTAAGAACAAGATTTACACGGGGGAAAAAAGGCTATAGATTTTTTTCAAAAAGCCTAATGCTTGAATCTCACGAGCAGTTTTGTTTAACGGACCAATCCCTCCCTCAAGTAGCTACCTCCAAATTTATGGCCCAGATTTAAATAACCAGGACAGAGACAGCCAGCTAACTGTACCACCACGAACATTATTAAAGAGAATATGGTAGCTTTCTCCCCACAGTCTCTTATGCCATAAATTCAGGTATTCTAGGAGCAATGATCCCCGCTAAATATCTTGTAGGCATGCTATAATCATCTCTATAATCTAATCATTTATCAAATATGTCACCAAGTTCTTTTCAAAGTCAACCCCACCCCCCAATAGACACAGCATCTGCAGAGGAGATGCTCACATTGAAATCAGCTACAAACATACTGATGCTACTAACGCCTGAAGGGGTGATTCCCATTCCTCAAACACAGATTTCAGTGTAGCCCCCTGTGGGAAGCAGGTTTTTGTCAGTATAGTTGGCAGGTCTGGAGGACTGAGAAAAATAAGGAGAATTCCTACTCACTGTCCCAAGGACTAGAGCCACATTGTGGTCCCAGAAGCGGCATCCTACAAAGAGACAGAACCGAGACCAAGAAACGAGTGACCCTCCCCCAGCCCACCATGGTTCAAGGGGCCAATGTGTTCGACAGCGAACCCCCTGGTTTCTGGGACCTGTTGGAAAACGGCGTGGCCATGTTCATTTTCTATCATTCTTATCCTCACCTCTGCATCAGGGGCTCCTGATTGGCCTGTGGTCCCAGCCTTCACTGGGTCTTGCATTTTTCTTTTTTTTTTTTTTTTTGTCTTTTTTTTTTTAACTTTTTTTTTTTTTTTGTATTTTTCTGAAGCTGGAAACGGGGAGAGACAGTCAGACAGACTCCCACATGCACCCGACCGGGATCCACCCGGCACGCCCACCAGGACGATGCTCTGCCCACCAGGGGGCGATGCTCTGCCCCTCCGGGGCGTCGCTCTGTTGCAACCAGAGCCACTCTAACGCCTGGGGCAGAGGACAAAGAGCCATCCTCAGCGCCCGGGCCATCTTTGCTCCAATGGAGCTCGGCTGCGGGAGGGAAAGAGAGAGACAGAGAGGAAGGAGAGGGGGAGGGGTGGGGAAGCAAATGGGCGCTTCTCCTGTGTGCCCTGGCCGGGAATCGAATCCATGACTTCTGCACACCAGGCCAACGCTCTACCACTGAGCCAACCGGCCAGGGCCAGGTCTTGCATTTTTCTTGAACGACTATCACAGTTTAGACAATATATTCTATAGTCGCTCTACTTAGAGGTGTCTCTGAGTCGTCACAGCATGAACATGACAATAGACGTGCTAGGGGTGAGCAGCTCTGTTCAAGGGACTAACACTGCGCCCTTGACCTGAGGAATTTACTGTACAGTGAGTGGGAGAGACAGGGGAGTGTGTGTCAGGTAGAAAATATTATGGAAGCAGAGAGGAAAGGGAAGTTAATCCTAATTAGGGGAAACTCACAAAGGAGGTGAGATGGACCAAGAAAACTGGGGTGGGGAAGGAACAGCATTGATTGGCCTGGAATATAAGACACGTGAGGTAGAGAAAGAGACCAGGACAGGAAGGCTGGAGCTGTCGGGGGGACTTTGAACATTAGTTCAAGGGTTTAGACCTGTTCTGTGAGTGAGTCGGAGTCAGAGATATTTTAGCAGAGAAGTTGCACGTCAGAAATCCATCTCAGGGAGAGAGATCTCCTCCCACAATGTCGCCCTGGCCGGAAGTGTGGTTGGTTGGAAGCACGGATGAATGTTCCTCTCTCTCTCTCTCTCTCTCTTTCTCTCTCTCTCTTTCTGTGTGTGTCTTCCTCTCTCCCTAAAATTAATCAAATATATATATATATATGTATTAGGAAGAAAATTACAGAATGGTTAGGAGGCTACTGCTATATACAAGGGTGAGAAGAGAAAAGCCATATTTAATAGCTTTTTCATATCAGGTCAAATATACACTCTTATTCTATCTCCTGAAAAAACTTTATGAGGCAGCTGTTATTGTACCGATGTTGATGGTAGTGGTGGTATTTTTTCACAAAGAAAGAAACAGCATTAAGGAGGTTAAGCCAGTTGCCTAGGTAACAGCCAATGAATACAGAGCCTGAACTTGAATCCAACTCTGCTCCGACTCCCAAGCCCTTGCCCACTCTGGTCCAGCACTGAGCTGTCTCTGGAGAACAGAGGAGGAGCTTGGAATCAGCATTTAGAAGTCTCCGAGCAGGATTCCTGTTGTGTTATTTCAGGAAAACGGTGTGTGGCTCATTAGTTTATAGTCAATCAAATTCAATAGAACTTTCTGATTTCCTTTTTTTCCTTTGGAAACAACTATTTATGGAAATGCTGCAAGGAGGTATCAGAAAACGGTCATGCACACTTGCTGGATTTTAGGAGACCCATGAATTCAGTGTGCTTCTGAACAAACTCCACAAACCATTGGTGTGTACAACACAGCTGGCGAGTCCAAGGAACTGAATGAAATAAAACTCAAAATTGTCAGAGTTCTCTGAAAGGGACAATGTCCACACTCAGTAAATGGCTTTTTTCTTTAAAAAAAAATTTTTTTTTGTAGTTTTTGGATTTTAAAGAGGGAGCGGAAAAGAGAGAAAAAAACAACCTGTTATTCCATTTATATCTGCATTTATTGGTTGATTCTGATATGTGCCCTGACCAGGGATCAAACCTGCAACCTGGTGTATCAAGATGAAGCTCTAACTCACTGAGCTCCCCAGCCAGGGCGTGATAGGAATTCTTTCTTGCCTCCCTTTCCGTCACATGAGTCAAATAACAACAACGACAGGAAAGAAAAACTAACAAAATTTAAAAGTAATAACAACAACAAAAATCAATGAATCTGACACGGCAAGCCTAACAGGGAAGAAAACAAAAAAATAATAATGAAATCTTTTTTTTTTTTTTTTTTTTTTTTTTTTTTTTTTTTTTTTTTACAGAGAGAGAGATAGATAGGGACAGACAGACAGGAACAGAGAGAGATGAGAAGCATCAATTCTTCGTTGCGGCACCTTAGTTAGTCAGCAATTGCTTTCTCATATGTGCCTTGACCATGGGGCTACAGCTGACTGAGTGACCCCTTGCTGGAGCCAGCGACCTTGGGCTCAAGCTGGTGAGCTTTTTTGCTCAAGCCAGATGAGCCCACGCTCAAGCTGGCGACCTTGGGGTCTCGAACCTGGGTCCTCCGCAGCCTAGTCTGATGCTCTATCCACTGCGCTACCGCCTGGTCAGGCAATAATAATGACATCTTTTTACGTGAACAGATTTAAAGCCTAAGAAAAGCCTAATGAACTCCTCGCCAATGGCTTCTCCAGGAAAACTTCTCTAAGAACTGAACGTGAGTCAACGTGAGTCGTTCATTTCTACGAATCTGTGTCTAAGGAACACAGAGAGAAAGAGAGGGAAAAAAAGAGACGTTTCGACCCTTGTGAAAATATTGACAGATGTTCCAAAAAAGGCCGAGATCATGATCAATTAAAGCCCAACTCCTGGTGAGACTCGCGAGTATTTACTGCATCTTCCGGATGGGATGCCCCTTGTCAGACATACTATGAATAATGCTGAGAGCACCTGTTTATTTTGCTCTCATTACAGAGGAGAATATTTTGGGTTGGAACCATTAGTTCCAACAACTCAAGTCCCTATTTTTATCCAATCAAACACAAGAGCTGTTTAAATGATCCTGCAAAAGGAGAGTGGACATTCAAGATGGCAAAACTATGACAACAAATTATATAGACACTTTTAAGAAACCTCAGTTTTTTACTTTCCCTCGAAACAAGATCACGGACGACACGTTTTCATGTTGGTAATGTGCACACTGTTGGTTTTCCCCCCCTCCACACACCTGGACTTCAAACATCTTTTGAAAATATCCCTTCTTTGTCCTAGAAATAAGAAACGGCTCTAAAATGAGAGAGGAAAAAAATATGCTTGCCTAACCATATTTTTTTTAGAGGGGGATCAAAAAAAAGGAATCCAGGCCACTTTAGAAACTCAAAGACAAAGAAAGTATATTTCACGATAAATTATTCATGGTACTCATTTCAGATCAATATTTATAGATATTCACAGGCTTTTTATAAAGCTGGGGAGATTCTTTTAAATGTCATAATTTCCTCCTCAAAGGCAGTGTCGGAGCCCAGCTTAGAGCTCACGAGAAAGAGCACTTGAGAGTCCGGCCCTATCTGCCCCTCCCGCCTTCCACATCGGGGCCGCTGGGCACACCGTGGGTGTCTGCCCCTGGCCCACCAAAACGCCCCCCGTTACTGATCTAACCACCTTCTTCCAAGTAGCTGCATGTTATCGGAACCAGCAAACGGAAACTGATCACCACACCCATTGAGTAAGAATGGAAATGTGGCCACTGTTATAGAATACGGGGAGGGGGGTAGAGTTTGCATTCAACCCCGCAGACCCCCAGTCCATGAGCAGTGAAGGTCCCTAGAAAACGTGAGTGGGGGGTGACGTCCCCTGGTTACAGGGGGACGTCAGATCTTTCTGGGTGGCTGCTGGGCGCTGCTTTCAGGGGACGAGTCTGAGATGAGGCTTAGAAGAGAGAAGGAAGGCGTCAAATCAGAGAATGAGCTGCTGATACGAATATTACCTGCTTCACTCCTTTGAGAATAATATGAAAAACAGTGTTTTCTGTTTGTTTTTTAAATTGTCTACCCTTCCTAATGTAAAGCAATTGGGTAATTAAAAATTATATTTTGGAAAATTTTTTAAATTATTAATGGATTTTAGAGAGAGAGGAAGGGAAAGAAGGAAACATTAATTTGTTGTTTCACTTATTGTTGCATTTTTTGGTTGAGTCTTGTATGTGCCCTGACCAGGGATTGAACCTGCAACCTTGTCCTATTGAGACACACTCTAACTCACTGAAGCAACCCGGCCAGGGCTTGGATTTCTTGGAAATTTTAAGCAGAGTAAAAATTCAAAGAAATTCTCACCATTATTATCATTGACAGCACAATTTTTCTTGTCTATGACTTCAAAGAAGCAGAGCCCATGAAATTGTATAGTGGTGGGTGGCTTTGTAGGAACCAAGACTAGAGGCTAAATCTCAAATCTGGGGCACCTCAATGCAGCCCGGTACCCTCCTTGACCTGGTTGTGTCACAAGTGGGGGACCCCAAAGTAAGGGTTGAGTTTCCAAGGGTTGGGTTTTCAAGGGACACACGAATTTAGCAACAAAGCCAGTGTTTACATTGACTGCAAAGTTAATGGGCCCCTCTGGATTGGTCTTAAAATGGTCACTTTATTAAAATCATTCTTTCGATAAATGGATTGCTTTCCCAAGTAGTAGCAACAATTTAGTCATTGACCATATTCGAGTATGTCATCTAGAATTTTTTTTAAACACTTTGAGCTGCAGAACTCTTTGCCAATCTTCAGGTTGAAGGGTGTCGGAATCACACATATCAAATAATACCTTTAGACTAAGAGCACTGTATGCAGACTGGGTACATACCTGCAGGGTCACAGCAGCCTACAGAGCCATCCCCCACGGCAGCTGTTCTTTCCTCCTTTTCAATCAGAAAGCACAGCACAACCCCGCTCGGGGCCGATGCCGGCACCCACCCTCTCTGTTGCTATCTGAGCCCCGTGCACCCCCGGGAGCAGAGATGGACTCCAGCATCATGCTGGAAGCCCAAAGCCATTTCCTCGGGGTTTTCCTTGCAAGACTCCAATGCCTGGCTGACTTGCTGCATGAGCGGTTCCATCTTTGGAACACAAAGATTGATTTTCTCTCTTCCTACAAGCAAAGGTCCAGAGTGTCTGCCCCTCACTCTCCTCCCCTCCCCCCCCCACCCACTGCCACAGGACCCAGGGGGACCGACAGGACAACCACCAGGATCAACTTAAAAAACTCATCCGGGGGTGGGGGGGCCTTTCCCACCAAACTCAGCTTCTCACGAGGTCAAGTGCCTTGTGTATCAATGAAGGCATGCCGGGCTAACCCCTGTTCCGACAACAGCCGCGTGCAAGTCGTTATCTGTAGCTGGAGTTGTGTAACCCTTCGTGTCCCGTGCATAGAAAGTCCACACATGAACCATCAGGATGGAATTTTGAAATGGGGACCTGAGAATCACCTCTTGGTTTAGGACTTCAGAAAAACAAAAGTCGAGGTATTTGATTAGGTTAGGGAATCATTATTGTGGCTGGCCTTCTATGAGCAACTTACATGTTCCTGACGACCATTCCTAGCACTTCAACAGCCCTACTGTGTCTAAGATGGTTTCAAAGTAAAAGTTTTCATTAAAGCAGGCTCCACAGTCTTAGGGAAATAGTTGGGTTTTTTATTGGGGAAGGGGAAGGCAAGTTTTAATGAACATCAACAATGTACATTCACAGGTGGATTTCTTTTTCTGCGCTTTAAGAAACTACTTTTCTGTTTCACGCAAAATGCATCATCTGAACGCACACTAGGTAAAACAGCCAGCTCCCGCATAGACCAGCGTTGCAGACCTGCGAACTTATTTAAAGAGTGAGCGCATTATATTCCATTAGTGAAATCATGTGTTATTCGTGTCGGTGGTCTGAGCATAACAATGTGGCAGGCTTCCTTATTGCTGACGCTATACAATTAAAATAAATAATAATAATTAGAAGAGCCCAAGCTGGAAAGGCACTTATTTTCATGGAAATTACACCACGATCTTAGCTAAGAAGAGTGTTTGTCATTTCTTCCTTACCCGTTACCCATTTCACTACTAACATTTTCTAGAAAAATAATTGCAAATACCCGCCACCTCCTTTGAAAACCCAATTAAGCAAATCAACATTGCCTTGAACCAAGGTGTGAAAATGGCTGATTTCACTTTTCTGAAATAATCCATATTGAATTGGAATTGGAATTGGAATTTGCTTATACCATTATGATATGGGAAATTGAAAAAAAAATCAACGGTTACAATGTGGTCTGTCTTTAAAACTGTCATGTATCTTGAAAACAATAAATCCTTTATCTTCCGATGATGCATTACTATAAAGTGTGGTTCGTTTTATTCATAAAATGGTGTATTTGATTTTAGATTTTGCTTTCTATGCTGTAAACCACCTTCATCCTTTCTGGCGCAAGTTTCTCAATAAACACTCCTTTATTGAGTCAAATGCAGAGCAATCATTTATATCCTGTTTATCAAGCCACCCTCGGTGAAGTCCCTCACACTTTCAAAAGAGCTTATTGGAATAAAATCTGAAGCAAAACAAAGCAGGAGAGAAATTCTCCAATATCTAGAGCAACGGTAGTCAACCTGGTCCCTACCGCCCACTAGTGGGCGCTCCAGCTTTCATGGTGGGCAGTAGCGGAGCAACCAAAGTATAAATAAAAAGATAGATTTAACTATAGTAAGCTGTTTTATAAAGATTTATTCTGCCAAACTTAGCGAAAATCCGACATAAAGTACTTGGTAAGTAATTATTATTATATGCTTTAACTTGCTGTAACTGCTTTATAAATGTTATAGAGTAAAGTTACTTCCCTACTTTATAAATCACCATGACTGTGGAACCAGTGGGCGGTTAGAAAATTTTACTACTAACAGAGATACAAAAGTGGGCGGTAGGTATAAAAAGGTTGACTACCCCTGGTCTAGAGTTTTAAATGTCAAATTTCTATTGGAATTTATCGTTCTTCTGTGGAGGCACATAATCTTGCAAAGAAAATGAAGTACCTTAACTTTAATAATAAAAATAAATGAAAGAGCTGACTAGATTCACTCACCCTCTACTACCCTGATTTATAACAAACTCTGGCCAGCAAAGCTACATACGGAATATTGACTTAATATTCGTGTATGTGTGTGTGTGTGTGGGGGGGTGTTAGGGAGAGGTGATGAAAGGGCAGATTAAAATGATACATGACAAATATTAGTGACCTCTTAAGAAGCCATCGCCCAGGGCCCTGCCTCCTAAACAGCAAAACCAGGTGCAGAGAAAACGGAGTTAAGACGATAGTGCGTTGACAGGAGCGAGCAGACCCCAGCGTGCGTCCCTCCAGACACCAGGAGTGACATCACGTCTTTTCAAAGTGACACATTAATGAGTTAAGCAACACCTGAACTTCTCCTGGCACAGGGCACCTTTGACACCGGCGGGGTCTTTCTTGTCAGTAATAATAGGATTCCACATCGTTCTTCTGCCTCTGTTATTTTTGATGGCAGTATTACGTTCGGGGCCCTAACAAGTTGACAGGGTTCCGTTTTGCTTCCTCTTTTAATGACATCTTTGCAGGTGAGCTGCAAATGTAATGACTTCCTTTTTTTATTTTTTTGTCTTGAAGGTTCCTAAATGTCATTGGGAGACCCGAGATGTCTCAATCTTGCCGGATGCAAACAAGAAGACAAGGCTTTCCAGAGGTACGGTGGATCTTGCTAATGAAGAGGCGTCACACTGCGTGGGGGGGCCTGCCACTTGTTAGTCTGAGGTAGGAGAGTGTCCCAGGTTAGGGTTCAAGCATGACACAGGACGTCACTCCAGCAGTCACTTTTTATTTATTGCGCTTAAAAAAAAAACAACAAAAAACTGTCATTGAACAGTTTGGGCAATCAAACAGGGAACGCTTTCTGCATTTGCGAGCGGTCCGAACAGAAAGGTAATGAGCTCTTGCCTCAGAAATTCAGGACGAGGGGCTCCCCCATTATGGTCAAGTTCAACTATGTGAACTTTAAATATGAGAACAGTCAAGTCACACTGTAAACACAACTGCCCATTCATGGGCAGCTAGAAACTCAAGTTTTCTGTTGATCTGGGTTTTTCAGTCTTTTTCTTCTTTCCCATGAGTGTGACTCAGTAGTTACATAGATATCTCTTTGTTTCTGAGTCCTTCTGCCACACAATAAAAAGGCAAGAACTACAATACACGAGGCCGTCATGAATCTTGCAACAGGGCCCGTGGAGCCCAGAGGGGCCGGGGTGACGGAGGGGAGTCCTCCCGGATTGAAAAGCTGGGCGGGGTCAGCACTCTCTACACATGGCAGGCGCTTGGAGGTCTCTGTTTGCTGTCTTTTTCTGATATTACTCATCAGGCTGGCTCCCCCCCAACCCCATTTGGAAATATAAGAATGGAAAATTCGATTCACTAAATGACATAAAATCCATTGTGGGTGAATAAAGCCCGACCTCCCAGCGAAGCCCAGCTGAAATGCAGGCGTGCTTGCCCGGCACCAAAAGGGTTAAAAAGATCCCCCTCACCCCTTAGCTCAGAGCTACCATCAGATTCCAAAAGGCAGGCCAATAATAATAACGTCCCAAATTACCACAACGATGACGTTTTCAGGCCCTCTGAACGCGCGGACGCCGTGAGCCTGTCTTTCTTACCTGAAAATCTTTCATCAGCAGGCCCTAGAACTTCCCGGATCCGGCAGATTTAGTTGAAAATAGAGGACGTAACCATTTTAGGAGAGGACCAGTTTGTTAAAATAGCTCTCTGGCTGTGGAGTGGCTTGTTCTGTTGTGTTGTTTCTTTCCTGAGGTTTAGAATCCTCCTAATTCTTTTTTTATTCTATTTAACTTATTTTTAAACTGAAGTGATTGGGGTGACCCTGCTTAAAATCATCAGACAGGTGTCAGGTGCCCAATTCTGCAATGCATCCTCTGTACAAAGTATTGTGTGTTTACTCCGCCCCCCCCCAATAATTCTTAACTGTTAGGTTTGCCCCGTATGCCAAAAACGATGCACTGAAAGACAGAAATGGCCTGTCAGTTAAAACTCACGACGAGTCACAGCCTGCGTATCATTTTAGGGGGGAGAAAAAAAAAACCCCACGCACCATGGCGTTGGGTTAGAACAGGTACCACAGTGACTTTTCCACCTGTCAGCCAACGGCCAGCCCAGCATTCCCGCACAGGGCGGCCGTTCCCGTTCAACCCCTTTGAATCGCAGGCTACTTTGCTTTTCAATGGCCATCCGCTTCCCCGGTGTCCCCTTTGTGTGGCCGGCTCTCACACTGGGCTCTCCTTCTGAGGGGCTGGCTCCCCTTTCACAGTGACATTTCAACATAAACAGTCAATATTCATTACCTCAAAGGAGGCTTCCCTCCTATTGCTGACCAATTAAATACCAGCTGAGCGAGGCAGAGACAAAGGTAACAGAAGACAGGCTTCAAGCCCCACTCTCCACGTCCCTTCAAGAAAAAAAATTGTCATCGACACAAAGGGAGCCGTGGATTTGGGGACAGATACTCTCTCCAAGAGACGCAATTCCGTGGGATATTACGGCTCCTGAATCTTTTCTCATCTGGCAGATTGCAGGGCGCATAGGGAATTACTTTTGTTTTATTTTATTTTGCATTTGTGCGTGTTGTGCGTTGCTTTTAATAATTCAGTACCCTGCATTTTTTGTGGTTTCACCAAGGACCATCAGCTCTTAATTAGTTCCCGCCTGAAGATGGTCATATTGGCATAGGCTGTTTACTCAGATGCCACCAGACCTGACATTTATTATCATTTTTTTCCCCCTCTGCTGACTAATTTGATGTAGCTTGATTTCTGTATTTCTCCACAACACGGGACATACTCAGGAAGGCAGCACTTAGGACATCTGTTGAGACTGAGCCTTTTAAGGTGAACTCTGTCCTCAGTGGGGAATGATTGTGAACACGGCTGTAACGGTCGTCAACTTAAGTCCTCTGAGCTGTGCGTCCACTTAGGGGGGAGGGGACACGTGTTCTCAGATTATTTCCTGGACTCATTAAACAGCCCAACTTCCTTCCCAGCCTTCCCGCCCCACCCCCCACTCACACCCTCCCCAAGATTCACTGAAAACCTTGAGGGCCTGTGGAAAACTGCCTCCTTTGGACGGCTGGCGAGGTTTGTCAGAAAATAATAGTAATTCTGCAAACTTCGAACAACTTTGTTCTTCCTTTTTCGCCATTCAGATAGTTCCCTATACACTGCTCACAAAAGTTAGGGGACCAGGGAGCATGCGGACACTCCCGGACTTTCAGCCTTCTGTACATACAGTGCATTTTCACCCATGAAATACCAGTGGGTTTTGCATCTCATTTGTGTAATCGAACAACTTTTCTTTGACTTGTCGTTTGCTTTTCTGATGTTCTTGTTTAATAAAAAAAAAAAAAAAATCAAATGCTTCTTTTTTTTTTTATCAATTCATATTCATTTTGAAATATCCCCTAATTTTTGTGAGCAGTATAACTTGAAATGTGGCCTAGAGATAAAGGGTTGGGCTCCAACCTGCTCTCAGAACTGCCAAGCCTAAGGACTGATTTTTGATAACAGTCTCACGCCGAGAAGGATAGAAAGACAGAAGTCGGCAGAGCGATGAACTGACGTGGCCCACTTTCGTTTTCATAAACGTCCCTACATGTGCTGACTTCGTCCTCAGTCCAAGAAGCCGTCCCGATATTCCTAAAAACTAGCCAACCGATCTCCTCAACTCTCTCCAGGAGTCGGGTTTAAAAGCAATGATCAGTTAATACTCAAAGCAACTTGTGGTCCAACATTTGTGAGTCAGATTAGCCAGCCAGCTGCCTGAGAGATGTGATAGTCCGGTTTAATTTTCTGAAAGCCCCTCCTGAATTATGACTCGGCCTTCCCTTGTGAAAATGAAAAGTCCAATTAATTCCAGGAGGAAACCTTTTATTTATTGAGGGTTTTATTTTCCGAAAGAGAAAAGAACTTGAGCTCATAGAAATAAGGTGGTGCCCCCTCCCCCAAGCCAGAGTAGGTGAATTTCACCATCGGAGAATTTTACTTCCCATTTGAGCTTCCGCAGCTAGAGGGCACAATAGAATGCTTTTACCTTTGCTTGTCTTTTTTTTTTTTTTTTAATCACTAAGTGAAACTAGACTCAAAAATACAGGGAAGGCTTGTGGAGTTTGTCACCTTCTTTCCTTCCTCAGATGTCAAATTTTTCACATTTTTTTCTCCAGCGGAATTTCAAATTTCAGATGACAGTAATGCAAAGAACTTGATCTTCCTAAAATCAAGAGTAAGTCCCAGGCCCTGGCTGGGTTGTCCAGAGCATTATACCAATAATACGCTGAGGTCTCAGGTTCGATCCCCCGTCAGTCAGCGCACGTACCGGAAGCAACCGATGAGTGCGCAGCTAAGTGGAACAGCCAACGGGTTGATGTGTCTCTGAGCCTCTTTTTCTCAAATCAATGGAGGAAAAAAGTTATTTAAAAATTTTAAGAGTAGGCCCTGGCCGGTTGGCTCAGTGGTAGAGCGTCGGCCTGGCATGCGGAGGTCCCGGGTTCGATTCCCGGCCAGGGCACACAGGAGAAGCGCCCATCTGCTTCTCCACCCCTCCCCCTCTCCTTCCTCTCTGTCTCTCTCTTCCCCTCCTGCAGCCGAGGCTCCATTGGAGCAAAGATGGCCCGGGCGCTGAGGATGGCTCTGTGGCCTCTGCCTCAGGCACTAGACTAGCTCCGGTCGCAACAGAGCGACCCCCCTGGTGGGCAGAGCATCGCCCCCTGGTGGGCGTGCCGGGTGGATCCCGGTCAGGTGCATGCGGAAGTCTGTCTGACTGCCTCCCCATTTCCAGCTTCAGAAAAAAAATAATAATAATAATCAAAAAAAAAATTTTAAGAGTAAATCCTAAAGAATGCGCGGCTAGGCTTTGCGCACCATTATTCCGAGTCTGGCCCGTCTCGCCTGTTTCGGAACCATCCCGTCCTGCTCTTCGTTCGAAAGCAAGATGGACACGAGTTCAGCCTTCATCCTCCCAGCGTCTTGAAGAGTCACGTCGGTTGTGATTCTGCATTAACAGCACCTATTATTTAGGCACTAATAAGATGCTCACAAGAATAAGCCTGGAAGGTTCGGAGCAACCTCCCTGTCAATTAAGAAGCAGTCAGTAGTACTTCAAATCAACAGCTCCGACGGAGCTCGGAGTGGGGACGCTGGCTTCAAGAGCCACGGAAGAGGCTCCCACTGCCTCTTCTATCGGTTTGCAAACCATCCGCTGTGCACACGGACAGCCCCCACCCTGTCTTGTAAAGCGAGCCGCCGTGACTCAGCAGTAACCAGCATTCTTTTGGGGGAACCATCTATTTGAAAGCATTTTTTTTTTCTTTCCGCAAGAAACACTAATAATCGTCAGGAGGAGTCGCGTCTATTGCTCAAGTACAAAGTGGGTTGGGCCTCAATAGCATAATATATATAAACACTTTCCCCCCTAATGAACCGCGCCACCCCTTAGGCACAAATGAGTTGGATCCGGATGGGGTGCCATTTGCCAAATTGTAAATTGCCGACATTTATTTTGGGAGTGCACTAAACAGAGTGCTAATTGCCTTGTTTAGCGCCTTCCTTTTCTTTCATTTGCACTGGTGTAAAATCTTCATAAATTAACTCAAAGCTTTTATTATGTAGGTAGCATCGGAACAACCAAGAATTAGTGAGAAGGCGGCATGAAAGGACCGATAAAAAAAAAAAAAAGACAGAGAGAAAGGAGTTGGCTGTACCCATAATGCCATTTATATGTCCCTTGAATTAAAAGGATGGAATTAACTTTTAATCCTTGGGCTTTTCAAGGGGCTGATGTTAACACGCAATGTATTACACCGCCGTTTCATTCAAATTTGCTCACTTAGAATGGGTAGAATGTCAACCTCTCCAGCGTACAGGGGGAATGCGTCTAGCTGTATTCATATACACAAGTGTAAGTATTAAGATTCATTCCAAATAGCAATTTGTGGAGTTACCGTCAATGGCATAGTCAAGATTCAGGCTTATTGTCGAAGACAAAACACTCCAAAGTCATTAACGTCCACGGCAGCACGTTAGCCTATGGGACACTCGCTACGAGTCTCACTGCCGTCCCTAATAGACAGGTGCGCACTTCAGAAGAGCCCTCGTGGGGTTGGGCGCAGCGCAGAATGCGGGCTGGCCAACCGCAAAGCATAGGGACCCATCAGCCCCTGGACTGGAGGACGGAGGTCTTGGACTCTTACAGGTGGCCTCTCGTGGGGGTTTGTCCAGGTTGCTATGGAATCTTGCAAATGGACATGGATAAATAGAGATATTTTGGGCTATTCTTAGTGTTCTCAATCTGACTCTTTTCAGTAGGTTCCCAGACTCCTCCAAGACTGAGGATGCACCCTCAAAATTACCCCTTCAAAAAAAAAAAAAAGCTTTATCCAACAGTGGCCCAGTGCATAGAGCATCAGCCCGGGACACTAAGGACCCAAGTTTGAAACTCCAATATCGCCAACTTGAGCAAGCGGTCACTGGCTCAGCTGGAGCGCCCCAGTCAAGGCACATATGAGAAAGCAATCAATGAACAACTAAGGTGCCGCAACAAAAAAATTGATGCTTCTCATCTCTCTCTCTCTCTCTCTCTCCCTCTTGATAAAAAAAAGAAAAGAAAAAAAAATTGGCACAAATGATGATTTCAAAGGAAAAGCAATCAATAAAAACATTATCTTTGGGTGTTTTTTTTTCCTCTTCTGACTTTTTCCTTTAAACATGATGGAAGTTGTGTTTTAGGTAAGAAGTCTGCCAACACAGAAAATGAAGTGTAGAAAATAATGTTTCAGTTCCTTGTCATTGGCACCAACCTCTCATACCTGGGCTAGAGAAGACTCTCTATGTGACGACCAATTCTCTGGCCTTTGGGAAGCTCTCTGGAGCCTTTAGCTTGGTTCATTCTAACTCTCAACGTGTGTTTCAGGGGCGGCATTATCTGTGTTCTGGGGGACACGAGCTTGCTGATTGAAGACAACAGCAGCAGAAGAATGTCTGGGCGTCCTGAAAGTCAGCTGTATTTCGCCATGTTGAATGTCACCATGGAACCCAGGTAAGAAGATACACTCAAGTCTTGATCATTTTAGCAACAGGGAAGACATCCAAACAACAATCACAGTAACTTCTTTTTTTTTTTTTTTTTTTTTTATGGGCTGTCATCTTTAATTCTAGCTTGCACCCGGCGGGCAAGTAAAAACACACACTGGGCTCCAAAACCCACTCACATTCAGTGCTCACAAAGCTACTGACTTATCCGAGTTTCCTAGAATCAAAGGTTTCTAGCTCACCAGCCTTATTCTCCTCAGTTCCCCATCTCCTTCCTTCTCCCAGATACAAACTGCACAAACTGGCCTCTCACTCAATACTCCGCCATCTTGGCTGCTTCTCCTGGCCTACTCCACATGGCCTCCTTCTTCTCTCTGCTCTGCTCCCTCTGCTCTCATGCTAATCATCCCAGAAACGAACTCACAGTAACTTCTTAACAGATAATATGTTAACGGTAGAGAAGAACTGCAGTCAGACAGCTGCAGTGGACGCCAACCGGCCCACGGGAGCTCTGAGCTCTGGCAAGCGACCTTGCCTTTGTGAGAAGTTCCTTCGTCTGTAAAATGGGATGATGAGACCAACATGGAAATGATGCTGTGTGGGTCACAGACAACAGTATGCTCCCGGTGAGTGTTCATTTCTTTGTGGACCACATTCTGTGGGTGTTCACTTCTGGTCGTACCTCTCTCTGTAGTTACTGAACAAACACTCCTGCTTGGGGATTAGAAGGCAGAACGATGGGAGTGATAACATTCCTTCTGTCCTTCAGATGTAGAAGTTGACAATAGAGCTCCCTTTTATGCAGTATCCAAGGAAAGAATGAGTGAGGACGAAACCTCCGATGATGTTTTAAGATTGCATCTGGAATCGTAGCTAATTCAACGGGACTGTTTGTTGCTAATACTGTTTAATAGTAATCTCCCCCTCCTCCCACTCAGACTTAAAAGCTGGTAGCTTTGAGTACGTAGATATAGATATATAGATATTATAGATATAGCTTTATGATATTTATATATATCTTCACAATATTTATATATATATCTTTATGATATTTGTGTATATATATATAAATGATGCTTATACACACGTGTGTGTGTGTGTGTGTGTGTGTGTGCGAGTGTGTGTGAAACTTCCAGGCCAGAATGATGTGGAGACAGATAGATTGCTTACTAGAACCCCAGAACCCCACACACTTCTCTGGGGGCCATGAAGTCCTACCTGTTGCATGATACCACACTGCGGTTATGTGTTAGTTTTGCACGAAATAGGGTAGGATATCGTGTAAAGGGTGGGGTAAAGGTAGGTTTATAGTTTGTATGAAAAATAATACAACAATGAATAAATATTAATTCAAGAAGAGACGGATTTCTCATACTCACAACTGTAAGCCTCCCTTTACCCGCCCTGCATTTAGGTAACTCGTTTCTTTGCCAGGCTAACAAATTGAGGTCTCACCTGCTAAACATGATCTGAGTTCCCATGGACATGGACAGCATGTTGGCAAATGAAAGCAGGTGAACAGTGACACGGTGCAAAGCTGAAAAAGGACATTTTAACCTATGGGATTTGTTTCATGTTCCCCGTAATACCAAGTGTGTTCTGTCTCGGTTGAGTTTGATGGAATGGCCCTAATGGTACTTCTGCGAAATGATAGTTGCATATGAAATAATACAGGTTTCCCTCAAGTTGTTTATTTATTGACTGATCTTTGATTTGAGCTACCCTGGGTTGATCATTAGTTTTTAGATTCCTCCCTTAAAAACAGATTCCATGGACATCCAGGGCAGTGTTTTTCGCTAATAGAGTTGGCCAAAGATTTCAGAAGTGCGAGCTTCTGTTTTTTCCTGAGACTTTCACCAGGGCAGAGGCAAAAGGTGGCCATCTGTTTTTTAATGAAAGAAATGGAGATTCTGACTAAGGATAGAAGTTTCTACCGTTTCATGCCGATGTGGTTTTCTCCTTCTTAAATCGTGAGGTGAGCATTCTCAAAATGAACCTTTCGTGCTTCACACTGTCGTTTTCACAAACCTGTCACTTTTATGGGCTTCAATTTTTAGTCTCCAAAAAAAGGTAACAGTACTCTGTGTCTCTGTTTTTTTCTCTCCATCCTTCTTCCTTTTCTTTGATCTAATCGGAGACATTTTAATCTATTATCAGACACTGTTAAAAAGACACTTTAATAGAATCCATTCTAACAGATGAGGCAAGATCCCTTTGTTCAGAAGGAAAAGGTGTTCGTTCCTTCTAGGTTGAGTTCCTATTATCTTGAATCTTATGAATCCCTGGGTCCGAGTCTTTCTGTTTTAGAGCACTCGTAACTCCCACGACCTGCAGCCAGCTTCCATCTTGAATAAACTCACCAAATGGTGAATGAGTGTGTAATCTAATTTTACTAGCAAACCGGCCTCGGTACACGGAGTTTTGCAAGATCCAGAGCTATCCGAGACAATCAAATTGGGGAAAATCCCTAACAAAACAATCGTTGTGGTCTTCTTGTTAAGACAGAATTCATAAAAATAACAGCCCTGGATTGAAATATAAAGGTGCTGTGCAGAAGTTTTCACAAATACCTCACTTTTCTTACCGAATACATGTAGCATCAGCTCATCAAGAAATACTTGGGAGGCTGCACTTGCGTGTTGGGTATGGAGCTTGCTGTGGCCGAAGCTCTTCAAACATGGGCAGTTTTCACACCTTGGGAACATTCCGGACATGCAACCTTAGCAAGACAGTAGATGTTAACCCAGGACCCAGCACGAAGGACGGAAACGGTATATATTAAAAGACTGTCTTGTCTGTTATGGTCTCAGGCTATAGTTATAGAATTCCAACCAAATATACTGTTATATATGATTCCATGAGTTGGCATCAATAAAGTCCCTGTGATCCCAGAGTTTTCTGAGACATCTCTTATCACTCATCTGGTAGAAAAGACCCCTATACCCAGACTCATTAAAAAGTCACTTGTATAATAAACTAATGTCCAGAGACTGGGCTAGGCTGGCTCATTGGCCCAATTGTTCCCCATACTGAGACAAGAGGTTCCACACAGCCTGGTCTGACTACTAAGTGTGAATGTTCTCTTTAGTATTCACATATTTTTCTTTCTATTCATGGAGCTAAAGCTAAAAACACTTGGGTAATTTTTATTCATTTGTTTTTTGTTTTTTATTTTATTCATTTTAGAGAGGAGAGAGAGAGAGAGACAGACAGATAGACAGACAGACAGGGGGGAGGAGCTGGAAGCATCAACTCCCATATGTGCCTTGACCAGGCAAGCCCAGGGTTTCGAACCGGCGACCTCAGCATTTCCAGGTCGATGCTTTATCCACTGCACCACCACAGGTCAGACTGTTTTTATTTTTTAATTTTTTAAATTTATGTATTGATTTTAGAGAAAGAAGAAGGGAGGGAGGGAGAGAGATAGAGAAACACGGTGTGTGCCCTGACCAGGGATCAAACCTGCCACCTTGACCTGTGGGGACAGAACTCTAACAACCAAGCTATCCAGCCAGAGCTGGGGTGGTTTTCAATGAGAGTAACTGTAACAAAGCTCTTTAACTAAATCTGTTGCTTTTATAAAGTTTATTCTCCCCTTCTAGTGGGAGTTTATCTATTGCTCACAAAAATTAGGGGATATTTTAAGATGAATATGAAGTGATAGGAAAAAAAAAGCATTTGATTTTTTTTTATTATTAAACAAGAACATCAGCCCTGGCCTGTTGGCTCAGCAGTAAAGCATCAGCCCGGCATGTGGAAGTCTCAGGTTCGATTCCGGGCCAGGGCACACAGGAGAAGCGCCCATCTGCTTCTCCACCCCTCCCCCTCTCCTTCTTCTCTGTCTCTCTCTTCCCCTCCCGCAGCCAAGACTCCATTGGAGCAAAGTTGGCCCAGGCGCTGAGGATGGCTCCTTGGCCTCTGCCTCAGGCACTAGAATGGCTCAGGTTCCAGTAGAGCAAGGGCCCAGATGGGCAGAGCATCACCCCCTGGTGGGCATGCCGGGTGGATCCCAGTTGGTCACATGCAGGAGTCTGTCTGTCTGCCTCCCTGCTTCTCACTTTGGAAAAATACAAAAAAAAAAAAAAAATAGCAAACAAGTCAAAGAAAGTTGTTTGATTATGCAAATAAGATGCATAACCAACTTGTATTTCATTGGTGAAAATGCACTGTACAGAAGGCTGAAAGTACTGGAGTATCTGCACATTCCCTGATCCCCTAATTTTTGTGAGCAGTTGTATTAAGGGAAAAAAAATCTGAAACAGTGGAAGGCCTTATCCAAATGATTGAACTAAATCATTACTTATAGTAGTATTACTTTAATATTAAATAAAGCATTTGGTATAACCCAAAATGCCCGACTCAGAAAATAAAGATGAAATGTGTTGCAGGCAAATAAAAACTTGTTTATAAAGACTCTAGTAATAATATGTAGTGATATTAACTGGGGAAATAGCATAACATGATTTCTATATGACATGATCTTGACTCTATAGCAGCGGTTTTCAACCTGTGAATCGCGACCCCAGCGGGGTCGCCTCAAGTCATCGGAAAATACATAATGCATATCAGGTATTTACATTCTGAATCATAACTGTAGCAAAATTACAGTTATGAAGTAGCCACCAAAATTATTTTTTGGTTTGGGGTCACCGCAACATGAGGCACTGTATTGCGGGGTCACAGCATTAGAAAGGTTGAGAACCACTGCTCTATAGGAAGGAAAAAAATAAAATCAGAAAAGAATGAACTGCATCAAGACAATGACTGAGTTGGGAGCTAAGGTTATGTCAACTTTCCTCTACTCGAATCTGTATTTCTCTGTAGTACAGTACTTGCAAAAGTAGACAGCTGGGGGAAAAAGAACTTCTTTTTTGTATTGATTGATTTGAGAGAGAGAGAAGCATTTATTTGTTGTTTCACTTAGTTGTGTGTTCATTGGTCGCTTCCCATATGTGCCCTGACGGGGTATCGAACCTGCAACCTTGGTGTTTCAGGATGAACTGACCGCACTAACTGGCCAGGGTGAAAAGAGCAATTCTCAACACTGATCGTTCAGTTTCTGGGTGGAGACGGAACCACGATAAACAACATAAAAACACGGAACAAGCTCTGTGAGCACCTGTCTTTGCTTCTCACCTGTTTATAAGTCCAGAGAAACACAAGATCCAATGAACCAGCAGCCCTGGGCCCTAAGACCAGTAAGTATCCTTGTGGAACTAGAAAACACTCTTTAAAATCTCTTTCCCTCGCTTCCTTTTCCAAGTGATCATGCGCCTTAGTGTATTTTCAATGTGCAGAACTCGCCGACCTCATATTTTACTAGGGGCAGTATAAAGTGTAGGTAGAAGGAGAGGGGGCAGGAAATCACAAAATATCCAAAAACAAAGAAACAGAAAAAAGACGTGTTAAAAAAAACAACAACTCAGCCCTTCCTCCTGAGGAATTCCAATTCTATTTACCACTTTCCTGCAACATTTTGAGCTCATGTCTTATTTTTATTTTTTATTTTTTTGCTGCCTGTGTGCCCAAGATTTTTCTCACCTTCCAGAGTGCCTGCCCCGTGCGCATGCTTGTCCAGAAGTGCCTGTATGTTTGAGCGTGCCGTTAGCAATTTTGATTTCCTTGAAAAGTATGCAGGCAGGTCTTTGTGTTTCTCAAGAAATTTCTCGAACAATATTTCTGGGTGTGGCTCCCTTAATTCTCAGCCCTCAGTCCTTCATGCTGACTAGCCTCGCCTCCGAGCCAGGGAGCTCAATGCGGAGAGATTAAGATCCCAGTCAGCAGCGGAGCCCTGGGCTGGAATACATTCCAACAGTGGCCCTTTGCAGAGGTGCCTGTCACTTCTCATCTGCACGGTGAGCACTCCCCCCACACCTCTCCCCTAAGCCCTAAATCTCAGCCATCCGTGTGAAATGAATATTCGATAGTATGTTCCCTGGCCCACGGTGTTAGGGGACCTCAGCCTCGCCCGTCTCAAGAAAATTAAGCTGATTTGAAGGCAGCCATGGTCTCTGTGCCTAAAGAGTTAAACACAGATTATGCAAATAAAGATATTGTCCTTTGTCCCCCTGTTCCTGCGGAGAGGGCTGCTTGGCTGCTTTTTTTTTTTTTTTTTCTCTTCTCCTCCAATTGAGAGATTAACCTGGCCCGATTGAGACGGCAGCCCGCGCGTACCTTTCCGGATCTCCCAGCGCGGCTGATAACAGCTGGGCCCCACCGAGCAAGCGCCTTTCTTCTCCCGTCATTGTTCCCGGCTACACATCCGTGAACCTTCAGCATGTTGTGTCCTTAACCGTGGTCAGGTTGATGTCATTATTTTCTGATTGTCCGGGAGCTCCCGGGACACTGGCCCACATTGACAGGGAAGGCCTGGCGTCCTCTCGGTAGGGGGACCTTTGAAAGACGCGGCCGCGACCACCTGCGCGCAGAGCCCCGGGTCTGTGACATTGCGCTCGGCCTGCCTGTAAGCTTCAAAACACATATTAGCCTGGGTAGTGCTGTTTATCCCGCTTTTTAAATTTTTTTTTTTTTCCCTGGGTCTTGTTAGAGAAACCTCATCTGTACCACGAGAAAATGCTTCACAGAGCAGATTTTTTTAAAGATCTTTGCAGGGAGATCTGGTCGGTCTGGGCCACTGGGCTTTGTCTAAACCGCAACGTAGATATTCATCCATCCATCCATCTCGTCACTTCTTTTTCGTGTTTTTTCCCCCTGCTGCCTGTCCATGTATCCAGCTAACCAGCCTGGCTCGCCTGCAGCAGACAGAACCGGGGGCCAGAGCCCAGAGTTGACAAGAACAGTGGAGTGAGATGCCCGCGCTGCATGAACGGTCTCCACACTTGGCTTTTACAATCCCATAAAAACTGGTCCCGTTGTTATCAGCGTCGACGACAGGGGGGGGGGGGGGTGGTTTGCAACAGCCCTCCCCCGCCTGGGGCTTTGATGTAAGCACCCTGGACTACCTCTGCTTAAACTCCAGCGGATGGAAGACACCTATAAAGATATTAATTAGCTCCAGTTGTCACCAGATGTGGTGCGTGCATTCCCCAAGCCAGCTCTGAGATCCTGGGATTTTTATTAGGCAAGGTAATGTTGATGGCTCTCATTCCAGTGTGAGCCCTAAAGACCGAAGAGGACACGGGAGAGGGGGCGTCTCGTGGGCTGGGCAGTAGTTTTTTTCTATGTTGATCAACTTTCAGAAATCCATGGGAGCTGGGCCTTAGGTTTGAGTGGCATGCTAACTTGAAGGAATCTGGGGAGAGTCTTATGGCAACTACCCTTGGAGGACGGACGCCTTGTCAATTCGCAGACGTACAAACGGCTGGTTTGTATCAGAATTAGGAACTACAATCACGTACCTGTTTATAATAATGTCCACATCATAGCACTGCAGTCTGCAAAAGAATTTGGTACTCGTGGTTATTAACCTGGATACTTACTTATGGGATATATTATGACAACAAAAAAAAAAATTGTTTATTCAAAATGGGTGAATGGTACTTAATTGTTGGGGGAGGGCAATAAGGGAAAATAATCCAAAAATATCTTCTGCATATACCCCCCCCCCGCCCCCTCCCCCACCCACCAGCTTTTCTTTCGGCCCAGTTATGGGTATATCTTTAGGACTCTTAGAAAATTCTTTCACTAATTTTTCTCCTGGATAAAAAAGGAATGGCCAAACCCTTCTTTGACAAAAGAGAAAAATCTTAATTTGGGAAAGGGTGGCAGGCCTAAATGGCTGCTCAGTTTCTTTCAAAGTGTCCCTTGACCTCCTTTTGAAGTCACTCCCCCGTCAAACCTCTGCACATAATGAGACCACCCCCAATTCCCCTGCGGGCTCATGTGATGATCGTGGGCCAGGGATCCCCAAGTCGGACACGGCTCCAACTTTAAATCCCCAGAGGGCTTTGTCCAATTTACAGTTTCATAAGATCTTTTGAGATTTTAAGTGATTATCAGAAATACGCTGATGCATCTTTTTAAAAAAAAAAAAAAAAAAAAAGATTCCTTTATTCCTATCTAAACTCTTTTAACAAAGGTATGACGCTACGTACAAAAGCTGTCCAATTTCTTCCAACCTTTTGGTTCTTTCGAAAACACAGTCATTTTGTCCGACATTGAAAATGTCTTGATTTAGTTGTCTTGCTATTTTGGGCCTGTCCTGTCCCCTGCCGTGGTAATAAGGAGGGGGCTCCCGCTGGGCCCTGAAGAATACCATTTGACGGCCGCTACAGAGCCAGCAGCTTTTATTGATGGAGCCAAGAAAATGAATGGGTATTAGTGTCCAAACATTTCAACATGCTCCTGCGGCCACGCACAAAGGGGACTGATTTGCAGCAAATTTCCACTTATTTTCCAAAAGTATTTACCTTCCCGAAGCTCGGCTGATCACTATAATAGCAGAGCGGAGGGGGAGGGGGAAGAATGACCATTTCAGAACCCAATTCTTTTTTATATATCTATATTTCTGAACCTTAAAAGCGCTCTCCTTGGCAAAGGCCAAGGCCACCAACGCTTGTGCACCCTAGCACGTGATCACAGCCGCTCCCATGAAGAGAAAATGCGGAGGCAGAGAAATACAACACAAATGAACCAAGAGAAATCCCCAGAAAAGGACCTAAGTGAATCAGATATAACCAAATTACCAGATGCAGAGTTTAAAATAACGATTGTTAGGATGCTCAAAGATATTAGAACAACCATAGATGGTCGTGGTGCCCACCCCAGGCATGACAGTGTCAAGGTATGCCGGGATCACGGACTTAATAGCGACTAATCCATCGAGATGTCTTATTTAAGAGCAAGATGTGGGCGATTTTACGTCCCAATGGCCCTGAGGTAAGAACCAGATGCCGTTTACGACCCAGTTTAGAAACCCCCACGATTAATGGGCCCGGAGCAAGAAGAGTGCTACCATGTGGTGTCCGTCGGGTTGTTGGTTTCACAGAGGTTGGTGGATCAAGAGACCCCCTTTTGGATGAGGATAGTCCTGTTGATGAGGATTCTAGCATACTCCTCAATCGCCCACATGGGATGAATAACCTCTATTCTAACATTTAACCCAACTATAACACTACTAAACCTCCTCCTATATATCCTAATAACAACCACGACATTTATACTCTTTATGATAACTTCAGCAACAACAACCCTCTCCCTCTCCCACATGTGAAATAAAATACCCCTAATCACTACTAGCACCCTAACTATTATACTCTCACTAGGAGGCCTCCCTCCCCTAGCTGGCTTCTTGCCCAAATGAATAATCATTCAAGAACTAACTAAAAATAACAATATCACTTTGGCTACATTAATAGCCGTCACTGCACTACTCAACCACTATAAAGACTGCTGTCTTAGGGACAAATGCTGATGAACTATTTCAGCAGTTCCTCCTCCTTCAAAGACTTGTATGTCAACATAGAACTCCATGTTTCATAGGACATACTCGAGCTCACTCCATGCTTCCTGGAGCTTTAGCACAAGGGAATGCCCTTTTTTTTTTTTCTCTTCTTTTTTTTTCTGTATTTTTTCTTTTATTTATTTATTTATTTTATTTCTCTGAAGTTGGAAATGGGGAGGCGGTCAAACAGACTCCCGCATGCAACTGACCGGGATCCACCTGGTATGCCTACCAGGGGGGAATGCTCTGCCCCTCTGGGGTGTTGCTCTGTTGCAACCAGAGCCATTCCGGCACCTGAGGCAGAGGCCACAGGGCCATCCTTAGTGCCCGGGGTGGCTTTGCTCCGGTGGAGCCTTGGCTGTGGGAGGGGAAGAGAGAGAGAGGAAGGAGAGGGGGAGGGGTGGAGAGGCAGATGGGCGCTTCTTCTGTGTGTTCTGGCTGGAAGACGAACCCGGGAATCCTGCACACCAGGCCAATGCTCTACCACTGAGCCAACCGGCCAGGGCCTAGGAATGCCCTTGTTGATCAAGCTACCCAAAAGAAAATTAATTGGAGTAACCATGACAGGTCGAGCAATTCAGTCTCATACTATTCATCACCAGAACGCTGCAGTCCGGTGTAAACAGTTTCAACTTTCCCGGGAAGCAGCACAACAGATTGGGAAATCCTGTCCAAGGGGTCCTACACTACAATCTCTCCCTTCATTTGGAGTTAACCCTCAAGGACCCCTACCAGGACAACTTTGGCAAATGGATGTGACTCATATACCTTCATTTGGCAAACAGTCCTATGTCCACATTACAGTGGATACATATTCCGGATTTATAGTAACCTCTGTCAGAACAGAGAGGCTGCTAAGCATGTTATAGCTCATTGTCTGTATGCATTGTTCTATTATTGGGTTTCCTAAACTGGCTAAACTGAAAAGGCTCCTGCATATGGAGCAAAAGCATGTACGGTATTTTGTCATGCTTACAATCTTTAAAGTTAAGGTATTATTAAAGTGTACCCAGCAAATATTTTAAGGTCAATTTAAAAAAAATTTTTAAAAGGGGATAGTCATATCCTGGAACTCCTACGAGTCTACCATATTATGCTTTTTACTTAAAAAAAATTTAAATTTCTTTTGAATGCTGATGAACAGGAGACACCAAATCTTTTTCACCTGCAAACTACTACCTTCTTTATTAGATCCAGCTAATAACACTGTTTTGTCTTTTTCCAAATAGCTCCAGATATATGGAAAAGATTTATATAGGCAGATGGGGATCCTCAAACCCCTCAGCGAGATCTTCTGAGCATGGCTTTTAAGATACCTAGAGGCAGAAAAAGCCCAATAGAGATCAGGGGAACCACCAGCTTTTAGGATACACCCTTAAAGGCTCCAATGCCCCAAAGGGGTCTCCTAGGATGCCATCTGGGTCCTGCTTCAATAGTGGAAAGGAAGGTCATTGAGCTAAAGCCTGCCAGGCTTACATGTCTCTGCTGTGAGGAAACAGGGACACTGGAAGGTAGGCTTCCCCCTCGCTCCTGTAAGGGAGGGTTGTCTCTTCCAGCCCTGCTCCAGCCACCTATGACCTAACCTTGCCCAGAAAGCTGGGGTTTGCCACTGAAGGCTGAAGGTGCCCAGGG
This sequence comes from Saccopteryx leptura, assembly GCF_036850995.1. Lineage (NCBI taxonomy): Eukaryota > Metazoa > Chordata > Mammalia > Chiroptera > Emballonuridae > Saccopteryx > Saccopteryx leptura. The sequence continues at coordinate 51,769,791 of NC_089515.1, read as the reverse complement.
CCGTCGGCCCCATCTACGACACTGTGGACGAGCCTAGGGTATTTCTTCCAAGAAGCAGGTAAACTGATCTCATTTGCAAAAGGGCCACTTAACTATGCCTTGCCTGAATAGTCAGGTTTTTTATTCTTCCCTCAAAGATCTCTGTTGTGGGTGTTGATAGTCCTATTTTCTGCTGCTTTGTTTAATATATAGTGTTTCCTTTATCCCTCCTACCTCAATGCCCCACTCATATCTCAGGCTGGGAGCTACTCCTAATTTAGAGCTCTCTTTCCTCCTTTTGCCAACTTCTATTATGAATCTACCTTTGCCACCCAGCTTAGTGTATCCCAAAGTTCACTTTACCACGCCACAGTCGCAGAGCTCCAGGGAAAAGCACCCTGGTCTCATCTCTCCAGGCAGAGGATGGCTTTTCCAGTCTACCTGAATCATTACCAGCTAGAAGCAGCGGTCATTGGGACTTGGACATGATCTGCAAAGTATAGAATGGTGACAACAATTCCAGTGCCATGTGGACTTTTCCTGGACTCCTGCTCCTTGTGACAGCTCCTAACAGACTGAACTGGGGTTGGGTTGCATTTTTCAGGGATTTGGCATGGTGTTGGGGCCAACTTGGACTTGGTGAACATGTTAAGGACACTACTCTTTTATGGATTCTTGCTGTATTGGCCAAGAGTTTGCTTAAAGGCTTTAATCACTGTAAAAAAAAAATAGAAGACTAGATAGGGAAGATGAGGCACATCTACACCATGGTATACTATTCAGCCATAAGAAATGATGACATCGGATCACTTACAACAAAATGGTGGGATCTTGATAACATTATACGGAGTGAAATGAGTAAATCAGAAAAAAACAAGAACTGCAGGATTCCATACATTGGTGGGACATATAAACAAGACTAAGAGACATGGACAAGAGTGTGGTGGTGAGGGGGTGGGGGGAGGGAAGGAGGGAGAGAGGGAGGGGGAGGGGTACTAAGAAAACTAGATAGAAGGTGACGGAGGACAATCTCTTTGGGTGATGGGTATGCAACAGAATTGAATGACAAGATAACCTGGACATGTTTTCTTTGAATATATGTACCCTGATTTATTGATTTAACCCCATTAAAATAAAAATTTATTTAAAAAAAAAAAAGAAAAAAAAGTGCTCTCCTACTTCCGAATAAAGATAATCCCTCTGGTTGCCAGGCTTTTATGGATATGGGGATATGTCTAAGGTCCTGGGGCCTTGTACTTCTCATGATTGTCTTAAACAAGGGAAGACCTCGCACAGCCCAAAGGAAGATAGCTGTTTGACATACTGGGTGAACTGCACAATGCAAAAAGATCAAGCAACTTTATAGGATCTCAGAATTGCCGACCAATGAATCTGCATGAGGCCAAATAGTGAACATTGCTATAGAGCACATTCAATTCCGGGACCAAATCCCAGATAGGAAGAAGCCCAAAGATGACCTTGGGCTCACGGAGCATCTAGCTTCTATCTGCCCATAAACACTATTAGCTGAGCACCTACTACATGCCACATATTGGAAACCTCCCTCCCAGAGATGTGACAAATGGCCAGAGATGTGACAAATGGCTTTAAGTATTGCTTCCCCACATATTTTGAGTCCACCACTTATGAGACCTCCTTAAATTCATTCATTTCAAAAAGCCATCTCTGAGCAGGGCTGCTCTTTATTTGGCTGCTCTTTATTCTGTATGTATTACATTTTCTGCCCCAGACATGCCTAATCGAAATTTTTTTTTAAGTCTTTTATTATAATGAAACAATAATACCTTGACATTTACAGAGACCTCCCGTCCTGTGTGTGGCCGGGAAGTGACCAGAAGTGACCAGAGTCCCTTCTAGACGAGACAGACGAGGATGGGGAGGATGGGAAGGGGCAGGCAAGCAGGATGGGTGCAGGATGGACAGGGATAGGGATCAGGGGAAGATGGAGGGGAGGTTGAGGAGAAGAGGAGAGAGTTGAAGTTGAGAAGCATCAATTCATTATTGGCAGCACTTCCTTAGTTATGAGAATCATATGTGCCTTGTGCCTTGAATTGCCTTCTCATGTGCCGTGACCAGGGGCTACAGCAGACTGACCCCTATGCTCTTGCTCAAGCCAGCCAGCTCAGCCTTAGCTCAAGGCAGATGAGCCGCGCTCAAGCCGGCAGCCTTGGGGTCTCGAACCTGGGTCCTCCACATCCCAGTCCGACGCCCTACCCACTGCGCCAGTGCCTGGTCAGGCAACATAGAGGCTTCTGTGAGCGCTCTTCTTCCCTAAGTGGTGGGAGGAGCAGCAAGCCGCTTACTGAGTTTGAATGGGGTTTCTTTGCTGGCTGGAGCATCTTCTCAAGACAGGTGTTGCCTGGCACTGCACTGCCTGAGTCCTGGGGGACTATCGGGGTCATCGCCCTCCTTGGTGACCCCAGACAGGATGAGGATAGGACAATGACCCTGAGGTCTCACTCACACTGCTTTTACCTGTAGTTGTCTGTGGCCAATTTCAAGCTTACAGAAATAATGCTAACATTTAACGGTAAGACCAAAGGAGCTCTGTGAGCAGCAAGCCCCCTTCCCGGCCCGCACAGCAGGCGGCCTGGGTGTGACTTTTCCTCAGGATTCACCACTCCTCCAAAACAGGGCCTGATCCCTAACGGCCACTGGCGCACCGGGCCACCTGCCCCAAGTCCCCTCCCCGAGAAGCCCGGGGCCCTACACGGGACAGCAGAGCTCAACGCGGGACCCTCCCAGCCACCAGATTCCCGGGGAGCCTCCTGGCTTTAGGGGCTTGTGTGTTGGTACCTGACGGGAAGGTGTCAGGGTAGGTCTGTGACAGCGGCAGCTTTCGTCCCCTAGCTTAGCGAGAGCACCCTGGTCTCCACACGTGGACTCCTCAGGCGCACATGTAGACCCTATGAGCCAGGCTTGTGTGTCACGGCCTGGTGGGTTTCCACGGGTCACTCTGGTTGGTTACTCAGAACCATCAAGGTCAACAGCTCTCGGGCACGATCGAGTACTAGGTATTACAGCTGGGACAGGGACAGGGACGTCTCAGCACTACAGCCCAGTCTAAACCAGATGGGGAATCTCTCCATCCTGGGGAGCTCTGCATTTCACTACGCAAAAGTTAAAAATTAAATTTTATATAATAATATCCTCATAATTTATATAGCTTCAGATTATTCTTCAGATAAACACCATAATGACACTTAAGAGCAGGTGCAACTGTTCTCTTTTGCATTCAGGTGCAGAAAGCCAGTCATGAAAGCAGACTATCCCTAATTCTATTTAAAAAATAACCATAGAATATTTAAAGAATGATCCAGTAAGGACTGGAACCAAATTTACGGCTTTTTTGAACAGAATAGGAAGAAAATACTTTAAATGATTGAGTTGGTCACTCGATTTATCTTAAAGGCAGAAATGTATAAACCCAACTATGTGAAACGGAGACTATTGATTGCTCAGGTAGAAAACATTTAAAATCAGGCACCCTCTGGTGAAGTGTTACAACAGTTACAGCAATAAACCAACCTATCATTCTGCAAGTGAGAACTTAACATTAGAAGATCCAGAAGAATTCCTTGGCCATGTTTTCATCGAATGATTGGTGCTGATCGATCATTTGTCACCGCTGGTGGGAGTTTCACAGTAGCAAAGGGGTTTTCAGCTACTGTGGAAGGGATGCTTTGCAGTCCCGTTTGTATTATCAGGAGGTGTGGTTTCCGGTCCGGACACCGGGGCTTTGACGGTGGAAGTAGCTTTGGAAACATCTCCCTTCTCCGCAGCTGTTCTGGCGGACAGGCACTGCAGGTAGTCCGGCGGCGGGATGGCCACGGCCACGGCCACGGCCGCGGAAACCTTCTCGGACAAGACCACCCACCGTGCTCATGCTCCTCCCTGGGGCGGGGCTCGGTGAGGGCGCTCTCACTGTCTCCTCCGCGTTTTCTTCCAGCGGCTTCGTGGAGGAGGACAGGAACCAGCCCCTCGCTCTGGCGGCGTCGTCCTCCCCGTAGAGCCAGCCATCCTTGTCCTGTGCGCAGCTCAGCAGGGTCTGGTTGGCGCCGGCCGTGTGCGGGAAGATGGTTCTCACCTTCTGCTTCTTCATCATGTTCAGTCCGGTGGCAACAGAAACCGACCGCTGCAAACTGGGGTGTCCTCCGAAGCAGCTGAATTCTGTGCAACTGTTGCTGGGTTATGAAACATATCAATCCAAGGACTGGTGTTCGCTCTGGCTGACGGCGCCAGGGGGCACCACATGGCTTCTCTCGGTCATTGGGGGGAAGGGCTGAGGCCTCCAGGAGGCTGGGGTGGGGAGAGGGGGTCTTTATTTCTTCTATCATGTGGATAATTTCCTCTGGTACTTTGGTGGCATCGCAACAAGTTTTCTGCCACCTGGGCAGTTTGGAATCGAGTCATTCTGCAGACTGCACGTGGTGGCGCTGCAGCAGGCCGGCCACGCTGCCGTGCTAGTCCTCTAGGAAGCAGAAGCGCCTCTTCTCCTCCAGCAGCGCCTCTTTGCGGCCATCCGCAATGAGTTTCTGGATCTCACTCTGGCGAGAAGTAACTCTGGTTTCTATGTACTCAATTTCTGGATCTCACTCTGGCCACAAGTAACTCTGGTTTCTATGTACTCCATTTCTGGATCTCACTCTGGTGAGAAGGAACGGTTTCTGTGTACTCAATTTCTGGATCTCACTCTGGCCAGAAGTAACTCTGGTTTCTATGTACTCCATTTCTGGATCTCACTCTGGCGAGAAGGAACGGTTTCTGTGTACTCAATTTCTGGATCTCACTCTGGCCAGAAGTAACTCTGGTTTCTATGTACTCCATTTCTGGATGTCACTCTGGCGAGAAGGAACGGTTTCTGTGTACTCAATTTCTGGATCTCACTCTGGCCAGAAGTAACTCTGGTTTCTATGTACTCCATTTCTGGATCTCACTCTGGCGAGAAGGAACGGTTTCTATGTACTCAATTTCTGGATCTCACTCTGGCGAGAAGGAACAGTTTCTGTGTACTCAACTTCTTTGTGTTCGTATTTGAGTACATTGCGTCCTCCTTGACTTTTTCCTTCTGGTCTTCTTCAGTTCGGCTTGAGATTTCTCCAAAGAATCTAACTTATTCCTGTGCTCTGTTTGGTATCTTTTCAGAGTGGCGTTCTGTGTATTTCACATCAAGTTCTGTCTTCTTCTCCAGCTCTTGTATAATCTCTTTATGGAATGTTTTGAAATTTTCTTTAAAACTCTCATCCAGTTTCTGGTGGGTACTCAAAATCTCTATGAGGACATGGCCCCCAGCTCTGTCGACACAAGGGACCCGGTGGCTATCTCACCGATCTTTGGCCACTCCATCGTAGTAGGCTTTTTCCCGCCAGGATCATAGCATTAACAGCTTTTTCATAGTTTTTCCCTCGGTTTATTAAGTTTCGTAGCCGCGGATTGAATTGTTCCAGAACATTCCGGTAGGTGCTCTTGGTGAGCCGGTTCACCTCCTTCCGGGCCTTTCGACATGGCTGAGGCCGCTGGGTCAGCCGCCACCACAGCTGCGGGCCCGCGAGCGCCGGGCGCGCGCGTCTCCACCGCCGCCGTCGCCGCGGAAGACCCGGAGGAGCGCAGAGATGCGGCCTGACGCCAGCTGGACAGGCGGCCCAATCGAAATTCTTGCTATTCAAATTCCAGCCAGCAGGTCCAGTCTTCTACAACCAGTCCCCAAAGCCCCTAAGATGGATGTGAAGGTCTTATTTCTCTCAGTTCCTTCTCAGTGCATTCCTCTTTTTTTGTTTATTTCTGTGCATGGACTTCTGGATAATGAACCAACCTAGGGGGACGGCTTGATGACAGTCACGTTCCCGAAGTCTCATGTGTATCAACCTTTGCACATTGGAGGTGGCCTTTGAATGGGGGGAGGGGCTTTAATGAAAGAATGAGCTTCCCTAACGTCACATACTCTGTGGTCTTCTCCTTGCAGAACTTCTCACTCCACCAGCGTCAGAAATACACGCGTTGTTCTTCCTTTTCCTCCAAGGCACGAATTTGCTTTGCTAACACGTCAACTCTGTCAGTGGTTTTCAACCTTTTTATACTTGGGGACCAGTGACAATGGAAGAATTATTTGGGGGACCACAAAGGCAAAAATCACCCTGAGCATAAGTGAATTCATCTGAGATCATTGAGTTTATAATCTTCCATACATCATCAGGGTGGTTGGCTCTTGCAAACCAGCACGATATTTCCAATAGACCAGTCCGCAGGCCGGCAGTTGAAAAACACTGAGCTCTACTTCACACAATTGTTACCATTCTATTGCTCAAACTTCCATGCAGATCAGCACAACAATGTCAGGCTACCTCTGTAAGTCCAGCTCTAGAATGCTAAGATGTTGCTCACGGTGTAAATAGAAGTTATTCTAATGCAGGAGATGTGCAATAAAGAACAAAACTGCATCCTGTCTCCATAACTAGTTGTGAGACTTTGGGCTGGTTACTTAATTCTCCATTACCTCAGTTTCCTCACTTGTAAAATGGGGATAATCGTAGCTACCTCATGAACTTATGTGCAGATTCAGGGAGTTACGAGAAATAAAGTGCTTAGGACCTAGAGATGGCTCAACTGTTGAGAGATTTTTCCAGGTGGAAAAGGAAGAGGGAACAGCATAAGCAAAGATCCAGAGGCTTAAACCAAAGGAAAAGCATGGGTCCATTCATAGAAAAATGAATCTGATCGCAGGGTCTCTTCTCAAACTAAAGGGAAGTTCGAGTGAGTACCAACTATTATGCCTTTCAAAGGTCTCCCAGGAAACAAGCTACTTCACTCAGTTCAAAACATCACCACCCAGAGGCCATAATGAAATATTGTCGGTAGTGATGCTTCAAGCAAAATCTGCCCATTATTTATGACAACACCTCTTCCCAAATTTATTATTTCCAATAAAAGCCTTCAGTGAATGGGTAGAACTTCCAGGCTTGCTGGCACTTTGTAGAAGTTCTCCTTGCTCAAGCAATCTTACCTGTATGACAGGGCCTGAGGAATTCTCTAGAAGCTGTGGAGCTATGTCTTGATCTCCCTTTTGCATGCCTGTCTTCAGAAATCTCAAAAGATTTAAGGCATGAGGGATTATATATGGAGTTAAAGACTGAAGTAGTGACCAAAATGGCTATAAAATCAAGACATTTTGTCCTGGCTGCATAGCTTGGTTGGTTAGAGCATCAGCCCAAAATGTCAAGGTTGCAGGTTTGATTCCCCAGTCAGGCACATACAGGAACAGATCCGTGTTTCTCTCTCTCTCTCTCTCTCTCTCTTGCTCTCTTTGCCTTCCTCTCTCTCTAAAATCAATAAATATTTTTTTAATCAAGAAATTTTATAAGATGGAGGTAGGAATCTGATTAAAAGAATCTAAGACCTATTTAAAATGGAAGGTAAGTTAGTGGTATCTCAAAACAAACATTTGAATGTCTCTTGTCTAAATTAAATAGCCTGAGAGACCAGGTTTAATAGTCATTCCATAATGTATTTTTTGAATATTGTGCATCAACAAAACAAGAGGAAGTTCCTGGGAAAAGCTAGTAGAAAAGCCACCCATCTCACATACCACATTTTTTGCTCCATAAGATGCACTTTTTTTTCCCCCAAAAGTGGAGGGGAAAATGCCCATGTGTCTTATGGAGCAAATGTGCATTTTTTTTTTTAGCTGCTGCAGGTTCCCGAACAACTAGAAGAGTATTTGAACATTAAACTCTCTTCTCATTTGTTAATCACAGTGCTAATGGCTGTTAATACTGCTGTTGAGTTTACATTGTTAAACTATTATTGTCATATATTTTATGAAATATTTTAACACACTATTTGGTACAGAATATTGTTTTTTCTTATTTTCTTCCTTAAAACCCTAGGTGCATCTGATGGAGTGAAAAATACGGTAAGTTAGTTCCCTTGAATCAAAGGGACTTTTAAAGTGAATAGCTTTTCTCCTTTTTATTCCTTTTTAAAGTAGTATATATGCAGATTTGGCCAATGATTGAAACATACAGCCCAACCCATTCACGATCCCTTCTTCAACCCTCAGAAGTGAACCACACAGAAGCCTCGCTTATTCAAGGCTCTTAATCCGTCATGTAACCAAAAGGAAATTCTGCTTTTTCTTTAGGTGAACAATTACTTTTATGTGACAATAGCCCTACACGCGGTGAATCACACCGCAGAGAGCCGGGGTTACACTGCTTGACCAAACTGTCCAACCTGGCCAGACCCCTGGTTAATGAATAGTTGTTGTTTTTTTCATTTTGTACGAGCAGGGCCTTTCAGAAAAAAAAAAAAAAAAAAAGAACTGTGTTCAGAGAGATCAAGAGAGAGAAAGAGAAGAGAGAGAGAGAGAGAGAGACAGAGAAAGGCTCAGTGCAATAGCATTTTGTTGTAAACCATACAACTTCATCCCGGCATCCTTGCTAAGTGTTGGCAGGACACGTATTAGAAGCATACAGTTCACCTTAAAGCATTGACTCCAAATATCAGACGCTCCCCTCCACGTTGGGGGGAGGGGATCATCATGATGCGGATTGTTGCCCACCAGCCCAAAACCACCTTGGGCGGCAGCTACTTACCAGCTCTAATCCAGTGGTGGTCAACCTGGTCCCTACCGCCCCCTAGTGGTGGTCAACCTGGTCCCTACCGCCCCCTAGTGGTGGTCAACCTGGTGCCTACCGCCCCTAGTGGGTGCTCCAGCTTTCATGGTGGGCGGTAGCGGAGCAACCAAAGTATAAATAAAAAGATAGCTTTAACTATAGGAAGTTGTTTTATAAAGATTTATTCTGCCAAACAGCGAAAAATTCGACATAAAGTACTTGGTAAATAATTATTATTATATGCTTTAACTTGCTGTAACTCTGCTTTATAAATTTTATAAAGTTACTTCCCTACTTTATAAATCACCATGACTGTGGAACTGGTGGGCGGTTAGAAAGTTTTACTACTAACAGAGATACAGAAGTGGGCGGTGGCTATAAAAAGGTTGACTCCCCCTGCTGATCTATAAGAGACAGTGAATGACTACTCAGTCATCACGTCATTGAGATTCTACCATGTGCCTGGTTTGCCGAGACACAGATATCGTGGATGGGTTCACAGGTGAGTGGTGACCCCCGACAAGGGAAAATGATAATACAGCGTGATGCTGAGGGGGTGGGCTTCGAGAGCAGAGAATACAGGTGCAGGGGAAACCAGGCGGCTATTGACAGTGACCCCAGCCTGTGGGGGCGTGTGCGTGGAGGAGGGTGAGTGGTGTTTGGGAAGATGCCATCAGAGGTTTACGAGGCTAATGTTTCTCTGAGCTTGAGCTATTTACTTATTCTTCCTTTTCCTTTTCTACATATTTCCTGCTAGGTACCACTGCTCGATGTAACCTGTACAAGTTTTTGATTATTCCATTAGAACTCAAGAAAAAAAAAAGTGGCAAGGAAATCCATCTAAGCAGCCACTGCTAAAGACTTGAGCTGCCTCTCAAGTGTGTAACACATTTTTGATCCTTGGGTTTTTCTTCCTAACAGGTGCAGAATGTGCTGGCTTGCTCTATGATGTTAACCAACTCATGATGTTGTAGTAATTCCATCAGAACCCATCCACGTTTTTGTTCACAAATGTGAACTTTTCTGAGGGATCTTCAGAACAGATGAGCTACCTTCCCTGAATCCCAGCTCTGCCCCCTTTCTCCCTCCCTCCCTCCCTCCCTTCCTTTCTCCCTAGCCTGCCTGCCTCCCTCCCTCCTTCCCTCCTTCCTTCCTCTCTCCCTCCTTTCCTTCCTTCCTTCCAGTTGTTGACATCTCTGGATTTCAGATTCCTCACCAAGGACATAATAAGTAACAATAAGTGTTAATAACAGGACAGTAATAAAAATAATCTCTGAAATAAAAATGAGGCCACAATCATAAGATCAGCTAAAAAGAGTCGCCCCAAGGGAAATTTTTATCCAAAATTTAATCCATTCTTATTCTAACATTTCCTAGTTTGGAATCGACTCGTTTCATTGTAGACACTGATTTTCTGGCAAGAAAAGAATCCAAGAATTCTCCATTTGTCCAGATCCAACTCAACCTCTAAATCAACCAGTCTTCTTGCATATTTTGGTTCTCCCACCGATGAGAGTCTTAAGGTAATAAGTTTAGGCTGTTAGTTTAGTGTGGTTTTATATTTGACTTCAAACTTATGAGAATTGGGGAGGAGTTGGGCTGTTCGGCCAATGCATTCGCTTAGTACCGCTCTGCGAGCGATTGCGTAGAGACTATGAGATGGGGCAGGTTTCAGGGAGCCTGGCATCCAGACGGTGAGGACAGTGTAGGCGTGGGCAGACTGACCAGGGCTGGGCCAGGGAGCAGGGATGCTGCTACATAGGTCCCATCCCTGAGGACAGTGTAGGCATGGGTAGACTGACCAGGGCTGAGCCAGGGAGTAGGGATGCTGCTACATAGGTCCCATCCCTGAGGACAGTGTAGGCGTGGGTAGACTGACCAGGGCTGAGCCAGGGAGTAGGGATGCTGCTACAGAGGTCCCATCCCTGAGGACAGTGTAGGCGTGGGCAGACTGACCAGGGCTGAGCCAGGGAGTAGGGATGCTGCTACAGAGGTCTCATCCCCAATTCCAGGCGAATCAGCCTTAAAATTCATGGATCCAAATTAACCACTCCAGAGAAAAAAACATCCACTTTTTGTTTCACTTATTTATGCACTTGTTAGTTGTTTTTTGTGTGTGCCCTGACCAGGGAGCGAACCTGCAACCTTGATGTATCAAGATACAACTGGTTCACCTGGCCAGGGTCCAGCCAGAGCACTCTTCTTTTCTGCATGTTTATTGATACATTAACATGATCAACATTCCACTAATAGCCTTCAGTCTAAGGATGGGATGTGATTTTCTGTGTCAGATGATTTTCAACTTCTAAATCAGTGGTTCTCAACCTTTCTAATGCTGTGACCCCGCAATACAGTTCCTCGTGTGGCGGTGACCCCAAACCAAAAAATAATTTTGGTGGCTACTTCATAACTGTAATTTTGCTACAGTTACGATTCAGAATGTAAATACCTGATATGCATTATGTATTTTCCGATGGCTTTAGGCGACCCCGCCGGGGTTGCGACCCACAGGTTGAGAACTGCTGTTCTAAAGCATTGCTACCTTGGCTAACTCGCAGGAATTTCTCTTCTACACCTGGAACCTCCTTTGGGGTGTGATCCACACTGATTACATATGTGCTGTTGGAGGGCTTTTGTGCAATTTTTATTTCATAAAGGTCTGAGATGTTACTTTTATAAGTTTGGGTCGATAGGAACAGGAGACAAGATTATGTTGGTAGAAAGCCCAAAGTTTTCTAAATGTAGATGAGCACAGATTAAGAAAGCGGTAATTAATTTCCTTTGACCTCATGCTGCAATTCCTTTCTAAAGCTGTCATAAAGAGAAAGAGGCCAGAGAGTAGAAGTGAGGCTGTGTAACAATGCAATTAAACTCTTGTAATGAGGTCGGGCCTTGGACTTGTTGCGACTGATATCATTATAGCAAATGAGAAGGCCCTGTATGGATGGTCGGATTATTATTTTTTTTTAATTCATGCCTTTTTTTTTTTTGTTTAACTCTTTACCTCCATATATATATATATATACACACATACACTCCTTGGACATATACAGCTATTGTGCAATGCACATCTTTCTTTTCAGAAGCATCATTCAGTTGGCTCAAGCAACTGTTCTTTTTTTAAAATATACAAAGCAGAGAAGTCTAAGAGTAGCAGAAAGAACTCAGAATTAAGAGTCAGGACAGTAAACTTGTCTCTTGCCTATTGGCTCTTAATTTGAAGTGTCTCCAGAGGGTTTTCAAAGGAGGGCGTGGCTAGGGTAGCCATCCTTGTCCTGCCCTGCCTCTTGGTTGCCTAAGGAGAAATAGATGGGAGGAAGGGAGGGAGGGGGGGGGAAGGAGGGAGGGGGGGAGGGAGGGAGGGAGGGGGGGAGGGAGGGAGGGAGGGAGGGCAAGCAAGCCTAGGGTGCCCTGGCTCTTGGTGGCCTAAAGAGATGAAGACTTCAGGTAGATAGGTAGGTAGGTAGGTAGGTAGGTAGGTAGGTAGGGCAGGGTAGTGCAGGCCTAGGGTGTCCACACTAGCACTGCCCTGCCTCTTAGTACCATAAGGAGACAGACCCGGTAGGTAGGTAGGTAGGTAGGTAGGTAGGTAGGTAGGTAGGTAAGGCAGGTCTAGGGTGCCCTGCCTCTTGCTGGTATACGGGAATGGAGATGCTAGGTTGGTAGTAGGGCAGTGTAGGCCCTGGATTGCCAGCCTGGGCCTGCCCTGCCTCTTGGTGGCCTAAGGAGATGGAAAAGGCAGTTAGGTAGGTAGGTAGGACAGGCCTAGAGTGGGCACACTATGCCTTCTCTGCCTCTCAGTGGCCTAAGTAGATGAAGACTGAAACGGTAGGTAGGTAGGTAGGTAGGTAAGTAAGTAAGCAGGGCAGTGTTGGCCTAAGGTTACCTGCCTAGGTCTGCCCTACATCTTGGTGGCCTAAGTGGATGGAGAAGGCAGGTAGGCAGGGCAGGTCCACGGTGTCCTACCTCTTGATGGCCTGAGGAGACAGAGACGGTAGGTAGAGAGGTAGGTAGGTAGAGAGGTAGGTAGGTAGAGAGGTAGGTAGGTAGGTAAGGCAGGCAAAGCGAGCCCCGGGTGCCAGCCTAGGCCTGTCCTGCCTCTGGGTGGCCTGAGCAGATGGAGAAGACGGTAGGTTAGTAGGTAGGGAGTTAGGTAGGGAGGGAGGGCGTGGCAGGGCAGTACTAGTATAGCCACCCTTGTCCTGCCCTGACTCTTGGTGGCCTGAGGAGATGGAGAAGGCAGGTAGGTAGGACAAGCCTAGAGTGGCCACACTATGCCTTCCCTGCCTCTTGGCTAAGTAGAGGGAAACGGAGAAGGTAGGTAGGTAGGTAGGCAGGGCAAAGCAAGCCTAGGGTGGCCAGCCCAGCCCTGCTGCGTCTTGGTGGCCTGAGGAGGTGGAGACGTTAGGTAGATAAACAGGTAGGTGGGTAGGTAGGTAGGTAGGTAGGTAGGGCAGGGTAGTGCAGGCCTAGGGTGTCCACACTAGCACTGCCCTGCCTCTTAGTAGACTAAGGAGACAGACACGGTAGGCAGGCAGGTAGGTAAGTAGGTAGGTAGGAGAGGGCAGGCCTAGGTTACCACCTTTTTTCTGCCATGCTTCTTGGTGGCCTAGGGAGACAGATACGGTAGGTAGGTAGGTAGGTAGGTAGGTAGGGCAGGGCAAAGCAAGCCTAGGGTGGCCACCGTAGGCCAGCCTTGCCTCTCGGTGGCCTAAGGAGATGGAGACAGTAGGCAGGTAGGTAGGACAGGCCTAGGCTGCCCTGTCTCTTGTTGGCCTAAGCCAGTGATGGGCAATCTTTTGAGCGTGGTGTGTCAAAATTCGCCAAAAAATGCCCTGGCCAGTTGGCTCAGTGGTAGAGCGTCGGCCTGGCGTGCAGAAGTCCCGGGTTCGATTCCCGGCCAGGGCACACAGGAGGAGAAGCGCCTGTCTGCTTCTCCACCCCTACCCCTCTCCTTCCTCTCTGTCTCTCTCTTCCCCTCCTGCAGCGAGGCTCCATTGGAGCAAGGATGGCCTGGGCGCTGGGGATGGCTCCTCGGCCTCTGCCCCAGGCGCTAGAGTGGCTCTGGTTGCAGCAGAGCAACGCCCCGGAGGGGCAGAGCGTCGCCCCCTGGTGGGCGTGCCGGGTGGATCCCGGTCGGGCGCACGCGGGAGTCTGTCTGTCTGTCTCTCCCCGTTTCCAGCTTCAGAAAAATACAAAAAAAAAAAAAAAATTCGCCAAAAAACCGAGCATAACTCGGGTGGTGTGTCACTTCGAGAAAAAACCATAATTTCGCGATATTTATAGTTTAAATAACAAAAATGTATAATTCTAATATATAACTGTATTTAATAAGCCAAAAACTAATTATTTAACTTACCTGCTTAGTGACTTCTTTGTTCATCTGTCAGTCGGTTTCTTTAGTTGGTCTTGATAGTATTTAACTTGTGTGGGGTGCCGTGAACTAAGGTAGGTGAAAGGGAGGGGGAATTCTTTAACTAACCTGCCTGTCAGTGACTTTTTTGTTGCTGAATTTCATTGGCTAAATCTTCAATTGAAGCTTGGTATTTTGTACACTTTAAGCCCAAGCAAACGCTACTAACTTCATCTGTCAATCTGTTTCTTTTGTTGGTTTTGATATTATTTAACGCTGAGAATAAGGCCTCACAAAAGTACGTAGAGGAAAAAATTGTGAGTAAAGCCATTGCTATATTTTCAGGGTGCTAAAAGTGTCTGGTAATCGGTTCCAGGCACTCCAAATTTCCTGTTCGTAGTGGCACTCCTCTTGATTCTCCAAGCGGCACCTTTCCAGATTCTCAAGCTTTGACCTCAAGTCAACAAACACCTGAGCCCAGACGCTGTCTTGAAATTCTGCAAGTTGCATCTTATGTAAATTAAGATGGCTGCCGCTATTTCTAATGGCGGGAAACGGCACCCATAGCACAGGCCCTCGCCTCTCCCAGCCTCCCCCTCACTTATCTCAGTCACGATGGTCAATTAGAAATCCATGACACCCCAGAACAGTAGACTGGATGATGGTCGCTGTGGTTATGTGGTTGCTGGTAATGGCGATCACAGGGCCCCCAGAGATGCGTCCCCCGCGGCATTCCGCTGCTCCCTGCTCCGCCGGCCGGAAGTGAGGTCAGAGATCCCCTAACGGCCTAACCGGAAGTCCCAGAACTAGACGCTCTGGGCCGGAGTTCTGTTGTTCTGGCCTACAGACCTCCAGCACAGAGTATCTACACTACAGCAAATGTTTTATCCTTGGCTGCTGCACCTGGCCGTGCAGGAGCCGACGATGAAACGTCCTTCTCAGCATGCGGCCCCATTCTTCTCTGGTATGCGGCCACGTGTCATTGAAAATGGCTACACGTGTCAGTGCTGACACACGTCATAGGTTTGCCATCACGGGCCTCAGCAAACGGAAACAGAGATGGTTAGTAAGTAGATACGTAGGTAGGTAAGGCAGGGGAGGCCTAGGGTGGTTGAGTTGGCTTGCCCTGCCTCTTGGTGGTCTAAGGCAGTGGTCCCCAACCCCCGGGGCCGCGGACCAGTACCAGTCTGCAGAGAAAGAATAAATAACTTACATTATTTCCGTTTTATTTATATTTAAGTCTGAACGATGTTTTATTTTTTTTTAAATGACCAGATTCCCTCTGTTACATCCGTCTAAGCCTCACTCTTGTCGCCTGTCTTGGTCACGTGAATACATTTGTCTGTCCCACCCTAAAGGCCGGTCTGTGAAAATATTGTCTGACATTAAACCGGTCCGTGGCCCCCAAAAAAGGTTGGGGACCACTGGTCTAAGAAGCAGAGACACTAGGTATGTAGGCAGATAGGTAGGGCAGTGTAGGCCTACTGTTGCTACCCTAGGCCTGCCCTGCATGTTGGTGGCCCGAGCAGACAGAGACAGTAGGTAGGTAAGTATAATAGATAGGGGAGGGGAGGCCTAGGGAAGCCACCTTTATCCTGCCCTGCCTCTTGGTGGCCCGGGGTGCAGGTCACCCTGCTTGAGGCCCCTGCTGGGAAGGCAATCCTAGCCGTCGGTGGGTTAGTGGACGGGTTTACCTTTGAACCTCCCTCTGTCTCTGTGCTCCCTGCTATTCCCAGGCTCTGGCTTCTCGGCACTGATTTCGCTACGTTCCATACTCAGGGGCAGTCCCCTTCCCTTCCTGTCCTAGCAGCGCCGTCCGCCTCTTCTCATTGCTCATTGTTTTTGCTTTATTTCGTTTGCAATCTTCTCCGTCCATTTTCATGTGGGAGCTGCCTTCCCTTCCCCGGAGTCTGAAAAAAAACTCTCCTCTTAACGTTTCATTAGCATTTCATCTCCGGTCCCTCCCCAAAGGATGAGGGCCTTTTGCGATGACATTTCAAAACTTTTCGGAGGCGCAGTTACTATGTGGCTTACAGGGCGTAAAATTCTTCAATTAATAAAATTAACTCAGAAGTGCATTAAAAAAAAAACACACACACACATGTTGGAGCCAACAGGAAAATACTAGATGGTACTTCTTCAATGGTACCCCTAGTTTAATTTTAGAATACTAAGTAAATAAATGTCCTTATGTGCATATAATTTATGGGAATAGTCACTGAGTTAATGTCCTGTCACTGAGTTAATGTCAACATGTAGAAATTACCATAACTGGCTTCTCCCGATCATTAGATGCTGTGCATTCATAGGCTGCACAGTGATTCCAGACTCCGGCAGCATGTTAGAGAAATCGAGGAAGGTATCTCCGCATGGGCCCTGGCCAGGTTGGCTTCGTCCATTAGGGTATTGTCCCGAAATAACAAGGTTGAGGGTTTGATCCCCCATCAGGGCACAACAAACAAGAATCAACCAATGAGTGCATAAATAAGTAGAACAACAAATCGATCTCTCTCTCTCTCTCTCTGGAATCAATCAATAAAAAAAAAAAAACTATTCCCCAGGAGATCTTAATATGCAAGCAGAAATGGAAACTACAAAAAAACAAACAAAAAGCCATGTCCATCTATCTTGGAAAAACACAGTAAATTGTCAAAGATCTTTGCCACTGAAAAATAGGGAAGCTGGGACCCGCCACTGTGGGCGGGGGGGGGGGCTCAAAAAATCTGCTCAAGACTTTAGAGAATCTTATGTTACACCCTAGCGCCCCCCCCCCCCCCCCCCCCCCCCCGTCCCTCTCCTTGAAAATGTTTCCACAAATGCTTTCTTGGAAACAGCAGGCCTGTTCTGCTATATAGGATGCTGAGGGGTATTTAGAACCCCATGCTTTCTGATAGACACAGTGGCCACTGGGCCCTCCCCAGGGGCCCAGCTCAAGGAATTATCTGCCCATTGTCACCTGGCTTCTCCCAGTCCCTGACCCTCTGACGTCCTTAACTAGGAGCACTGTCACAGGATGTCACTGTGGATCACAGGCTCTGGGCTTCCTCAGATCTGCATTCAGATCCACACTTGACCACTATGATCTCTGGGACCTTGAGTTATTCCTTAAAATCAAAAGGTCTCACTTTCCTCCCCTGTAAAATTAAAGTACATGCTTGACTGTATTGTTTTAAGGTGAAATGAAGGATTATAGGCAAAAGGCCACACCTTCTTCCTAACTCCGTTTCACCAGACTTTCCATCAGAACAAACCTACCTGTTGGATACTCTTGTCCAATCTTACGTCGAAATCAGTAGGCAAACATAAAAGATTTCATGCAGGAAAACTATGCCATTCATTCTCTTGTCATTCCCCAAGTGACAGGAGAGGGAGAGATGGTGATTGGAAGAAATGATTGACGTTTCGATGCTTGCAGTAGTTTTGTGCTCATCCTTGTACAAACCTCAGCTTTCAGAGTTGGATCATTCATTCAGGAAACAGCGTCTTCCCTGATTGGCCCAACCCAAGACCTTCGGGAACAAAGAAAGCACAGCTGTCACTCAATTAATTGTTGTTGCAACTTATAACTAGTAATACAGAAACTAAATAATATATCAAAGGACACCCTTTTTATGACTGTAAAAATAAAAGAGTGACTACCTCAGTGTTCACAATATTGTGGGTACAGTTAATGGAGTCTGAATGCAGACGCACCCCAAACCCAAATTTTTTTCCCCCAATAGGTAACCATTCTAATGCGGTGTGTGGATGCTTTGGAATCGGGTGTGGAGATTTTTTTGTTTTTTTCCTCCCCGACATTTTCTGGCCAAGGATATCATGAGATTCTGCAGGAACAAGCATTCTTCCGTTCAAATTTATATCAATTAGTTTAAGACAGTAATTCAATCGGATGGCCCACTGGATTTTGAAAGACTCGCAACCATGTCAAAGTGACGACCTTTCTCCTTCTCTCTCAGCCAAAAGCAATTTTTTAACAAGGAGCCCTGGAAAGAATTGCTGGCTTAATAATTAGTTATTGATCACGGCCAATGCCATGGTGAGACCCTTGGATTAGTCGGAGACCAGCAAGTCAGGAGGTGGGAGTTTCCTTTGTCAGATCAGGAGAACGGAAGTGGGCATGGGAGTGCCGGGCAGAGAGAAAGCAAAAACGTTGACACAATCAAAAACAGCTTCATTAGGTAGGTTTTCGTCTTCCATGAAGATTCCTTTCGTCTGCAAAAGCAGGAGTTCGTCTTGAACCTGGATAGAGGTGAAACCAAATTATTCCCAACTCCTAAATTAACATAAAACAACTTGGTAGTATTGCTCCATTTAAAGAGCCTGCAAGAGACCAGCTATGAGTTCAGTAGGCTCAGAGACCGGGAAAACTGCTTTGGAACAACACCGCACAGTTATTTTGATAAATTAACCCTGCTTTGGCCAGCGTTTTGCCTCGCTAAAGATACCATTAACCCCCGTGCCCTGCAGTGCCCATTAGAAACCATTTGGACACATGCACAAGGAGACCATAACAATTATAGACAGTCGCTTTAAAAGTATAATTGACTTTTCTGAGTGCTAATTTAGGCGTCACTTTAGGACTGCATAAAAATTTCCGCGTATGAGCCGCTTAATGGAAGAAGAAACTTAAAAGAATGATTTTATTGTATTTTGACGGGGGCTAGGGGGAATGATTCCATTAGTTGTACAATTTCTTCCTAGAATAGAAAAAAAAAAAATATATATATATATATATATGAAAATGTAGAGTCAGATGACAAGGAAGTCACAACTTCTGGGGAGTGTTGAAGGTGGGTTTGCCTGGTCCTACGGCTGACAAATATGGAGGTTAGGGGGTAGGCTCCATATTTAGTGACAAAATTTAAGTTGAAATCGCCCAGATCCAAGACAATGCATGGCCATAGTATAGAAATCTTTAACAGTGTGGTGATTGCCCGGAGTTGGGGTAGGGAGAGGTCGAGGGGATAAATGGCGACAGAGAGTTCGGTTGTGGGGGAAGTGACCACACGATCGTGGACAGAGATGTGTTGCAGAATTGTGCACCTGAAACCTGTATAATTTTGTTAACCAGTGTCACTCCAACGAATTCAATAAAAAGGAAAAAAATGGTAAAAAATTTAAAAATAGAGCATATTTTTTAAAAAAAAGTCATTGAAAAATATATATGGGTAAAAAGCAGATGGAACAAATCACTCAACGCTAGCTCTAGGGCAGGGGTCTCAAACTCAACTCAGCATGTGGGCCGCAGAGCAAGATCACAGCCGTTCGGCGGGCCGCACTAGGTCTACAAAAGGCAACTGTTACGCAACACTTTTCTCATTGCAGTTGAAAACAAAAAAAAATTAGTACAACAAGCACAATCGTACATGCAGTTTACTCAGTGTCACAAAATGACCAGAAACTGTAGTTCGCATCACAACTGCTGTTAACTAAGCTAATATCTAGCTAGGATGCTAGAGAAATGAAAAATACAAGTAGGCCCCTAGGCTTACTTAATTTTATCCAAAATATTTTGAACTTCGTGGATTAGTCTGCGGGCTGCACAAAATTGTTCGGCGGGCCGCATGTGGCCCGCGGGTCGCGAGTTTGAGACCCCTGCTCTAGGGTTTTATCTTTCTTGGAGGCATTACCTGTTCCCCAGAAAAAAAAAAAACCAAAACACCTATCCACCTATTTTGCATCCAACCTTAGAGCGTTCTGATGGTTTGAGAGAGTAGAATCACATCCGAATGTCGGGATGATTTTGTGGCAATATAAGAAAGAGATATACAGCATTTAGCTCACCGTCACAAAATGCAAAGCGTGTCCTTAGCACCAGTCATTTCCCTACTTACAAAAGACGCTCAGACCCAACCCGGGCAATTGTTTGATTGGGATGTCACAGCCCCGATTCGGGGTCTCTCCTGGCTTCCAGCTGACTTCCAGGTCCCCAACGTAAGAACTATTCACCTCTCACCAGACCTGTGGTGGCGCAGTGGGTCAGGCCTGGAATGCTGTGATCACTGGTTCAAAACCCTGGGCTCGCCCCATCAAGGCACAGACGAGAAGCAACTACTACAAGTTGATGCTTCCTGTTCTTCCACCCACCTCTTCTCTCTCTCTCTCTCTCTCTCTCTCTCTCTCTCATCTCTAAAAAATCAATCAATAAATTTATTAAAAAGGAAAAAATTATCCAGCTCTAGAAGTGTGACAGGACCCTGGAATTCTTAGAAGGTGAAGCAACTACAGTCAAGTTCACCAGCTCACTTGTTTCTTTGTTTCTACGTCAACCTGACCTTAGACATTGAAAAGAAGTCGGTGGTCATGAGAGTGATGTATATCGCTATATACATATGAACTATACGCTTCTCGAAAAGAACAGCTCAACACTTTCTGTTCACGTGTAAGAGATAAAAAAAAAAAAAAATTAAAAGCGGCCATATTGGGAAGAGCCACAGGCTTCAGAGAAAGTGAGTGTTCTGGTCCCGTTTGACCTGAGATGGGCTGGCTGACTGTGCTCGAGTCACATGTCCTGACTGGTCTCTGTTCTCATGTGTAAAAGGGGTGGAGCCTCAAGTCTCACTGGTCAGTGTGGTCCCGAGGCCAGCAGCCGGCGCCTCACAGGACAGCTTGTCAGAGACGCAGAATCTTAGACCCTTCTTCAGACCCACTGACGCAGAGTCTGAATTTGAATAGGATTGCCAGGGGAGAGAGAGTCTGGTCCACTTGACCTTAAAGCCCTGGCTGGCCAGCTCGGTTGGTTTAGTGTGTCATCCTGACAGTGCAGAGGTTGCTGGTTCGATCCCCAGTCAGGGCACATGCTTCTGTCTCTCTCTCTCTCTCTCCCTTCCTTTCTCTAAAATCCATAAATAAACATCAAAACAATACAAAGGACCTTAAAGATCACTTCCAACCCTGTTCTGGTTGGGAAGTGGAAAATAAAATACATAAGTTGAAAAGGACAGCCCCACTTCTGTTGTGTTTGTGTGCATTTGTGCACACACGTGCACGCAAGGGTATGTGCGCGTACTCACGTCCAAATATTTAGCTTCCTATACCACATGGATGCCTGAACTTGCAAAATCCATTTTTTTTTTTTTTTTAGTTTCAAATGGCCTGAGATAGAGCAAAATGAGAGGGGACCCCTAGTTCCGCTGTGTCGTTGGTGTGACTCAACTTTCCCACTGAGGACAGGATCCAAAGACTGAGACCCCCTCTTTACCCCGAAAGCCCCTGCGAGCTCACATCCAAATTAGGAACGTACAAGAAGTCATCTTATCTTTTATCTCCCCTGCCAGCATCACCTGGTCTGTCAGGCCTGTCTTTAGTAGCCCCGTGCCAAGCTGACAGCTCTCTGCCCCCCAGCTTGGGAGCGGTGGGGACAGCCGCCCCTCCTCCTCTCGGAAGAGTCACTTACAGGGGGCGGCTGACGCGGAGGCAGAGGGCGAACAATGGAAGCCTGTCAGGTCCGACAGTCCGTCCTGGATGTCTGGGTGCCGGGCTGACAGCACAGGGCCTCCGAGGGGAAGCTGCTTTGCTGGAACTAATTAAACAGATGAAATTATTACATGAATATGCAGGTGTTGTTTACATTTCACCATATGGTATTATTTCAGGTAATAACTCGCAGGAGGATCCCTGCCCCTCATCAGGAGGAAGTGGGTGGAAATGTGGGTCCCCTGTGTCACCTTTCGGTTGCTAGGCAGGCACTGAGGACACAGGTCCTGCTCCCTGAGTGGCAGGGAGCGCTCAGCCCGGATCCCCGGGACCCGCTCGGGGAGGGATGGAAGGTGTGGGGGTGGGGGTGGGGGCTCTTTAGTGGAGCTGCAATGGCTACAGCGGCCAGAAAGCCTGCCCTGACCTTGCACACGGACCCGCCAGCTGTCTACAAGGTGAACCTGAGAGTCCCCCCCCCCCCCAAGGCCCGGGCGCAGCCTTCTGGCCGGCATTTCCTCCCAGCGTGGGAGCGTGCCCATCGGGCAACTGATTTGCAAAGCGACACATCAGAACCAAGCGAGCCCTCCAAAGGGGCGCTGCGTCCTCCAAAGCAGACGACCTAGGGAGGCCGCAGAGGCTGCGCGGGTCACGGGAAAACACGCCCAAACAGCCGTCCTTCTTCACCCCCGTGACCCTTCCGTGCCTCTGGTAAGTAAGCACTCACGGCAAGCCACGTGGCCAGTCTAACTCGGACTTCTTCTGATCGCTCGTCACCTGCATCCGGCTCATGGCGGAGCAAGGGCCTGTAGGTTTCACCTCCAAGGCGATCTGTGGTGTTCTCCTGTGGCCTCATCGCCAGGGGGCCGGCCCGGGCCCTCAGCACTGTCACTGAGCTGTGATGGTGAGCTCTTCTACTCCGCCATCCTCAGGCCGCAGTCGGCCCCACTATCAGAACCATCTCTAAAATTCTCACTCTGGCTTGCAAGCACTCACTCAACACTCAACGTCTTCTCCAGGTTTAGTCCCAAACCACACCCCCATCCCACACCCCCACCCCCCAGCTGCTGTGCCAGGCCATCCCATTTCCCACTTCTTCCCACTCCCAATGTCCTTCCATTTTCATTCTAGGCTGTTCCCTGGGTTGTCCCCCTTCCCTGAAACATTACCCCACTTTCTCTCCTCAGCGTAAAGCCAATCCTCCTTTTATGTTTGCATCGGGATCCACCGTGATGACTGTGATTATCTGAAAGAAAAAACGTGACCATCTCATCTGGTCTCTCAAACGCGGCGTTAGTTCCTCCCAAGAGATAACTGACCCAGAGAGCCTTCCCTGAACTGACTCACGCCTCTGCCCAGACACAGGCAGGCATGTCTGCAGGCCACACAAACTTTCCTACAGACCTGAGCTCCTGTTATCTGTGCCAAGCTGCAACCAGCTCTTGCTGCTGAGCAATGCCAGGGACATTATCTAGATCAAATGACAGAAACAGAACACATTCTTGTGAATCCTGCAAAATACTCCAGGCTACCCAAACCTTATCCTTGACTGAACGATTTGGTGATTACTGAATATTCAGGATTTCTCTCTTTCTTCCTTTCCTTGTATTTTCCTTTTTTTTCTTCTTCTTCTTTTTTTTTTTTTTGCAATTGACAATAATGCACTTAGACCATGTTTCAAAGGTTCTTGTATGCAAAGATGCCTTTCTTTCAAAAGCCTAGATTCCCTGTCGGGAAACGGTTGGGTCTGAAGGAACACGTGCTTCTCAATCTAATGGAATTTCCAGATCGTTTCCACACCCCCCCCCCAAAAAAAGGTGGTGATGATCTAGACTTCAATCAGCAACCTAGAAAAGTGACGTCTGCCCGCATCCTTTATGATGTTATGTTCTCCCGCCTTTCATCTTGTTTTCGGTTGCCGTTTTCATTTGGCCGGGAAGAAGGTTGAAAACATCTTCGTTTCATTTGCGGTTTTTGCTTTTTCACCATGAGAGTTCAGCGTTGTTTACGATGTCCGCGGTCTTGCCAGACTGCCTCTTGCTTGAAACCGATGCTAATATCTATTTCCTATTTTTCTATGAAGTTGTTTGTCTTTCTTATAAATGTGGAGGACTTTGTAGATTAATTCTTTGTTTGTGATACGTGTTGCAAATATCTCTTCCCAGGCTATGTCTGTTTTCCTTTAGAGCTTTTTATACTTTCTTGACTCTCTTGAAAAAGGCCTTTTCCCATGCTAAGGTTATTCAAATACCCATCGAATGTTTAATTAGTTTATTTTTAGACTTCCCTTTTTTTTTTTTCTTTCGGAAAATTTTCTTGGCTAGTCTCAATATTTATTTTTTCCATGTGAACTTCACATTTCTCCTGTCACAGTCCTAACTCATCCTCCAAAAAAACTGGTTGCAATTCTAATGAGACTTATATCAAAGTCCTTTATTAACTCGAAAACATGTGGCATTCTATAAGCCTGTATAGTAAATGGATTACTAACTTCTTAGCTTGTTTCATATTTTTTACCTTCAATAAGATTTTGAAATTTTCTTCTATTAAATCCTATAACTTCTTCTTAAGCTCAGTTGGTTAGAGCATAGTCCCCATGCGCCAAGGTTGTGGGTTCAACTCCTGGTCAGGGCACATACAAGAGTCAACCAATGAATGCATAAATAAGTGCAACAACAAATTGATGTTTCTCTCTCTCTCTCTCTGTGGCTCTCTCCCTCTCCCTTTTTCCCTTCCTCTCTCACTAAAATCAACTTTAAAAACTTGAAACGTACACACACAGGCCAGTTTTTTAAAATCCTATGACTTCTTGTTCATTTTCTTCTTGAAATTTTACTTTCTATGGTATTATTGTGAGTCCCTTTTTTTTTTCTATTCTTGTACTGTTAATTGAAAATCTATAAATATCCATAATACCTCATTCATTCTAATGATCTTATTAATTCTAATAGACACTTATGGGTTCTCTTAGATTTACCAACTACACAATCATGCCTTCCTCCAATAAAAATACTTTTAGCTCTTCTTTTTCAATAAGTAATGAAACATTTCATTTTCTTGCTTTATTGCAAGGGCCTAAGAATGCATACTCCCCAGCCCTCATCCCAGAAGGTCCATTTCAGTACATTTAAGGAATCTCTTAAAAGCACCCCAGATGCCAAGAACAGGGGAAGAAACCTTCCCTGCCCTAGGGCAGTTTATCGGAGAATCACAGATCAACTCCAAGTTTTTACTTAGATTCATCTAGTTGTTGAAAAGCCAAGGATGGATTTCCATATCTGAACATTTTCTTTTCCTTTTTTTTTTTTTTAAGTTACTTATTGATGTTAGAAGAAGTGAGAGAGGAAGAGAGAGGAGCATGGCCTTGTTGTTCCACTTATTTACACACTCCTTGGTTGATTCTTGTATGTGCCCTGACCAGAGATCAAACCTGCAACCTTGGTGTATGGCAGCGGTTCTCAACCTGTGAGCCGCGACCCCAGCGGGGTCGCCTAAAGCCATCGGAAAATACATAATGCATATCAGGTATTTACATTCTGAATCATAACTGTAGCAAAATTATAGTTATGAAGTAGCCACCAAAATTATTTTTTGGTTTGGGGTCACCGCCACATGAGGAACTGTATTGCGGGGTCACAGCATTAGAAAGGTTGAGAACCACTGGCGTATGGGGACGACGCTCTAACCAACCGAGCCACCCGGCCAGGGCTGAACAACTTTCATAAAATATTGTGATGGAAACATTTTCCCCGTGATAACCAATTATCCACAGTGCGCCTGCTCGGCAGTCATGCCAAGAGCGTGCACACACTGGTGCTTATCTCTTCAAATGCCTAAATGCATTTCCTGAAGACTCACCCACCGGGCCTTAAAATAGAAATAGGGATGTGGCGTTTAAGTAGGATTTGAATTTAATCCCAAACCTTCTCAGAGCAGTGATTAAAATACATACTGTCCCGTTGGCTACTTAAGATAAACAAGGCACACCTACCAGGGGTCCGAAGGTTAGCGCGAACGCAGAAGCCGTGTGTCAGCCTCGGAGGGAAGTCGGGGTAGCCGACATCCAGGACACACTGTTGTCTGCAACAACTGTCCCTAAACCCGCTGTTGACAGTCTCCGGAACCCTGTGGCACGCGCCCTGCCAACGTCCCACCGTCCTTGGCTTATCTGGGGGCTTATGGAATTAATGTCCCCAAAGTCCTGCTAATACAGGAGTCTTGGCTTGCTTAACTGGAAAGAAATGCATTCAAGGCAACTGCGATTAGCAACTCACTGTGTCCGGAAGGTATCATTCTTACCGCTCTCTTCCGAATGTTTAGACGCCGCGTGCTGGAGGCGTTCATCTAGGTGATAACAGGCCCTTGTCTGCAGCCTCTGATAAAAAAAAAAAAAAAGTGCCATTTTAAGTCACTGAAATTGGGGACTAAGAGGAATAACCCTTGTTAATGCTTTCTGTCTTTTCTTTTTTTAAAAGTCTTTTTGCAGAGTGTCCCAACCTAAGGCAAATTGGCATACTCTCTAGAATGCTTTTTAAAAATGTTCATAGTTTCAGCTGCACCCCAGAACACAGAAACAAATCTCCTGGGGCAGACCAGGTGACTCAGCCCTCCGCCGATGAGCTGGGGCAGCGGTGGGTGTTGGCCACCTCCATCCTGTGCGTCTGAGGGCCCGCCGCCGGCGTCTCACCGGGGGAGGCTACCTCCTGGTAGGCACCTCAGTAGCTAAAAACCTGAATGGGACTCACAGCGGCAGTTCCCATCAAAAGGCGAGCCACAGTATAATCACGGGGGGTTCCACTAACCAGAGCAGACAGTGTAAGAGGAAGAGGCAGCTCTGAGCTGTTGCAAACAAGGACCGCTTTTATCTAAGGGGTGTTGATTCTAGGAATTTTTTTTATTTAAATAGAAGGATCCGTTTGAATCCTTCTATTTGAAAGGTGCCGTTTGAATCTTGTGCGGCTGGGGACAGAGGGGGACCTACTCAGAGTCCCACTGAAGTTCAACAAATGCCTTCTGGATTCCTTCTCTCTAAGCAGCGACAGCAGGGCCCCCACCGCACAGGGCTGCCCGCTATTGTTATATTGTTATGCAGGCTGAAGTCCATTTGTATAACAGAGCTGGACATTTAGAAAGCTCTCCTCCTAGGTTTTCTGTGTGAACGAACGTCTGCAGTTAGTTCACGGCATTCATCGCTAAGCACTGGGTCACGTGGTTTTGCACTGGGTCACGTGGTTTTACCGAGGTTTGGAGGACCTCCGTAGACGTTGGAACGGAAGCATTTCTAGTCCAGCACCTGGAAGAGGTACTCAGTACATGCAGGTGGGCGCCTCTGTCATCCCACTCCGGTGGAGCTGAGATATAGACAGGGTAACTAACGATGGAAATAAAACAAGGAAACAAAAGCACTGCCTACTAAGCGGTGTCCCTCCCGGAGAACTAAGGTTACAAAGAAAGATAAACTCACCACTTCAATTCCAAGTCCGAGTCTCCAGCTCTGGCTGGGTAGCTCAGTTGGTTGGAGCGCTGTCTGGATTGGCCAAGGTTGTGGGTTCAATCCCGAGCCAGGGCTCATGCAAGAATCAACTAGTGAATGTATAAATGAGTGGAACAACAAATTGATGTTTGGATTTTCTCTCTCTCAAATCAATAAATAAATTTTTTATTTTTTTAAATAGTCTCCATTGGTTTCTAGTAGAACCCGGGTCAAAACAGGGGGCTATTTTTATTTTATTATTTTCCCAGACCAGGTAAAGTGACAGCTAATTTTGTGCAGACGTTCTCCAAGGCTTTCGTTGTGTTCAGCGTCGTGTTCCGCACAGAATCAGTCATAAGCGATCTGAACATCTCCAGATGTTTGCAAACTCAGCATCAAAGCAGTGGTTGAAGCCGCTGTGGCTTTTCCGGAACCCGCGCTCAGTGGACTCCACGCGCATCCTTGTGAAGGTGGAGAACCCTGACGCTCTGGTCAGGGGGTGGTCCGGTCACGCGTGGGACCCTCGAGGAAGGCAATCTCCTCCTCCAGGGCAGGCAGGCATCCAACCCAGTGCATGACGTATAACACACGTCTCGGGGCAACTCGTGACTACAGGCAGCAATACCGTATTCTATGCTTCAAAACTGCTAAGAGAAGAGCCCTCACCTATTCCCACCACAGTGCAGGAAGAAAGGGTAATTATGTGGCTTTGATAGGAGGAGCTGTTAGCCAAAGCTACTGTGATCATCACATCACGTCAGGTGAACGTATCCAATCGACACACTGTACACATTCAACACACCGTTTTATAGGTAAATTATATCTCTCTCTTTTTTAAAAAAAAAACAGGCCAAGCAGAGTGAGCAGATATTGGCCAAGCAGATATAAGAAAGAGGTGAGGTTTTCTACAAACTCATGTGGTAACAGCATGAGCAGAAAGAGAAAATGACATGCAGACCATTTGTGTATTGAGATGTAAGCATGCACCATTGTGGTTCGGGTCACAAGTATTTTCCCAGTTCTGATGGCCCTTTGCCAGTTTTGCTATGCAAATTAACACACCAGTGGGCAGGTAGGTGGTAATGAGATGCCCAAAGATCCCCAAATATCCCCACAGTTTAAACAAGTTCACTGCCGTTCTTAGGTCAGGCACACATTCGGGGGGAGGGGGCATAACTACCCAACTTAGAATGTTGAAGTGTTTCCGACCTCATCAGACGACGACTCCTGCTTGCTAAATTTCTAGCAACTAGATTCTATGGCGATGGCTCAATCCGTCTGATTTTCCAATCCGGTGTGTTCTGGCTGGAGTCCCAAATACCATCCTAAAAGTTATTTAACTTGAAATTCAGAGATTTCAGAACTGATCTGTTTCTGATCCATTTCACGGGGGCGGGGGGGGGGGGGCATACGACCTCATCTTGTTCCAAATTGCACGATGAGGTCCACGGAAGAGCAGGGGGAGCCCCTCTTGCCATGCGGACCCGGCACACCGCACTGAACTGCGTGCCAGGAACTCCAGTTAGGGACGGTCGGGTCAGCGTTGCTGGCTCCTCACCAATCAGTCTCTCTATTAACGTACTGCCTGCTTTTAATATGCATGTGAAACAGATGCTACAATTTGCATTTGTGGCTTTTCGATGGGAAAAGAATCCAGTGAACATTTTTTTTTTTTTAATATATGACAGCTCCAGCTCCCCCTAAAAGCGAACAATATGTTCAATGCATCAGAGATATAGTTACTGTCTGGGGTGAACAGGGTGGTGTGCTGTGTTTTAGATACTTCTCATTTACGTATTGACAGAGTTGCTGGGTTATATATTGCGGGGCCGGGAATAAGGTGTTTTTCCAGCCTCCGCAGGTGGTAGGTGGGTGGGATGCTTCTCGTCGTGTGGTTTCTATCGAGCGACACCCGTGCACCAAAGCACTGACGTGTGTAGCAAGCAGCCAACAGTCTATCTGGGAGGACAGGCCACCGTGAGGAGTAACAGGGACGGGGTCCAATGAGTCTCATGCTTGGAAGGCACTTCGCAGGAACCACTCCCCAACAAAGAGGGCGGGACTTGAGACAGCTCTTCCAATGGTTGCGACTTGTAGCTCCAGCCCCGGCCCGAGCTGCCTGGACGTGGGTGACAACACAGCACGTGACAATGAGGCTCAGACCGGGGCTCTGCGCCTTAGCCAGGGTGCGTGCTGCTCTGGCACTCACTGTCCACATCTACGAAATGGGACTAATTCCTATTCCACGAAGGTGGTTGTAAGGATCACTACACCTCAGGGATTGAGAAGAAAGCCAAGCACACATCGATACATTTTGTGTTAGAGAATTTTTCTACTAAACAAGTATTTGTTCAATGAAGGAACGAGTGAGCTGATTTATCTAGTCCTTTCTCGTGAGCCGAGCAGGGAGAGCTGTTAGGAATAACATTTTGCAAAGAGAGAAGAAGAGTCAAGGAGTTCTTTCGGTTGCTCATTGGTTTGTTTGTTTTTTTGTTTGTTTGTTTTTGTTTTTAAGGTTAGCAATGATAAAGTTTCTCTTCTTTAATGGAGACAGAGGCCAAGGTCCCCACTGGGTACCAGGCAGGACCTCACTGCTAAAAGCAACCCATGGGGAAGGAGCTGTGATCTCTGTTTCAGGGGTTATGTGGCTGAGGAAACTGACCCTGCGAGAGGCGGAGGAACTTCCGTGAGGTGCCAGCGCTGGGCAGTTGCGGAGCCGGGATTCAAGCTCAGGTCTCTCTGGTTCCTCCTCCAGAAGTCCATCCGCTCTACTGCATGGGAGTTCAGAGAAGTGGCCTAGAAGCCCAGTCAGAGTGTAAGGAACTAAGCCCACCGCTCTGTGGCTGCAGTCAGACCAAGCGTTATCTTTTCCTGACTGAAATCCCCTTCCGATCTTATAAATAACTGCTGGATGATGACACAGCAGCTTGATGACTCCTCCAGAAGAACACGGAATTTTTCATGAATCTGACTCAGTTCTGGAAATACACCGTCTTGTTATGTTTACACGCTTGCCTCCAAGCTTGGCTTTTCAAAACAGAGGGCATTATTATAGCTTCAAAACAATGCCTCATGGTTGACTGAGAATAGATGAATGTTTACACTGTGGCACCCAGGAAATATTTATTGAAATGAATCAGGGCCCTGGCTGGGTGGCTCAGTGGATAAAGCATCCTCCCGGCACACCAAGGTCACTGGTTGGATCCCCCGGACAGGACACATAGGAGAAAAAACCAGTGAGTGCACAACTAAGTGGAACAACTAAGTGGAACATTGAGTTGATGCTTCTCTCCTTTCTCCTCTCCCTTCTCTCTCTGATCAATCAAAAATTTAAAAAAAAGAAAAAGAAAAAATAACTCACAATGGAACACGATAACCAGAACTACTTTATTTTAATGAGAAACATCTAATATCTAAAAAGATAAAAACGCAGCCATCAAAAAAAATCATGATTTTATAATTGAGAAGGCAAATAGAAAGCTTCTAAAATAAAATCCAAGGGTGATTATGTATATATTTTTGTATTTTGTAGTTCTGTTTATTTGGGGGAAGTTATATTAAGATAATTGTGTCATTGGCTTCAATTCTGGGCCAAAAGATGAACTCTGATCGTAAGTAAATTTCTAGGCTGCCCAGAGCAGGATGTAAATTTCAGGAGGTGGGGGAAAGTTAAGACTCATCCATTTGAAAGATTTCCAATCTGCACATTCACGAAATAGGGGAATGTATTAGGAATCCCAGAAACACATATTCATTGAGTATATGAAGAAATGCTGACTCCAGGTCAAGAAATAAACACAGAAATTGAAGAGTAACACTTTTACTATATATTCTGGCTTGATCTTATTTTAGAACATGATTTAAAATACAGTATAATTTAAAATAGCCATGAGTTATCCTCAGAGAATAGAAACGTATCTTGGAGCATTCTCTAAGGCTATATTTTTCTAATCCTTCACGTATTAGACCAGGGGTCGGGAACCTATGGCTCACGAGCCAGGTGTGGCTCTTTTGATGGCTGCATCTGGCTTGCAGACAAATCTTTAATAAAAAAATAATAATAATAATGTTAAAAATATAAAACATTCTCATGTATTACAACCCATTCATTTCCTACCGCTCATGTTCATGGTTTTGGGTGGCTGCAGCCAATCACAGCTGCCCTCCAGGACAACACCAAAATTTTATTGGATAATGTGTAACGTACACGGGTCATTATATGGCTCTTATGGAATTACATTTTAAAATATGTGGCATTTCTGGCTCTCTCTCAGCCAAAAAGGTTCCCGACCCCTGTATTAGACCATATGAAGTAAATTAATTACAGGTTTTTTGGAAGCGTAAAAATAAATGTATTAAACCCAGTTTTAAAGTTGATAGTATGTCAGCATTTCAGTTTGAGGTCTCTCTGGTTGCGTTTCTCTGTGAGCAAATGAAGGAGAGAATCGGCATCCACACGGCCAGCATTATTTTAAAAGAGAACATTTATTTCGACATCTGAGATTTTGCACCTGTAATTATTTTGGGGTACAAAATCGGCTACACCAGTAATTGCTCCTATAAACAGCTAATTGTAGCTGCTATTAGCCACTTGTGGGTATAATTAGCTGCTTGCCCTTAATCTTCATGAAATGCCTAATTCTCCCTGTAATTAGTCAATTGTAGATGCTGTTCCTTTCACAAGAGAGGAGAAACTGGATTAAAAAAAATTTTAGAGGAAATCTTTACATTTGAATCTTAATTTATGGAACGTGTGAAAAGATTCCACGTGTAACGTGGTCCGGAAATGGTTTCATGTCCCCGACAACCTGTATGTAAGAAACTGCAAGCCAGCCATGTGGTGGGGACCTCGTTCCAAGAAAAATCTATTATTTTCATCTGTGTATTGTTAGCTGGCATTATTTTTATTTTTAAAACTGTACTCTTCGGGGAATATAGTCAATAATATTGTCATCACTTTGCACAATGACAGATGGTTACTAGTCTTAGGGTGGTGATTACATTGTAAGGTATATAAACGTCGAATCACTATGTTGTGTACCTGAAACTAATATACTCTCATAGGCCAACTATACTTATATTAAAAAACAAAAATTAAGTCCTGGCCGGTTGGCTCAGTGGTAGAGCATTGGCCTGGAGTGCAGGAGTCCCGGGTTTGATTCCCGGCCAGGGCACACAGGAGAGGTGCCCATCTGCTTCTCCACCCCTCCCCCTCTCCTTCCTCTCTGTCTCTCTCTTTCCCTCCCGCAGCCAAGGCTCCATTGGAGCAAGGTTGACCCGGGTGCTGAGGATGGCTCTATGGCCTCTGCCTCAGGCGCCAGAATGGCTCTGGTTGCAACAGAGCGACGCCCCAGATGGGCAGAGCATCGCCCCCTGGTGGGTGTGCCGGGTGGATCCCGGCCGGGCACATGCGGGAGTCTGTCTGACTGCCTCCCCATTTCCAACTTCAGAAAAATACAAAAAAAAGAAAACTAAACAAACAAACAAAAAAAATTAAATGCATTGAAAAAAAAGAAAATTATATTCCTTCTAGCCATGTGAATAAAATGTTTAAGGTTCTTGCATAACAAACTTCTGGTATAAAAGGCCTCAGCATTTAAAATGTTTGTTTAGACAGTGAATTTATGAAGCTTAATAAAATTAAGGGCAAGATATTTGAAATTCTGAGTTTACATATAAGCCCTCTCATAGGCTAAGCATATGGCTTTGGGCCTATTCACATCACTAACCTCAGTATTCCCCTTCATAAAATTTTAGGGAACAATGACCCCTGTATTTTTCCAGGTTGTTGGAAGAATTGCACATAGGCGTGAACATCCTGAACACTTGCTAAATATTTCCCAATCTCACTGCAGTGACTAAAATTCAGTTCTTCGTGTTCATTGGAAAGCGTAACATCTTTCTTGCATAATGGTGAAATGTGCTTTTGATATTCGCACCTGAAATGAAGGCTCCCATAGAAAATATATAAAATTCTCCCTAGCCATCGCCGAAGAATTTTCAGAAGGTCCGTCTCATATTTAAAAAAGCATGAATATTTTTCATGGTAGATTTTAGTGGAGTATAATGAATTCTAAGACACTATCCTGACACGATCGTTACACATATACAGTGTGTCCATAAAGCCTTTTTGACCGGTCACAGGAAAGCAACAAAAGATGATAGAAATGTGAAATCTGCACCAAATAAAAGAAAAACTCTCCCAGTTTCATAACTATTTAGTGCAGTTCAATGTGGGCTCACGCACAGATTTTTTAGGGCCCCTTAGGTAGCTATCCCGTATAGCCTCTACAGACTCGTCACTGACTGATGGCCTACCAGAACGGGGTTTCTCCACCAAACTGCCGGTTTCCTTCAACTGCTTATCCCACCGAGTAATGTTATTCCTATGTGGTGGTGCTTCGTTATAAACGCGCTGATATTCACGTTGCACTTTGGTCACGGATTCGAATTTAGCGAACCACAGAACACACTGAACTTTCCTCTGTACCGTCCACATCTCCACTGGCATGGCCGTGGGCTGCTCCGCTGTAATACATGGTGTTACGTCATCATCTGCGCATGCGCACATGCTGCCACATCATCCTACAGAAACTGGGAGGGTTTTCCTTTTATTTGGTGCACATCTCACATTTCTATCATCTTTTGTTGCTTTCCTGTGACCGCTCAAAAGTGCACCATGAATTTACGGACACACAGTATATACATACAAATGTGACCTGTGTTATATGAGCAACGTCACAAAGGATCCTTAGCCTTCTAACCTTTGGAGTATCTTCATGGGTCAAATGCTTGTCCTGATGAAAGAGTAAGCCAGGCAGCGGAGAACTGCGCAGAACAGGACCCTGGTCTTCAGCTCGAGTGCAGCCTGTTGGTATTACCCAGCTAGCATTTCTCCATTATTTAACAACAGAAGGAAAACTCGGAAGTGTTCTGGGATCATTTGAATTTTACCTTCTACCTAGAACACTTCCAGTTTGGGCATAGATCTATCTCATTCTTTGCCTACCACTGCCTTCCCAAATTATGTATGTCCTGATTAGCCTAGGAGCAGTTATATAGTTACATGTCAGCACATGCATGTGTGTGCGTGTGGATGTGTGTCTACGCACAGGTGTGTGTGTGTATCTGCTGTCTGTGTAGACGTGTGAGTGAATAATGTTGTCATAAACCAGACAGGAGGCTTTGGGGGCTTTGCAGCAATATCTTTCGCCACTAAAGTGCTTTATTACCGCCGTCCCCTCCCTCCTGGGCAGGCAGTCAGCTGAGACCAGGCCAAATTGGCAGTCATTTTCAGAGAACCCATGATCTCGGGCAGTTCCCAACCAGCCGCCCTGTCCACCAGCCTTGCGAAGGGTCAGCAACAGTCGCAGCTCCCGAGCTGCTGTCCGCCTGGGCTGCACCAGGAGTCAGGACCGATATACATCTCTCTCTTAAAGTCACCCCGTGAAGGCGTCCTCTATCTACCCACCCCCACGCCCACCCCATAGTGTTTACAGAGTGGCAGCTGTCTTCCTAAGTCTCCGACTTCACAGCACGACCTGCCAGAATTCTCCCAAAAGCAAGGCACCCTTTGGTGACCAGGGGGTTAAATTGATAACAGAGTTGTTCTAAAAATAATAATAATAATAACTTGGGGAGATGTGTTTGACTTGTCGATACACGCACCGGAGACAATAATAGCCAAGGCTGTTGATCACGGCGGGCAATAGTCCTATGACAATGTTTCGACTGGTGAAAAAAATGGGGACAGAAATGGATAGTGACAGGACCGGGGCAGATGAGCCACAAATCCGATCCCAAGTTATAAAATACAGACTTAACCCAATAAACGCATGCTAGCTTTATTGTATTAATATTGTTAAAAATATCATAACACTTTAAGAAATGGAATTGAAGGTGGAGAGAAACACTTTTTTTTTTTTTTTTTTAGCAGTAGTTTTCACTCAACGTGGCTTCGAGGCAGATGATCTTTTTTCTTTTTCTTTTCTTTCTTTTTTTTTTTTTAAGCTAAGTGAAGAGCCCGGCTAAGACGCAGAACAAACCCAAAGGTGATCACATTTCTCTACAGAGAGGATGGAAAATGGAAGTAATAATTATGGAGGATTTTTGGTTTTTTTAAGTGAGCCAAGCATTTTATGTTTATAAGTGGGATTTATTCTTGTATTTTTTTCCCGTTGATTTTGAGAGAGATAGAGGAGGCGGGAGGGAGGGGGAAGGGAGAGAGAGAGAGAGAGAGAGAGAGAGAGAGAGAGAAGCATCAACTTGTTCCACTTAGTTGTGCATTTGTTTGTTGCTTCTCATATGTGCCCTAACTGGGGGGACCAAACCCACGAGCTTGGTGCCTGCTAGGTGGACACTATCCACTGAGCCACCTAACCAGGGCCAAGGTGGGACTTATTCCTGACATTTTGGAACTAAGGAGACCAAGAAGAGTTAAGTAAGTCATCTAAAGAGACATGGCTATTCGCTGGCATCCAAATATAAGTCTGCCTGACTTCACACTAGGGTTTTGTTTTTGTTTTTTAAATCAGACACTGCAGCAAACAGACCCTAAATATAAGAAGAGACAAAAATTTGTGGCTTGTCTTCTGGAGTACGCAGGGCTGGTCTAAGGAAGACTGTTGTGACTCATAACCACCTGAATGTTAGCCTTTCCAGATTGATTGATTTTTTTCCTCCAAAGAAACCCAAAATGAAATTTTAACATGAAATCTCACCTTTTAAACATTAGCATAACGAATGAGGCTGTGGCCCACCTCCAGCCCGGGGTGGACATTCCGAAACCCCCACTCTGTAGGCTCTCCCCAACCTTTTCCTACCAAGAAAAAACAATCAGAAACATTTTTCTTGTTTTCTTGAGATTCTTTGATGAATACCTTTTCCGCTTTGACTATTGACCCATCAAGAAATATTTTCATTCCAGATGCTCTTGGTATAATATTATAATTTAAGTGCTTTCCTCCCTAGAAATCCTCAATTGTATCACAAATATGGATTGCAGGTCAGTGAGAGGTGTATTGTCATATGGGGGGGGGGGGAACAAACACTAAGTCACTGAGAATTTTAGAAGCTCATGTCGGTAACATTGCTGGACTTTTATTTTTTTTTATTTATTGACTTTTTAGCAAGAGAGGAAGCGGGGGAGAGAGAGAAAAAGACAAGAACACAGATCTGTTTCTGTTTATGTGTCCTGACCAGGGACCAAACTGGCAGCCTTTGCAAATCTGGGCGATGCTCTAACCACCTGACTATCCCACCAGGGCAACAGCACCGCTTGACATTTAAAGTCCAAATGACCAGATAATGAAATGCCACCCTTTTCCCAGGAAAAAGGCTGTTAAATTGGAGAAGGAGACGCCAAGACCAGTGTGCACAACCGCCCAGACGTAGGCAAAGGCACCTTGCACACTGGCTCAGGTTGGCTTCTGGGAATTTGGTGGTGGCCTTTGAACACGCGTGCTAAGGTGGGCTAAATTAAGGTGACCAACTGTCCTCCTTTAGGGAGGACAGTCCTTCTTTTGTAAGTTCCATCCTCCCTCAAAAAGTGTCCTCCCGCCCTGGCCGGTCGGCTCAGTGGTAGAGCGTCGGCCTGGCGTGCGGAAGTCCCAGGTTCGATTCCCAGCCAGGGCACATAGGAGAAGCGCCCATCTGCTTCTCCACCCCTCCCCCTCTCCTTCCTCTCTGTCTCTCTCTTCCTCTCCCGCAGCCGAGGCTCCATTGGAGCAAAGATGGCCCAGGCGCTGGGGATGGCTCCTTGGCCTCTGCCCCAGGTGCTAGAGTGGCTCTGGTTGCGACAGAGCGATGCCCCAAATGGGTAGAGCATCGCCCCCTGGTGGGCAGAGCGTCGCCCCCTGGTGGGAGTGCCGGGTGGATCCCGGTCAGGCGCATGCGGGAGTCTGTCTGACTGCCTCCCCGTTTCCAGCTTCAGAAAAATACAAACAACAACAACAACAACAACAAAAAGTGTCCTCCCACATGTCCTCCTTTTTGATATTGGAAGACTCATCTGTAAAGGTCCATATTCAATTGATGCAGAGTGGATCCAATGCGTGTGATGTGACATATTTGTGTCTAAAGGAGTACCTTTTCTTACAATTATTATTAAAAATTAATAGGCATGTAAGCTTCATTACACTATAAAATATTACAAATGTTTTTATTATGCATTTATCATATAATAGTGTATTATTGTTGTAATGCAATGAATAAAATGTTTCTTTTATTTACAATATTGTTTTCTTCTATTTATTTTTGTCCTCCTTTTTATTGTAAAAAAAGTTGGTCACCTTTGCTACATGGCCCGATAGCTTTGGCCATGGCCCGATAGCTCACTTGGTTAGAGCATCATCCGGAAGCTCAGAGGTTGCCAGTTCGATCCCGGGTCAGGGCACATACAGAAACAGATCAGTGTTCCTGTCTCTCTCTCTCAAATCAATAAAATAAACATTAAAAATGAATGAATGACTAAAACACCTTTAGTATCCAGAACGCCCTGTTTCCCTAGTTTAAATACAACCAACAGGGTAGAAAAATCATTCGTATATATATATACGTTTCAGGAATTCACGTGCAATTGACCAAATACAATTCTGCAATAGTTTTCCTCTTCAGCCTTGTCAAGAGCAGAAACGGAGTTCACCCCCGGCAGGCCGGGGTACCCCTCCCCTCCCCCCTGCGGCCACCCCCGTGTCCACCCCCCTGCGTCCAGGCTGATGGGCTTTCACTGCGGACAGGTCATCAGAACCTGACTTAACAGGCAGCCGGGTGAAAAGCTCCAGCCTTTACAGGGTGTCGGGCGTCCTGAGGTTCGCGCTGCCCTCGGTCTGTGATGTGATAACGTCATCTAGAGCCCGCCCGGGCCTGTCAGTTCGGGTGTAAAGGGATTTGATTCGGTGTCAGCACCTTTGGCTCGCAAGGTCACTTTTCTGTTCTTGCTTTTCTTCTAACAAAAGGGGGGAGGGGGGCATGCGTGCGCGCACGTGTGCGCAGGCGCGCACTCAGGTGCTTTCTTGTTTCTGTTAGGGGTTTTTTGTTTTGTTTTGTTTTGTTTTTTTTAAGCCCAAAGCCTGTATTTCGGCCCTGCTGAAACATCTTCATCAGACACAGGCCTCTGAAGTCGACTTGGAAATGTGGATTGTGTAACTAAAAAAAAAAAAAAAAAAAAAAAAAAAAAATCCAGAAAAACAAACCGCAGCCCTCTGCAGCAGCGGCCCGATGGAGAGATGATGTGTGTCGGGCTGTCATATCTCAGGGAAGACATAAAACACGCGGCAACATCAATAAGCAACAAGCTCCTGACAGCTTCGAGAAGTCGCAGCTGACAAGGAGGGAGGGGGGCGGCGAGGTGAGGGCTCAGGGGGGACATTTAAAATGCCTCACAGCCTGCAGAAATGTTGGCAGGCTTCAGGGAGGCTGGGGGAAGACAAGATAAAGTCCGTCGGGTCATCACCTGGTTTCGAGGTGTCTTCCTCCTTGCTGGGCACCGCCACAAGACAGTGACAGCCCTGCCACCAACCCCCCCCCCCCATACACCCCCACCCTCTATTTTAAAATGTTTCCCAGAACCAAGCTGTCTTGAGAGTGTTGCCGGGACAACGTTTGTGCAATTAAAAAAAAAAAAAAAAAAAAAGATTTTTAAAAATGTTAAAAAGGAAAAAAAACGGGTGTGTGTGTGCACACGCAGAAATCTGGGAGTTAAAGAATTCTGCTTCTAGCTACAATGTACAGAAATCAAAAAGGATTAACAAAGGGTTTTTTTCCCCCTTCGTTTTCTTCTTCATTTAATTTCCTGTACATCAGAAGCTTTTGTTAAGAGATCAGAGATATTGCTATTTATTGAATTTTTAATATGATCTTTATTAAAAGGCAGCATGTGTATTTGGTTTTCCTTTTTTTTTTCTTCTTTTTTAAACATGCATGGATATAAAAATCAAAGGGCAGGAATGAAGCATGATTGTTTGATTTCAGTGGTTCTATAATATGCAAGAGGATCTGGTAAAATGCTCATCTATAGTATGTATTTAAATTTAAAAAAATAAGAGAGAGAGAGATAAAAGCCCTCTACTCTTTTTTACCGGTTTTGGGTCTTACAATGAAAGAATTGGTCATTATGCGTTAACCCTTCCAATATTTTAGGCAGGAGTCATTTGACAAATGTCCCCTGGTTTAGTATGTTCTATTACAAGAAGTTAAATGAGAGAAAACGGCGATAATATTGGCTCTGGCTTTTCCCTCATCGCGGCCTGCGTGTTCTTATGAACAGACTCCTGATTGATTTTCAAAGGAAGCTCCTCCCTTCATTAGAAACGGTTGAGATGCATCAGAGGGGGTTAAAAATCCGTAAACATGTGTTCTAGACTCCTGGGTTCCAGAGTCAAAGGCAGAGAGCTCCTACTCCCCGGTGAACTTTAAGACTGAGTCCTTTTTTTAGATTCTAGAAAATACTCCTCTAGACCCCACCTGCA
This sequence comes from Saccopteryx leptura, assembly GCF_036850995.1. Lineage (NCBI taxonomy): Eukaryota > Metazoa > Chordata > Mammalia > Chiroptera > Emballonuridae > Saccopteryx > Saccopteryx leptura. The sequence continues at coordinate 51,730,473 of NC_089515.1, read as the reverse complement.
TGTGCCCACTCCGCTATTTCCAAACTCAGATTTTACTCAGTTGAAGTCAATTATTATTGCCTGCTTCCACCTAAAACCAACCCTCTTCAAAAAACGTCAAGGACAGAGAGAGGCGGTCAACAGTGCCCTGGGCAGAGCCAGACAGTCCGACACCACTGTCTGAATGACTGGAGGCAATGTTCCCATGAGCACTCAGCTTCTGTTTTTTTTGTTTGTTTGTTTTTATGTCAATAAAATAAGAGTAATGAGGCCAGGGTGTGTGAGGGTGACCTGAGATCCCGTGTGTAAAATGGCCTCGCCCAGTGTACAATACTACTCATATCTGTCATCGTTTTTTTAAAAAGGGCAGAGGAACAGGAAAAGAGTCCAATAAAAAGGGAGAGGGAACTAATAGTGTAAAAACTTTGACTACAGTGAGCAACACTGTTGGACAAAAATGAAGCACCAAGCCTACCAAGGCGGACTGCTGACCCCGGGTTGGGTCAACAGTTGAAGTAAGAAGGAGAATCCAGGTCACTGTGGACGACTAATTATAATAAGAAGACAAATAATATCTGATGACCGGTACCTTTGTCTGTAGTAAGTCCTCTGACTCTTAAAATGATCAGAGGAGAAAGGAAGTATTTATTGTTAGCCCCGTTTTCCAGATTAAAAACTCCGGATACAGAGAGTTTAAGTTGCTCTACCAATGCCCCGCGACAAGAGTTCTGGATTAGTACAAATACACCTGCACTGGCCAGTGGCACAGTGGATACGAGTGTCCTCCCGGAGTGCCAAGGTCGCAGGGTCGCTAGCGCAACCAGAGGGCACCAACCAGTTAGGGCCCTGGTCAGGGAACATACGAGAAGCAACCAGTGAATGGATACACAGCTCTCTTGGATCATGGAGCTAATAGGAACCTGGAGGGAAGCCCGATGACAGAGGAAGAAGACACAGATGCCAGGTCTGAACCAAGAATCCCCGTATCTTGTCGAGTTTTCAAAGCTAACCCGACCTCGGTCCCCGTAGGGGCTGGGAGTCCTCACTCTCCGGAGTCCTCTCTCTAAGCCAGAGGCTCTTTGGGTTAGTTGACTAAAACCACAACCAAACTTTAGCCTGCAGCGTGAGAAACCAGGGAGGCACAGGGAACTGGGGCCACTCAAGTATTGGCCCTCTTTTCGGATGTCATTTTCTTACCATGATACCTACTGGATAATCTCCTAAAATATTCATATTTTAGGCTCATGGGCAAATAATCACTCTGTTTCTTGGGCCCCGTGAAAAGGCTTCTCCGAATGTTAAAAGACATGAGGGATTTATGTTGAGATAAAGGGGTGGGAGTTTGATATTTACTTGTGAAGAAGATGTCATCCTGGAAAAATTACAGTTGCCAACTCTTCTGAAAAGGAAGGGACCCCCCCGGTGAGACAGGTGATAGGTAAAGAAGCAGCTTCCCGGTATTAGCCAAGCAGTAATTCCAGACACTCAATATATTAAGAGCCTCCCATGAGTCTTCACTATCCCATAAAGTTTAGTGATACTTTTTCCAAGTCCTAAATGTTGATTCTAGCATTTTTGACACTATTGTCTCTTGATTTTGATCAATGTATCATGGCACAGAATTTGAACATGAATTTCAGTGTCGAACAGCTTACACACCATTTCGTGACTGAGTAAGGAACTAAAATCTAAGTAAACTTGAGACAAACAAATACGAAAGTACAATCATTAGATCTTTTCATCAAGAAAGTGACGTGTGAGGAACGTGATGCACGATCCTATCTTCTTTAACTGTTGATCTTGCTCTAAACATCACAGAACCACAAGGAGTCCACGAGAAACATCTGTTCCTTTTATATTTAGAAGGCTTTGGCATCTTACCACCATCGCCCTTTCTCCATTAAAAAGAACTAAAATCAGAAATTCACTTTTCTTCCCTGGCTGGGGTGCTTTTTCTTGGTTCAAGCATCATCCCTATATGCGAAGGTTGCAGATTTTTTTGTTTTGTTTTTTTGTATTTTTCTGAAGCTGGAAACAGGGAGAGACAGTCAGACAGACTCCCGCATGCGCCCGACTGAGATCCACCCGGCACGCCCACCAGGGGGCGACGCTCTGCCCACCAGGGGGCGATGCTCTGCCCCTCCGGGGTGTCGCTCTGCTGCGACCAGAGCCACTCTAGCGCCTGGGGCAGAGGCCAAGGAGCCATCCCCAGTGCCCAGGCCATCTTTGATCCAATGGAGCCTCGCTGCAGGAGGGGAAGAGAGAGACAGAGAGGAAGGTGGGGGGGGGGGGGGTGGAGAAGCAGATGGGCGCTTCTCCTGTGTGCCCTGGCCAGGAATCAAACCCGGGACTTCTGCACGCCAGGCCGATGCTCTACCCTGAGCCAACCGGCCAGGGCCCGAAGGTTGCAGGTTTGATCCCTGGTCAGGGCACATACAAACATCAACCAGTGAATGCATGAATAAGTAGAACAACAAAAATTGATGTTTCTCTCTCTTTCTCTCTCTCCATCCCCCTCTCTCTCTCAAATGAATAAATTAAAAAAATTTAAGAAATTCATTTTTTAAATGGGTACAGTTACCTGGTGTAACGCCAGTGGCCAAAGCCAGGCAGGTCCACCTTGGATTTGGGCAGATGGTAGAGAAACTGTGGAATCGGAAAGTGTCAGGCCATTCCCGTTCAATACAATCTCCCAAAGGCAGATGAGCAAACCGGCAGGGAAAACCGCTTCTCGGGCAAAGAAACAGAAAGAAAGATGGTGGCCACCCGCCACCCGCCATCCGCCCTGAGCGCAGGCGCCCACTCACGCACTTATCAGGCAACGTGCTTGCAGCCAGTAAAACAGCAAGCAAGCCTAAGACAGCTGTTGCGATATTTACTTGTGAAGTAAATATCGCAACACCTGGTCTTAAAAATTGTTCTACCTTCTCCCTGCTTATCTGAGAGATCCCAGGAGGCAAAAAATGGTAATTATCTAGACCCAGTATCTATCACAATGAACGACACCGTAGAAGCCCCATGACTACTTTCGAAACTTCAAGTATGGTTTATCAAATATTTGGATATCGGATTGAGCTGGACCTAAGAAAGTGTTGGAGACATAGGCCAGAGTTCAGCGGTGGTTCGAGGTGTGGACTTAAAAACAGACGTGGTTTGAAACCCATGAAACCGCCCGTCTTGGATGTAAGAGCTGGGGTTAGGAGACCTGGCTTAACTCTCTGGGAGGCCTCAGTTTACCCGTCTGCAAACAAGGAGTAATGCTAAATGCAATGGGAATGAAGCTCATGTCAAGCGCTCAGGATAAAATGAGCACCCCATGGAGAGTAATCATTAGTATAAATCACTTTTTAAATAACATTTTCAATATTGTGTTAGATACTTGAGCTTGAATGGACGCTCTTGACTTTGGATAGCTTTTTAGCACTTGCTCAAACCCAAGCTCTGGGAAGGACAGGTCTCCTTCTTAACAGGATTTCACTTGGTATTTATCTAGGAAATATCTAATTCGTTAGCTGAGTCATGGCACATGATGGCAATTAGTAGAGTCCAAGAATCTTTTATTCTAGAAAATAAGTAGAATGTTCTTTTTTTTTTTTTCCAACTGATTTTTTAAAAGATTTTATTTATTCATTTTAGAAAGAGGAGAGAGAGAAGTGAGAAGGGGAAAGGTGGAGAAGCAAATGGATGCTTCTCCTGTGTGCCCTGACCAGGAATCAAACCCGGGACTTCCACAAACTGTGCTGATGCTCTACCACTGAGCCAACTGGCCAGGGCTCAAACTGGTTTTTTTTTTTTTTTTAACATTCACAGTTATTAATTTCATTTACCCCTAAAATGTTTGAATAGTTTTAGTAATGGCTAAAACTATCTAATTCAGATTAAGATACATTCAGACTATACTCTTCTGGATACCTGATAAACAGACTTGCTATACGACAGTGGTTTTCAACCTTTTTACACTTGGGAGTGAAAATAGGAGAATTATTTCAAGGACCGCAAAGGCAGAAATCACCCTGAGCATAAACGAATACATTACCCATAGTATAAGTCACCAGGTATGTTTCTACTTTTGTTTCTTCAACAAATACATTTTTCGGTTTGCTTCCATCCCAAGAATACCACATTTTAACTTTTCTAATTTTTGAAACAAGAACAAAATGAATCTAATGATGGGATCTCTACCTCAAGGACTTTTGTGATGTGTAAATAATTCCCACAAAGTACTTCTTCCAGGGCCTGAGCCTTATCAAGCTCAGTAAAACTTGCTATTTTTAAATGTTACCATTTTATTATAATAAATCTAAGTGTCTGATTCCAGAGAGTAATAATATGTTTGATAAATTCCTCATAGAGAGTAAAACTGCCACAAACTTTGTGCTAGTTTTTAAAAGTACTTTGTTTTAAAATAGATTTAAAGCTCTTATCTAATTACAATTGCATGGTTTGCTGTTAATTACTGGTTTAAAAAAATCTTATTAAATTTTGCCCCTGAAATAAAGTAAATCTCTGATTTTTCCCCCACATACTTATAGGAAAATCAAAGGGATTGATAAATAATTAACACCTGAATTATGAACCTGTTTTTAGCATTATTTTGGAATGATTATCAGAGCTAGTGCCTGACCTGTGGTGGCGCAGTGGATAAAGCGTCGACCTGGAAATGCTGAGGTCACCGGTTCAAAACCCTGGGCTTGCCTGGTCAAGGCACATATGGGAGTTGATGCTTCCTGCTCCTCCTCCCTTCTCTCTCTATTTCTCTCCTCTCTCTCCCTCTCCTTCTCCCTCTCCTTTCTAAAATGAATAAATAAAATAAAAATAAAATAAAAAAAAAAACAAAATAAAAGATTATCAGAGCTATAATAGAGAAAAACAACTTCTAACTCTCTACAGGAATGAGGGCAATGAAAATAACCTCAAACTATTAGAATATATTAGCATATATTCATTCTAATTATTTATCAGGAGTATTATTGGAAAACAAAGCAAACCACTAAGCACTGAATTGTCAATCTCATTTTTTTTTAATACAAGATATTATGAAAAAGACTTGTACTCATCCATACAGTATGGAAAGCAAGAGAATGAGGAAGATGTTAAAATAAGGCTACTTTTTTAAGGTTTTGATTGATTTTAGGGTGAGAGAAGAAAGGAAAGAGGAAGGAGAAGAGAGAAAGAAACACTGATTTGTTGCTCCACTTACTTACGCATTCATTCATTGATTCCTGTATGTGCCCTGATGGGGAATCGAACCCGCAACCTTAGCACAGTGAGATAATGCTCTAACCAACTGAACTACCTGGCCAGGGCAAAGATGCTGTTTAACTCACCTGTCCACACAGAGAGCGTGTATGATTCTATGAGAAGTTGAGGATGCCACAGTGCCATGTTAATTCAGCTTTCTGACCATTTTACTCCTGGCTGCCTAAATTTACATGTAAATCGCTGACTGGAAAAAGCAGGTGGCAAGACAGTGTGTGTAGTGTCATCTCATTTTACTGGATAAAAAAGCTTTTGCACACAGAAAGATCTGGAAAAAAATATGTCTGAACAGCAGTCAAGGCTATCATAATAAAAGTTTTATTTTATTTTTTTCCTAAAAAAAAAAGGCCCCTACTGATTTTTCTATTTATCCGGCTAAAAGAGGCTGAGCATCGCCTTTTTGTGTTTTATCAATACATGGACTCAAATATCAAGTGGGGAAAGGAGACGCAGGAAGGTGACCACTTGAAGCCCACACATGCAAGGCAGCCTGCAATCATCGTCACGCGCACTGCTTAGGAACCTTTTGTGCTAGTCAAAGTCCACTGATCACTTCCTTTTATGTTTATCTGACAGTCAGTGCTATTTTTTTTTTTTTTTTTATGAATTTGAGGCAAGCAGACAGATTTCTCCTCTGCCTGTAGTTATTAAAAGACGCACTTATAAGCCCTGATTTGAAACTGTCTGTGTCATGAGATACTGAGCTGTTCCCCAGTGAACAAATAGAAAGCCTCTTGGGAGACACTTGATTCCTAGGACTTGAGCAGCACTGTGCGGGAATGCTCCACTTCAGCCCGTAACTTGTGCCGGCCATGAATTCTAAGCCTTGGAGAGCTAGTCCTCCCATCCTACCCCACCCTCCGCACACGTGACTGCTTATCATGACAATGACTGGAAAAGCATCTACATTTATAAACACACTCAAATGTTCTTGCCCCCCCCCCAACCCCCCCACCCCTGCCCTGTCTGCCAGTGCTTAAGAATTATTTTTATTAAAGGTCATCAATTCCTAGTCAAGTTCACTCTCTCATTGTTTTTATTGTATCACATGTAACCACTTTTAATTAAAGCACCCTGCACTAGAATAAGTCAGCAATTCATTCGCATTCAATGCATGAGTTTTGGGAAAGAATCCTATCTATACAACCTCCTTTACCCTTTTCCTTTTCTTTTCTTCTTTTTTTTTTTTTTTTTTTTTTTTTGTATTTTTCTGAAGCTGGAAACGGGGAGAGATAGTCAGACAGACTCCCGCATGCGCCCGACCGGGATCCACCCGGCACGCCCACCAGGGGGCGATGCTCTGCCCCTCTAGGGCGTCGCTCTGCCGCGACCAGAGCCACTCTAGCGCCTGGGGCAGAGGCCAAGGAGCCATCCCCAGTGCCCGGGCCATCTTTGCTCCAATGGAGCCCTGGCTGCGGGAGGGGAAGAGAGAGACAGAGAGGAAGGAGGGGGGGTGGAGAAGCAAATGGGCGCTTCTCCTGTGTGCCCTGGCCGGGAATCGAACCCGGGTCCCCCGCACGCCAGGCCGACGCTCTACCGTTGAGCCAACCGGCCAGGGCCACCTTTTTCCTTTTCAACTGAGGCAAAGATAATTCTTTGGGAAATGGCAACTCCAAAATCAAGAGTTACAAAACCACTTCAATTGTATTTTTTTTTTTTTTTTTAAATCACCCAAAGCAGCTGTATGACTTCCCTCTTCGCAAACCCATACAGTGCCACCCAGATAAGTGGGCACCTTCAGATTGCTCACGAAACGGTGACCGCTCAGCCTGTCAAAAAATAGACTCCCATTGAGGTTTCCTGAAAATTTAAATTTTTTTCTTTTTCTCCTTAGGATACTTCGGTATTAATTCTACCGCTTTGCGCATGTCCTTGTTCAATATATATATATATATATATATATATATATATATATATATATATATTTTTGCACATCGGTTCATCAATGAGTTTTTCTTTCATTTTAACTCTGTTACCTATGATTTTAAGTGTATCCCGACTGGGTTTTTCTTTTGTGAATTTGGAATATTTCACATTATCTAAATCTCTCCCTCACCCTCTCTCTCTCTCTCTCTCTCTCTCTCTCATGAGAGGAGAAATCATCTCAAGATTCCCTTTTCAATTCTTTGATGTGGCATTATTCTCTCCATGGTGAACGTCATCTTAGGCAGTAATCCCTTTTTCTCTGCAACAGAAGAATCTAGACTTTTTTTATTCAAGTCCAGTTGAGCAAAATGCAGCCAGCTGTTTGACTCCATGTCTTCAATGTCACGTTGCCTTGATGAGAGGACAGATGCCCCTCTGATGATGATACAAATATTATTGGACGGGGACCCAATGTCTAAGTTCAGAGCCACCCACAAGTAGATACTAGGACCTTGCCCAGTATTATCCTTAATGGATGAACACCAGAAAAGTGCTAGAGTCACAGCAAGATCTTTATTAAGCTGCGTCTTCATTGGCTTTTTTTTTTTTTTTTTTTTTTTTGGAGATTATTAATATGGGTCTTTGCTTAAAAAAATGTCTCCACTCCGGCCCTTCTGAAGACCCTCGCCCTGCCCTCAAGGTTGCCTCTGTTCCCTCCAAAGGAAACATCTTGGGTGTTCGTCCCCGTTTCTGATTTCACACTTCCTCCCTGCGGGTTCTGAGACCCCGGGGTAACGCCTTCCCTTTCAGGTTGGCCCCGCCCCTCGCTTGGAATCCCGCCCCCTCACAAAGACCTCCTTGTGCACCTGCGTTTGGAGTGGTGGCGGGGTTTAGGGAATGAATGTCTTCACATAGGTAGTTGGTGAGGAAACAGAATGGATAATTGGATTTTGAACAAACAGGGTCATTATTAAGGTGACCAATCGTCCTCCTATTTAGGGAGGACAGGCCTTCTTTTGTAAGTTCTATCCTCCCTTGAAAGTGTCCTCCTTTTTGATATTGAAGATTCATCTGTCAATGTCCCTATTCGATCGATGCAGAGTCGATCCACTGCGTGTGATGTGACATATTTGTATCTAAATGAGTACTTTTTTCTTACAATTATTATTAAAAATTAATAGGCATGTAAGCATATTTACAATATAAAATATTACAAGTGTTTTTATTATGCATTTATCATATTCTAGTGTGTTATTGTTGCAATGAATAAAATGTTTCTTTTATTTTTTATATTGTTTTCTTCTATTTAATTTTGTCCTCCTTTTTATTGTAAAAAAGTTGGTCACCAGCCTGACCTGTGGTGGCATAGTGGATCAAGCGTTAACCTGGAATGCTGAGGTCACTGGTTCAAAACCCTGGGCTTGCCTGGTCAAGGCACAAATGGAAGTTGACGCTTCCTGCTCCTCTCTCCCTTCTCTCTCTCTCTCTCTCTCTTCTCTAAAATGAATAAATAATATAAAAAAAAAAGTTGGTCACCTTACCAGTATCCAAACTAAAGACACCACAACATGAAATTCAAGTCAATGTTCTATACAGCGCTGAGTTCTGCAATACGTTACAAATTCTACAAAAGGGAGGGGGCGACAGTTTTTTCACCTGTGTCCAGCCTCTTTTCACCGAGAACTCAACAAGTACCTATGACATCTCCTGGAGAGAAGGCAGCAGAATGACAAGATATACAATTTTTTTTTTTTTTTTTTTTTTTTTAGTTTGAAGTGACCTTGGAGAACATTGGAAGACCCACCCAGGAGGGTGACTGAGCACTTGTCACTTGTCCAAACCTAGTCAGAGTCAGAGGCCCATTTGTCCCATACTGGGTTGGGCTTGGCTCCTGAATGCAATCGGAGTCACTGTCTGTCATCTTAACGAAAATAATAAGATTAGATTTAGCCTATGGTTCATCTTGGCATCCAAACCCTACTGGCTGTCCTTGGGTTCACACTGTCCTTCTGGTCAGTAGTGAAGTGTTCATTGAGTTCTACAGGAAGCTGAAATGTGTGTCCGAGGAAGAAATTGTTGTCAGTATCTTATGTACTGTAGCAGGCTACAAATTACCTGGGAAGTCGCTAGACAACCTATAGGCATTTTACCATATTTATGGCACCATATTTCTGTGTGTTAGGCAAATTGGTCCATAATATGGACAGTTGTCAGCTACAAGGACACCATTACCTGTACATTTTTAATTAATTAATTAATTTTAGAGAGAGAGGAAAAAGGAGAGATGGAGAGAGAGAAACATTGATCTATTGTTCCACTTATTTACACATTCATTGGTTGATTCTTGTTATGTGCCCTGACCGGGCATCGAACTCTCAACCTGGCTGTATCAGGACAATGCTCTAACCAATTGAGCTGCCCAGCCAGAGCCTCACCATTATGTTTTTGTACCTGCACATGCATATGGATGTTCTGTAAAGCAGAAGACACACAAAGATGCAAAATGCATTGTTTGCAAGTTACCTCCGAGAAAGGTATAAGTGTCAGAGGACTTCCGTTTTAACTGCATTTTCATGTGTTTATTTTTTTATTATTACTATTATTTTTATTTTTCTGAAGCTGTAAATGGGGAGGCAGTCAGACAGACTCCTGCATGTGCCCGACCGGGATCCACCCGGCATGCCCACCAGGGGGCGATGCTCTGCCCATCTTGGGGCGTCGCTCTGTTGCAACCAGAGCCATTCCAGTGCCTGAGGCAGAGGCCATGGAGCCATCCTCAGTGCCCGGACCAACTTTGCTCCAATGGAGCCTTGGCTGCGGGAGGGGAAGAGAGAGACAGAGAGGAAGGAGAGGAAGAGGGGTGGAGAAGCAGATGGGCGCTTCTCCTGTGTGCCCTGGCTGGGAATCGAACCCGGGACTCCTGCATGCCAGGTTGATGCTCTACCACTGAGCCAACCGGCCAGGGCCTCATGTGTTTATTTTTAATGAGCATTGTTCCTCTCGTAGGCAGAGAAAGGCAATTCGAAAGAGAGGTTGGGGAAAGAGTACCAGGAACAAGAAAAGAGGAGCTGACAGGTAAACGATGAACACTGGAGGAGCCCGTGTATATGGTCAGAGGTGAGGGAGAGACGGCTGTCATTGAACTTGCTGCTTGAAACCCCATTGGGTCAAGAGCTTGCTGACTGTTAAACTCTCCATTCTGTCTCCTACGGACTGCATTTTAATTCCTGATGTCTCCAGAGCAGAAAAATGTCCAAGCGGGCATCCACAGAAATGACTATTAAACACTCAGCTCTTGAAAATTACGAATAACACTCCCTGCCATCAACTGAGCCACCCCGTTGGGCGAGAGCCATCAAAGATTCCTCCCCGAGCAGCTGGGCTGCGTGACCCACGTGGTCTGCCCACAGCCCTCCGCCACCTCTTCTGCTTTGATTTAAGAGCATTAGGAAACTGTGTAATTTTTTTTTTTAGGTCCTCTTTTTATTTCCATGGTAATTTATATCGGTGGGTAAGCATTTTATTTTATCAGAGACATGGGGCTGGAGTTATTTTCTGGGGCGCTTGAGTTTTCCTTTGATGCCATCGGAATTAAAGGCAACATGACAAAGAGGGACCCGCGCTGCTTGTCACAGAGTCTGGAGTTAGAGTTACCTTCGCTGCCATCTCTTGGGACTGTTTCACGCCAGTCGTGAGGGGTAGCGCTTCTCGTGGGCAAGACAGTGTTAGTAATATTGCAGGCGTCACAACATTTGCGAATGGCATGTAATTGACTTGTCAGTCACATTAGCAATATCTGCTGTGGAAGAACACCCTACCAATGGCCGCGCATAGGTTCCTGGGTTATTTACTTCTGATTCTTCAAGTCTTAACCCTTTGAAAAATTCTGAAAATTTGAGCTCTGATGCATGATGAGTGACAATATGTGTGTGTGTGTGTGTGTGTGTGTGTGTGTGTGTGTGTGGTGTGTTATATACAAAAGTTGATGGCAAAGCTTACTGCTCGAGCTACTAATACATATATCTGCACACAAGGGTTGTTTTCGATCAGTAAGACTCCAACCATGTGAAAGCACGCTCCAAAATCTTACATGATTTTTGAGAAGAATTAGAGTCCTCTAAGGTATGAGATTATGGTACCAATCCATAAATGTTTAATGACTAACTTCTGATTAGAGATATGAAATAATCCGTGAAACTTGAACTGAACTAAGGCTTAAAAGATTTTATGATGTAAGAAGACATAAAAAATCCTATGTTAAATATATACTTTGAAGAAAATACTCTCAAGAAGGCATTAGCTAAACTGTCAAATTTGAATGTGATTTAAAATTCTACCTTCCTATTAGCGGGTTAAGATTAATTTTATCTTGCAATGGATCCTGAGGCAGGAGATATTCTCTAGCTAAAAATAAATTTTAAGGCTTCTGCTGATTGCACTGTGAAATTAATAGGGGTTAGGAATATATATGTAAATACATGAATATCCAGATCACAGGAAAACTCGGAGGTATTATTAGAAAGTCAGGTTTAAAATGGTATAGAGCATTTGTTTTACAAGAACATTGGTTATTTTAAATGAGCAAGGCATTGGCCTGACCTGTGGTGGCGCAGTGGATAAAGCGTTGACCTGGAACACTGAGGTCACTGGTTCAAAACCCTGGGCTTGCCTGGTCAAGGCATATATGAGAGTTGATGCTTCTTGCTCCTCCCCCCCTTTCTCTCTCTCTCTCTCTCTCTCTCATTCTAACTCTCTCTCCTCTCTAAAATGAATGAATAAATAAATAAATATTTTAAAAATAAATAAATAAATAAAATAAATGAGCAAGGCATTGATGTTTGAGGAAAGGAGAGAAACCTTCCACAGAGTCAAGTGTTTTTCTAATGAATGGGACTGTGAATATTTTTTACAGTGAGACATGCTGTTTTGTTACTCACATTTGTATAGTTATAGCTAATACAGAACTAATAACAAGCCATTTTATTTACATAAGAGTCTCTTGCTTTAAAATATTTATTTTCTTATTTACTAATTTTAGAGAGGAAAGAAGAGAGAGAGAGAGGAACATTGATCTGTTCCTGTTTGTGCCCTGATCGGGGATCGAACCGGCTACCTTTGCACTTCATGATGCTCTGACCAACAGAAGTATCTGGTCAGAGTAAGCCTTCTGCTTTTTATTTTACCTATATTATCTGCCCAGCTCAGAAAGAATGCTCAGATCTCTTGGCCTGAGTCCTTCAACGCACATAAATACACAAAAGGTTACTTGACGGAAACAATTCACTGATATTAACAAACACATTCTGCTCCAAGATGCCTGGGGCTTTCCTGAAGCCTCCTTGCTCTTTTGTCTACATCAATGTCACCGGTAAAATACATTTTCAAGAACTCTTTGAAGATATGTTCCACAGAAATAGAGGCTAAGATTAACTAGCTCCTGTCTAAGGGCTCTTCCATCTGGAACAACCCACTGGTCTAAAGTCTGTAGACAAGAACACCCTTGAATCATTTAATAGGCCCCTTCACGCTCCAACTAAAATGTATTGAGCACCTATTTTGTGGCAGGTTCTATGATAGGCGCCGAGGATGCTAAGGTCAGCAACGCTAGTGACATGTAATATTTATCAGGCAGATGTATAATCACAAACCTTATGTAGACCATGAAGAAGAGACTGTAATGGTTTGTTCTACTCAGGGGATCAGGAAAGTGATGTTTAAACCTTGGAAATGACATGGGAGACATTAGGACCATGTAGATATCTTTCAAACCCATTACTTATAACCACTCTTTTAAACAAACTATACATGCTGAGGCCAGTGGGGACACTGGAGTATTTGTGTGGTGCTTAGCCGAGCTTTTGACCTTGGAAACCATGGGACCAGCGCTGAGGATCACATAACTCTTGCAAGCGCCAGTGTCTGAACTTGGGCTGACCAAACCAAATCGTAAGATGACAATTCTATGTTTAAGCGGCCCCTGTTCAGACTCTAATAGCAACTACTCACACTTGAGAATAAGACACATTGCTGTAAGTTTCTCCAGGTTCAGACTTGTCTTTCTCTGTAGAAAAACGTCTAAGAGCCTGACCAGGCTGTGGCGCAGTGGATAGTGCGTCGGACTGGGATGCCGAGGACCCAGGTTCAAGACCCCGAGGTCGCCAGCTTGAGCGCGGGCTCATCTGGTTTGAGCAAAAGCTCACCAGCTTGGACTCAAGGTCACTGGCTCAAGCAAGGGGTTACTCGATCTGCTGTAGCCCCCTGGTCAAGGCACATATGAGAAAGCAATCAATGAACAACTAAGGTGTCACAACGAAAAACTAATAATTGATGCTTCTCATCTCTCTCCGTTCCTGTCTGTCTGTCCCTGTCTATCCCTCTCTCTGACTCTTTCTCTGTCTCTGAAAAAAAAAAAGAAACAGAAAAATGTCTAAGAATCCTGGTTTATTATTTTTTTTACGCAACTGTAATATACTATGCCCAAGCAGGTTGCCAAAATAAAAGTGCTAACAGAGCTCTGTTGACCTTCCCAGATACTTATTTTAAAATCGTGACAAAACACCTATGGCCAGATGGCTCAGTTGGTTAGAGCATCATCCCAAAGCACAGAGGTTGCCGGTTCAATCCCCGGTCAGGGCACATACAGGAACAGATCTATGTTCCTGTTACTCTCTCTTGCTCTCTCCCTTCCTTTTTCTAAAATCAAGAAAATAATAAAAATAAAATAAAAATTGTGACAAAACAAACAGCTTTTTCCCTTTAACCTAGATTATTTCAAATATGAACAATGTATATTGGAAAAACAGTAGTGGAGAGACAAATAATAATCTAGAAAATTTTATTTTCAAAATTTACTAATGCTGAAATGAGATTCCCTCAAAATTAAATAAGCATTTATATTTATATATATTTATATTGTAATTATATATCTATATACTAATTATATATATAAATGTATATAAATTACAAGGTTGCCAGTGTTCAATCAAACCTTTAAAATAACCTATGTTTGGCCTGACCTGTGGTGGCGCAGTGGGTAAAGTGTCGACCTGGAATGCTGAGGTCGCCGGCTCAAAACCGCAGGCTTGCCTGGTCAAGGCACATATGGGAGTTGATGCTTTCTGCTCCTCCCTCTTTCTCTCTCTCTGTCTCCTCTCTCTAAAGTCAATAAGTAAAATCTAAAATAAACCAAAAAAATTAAAAAATAAAAACAAACTAAAATAACCTATGTTTGTTGATCATTTTTCATGAATTGCAGACAGATTTTATTTTTTCCTTAGCAATTCTTTGAAGATCTGAATTAACATCCCAAATCTTCCAGTATTTTAGCTTATTTATTTAATGACCTTTTATGTCATAATCCTGAAAAAACAATTCTCAGTAAAATGAAATGTGTAAAAATGGCTCCAAGGTGGAAAACGGTCATTTCACAAAGGAACAATGCTCCCACGTTTTAGCCTGTGGTATTTTTAAATAGGTTGTGATTGATAAATCCAATAACACCTATGTCCTAAAGCTGGACCTTTTCATGTCCCTTAAAAAGGGAAATGCCCCCAAATTATGAGGCACATTTTGGGCAGATTTGATCAACAACCTGTGTTGAAATGAACGATACTACCATGGCATTAAGCAGGTACAATTTTTGTTTAGCCAGACTCACCATTGCCAAATATAGTCATCTTTTGTAAGGTTATTATAGTGGATTAATTTAATCTTTGCCATATGCACATATGAGTATGATTACTGACAGATAACAAAACTAGTTATATTCATTAAGTATTGCTGTAAATCTCTCTTCTGAAACACCTATAACAGAGTCTTCCTATAACTATAATAATGTAATTTTTTTTTTAGGACAGAGGAGGGGAGAAAGGCAGACTGCCGGATCCACCCGACACCCCCATCTGGGGCCAGTGCTCGAGTACTGAGCTATTTTTAGCACCTGAGGCTATCACACTGTAGTGAAGCTATCCTCAGCACCCGGGGCCACACTCAAACCAATTGAGACACTGGCTGAAGGAGGGGAGGGGAAGAGAGAGAGAGAAAGAGAAAGGGGAGAGGGAAGGGGGAAGAAGCAGACAGTCACTTCTCCTATGTGCCCTGACTGGGGATCAAACCTGGGACGTCCATACACCTGACCAACGCTCTATCCACTGAGCCACCAGCCAGGGCCAAATAATGTAATTCTTTGTTATTCTTTTTACACATAGGATTGCACTGTAGATGTCAGGGTGGGGTTAGGTCTTTGCAGTCCTGTGGCAGGGCGGCATAAGATTAGAAACCCAGGGATCATTGAAGGAAACTTCAGAAACTAAAAAAACTTAGAAGTGAGCTAATCTCTCATCTCCTGCAGGTGAAGAAATAAAACACTTCCAAATTCCTAAAATACATCTTAAAGCTCTCTTGTCAAAGTGTTTCTTTATATTTTCATCAATTTACTTTTTTTTTTTTAGAGCAACTGCCTGTATTTTTTTCTTCCTGGGGAATAAATCAGTGACTATTAAAACCGGCAGGTATGTGATTCTCACATTGCTGATTTTAGGCTTTAAACATTAAGCGTTAAAGTCTGCAATCTCATTGAGAGCTTCGTTCGGCTGAAACCTGTAGCATTTTTTTTTTTAAAAAAAGCATACACATCCAAATATATTTCACCAAAATAGCACTCTTCTAAGAGATTTTTCAGGGGTTCTAATCTCTGCAAGCACGTAAGCGTTTCAGATAATCAAGTCACATTTTTGTATTTGGGAAAAGCCGGCTGCACTTACTTTAAAACTCCCTTCTGCTGCTGCAGAGAGTCTTGAGACGGAGAATTAAAAGAGCAAACCTGCTTCGGAGATCTGAGGCGTGGGCAGGGGGTGCTTTCTTCTCCCACGCTGGCAGTTCTAAGATTAAAAGCCTCTGCAGGCTTCTCAGACTTATCAACCTCGTCCAGCGGCGGGGTATTCCCTGCAGAATTTTCTCCTGCAGAAATGTTCTCGGGATAGCTCTGTCTCTACTCGGGTTTTTTGTGGCCGTGGGCATTTTTGAAGCCTGGAAATAGAGCTCTCCTGATAATTTTCTCCTTTTGGAAGAAGACCAGGAAAGGATGGAGCTTAGGTAAGCACTCTCTACGTGCCTGAGATTTCTCAGCCGGTCACACCAAAGTGTTCTCACAGACTTAACCCTGGATGCTGCAATGAGGGAGTCTGTAGAGTTCTGGAATAAACAACCGTCTGTCTTTTTTTTTATTTCATTTTATTTTATTTGTGGGAGACAGCTTAGTAATGGGCAGCTCAGCTGGTTAGAGCGTTGTCCCGATATGTTAAGGTGGTGGGTTTGATCCCAGGTCAGGGCACGTACGAGAATCAACCAGTAAGTTGGGGGGCTGGGTAAAGGTAAAATGTAAAGCTATTAAGCAAAAAACAAAACAAAAAACCCACATAGACAACAATATAGAGATTACCAGAGGGAAAGGGGGTGGGGAGGGAGAAGAGGGTAGAGGGGGGGAGATGGTGGTGGAGGAAGACGTAACTTGGGGTGGTGAACGCACAATACAGTGTACAGGTGATGTGTTATACACCTGTGCACCTGAAACCTGTATCAGTTTAGTAACAAGGTCACCCCAATAAATACAAGAAAAAGTTTTTTAAAAATTAAACTAAAAATGCCTGACCTGTGGTGGCGCAGTAGATAAAGCGTTGACCTGGAATGCTGAGTTCACCGGTTCAAAACCCCGGGCTTACCAGGTCAAGGCACAAATGGGAGTTGATGCTTCTTGCTCCTCCCCCCTTGAGTCCTTTCTCTCTCTCTTCTCTAAAATGAGTAAGTAAAATCTTACAAACAAAACCAAAAACTATTTTACATATATACACAAAAGAATCAACCAATGAATGCATAAATAAGTGGAATAACAAATTGATGTTTCTCTCTCTCCCTTCCTCTCTGTAAAATCAATAAATACATTTTAAAAATTTTAAAGGAAGCAACTAGTTTTCTCTGGCCCTCCAACTGAAAGCAGACTCTCCCCAGTCAAGTCAAACGAATCATTATGAGAAGAGGTTTATGATGCTTAGGACCAGCCCGGAGGGTTAAGCTTCCCTGCTGCCAACCGGAAACCCATCCATCCAGGCTCAGCTGGTGAGCTCTTGTGTCAGGGAAAGGGGGCCGCTCTGAAATGGGACGTCACCCATGAAGACTCAGAGGTCTCCCAAGTGGCCGCCACCCTTCCTGCATTTCTCAGAAAGAAGTGAAACCACCCCCACTGTGGCCTGTTAACAGACATCAAACGGGTCTTGTTTCTGCAATATCCAACATGCAAACATGCAAAGTGACAAAACTAGAAGCAAGGATGCTGATTTGCATAGCACTGGACCCCTTCTTGGACTGGAGTGCCTCCTCCCACAAATGCACCAAATATGTCAAAAATATGAAAAAAACAACCACCACCTTTTGCTTTTCACAATGATTACAAAATCGTATACGTTTGCTGAACTATATATATTCTGATTACAAACTTCTGAATAATATTGTCGAGTGGAAATTCGCCGTGTCTTCCCGCTTACTCCCTTCTCTTGCCTCCAGTCTTCCAGACCCGCAACTAACGTCTCCTTCACACCATCCTCCTGTTCACAGAACCTGAAAGGCCTCAGAGGGTCTTGTTTGAACCGTGACTTGAAGAGCATGTGTCATATGGCCTCTGCCTTCCTCTTCAGTCCCGTTTCTGCACCTCCCCAGGAAGTCACACACTCTGTCCTCCACCGACACCCACTGACGTCCGGTTCTAGTCGGGGGAGCTCTGTCGACCTCCTAACCCTTGCGTCTGCTGGTATCTGTGTGTGGATCCCCCCCGCTGAGTGTGCCCCATCACCACCGACTCCCTCCCCAGCACAATCCCTGTCAGCCTCCAAGTCTCAGCAGAGAAAACACTACTTGTTCGGATCTCCCTGTCCCAGGGGACTTAACTGCTTCTAGATGTTTCCGTGGTGCCTTTTGTTCCTTTCCACTGTTGCACAGTGTCTCATTAGCTCCTGATACCCGTTTCTCTGTACTGTACCCCACAGTGAGAACAGGGACCACGTCTGTCTTCATTACAGAGGGAACCCCAGCACGTGAGGAGATGCTTGCCTTCGAGAAGTGGTGACTGATCACATAGACGAGACGGAGGCCCCAGCCTTCCAGAACTAAGCAGTTAGATCTCACAGCGGACTCACTGACTTACTGTCTTGCCCCAAGTTCAATCCTCTTAATAAAAAAAATAAAAATAAATTTAACCTACAGAAACTTTTCAAAGAGATGCTTATTATGCAAATTCAAGATCTTAACCAAAAGAAAAATGAACAAGCAAAAAAATCCACACAAGACCACAGTTGAACGGTTAGAGTCCTGAGTGCACAGGCCTCTCCCAAGAGTGTGCTGATCAGATCTTACGGTAACTTAGATGCATGAATCTGATCTTGCTCAGAAAGGAGACTGAAGCAGTGATCTCAGAATTATACATGATACTTATTGTTTCTGTACTATATTTCCTTTTTCAGAATGTAACTGAACTTGCATCTCTTTTACACTGTGTACACAACTATGTGAGTGATAACATGAATATAGTCTCAGAAATGTATAGCCTCTTAAAAAGTACCGTATTTCCCCATGTATAAGACACACCTTAATTTGGCGGTCTGAAATTTGGAAGAAAAATGTATTACATGAAGTTATTGAACTCAAGTTTTATTTATCATAAAATTCATACAACTCCTCATCACTGTCAAAACTCCCGTCCGTTAGCTCATCCTCCTCTGTGTCTGATAATGAATCACTGTTTTCAACAATGAGCGCAAAAATGAGCGTAAAAAAGCGGGAAATGCAAGTAAAAAAATCTACAACCACTCTGTAAGACACACGCAGTTTTTAGACCTCAATTTTTTTTAAGTGTCTTATACATGGAGAAATACGGTAACTTGTAAAAAATGAGAATCACTCTCTGCTCCTCCATATACAAAACACCTGTTCATTTGCCAATGACGTTCATACTAGCTTGATATCAGGCATTGACAGTTTTTTTAATATAAAGAAATGCTGACTTGGATGCAGATGTTGCTTGGAATCCTGGTTACCGAACCACTGGGAGTTTAACTTAATAATCTGTAAAATGGGCATTTTAAGCACAGTACCTGTGTCTCAGGGTTATTGTCAGGATTAAATAAGCTGTGAACTCGATGTGAAATGCCCTTGAATGTGCATATAAGAGGTCCTGGATAAATATTACCATTTTTTCCTTTATCTATAAAACTCCCTTTAAAAGTGTGCCTGTTGGCTGCCATCCGTCTGGCTGCTCACTGTGGACTCACGCCTGCATTTCTGTAAGGATCATTGCAAACGTTCACTGAGAGCTGCTAGGCATCAAACACGGTGCCTTAGGACAGCAGAACAACCCCGCAAGGCCACACGGATTGGAGTGCACATTTACCGAGGTGAAAACGCAAGTGCACAAAGATGAGAGCGACAGAGGCTATGAAAGGGCCCCAACCGGGCAGCTCAGGTGGTTAGAGCATCATCTGGATATGCGAAGGTTGCAGGTTCAATCCCCAGTCAGGGCACATACCGGAATCAACCAATGAATAAGTGCAACAACAAAATGGTTTCTCTCCCTCTCCCTCTCTCTCTTTCTTTGAAATCAATAAACTTAAAAAATAAAATAAAAGAAATGATGCCAGCCCCCAAATTTTAAATGAATGAGAGCACCTAAAGCTCACCACAAGGAGAGGTTGGCGAATCACTTCACCTTCCTGAGACTCTTAGTCACTATTTTGAAGGACAGGAGAAAAATGCTGAATGTAGCAGATATTAGCAAAGCGTTTTACAAAGTGAAGGACATAATCAAGAAAGAGACTATGACAAAGATGGTGAAAACAAAGTACGCGTCCCAGCACATAGCAGGTGCTTGAGAAATCTGGTGGTCCAGAGCTAATACAAAGTCTACACACGTGGACACACCATTCATTGACAGCATGGGTCCCTGCTAACTTATCGGTTCCTCAGTCACCGGTGTCAAATATGTTCAATATCACACCAGTTGAATGTTCACCTCAAACCTATGTACTCATATTGATCAATGTCACCTCATTAAATTTAATTTCTAAATAAAAAAAAAAAAGAATACCTGTACAGTGGTCCCTCGTCTATCATAGGGGTTAGGTTCCAGAACCCCTCATGACAGGCGAAAATTCGCAAAGTGGCAACCTTATATTTATTTTATTATTTATATATATTTTAAGGCTTTATAAACCCTCCCCACCCTCTTATAAACACTTCCTATGCTCTTAAACACTTTCTACACTCTTCAACCTATGTAATTCTAACAACATATAAAATTCTATATGGGTACTCATCAGTGAATATACTACAACTATATACTGCAAAATCTTGCAATATAGTGAAAAACCCACAGTACAAAGTTATACACACACACACACACACACACACACACACACAATTTAAATATCCGCAATACAGTAAAACCCTGAAAAGTGAACCACAATATGGCAAGGAATGACTGTATACCTACTTCCTTATGTGCAAAACACTTTAATGCAAATTGAAACATATTATAATTTCTTTTTTATTTCACACAGAGAATTTGATTTTTAATTCTCTTTCAAGGTTTTGGATTCAAGGAGAAAGTCTCAGCTTGAAGTGGCCATTTTTTTTTAAAGATTTTAGTTATTTATTTTAGAGAAGAGGGGAGAGAGGGAGGGGAGGAGCAGGAAGCTTCAACTCCCATATGTGCCTTGACCAGGCAAGCCCAGGGTTTTGAACCGGCGACCTCAGCATTCCAGGTCAACGCTTTATCCACTGCGCCACCACAGGTCAGGCCGAAGTGGCCATTTTTTTTTTTTATAAATAAATTTTTATTTTAATGGGGTGACATCAATAAATCAGGGTACATACATTCAAAGAAAACATTTCCAGATTATCTTGTCATTTAGTTCTGTTGCATACCCATCACCCGAAGAGAGATCGTCCTCCGCCACCCTCCATCCAGTTCTCTCTGTACCCCTCCCCCTCCCCCTCTCCCTAACTCCCTCCCTCCCCCACCCCCCCGTAACCACCACACTCCTGTCCATGCCTCTTAGTCTCGCTTTTATGTCCCACCAATGTATGGAATCCTGCAGTTCCTGTTTTTTTCTGATTCGCTTATTTCACCCCGCACAATGCTACCAAGACTCCACCATTCCACTGTAAGTGATCCGATGTCATCATTTCTCCTAGCTGAATAGTATACCATGGTGTATATGTGCCCCATCTTCTTCATCCAGTCCTCTATTTTTTTTTTTTACAGTGATTAAAAGCCTGTAAGCAAACTCTTGCGAAGTGGCCATTTTTAACTGCATCCTTATACATACATGCGAAACTTCATTTTATTTTATTTTATTACAACATAAGGATTTATTTTGGTTTAGAAAGTTAGGTTTATGAAAGTCCAGTTTTATCATTGGAAAATAGATATCATTGTTTTTATGATTTGCCAACCTTTGTTCTGTTTACGCCGCTGAGGAGCCCTGAGGAGCCGCTGCGCCACCTCACCCGCAGGTGGTGTAAAGTACCAAAGGCTACAGAATCGATATTAATATTTTAAGAGGCTTAAAGAACATTTTATTAATTTGGGTTAAGGTGTGCAGAGAAATTTTGTGAATAGTCTCTGTACTGTGTGATTGGCATAAAACCAGGATGGCCCTTGGCATTGTATTGTAAATGCAAAGGGAAGGAAAACATGGATTCCCTGACATTCCACCACACCTGTGGGGAAAGGGGTGAATGGCTAGCCAGGTGCAGGAAGAGAAAAGTCAAAAATAAACCTTTTCTTATAGCAATGAACCATTTGCGGGCATTTGTCGCCACCGAAACTACCTCCCCCATGTGAATGCATTTAGTTAATGTGTGTGACTCTGGACAAAGAGATGGCGGATAAACATTAGAAAATATAGGAATGTCTCTTAATATGTAAAGAGACATCTTTCTAGCATTGTGTTGACTTGTAAATTTTGTTTTCTCCAAAATGATGTATGGCTTGCAAATTGAACATGGTTCTATCATGTTAAAGGACATATGACGATAACCAATAGTGGTAAAAGGCACCTAACTGCAATTTTTGCTTCTGTACTTCCCACTTGCAAAACTATAAAAACTAAGTAGAACAAAGGGCTGGCGCGCTCTCCCTCAGATTTCTGTCGGAGTTGCCGCCGCTTGGCCAAGCTAGACAATAAAGCTTTGGTGTGTAATTGACGAATTTTGTTCATGTCTTCAATGTTTCGAGTCCCTCCGAATTAGGCTTAACACCGCCTTCATTTTTCCCCATCTTAGTCATTTGACTATTTCAAAATGCACGGAAAAGTTGAAGGAATAGACTACAACATCTTATCATTTCAATTTCTAATTTCAGGAAGTAAAAGAGAGTTGAGCCATGTCACGTGATCTGAAGTCAGAAATCTAAATTCCCACCATCCGGTTAAGTCAGCCACAAAAATCCATGACTTGCCTTTAGAAATTTCTCTAGTCTGTTTCCTACAATATTAATCAGGCATTGAATGGAACCAATACCGTGGACTCTTATCTAGTTCATGCGAGTTCTGAAACTCAGTCAGAGAGTTTGTGTAAAGCGTTTTGAATTTGTGGTCATTAAGAATGCAATTTATCAGGCCAGCAGCAGTGTTTTTCCAGAGTGAAGATTATTATAGATAAAGGTGGTATTTATGAAAAGCGTTTCTTGGAGAGTTGAGTAGGGTAGGTGAGGGAAAACACAACGGGAGTAAAGAACCTACTTTTAGTTGGAACAGTGTTGGTTTCTTCATCTTCCAATGGGGATGTTTATCTTGTGTGTATTTCTGTCCCTCAGTATCTTCAACAGAGAGAGAGTTAAAATAGAGAGAGAATGCACAGCAATTGTCTTCATGACTATGCAAAAGAATTTCTGTATAGGAGTTCAATGGGGGGGAATTAGCTCTGGTCATTACTTAAGAGTTTAGAAGTGATGTGTGTCAGTTTCATTCTTCAGAGGCATCTAGTTCCTACAAAGACATGGAAAAGGAAAAAAAAGCTTCTATCTTTTACCTTCCTAAGACCTTTTTTTCCCCAACAAGATTTCTACACAGAAGAACAACTTTCTGAACTCTGACTGTGTCTTCTGGTTCAGATAATGACAACTCCTTCAACTGCGTTGAAAAAGTACCGAGGAGTCGCTCCCAGTGCCAAATGATGTTACCCCATCTCGTCGCAGGGCTGATTGACACAAAAAGTAATAAATTAGAACAGAAAATGATTTTACGGGATCTGTGGGCTGACAGGCAGGCTAAGTGTAATATCCTCCATTACACTTGACATTGAATTCTGTCTGGTTCAGCTCTGAGCAAGGAAGACAGGGTTGTATGACGATTTCATGATTTTTTTTTTTTTATCTTCAACGATCTGTCTCTTCAACATGTAAAATGAATTTGCCTATGTCCAAATGCCATAAAAACTGGGAACTGAAAACTCTTTCTCGGTGGTTAAACAAAGGCAGGAATAAAATAATAAATTAAAAGCTGTCATGCCTGGATTCTCTAGGAGACAGGCTCAGAGACCTCCTCTTCTTCATCTGAGCTCGTCAGTTTATAAATTCAAAATCAATAGCCATACCTGCTGTATCACTGGGATTCATCTGGGAAATTATTTTCAAAGTGCTACCCTTGAAAACATCCCATATGACACAATGGAGCAGTCGTCTGCCTCAAACAGTGAGCACACCAAAATTAATCTTATAATTATATACAAGGTGGTTGGATGGTCACATTTATGGCACATTTTTGTTTTTGGTTTGTTTGGTTTTTTTTTTTTCATTTCAGTTATCATGGTCATTTTTTTTCTGAGCTGTGCGGAAGACAAAAAAAAAGTTTGGAAAGGGAAGTTTAAAATATTCCTAGTTTTGATTTTCAGTACTGTCTGCGCCATCGCTTAAATGAGGATGATTTTTAATTTTGATTTATTCAATGAGCTCTCTCCTAATGCGATGATTTTCTCCATGGAAGTCCTTAACCACAGTGGCCATTTGCAGCTGATGATTATTTTTTTATATAAATAATTTATAAAGCCACCATCCAGACACTTATACTTCTACACCGAAGGAGAGAGCAGAACCGCATCTTAAACTCTATTTACAAATTTATCTTGGCAGCGCCCTCTCCACTGCCAAGGGGAAGCGATGTTGCATATTTAATTTGCTCTTTTGTTACAACAGGGCTTAGGTTAGTTAATTTCAATTTTCGATTTCAAAAGCTATCAAATATGGCTCAGATGAGAAATCAATTTTTCTCAGCTGTCTCTGTTTTTGGTGATGGGCGGCCCCTCATTGGCGGGCGGCCCGTCACGTGACGTGGCAAGAGATTAGTTCACCAGACCCCGTGTTGCTCGCACCTCAATTATTGCCTGCCTGTTGTAATTTAGCCTTGTAACACCTAATTTCAAGACAGAACTCATATTTAATTCATGAAAGCTTCCACAAGAGTAATTGTGAAATAAATTGCCATAGAAGATATCCATTTGTGACTCATTTTAATTTTGTATGCTATGTATTCAACTTGTTTAACACTTCAGCACAAACATTTTTCTTTCTTTTTTTTTTAATATTGAACTTTATGCACAGAGAGCTGGGTGCTTTTGCACGATGTCCCCACATTGCATCATCTCCTCAACTGAGAAATCCTTCTTTGCACTGTATTTCCACTTTTCCTTGCACTTGCAATTTCCAAAGGTTGCTAAAATCCGCAACTCCTAATCTCCTCATTATTGAACGTAGTTGTGACGACCCGCACAGGACTTTCCCAAGGAGCAACTAAAAATCACAAATGATAGCAGATAAATGGTAGTTCAATGACAAGGATCGTTCAAAGGGCCGAGCAATAAAGAAGAGTTTCATTTCACTCATATTTTAAACAAAGGCATTCATTAGACGTCCTGACATTCACATTTCAGCGTCAGTCCCTGTTTTTAAAAATTCTTGAACCCAAACATCTAGCTCTTCCTGTGTGTACACACTATTTTGTCCTTTTTCTCCCTGTTGCTATGCCAACAAGGTGGGTGAGGCCCGCTCAACTGCCAAACTCAGCTGTCATCCCCTCACCCTAAAAGCCTTATAATTGCTTTTATTTGCATACGACAATTAGGCAGGATGGCTCACAGCGAGAAAAACCAACCTTTTTCTCCCCAAGTGAACACGACGCCAGCCTGTAATTTATAAAAGATACGCGCCATGTGGTGGGCTACTAAAATAGAGTGATGAGTCCTTTCATTGGATTGTAAGCCATTAACAAAAGAAAACATCCCCCTCTCAGGCTATAAAAATTGCCTATCTGGTGTGAACCTGCAAAATCAGGGGGCTCCCCCCCCTCCCCCTGCCCCTTCACATTCATTATCACGTTTAACTCAAAAGCAGTTCTAGTGAAAGAGTTACAATTTGGGTGTTTATGAGTGATGGTGCACAAATAAAAAATATAAAAGCACACTGGGCTGAAATTACATCCAGAGGCTTTGGAGTTTGGAGGTCATTTTATTTTTCCTTTTTCTCCTTTTTTTTTTCCTTTCTTCTTTTTTTTTTTTTTTTTTTAAAGCCCTGTTTTGTATCACATCGCATGTTGAAATGTCATATTAATATAGTCATTATTACCCTTTTTCTTTGGGGAAACCATGACAGGATTTTCCAATCAGCGCCCGGGACTGTGAAAGCTCCCATCAGGAGCTGTGTGGCTGGTTTAAATCATCCTCTGTTCCGGTTTTCAAAAGGTCTTCAAAAATTAGTGTCTGGTGTAAAAGGTCACAACATGGTTGGAAATCATTTTAGTGATTTACTGTCATCATTTTTTTTTTTCCTGGAGACTTTCATTCCAATTATGAAGATATTTTCATTTTGCTCACACGTGCTGCGTGGAACTGAAGGTAAAATTTGGAACAGATTTCTTCATAAGCAGTATTTAAGGAATCAAGGTATTTTCAGCCTCGGATTGTAGTTCAAGCCATTGGAGACCTAGATTTGATAGAATGAGCATCACACTTGAACTTCCTTTTCTCTAAATTGTCCCAGCCTTAAAATTATTATTCAAAATATACTGATGATGTGTTATAGAATTGTACACAGGAAATTGATATAATTTTATTCACCAGTATCAACCCAATACATTCAATAAGGGAAAAGGATATATATATATACTACTCATAACACTAAAACTGTGACCTACTTCTTTCTCTAAGATTCTTTTAAAAGGCCGTTGGCACCCCATTTTTAGTCACCACTTACTGAATACATATTGATCAGATAGGCAATTTGAGCTCAGGACCTTCAAATGGGTGACACTAATCACAAATCACACGGCCACACGTCTGCCCGTCTCTGCGTTTCAGAGGGGACTGTGATTACAATAACATCTGCAGATGGTTTCTGTAGATCAACTTCTGTAACTGAGTTTTACTCAAACATCCACAAGTGAATTACCACGAAGAATCTGCTAAAGCAACAATTAAAATAGTCAAGAGAAACATTCACTTTGGAAGGCAATGATAAAATGAACACCAAAGCGTTGATTATATGGTCGAAAGTTTCACATTCCTTTAAAGAATTATAAAAGCCAGTCCATGAATACAAGAGACACAACCAATTCACACAAAGGCGGTGAAAGACACGAACGATTCACAAAAAGAAAAAAAAAAAAGTAAAATTTCAACAAGTATCCAAAAAATTTTGTCTCGTTAATCAGGAAAGAAACTCAAGTTGTAGAAAACACGCACTCCAAGTTTCACATGTTAGAATGTAAAGATTCAAACCATGATAACGTCATTTTGGCAAAGACAATGATCTTTAATACACAACCCCTCTTCCAAAGGACAACTTGGCAGTATGCAGTGAGCTCTTAAATGACCGTGTCGTTTGACCCCGAGAATTCCACTTCTGAAATTCATTCCAATGAAATAACCAGAGAAGAATGAGCAAACATATTTATAAGGGTGTTTTTGCATGCTATGGGGCTATTTTCTTAAGACCAAAAGTTTGAAACAAGCTCAGTGTGCAATGTGCAGAATATCACACAACCAGAGAAAAGTTGCCATCAATGTTTCCCAAGAATATCTATCCATTCATCTATCTCTACTTGCATGCATATATATATATAATTCCATTCATATATGTTTATATGTAATATATACACAAACATACACATATACACATATACAACGAGTCTGAAAGTGTCTAATAGTGTCTACTACACCTATTAGAGATGGTATTGCAGTAATATGCATAGACTGAAGACAGGTCTATAAATTTCTATGATGTATTAATTTATAACAAGCACAATTTTCAAGGAAAAGATATACTCATGAGTAGATTTTGAACAAGCAGTGGTTTATTTTTTAGGACAATACATATTGAAACTTTCCTAACACCTCTGTTTCATTCTTCCAGGGTTGTTTTTTTTCCTCCTAGAACCACTATTTAATTTCTTGCCCTCTTCCCAAACCCCACCTCTGATCTGCTGCCCCATCCATACCTGTGTGATTAACCTCCATTACCCAAACTCTCACTCTAGTAGGACTTACCAACGGTTGCTCCAAAAAGGTTAAAATAACACTAGAATGATCTGGCATCTAATTTGGTACATTTCTGCCAGAGACATTCTTAATAGGAATTGAGGAATAAGGAAAAAGAAGAAATCACCGTTTCCTAGGGGAGGGGAGGTCTTCCCATATGAAAAGAAAGCAGGCATGCGCAATGAACAGTGACCTCTGTGTACACTGGGCTCTAACTCTTCTACTGATACACGTGCTACTGACTCTTGGGTTTCCAGCATGGTTGTAGTAAGTGCTCAGTACACTGGTGTCAGATAAATGGAACGAAGCTGAAAGCACTGAATTCAAGCAAGAATCTCCCCAGCAGAGATTATTCCATTCCTATTGGCCTACGGCAGAGGTGTGGGTAACCTTTAAGAACCAAACTCCAAAGGTGAGAATTCAATGGTGTTTCTGGCTAAGTCAGAATACCCACAACTCAATCTTTTATACAGAAATCCCCAGATGTTTGAAAAAAAAAAAAGATTTATCTCACAAATTATTTAGTTGCGTTTTGTCAGATTGACTTAAATTATTTTTGTATTCTCTATTTCATGTGCTCTGAAAACTGCAAGATTTTAGGACCCCAAAATAACAGAATCCAAAGGAAACTAAAAGTCAGGAATTTGCTCCTATTGGGAACCTGGGATTTAAAACTTCAGCACTAATTAATGTTTGCAAAACACACTCGGCATTTTCTTAAACCCACATATTACACACACATAAAATTCCTTACAATCAAAGGAGGCCCAATATCATGATTGACTAAAAAAAAAAAAAAAAATGTATGTGGCTTTTAATATTTTTTTTCCCCAATAGAAAAGATGCATTTCTGGGTCCCCTTAATTTTGTAGGACCCTGACATTTATTAAAGGAAAACATAAAACATAAGAAAACTAGGTAAGAGAAAAAATAGGTAAAATAACATTTACTAAGATTATCCCTAACACACTTGAGCAAATCAATAGATTTATGCCACTCGAGGCTCTCTGCCGCCATTAAAAAAAAAATCATTACAACATAATGCATCTTTAGGAATGGTGCTGTGCCGGGGCTTTATTATGCAAACTCAGAGGCAAAGGACATACTTTTCTTAAAATAGAAGAAATCTGATCAATGAATCTTGGATGCATTTAGAGAAGGGAGTTCTTTCTTTGCATTCCTTAGAAATGCTTCCCTATACTTCTTTGTTTTTATAAAAAGAGTTCTCAGAATCATAAGCATTGTTTTTGAGAAGGTATGTGCACATTGTGTCATTTTCTCCTGATGCACCATAGTATTGTAATTGAGCTGAAAAGTCCAAATAGAGAGCCTATGACAAAGGCGCTGGATGGGGCGAGCCGAAATTTGTCTATTGTCTGCTTCTTCTAAGCTCCCTTTCATTAGTGGCCCGGGGAACTGGAAGGCCAGAACAGTGACTCAGTGAATTTCTCCTGCCATTGGAAATAACAAAAGTTGATCACTTTCCCTTCCACTGAGTGGTAGCCAGTTATTAGGTTTCTTATTTCTAGAAAAGATGGGACAGAATTTACCCCAGTACGGTGAGGGCACTATTACAAGGAGCCGTAATGCATTATTCTTTTTTATTATTCCTGTAGTTCGAATCAGATCATATCAAAAGGGAAATAGGTTACACTTTTCTTTCGCAGGGGGAAAAAAAAAAAAAAAAAAAAAAAAAGACTTCCGTTCCGTTCATTGTCTGATGAGATTTCCACCGTGTTATTTGTTGGGGAGAATGTCCTATTTAAACCACGATTTCTTTTCTCCCCACATCTGCAGTAAAAGGGAATCTATGGGTAAGAGTTCTGAGTCTTCAACGCCAACTTGGTGTGGAGTAAATATTCGTGAGACATCAATAATAAATTTGGAAGTGGGCAAGCCAAGTCTTCCTCTGCCTCTTTTTGTATCCCGGGGCCCCCCAGTCTGTGAACCACAGAGTCTTGACTCTGTCACGTTTAAGGAACAAAGTGTCCCTGGCACTATCTCTCTCCAGCCCCCCTTCCTTCCCCAATTCAAACCTCCCTCTGAGAACTCCCGAAATGAAGCTGTCACTCAGGGCTGCTTGGGGACCTGTCACCACAACATTGAGCCTTTTTATTGTGATGGGTCAGGCCGCAGACCCTTGAAAGAGAAGTCCGTGCACCGTGGTTTCTCCTTCCGCAGGACTTGGAATTCTAATGAAATTCCAAATCACTCAATCAAAGCAAGGGCGCGGGGAAGTAGTCCTACGTGAATCTGAGTGAAATTTGTATTTTATCCTCCCCCCCCCCCCGCGCCCCCCAGACATTATTCCAATCATTCAGGGGCTCGCAGAGCCTTGGTCTGCGGTTCCGGCATAAGAGGAATGAGCTGTCCTTTGTCCCGCGGCTGTACTGAGATGAGGTAGCCGTTCTCTAAAGGGAAAGGCCATGGCTCGAATTTCCTTGTGTAAATACCCATCCACCTATTGTAGTTGGCACATCCTGGGCCCCACATACGTGTCTGAAGGAGGCTGGGCCAATGGAGAAGAGAGAAATTTACATTAGCGTCACTTCAAAAAATTTCTCGCGTGGCCCTGCACCTGTGTTTCAGACACCAGATGCCAAGCTTTCGCGATAAAAAGGAAGAAAATAGTTTGGGATCGGAAAGTGGGCAAGTCTCAGCTCTGGTCCCCCGGACACAAGTCACAGATATTATTTTCATTATGTTCTTTCAATGGGAGTCGTTTGTTTTTTGTTGGTTTTTTTTTTTTTTTTAAAGATACTAGGTTGAGTGGCAACTGCTCTCTTCCCTAGAAAATGACTGGTGGCACTTCTTCCCGGAAGGCACTGATGTGAATGCCCACTCAACTCTAGTTCTTAGTAAATGTGCGTAGGATGCGCTAGAATTATATGTGAATTCACATGAAAAAGCAACTCATTTCAAAATTTACCAATGAGTTTTTTACTCCTTCTCAGTATATTTATGTAGAGCAGTGATTTTCAACCTTTTTCATTGACACTTACACTAATTACTCAAATTCTATGGCACACCAAAAATATGATTTTTTTGTCAGATCAGCAAAAAAATAGGTAAAATTTTGATGCATTCGCAGTGTGTGGCTATTGCCATTTTTTAGTTTGACAATCTAAGGGAAAAGAAGTCAGTGCCTCTGACTAAACAGTCATGTATTGCATATTTTAAACATTCTTGCAGCAGACTGCTTGAAAATCACTGATGTAGAGCATGTATTGTGTTCCTAAGCCTTTAAATAAAATAGGAAAAAAGATGGTAGAGAGATAGAGAGATAGATGGTAGATAGATACTTTTATACCTTTAGATGCAAACAAAACAAAGTTGGCTTTATTGTTCTGTTAACAATCTGACCTCCAGTTAACCTTCATTTGATTATTTAACCTTCAGGAAGAGCTAAGAAGTAATCTTTAATATAAATTACCATGTTCCTCCAGCCCTGACAGCTTCGCAATCTGATTGGCATTAGTTAAAACCTAAGGGCCACCGATCCATACTGCCTGTTTCCACTACGACATGTCACCCTTAATATGTCAGCTGCCTGGACTTGAACTGTCCAAAGAACATCTGGTATAACTCCAGGTGTTCCAGCGTACAGACGTTAGTTGTAAATTTTTCCCCCAGTTGATACAGAGAGTGCAATAGACTACTGCATATAAAACAATCCTGCTACATCAAATCTGGCTGTTTGGGGTGTGTATTAAGAGAAATCACTGAAAAAAAAACAACCCACCGATATTAATATAAATATTAGGAAGAACTCCAAAGCAAAGGCGTTCTCAATTATAAATCCCTGTTTTGGATCAGATGAATTTAGGCACTTGTCTTCAGTTTTACTCTGGGCTTCTTGGAGTTCATTACTTCTTTTTTCTGTTCTTTGTATTCCTAGGAATGTATATGCCCTGCCCCCTTTTATCCCCATAATCTAGAAAAGTTTGTCATTGATTTTTGTTATTTAACTTGTTGCGGCTCAAAAAGAGACTCAGAATATGCCCGTTTCTCAATCTCCTCTAAAACCCAACCTTCCTTATTAGATGGAGAAATGATGAACTACGTCCCTTCATTTTCGGAAGAAATGTCTGAGTTTATAAAGCGGAATACTGTAATCAGCCGTAACTAAGAATGGCTCGTGAGCTGTCAGTCACAGCCTGTCTGATTCTTCCTTGGGGGGTGTTACCCTTCTTCACTGTGGAGGCAAATTAAAGTGTCTAGTTCTTTTTTTTCCCCCTCAGAAATGTACATAACTTTTATTACATTCAGTGTACTCTGAGGTTGTCTATTTCAACTTCATTTTTATTAAGCTACAATTGACATATAATATTGCATTAGTTTCAAGTGGACAACAGAATCATTTCATATTTGTATATATTTCTAAATACTCACTACAATGAATCTAGTGACCACCCACCACCATACAGAGTGATTTTTTTCTTCTTATGTTGAGAACTTTTAAGATTTACTCTCTTAACAACTTTCAACTATACAATACAATATGAGTAACTACCATGACTTATTTATCTTACAACTACAAGTTTGTATTTCTTGTGCCCTTCTGCCTGTTTCACCTGCCTCTCCCCTCATACACATCTCTGGCTACCAGCAGTCTGTTTAATTCTTATTTCTTACAGCAGAGATAGACAAAGGATGAAAAATTATACTCTGACACCAGCTTCAAATAAAGTGCCTTGAAACACTGACTGATCACTTGTGTGTTTACACAAGAGTGCAGCCACTACTCAACTTTGACTACTTGTTGAGTATCTCTTTTCCTCCTAGGAATCCAGTTCTGAAGTTTCAAAACGCTTCAAAAGCAGAGAAACATTGCTATTTACAGAGGCAAAACTATAGCAGCTCATAAAACAAAATCCATACCTATTCACCGGGCCAGATATACAATATAGTTGTGTTTGGCCTGGGTAATTCTTCAAATTAATATTTTCATGGTCAGTGTTTATACTACTGAAATACAGACTACCATGAAAACAGCCTTTAATAGAAAAAATCTTGAATTTTTTAAAAACTGCTTGATGCTGGGCATGTATGTTGGACCATAAAATTAAAATTACTTGTCTTCTCACCTGACCTGTGGTGGTGCAGTGAGTAAAGGCTCGACCTGGAAGGCTGAGGTTGCCAGTTCTAAACCCTGGGCTCGCCCTGGCCGGTTGGCTCAGTGGTAGAGCATCAGCCTGGCGTACAGGAGTCCCGGGTTCGATTCTCGGCCAGAGCACACAGGAGAAGCACCCATCTGCTTCTCCATCCCTCCCCCTCTCCTTCCTCTCTGTCTCTCTCTTCCCCTCCCGCAGCCAAGACTCCACTGGAGCAAAGTTGGCCCGGGCGCTGGGGATGGCTCCGTGGCCTCTGCCTCAGGCGCTAGAATGGCTCTGATTGCGGCAGAGCGACGCCCCAAGATGGGCAGAGCATCGCCCCCTGGTGGGCGTGCTGGGTGGATCCTGGTTGGGCACATGCAGGAGTCTGTCTGACTGCCTCCCCGTTTCCAACTTCAGAAAAATACAAAAAAATTTTTTTAAAATAAATAAATAAATAAACCCTAGGCTTGCCTGGTCAAGGCACATATGAGAAGCAACTACAAAAATATTTGTATTCTCTTCCGTAACAGTTGTTCTTGTTATACCAATGTTGTTGAGCTACTTGCTCAGCTTTTGAACCAGTGAAATCTGGACCTATGTCTGAATGTCATTGGTACTCAAGGCCGAAGGCATCTTCTTCCACAGAGGCAAGCCCTGGGTTTGGAAAAACGCTTCTTGCAAGAATCCATTGCTCACCTGTGCACCAGGGCACAGCTGGTGGATGGGGAGAGAACCAGCCATCGTTAGAGTAGTTCTGTCTCCCTCCATCTCTCTTTAGTAAGATGGTCACAATTCTTGTGAGTTTGGATTTTGTTGCAACTGAAGACCAGTATTTCAGACAAGCATGCAGTGAACTCCAACCCCGAATTACACAGCCTCCCCCTTGACAGGAAGGCCTGCTGGGGACGGCCCATGCATACGCTGTAAGAACCCAGACTGGTGGTAGGACGCTCCCGTTTTGCTCAATATCTCCCAAAATACACAAACACATCCCTCTCCCGCCCGGCGCGCCCCTGTGAGAAGGCGCGGGAAACTGTCTTGAAGCTGAAGGCGGAAGATACCGTGGAAGTACCAGTCACTGTCTTAACTTCCTCCAAACAGAAAATTTTGAGTCTAAATCAACGCTACTTTCTTCGAAGTAAACACTACACATAAGAGCCAAAGTGGTAATGGTTAAAATGCACGTGCCGTCGCTTTGAAAACTGGTGAGATACCCTTAAAGGTAGGAGACACTGTTGACGCGCATGTAAGAGATTGCTTTCTTCCAGGTGAATACTCTCTGTCTGTTCAGGTCTTGGTTGTACCTCTCACTGACAAAGGAATCTCCCTGCATCAGCTTATTCTTGATTGTTATCAATGGGGAGAAATTATTAAATTCCCATGAGACATTAAATCAGGGGTCCCCAAACTACGGCCCGTGGGCCGCATGCGGCCCCCTGAGGCCATTTATCCGGCCCCCGCCGCACTTCCGGAAGGGGCACCTCTTTCATTGGTGGTCAGTGAGAGGAGCATAGTTCCCATTGAAATACTGGTCAGTTTGTTGATTTAAATTTACTTGTTCTTTATTTTAAATATTGTATTTGTTCCCGTTTTGTTTTTTTACTTTAAAATAAGATATGTGCGATGTGCATAGGAATTTGTTCATACTTTTTTTTATAGTCCGGCCCTCCAACGGTCTGAGGGACAGTGAACTGGCCCCCTGTGTAAAAAGTTTGGGGACCCCTGCATTAAATAGTATACTGGCCAAGCGTGCTATAAGCAACTAGAACTCTGCTACCAGCCTCCCCTTTCCCTCCACACGTGTGTGTGTGTGTGTGTGTGTGTGTGTGTGTATGTGTGTCTGTCTGTCTGAGTTCCTTACTCTCTGGCTATATCGTGTGCAAAGTGGCTGTTCCCGACAGCTTACAGTGTGCCAAGACAGCGCTGAATGGGTTAACTGGCATTTCAAAGAAGTGATTGTCAAGTGTAACCTGCAGGGCTAGCACCAGAATTGGAAGGTGAGATGGAGGTCTCCCACCCACTGGAGACTCTTCCATCCCCAAGAGCAGGCTGCGGACAAGGCAGCGCTACCGCTGTTCCCGGATCTTCCCTCGTCGTGGTCGCTGTAAACCCCGACGCTCTCTTCTGACTGGAGTAGATCAAGCCAGTGGTTAGGGGACAGCAGCCTGCGCTCTGTCCTGCCTCTAGAATGACTCTGAGGTGTGACTGTAAGAGTCAACATGCGGTAAATCAGTCTGTGTGTGGGCTGGTTGTTTTTCTTTCTTCTTAAATCATGTATAATGTATCTACACAGGATTTGTTTGGGAAAAGAACTACAAAATGACTGGAGTCACAAAGAGACCGATGGATTTGAAGACCTTTCCGTGGCTTTTGATGTGGGATCTCCAATGTGTATGTGGGTCTTTAAACGGGTAATTGGGAAACCTACGTAAATGCCACTTACCTCTGGGCATGACTACCACAGAACAGATACAACCGCCATGGAGAGTGGCGGCCAGTGGCACCCAATATAACTTCTTGGTTTAATATTGGAATGTTTCATTTTACATGAGTGAAAGAAAAACAAGGAGAGGCCCTGGCCGGTTGGCTCAGTGGTAGAGCATCGGCCTGGCGTGCAGGAGTCCCGGGTTCGATTCCCAGCCAGGGCACACAGGAGAAGCACCAATCTGCTTCTCCACCCCTCCCCCTCTCCTTCCTCTCTGTCTCTCTCTTCCCCTCCCACAGCCAAGGCTCCATTGGAGCAAGGTTGGCCCGGGCGCTGAGGATGGCTCCATGGCCTCTGCCTCAGGTGCTAGAATGGCTCTGGATGCAACAGAGCGATGCCCCACATGGGCAGAGCATCGCCCCCTGGTGGGCATGCCGGGTGGATCCCGGTCGGGCGCATGTGGGAGTCTGTCTGACTGCCTCCCCATTTCCAACTTTGGAAAAATACAAAAAAAAAAAAAAATCCAAGGAGAGAAACCCTAGGCCCTGGCCCACTGGCTCAGTGGTAGAGTGTCGGCCCAGCGTGTGGATGTCACGGGTTCTATTACTAGTCAGGGCACACAGGAGAAGTGCCCATCTGCTTCTCTACCCCTCCTCCTCTCACTTTTCTCTCTCTCTCTTTCTCTCTGCCCCTCCTGCAGCCATGGCCCAATTGGAGGGAGTTGGACCCAGGCACTGAAGATGGCTCCATGGCCTGCACTTCCAGCACTAAGAAGAGCTCAGCTGCTGAGCAATGGAGCAACGCCCCAGATGGGCAGAGCATCGCCCCCTAGTGGCTTTCCAGTGAATGCAGGACTCTGTCTCTGTTCCCCTCCTCCTCTCACTAAAAAAACAAACAAACAAACAAAAAAAAAAAACTTACCCTAAAGGGGGATTTCTAAACAGTGTGGGCGGGACAGCAGCAAATCCTGTTCTATCTCCTATGGGGATCAAAGGTACCTGTCCAAGCTCACGCACTCAACACAAATATACCCACACACCCTTGACTGTGAACTTGGTGAAGGACCATGTCTTCTTCACCTTTCTCTCCTTCGTAGTTCTCCGCACAGGGCTATCCACATAATAGGTGCTCAATAAATGTGGTCTAATTCAATGGCTCTGTGAGAGGGAGCAGATTAGAAAAGGATCATTTACTTACAATAAAATATGCAGGATTGTAAGTAACTTTGGCCACATTGGAATAGGCCAACATTCAGGCTGCCTTGACTGTTAAAAAATAATAATAACTACAGTAATTCCAACTCTGGAGGAATCAAATGAAGTATATAGTAAAAATATATTCTGATCATAGTGTTCTGTTGGGGTTCTAGTCTTCCCAGAGCAGGTGGAAAAGGTCATTATAAAGATACATAAACCTCTCTAAAATCCTCATGATGGGTTTTTGCTAGAAAAGAAAGAGGTGAGATCAATCTACGCCCCCCCCCCCACGCCTTCCCCCTCACGCAGACTCACCCTGTTCCATTACTCCACCTGCCTTGGCCCACAACCTAGCCCAGAGATTCTTGGCTGGAGGAGATTCTTCATCATCCTAAGCATTGTTTTGAGTTGGAGAGCCAGAGTCTTGGCATAAAATAAAGATCACCAAGTGGCCTGGCAGCCGGCGCTTTGGAGCCCAGACAGCGCCACACAGACACGTGCGCACACACACAGGCGCCAGCCCACCGGGCACCGTGGAGTTGGCCACTGCCGCCCAGCAGCCTGCGACAGCGCAGGAATCCACAACCCTACCTCCCGCCTTCCTTCAAACAAAGTAGGAGCCATCGCAAGGGGACCGGTGCCTCTTCCGGTGCAAACAGAAGGGTGAACAGAACTGTGTTCATGTGGCTACGCCGCAGATAGCTCCTTCCTTTTTACCTCTCCTCCTTGCTTGTTTACATTAAAAAATCCCAATTAATACTCAATTAGGGTAATTAGCACCAATTGACTGTGACTTCCATCATTTGGGATACTTTCATCTATTTCCCATCCATAGCTAAGAATATGACAACAGTCAACAGTTCCGTTATTTTGGGGATTGCCCACGTCCCTTCATGGAAATTCATTTAAGAGGACGGCGGCCTGAGGTTACCTCCCCCTTTCCCTTCACAGGCCTGCGTCTACGCGGTTGCCAGTGGGATTCGCACTCCGCATTCTAGAACACGTGGACCGCTGCTCCCCTTTGGCCTTCGCCATCGTCGCAGCCCAAGCCTAATGCAGTATAATTGAAACAATTTTATTGTCTGGAGCTATTCGTTCTAATGTTTCAATGACAGAAAATACTGGTCAATTTGACAAGTTAATACGACTTCAGTAGTCATCTGAACTCCTTTAAGCCACTGGGTGCTGAAATTGCCAGTCACCTCTCTTCACCTGCAGACGGA
Organism: Saccopteryx leptura; assembly: GCF_036850995.1. Classification (NCBI taxonomy): domain Eukaryota; kingdom Metazoa; phylum Chordata; class Mammalia; order Chiroptera; family Emballonuridae; genus Saccopteryx; species Saccopteryx leptura. The sequence continues at coordinate 51,692,855 of NC_089515.1, read as the reverse complement.
ATTCAACCCGTCTGTGAGGCTGGCTGGGGGTGGAGAGGGAGACAGAGGGAGTTTCTCCCTAAAAAGCAGCTCTGTCAGGAGCCATTGCAAGATTTGATCAGTGACAAGACACCGTCTTTTTTTTTTTTTTTTTCCACAATGGTGGGACCCCTCGCAAAGGCAACACCTGGCATGCCTGTTCACCCCCTTTCTAAAAAGAGGCCCCTCAAGTTTGTGTCTGGACTCATAAGCTAAAGCCTTGCCCAGTGTTAGCTCTCTCTTTCCAAATATATAAAACAGTCCTTAAAAATACCAAGTCGGCGGCTAAGGGATCAAATAAGGGGAATCGTTATTCACGATGGCATTTCAAGATCATTCTGGAAATCTCCCACACCCGTGTTTCCCACTGACAATGGTGGTTCAGAAGTCCCTGTTGCCCAAACTAGTCTCATACGGCAAGATTTCAGCAGTAACTGCTTTGCAGGTAAACTGTTTTAAAAATTTTGTAATTATCTTTTTTCTGAGCCATCCCTAAGAGATTTAGAATAGAATGTTTTAAGTAAGTTTACCTATAACAACAACAACAACAACAAAAAAAAAACCCCTGCTTTTTAAACTAAAAAGCTTCTGGGTGTATTATATCTAAATAGAGTTGGAAATGTATTGTGGAACCTGGTCTATTTTTTTTTCCCAAGAAAACCCTTGATTTTAACGACATCGGTGAGATCCTGACCAGTGTTATGTTGACTTTTTATAACGACAGAAGCTTTTTGTATAATTGGGGGTATGACTTATTTTTGAAGAATAAGTATTAAAATATCCCCATTCTTTCTTGGGGGAACTGAATTTGACCTTGTTTCCGTGGGCAGCTGATACCTGGTCCTACAGGTTCACCCTGTGGCTTTCTTCTGGACGGCGTGAGCACAAAAGTATTTGTGTTCTTCCATTTTCCACATTTTACGGGCCCACCCTGCTTTGTGGGCCTTGGCTTAGCGCTTTTATTTTTTGTTTCTTTGTTTTTGTTTTTATTCAGTGAGAGGAGGAGAAGCAGAGACAGACCCCCCACATGTGCCAGGACCAGGATCCACCTGGCAAGCCCACCAGGGGGTGATGTTCTGCTGTTCTGGAGTGTTGCTCCATTGCTCAGCAACAGAGCTCCTGTTAGCACCTGGAGGCAGAGGCCATGGAGCCATTCTAAGTTAGTGTTTTGTTTTTTAATCTTGTTACTTTGTTTGTGAAAAATCCACATTTATCTGCACGGGGTAAAAATCTGACTTCACAGCATCGACACAGGTCCTTTGGCCCCATTAGGACAAAAGCATGAAGCTGCGTCATGACAAGCACGATATTCAACTTGAAAAGTCAAAAAGAGTTCTTAGAAACTTTTCTGAGAGACAAAATCCAATTTATATTTGCACAAGAAAATAAGTAGAATAGGTTCGTCATCGCCCACCCCCAGCCCAGTGGCTGCAATGGAGTCTGTGGATGGGTGTTTTAGAACATATAGTTTAAGATTTTTTAGTGCAAAGCAGTTTCATGAGTCACTTATCACTCAGAGCAAGACGGTGTGAGGGCCTGGTTGGAGGCTAATGTTTTTCCTCTTTCACATTTTTTTTTTTTCAATGTGCAGACCTTCAACGCGGGACATATGTGCCGAAAAGGCCTCCTCCGAACAGAAGGTGGCCTGTTTATTCAAAGGATGGCCGCCCTGAACTCAAATGATCTATCTATTTGTGTATAAAATCCTGCGACTGGGAAAGGCCTAAAGGCCTCATGAACTATAAAAGGGAAAAGTCAGGATGAGGAGGAGGAGGGGGAAAAAAAATCAAAGTGCTCCGTCGAGATACATCAGAGAGATTACACAGAAGAAAAGCATAGTTTTCGAGACCCCGGAATTCTTGACCAAAGGAGCGGTTAGTACACAGTCTACATCAAAAGGAAGCGGCTTTCTGTGTTGCTGCTAGATTTTTCTGTGATGTTCTGCCCTCCCTCTCAGAGTAATCAAAAGTCACATTAAAAAAAAAAAATTAAATTAAAAAAAAAATAAAAAGATCGGCTATCCCTTTAAAATTCGACCGTCACTTTATTAATATGCAGAATGAGTTGTCAATTGACCAAACAACAAATGTACTTCCTTATATCATGGTTTTTCGCTTCCATCTATGAATATTTTAAAACCCCAATGTGTGTCGGGCCATTTGGGTTTTAAGCAAAGACTGATTAAAGTGTAAACCCTTCATTTTGGTCCCTTAGCTGGGAAGGGCTTCTTTTTCCCTTTTCCAGGGTGTCATTAAAAAAGAAAAAAAAAAATCTGATGCCAGGAGAGCTGGGACTTGGCAAGGTTTGCAATATAATTTGCAATCTGCAGGCTTTGCTGCCTAGCCCCCACCAGCACCCCCCTTCCCCTTACCAGCCTGCCTGCTAGAGTCAATAGGGGGCATCGCTCATCTGTCTAAAAGAAAAATAGCCACATACTAATTAGAATTCTATTTGCCAGGAGCCTCAGAGTTGCTGTGCTTATAGATTTCAGCTTCTTTTGTTTGAATTAAATTGCCAACTTTTTTTTTTCTCTCTCTCTCTTTCCTTCTTTGCAGTCGTATGAGACCAGGTTCCCTAGCTGATGGGAGGAAGGGGTGGGGGTGGGGGGTTCCCATGCACGAGGAGCGTCTTAGCTATGGAAAGGTTTAAAAAATGCCCGGGATGCTTTTCAAGGGCTGACTCCTGTCTTTCTGGGAGTTGTTGTTTTTTTTTTTGGGGGGGGGGGCAGGGGGAAGGAGAGGGGAGCTGGAAAGGTTCGAAGGTCAGAGGTCAGCTCTGAGTGAGGCCCCCTTGCACCAACCCGCGCCTTTGGCCCTGATGCTGGAATTCTAGGGGAGAGTGACACACTTTCACCCCCTGAAAAGCGTGATGGTCCCTGCTCGGGCTGGGCTCACAGAGCCGGTTCCTAATGGAGCACAGTCCCCCCCTGGTTCTGCCTACGGTTCCTCCCAAAGGTGGGGGGGGGGTGGCGCCCGCAGGACCGAGACACAAGCAAGGGCCCTGATAATCACATCAGCCTGTTTGTATGACCCTTTCCCTAAAGTTCTCATTGCGCTTCATTAAAAAGTCAAAATTTCCTGTGAAGAATTTGAAGACAATATCTAGCTTCTGTTTCAAGAATCACGCACCAGCCAAAAAAAAGAGAGAGAGAGGGAAGGATTTGCAGAACAGTACCCAAATACTTTGCTGAGGAATCCTATAATAATTTAGAATAATCCCATTGTCAAGAGTATATCCCTGGAGCTTGCAAAGGCCCGGAACCTTCAGTTAGGATCCACCCTCACAGTTACTGACAGTTTCTCCTCTCAAATACACTAATAGGAAGGCCCGCCACAATGTATTAGTAAGTTAATCGTCCTCCAAAACACGAGAAACAGGAAAGTTAGACCCTGTGAGGGGCAGGGAGGGGGCGTAAGGACATGGCACTGAAATTCACAGCCCAAAGTCAACTGTCTGCCAAAGAATGAGATATGCTCTATTCAGGGGTCCCCAAACTTTTTACACAGGGGGCCAGTTCACTGTCCCTCAGACTGTTGGAGGGCTGCCACATACAGTGCTCCTCTCAATGACCACCAATGAAAGAGGTGCCCCTTCCGGAAGTGCGGCGGGGCCGGATAAATGGCCTCAGGGGTCTGCATGTGGCCCGCGGGCCGTAGTTTGGGGATGCCTGCTCTATATGAATGTGTAAAGGCGAAGTTGTATTAAATGTAATAAAATTGTATTGACGGATACAACACAGAATCTCCTGTTTCTGAAGTAATTTTATTGGGAGGAAAATATTTTGCTATGAAGCAAAATGACCTTTTTTTTTTTTGCATGTTGTGCCATAGACATTGGGTCCGGCCTTGGGATGTTTTATCCATCACCTCCTCTGAAAGATGGATAAAATGTCTTCCTGTTTTTAGAATGGATAAAAAACAACAGTGCAACAAACCAAAAAAGAGACCTTTACAAAAAATAAAGAGAACCATAATCTCTGTTATTGTTAACCTCCTATCTGCTCAATATATATATATATATATATATATATATATATATATATATATGAAATCTTATTTCTGTGGACCTATTCATTTCTTGGGAGCCGGTTTCAAAGATAATCTCGCAAAGAAATGGGACAAACAGGATTCCTTACACATCTCACAGGCATTAGGAACGCATTCCTTGAAATGGACGTGTCACTATCGCCGCTGAAATCATTTTGGGTTCCGGGTCTCAACTGAGCAAGAACTTGACTATGTCGTTAAAGAAGCAAGCATTTCAGGAGATCCAGAAATGATTACTTTCTATACTTGAAACAGAAATTGTTCGTCCTGTCAGCATTCCTTTCTCCTATCTACGGGGGGCCTTTAAATGTCTTAACAGCACTCCGCGGGGGAAAGCAAACTATCTGATGGGTTTGGTATCACGAAAGCCCACTCACGTCTCTGGAATTGCTTTTCCAATTCTAAGCCTCCAAGAACCTAGTCCTCCTTTATCTGTTCTTGTGACCAAAAGAAATGGCAGGAAGCTGACTGGCAGAACGACCCACAAGATGGCACCTGTCACCAGACGACTGGCCCTGCATTCTGCAGGCCAAACTTTGTTTGAACTCACCGTGGCCTCTGTCACAGCCTCAATGTCCCCCCTTCTTGGCTGTGTCTTCCTCCCTCCCATGTGTAGGCCAGGCCTACCTATCCGACTCCTGACACCCGTTCCCTTCCCCGAGCCAAAGTAAGATTTGAATTTGAAATCTGGGCTCAGAATTAACCAGCGGTAGCAGGTGACTCGGTGTCAGGCTTCTTAAGACTTGGAGGCGGTGAAGGAAATACATGTTTTTAAGAGTTTGAGAGTCCCTGGGGGTGCTTGTAGAACTCACCCAGAGCCTAGGCCTCAGGAGAGGAAGCTAATTACAACGCTGATGAAGTTTAAGGATTTCTTTGTTTCTGTCTTATTTCTAAAGGCAAATACAAGCTGGAATGACTGACGGGGAAGTGGTTTTAGACTGATGTGTTGCATTTTCTTTCCCCAGCTAGAGTCAAGCGGGTGTCCCATGCATATTGACAACCCAAGTTCTAGTCTGCAGAGGGGTCAAAAGTCTATTACAGGGAAAAGATTTAATAATGTATTTGAAGAACCAACAGGTTTAAAAGGAAGAAAAAAAAAGAAAAAGGACTCATCTTTCAAGAGAGCAAGGACACGAAGAGTTTTGCGGCCTGTTTGGCAAGAAACAGTACCTGCTTCTCCGACCCCTGAATCTGTGATGTGGAGGAATTTAAACAGCCAGGAATCCCTTAGAGAAACCAATTAGATTCCAGCGTGTTGAAACATCCAACGTGGGTCCGAAGCTTCTGGTACCGTGCTGACCAAGGGTGAGTCTTACTATCAGAACCGCGAACCGTCTTTAAGTGCTAACGACGTGAACTTGTTAATTAATAAGAGAAAGACTACGACTCAGTTGATATTCTTGGAAATGAATGAAGTCAATTCAAATGACAGAGTTGGGAGGGGTGGGGTTGGGTTTTTTTTGTTTGTTTGTTTGGTTGGTTTCTTGTTAATTACCTATAGCATTAAAAATAATTAAAAAGCCAGGCTGGAAAAAAGGGGGTCATGGTACAGGCAGGAGCTAGGGTGGATGGGGGGGAAGACTCTGACCCTTGTTTCGTAGTGGCTGTCATCCTGGTGATGGCCGGAGACAATGACCCCTTCAGTGGACAGCAGCCTCGCCTGCCCTCTGCCTCTTTCTGCAGCCTTGGAGTGAGGGGAGGCTTTGGAAGAAGATGCCCTCCCATTGTGTGCCTCAGATGTGGCGACAACCCCGCCCCTCTCCCCTCTGGCTCCTGGGGCGGGGCCTGTGGCTACCCATCACCTCCCTGGGGGCCACCGAGTTCTCAGCATCTCAGTGAATTCAAGTCCGCCACAGCCTGTCCTAAAGAAACAAACAAGAGAAAGGCGTTGCCTGTCAAGGACCCCGAGGGATGTGGGGAGCCTTATTCTAACCCTTTCCCCTTTTTTTTTTTAAAGTTACCGCGGTCTCCCTGAGTGGCCCTGGGAGCGCCCCTTCCCTTGGGGCTTCCTGTAACCACCAGCTTGTTCATGTGGGAGTTCATTCCTCAGGGTCAGCCAGACGGCATTCATTCTGCCTCGAGTAAAATTGTAAACTCCTCTAGAAGAAATGACAGGCGTGTACGATCACACGTGGTGGTGGTGGTGTGTGTGTGTGGGGGGGGGACACAACAAAGGAGTCCACTATTTATCTTTAAAAAGCAAACTTAACAGGCTGTCTTTATTTTGTACATTTCACAAGCACTGGATGCAGCCTCACGAGTGTGCCTGCACATGTATGTGCCTGTGAGTGTGTGTGTGTGTGTGTGTGTGTGTGTGTGTGTGTGTGTTATTAAGAAAATCCTGTTTCCTCTGTTGTCTCCCTGCTTTGCTAATTATCCCAGGCTTTCTGAACTGGAGGGCTAAAAAAAAAAAAAAAAATAGCATTTTTATAGCACTACGATGGAATCCCATTGAAACCTCTCCTTCCAACTTGCCCCCTGCTTCCTTCTAGTGTTTGATGCTGCTCACAGCTCACTGGCTGGGTCTTTTCTTCGCTGTGGAGAGATTGAACTATGCCAGGGAGGGGAGGGGCGGGGCCGGGAAGGAGAAGCCGAGATGCTCACCGCCTGTGCGTTTATCTGTCTGTGACCAGGACGTGACTATCACTCAGCGAGAGACACTGTTGTCCCTTTGGAGCCGGGCACACGGAACAAGCTCACCAAGTCAAACAAGAGGCCGAGGGGGCTTATCTTCCCCTCCCCCCACGCTCTCTCTCCCCCGGCCCCCCCCACCACCACAACAAATGTTATTAAGAGGGGGTTCGCAGTGGGCTTTTACAAAACTGTCATGGACGGACAAGGTGGGAGAGATCCAATACGCTGTTGTTGAGTCAGGAAATGAAAGCACAAACTTTGCCCAGCGCTCAGGGGGTGGGGGTGGGAGGGAGTGATGCTCAAAGATTAACCCACCCTCTCAATTAACACCTCACATGAAAATCCCCACAAGGTCATGGGATCCGTGCCTCCGCGTGGTCAATGAGCGCTGCCTGGTTCCATACAAACCCAAGATCGAATGCAGAATTAACACCAGTCCCCCAAGCCCTGGCTCGCAGACTCAACGTCAGATTAAACCCTTGCACAGAGAAGATATGAAAAGCATTTCTAATTAGGGTCTGAGGTGACCGCTTTAAAATGCAGTCGAGCAGTCTCCACGCCATTCTTCTCTCTCTCTCTCTCTCTCTCTCTCTCTCTTTCTCTATCATTTTAATTAAACTCAGATACTATTTAATTCCTACCTGCATAGATGTAGTGCTACTTGAATGTAAACCTGATAAAGAATACTTCTGATCCCCACTTAGCAGCCACGAGGACTTATTAAAGAAGAGGTGACTGTCTCTGAGACTTTTCGGAGTCCCCTTGTAGTAATTACTTTTATATCAAATGAAAAGCATAATATTTTTTTTTCCGTAAATAGGTCCCCCACCCCCGTGCAATTTTGACTTCCCCACTCTCTTGACAAAACTGTAATTATAACTTCGCTGCGTGGGTGACTTTACCATCACGCGAACCATTAGAAGGCTTTTTTCTCGCACACCCCCAAGCAGAAGCTCCCGGTGGCTTACGGACTCTTGAGATGGAGGCTGGACGATTTTTCCTTTTTTTTCCCCACGAGCGTATCACTAATCAGACATGGCCGTGTTGCTTCCGTGTTTTTAAATCGCTAGTGATGGGCCCCTCTCTGAATGATTAGGAATTCCGCAGTGTGTCTGAGGTCTACAATTGTCTGATTAGTAGTCTAGTGTCTTTGTACCAGTTTCTAATATCTGTGGTGACCCCGGAAGCCTGAAACGGCAGCTTCCACATATGAAAGCCCTGTCCCTCCAAAGCACGGGTCTGAATAATTCAGAGCCTGTAACGCCAGGTGCACCTCTCTGAAAGCATTTGGACCACTTTGGCAGTCTAAAATTTGTGATGCTTGTTTTCTTTCTGTGGCCCTCTGATCACCGTCCCAATGGTGGTTTCCAATAAGCCATTGCTCCAAAAACACTGCCCTAGTTTCTTGTTGGAATGATATCGAAAATTATCCAAATAAGCTCCCATTTTAAGTACATGTAAAGGAACTATTACTTAACCCAGAAGCATCACCCAGACCAACCCCCCCCCCCCCCATTTACAGGCTAGAAGCAAAAATGCGCTCTTAGGTCTCATTTTGCCATCTTTGATAGAGAAATATCCTACAGATGAAACGTGCTATCATTTGACAATCTATTTTTGCCCTTAAGGACAAAGAGTTTGAAGAAATGATGTTAGAAGTCAACGTGCTCAGACGCGAGCTCACTGGACAGCCATCTACTCCCAATATTTGGAAATGTCTGGCGTCTCAGAATCAATAAAGCATGTTAGGGATCCTGGAATCTAGACTTTGGAGTGATGAGACTAACTTTTGGTCCTCTCTTTTCATTTTTACCCCATCAGCCACAGAACTCAGAAGTGCCCACAACAGATGAAGTTCCAAAGGAGGCAGCTGATATGCTGGGGACCACGGTGTTGACAGGGCTGTTCACAGAAATGTTCTGATTCCCTGGCCGGTTAGCTCAGTGGTAGAGCGTTGGCCTGGCATGCAGGAGTCCTGGGTTCGATTCCCGGCCAGGGCACACAGGAGAAGTGCCCATCTGCTTCTCCACCCCCCCCTTCCTCTCTGTCTCTCTCTTCCCCTCCCGCAGCTGAGGCTCCATTGAAGCGGATGGCCCGGGAGCTGGGAATGGCTCTGTGGCCTCTGCCTCAGGCGCTAGAATGGCTCTGGATGCAACAGAGCAACGCCCCAGAGGGGCAGAGCATCGCCCCCTTGTGGGCATGCCTGGTGGACCCCGATCGGGTGCATGCGGGAGTCGGTCTGCCTGCCTCCCCGTTTCTAGCTTCGGAAAAATGAAAAAAAAAAAAAAGAAATGTTCTGTTGCCTTCAACTGAGGGCCACATCTAGACCGAGCATTTTGTCTGAGACTTCAGCCACAGAGCCACGGACGTGGCCATGTCTGGTCCACCATAACTCTAGCCCTCATCTGGACAACATGCATAACAACGTGTTGTGGGTCAAGAAAAGGTTGTGTTCGTGTAATAGTCTGTCTTCTTAATGTCTCGTAGCCCTCTCTCTTCGGTCCCTACCACCACAGCCTCCCCATCCGTCACCTGGAATATTACAAGAGAGCAATCATTGGCCTCTTCTTTTAACAACTTCATCCCCCTCTACATTCTGCAAGAGGCCATTTTTTCCTGTTTTCTTCCTAAAGGAAAGATGTTATCCGTTCATAGGCATTCGCGGTTTCCATTGCTTACGCAGAGTATCTTCACCTTTGGTCTCCTAAGTACTTTTCAAACCATACCTCTTTGAAACCACCAGAAAGTTCTCTTTGAATCAGGCCAATAGACACACAGAAACTTGAATACGCCCTGAAGTTTTCTACCTCAGGCCTTCTAAAGGCACAGAAGCAAAATGATAAAGAAAATGTTAGTATCTCGTTCCCCATGTCCAGGCGTGGTGACCACGGGTTCCTTAATCTCATCGCTTCTCTATCTAGTCACAGAGTTGATGGAAGAAATAAGTGGGTTATCTCATGGAGAGACCGTAGAACAATACCATTATTATTGCTATTTTTTTTAGTATTACTCTTCTCTGGGAAGTTCTTCCTTCTAGAATCTTCCTGTTGGATGACCCAGGGGCCGTGTAAGGTCCCATGTCTTCCAAGCAGCCTGGTCAGAAGCGGGAAACTCTTCTGTATGTTGCTACCAGCACCCAAGACATTCTGGCATTAATTAGAGTGGCCTCTACAGATCAGCGGTTCTCTATATAACTCATGAGCCCCTAAAAATTTGCCCCAAGCGGGTAACATATTCTCAAGCTACAAGGGAAGACACGGTCTTTTTTCTGGAGGGGTCCAGGGTGTGTCCAGATGAGAGGTTGCACCCCCTGGAGGGGAGCCTGCCTATCTGATCTCCACCTCTCCCCTGGCGCGGCGCACAGTGCTGTGAGCAGATGCTCGGTAAATGTTTGTTAAATTAAATCTCAGTCAATTTGCTTCGATTTACTTAGAACTCCCTGGGTAAGTAATCAGTTCCTATACCATTCAATGAGTTTTTAATAGCATTTACATTGGACTCTCCATATAGGTTAATCAGAACCAGCTCTTGGAAAGTCTCTGGCTTTCTACTTGGGGAGTGAGACAAACAGTCTCAGGTCAGTGCCTGTGACCACCATCACAGAGGCTGCAAATGAACGCAGGAAGCCCAGACCCTGCAGGAATCTACCTCCCATCTGCAAAGCAGACATTGTAGGAAGAAGAAAAAAATAAGACGCTTTGACAAGCCAGTCGAGTCAAAGATTTTATTTATTTCCAGTGGCAACCAGCTGCCTAAATTGTTAAGGTGAGCTGATTGCTTTGTAGAAAGAATGCTCCACGCCCTCAGAATTCAGATGACAACATTTCAGGGCCGGTTGGAAATTTCCCAGTACCTGACATTCAGAAAGAAAGGGGAGAGGGGTGTCAGAAATTTAAACCTGAAAATGATCACGAATACTTCTAACTACCTCTGACCTGTGTACACACATCTAAAGTAAAAAGGAGTGAAATTTACTTGGAATTTCAACTCCTTTCTGGTTATACATATTTTTTTTTTCCTTTGGCAATTTCTGTTAAGCTCTACAATAATAGTCAGAGGTGGTGAAACACAGAGAAATATTTTCCGAGGAACAGAGCCATCACTGGGGTCCCTCGATCACACAAACAGACCCGTGTAGAACGTTTGTTCCAAGACAAGAGTGAGGTTTCGTGCAGCTCAATGGTCCAGATCCTTTCATTTCCGTATTATGTGCAGGGACATTTAAGGGCATGGTGCTTCCGGGCTTCTGCAAAGCGGGGTGATGGGTATGATCAGCCCTCCTTTTACATGAGTGACAAAGTCTATGGGGACTGAGGACCTGGCAAGTTAAGGACAGGTGCCTGCTCCCTCAGGAAACAACATTTTGGTCACAGTGACAGCCTCAACTTTTCTGTCTCACTGTTACCCTTGCTTCCCTGGTGTCCGATCGTCAAGTCGTAACAAGCCTGCTCCGCCTTCTAGCAGATGGGAAGGGGGAAACTAAGGAAGGCGGACGATTTTTATTGAACCAACCCACATTTCCAACTATAGTTTGGGTTTGTTTTTTTTTTGTATTTTTCTGAAGAGAGAAGTGGGGAGGCAGACACAGACTCCCACATGCACCCAACCAGAATCCACCCGGCACGCCCACCAGGGGGCGATGCTCTGCCCATCTGGGGCGTTGCTCCGCTGCAACCAGAGCCATTCTAGCACCTGAGGCAGAGGCCAAGGAGCCATCCCCAGCGCCCGGGCCATCCTTGCTCCAGTGGAGCCTTGGCTGCGGGAGAGGAAGAGAGAGACAGAGAGGAAGGAGAGAGGGAGGGGTGGAGAAGCAGATGGGTGCTTCTCCTGTGTGCCCTGGCCGGGAATCGAACCCGGGATCCTGCTCTACCACTGAGCCAGCCGGCCAGGGTCCTCCAACTACACAATCTTCACTTGGGCTGTGACAGCTTCGGAACAGAAGAATCTGTCGTCCTCTGGGGGAGTCTCAGAGACAGGTGAGACCCAAGTCTCTGGTACTTTCCACCTTGATGTCAATGTTTAGCCACGCTTAACTTCACCAAGGGCACGCCCGCAGGGAGCACTCCACCCATGTTCTCTTCAGGCACCCGTCAAGGACACATGCTAGTGCTCTGTGGCCAGCATTTCAGACTAATGAGGACACACCCACAGAAATGTTTCCTCCTGCTGCACCTGACAATCTCCATCTGATATGTCACGCATTCCTGTCCCAGGGAGACTACCTTGCCCTCGTAGAGTACATATGAAAATCACAAAAAAGATTTTCTTTCTCAGAAAGGCTCGATCCAGCAAACTTGGCATACAGCAATATTTGGCGACGTAACAATGATGATAATGTAAGAATGACAGGCAAACGGGCTAGCCGATGTCTAATTAATATTTTAATTATTCTTCTCTGCAATCTCTGCATCTCTCTGGGCAAGAGAACTGGCTCTCGTGATTTTCAAAGATGACAGGATGACTGTTATGGATGTCCTAGGATACATGTATTTATTATTTTTTTAATGTTACTTGTGCTGCTAATGATGATGACTGTGAGAGTCATTATAAGTTAAGGAAGTGCTTTGTTCTGATGACTCTACTTGGGTCCCTGAAATTTAGTCTTTCCTACTGATTAAGAATTTAGCTGTGGCTGAGGTCAGGTTTTTTGTTTTTTTTTTGTATATTCTACTTGTATACCCACAGGTATATTTTTGTCCACTAAATTATTTTAAAGAGCTTAAACTAATTAGTTTATTATCTCACACAAGATTGTCTTGATTGAGATGGACAGAACTCTAAAATTATAAACATCAAAGTACTTATTTTTAGGTGTTTTTTAAAAATAAAGAATATTGCTGCCCTGGCTGGGTAGCCTAATCGGATAGAGTGTTGTCCCAATATGCCAAGGTTGCAGGTTCGATTCCTGGTCAGGACACATACAAGAATCAACCAATAAATGCATAAATAAATAGAACTACAAAACTAATGTTTCTCTCTCTCTTCCTCTCTTCCTTCTTTTCTAAAATCAATCAATAAATAAATTTTAAAAAATAATACCTTTGCTGGCAGAGAAAATTATAAACCTTTACCTTCTCAATTTTAGACCTCAGAGAGATCATCTATTAAATTTAGGGAACATTTAAAAATAGTTCACTACCAAAAATTCTAGGCTGTCCATAAATGGTATTTTTCTCATGGGGGAGAGCTATGCTGTCCAATATGGTAGCTCCCAGCCAAATACGGCTACTGAGAACTTGAAATGAGGCTCATCTGACTTGAGATGTGCCATAAATGTCAGCTGCTACTTCTCTGGGTTTTGAAGTCTTAGTTCAAAACATAAAACCAAAAAAATAAGAAAAAAAAAACAGATCTCATTGGTATGTCTTAGTATCAATGACATGTTTAAATGTAATACTTTGAGCCCTGGCCGGTTGGCTCAGCGGTAGAGCGTCGGCCTAGCGTGCGGAGGACCCGGGTTCGATTCCCAGCCAGGGCACACAGGAGAAGCGCCCATTTGCTTCTCCACCCCTCCGCCGCGCTTTCCTCTCTGTCTCTCTCTTCCCCTCCCGCAGCCAAGGCTCCATTGGAGCAAAGATGGCCCGGGCGCTGGGGATGGCTCTGTGGCCTCTGCCTCAGGCGCTAGAGTGGCTCTGGTCGCAACATGGCGATGCCCAGGATGGGCAGAGCATCGCCCCCTGGTGGGCGAGCCGGGTGGATCCCGGTTGGGAGCATGCGGGAGTCTGTCTGACTGTCTCTCCCTGTTTCCAGCTTCAGAAAAATGAAAATAAATAAATAAATAAATAAAAATAAATGTAATACTTTGGACATATCAAGCTAAACAAAACATTTATATGTTGCTTCTTTTTTCTCCTTTTTAAACGTAGGTACAAGAAAATTACATAATATGAATAACACTATTTCTATGGGGTACCAAGGCTCCAGAGTTTGGTCTCCATAACAAGTTACAAATCCATTTTACAGACGAGAAAAACAAGTTTGCAGAAATCATCTTGGGGGTCTGAAGGAATGTCCCAAATAGAACTCAACAACTCCCAGACGGGGCAGCAACGATCTCTGTCCTAATGAAATGTTCTCAGCTGAACTGTCCTCTCATTCCTCGGTCCCGGGTTTGCCTCGGTGAGAGGCACTGTGTTAGGATTGGGTAGCACAGGACCGGGGGAGGGGGCTGGTTTCCCTGGGATTGGGCCTCTCAGGCCGTCTGATTGATAGCCTCTGCCTGTGAAGCGGTCACCCACACAGCTGTGGCCTGCTCCCGTCCTCCCCGTCCACCACGGATGCGGCGCTGGTTTCATCCAGCAGCCCCCTTGAATAGCAGTGTCTCCACGTGGAGTGACACCGGGTGTCGCTGTGCGGGGCTCACATCTGCATGCAGGCTCTGTCCCGACACGTGCTCCCTGGCACCCGTCTGCCAACTGACAGGAGGCTGGCAGCACCCCCGCCCCCACTCCGCCTGCTCCTGATAAGCTTCTCGTCTCTCAGATTATCTGTTTTCCTTCCCTCTCACGCTCAAAGCGGAACAAAGGCCTTTGATGGGTTTGTATGCTGCGGTGTGCCCGGTGGCACCATCAAGCGGAAAGCTGCTTTCTCGCCGAGTCTCGACCGGCCATCAGCTACAACTATCTGCTGTTTCATCGTTGCCTTTGATGGCCACGGCGACTCTGATCGTGAAATATTGATCAAAGATGGTGTTATGCTATGATGCCAGGGGTGCGATAGGCAGAGGTCAGGATTCACTGTTCTGGGTGGGCCTGTCCCCGTATTGCTATTGGTGCACTAAAGCGTGTGCCTTCCATGGTGAGTTTAATAAAATGCACGATGCTAGAATATTCCTGTCTTCTAACATACATCTTTGGAAACTGAAGATTTTTATGTGACTATTTCTGCCTTTGGGGCATACTGTAAATATAGAACATTAAATGTTAACAAGTAAATAAATCGATAGCTAACCAGAAAGAAACTGACAAAGATGATAGCTAGATAGATAGCTAGATAGAGGATAGACTTCTGTTGTTTCAAATTATTTTTTATTTCCTTTTTACACTGACAGGTTATATCTGTTTATTGTAGAAAACTTAGAAAAATACAGGTCAAAATGACCTCAGGACTAGCAACCAGAAATAATACATTCTTTGCTATACACAAAGATTTGTTTTTGTTTTTTCTTATTCAATGAGAGGAGGGGAGGCAAAGAGACAGACTCTCACATGCACCCCAACTGGGATCCACCTGGCAAGCCCACTAGGGGACAATGTTCTGCCCATCTGGGTCATTGCTCTGTTGCTCAGCAACCGAGCTCTTCTTAGAGCCTGAGGCAAGGCCATGGAGCCATTCTCAGTGCCTGGGGCCAACTGGCTCCAATCGAGCTATGGCTGTGAGAGGGGAAGAGTAATAGAGAAGGGAGAGGGAGAAAGGTGGAAAAGCAGATGGTTGCTTCTCCTGTGTACCCTGGACGGGAATCAAACCTGGGATTTCTACACACGGGCCGACGCTCTGCAACTGAGCAAACCAGCCAGGGCCACAAAGATTATTTTCTTTTTAAAACCATTTGTCCCTGTCATATTGACTTTAGCATTTTTTTCTCACTTAGATGTTTATCCTGAGTATTTCTTTCTATTTTAAATATTTTTCTGTTTATTGCTTTGATTGTGGTAATGGTTACATAAGTATATGCATATATATATATATATATATATATATATATCGAAAATCATCAAATTGTAGGTATTAATATGCTAGAAATTTCCTACATATCAATTATGTTCAGTTAAGCTGATAAAAAATTATTCCTCTATAAGTTCTGTTGGAAGGACTGCATGTTTAATTCTCTACAGTGAATATAAATACCTTTTTCCTTCATTTCTGTGAACTATCTTCTACGTTGGTAATAACTGAACAGAATGCAGGTTGAAATAATTTAATACTAATTAACTAAGCAGTTTAAAGATCAACTTACCTGGAGACAACATTTATAATCACTGCACAGAATACAGATTAAAATAATTAAATACTAATTAACTAAGTAGATTAAAGACCAATTTACCTATAGACAACATTTATAATCATATACAACATTGTAAATGGAAATGAAATTTCTAAGTGAATTAAAGTTTGTTGGGAATTTTTAAGATCTTTTCTTTTGTTCAGTTAAGCAAAGACATATCTCCAGGGAGAATTTCCTTTCCCACTTACAGTAAAGGACTCTTCAAAATTCACCGCCTTCCACCCTCCCAGGAAACTCTTCCAGATAGCAAGTGTATTTGGATTATTTACCTCTGGAATCAAGAGTTTTCATTTGTAGTAAATCCAATTTAGATGCTGAGTCATTAGCAAAAGTCCCAGAGTAATGATAAGATTGCAAACGCTACGTGATTAGGCATGACTAATCATTTCCTCTTTGACTCCTTCCATGTGAGAACAACTAAATCAATTCAAAAAGTTGCTAGTATTGTCATAAAGATGGTCCAGATGACATTTAGTCTCGTGGAGCTAGTGCTGAGTAATAAGTTTGCTCATTTGAGGCCCTGGCCAGTTGGCTCAGTGGTAGACCGTCAGCCAGGCTTGGAAGTCCCAGGTTTGATTCCTGGTCAGGGCACACAGGAGAAACATCCATCTGCTTCTCCACCCTTCTCCACTTCTTTCTCTCTCTTTCTTCCCCTCCTGCAGCTACGGCTCTGATGGTTTGAGGAATTTGGCCCTGGGCGCTGAGTATGGCTCCATGGCCTCACCTCAGGCACTGAAATAGCTCCGTTTGGAGTAACGAGCTGTGGCCCCAGATGGGCAGAGCATCGCCCCCTAGTGGGCATGCCAGGTGGGTCCCAGTCGGGGTGCATGTGGGAGTCTCTCTCTCTGCCTCCCTGCCTCTCACTTAATAAAAATTAAAAACAATAAAAAATAAAAATAATAAATGTGCTCATTTGAGAAGATGAGAGTTTAACTAGATGATCACTATGTGCCTTTCTTCCCCTGAATTGGTATCACTTCTGGGCACTTCATCCACACTATCTCCAATCAGATCATGCATCAAACACTGAGCACAATGATTAGGCTTGTCTTACAAAATAAAGACTACATTTGAGCATTTGTTGTAGTAATATAAGGTTATAGTAATTAAACATATGGAAATATAAGAATATGGACGATATATAAAAGTAATTAAAATTATATTAAAAATAATTATTAAAATTAAATAAAGTTATGCCATTTGGATAGGAATTAATATAGGGGCTTAGTGCCATAACTCTGTAATGTGATAAACAGACTCAGACTTACAAGCAGGGCCCAGTTAGTATGTGTGTGAAGTTATTCATGGATAAGAAGTAACTTGGTGCCATAACTCTGTAATGTGATAAACAGACTCTGACTTACAAGCAGGGCCCAGTTAGTATGTGTGTGAAGTTATACATAGATAAAAAGTAACTTGGTGCCATAACTCTGTAATGTGATAAACAGACTCAGACTTACAAGCAGGGCCCAGTTAGTATGTGTGTGAAGTTACAGATAGATGAGAAGTGGCTTGGTGTTATTTACATTAACTTACAAAGTTACATCTTAAAAAGTGGTTTAATGTAAACATTTCAGTAGATTGACAGAGGGGATTCCCAGCAAGGAATTCCCAAAAAAAGGTGGTTTGAGGTGATAGATTTGACACCTGTTAGAAGGCTTTGGCCAGAAAAGGTACTAAAGCTGAGGGGCCCCCTGCTGCAGTAGTCTAGTTGCCCAGACTCCAACGTTGATGTGGACTGTCTCCACGCCGCTCTGAGCTCTGACCAAAGACAGCCGAGAGGAACACGCCGACGGGGCCCCCTTAAGCTATACCCAGGCACGTCAAAAGGATTTGTGAGTAATAAATTGCCTGTGTGATTATTGCAACTAATTTGTGTGTCAGTCGTGTCTTTCCTCTGGTGGCACTTAACAGTAGCATCCTCATAGCCGCCTCAAGAGTAGTCTCGAAGAGGCTGCCAGCCCTGCTGATAAGCAGGAGTGTCCCACTGCACAGGGAAGTCGAATCAGGGACGCCTGATCGACGTAGAGCTTGGGCTCTACTGGGACAGCATTCGAAGTGTTTGGGGGGAGAGATACATGTATATATGTTTTCATTCACTTCAGCAGCTCTCCAATGGACCCTCCCTACCAATATCCACAGCTTCTTTTAAAGCTAAGCTAGCCCTGTGATCAACCCGAACCGATAAAATATGGCGGAAGGGAGGCTCCCTGAAGTGGTGTTTCATATCAAAGTCCTCAGAAGCCCCCGATGCCTCTGCTTTCACAGGCTTAGAAAGAGCTGCCAGGGAAGCAGTGAACCATTAGACTACCATGTTGTGAGGAAGCCCAAGCAGCCCATTCACATGCCCGATGGAGAAAGGGGGTCCCCGTCAGCAGCCCACAGGTGGGACTCTGTGTGAACTCACAGCGTCCAGGGCAGTTTAGACCTTTCAGTCATCTCACCATTCCGGTGACACCATGCCCAGGAGAAATGCTCGGTCAACTCACAGAATGACAAGAAATAATAATTGCCATTGTGTTAAGCCCCTAATTTTTGGGATACGTTGCTATGCGGCCACAGAGAATGATATTATTCCCCGCTGTGGGGAATACAGACTAAAATTAGATCTAATTTTCTTTCTTTATGCCTAATGACTAGCATATGTGTGTCTGGGTGAGTGTGTACACACTACATTCTAAGCACAATAGTAATAAAAATCATTTTTTTGGCATTTCACTCTTTTTGATTCAGCTTAAAAACAATTTTACGTCCGTTGACCTGAGACAAATTCCTTGCACTCTTTACTGTTGGGATGCCTACGAGCGTCATTCAATTCTTAAATGAACGTGAGGAATATCTGGTGTATATATTTGGTGTATATCGCTCCTAGGGCAGAGTCAAATCAACAGATTCATGAAGAGACTTCTCGCTCTAGGTCAGGAGAAACTGCCCTCCTGAGAAACATGGTTACACTGAATGGAATTCATGCTCACTAAGTTCTGGAACTCCTAACTCGTGCAATAAGCACGTCTGACGTGACAGGCCCTGATGGGATGATGAGTGGAAACATAGATGCCAGTTTCTGCCACAGATGAAGACAATGGGCACCTATATCCCTCCGCCCAGCCTGCAGCCGGCATTATAAGCAGATGCATCTCACTTTGCATATGGGCGGGGCTTCCACTGAGACATGATGGGGGTATTGGTCACAGAACCTCCCTCCACCTCTCTCTCTCTCTCTCTCTCTTTCTCTACCCCAGCTGACCAAATGAGCAACATAAACAAAAACAACACCAACACACAATTTAACCAACAGCAACAAAACAAGAGGAGGTACTTCCTAATCCTTCCTCGGACGCCAGCTGAGGTAAGAGACATTCGGGCTCAACTCAGGGGAGCACCACCACGCTGAGGAGTCTCCATATGAAAAGCAAGCATCAATGATGTACAGTTAGAAATACCTCCACCTGACCAGGCAGTGGCGCAGTGGATAGAGCGTAGGACTGGGACGCAGAGGACCCAGGTTCCAAACCCTGAGGTTGCCAGCTAGAGCGCGGGCTCATCTGGTTTGAGCAAAGCTCACCAGCTTGAGCCCAAGGTCGCTGGCTTGAGCAAAGGATTACTCAGTCTGCTGAAGCTCCCCCAGTCAAGGCACATGTGAGAAAGCAATCAATGAACAGCTAGGGTGCCGCAACAAAGAATCGATGCTTCTCATCTCTCTCCTTTCCTGTCTGTTTCTGTCTGCCCTTCTCTGTTTCTCTCTGTCCCTGTCACAAAATAAATGAAGGGAAGGGAAGGGAAGGGAAGGGAAGGGAAGGGAAGGGAAGGGAAGGGAAGGGAAGGGAAGGGAGTACTCCTGTCCTACTTAAGGCCCAGAACAACCTCACCACTCTTCTGTCCCCACGCGAGCAGAAACTTCCATTAATAAGACCTCCCCTGCTGACATATCTAATTCCCCAAATAATAGCTCATCGGGTCGTAGCTCTAATTCGGGCAGCTTTTTACAGATTCAAGTAAGAAGCATCTGTCTGTATTGTCACGAGGAGACTGCTTTGAAGTCACAATGCAGGCGGAGTTCAAGCCCCTACACGTGAAGAGAAGATTTGAGCACCAGACTGGAGCTGATGACGTGCTTGGATTTGGCAACAGGAAATGGGGACTCATTGCACTTTTGAGACCTGTTCCTTCTTCTACCCGCTGCAGAGATTAGCTTCAGACAGGAGATGTTGCCACCTTTGCCGCACGGGGTAGGCGCAGGAGGGTGTAGTTCTGAAGTGGCTGGTTTTCTGGTTCTTTCTTCTTTATTTCCTGGATACGTGGGCTCGATCCCAAAGATGCCAGGGCAGGCTTGGGTTTTTTGTTCTCCGCGGGCACCCCCCCACCTGACTGTGCAGCCTCCGCACATCTGGCCAGGCCAGAATGCCCTTCCCAGGAAGCTCACCCCTCCTCACTCTCTAAGCTCAGATGAATAGCCACATGTTCCAACATGGTTCCAAACCAAGGTGTTTGCCCATGAAGAACCCAGAATTGAAATCCAGTATGGGTCATCTAACTACGGGCTGCTTTCCTGGTTTGGGATTATTATTTCAAAGGAGAGAGAGAAAGAGCCTTGGCCAGCTGGTTGGAATGTCGTATGTCGTCCCAATACGCCAAGGTTGCAAGTTCAATCCTTGGTCAGGGTGCATACGAGAATCACCCAGTGAATGCATAAATAAATTGAACAACAAATCGATGTTTCTTTCTCCCCTTTCTCTCTCTGTAAAATCAATCAATCAATCAATAGACTTTGCCGGATAGCTCTGTTGGTTTGGGCACTGGCCCAAAGCACAGAGGTTGCTGGTTCAACCCCCAATCAGGGCACATGCAGGAACAAATTGATGTTCCTGTCTCTCTTTCTCTCTCCCTTCCTCACTGGCTAAAATCAATAAATAAAAATTTAAAACTAAATAAAATTAATCATTAATTTTTTTTTAAGAGAAGAACAGAGAGCAGAGACCAGGGTGAAGCAAAGGAAAAATGAACAGTAATTAGTTGAAGGAAAACAATAGATGTTGTGGGTTTGTTCTGTTATTAAGATGGGAAAGCACGCACACACCCAGCTATCCTGAAACTGTATTTCTGTGCCGCAGTGATACAGTACTTCCAGTCAATTCCTTTTTGTTGCTGTTAATTGTTGAGCTCCACCACTGATTGATTTACAAGGAATAAAACCCTACTGATCTAGTTCTGATGTCAAGTCTGGTTTCCTTCCCAAAGAATGGTACCGAGCATTTAGTAGTTAAGTATTTAGTAGCGAAGCCCCGTTTCATAGTATTTGACTGAGCAACTGATGGTTTATCTACAGTGTGTCCGTCAAGTCATGGTGCACGTTTGACCGGTCACAGGAAAGCAACAAAAGACGATAGAAATGTGAAATCTGCACCAAATAAAAGGAAAACCCTCCCAGTTTCTGTAGGATGATGTGGCAGCATGTACGCATGCGCAGATGATGACGTAACACTGTGTATACAGCGGAGCAGCCCACGGCCATGCCAGTCGAGATGTGGATGGTACAGAGGAAAGTTCAGTGTGTTCTGTGGCTCATTAAATTAAAATCCGTGACCAAAGTGCAACGTGAATATCGGCACATTTATAACGAAGCGCCACCACATAGGAATAACATTACTCGGTGGGATAAGCAGTTGAAGGAAACCGGCAGTTTGGTGGAGAAACCCCGTTCTGGTAGGCCATCAGTCAGTGACGAGTCTGTAGAGGCTATACGGGATAGCTACCTAAGGAGCCCTAAAAAATCTGTGTGTGAGCCCACATCAAACCGCACTGAATAGGTATGAAACTGGGAGAGTTTTCCTTTTATTTGGTGCAGATTTCACATTTCTATCGTCTTTTGTTGCTTTCCTGTGACTGCTCAAAAGTGCACCATGACTTTACGGACACATGTATTTTAAGTATATATCCCTTAGCATCCACTCAAAATTAATATGCATAAACTTCTCACAAGGAAGCAAATTTGCATCCCACTGAGTAATGACCCAGGGTCACAGTGTCTGTCTGCCTCTGCTGTTTGCCACGGTTCCCCTCCAACTTGATCACCAAAGTTTTCATTTCCCTGCAGAATTCTGTGTGAGCAAGCCGCATGCATGTAAAATTGTGTGTGGGTGTGTGCGCCTCTAAGGTGTTAAGCGGTTATTTCTAGATAGAAAATACACACACACACACACACACACACATACACACATATATATATTTTCTTCAATTCTAGGAGATAGTTCGTGCCTGGGTATGTTCCCAAGAGTCCTTTATTGATAAGTTGGAAAAGCAAATATTGAACTGAACCCATGCGAAATGTTTTAAGAACGGTTGTGTCACCACCTCTCTTGCTAAGACTGAATTTTTTAAATAAGAGGAATTCTTAAAAGTTTAAAACACTTGCATAACAAGGTACAAAACCATATTTTATTGATTTTTTTTAAAGGGAGACACACACACACACACACACACAGAAACATGAAGGTGATTTCCACTTATTTATGCATTCATTGGTTGACTCCTGTACGTGCCCTGACCGGGGATCGAACTGGCAACCTTGGCATGTCAGCACCATGCCAACCAATCGAGCTACCCAGCCAGGGCCAAAACATTTTTTATCCTAAGTAAGTGTTCACACATCCTCCCGTAGAGTTGCGCTTCAAAATCACGACACAGCTGTCTTTGCTGTAGAATGGAGACTCTTTTCTGTCACTGTCCCTTGAGGCCTGTTCCCTGAACGACAGCCAGGTACCGATGTAGCCACCACCTTGATCATGGGCTGTGCGGTCCACAAACTGACAGCTTCTGCCGTCCCTGAGAAGACCGCCTGCATAACAGCATCCATTTAATCAAAGTTGACTATTCGCAAGATGTAACGGTGTTACTTAAAACTTCAGCGCTGTCTCAGCTTTTTTTTTTTTTTTTTTTTTTTTTGGCCTTTTGAGATAACAGTCCAGACATTAGGACCCTGAAAATGAAGTAAAACCTCCTAGCCAGTTCTTTTCCATTTACTTACATTTGCAAGACTTGGCTGCCTGCTGAAAGGCACTAATGTAATGTAGTGCCTCCTCCAAGTACATCAAAGACAGAGTGAGATGCTCTTGCAAGTAAAGTTCTCAAAGCTTTTTCTCTTTCTCTTTAAAAAAAAAAAAAGCTAGCTTTTTAATGGAAATGGCTACTACACATCCACAAATTATCTTTTTTTTTTTTTGAAAGAAAACTCCATTTGCTGTTTTGTAAAGAGGGGCTTTGCAACTTCTAAGTACTTTCTACCCAGGTCCTTCATAAAGATGACATCTGAGTCATAGCTTTGAAGGCCAGGAGCCCAGCGTTGACTGTGGGCGCTGCCATTGGACCCCCCGACGCTCTGCTGCAAAAATGTCTTAACCTGATCGGCAGCCACCGCTGGTCACTCTCAGTCTTCACACTTCCATCTTTTTGGTTCTCCCTGCCTGCACCCTTGTTGATCTACATCCTGGAGAAGACAACTTGCATCTCACGGACAGCTTTTTGGCGGGTGAAGGTGATCTCCTTCCATTCTTGTCCCCAAGGACTGGCATCCACTCCCCACCCCAAGCGACATGCTGACACGCCGCCCATCCACTCACAGACACCCGCTCCCTTCCTCGAGAACCTCGGAGCGCCTGACTTTCCGTTTAGACCAGGGGTCCCCAAACTTTTTTCACAGGGGGCCAGTTCACTGTCCCTCAGACCATTGGAGGGCCGGACTATAAAAAAATCTATGAACAAATTCCTATGCATATTGCACAGATCTTATTTTAAAGTAAAAAAACAAAACGGGAACAAATACAATATTTAAAATAAAGAACAAGTAAATTTAAATCAACAAACTGACCAATATTTCAGTGGGAACTATGCTCCTCTCACTGACCACCAATGAAAGAGGTGCCCCTTCCAGAAGTGCGGCGGGGGCCGGATAAATGGCCTCAGGGGGCCGCATGTGGCCCGCGGGCCGTAGTTTGGGGACCCCTGGTTTAGACTGATGGTGACGAGTCACAGGAAGAGGTTCCAGCTGGCTTGGGCACCCAGTGTTTGCTTCATGCCACAGACACTTAGGAGGTGAGAGCAACAGGACTTACTCAAGAGTCTGAATGTGAACCGCTGAGAGGGAAAGAATTGTCCACGATGACTTCCAGCCTTTTGGATTGTGTAACGCGTCGGAAGGGCTATGGTGTCACACACTATAGGAGGGCAGGTGCTGTTTGGTTCTGCTGTGTGTGGGAGACGGGTTATAAACTAGGTGTTGAGTGTGTCTTAGGAAACACCCAGCCTGAAGACAGATGACAAGAAGTTAGTCATCGCAAGCCTGGAACACTAGACACTGGGGGGGGGGGGGGGGTCATGTGGCGTTTCTCACGGTAAAAATGGCGGGCTTCTGGTCATGCCACAATATAGCCATCCTCCTCCTCTTCTTTATGCCATGGCTAAAAATAAATAGCCAGGAAGTCTTCCCTTCCCACCCAGAGGTGGAATGTCATCCCCCATTGCTCTGAACCAGGGTTAGACACACTGGCTAATGGGACATTCGCCCTATGGCTCAAGCAGGGGTTTGAGAATGCTTGCACACAAGGGTTCACCCATGTTGCGGCACGTACAACCCTGATACCACCATGTAATGAGCTCTAGGGAGCCTGCGAGAGGAGGAGAACCACACAACAATGAACAAAGCCAACACCATGTTGACGGCCCCGTGTGTGTGTGTGTGTGTGTGTGTGTGTGTGTATGTGTGTGTGTGTGTGAAACAACCAAAGTCAACCACACTGGGTCAGAGCAAAAAACAAACAAACAAACAACAAAAAAAAACACTTGGCTAAGCCAGAGAATTGTGTGCTAAATACTTTTCTTTTAGAAGCTGGATTTGGGGGTGGTTTGCTTTACAGGAAAAGCTGACAAACGCGCGGAGTGTTACAATGTCTTGTTTCAAGCTGAGCACTTTTCCCAGGTTCCTTTGCAGCTAGATATGGTTTCCTCGCCGCCTCTGGCCAGGAAGATAGGAAGCAGCATGATGGGTTCTGGGAAATTTTCACCTGGACGGACCAAGTAAAACCCCTCCGTGGTCCTTTGGAACTCAAGCCCCAATTTTCCATGTCGCTCATTTTTGTTCTTGTGTTGCCCAACACTGTGACTAAACCATTTCCCAGGCTCCCTTGCGGTGAGGTGATGATCGTGGGACTAAATTCTTCGTGCTAGAATGAGATAAGAGTTATGTGCGCCCCAAGTAGGCTTGGCTCATTAAAAACCTCCTGTGGAATCTTTCCTGTTCCCTCCCTCCCACTGGCCAGACATCAAGGACCCCTAGACATGCAGAGCAGGGTGGGGACTCAATCCAAAAGTACTGTTGTTGACAGTGGACCACAAGATAAGCAAGAAATAACTTTATTTTGTATGAAGCCCTGGAGAATTGGGAGTTATTTATTTGGACCATTTGACCAGTCGCCTTCCAAACCACAACCTGATAAGAGGATCATGCTGTGGGTAACATTCCTTCTCCAGTTTTTCTTTGCAACACCCTGAATCTAATTCCAGGACACGCCCAAACTCTGAGAGCAAAAAACCCTGCTCTCAGGGGGAGGGATAGGAGAAAGGAATGTTATTCTTTTGTTGATAAGATGGCTGTTTGTAATAAGGGCAAGAGTGAGACTACATTGTCCCACACCCTCTCTCCACCCCCTTATCCAAGTATGTGAATACGATGAACCGGGCACTCTGCTGTGTACCCTTGTTTGCCTCTGTCAAGTACCTCTGAGGAAGAAACCATTGTCATTATCAAACACACGTTCAGAAAGACGGAGCAACTTGTCCAA
Organism: Saccopteryx leptura; assembly: GCF_036850995.1. Lineage (NCBI taxonomy): Eukaryota > Metazoa > Chordata > Mammalia > Chiroptera > Emballonuridae > Saccopteryx > Saccopteryx leptura. Next base: position 51,667,320 of record NC_089515.1, on the reverse strand, counting down.
AATCACACAGACAGCTGACCCCCGGCGGAAGCTGGTCGGAAACTCAGGTCCCCTTGCAGCCCGCCTTCTGTCTGGTCGCCTTATTCTCCCCACCAGGAGACTGACAAACGGATTCACAGTGTGACATACATGTGGACACAGCTGGTTCTCTGTCACGTGGGACTAGCTCTTCAGACCAGGCATTGGATTTTTTTTTTTTTTAGGAGAATCCATCATGCTTTCGTTTGCAAGGATAACTGATAACGATGATTTCTGTGACTAGAGCAGGCTGGCACCGGAAGGGGACAGCGTGGGCAGGGAATTGTGCTCAAGTCCTTCTCTCTGCCCAGGGGCACCCTCGCCCACCCCGGGACACCACACCAGGGGTAGGTGACAGCACAGCACTGGGAGCCTATCACAGGGTCACTCCCTACAGATAGTCTCTAAGTCTTCTGCCTCCAGAACCCTTCTCACCATGTCACACACTGTGGGATGAAGCTTGACTTGACTATTATAGCCAAGGTCACTGGGGAGCATGCTGGGGGCCAGAACTGTCCTAGAGGAGGCCATGAGGAAGGTCCTTATTTCTTTTTATTTTTTTTTAATTTGTTTTTAGTGAAAAGAGGAGAGAAAGAGAGAGGCACTCTCTCACATGCACCCCAACCAGGATCCACCTGGCAACTCCTATCTTGGGCCGGTGCTCAGACAAACCAAGCTAGTTTTAGCATCTGAGGCTGACACTCAGACCAACCGAGCTATCCTCAGTGCCCGGGGCCAATGCTCAATTGGCTACAAGAGGGGAAGAGAGAGAGAAGGGGGGGTGAAGCAGATAGTCACTTCTGTATGCCCTGGCTGGGGATCAAACCCAGGATGTCCACATGTCAGGCTGATGCTCTATCCACTGAACTAACAGGCCAGGGCCAAAGTCTGTATTTCTATATGGCCATATTTTTAAAGTTAAAAGGAAGATTAGAGATCATCACACCTCCCTCCTCTCATTGAAGTTTCAAAGAAGTGACAAAAAACCAGGATTGGAAACTTCATCTGTGGAGCACAGCTACCCCTTAGTGGAGGGCGTTGATCCCAGTCTAAATGCAAATTTCCCCAGGAGGGCACATTCATATTTAATGTGATTGACGCACAGAAAGCAAGGGGCTGTAAGCATTGTCAGCGCCTGTGGAGTGGGGACCGGCCCAGGAAAGAGGCGGCTCTGGGCGCCCGCATGCTGAACCCGGTGCCCTAAAGTGCCTTACTCAGAGCTCAGGTACGGATGCGACCACAGCTTTGGTCTAAGGTAACTGTAGATGGGAAGCCCTAAGAGGCACTTTGTGGATCTTTTAGTCACAGTTCTAGAGGTTTTAAAAGAGGCCGACCCCAGGATCATACCGCTAATTATGGGCACGGGAAAGATTAGACCCAATTTCTCCCAACCTGGGGACAATGGCAGGTATCCGTATCCATTCAGCCAGTATTTGGACCACATCTGACCAGATGCCTGTGACAGTCACCAACTTGCTTGGCAAACATGTGGACTGTGTTTACCCCCACATGAACCTTGACAAGCAGCTGCCATACACATTCTTAAGGAAACAGAGTCAAGGAACCTCCTGGGACGTGTAACCCTGTAATTCACTGATTTTTTTTTTTTTTCATTTTTCCAAAGCTGGAAACGGGGAGGCAGTCAGACAGACTCCCGCATTGCGCCCGACCGGGATCCACCCGGTATGCCCACCAGGGGGCGATGCTCTGCTCCTCTGGGGCGTCGCTCTGTTGCAACCAGAGCCACTCTAGCGCCTGAGGCAGAGGCCATGGAGCCATCTTCAGCGCCCGGGCCATCTCTGCTCCAATGGAGCCTTGGCTGTGGGAGAGGAAGAGAGAGACAGAGAGGAAGGAGAGGGGGAGGGGTGGAGAAGCAGATGGGCACTTCTCCTGTGTGCCCTGGCCGGGAATCGAACCCGGGACTCCTGCACGCCAGGCCGACGCTCTACCACTGAGCCACCGGCCAGGGCCTAATTCACTGATTCTTGTCTTCCCATTTCATTACACGGCAGGAAATATTTGGCTAAGACATGACTGCGTATGATCTCTACATTAATGCCAGTTTCAGGTTATTACCCCTTTTGGTTCTACTTTGGCTTCTAAAATAATATCACTGTTCCCGTCTCGTTCATAACATGATAACGAACAAAGTGGTAAGGTCGCGCTGTCTCGGAAAGAAAAAGCTTTCAAAGACATATTCTGTGATGCGTGACATCATCAGAGCTTACGATAAACAATTTCTCTCAGGAGGAAGTTTTTCAAGGGGAGAGTGGAAAAGAAGGGCGAGTCTAAAAAGTCATTTCAGTGGCCAAGTAGATTAAATATCCACTGTGTTAGTCACAGAGCATTAGATGGAATTGGGTTGACCGAGCAGAGGTCGAAGGGTGGGCTGAAGTTTATAGCCATCCAGAGGTGCAATAAAATCCAACCATACTTAAAATCATTCACTTTCAACCCATTTATATGGGAACCAAAACCTCATTGCTCGTAGCAGGAATTTCCACACAGCCAACTTGGTAAAAATGAATCTCATAAGAGTTCTACACACCTCAGGAAATTACTTTTAATGGCGTCAAAGGCAACAGAACGGAACTGGACCCTCCAAGTTCCTCTGCAGAAAATCTGTTGCTACTGGGCTTATTACAACCAGTAGACACACTGGTCTACCCCCAAGACATTCTCAAGCAGATTTGCTCTAACAACGGAGTGCGATGTGTTCAGAAAACTAAATGTTCATTTCTGGAAAAGATGCAACTATGAACTTTCTTTTTTTCCAGCCTCTGAGTTTCAGGGACCCAGCTGAAAATTTCACTGTCCCACCCACCCCACCCCCGCCAAAGTCCTGAACTCTTATCCGATGGGTGTCAGCTTCAGAGCTACTTTGTTTGGTTGTTGGATCCTTTCATTTTGTTTTTAATGGCACATGGAGCTGCAGGTCACCCAATGTGAGACCTTGAAGAGGGTCAGAGAAATGACAAGTGGATTTACTGTGACAAAGGACATATCCCTGCTTCATCTTGACAGTGGGTGGCCCAATTTTATCCAACAAGAGACTTTCTAATGAGGAATATACTTTATCCAGATAAAAGGTTTTATATCAATTTTCAAATGAAGTTAGAATCTGTTTATCATCCAGTATCACATGACACAAGATGCTCTATAATTTCTTTATTTTTTTCCTTCTCCAAGTGAAAGGAGGAGATTCAAGAGACTCCCACATACACCTCAACTGGGATCCACCCAATAATCCCTGTCTGGGGCTGATGCTTGAATCAATCCAGCTATTTTTAGCACCTGAGGCTGAGGCTCCACAGGACCATCTTCAGCACCTGGGGCAATACACTCAAACCAATCAAGCCATGGTTGCAGGTGGGGAAGAGAGAGAGAGAGAAAGAGAAAGGGGAGGGGGAAGGGTGGAGAAGTCAATGGGCACTTCTCCTGTGTGCGCTGACCAGAAATCAAACCTGGGACTTCCACATGCAGGGCCAATGCTCTACCACTGAGCCAACTGGCCAGGGCATAATTTTTTTCTTAAATGTTGGAGATTATTTTCACTGTGTTATCTTCTCCAAAGTTATAGAGCTCATTAAGTAAGTTTTCTCAGCCTGGGTATCCATGGTAACTCAGAAATGAGTACCCTTTACTCTGATCACTTCATAAAAATAGAATGGGGGGGGCTGGAAGTCAAGGTAGAAATTATGTATCCAACCCTCACATTTGACAGAGGAAGACACAAAGGACACACAATGATACATCCGTGGTCGTACGTGACAGGGAAAAGCCTAGAATAATATACGGTCCTATTCAGGGTCAGGCATCTTTGAGATAGCCTCTTCCCTGATCCTGGAATCCATAAAGCCCAAATCAGAGGCTAAGAAGCAAAGTTGAAGTGTATGTAAGAGTAATTTTAAATGGTTTATAATGGATGGAATAGCCAAGATAAGAAAGACCACAGTTTATGTATCTAACCGCTATGTTGACAAAATAAATAAGATCTGATACAAATTATGCTTAACAAGCTTTGAAGATATCAAAAGTCACAGCAATAATATTAACACTAACAGTTCTTCTCTAATGAGATCTATAAGAATATCCTTTCCTCTCTTAAAATTTTTTAGACATAAAAAATATTTCCTTACCTGAGAGGTTGGCCATGTAGTTGTCTGAGGAATAAAAGATTTTTCTTGAGCAAAACTCTTTGAAATGATAATAACCCTTTACGTCGGATTATTGTACACATAACAACGGAAAACAAAATTATCTCCCTATGCGTAGAAAGTCTCCCTCAAATAGAACTCCCTCCAACGTAAGGTTTGCCCACAAGGTAATTAGCACTCATTAACTGTGCGCATATCCCTCATTTTAATGTCCTACGTAGACAGCATATTGTGCACATTAATTGTAAATCAAACGACTGGTTTTGAGCATGAACATCATAATCTGTAAATAGTACCACTCCATGTGTTCAAAATAAATATTCTTTGTTCAGAAGTAGACTGGTTACATAACATTAATTTCATTATCTGATGTCAAGAAAAGCAGAAATCATCGAAACACTTAAGCTTAAGAATGATGTTTAGTAAATCCTACTTGTGACAGCCCTAATGAGAAAGCATCATACAGGTTCCTACGATCCAGAATTCCCCTCAAAACATCGTTTATTTACCCCACACACAAAACACCCAAGTCAGATGCTGCCACAGCCTCATGAAATCAGCTCTGAGCCCAAACCCGGGGGCCCGTACGTGGAGTGGCTAATTATTTCCCCGTTTGTGTGGCTGGTATCATTAGAGTACATCTCATTTTACTGGTTTTGTATGTGCTTTTACATAGTTTTGTTGTTTTGTTTTTTTTCCCAATTTGATATTATCTGTTACAGTCGGCTACTTACAGGCAGCTTCCAAAGCATTTTCTAAGGAGCTCGGGCAGGCGCTTTAATGAGCCTATTACAAGGGGCTCTGGAGGAGGCGGCTATTGTGAGTCCCCCTTCCCGCCCCCTTTCGAGTTTAGAAAGTGGGAGAAAGCGTTTGACAGGAGGGTTTAGAGGAGAGTGGGCCGGTTGATCCACCTGTGAATGAGACGGGTGTGCTGCCGTTGGGCCGAGGGGGTTGTCCCCAGGGAGCCTCTCTGGTGGGCTAACTTGGTGGCCACCTAAAGGCCCCCAACAGGGGGCCGGGTCAGAGTCAGGTCAGACAGAGTCTCGCCTTCACACCAGCATGAATTGGGCAAATTACTCTTTTCCATCCTAGTGTCCATCGAGGACAGAATTTCAATAACCATTGCGATGGATGATCAGATGAAAGAGCCGTGGTGAAGATTCCCCGGAAACGAGGTCAGACCAACCAGCAGCCACCTCTTATGTTTGCCCCCACCTAGCTCTGCGACCTTGAATAAGCTACTTACTAAGCCTGCTTGTGCCTCAGTTTTCCCATCTATACAATGGGCGTGATAACCACGCCTTCCTCAGTTGTTTTGAGGATTAAGTATTGCATGTAAGTTACTCATTTTGCATAGGTTTTCATTACTATTATTATTGTTGTTGTTGTTATTAGTATTAACTGCGACTGTTCCCAGTATATAAATAGGGTGCTCTGAGGATTGTATATGTTTATATGGTCTTCACTGCCCTCCAGAGATCAAGGTAAATAGCAGGTGCCCTAGCCCTGGCCGAGTAGCTCAGTTGGCTGGAACATCACCCCAATATGCCAAGGTTGTAAGTTCGATCCCTGGTCAGGGCACATATAAGAATCTACCAATGAATGCATATATATATATGTGGAACAATATATCAATGTTTCTCTGTCTCTTCCTCTCTCTCTAAAATCAATCCATAAATTAAAAAGAATTATTTTTTAAATAATAGACACCCACATGCATGTTGGATAAAATTTCTAAAAGCAACTACAGCATAGTTGTTAAGGAGGGGGTAAAAAGTAAAACAAAAACATAGCTATTATTATGGTTATTGCTTAATCAGTTATTGAAATGTTACTTGGTGAATTTCCTTTTCAAGGACTCCAACACCATGATGTTAGAGCAGCTAGCCCAGCACCTGGAGACTTTTGTGTTTCTCTGCCTCGGGAAGGTTGTAGAATTCAAAGCACACATTTAAGAGTTCTTCCACAATTTTATCAAAGAGCAAATAAAAGGTTCCAAGCTGGGATTCGCACCTGGACGTGTGTGAGTGCGTGTGTGTTAAACTGAATTTGTGAGGCCTGAGACACACAATTATTCTGCAGTTCACTAAGCTCCGTCCCCCGTTTTGTTTAGCAGTAACCCACTTTATTTGCTCTAACCTTTCTGTTCCTGAAGGTAGTCTGGGGTCCCGTCCTGGAAGCTTGAGGACACACTGTGCTGTGAATCCCTGGAGAGAGAGGAAACAGAGGACTATGAATTTAACAGAAAGATGAGGCATTTCCCTGAGGCCAAAAGGGACCAAATGTTGGGAACAGTGGCTCTGATGGAGGATGCTGTGCCCCTGCCTGATGGCAGCAGGCACTCAGAAGGGTTGGGTCAGAAAGGAGACCCTACTCAGGGACTCCCACCCTCATCCACTCACCTGCAATTAATGCACCCATGTCCATAACCAGATAAAAAGTCACAGAGCCACTGGAGTAAAGCACCACACTATGAGACACACGGGCATTGTCAGCATTCAAGTGTGATCCAATGACCCGTGACAGATGGTTGAAGGGACATCCCCAATGCCTTGGTGCTATGTCACACTGCAGGACCTCGGGCAGCCCTGGAGAATGGAGAGAGAGGTGGAGACTGAACCCAAGGCTCCTGAGATCCTTGGCAGCCAGCCCAAAGGCATATAGCTGTGGGGGGTCCCGCTAAATTAGCCTACGGGCAAAGAGAGGAATCAGAAGTATCCAGTTTGTTGCCTGTTAAGTTGTAGCCCATTCCATTACTGCCTTTCTAACGTGGTCTATTTTCTACTGAACTCCAGAAAATAAATGTTATATTTTGATGAGAGAATGCTGTAATTAAGCTACTATGTAACTGTGTTGGGGACTTTATACAGGAAAAACCTTCCGTGTCAGAAAGGGCATTTTAAGGGTTCTTCTTGCCTACCAGCGCCGTCCTCTCGCCAGACTGCGTGGACAGTCGTCCTATTTATTTGAGTAGAAAAATGACAGTCAATATATACACTTCAGGCAAGACACGCCTTCTCCAGTTTGCCATGGGTCCCTCCGGAAGCCCTACATTCTTTATCGGTCTGCCAGTCATGAAGGCAATTGGGTTTTGGATTATAATGTAGGGGCCTATGTGACAACACTTTCAGACATCCTAACTCCCTGTATATAATAACCCCATCTCCATCCCGTCTCACTAGGCAGGTAGAACCAATCAGACTTCTTTTTGAAAGAAAAATGGTCTCTGAAAACAAAGTAGCTCAAAAATAAAAAAAAATAAAAACAAAAAAAGTAGCTCAGAACCGACACTTGTCTCCCAAACATACTCTCTAGTAGATTTTGGTGACGGAAGTACTTGACTCTAATTTTGTCTTCAAATGTCTGCTGTTGTTGTTTTCAGCAAGATAGATAAATAGAGAAAGAGAGAGAGAGAGAGACAGACAGGAAGGTAGAGAGAAAAGAAGCATCAACCAGTGGTTGAGGCACCCTAGTTGTTCAATGATTGCTTTCTCATTCAAATGTATTTTTTGTTCCTTCCTTTCTTCTTTGCTCTCTCCTTTTTTTATTTTATTTTTTGCTTGTTTGTTTCTTTTCTTCCCTGAAGAAAGAAAAGCTTCCTTCCGATCTTTGGCCTAACTGATGAAAATCTCAAAAACATATACTCTCGTTAATGACCCAAGCCACAGACCACTGGAGGTCAGATTCAACAGTGATGTTCGCTACCTGCTCACGTCTGAACTTCTCGCCGTTAGGCTGCCTGTGACCGCCTGTTCTAAACCCCAAAGCTTTTTTATTATCATGCCGAAAGAGTGTCATCACACAGGTTCTGTTATTGAGTTGTATCCCCACCATTTTCAGGAGAAATTGGGATCCTGTCGTTCCCTTTGTAGCTGAGCAGAGGTGACCACGTGCCCTGCCAGGGTGAATCGCCCCCACAAGTGACCTCAGGAGGCAACAAGAGAAATCCATTTCCACGTTCCTGCAGGTCTTTGGCCCGTCTACTAAGAAGGCCAGCAAGGATGCAAACCATGCCAATTATATAAGTGATTTAACTTCGATAGTGGAAGAGCCGACCATTATTACATAACAGCCTAGATTCAGAGGGATTTGCTTTGCTTTGTGATGTCTCCATTGTTTCACTGTTGGATGCTTTTCCCCCCATCCTCGATGAAAATATTAGAAAATAATCTCAAAGATTCAGATCATCCAGGAATCTGAAAAGTGATATAAATATACCATGGTTCTCAGGCTTAAAATAAATATGCATTTCAGGAAGTCGGAGGATTTGTGTCGGGCCTTACAATGCGATTGATTTAGGTTCTGAGAGACCAGGCACATGAGTTTTCCCTTCTGATTCAAAGTCATCATAGAAAATGTCCCTTTTTTTTTTAGCCCCTTGGGGTTCCGCTGGAGGGCCCCTAGTTAATTTCAGATATTATAACCTAGTATTTTTTTTTTTAAAGAGACACCATTTCAAATGCATGGCATGATTCATTAGCAAAAGTACCAAATGCCACCATAGGTTAATCCTACCCTGTGTAACTATATTCTCCTGCTGCAAAGATGACTGCCTGGAAGGCACATTATCTTGCATTAAAGTGTCTTGTCTTCACAGAGGCGGATTCTTGAACGAATGCGGAAAGATCGGCTGGCTCCATCCCCAGGATAGGAACTTCAAAGCCGCCCACCAGAACTTCTCTTGTGTTGTTTATAGAAACGCAGACACAGTCGAGGGCAGCCCATCGGAGTCTCCTCACTTTGACATCGTGAACAGAAACCAACAGACATGAGACATCCTGTGTGGATGGACTTTTTATTTATTTTACTTTATTTTTTGGCAACACCAATTACCCAAGTACCACTCTGAAATTCGCTCACATCCCTTCTCCTCTGGGCTTCCCACCCTCACCTCTGTGATTCACCTTCCGGGCGCAAAATCATGGTCATTTTTAATGGCGCCCACGGTGACTTAATTACAAAAGAGTAACTGGTCACTTGTGTGTGCTCACAATCAGAAACAAATGCCTTGATGCCCACTACCCACAGCAGATGTAATTATTTCGCCAGCAGAATTTCCACCGGAAATTATAGAAATGACCACTCCCAATTCCAGGTGCGAAAACAAAGGGGCCTTCCATTTATTTGGGTGGAAGCAATTTCTCCTACTGATAACAGCCAACAGATAACGGAGAGAAAATAAATCATGAAAACTGTCTATATGATCTTAAGACATCTCTGAGGGAAGGAACAAGAAGCAGTTGTGGGAGAGAGGGGAAGAGAGAGAGAGAAAGAGAGAGAGAGACAGAGAGGAGAGGGAGAGGGAGAGGGAGAGGGAGAAGGAGAGGGGGGGGAGAGAAAGAGAGAGAGAGGGAGGGAGGGAGAGGGAGAGAGAGAGAGAGAGAGAGAGAAACCAACATTCTTGAAGAAAAAATAATACCACATTATCAAAATGTGCGTGCTACATAATCAAAGCAAGCCTGACTTTCTATCACCTAAATCAGAACCACAAGAACAAGTCTCCAGACCCCAGCCAGGTAGCTCAGTTGGTTAGAGCATCATCCTGATACGCTGAGGTTGCAGGTTCGATCCCCAGGCAGGGCACATACAAGAATCAACCAATGAATGCATAAATAAGTAATAACAACAAACTGACGTTTCTGTCTCAGTCTCTCTCCCTTCCTCTAAAAATCAATTAAAAAAAAAAAAAGAATAAGGCTCTAGACATCCATTTCTTTTCACAGCTAACCGAAGGGGAGAAAGCCTAACACCTCCGTCTGATTCCCGTCCTGACACCCAGCCCGTCGGAAACTTCTCTCTCCCGCCCCTGCAGAAGCCGCGGGCCTGGGGAACCCATTTAGAGCTTCTCGCCGGGCTTTGCTCAAACAACACAAAGTGTTGGCCAAGTATAAACACAGGGAGCTTTTTCTTTGACCCACTCTGCAGCGGGATGGGGTAGTGTTGTTAGTTTATGTGAGAAGAAAATAGCCATAAGCTTTCTGAGAAAAAAAAAAGAGGGGGGGGGATTGGATTAAGGCCTTTGTGCGCGCCTCAATGCTGATGGGAATTAGCAAGAGTTGTAGACACTTAAAGGGGCCCTCATGCCCAAGCTTATCCCAGATTGTGCACAATAAACATTTGAATATCAACAGTGTTTTGCAACCTACAGCACTAATGTATAAACTTCTCTCTTTTGAAATTCCCAAATCCTTCCAAATGTCTGCAACGGCCTCTGCAGACACTCACAAGGGCAGGAGTAGAAAACACCCACTCAAGGATGTGAGTCTGCTTTTTGTAAAAAAGAAAAAAAAGAAAAGAAAAAGATTTTCTCCTTTTCTACCTGCAGGCTCTAGAATGTATTCTATCACTTTAAGGACTTCAGAGGCTCTGTTTAATTTTAATCATTGGATTTTCTTTCGGGCTTTGCATTCTGATGGAAGAGAGGGTGCATCCCAGAAAGAAACTAGAATTCTGGAGAGAGTTTAGACCTGTTTTGACAAAGATTTTTGTTGCTGGTTTTTTGGTTTTTTGTTTTTTTTTCTCAACATCAGAATCCCAACGGGTGTTTTGTTTTAGAAAGACTTCTTACGGAGTTTTTGCAAAAGCAACTCAAGTTGGAAAGACAAGAACTATTTTGTCTATTTAAGCCCGCTGCCGGCCTCATTGGGAAGCCACCCGTTAGCTACTTCCCACCCCAAATGCTAATCTGATACCCAGTCATCCCGACTAAAAAGACACTAGACTGATTTTGCAGCAAGAGTGTCCAACATCAAACACTTATTTGATGTCTCCTGGCAGTAAGCTAGATCTCGTCTTCTCTTGAAGAATTCCAAACTCCCACAAGTGGAATCAAAGTGTTGTCGAGACTGGGGGGGGCAAGGGAGAGGAAGAAGCAGCCACTCCTTTCTCTTCCAATCTCCGTCCCAAGGCAGACATCATATTTTGTTTTCTGAGGGCGGGATATTTGCTTTCGGGGGCTGGGGCAGCAGAATTCTCTCTCTCTCAGTTCTCTGCAGAGTCTGTGCAGCGCTGTCGTCTTGTGGATGCTCTGAGTTCTGTACCAAAGCAAACACTTGGGATGCAGGCACTTGTCTTTTTTCCCAGCAAAATCTACTGCAGTTGTTGATGGGATTTCATGAATAAACGAACCCTCTCTACTTCCTTCCCAGTTTGTGTTCACCGGAGATGATTTTAAGCAACTCCACCTGACTGGAGTGTATTTTATCCAACTGGAGAGTTTACCAGACAAAAAAAAAAAAAAAAAAAAAATCTATCTATGGGAACAAATAGAATCTTACAGCTGTTGTTTGAAATTATTATTTCTAAAATAATGTGTTCATTTCATGCCTGAAAAGACAGTGATGCACATCTCACTGCGCCGGGGAGGAGGGGGGCTGGGAGGGGGCCATGAGGGAGAATGAAGACATAACTGTCGTGTCCAACTCTGCAACACGGCGAAGCGGTTCGCCTATTGAATACGATACAATGATGTATAGATGAATCGAGTTATCTCCAGTTCTGAATAGGATGGTGTCAGTGGGAGGGTTGGAGGGGGGGGGAGGACTGGGAATCTGAAAAGAATTCTTTTTCTTAAAAAAGAAAAAGAAAAAGAACTTGAAGGTCAGGATTCCAGCTGCCGGGCAGGAGCAACGCGCGCAGCCAAACGCCGACAGGCCTAAATAAAGACAACCAAAGGCCACCAAACGTACCCATTGCCAAAGTAGCTTGCTCCGAGGACCTCATGTCTGAACACACATGTCTATAGGCAGAGAGCTCTTTTCTCCCTTTAGGCAGCCTTAGATACTGACGAAAAACCTAGGAACACCAACCAGGAGCATCTGTAAAAATTACAGCTTTCATGCAGGAGACGAAACAGTCCATCAAAGGTAGGAGAACAGAAGAAATTCTGAACGAGTATGCTTTTACTCTAATAGATTATAATTATTAGGGTTGGTATGAACCAGTGTCTGACGGGTGTTCCATTTTCCCCATTTAGCTTACATTTATAAAAGGGGGGGGAGGGAGGGAGGAGAAGGGAGAGGGGGGAAAAAAAAATCCAACAGCCACTCATTGTTATTCTCATGGATTGGCTGCTGAACTCAATCCGAGGCCTTTAATCAAATACAGTCAAGAGATAAAAAAAAAAAATGGTGAACCGGTGACTCTTCGCACAGGGACCCAGTTTTCCTCGTCGTCCTTGACTTGTACATGTTGGTTTGAAAAATGGCACAGTTGCGACTTTGACTGACTCGACTGGGTGGTTCTGAGATAAGAAGGGGTGGTCTCAAGAATTCGCGGGTGGTCGGATGGATGGTAACTCGGAGGTGCGGAAGTTGACGGCACAGCAACCTGATCTAATCAGGTCTCTTATCTGTCAACGCTGGAGCTGTTGATTGTTTCTACGTTGGTTTCCCAAGGCGGTGGTGTTTTCGATGAGGGATAGCGGTTGTTAAAGACTTTGGTTCTGTGACAAGTTTTTAGAAGATAGAATGAGACACACAGAGAGAGAAATAGGATAAGGACAAAGCTCAGGGTGCCCCCAGGGTTAGAGAAGAATGTCCCTCCTTTCCTGTTAAGAGTACAGCTGTTTTCTTTCTAGGGGGGATATGTCTGCAGAGAGTAACTGCAAACCTCAAAACTTGAGACTATTTATATACATGTATTCATTTTTACTTGCCTTTTAAGATATTTAAGGAAACAACCTTCTCTCATACCAGCTCAATATTCAGGTTAGGAACATGCCCCATAGAGTTTTGGCTTCTCTGTAGTTTTAGGCAAATGACCAAAAATGAGTTTGTCGACTACAATGATGCCAAATTATAATAATTCCAAATAAACAAACAATCACAAAAAAAGCCCTTGTTTCTCTATATTTTTTTGCCCTGGAAATCTTTTCAGTCTAGATCAGAACCATGAACTTAACATGATAAATATCCACATAGATTCTTAAAGGCTATTTTTATAGAACCACAATTTTATTTGATATTTGCAATAAACCCCAAAGTAGCTTACACACTTGAAAAGTGCTCAACTTCAGTGGAAAGCTACGAAGGCATTAAGAGTAATGCTTAATAAGCTAAATTCTCTCACCAGCTAAAGAACAACTTTCCACACATCTACATTTTATCAAAGTCACTTCTACCAGCATCTTTTTGCATGTATATTTTATACTGAAAAAACCCGGAATGATTGCAGTGTGCTATAGAGTGGCGCAACTTTTAATCATGACTGTGGTTGCGCGCGCGCGCGCACACGCGCGCACACACACACACACACACACACACACAAATTGGATGAGTTTCTTCGTCTTGCAAGTTGCCATTAGGCTAGTGACACCCTATTGTGCAGTGGAGAGAGGTAAAGTCACCCAGGAGATTATTCAGGATGCGAAAACAGGAAGCGTGTCTTAAGGATGTCTTTAGAGAAAGTGGAGCTTCCCTCGTGGGGTGTCCCAGGCGACAGCGCGAAAGGCAAGCGTGGTGGCGTGCTGTGTTTAATACGAGTCTCACCAACAGCTCGCCCAGATTAGGAACCCGGCGGAATGATGTCAATGGAGGTTCAGGGGCTCCGCTTTCTGAAGTCATTTGGAGTTAATAATTAATGGGTATCTCCCTTTGATGGCTCTTTTATATTTCGATGCCTCTGCCTGAACACCAGCCACAAAAGAAAACTTGATTTTGGTTGTCATTAATTTTGACTTGGCTTGACCAAGGCTTTTGTACGCCCAGACATCACAGCCTTCCCTCTGGTGGCCTTGGCTTCATGTGGAGATGAGATCCTTGATTAACAAAACTGTTGTTAATTTTCAGGTGTGGGTTGATTGAGTTTTATTGATGTTAGGGTCATTCTCAGCGGTTTTTAATTCTTTCAAATGGACTGACTCCAAGTAACTAATCGGTGGTGATGTTAATTTTGATGGTATATGTTCACAGAGGGGCTCCTACTCTGATGTCATATAATAATTTATTTGGAGTCCCTTTAGCAAATGACTATTCTGATACCCTCCTCTATGCCATATTTTTTTAAAGCAAGAGGGAGAATTACATAATTGCCCACAATAAGCAAATCCTAAATGTCCTCTCTCTAGACGGGTTCTGTCCAATAATGTGCAACAATTTGACCAAATTGATATGAAAGACATTCATTGGGAGGGAAAAATTAAACATGGAAATCTACCCAGCCTTGAAGATATTCAGATAAACTGTTGCCATAGGATACCTGTCATTTACCAGGATTTTTATTTGCACCAAATTCAGTCTGTCTCACAGCTCTCAGTATGGTCTTTGAAATAAAGCCACGAATGTAATGTTTATATATGTGCCCTGGATGTCTTTGGTAGAGCCATGCTTCAAGTCATTTTAAATGTCGTTCTTCTGCCAACACAATTCCTGTTGACTCATGTCCAATTTCTAATTATATGAATAATTATTTCTGAATCCCACAGTCCCCCTAAATAGCGTCTATTTTCATAACTGCAATGGATACTTCCATCAGTTAATACACCATCTTGCTTCAGCAAATAACTCCACATCTGCTGGTCCCATTTACTGTCACTGAATAAATGATTTTATTTAAAAGACATCATGTAAATTAGCGAGAGGGACAGACCATACAATCACCCCTCTTCCCACCAGTAGAAGAGCTGCCTATCCCCAAAGAAATGTTTTTATACCTGAAGAAAATTATCTGCCACGCCAGCTTTCTGTAACAAGATTGGGGGATAAAATTGGATTCTGGAAAAAAAAATAATATAAAAATAAATTCTATTTGAGCCAGAACATTCCTTGATATTCCAACTGTTGATATTTCATTAGCTTGTTAGGACAGTGGTGAACATGATTACTCACTTGTTGGGATTGCTGCTGAATTTTCCTATATTGTATATAATGTTACCTAACGTAAGCTTTTGGTCCCTGAGTCTCTAGTTGCTACAAAAAGAGGAACTTGATGTTCTGTTTTCAACACTATTTTTATTCGATTTTTTTTTTTTTTAGTCTGCAAGCATTTAAAAGTGTTTCTCTCTCTCTCTCTCTCTCTCTCTCTCTCTCAGCCCCTTCTAATAGCTTACAGATGTCATCCTTTCAAAAAATAAAATAAAATAATGCCTTCCGCCTCATTCTAGCATCCCGGTGCTGGCCGGGAGCTCCCGTAATTGATACGAGCATCTCTAGCTTGTTCCTATCTGACAGGTGTCACACTCAAAAGCCACAGACACGCCAGGGTCATCCTCTATTTGTCCTTGCCCCTACCTGTTTTCGCTGAGAAGGTTAGAAAAAGAAACAGCTACTACTGTCTTCCCGGATATTTGATTACTACCTGGGTTGGATTTGACAATAAATCTGAAAGATATGTCAAAACGATAGGGAGGGGGACTTCGGAACACTCCCAAACCAAAACACGAAAAGGTGACAAGGTAAAGAGCACGCAAGCTGCACAGAAAATATGCAAAGAATTCTTTTCATCAGTTCAATCGATAATACCATTAAAAAAAAAACAAAAAAACTCTGCTTAAAAAAGAAAGCAAAAGTTACTGATTTTTTTTTTTTTTTTTTTTTGGTGGAAGTGTGTTTTCACAATTTGGGCAGTTACATCAATATTCCACAGTTAGCATAGAAATGCTTTTTAAGGGATATAGACACTTGTTGCAAACATTTGCTTTTGATAACGTCTCACTATTACACATGAAAAGATCCATTTTTGTCCTCAAAGGGCTAATTACAAGATCAATACTGTGCAAATGGCCATGAGCCTGTTTTATGATTGGTTTTGTGTTCCCAGGACTAAAAGATTTTTAGTACCCTATGTAGCAAAAAGAGAACAAGGGCGCTGGCATAACTTAGAGGGATTTTTATCATCCCTGATTTAATTGTTAAAATTTCTCTTTTAGTTAAAAGTGGACATTGCCCCTTGCACTGCTTTTGGTCAAGTTCCATAATTTATTTTATCATCGGTTTCCAAGTTGTCCTGTGTTTTCCAAGGCTAGAACAAAAAATTATTTAAAAACAATGTTTGGCATTGAGGATTATTTAGAGAAAAAAGAGGTGAACAATTTATAATGTGCATGTTTTTTTAAAAGAGATAATGCAAATATTTAAGGAACAACAAAACTAAAGCACTACCAGGTTTTAAGAATTTTTAAATCTTGAGAAAGCTTATCATCGCATTGAATGTTATTCTTGCTGTTGATTATAATAACTTTACCTAAAATGTATAGGCATCTTTAAAACATGTTACCTCTATCTTGGCCAAATGAAGATTCAAATCTTCACCTCATTATCTTACATCATAAATACACTTTCCAAAAGGCAGAGAGCGCCCAAACTGAGAAAACTTTTTTATTCTGGAAAAAAAACCAAAAAACTAGTTTTCATGAAAAAATGAGAGAGATTTAACCAGTTCCTCTATTAGCTTTGAACTATGGCAAGATTCAATATTGTTTTTCCTTAAATTAATGGTATGCCGTCCTGCCGTTTTGAACTGGGCTTTGTACTTCGGTTCTGTTATCCTTTGCTCAGAAGAAATCTATGGCAAGAATATGAGAAAAAAAAAAAATGGCGAGAAGAAAAACGCATCCGTGGTCCAGCGTAATAGATATTGTTTCAGAATGTTTGTCCTCGAGTTTAAAATAAAAGATATGTTAATCAGCGCCCTGTTCAAAAACCTTCTCTCTTATACATGAAGAGGCTTGTTTTCACTGGACGAAAACTATTAATGCTAAAACAAAAATTGTTTTGAATCCATTTTCTGAAGGCTACCCCACCTCCCTCTTTAGTGAAAATCAGTAATCCATGAATGCTTTCTAACTTTTTTTTTTTTCCAAGCTCTGAGCATACTGAGTATTTAAGTTTGAATAATAGTGAAGGCGGGGGGTACGGTTAACTAAGTAAAAGCTTGCTTGATATCTTGGGGTTCTTTGAAGAGTTTTATAGGCTTAGAGTTCACAGTTTGAATGAAGGACATTTTTAAAACTTTTATAGGGAGAATTTTGTTAACCGGCATTTCAATGATTGAATAATTAATTAATTATACTAATTACCTGGGCGGAAAAAAATTTACACTCTGAGCCACCTTAAGCTCACGTCACAAATAGAGCAATAAACTTGACATTTGAAATCATGAGATTTGTTTTTATTTTTTCAGCATAGAATGTTCACTTCCCATGAAAAATAGTCAGGTTATTGATTCTGGAAATATTAATGTGGAATTTATCAATTCCCTTAAATTTTTAACTGTCGCAGCCTTTTATAGCAAAAGGCCAGATACTTACATGTGGCCATGTTTTTATTTGGAGGATTTACAAATATTGGCATAAATAAATTTTTGTAAGGAGACCTGATTCTTCTATGCCAAGAGAGTAAAATTACAAAACAGAAAAGTTGATGGTAAAAAAAAAAATGTAACTTTCTCTTTAGACATTTTACCTTTAAAAAAAAAAGTGTTTCAATGTAATTAACACATACCAAAAATACTATACATTGAAGAAAGGGGAAAAAAATCATCCTGTGTTACTGAATGTTTACTGCCTATTTTCAAAAACCTGCATTTTTCATTTACCTGAGAAGACTTAAGTCCTCCGAAGGACAAAGCAAATAAAACGAATTGAGTCTTGCAGACTTCCATGAAATACTTTTACAAATGAAAACAAGCAAAAACCAACAGGTCGCTTGTGCCAATATTGACAAACACCAATGAGGAAGAGAAAATTCGCTTTTCCATCTGCTCAGAATTTTCCCTCTTGTAAAAAGTCTCTCTGCCACAGTATTTTTTTTTATGATTAACCAAGATTAAAATCTTTAACTTTTCACTGTTTTTTTTTTTTATTCCTACCCAGGAGGACCCAAATGGGTTATTTCTTAACCATGATATGAACTTAGAATTTTAATAGAAATGATACCTTTAAAATACCTTTCGATCTTTTTTAACTTAACCAGCCTCGGTACTTGTGGTTTGTAGAAATGATCTTGAAAATGAAAATTAGGCCAGTAGAATGAGCCAGATAAACTTGAATTGCTTTGCTAGATTTTTAAAAAATGAATACGGACTATAGAAACTGAAATAGTGATAATTATAATTTTATATATCAGATGCAAAATTGTAGATAAAAATTCTGACTTGAAAAATTATAAATTATAAAAATCAAACCTATGAATCATTAGTTTCTCTGCAATTCCTGATACTGCCTTTTAAAATGACTGCTACAATGTATTAAAGCAAAGCCTTTCTAATAGTCCATTCTTACAGCCCCTGGAATAAAAACTGTAGCTGAATTTTATTACATAGAATTAGAATTAAGAAAGAGGCTTTTTTTTACAAATTGTGATAGACTGAAAAACCTATATTACCACAGAAAATGTCTCTTATTTTGAGAGTTTGTATAAAACTCTGCATGAACTTAGTTTTCTTTTTATTGTAATCTAGTCAATAATCAAATAGAGACACAATCAGATGTGTCTAAAATTTACCCTAAATATCAAAATACTGAAAATGCTGACAGGAAAAAATAAAATTCTACTGTATTAAAAGAAACAAGCCATGCTGTTAAACTCTTACAATTTAATACTATCAAAATGAATCTTATATGCCTAATCAATTGCTTTGATTTCATTAATTTTAGTAAAATTATTTAATGCTCACAAGAATTTAGATTTCAAAAACATATCAAACACAATATTCTGAATTCTACTTCGTTTTATGATAGAAAGAAATTACGCAAGCTAAAGAAAGGGCATTTCCAAATAAATAAATTTAAATAAATGTTAGCATGTAATAATTTAACTTATTTGATTTAAAACAAAAATTATCCAATACATGGCAATGAAAGTGGACAAAAACAAAAGACTATGTATTTCTTCTTAAAATTTAAATTATTAAAATAAAGGATATAATGTTTATATTAAAATATTGATTTATTAGAACTTTACTTTTCTTATTTTTAAATTACAGTTGACACGCAGCTATTATAGCTGCAGGTATACAACCTCAACTAGACATTTATATAATTTACAAAGTAATCGCCCCAATAAACCTAGCCCCCATTTCAAACCACATGTGCTTATTACGGTATTGACTATATTCCTGAAGCTGCACTTTATCTCGCTGTCACTGTTCCGTAACTACCAATTTGTACTTCTCAATCCTTTCCCCTTTGCACCCAACACCCTAACTGTCCTCCCTCCAACAACCCTCAAAATGTTCGCTCTGTCTATGAGCCTCTTTCTGTTCTGCCTGTTGGTTTATTTGGGTTTTTAGATTGCACATATAAGTGAGATTACCTGCTATTTGTCCTGCCGTCTGACCTATTTCATCCAGCATAGAGAACACACTTTCCATTTCAAATTAAGAAACTTCAGAAAACACCACTGACGTTTTTTTCCCCCATAAACAAACCTTTCTTGATGTTCGATGAAGAAAAATACTTATGCTGTGTGAGTTCAAATTCCAACTGAGATAAACCACTTCATATTTTAAGAGACTGAAGGCAGGGACAGCATAATATCATTTGAAAAATATATATAAACAAACGTTATTTTTTTGTCTTATTTTTGAATTGTTTGAATGCAAATTATATTGTCAACTGTCAAGTTCCATCTTTAAAGAAATTGAACTCAATATTTAAATAAGCCAATTGTATTAAAGTTGGAAACCACTTTTCCTAATTTTGGTGGTCTGTACTATAGTGCTATTTACTTTTAACCATTTTTGAAATCTTGACAAACTACAATTAAGGTGAAATCATTGATGAGTATGATGTTTGTTACAACTTAAAGAAAAAACGTGTCAAAAATCTAATGTTTTCCCATCATTCATGTTGGCTTGATTTTAATATTTTTCTTATAGGTATATATTTCACTGCAGACCGGAATCATTTAATAGCCCTTTAAACTCTAATTTCTAAAAATGATCTGCAATGGGAATTATGATTCGTGAACATTTGTATACTGGTCAGAGAACATAATAAGTTTTAATCCCAAATGATTCTCACTCACTCGCAAAATTTCCAGTTAAATAAAAACATTTTTTTTAAATGAACACCAATTTTTGTAACTTTTTCTCACATTAGGAAGTCTTTATTATGGACTTTCCTACGTTATTATAATCAGAAACAGAATGTATAGTCATGAATGAGAAAATTCTAGAATAAAAAATAGAGCCTTCCAGAAATACAAAAGGTGCTTAAATGTAGATGAAGCTTTCTGAGGTAATCAAGTTATTGGGTTATAACATACATCATTTAAAAAAATTTTGCTAACAGGCTTTTTAAAATGCTCAGTGATTTCATATTGATGTATATATATATATGTATACATATGACGCATATGTGTACATGTATTTATATGGTTATATATTAATACTTAATATTATATATATTTGCAATAGAAACAGTTAAAATCTTTAGCTGTTAAAGTGTAACAATGTTTTACATTGAACTAAGCGAGTCAGGATGAGATAAATCTTCACAGACATTTGATTGAGCTGAGGTTCACAGACTCGCCGTCCCGCACCGGGCTTCGGGGCACGTTGTGAATAGATAGATTTACAAAGTAAAATTTTGACTTGAGAACGCATCATGACTTGAGCTGATGACTTTTCTGATTACTTTAGTTTACCGATTTGGACTCGATTAGACAAACAGAAAAGTTAGCTGTTTTCAAAGTACTGCACGGAAGACTATCATTACAGTACTTTGATAAGACCCCCTGTTACGACAGGGCAAAGTAAGCAGAACACTGAATTACGTCGAGCGCTAGTCTGAAAAGAATATATTGCATTCACCGGTAAATGTTTTCATGGGAATCCTGAAAATATTTCATTATTCCTAATTTAATTAAGAGGTCTTGAACAGTTAGTTCATTATGGGCCTGCATTTAGATTCTAGAATATACTATATTATTGGCATAATCACAAGAAATGGTGCACTTTTTTTCCAAAGGAAAAAATATTTCCCCCCCCAAGTGAAAACTAGGGTTATTACCCTCACATTTTCTTAAATGAAGACAAGCTGATTGACTTTAGAATCACTCATAACGCACTTTTTTTTTTTTTCAAATGAAAAATAGGCTTATTAAATTTACAAGTGCTCATTTTATATACGATTCCAACACTTTGTAATGTCGGTTGGTACATATTGCCACTGGAAACCTGCTTCAACCAACGTGTTAATTAAACATTAATTTATAAATATTTATACCGGGTTTAAGCTAATACGAAGTTCAATTATATCAGCCTTATTTATATAAATAATGGATATGTCGACCTATCGATAAAGTATACCTCTGGAGTAGTGTATGACATTCAGAAAACGTTTCTAGACGTGCATTGTGTTGGCAAAGGAAGTCACTCACTCACGTACATCTTCAAAGTGCCGCCTCCCTTAACCACACATTTCATCCATATCATATGTATGACCATCCGGGGCAATACACAGCAGCAGGAGGAAACTAGGTGCTCGGTGAGCGTGTTTCAGATGAAATCTATGACAATGAGATAATCCCGTAACGGGAAGATAACACAGGGAGAGGCACTTAACACCTGTGTCTTACGACCCACAGTTCCATTTATTCATGTGGACAAGGAGAAGGGAACCACTGGAAGTCTTTTAAAAAAACCCTTTTGCGTTTCTCGGTTTGGTTCGCTTCAACCTGAGTTGCTCCCTTCTCGCTCCAACAAAACCGGGAAGGGGACACTCCGGTGGACGTGCCGGCCAAGTGGACCGAGCCACGCCATCCGTTTGGTGCCCTTGCTGATACAATTGCTCTGAGTGGGGGAGTGGGGGGAGGGGGTGGGACGTGTGTGTGATCTGATGAGCTTGGCTTGACTGGGGGGAAGCTCCTCCGGGCAGCTAAATGAAAAACCTCCCTGCAATTTTGATCTTAATCACCCCCTCCAAGGCTGTAATTGGGGATGGTCGCTGAACTCTCTCTCTCCTTCGAGAGTGGGATGCGTGATGTTACACCCGCCTCAATTAGATTCTTGCAAGAGAATCCCAATAGCCCTGAGCACGTAGCCTTGCTGTCTCCGTACTAAAGACAGAGGGGTTCTGGCTACATCCGCTCTCACTAGTCTAAATGCATGGTTCCCTTCCTATTTTAAGGAAGAGAACAGAAGGGACGTGTTTAAAGAAAGCACCCGAGTTTCTGACTTTTTCCAGCATTTAGAATAAAAGCCCGTGTTGATCAAGAACAAGGGATTCTTTTGCGTACATTAGAGCTACCATCTGTCGCGTGGATGAAACCCTTTAATAACTGAAGAGCCCTGTAAAATACCATTTAGAAATGAAGATGAAGCTAGCTACCAACCTAACCTTTACAAAAAAAAAAAAAAATTCTACGTGTAAGAACAGACGCATTCTAAAAATATTCAATGAAACCAAAGAAAGTTTATCTGACAATGAAAAGTGATTTTACATCTCTCTCTCTCTCTCTCTCTCTCTCTCTCTCTCTCTTTAACATGGATGTATAAATTATTAGGAGTTCTAGGCAAACTAGGGTGGTTATAGATGGTGCCCAAATCGCATTGTACTCTGGGAGATGATCATAGAAGATTAACTGAGTTTAATAAACTTACTGAGCTGGGCCAAGCCTGGGGGGGGGGGTGCACTCCAAGGGAGCTCCCTACCTGCTCATAAGGGGTTCGCCGTCCCCTGGGAAAGAGAGTAGCCAGTCAAAGGGACACACCACACAAATACCGACTGGATCAGGCAGTCCCAGAAGAAAGGTACACAGAAGGGTCGCAGAAAGAGCCAACAGGAAGGCCATGAGTTGCAAAGAAGTCCACATTTCACCCAGTAAAAGGCACCTTAGAAATGAAAGGGGGCCTCTCACACACAACTGTGCTTTTATAGACACAACTGAGATGCATCAAGGCGTCTCCACGGCTGAAAAGGTGACCTGAGCAGGACAGGGACCAGAGGGTGGTGGTGGTGTGTGGGAACCTGTGTCTCTCCAGCTGGGTCCCAGCGGAGGGAGGTGTCAGCTTGCGAGAGGAGAGAGAGAGAGAGAGAGAGAGAGAGAGAGAGAGGGAGAGAGAGAGAGGAATGCTGTGTTGGAAGGGACAGCCTGGTTGTCTCCCCCGGCCGGGTGCACGGTCCTTGCTGTTGGAGCAAGAGCACACGTTACTCAACAGGCATGTTGTGAACGGCAAACCTCCACTGCCTCTGTTTCTGGGAGAAAAGAATGACAGAGTCACCGGGTCACTCATTCGATTCGGCAGAGAGGCCTCGGTCACACTCCAGCCATGCTGGGCCAGTCCAGCCGGACAAGCGGGTAGGAGCCAGCCCCAGACTGGGGACTGGCTGAGAGTGCGGACCCCGTGGCTGGGAGCTATAGCCACCACTGTCACCTTTACCAACGACAGACCCTGTGGAACGGAGTGACACTCTACCTAGGCAACGGGTCTCTGGTGTCAACTGAAATCCTCCTCTCCTGAGACCTGTGGTGGCGCGCTGGGTAAAGCGTCGACCTGGAATGCTGAAGTCACTGGTTCAAAACCTTGGGCTTGCTCAGTCAAGGCACCTATGGGAGTTGATGCCTCCTACTGCTTCCTCCCATTCTCTCTCTCTCTCTCTACTTTCTAAAAAATAAATAAATAAAACCTTAAAAAAAAAAAAGAAAGAAAGAAAGAAAGAACTCCTCCTCTGGTTTTGCAGACTATAAACAGAATGAGCCTGATCAAGGGAGCAGGGCACATGCAGACACTCCAGGACTTCCAGCCTTGTGTACAGTGCGTCTCACCAATGAAACACAAGTGGGTTTTGCATCTCATTTGCATCATTGAACAACTTTCTTTGACTTGTCGTTTGCTTTCCTGATGTTCTTGTTGAATAAAAAAAAAATATCAAATGCTTCTTTTTGTTTATGGCTTCATATTCATTTTGAAATACCCCCTAATTTTTTTTGTGAGCAGTATATTGACGCATTCACACCAAGATCCCACGGGAAACGCTATCTGGGTCCCTTAATCTGCTGGGACCATCAGAGTCAAACAAAACCAGGGGAAACGGAGGCCCTAGAGGTGACTTGCCAACATCAGCGGCCCGTGACTGGTACCAGCGGGAGCAGAACCGGGTGGTGGGGACCCTTTCTGCACCACATAGGAAGACTGCGTCGCCGTGCTGCTGATGGCTAGTAAGCCGCTCATGGAGCCAGCCTCTCTCCAGAGAGACAAAAGGGAACCCGTTGTGATTCCAGCCCTCAGAGAACTTGCTGCCTCGTGGGGGTGGCAGAGAAATAAAAGGAAGACCGAGTGGAGGGCCTGGCTCGGGCCTGAGCAGGCCAAGGACAAGGGCGACGTTCATTGACGTTTCCCACCCCCTGGTTACCACTCCTGACCCTTCCAGATACCGGGCGTGGAGACCTTCACCTGTTGCATGTGGGGAGCTAGGAATTCCTCGGTGATGCACACAGTAACTGAACATGCATGCAGAATTTTACCAGCGAGGGGCAGACACAACCCACCCTTCCAGCCAGAAGCCGGCCTGAAATCGCTGCTTCAGCAAAATGGAGAAATTCGGGCGATGCCTTCGCCCAGGCTGCCAATCAATACAGCCGGCCATGAAAGCATCCGAGAGCAAAGCGCGAGCATTGGGTACACACGGGTTTCTCCCCGTCACCTCGGGTCTCTTGCTCTGCACAACTAGAAAACGCGGACACACAGCTGCACGGAGCAAGATCCCCAAACTCTCCAGGCCACTGTGGAGCGTGGAGCGCATGCTTGAGATTACCGATGGGGTTTCCAATGTCCCCCTGCTGAGCCGCAAATCGTGGCGCCCCCAGAGCAATGAGGCGAGCAGTGGGAGGTTCCTGGGGCCATGCAGGAGCCACATGGGCGTGGCGCGAGTCCCTTCGCGAGTCCCCAGCCCAAGTGCATGCACCGTTTCTTCCTTAGAAACGGAAGGAGGGAATGTGTGTCTTTTCCAAAGGGTTTGCTTTGGGACGACGATCTTGCAGAGTGTGGAGACTGTCAGTGAGGTGGCAACAAGACTCCATGCTGAGGAAGGTTATCCTGGAGGGACTGTCAGAGAGGACACCTCCCTTCCAGACTGCTAACGGGACATGTGTACCCAAATCCCCTTCCTCAGCCGAGGCGAGGGGTCAAGGGCCCTGGGTCTCTGGTGCAAGACATTCCTACCAACAGTGAGATGCTCTGGAAGAAAACTGTATGGGCTGGGTGGGGAGGTCCTCCGTTACAACACAGTTCCGTTCCTAGGACAGTGACGTAACACGAATTTTGGTGTAAGTCGAATCGCACCCTGGTGTAAGTCACTCACCTATCCTAACACAGTTGTAACAGCATCTAGAACATAAAAATACAACTAAGCCACAGAAAAAGGGAAAAGGACATAAATACATTGTACTGTACACTGTACTGTAGTAACAGAAAAAAAAATCCCTTACCTTTATTCCTGTGGTTTTGAAGGGAGTGAGCATCGCGAACTCAGAACGTTGTACGTTGAGACTGTCACAACTTGAGGACACCCTGCATTCACCCCTGGCGAGATAGCTCGGTTGGTTAGAGCCTTATCCTGATCTGCAGAAGTTGCTGGTTCAATCCTTGATCAGGGCGCATCCAGGAACAGATCAATGCTTCTCTCTCTATCCCTTCCTCCTCTCTCTGAAATAAATAAAATGTAATAGCGCTCACATTTTATCCAACATTTGCAATGTTCTTTTCTTTCTAACATCCCCGGCCCACTAAGGGCCCCCCCAACACTTAGAATCAATAAAGACCCCTCCTTCCCAGTCTCTCAGCAGCTTCCTGACCTCGCCTTCCCGCTTTGTGCTGCAGCTGAGACTTTATTTCTTATGTAAACTCACATTCACACACTTTCCTTATAGAATATTATTTTAGAAGACTCAGCCCACCATCCCAGCCTGTGGTGATAAAAATTTTTATTTAATCTGAATAAGGTCCGTGGATAGCTTCAGTAAGAAAATGGACATTTTCTTTTTCTTTTTTTTTTGCTTTAAATATATATATTTTTTAATTTTTAATTGCAGTTGATATACAGTCTTGTGTTGTTTCAGGTGGACAACCCAGTGAAGACACATTCTATGACTTACAAAGTGGTCACCCCGAGGCCCTGGCCGGTTGGCTCAGCGGTAGAGCGTCGGCCTGGCGTGCGGGGGACCCGGGTTCGATTCCCGGCCAGGGCACATAAGAGAAGCGCCCATCTGCTTCTCCACCCCCCCCCCTCCTTCCTGTCTGTCTCTCTCTTCCCCTCCCGCAGCCAAGGCTCCATTGGAGCAAAGATGGCCCGGGCGCTGGGGATGGCTCCTTGGCCTCTGCCCCAGGCGCTAGAGTGGCTCTGGTCGCGGCAGAGCATCGCCCCCTGGTGGGCAGAGCATCGCCCCCTGGTGGGCAGAGCGTCGCCCCTGGTGGGCGTGCCGGGTGGATCCCGGTCGGGCGCATGCGGGAGTCTGTCTGACTGTCTCTCCCCGTTTCCAGCTTCAGAAAAAATACAAAAAAAAAAAAAAAAAAACCAAAGTGGTCACCCCGATAAATCTTGTTCCCATCTGACACCATAATAGCTGTTCCAGCATGACTCTATCCCCTACGCTGCGTCTTACATCCCCGCGACTATGTATCAATATAACTAGCAGTCTGTACTTCCCAACCCCCCGCCCTGTTTTACCCTGCCCCCAGCCTCCCTCCCATCTCGCAACCCTCAAAATGTGCTCTGCGTCTACGAGACGGTTTCCGTCCTGCCTGTTCCTTTATTTTGTCTTTTAGATCGATTTTGTCCAGAGCCGCCATCGCTGCCCCAGATTTATTTTGTTTGTTTTCGTTTTCAACAAGTAACTTTTCCCGTGCCTTTACTTCCGGTCTGTACGTCTCTCAGTCTGAAGTCTGAAGGGGGTCTATTGCAGGGTTGTGTAAGCCAGTGGTCCCCAACCTTTTTTGGGGCCACGGACCGGTTTAATGTCAGAAAATATTTTCACGGACCGGCCTTTAGGGTGGGACGGATAAATGTATCACGTGACCGAGTCAAGCGTCAAGAGTGAGTCTTAGACGGATGTAACAGAGGGAATCTGGTCATTTTAAAAAAATAAAACATCGTTCAGACTTAAATATAAATAAAATGGAAATAATGTAAGTTATTTATTCTTTCTCTGCGGACCGGTACCAAATGGCCCAAGGACTGGTACCGGTCTGCGGCCTGGGGGTTGGGGACCACTGTGTAAGGACCTTGTTTTGTTACCCATTCAGCCTCCATGTATCTTTTGATTGGCGCAATTGATTCATTTGTGTTTAAAATAATTACTAATATATATGTAATTATTGCAATTTTATTATTTATATTTTTTGCGTTTTTCTTCTTCTTCTTCTTAAAGAAGACTTTTTAACATTTCTTGTAATACTGGTTTAATGGGAATAAACTTGTTTAACTTTTCCTTGTCTGGGGGACTCTTTCTCTGTCCTTTGACCCTAAATGACGGCTTCGCTAGGTAGAGTAATCTGGGTGGTAGGTTCTTGCTTTTATAATTAAATAAGACATTTTCATCAAGGGCGGAGCCAGGTGGCCACCACTTATAATCACCTCCCAACTCATAACCACCCCTCTGGGCAAGGTTTTTTGTTTTGGTTTTTTAGCAAGAGAGGGAGGGAGGGAGGGAGGGAGGGGAGAGGGAGGGAAAGAAGGAAAGAGAGAGGGAAGGAGAGAGTGAGAGAGGCAGAGATGGAGGGAGAGAGGGAAAGAGAGAAGGAAGGAGAGAGGGGAAAAGAGAGAGAGGCAGGGAAGGAGAGAGGGACAGATAGGAACAGACAGACAGGAAAGGGAAGTAGATGAGAAGCACAACTCCTCATTGCCGCACCTTAGTTGTTTATTGATTACTTTTTCATATGTGCCTTCACCTAGGGGCTCCAGCAGAGCCGGTGACCTTAGGCTCAAGCCAGCAACCTTGGGCTTCAAGACAGCGACCATGGGGTGATTGATGTCTATGATCCCATGCTCAAGCTGGCGACCTCAAGGTTTCGAACCTGGGTCCCCTGCATCCCAGGCTGATGCTCTATCCACTGTGCCACCTCCTGGTCAGGCACCTCTGGGCATTTAAAAAGCAACAGCTCTTTGCCTTCCTCCATTCTCTGCCTTGTAATTTTAATTATTTTTTAAATTCCATCTAAGTAAGTGCCCAATCTATGTAAGAGCCAGATGCTTGCTTAAGCAAATGCATCTCACAGCAAACCTCCGTGCCCCTTTTGGCCAGCCCAATTCCTCATCTAAATCCTTCATAGACAGAAATTGGGCAGCCACCGCTGATCAGTGGGAAGTGCTTTGAAATCAGAGAGATCCAGGTTCAAATCATGCCTCTGCCTGCAGATTGGCACATTTTTGGAGCCAAACAGCTCCTCACAAGCAAGCAGATGATCCGAGTTCAGGTACGACGTCAAGTGAAATAACAAGGTCCTGGAAAACTCTCACGGACCGTATGAAAATCACGCAACATTTCTGCATTCACGGGCAGGGTTGCTTCACGCTAGATTATGCTATGAGAGCCCTGTGAGCTTTAAAAACTCTTCTGGAACTAGGAAAGAAAAAGTGTTCTCCTGGGAGGGCTCCTCTAGTGGCCTGTATCAAATGAAAAGCAAGTTATTACCACGGCGATGTCAAACAGATGTTTGCCATTTCCCCCTAAAAGCAGCGGGAAATTGGCTTAAACTGCAAAGATTTGAGTTAGACATCAGGAAAAAATTCCTGACAGGAGGGGTTGTTAAACAATGAAACAAGTTAGCAATAACAATGCTGCAACAGAGGCTGAACCCCGTTAGTCTGGCAGGTTTTGCTAGACGCTCGCCCATCGGAGACCTCCTAGGCTACTTTGCACATCCCGACTTCTTAATTAGTTCAGCATGCTTTTGCATTAATAGCATTATAATCCTGGTCACAACCATTTCAAAGACAAAAATCAGTTTCCCACTCACACACACAAGAAGGTGTTTCGTTCCCCTACCCTCAAGAAATGGGACGATCTGCACGTTTTTCATTCACATGTTTTTAATTACTTGAGGGAAGTTTTGAAAGTGTGATTTCCATAAAGCAAAGTTGAGCCTGGCCCGATACATTGAATTATAAACTGGTAGAAAGGCTGAATAGAAATGTATAATGGAAACATTCACGGGGCTTTAGCAATGATAGCAACAGTGTGTCGCTATAATGCAAGCAAATCGTGTTAAAGTAACTGCCATTGTAGATAAGGGGGTGTCGCTTTTAATAATGGATTTCCCATGCATTACTTCTGCGCTTTTAACATTTTTTTTCCCCCATCGTGAATAGTGACCTTGGAATAATGCCAAGAACCACATTTTGTATTTAACCTAAATACCAAATTTAAAGACTTTAAAGAGATAATGCAAAGGGCTTGCTTCCCTGCCGCTGAAGATTGTGCAAGGTTGGAGCATGCTCCTGCAAATTCAGATGTAATAAAAAGCAAATCTTTTCTTATGGAAAATATGCAACACATAACTACTTTCTTCCAACAAAGCCGGGAGTCATTCGTGGAAAGAGGAAGAAAATGGGAACCGAATTGACAGGTAGATAGAGATCATCTCGGTGCAAAGAGGGGTCCCCATCGCTAGCTCCCCCACTCGCCCCTCTAAAAAGGTTTAAAATAAAATTTTGAGATCACAGCTTCCGGTGACTTCCAGTCTGATGGCTGTCCTAAGACTCTCTTCTATCTAAATAAATTCTAGAACTCCGGTGTGTCTCAAGGGAAACAAACAAAATACATGGAATGTGTATTTATCCTGGTCCTTGACCAAACTGAAAAGTGTGGATTGAAAGTTGGTGGACTTGGACCACTTTTCTTAAAATGCCTAGTCATTCTTCCCTTTGACGCCTCATGCATCTTCTGCGGCCGGAGTAATCAGGTCACACTCCATGTCTCTCGGTCTGTCCCTGCCCTCACCCGGTTCACCCATTGCATGTCCTAGTTTTTTTTGTTGTTACTGTTTTGTTTCTGTTTTATTTTTCAGGATCAGAATGCCAATCAGCAGGTCTGATACACTCACCGGCCCCCTTGTTTGGTGGAAAAGATGTTGGCATGAGACGGACACCTGTCCTAAACAGGGCTACTAAGCGTTAGATGTACCTCTGTCTGTAAGTGCTTGGATAGCGTTGATTAATCTCTTTTCGCTTCCTTTTCCTCAGTTATAAAATGAAGAGGCTAACAATGCCCATTTATGCCGGTTGTTAGAGAATTCAGTGAGTTAATACACATAAGATATAGACAATGACTGGCCCAAGAAAACACCTAATAACTGTGAGCTTGTTGTCTGGCATTCAAGAGGTAACACCTTGGTTTTGACATAATCCAGGCTTTATTTGTCAAGATTTCAACCCATGGAAAGCAAACAAGTGTAATCTTTTGAGATCATAGGTTCTAGAATGTAAAAGACCAGTTTCTCAACCCATGGGAAGTGACACGTTGTACGTAATTGTGTAAAGACATACCAGTCAGTGTAAAAAGAGACAGTTGAGACCAACAAAATCCACCATCCAAACTATTTCCTTAAGAATGACTTCCACCTCAGCCGGGAAGCTCAGTTAGTTGTTAGAGCATCATTCCGGTATGCCAAGGTTGTGAGTTCAATCATAGTCAGGGCACATACAAGAGTCAACAAATGAACGCATATATATGTGGAACAACAAATTGATATTTCTTTCTCTTTTCTAAAATCAATACACACACACACACACACACAAAAAAAAACTTTTTAAAAAATAAGAATGACTTTAGTTCCAGTTTCCACTCCCGTCAAACTGTGTGGCTTTAGACAAGTCCATTGACCTCAATAAGCTTCCTTCATTTTGTCTTTGTAAAAATAAAGACCATACTGATCCCGCGGCAGTTTTACAAAGTGCAGAGGAGACAGTGTCAGTAAAAGGAGTTGATATAAAAGAAAATTGTGGAGAATGATATCATTCGCTCTACTACTATTTTTTGTTCCAGTTTACTAACCTAGAGTTCTTACTTTCTCTAATTTTTTGCCTTAAGGTAACTTGTCTTTTACAAAACCTTACATTTTTTTTTCTTGGTCTGCCTGTCTTTTAAATTTACTGCAGAAGTCTATGTTCTGTCTCAAACAATGTCATTGGCAAATTTTTTTGTCTGCTCTGGGTCCGGGATTAGCCAGGCTCCATCTGCCTGTTTGCATCTCATCTCCCGGCTTCTACTGGGGTCTCTCATCTTGGTACAACTCTTCATATGCCATTATTGATTTTGTTTCCTTTTTTAAAAAAAGCAACACCTTTATCTGCAGAAATGGCTAAGAAAACATTTCACCTTTCAAAAAAAAAATACAAATTCCACTTCCTAGGGTGGCACAAGTTGTTGTATAAAAAATAATAATGTATATTTCTTAAAAAATTAAACTTGAGTCCTAGCTCAGTTGGTTAGAGCATCGTCCCAATACACCAAGGTTGCAGGTTCGATCCCTGGCCAGGGCACATACAGCCATCAACCAGTGAATGCATGAATGAGCGGAACAACAAATTTATGTTTCTCTTTCTCTCTCTCTCCTTTCCTCTCTCTCTAAAATCAATCAGTGAAATTTTTTTTTAATTTATTTTTTTTTTTTACAGAGACAGAGAGTGAGTCAGAGAGAGGGATAGACAGGGACAGACAGACAGGAACAGAGAGAGATGAGAATCATCAATCATTAGTTTTTCATTGCGCGTTGCAACACCTTAGTTGTTCATTGATTGCTTTCTCATATGTGCCTTGACTGCGGGCCTTCAGCAGACCGAGTAACCCCTTGCTGGAGCCAGCGACCCTGGGTTCAAGCTGGTGAACTTTTCCTCAAACCAGATGAGCCCGCACTCAAGCTGGCGACCTCGTGGTCTCAAACCGGGGTCCTCTGCATCCCAGTCCAACGCTCTATCCACTGCGCCACCGCTTGGTCAGGCTCAATCAGTGAATTTTTAAAACTAAAAAAATCAAATGAAAAGCCCAAGCTTTCTTTTTTAAGGTTTGCCTCAGTCTCCTTCTCGCAAAACATCCAGTGAACACCTGCTGATTTATTCACGATGTGGGGATGTAGACGAGATCTTGGCAGTCTTCCTACCTGCTCAACACTGGCTGCACTCGAACAGTTTTCTCTGCTGAATTCCAAGGTGTTTCTCCTCATGTTCAAGTCCAGTCGATGCTTCCAGGATCCAACACCAGCCTTCTACAAAACACTGTTCCCCTGACCTCTTGACAGCTCGCCCCAGGTCTGACTAGGACGCTCTGTCCTTTAGCAATACCCCCAGGACACATCCACGCTGTCGTGTGATATTCATGCACCACTTTACAACCATACACCTGCTGTGGCATCTCACCAGCCTCGCCCATGCCACATCCCTACCCCTTATCTTCTCTGCCCTACTTGAACTATTTTCTTATACTCAAGGCTTTGATCCTAGCATCTAGGTCTTTTTTTTTTTTGTATTTTTTCTGAAGCTGGAAACGGGGAGGCAGTCAGACAGACTCCCGCATGCGCCCAACCGGGATCCACCTGGCATGCCCACCAGGGGGCGATGCTCTGCCCATCTGGGGCATCGCTCTGTTGCGACCAGAGCCATTCTAGTGCCTGAAGCAGAGGCCACAGAGCCATCCTCAGCGCCCAGGCCAACTTTGCTCCAATGGAGCCTTGGCTGCGGGAGGGGAAGAGAGATACAGAGAGGAAGGAGAGGGGGAGGGGTGGAGAAGCAGATGGGTGCTTCTCCTGTGTGCCCTGGCCGGGAATTGAACCCGGGACTCCTGCACACCAGGCCGACGCTCTACCACTGAGGTCTTTTTATATATATATTTCCAACATCCTGGGTACAGCAGACACGAAGCCGGGGAGAACTGAAGGGTGATGGCTTTTCCAGCCTCATTTTCTCTCTCTCTCTCTCTCCAACTGTTTACATCTCTATTTTCCTTCCTTCAGACAATACCAGCACTTCACTTATAGCAAACAAACTCAGGGTTTTCCCGCACCCTCCAATTACACAGACTCGCGTGAACACCAGACACAGAGTCGATGAAAACGAGAAGGGCCCACACTTCCCATTACGTCCGCTATCGGCTCATGTTTCAATTCGAGACACATATTCCTGTTGTTATTTTTCTGGCTCAATTAGATTCCTGGAATTACAAGGTGAAGGTTATGGGCACGGAGCCCTGTGCCCATGACTTCACGTGAGATCAGGATGCTACACAGTGGGTCCCATAGACACACACGTCTTACCCACAGGACTGAAGCGATGAGCACCGAGTGAGTACCATTAGCTAGAGACACAGATATGAATCCCAGCAATTTGTTTTATTACTCGATGCCTAAACTATTACACACATCAGGCTGAATCAGCAAAGACCATCAAATCCAGGTATTACTTTGTACCTAATTTACCTAATTACCTCCCTCTCTTTCAGAGGCCCCTACCTCGAGAGCAGGAGGGAGCGCTGGCTAGAAGGAAGAGGTCAAGGTACGAAGTGACTTCTGGGTCTCACAAATACATTAGCTCCATTGAGCCAAACGAGGAAAAATATTCTGATGGGGAAAAGGCATTGCGCAACGTCGCTGGTGCATTTAAAACGTTTTCTCAGCCCGGTTACATTAGCAGACCCAAACAATCAAGGGCCAGGAGGCGTGGCTGAGGGGGCTGGGAGCTCAGAAAGTTCCCCTTGTTCCGACACCGATAAATCAGCACCTTCGGAGAACGGTAACAAAGGAGAAGGAGAGAGAACTGGGCACCTGTGTGCCCACAGATCTGCCATGGCTGTGACTCACACAGACAACCCCTCTCAAAAAAAATCTCTACAGTGTGATGTATGTTTATTCTCTGCTGAATAAGAGGAGGCTTTGGCATTTTTTAAAACGTTTAGTCCTGGACAGTTAGCTCGGTCGGTTAGAGCAGTGGTCTCCAACCCCCGGGCCGCGGACCGGTACCGGTCCGTGGGCCATTTGGTACCAGTCCGCAGAGAAAGAATAAATAACTTACATTATTTCCGTTTTATTTATATTTAAGTCTGAATGATGTTTTATTTTTAAAAAATGACCAGCCCTGGCCGGTTGGCTCAGCGGTAGAGCATCGGCCTGGCGTGCGGGGGACCCGGGTTTGATTCCTGGCCAGGGCACACAGGAGAAGCGCCCATTTGCTTCTCCACCCCCCCCCTTCCTCTCTGTCTCTCTCTTCCCCTCCCACAGCCAAGGCTCCATTGGAGCCAAGATGGCCCGGGCGCTGGGGATGGCTCCTTGGCCTCTGCCCCAGGTGCTAGAGTGGCTCTGGTCACGGCAGAGCGACTCCCCGGAGGGGTAGAGCATCGCCCCTGGTGGGCAGAGCGTCACCCCTGGTGGGCGTGCCAGGTGGATCCCAGTCAGGCGCATGCGGGAGTCTGTCTATCTCTCCCCATTTCCAGCTTCAGAAAAATACAAAAAAAAAAAAAAAAAACAAACAAACAAACAAAAAAAAATGACTAGATTCCCTCTGTTACTTCCATCTAAGACTCACTCTTGACGCTTGTCTCGGTCACGTGATACATTTATCTGTCCCACCCTAAAGGCTAGTTCGTGAAAATATTTTCTGACATTAAACGAGTCCGTGGCCAAAAAAAGGTTGGGGACCATTGGGTTAGATAGAGCATTGTACCAAAACACCAAGGTTGTTCGAACCCATCAGGGCACACAGGGAAGTGACCAGTGAATGCACAGCTAAGCGGAACAACAAATGAATATGCTTCTCTGTCTTTCTCTGTGTGTGTGTCTCTCTAAAATCAATCAATTATAAAAAAATTATTTTAATTAAAAAAATAATTATTTTGTGA
This sequence comes from Saccopteryx leptura, assembly GCF_036850995.1. Lineage (NCBI taxonomy): Eukaryota > Metazoa > Chordata > Mammalia > Chiroptera > Emballonuridae > Saccopteryx > Saccopteryx leptura. The sequence continues at coordinate 51,632,381 of NC_089515.1, read as the reverse complement.
TGGCACACAATGGAATATACAGATCGTGTACCATGCACCTGAAATCTATGTGCTCCTATTATATGTTATATATTTCATTTAATTTAAATTTAATTATATTTAATTTTAAAATAAATAAAATATCTAAATTTAATTTAATTTTTAAAATACATACATACAATACCAATAAAAATTTTAAAAATCTATTGTTTGTAACTCTAGGTGACATCTCCCAGTTAAGATTAGTTGCGAAGAGACTGTTTGTCAGCGCAGAAGCCATCGGAATGCATAAGCTGGTTCCAGCTTTGAAGGTATTTCTGCTCCTTGGGCTAAAGAAAACCTCGGCCGATGGGAAAAAGAGGACTTTTTTCATCTTAAATATTTTGATTCAACTGCTTCCTGCAGCAAGTCCTAGAAAGGTATCCATTCGCACTGACTGCTTGAATTCTTTTTCTTTCTTTCTTTCTTTCTTTCTTTCTTTTTTTTTTTTTTTTTTTTGGCTGAAGGGAGAGGCTCGTGTTATAGTCAGGGTTGTACAATCAAATGTCAAATGCCAGCTTGTTTGACAGAGCTGACTACTGGTGTTCATTCTGCATGGTGAGGGGGTTTCATTACCTTCCCATTTCCACTAGGATAGCTCATTTGGGCCCCTTTGAAATCTCTTGCCACTGATATTGTATTTAAACATCACTGGAGAAATCTGGATTTGTGCCTGAGGCAAAGGATTCCAAACATTGAGGACACCCAACAGGAGTTGTGGATATAGTGGCTTTTTTTTTTTTGCTTTAGTCACTTTCTAGAAGGGCAAATTGGAGTTCCCCCACCTGAAGTGTCTGCCCTTGACCTACAGAATTTTCAGGACAGAGGCCAACGTCTAACCAGGGGCCCTTGTCCCTATCTCTGGGCATCTAGTATCTAGTTTAGACCAAAAGAGAGATTCCCTGTACCCAAACCAATAGGGGTTATAATAAGCTAGTTGGAGAGTAAAGTCTTTAACAGGATTTAAAAGGGGTTCTACGGAAGACAAAAAACCTCAGTATTAGTTCATCTCTAAGGCCAATATCAGCCCTGGACACAGGCTCAATCTGGCAAGGCAAAGCCAACTGTCAAGGGACAGTCACACCTGACGGGACATAGATCAGAGGGCGTGTGTCTGTGAGATGTATGTCCACAGCGAAGTTACCTTGCTTTTAAGGACTTACAAGCATTCTTTTCTTGTTACAGAGAAGCTCACTGAGGTACAGAACCACAGATTCGTGAAAGTCCAAGGTCGGAAGGGATCTGAGAGGTTGCACTGTCCAATTTCCTGCTTCTTTGGTCTAGCCTGATAAGACGCGTTGGAACCCTTTCTGCCTTTGTCTTCTTCTTGGATTCATGAAACCAACACATCCACGGTCTTAGCCCCACCAGGGAAGGAAGACCTCTCATCATGACCGGTTCCCCCTTTTAAACCCTCTTTTCCCACAAAGTGAAACCCTCTTGACTTGCCATCAAGTGATGCCCTCGACCCTGCCTCAAGGACAAACTCGAATCCTTGAAGAGAGACGTTGAAGGAGCTTCCGGCTCAGGATCACCCCCATCTCATTCCATTCTGATCATCTGGGTGTCTCGTTAACTCCTTGTCGGCAGAAGCCCAGGACGTGAGCCACATGAGCGCCCAATTAGTTCCATCAAGCTAGGTTATGTTCAAGAACAAACGAATCCCTCCAGTTCTGCCCGTCTCTGTCTCTGTCTCTGTCTCTCTCTCTCTCACACACACACACACACACACACACACACTTATTCATCCTGATGCAAAACTGGCGAGTTCCCTTTCGGACTGAGTCGATCTTACAACGCTACCTTATCACTGTGTGACCACCAGTGCCGTGACCAGTTCAGCAATGGGGGTCCCTGAAAAGAAGACGCTGCAGGACTTAAGAAAAAACACACGGCCCTGGCCGGTTGGTTCAGTGGTAGAGCGTCGGCCTGGCATGCAGAAGTCCCGGGTTCGATTCCCGGCCAGGGCACACAGGAGAAGCGCCCATCTGCTTCTCCACCCCTCCCCCTCTCCTTCCTCTCTGTCTCTCTCTTCCCCTCCCGCAGCTGAGGCTCCATTGGAGCAAAGATGGCCCGGGCGCTGGGGATGGCTCCTTGGCCTCTGCCCCAGGCACTAGAGTGGCTCTGGTCGCGGCAGAGCGACGCCCCGGAGGGGCAGAGCATCGCCCCCTGGTGGGCAGAGCAGCGCCCTTGGTGGGCTTGCCGGGTGGATCCTGGTCGGGCGGATCCTGGTCGGGCGCATGCGGGAGTCTGTCTGACTGTCTCTCCCCGTTTCCAGCTTCAGAAAAAAAAAAAAAAAAGAAAAAACACACGAGACATAACATACAGAAAAGATGGGTGCAGGGGACTCCCAGCCTCTAGGACTGAGAGCCCAGATCTCTGCAGCCTCATGGTATTTCTTGGTCTCTTTGCTCATCAAGCAGAGCAGCAGAGCCTGGGTCAAATTAGTCTACAGTGGATTCAGGTGCAGAGAAAGATGACCAACCGGTGCCCCCCCAAGCATGTAGGAAAATGGCCATAGGGATCAGCTGCTTCCCATAAACAATCTTATCGGTGTTTGCCGGACAGCGTTCTGCCCCCGTGGGACTTGGCATTCTGAAGCCCCACACCAAAGGCTTGTCTCAAGGCTGCAGTTGAATCTCTCAGCTATTTTCCAGCACACGACTGTCACCAGGACCAGGGAGGGAGCACAGGTAGCCCACTTTCTTGGACGCTTGGTCCCAGAACTCACCAGGGTGGTTTCCCGCAGGTCCTGACACTGACGCCAGAACTTTCTGCCACCGAGATGGAATTCCTCCCCAAACCAAGCGTGGTGGTAAAGGGCTCAACCTCCCCGACGCTCCCTGCCTGCCGTGCGTGGCTCTTCCCATCACCTGTTTTATCCGATGTCTCCCTGACCCACTCGGAACACCCCCAGTCCAGACTCCTGTTCTAAACAACAGGAAGTTCCCCCCCACCGATGTGAGCCAGAAAGGTGTAGTAAGCTTTATCACCTTATTGCCCCAGCGAAGCTCAGTGTCGATTCAGTTCTGAATCCATGGCTCCCCACTATCTCACCAGGTCTTAGCTCACAGATGGTTGATTCCTAAGATGGGCTTCATCCTCAGCCCCCACCAGTTAGGCGCTGACGGCCCCAGGTCCACGTGATGACCACAGCGAAGCACATCCCAGGGCAGAGGGAGAAGTGAGTCCTATTCCTGCCCAGCTCGACCTCAAGTGCGGAGTCCTTGCCTCCTCCTTTCTCACTGAGCAGCCCCCACCAGGTGCACTGGGCTGAACTCTCGTGAGATCTCTCTGCCTCTCGTCAGAACTCTCGTGAGATCTCTCTGCCTCTCGTCAGAACTCTCGTGAGATCTCTCTGCCTCTCGTCAGAACTCTCGTGAGATCTCTCTGCCTCTCGTCAGAACTCTCGTGAGATCTCTCTGCCTCTCGTCAGAACTCTCGTGAGATCTCTCTGCCTCTCGTCAGATCTGCTGCTTTGGTTGGCCAGACCTGGGTCACCTGCTTCCTGGAACCAGAGGTGGAATTCAACAGGATGTCAACTAGGGAGAGGGGGCGCGTCCTCCAATAAGAAGTTGGGCTGTTTTTTTTTTTTGTATTTTTCTGAAGCTGGAAATGGGGAGAGACAGTCAGACAGACTCCCGCATGTGCCCGACCGGGATCCACCCGGCACGCCCACCAGGGGCGACGCTCTGCCCACCAGGGGGTGATGCTCTGCCCCTCCGGGGCATCACTCTGCCACGACCAGAGCCACACTAGCGCCTGGGGCAGAGGCCAAGGAGCCATCCCCAGCGCCCGGGCCATCTTTGCTCCAATGGAGCCTTGGCTGCGGGAGGGGAAGAGAGAGACAGAGAGGAAGGAGGGAGGGGTAGAGAAGCAAATGGGTGCTTCTCCTATGTGTCCTGGCCGGGAATCGAACCCGGGTCCCCCGCACGCCAGGCCGAAGCTCTACCGCTGAGCCAACCGGCCAGGGCCAAGAAGTTGGGCTGTTTGAAAACATGGGTGCAGAGGTGTGGGGAAAGCCAAAGACAGACACCAAGTGTCACTCACTACCAGTCACCTAAGGGTCAATCAGCCCCCAGCAGCAGAGCGGGACACCTATCTGTGGTCTCAGCCGCGGAAGTCGTGCCCCTGGCCAACAGACCTGCTCTCCTCCAGCACCTATTGGCCTCCTCCAGTGTGTCTATGGGCCAGGTCCTGCCTTCATCTCAGTGACAGGTTTTATTCGGCATCGCAGGGCCACCCAGCCCAGCTATCCTCACAAACTGAAACTAGCCACGCCTGATCTATACGCTGACTGTAACAATGGCTGGAATAGGACCTTGTTTGTCCTCAAGACAAGTGAATGGCCATACTTCTTCAGGCAACGCTCTAAAAACCAATCCACCCATTCTGCCCCAAATATCACTGCTCTCCAATCGGCCTTTCCTCGTCTTTTCTGCCAAGGCCCTGGTGGACGACTCCATCGGTGGTCTTTCTGAAGTCCACAACATCTCCCTGACTTGTCCCTGTGTCCAAAAAAAAAAAAAGGCAATGAAGTCGTTCATCCGGCAAGACCGGTTCTCAGCGACTCCGTCTTGGTTTGAGACCACCACCCGCTCCCTGCCTTTTGTCCGGGGCTCACAACCACCCTCTGAATAATGCATTCTAGAATTCCACTCGGGATTGACATGAAGCTCACAGGTCTCTAGTTTGCAAAAGCCCTATTCCCCCATTTCAAAAAGCCAGGGCCGTGCCTGTCACCTCCTGTCCCTCGGGGGCTCCTCTTTCTGAGAGGCCACTAATGGAGGACTGGCCTAATGTCCCTTAATGAGGCCGTGCAGAGCCGAGAGGAGCGGGCAGCGGACCGGGAGGGTCCAGTCTCATCTTCGCCTTTTCAACCCTGACAAGCTCTCCACCCTCTTCATTCCCGAGAGCAGCGTTTTCTACCAGAAGCCACAGGCACGAGGTGTCTTTAGTGAAACTGGCCACCTTCCCTCTGCCCTTTGTGTGCCTCTCTCTCCTGGGGCACTGGAGGAAGAGGTGACTGAGGGAGGGGGGTCCAATCCTAGATCTCAGTAAGAGAGGATCTTTGCCATTATTATAACTGATTAGTATTAACTGGTTTGTTCGGGTTTTTTTACTGATTGATTTATAAAGAAAGAGGAACATTCATTTGTTCCACTTAGCTGCGCATTCATTGGTCGCTTCTCACACGTGTGCTGACTGGGTATCAAACTCGCGACCGTGGTGTTTCCGGGTGACGCTCTAATAACTGACTGAGCTAACCAGCCGGAGCCTCCATCGGTTCATTATTTAACTGAGTGGTATGAAGTGATTTTATCTGGAGGACCTTTAAACCTGAATGCGAATATATCTGGAAGCTTAGGGTTGCTCCTCTGTGCAAATGGAACTACCTAATAATTCCCACCATCCAGGGACCCACTTTTTTTTCCCCCCTAGAAAATCTGTACCTTCTGAGTTGGTCGGACCGGGTGGAGCTGTCTTCCTGTCTTCCTTTTAACTTTCTTTCCATTTTCTTAGTTATCTTCACCTTTAAGTATCAGCCCACACCCCATCTCATATCATAAAATCTTCAGCTAATTTAGCATAAGCTAATTAGAACACCCACATTATACCACCTTTTAGAACTCAATTACATATAAATCAGAAGGCTGTTGGGCATGAGTCTGGCCAGAATAGATTTCCAAAGTGGTGCAAAGCGTACTTAGTATCGACAGTAATTTCCCAAAGAGTTCAGCGTCTGAGTGGTGTCATTAGGTTTTATTTGAAGTTTTCCTTTCGATTTAAAAGGAGAGAGAGAGGGGGAAAAAAATCAATGTATTATCTTGCTGTGAAGTAAAAGTAAATGAATCACCCATATATCTTAATTTATTCTACGAATTAAGGAGAAAAATATTCACCTCTCTCGATGGATGGTGTTTTACATCATGAATAGATGCTGTGCTCATTTTTAAAGACTCAATCTGGTCTTTCCACAAAGCAGAAAGACTGTTGGCACTCCTGACTCATAATATAATTGAAGGCAGAACTGACACATACAATTTGAAGGTAACCTTTGATAGCAATCAATGCACCTAACAGTTCCTTCACTTTGTATCGCTTTTCCAAGAAAAGAAATATATACCTTATAGGAAATAAGAACACTGGCAACAAAAAAATAAATAAATAAAAGACCAAATGATAAAAAAAAATTTCTGCCTCTTTTCAGATGGGGAAAGGAAGGAAACACAGTTTGTTGAGGAAATGGGGCACAAAATTTGAAATCACCTGGACCACCTGTCGAGGTTAAGAGCTGAGGGAGGCCATCAACATCTTCGAGACTCAGTTTCACTATGAATGGAAGTCACAACACACAGTTAATGTATTAGTCAGCCACTGCTGCAGTAATGCTCAGTAACAAACAGCCCCTAAATCACAATGGCTTCCAGCACAATAATTTATTCCGCACCCACGAGTCTGTATGTTAGCTGAGGTTCAGCTGGTCTCGGTGGGACTACAGACCTTGGGTGAAGTGGGGATTTGCTCTGCATGTTGTCTTTCTGGACCTGGTTATGCTTTTCTCATGAAAAAGATCAGAAACTCAAGTGGGATGAATAGAGAAACCTCCTACAAGCCTAGTTCTTAAGAGGAACATTGACTTTTCTACCCATAGTCATTGACCAAAGCAAGTTTCTTGGCCAAGCCCAAGATCAATGAGATGGGGAAGTAGATTCCACCCACAATGAACATGACAAAATTGTGATGAAAGAAAAATATGAGGCCTGACCTGTGGTGGCGCAGTGGATAAAGCGTCAACCTGGAAACGCTGAGGTTGCCGGTTCAAAACCCTGGGCTTGCCTGGTCAAGGCACATAGGGGAGTTGATGCTTCTTGCTCCTCCCCCTTCTCTCTCTCTCTCTCTCTCTCTCTCTCTCTCTCCCCTCTCTATAATGAATAAATAAAATCTTTTGAAAAAATTACAAAAAGTAAAAATAAAAATATGAGTGCTTTCTTCTATTCCACTCCACACAGCTATTATAAGGATGTTCAAATGATTGGATTAAGTTACGTAAAGCACCAAACACATAACAGGCCATCAAAATGTGGTAGCTATCCTTGGTCACCTAATGACGTGAGGAAGGGAACTTAAAATGATCGACACATTTCTCAACCTTGATTCTAATGAGCTTTCATAGACCAGGAGTTTAATCTCTTGTTTATCAACCATAATGTGAATCATTGTTGCCAAAGAAGGGTTGGGCCTATTTGAAGTCGTAAATATCAATACCCTGGGTTTGCAGAGAGGGCCTGAGGACCATGTCTGGAATCCGCTCAGACTGTTTACAAGTGGAAACAACTCTTTTGAACTTTCCCACACTTTTCTGGACACACAGGACCAGGCAGCTGCCTTGGTCTGTCAGGTGGTGAAACCGTTAAGAGTTATGTTACTGGCCCTGGCCGGTTGGCTCAGCGGTAGAGCGTCGGCCTGGCGTGCGGGGGACCTGGGTTCGATTCCCGGCCAGAGCACATAGGAGAAGCGCCCATTTGCTTCTCCACCCCCTCCCCTCCTTCCTCTCTGTCTCTCTCTTCCCCTCCCACAGCGAGGCTCCATTGGAGCAAAGATGGCCTGGGGGCTGGGGATGGCTCCTTGGCCTCTGCCCCAGGCGCTAGAGTGGCTCTGGTCACAGCAGAGCGACGCCCCAGAGGGGCAGAGCATCGCCCCCTGGTGGGCAGAGCGTCGCCCCTGGTGGGCGTGCCGGGTGGATCCCGGTCGGGCGCATGCGGGAGTCTGTCTGACTGTCTCTCCCCGTTTCCAGCTTCGGAAAAAAGAAAAAAAAAAAAAAGAGTTATGTTACTGAGTAAAGGAATCCATGCACATTGTTAGGATTTTCGGGGTGTCTGACAAAGCTTCTACGAGATGAAATTTCACAAGATTCACAACCTGTTTTTTGTGCGTGAGTTGGTGTGTTTTGCTGTGTTTTCAAAATCTCAATATTGTTTCCTGCTTGGGACCAAAAGATAGTTTAAGGAATAACATCTTTATTCCCTCCCTCCCCCCCCCCAAAAAAAATGAATCCCTATAGAATGTTCTGGGTAGGCAACAGCAGTCCTGAGGTCCTGTCCAGTTCTGACTTACTTTTTGTACAATCTTAATCTCTCTGTGCCCCCCTCTCCTCAACTATAAAGTGAGAGAATTGGCTTAGAAAAGCTCTATGATCTTCTCAAGATCAAAAAGTCTATGTTTCTTGTCCTGGTGGAGCACAGAGGTTGCGAGTTCGATCCCCAGTCAGGGCACATACAGAAGCAGCTCAATGTTCCTGTCTGTCTCTTAAAAAAGAAAAAAGAAAAATCTGTGTTCCTAACCCAATTTCTGCTCAAACTGGAAAGAACCTTAATAGAGATGTGGGCCGGATACAGGATGGTGTCAGCTGTCAGGGACACCCACAGGCCAAATGTTGCTGAAACGTTCAAGCCAATGGGTTTTGCTAATGCTAAATACCTGTGTCATCTTTGATTTTTTTCTTCCTTCTTTTTCACCAGCAACACTCAAGCTAAATCTGTCCACGATTCTCCATTCCCACTTGTGGCCACTTTGGTAAACACTTTCCATCACTGGCCCAAGAATTTTACGCCTTGTCTGTGTGGTGACCCATGGCACAAAATGCAGGACAAAACAACAACATACTTTGCTTTTAGGTCTTAGTTTTTGTTATTGTTGTTGTTATTTTTATTGATTTTAGATAGAGAGGAAGGGAGAGAGAGAGAGATCGATTTGTTGTTCTGCTTATTTATGCATCCATTGGTTGACTCTTATATGTGCGCTGACCAGGGATCGAACCCACAACCTTGGGTGTGTCAGGACAACACTCTAATCAACTGAGCTACCCAGCCAGGGCTGGGTCTCAATGGGAAAAGCTCACTCACAAGGATCTGAAAAATCTATCTTAACTTCCAATTAAAGTCTCCTGTCACTGGTCCGAGCGCTGTCAAGAATGGCAGCCACCTGCCATTGTCCTTGGACGTCCTCTGGAGCAGTGTCTTGCTGCTCACCAGCACAAACCGTACCGTGAGAACTGTTAGCAAATCGTGAACCACTGAGTTGCTGCTGGCCCCCGGAAATCCAGGCGTGGGGGCCCCTGGGGGTCTTCTCTCTCCTTCTACCTATAGACATCATTTCTTCTCCTGGTAAAGAGCTGGAGTGCCTCTCGCAGCCAGTGGCTCGACGGGTTCAAGCCCCAAGGCAGACACGGTTGGTTGCCAACCAACATGGAGGCTGTTGTCCATGTCTGAAGCTTGCTTTCCCAGGCTCCTTTACTTGATCCAAATTAGAGAGTGAGATTTGAAGGAAAGTGTTGTATTTGGGAGGGGTGAGGCAGGCGGGGCGGGGGGGGGGGAGGGATGAGAGAATTGGACAGCTTCTGAAAAAGGCTGTTTCTTTTTTTCCCTCGTACTACTCAGGGTCCCAGCAGGAAACAGATGGCTCAGACAGGGTAATTATGGAGAATTTAATAAAGTGACTATTTACAAAGTCTGAGCAGGGTTAAGGGAGGCTTAGGAAGGATGGTTAAGGGGATCTACTCTGGGGCTAGACTCAGTGGGGTGCCATGACCGTGCCAGGGTGGAAGGGGTGCATTACAAGAACCCAGAGAGACCAGCTCTCACTGCGAGAGGGGCCACCCAGCAGGAGTGGTGGCCTCCAGCGGAGGTGTGCCGCTCACTGGAGGTGGGACCCAGTGGGGAGAGAGCTAGTGCAGCTGAGAAACTGGAAGCTGGAAGCCAAGGAGGTCAATGTCTAGAGTGCAGAGAAGGTGCGAGAGGGGGTCAAATATATATATATATATATATATATATATATATATATATATATATATATATATATGGATATATATATCTCTCCAAACTTCTGCAAGAGAAAAAGAGAGACGTCCCTTCCCTTCCTTCATCCTGAGAGATGTCACGTGGTGGTGTCAGCAGAGACAGTCTCACGCCGGATTCTCACCTGGGAACTTTGGGCCCAGGGACCCCCTTTTTTTTACTTCATGTCATACAAAGAAAATGAGCGTCTAGGCCCTCGTCAATGGCTCGGTGGATAGAGCGTCGACCGGGCTATAGACATCCCGAGTTCTGTCTCCAGTCAGGGCACACGGGAGCAGGGACCATCTACCCGCTTCTCTCCCTCTCCTCGTTCCCCTCTCGCAGCCAGTGGCTCGGCTGGTTCAAGCATCAGCCCTGGCGCTAAGGACAGCCTGGCTGGTTCAAGCATCAGTCCCAGAGGGGGGGGGGGGGTTGCCGGGTGGATCCTGGGGTCAGGGCATATGCTGGAGTCTGCCTCTCTATCTCTCCTCCTCTCACCGCCCCCCACCAAAAGATGAGCTTCTGAATAAGATCACCGCCATAAAATGACAAGTCTTCGAAAAAAAATGTATATACTGTTTACTCCCTTTGCCTTGATAAGAATATGATTCCTTACATATTCTCCATACGTCAATAGTTTTAAATAGTACCGTCTCCTCGATACCTCACCCCAAAACATTCATTAGGTCTAGCCCCCCTGACGTCAACCACACTAGAAAAAAAACTTTCCAGTTTTTAGAGGACAAAACGAAACTGGGGTTGGTGAGAAACTAATTTCTAATCCATATTCAATTATATCTTTTTCTTTTTTTTTCTTTTTCTTTTTTTTTTTTTTTTTTTTTTGTATTTTTCTGAAGCTGGAAACGGGGAGAGACAGTCAGACAGACTCCCACATGTGCCCGACTGGGATCCACCCGGCACGCCCACCAGGGGTGACGCTCTGCCCACCAGGGGGCGATGCTCTGCCCCTCCGGGGCGTCGCTCTGTTGCGACCAGAGCCACTCTAGCGCCTGGGGCAGAGGCCAAGGAGCCATCCCCAGCGCCCAGGCCATCTTTGCTCCAATGGAGCCTCGGCTGTGGGAGGGGAAGAGAGAGACAGAGAGGAAGGAGAGGGGGAGGGGTGGAGAAGCAGATGGGCGCTTCTCCTATGTGCCCTGGCCGGGAATCGAACCTGGGACTTCTGCACGCCAGGCCGACGCTCTACCACTGAGCCAACCTGCCAGGGCTGTTATATCTTTAAAGACAATGTCACTTAACAACATTAGCAAAGACGGTCTCCATCCGTTTGGAGAACCGTTTCCCAGAGAAAAACGCAAAACCACGTTGACTCCATGATCGTACTGTGACTGGTATTTGCTCTGTTGCTCACAACATATGGGACAGGAAGTCAAGGCTAAGGGGGGAGAGGCCCAAAGATTTGCTCCACGGGCAATTTTAATAGCAAAGGGACCTTGACTTCCGCTTCTTACGCTCCTTCAACTAAAACTGACCTTCACCGTAGGAAGATTTCATTTGCAGGAATAAATGGTTGGACTGATGTCTTTCATTATTAGACTCACAAGCAGTCATCAGCGTAGGTATTTCCAAGGCCGCAATCTGCCTTCCAATTCACACTCCAGAGAACAGAATGGGAAGTCGTGGGAGGCGCTCAGAGCTACGGGGGTCATCTTTGTTTCTTAAGAAAGCCTTGCGATTCCATTTAGGCATCAAATTCTGCCACTCTCCAACATTATCAGCAGTCATTATATTTATCCTGCTAATGGGGTGGATTTATTGTTTGTGTATCATAAGTCGGGCCCACGTTGCACTGATGTGTTTTATGACGTGTAGTCAATGCCGATATATTGCGGGGGTATTACCGCACCATAAACCGCAACTCCATCACTGAAATGAATGAGCCTGAGTATCTACCGATCTGTTTTTAATTATATGTTTATCTTTTTCCTCATTCCTTCGACTCGCATTTTATTTATACCACATGTGGTAGAGAAGCAATATTAGGTTTTTTTGTGGGGTTGGTTTTTGTTTTTTTTTTTTTGGAAAACCTTAAGCAATCATCTGATTTTACTCAATAAAGCCACATTACTTACATTGACAGCAATTACGTTCCCATATATTACAACATTCGTATGATGTCTGGCCCCTTCCAGCCATGTTATTTCCATCCGGAGTCCCCCCAAAGACAGAAGACTTTAAAGCCCATTCACTGGTCCTGGAATTTTTAATGATTTTTCTGAATTGCATTTGGGGTTGTCACCACAACATAATATGAAAAATCAATTATTTAATTATGCTGTCATCCTACGCTTAAAAAAAAAATCACAGCTATTCACTGACTACTTTAAATCACCCTAGGAAATAAATACCTCTAGATCCAATTTAAACAACTATTTTGATTAACAGAGTTTATCCATCTACCAGTGACCTTTCCTTTGACCTAATGGGGCTTTGACAGAGAGTACCAAGGTTTCCCATGAACCAGACATGGTCACTTCTCACGTGTGCGGCCTCTGGTCTTTCTGACCTTACCCCACACTATTTGCAGTAATCTGGGACAAATTTATTTATTTTTTTATTATTATTAATTTTTTATTGATTGATTTTAGAAAGGGATGAGAGGAACATTGATTTGTTGTTCCACTTATTTATGCATTCATTAGTTGATTCTTGTATGTGCCCCGACCAGGGATCGAACCCGTGACCTTGGCGTATCGGGACGACGCTCTAACCACCTGGCTACCCGGCCGTGGCAATAGGTGACTCGCGTCTGGCCTTAGTTTCTTTGACGTGCCCTGAGCTGTCCATGGAATGCAAGCCCGTCTCCCAGGGTCCTCCTGGCAGCTGGGACTCTGACTCCCAGCCTGACTTTCCCTGACCTCTGCCCCAAGGGCCAGCACTCTAACCAAGGGCTGTCACTCATCCCCTGTCACCGGCGTGACAGCAATGCCAGGCCTCTTCTTCTGTTCCTGCCCCGCCTCCTCTATACAGAACCCTGCCGACCCACCTCAGAGTGTGCAGCGCATTGATGCTCTGTCCCTGCGTGACCCAGTCCGCGCCTCCCGCCTTTCCCAGAGTCCCTTGCGCTCAAGCGCCCCCTCCCTCCCCTCCCAAATTAGGACACTCGCCTTGAGGTATCAAAGACAGTTCATTTCTGCATACAGTTACTGTTCAAGCTGCGCTCTCCTGTGCTTATTTCTAACTAAAGAAGACCCCGGGACGATTTCATTAAAGACAGAGGGCACGGTCTCTAGCTCTGCACGTGAGCCTTATCTAATGGGTCGGGGTGCCTGAATTAACGGGAAGTGTGGGGCTGGGAGCTTTATCATCAGGGTCTGGCTCTTGGGAAAAAGCCGACAGGTGGTCCAGAGAGAGCAGAGACGAAGGAATGAGCACTGAGACCTTCAGAATAATTACCGTAACATGGCTGGGTGGCTCAGTGGTAGAGCGCCGGCCCAGTGTGTGCGTGTCCTGGGTTCGATTCCCAGTCAGGGCACACAGGAGAAGTTACCATCTGCTTCTCTCCTCTTCCCTCTCCTCCTTCTCTCCCTCTTCCACTCCTGCAGCCATGGCTCGATTGGTTCAGGCATGGGCCCTAGGCGCTGAGCATGGCTCTGTGGAGCCTCCACCTCAGGCACTAAAATAGCTCTGTTGCAAGCATGGCCCCAGATGGGCAGCATCAGCCCCAGACGGCATGCGGGGTGGATCCCAGTCGGAGTGCATGCGGGAGTCTGTCTCTCCATCTCCCCTCCTCTCACTTGGAAAAGTAGAAGAAGAAAAAGAACCCCACTTACACACTTGCCGTTCTGGACAGGTGAAGGGTCATGGTTCTTACCAAATGACTGTATCCAGTGCCCCCAGACAGCCAGATCCAGCCAGGCTCCGAAGCCCCGTTTAGTCTCCACCAGACTGACTGTCACTCGTATTCACAACACTGGCTCAAGATCTGTCCCCTTTCAGCTCACTTGCTATAAACCAGACACACACAGTGGGCGTGGCGCATGGGAGGCCGGCTCCCCGTGGGATACGTTACATCACGAAATGGAAGCCATGCTTGCCTTCTGATAAACATTCTTGACTCTTCCAAGAAGGAATCTCGAAAGGCCAGTGGCTTGTTGCAAAGCAGGGAACACAGCCAGCTGAAAGCATTCGTTTTGTTCTATTTTTTGAGGAATTCAGCTTGTTCTTCGATCTGAATGCATTCTTCTGGAGTGTGGGTTTTAGAATTTAGAAATGTGTGTTGTGGACTTACTTATCTAAAGCATTTCTGAGAGCTCATTTTTTAAAAATGTTTTTCCGTTGATTTGAGAGAGAGAGAGAGAGAGAAAGAGTAAGGTGGAGGAAGTGAGAGAAAGAGGGAGAGACAGAGAGAAGCATCAAATTGTTGTTCCACTTGGTTGCTCCATGTATTTGCGTCTCATACGTGCCCTGACTGGGGATAGAACCTGTGACCTCTGGCACACCGGGTCAATGCTTTATCCACTGAGCCAGGGTCTCTGAGAATTCATTTTAGTCTTAGAAAAGATTGAAACATTTAAGCTTGAAAGTACATTCATTGGTCCTGGCCGGTTGGCTCAGTGGTAGAGCGTCGGCCTGGCGTGCGGGGGACCCGGGTTTGATTCCCGGCCAGGGCACACAGGAGAAGCACCCATTTGCTTCTCCACCCTACCCCTTCCTCTCTGCCTCTCTCTTCCCCTCCCGCAGCCAAGGCTCCATTGGAGCAAAGATGGCCCAGGCGCTGGGGATGGCTCCTTGGCCTCTGCCCCAGGCACTAGAGTGGCTCTGGTCATGACAGGGCGACGCCCCAGAAGGGCAGAGCATCGCCCCCTGGTGGGCAGAGCGTCGCCCCCTGGTGGGTGTGCCGGGTGGATCCCGGTCGGGCGCATGCGGGAGTCTGTCTGACTGTCTCTCCATGTTTCCAACTTCAGAAAAATACAAAAAAAAAAAAAAAAAAAAAAGAAAGAAAGTACATTCATTTATTCATTTGTTTGTTTATTGAACAACTATTTATTGCTGCATATTCTATACCAGACCCTGGTAGAGGTATTGGGTATACCGGCAGAGAAAAAAATAAAAGTAAAATAAAGAGCTGTCTTCATGGAGGATAGAAGCTGATGGAGAGACTGAAAATAAAACGAAGAATTAAAGCCCTGGCTGGTTAGCTCAGTCAGTTAGAGCAACCAGGGTTGTGGGTTTGATCCCCTAGTCAGGGCATACACAGGAAGCAACCAATAAGTGCACAACTAAGTGGAACAACAAATAATGCTTTTCTCTCTCTCTCTCTCTCTCTCTCTCTCTCTCTCAAAAAAAGAAAAAGGAAAAAGAAGAAAGAATAAATATATGACAGAATGCCAAATAATAAGTATCATAAAGAAATAAAAAGATTACAAGCCAGAGACCAAAAGCCAGGGACAATTTCATAGCCAGGACAGTCAGGCAGGGCCTCTCTGAGCAGCTGACCAACCTACATGCCCAGGAAGAGCATTCCGAGTAGCTCAGAGGAAGAAGCTTCCAGCAGCAGAAGGAAGGCCCCAAGTCCGTGACCCGGAGAAGAACAGACCTGGTCCACCCACAGTGCAGCCAAGGCTGAGGTGCCCAGAGCTGAGACCAGGGAGATGGGTCACAATTGTCCAGCATGGTCATTCCCTACCACCTTACATATTTCTTTTTTTGTATTTTTCTGAAGCTGGAAACGGGGAGAGACAGTCAGACAGACTCCTGCATGCACCCAACCAGGATCCACCCGGCACGCCCACCAGGGGCAACGCTCTGCCCACCAGGGGGCGATGCTCTGCCCCTCCGGGGCGTCGCTCTGTTGCAACCAGAGCCACTCTAGTGCCTGGGGCAGAGGCCAAGGAGCCATCCCCAGTGCCAGGGCCATCTTTGCTCCAATGGAGCCTCGGCTGCAGGAGGGGAAGAGAGAGACAGAGAGGAAGGAGAGGGGGAGGGGTGGAGAAGCAGATGGGTGCCTCTCCTGTGTGCCCTGGCCGGGAATCGAACCCGGGACTTCTGCACGCCAGGCCAACGCTCTACCACTGAGCCAACCGGCCAGGGCCTACCACGTTACATATTTCTTTCCATAGCGGGCCGAATAAATACTGCTTTAAATCAATACTTTTTAGCCCTGGCCAAGCAGTAGAGCATCGACCCAGCGTGTGAAAGTCCCGGGTTCGATTCCCGGCCAGGGCACACAGGAGAAGCGACCATCTGCTTCTCCACCCTTCCCCCTCTCCCTTCTCTCTCTTGCTTTTTCTCTCTCATTCTGCCCCTTAGCTGTGGCTTGAAAGAACAAGTTAGCCCCAGGGGGCTGAGGATGGCTCAGCTGCTGGGTGGATCCGCATCCAGGCGCAGGTGGGAATCTGTCTCTCCACCTCCCTGCTTCTCACTTGATAAAAAAAATAATAATAAAATGAAGTAAAAATAAAAAAAAAATCAAGACTTTTTATTTTTTTACTGCTGACCCCCAACCTGGCTCAGAAGTCACCTTTGTTGGAATTAATTATTTAATCACTTGCATCGCACACACGGCTTCAAGAACGGCCTCATGTTTAATTCGAGACAGTTGGCTTTTCCTTTGAAGGCAGAACAGAGAGGCGGAGTCTTAAACTCAGGGTGGCTTCAGATGAGAGCAGGGAAGTGTGGGGCGCTGGGGGGGACAGGGTGTCCCTGGCACTTCTCTTTGATTGACAAGAGAATCCCATTCACAAGAGCGGCTTTAGATCCTGACACTGACAAGCTCCAAATTTACCCACGCGACAATGTGCACCGACCAGGGCGCATGAGCTAATGTAATAAAGAAGCAATACTCAGCGTAGGAGCCCAGCTCGGGTCGTTATGTGACCAAGGAGTTTTGGGGATGAGGGAGTAAGTGGGGGGCTAAACTGGATTAGAAAGGCAAAACCCGGCCCTGGCCGGTTGGCTCAGCGGTAGAGCGTCGGCCTGGCGTGCAGGGGACCCGGGTTCGATTTCCGACCAGGGCACACAGGAGAAGCGCCCATTTGCTTCTCCACCCCCCCCCCCTCCTTCCTCTCTGTCTCTCTCTTCCCCTCCCACGGTCAAGGCTCCATTGGAGCAAAGATGGCCCAAGCACTGGGGATGGCTCCTTGGCCTCTGCCCCAGGCGCTAGAGTGGCTCTGGTCGCAGCAGAGCATCGCCCCCTGGTGGGCAGAGCATCGCCCCTGGTGGGCGTGCCGGGTGGATCCCGGTCGGGCACATGCGGGAGTCTGTCTGACTGTCTCTCCCCATTTCCAGCTTCAGAAAAATACAAAAAAAAAAAAAAAAAAAAAAAAAAGAAAGGCAAAACCCTGTCACAGCAAGGTCCGGTTCCCAGGCCTGGAGTGGGATCTCCTGGCTGATCAGATTTATTATTGTTATTATTATTATTATTATTATATTATTATTATTATTAGACCGCTGTGATCTTCTCCCTTCAAACCCTAGTCATCGCCTTTCGTAGGAATGTAAGTGATACGATTAGGGCACATGGCATCGTGAGCAATGGGTCATCATTGGTAGCGGAGGGTTTCTGCAACATGACACACCCCTTTCCAGGGCTGCTTGGGGGGCAGACACAGCGGGTGACAAAACGACCCCTGTGCCTGTGGCGACTCTTGCACGGCTGGTCTTGGCCCGATGCTTGGACGTCTCAGACTCTAACTCCACAGGCTTCATTCAGACAACGGCTCCTGAAAACACTCCCGTCGGAAGAAATCCATGCATTTGAGAACCCGTTCTCTTTTTATTGGCTAGATCAGGGGTCTCAAACTCACGGCCCGCGGGCCACATGTGGCCCGCTGAACAATTTTGTGCGGCCCGCAGACTAATCCACGAAGTTCAAAATATTTTGGATAAAATTAAGTAAGCCTAGGGGCCTACTTGTATTTTTCATTTCTCTAGCATCCTAGCTAGATATTAGCTTAGTTAACAGCAGTTGTGATGCGAACTACAGTTTCTGGTCGTTTTGTGACACTGAAAAGTGTTGCGTAACAGTTGCCTTTTGTAGACCTAGTGTGGCCCGCCGAAGGGCTGTGATCTTGCTCTGCGGCCCACATGCTGAGTTGAGTTTGAGACCCCTGGGCTAGATGAAAACTTTGCATTTCTTCTATCGAGGAGTTTTCCATGAGGGAATTTTCCAGGTAACTGAGCACCAAGGTGCCCTGAATTCTAGAGCTGAGAAGAAGCTTCAAGATGTTGCTCTGATGATGTTATCTCCCTGAGGATGAAATAGTTTAACTAAACGTTTCTTGGTCTTGAAGGATGGAGGTATCAGAGGCAGGAGAGGAACTGGGTCTCCTGCCTTTCACTGTCTTTTTTTTAAATTTGAATTTATTTTATTGAGTTTACAGAGAGGAAGGAAGAGAGACGTTGATTTCGTTGTTTCGCTTACTTAGGCATTCACTGGTTGATTCTCGCATGTGCCCTGATCGGGGATCAAACCCACAACCTTGGCATATCAGGATGTTACTCTAACTTACTGAGCTCCCCAGCCAGGGCTCCCACAGTTTTTTCTGACTTACTCAGCTCACAGAGTCTTTTACAAACCAGGCCTATCGCCCCATCTGAACTCACCACCTAACTTGCCTTTACTTTTGTCTAGTTCTTACCCATATCCCACCCCGCCCTCCGAAGCCAGCTAAACCTCCATCCCTAAGTCCACTGGGCTCCACTAGCTCTTCCAGTTTGGTCCTCAGAGATAGATTCTATTCTGCCCATATTTGCATTTTTATCATTTTATCACGTCCTTCCTGGTTCTGTTCCCTGCTTGAAGGAAACACGAGGCCTCGTTCCTCCAGTGAGATTTTACACACTTTCTGCAGACAACATCTGTTTCTTGCGAGGTTGCTTCCCAACATCAGTGATCTCAGAGGCTCACGAGGCCCAGGGAGGCCCTCTGTAAATGCATGTCAGATTGAGTTCAATGTCTATATATAATACAAACCAACCAACCAACCCTGCTCACCGATAACATAACTCAACTTCCTGAATTTGATTTTTCTAATTGCATTCACATCTGGGCATTTCTCAGCACAGCCAATGAAGAGAAGACTAAGGTTAATTGAAGACTTTGTGTATTTTGGCCGCGTTGGTTGACCAGAAGGCCGGGGAGAGCCAACATGCTTATTCTCTGAAGTCCTCTTCATACAACTGCCTTAAAGTATCAATGTTGTTTTATTTTCAACTCTAAGTGAGCCCATGTTTTTTGTCTCCGTTCCAAGAGGATGGTTTGAAATGCACTTTTTTTTTTTTTTCTGAATTGAGTTGATTCGTGTCAAGGCTTCAAAGAGAA
This sequence comes from Saccopteryx leptura, assembly GCF_036850995.1. Taxonomy (NCBI): domain Eukaryota; kingdom Metazoa; phylum Chordata; class Mammalia; order Chiroptera; family Emballonuridae; genus Saccopteryx; species Saccopteryx leptura. The sequence goes on along the minus strand of NC_089515.1, from coordinate 51,613,244 downwards.
ACACACGTGCGGGTGCGTCGTTGGAGAGGACACGGCACTCCATCCATTAATAATGCTCTTTGTCCTTGGGTTTCGGTTTCTATTTTAAAACAAAATGACTTGAAGAATGTGTTGACATCTAAATATATAAATGCTACTTGTTAAATTGATTTAAGTGAAAAATATGTTTTAGAATAACAATTAGGGGAAGAGTCAAGGGATAATGTAAACAATATAAGGGGGAAAAGACTCAGAATCAAGCTGCAAAATTCTACCAATTCAAGCATCAACATCTTTCCCTATTAGAAGCTCCACACGTTCTCTTTACACTTAGACAACAGCATGTGTTTCCTTGAGTGTGTGTGTGTGTATGTGTGTCTCTCCGTGAGGAGTATTAGCTACCTGCCTCAAGCTTGTTGTAGGAAATTACCATAAGATATTTTCCTTTGACCGTGATCACACGAGGCTCTCTCTAATCTCCTTCGGTGCATTAGCCATAAGATTTATGGAAATTCTTCATGAACTCTGACACTGACATGGAAGAGTTGCATCAAGTGGATGTGAGATGAGGCCATGGTGTTCACAAGGTATATACCCTTGACCTCGGCTACGGGGCTGAGTCTTCGCCAAGGTCTACTAGTCACCCTGGGATCCAAAATGAAATATGCAGTAAGCGCAGCTTGCATTTGGAATGTCACAGGGTGGAGGTGGGGAGCTGATCAGAGAGGGAGAGGGGTAAAAGGAATAACTAATGAGGGGAATAGCCAGAAACTACAAACAGCAGGGATCCTCTCTGCACAGAATGTGAAAATAAACTAACAATAGAAAGGGTAGTCCTCCGATTAAATAATACTTCTCTCTCTCTTTAACGGTGTCCATGTTATTTAAGGCCCTGACTTCTTCAATCACTTGAACCATACTTTCCACATCATTATCAAAGAGGCAAGTTGTTAAAACTTTTAACAAGCTCATGATCTGACCACGGGAAGTAATATGTCCTAGATGGAGGGGAAATTATTGAGGCTATTTGGCAACAAGGTGCAGTATAATAAGGTTGAAAGTTGAACCCATGTTGGTAAGCTTCAAAAAGAGGAGCTTTTCCATTCATATTGTCTCCCTAGCTCTGGGGGTGTCAGAGAGGATACGAGAGAGAAGAAATCACAGAAAAAATAATGACATATTTCCTCCAAAAGAAGCCATCTTCTCATGGAAAGGAAGCACCGGGCATTATCTATAGTTATTTATTGAATCCAATCCACATTGGCAAGTGGGTGTATTTTGGACGCCCCCCCCCCCCAAAGCATGCCAGTCAAAGCACAGAGTGAGGAATCCCCGCTCCAATACTCATTAGCGTGTGTCCTTAGGAATATAGCTTCACCAGACTACACCTCTCTTTTCTCGTTTCACAGACCTACCCAACCTCTGAAGGTTTGTGTGAAGAGAACAATTAAGTAGTTTATACAAAACGCTTCGTGCCGTACCTGGTGTAGAGTTAGCGCTCAGAGTATTGCTCGCACGTCCGCCTTCCCCTCCGCCACCCTCCTCCTCCTCCTCCCCTCTTTCTTCTTCTTGAAGAATTTTACCTGCAAAATAGGAACATCTCCTGTCTCCATGCCCATGTCTGCCTGGGTAAAGGCAGCCACTAATTTGCATTTTTCCATCACTTAAAAAAATATTTTATTGTAGGTTCCTAGAATCATTGTTGGTTGGGGTCAGAAGATCAGCTTCCTGGGATGGGCAGAGCATCGCCCCCTGGTGGGCACGCCGGGTGGACCCCGGTCGGGCGCATGCGGGAGTCTGTCTGACTGTCTCTCCCCGTTTCCAGCTTCAGAAAAGTACAAAAAAATAAAAAAAATAAAAAATAAAATAAAATAAAAAAAGATCAGCTTCTTTTCCACTGATGAGGAAACTGGGGCTCATTTTATATATATAAATAAAAATAACTGGGGCTCAATATATATATATATATATATATATATATATATATATATATATATATATATATATAATGACTCACTCAACTTAAATAACACAATAAAGTAATAGAACAAAACAAAACAATTGAAGTCACTTGTCCCAAGATGTTATAATCAGCCTACTGTCACACCACACTGGTCACTAGAAATTACTACTCTGCTATGCAGAGAATCTCCTAGTGTAGTTTTTTTTTTTTCATTGATTTATTGGGTGAGATTGGCTAATCAAATTATACAGGTTTCGGGTGCACAATTCTACAGCGTGTCATCTGTACACTGCCTCGTGCGCTCACCACCCCACGTCACGTCTCCCTCCCTCACCATCCATCCCCCCTTCTACTTCCTTCCATTCCTTTCCCTGAAATAAACATTCTAAGCTACTCAAGTCCTTTGTTACCCAAACATACCTACTCTTCATGTTCTCCAGCCACCTCGCTTGGATTCTTCTTCTTTTTTTTTTTTCTTTGCATTTTTCTGAAGCTGGAAATGGGGAGAGACAGACAGACTCCCGCATGCGCCCGACCGGGGTCCACCCAGCACGCCCACCAGGGGCAACGCTCTGCCCACCAGGGGGCGATGCTCTGCCCCTCCAGGGCGTCGCTCAGCCTCGACCAGAGCCACTCCCAGAGGCCGGGCCATCTTCGCTCCAATGGAGCCTTGGCTGCAGGAGGGGAAGAGAGAGACAGAGAGGAAGGAGGGGGGGGGGGTGGAGAAGCAAATGGGCGCTTCTCCTATGTGCCCTGGCCGGGAATCGAACCTGGGTCCCCCTCACGCCAGGCCGACGCTCTACCACTGAGCCAACCGGCCAGGGCTGGATTATTCTTTTTGTTTTTAATTTTTGATGATGAGTGAAAAGGCCGAGAATCATGTCTAAAATCTACCTAGTTCCTCGTCTCATTTTATCTACTTGATGTCAAGATTTCTAGGATATGTAATGCTTGTGACTCAATCTTTAGAACATTCCAGGTCTTGGGCAGTTTGGGGGAATTGTTATTTTTACAGCATCTCTTCAGCATGGTATCAGGCAAATAAAAAGTGGGTGATTTTATAGACTCTGTGAATAGCTTCTGTCTTTATTAATTCCCTTATCAATAAATATTTTAAAGATATATCTTTTCTTCATAGCCTACAAATATGTACATATATGTCTAAATAGTATTTTTGACTCACAGTATTTTTTAATTGATTGATTTTGGAGCTACAGAGAAAGGAAGAGAGAGAGAAAGACAGAAACATTCATATATTGTTCCATGTAGTTGGGCATTTACTGGTGACTTCTTTATGTGCCATGATCAGGGATCCAACCTGAAATCTTGGTGTTTCAGGACAACGCTGTAACCAACTGGGCTAACTGGCCAGGGCCCCATGGTAGTATTTTTCATTCCACAATTACACTTCCACAGCCATAGCACAGTGAAACCTGTAATCCAGGTTCTACCACTATTGCCATAATTTTTATACATTAGAATTACTTCTGACCCAAATTTTATAAAGCCCCCATACCTTACTTAGTCTTAGGTTGCTTTAAGTAACCTTCTAAAATATCATTGAGTCCAGATAGACCTAGACACATTATTGATATAATTAAGGAAAGGTAACTGGAATTTAAGAATTTCACAGCACCCTTGCAAGCAAGAAAGGCAACTTAGCATGCCACAAAGCCAGAGTCTCTGAACCAGAAATTATAGATGTTTAGGGGAAGGACTATGATTATTTCCAAACCTGGGCTTCTATTAAGGGGTTTAGAGTATAAAAAACTATAAGAAAATACATTTCCTATGGCCTGTAACCCTCTGATTCACCCACCCCGCATCTTCTCCCCTTTAATCTTGACTCTAACCTCTTTTCTATTGAATCTCCATATAATCGAAGAAAATAGCTCCATCCTTATGCTCCAGGGTAGTAAGAGGGTTCAAGACTCTTGGAAGCCAAACTAGAAATCTAACCCTTTGGCGAGTAAGCAAACCTGCTGGGTACAATCAGCTCCCTAGAACACTGAGACCCTTCTAGAAATAATCTCTTGCAGCCCACAGTGGAATCCCAGCGTGAACTGATTGCATCTTCCCTAGGTTTGCCACTGGAAGATCCCAGGCCGTGATAGCTTTAGAAGCCAGACAGCCTCCTCTCTAAAATCATTGGTCAGAAAAAGTCATCGTGGAAATAAAATTTTCGATGGATACCAAGATGGTGACAAAGTAGCCGGATGTTCCAACTACCACCTCCCAGGACCACAGTGGATTACAACTTAAGAACAATCATCTTGAAAAACCAACCTTGGACTAAATGAAGCAGAGTCCATAGCCAAGGAGACAAAGAAGAAGCCACATGGAGATGCTAGGAAGGGCCAGATACAGAAAGCCCCCCCACAGGAGCGAGCTGGCTGGAGGGGAGGGTCCTGAGCCCCAGGCTGGGCATCCCAATCTACAGCCCCAGAGCCTAGAAAAGGTGTCCACACAGCATGTGGCGGTGACAAGAACTGAGGTTTGTATCTGGGAGAAAGAGACAGAGCCCTTGGAGATGCAGGCTCCGTCTTCAAGGGCCTGTACAGAAAATCTCTTTCACAGCCACTGACCCGGGGCTCTGGTGGGGGAAGAGCTGAGAGGACAGGAGCTGTGTGAGTCGAGTGTGAAGATGGAGGCTCAGGGAGAAACATCGGGGGACATCCACCAGAACCTCTGTGCTGAGTCATTCTCCAACACCTCTGTGCTGAGTCATTCTCCAACACCACAGCCGCCATCTTTCTGGGGCAGAGCAGTTCCTGCCATGTGGCAGCAGCCAGAGGGAAGGTGACTGTCCCACGCTGGGGAGTCTCTCCTGCCCTCCTGCCTCACCCTTTGGAGACTGAGCTGTTCTGAGAAGTCAGCCAGGAAGCAGGGGGCACATCAGTGACTCAGTTTTCTGGCACTGAGGTTAGAGATTTTCCCTACACTCTCACAAGACTACGACCGGTGCTTCCGCCTCATGGGAGACTCGGTAGCAACTGTCCGGACTGCAGGCAGCCCACGCCTCTGGGTCTCAGAGGCCACAGCCGCCAGGCTCCTGGGGGGCCACACCCTACTGAGGGCTATGAAAAAAAGACTGGATAGACTGACACTTGAGACTTGAGAGGTGGGAACCACACCCACCACCTTTTCTAATCCTGAATTGCGCCAGACCCTAGACTTCACCAGGGGTTTTATTTCAGTGGTTGAGCCCAACAAGCAGCCAGCAGACAGCAGCAGCAGAAGGTGGGGTCACAGGGAACCTTGGCCTTTTGAGGACCTTCCCCCAGGCCCAGAGTGGGTAAAAGCCAGCCTAGGTGTGCAGCTTGGCATTTCCAGGTACACCTGGGCCTCGCAGAGGCAGCCACAAACACTGGATCACTTGTAGCACCAAGAAGGTTGCTGAGGGCCAGTCATGGGCAGTGTCTCCCAATGGTCTGCACCAGGTTTCCTCCAGGGAAGCCCAGGGCTGGCACTTCCAGAGGCCAGCTGCGGAGAGCATCGGTTTAGGATCTAATGACCCTTGCTGGTGGTGTGTCCTCCTAAGGGAGGGCTCTTGGGAGACGGGGCCCAGCTGAGGCAAGTCCCGCTGTCTGGGATCAGCATCTGCACAGCATCTCGTGAGCATTGCACAGGGTGGAACTTCACAGTCAGCCAGCCTGGGTGCTGGGTATCCTGCCCTGCTGGGCCAGATTCCACAGGGGGAAGGGAGAGAGGCTTGGAGCATGGACGTTCAAAGCATGAGTTCCTATGAGCCTACTGTTGGGTCTGGTCAAGGGGCTTAGCCAGTTTCTGGGGGTCACAGTCAGCCCCAGGGGAGGACTCTCTTAGTCTTTCCTCCCTGGGACCAGGGTTTCAGCAGCTGAAAGAACTTCTGCCGAGGGGACTGTCGGCCCCACTCAGTCTGAACCTGCTGCTCACTTAGCTGGGGTGAAATAGAATTGGAGTCTCCAGCAGTGGCTGAGGGATTATCCTTTGGAGTAGGGGCCATTTTTCCCATACTGAGCTACTAACCAGGATACCCCTGAAGTAGGGGTTCCACTAACATTGTATTCTCAACCTCAACTGCCCTAACTCAACAAGCCTGCAACCTGTAGAGGGGTTGGCTGGGCGAGGCCAGTCCGAGCCCACACCGCAGTCTTCCCACAGCCAGGCAGCTGCAAGAGGAGGAGGAGCAGCTGAAAAGTGAAGTCAAATCTCATGGAGCTTGGGGCTTTTACGGACCCGCTGTCATCTCTAAGCAGGGAGTCCACGGCGGGTTACAAACAACGGCTGATGACAACCCAAGAAGACCCAGATCCAACACAACCAGTAGTGGGTGGCAGGCAGCACCAACGCTGGGCTCAACTAGCAACCAGCAAGGCTATCATTTAAAATTGAAGGAGAAAAAAAGCTTCACAGACAAAAAAAAAAGTCTCAAGGAATTCATTACAACCAAAGCAGTACTGCAAGAAAATGTTAAGGGACCTGCTATAAAAAAGAGCAAAGAAAAAGAGAAATTGAGAGAAAGAGGATTTTAGTTTAAAGAATAAAATGGCGATAAATCAGTACATATCAATAATCACCTTAAATGTAAATGGATTAAATGCTCTGATCAAAAGACATAGGGTAGCTGCATGAATAAGAAAACAGGACCCATTCATATGCTGTCTACAGGAGACCCACCTCAGAACAAAAGATGCACATAGACTGAAAGTAAAGGGATGAAAAAAAGTATTTCATGCAAATGGAAGTGAAAAAAAAGCTGGGGTAGCCATACTTATATCTGACAAAATAGACTTTAAAACAAAGGCTACGGTAAGGTATAAAGAAGGTCACTACTTCATGATAAAGGGAGCAATCCAGCAGGAGGATATAACCATTGCAAACATTTATGTGTCGAATATAGGAGCACCTCTTTAAATAAGGCAGATTTTGATGGACATAAAGGGTGAGATCCACAGCAAAACTATAATAGTAGGGGATTTTAATACCCCACTAACATCAATGGAGAGATCCTCCAGACAGAAAATTAACAAAGAAACAGTGGCCTAAAATGACACACTAGATCAGTGGTTCTCAAAGTGTGTGCCAGGGCGCACTGGGGCACCCTGGAAGATTCCCAGATATTCCAGAGGAATATGTGTCTGTTGGGGACCAAAAAATCAACAGGGTTTTTGGAGTTTAGATTTTGGGGGGACAGAAGTGTGAGGAATTGGCTGTAAGCTGACAGTCTGCCCAACCGCCCACCTCACTTGCCTGATTAGGTTGCAAAAGGCTGTTAAGCTGTGGTGCTGGATTGTTTACACTACCCCCATGTTCCCCGGAAAGACTGGAGGCAAGTTTCTTCTATCCTTTTTTTGGTGTCGAGTTAAGATGATATGTATGGTGGGGTTTTTCTGCACTCAACACAATTAAGAGTAAAAAGAGAGGAATTCTTCAATGTATTGATGAGGAAATGAGAGTTTGCCTTTCAAATATATGCCCAAACATTGAAGAAATTGCTAGGACACATCAGGCTCATGTTTCTCATAAACACAAGAATGAAAAATCACATTTGTGCCGGGACCTGCCGAATTTACTAAATCTTATTAAGAATGTATCTATATATATAAAAAGAAAATTTTGTGTCATTTTTTAATTTTTTAACCCCTCTCTTTTACAAATTCTAAAAAGCATAACTCAAAAAATGTAACATAAAAATGTTTTTTAATGTCAGAATAAATTAATTTTGTTGTATATATTTCATTTAATTACCATAAAAGGATGCATGGACTTTATATTTTTTTCTTTAATATTTGACTTAATTATTATAATATTTCTCAGAAATTTGTATATAGTGTGCCTACAATTATTTGTAGAATTTTAAATGTGCCCTGACTTCAAAAAGTTTGAGAACCACTGCACTAGATCAACTGGATTTTAATTGATATCTTCAGAACATTTCACCCCAAAGCAGCAGAATATATATTCAAGTGCTCATGGTGCATTTTCTAGGAAGACCAAAATTTATAAAGAATTTCTAAAACTCAACATCAGAAAGGTAAACAATCCAATTAAAAAATGGGCAAAGGAACTGAATAGTCACTGCTTCAAAGAGGACATACAGATGGCCAATAGCATATGAAAAATGTTCAATGTCACTAATCATCAGAAAACTGCAAATTAAAACCACAGTAAGTCTGACCAAGCAGTGGCGTAATGGATAGAGCATTGGACTAGGATGCAGAGGACCCAGGTTTGAAACCCCAAGGTCACCAGCTTGACCATGGGCACATCCAGCTTGAGTATGGGATCATAAACATGACCCCATGGTCGCTAGCTTGAAGCCCAAGGTCACTGGCCTAAGCCCAAAGTCGCTGACTTGAGCAAGGGGTCACTTGCTCTGCTGTAGCCCTCAGTCAAGGCACATATGCGAAAGCAATCAATCAACGACTAAGGAGCCGCAACAAAGAAATGATGCTTCTCATCTCTCTCCCTTTCTGTCTGTCCCTATCTGTCCCTCTTTCTGTCTCTGTCACAAAAAAAAACAAATAAAACCAAAAAAACCCAAACAAAAACAATGAGATATCACCTCATACCAATCAGAATGGCGTTTATCAACAAAACAACGCAGAATAAGTGCTGGCGAGGATGTGGAGAAAAGGGAACCCTCCTGCACTGCTGGTGGGAATGCAGACTGGTGCAGCCACTGTGGAGAACTGTATGGAGTTTCCTCAATAATTTAAAAATGGAACTGCCTTTTGATCCAGCGATCCCACTTTTAGGAATATATCCTAAGCATACCAAATCACTGATTCAAAAGGAGAAATGCACCCCCATGTTTATTGTAGCATTGTTTACAATAGTCAAGATCTGGAAACAGCCCAAGTGTCCATCAGTGGATGAGTAGATTAAAAAGCTGTGGTACATATACACAATGGAATACTATGGGGCCATCAAAAAGAAGAAAATATTACCTTTAGCGATGACATGGATGGACCTGGAGATTATTATGCTAAGTGAAATAAGCCAGGCAGAGAAAAATAAATATCATATGCTCTCACTTATACATGGAATCTAATGAACAAGGTGAACTGAGGAATGGAATAGAGGCAGAGACAAGGTCACTAGGAACAGAGGGACAGTAGTCAGAGGAAAGGGGGGTGAGGGGATGGGACCAGAGAAGGTGAAGGGATTAGTGAAATTATATCTATATAACACAGAGATACAGGTAACAGGACAGCAAATTCCAGAGGGAAGGGGGGAGGGTGTCAGAGGGAGAGAGGCAAAGGGAATGTAATGGGGGGGCATGTTGTTGGGGCCTGAGGGTGTTATATTGAGTGGGACACTTGAATCCATGTTAACACAATAAATTTAAAATTTTATTTAAGAAAAAAAAAAACAGGAAAAGTAACCACACACATCAATGCTAACCCTCTCCCACGCAGAAACAGGGGGATGCCTCTTTGATTGAGCAAGGGAAATACTAAAAAGACACTGTGTGACACTTCGCATGTTTCGTTTGCCATGATGCTTTAACAGAATACAACAAAGAAACATGGATGAGACATTGTAATGGAGTTGGAGTGAGTCTCTTGGGAATAAAAGGTTTCATTTCTGCTATAATTGTATTACTTGTGTCATTCTGTTCAGCATACAATGTGGCTACTAGTATTTGTCTAAAAGACGCCCTAAGGCTTAAATCTTCCCCCCAATGGCAAGGCAGGCTAGTGGGAATGTGCTTGGGGCATTTGAACCCCTCTCAAACATCATTCATGATGGTTTTTTAAAATCTTTTCCAACATAAAAAAAAAAAAAAGACACAACTAATGAAATGGCCATACAATATGACATTTAACACTGCAGAAAATCATTACTTGAATTTCTTGGCAGTGAGGTCAGACACGCTATCTTCCAAGTACTGTAACTCTATTTTGTGGCTGGAAAAGAATCTTTTGTGTGTGTGTGTTTATGTCTAATGATTCTTCTGACACATTTCCTCAAGTTATTGAGCCATTCTTTGTTAGATGGTAGGATGTTTTAGACAGGTTTTGTTGGGATCATTTTACGACATTCTGAGTAATTCTGTCCCCGCCCACAAGTGCAGTGGACTCAGAGTCATGCTTCTATGCATCCCAAATTTCTAAGAAAACTTACCAAATCAGTAATTTTTTTGCAAACATCCAAAGTTAATCAACAAAGGCATTGAAATATTTTTTTACAATTTTTCCATTGATTTGAGAGAGAGAAAAGCATTACCTCATCTTTTCATTTACTTGTTGCATTTAGTTGTGCACTCATTGGTTGCTTCCCCTACAGCAGTGGTCCCCAACCTTTTTTGGGCCATGGACTGGTTTAATATTTGCAGAAAATATTTTCACAGACCGGCCTTTAGGGTGGGACAGATAAATGATAAATGTATCACGTGACCGAGACAAGCATCAAGAGTGAGTCTTAGATGGATGTAACAGGGAATCTGGTCATTTTTAAAAAATAAAACGTCCTTCAGACTTAAATATAAATAAAACGAAAATAATGTAAGTTATTTATTCTTTCTCTGCGGACCGGTACCAAATGGCCCACAAACCGGTACCAGTCCGTGGCCCGGGGGTTGGGGACCACTGCCCTACATGCCCTGATCAGGGATCGAACCCGCAACCTTGCCATTTTGGGACAATGTCCTTAACCAATTGAGCTAACCAGCCAGGGCCAGTGATTTCTTTTTAATTGAATTTTGCATTTGAGTCTGCCAATCTAGATGAATCCTTCGCAGACTAGTATAAATTACTCTAATATTATTGACTGGGAGGGTCCCATGGAGAATGTGAGTCTCGTATCATAAAAAAGTTGTTCACCTAATAAACAAAAGTACTGGTGAAAAAAGTAGTTCCATCTGTTGACTACTGGCAACCTCACACAAAACTATCAGGACAAATTTCAGAAAGAAGGTCACAGCTTTGAATTGGTCGGCTGGTTTCATCTTTTTCTCGCAAATGGTTTTATTAAGATGCCTAGTTTCACAACCTACAATAAAAACACCAGTGATGGTTCCAGGACTTTTCAAGAATTAGTTATGAACCGTTACCAACGCAACCAGTCTAATGATGAGGCCAAAAGTGCAGTTGTCAGGGAGCTGGGAAAATCGGGCCCTAATCTTAGGTGGTGACCTTGGGCAAATTTAGCCCCTTAGGGCTTGCGTGCTTTTATTTTCCAGATACATGTTTCTTTATGAGGCGATTTAAATTGTTCCCTCTTATTTTTTTTTAATTTATTTTTTTAGAAAATGATTATTCAATAAAATAGTAATGAGGTAAGGAGATTTTCTGTGCTCACCTCTGACACTCTCGTGTAAGCATAAGAAGTGCTGTCCTTATTAGATAACTAATTAAAAGAAGCGAGCTAATTTCAAGTAGCAGGGGTGTTGGACGTATTGGTTCAAGTTTGCATAATATATAGCAATCCTGGATGTAACTTCTATCAAAAAAAACCAACAACCCACTACCTATTACATTTAGCAAACAATAAAAATGAAAAGATTTATTGCACCAATATAAAATCCAAGATTTACTGAAGTGATTATGGTATATCAAGTGGATTTTGTCTCTCTCTCTCTTTTTTTTATTCTGTGTTCTTTCTACAGAAGCACGTTGATGGAAAACAAATGTGTTTTTTGTTAGTAGAAATAGAGTCCTGGTACAAGTGACAAATTAAGGACAGAGAAGGCAAGTGATGAGGTTGAGCTATGTCTTCAGGCCGAGGAACTGCTTGGGCAACGGTCCAGGCTCTGACCCAAAGACCCTGAGATGGGACACAAAAGTGGGTGGGTTTATCCAGAAGTTCTCCTGGTGAACTTGGGTAGCTATGACCTCCCTGCCCCTCAGGCAGAGTGTAAAAATGTATGAACGCTGAGCGTGTCTCCTCGTATCGTTACGTAATGGAGCTAAAGGAATGAATCATACAGTTCCCAATCGTTCAATTTTATAGGTATTTTCACCTTCTGAGTTAAATATGTATACAGTTTGAAATGTTAACAACCAGAGTCTTTTACTTTTATTATTAAAACAGGACAATAGGCCCAGGCTGGGCTGCTCAGTGGCTAAAGCACAATCTCGGGGCACTGAGGTCACTGGTTCAATCCCCAGTCAGGGCACATACAAGAAGCAACCAAGAAATGCACAACTAAGTGGAACAATGAGTTGCTGCTGCTTCTCTCTCTCTCTCTCTCTCTCTCTCTCTCTCTCTCCCTCTCTTTCTCTCTTCCCCTCTCTTCCAAATCAATGGGGTGGGGCAGGATAATACAGAGATCAACAGCACTTTACAAGTGATGTTTTATTTGAATTAGTCATTCCAATATTTATTGAGCGAGGGTTGGGTTAAGTCCCAGGAATACCAAAATGAAAATGACCAGCTGTTGCCTTAAGACCACTCAAATTATTTTAACCTTTAAAAAGATAAAATTCATCTTCTAATTTTCTTTCAAACCTATGTCTAAAATACCCTACCTTCTAACAAAGAATGGCTCAACAACTTGAGGAAATGTGTCAAGAGAATCATTAGACCAAAAAAAAAAAAAAAAAAAAGATTCTTTTCCAGCCACAAAATAGAGTTACTTGGAAGATAGTGTGTCTGACCTCACTGCCCAGAAACTCAGGTAATGATTTTCTGCAGCGTTAAATGTCATATTGTACAGCCATTTCATTAGTTGTGTCTTCTTTTTTTTTAATGTTGGAAAAGATTTTAAAAAACCACTTGTGGCAAATATTTCTGCCACTTAACCCTTTTCTGTATCATCTTTGAGTAGAATTCACAGATTTTGCTATACAATCAATGCTTAAGCATAAATATTCATATATATGATATATTTTTCCCAATAGTTTAGATATTTGTAAAAATATACAACATAAAATGTCTTGAATAGCATACATCAAATGTAGGTCATAACTATTCTGTCCAGTGGAATTCTCAATGGCTTTTATGTTCATTTTTTATAAAATATTTCAATCTCCCATAGTGACTATGGATAACTTTTATATAAATATAATTAAAAGTGAAGATTTATGGTTCTTTTACTTATTTTCCAAATTTCGCTCAATAATTATGTGCAATTTTTATGATCAGAAGTACCCATTATTTTTTATATATTAAATATTTTCAAAAAATTATAATTGTTTCAAATATTTAGCAAAGATAAGAAATGAAAATAAACTTACTTTTTTTTTTTAAGTCAAAGCAGGGAAGACAAAGAGATAGACTCCTGCATGTGCCCCAACCAGGATCCACACAGCAAGCCCCCTACCAGGATATGTTCTGACCATCTAGGGCCATTGCTCAGCAATCAAGCTATTTTTAGTGCCTGAGGCAGAGGCTCCCTAGAGCCCGCCTCAGCCCCCAGGCTAACTCAGTCGAACCAATCAAGCTATGGCTGTGAGAGGGGAAGAGAGAGAAAGAGAAAGAAAGAGAGAAGGAGGGCGGGGAAGGAAGGAAGGAGTGGAGAAGCAGATGGTCACTTCTCCTGTGTGCCTTGATGGGAAATTGAACCTGGGACATCTACATGCCGGGCCAATGCTCTACCACTGAGCCAACAGCCCAAAGTGCTAAACTTATTAATAGTGGTTGTCTTAATATAATGAGACTAAATGGAACTGATGCTTTTATTTTCTGCTTTTTTCTAATTTTCTAAAATGAGCATATATTGATTTCATGATGAAACATAGATGATATTATTTCTCATAAAATGAGTAACTAACATTCATTAAGCATCGACTCTGTGAGAGGTATTGTCCACACACACTGTGTACTATTGTAACACTAATTATACAGGAAAGGACGGAAGGTGGGCAGAGCTTAAGTCATTTTTCCAAGTTCAAATGCTGGTGAGCCAAGATCAAAACCCGGATATTTAAAACACAGAACCCACATTCTTAACCTCTTAACTACAATATTTGAACTTTATTTTTAAAATGCCAGGCAAGAAAGATACCAAATCAAAACTAATTGAATATATTGTTTCGGTTTTTTTTAAATCAGAATATGATCAAAATATTTATATTCATAATGAAAATATATTTAAATGCTTATGGACAAAGTGTTAGAGTGAGAACAAATAAATAATATTATGTTTTCATATAGGTTTTGAGCAAGAATGTGCACAAGTATGCACTAATAAAGAAAAATTGAGTACTGAACATTGTAAATGGACTCTACAGCATGACCGCCTAGCCATCAACTAAGGCTAACATTGGAATCCCCTAGAGGAGGTGAAAATCCAAGTTTTTTTCATGTTTCTCTGGCTTGATAGAAGTGGGGTCCACCAATGTACAAGTCCAACCATATGTAAAGGGAAGGTTAGGCAGTCCTGGCTGGTAGCTCCGTTGGTTGGCACATCATCCCCATACGCCAAAGTTGCCCGTACAATCCCCGGTCAGGGCACATACAAGACTCAACCAATGAAGGCATGAATAAGTGGAACAATAAATCGATGTCTCTCTCTCTCTCTCTCTCTCTCTCTCTCAAATCAGCCAACCAATCAATAAAGTAAAGGCCAGGCAGGAAGGGTTAGGTAATGCTACGGCAGTAACCATTTTGCAATACCGTAAACAGATCAAACCAATTGATTGTACCCCTTAAACTTACACATGCTACATATCAATTATATTTCAATACAGATGGGGTAAAAACAAGTGATCTGGGGAGTCTCTGAGGAGGTGAGCAGTTTTCTGAATGGTGGAGAAGGGTGCGCAGGGAGAATTTGAAAGTTCACCCTATACAGACAGCATCTGGAAACATTTTGTTTCTGCCTGAAATACTGACCGTGATGTCGACACACACTTTCCCCCATCAGATATTAAAAACAAAACCAAATTTTTACATTCATTTTGTACGCACCTTGCTATCACCTTTGTTTATTTATTTACTTGTATTTATTTTGATGTTACAATTACAGTTGACATCCAATATTATTCTGTATGAGTGTCAGGCGTACAGCCTGGCAGTAAGGCAATCATGTATGCTCCAGAGCACCCCTCCCCCAATGTTTCCAGCACACAGTCATTACAATATTACTGACTAGATTCCCTATGCTGTAGTAATGATTCTTATGTTTTTATTGGAATATTTGGGAGGGGGAAAAAAAAAACCTCTCTAGACAAACTAAGTATGCCTGCCCACTTCAGGTACCTAAAATCGGTTCTATTTGGTGCTCTTTCAGCTTCAGATTTTTGACGCTCATAGATCATGATAAATTTAGATATCTCAAATCTCTCGTTTTTCAGAATGTATTTCCCAAGTAGTGGTGGTTAGTTTTCACTCATGTTCATACATTGAAAAATGAATGATGGTTTCCCAAAGGACTCCTGACTGGTGAGTTGCAGGTTACCCGAAACATTTGCTCAGAATATTAGATGCATTCTTTTTCTAGATGCACATGAAAAGCAGACTCGTGCAGTGAACACGGGACGTTAAAATCAGAGGGTGCCTGATCTGTGGTTACGGGGTAGATAGAGTGACTACCTGGGATGTTGAAGTTGCCAGTTGGAAACCCTGGACCCGCCTGGTCAAGGCACATACAACAAAGCAAGCAATAAACAACTCAAAGTGAAGCAACTGTGAGTTAATACTTCCTGCTACCCCACCCCATAAAACCAGAGTGAGGTCTGAGCAATCATGGACCCTTCACCTGAACCCTGAGCTTTCTTTTGTGTATACAGCAGCTATGCTGATATTCCTGACTTCCCAGGGCTGTTGGCAAATTAATGGCAGGAGACATCTGAAACAGGGCACACGACGGGTACTCAGTGAACGAATACCATTCTAGGATGCTTCTGAATGTGAACACCCATGAGTTTGTGTTGTGATTAATCCCATGAAGGTGTTTAAGCTCCGTAAACTACAGTCCGAGTTTTGCAACAGTTTCTGGACCTTATCAACACACGAAACTTTTCACAAAATCTACACTAGGTAATAGTCACTTTTAATTAATTAAAAGCCTACCTGCATATTAAACTGCCTTCCTGTCTGATTAATGAAACTAAATTAGAAGGCAATGTTTTGTCCTACGAAAGGTACATTCCACTGCACAAACGGAGACGGTAAATGGCAGGGGACACCATCTAAACAAAACTCAGCAGCTCCTAACGAGGCTTGTTAGTGATGCTAATCTATGCAAATGTTATTAATTGAGAACATCTCTCTTTTCTCTCCAACGTTTGGTAATCAGGCAATTAAAAAACAATGCCATTCGGGTGGTTTTTCCTACTGGCTTGCTTGCTTTTTTCTTTCTTTTTTTTTCCTTAAGTGATCAAAGAGTTCAGAATAAGAAAAAAGAAAGTCCCTTATCAAGAGGTAGGGCTTGCCTTGAGCTACGAGGCCTCATTAAAGGCAGAAAAAGCTCTGTTGATCACCAATTAACCTGATTTGTGCGAACTCTGATAAAGACCTACTTGAACAGGAGTTTTCTGGCTACTGGAAAATGACACAGTTTGTTGACGAAAATAAAAGTGATGCACTGAAAAGAAGAAAAGAAGGCCATCCAGGAGTCACTGGAACCGGAAGTCATTCTCCCCAGGGACCGGGGACTGCAGGGGAGAGGAGGTTTTGTCCCTCTGGTGGCCTAATACCAAAATGAAGAGACACAATCCCACCTTCCCCAGGTAGAGTGGAAGACTGATTTTATCGCCTCTGCAAAGGTGGGCGGGCCCTGTAGAATATGCCATATTTATTCCCAGAACAATGGAACTCAAATCAAGGATTGCCTTGGGCACCAATTGGTGATGTTTTCAAGTACTTCTCTTTGAAATATGGCCTGGTTTCAAATCACACCTAACAATTTATGTTGTACATGTTTCTATGCTGAAGGTATAGTTACATTGGCTGTGTTGAAAACAGCACTAGATGTTAGACCTGTGGACTCAGACCAGAATTTGCTTCACCAACTTTCGTACTTGAGTTCTGGTCCCATCCTTAGACTTGGAACCAAACCAAGGGCCCTTCTTCTGCCTCTGGAACTTGTTTCCTGAGCCCATTTTTCTGGTTTCCTGAGCCCATTTCTTCCACCACTCACTTCTCCTACCTCTGATTTTCTAAACAAACTTCCTCTTCTAGTCTGAGTCTTGGCTCTGAATTCTTTCTTAGCCAGAACACACAACCTGAGGTTGCTGGACTGAGGTGCAGTCTGACCCCGCTGGTCTAACTCACACACACACACACACACACACACACACTCACACACACACACACTCACACTCACACACACCACCACCACCAACAACAACAACAATAAAATCTCACCAGTGATTTCTGTTTCTAGTAGTCCAAGAAATTAAAATAAGAGACCATTGAAGACGGTTTCACTTCATCGAAACAAATCTGTACTGAATGCTTACTATGTGTAAGGGAAGATTTCCAGAGCCTACAAGATGTAGATGATTTCTGCCCGTTTTATCTAAGGGAAATGAGAAAGTCAACTCAACAGGGAAGTCGTGGTGACTCGTTGTCGGTTGCACTGGGAGGCTAGAAGAGCCACCTCAGAAGATTTGAATTCATGTTACAATAAGACTTTGGAGTTGGCATTTCTTCTCGACATATTTTGCAACAAGAAATAAATCACATTAGCCCCGAAATCTGAGGAATTGGGTTCTATTTCCACTTTAAGGATTTACTGAGTAGTGGTAAGAAAACAGATGTGAAAGGAGAGAGCGGACAATTGATTTATTGATTAATGATTTGAGGGAACCACGAAATGACCTGGATAGTGTGCAGAGAATACAGATGATCTAATGTGCGTGCGTGTGTGTGTGTGTGTGTGTGTGTGTGCGCGCGCACACATGTGTATTTACTACCTTCCTCTGTTTGCTAACCTCTGCATGTCTGAGTTAGATCGGTCCCTGGACAACCACTCAGGGACATTCTGACTTTGCTCGGGCCAGCAAAGTCTGGGTCTAGAGCAGGGGTCCCCAAACTACAGCCCGCGGGCCACATGCGGCCCCCTGAGGCCATTTATCCGGCCCCCGCCACACTTCCGGAAGGGGCACCTCTTTCATTGGTGGTCAGTGAGAGGAGCATAGTTCCCATTGAAATACTGGTCAGGTGGTTGATTTAAATTTACTTGTTCTTTATTTTAAATATTGTATTTGTTCCCGTTTTTTTTTTTTTTTTACTTTAAAATAAGATCTGTGCAGTGTGCATAGGGATTTGTTCATAGTTTTTTTTATAGTCTGGCCCTCCAATGGTCTGAGGGACAGTGAACTGGCCCCCTGTGTAAAAAGTTTGGGGACCCCTGGTCTAGAGTCACAGCGCACCCAAAGGTCCCTGAGGTTGGGGGGAAGAGGTCGAGTCTCAGATGGCCGGGAGGCCAGTGGATGTCAGGTGCGCGCATTATCTTGAAAGTTTGCAGCACAGGCTGAAGCACGCGGCACTCAGAAGAAAAGAGGCGGAGGAAGTCACCAGAATCACTGGAAGACGATTTCTGAGCAGCCACTGCAGACCAGGAAGGGGAGAGATGAAAAGTGACATGGAAAGGAATTACCCCACCAAAGGTCTTGAAACCAACAGGTAATAATTTGCATAGGGCCCAGATGCTAATGGGAAGTTATCTGAGGGTCTTGAGGAAGAGGAGACGGAAAGAGCCAGCAGGAAAGATTATCTGAGGTGCCGACTGGGGGGGTGAGAGGCCGGCCGGGAACCCAGGAAGGCTGGGGGCGGCCCCAGACCACCCTGAGGTCCTGCAGCAGAAGGGACCTTGACAATTTCGATGAAGAAGCAAAACCAGGCAGGTTAAGTGGCTTGTCCAGGGCCCCATTACTTGTTTATTTGTATTCAGTGTATATTTATGTATATCCCATCTTATTCTTTTTTTCTGTGTATTTTATTGATTTGAGAGAGAGAAAAGGAGACAGTAGGAGACAGGAACATCTGTTCCCGTATGTGCCCTGACCGGGGGTATAACTGGCAACCTCTGCGCTTCGGGACGATGCTCTAACCCGCTCAGGTATTCGGCCAGGGCGTGTTGTACTCTGAACATGAGAGTTAGTCTGGGTTGTTTATTGTGTCTATATACTCCAACTTCTCAAAGGTCCTAACCCAATCAACTAGAAGCCAAAATCAATTAAATCAGAGTTGCCAGGGGTGGACCTCAGGCTTGGATATTTTTTTAAAAACAAAACAAAACAAAAACCCTGCTTAGAATGTTAACAGGCAGCCTGGGCTGACAATCACTTTCCCAAAGGCAGCAAAGCAAACAGATGCCCTCGTGCCCCTCAGGTGCCAGGCCCTCGTGACAGGTGACAGATCCGAGGGAGCTTCCAGGTAGCTCAGTTCAAACAGGACAGAGTCTGGGCGAAACGGTTTTCCTTTTGTGCTCAACTGCAGAAAAAGCACCGGTTTTCAGTGACGAAACTTCTTCTAGAAAGTAATCTCGGCCCTGGCCGGTTGGCTCAGCGGTAGAGCGTCGGCCTGGCGTGCGGGGGACCCGGGTTCGATTCCCGGCTAGGGCACATAGGAGAAGCGCCCATTTGCTTCTCCACCCCTCCCCCCCTCCTTCCTCTCTGTCTCTCTCTTCCCCTCCTGCAGCCAAGGCTCCATTGGAGCAAAGATGGCCCGGGCGCTGGGGATGGCTCCTTGGCCTCTGTCCCAGGCACTGGAGTGGCTCTGGTCGCAGCAGAGCGACACCCCGGAGGGGCAGAGCATCGCCCCCTGGTGGGCAGAGCGTCACCCCTGGTGGGCGAGCCGGGTGGATCCCGGTCGGGCGCATGCGGGAGTCTGTCTGTCTCTCCCCGTTTCCAGCTTCAGAAAAATACAAAAAAAAAAAAAAAAAAAGAAAGTTTTCTGATGTGAGGTACATTCGGCGGCAGAATGTACCTCACATCAGAATGTACTTCCTGGTATGTTCATAAAGTTTTTGTGCAAAAAGGCTCCGGTGTCGACTACGGTTTCAGAAAAGCAGGACACACACATTGTGCTAATGTTCTCTGCCGACCTGCTGTCCCGGGGCTCCCACCACCCGTGGAATTCAGAAAAACCACAACTCCAAGAAACTGGGCAAAATGGCCCAGCTACCTTAACAACAAAAAAAAACAACTAACCTTCTACATGAATATGAGATGTTTGAACAAACCTCTAGCAGATGCTGAATTGCAAACATCTCATGACATAATTCTCTAACAGGAATCTTGAGTGAATTTATTTTATGATCTTATTTAAGCTGAGAACCATGTGCTTTCAACACCACACATCAAGACAGAAAAGGTTATTCATCTGCTGCTTGTGTTTTAAGGGTGAGGTTCCCACCTTCCCCCCCCCCAAAAAAAATAGCTCAGCAGGAGGCCAACCCTATTCAAATAAAAAAAAACACAAAGGCTTTTTCTGCAGGGATGCCCAATATACCCTCTCGATGGGGGTCTAGTTCTTTTCGAGAAACGCAGGTAGGTGTCTGGTAGAAACAGAGGCTGCAGGTTTTGCATCAGAGGAAAACAGCTGGTTAGCAAGCCAGCCAGAACGACCACTCTGTTCCAATCTTATTCTCAAAACGGGGCTTTAACACTGACCTTTCCCACCTTCCACCCTGTTTGCATAAGTAGATGTTCGGGTCGGTAAGGCAACAACAACATAGCCCGGAAGGCAAAACGCAAGGAGAACAGAGACTGCAAGGTTTGGCGATAGTGTGGACAAAAAGGAAACCAAGGAGTAGAAGTTGGAAATTGTGTGTTTTTACCTAACGCCAAAACACCCAGCCTGACCTGTGGTGGCGCAGTGGGATAAAGCGTCGACCTGGAACACTGAGGTTGCCGGTTTGAAACCCTGGGCTTTCCTGGTCAAGGCACATATGGGAGTTGATGCTTCCTGCTCCTCCCCCTTCTCTCTCTCTCTCTCTTTCTGTCTCATTCCTCTCTCTCTAAAAATCAATAAATAAAAATTTTTTTAAAAAAAAGAAGACTTAAAAAAAACAACACCCAGATTAAAAAAAAAAATTTTTTTTTAAGACGGTGATCTGGATGCATTAGCCACATCTTATCAAACATCTGGCCCCCTGGAACACCTGGAACATTGTCCAAACTCTTCATTTCCCATCTGAACATCTGGCCTCACCTGGACACCAACCGCCACACGTCTACTGACGCTGGGCAGGACCGAGATGTCTAGGAAGACAACGGCTTGTTTGGTTAGAATCAAATTAATCTTATTAATCAGGTGAGGGGAGTTGAAATCCAAACAGGGGTCTATCTGGTTAAATTTGGATCACCGGGAAATATGCCATGAACAAACCCCAGACAAAGGACAGAGGTAATTATAACCACAGGAAAGAGAGGCCATGCGTGAACACCACCGCGGCGGCAGAGCCGAGAGCAAGCCTCGCAACGTGGCGGGATCGCTGTCGTTGCGTTAAGACATCTTAATTATATGATTGATGTGAACTTCAAAGGGAAGCTCGGAAGCCACCGTGGCTCTGGGGGCAGGAGTATTACTGCGAGGATCAAGACGGCATTCCCCAGAAGAAAAACCGTTCTGAGAGAAGGCCTGGGAGGTGTGCGTGGCAGAACGAATCAATAATGTCTAGGTTTTTTATCTGTATTAAGTTTAATAAAATTTGATGACATCCGTGATTGAAGATCACACACGCAATTATGGCGACATCAGAGGTAGGCTGCAGCCCACGGCCAGCCTAAGAAAGCGCGGCGAATCAGATCCCCCGAGTGTGCCCACGCCACATCACGGGAAGACACGGACCCTCAGCGGGCTGAGGGCGAGTGGAGTGCCTTCTCTTTCCGGCTCTCCGACATCAGAGTTCGCTTTCTTGCCCATCTAAAGCAAGCCCACCTTCCTCTCATCCTCCTGGCATTCTGAGCTCAGGACATTTTTTGGAGGGAAAAAAAAAAAATAGGTGAAAGAGCTTTGCCCTCAAAGGTTGTTCCCAACCAAGTGTAACAAAGTAAACAAAGTTCCTACTGATGGGTCTTGGGTCTTACGTCATCTCCTTCCAATGAAGACAAATGAAGTAAAAAAAAAAAAAAAAGACACAGCAAAGCAGAAAAAAGGAGAAATCTGGTGAAATTCCACCTAGTGACTTGCAAAAAAAAAAAAAAAAAAAAAAAGAAAGCAAAAAGGGGACTTTCTTGTCTAATTTCAAATGCAGCTTTGCCGAACAAAAGGAGAAAATGAGACCCGCAATTAACTCGGCTTTACGAGCTCAGTGCAAAATCACGTTAATCCCCCGGACTTTGTACCACTGTCATATTCTATTCTATTCTATTTTGTCTTCAACAGGTGTACAAATTATTTGGACGGGAGCTGGGTGGCACCGCTCAGACCCCAGGGGCTGAATTCGAGCTCTGTTGCGCGCACGCTCGTCTGGCCCGTTGGCCAAGAAAGAGGACGCCTGTGTCACGGCAAGCTGCTGTCATCAGATGGGTGGGGAGAAGTATCGCCACGTCCCTGCCAACAGGGGTTCAGGAAGGGGACCGTTCCCCGAGTTTCCTGTCATACAGGCAAAGCAGTTGTTGCTAGCTGTAACTCGAAGCACTCAGCCGAGGAAAAGAATGAATTTCGGCACCGTCTCGCTTAGATCGTGTCCGATGTCATTTTATACCCAAGGATCTCTTGTCAGCCGGACAACTGACTAACATGACTGACATGACACCTTATGAAAGCTGAGTTTTTTTTTCCTTTTTAACTTTGCTTTCATAAAAGTAATAAGTAAGCCTGGGAGGGGTGGATCAATGGAGAAGGCGTCCACCTGGCACGCCAGAGGTTGCAGGTTTGACCCCTGGTCAGGGCGTGAACGAGAAGCAATCAATGAGTGCACAATCAAATGAGACAATGAGTTGACGCTTTCCTCTCTTCCTGTATCTCTCTTTCTCTCTCTCTCTCAAGTCAATGGGATTTTTTTAAGTAATAAGCTACAAACCAAAAACAACAACAACAAAAAAAACAGGTAGTAAAATCATGATAAGTCATTAACACATCAGTAAGTAACTATGCTTCTGAGTGGAATTATTTCCCCCAAACTCTTATTGGGTTCTGTTTTCATCTCAAAAGACTATAGCTGATGAAAATTTTCTAGACAGAAGTGAAGTGAATGTGTTTGCCAATCACAACATCCTTGTCTAAGTACGTAGACGGTCCAGAACTCTCAAAGTAGGACTTTTGACCCAAATTTACACCACGACATTTAACTTAAAAAAAATCAACACAATCTCATGTTTTCAATCCCTCCATGTTGCTGGGCTTCTCCTGTGGTGTTTTCTACAGCTATTTCACAGAGACGTCCTAAGGTCATAAGACAGTGAGGGTGAGGGGGACCGTCTTCTGGGACCACAGAGCGAGCCAATAGTCACAACGATCTTTAAAAAAAAAAAAGAAAAAGAAGCTTGGGTTTTTTGCAACAGTTCAGGGTCCTCTGAGAAGCAGCAGCAAAGACAAGATGAGCCACATAAGAGAATTAAACTGTGCAATGTGTCAACTCAGAGACTACTTAAAAAAAAATTTTTTTTTAAAGCCTGTGAAATCCTGAAGAAAAGTTTCCTTCTAGGGTGAGCATGCATTCTGTCCTGAGAGCCACCAACCACATGGCTCTGTCCCCTAGAGAAGCCCACCACCCACTGCATTTCCTGGTGACGTCCTTAGAGCTGGCTGGAGCCACCGGCCTCATCCCGGGCGGGCGGGCAGAGAGTGATGTTATTAGCACTGATTGACCAGGTCTGACGGGGAGAGTGCGCTAGCCAGAGCCCCGTGAATTACAACCAGCGCGCCTCCCGGTGAAAATAAAGGCTGCAACGTGCAGGCAGGAGGGGTGAAAGGGTCCATTGAAAATCAGAGAGATTAGGAACCCATCACATTATCTGTGGGTTATCAGGAGACAGAGGTAATGAAAGTGAGACCTATATCCTTGATCAATAAGAGTTTGACTGCATTTTGAGTTCATTTTCTCCCGCCGAGAGAGAGGCAAGTAGGCTTTGCTATTGATCACCCGTGTTAATCCATAACCAGACTGGGCCTTCGCCTGGTAGAGCAAGCTAGAAAAATAAGATAATAAGCAGGAACTTTTGATCTTTTATTATGGCGTGCTAGATAAAGAGAGTGGTGGGGTTCAAGGTGGCATACCTCGTCGTTAACCCTTGCCTTGCCTCTTCATTTGGAATGCAGAAGAAGAATGCATCCCCACCTTCCTCTGACTTTTATTTGACCTTATTTCGCCTGCTTCCGAGCTGAAATGGATTAAGGACGCTTTTTAAAGATCGGAGGCGGACAGTTACCGGGCCGGGGACGGTGGCAACCATGTCAGCCTGCAGCGAGAAGGAAGCTGTCCCGCTGAGTGAAGGCAACGGAGATGCACCCGGTGAATTGTATCTGTTGATATTTTGTTTTATTTTATTTCTGTGTTTATCATGATAGCTCAGTGTCGCTAGGTCTCAGAATGTTTATCGACATGAACTGTCCACATACGCTCGACTTTCCTGTCTCAACAGTGAGCGCCATTTAACTTTGTTAAAGCAAGCAAGGGAAAGGCAGGCATTGGGAATTCTGTCGCAATGATGTCACAGTCTCGGAGAAATCTGTGGGGGCCCTGGCCTGTTAGCTCAGTCCATTAGTACATGGTCCTGAGACACCAGGTTGCGGGTTCGATCCCCCAGTCAGGGCACATACAGGAAACAACCAATGAGTGCATAACTAAGTGGAACAACAAACAAATGCTTCTGTGTGTGTGTGTGTATATATATAAAATCAATCAATAAAAAGGAAAGAAATCTGTTGGGTCACTAAAGCCAGCATTATCACTGATCTAGAGTCATCTTGGGAAGACCACATTCTGTCTTTTCTTTAAATACTTCCTCAATCTAACCTAAGCCCCTGCTACAATTATGGTGTTCCCTGGCTTACCTTATCTACAAAAATCACCCTTTGTCAATGACTCAGTCAATATTTACTACAGTGGTGTTTGCTGACATTGAGGTGAGCGCTACCATTAATCCTTCTGACGTGTATAAATTAGGAAAGCGTGAGCCCTCTTAGCAAACACAGTATGTATCAAAACCAATCCCATTGGTGAACATTGAGTATGCTTCCAATTTGAAGCAATGCTACAATGACTCTGTGTGTGTGTGTGTGTGTGTGTGTGTGTCCATGCATTTGTGAGGGCTTTCTTCCCCCACTTGGGATAACATCCTAGAAATGGAACTGCAAGATTGGAAGAAATACCCTTTTTGAGGCTGTTGACATCAATTAGGAAACTCTCTCTAGTAAGGTTGTACCAAGTGACAATTCCACAGAAGTTGACCAGAGAACGAAGCTCTCTCTCTCTCTCGTCCTAAGTATTGGAAATGCCTTCACTACTTTACAGAAAATTTTTACACTGACATAGCCCACTAGAAAATTTTGTTTTCATTATGCATTGTGTTTATTGAGTAAGGATCTAAGCGGAGAACCCAATAGGGACATCTTCAAACTCAATAATAAGTAATCATTCATTTCTAATCATTTAATAGCATGGACTGCAACAGGTGCAGTACAAGGGGTACTGAACTGAGAATCAGAGCCACTGTACTCACAGCTACTTCTGCCTGCAGCATTCATAAATTACTGAAGGCCCTGGCAGGGTAGCTCAGTTGGTTAGAGCATCATCCTGATGCACTGAAGTTGCAAATTCAATCCCCGGTCAGGGTCCATGCAAGAATCAACCAATGAATGCACAACAAAGTGGAACAACAGAGTGATGTTTCTCTCTCTCTCTCTCTCTCTCTCTCTCTCTCTTTCCCTCAATAAATAAAAGTTAAAAATAAATAGATAGAGGGTGGATCCCGGTCGGGCGCATGCAGGAGTCTGTCTGACTGTCTCTCCCCGTTTCCAGCTTCAGAAAAATACAAAAAAATAAAATAAATAAATAGATAGATAGATAGATAGATAGATAAATCACTCATCCTCTCTGGGCTTCTATTTCTTCCTCCTTACAAAGTAAGAGCTAGAGATAAATTTATTAATCTCTTGCCTCATAAAGTATCAGAAATCCTCATGATAATCAATGCTGTCATTTTCCTTTGAGTGAAAGACACTAGCCCAGAGACTGCGTCTGGCATGACTGACACAGAAAACTCCAAGAAGTGTTTGATTTTGCTGGTACAGCACCAAGATCATCTCAGCAGAAACCTCATTATCGATGAAGCCCTCCGTGCAGGGAGCAACCGCTGGCTGAAATTCGGATGACGGTTGTGGCTAATGTAAAATTTTCAGCATTTCCCTGAAATTCAAAACTCGAATTCAACAAACATTTCTGGTGCCTGGAGCTATTATTCCACATGAAGAAGATAAAGCAGTGACCCTGTCCCAAAGTAGCTGACCACACATAGTTATGTCATTTGCTCGCAGTGGGTTTTCAACCCTAGAATCATCTCTACTTAACAGGAGAGAATACTCAGACCAAGAGATGCTAAATTTAAAGAACAAAATTTTCATATTACTCTTCCCAAATTGAGTCTCATTTTCATTTTATCTTATTACTTTTTTATTTATTGATGTTAGAAAGAGGGGGAGAGAGAGAGCAAGAGAGAGCAAGAGAGAGAGAGAGAGAGAGAGAGAAAGACAGGAACATCTGTTCCTGTATGTGCCCTCACCGGGGATCGAACCGGCAACCTCTGCACATTGGGACGATGCTCTAACCAACTGAGCTATCTGGCCAGTGTTGGAGTCTCACTCGTAAGTTACTTGCAGATTTTTCTTAGTATCTAATATATTTTGCATATATTGTAAATAAATGGCTTGAAGAGATTGGAGTTGTGTGCATGCTGTGTGTATAAGTGTATATAATCTTACGAACAGCCTATACTAAATTTAGTATTAAATTAACTAATTATGCATTTAACAATGCTTGAGTCAAAGTTTTAAAATTACCAGAGAACTGTGCTTGACATTAGAACAGTAACATGTTATACAATGCCATTACTTAATTCTTAAAATTAACTCCATATAATTAACTAATCCACCAATTAAGCAATATGTAATTAAGTTAGAGTCCCTGCCAGTAGTCACTTAATCATAAAAAAAAAGCAAAGAGTATTTTTACAAACAAATGAAATAAAAATGAAAGCTATTAATTAAATGTGCGGTTGGGACTAATAAACATTAATAATAAATATTATCTATTTCCACAGTCTGCGTAATCAGAAGGCAGGTCTTAGGAGCCACTGCATCGTTATTATATTAGCGTTAAGAACTTGGTGTAGGACGTGGCTCGGTACCTTAGTCTGCACACTGATTCTGCTCTATACCAGCAGCTTCACCTCTCTAAGTTTATTTCTTCATCGGCAAAATGAAATAATGGTAGAGACTACGTCATCTTGTTGTTTTCAGAATTCAATGATAATGCGTGGGTAACTGTCTCCCATGCCCTCTGACACTTGGAAAAGCCTGGATATGATTATTATCCAACCGTTCTCCGGAATGGTAAGCTTTGTGCATCATCTGGTATGAAATCAAAATTCTGGGATACCCAATTTACATCCAGCCTTGCTCATCCCTTTGATTAGTGTGTGTTGTGTGTATAAGTGTGTAGAAATAGAAGCAGCAGTATTATTTGGGTGGGAAGCTCTCTTCTAATGAACGATCCACTCTCTGTTCTAAGGAACTAGGGTACGGCTCCTCAGAGTCTCCCTCAGCCCTGCTCGTAAACAACTTCAGCAAAGTAGGTCTGAAGACTGCAAGCTTGCATTTCCAAAGAGAATTTACATAGATGGGTTCTTTGAGAGAGAACAAAAAACAAAAACAAAAAAAAATCCCTCTGGCTGATGTCAAGTGAAGAAAATCTGTTGGAAGGAGATTAGAAACACAGGTAACCTTCAGAAAGGCTGTAGAACCGGGTTTGGGACCAGGAGAGAACAGAAGCGGCTCTGGAGAATCCCGTGGGTCCATGGGGACCACCGTCCTGCAGTAATCACCTGGCCAGGGGCGGCAGCTGGGGACCAGGCTTCAGACACAAGCCCAGGTCTGTCTGTACTGGGACACAGGAGAGAAAAGATCCTTCCTGTCCCTTTGGGCTTTCCTGGCGGGATACTGTGCCCAGAATGTGGCACAAAATGGGTGCTCTGAGAAATGTGGGTAAATTCTGGATCAGCTCACAGCGTGGGTGGTCACTGTCAACTCCAGAAAGAGTCGCAGGACTTCACGAAGCTCTAGTATGACGGCATTAAAGATACAGTATCAGCTCCCACTCGGAGAGCTTGACAATCACAATACAGTTTTTAGAATTAGGATTTTTAGAAGGAATGTATGTGAAAATCCTGAATAAAAGATTTTGCACCACGTGAATGCAAGCAAAAGTGATAAGTCTCAGTTGATACACATTAGAAAAGTCAAGACTCCATTTTTCCACACAATCAATGAAGGAACAAGATATTTTTGCCTGACCAGGCGGTGGCGCAGGATAGAGCGTCAGACTGGGATGCAGAGGACGCAGGTTCAAAACCCTGAGGTCGCTGGCTTGAGCACGGGCTCGTCTGGTTTGAGCAAGGCTCACCGGCTTGAGCCCAAGGTCACTGGCTTGAGCAAGGGGTCACTTGGTCTGCTGTAGCCCCCTGGTCAAGGCACATATGAGAAAGCAATCAATGAACAACTAAGAAGCCACAATAAAGAATTGATGCTTCTCATCTCTCTCCCCCTTTCTGCCTGTCTGTCCCTATCTGTCCCTCTCTCTGTCTCTCTGTCTCTGTCACACACACAAAAAAAGATATTCTCATCCCCCACCCATTGTTCTCCCTTTTAATAACAAAATTTCCAACTGGTTTCAAAATTGAGGCTGACTTTGAGAAGTGAGATTTTTCTTAATATCAGCTATGCAAATATTTCTTAAAATATATTTTGCATATCTAAAT
The DNA here is from genome assembly GCF_036850995.1 of Saccopteryx leptura. NCBI lineage: Eukaryota > Metazoa > Chordata > Mammalia > Chiroptera > Emballonuridae > Saccopteryx > Saccopteryx leptura. Next base: position 51,584,498 of record NC_089515.1, on the reverse strand, counting down.
AAATAGTTTGAAGAGAGTTGGACTGTGAGTGTCTTTTGTATAATCTTATTAAGAACTGAGACTCATTTTAACATTAAATTAACTAATTATATGTACATTTAACAATGCTTGAGTCAAAGTTTCAAAGTTAACAGAGAAATATGACTGAGATCACCTAAATAGAATTTTAAGAGGTTTTCTTAACTGCATTTATTGGGGTGACATTGGTTAATAAAATTATATAGGTTTCAGGTAGACAAGTCTATAATGCATCATCTGTATATTATATCGTGCATTCACCACCCCATTAAATGACGTTAAGAAATTTTATTCAAAAGAATACATATCGCCTGGGCATGCTAAACACACACAAACACGTCTCATTTTATAAAGCTTTTCATTGGTATTGCAGAGAAAAACTAAAAATGGCAAATGCTCAGCAATGACACCTGCCTCCGAAGTAGTGATCAATTTGAAATTCAGGGGCATATTCTGACATTAGACTAGGAGGACTGATTTGTTTGCCTCTGTTCCATTTACAGTGCTTAACTTTTCTACACCGAGACTGTCGGATTTCCCAAAAATATTTTATTCTCGCCATTTTTTTTTTTTTCGGCAAAATGAAGCTACCACTGAAAAATTCCCAAGGAGATCCCAGCTGAGATCTTTATAGACAGAGAGGTAATTGCATAGAGGGAATGAATTAGCTGTGACTCTTTGTAGCTGTAGAAAGGCAAATAACACTCAGGCAATAGGATGTTAGCAAATCTGGGATTTGGGAGGCAAACACCACAGAGTAATAATGTATATGGTTAATAGAAAAAGCAAAACGAGAAACAGTTTTAGGATGAGAAATTAAGGTAAACCATACTTTTTTGAAGCAATGTTCAAAAAATAATGTATACATTTCACCAAATATTAAAGACTCCAAATTATATCAAAGTCTTTAAAATTGGAGACAAAAACAAATCCCATTCATTTTATCAATAATGTCTTTTGATATTTGTTGCATTGGCCTGTCTGTCTTACCTTGTAGCTTACAACACTGTTTCATTTGTGTAATGTTATATAGTAAATCTTGAAATCACGGGCTTAAAGTCCTCCAACTCTATTCTTCTACTACAAAATGTTCTTGGCTATTGTAGGTTCTTTGCAATTTTATATCAAGTTTAGAATGAACATGTCAATTTCTTGCAGAAGTCCCTGGTTCGATTCCCGGCCAGGGCACACAGGAGAGGCGCCCATCTGCTTCTCCACCCCTCCCCCTCTCCTTCCTCTCTGTCTCTCTCTTCTCCTCCTGCAGCCGAGGCTCTATTGGAGCAAAGATGGCCCGGGCGCTGGGGATGGCTCTGTGGCCTCTGCCCCAGGCGCTAGAGTGGCTCTGGTCACAACAGAGCGACGCCCCGGAGGGGCAGAGCATCGCCCCCTGGTGGGCGTGCCGGGTGGATCCCGGTCGGGCGCATGCGGGAGTCTGTCTGACTGTCTTTCCCCGTTTCCAGCTTCAGAAAAATACAAAATAAATAAATAAATAAATAAAATAAAATAAAAAGTCTCCAGCAGAGCTGGCAAATCAGCCCTAAACAGGCTACTTCTGGGCTTTTTCCAAGAAGGAGAAATAAAATGTATCTTGTTTAAGCTACTCTCATTTTTGGGGTGTCTTTTGCTGAAAACCCAACTTAATACCAACTGATTCAAGTTTTGATTGGTTCTGATGGACCGCTGGCCAAGCTCTGGACCAAACACTGTAGCCAGGAAGTAGACAGAAACAGGTCCACCAAAGCCCAAGCATTGTTCGTGAAGCAGAGATGACTCCCCAGGAAAAAGCAGGAGGGGAAAAGAGAATCTAGAACTAGAAGCTGAAAGGGTGAGGTAAGTAAGACAACATATACTCACCGCCCCACCAACATTGCCCAAACGTGAACAGAGTGGAGAAAACACATGCGTTGGAAACACAAGGAGGTGGAGATCCCGGGGATTCTGGGAAATGGTCAGCTGAGGGGTTCAGCAAGCTGGCTCAGCTGTGAGAGGAGCCAGAAGCCAATCTATGGGCTAACTCACTGCACCTGCCAGACCAGGAAGCCCTTGAATAAGGCAGCTGCTTATATTGTGTTTATCTTGCTTTTTCTCTCCCCAAACCCTGGGCTCCAAACCTCTTTTGTTTCTTTTACTACTGAAATCATCTATCCTGAAGTTCTCTCCCTATGTTTCAACTAATCAAATTTATTGAACTTTATTGATTGATTGATTTTAAAGAGAGAGGAAGAGGGAGAGAGAGAGAGAAAGAGAAACATCGATGTGTTTGTTCCACTTATTCATGCATTCATTGGTTGATTCTTCTATGTGCCCTGACCTGGGATTGAACTGAGCTACTCAGCCAGGGCTTTTATTGAACCTTCAAATAAATGAAAGAGCAAAGGAGGACTTCCGGTATTGATGCGGCTAAAGAACACGATCATGCATTTTATTTAAAGTGATTCATCTGAAGCATGGTCATCAACCCGATGGGATCGTTTTAACTAGAAACCTGTCCGTCGATGGTATTGCATCTTTTAGGCCAATGACTTCGCTAGAGATGCGTTTGTAAGATGTGACTGCTCGTTATTCAGAGAACGGGGCCCAGCGCTTTCAACATTTACCTTACACTGTAGACGTTGTTTGGAATTCCGCGGAATGGTTGCCTGAAAAGAAAAATTAAATGTGAACTCCAATTTATGTTTTGCTTTTTCAATAGACTACGCAAATTGATCCCTTTTTAATTGAAAATTACTTGGTTTGATTATGCAACCCCAGTTACAATAACTAAGTCGGTTCGCTGTCGCTTAATATATTTCGTGTTTTGCTACTCTGCTGTTATTAAATTAATTCACCCTCTAATAAAAATAATTCCTCATGTTGAGAAAATACAGGTAAGAAAGAGAAGCTTTATTAAGAGCATCAGTATTAAAACTAAATCCTTTTTTCTCATTAAAGAAGATAGTCAATTTAATTAATTCACATTAATCCCTAGTTGACATTAAATTCATCTAAAAATCTGCACTTATAGATTATTAACACTAAGGCATAAAAATATTTTAAATGATTAATATATAGAAGAAACACACTTCCAGATATTCAAGTGGTTATATTTTAAGATGTACTAGAGTAACTCATCTTTTGAAGCCATTTTTTTAAAAAGATTATTTCCTTTATTGATTTTTTAGAGAGGAGGGAGGGAGGGGGAGGGGGGGGAGAGAGAGAGAGAGAGAGAGAGAGAGAGAGAGAAGGGGGAGAAACAGGAAGCATCAGCTCATAGTTGCTTCTCATATGTGCCTTGACTGGGCAAGCAGCAATCTGAACTGGCGACCTCAGCATTCCAAGGTGATGCTTTATCCACTGCGCTACCACAGATCAGGGTTGGATCCATTTCTTTAGTTTTTCAAATATTTTTGAGTTAGAAGAATAAGAAATCAGAAAAGTATTTTTTCTAAGGAGAAAAAAATAGAAATATTCTTAGGCTATTAATTTAGAGTTGACATTTCCTTCTAAATTAAATTAATCACAGTATAAAAATTGAACCCCAGATTTTCTATATTTATAGATATTGTGTGTGTGTGTGTGTGTGTGTGTAATTTAAATTCTTATTTTGAGAGATGACTCTATTTTGTAAAACTTTCTGGTATTTTTTAAAATTCCTTTTTCTAGCAATGGGAAATTCTTATAAAGCAATCAATAGTTCACTTTCAGCATTTTTTTAATCACCCCAGATTGTGCAGCTATTTTATTTTAAAACACCTCCATGTCAAAAAAATATTTTTTCATTGGCCTTTAGAATGAACCTCTAATTATAAGTAGACACCAGATGGCATATATATATATATATATATTTTTTTTTTTTTTTTATCTTGGCATTATCAGTCTGTTTCCACGCTATAGATCACTTCACAAGGAACATCAGTGTGTATGTTAATCCTAATTTCCAACTAAGTTCTCATCTCACGTCCCGGCCTTACAGAAGTTTAACTTTGTACAGAACTCCAATATGCATTAGCGCGAGATGAGCCAAACCAAACCACCACCTCTCCAGGGACTTGGGAAACTTACCTTCCACATCGAATAACAACAAGAAACAGACTTGTACCTTATCCAGCTTTTTCAGGATGACGATAGGCCCCCAGAGCTAATTAATTTCATAAACGAAAAGATGCCAGTGTTCTTTATTGACCTTCTTTTTTTTTTTTTTTGGTCTTGGTAAACATAGCTGCGCCTGAGTGGACACCTCTGTTTTCCTTGGAGTCTTCAAGTTTCCTTTCATGTGTGTGAAAAATAGCTCCGTGTGGCAGGGTTTATCGGACGGAGCCTGGCTCTTTTTTTTTTTTTTTTTTTTTTGGCTGGTCCCTTTCGCCTTATCTAGTAAACACATTACCCTCTCCATCAAAATGTGGCAGAGCAAACAGAGCTACGGGCCCGCGCACGTAACCAGAGCTACCTTTAAACAGCCTCTAAGACTCTTTAAACTCAGCTAGAAAGCTGATTAGGCCCCCAGATCAGGGACATTATCTCATTTTTGATAGCCGTGCTATGAAATGGCAATAAAGAAAAAAGCTGTCTGGGAAGGTGGCACGTTACAGTGTCTGCTTACTTAAGGGCCGCGCTTGAAAGGAAAGGAAAGGGAGGGGGCGGAGAAAAGAATTGTGTCAACTGGTTGAACTATTTGCCCATCTCAAAGGGAGCCATGTTTTTTTAAAAAAAAAAAAAAAAAAGGATTTATAAGTGAGCTAGAAGGCGAACTACTATACTGCCTTCCATCTCGACATCGCGTACAGGAAACTACGGGTCACCAAAGTGCACTTTCTCTCCTGGGGATATTCTAACGTCTTTGTTTCGTCCTTTGAGGCCATCTTTGAAGCTATTATTAGTACAATTATGGGAACGGCAAAGGTGGATTCCAGGCCTGTGAAACAATCATGAAAAAGACGCCTAGGAAGTTACGTGTTGACTAACGTTACCTTGCCCCAAACTAAAAGCACGAGTGAATGATTTAAAACGTGCCCTCCTAACACTGTGTTTGAGTTTTAAGGCGTCTGAAATTCACTTTTCTTACCCAGCGGAACGATGATGATAGGCGGATATTCAGAAGGAAATTTCTTAGCAGATGACCGAGTTATGTGCCTATTTTTTTTTGGAATCTTAATCTCACACAAAGTCCAACCTATTGGGACCTCATGGATTTGGGGCTTAGGACCAGAAACAGACTCCCCTCCATTCCCTTCCCCGCCCCCACACGGAGCAGACAGAATATATAAAAAGGTGTGAGTACTGATGTAGGATGCTGATTTAAAGAGACAGAGGGTGTGTCAAAGTGGCAAGGTCACCGTGAACACGTGTAAGAAAACACCAGCTCCTGTCCGGGGCTTGTTGGCACGATTTACTTTGGGGAGTGACCTAATATGAAAAAAATATTCGGACTCAGGTTGTCACCAGGGCAAGTCCTCTACTCTACCTGGGTAGGGTAACCTAGAAACCAGGGACAGGCCACTGTCAGCTGTCCTTCAAGCCCTCTGGTATCATGTTAGCTCTTATCTCCAATTGCGGTCTGAAGTGGCAAGAGATCAGCTGAAAAACAAAAAGAAAGATATCCCGTAGTCAAGGTAATGCTGATACAATTCCCAGTTGAGGTTGGTTTCGCCTTCATGTGGAGAGTCAACCCGCCCTGGCTGAATGGCTGGTTAGAGCATCGTCCCAAAGCACAGAGGTGACTGTTCGATCCCTGGTCAGGGCACACACAGGAACAGCTCGATGTTCCTCTCTCTCTCTCCCTCTCTCTCTCTCTTTCTCTCCCTCTCTCTTCTCTCTCACTGAAATTAATAAAAATTTTTAAAAAAGGAAATAAAAAGAAAAGTTAACCCCGAAAAATGTTATTATCTAATTCCATTCATTTTCTCAGAAAGATCCTCCTTTTCAAGATGCTAACATACTACTACCAAGGGACTTTTCTTTCTCTTTAAAGTAAAGGTAAACATGAACAGCCAGATAGGGAACAGTGACAAATGGGATAAGCATGTCATAAAACCCAGAAGATATTAAAACATAATACAAAGGACTTAGGTACAAATGACAAAATGGGAAAGGAATGCGCTGTCTTTTTTGCCAGTGTCTAGACAGCGGGTCACACGGCTGTGAGCCTATTTTTAATAAAAGTTTTTATTGATTGATTTTTTTTTTAAGAGAGAGAAGGGAAAGAAAGAGAGAAAGAAACATTAACTTGTTGTTCCACTTATTTATGCATTTATTGGTTGATTCTTGTCTGTGCCCTGACCTGGAATCAAACCCACAACCTCAGCATGTCAGGACCACATGCTAACCAACTGAGCTACCCAGCCAGGGCCAGGTGTTAGCTTTCTTACACGTCATTGGTGGAATATCTCTGCTGTTTGATGTACAGACATTTCAGCTGGATACCCATCACTCTCTGGGGCTTTACTTTGTTTTTCATTTGCATAGAAGCCTATTTTTATTTACCCGGGGCCTAGGGAGACAGAAAGAAAAACAGTCATGCAGATTGGAAAACACATCTTAATAGAACCACTTTACATTTAGAGTTTAAAGTTTTGGAGTCTGGTCACAATTTTCTGGGTGACCATAACTTAAAAATTGTCCTATAATAATAAGATTAATAAGATGCTAATGCAGGCTGTGGACTACCATCAGAGCAGATATGACTATAGCTTCAGGTGTGCTGAGGTGTTATTATAATGTCACATGGTAAGGAAATATGGCCCAAAGAGGTCAAATAACTTACCCAAGGCTCACAGCCAGAAAGTGGCCAAATTTCAAAAAAGCTCATTGGCATATATCTCTGTATGAGAGCATTTATTAAACATGGTAAACATGCCCTATTGAAAAGAAAAAGGACCCTGCCCTGGCCAGATAGCTTGGTTGGTTGGAACACAGGCTGGCAGATCAGAGGTTGCTGGTTTGATCCCCAGTCAGGGCACGAACAGGAATGGATTGATCTTCTTGTCTTTCTTTCTCTCTCTCTCCCTTCCTCTCGGGCTAAAATCAACTTTTAAAAAAAGAAAAGAAAGAAGACCCTAATTTATATATTTTCTCCCCAGAAAACAACCTGTAAAAAGTATTTTCCTTATGATTAAGGGTGATTGATGTAAATTGTATTTTCAAAAATTATTTTATTGATTGATTTGAGAAAGAGAGAGGAGGAAGAAGAGGAGGAGAAGAGGGAGAGAGAGAGAAACATCAGTTTTTGCTCCACTGATTTCTGCATTTGTTGGTTGATTCTTGTGTGTTGTCTTGACTGAGAATCAAACCCTAAACCTTGGGGTATCAGGACATCGCTCTAACCAACTGAACTTCCCAGTTAGGGCAAATTGTATTTCTTTTTTAAAAGAAACTGGTGGTGAATAGCTCTTGAAAACTTTATTTTCAATGCCAATCAATGATTTTTTTTAAGATTTTATTTATTCATCATAGAGAGGGAAGAGAGAGAGAGAGAGAGAGAGAGAGAGAGAGAGAGAAGGGGGGAGGAGCTGGAAGCATCAACTCCCATATGTGCCTTGACCAGGCAAGCCTAGGGTTTCGAACCGGCGACCTCAGCATTTCCAGGTCGACGCTTTATCCACTGCGCCACCACAGGTCAGGCCCAATCAATGATTTTTAAGTTATTTTGGAAAATGGCCGCAAAGAGAGTCACACGGTATGTCAAAGCACCTTAGCTCAGTGATTAAAATGTGTAACTTTGTCCACAAACTGACCTTTATCTCACCTTGCTTGGCCAACCCTAGTAGTTCCTGCCCACCATTGCGTCAGAGGTAAATATTTCCGTTGCCAACCTGCCCTTTCTTTCTCTCTTTGGGTGTCGTGTCCGTACTTACTTCTGATAATGGCTGTTCTCTCGGCAGAGAGATGGATCTCCTGGAGTTTTGCAAATATTTTGGTTTTTGTCATTGCACACCCTCTCAAGGTAAATAGCTACATCTAGGGATAAAAATAAAGTTGCTGAATATGATAGTATCAGCAAAGAAGATGTACCATCAGGGTTTTCCCAACCTGCCCCCAATATGAGGACATTTGATAAAAGGAAATATTAAATGGAATAGGATGCATGGCCCACATTTGGTTAATTTCATTACCACCATGATAAAGTATACAATCAAGCCCAGGCCAGGTAGCTCAGTTGGTTATAGCATCATCTTGATACACCAATGTTGTGAGTTCAATCCCCGGTCAGGGCACATATAGGAATCAACCAATGAATGCATGAATAACTAGAACAACAAATCAGTGTTTCTATCTCACTCCCTTCCTCTCTTTGTAAAATCAATCAATAAAATTTTAAAAATAAAAATAAAGTGCACAATTAAAATAAAAGGTGTATTTCATGCACATGATATTAAAGAATGAGATGAATGAATAAATGAAGAAGACATTTTTAATTGTCAATGTTGCTATTATTGCTATCATGGGGTATATAAAAATATTCCCCCAGTATTAACCTAAGAGCTGAAGAGAGAGAAACTATTATACTTTAGACGTGTTGATTTTTTGGGGGGGAGAGTTTTACACTTAATATTCTTTTGAAATCCCCACCCTCCAGTGCAGTATTATTCACATACCCGGTTAACCCCCTTGGTAATGACCTTCCCGTCTGACTCAGAATGACCGAAGGATGCTGCTGGATTAAGACCCACATAACAGTGCCTACTTTGCCTTTCCAGGTTTCCAGGGTCATCCCAAGAGTTTCTGAAGGACAAATGTCAAACTAGCCAGGACAATACACAGCATTCTGTTACTAGAAAATATAGCACACATTTGAAAAAAGTTTATATAGGCATATATGCACACAATCATTGCTAGCTAGAATAACCATAAGCCAAAACAATGCACAGAAAGAGAGACCCATTTTCATTATAGGGAAAAAAACTATTATCAAGCTCTCATTAATTAGTTTTATATATATTGGGTAATGGCTATCTTTCTCTCTGTCTCTCTCTGTCTCTCTCTCTGTCTCTCTCTCTCTCTCTCTCTCTCTCTCTATATATATATATATATATATATCTCCAAGAAGAAAGTTTCTTCCTTATAGAAATCTCTCTAGGAAGTATTTATTGGTTCTTCAGCAACAAATGCTAATTTTAAGTCACAGATTTCGAAACCTCTCAGGACGTTCCCAGATCATTAGGATAATTTACTTGAAAAGCAAATATTATGAAGTTTGTCCCCCTCACTGGACACTTTAGCACTTGTAAATATATATATATAGATAGATACATACATACATATTCTCACCTGTGGGGGTGATAGTAAAAGCCCAGTTGGCTCCCAAGTGATTTTATAAACCGATTCCCCACACAGCCTCAGGAGACTGTGCAAAGAAACATAATGTCGTCTTTCTGCTGCGTCCCCATCCCATAACCTGTTATCAGAAGGAAGAGAAAAAAGTAGGGGGGGAGGAAGCCCTCACTGGTTGAGATTTTTGCCACTATCACCCCATCCGCATGTCACCCCACCCTACTCCCACCCCAGGTCAGGGCATGTTGGTCCAACCACAAATTAGAATGAATAACCCGACCACGCTTGGGGAACAAGGGGACATAAACATGGCGTCCTGTAATTATATGGACTGAACCATCTCTGGAGGTATTTAAAATATTTGGGGGTTGGCAGATGGAGAAAGGCTTTTTGATGGTTGTTGTTCATTGAAATCTCTTACAGGTTCTTTTTTTTTTTTTTCCTTTTACTTCTTCTTGAACACTGCTCTGTGATGCGAACCCCGCTGTGCTAAATTACGAACCAAAGACTCTGGGGTGCGAACAATCAATCAGGATACCTGGGGAGTGTGTAATGTGCCTGCTCTTGTCAGCGTGAGCAGGCCGCCCTGCACACTGTCCCCCAGCAGGTTAAATAAATATGATACGATAGACAAACCGACCAGATCACACGGCTGCGGCCATCAGCTACTTGATAAAATACAATCTTCCTTTAATACACGTTGAGAAAGTTATTTAACACTTACGAAGCCTAGATTCATTTACTTGTCCCCTGTATTTTGACGTGGTCTTGGAAAGTGTAACACTTTTTATAAAGGGAGCGGGGTGCTTGGCCAGGTGGCTCAGTTGTTTAGAGCATAGTCTAGATACACTGAGGTTGCTGGTTCGATCCCTGGTCAGGGCACAGGCAAGAATCAACCAATGAATGCATAAATAAGTAGAGCAACAAATCTATCTGTCTGTCTATCTATCTATCTATCTATCTTCTATCTATCTCAATAATCAATCAATCAAAGGCAGGGGGAAGTGTGGGGAAGACTGAACTAAGGGCTGTAAGAACAGCGAGGGGCAAGTCTTTCACTAGGGGCCTGCAGTAACCGCGGTCAGGGTGGGAACTGGCCACCAGGCTGCGAACCGCACCTGAAGCTTTAAATGGATAGTTTGTTCATACTTCCCGCCACGAACCCCCTGCAGCCAAAGCAAACCCGGTCATCTCAATTCCACTCATTTCAGCCCCACCTTCTGGACCGGAGGAAGGGACCCTCTTGGATTAATTGGGGGGGGGGGGGCAAAGAATAACTGGACAGGAAGTCATTTAAAAGGGGGAGCCCCCAGTGAACTTAAGAGAAAAGTGAGCCCATAGGGGTGACTTCACATCTGGAGTCAGCAATAGGGACGCAGACAATTGTCCTCACTTCTCAGCCAGGGTGTTAGAGCCTGTGTGATTTGTGGCTTTAAAAAAAAAAAAAAAAGCTCCTTGCTACCATTGTCACCGCAGTCGCCCCACTCATGATCGGGGTTAGGGACAGCACCTTCTACAGCTCCGGCCCAGGCTGGGGTGTCACCTCGATTTTGGCTTTAATCTGTCGCCGGCACCTGGCGTCCCAACGCGCTCACCTTGCCATGATTTTAACCTCAGCTCCTCTCCTCTGTCCCTCGTGGCCCCGCGCGACACTGCACCCTGTGTCCAGGGCCAGGTGGGCAGTAGCTTAAGCCCGGGAAGGACATCCTCCCCACGAGAGTGGCCGCGAGTGGGAAAGCCCAGGGTAAAGACTGACAGGCTATCTCCTCACAAGGAAAGATTAAGGTCCCATCTACAGCTAAGCTCTCCTAAATGCCGTGGGTACAACGCAAATACTGGGAGTGAGGCAAGGCGACGCCTGCCACTCAAAATACCGATCTCTCCCCGCCTGTTGAAATAAGTCGCCAGGCAGCTTGAGGTGTTGATGACCATGTCTGTCAGCGCGTGGCGCTTCCCCCCGGGGCCCTCCTCGCCTGCGATGGGAACGCGGGCCTGGGCCAATCCGGGCGTGGGTGGCCGTGGTCAGCTGCTCCTGCCCCGGTCCCCGGGCGCCATCCCCTCCGGCTTTCCGAAGGTCTACACCGAGACAGTGGCTGCGCCGGGGACCCGGGGGCCTGGGGTCCGAGCGAGCTTAGATCACCGCAAACTGCCACCACCACCCCACCCCACCCCCCAGCACCAGCTTCATAGCAGGCTCGCCCCAGGTGGCCCGGGCCACGCTGGCGCATGTGGGAACAAATCGAGACCGGGATCAGCGCTGGCGAGGGGACGACCCAAACCTGAACGGCCCTCTCCGCGTCCTCGTCTCCTAGGCGCCCACCTCCCCAACCCCCAGGTCCCTGGTCCCCTGTGAGGCTGGTCCTTCGGGCCAGGGGCGCGCAAAGGGACAGAGGAGACCGTGCGAGGTGGGGCTCTGGCTGCGCGAATAGCTCCATAGTTTGAATCCCAGAAACTCTCTTGGGGGCTCCCTCCTCCCGAGGGCGAGCGAGGGTCCCTCCTGCGGTGGCCGCGACCCTGGAGGTAGCGCTGGAATTCTTGTCACCTTTTTTGGAGATGCGGTGCTTTTTCAAGAGCTCTTTCCCTAAATCTGACACCCTCAAGCGCTCTCCGAGGGCCTGTTGGTCAGATGGAACGGGCAGGGCCTGGCTGGGCCCTGTTGGCGAGACTCCGGGACATTTGTCATAGGTGACCCGGCGCCTTGGCTTCTGAGCCCACGCCCACCCACGCGCGCGGGGCGGCCCGTGCTAATGTAATAAAGCCAGAGCGACAGGATGGAAAGGCCTCTTCCGCCCCCGGGGGCGGCCCTGCGCTCACTCGGTTTAACAGTCGGGGCCGGTGGAGGCTGCAACTTCATTTCAGATTCCATTAATATTTACAGCAGCGATTGAATTTCCCATTACAAAGTTCACCATCCACACTGCTAATATGAAATTTTAATAGTATCGTGCACATTAGGAAAAGTCCCCCCCCCCCCCTAGCCTCCAACTCCCCCCCCTCCATCCCCGCTAAGAGGGGACCTGGGAAAAGTTACCCTGGAAGTTATCCACCAGGGAAGGCTTACCCCACCCACACCCCCTTCTCCCCAGGGGGTGAAATGTATTCATCTGCAACTATTATATTACCATAAAGATGGGAACCGGTGGGCATTGGAAATGGGGGAGGGAATGGAGTGGGTAAAAACCTCACTGGTTCAATGGAGTTTGTGCAAAGTCTGTGCGTGTTTTTGGCGCTCGTACAGGAGTCCGCACATCCTGGGAAAGGGAGTGACAGGTCAGGGGAAGCTTCCGGATTGAGACAGTTGCAGCCAGTCCCAGGTGGGGCCTCCTAGGACTTGGGGGCCTAGCAGATGCGTGTCCGGTGCCCTCTCCTCCCGACTGTCCCCTCTCTCCACCCGCCCCGAGCCCCAAGCCCCAGAAGTCCCCAAATCTGCAGTCCCTGGAGTGGGCCCCAGAGGAGAAACTTCTCCCAGACCCACGTTAGAACCACCTGTTTTGCAACTTCTCAGGATTGCTTTTTTAAGGTCGGTGTTTTTCCTGGGAAATGGGGGTCCTTTCACATATCCCAGAGAGACCAGTGTTAACTTGGAGTAAAAAGAGGGGGGGGGCAGGGAGGAGAGGGAGAGGGAGAGAGAGAGAGAGAGAGAGAGAGAGAGGAAGAATTTGGCCTGGACCATTGGAAGTAGTCATGTACAAACAGACCCTAAAGTCCTGTTGTCCAATGTGTCCCAGACCAAGCTCTAGTGAGGAGGGGGTACGGTTGTCTCCCCTGCCTCCCAAGGACCAAGAGGGAAGAGAAAGGGTCAGAGAGGCAAACCTTGTGACACAGAGGGGTCCCCGTGAGCGTCCTCCTCTGCACCGGGTGGGTGGAAAGTCACGCCCTCCTCCTAGTCCTGTCCCAGACCTGCCCACGGCCCCCCGTGGCCAAGGCGTCACATGCGTGAGGATGTGTGCTAGGCCTTCTCACTTTATATAACATTAAGGACAGCCAACTTCCTGGGAGATCGAGCCTCCAAGGCTCTCTCACCTTTTTGCGCTTAACCTTGTCCTAGAGGAGACGGTGAAAATAGAAGGAAATGCATTCTTTATGGATTTGGTTGGGGGCAGGAGGCTCTGAGGCGATTTCTCTGGTCTGCACCGGCTCTCACACCCCCTGCCCACCCACAAGTACCTCCTCCCCCCTCCCACACACACACACACACAGGCCAGGATGTAAATTAGTGTCAGCACGCTGAGCGTCGTGGTGGTATCTTAATAAGCTTCTATTTCTGCAATGAGGAGGCAATTTCTGAGTCCTTCGGGTCACTTTCCAGCTAGAGGGCGGACGGCAGTGGCATAGGCAAAGATGGGTGACATTTCCACAGAGAGATCCGGTGGTGCCTTTTTTTTCTTTCTTTCTTTCTTTCTCTCTCTGGGTTTTAAAAAACTTATGACTATTATTATTATTATTATCCCCCCATTTTGTGTGTGTGTGTGTGTGTGTGTGTATGTTTCTCTCCAGCCCCTAAACGTGTCATGCTTCGTCAGACCCTCTCTGTGTGTTTTTAGAGAATATTTGAATAAAAGGCTCCGTGCCAGGTATTGGTGACACAGGGGGGTGGAATTTTCAGCCATTCCACAAAGAGTTGGTCGCCTCTATTTGCATAAGGTCAGAGGGGTGCTTCTGACAGAACTTCAGCAGCATCCCGGTTTCTTAGCAACCCTCTTGCTCTCTTGGTCCCCGCATTAAATTGACTGGTCCCTTCCTTTTCTTCCTTTCACTGGGAGGCTTACAATAAAATGTCAGCCTTCCAACCTGTGCCTGTCACCCGGTAGGTCATTGGTATCTCCCCCTGCCCCTCCCCCTCCTCTGGCCCGCCCCTCCCATCCCGCCTCCACTTTCCACCCCTGTTCCATCCAATTAGACGATGAGCTGATTTTATTCAGTGGATTCCCCCCCACCACCAAAAAAACAAAACAAAAACCGGCTTCGTTTTCTTGTGTTAATTAATATTAATACCATTTCTCCCTTTGTGATTAATAAAAAGCCCCCGTAAACAGAAGCGTGATAAGGAGCAAATTGCCCGCACCAGCTGAACAATAGGCCTGGAGAGGGTACCCAGGCGAGTGGAGACCGAGCAGGTTCGGGTCGACCTCCTCCGCGCACCCTGTAGATGATGCCGGCGCTTGAGCCCAGCCCCGAATCCCTGGGAGCTCTTGGAAGAAGACAGGCAGCCCCTCTTGGCTCTGGGATGGGGACACGGTGACAGAATCCAGATGCTGATAGGTAGTGTTAATGGGGGGGTCACCTTGGGTCAATAGTATCCATCACTTGCCTCCTGGCTTTGCTGTCAGATGCAGTCATTTCTGACGATTGCTTGACTCAAGATTTGGAAGAGGTTCAGTTATCTGCGCTTTGGCAACAGGATATTCAAATGTATGCCCCAAAGGACAAGATTTATTATGATGATGATGATGATATCTCTCCTCTTGTTCATTTTAATGGAAGGGACCCCCTAAAGTGATCAAAAATGTCTTCCCCGTTTGAGCCTCCTCACAACTGCGTCACTATTACCCCCACAAGGTAATGGCTGTTGAATTCGCACAAAGGACCGTCTGTCTGGATGCCTGGGTGCTGATGGCTGGTTTCATAATGTCATCAGTGGTCCAAGTTCAACAGTCTCTCCTGATGGTTTCTGACGTTTTGTTAGAGCCCAACTTGGAAAAGGGCTGTGGACCTTCTTTAAAAGCACCTAGGAAATGCTTGGGGGTGGGGGGCAGTAGGAGTGTTGGGACCAAAGGGGTAGGGTTTGTTTTTAAAGTTAAGAATTCATGCAAATCAGGTGAAAGCTAAAAATGAAACCCCTTCAGAAGCTCTGCCTGAGTGAGTGGGAATCTGAGATATACTGCAAATTGTTTAAATTCTGTCGCTTGCTTTTTGGGATCCCCCCCAAAACGGGTCCTTTTCTTAAAAGAGGGTTTTCTTTTCTGAAATACTTCCCATCAACTTGAGTGGCACCAATGGGACAATAAAACACCTGCTTTTCCCTGCTATTTTTCACAAACCACTTGCTCTTCTTCCCCCCTCTCTCCTTCCTGGCTTGCACGCCCTGTGATTCTTGCGCTTATATTGCTAAGATAAATTCGCAGGTAATGGGGTCTGAGCAAAGCAACCGGGGTGAAAAGTCAACTAGCGGCTTTTTAATAATTCACGTGTCATATTCCTTCCACGATGTCAAGTTTGCTAAAGAAGACAGACAGGAGCTGATGGGCGGCCACTTGAGTTTATTATTCCAAGCCTCAGAAGGGGGGATAAAATGTGAAAAGAGATGTGTCTCTCTTCTTACAAAGAGGCAAAAGCAGCCAAACCTTTTGCAGAGAATTCCTGGTCTCATTTGCCTCGCCTTGCTTCTTAACTTTCCTCCAAACTGCCTAGGAAGATTTCTAAGGATAAGGGTATAAAAAAAATATTCCTGGGGAAGGATTTCCTTATGTTCATTCACCTCTCTTTACAAAGTTGTCCCTTTTTCTCCTTGTCAGCACCTTCCTTATTGGTCATTTCCACGTGGCGATTTTGTTTGTTTTTATTTGTTTGTTTATTTATTTTGCCACAATACAGAACCCCTTTGCCGGGACCATTTCTCTTACGAGATGGCAGCCCTTGTTTTAAACTTTCTTACAAATGACCTTTTTTATTTTTACAGCTGTTTTGACCGTGGTGTTATTGGCGACAGCTTCCTATGTCTTCTACTTAAGTCTCTTTATTATTTCTTTTTGGAAGGGCAGGAGGGAAAGTTAGAGATGTTTGAATTTCTTGGCTCTCGACAGTTTTCTGTCGACACAGGGCAGAGAACAATAAAGTTGTAAGCCTGTTGGGATTTGATTCTGGAGGATGAAGATATATATATTTAACCAGATTCCAGAGAGGAAGAGAGACGGAGAAGAGAAACCAAGATGGAGTCTTTCCCGTTCAGGCTTTGCCTAAACACAGAGAAAAAGCATTGTGCTCAGTGTCATTTTCATTTTTCTCTTGTTGCTGTTACCCAAGCAAATCTGTCAGGATTCCAGTTTACACAGACCAAGCGAAGGGAGTGATTTCGTTGACAAGTTTTGTCTCCCAATCTTTTCAAAAGCAAAACATGAGAGGGAGATTTTCTACCAAGAGGGTTAAAACTTTCCCTGTGTCACCTATTTAAAGAAGAAGAAAAAATCCTACAGTCCTGCAAACCTTCCAGCCCATGAGGTGCCAATGGGCCTCATTTGCAAAACAACTATTTTGCAAAAAAATCTTTTTAGTTCTGAAGAGTTCTTAAAGACAAATAATACAAACAAATCAGCTGTTGTTGAGGAAGTACAGTTTTATTTTGAAGGTAGAATGATTACTAAATGGTACCTCAGAGCAGGATAAAGAAGTAGTCTCTCTCATTTCATTTATTCCGTGACTTCGATGTTATATAAAAGGTATCTGTTTTTCAGGATCCTTTTCCATTCGCTTAGTTCTGTGGTTGTTTGCATTTAACATAAAGCTTTTTCTCAGCTGCTATGCACCCGGTGGGCACTCGGGACTTGGTTTTCAGGCTCAGATATTTTAATAAGAAACTTCTTCAACTGCCGTCACAAATTTGAGATAAAGGTCTGTTTCTATGTCTGACACAAGTGTGGGGGGCGAGGGGAAGGTTGACCGAGAGTTCCAGAAAGACAGCAAATCATTTAGCTTTATAAAAACCAGGCACACTTTCGACAGCAGGAGAATAAATAGTTCTGAAAGAAACAGACTCCAAAATGGGGTGTGGAGAGTTTGGGAAAACAAAGTTGCGTTTTTGAGGGTCTGATGCACAATGGAGGGGGAGGGGTAAGACATGTCCAAGAACATCACTCCCAGGAAGTGCCCCTTTGAAAGCACTCTCTGAAACTTTGGGGGGAGGTGTTGTTATATGTAGTTTATCTCATCCCACCACCATGCAAGCAAGCGTGTGGGCAACTTGCAAACACAGCCCAGACCCAGAGCTCCCTCAGAGAATGAGAAATACTGAGGGGTACTAGCTACATATTTGCAATGTATCTGCAGTCTGTCCCTTCTTGATAACTAGGAGACAGGGGTGCTCACATTTGCATAGCTTTTTTTTAAAGCCAGGAATGAGGAAGGAAGAGAAGGATCTGTGTTGTATTGTTTGCTGTGTGTGTGTGTGTGTGTGTGTGTGTGTGTGTGTGTGTGTGTTTTGCCATAGCACACTAAATATTGCTTGGGAGAAAGTTTCTTGTCCCTTCTAAGAAACCAACACCACAGAAAGTCTTGCTTTCAAAACTACTAACCACATCCTCTCTCGATTTAAGAAACGAAATTGAATTTGGATACACACAGATCACCCTTTTGGAGACACACACACACACACACACACACACACACACACACACACTCATTTCCTCTAGCGTTTCTCCAGATAACGGCCCCCCTCCAACTCAGTCGGCATTCTCAAACCAACCCCAAATCTCACACGCTGTCCCTGGAGTTGGGGGCTTTGTTTGGGGTTCTGTTTGAGGTCCCCACCCCCACCCCGCTGGGGAGTTCAGGGCAAGGCAAGGCAAGGCACGGCAGGTCTGAACACTCCCGGAGACAGAGCTACGTTCCACCCGGGAAGGGTGATGAAAAGCATTTGAAAAGCTTCCAGGGAGGATGGAGACTCCCCCCTCCCCGCCCCCCACACACACTCTGCAAAATGAGCGCGTGGAGGGAGCAAGCAGCCGCTGAGACGTGGTCCAGGCTTGGCAGAGCCCCCTGCGCCCCGCAAGATGCCTCCCTATCTAACTTAATTCCCTTTTTCTTACGGGTTAAGTAGGTGAGGGCTGAGAAACGCAGAGAGAACCCAAACCAAGTCTAAGAAAGTCTGGTGGAAATGGGGGGCGGGGGGGGGGGACGGAGATGACTGGGTGACTATCCCTGTTCTCCCAAAGGTGCAGAAAGAAACAGGCCCGGAAGGAAGGCGAGAGATGCCCATTTTTTTTTTGCACATAACCTACAACACATAGTGGCCGATTTGGGGTGCGGTGGGGGGGGATGGCGCGGATTTTCTTGGCCGATCGGTGGGTTGCAGGAATGGCACGAGTTGCGGAGGCCGTGGCGGCCGGCGGGGGCCGGGCAAGGCCGAGCCACCGCGTCCCCTTCCGCCAGCTCGGCGACAGCGCACGGGGCCGGCCCAGCCAGCGGCCGAGTCGCTCTCCATCCTGCTGACGCACCTATCACCCGGAGCCCTCGCCGCTCTCTGTCCCGGCCGTTTCTCTCCAAGGCCGCTCGCGGCTGCTTCTTACGGAGTCCTCCGCGTCTCTCGGCCACTCATCCTATAACCTGTCATCAGGTGCCCTGGCCGGCAGGAGTTCAAGTCCAGGGGGCAGCGCTTCGATTGGCAGGGCGATAGCCCAGCGGAGGATGCGCGCAGCCTCCCCTTTGTCCGCGTCCGTCCGGGTTTAACTCCTGTGGGGCAGGTGCGGGGGGGGGGGGGGGGGGGGGGGCGGGGGAGACCGCGCTCCGAGGTCCCGTCGGGGTGGGGGGGCACCCACCAGACCCCCCAAAGCAGCGCAGTCGCCTCCCCCAGCTCCACGGGGAACTCTGCGGACAAAGTTCTGGGCCTGGAGGCTGTGCGCACACCTCTCTCAGAATCAGAAGAGCCTGTTTGAGCTTTTTTTCTTTTTCATTGGGGCGGGGGAAGGTGGCCTGACCAAAAAAAAAAATTAACCAGGGTGGGGACAACAGGAGAAGCACCCCGGAGCAGTCCCCGCACCCCACTTTCTAGTGATTTAACTGGGTCAAACCCTTTCCTGTCGTCAGATTCGTCCTCTGATTATTTCCAGAAGAATAAGCTAAACGGGAAGATTTATTTGAGGGTTCCTGTCCCACATGTGAACATTCAGGGGTTGCTCGGACTGAGATTTTAACCTCACTGGGGGTGGGGGGAGCGTGTAGGGTTTCAGCAATCCCCCCAAAGGGCTGGTATTGGGGTATCTCGCATGCCGCGGACCAGGGGTGGGGTCCTCTAGGCACAGGTGAGCTGTACCTGAATGCCACCTCTGACTTCCATTGTCCTAACCCAAGGGGGTGGCCGGTATCCAGTTCTCTGGGACACTTCTCTCCCACTGATGGGTTTAGTTAGAAAATAGCTCGTCTTCATTTCCTCTTACCTGACTAACCCCCAGAGAAGTCACCTTAGAATACCCCAACAGTCCCTGACACTCTATATGTGTCTTCTATGTAGGTGACAGATAGGCACTGATGGCTGTGGTGTCACCAGCTTGGGGAGGGGGATTAGGAAGACTAGGGAAATAGAACCAAACCAGCACACCCCCCCCTCACAACTGCCTCCCTGGGGCCTTACTTTGTCACTGGTGTTTTTGTTTAAAGACAGAAGTAGAAAGTCCCCTGTGGAGATGGTGTCTCCCTGTCTCCTCCCTGACCCCTGAGACCCCATACCTCAATGTCATCTTCCAGGCCCCCAAATGAGGAGGGCCCCATGACCTGACTGTCACCCATCTATGACTTTGGAAGCGGCCTACCTGTCTCTGGCCTGTAGGCCTGCCACCTTACGTTCTCAGGAGTGTCCCTAAGAGAGGTGCCCCTGACTCTGGCCTGTGTGACAGGTTCCAGACTTCCTGTGCCCACCCCTTTTCTGCTGCTAATTCCTTTCTACGCTGGGAAGCTTAGGGAAACCTTGAAAACAATATTTTCTAAAACCCAAGCCATGTTTCACTCCCTTACAGGAAAGCTAGAGGACTTGGTCCGGTGACCTGGACAGGTGATCTCTCTGGGTTGGGGGTGGGGGAAGGAAAGAGTTTGTGTCATTAAACTGCAGTGAGAGAGAGGAAGTGGAACAATTCAACTTGAGAGTAGAAGTTATTGGATACTCCCCCACATACAAGTTCATTCTGTCCAGTTAATAAGAAAAATAAAACGTATTTCTGTCTTCTGCCTCCGAAAGCCCCGGTGAGACACGGTGACTAGAAAGAAGTTGACCACATCTAGGAAAACTTAAGTGGCAGAGGCTTTTTATTCCCCCAAAGGAAGAAAAAAAAAATAGCAAGGACATAGAGAAATGCAGTTGTGCTTGAGCGATCCTTTCAGGAATATTCAATTGCCTCGTTTCTTGTCATTTCCCCTTTCTCTTTTTGTTTTATTTCTCAAGGCTGATCAGTGGCTACCTGGGTGACCCTCGATGTGAATGTCTTAAAGTGGGACTTGGCCATGCATCGTGTAGGCGTGGCTGCCTTGATGGAGTAGGTTAGGACTGGCCCTTTAACCTCTGGACAAAACCAGAATCCGTTTCCCCTATGGGCCCGACTTTTGTAGACGCTCTGTAGATTGAAAGCCCTGTGCGGGAATATTCAGGACAAATTCAAGGGTCTTGTAAATTATGGCCCATTTTCCCCGGGCTCTATTCACCATGAAGTTATTTGAGGCATGTCAAAGCCAGTAATTTGCTAGATACACACACACACACACACACACACACACACACACACACACAGTGCTTTCTGCCCACTACCTATTTCCACTCCAAAGGGAATAATGCCCCAGTTACCACCAGGCCTGACTTGGTTTTATCTTGATTAATAGGATTAACATGTCAGCCCCTCTCAAGAATTTCCAGATGCAGATCCTAAGTGTCGCGGAGTGGCTGGTATCTTTCTCTCCCCCTCTGATGGGCAGAGTGACGCACCTACAGTCTGAGGACCTTTTGTCTGCTGGAGGCAGGCAGACTATCCGTCTCTGGTGAAACAAGGCATGTTGCGGCTGCCTTTGCCAAGACTCAAAGCCAGAACCCAGTCACTAGAAAAGAAGCGTGTCACTACCTCCCTGGTACACTTGTTTGTGTTTCATTTCTCTTTGGGCCGTAATTGAATGGTTGAAAAGCAAAAATGTAGACACATTCCAGCCGTCCTGAGACGGGGTTCCTTCCTCCCCTACCTTGTTGGCCCGTCGTGAGGTCCTTTCCCTCTCTGCGCAGCAGGTCAGAGTGTAGAAATATAAATTGCATTTTGCATTACTTCTAGATGAGTGAAGCTGTCAAAGCAATAATACGAGCTTTCAGTCCCACATTCTACCACTTCTTCCCCATCTGACGGCCAGGAGGTCATGCGCAAATTGAACGTGACAACCCGGAAGACATGCCCAACAGACTCGTATTGTTACTGCGCTCAGCAGCTGAGCTCATAACGACGTTAAACCCCCGGTCATCTCCGGCCTCTGTCGGGCGGGACGCAGGCTTCTCAGAAAGTCCGTTTCAATGGTGACGCTGCATCTGAAAGTCACAGGCAGCACAAACCTAAAATACTCTTCAACTAAGACTCACAAGGGTGTGATACTTGGAAAGACTTGCCTGGGAGGACCAGGCAAAGAGCTAAAGAGCCCTCCACCCCCTTCCCACAATACACACACACACACACACACACACACACACACACACACACTGAAGAATATACTTGCTTCTATTTGAAAGCATGCAAAATTTTCAGACTCCAGTAGCAACATGGGTTGGAAGTCATCGTCATTGTTGTTTGAAAAATGAAGATGTCATTTGGGAAGCCACCTTATACTATGGATTGACCCTAAGCTTTTATTAGCAAGTTCTGGATAGCATTGTTTATAAAACCAAACCAAACCATGGCATTACAAAAATTCAGGTTCCAGCAATGTATTGTCATTGTCGTTCATAGATAACCCTCCTGAAGCCAAAGGCGTCAGCAACTTCTATCCATCTGAAAAGAGCCATGCGTCCCCAGGATCGGTAATTGGCTATCGATGCGACCCATTCCTGTCCTGCCCAGATTGTAGTTAACAGAGAGCCGTTGCTTCCCTGACAGGGTGTTTGATGATTTCTAGGAAATGGGTGGCTGTTTCCTTTCCTGTTCCAAACGGACAGGTGTCTACATTGGAACTGGCAACCTGGTTGGCACACTCGGAGTTTGGCCAAAGAGCAAATTGTTTATGGAGAATCCACTTCCATCCCTCCTGCGATGCCTTGCGCAAAAGGGTCGGTGCTGGCAGTGGGGAGGAGGCAGAAACGGGGGTGCCAGGCATGGAGACATGGGTCAGGTCCACTCCACGGAGGCAGGCTGCCCGCCCTCTGGGTCCGAGGGGCACCACAGGCAGCCGTGTCTCTCCCACAGCTCATCTTGTGCTGGGTCGAACTCTGAGCGCACAGATGCAAGTCCACGAAAGGCCTGCACCTCCCCCGGGATGCGCGTGGCGGTCTCAACACAGCAAATCAAACGGACGAAGAGACTTTTCTTATCATTTCTGAAATAAGCGCTATTCTTATTTATCTTTATTTTTCTCAAAAATAAGTTCTTATTTGCGTCTCCTCCTCTGTAGATGAGATGAACTATATGTGGGCTGAAGACGAGTTTTAAGGAGGCGGTCTGAAGATCGTACGCAGGAAGACCTGGTCCACAGTAGGCACCTTCCCTCTGGTCCCCGGCGGATGATGTCACGTGTGATCACATGACACCTAAAATGATGACCATGAGCTCTCTCACTGGATGTCTCTCTCCTTTCCCTTTTACACAGAGTCCTCCCCACCCCCAGTTATTAGTCACACAAATGATTTTTATTTCCTGTGCATTACGATAAAGCAATGTGACTCACAGTCTTAAGAAAGAAAGAAAAAAACAGTAATATATCTGAGGATTTGAAGTCCTTGTATTGTCTAACTTCTACTTTCACAAGTATTAAAGTTGCTTTAAGCTTTGGGAAAAGTTAAAAAGAAGAAAGAAAGGGGAAAAGAGAGAAAGAAAGAGGAATATAAACCACCTCTAACTATAAACTGAAGCAAAATTTAAAATTCAAATAAAAATTCACTTAAAACCTATAGAATATTATTAACAAGTGTCATCCTAAAAAATTTATCGTTAAAAATTAAACAGTGAGCCTGACCAGGCAGTGGCACAGTGGATAGAGCATCGGACTGGGATGATGAGGACCCAGGTTCGAGACCCCAAGGTCGCCAGCTTGAGCGCGGGCTCATCTGGTTTGAGCAAAAGCTCACCAGCTTGGACCCAAGGTCGCTGGCTCAAGCAAGGGGTTACTCGGTCTGCTGAAGGCCCGCAGTCAAGGCACATATGAGAAAGCAATCAATGAACAACTAAGGTGTTGCAACACGCAATGAAAAACTAATGATTGATGCTTCTCATCTCTCTCCGTTCCTATCTGTCTGTCCCTGTCTATCCCTCTCTCTGACTCACTCTCTGTCTCTGTAAAAGATAAATAAAATTTAAAAAAAGATTAAACAGTGAGGTCTGACCACATGGTGGCGCAGTGGATAGAGCATTGAACTGGGATGCAGAAGACCCACGTTCAAAACTCTGAGGTTGCTGGCTTGAGCATGGGCTCATCCAGCTTGAGCGTGGGATCATAGGCATGACCCCATGATCGCTGGCTTGAGACCAAGGTCACTGGCTTGAGCAAGGGGTCACTTGCTCTGCTGTAGCCCCCCCCCCCCCGTCAAGGCACATATGAGAAAGCAATCAATGAACAACTAAGGTGCCTCAACAAAGACTTGATGCTTCTCATCTCTCTCCCTTCTGTCTGTTTGTCCCTATCTGTCCCTCTCTCTCTCACTCTGTATCTGCCACACACACACACAAAAAAGTTAAACAGTGAAGAAGTCACTGTTGACATTAAAGAGATTTGCATTTAATTTGGCGTAACCTTTCCAGAATGTCTGTGATTCTTAAGACTATTTAGTTTTTGAAAATTTTAAAGTGTTAAGCTTTCAGTTACAAGCTATTATCATTTTTTCTCCTTTGTCCTAACTTTTCCTTTTCTCTTCTTGATAACATACTTATATAAATCTGACATTGTGTCATTCACTTTTCTCTACTAATTGCCCGAAATTGTAGCAATGAAGATCAAGGCTTTGGGAGAGGCTAACTCTTACACTTCTGCATCATGCATTCTATGACTTTGGGCACATTTGTTCATTCTCTGGGACTCCGTTTCTTCAACTGTAATATGGGGACATGAATAGTCTTTAATTTACAAACTTGTTTGGGGATTCATGTAGTAACATGCTTTCTGTGTTCCTGGAATAAAAGAGTTAGTTCTCGGTGTAAACCACCATGATTTTCATTTATGATGAGGAGGATACAGTCTCTGTGAGTGTGGGGCAGAAATAATGATAATGGCAATAAGGCTGTAGACTAGAGAAAGTGTGGGGAGCATCTGGCACGGTGTCCGAACAGAGCAGGCTTTCAGCAAATGGGAGGTGGTTTCTCATGGTTTGAGCTTCAGAAAGCCAGTGGGAATGGGTGAAGTATTCACTTTGAGAAGGAAATCCATTTTTTTCTGAGAGAGAGAAAGAGAGAGGGAAGAAAAGAGAGAGAAGTATCAACTTGCTGCTCCACATATGTGCCTTGACCAGGAATTGCACCAGCGACCCCAGGCTCAACCTGACAACCTTGGAATTCAAACCCTCCCTCTCAGCATTCCTGCCAATGCTCTATCCGCTGGGCCACCCCTGGTCAGGCAGGAAACCCATTCTTGAAGAGTCCTGGTGGGTGGGTCTTTGTTTTTGGATGGAGAGGCTTAGTTGGCATGGATGAAGCCAAAACTGGGAGCGATGCCCACTTAGTACCCATTGTCCGGTGACTTGAACCCATCCATACCAGCTCTCTCGTGAATCCATCTCAATATGTGGCAGTGAGATGTCCCAGCAAGAGTGGGTGGCGGTGGACAGCCCAGGTCCACCTCCGCCACTGAAAATAACAAATGAAATGAACTCGGGCGACGTGTTTCAAGGATCCAAAGATGAGCGTCGAGTGCTGGCATACATTGCTTACATCCTGGCGTTATCTATTCGCAATTAGGATCAAAACTTTCTGGGGTCTGCAATTAAAGATAAACTGTGATGCCATTTTAAGGTTCCTTCTGAAAAAAAAACCCAAGGGACCCTGTAGACAGTAGCGGCCAGCACCTGTGTGAAGAGCCAGCATGTCTTGGAAAAAGTTCACTCTACCTTGGAAGCAGCCATGAGCCCTGGTTCTCTAAGAACTTTACATTGAACCAGAGACTGAATTTTATTGGGGCCTTTGGAGTGGGGGGAGGTCCATATATCAAGAATAACATCTGATCTTGAAAATAATCTTCTATACTTCGGGAAATTTCCTTGTATCAGAGTTGATGGGTGTAATCTCCTGGAGGTTAGAGGGGGTGGGTAAGAATTGGAAGTTTGCACTTTTTAATAGGCAAAGCTATTTATTTAAAAAAAATATTTAGCCTGACCAGGCGGTGGTGCAGTGGATAGAGTGTCAGACTGGGATGACGAGAACCCAGGTTCGAGACCCCAAGGTCGCCAGCTTGAGCACGGGCTCATCTGGTTTGAGCAAAAGCTCACCAGCATGGACCCAAGGTCGCTGGCTCTAGCAAGGGGTTACTCTGTCTGCTGAAGGCCGGCGGTCAAGGCACATATGAGAAAGCAATCAATGAACAACTAAGGTGTCGCAATGAAAAACTAATGATTGATGCTTCTCGTCTCTCTCCATTCCTGTCTCTCTGTCCCTGTCTATCCCTCTCTCTGACTCTCTCTCTCTGTTTCTGAAATAAATAAATAAATAAATAAATAAATAAATAAATAAATAGTTATTTACTTCAGTGAGGTAAGAAGGGAGGGAAGAGAGAGAGAGAGAGAGAGAGAGAGAGAGAGAGAGAGAGGAACATCGACCTGTTCCAGTCTGTGCCCTGACCAGGGACTGAACCAGCAACCTCTGCACTTCAGATCAACACTCTAACCAATTAAGCTATCCTGCCTGGGTGGGAGTTTGCATTTTAAAATCATTTATGTGTGACACAACAAAATAAAATACTTGTCCTGGCTGATTCTCTGCATAAAAGCCACACATTCCCTGAATGGTTAGGTAGAAGACCAATGTGTTCCTAGAACCCCTATTCCAGGCTCACTGTATCAGATTTGACCCGTGTGTGCACCTGCACTGGGATATCTAAAACTTGCTACTGTCTCCACTTCAGCCAGAAAGCCGAAGGGAATTGGGTTTATTACATTCTCTCTCAATATACCTGGAAGAGGGAACTGGATTTGGTGGAAATGAAAACGTAGACAAAGAGAAGGAAGCTCTCTACCCAGCCAGCCAGCGCGGAAGACCCGCACCGCCCAGCGTTCGGTGCTGGCTGGTCGGCTGCCTGGGTGACCGCAGGGAGCAGCCCAGATGACAGGAACACAGATGGACGCATCATGTGATTAATGGGAGCCACCGGGCTTGGTGGTGAGCACGCAGGAAATGGCGACAGACAGGAGCGAGCCCCCTTTTTGGGTTAATGCTCCATCCAAGCTTTGGAATAGGGGGACCAGGAAACGAGTCCAGCCCCGTTCTTTGCTCGAAAAACTGAAGGCGCCATTTGTCCTTCCTTCAGACTTGCTGGCTAAGACCAGAACTTTCATGGTTCAACCTCCTGGTTGGCTCATCAAAATTATATTCTTCCTTCCTTCCTTCCTCCCTTCCTTCCTCCCTTCCTTCCTTCCTTCCTTCCTTCCTTCCTTCCTTCCTTCCTTCCTTTCCTTCCTTCCTTCCTCCCTCCCTTCCTTCCTTTCCTTCCTTCTTTCCTCCCTCCCTCCCTCCCTCCCTCCCTCCCTCCCTCCCTCCTTCCTTCCTTCCTTCCTTCCTTCCTTCCTTCCTTCCTCCCTTCCTTCCTCCCTTCCTTCCTCCCTTCCTCCCTCCCTCCCTTCCTCCCTTCCTTCCTTCCTTCCTTCCTTCCTCCCTCCCTCCCTCCCTCCCTTCCTTTCTTCCTTCTTCCTTCCTTCCTTCCTTCCTTCCTTCCTTCCTTCCTTCCTTCCTTCCTTCCTTCCTTCCTTCCTTCCTTCCCTCCCTCCCTCCCTCCCTTCCTCCCTCCCTCCCTTCCTTCCTTCCTCCCTCCCCTCTCTCGCTCCCTCCCCTCTCTCCCTCCCTCCCTTCCTTCCTTCCCTCTACCCTCACCCCTTTCCTCCCTCCCGTCTTCCTTTTTCTTTATTTCTCCTTTCCTTCCTCTCTCCTTTTGTTTGCTCTTTTTTCCCCCTTCCTTGCCTTCTCTTTCTCCTTTTCCTCCCAAGCATCATCTCGCCTTTCAGCAACCTCAGAATGCAAGCTGGCCCACAAGAACGGGCTGCCCACAGCACCTCTGATAAAACTGCAGAGCTGGGGAGAGCGGACGGAATGGCGGCAAGACCCATGGCCACCGCCAAACTTGTTTCCTTTGAGTCTCCGCCAGCCACTTTCTAACCAAGAGGGTCCTTCCTCATCATAGACACCTAATACACCAGGAATACAGGAGTCCGGCCCTGGACAGATAGCTCGATTGCTTAGAGCATCTTCCTGGTACACAAAGGTTGCGGGTTCAATCCCTGGGCACAAACAGGAACAGATTGATGTTTCTCTCTCTCTCTCAAATCAATAAATAAAAAAAATTTTAAAGAATACAGGAATCTGTTTCAGTTTTCCTTGTTCCTTACATTCTACATGTAAGTAAAATCATATGGTCTTTGTCTCTCTCTGACTGACTTATTGCACATAGGCCATAAAACAAGAGAATTTTAATGAGCAAGTTTGGGGCACCCAATAGGATCACAAACCAACCATCTGCTCAAGAGGGAAAGAATAGAAAAAAAGAAAAAAGTTCTGACCACCAATTCCACAATATTTTCTGCAACTACCTGAGTTAATTCGTGAATTAGGTATGCAAAATATTTTTTAAATATATAGGAAACCAAGTTTCTACCATTAAATATGGGCCAAACTTGCCCCCTGGCTGGAGAGCTTGTTTGGTTAGAGTGTTGTCACAATATACAAAGATTACAGGTTCGATCCCTGGACAGGGCACATACAAGAACAGAGCAATGTTTTTTCCTCTCTCTCGTCTTTCTTCTCTATCAAAAATAAACCAATAAAATTTTTAAATGCCTAAAAAAAAATGTTATAAATGGGCCAAACCTGAGGCCACAGCCTCAGATCACCCCCCAAGTAGAGAATTCTTTCCTTTGATGGCTTAAAACCTTAAGTAGGTCATCGAGATTTGCAAGAAGTAGGAAAGGGTCAAAAATCACCCTTCACTCTTGTCTCCTAGCCCCTCCCCCCAAAGTTACCAATGCTTCTTTTAAAAATTAACAGACTTCTGGGGGGAGCAATTTTAGGTTTTCAGAAAAACTGAGTAAAAAGTATGACAAGTTCATATATGTATATATATAGTGAGTATATATATGTGTGTGTATGTGTGTGTATGTGTGTGTGTGTGTGTGTGTGTGTGTGTATCTCCCCTCATACCCTTCCAGACCTCCCCCGCCATTATCATTAATGCCACTTTAGTGTGGTACATTTATTATAATTGATGAGCCAATATTAATACATTATTATTAGCTAAAAGTCCATAGTTAACATTCGGGTTTGGTTTTGGTATCATGCATTCTGCAGTTTGGGACGGAAGTATAATGACATGTATGCACTCTGTTATGTAGAATAGTTTCACTGTCCTAAAGACCCCCTATGTCCTATCATCTCCCCTCTCCACAAAACTTCCAGCGATAGCTACTGTGTGCACTCTCTACAATCTGCCTTTTCCACACTATGTAGCCTTCCTAGACTAGCTTCTTTTACTGAGCAGTATGCATGTAAGATTCCTCCGTGCCTGTCCGTGGCTTGGCAACTCATTTCTTCTTATTGCCACGTAATATCTCATTGTCCAGACATACCACGGTTTGTTTATCCATTCACTTACTGAAGGACAACTGGATTAGTTCTCTATGTGTTGGCAAAATTTGAATACAACTGCTATAGACACTTGGGTAGGTTTTTTGTACCAACATACATTTTCCACTCCTGTGGGCCAATACCA
Organism: Saccopteryx leptura; assembly: GCF_036850995.1. Lineage (NCBI taxonomy): Eukaryota > Metazoa > Chordata > Mammalia > Chiroptera > Emballonuridae > Saccopteryx > Saccopteryx leptura. Next base: position 51,555,398 of record NC_089515.1, on the reverse strand, counting down.
AGGAACGTGATTACTAGATTGTATGGCAAGAGTATGCTTAGTTTTGTCAGAAGCTGCCAAACCCTCTTCCAGCCCAATGTGGTTTTTAAGTGGTTTTAAAGTATCTATTAGTTAACACGATAGGTTCTTAGCAGAGATGGACCGCAGGTCGTCCTAACTGCTCCTGGTGAACAAAAGGCAAGAGCTATCCCCATTTGAAGGGACACAGAACTGCTCTTAAGAACTTGACTCTGACCAAGCTACAGGGGTTCGCTTCTTGCCTTTGCTACTTGCTTGCTCTGTGACCTCAAGCGAGTTACTTAACCTTTTCATGAATCATTTCCTCAAGTAAAATTAAGCTTGGTAATAGCACCCAGACATTAGGGTTCTGAAAATTACCCGAACTATTTCATGCCTGTGTTATCTTAGCACGCCATTTGATACAATAGAGGTGCTCGATACGTGTGAACTATTTTTCATCTCTTCGAAAAACCTAGCGTCTTTCCCCAAAATGACCAGTACACATTTCAGAGATGAAAATTTTTTTTCTAACAGTAACAGTCGATGACAGAAAAATTGGATACATTGTGAAATCAGGTAAGAAGTAAAACATGCAGCCACTAAAAATGAAGGGAAACCCATGTTACAAAATAACTGCTTCCAAGGGCAGAGGTTTTCGTCGTCTGCGGAACCAAGTCCTCCCCTCTCTTCCTACCTCTGGTTGCCCTTAGTGATTTGCTGGCTTGAAACCCTTTGGGGTAAATCCGGGATTAGGAAATGTGGCCTCTCTCTGGTGGCCTGCCAAAGCTTCGTGTGCAGACACCCAGGCTAACCTGGCACGGGCGGCTGGCACGAGACATCGCCTTACCCCGGGGGGCCTGACTCATCGCTGTCTCAGACGGCTCCCCACGCAGGCGGGACTAGCGAGGGCCTAGCAAGGGCCATTAAGCAATCCAAGCGCTAATCTCTTCTAGTTTCTTTGGACCATTCTTTCATGTTGACGTAATGACTTGTGCGTTTAACAGTGAAAGCTCAGGGCACTAGGGCTGCCCCTCTTTGCATTGAATTTATTTTGCAAACCAGCGAACATGCCACCAAGAACTTCTTTCACGGGGACTCCTTATTAATAATCGATGGGTCTCCACAATTGCCTATACACACCAAGCAGGCAGTGGAAATGTGGGTGTGGCGACCAGCTGATCTACCCTCCTGATATCAGATAACTAGTTTTCCTGTTTTAACTGGCCGGGCAGGGCTTGGGTGTCATAAGGTCAGAGCGTATGGAATTATTTTGAAAACTCAAGGGTAAACAAGGAAACTCGATAACTTCTTCCGAGCTTGAGGCTCAAACTCAGGCCCTGGCTAAATGAAGTTTGCCTCCATATTTCAGTGCCTAGCACAATATTCACATAGGTGGGTGCCCAATCAGCTTTGATAGAAATGGAAGAGAGTGAAGACAGGGAGAGGCAGATGGAGGGAAGGAGAAATAGAAGAAGGTGGTAGAAAATACAACAACAACAAAAAAGCTGTCACTGTAGAGTAGTTCCTAATTTATCATACCCCTGTGACCTCTCCCTTCTCCCCTCTTTATTTCCCTCCTTCCTCTAACTTCTTTTCATAGAGATGGCACAGTGAAAACAAAGTTAACAAATTGCATAAGGCAGTTTGATCTGTTTTGAGGTTTGTAGGGTTTGGTTTGGTTTTGTTTGGTGGGAAGGAACATACCACCACCATTCAAATATATTTCCAAGCTAATTTACTCAATGAGCATGACATGTCATGTCTCTCCAAACACATCTCAATAATTGAATGAGAAAATATATTCATTAAAATACCATTTTTTCATTTAAGATATGAAAATTTTGCGAATTTCCTTTTCTTTTTATTTTAGAGAGAGGAGAGAAAATGAGAGTAGCATCGATTTCTTGTTCCACTTACTTATGTGTTCATTGGTTGATTCTTGTACGTGCCCTGACTGGGGATCGAACCCGCAACCTTGGTGTGTCTGGACAATGCTCTAACCAATTGAGTTACCTGACCAGGGCCTTGAGTGTTTTCTGGAAACATCAAATAATTCCATCTTGACAGTGACATTATAAAACTAATAAAAAGAAAGTCACTAGAAATCATATTATTTCAGGGTGCCTGGGGAGAGGCACATTTCGGCACAAATCTAGAGAAAATATGGTCTTTGGATAGTTAAATATTTTATTTTTAATTTTATTTTGCTAGTAACTCATGCTTGAGATGTTCATTTATTTCATAAAATAGATGTCTGTTCTATTTAATAATAAAAAAAAAGGGGCCTTAAACCCACCTCAGGGAATGTAGAAATTGGCACACAAAGATTGGTCAAAGCCCCTTTAAGCCATTTCTCCTAAGATATAAAATTTCAAGCTGTACTTAGCTACAAGAGGGTATATGTGCTTAGGAACTAGATAAAAATCTTTCAAAAAAAAATGAGGCTTTCCATTGCTTTTGGTGAATTTCCTGTTTACGTGTGCAGAAACTTCAAGAAGATAAAAATATAAGGAGGGCCATTGTATAATAGCATCATAGAAGAGAGTACTCCATGGTCATCTGCATTATCGACTGCATTTCGTTTGCTCACCTTAAGGGGTAAGAGTTCAGAGATGGCAGCACTCCCGAGCTGGGTGAGAAATTGACTGCAATGTAGGTTCACTCACAATAAGAGATTGCAAAAGTTAGAATTACAGTCTGGGCTGGAAAATAAGAGAGATTTTTCTCAGGCGTTCAAGGTATATGCCAGGCAGAGTAACTGATAGATCCTTATTACAATAAGAGACCGGGTCACTCGAAGAAGTTAATGCGGAGGAAACTGAGTTCTAGGAAGTACTTCTTCACCTGGTAGAATTCCTTCCGAGGGATTTGCTGTCAAGGGCAGTCATAGGATCAATCACTAGGTTGGGGTGTTCAAAGGGGCGGAGTTATGTATGACCCACTCTTCTGGTTAGTTACAGGGGAGGGCGGAGTGTAATCCATTTGCCTGCTTGTTAGGGGATCACAGGTGATTTACAAGTGGGGTCAGCAAAAAATGTCCCCTACACTTACTTGATCAGGATAATTTTAAAATGTATGTCTAAACCTTGGCCGGATAGCTCAGTTGATTGGATCAAAAAAATTAAACAATATAAAAATCAATACCAGGAACTAATTAAAGATATTTCTAAATTTTTTTTCACAGAAGCATTTTTCTTCTGGTCATCTACATATTCCACAATTTTTTTTTGTTTGTGTTTGAACAGGTTTTATTTATTTTTATCAATTAATTTGAGAAAGAGAGAGAGAGCGAGAGGGAGAGGGAAACATTGACTTCTCATTCTACCCATTCATGCACTCACCGGTTGACTCTTGCATGTACCCTGACAGGAGACTGAATCCACAACCTTGGCATATAGACAATGCTCCAACCAAGCTACCCAGCCAGGGCTAATGGTTTTGTTTTTGAATCTGATTCTCTGACAAACATTCTCAGAGTACATCTGCCAAACTGAAAAATGGTTAACACGCATGACTTTCTTTCTCTTCAAGTTTCACCAAAATTGCTGAATGCACAAGAAATATTAACAAGGCAATGATCATTTTTGAGGATGTCCTGTTGCATGTCAATAATGAGTTCCTTTGATAAAATAATCACAGTGTAAATTCAGCTGCTTTTTTTTTCCCTACCCCAACTCTTTAAGGTATTTTCTAGAAAATGTGGGGTAGTCTCTAGGAAACATCCAAAGCAATAGTGCACCTTTGACATTTTAACTTAGCAGCTTCTGAAAGGGACACCAAGATGGCACTCATGTGTGGTTGGAGCCCACATTTCTGTCTGGGGACACAAGAATGTCATACAATCTATTAAAAAGAGAGAGAGAGAGAGAAAGAGAGTAATTTTGCTTTTAAGAATTACAAAGCACCTGTGGTGGCGCAGTGGATAAAGTGTCGACCTGGAAATGCTGAGGTCGCTGGTTCGAAACCCTGGGCTTGCCTGGTCAAGGCACATATGGGAGTTGATGCTTCCAGCTTCTCCCCCCTTCTCTCTCTCTCTCTGTCCTCTCTCTCTCTCTTTCTCTGTCTCTCCCTCTCCTCTCTAAAATGAATAAATAAATAAAAAATTAAAAAAAAAAAAGAATTACAAAGCAAATTAAAATTCGAAAGAAGCACAAGTAAAACCTCCCCTTTGAATTTCAATAAAGTCGTAGCAGTGCGGAAAATGCAGAGAGAAAGCATGGTTTTCACCTCCTGGGACCCAGGAAGTATACCGACCTTACCGGACATGGACCTGTCCGGTTCCATTACTCCTGTTAGAAAAAAAACAGAAATGATAAAAAGTGGTTTCGGAAGTTCTTCCTTGGTAAACCACCCTCGTTTGTGATATTTGAAGTTTAAGAGTAGCCTCATTTTCATAAGCACGTTTTATTAAAACATTGTCTTGCCCTCCCAATAAGAAAATGCTAAGAGTAGATATCTCAGCGTTAACGTCAAGAGAGCTGGGTCTCTACAGTTGCAGGGTGCTACGCTGGGAGCTCTCTACAGAGCATTCCCGATTCAGAGCACGGGGGACCCACCCCTGCCGTGAGCAGTCCTGTGGGCCCACCCCGCTGGGACCCATTCCTAGCTCTGCCTCTCATCACCTGGGCTATCAGCAAGTCATTCCATTTCCCCGGCCTCAGTGTCGTCACCTGCAAAACAGGCCACTAGCGCCTACATCATAGGATGGGCAGAAGTTCAAGTCAATAGGAAGTAATGAAAACTGCGCCTTTGGAATGTATACAGGAAGTGGACTGGGCTTCACAGTAGGCGGTGGGAATGGAGAGAGAGAGAGCAAGCAGTTAGAAGGTAGGGACAGTGAGGTACAAAACTGATTCGTGAAATTCACCCTTCCATTGTACCCATCCCCTGAAGAGGTATTTCACAGAGGCAGACACATGAGGGAATCCAGATGAATGATTCAGGTCTTTGTTCTCGCTCTGAACACAGCTGGGATCTCCCATTCAGAGATACGAGATAACAACTCTAACAACCACTAGCACATTAAAGATGGAGCCTCTCTGTCCGTGTGGTCCATCGTTCATTCATCACAAGAGTCCAAGGAGGTATGGAACGGTTACCACAATCCAGGTGAGAAATTTGAGGCTAAGTCACTAGGAACTGTGCCCAAGGTCACACAACCAACAATTCGCAGAGCCGGTCTGGAAAGTATCGGTCAGCTGGTTCCAAGATTTTCCCTTTTAGCTTCTGGCCAACACTACCGCCCTCACCCAAAGCCAGATAATGCGACATGGTGGGAAAAAAAAACCTGAGGTCCGGAATCTGCAGAGTCACATTAATTATCAGCTTGAGCAGCTCACCCCGTCCCGGTTTCATCATGTATGATATGGGAATAATAGTATGATCATCCACCCTGCCTGCCTCCCAAACCCCCGCCCGAGCACGGGAGATAGAGGGCTGGCACGCAAGAACCTCAGACACAGGAATGTGCTACACAAACACGGGTGCACATCAGGGTGTATTTACAAGCAGAGCCTGTTGACGGATTTGTATGAAGCTAGTTGGTATTTAGGGAGCATTCTCTGTGTGACAGTTGCAACTGATGAAACAAAAACAATGAAATCTTCCTACACACATAACTAAATATTAATTGCAAGAAAGCAGTGTCTGTCCCATGAGCGTGCACCCCTGGCTTGGGGAGTAGTGACCGGCGGCACCCCTATCGGAAAGCGGGATATCAAAGACATGGTTCCCCTTCTGAAAGCCACTGTGTGGAGGAACAGCAGCGTTTACAGATTAAGCAAAAGGGAAATCCATTTGCATGACAGGGACTTCCTTGGAGATTTACAAATATGATCTTAGCTAAAGAATATGCCAGCAAGCCCTGGCCGGTTGGCTCAGCGGTAGAGCGTCAGCCTGGCGTGCGGGGGACCCAGGCTCGATTCCCGGCCAGGGCACATAGGAGAAGCGACCGTTTGCTTCTCCACCCCCACCCTCCTTCCTCTCTGTCTCTCTCTTCCCCTCCCGCAGCCAAGGCTCCATTGGAGCAAAGATGGCCCGGGCGCTGGGGATGGCTCCTTGGCCTCTGCCCCAGGCGCTAGAGTGGCTCTGGTCTCAACAGAGTGACGCCCCGGAGGGGCAGAGCATCGCCCCCTGGTGGGCAAAGCGTCGCCCCTGGTGGGCGTGCCGGGTGGATCCCGGTCGGGCGCATGCGGGAGTCTGTCTGACTGTCTCTCCCCGTTTCCAGCTTCAGAAAAATACAAAAAAAAAAAAAAAAAGAGAAGAATACGCCAGCACCTTCATATTGGAAAAGATTGATCACTTACAAGGTTTTTAAAATGTATGTGATAGCCTATACATCTTCCCCCACCCCATATACTTTTCTCTAAAAAAAATGATGTTATCTGTCTCCATTCCATGTGCAAAGCTCGGAGGAAATGTGGTGTGAAAGAGAAGAAGTAAACTTGAGGTCCAGTGTCATCTATCAGATTTTTCCACCAATCCTTAGCAGCGTAACTCCCTTTGCTTTCCACATAAGATGACACCCTTACCGTAATCATTCATTTTCCCTCCTGTATTCATTGAGTGCTCAAGCGCAGAGTTGAGCACTAGAGAGGAGATTGGTAATTTCTCTCTCTCCAGCATCCGGTCTCCCTTTATGCAATAGCAACCGGGTCTTCCTTTTGAAACCCTGTCCCCTCTTCAATTGCCAAGTCCTTAGATTTCAACGGGGCTGACTCTGCCCACTCTTTCCCCATGGTGGGCACTGACCTAAGCTTGACCAGTAAAAATAACAGTGATTTTTTTTTCAAGGTTGGGCATGTTACCCAATCAAGACCTCTGGGTATGTCTGATGTAACCATTGAGAGAGAAGCTAATCATGTAAGCTATCATTTCTGAGATACTAGTAGCCATCTCTGCTGCCACTTGAAGAGGCTCTACTTGAAAATGAAGCCAACACCGAGAAAAGCAGAACCAAAAATGAAATAATAGTTTCTTAGGGGAATTATTTGCACTTACCTCCCCCCCCCACACACATACATGAGTCAACCAATGAATGCAGAAATAAGTGGAACAACAAATCGATGTCTCTCTCTCTCTCTCTCCCTTCCTCTCTCTAAAATCAATGAATAAAAACATTTTAAACAAAAACTTGGCAGAAGCCTTTAGTGGGCTCAAAGTTGAAATTGACAAATAGTAACAGCAATAAATAGTTGTAGAATGACTGAACTTTTAATAATTAAAGAGACTGCCTCTCAGAAGCACTTTTCTGTATGAAACTACTTTAAAAGAGGCATAAAAATAGGAAAAGAGGTGGAAGAATTAAAATTAAGCTTTTAATTTGCTCATATTAATGAGTGCACTCAACAAATATTTATCAGTTTTGCAGTCGATACCAGACACTGTGCAAGTTACTTTATAGAGACATACTGGTTTATCAACAGGTATGTAACAAATTAACTCAAAATTTGGCAAGTTAAAACAACCAACTTTATGATCTCACAGTTTCGGAGGGTCAGGAATCTGAGAATGGCTTAGCTTTTGGGGTCTCTCTGAGGTCGCAGTCAAGGCTGGAGTTGAGATCATCTTCAGCCTGGACTCAAGTTGAAGGAGAATCCGGTCCAAGTTCGCTGTCCCGGTTCTGGCCAGGTTCCTCGCTGGCTGTTGGCAGACACTTCGGTCCCTTTGCCGCACGGACCTTTCTGTAAGGCTTCCCAGAGCCAGAGACCCAAGAGGGAGAGAAGCAGGGAGCATCTACCCCAAAGGGAAGATGCAACTGGCTTTCTGTTACCTAGTCTCCAAAGTCTATACTTCCGTGTCACTTCTCACAATTACTCTCCGTTTTTCATTAAGGATCATTAGAAAATGTGTAAATCAAATTTTAAATCCATGAATGTGGTTGCTTAAAAAGGAAACTGGTAAACATATTTTTTTCCTTCCCCCCACCCTTTTTTTTTTCTTTTTGAGAGAGAGAGAGAGAGAGAGAGGCAGAGAGAGAGTGGGGAGAGAGAGAGAGGCAGAGAGAGAGTGGGGAGGGAGAAGGGAAGCATTCGTTTGTTGTTCCACTCAGTTGTGCATTCATTGGTGGATTCTGGGTATGTGCCCTGACCAGGTTTGGAACCAGCAACTTTGTCATTCCAGGAGGACGCTCTTAACTGGCCTGAGCTAAACAACCAGGGCCATAAAAATTGCTTACTATATTTTTTTATTTTTAGACTTATTACAATTAACATGTGCTCTTTTGTTCATTTCATTTTCTATAAATAGACAATATAGAGCCATGTGCCGGGGTTGGGAAGGGAGGTAGTTAGTCCCGAGTCTAGGGTATGAGCCTCCTTCTCTGTCTCCCTCTCTGAAGGAAGCCCAGAAGGTGTCATTTTCTCACCGGGATATTTGGTATCTTTAGATGAGAGATGTTCATTTCTATCCATGTGCCAAGATCTTGCAGAGACCCCAAATGCTAGTTGGGCACCTCGGTACTCAAAGATGACATCGAAAGGCTATCAAAAAAGATCAATCAGGGATCCTAGAAACTGTCACCTAAATATACTTCCTAATGATTTGTCATGTTCCAATTCATTTAACTTTTTTAATGGCCTGACTGGATTTTGACCTGTTGGGCTGGTGAGCAGCTCGCAACGTCGGCCGTTGTCTGGCATTCAAATAATAAATCTGGAGTAAAATTTCCATCTGTGAGTTGAGAGAAGGCAGCCTCTCATCCTGGCATTGAAATCAAGTTCCCCTTCACCTTTTAGTCACCAAAGCACCATGTCATCGTCCGTGGTATGGAAAGCCACAAATCAATTAAGCTTACCTGGCTTTTGTTGAGTACCCAGGAATTGCATTTACAACAGCTTTATGGAAAAATACCATGGCACCGGGGTGCGACAGAAAGTCACACAAGTAGGGAGATGGCACGTTTGGGGTCAGCGACGCCTTTCCTTTCTGTCCTGTCTGTGACTCCGATGCAGTGCGTCCATGTTTTTTTTCCTAGCGGGCTCACTGTGATGTGTCTGCTTCCTGGTGGCTGCATGTCAATCTAAAACCACACGCAGGTTTCTGAAGAGCCCGTGGCTAGGAGAAAGCCCAGGGTTGAAATAGAGCCCCTTGTGATTCTCTGACAGATGTGAGGAAACGGCTTCCGAGAGTTCCAAATACCGGCAGTGCCCCTGCGAGCTACATTTCACCTTTCATTTCTGCCTGAAAATCTCCATTGGCCACACATCTGACGGGGCTTATCATTTATTCCATGTAAGTTTCCCAGTCATTCGTGCTCACTACATCGGCGACATAGGAAGACGTTTTTTCATTGACGGCCACAGATTAGTGAAGGGCGCCCTGTGCATGTGAACAGCACAGACAGCCACACGTTGAGCAGAAGGAAACGCTACTAGCACCCCAAGTTGTAAATTCAAATTTATTTTACCCTTTTTTAATTTATAAATTTATCATTTCAGGTTTTGGATAATTGCCCCTTCACACAAAATACTTCTTCTCTAGAGGGTTTAATGCCAGAATACACTTTAAAAGTCTCTCTTCTTCTAGCCTGACCTGTGGTGGCGCAGTGGATAAAGTGTTGACCTGGAAATGCTGAGGTTGCTGGTTTGAAACCCTGGGCTTGCCTGGTCAAGGCACATATGGGAGTTGAAGCTTCCTGCTCCCCCCCCCTCCCCTCTCTATAATGAATAAATAAAATGTTTTTTTAAAAAAAAGTCTCTCTTCTTCAAACCAAATAATTTCAAGGAACAGAAACAACAAAACAAAAAATTGGCCCTGGCCACCTGGTTCAGTGGATAAAGCATCATCCTGGTGCACCGGGGTTACAGGTTTGATCCTGGGTCAAGGCACCTGTGAGAAGCAATCAATGGCACATCTAAGTGGAACAATAAGTTGATGCTTCTCTCTCTTTCTTTCCCACCCCCTTTCTCTCTCTCAAAAAAAAACAAAAAACAAAAAAACAAAAAGAAGCAAAGGATATATAAATTCCCAAGTTCATGCAGCATCATAATAGCCTAAATAGGAAATATGAAAAAAAAATGTGATATAGACAGATAGGCACAGATAATGAAATATTATTCAGCCATTAAAAGAAGGAAATCTTGTCATTTGGGAGAACATGGACGGACCTTGAGGGTATTATACTGAGTGAAATAAGTCAGACAGAGAAAGCCAAATACCTTATGGTCTCACACTTATATATGGAATCAAAAAAAAAAAAAAAAAAGCACTCATAGATACAGACATACCGGTGGTTGTCAGACACAGGTGGTGGGGGGCGGAGGGTAGAGTGAAACAGGTGGAAGAGTAAGACAAAAGGTAAAAATTTCAGTTATAAAATGAAGAAGTCACAGAATACCACATACAGCATGGTTAATAACACTATATTATATATGTGAAAGTTGTTATTTGAATAGATCTTAAACATTCTCATCACAAGAAAAAATTATAGCCGAATTTTATAATCTTAGGTGACAGCTAGAATTATTGTGGTGATCCTTTTTGCAATATATAAATATGTCAAGCCGCCTGACCTGTGGTGGTGCAGTGGATAAAGCGTCGACCTGGAAATGCTGAGGTCGCCGGTTTGAAACCCTGAGCTTGCCTGGTCAAGGCACATATGGGAGTTGATGCTTCCAGCTCCTTCTCCCTGTCTCTCTCTCCTCTCTCTCTCTCTCTCTCTCTCTCTCTTTGTCTGTCTCTCTCTCTCCCTCTCTCTCTCTAAAATGAATAAATAAAAATTAAAAATAAATAAATAAATAATAAAATAAATAAATATGTCAAGCCATTACGTTGTAAACCCGAAACTAATATAATGTTATATATCAATCATACCTAAATAAAAAAAAATATTTAAGAAACAGCGGTAGTCTGGTTTTGTCCTTGTCACTAGCGGCTCAGAGCCTCACAGTTTTTCCTTTCTTTGAGTCACAAGCTGGTGTCTTGATGATACCACAGCTCTCAGGATTCCAAGACCAGTATCTCTGAGATGATATCAAGGTTAACATGGCCTCCTTGACACCAAGCAAACAAAACCTATACACTTCTTTACTGGAAACTTCTACTGCTCCCTACAGCTATGAACAACATTGTAAACAAAGTGCTCCAAAGTGCAGAATTCCTCGGCAATGTGAATTGTAAACAGAGAATTCACAAGAGAAAGGAAGTGGTAAGGAGGATTTTTTACTTTTATTTTTAGGGAGAATGTTTTTAGCAAAGAAGAATAAGATGTCTTTGCCCCTAAGCCAGTGAGAACTTAAAATTACTCCAAGCTAAGGGGCCAACAGACTGGCTAAAATAGAGGATAGAATTAAGAGGAAGCTGCTTTTTTTTTTTAAATCTCATTTTATGGGTTTGTTTGTTTGTTTGTTTTTATGCTGGTTTCCAAGATCTAATTGTGCCTCTGTTGGAAACTGTTAAGTCTACCTGGCCTGTGGTGGCACGGCGGATAAAGAATCAACCTGGAATGCTGGGGTCACTGGTTCAAAACTCTGTTTGCCTGGTCAAGGCGCGTATGAGAGGAACTATGAGTTGATGCTTCCTGCTCCTCCCCCTGCCTTTCTCCCTCCCTCTCTCTCTCTCTCTCTCTCTCTCTCTCTCTCTCTCTCTCCCCTCTAACTGGGGATCGAACCCACAACCTTGGCGTATTAGGACAATGCTCTAACCAACAAAGCTACCCAGCCAGGGTGAAGATACTGTCTTCTTAAACACACTTTAAGCCAAAGGACTATCTTGACACATGCAGATTATACATAAAGTAATAACAACAACAAAGCATAGGTACAAAGTCAGTTGGGTCAAATGAGATTTTACTATATCCATGGGTGTAAATAAGATGAATATAGCAACCATGCCCGAGGTTTTCTCTCATGCTAAGACATGACTAAAGTGGAGGAAAAAAGGAAGAGGAAAAAAAAGACAGAAAGTAAACACTCAAGCAACTAGTCACCATGCTAGTCAATCAACTCATTGTTCTGAAAACTGAAAATAAAAGAGGAAAAAAATTTAAAAAGCGATTAAAGCAACAAATTGGACAACATTGATTTGAAGCCCCTAGCACAGCGGTTTTCAAACATGTGGCTCTTGAGTTTCTTGGAGGTGACCATCCAAGGCTGAGGTAAAGGACACAGTATAATGTCTATTGTTCCCCTGTCCTGCACCCCAACCAGCTGACCCCACCATAAATAAGAACTAAGCTGACAATAATGACTTTATGCAATCCCATTGAAAAACCCAAAATGACTAAACACCAAAAGACGTTCAGATGCTCCAACGATCATTCACACAAATTAAAAACCGATCTTCATCAACTGGTACCCAGCCATTCATTCAGAACGTCCTGTGGTCTCGTTCTGTGCCTGGCATTGATCCAGGCCTGGGAATACGAGTCAATCAGCTAAACTCCCAGCCTCCAAGGAGCCTGCAGCCCCAAAGGAGAGACACACACACAGGACTAACCAGAACAGCATGCTTCATCTGCTCTGACGGAAGCACAGACAATGCAGAGGAAGCCAAGACTTCGGGCACACGTGCCAAATTAGGGATATGTTCTGGCAGATTCTTATTTATTTGGGGGCAGTACAATGCTTCTTGTACTAATCTCCTCTGATAGCTTCACAACCTTGTCTATTTTATGTGTCCTCTCTGTCTAAAACCTTCAGCTAAATGCCTTGGACACAAGATGCTGAATTCATTCCTTCTAGAAGGAAATCTAAGTATAGCACATCAGTTGGACTAAAAAAACAACAACAAAACACTCCACCTACTCAGAAACAATGTCAAATCCACTCCCATAAAAATGACAGGGAAACAGAAGACACACTCGAATTCAGAACTACAGCTTCTCAGTCTGACCTGTGGCAACACAGTGGCTAAAGCATCCTGGAACGCTGAGGTCACAGGTTCGAAACCCCGGGTTTGTCCGGGCAAGGCACATACAAGAAGCAACTTCTACCGGTTGATATGTCCCTGCTCTTCCCCTTCCCTAAAAAAAATAATTACAAAATCTTAAAAAAAAAAAAAAAAACCACCCCACAAAACTATAGCTTCTTGACACAAAACTCCAACAATCCAAGGGACAATGACCTTGTTTGACCTCCTGAGAAATGAGAACTTTCTCTGACCTTGTAATGCTGGTGGTCATGGCCATGCAGGGTCCTGTTGGATTCCGGCAGATGGTAAAGGAACCGTGGAGCCGGAGGATGGAGAGCCGTTCCGTTTATTAGAGTCTCACAATGGCGGGCAAGGAAGCAGTCAGGGAAAACCACTTCTCTCTCTCTCTCTCTCTCTCTCTCTCTCTCTCTCTCTCTCTCTCTCTCGGCTAAATGAACAAAACAAGCTGGGTAGGGGTGGGGGGGATCCCTTCTCCAGCAAGCAATAGCAAACAATGGCCCTTCCCAATGCCAGCAGGCAATCTGCCATCTACAATTTGCCGCCCTCAGGGCCGGCACCTGCAGCCTTATGTAGACTACACACACATGGTGCTGCCCCGCGCTCACGCACCAATCACGCAAAGTACAAGTGAGCAAGCCTAACACACTTGTTTGCCCAACAGCCCCTCTCTGTCTTTGCTCCGTGCTCCAGTCAGAGTTCTCATGTCTCTTTTTTATCCTCACTCGTGCCCTGCTCCACCTCCCACATCTTCTGAGTCCAAGGTCAAAACACCCCCCCACGGTGAAGTCTTTCCCAGGCAGGAGGGAGCAGTCGTCTCTTCTTCAAGTCTCCAAAGCTGTCTAGTCCATTCTCACCGTGTATGATGTCATCTTTTCTCACCTCTCCCACCACAAACTTAAAAACCCCTTGTGGCCGGTGCCCACGACTTATTCATCTTGGCATCCACGAGGGCCTGAGCCACGCTGGGAGCACCCTACTCCCTCCATCAGTGGGTGTTAAATAAATGTATAAATGAGAAAGTTCCCGTGGAGAGTAGGAAAATAATCACTCACCTCTCTACGGAATTTCTACCATCTCTGAGCTCCATCCTCAGACCCATGGCTTCACCCACCCTTCCACCTGCTCCCAACATCCAGGACCCACTGCCCAAGCCAGAAAGCTCTAAATGCAGAATAGACCAGGTGGGGGGGGGGGGCAGGGAGGCACAGCTGATCTTCATTTACAATATTCCCTTAGGCCTGGCTGACTCACCTGCCCTCAGGTGACTGAGAGTCAGGGGCAATTGGAGATGTGAATACTTTCTGTCACTGTTTGGAATCAACAAAATAATGGCTAGCTAGTTGCACTGATTTTTTTTTTTTTGCACTGTGGCCTTTAAAAATATTAGATGCTGCCTGACCTGTGGTGGCACAGTGAATAAAGAAAGCATCAACCTGGCACGCTGAGGTCGCTGGTTCGAAACCCTGGGCTTGCCTGGTCAAGGCACATATGGGAGTTGATGCTTCCTGCTCCTCCCCCTTTTCTCTCTCTCTCTCTCTCTCTCTCTCTCTCCCTCTCCCCTAAAATTAATAAATAAAATCTATTTTTAAAATATGAGATGCTTAGCCTCGTGGACGTGTGCCTACACCTTGCACCTGGCCACCAAATTTGAACAGTTCCCTTTGCTCCGGGCCGCCCCTTCCGTATGGCTGAACGTGTATTCATTCTTGCTTGGCTCTGCCAGGGTCCCAGTGACCAAAGGGGACAAGGGACAGAGCGGGGCTGTCCTACGTCTGTGAACAAGGGCCGGCAGTGGAGTCAGTGGGCAGTGGAGGGGCCAGCCTGCACAAGGTTTTGCCTCCTCAGCGTCCACGTGGGTCCCACTCATCACAGACCCCTGCCTCACGTGGTTTGCATGTTCATTCACACTCTGCCTGCAAAGAACAGGCAACAAGCCTTCTCACAGAGGAGGAGCCGATCCCAGGAGGCAGCCAAACAGGGAAAAAGCCCAGGCGACCTCTGGAAGGTTTGTAGAAACCTACACAGGTGGCAATGCATGGAAGATGGGGGGAAACATTAGAGCTCTCTTCAGGAAGACAGTTATGAAATGGGAAGATGAGACAGTTTAAGGGAGGAGGCGTCAGTTACCTTCACATATCTCACTTTTCTTTTTTTTTTTTTTTAATTTTTTTTTTAAATTATTTATTTATTTATTCATTTTTTAGAGAGAGGGAGAGACAGAGAGAGAGAGAAAGGAGAGACAGAGAGAGAGAAGGGGGGAGGAGCTTGGAAGCATCAACTCCCATATGTGCCTTGACCAGGCAAGCCCAGGGTTTCGAACCGGTGACCTCAGCATTTCCAGGTCAACGCTTTATCCACTGTGCCACCACAGGTCAGGCCACATATCTCACTTTTCGTCTGAGCCATTCCCCCACACAAAAACGGGTTCTTACATCCATATGCCCTTTTGCATACTGCAAAAATGGGAAACTGACATGGACTTCTATGAGCAAAAACTCTGGGGTGAGACAGTTGCCCTTCAAACCTTGCCCCTGCCACGGACTGGTTAGGTATGACCTTGGTGTGACCTCTCTGTGCCTCAGTGTTCACATCTATAAAATGGGAGGCTAGGATAAAGGAGGCGGCTAGATGGTGATGGAGGGAGACTTCAACCGGGGTGGTGAGCACACAGTACAAATGTACAAATGACGTATTACAGAATTGTTCACCTGAACCCTATAGAATCTTATTAACCAACATCATCACCATAAACCCAGTGAAAAATAATAATAAAACAACTAATTGGCTCTTATGCTTGTTGCAAGAATTAAATTAAATGACATAAATAAATAAGGTAGGAATGTGTCAGGGTCACATAGCTAAGCTCTTCTTCAGGTAGAAGCGAACAGCAGATGCTGCAAGTCTTAATGTTAGAAGTGACAGCACACAGAAAGAATTATCCTCATAGTGGCCACTTGCTTTGACTTAAGTTAGTATTGTTAATGTCAGGATGACCACAGCTTTTGCTTGCTATGAATAGCTAGAGCTATTCATAAATATATAAACATAGATATAAAGTATAGATATAGATATAGATAGAGAGAGTTTCTAAGGAAGATGTTTTCTTAAATTCACTCACCTGCTTAACTTAAGAAGTCACCCTTCTGAGAAAACTCCAAAAAGAACTAAAAAAAAAAAAAATTTAACAAAAGGTAAGTCAAACACTACGCACACTGATTTAGAAGGATAGTTAATAGTTCTCTGTTCCTGCTACTACATAAGTGTGTGCAGTGTTTTTCAACCAGTGTGCCGTGAGACATGGTCAGGTGTGAGTATAAATACATTTAGAAACTATATTATTAACTATATGTATAATATATACTGTGTTAGAGTGTCATTTTGTGTCATTTTGGTAGGTGGTATGCCCCAGGATTTTGTAAATGTAAAAAAATGTGCCGCGGCTCAAAAAAGGTTGAAAATCACTGTGTTACAGTTATGCCCAAGGCATAATCCACTCTCTTAGTTGGGAAAAAAATATATATCAGTTTTAAAGTCCCTGCTTCTTCACGAAATTTGTGAAAACAGCAAGGAGGTAGATGAAAAGGAAAATGTGCAGAGATGCTCTCCTTGTCCTTTGCGCCTCTGGTGACATAAGTGGACAGGCTTCTGTCCCACCCTGAGGACGTACCCAGGGTCTCGGGAGAAGCCAGGACTTCTCTGTAATGGGAAGTTTGGTGGGTCCTTACATCTGTGTCTCTCCCCATCATAAGAGGGACGGTTTGAAGTGAAACCGCTTGTTTTGATGTTGCAAGTTGCCCTGTTTGCCCTGTGCCTGCCTGAGTGCGTCTCCCAGGTGTTACACATTTCCCTCTCTCCACTCTGCTCCTTACCGATGCAAGCGTCCCTTTAATGGGCTCTCAGAAAGGAATAGTTATCCTGCGTTCCTTCTATGGGGACACATGACACAGCAAAGCACCCCGGTTTGTCTCTGAAATAGAAAGAGCAGAGTCATGCTGACCGCCTGCCCTGGTGGCGGTGGCGGCAGGCTGCGCCCTGGAAAGATGGAAAGATCGTTGAGCGGTCTACACGCTTGGCTCTGTCAGGAATCGGGTTCCTGGCTCCCAGAGGGCTGGGACAGACCTCCGGGGGGCGCCCCTCTGTGCCAGAGAGAGGCTCTCTTTATCGCTCCAAGTGAGCTGTTCTTGTCCTGAGTCAGGTCTGGGACCAGAAGGGCCAGCCGATCTGGTTCCATTCAGACCACGTCTGTTCCTAGCTGGCCGGGCTTGCTCAGGGCTCCTAACTTCCCTGAACCTCAGTTTCCCCAGCAGCAAAAAGAAAGCGGGATAGCAGGACCTACGTGACAGGGGTGTCGTGAGAACGTAAAGGGGCTGGCTCATGCTCATTAAGGCTCTCCTCATTCTTGTTTTCTTCCGTGTCTTTCCACAAAAGAATCTTTTTAACTGCCTTCATGCAACTTGGTTTTGGCAAAGGGTGATACCCGGTGGAAATCAGTGTTGAGCGAAGATGAAAGATAGGAAGGTCAGAAATGCAAGGATAAAGATTTCGTCAGGACTAGGGGTGAAGACGAACCACCGTGGAGGTGGAGGGAGGGGTGCAGGGGTGGGGGGCTGGGGCCCAAGCCCAGCCTCGCTGCAGTCCCAGGCAAAGTGGGTCTCATGTCACCCAGATGTGCCCACTAGGCCTTGCTTATGACCCAAAGTGAGCAGGACAAGGTGTTGTCCTTGACTCCCTCACGCACTCTGAAGCCCTTTCTCCCCTCGCCAGGCTTTGGAGTGAGGAGGGCGGGCGCGGGTCTGTCACATCACACGGGGAAGGCTGAGGTGCAAATCCAAGACCCAGAGAGAACGCTGGGTGCAAGCCCACGCACGCAGGACGACCGGCTTTTCTCCTATATTCGGCTGAGCATTGATTGAAGCCGTCTACCCCAACACAGCCCCTGAGGTGGCACTGCCCTCCCCAGCCCAGCCCCAACCTGAGGCCACTGGACGAGCAGGTGACCCACCGGGAGTCCCCCGCCGCCACACCTCCTAGTCCGGCCAAGCAGGGAAGGAACTGGAGGCCCCAGAGGAGCAGATGGAGGCGTGGGGGTTAGGGAAACGCAAGCACACTGGCTCAGGGAGCCGGATGCCTCCTGGAGCCACCAACTTTTTGGTTCCGAAGACAACCTGGTGTCTGGGAAGCCGGGGAGGAAGCTAAAGATCTCCCAGGGAAAGAGAGGACCAACAGGAGTCATACCGATGCGATGCTCGTGGTGAATGCCAACCCCCACATCCTGCATTTCTCTCATCCATCCACCGGGCTCGCTTCCTCTCACCCACCCCCGCCCCCACACCGGCTAGGCGCACCCCAAGTGAAGGCGGGAAGGCTGGACCATCTGGGGCAGAGAGGCGGGCCCCAGGATGGTGCCTCGTACCCCGGACCCTCTGCTTCTATTGGCCTGTTCCGCCCTCAGGGTTTCAACCCCAGCTCCACGGACCGGACCGGCTCCAGACAGCCTCACGGATGGGTGCCCCTCACCGTTCTCGTTCTAGGAGCGGGAGACAAGGAGCCCCTGTGCCTGCAAAAAAATCATCCCAGACTGTAGAGCTCACTGGCAACTGGGAGACGGCGGAAGAGGCCCAGTTTCGTGGGAGACCCTCGGGGGCCCAGTGTGCTGGTCCCAAGTCACTCTGGACACCCGCCGAGGGCCGATGGAGCAGCCAGGGAACTCTTGTTCCGGGCAGTAGGGGTGGAAGACCCCTTGGCAATCCCCCCCAAACTTTTCTCAGTCTGCTGCGCCTCTGAGGACCCCGCCAAAGGCAGTGCTGACGGCCAACGATCCTGACTGGGAGTGAGGGCGGGACTGCACACGTCTAAAGGTGGCTCTCCACCGACACGGTTCTGTGGAGCCCACAACCTGGGCCAGGATGGAGCCGGCAGCGGCGGAGACTTGGGCCTCGGGTCAAAGCGAGGACAGGACCGGGGAGAGTGGACACGCGGCGGAGGTTCAGAAAGGGGAGCGAAGACACCACAGGCCCCGGCGGGAGGCCAGAGGCGGTGGCGGCCAGTTGGTGCTGACGGATCCTCCTGGTTCCGAGGCTCTGGCCTGGAGCTGCAGGGTGGAAACCCCAAGCTGGAAGGGTGGATCCGAGCCTGGGCGGCCTGGAGGGGGACGCGCGATAGGGCTTCTCAGCGTCGGGTCCCAACAGCTGTGTCCCCTCCCCCCCCCCCCCACGATTGGGCCGGGAACTCTTGTTTGCTTCGGGGCGACCCCGAGAGGCCAGACCAAGGCTGGGGGCGGGGACGGTAGGAAGTACAGGGAGGTGGCGCTGTGGAGTCGCCGGCTAGGGCAGCGGGGAGAAGGCGAGTCCTGCAGACACGCTGGGGCCTAGGCCTTGGTGGCGCGGAGTTGACCCTCCACTTCATACTGATTTTTCACATTTCTGCAACTCCAGGCCCTACGGTCCTCCCTATTCAGTCTCAGCCTGGATTTCAGCCCGCTCCGGTGCCTCGGAGATACTAGATACATCCCCAGATACTAGAGTCACCCGCGGCTGCGTGGGACCTCCGGGGGCCCGGGTTCCGCCAGCTCCGCCCGGCGTCCCCATCCAATCCGGCCAGCTCTGCCCGGCGGCCGCAGGCGGGGAAAGGCAGGCCGCGCAGGCAACTTTTTTTTCTGAAAAGCATCGCTGTCTCCTGAAAGGTGTTATATAACAGCAATTCAATTACAGTAAATGGCGCGCGCCGTTGGCGCAGCTGGAAAGTCAGTAACTGTGACCGACTGACCGGTGTCGAGGCCCGCGGCTCAGTTCCCTGTGCTGTTACTTTGTTTCCTTCTCCTGTTCTTCCCGTCTTTTCTCCTTCGCTCTGCATTAAGTGTAGCTAAGACCACAGGTTAGTTAACTCCCCACAGCTCGGTGTCTCTGGACAGAAACGCACCGAGAAATGGGCAAGAAATCCCCAAACTGAATGTGGTGTCAAAAAAAAATAAACCTGTCGCCAGAAGTTCCTCGCGTTTGTTTTCAGGACTACAGCAGCCCCGACCTGAAAGGGGAAGAGTTTGGGTCCCCAGTGGCCCCAGCCTCCTGGGAATGTGGTCACCTGGGCAATGCGTGGAGCTGATACTGCCACGTCTCAGGAGCCTCGAACCAAGAGCTGACGCCCCCTAAATGTCATACAGTTTGGCGTGCCTTCCTCGGGTGTCACCGGGGTGTCTGCTTCCTGGGCTGGCACTTCATGACCGGCACACTCGCCTTTTGTATCCTGGCACAGCCCGTGCATTGCAAACTAAACTTTCAACAGCCGTCCCTGAAATTAACAATATCAACTAAGATGAGGCTAAGTGGGGGGAGGGGGGGGGGAGGAGGAGGGGGAACGCTACGGGCTCCAGAGGGGCGTTAAATCATTACTGTACTCCATATGTCAAAATCTAGAGGGGTGCCCAAAGAGGGGGAGAACCCACCCCTCGCAGGTCAGCCTGGGCAGCCATCTAAGTAAAGGTGAAATGATCAGGCGCCCTTTGAAGGGAAGAAAGAGTGTAGATAACTAAAAAGAAGATGGTATTTAGTTCATGTCAGAGCAAAATGGTAAGAAAGGCATTGCCTTCGCCTGGAGTTTTTAGTTTCAGGATTGGGAAGAAAAAAATCATTTAAAAAGGCCAAGATGGTAACTGGGGAGTTCCAGCGCGTTCCCGCCGCCCCGCGGAGAGGGCTTCTGCGGCAGCCACGGGAGATGGCCCACGCTGGAGACGCTCGCGTTTCCGCGCCGGCGGAGACCGAGTGGGGAAAAGCCTCCACTCCGCTCGCCAGGCCCGTTTCCCCGCAGCACGCACGCGGCTAGGCCCGGGAGGGTCTCAGTGTGTGAGTCCCGGAGAGGCCGGGCGCGCCGGGTGGGGACGCAGAGCGAGCGGCTCAGCCTCCAGCGCCCCCTGAGCCATCGCTCCACCTGAGCCCCGGGCCCTCCGCGCCCCCCTCGCCCTGGTCGGCGCTCCCCACGGGGTCCAGCAGATGCGAGGAGGGGTGGACGGAGCGTCTCCAGACTCGAGGCCAGCTGGAAGAGGCGCGCGGGGCTT
This sequence comes from Saccopteryx leptura, assembly GCF_036850995.1. Lineage (NCBI taxonomy): Eukaryota > Metazoa > Chordata > Mammalia > Chiroptera > Emballonuridae > Saccopteryx > Saccopteryx leptura. The sequence goes on along the minus strand of NC_089515.1, from coordinate 51,534,478 downwards.
GGAGAGCTCTCGGTTGTCCCCAAGCAAGCACAGGGCTCGGAGCCCGCACGGCCGGTGACCGGTGACGCACAGAGCGCGGGACCAGGCGCGGCCAGAGGCGTTGGAGTTCTTTTCGGGTTTTCTTTGCCTGAAAACCTGGAGGCTCGAATTGCCCTCCAGATACGTGAAGCCTCTGAGCTTCAGTTTGCAATTTTCATCTACCTATCCTCTATCTATCTACCTATCCTCTATCTATCTATCTATCTATCTATCTATCTATCTATCTATCATCTATTTTTCTATCATCTATAGGGACAGGGTGGCCAGAGGAAGGTGACTTGCGGGTCCTCAGCTCGCAGGGCTCGCGATGGTAGCAAATGAGGACCCTTTGATATGACCTGAGGACACCTGCAGACTGTGATTTGGAGTTGTCGCCCTCCGTCCCCAGGCCCTGGAGTCCTGCTTACAAGGTTGCGGGATGGGCATTCCACGCCCGCCGGCCGTCGCTGGCCGTTAGCAGTCGCCTGGGTTTCACCTCTTTCTGGCCGGAGAAAAGAGCTCTGTGGTCGGCAGAGCGGGCGGTGCTCTAGTCCGCTGCGTTCTGGGGTTTTGTACGGAGCCTCCTGCCCGCTCTGCGCTCTGGAGGCAGGGAGACCCCCAGGCCTCGCACGTTCCACCCGGGGAGCCTCAGGTCATTCTCCCGTCCAGCTCAGGGGCTGTGCCCGGCCCTCTGCGCGCCTGCGGTGGGTGTGGACCTCCCCCCGAGCCCTCGCCTCACTGTGCTGCCTCCCACCTGGGGCCCCAGGCGCGAGGTGTCGGCTCCGAGGCGACATGGTCCCCACCACCCAAGGGTCCCCCTCCTGCCTGTCCCCGCTTTCTTAGGCTGATCCCGCCGGCACCTTGACTCTCAACGCGCTTATCCTGGAAACCAGGACGGGCCCTTTCGTCTTCAATACACAAACCTCATCTCTTAAAGCCCGGTTGGGAGCGTCGGTCCTTCCTTCGAAGGAGCCGAGAGGAGACGAAATTGAGAGCCCCATGGGTGGCCCCTTCCTTTGCGTCTCTGCTCAAGTTTTTTAAAAGTTATATTTCGGACCTGCTCTTTATTCCTTAACTGTGGACCTGGAAAAAGTATATGTATATATATATATATATATATATATATATATATATATATATACACACACACACACACACACACACACACACATACATACACACACACACACGTACACACACACACACGTACACACACACACACACACACACACATACATACATACACACACACACAGATATACACACACACACACAGATACACACACACACACACACACACACACACAGATATATTGGAGAAATCGATCTGGCCAGACGCAGAATTGCTCTCTAAACCTCCAGGGCGGATGGGAAGTTCTGCCTGCGACTGGGTTTGGCCACAGGGGTGTCTGCCAAGGCCCTCGAATGGGGCATAAGGGGCACACATAATGCATTCCCCGCCCCCCACCTTTCTCCCAGAATCACCCAACGCCAGGGTGCCTGGGGCCTAGTCCTCCCCACACTGTCACACCAGTGCTGGGGCGGTTGAGGCCTGTCCCCGACAGCCCCGCCACTGCAGGGGTCCTGTCGTGGCGCTCCCGACTCCAGGGTGCCTACCCCAACCGGCAGACAGACGGATGGACGGTAGAGGGCTCAAGGATTTGAACTTGTCAAACCAACCAGAGCAGCCTCACTCATTTCCCTTTCTGCCCACCTGTTAAAAAAACAAACACACGATTAGGGATGGTTTAAATCAATAATTCAGAAAACAGAGCGCTTCCTGGGCCCTGCTCTGGAGAGATGTCCTAACGCCAGGCGCTTCAGGAAAGTTCTCGGGAACCTCACTTCTGCCCTACTGGTGGCAGAGTGAATGAAACTAACTATAACTCGGAATATTCCTCCCAAATACCTTGCTGTTTGTGGAAGGGAGCCTGGTAAAAAAATAAAATTAAATTAAAACTGACCAAGGGAAGATTAAATGTGTCCTTTTATTAACCTGCTTTTCCTGAAGTTTGCCAAACTGGTCAAAATTAATTTTAGGTGATAGCCGTCATCCCTGTTGGCTGTTGCCACTGTGTTCTCCAGCCCTCGCTGTCTCTAACCCATCTCTTTTTATTTTTATTTTTGCATCAGCTCAGCCTGGTCCCATTTCTGAGTTTCTCGGTTTGATCTATTTTCATGAAATCCTCCCTGCTCCGTCCCTTTTCTTTTCTCTCTCCTGTTGGGTCAATCACAGGGACCATTGATTTTTTTTTTTTTCTTTCTGTGTGTCCTTTTTGAAAGAGAAAGCGCTGACATCTTCATGGGGGCAGGAGACCTATGTGTGAGCAGTTATGTCTCAGGAACTACGGGGAACAACTAGGCCAGTCTCCCGGTTTAGTGATCCAAGTGGTGCATGCACACACACAAGCAGAAGTGTGTCCTCTCATCTCCACACCCAAACTGGAGGGTGGTGAGAAACTCTCGTGACAGGCAGGAGCACAACACGGAATGAGAAATCGCTGAGAAACTCTCGTGACAGGCAGGAGCACAACACGGAATGAGAAATCGCCTTTCTACCCGGATAGATCAAGGAGATCCTAGATGTCTCAGACTGGGTCATTAATTATGAAATCAGAAACTCTGGTCAGCTGTGGTCCTAGTTACGTTAGAAAAAGCATCCCTTCACCTCCTCCTCCCACCCCACCCTGGGCAATAAGACCCCCGAAAGTCCTTCCGACTGAAAGGAAGTTACAAGCCCAGATGCAATTTTCACTTTCTTTTCTGACGACTCTCATCCATAGGATCACAGCCATGTCAGAATGTCTGCCTTGGAAAGAGGGAAAAAATAAAAGTGAAAAAAAAAAAAGAGAGAGAGAGAGAGAGAGACTGAGCTAGTGAGAGAAGCCCTTGCGAGCTCACGGCCATCGCTGCATCAGAATTTTCCCCAGAACTCTATTTTTGACTGTGATCCCACTGATCTGAGTTGGAAGCGCGAGCGCTGCGAAGCCCCCGAAAGCCTTCAATCATGTGAAATTTTCAAAAGATCTCTACAAGCAATCTCAGCTGCCTGACCCCTGACAGGCGCAGGTCCCTTTATTCCTGCCTCTGCCCGTACTTCATTTGTTGGAATATCTTTCAGATTTGCACCTTCTGATGACAAACCCGAGTGTTTATTATGTGGACATGAATCGGAAATCTTCAACCCCCCCACCCCCCACACGCAGATGCGCGCGTGCACACAGACACACATACACACTAAAAAAAGCGCACCATCTTAAACAATATTTAATTTCCCAGCCTAAGTGCCTGCTTCTTTATTTGCTTTTCATTAGCTTCAATATTTTTTCCAGGTCTCCCTGTGTGTCACTTTGATATTTAGATGATTCTCTCTTTTAATCAGCCTTTCCCCCTTGGAGGAAAAAAAAAAATAAATCCCCTGTTGCTGAAGTCAGTCTGAGGACTCAACACTGGCAATGTCACAGCGCGGCGGCCCCGTGAGGCCACAGAGCCCAGCGCGTCTCCGACAGGGGTGGTGGCCCGTGCGGTGACACAGAAATGCTTGCTTTTTAGCCAGCAGCCAGGGCTGGGTGGGGACCAGTGACAGATCTCCATCGCACTCCACCTCCCTCATGCCGGCTTTTAATTTTTTTTCCCCTTATATTATTATTTTTTAACAACAAAACAAAAAGCCTCAGGTGGCTTTTAAAGGTGCTGGGGGGCAGCCTGACCTGCTGGGAGACTATCTACCCTACCGCTGGTGTCTCTGAGTGGGGCTCAGGCTGAGACATCCCGCCCAGATCAGCGAGGCACAGGAACCTCCCTCCCACGGCCTTTCTGGGGATCCCTAATTCCTGGGGCGGTGAGGGCACCAGAAGGAAAGGAGTTGGGGGGGGTGTCTGCTTTGTCACAATGCCCTCTGCCCACTAATGTCATAGACAGGGTTTGAGGAAGTGGAAACTTCGCGCACTCCTTCCCCAACCCCAGCCCCAGAGTAGGGGGACAGATTCCTGCAGGGAACCCAGGTGTGCTGTGTGAGGCAGAGTCGCACCCCACCCTGGCGACAGCAGGAGGTGACTCCCTATTCCCCAGCACAATCCCAGGTCCGGAGGTGGCAGGCCGGAAGCCTGGACCCCCACACACACACCCTCCTCTGTGTTTGGTAGGCCCGTGTTGCTATGATTAACTTATTAAACACCCTGGTAATTATTTTAATTTGACTCAGAAAAAAAAAATAGTTTGGGTGGCATTGAGACGTGTTTGCATTTATCTACCTTCTCCCCCCCCCCACCTCCCCATAAAACCTGTGTTAAAACAAATGTTACTTTTCTCTCTTGTCCATAGGCCCTCCCCCCCCTTTTTTTTTTGAAATAGACCGCAGGGACAGCCATTAGATCGAATGGCAAGCCTTTATAGAAAGTGTTTTGCATAATTACATACCAAAGCCAGAACAGTCACCTCCACATTTTATGGGTCACAAACCATCAACAATTGCCACATTATTGTCCACGAAACCTTAGTCCCTTCATTGACAGAGCGGGACTCCCAGGCCTAATCTAGAACGGGAGAGGCTGGAAATTTTTTCTAATAAGAACCCGAGAAGATTATGTCCCTACTGACAACGTGTTTACATATAGTTATAAAGTTCAGAGGAGGAAGGGGGCTCGACCAGACCTGATTAAGAGCTTGGTTGGTCTAATATAGATAGTGCATCAAAGGGGGGCGCTGACTGCGTCTCCCCTTTGGAGATCCGACCCCTTCCCTACCTTTGTCATGCAGTAATTAAGATATTCTTATTTAGACAGACAGCTTCTCTGGTAACTGAATAATATTAGCTCCTTTGATGTCAAACTTTTGACAGTTATCACACCAGCGCCGGGCAATTTAGCACAAATGCCCTCCTTTACAAAAAAAAAAAAGAAAGAAAGAAAGAAAGAAAGAAAAAAGAAAAAGAAAAAGAAAAAGATAGAAAACCCCCATCGGCTTTGAAGAAATCTAATAAGTGTGATCCTTATCACCAAATGATGTAAATCGCCGCCGACAGGCCGCCCGGCTATACATTACAGTGGATGTTACATAATGGCGCCGAATTTAGGTCTCAGCTCAAGGAGGCGGTGCGGGCGGCCACCGAAGAGGGAGCCCCACAATTCCGGCGCGCCCCCCCCCTATTCCCGACCACCCAGCCGATGCCTTGAGTGGGAGGAAACCCCCCACAAAGTCTAGCGGTGGCCGGGCAGGGCAGGGCAGTGCAGGGCAGGGGGTGGGGAGATTGGGCCCAGGTGGGGGCCGGTGCTGGCACGGCTAGCTGCTCGCCCGTGTCCCAGCTCCGGAGAGCCGGGCAGCACACTGGTCACCTACACCCGGGTGACACGTCGTCGCTGTCGCTTTCGGAGCTTAGTCGCCAAATTTGGGATTTGCCAGATGGCAGGATTATTTTAGCGTCTGTTATATTGTGTGTGTGTGCGCGCTCGCGCTCGTGTGGGGAGGCGGGGAGGGGGATCGAAGGCAGGGAAGTCCGGGAACACTCTGAGTCCTTTACAAGGAACGCCGGCCCGCTGCCTCGGCCCATCCCACTCCGGGAGCTCGGGGCGTCTCGAACCCCCCCTGCTCTGCGGTGCCGGGACCCCCTGTCCCCACCTCTAAACCCCAGCGGAGCCGCTGCCCAGATGCGAGGGCTTGGGGGAGGGAGATAAGAGCTCCTCCTGGGGGGTGGAGGGAGGGAGGAGAGTTAGACGTGAAGGGGGCAGAGAGGGCGGGGTGAGAGGGATGCCACCGTGAAGGTGACACCTGGAAGGCATCGTCCTTGAGAGCGACACCTGTCAATCTCTGCTCAGGTCTGGGGTCTGAGCCCGGGGTGGGGAGGCCGCGGGTCTCCTCGGTGATGTCATCACAGAGTCCCGGCCTGGAGGCCAGCGAGGGGACCCAGAGGGGCCCAAGCCTGGCGGCCGCTGGGAGAAGGTGAGGGAGAAAAAGAAAAAATAAACGGCGGTGGAGCTCCCTGGCCGCGTGCTCCGCTCGGCTTGGGATTGACGTGGCCATCAATAACCCCACTTCGGTGTCGTTACTAACCCAGAATGACCCGCCCCGCCTTTGCACGGGGGCAGGAGGTACGGGGGCAGGAGGTATGGGGGCTCATCCTCACCCTCCGCGCGCCCCTTGGGGCGGCCTGGGCATCCCCCAAGCCTTGAGGAGTTCGACCCTCCGTCCAGACCCAGCGCCCGATTTTCCTAGCAATCTTTCCCAGCACAGGCTTCGGGCTTAGGAGGGGACCCTCTTCAGGGATGAGTTTTGAAAGTCTCGTGATACTGCTGGGGGCGAGGAGAGCAGGGGCCTCGGCGTGGGTGGGCGCGCCAGGTGCAAGGTCGGAGGCGCGCGGTGCAGGGTGCGCGCGCTCTGGAGGCCCCAGGAGGGAGGCCGCAGCTTGGGGGGGGGGGGTGACAGCGGTGGTCCGCGGCCGAGAGCTGCTGTGGAGTCCTCAGGAGTCTCTCTGGTTGGTCCCGGGAAATTCTGTGCCACCTACTGAGCCCCCCCCCCCACACACACACACACCCTGAGCACTACTGCACTGCCCTTCCTTCTATTCTTTTCAGCCTGAGCTAATTAGCAGCCTGCCAGCGGCCTGATTTATGGAAACGCTGGGGCGGGCGGAGGCGCTTCGCCAGCCAGCGGAGTCGGGCAGCCTCCGGGCGGAGGGGAGGAGGAGCCTCCCCCGGCCCCCTCCAGCGGTTCCTCTGAACCCTGCCAGAAACTGGAAGTTGCTGTCCTCTCCACCCTGGCCGCCTCAAAGATGCCCGCGACCTCCAAGCCCCAGCCTGGCACGTTGGGAACTCTGGCGCCAGCAGGGCGGGCCGGGGCCTGCGGCCGTGCAGGGCACCACCGTGTCCCTGTCGGCAGGTTCCCGCTCCTGCTGACCAGGAGGGCGATCCGGACTCCAATAGAACGGGAGCCTGGTGGGCGCCTCCCTTCCCACGTTCCGGTCTCCAAAACAGGGAGGGGACGTTACACCCGCTCCCCAGCCGACCCCCAGGCGGGAGTGGGGGGTGTGGGGGGGGGGAAGGCGTCGCAGGCCAGGCTGGGGCACAATGAAACCACCAACTCAGTAGTCCCCAAGTAGCTAGCGATCATCACAGGGGGAAGGGTGTGGTTCATTCTTCCACCCCACCTCCCACCCACACACCCTTTCCCCTGGCTCTCATCCTCCGAGGGGGCCTCTGAGTCCAGCGTCCGGCCAAGAGTCTGGGAATCTCAAACTAAGTGAACTTGGGGCCACGGGCCGTCTCTAGAGCCTCCCAGCCACGCACTGGCTCCCAAACGCGCCTGGTTTTCTGCCTTCCTGCTATCTGTGGTCAGGGGGCAGAGGCGAGAGGGGCTCCCCTTCTGTCCTGTTGAACCCAGAACCAAAGATGAAAAGGGACAGGGAGGGGGGGCGTGGAAGAGCCAGGACAGGAGAGCAGCAGGACCTGTTGCTGGTGACCCTGCAGCCCCTTGCCTCTGGGGACCAGGTTAGATGCGGAACATGGGGTGACAGGCATTGGGAAGAGGACTACAGAAGCCCGCACCCCACCCCACCATGTCTGACAGTGACCTACATTGCAGCCGGGCAGCTAAGTTCTCCAAGAAAACGTGTCAAGTTTATTTCAAAACACCCACCGAGTTCCCCTTCCTCAGAAGCCATATCTGGACTCTGAGAGTGGCGGGCACCCGTCTACCTCATTACAGGATCTCTGGGTGCTGCCCCAGTTCTGTTGTTTCCAGGGTCCCCTAGCAGCCTAGGGGACCACCTGATGTCACCGAGAACCCAGCGCCCACTGGCCTCCCAGAGCCCCTGGAGGTTTTAACTTCCTGCTCTTGCTCCTTGCCTTCCTTCCCCACCTCTGCTGCCACCGCTTCTGAAAGGTCAGTGAGATGAGGGTGTCTTGCAGGCCCTGACCCTCCCCACCTGACTGAGGAAGGAGGCGGACACCTGGACACCCTCAGCCCACTGGGGAGCTGGGTTGAGCACCTTTCTATATTGTGGCCCAGGAGCCAGCTCCTTCGAATATCCAGCTGTGTCAAGGGCGGGGGTCACACGGCGGGCGGCCTGGATCCGCAGGGAAAGCCTAAATGGAGACCGACTCCTACCAAAATATCACCTGTAGGCAGTGCAGGACGCGAGGGTAACGCAAGTTCCCCCCCCCCCCCCCGCCGCCACCCCACCCCAAACAGCTCTTGCAGGCCGACTCTGGGACCCTCGGCCCACGCAGCAAATGCTGCCTCTTAGGCACCCAAATAATATTCTTCATTCGTCTTTTTCAAAGTTGATTTATAGCCATCGACAGGTTAAAGCCTCATCTGACTTCATTACTTTTAAAAGCTGTCTATTTCACAACTGTCACTTTTCATCACTTAACTCAAATAAATACTTGAAGAAATGAATTGGAAGAGACTTTGAGATCATGTTTACCATTCCCAGTGACCACGTTAACAATCCTAATGACCTGACCCTGAGAGTTTCCAAGGGCTCCAAATGGAGCCGAAAATCCTTGCATTTTTATACCAGACAACTTCAAACTAGGTGAGTCTGTCAGGGACGGCGACTCAAGGACACGCAGCTGGTGCAAACAGGGGACCCCGTGCAGGCTGGGCAAAGCTTCCCCGCGTGGAGCCCAGGGCCCAGGCCAGTGTCTAAGACCACTGGCCAGCGGGACAGCCCCCAGGATCAGAAAAGCCGCTGGACAAACAGCCCAGCCTACCATCCGTGCCTCCAGCGTTGCTCTGACTTCAGGAACCGCCTGCAAACCCACGAAGAAATCTATGCGGGATGGCAACACTGTTTCATTGTTAATATTGCTATTATTATTTCTATCACTGTTTCATAAATGGTTTTAAAGGGGCCTCCCCCTTTAAAGGCATTTTCTTTCGTGGTCTTTGACTTGGTGCTTGTGAGGGTGCCCACGGAAACGAAATCGTATGATGGAAGTGTATTCAATAAATCAAAATAGTGTCTTTTTCAATTTTGCTGCCATTTGCCTAATTCTGAGTCTTCTAGGGGTGGGATCAATCTTTTCTTTCTCTCTCTCTCTCTCTCTCTCTTTCTCTCACCCATCTACACAGAACTAGCTCTCGGAAGTTAGCCAAAAAGAAAAGAAAAACAGAAAACAAAACAAAACCAAAAAATAAAAAAGGGAAGAAAGAAAGAAAGAACGAAAGGGAAGATTACAGAGAAGAAAAACCTATCAAATAGAAAAAGAACCTAGTCTGGGGGGAACAGCAACGCCGAGGACATAAGATTTTCTATCTTTTATGATTTTTTTTTTCTTTAAAAAGAAAAAGAAAGGAAAAGAAAAAAAAGAAGCGAAGTGTCCTGAGCAAGGGTTGGGAGAGTTGGGGACTCCCTTGGTGTGTTTGGGCCCAGCCTCTGACGCTCAGGCTGAGCCTGATCCCCGCGCGCCGGCCCGCGAACCCCGGGGGCCCCGCACCTCCTTGGGGGCCCCCGCCTGGGTCCCACCGCGAACCCCAACTTCGCCCTCCGCCCCGCCCCCACCCCGTCCCCGCCCCCGGAGCCGCAGCGTGCCCGGGCCTGGCCTGGGCCGCGCTCCCCGCCGCCGCCAGCCGCTCTCGGTTCGCCCACCCGCCGACCGGTCGGCCCTGCGGGGCCGAGCGCTGCCCCGTTTCTCGCCCGGGCGCAGGGAAGCCGGCTCTCACCTTGCTCCGTGGCCGCGGCCTCGCTGCGGGAACGCAGCCGCCAGCCGGGCGCGCTGCCGTGCCCTGGAGCGCCACCTCGCTGCGGAAACTGGAACGACACGGCCGTGCCTCCCAGCCTTCCTGCAGCCTAACTTGACCACCTTGGGATTTTCCCCCCACCCAAATCCTAAGACACGCTAAAATAAATGCACAGGTCTCCTTTCCGCCCGCGAAAACACACTAGCTGTAACAGACAGTATCACGCAGTGTCTGCATTGGGATAAAGGGAACATAACAGGAAAAAAGAGGAAAAAAAAATCTGTTAGTACAATTTCACCAAGTCTAAGCTGTGCTGCTATTTTGGCTGAAACTATAAAACAAATGAGATGTCTTTAAGAGGCCACAGGTGCGTGCCGCCGTAGCCGGGCCACTCAGCCGTGGCCAGCGCATGTATCTCCCATCTTCATTGGCGGTGCCACTGAAGTCATCCTTTCACAGTTACGATTTCCACCGAAATCCACTCATTCTGGTGGCCAGACATCCCAGGTGGCCAGCCTCATACCCCGCAGCCTTCGGCTCTGCTGAGCAAAGAACCCCCAAACGCAGCCTCTAAACTTGTATATATATATATCAGCCAGTGACCGTCAGAGAGAAGAGTTACAAATTGCATCCTATTTCCCTGCAAGGTGCATGTGGACGTTTGATCTTATTTTATCTAGTTAGTAACGTTAGAGGCTTGCCACGCTCTTAAGTCCTCACAACAAAAAAATATATACACAGAGAAAATTTAATTCACTTATACGGCAAATCTCTGCTTCTTTCCAAACGCGCCACCCCAGAGATGGCTGTTATAAATAAAAACAAATGTCAGACAACAAAATTTTTCCTGCAAAGGGCCCAAACATGGTGCTAACACTAGAGTGTCAAATTTGCGATCCTGTAAGGATTTGTGTGGCTTCTTTGGTTTTTTTTTTTGGGGGGGGGGAGAGGGGATAAGGGGGACACACAGAATCTTTTTCTAATGTAGCTTTGTCCAGGTTTGTTTTTGTTGAAAGGAGCTCTGCGGATCCCGTCTAGGATTCTGGCTGAACTGGAAGCTACGGGCAGAGCACAGCTGGGTTGGTGTTTAAGCCCCTGCATTTCCCTTGCCTGAACCAACTCCATGCACAGACCGGGTTGGTGTTTAAGCCCTTGCATTTCCCTGCCTGAACCAACTCCACGCACAGACCGTTTCTTGAAAAAGTCTGCCCTTTCTGAGTGGGCAGGGTGAGCCCCCACCGGGCAGGCGGGTGCTGGAGGAAGTGTCATCCCCCTTGTAACTCACACTCGGTGCAGATTAGGAGGCTCTGGGAGAGACTTTGCCCAGAAATTACAGGGCTGCACCAAGAAAATAGCCAGGTTAGTTTTCTGGGTGGTTTTTGTCTCCTCCGTCAGGGCTAGGAAAGGCTCCCGAGAGCCCACGTAGGAAAGAGGCTCTAATCTCCTAGCAGGAATTGAATGAGGACCTATCACCCCAGCCAGCTGCGGAAGGGTGGTGGGGGGCGCCTGAGAGTTCTGGGGCTTTGTTGCTGGGGGGGATGCTATCCTGAGGAGAAGGAGACTGCTGCAGGTAGGGGTCAGGAGGGACAACGGTCAGGAACAGAAGCGAAAACAGGGGAGAACAGAGCTCTCAGAAAAAAATGTCTCCAGTTTTGAGAAGTCTTTAAATTGGAAAGATTTCTTTTCTCTCTCTCTCTCTCTCTCTCTCTCTCTCTCTCTCTCTCTCTCTTTCTCCCTCCTTCTCCTCCCTGCCTTCATTTTGCTCTCTCCCACCCCCTCCTCTTCTCACATTCAGATTTTCTGGGGGTTTGTTCCCCCCCATCACTGAATAATGCCTGAAGATGAAAAATGATTTTTATTGCTATTACACTTCCTACCGCAAGATGCAGTGCAAGGCGGCAGAGTTTGTATTACAACTATGTCACAATGTCTCATTGATGCAAAACATGTAGCCAGAGGGTGCTGCTAATGACTCCTGGATTAGAGGGAGATAGAGGCTGGGCGAAGGAACCCGAGTGAGAGAAGGAGAGACAGAGAAAGGGAAAAGAGAGGGGAATTTCATTCGAGGATGGGGGAGGGGTCACTATATAATCAGGCCTAATCATCTAAACAGGATATTTTCAGTTTCAGGGTTTTTTTCCCCCCACACTTGAGTGTGAGCTAAAAAGAAGCCAATCTCCATTTAAACGCCACAAGGTGTTTGGGTTTTTTTGCATGTTAATAACTATTATGTTTACAGCCAGTTAACGGAAGAACTCTCTTTTGGAAAGAATCAAACTTCGGAAAACTCTTAATATAGATAAAAGGCTTTTCCAGGAGCCGAGGCCGCTTGGAGGGAGGTGGGAACCCGGTAATCACCCCAGGGCGGTGTTCGGAGCGCCGTGCGGCCTGCGGAGGCCTCACGCGCCGGCCCGTGGCCGCGCGCACACGTGTGCCCGTGCCTGTGATCGCCTGGTGGGGCCCAGGGTGCCCGCCGGGCGGGCGGGCGGGCGGGCTCGGCCTGCGCTTGGTCTGGGCGCACATGTCCCTGCGGGGCCCGGACTCCCCGACGCCCTCCCCCGGGACGAGCCCTTCCTCTGGGAAGCGGGAGGTTTCGCGGTTCCTACCGTGGCCCGGGCCGGTCCCACCGCCCTGCAGTCCGCTTCTGCCCCCCGGGGCGCAGCGAGGAGGGCATTCCCGGGGGGGCGGCGGCCCTTTGAACCCGGGGAGCCCTGGCTCCCCGCCGGACGCTCAGAACTTGCTCGGGGCCCGGCTGCGGAGGGAAGTGTAGGTGCGGGGTGGGGCGCAGGGGCGTGCGGAGCGGCGGGGGCGCAGGGGCGGGGGCGGGAGCCGGGCGTTAAGCCTGGAAGCTTGGCTGTTTACCCAAACGATTTTCCTTTCAGGCCCAGACGCCAATGAGACAAGATCAAACTCCCCTGTTCGGTGTGTGTGTGTGTGCGTGTGTGCGCGCGCGCGCGCGTGTTGGTGTGCGTGTGGCCCGCCTCCCCCAAGCGGGGCTTTGTGAATGGGTGCCCGGGGACCACGGCTGGGAGGGACCCGAGCGCGACCCGGGCACCAGCGCCTCCTCCCGGGGGCTGGGAGAAGCCGGCGGAGGGCGCCCCGGACCGCCCAGGGGTCCCGTGCCACAGAAGCCAGCGCCCGGGACGCGGACGGCGGGGAGGGAGCGCCGCGTCTCCATAGGCCGACGCGGGAGACGCGCGGTCCCGTGCGGGAGGGGGCGGGGGCGAATCGTCGGCATCGCGTCTTCCCGCCAGTCCCTTAATTTCCGATCCCTGCAAAGCTCACATCTAGCTCCTTAGGCCACCGATTCCGCCCCGGCGGCCTCACTTGAGAACTATTAGCTGTAAATTAGGCCAAGGTTTTGGGGATTACGGTAAAATGAGGGCCGCGTGACACGCGCCGCTGGGCCTGCGCCTGGGTCCCCCGCGCAGAAAAAAAAAAAAAATGATTAGAAGAGGGAATGGATGGTCTGTTATTGACAAGACATTTGTCATTTTTAAAGGGGTCTGTATCCTAGAAGATCCATCAGCTCTGCGGGAAGGGACAAGGGGGGGGGGACCAGTCCCAGCGGCCGCGCAGCAGGTGGTGGCCGTCCGTCCTGGGCGTGGTTTCCGCTGTGGCCTCCAGGACCCGCAGGGACCGAAATGTCGTTTGCAAAATAATAATAATAATAATAATAATAATAATAAAGCAATAATAGTATTAGCATTATTGATAAGAAGAGGAGTTCTGGAAGGCGGCGTGATGTTTATTTGAGGTCAGAAGATCCAGTCCGGCTCCCTGGCGTTGTGCGTGGATTTAGTGGCCGTGCCCCCAAACGACTCCTTCCCCTCGGCCCAGGCTGATGAAAGGCTTTACCCAAAGAATAGTTTTTGCAAGAAAAACGTGTCATTCCGACGTTCTGAGTCAGCTGCGGCCGCTCCTCCTGCCTCGGCCTGTCCCTGGTGCCCCCCCCCCCACGCACACACAACCCTCTTCAACACACAAGCCTTTCCTTGCTTTTCTGTTGTTTGTTTTTAAAGCAGCGAACCACTGTCCACTTTCAGAGGACGTTATTTGACGGAAATGCCCCTCCCCTGGATCTGACCTGGGCAGTGACAGTTAGGGACCGGATAACACCACCTTCGTGTCTTCTGCTTAAGGCAGCCGCGAGCCTGGACACACATTGGGGGGGGGGGGGGCGCAGGGGCCTCGAGTTCGCCCCTTGTGTGTGGGGTACAGGGCTGTGGCTCCCGGCCTCTGAGGGGACAGGGGCGAGACTAGAGGACCCCTAAGCATGGAGCGTGGGGACCGCAGCCATGTTGTGGAAAAACCGTGTGAGAGAGGAAACCAGGTGTGCTTAATAATGACACCAACAGCTGGCATTTATTGAGTGCTAACTGCGCACTAGTCATTGTGTCCAGACTGCTGGGAGCTCCCAAACCTGAGAACAAACCATCGTGGCCAAAGGCAGGCTTTGGGGAGGGAAGCCGGCAGAGTGAGCAGGTGACCAAGCAGGTGTGGTGGCATTCTGGGGACAGGGCTTTCTGCCCCCAAACTCCTTCTCCTGGCCCAGAGAGGCAGGGCGCTGAGGACAGTCAGGAGACAGGCCCAGTAACCCTCCCTCCCTGCCTGTGGGCATCTTCCAACAGCCCCATGCCCAGCGTGGCCAGGCGCTGTGGGCCCAAGGCCTCAGGATGGGGCGAGGGTAGGCCAGCAGGTTCCAGTGACATTCCTGTTTCCTGGAGTTGGAGCTCTGGAGGGCAGGAACTGGGCTCCAGGGCTGGAAGCGCAGGTCCCCGGCGGGTGGCGAGGGGCAGAGCCAGGCTGCACCCTGCATCTCCTCCCGCCCTGACCCCTGACGCAGCGGAGATGCTTCAGCCGTCTGTGTCTCCCTCCTGGTGCCAGCGGCGCTTGGTCGCCCCCCGGGGGTCTGGGCAGCTGAAGACGGAGTCTTGGGCCTCGGAGGCCTGGTGCGCCCCAGAGACAGAGACAGGCCACAGGCCGGGCCGCGCTCGCTCCACGCCGGGGAACTCCCAGCAGTTTGGGCCCCGTTCACCGCCCCTTCCTCCCATCCCCCCGCAGTGGGCGCTGAGAGTCGCCGGTGACCCGTGCGGTGCCCCGCCAGGGCTGAGAGCAGCAGGAGCGAGGCTGTGCGGAGACAAAAGGCCTCCGCGCCCGCCCGCCCGGGCTCCTCAGCCTGCGCGGCTGCAGGTTTCGCACCCGCCTCACCCACGCGGAGGAGGTGGGGGCAGGTGACAGTGGGGTCGTGCGGGCGGCTGAGTCCAGGGACTTGACTGATTCCAGGAACAGGACATCTCCAAGTGGAAGGACATAGGCGCAGTCTGCACATCTGCTCCAAAAACATATCCAGTCTGTGCCTACCCCTCACATCAGTCCCTGCCAGGCCCCAGCCAGCCAGCCTCCTGGACAGGGGTCCCCTGGTGGCTAGTTGTTCCCTTCTCGTCTTCTTAGAAATCCCCTGACACCTTGCACACCCTCGCCCTGACGTCGACCTGCAGAGGTTACCTCTTCCCTTAAAACGTGGCTCTGGGTTTCTTCGTAGTCGATCCGAAGGTGTATTCAGTGGTTTAAAGATTTTTAAAAAATCATTGAACTCTCTCTGGGTGTGAGACGCCGCTGGAACCCGCGGAAGCTCCCTGCTTCCTTCCCGGCCCCAGCCCTAGCCCCCTGCCACACCTGCGAGGCCAGGCCTGCGAAGAAGAAACAGCCTTTTCCTGCAGCCTACCATTGCAGTCTTCCAGAAAACCGCCGTCGAGCCAGAAATCCCCCCCCCCCGGCAGAAGAATATTGATAGATGATAGGAACGATAGTCACGATCGATCCTTTAATAGGCAGACGTCATAAATCATGTTCAATTCCCTGACAGCCCAGTACTTCACTTAATAATATAATTAAGACTAAAACTCAAGAGGGGTGGCAGGCAGCGGGTATGGAGAGTGTCAGAAATTGCATTCTGGTTACGATGGTAGAAGGGAAAAGGACCTTTGGAATATCCCAGCCCCTTCTCCAAAGGTGGCGTATGCAGGGTGTCCCGGCGGCCAGAGCTTTGGGGGCCTCCTTCCCCACCGTAGCCACACACCTGTCCTCCCCAACACCCACCAGTCATCTCATCTCTGATAGGTGAGCAGGGAGTACCGTGCTTCCTTCTTAGAAATCACAGCCAAAAAGACAAGGAGAAATGGGGCTGGGCTTGGGTGAGTTTCCTGGCTTTAGGAATCTTTTTTTTTTTTTTTTTTTTTTTTTTTAATCCATTCCTTTAGCTTTGAATCTGGAGGAATGTTCCAGAGACCTAGGAACTGATGCCGGTTGCTTCTTTCCAATACAATTAATTTGCTTGATCCTGTTTTCAAAATTACAATAGAAATCACTGAACATATGCAGGTCCTGCCAGCCGACTCCTTCCTGCCATGTGGTTCAGCTCCCCCCACCCCCCCACCCCCTGCCCTGCTCTCCGGGCCCAGTCAGGAGCCCGAGGACCGGAACCAAAGTTCACACAGGAGAGGAAAGAGCAGAGAGGGGCAGGGTCCGCGGGGGTGGCGAGCTGCTCTCTGCTTCGTGGGTGGAGCTGGCTGTCAGTCCCAGCGGCTGAAATGATTTCAGAGCGCGGTATGAATCAGATCCATCAGACCTGACAGATGGGAAATATCTGAAAGTCAGTGGTAATTTACAACTTTGTTATTAGTTAAGAATCGGCTGCCTTGGAACAGCAACTAATAATAGAGAGGAGCTGTTGGGACATTCCCCTGCACCTCTTCGTCTTTCTTTCTTTCTTTCTTTCTTTCTTTCTTTCTTTCTTTTCTCTGTCTGGTAAGAAATGAAAGAGAGAAAGCAACCAAGTGGGTGATCAGGAGGAATAGGAAAAACACCGAGTCAGTCATCTGTTGGGGGTGGGGGTGGGGTGCAAAACTGGAAAATATAAAAGGGGGAAAAAAGAGGTTAGTCGCCTGGGAGGCCATCAGGAAATAAAGAAAATACAGGAGGAGGGTTAGTAAATCAGAAAATGAATTCTGTCACCATACCCCACGAGCAGGCTGGCAAAAGGTTGAATTTCAAATGGCCCAGAAACCCCATCAAAATGAACAGTGCTGCCAAAAAATCTTGCAAGTAGCTCAGCTCTGAATCAAGGCAGAGCTGAGGGCATTGTCTGTTTTGTTGTTGTTAACAATGTATTTCTTTCTAGCTCAGGAGCAGACGTGTGCAGGCTGTTCCCCAAATTCCATCCCCGAGACCCGGCTGGCTTTCATGTTCTGGTGTTAACTCTGTTCTCGGTCCTAGAGGGTCCCCTCCCCCGTCCCCGGCCTTCCATCGATTATTAGATTGTCTCATCCCCACCTAAACAACACACCGAAATAATGACTTGTTGGGGGAAAAAAAAAACACAACAAACTATAAATCATTTCAGAGTCTGAGCTTGGAGAGGCACTTCAGTCAACAGGCTTGGGGTGGAAAAGGTAGAGAAACTCCCAGCCATCTGCTCTCCAAGGAAAATCTGCGACTTCCCTGAACTTTTATTTGTTGGATGGGGGGAGTTTTTGTTTTTTTCAGGTTGGTATGGGAGGAAGGATGGAGGGAAGAAATGACAACTTTGGCAAACTTTGGCTGGTCTTTCGTGGAAGCCTCAGTCTTGTCTCACTGAGCTCAGGCCGGGTCCACGTGAGGTGGGCAGAGATGGAAATCTATTGGTCTCTAAATTAAAAGATTCATTTGATAAAAAAGGTTAACTCAAAGTCCCTTCCCGCGACCGACCGGCTTCGAAAACCACCTCTGTGGAGTCTGCACAAAGACGGTTCAAAGAAATCCTACAAACACACCCACCAACACACTATCACACTCGCCTCCTTAAGCCACAAATGCGATTTTCTTTTCTTTGTTTTGTCTTCTGTTACAAACCGCCCCGTTTGTTTCTTTCTCTAGGTGGCCGGGGGGGGGGGGGGGGATGCCTGGTTTCCCCCCCCCACCCCCTATGCACAACACCCAGCTGAACTTCGCCATTTGTGTGTGTATCTTTGGCTTTTACCAAGCAGTGAACGAAAGAAGGAGCTATAAGAGTGCAAAGGGGAAGAAGTGAAGTGATTCAAATAAAGCAAAATACCCCACGAGGG
The DNA here is from genome assembly GCF_036850995.1 of Saccopteryx leptura. Taxonomy (NCBI): domain Eukaryota; kingdom Metazoa; phylum Chordata; class Mammalia; order Chiroptera; family Emballonuridae; genus Saccopteryx; species Saccopteryx leptura. The sequence continues at coordinate 51,516,674 of NC_089515.1, read as the reverse complement.
GCACGGAAGAGGGAGAGGTGTGTGCTGGGGGGGGGGGCGGGGTGGGGGGGGGGGGAGAAATAGGCAAACTGGAAATGGCTGAGATGAGTTTTCAGTGATCAGTCTAAGGGTCCGTCCAATTGGGACGTGGAAGGATGGAGGTTGTGGAGAGAGGACCAAGGAACAGAGAGAGAATATTCCAGAGGGGAGCAGAGAGGAGACAGTGGTGAGGACCCCAGATCCCAGGCTGGGAGAGAACTATGGGAATGCTAATGAGGGGAAATTAACCTTCGGGTTGGGTCTGTGACATGGGCAGTCCACTGCATGCCTGGCCCAGGGGCCACGGGCAGCTTCGCTCTGCACCAGCGACATGAGATCATCGCCCCGAAGCTACCAGCCCCGGTGCAGGAAAAGCCGTGGAACACTGTCGTGAGGCGTGGAGACTCTGAGCAGCTGCCCCCAAAGGAAAGAAAAACAAATGAGAAGCACCCAGAAGCACGGCCATGAGCAGAGAGCCAACCTGTAGACATTGGGCACCTTGGCTTGGACTCTGGAACCCTCCAGATTGGCACATAAAAAATAAAAATAAAAAAGAAGGTGGTGTGGGGAAACAGGGTCTGGGGACTGAGAAATGTCCCCATCTCTGTCACCGTAGTCTGTCACCAAAGGCCTCCCGGATAACTGGGCCCTCGCGAGGCAATACAAGGGATAAATGGATTTTATCTTCAGGAACGTGACCACCGGGCAGTGGATTATTGCTCAGCCAGAGAAAATGTACGAGGTCGGGGTGGGGTGGAGGGGGAGAGGAAGAACAGAGAGGCACCAGAAACTGACTCAAAGGCACCTTTTAAAAGTGGCTGTGGTTATACGTCAGGACAGTGACATGGAGACATTAAACACACACACACACACACACACACACACACACACACACGACATGGATTTTATGAAAGTGACACATCAAAAATAACATTCGCTTCTGCTGTATCACAAGAAAAGGGAGTCTGGAATGATGGTGGGGGGCTCCTGGGCGAGACCCTTCGGCCTTTATTCTTGTCTATCTATCTGCCTTGTCTCTCTCAGCTTTTTCTTAGAAGCCCCGAAGTCCCGGATGGAGCAGGGGCCTCCCAGAGGCCAAACAGGGAGGACTCCCTGTTGGAGGCGAAGGGGGTCCTGTTTCCAAGTTGAGACATCAACAAACCGCAATCTTAGTGACAGTGACAGCACAGAATTATGTTTAATGTTGCCAGGGGGAAAGGGGAAATATAAAATTAGTGCAGAGAAAATGTTTCCCAGACCTTCCTGACAGGGAGGGCAGCTGCAGCAGGAGAGGTCTCTGAGCACAGGGCCAGGGCTCCAGGCGGGGGGGGCCAGGCCTTTACCCCCCCCCCCCGGGAGGCCTCATTCCCTGGGAGGCAAAGGCACCGCCCTCTGACCAATCACCTCACTTGGTTCTGTCTTTTTATTTTTTATTTTTTTGGAGAAGAGAAGATATTCATTCTGGTGTTAACAGTTGAACAAGTGGCCCACTCAGACCCCAAATCACAAGAAGTTTTTAAAATAGTGATGATGACAGTGCAGGGGTGACTGGGCCCCAGGAAGCAGAGGAGAAAATGGGGATATATATCTATATATCCACATCGGTAGCCCCAGACCCTCTTCTGCAGGGAGAAGATGCTAAGAGGAACTAAGAGTTATTGAATAAACGAGCAAGCTCCTCTTTGGAACTTGCTATCAGACCTGGGAAGCCACCTGTCCCTCCAGGTGGGCAGGGCCCCACATCATGCTCCAGAGCCCCTGTCTCCATAGGCACCCCACCCCCACCCCCCAGCCCCAGCCGGGGCTGAGGGCACGAACATGGCTGCCAGCGGAGGCGATTGGCTCAGACGGAGCCAGGGAGGTGGGAACGGTGGCATTTTCAAGGAGGAAGCAGTTTCTGTTCAGCGCAGGAGATAATTTCCTAAGATGCTTATTTAAAGAGACAGAGACAAGAGCGAGAGAGAGACTCTGTACCCTATCCTTGTCCTGTTGTGGTTATAAAAAATATCATCTTGCCTTTGTCTGGACACTGTATTACTGTAGTTACTAAACAACACAATTCCTGCTCTTAGGCTCAGGTGACAGAAGGGGGAATGAGAAAGAGGACGAATGGAAAATTCATTTTCAAAGAAAACATCAATGTATTTTTAAAAACAATCTGGCTGGGGTGAAAACAGGAGAAGGGAGAGACTGCAGGAAGAGGGAGAAAAAAAAGGGGGGAAAGAGAAAATAGTCTGATTCTTTAAAGGTGAATCTGTATGGAATGATCTAGAAAAACAACTGGGGGAGAAGCAATGGCCGTTTCCTATGTCCTCGCTCTACCACTTTTGGAAAAAGCAGGAAAGACATTCTACATTGGGGTTACAGGTTTAGAGTCTGATTTTAGCAACAAGTATCAAAAGGATCTAAACTAATTGATTGTGGAGCCCCTTGGCCCTTCTCCAAAGAGCAATATAGATTTAATTGTATGTTGCTTAAAACTGCATTTCTTGAACAGTGTGAAACATGTAATAAAAAGTCATAAAACCTATCGGGGAATTATTTCCCCCCCACAAGCATAAATACCCAACTGGCACTTGGAAATCTTAGCTAATACTCCCTAATGGGTTAAAAAAAAAAATAGCAATCTGGGAGGGGTAGCCACATAATAAAATCTAAACTGTTAATCCATTTTAACTCATTCACAACGGACCTGCGGTTGCGGGTGGGACGCTTTGCAGAGGAGGGGTCGGGTTGAGGAGACCCCACATCAGACACCCGACTTGTTCCAATGCGGTTTGGCTAAACCACACTCCCTTCAAGAAAAGCAAGTCCTGGCTTTCCAAAAAGACACCAGAAATGTCTCCACCCAAGGGAAAAAAAAAAGGAGCTGAAAGTTACAGCCAAACGGGGCCAGCCTGAGCTCGCGCTCTCTCTCTCTCTCTCTCTCTTTCTTCCTCTCTTTCTCTCCCCGAGAGATGGGGAAGCCACTCTGGGCAGCCTGCTTCCCCGGAAGACAGAGGGAGCTGGAGGCCGGCTGGAGCTCTCCAAATCTGCTCGCAACACCCCCTCGCCCCCCCCCACAGGCGGCCCCCCCCACCTTGTCCTCTGCTCTCCAGGACCCCCAGTAGCTGGTGGCATCTAAAACCAGCTCCCACCCCGGCACCCCCTTTCCCTGGCCTGGGGCATCTCTGAGAAGGGACCAGTCCCAGCTCTCCCCGTGATTCTGTCCCTGATCAGCCCCTGTCGCCAAGTTCGCGGCCACGCAGCCCGGTCTGCAGGCGGAGAGCTGTAAAAATCCATGTGAGCTGTCCCCCCCCTGCCCACCCCCCCTGCTGCCCGTGGCCCCTGACACGGCAGCATTGAAGCCGGCCCGAAGTCCCCGAGGTCTCCGAGTGTGACAGTACTCAGCATAGCGGGTAGATGGCACAATTTTCTAACATTTAGAGAGAGGAACCCACGCTGGGAGCAATAAGTCCATTTAAAAGCCCTTTATTTAAAAGGAACAAAGATAAGTGACAAGCGAAGTAGAGAGACATCTCAATGAAATTTCCAAAGAAGAAAGAAATCAGAGGCCAAAGCAAATGCGAACCGGGCTTGATGGAACAGGCCAGCACTTCCCTCCCCCTCCAAAAGGGAAGATGAAAGACAAAAAAAAGAAAGAGGTAGTAGTCGCTGGGTGTGCAGCGAACAATCCGAGTTCAAACCACATTCTACAATTCCATAGCCACACCGACTTGTGAGTGGCCGGGGCGGCTCTGCTGGGGCAGGGTGGGGGTGGGAGAAGCCAGATCTGTTCAGGGGTAGAGACGTGGAAGTTTTAACCCCACCTTCAGTTTACACCCTAATCTTGGATAACAGCTGCCTGGTGCCTCAGCTTGGCGGGGTCCAGGGGACCCAAGGAGGGAGGTCACGTCACAGGGGGGCACTCGCTCTGGGCACACTCGGGCTGCTCCAAGCGTCTGGGAACCCCAAGCCTCTGTTCTTCACCCTCCAGAATGGTGCCCAGCACTGGGGCTGTTGGGCCCAGTGAGGATCCCATGACCCAAGATTCGGTCAAAGCCAGGGCACTCGAGAGCCCACTCACAGGCTCAGGGACAACTGCTATCTCTTCCCCCCTAAAGGGACAGGAGGGGCGGTGTTGATGTCTCCAGGCAAAGACAAGACAGCCCACCCTTCACCATGGACTCCTGCACGGCCACCAGCCGCCCCCCACCTCCAAACCTACGTACCGGCTTTCCCGTGCCCGCCCAGAGAGGCCACCCGAAGGCCGAGGGCAGGGACGGAGGAGGGGGTGAGAGGCCAGGAGAGGGGCGGCGCACCTGTGGTCCAGGCCCGCCAGGCAGTAGCTGCAGGGGCGAGGCAGCCAGCGCCCACCCCACAGGAGGACCACATGATTGTATTTGGGTGGGTGCTCGCAGACATATTTGCTGAGTAAACCTCCCTCGCTGAGCTGAAGGCGAATCCCCGTTGATAAATCCATCATTACCATTCGGATGCAGGCAGGCAGCAGCGCCACTAAATTCATCTTACATTTGTAGCGCTTTAATAGACATTTATTAAATGCTTTTAGAGAGAGGCATGGGGCGCATGATTACATCCTAGTTATAGACAGAACATAAAGACCCGCGTTAACACCCATTTGCAGGAAGGAAGGAAGAGGTGGGGAGGGGGAAGGAAGGCAGAAAGATGCCACGAGGAGAGGCCGGGAGAGGTGCGGCGTGGGGGCGGGTGGGGGTGGGGGCTCCGAGCCTGGGCGTTATTAGCCAGGGCGGCCTGGCGGGAGCAAGGCCAGAGCCGCAGGAAGTTGCCGGTGGCCGAGTGGAGAAGTCCCGCAGGCCCGCCTGCCTCCCGTGCCCTGGGCTTTCCCTTCCTCTGCACCCTCCCCCCGCCGCCACTCCGAGTGGGGAGTGGGGGCTCTCGTTCCGAATGCCAAGGCACAGGGCACATTCTCCCTGCCTCGGAAGACCCCCTTTCTGTCCCCTCTGCTTAGTCCTCATTTTTATTCTAGGCCTCTCCAGCTGAGAGTCCGAGGCTCAGCCAAACGAGACAGAGAAGGGTGACCCCGCACTTCAGGACCCCCAAGAGCTTTTGTGAAGCATCCTTCTTGCTCACCCACCCCCAAACCAGCTAGCCAGAGAGCTGAGCCTCGGTACAAAGCAGACAGACTCCCCTGGCCACCCGGCCGGCTGGAATCGCCTCGCGGCTCCAAGGGTTCCTTGGCCTGACATTCTGCTCCTGGCTGCCTCCTCCGCGCCTCGGCACCAGGCGGGAGCCGCGCCACCTTTGAACCTCTGGCCATCTTGTGCCTTGGGGAATTTGCCCTGAGCTCACCCCGGCCCCTCGACCTCAACCTCAGGGAGCTAGGCCTTGCAGGAATGTCTGAGCCTCCCCAAAGGGCCTAACGCTTTCTGGTCGCCCCAGGGCCTTGCCTGAAGGCCCAGGCCCCACGCGCAATCAGCTCTGCTCGCACCCTCGCTCCCGGGGGGGCCGCAGCCAGCCACTGACCTGGGCCAGACAGTCGGCGGTCAGGATTCCCGAGCCCCCCCCTCCCCGTCCCCCCTTTCCCCCCTCCGCTTTTGGTAAGGTACACTTCTACTATCTCAAAGTTGCCCTAAGAAAAGAAATACAAGTGACACTGTGCTGGGCCCAAGCTCATTAGTTCGTTGTCCAGGCGTAATAAAGGAACAGAGCGCAAATTACAGAGTTCAGCTTCAACACACGCTCTGTCACCCGAGATCAGCGCTCTCCGAGCCTGATTCCAATTGCTCCGAACTTGCTGAGCGGCCCGCCCCCCCCCCTCCCACCACCACCACCACCACCACCACCACTCTGCCTCTCCACGAGCAGGAGGTTGGGTGGAAAAATATAGTTCCAAAGGGGGTAATGATCAAGCCTTTCCTCTCGGAAGCCTGCGTCGCCTCATTTCCCACCAGTAATCCCAATAAAATTAATGTCGTGGCTGCGATTGAAAAGAGGAGGGCCCGCGACACTCCTGAAATAACACTCCCCCCCCCCCCAGCCAAAGGTAAAAAACCCAAACCGCCCTTTGTTCAGCTAATTAACGAAGGCCCAACTCCGAAAGCAGATGTGTTTTCTTAGCTAATCACAAGCATGTTTCTTGCAAGGAACGTCATTTCGAGGGGGCGGCTTGGGGGGGGATCGGGAAGGGGACACACAGCACACACACACTCCCCACAGGCCCTCTCTGCCTCAGGGGTGTCTCACCCCAGAATAAGACCCACATTCTGAACCCAGGCAGCGAATCTCTCCCACCTCTCTCCCCCTTGACCTCTACTCCAGAGCCTCAGTAGGCACCTGGGCACTAACCTGACTGCCAGGCCTGCAAGACCCCGGTGAGGAGTGGGGGTGGGAAATAAAACTTTTAATGACACAGATGCCATATTCAATGAGGCGGCTTTACAATTCGCTTTGAATAGGACGCTAACTTATTACAAGTGTGTTATCAGAAGGACGATAAGATTTATAACTCCAAGAGTCAGCTTTTCGCCTTAATGACAATGGATGTTTAAGCGGAGGGAAATCTGTTCTCTATTAGAGACGAGAGTCTCTTCCCTGTCTTCAGGCATTTCTACAGCTACATCCAGGAGAGCAGATACCAAGCGCCTTTGTGTCTCCTGATGAGAAATTCTCCCTTTCCCCTTTGGTTATGAAACCGGGTCTCCTTGCTAGGGAAGCACCTGGCTCAGCTTTTGACTGTGAGCTCGGGAGAGAAAAAAAAGAGAGGAGAGAGAGAGAGAGAGAGAGAGAGAGAGAGAAAAGAAAAAGTTGACCAAAGTAGGGATGGAAATGGAGGTGAGTGGGGGCCGTTCTGAGCCCTGGGTTCACGCAGCAAAAAACTATTTCCCGTTTTTTTTTTACTTGGCCATACAAAAGATGGCTTTCCCCTAAACCAACACAGTAACCAAACTTTAAAAAACTGGGGTCCTATTACAAACCAACGCCCAGCACTAACTGCTTTAAAATTACTGCATAATTAGATTTAGTTGAATTTCACCATTAATTAGGCAGCCGCACTGCAGGGAGCCTTTGAAATCTGAGAAAATGGGAAAAAATCATCTGAAGCACGTTTTTAAAACCCAACTTCAATAAATCTTGACGAGGCCCGGAATTCAGGGAGTACCTCGCTCCCCTCCCCAGGAGGCTTGAGAGGGTCTCCAGCTTCGGGGCTGGGGCTGGAATTGGACAGAAGGGCCGACCTGTCCCATCCACTGAGAGCATGCGACCCCGGGGCCTAGCCACTGTCTCTGCAGAGGGCCTTGGAAGACCCTCTTGGGGAGGCCAGATCTGCCCCACGGCCGGCCTCGCCCGCTCTCAAAGCGATTACAGAAAGGGGGGCCCTCGCTGCAGGCGCGCTCCTGCCAGGGGCGCTGTCCACGCGGGTCCACACATTTCTAAGGCCTGCGACACCCCCCCCCCCCACACACACACAGCCCAGAACCGGTCCCTCACCTCCTGCACGCCCCCCCGTCGGCTCTCCTCCGCGAAGCCACCTTCCCTATAACTTGGACCTGCAAGCAGCAAGTTCTGCCCACGTCCCGCGCGTTCCGCAGGCTGGCCCCCACGCCCCCACGCCCCCAGCTCGGCCGGCTCACAGCCGCGCGCAGCCTCGGCATTAATGAGCGCGATAACCGACCGAGGTCTGCGCACACCCCTCCCCCCTATATCATTAAAACATTTAAAGATCGTTTGAGGATCCAGACTTTTGCTTCCCTTCAATTGATGCTCGAAAGGGAGGGGAGACATAAAATAAACTCTCCTGAATGGCTGAGGCGGGGGCGGCGTGGGGGGATGCGGAGGGCGAGCGGAGAAGGGGTCCTGCGTTACCAGCGTTACCACGATTTCCCCTTACGAATCCTGCTGCTTTAATTACAGATCATCGCGTACCGAGCGCACTCCCCGGCCAGGCAGAGTTGAAAAGAGGGTTTTCTGCCTGCAGATGGAATGGCCTTTGGCCGTCCCCCCCCCCACAACCGCCGCTACCACCACCACCACCCCCTTTTGGAGAGGGGGGACCAATGTGTTTCCTATTACCCGGCCCTGCGGTGCCTGGCAGCCCGGCGCTCGCCGAGCCCTGGGAGACGCCATGTTGGCTCAGCTCGGAGGACCAAGTCAAAAGCGATCTCGGAGGCGCGAGTTTCACACGCTCGGGGGTCCCCCCGCCCCCGCCCCGCGCGCCCAGCCGCTCGGGGGCACGGCCACGGCGCGCGGCTCCGCTCGCCCGGCACCCGGGACGTTCCCGGGGGCGCGCGGGCGGAACTCCGCGGCGCGTAAGTGGGGGGCGGGGTGGGGGGCCGGCACTTGGCCGCGGCGGCTGCCAACTCCAGGCCCCGGATCCCCCGCCGCCGGGCCGGATGCTGCCCCTGCCGGCTCTGCGGACCGGCCCAGTCCCGGACGCCGCCCGCTAACTGGGAGCCCGCGGCCCCTGGCGGCCCGGAGACGAGCCGGGGTGCAAGGCCGAGCCTGGCGACCGCGCGCCCTGCAATCTGGCCGGGACCCCCCCCCTCCCCGGCCCCAGCTCAGTCTTCCCCCAGGTTTGTCTGCAAGTGGCGAGAAGCAGCGATCGTCTCTCTCTCTCTCTCTCTCTCCCTCTCTCTCCCTCTCTCTCTTTCTCTCTCCCCCTCGGACTATTGTTGCATTTCGTCTAACTGGGTTCTCTCACACCCCCGAGCGCCGAGAGGAGGAGGGGGAACAGGGCTGGGAGAAGAAATAAAGCGAGCTCAGATCAGATGGAAAAAAAAAAAAAAAAAAAAAAAACCAGCAAGGAAAAAGAGACACTTAAAGGGAAAGAGTCGCCATGTTTAGCAGCTTTTTTTTTTTTTTTAAAGATCTCGTCAATTTCACACAGAACGCACTCGCTGGGTCCCAGCCCTCGTCTTTTGTCCAATTCAGTCGCAGCAAAGATCTTTTGTTCTAACTCAGCGTGAAAAGAAAAACTTTCTTTAAATGCAATAAACTTAAACCAAGCTCAAGACTCTAAACAGATCCTCCTCCGGCCACTCTAAACATATACAAGAGGTTTTGTTTTAACCATTTGGAAAATTTTGGGTCTTGGTTTCTTTTTCCTTTTTTTTTTTTTTTTTTTTTTCCCCTCTGCCTGGCAGACCCCAAACTGGCTGCTGAAACTTAAGAGAGAATGAGTGAGATTCCCCAATGTCTAGAACACATGCTTGAAGCATAATAAAACAGGGACTGTCTTTTGCTTTGAAAATCATAAATTATAATTTAATGCCAATAATAATTTACAACAAATGGCTGTTTACAATAAACTAACACAAAACAAATAAGGAAAAGGGCCTGTGTTTTACTTATTAGAAAAACTTCACACACTCACATGGATAACACTTGCAAGAGGAGAAAATAAACAGCAACCTACAAAACCTGGATCTAAAGGTCAGCGATATTCTGCATAAGGACAGACATATTCAGAAGTATGCGATATATCTACAGAAAGAAGCGCAGGCTCAGCTGGAGGGCTCTGCTCACATGTACAAATCAGACAGATATTTCTGGTCTACACGGATTGACTGGAACTGGGTATCAAAGTTTAATACACTTTGCAAAATGACCCCTTTTCTTTCACCTCCCCTGCCCACCCCATTTTAAAATAAAACCACAACATAGGAACCTGGGGCGGGGGGCGGGTGTGATGCTGGGAAGACTCTAGAAGAACTAAGTTGCAAGCTCTCACCAACTGAGCCTTCTCCAAACCAGGAAAAGAGGGGGGTGGGGGGTGGGAAGACTCCAAAACAATATTCCTACTTCCAAATCAGCACATCCTGTAAAGTTCCCTTCCTTCTTTCTCTCTCTCTCTCTCTTCTTTTTTTTTCTTTCTTAACTTGGTGTCCAAGGACAAAGGATCCCAAGAGCAGTGCAGATTGTATCTACACCATCTGAAATGTCAAAATGTCCATGTTTCTTTCTTTCTTTCTTTTTTATGTACATAACTCCAGTGCACAAGATTCCCTTGACCTGTGGTCATGCTCTCACAGAAAGAACACCAGGGGGGAGGGGACAGGCAGACCCACTGTAAGTTATCATATATACATTAAAAGCAGACCTCTCAGCACTATGAGCCGAGCCGTATCACTGAATCTGAAATCCTCAACACAACCACGCCTGATGACAACCACAGAATATTATTTAAAAACACACACACACACACACACACACCAAAAAAACCACACCTACTTCAGGACAAACTCATTGCAAACAACTGCTCTCTATTCACAACACTGTGATTCGCTTGCTTGAATGGCCCTCTGCAGAACTGTCAGAAATGTACAAAACACTACTTTTTTTTCCTGATCATAAAATAGATACTGATCTCAAGATTTCTAATACTTCTCACAATACCTTCCCTAAGCAGGCACTTAAGTGTGACAAATATAAGGGCCTTTTATTATTATTATTTTTTCTCCTGGAAAAGCTATTTTTAATTAAAAAGAGGATTAGGTGAATGGGGATGAATTGGGTTTACTATATCAGTATGGCACTTCCTAAACCATAGATAACCCATTAACTTCAGCTCCCCCCCCAACACCCCCCCAAAGTTAAGCAGGCAAAATATACTAGTCCACTTTTGAACGAACTGAGGGGGTGTAAACAATTGGACCTCCCAGCCCCACTCAGTCAGAGCTCACAAGGGCTCTTTTCGATGGAAGACAGTGAGTGGGGACAGCCAAACAGGTTTCAGATATCAAATAATATTTTAATTTCTGAATACTTTCAAATTTTCCTTGGAATATAACACACAAAGACTCGACCAAACAGTTCAGTTATTATAACTTTTACAGTATACAGAAATGTTGCACTTAAAAAAAAAAAAAACCTTCAGTTTTTTTTTAAAACACAAACTGTAAACTCTAAGATACTGAATCAATCACATTACCTATAAGTGCCAACAGCGTTATTTTGTCATGCTGATTTCAATGGTATTTTTTTAAAAAGGGGATATCAACAATTATAATACAAAGGGGTTTGCAAATATACAAACAGATAGAGGATTTTCTTAACAATTCAAGAACTAAGCGGGACCCAATTCAAATTACAAAAGTTCATTTTTTTATTCAAAACCTCAGCATGTGTCTTGGACACATTCCTTGGCTACCAATAAATTCCACAGTTCATTCTCTTTCTTAAAATATTTTTTAAAAAGCTAGGTTTGTCTTGGTGTCTTTTGGGCGGGGGACTGGGTGGGGGAAGTTAAGTGTTGTATGTGGTTCCGGCAGTTCTCAAATTAGAGCTCACCTTTAGCTAAAATTTTTGGTCACCACCTATGATAAGTGCGTTTCCATGATCTTTGAGTTGCCTTTTAAAGTTTTATGTCTTCCTATGATATTTTCATGGACTCAGTTTTAATTCTTGCAGAACATATATTTTAAGGATACACAGTTTTTTAAGAAGCCAAGATTATATCAAAACTTATTATAGAACCACAGAATAAACTGGTTTGGAACCAGGAAAGTACAAAAAAAAAAAAAAAAAAAAAAACCAAAAAAAACCAGCTAGAGGTACATAGACACAGGACAATTAATAATTTGGAAAAAAAAAAAAAAGACTTACTTTCTCCATTCTGCTAATTTTCTCCCAATCTCCTTAAATGCACTTTTAGCAATAGTTTGCAAAAATTTACCAAAAAAAAAAAAAAGAAAAGAAAAAGACTAATTTCCTTTTTATACAAAAAAAAAAAGATAAGTAGCAAGTTGTTCTGACCAACACAGGAGCTTTCTTTCTTTCTTTCTTTCTTTTTAATGCATTCTGTAAAAGTTCTTTTGACAGTCTTTTTATTTTTATTTTTTTGGAAATTCACAGTCCATTAAATTCTTCCCCTCTCTTCTTTTAGCAAACTTGTAACATCCTTTTATATCCTTTCTTAACAGAAGGAATTTAAGCAAACAAACCAGTCTTTTTTGCCTTTTCTTTCTCTCTGCTTTCACTCCCCCTTCTCATTTTAAAAAAAAAAAAAAAAAGAAAAAGAAAAAAAAAATTTTTTTTTTTATTGGATTGCCATATACGGCCAGTTAAAACTGCTGCCGGACAGTAACATATCCCGGATCAGGGTTTCGATGGGGGTTTTACCTACCAAACGGACGAAAAACAATTGCTCTATGACTGAGGAGGAGACGGTGCGCAGGGAAGGAAGCCGCAGCAAAAGCTTCCCGAATCGCGTGGGCTGGTTGGGGTACTGGCTCCGAACGTATTCTTCCAAAGCACACTGGGACTTTTCCTGTAGGCTTTCCACGTGGGCTACGTCAGAGAGACCACAGGCATCTGCAAGAAAGTTAAAAAGAAGAAGAAGAAGAAGAATTCTGTCATCAGATTAACAGGTTAGAAATGGGTCACCGGAGGGGTGTGTGGGGACAGCTGTGTCAAACTGCCCCAACCAAGGAGTTGGGAGGAAATTGCCTTCTAGAACTGAAAACTTTGCAGGGAGGAGGAGGGGGGGGGGAGGTGTCAGGATGAGGGGAGCTCGAAGGAGATGGTCCTAGGGTATTTGCTTCAAAATAAAACCCAGCTCGGTGACACTACAGGCTTCTCTCCTCCCTGCCTCAGTCTGTGCTCAAGCTCCGTCCCTGGGAGGCCCAACCTGAAGTGCACTGGTTGAAATCTGGCTCGAGTCAGTCGACAGAAAGACAAACAGAAGAAAACCCAAAGTGCCGGCTGCCCCCCCCCCCAAAGAGTGAGGCTTTAGAATGATCGAGTGGGAAGGGGCACAACCTGGCCCAGGACCCAGGAATGGCGCCCACGACCCAGCCTCAGATTGTCCCCAAAGAGGGCGACTCATTTTTCTCCAGTCTTTGAAACTGATTTAAGTGGCCCTTTAAAACTGATCTTGTCAGTTTAGCCTATTGAAAGGCAGCCATGCAAACTGTGATCTCTCTGTTCATTTGAGCTGTTTCTTTCCCCCCTTTCTTCTCTCTCCCCTTTTTCTCCTACCCGCCTTTATTTATATATTTATTTATTGACTAAAAAAAATCAAAACAACAACAACAAAAAAAAAACCCCCACCAAAACCCAGGTCCCTCCAAAAAAAAAAAAAAAAAGACCCTCCCCTCCTTATCATCAGGAAAAACACTTTTCTCTTTCTGATATGTAAAAATACAATAAGCGCCTTTGAAAGGAGAGGCTTCTCAGAGAAGGCGGTGCAGGTTGTGACCTGACCTTTCGGGGGCTCCCCAGACAAGACTGAGGCGAACACATACACATTGTGAATCTTAAAACAGGTCTTGGAGAACAGCCACCACTACCTCCACGCCACCCCCACCCTCCCCAGAACCGGGACACATAGGCCACCCTCCTCTCTGTTAGTCTCCAGAACTGGAGAGATGTCTGTGGTCGGGCATGGAAAGATCTGTTTGTACTAGACTCCTTCCCTGAGCATCAGCCCTGCGTGCCTTCCTCTGAATCAGAGAACAGGGGACCTGGATCCCTTTGTGGGGTGATCTGCAGCCCCCCCATCAGGCCTCCGCATTTTCCAAATCATAATTCATTAGGCTGGGATGAACAGTGTCAGGGAGTTGCCTTCCCTTGCAAGACCAAGGGGAAGGCTAAGAGCTAACAATGATATTGAGAAATTAACAGCCGCCCCCTACGGTCAGGGAGCTCGGGGTGGGTGTACGGCAGTGGGGGCAGTGTGGGGCTGTCTGTCCGACTTGCACGTTGGCATCAGGCAAACGTTCCAGTTATGACAGGTCCCCCCAAGGAAAGTAATCCAGATTCCAGCCTCTGCATACAGCCCCTCCTTGCCTAGATGCTGCCCTTGAATTGATCACCTAAGGACTTTTGAGGGCACTGGTGAGGGGGTTTTATGATAAAAGCAGCAACGTGTAGGAAAGACATAGAACCTGCAACAGAGTCAGCTCAAGCCTGGAGTCCCCAAACAGCCTTCAAACAATAAGGAAGGGACTGTGGACCTTTGTGTCTGCCACAGGAACTACTCAGCTCTCTCCCAGTGTCCTGATTTCAAGCTGAGAATAAAAACCCCAGTAGGTGACTAGGTTCCAAGCCCTCCTACCCACGTCCACATGGCTGGGAGGCTGAACTGGGAAACCCTTTTTCCCCTCTCGGCCTTGACGGAGGGGTCAGCTGACAACTAAGAAAGAAGAGGGGGTTCCACCTGCCAGGGCCAGGCTGAGAGCTCAGCCTGGAGGCAGCCAGAAAGCTCAGGCGTGGTCCCGAATGCCAAGCCAGGCACCTTCGAAAATCATTTGGCCTCCAGAGTTAATTAATATTAGATCTATTACTCACACAGGTTAAACTACATGCAAACTAATTAGGTTTCATAATGCAGTCAATGACGGTTTTATATCTCCGGCAACATTCATATCCAGCTCAAGTTGGCAGACACTTTGGGTTGTTTGAAAATCGCCTTAAGTGTTTGCCTAGGCAGGGGAAGCAAGAGCCCAGACTCTTCCGACCTCTGCAGACACCCCGAAGAGTTATGATGGCCCCTTTCTGCCTCCTGTCCCTCCCTTCCGTGGGGCTCTCTCTCCCCTGTCTTGGCAGCCTGCATTGTTTTCAGTAAGAGTATGATTTTCCAAATGGGAGCCCTCCGGTTGGCTCTGCCTCGAGCTTCAACTCCTCCGGAGTTCACAGGCAAACTTTCCCCCTGCAGGGGCAAACTTTCCCCTGCATCCCGACTCCAGGGCGGCCCCAGTGCCCAGGGGCATCTTCCTAGAAGTTAAGGCAAGGGGACAGGGAGAAGTGTGGGGCAGACAAGATTCCACAGGCCCAGCTGGCCCAGAGGGCCAGGGCCACGGGAGGTGAGCAGAGGCTGCACACCCCCAGCCTGGCTGAGGGCAGCAGGCCCAACAGGCTTCCCTTTGGCCCCCTCTGAGAGTCTGTGTTTCGAAGCATCCTTCCTGCAACCCAGCCTTCCTCTGCACTCCGGGACCCGCCTGTGTGGCCCAGCAGCTATTCCAAGTTCCCATCCAAGTTGTACTCAACAGTTGGGCTTTTCAAGGGGGAAGGCTGGACCCTCGTCTGGGGACGCCTGAGGTGTCTGGGCCCTAACTCCAAGCTAGGAGCCCTTAGGAGAAGGCGAGGTTCCTTCCTACCTGAGGTGAACAGGACTATAGCCTTGAGGCAGCTGTACTCGGCGGAGTCAACGTGCAGGGCCTTGAGCTTCTCCACTTGTTCTTGGAAGATCCGTATGTGGTCCATAAAGGCGACCACCCGGTCGGCGGACATGGGCGAGGCGTGGAGGCCGGCGGCGGCCAGGAGTGGGGCGACGTGGAGGGGCATGGAGCACTGCGCTGCGTTCAGCACGAACAGCTCGCTCCAGGTGAGGCGAAGCAGGGCCACCTGGTCGGTGATCTGCAGGTCAGGGAAGAAGGGGATGTTCCGGGCCCACTCCACGGCGCTGAAGAGCATCCTCGCGGCCAGTTCGCAAATGTTCTCGATGCCCATGATGTTGTTGGGTTGCATGCACTGGCTGCCGAAGCGCGACGTGGGGTAGGGCTCCGCGCGCAGCAACAGGGAAATATATCCGGACAGGTACGAGTGGCAGTTGAGGGGGTCCCCGTTGGTCAGCGCGAACTGCCCGTGGGTCGGCTGGGTGGGCGGCATCCTGCCTCTCTGCACCGCTGTGGGGAGGAGAGAAGACACTCCTTGGTTAACGGACCAGCCTGGGTCCCCGGCGCCCCTGGCAGGGCCTGCCCCAGCGCGACCCCCACCTGACCCAGACCCCCCGCGCACGAACAGGCGGGCCTGCTCCTCCACCCAGGGCCCCTGGGCCCGAGTCCTGGGCGGCGCGGAGGCGGCAGCGATCCTCTCCAACCTCCACCCAGGCCGGCTCTGGAGGCCAACGCGGCACACTTGCCTCCCAGGCCCGCTCGGGGCTGGGCCGCCGAGCACCCAGAATTGGCCACTTTGTCTCGGGGTCCCCGGCGCGGTGGGCGGGAGGTAGCATTCGGGGGGCATCTTTCTTCTTTACTGCTAAACAGCTGATATTTCTTATTGATTGGAGGAGAGGGAGCGGGAGGGGCGAGTCTAGGGGTGGGGTGGGGAGGGAAAGACGTTTTTTTCAAAAAAAAAAAAAAAAAAAAAAGACACAAGGGCTCACCCAAGACGGCCTGTGGCCACCCCGGAACGACTCTCCCCGCCACCCCACCCCACCCCCAAACTCAGCAGCCCCCAGCCCGGAGGGGCACTCCTGGTGAGAAAGACACGAGCGGAGAGCTGAGATCCGGCGGCAGCCTGCTCGCTGTGCTCGGAGGAAGGAAGGGAGACAGAGAGCGAGAGGGCGGAGAGAGAGAGGCCGGTCGCGCCGCGAGGAAGCCGGCGAGAGGCGGGGAGCCAGCGGCCGGCGCGGCCCCGCAGAGGGCCTGGGAGAGGGGCCGGGGCGAGCCGGCCGGGCTCGGGCTTAGGGCTGTTATCTGACGCCTGACGGAGACAGATCCGCTCTGCTAGAGACACAAAGAAACCCCGGGGACCGCTCGTCCCAGCCCGGAGCCCGCGCCCGGCGCCCGGCGCGCCATTGGCCGACCTGGCTCCTCGGCGCTTGGCGAATTTTCTATCACAAAGACCCAACTCGCGCAGAGCGAAAGCAGCCGCCTAGGGCCCGAGCCCACCCTAACCCCGCTCGCCCTCACGCTCTCCTCCTTTCAAAAGTGAAAGGAAAAAAAAGAAAAACCAGAGGAATGTTTTCTCCCTTTTTTTTTTTTTTTTTTTAAAGCAGAATGTTAATCCACGTTGGGTCACAGGCGCGCAGCCCGGGCGGCAGCGTTAATACGGCGAAGTGCATAAAATTGCCATTTGTAATTTGAACCTCCTGTACAAAAGTACAATCTCAGGTTGGTGTTTTTTTTTTTTTTTTTAAAGAGGGTGGGGGCTGGGGAGAGGTGGGGAGGAGGGACATATGTTGAACATGCAGGAGAAACTAGGCGAGAGGAGAGAGAGAAACTGAGAGGAAGGGAGAGATGTAAACCGGGCTTGAAAACAACAACAACAACGACAGCGGCAGCAGCAACACCGCCCCATCCTCTGCAGAAAGGCGCACTCGAATGAACTCGCAATCCACGCAAAGAACATGAAACCGGCCCAGAGAGAGAGAGAGAGAGAGAGAGAGAGAGAGAGAGAGGAGGAGATCAGGCGGCCAAAGCATGCGGACCAGGGGGCGGGGGCTCCGGGTTCCAGTGCAGAGCTGGCTTCTAGTCTCACCCCCTTTGAGCGGCAGTGGAAGAGCGCACAGAGCTGGGGGACTCCTGGGTCCTGACCCAGAGCAGGCTAGCCAAACGCACCCCGGGCCCCGGGACCCCGGGCGAGGGGGGGGGAGGGGAGAAATGAGAGGCCGATACCTTCCCGTCTCATGCCCACTTTGAGGCACTTTTTGAGGCGGCAGTACTGGCACTGGTTGCGGTGGTGCTGGTCGATGGGACAGTTCCGGTTGGCGCGGCACGTGTAGCTCAGATTCCTCCGCACGCTGCGCTTGAAGAAGCTCTTGCAGCCTTCGCACGTGAACTGGCCGTAGTGCTTGCCGCTCGACTTGTCCCCGCACACCACACACTCGATGTGCTGCTGCTGCTGCTGCTGCTTGTCGCCGCCGGGGCCGCCGGGGCCGCCCTGGCCGCCGGCCGCCGTCTGGGCCGGTGTGCTGGCCGGGCCCCCTTGTCCCGGCGTCTGCGGCGTGTGCGGGGCGCCCGGCGGCGGGCCGGGCACGGGCGGCGCCTGCGAGGCCTGGCTGCCCTGCGAGCCGGGCACCTCGTCCTGGGGGTCGCGCCACGTGCTGACTACCATTGCCATATCTATGGGGGCCGCGTCCGGACTTCCTGCTCCCCTGGCTGCGGGCGGCGGCGGCGGCGGCTCCCGGGTCGCGGGCTCCGGTGCGCCGCCTTTTGTGTGTGCGAGGGCGCGGGAGGGCGCCCCGGGTGGCTCGGGGGGCTGCTGGGTTGAGGTTGGTTAGTTTTTCCTTTTTTGTTTCTGCTTTTTGCAAAGTTTTGTCGATGGCTTGTCTGGCCCGGTGTGTTTGTTTTGTTTGTGTCCCTCGGCTCAGCTTTGTTGGTTTCGGGGGGCTTTCCGCCGGGAGGGGAGGGGTAAGGGCCGGGGGAGAGCGAGTAGGAGCCGAACTGGAGAGAGAGGGAGGGGAGGGAGCGCTGCAAGTCGATTGTCTGGCTTCAAGACAGAAGTAGGAGGCGAAGAAAATCTCTCCCAAGATCTCGCTCGCTCGCTCTCACTCTCTCCCTCCCTCTCTCGGGCACTCTCTCGCTCTCAGAGCTGGTGTGCCGAGGAGTTGGAGGAGGAGAAGGAAGAGGAGGAGGAAGAGAAGGAGGAGAGGCGACTGTCCGGGGGCCAAGTCCAGGGCAGCCCACAGTCAGCCATTCAGGAAAGCCATCGAAATCGGGAGGACTAGGAGAGCCGAGGCGCCGGTGGCGGGCGCGCCCAGAGAGCCGGGCAGGCCGGGGCGGAGGCCGGCGGCCCGCGGAGTGGCCGGAGCGCTGCCCGGGTCCGGGGGAATCAGCATGAAAGTGGTCCGCGTCGGGCGCTGCGCGGCGTCGTCCTGGCGCTGGGCCGCCGCCGCCGCCGCCTGCCCCGGGCGCCCGGCGCGCGCCTGGCTCGCTCCGGCCGCCGCCGCCCGCTTGCGCCGGATGGAGGCCGCTCGCCAATCCCTGCGGGTCGCCCGGGCCGCCGCCGCCGGAGCCGCCGCCGCCGCCGCCGCCGAAGCCGCCGGGTCGGGCCCGGAGCCGCCGGGTCTAGCGCCGCCGCCGCCGCTGAAGCCGCTGCTGCCGCTGCTGCCGCCGCCGGAGCCGCTGCTGCTGCTGCTGCCGCCGCCGCCTCACACACATAGGGAAAGAGTCAACTCGCCGGCGGCGGGGGAGAAATGATAAAAGAGAGAGAGGAGGGCAGATCGCCACCTAGAAGCACATCCTTCGTGCGCAGAGCGGGGAGAAAAAGACGGAGAGAAAGAATGAAAGAGGGGAAAAAAGGCAGCACGGCAGCCGGAGAGAGGAGGCAACTCGGGCAGAGGAGGAGGAGGAGGAGAAGAAAACACACACGCGCGCACGCACACACACACCGCGGAGAGAAAAGAACAGAGAATCAAAGTGATCAAATATGCTAAAAAGGGGGGCGCGGGAGGGAATGCGATTTATAGGCGCCGGGGCTGGCAGAAGTGCCTTCTCTGCGATCAGCTCACTGAGCTCTCTATATAGTGAACTTTGACACGACTGCTGCAACTTAGCGCACGTTGCCATGGCGACGGCGCGCCTTATAAGGCAGCAGCCGGGGTTGGCCTGGCCATGCGCGCGCGCGCCGCCCCCTCGCCGTCATTGGCCGGAGCGCGGCGGCCCCGCCACGGCGGCCGCGGGCTCAGCTCGGTCCTAGCGCGAGCGTCGTGGCGGCCGCGGCGCTGGGCGCCCGGGGGGGCCGGGGAGGGGGGCGGCTGCGTCCCCAAAGCCGCCGCCGAGCGGGGGATGGGCCCAGAGCGGCCCCGGGCGCGCGGCCCTGGCGCTCTGCGCCGCCCGCACCCCGCACCCGAGGTTTCCGCCCCAGCGGGGAGTGGAGCGCGGCGCGCACACGGAACGCTTCTTAAAGGCTCCGCGAGAGGCTTGGGATGGAATCGAGGACTTCGCCGCTCGCAACTTGGCGATGCCGCGAAATCCGCCGCTCGCGCACCACCCGGGACTCCCGGCGCATCCTCGTGCAACACGATGGTCGGGAAGGAGAAAAGTTCCCCGGTTTCCTTGCAGAGGGGTAGCGGTTGGGGGTGGGAAGGTGTCGCGAACCAAGCTTGCGGGAAATTCACCAACGAAAGATTTGGCCAAATCCGGGTGATGGTAGACCCTTCATCAACTCGGGTCACTTGTTTGGTTTGGTGGCTTTTTTTTTTTTTTTTTTAAAAAGAGAAAAAAGCCATTCAGAGTCTTGTGTTTTCCTTGTAGGGTTAACATTTCACAGGTATGTGGCCTGACATTTTAATTGCTCACATAAAGCATCTCGGATGCTGAGAAGCAGAAATAGACTTCATCTCATTGTCATGACGCAATAAAAATAAATTTTCTTCAACTTTATCCTCTCTCGTTGGTTTTGGCTAACTCGCAAGCCAACATCCTGCCACACACCCAGCCATGGTAAGAGGGGAAAAGGGCGATCTGCCTGCTGATGGGCAGCTTCCCAGCCTCCCCTGTAAATAAATACCCCCTGCACATACATGTAATCGCACATATATGAGGATGCGCATTTGTCAATGTACACAAAGACTTCAGCGACTATGCTTCTAGGTCATAGAACAGTTGAGTACCGACTTCATTGTTCCTCAAGTTTCCTTAAAGCACCCATAGAGCCATTGAAACACACCCAGAGACTCTGCGTCCAGTTGGGAATAATCCCAGTCCAATTCACAAGAACCACACTCCAGCCATAGTCTACCCCCAAGAAACACACTGAAGTAATACCAACTTCAGTGTCTCTTCCATTCTGCTTCATGGGCTAAAATCATCCAGTCGTGTATCTAAATTCCAAGGGGCTGGGTTTTCAACATGAAACATCTAGAATTGCACCCCCCCACCCCCAGAACACACTATTCCAATGCAGTAAGTAACCTTTCTGTTTGATTAGGACAAGTTAAAGGATTATGATTATTCCATACTCACAGAACAAAATTGTGACTCTGTCATATACACTTTGCACCAAGGGAAAAGAAACTGTCAATTGGTAAGCCAACCAGGTTTACAAACAAAATATTTTTACACAAAACACGCCGAGCTTCAGGAGACATGAACGCGCATAAATAGTAATGAACGACCACAAGACAATATCCTTGATAGTTAAAAAAAAAAAAAAATCAAGATTTTTTTTTAAAAGAAAAAGAAATCACACACAAAACTAGCATATGTAGATTGCATTTTTCATTCAATACCCTTTACACACACAGGCAGAATACAAGGTAGGGACTAAGCGAAGATGTAGGCAGATAGGGGCTAGGTTTTAGGAAAGAAAAAAATCCTTTTTGCTTCATTTGTGAAATTTTAGCTCCCACCCTTCCTGCGCTGAAATCACATATTTCACGAAAGCTGCAGGCACTGGGATTATCTGAAAGTTGTAAAAAAAAAAAAAAAAAAAGACAGAAAAAACAACCTATAGTGGACACTGAACTATCATAAACCTGGTGTGTAATTAGCTTGCCACAGAGCGAAGCCAGGCTGAGAATTTCAGGTTGATCAGAGACACTATATAACTTTCTCCTGAAGAGAAAAAACAGGGAAGGATCCCCCCCCCCTTTCCTTTCAACTTCTTATGATTTGGGAAATTGCCTCATGATACAAATGTCAGTAGATTAGGGGCCAACTCAGCAGAGATGTGGCAGAGCTGGGGTTGACACAGGGAAGCTGATGGGCATTGCCATCTCAGTTTAATAGAAGAGAGAATAATTGATTGATAGAGAAATCTTAATCTTGCTTCTGGTACAGGCATTTCCATAGCGAGATCACCTTTGACAAACAGACAGTGAAGGGACATTTTGAGGAAGAAGAGCTTCCCCAGTCCAGTTAGAGATATTTGGTATTTGAAGTTCACTTGGATGACCTCAGATTTAAAATCAAGAATTCGTCAACCATCAGCAACAGCAATGGAGCCTGCTAGGCTCTGAAATCAGAAATGTTTCACTCTATATTTTAAAGATTCACTCATAGTTATGCAGATGCTATTAAAAAGCAAATAGTATTAATTTCTGTTCATTTTACTACAAAGGACTACAGACCAAGAGGAATAAAAAAAAGTATTTTTAAATATCTTCTTTAGAGATGCTCATGTCCATGAACCAGCTCGAAGGCTAACTGATACATAACAATATTTTGTGACCATTAAAAAAAAAAAGAATCCAGTCTTTTATTGCAGATGTAAATTTATTTTAATGAGAGTGATGATAAGCTTGAATTTGGCCAGAGAAAGCTGGGGGGAAAAAAATATTGGTCTCACTCTGGGAATCAAAAGAAAAGGAAAGCCACCAGGAATAGGATTTTATTCCAGAAAGGGCTGTAATTCTTCACAGATTAAATCAAGATATGGAGACAGACCCCAGCAAACGCCCGAGTTTAACTCTGAACTCAGTAGAAACCAGCCCTGTCCACCAGGACTCACTTGAATTCCTCCTTCCCCTCAATCTAGTGGGTGTATGTTTTTCTCATCTACCACACTGGAGCTCTATGAATAGGAAAAGGGGCTTCCATTGTGTCCCTCTGAACTTCCAAGTCAATGCAATTTTTAACCACTGGCTTGTGGTACTTTGAAAATCACCAGGGGCTGTCAGAGTTGGGTCCTCTGAAAAATTTACAGGGCTAAATCAGAGCATATGCTGGGAGGGGAAAAAAAAAATTGCTTAACATTGGAGCAAGTACAGTATCGGTCTGCCCCCTAGTGTAAGAGTGCTCGCTGCCTAAAAATTCAACTTTAAAAGAAAGGAGCTCTTAAAGGGAAACGACTTGAGGCTCACGTAGGCATAGGAGCCCGAAACTTCTGTACATTTTAATCTGAATTAATTCCCTAGGATTTAAAATTAATTGGCTCTGGCTTTGGTTGGACTGGACCCGGATCTCGCCACCTCTCGCATTTCCCCGAGTCACTAGCGGAGAGGTGATGATTTTTTTTTTTTTTTCCTTCCCCTCCTGAACTGGGTTTATGTGCGTCCCTCTCACCCCCTCCTCTCCTTTTCTTTCTCTGTCTCTGTCGTCTCTCTCGCTGGCTGTTTTGTGTTGTGTGTGTGTGTGTGTGTGTGTGTGTGTGTGTGTTTTAATGAGGACCGTTCCCTTGAACGTTCTGGACAGAGCTCAGAATCGCTTCTTAAAAGTGTCAGCCCCGCCGCGTTTGCAATAGACAGCCAAAAGGTACACGTTTGCCTGAAACCCGCAGGCCAGCTCCACCACCCCGCCGGATGGTGAGTACCCTTCGTCGCGATTGTCCCCCTAGCTTAAAGCAGGCGCTCTCCTCGCCTTCCCCGGAGCCGCGGGGCCGAGGCGCCTGTCGCAGCTCTCAGCTTGTCTCCCTCCCTGCCTGGCTGCCTGTCAGTTGCACAAGGTTGCAAAATGCAGCCCGGCGGCCAATCGAACGGTAAATGCTGATACTTAGTGCGAGCCTGGCCAGCCTCTTTGCTAGAGAACCGAGTCATCTATTGCTTGGAGAAACACGCTCGGAGGACTGGTGTGCAGTTTGCTCCTACCGGAGGCAATGAGTGTGAGCAGAGACAGGACGAGGAGAGGGAGGCACCGCGGTCTTTACGCTTCGGTTTTAATCATAATTTGGCAGCTTCGCGATTGTATTTTCCCCCTCACCCCCCCCCCTCCGCCACACACATGTAATAAAATATGGCAATGCATTGAATAGACTGTCCCCCCCTTCCCCGAACCCCTTAAACCACAGACCTAGGCATTTCATACACGTTAGCAGTCCGATTTTTGGTAAGGAAAAAACAAACCCAAGTCATCCCCAAAACCCACACAGCACAAGAAGAAAAGTGAGAAAGGAGAGAGAGAGAGAGAGAGAGAGAGAGAGAGAGAGAGAGAGAGAGAAGAGAAAGAAAGAAAGAAAGAAAGAAGGAAAGAAAGAAAGGAAGGAAGGAAGGAAGGAAGGAAGAAAAAAAATACTGGAAGCAAACATACCAAAACCATATTTGCCTGGTTCAAGGTCCCAAACCGCTTGCATCTTCCTTCTAAAACTGGAATAACTCTCCTTTAGTTTGGCGGGTGAAATAAGCGCTTTGTTGGACCCCTGAAAAGATGTGCCTTTGATAATTAAAGAGACTCTCTTCCTCCGTGTTTATCTAAGCGATTGTGCAAACTGATAAAGGAAAAAAAAAAAAAAAAAAAAAAAAGTAGGCACTAGCCTGCAGGGAAAGGGAAGAAAGGTGAAAGGAGACAGCTCCCAGCTCTGGGAAGCGCCTTCCTCTGTACCAGGCGCCCTCAGCCTTGGTGAAGCTTGCACACTAACTTTAGAGAGAGGAGGTTTCAGGGATCTTGTACATAGCTGCTGAGGAATGCAAGCCTCGCCTTTAAGAAAAAAAAAAACTCCCCCCAAACCGTAGGTAGGAGATGTCTGGAGTGATCCTTGTCTCTCATCTCATTCCTTAGAAGGAAGAGTGCGTTGTTACACCTTGTTTGGGGCTGGAAAGGCGAGACTTTAAAAAACACCCGTCCAATTGGAGAGGGAAAAAAAAAAAAATCTCCCAACTTAATGAGTTTTCGGAGGCTTGGAGCAAACGGCTGAGTCTCAGCAGAAAACCGCCAACAGCTCCAGGCGACTGCGAGGCAGGGCGACCCCGGAGGCACAGCCAGATTCCACTATTTGGGGTTGACAGGGATGGAGGCTAATCTTGAAGCAAGTTGGGAGAAAAAAACAAAACAAAACAAACCAGAGGTGGGAGAGGAAGGGGGCAGAAGCAGCAGCCTCAGGCTGGCAGCCTGGCTCCCCTCACCCCGGACCAGAGATACAACTTGAAATAGAAGGGCAGCGTTTTTCCTAGGAATCCGTTGGAATCCTCATTTTTCTACGTGCAACTCAAGTTCCTTCAAGTGATTTTTCTCCCCCCTCTCCCCTATAGATTCACACCCTCCTCTCATTTCCAGTCCCCATTCTAGAACTTTCCTAAAGAGGAAACCTGTTCCTTTTTGAGGGGGGAGGGGTTCCCCATTTCCTGTCATCAGATAATGAACACTTCATTCACCCTCCTCCTTTCCCCCACCTCCCCCCCCCAAAAAAAAATGAATAAAGGAAGCAGGAATACAGTAACTAAAAGAAAATGAGAATAAAGTGTGCTGCTCCTCACGGTTTAATACAGTGGTTTTTTAACTAGTGGATTGTGTGTGTGTGTGTGTGTGTGTGTGTGTGTGTGTGTTTTGTTTTAAGAGAAGAAGAATGGGAAAACACGGATCTTTTATTTTAGGAATCTGTATGGTAAGATGTATGTCAGACTTGACAAATGGAACTAAGCTCTTGGGCTGCTTCTTGTCCTTGTCTTAAACAGGAATTAAGTTAAACACAGTGCTAACTGTTAATTACATGTTTACTGGCTAATGAAAATTACAAATGGTTTCGCCACCTCAAAACAATGATGAGAAACTCTGAAGACACTGTAATTATATACTTTGAGGGAAATAACTCAGAATATTGATCATAAGAAGTGTAAATCTTTTTTTAACTATTCATTAATACCATAAATATGGGCTACAGAAGTTTTGCATTGCGGTTTGTCTCATCAGTTACACGGAGAGGATGGACGGCGGACTCCTTTGGGAGGTGGTGAACTCATTCTCTCGGAGAAGGAGGCCACTTGTGTAACTGGGGGTGCCCCCTCCTCCCCGCCCCCGCCCCCTTCAACCCCAGCAGAAGATGGGGGGGGCGGGGAGTTGAACAGGGGAGGGGGCTGGGCTCAGGGCAGGTGAAGGTGATGGCAGCCCACCCTCTTCCCCTCTCCTCTTCCCCTCCTCTCTCCCCCCCTCCTCCCTTTGGCCGCCAAGTCTGATCGATGACCACCTTCCCCAGCTCCGGCGCGCCTGTCCGGGGGATAGCCTGGCATTCGGGTTCCTAATGGAGGACAATTCACTGCAACCCAGCGACAGGACAAGCAGTCCTGACAACTTCAGTTCCCTCCTTCCGAGGTGTCCGGGGGGCAGTTCGTTGCAAAAAAAAAAAAAAAAAAAAAGGAAGAAGAAGAAGGAGAAAATGAAGTTGGGTTGGGGGTGGAGGTGGTCACTAGGTAAGGTAACTCAGGCAGCGGAACCCGAGCTGGTTTCCCTGGCTTTGGGAGTAGAGAAATATTTGGGGGCTTTGTTTTGTTTTTAATTTCGGTTCTACACCCTCTGGCAGCAATGCGATCCTGAGGGTCAAAGGTGAGGGCTGCACTAACCCTAAAATGCTGGTCTGGCCGGAAGGCTGAACGCAGAGAAGAGTAGGGGGGTTGCCAGCCACACAGCCCGGCGCTGCGGAGGGGGCGCCTGGGACGCCCACCCTGGGGGCCACAGTACAGAGAGCAGTTTTTTTTTTTTTTTAAAGTGCAATATTAAGGATTTTTTTTTTTTTTAAAGTGCCCTAGGCTTGGGGGACTGGAGTCCTCTTTTTCCCCCGAGAATTCCCAAGGCGCTGGTCTTTGTCTTAGAAGGAATGGAGTTTCTGAATGGTGTGAAAGGGACAGAGAGGGTCGCTTCAAATCGATTTTACTTGTCTTTTCTGTCTTTTCGGATCAACGCCCTTCAATGGGCACAGAGGTGCTCTTTCAACCAAAAACTTGTGCTACATTTTCTGCCTGTATTGGTGCTAAGTACAATCAGCACTGGGCAGATTTTTTTTTTTCCCCTCTTTGCTCTCCAACGCAAGAAAGCACCCTAATTAAATTGTTTTATATGGACAGTCAAGACCGCCAATTAAGTATGCATTAGTATAAAGATATAGTGTGCAGATAAGGCGGTTTAGAAATTCATGTCTAAGACAAAGGAGAGGGCACCAGTGTCGGGGAGGGGTGGACGGATCCAGCAAGGTCGTTGGTCTTCTTCCCTGGGCCCCAAGGGAATCGCAGAGGCCCGGGCCTCAGGTGAGAGGGGAGCAGGCCCGCTAACAGGTGGGCGACAGTGTCGGAGCCCCAGGCCTGCGCCTCTGGCCGAAGCAGAGCAGCGGTAACCCCTGTGTTAGTCTTGCTCATGTCTTCGGGCTGGGACAAGGGAGCGGTCCCAGGTGGTGGGGCCCGGGAGGAGGTGGCCAGTGCGCGCCGCCGCGCCCCAGTCCGAGTCCGGCCTTTTGCTTGGTGTCTAGGTACAGGGCGCTGCCTCGTTATCAGGAAAGACTGTGCGCCCCGGAGGCCGGGAGGGCCAGAGAGGCATAGACCTGTCACTGTCGCAGCTGCAGCCCTCTGGAAACCAGGATCCGGGTAGGAGGCCCCCAGCCAACACCTCCAAGCTAAGCGCTTTTTCGCTTCTAAGGAAACGGAAGCTTCTCTGCGAGGAAAGTCAAGTTCCCACTCGACGCCATCCCGCCCGAGGGGCCTCGAGGCCCAGACGCAGAAGTGGGGGTATGACCGAGGGCCGGAGAGGAGGTAGCGAGGAGAGGAGAGTAGCTCCGGCTTTGGCGAAGGTGGCTAGGGGCTTCTCCAACCCCTGTCCGTCCTCCGAGGTGCGGGCGGGTGGAATGCATCTGGCCCGAAGGCGACGACCCCCAGAGCAAAGGGCCTGGGCCTCCGGGCGTCGCGGCTCAGGGCTGTGATAGGTGGTCCCCGGGCCACGGGGACGCGCAGCGCGCTGCTGCACCAAGGGTGCGCAGGGCGCACCAAATGCCCTAGGTCGGGGGCAGGCTGGGGGGAACAGGGACGAGGATTAGAGTCTGGGGAGGCAGCCGAATGTCAAAAGTAAAAAGGTTGAAAAGCCAATTTTCCAGGCGCGCTTTTGCCCCCCTCTTGGCTGGTTGCGGAGGCCGTAAATCAGCGGCCGGCGGGCGGCGAGGGCTGGAGAAACCCCCTCGGCGGGCCCGGCGCGGCCCCCGCCCGGACAGTGCGCACCTCCCGGTGGGCCCCGAATCGATCCGAAGCCTAGCTGAGGATGTCACCGCACTAAATATTTACTGATCACACACAAATAGCCGGGGCTCGAACGATTTTCCTCTGTGCGGAGAGCGCAGAGAGGAGGGTAAATCATTTTATTAGTGTGGATAAAGCCCAGAGCACACTCGGGGCTGGAGTGTTTTAAGATGTGTCTTCAACGGGATGAAAAGAGTTAGGGAAATCGATACTGGGTGATTAGAAGCCCACGGGGTGATGGAGGGGGCTGAGGCTTTCTGGGGTTTGGTGACGCTGAGAGGGGGGAGTGCGCCTCGAAGGGGGCGGCCCGACCACCTCCGGAGAGCTCCCAGGCGCAGGCCCGTGTCCTTCCCTCTTCGACGGGTGACGCCAGGGCGCACGAGCTGCGGGGCGCACGCACCGACCCTCTCTGTGCCGGGCCGGATAAGGGCTGCGCGGGCCGCGGGCTAGGGAGCCACCGGCTCCACGCCATGAGTGGCATGGCCGAGTGGCCGCGGGAGTGGACCGCAGGCCTGGCGCGGGGACACGAGGAGATGCCACCTCCACGCGCGCGGTATCTCCAAGCGGCCTCCTGGAGTGAAGCTCTGGTCCTCACGCGTATCCCTTCCAACCCCCCGCCGACACACGCAGCACTCGCGAACTTTCTTCCTGTTGATACACGCCTGTCCCTCACCTCCTTGAATATTTCTAGAGAGCATGCAGCTGCCCAGCCTGGCTAGCTGCTTCTTCCTGCCGCCCACCCAGTGGCCAGAGCGGCGGCCAGCGGCCCGCCGGGTGGCAGAACCCACTGGGGGGACCCGGGAATCGCAGGGCCAGTGGCTTCCAGGTCGGGGCCCCCTGGACAGGTGGAAGGATGTTTCAGGCCGAGGAGGAAGGCAGGGGGGGGGGCAGGGTGACACACACCAACGATGAACCCAAGACGTCCTCCTTCTTTCCTGGAGGGGGATCTAGCTTTGGGGGCATCAAAGCCACCCTGCAGCGCGCTGACCTCAGTCCCTGGCCCCGAGGCTGCATGCAGGAGCCCCAAGAGGCTGCAGGGTTGGCTGAAGTTAGCAAAGCCTGGGCAGGTGTCTGCTCCCCCAAACTCAAGCAGCGAGGTCCTGGCCTGACACTGGCTTGGCATTTCTGGAAGCGGGGAGTCTCACCAGCTACTGTGGACAAAGCTTGAGGTTTAAAACAGCTGCAAAGAATCAAAAAGGCACTCATTTGAGGGGGGGGGGGTGTGTGCAAGGCAGGGGCACCAAGTGAGAAAAGGAGATAGATAATCTTTCTCCGGCTTTCTTTTCCTGCTCTGGCTTTCTCCTAAAAATCTGCTCTTCCTGGGGAAATTGATAGCTTGATGCTCTATCTATCTATCTATGTATCTATCTATCTATGTATCTATGTATCTATCTATGTATCTATCTATGTATCTATGTATCTATGTATCTATCTATCTCCGCACGCCCCCAATGGCTCGATTTTCTGGGCAGCTGGCGGGGCTCAGCTCAGGCTGCCCTGCTTGGCCCCTCTGTGCAACAGGAAATATATAAGACTGCAGCTCCAATGAACTGTTTTCCAAAAGGGAGCATTTTTTTTTGTTTTGTTTTCTTTTAAAATTATGGATCCCAATGGGTTGGAGTGATATGTCCAGGTGTGAGGTGACTGGTGCCCCTGAGTTCCATCCTCGCTAATCTCATTCCTGTGACGGAGCCTCCAGCATGGAGGGTCAGGCTGATCTGAAGGCTTGTCAGGAGCGGGTTCCATTAACCCTTCTTGGTCTTGGCCAGCGGAGGTTAACTACGCTAATATACCAGAGGGGCTGTAGGGGGAAAAAGGAAGGAAGGAAGGGAGGAAGGGAGGAAGGGAGGGAGGGAGGGAGGGAGGGAGGAAGGAAGACAGGGAGGAAAGGAGGAAGGGAAGAAGGAAGGAAGGAAGGGAGGAAGGGAGGAAGGAAGGGAGGAAAACAGGGAAGAAGGGAGGGAGGGAGGGAGGAAGGAAGGAAGGAAGGAAGGAAAGAAGAAGGAAGGAAGGGAGGAAGGGAGGAAGGAAAGGAGGAAAACAGGGAAGAAGGGAGGGAGGGAAGGAGGAAGGAAGGAAGGGAGGAAGGGAGGAAAGGAGGAAGGGAAGAAGGAAGGAAGGAAGGGAGGAAGGGAGGAAGGAAGGGAGGAAAACAGGGAAGAAGGGAGGGAGGGAGGGAGGGAGGAAGGAAGGAAGGAAGGAAGGAAGGAAGGAAGGAAGGAAAGAAGAAGGAAGGGAGGGAGGAAGAGAGGAAAAAAGGGAGGGAGGTTCACTCTAGTTGCAGGATTTTAGAGCCCTCCGCCCTTCCCTGGACCTCTCCCACCCCCCACCCTTCCTATGAAATGTTTCCTTTCAGAAAGACAGCTGAGTCCTCCATCAATGCAGCTCACTTCCTGGAGATGGATTTTGGGGAATAAGAACACATAATGTTATGAAACATTTTCTTCCATTTCAAAACCGAATACCCTGTTCTCCTGAACAATATTTCTAACATGTATACAACGACAGGTCATTGTAGGAGGGAGTTAGATACCTCCCAACCCAATATATGTTTTACCTTCTTTCATTGAAGCTGGTTTTGAATCTTGTCAGTAGCCCAATGAGAGCCATAAAAACCTGGGTGACATAAGGGAAATACGTTCAGCTGAATTCAAATCCGGGGGCAATCTGATAGTTATATAATGTGGATGAAGGTGTGTGTGCGCACTTGGGTGTTGGAAATTCCATGATGGGTTAAAGGGTCATACACTCAAGCAGAAGACAGAGGCTGTCACTCGTGTGTACGTGCTGGAGGTCAGGCAGAATGCAGTGCAAAAAAAGGAATTTTGAATGAGCTCCTTGGAATCACTATTGTTGAATCCAAGCTGAAGCAACTTAGCAATACTATAGCTACTGGTGCCTTGCAGAGTCTCAGAGAGACACTTCAAAGTAAAAACGTCCATTTTCCTTCTGCTAGCTCTGGCGAGGCGTTTAAACAGGTGAGCGGCTTTTGCCTTAGACATTGATTTCAAAATTCAACATCACACTGCTCTGTTTATTTATGTTCTTTTACTTTTCAGAGAATTAGGACGATAAAGAGAATAGGCTGTCGCTAAAGATGACAACAGAAAGGGCTTGTTGACTATTTCACCACGTCTGGTGTGGGCTGTCCATGCTTTTGATATTATATTGCAAGGCAACTCCTGCTGAGCAAGTTCTAAAGACACCCAAATCCATGTGGACAGCAGTTCATAAGAGTGGACAGAGTGACGAAAGAGTGTCTGATTCTATGTGTTTTCTCTCTCTCAAGAGCCTGGTAATGAAATCTTTTAAATGACGGTTCATTTTTGGTATGTTAAAAAAAAAAAGCATTAATCAAACGGTGTCAGGTACCAGTCATTTAAATGGCAAGGTGTTCAGAAGGCCAATAGCCAGATCAATTAATATTGTTATTTAGCTGTGTCCAGTCCACTTAAAGGAAATACAAACAGAACAACAGCCAAGGGGATTTACCTGATTCAATTTCCTTTAACCACAGACTCAAGGTGAATTTCAGGAGCAAAAGAATTTCAACACTATCCTATAAAGCCTATGATTAGGGAAGTAAGTAGATGGACAAAGACAGACCTGCTGCTGTAAGAGAAAAAACATTATATGAATTTAGAAAATGTAACTAATTATTTAATTACCAACCGCATGTCTCCTCTTAAAAGGCTAATTGCTTGAATGTTGAAGGTACACGGTAAAAATAAAAAACTCCTATGACAAAGTAAGAGAAGGGTGTTTGAACATAATATTTAGCTCCTTGACCAAAGAAAGTATTCTGTTTGAAAGTTTAACAAAGTATAATGTTTAAATAACATTTGCAATATTTTTTTTAAAATTTCTTTTGAATACAAGATATAGAGAGGTACTTTTCCTCTTTGCCCATTATAATTTTAAAAAATTAATCAACCTCATGGAAGAGATTACACTGTGCTTGACCGAGGTAAATTGATTGAGATGATACCACTTAAAATAGTTCACAGCAAAACCAAGAATGTTAAAAGAAGGGAATTTTGACTTCAGTGAAAAAGGACACATTGGGTATTTCTTGACAGGGCCACATCACGTCACAAATTAGGGAAAAGGAAGTTAAAAAAAATTAGGCAACCTTACTTCTTTGCAGAATATATAGTAATAACTTATTTATTGACTCTCAAAGTTGGCTGCAAATTTGCACTGGGTGTATAGTTTTGTGGTGTTGTTACTGAGCAATTAGAAAGAGGCTAGCGTTGTCAGATCTAATGGAGGCTGCTTTAAAAATGTTTTTCTTCATCGGCTCCTCGGAGTGATAAGGACTTATGTTGATTTATTCATTGATTAAAGAAAAACAATTTTGGTTAATTTAATGTTTTTTTTAAATAAACCTTTTTGCTGAAGTCTACATTGTTGTCAAATTGAAAACAAATTCAAAGGCATCAGATCTTGTTGAGAGAGTGTAACTGACTGCCCAGTTATTGAAAAGCTTCTATTTAAATATCCCAGGTTCTATTAAAAACAAATACACTCATAAACACCTAAACCTATTCTTCTTTTCTAACAACTCTTAAAATTGCAACTGGCGTGGCAGGGGCGGGGATGAATATTTTATATAAGAGCCTTTATCTCTCTTCCTACTTACCCTGGAAATACCTTTAATTTGTCTTTTACGCTTATGAACTTTCAAAGGCCTTGGTCAACATGTGAGAATTATTCACCCCCCCTTAAAAAAAAAAAAAAAACAACCAGCGAATAAAAAGTCTAATTATAGAAAAGAGGTGTGATGTTTACTCTAAAGTTACAGGAACATATAAAGTTTTCTTAATAAACTAGAAGAAACTCTATCCTGGGTAAACTTAAATAGGGCAACTGTTGAGTAAGGTTTGTATTCATGTCCCTTGCCCTCTTTACTTTGGTGTGGAGGTAGCTGGCTTTTAGTAGTCCCACACTGTCTATTGTTAACAGAGTGCATTTTTGAGATTACAAATTATTTTCAAATTGTTCTACCTCTAGTGCATAGTGCTTTATTAAACTGAAATAGAATACTCATTTCTGTTTAAATGTCTATGTCGACTATAACGGGGAGGTGTGGTTCTCCACTCTGCCCACCCCTAGAAAAATAAAACCTAAAACAATATTATATATATATATATATATATATATATATATATATATATATATATGTTAAAGAGGGGAAAAAAATAAACCTTAGGATTCAGTCTGTTGCAAATACAGGCATGTGTTTCCACAGCAGAGCTCTTAATAAGGGTTTTGCTTTTTTTTTTTTTTCCTCCATCTGAACTATCTACCAAGATGTGATGCTTCAGTTTTATGGAGAATTTTTGAATCTTTAAGCAATTGTTAACAATATAACCCCACAGGCTTTTTGAAATGAAGGAAAAATCTGAAAAATAAAATAAGCCTGCAAAATACAAGACCCAGTAAAGCGACAAGGTAAAGATGGCATGCCTCAGGTTTTAAGAATGTTAGGCAAGTTTTTGTTTTAAAAATGACAGTGATATGCTTTTGCAGCGAGTCTAAAATGAGATGATTATAGGTGGGGGAAAAAAAGAGAAGGAAATGATGTGGTCTTGCGTTCCCTCACCAAAAACCCCAAACAGCAAAACTTTCAAGCAAGCCCTGATCCTAAAAGTGCACCTTAGAATCCCCTTAGCACTTTGGGGGGAAAAGTTTCTGTGGAAGTTCTTGCCAGGGCTCTTAGGTGGGTGTACTTTTCAAAGGCAGCAAACGGTAGTTAGACCCTGGGCAGCAGCCTAGGAAGTCTGGAGAGAGATTTCCCCGAGCCCTGTGGCAGAGAACGCAGCACTTTAAGAGCGAAAACTTTGAAAATCAACTGCTGGGGAGTTAGGCTCACCTCTCTCGTCTTCACAGGAAGTGAGCAGAAAAGCAGGCCAGGGAGAGATGATCTGACCAATTTTGTTATTTTCCAAAGGCAGCCCTACCTTGTATGGCTCATCCTGTCCTCCCTCCTTCCTTCACTATCTGTCTTTGTGCCTTCAGGGCCAGCGACAGAGCAGGGCAGATTCTAGATTGCTTTCAGAGTTTGCCTTCTCTGATGATGGATTACCATGTCAATTTAAACGGCATAGGATTAATTTGTTTCAATGATTTCTCTTTAGGCTGAATGCCAGCCGTTTTTCTATCTCTCCCTTTGCTCTTGAGAACCACCACCACCACCACCACCACGAAAAATAAAGGAAGAAAATAAATAAATAAATACATAAATACATACATAAATAAATAAATAAAATGAAGCCTTCCTTCCATATTCTAAGTTAGGAGACAATAATAGAACTTGACAAGTTAAGTGTAATGTTGCAACTCAGTTATAGGTCTGAGCGGGGTTTTTTTTTTTTTCTTTTCTTTTTTCTTTTTTTTTTATCTTTGCCTAGGAGGTTGGAACGTACAGTCAGTCAGATTAAAATGAAATTGGACTCAACATTTATATAATAAATACTTGTCTTGTAGATAATCCAGTACCGAGTGCTTTTGACACATAAGGGCTTAATTTGTCTTGAATAACAAGTTATTAATATGGCACATTTAAAACCTGCCACCTACAGTCAGGTTATTGAATCTGTGACAAACTCAGACAATCGTTGCGGAGAATATTTGGGGAGGGAGGGGACATTTCGGGACTGTCTTTACTGCACCTATCCACACACACACACACACACTAGTAACACATGTCTGTTTCACCTCACATGCGGACAGAAAAAAAAAAGTTCAACAAAGTGAAAAAATGCCCCTTATTAACCAGCTGTATCTAACCTTTATCCCAAAACGAGAATGTGTCAAAGAGTCTTGTCTTTGGAAATATTTCTAAAGCGCACAAGAAAAATAAAAAATGCTGCATAAATCCCACTGCTTTGAAAGACCAACGCTCGTTATGAGGTGGAAAATGGCATAAAAAAAAACAACAACAAAAAAGCATACCTCCTTCTCTACATATTCCACCTGGAATAACCTGGCAGCCAGATAGAGCATGCTGCTTATAGAAGAGAGGCGATTTGAGTAATACAATCTATCCCCAAAGTGAGTATTGTATTTCCCTCTCTAACGGGAAGACCTTCAGAAGCGCCTGTAGTTTCATCCTATGGACCCTAGAGGTAGAGCGCGTTTGGATATTTAAACACAGGCTTTTGTTTGGTTTGGTTTTGTTCATCGTTCTGTTTCTCCTAATGCCTCTTCCTTTCCCCAGCATCCTCACTGCCCCCCCCCCTTTCCCACACTGAAATTAACATCCCAGTTGAAGATCATAAATTGCATTCTGAATATGAGCTCCAATGGATGTTACTTACACCCTCCCCGGCCTTCTAAGCTCTCTAAATGCACAGGCGGGCTTTTTTATTTGAGCAGGTTTCGCCGTTGTCCTCGACAGACACACATATACCGCTCAGAGGGGCCAGCGACTGTCAGAACCGGAATTGAAGCAATTTTAATTTGTAGAGAAGTTGTTGGTGGTTAACCTTAGGGCTGGGGGTGGGGGGGGGTGGAGGGAGGAGACTGTGCATTTCTGAGAAACCACAAATCTTTGAGCGCTCTCCCTTGGAAATAGTGTTACAGGTGAACAGAAAAATCCAGGCAAGAAAGGCTAATTGAATGAAGAGAGGGAATTAGGTTAAAAAATAGAGTACAATCTAGTATCACATTTTCCCTAGTGTAACTTGAAATGAAGGTGTCTCCGAGTCGCCGTTCATGCCAGAGTGTTTAGATGTTGGCCACAGATGGGAACACCTATTGAAATGTGTCTGAAGAAGATTAATCGGGCTTGTCACTGTTAGGAAAGCAGTGCTTTGCTGTAAATTTCTACCAGCACAAGATGAATTACCGATGAATGCTCACTTATCAACCCCATCACTATCGTTCGACACTAAATCAAATTGAGAAGTTATCTGCAATCAGAAAATTTCTTTTTAAAATAGACATACACCTTGAGGCCCCAACTCTTTAATAACCCTGCTTGGAAAACAATTCCCCATCCCACGATGCACCTTGCACTTAAACACAACAATCGCTTCATAATGAATATATATATATATATATATATATATATTTACATCCACACCCCTCGGTCAACAGCAAAGTTGGACAGTGTTTTAGCCAGGGTATGAAGGCTTTCTTGGAAGCTGCCTTTTAATATTTCATAAAATGTGTTCCCTTTCTCTTGTGATGTTTCTCTCCTTTACGAGGAGGCTAAGAAGAGAACGGGTTGGCATTTTCCTGTTCTAAAACCCTGTTCCTGTGACCTAAATGTTATCTAATTCCCTGGTAAGATAAGGAGTTGAGAGAACAGTCTGGTTTAGGTAGAGAACAGTAGAACAGGATTTAAATGAATGAAGATCGTTAAGGAAACGCATTACTGTACTTCTCTTATGATCCGATGGTATTGTGTATATCTCGTTTCTAAGGTGGTTTGTTTGACCAAGAAAACAGTGACATGATCTCTTCTGCTGACTCCAAGCACTCAGAAGGAGGCTTTTCAGTGTAGGAAGAACAATGTGGTAATACACCACCAACCTTTGGATTTTTATAAGGGCCCTACCTGCTGAAAGAGCTGTCACATGCTTAACTCGGTTGATTTTTACTGGAATCCTGTACGGGCAGATAATTCAACTGCACAGTTTGCTGATGAGTAAACTGAGGCTCAGGGAATTACCTAATGCCATGGAGGCAATTGGAATATAGTCAGAATTTGTACCTAGGTCTTAAAGGTTCGTTTCAGGATCTTTATGCCAAGTCATTATGTAAATGAAGAAGAAGATGTTGACCTAACAGCAACTAATACCACATTTCCCCATGTGTAAGACACATCATTTTCTCTAAAATTTTGGGTCTAAAAACTGGGTTGTCTTATACAGTGTTGTAGGCTATTTAAACTTGCATTTCCTGCTTTTTCGTGCTTGTCGAGGAGTTGTATGAATTTTATGATGAGTAAAACTTGAGTTCAATAACTTTATGTAATACATTTTTTTTTCCCCAAATTTAAGGTGCGTCTTATACCTGGGGAAAGACGGTATTTACTATGGTATTTACTGTGTATCAGAACTATGGTAAACATATACATGACATGTTTCTTTATTTAATTTCTATACAACTCTCTGAAGTACTGTTATTACTTCTTTTTTAAAAGTTATTGATTTTAGAGAGAGAGAGAGAGAAACATTGATTTGTTGTTCCACTTATTTACGCATTTATTGGTTGATTCCTGTACGTGCCCTGACCTGGGATCGAACCTGCAACTTTGGCATATCGGGATGATGCTCTAACCAACTGAGCTACTCAGCCAGGCAATACTATTATTATTTCCATTATTCAAGAGAAAAGATATAAACATTATCGCTCAGGGCTTAGGTACTTGCCTGAAGCTGACACTGCTCCCAAGTCATGGACACGTATTCAAATCCAGGAAGTCTGAGTTCTTAGCCACTGCCTTATCCTATGATCCTGTCTCCAATTGGACTGGGGGTGGGGGAGGGGAGGTCACAAGAAATCCCATTCCTTTTTGGAATATAAAAATCTGAGGCAGCATGTCATCGCAGAATAGACCCTGGTTTAAAGACCTGGGGTTTTAATTCTCGCTTTACCAGGAACTAAGTATGTGACACAACTTCTTTGTCCTTTATTCTCCTTTATCTCTGGAGGGGTTTTGTCACATGAAACCATGGACTTCTGCTTTGGGTACTTTGAGAAGGTGTGGTTTCCATCTCAGAGGCTGGAGTGGGGACACCCTCAGCATTGGGTGGGTGACGGCTCTGTTTTCTTCTTCCGCCTCCAGAGCCCACTGAATACTCAATAAGACAATGAATAAGTCAGTGATGAGTCTTTTCTTTTTATAATTTATGTATTGATTTTAGAGAGAGAGAGAGGAAGAGAGAGAGTGGGAGAGACAGAAACATCCATCTGTATCTGTATGTGCCCTGACCGGGGATCGAACCCTCAGCCTCTGCATATCGGGACACGACGTTCTAACCAACCGTGCTATCTGGCCAGAGCTCAGTGATGGTTCCGTCCCTCTCTTATTTTTCAGGTATAGAGCACAAGGAGAAACCTGAGGCCTGGAGAAGTTAGGTGACTTTCTTTAGGTCAGTTACCCAGCTGTTTGGGGACAGAGTTGAAACTAGATGCCTTTTCTCTTGGCCCCTAAACCCCAAAAATCCACCCTCAGTCCCCCAAACATCCCCCCTGCACACTGTTCTCCATCTGCTCATGTCCGAATTACAGCTGTTCCTCTATTTTATCATATGGTACCTTATTATTGGTTGTAATATAAAAATGTTCTGAAATCTCTCCCACCGCCGTAATCTTTCCTGAAATCTATTAAGCTCACCAGCCAAAGAGTCGAAGTTGCCATGAAGAATCACCCAGTCATAAGCATATTCTGTAATCTCCATTAGGGTCACTCTCATATTCCAACCTGTATTTATTACAACCCTCTTCTGATGCCTACATAACCAAAATTGCTAGATTTATATTGTCTAATGGTTCCCCAATGGGAAAAATCTGTGTTTTTTATCTACCTCTTCCTGCTCTCAATCACCCTTCTACATACATTGCCCGCTATGGTAAAAACCCCCGTCTGGGTTTAATCAGAACTTGCAAGACAAAATGTGCATTATTAAGAAATATAAATATTTTCAGAAGCAATCAAAGGGATGAAAGATTGATTCAGCATGTAGATTGGACCTAATTCGAAGCAGCTTTTTTTTTTCTAATGAGGGCTACTGCGGTACCAAGTCAGGACCTGGCGGGGAGGGGGGGGCACCAGTTGGAAATTCCGAATCGTGACAATAACATCAGGATTTCTCTCTCTCGGTAGGCGTGCCAAAATAATTTTCGCAAGGTGTATTTCTCCGGGTCTCCGGGGTGAACCACCTTTCCTGCCACTCTTTGGGATTTGTTTGGGAGCTATCTTTGAGAAATTATGACTAATTCCTTCTCTTAAGAATTTAGATCAGCAAGTACCTCCCTTTTCACAACCCAGGAAGTTGGCTTAGCACTGACTTTCCTAAGAACACTGGCCTGGAGGCATTTGTATTACAACTTCTTTCTTGGCTTTAATAAAAGGTATCACATTATCTACCTGGTCAATCTCTATTGGCTTTCAAAATAGAGACATGGAAAAACCTAATAAGCCTCATTAGGATATCTGCTTAAAAAACAATGAAATCTGCCTCATTTAGTTTGTGGCTTTGAAGTGTCCCAGCAGAACTGGGTGGTCCCTGCTGGAATCTATAGGTATTGCTAATTTGGGATCTTTGTCAGTCTGGTAGCTCTAGGGGAAAAAAAAAAAAAAAAAAGCTTAATGTGTAGGTGGGATTTTAATACACAAGGGATCAAACCCTGATTGCTGTCTTTTGTTTTTATTTTCTTTCTTTCCCTTAGTCCCAGTTTTTTTTTTTGGCCACATGGCCTTGTCCGCGCAATGGCTTGAATTTCTTGAGATGGTTCACCCACCCACAGCTGGGATCTCAAAGGGGGCTGAAAATGTCTTTAAAATCAACACCACTCCTGGAGCCTGAGAGAGTAAGTTCTCCTTTGTTGTAGGGTCTAGTATTATTTGCTGTAGATTTTTTTATATATATATATATATATATATATACATTCTAAATTAGGCTGGCAACGGCCGGCTTCATGTTTAATTCATCATGCTCAGCTGAAAGAGATTAGCAATGTCTAGCACGCACCCCTCGAACGGTGCTGACCTCACCAAGTATGGTCTGAAATTAATTAGCCTCATTCATCCCAAATGGAAAAGGATAATGGAGCAACATTTTAGAGATGACCATCACAAATTGTAGGCAGCACATTTTTTTTTTTTAAAAGGGTCCCCATTTTCAAACCATGTGTAGATTAAAATTCTTGCTGGGTTTTACAATATGACAAGAGTTATCAAGCACCCCAGAGCAAAAAACCCCGGGCAGGCTGCGGGTGTCTTGTGTCTGGGTGTGCACATGCATTGTGAGCGGGTGTGCGCACTAAGTGTGTGGGTTATAGGAGGGTTTTAGCGCTTGTGTGTTGACGGGTCCGTCATTAGCTGGCTTGCTGTCTAAGGTGACATCCGGGATACCTGACCAACAGAAACCGGAGACTAAGTGGACTTTTTTTGTTACTGTTATCATAAAAAGTGAGCGTGTCGGCATAAACGACATATTTTTCTGGAAGACATTTTTCAACCTCTATATTAGAGGATGTTTAAATGAAACACTGGAAAGCCTCCTATGGACTTTGCTATTTTGCTCAATTTTTCTATTTTGAGATATTTTTAAACTTTCTCTCTTTTCCCTCAGTCCCTACTGTTTGATCATATTTTCAAACATGAGGGAGGACCAACTCGGACTACGGAATCAATTAAAATCACCAGCTAAGATTAGCTGACTTTCCCCTTGTGGGACTGGCGGAGGGAGGCCAAATGGTTGAACAGCAGAACCTCTTTCTTTTCCAGCCAAAAAAAATCCCGAGCGGGGTTCTTTGAGGTTCTCGAAGATGTTGTAAAGTTTATTTTTGTGAGCAGTCACTTGGGGGACTACAGATTAGAAGAAGAAGAAAAGAAAGAGGAAAACTCTGACTTTTTGTGTTTTCGGATTTTAATGTTTTAACTAATACAAAATGTAGTTACTTTGTGAAAAGCTATCAGGATTGTTGGGGGGGGTTTATTTAGTGCACTTAAAAAACCCACTTTTTAAAATTTATGTTTTGCTTTCAGAGAGAGAGAGAGAGAGAGAGAGATATGCCAATCTGTTTCTGTATATGCCCTGACCTGGGATTGAACCGGCAACCTCTGCATTTTGGGACAATGCTGTAACCACACAAGCTATCCTGCCAGGGCTAGTGCACATTTCTTAAGAACAAAAACAAACAAACAAACAACAAAACCCACATGATTCCAAAATAACTTTGTTTAGTTAAATTGAAAAGTAGATATGCAAAGTAATATAAAAATGCATTTTTAGGCAAATGATCTTTTTAGAGCTCATTGACATATTAATCTCCAAATGTAAGTTATTTAAGATTATTTTGTCTTATAATTAAACTGGAAGCATGTTGCCCATTTTCTCCCCAAATGTAGGATTTAGGAATTTCTCTGCGTTCACTTTTGCCTAATCTTCTCATCCCAGAAGGCCCATTGATCTAATGGGCATAGATCACTTATAAGTACAAGATCATCAATCCCGAACTGTGAACCTATCATTTTGACGTAAAAGAACTAGTCTCAAATCTCCCCCAACCTCTAGCATATAATTTGAGAAAATTAGCTATAGATCTCTAACTGTTGACAGACATAAAGACTTTTTGTTACTTATCATTTGCTCAATTTGGAATGGCATGACTAATCTACAAGGTATGAAATAAAGGGGAATGTTTGCAAAAAAAAAAAAAAAAAGAGTTTACCTCATTAATAAAGCACGAGTTACCAAAAGTATCTTTTCCTTATTTACTATTGAGACAAAAAACGTATACATTCCATAACAGTGCAATTTGCTCAAATGCTAAACAACGAGTCCCAATTTTTATTAAAAAAAATTTTTTTACCCCCTAAGGTGAAAATGGCAGAAAAACCATAAATATAAGGATTAAGGCTGCATGACATTGGAGTTCATTCAAATGATAAAGGCAACGGAAAATGCAGATGCACTTACCCAATTTTATTGGAGATCCACTTGAAGCGATAAATCCTTTCTGGGCACTCGAAAGAGTCGAAGAAGGTTCACCTAAAATTCAAACCAGGTTTCCTCATCCCTAACCCAGACTCACTACGTTTAGGGTAAACTAGAGTTGTGTTTGGGGTTCACAGTAAAACGTTCGTCCCAGCTTTAGCTAATGATGGGTCAATCAATGACGGGCTGGGGGTAGAGAGCTAGAATGTATTTTGGAATGGCTGTTTTCCCTACTTTATTTCATACTTTCTATAATATGCTGACGTATGGAAAGATGAACACATATGAGAGCAGAGAGGGGATGTCAACAGTTAAGTACACCTAAAGCTTTCTTTAAAAAGGAGAGCCCAGCCCTGGCCGGGTAGCTCAGGTGGTTGGAGCATAGTCCCGATATGTCAAGGTTGTGGGTTCAATCCTCGGTCAGGGCAGATAAGGGAGTCAACCAACGGATGCATAAATGTGGAGAACAACACATTGATGTTTCTCTTTTCTCTCTTTTTATCTCTCATTCTCTTCTAAAAAAAAAAAATTAATACAATTTTTTTTTCTTCTTTTCCAAGTGAGAGGAGGGAAGATAGAGAGACAGACTCCTGCATGAACTCTGACTGGGATCCACCTGGTAACCCCCATCTGGGGCCATGCTCACCACTGATCTATTTATAGTGCCTGAGGCAGAGGCTCCACAGAGCTGTCCTTAGTGCCGGGGCCCGATGTGCTCAAACCAACCAAGCCATGGCTGTGGGAGGAGAAGAGACAGAGAGAGAGAGAGAGAGAGAGAGAGAGAGAAAGAAGGGGGGGGGGCGGGCGAGGAAGAAGCAGATGGTCACTTCTTCTGTGTGCCCTGACCAGAAATCGAACCCAGGACTTCCACAGGACAGGCTGACACTCTACCACTGAGCCCACCCACCGGGACAATAAATTTTTTAAAGCTCTGTCTCAACTTAATTTAGCGGACCATAACAGTACCAGGCCAACACTGTTATTTCCATTTTGTGGATGAGAAAGACTAGGCCCCGGGAAGTTACACAACTTGTCCAAAGTTGCGCTGCTCCTAAAAGGAACCTGAACCCCAGGCTGCCTTGTCCTGGAATACAAAGCCGTGCCGCCTCCCAGAGGAAATGCAGTGATGACGTTTGGAAAACAGACTGCTACAGACTAAGAATGAGGGAGATATCCACCCCTCACCCTTTTTTTAAAAAAAACTCTTGAGAACATGAAGTAGTAAATGTAATAGGAAAAGCCAAAGAGGGGAAAGCTCGTTCCTGTCTGAGCTTTTTATCCCAGATGAACAGAGTTGACGTCCCAAATCTCCCATAAGCCTTTGCCTGGCTGCCTCTTGGGATGATGCTACATATGTCAGACAGGGCAGAGATACATTGAGGGGAACTCAAAGCAAAAAGTTGGAAATGACAGGGTGCAAGAGCGACTGGGGAGGAAGGGTCGAAGGAACTAACTGGGTAGAACTAAGAGAAGCAACAGTGAGTGTAAAACTCAATTTTATTCTAGAAACATTTAGAAAAACAAGAACGCTCAAAATGTCACCAGGGAGATTGGAAAGACGTAAAGAGAAAGGTTTAAGAGAAAACAAATTAATGTAACTCCGATGTTTGTCATGGGTTTCCAGGACCTATATAATATAGGCTATATTTTCCAGAACTTTCTCAGGAAAAAAAAATTTCTTCCTTGCCTTGTGTAGGTTGAATCAGAAAGATAGACCATATATATATATGGTTTAAAAAATGCTTTAATCAGAATAAAATGGAATATCCTCACAACCTTTCTAGTCACTTTCTCGTTTGCAAGGCATGTGTGAGTATGTCCGCTTTGCAGATGTGAAAACTGAGGCTCAGGGAGGTTGTTACGTGCCCAGGGTCACGCAGCCTACAGTCCCTCTGAGTCTTCCCCAACCCTGGACCCCTCCCAGCATGCCACCCTGTGTTCACACACGCAATGTCCTCATGACTTTGCCCAGAAGATGATGTCACAAAACAACTGGTCTGCAGCCAACTTTCATTGTGATGCGTTGCCCGCAGGAAACATACAGATAAGAACACATTCCACTGGGATGAGACACAGACCCCGCTTCTGAAATCTGGCTGCCATCCTGGAAGAGGTGGCCCGGTCTGCCCAGCTCTTAAAGAAGCCGTACACCTTAAGAAAACATCCCACCAGCGGCTCAGAATGGATGGACAAACACACACACACACACACACACACACACACACACACACACACACAAAATGAAATGAAATTCTCCCACCTAGGCCTCCCAGACCTCTGCCTTTATGGACCCCCCCAAATCAAATCACCTGCTGTTTATAGGGGTTCTTAGTACTGATGAAAAGGATGAGTTATGCTCCAAACGTTTCCCCCTGCCAAAGGAGAGAAGTTCCAGGTTCTGGGAAGGTATGTAAAGCATCCGATCTGAAAAGTGGCAACAGCATTTGGGACCAATTACCCCAGATTAAGAGGCAACCATGTTCCGTTTACAATGCGTAGCCGAGAGCTGTTTGGCCCGGGCTCACATTCTGCAGATTGTAAATTATAGATATTTTCAGCCTAACTCTGACTCCTCCTTTGACCTCTGTGCCCCAGTGTGGAGAAAAGCAGGTAGAGGAGCCCTGTTGTTACTTGCCCTGAAACTCCAGTGAACGGGGGAACTGAACATGATCTCCCAAGTAAGACATTTAACACTCCGCTCTCCTGCCGCGGAAGCTTGGGTGTCTCACTGCGGGAAGAGTCTAATTGCGTGTGATGTGTCAGGATGTGTTTTTTTTGCTATTTTTTTTTTCTGTTTGATGCTCCTCAAAGATGATTTTTGCAAAAGAAGTTAGAAAATAAAGGCTTTCTGACTGACATCTTTTGCTTACTTGCTGTTGCCCTCCAATATAACTCCGTTTTCCAGTAGACCATGGATTGATTAATCAGTAAGAAATGAGAGATAAGTGAAGTCAGCCCCAGAAGAGAGCTATACCGCTCAGGATGGTTAAGACATAGATAGCAACAGATGACAGCCACTGTGGGCAACACCCCCCCCCCCTCCCAAAAATTTGGCCTCACCCCTGACGGCTAAGAGGGGTTTGAACCGTCTGGGGCCTGTGGCTTAGTTTTACCCTTTTACAAAGGAAGACAGTCCGGACTTTGTGCAAATTGCTGATCA
The DNA here is from genome assembly GCF_036850995.1 of Saccopteryx leptura. NCBI lineage: Eukaryota > Metazoa > Chordata > Mammalia > Chiroptera > Emballonuridae > Saccopteryx > Saccopteryx leptura. The sequence goes on along the minus strand of NC_089515.1, from coordinate 51,472,327 downwards.
TTCCCGAAGCTTTGGGAAAATAGTCATCTTGGATTCTCGGAACATAATCCTGAGGTGAAGAAGGGCTTGACCTTGCCGGGGAGAAGGAACCACAGAGGTCAAACAGGAAGGAGAAGAAATGGGAGACGTCCCTTCCTGAGTGACCGTCCTGCCAGGCGAAGCCGCTTGGGAAAGACAATGTGGAGACCGTCGAAATGGAACCATCCGACCACAGAGACTGAACTCTTCTTCTTCACATCCTGTGGGTGGGACAGTCATTTAGATGACAACCGGATTTGTGGCTCTGATGGCAGAGCATTATGGGATCGTGCACTTGGAAAGTACATTTATCCAAGGACCCAGGGCCCACTTAACAGAGAGAGGGCCATCCTCCGAGGCGATGCCTGTTTGACATCCTTCCCGTCCGTTCCCCTGGCAGCACCTTCTCCTGATATAAACACGGACCCAAAACTAACACTAAGCAACTCTGGTATTCTTTGACCCTGGTATATCTCCACCATTGACATTTTCTGCAATGTCAGAGTTTCCTGACATTGACAATTAACTCCCAAATTAACTTAGAGATGATAGTAAGCTCTCAGCTAAATGATCTAATGGCCACTGGGGACCAGGCCAATTTTCTAGAATAAGGTTAGGACTGAGTCACGCTTGTGACAACACTGAGGTGGGCCAGGGGGAGAGGTAGCTAGCTGTTCAGGGGAAGAAGGAATCTAGGTGTGAGAGGGGGAGATTGTTATCTGCCTTTCCTTCTGCCGGTTACTCAGCCCTCTGATATTTCTGCAGCCCCCAAAAACAGGGATAACCGGTTTTGACACTGTTGTGGAATTCGAGCCGCCAAAGTGAAATCATGAAGTCATGGACTCTTCCCCTTGGAAGGAAGCTCCCCCGTGAATCCAGAGGTTGAGAGGTGGGCACGCGGTGAGGCAGACAGCGATCCAGAGATTGTCAGGAGTTGTCAATTCAAGGCAGGTAACATATATGTATGAAGAAGGCCACCAGAGTGGCCAGGGGCAGCCACCCAGGCAGAGGGGTGGCTGGGGCGGGGCTCGTCTCCCCAGGGTTCATTCTTGGGGAGCTTCGCTTTAAAAGGTTTTGTTCCTTCGATGAAAGCAAAAACTCTCTGTCTGTAGAGTGAATTTCCACTGGGTCGAAGTCCGTCCTCAGAAGCAGAATATCTGAATCTCATTCCTTTATCCTGTGACAGACTTTCGAAGGCTGGAAGACAGCTTTCACCTTTCCCCAGCTCCCAGTCCCTTATCAGATGTGGACACAGAGGGTCTGTTTTCCTGAGTCTCTCTGGTTTGCCAGGGTCTCTTAAGAAGTGTCCAGAAACAAATAAAATACTCAGAAGTTGAGTGGCCAGTGCTGTCCTCCATGTCACATGACTGGCTTTAGACAGAGAGCCCTGAGTCACGGAGGAGTCCCGTTCTGTGGAGCCGGGATCCAGTCATCTCTAGGGTCTCCTACAAGGGGATTTATTGCATTTAAGAACGTCTTGTGTTTATCCCCCATTAAACTGCATTTTGTTTTGGCTTTTTGGTAGCTTTTACAATCTGTCCTTCATCTTATTATTTTTTTTAAACAAATCAACTGGCCTGTCTTCTACAGTTTGCCCAATCATTGATCTAAATATTGCAGAAGCCAAGCCCTCTGGGGTTTTAGGGTCTTGGATGTCACTAGTGATTATGTGAGAAATTGTTACGGGTTTATTTCTTCAGTTAGTTCATGAGCAATGGTTAACGGTAGGGTCTCTGGGTCTGGATTAAAACCTGGGTCTGCCAATATCCCAGGTGTGCGGCCTTGAACGTGTTGATTTATTTGCCTCAGTTTCCTCATCTGTAAAATGGGGATCATAATGCAGCTATAACATATATAGTTGTTTTGATAATTAAATGAAATAAGAGTAAAGCACTTTGATTAGTGACATGCACAGCATACACACTATTTATTATACATAAAATAAAAAAAATTAAGACAAGATCCCTAAAGATAGTCTCCCTTATACTTATATCTCTAGAGACAAGCGCTGTGCCTAGAATATATTTGGGACTAAGTAATTGGGTATATGAGTGAATGAGTTTCCATTCTAGACACTGGATGCAGTGAGATAATATAATCAATGCTATAGCTTCTAATACTAACTGATTTTCATTGTTATAAAAAAAGGTCGTGACCAGGAAAAATTATGCATATTCAAGCTTGGACCATCATCACGGTGGTTATTTTACTGCTAACTTTTCTGTGACTGGTCATCAGAGTTACTTTTGTTTTCATTGATGCTAATCTCTCTTTTTAAAAAATTTCCCATTGTTTTAAGGAGGGGGAAGAGGGAAGAGAGAGAGAGAAGCATCAACTCACTGTTCCACTCAGTTGTTCCATTTAGTTGCTTCTCGTACGAGTCCTGACTGGGGATCGAACCCATGACCTAGGCACGCCAGATGATGCTTTATCCACTAAGCCACCCACCCAGGGTTGATGCTCTGATGCTCATCTCTTAGGTCTCCATTTAGCATGCAAGACTGGAGAAGTCACCCACTTAAATCCACTCTGAAGGTGATGGGTTTCTGCCTTGTCAGCTTGCACCAATCTGAGAGGGGACACTGTCTATTTTTAGCAAGAAAAGGCACTTCACCAAAAAAATGCTAGTCAGGACTCTGCGTTGCCTCAACTTCCGTTAATGTCCAGTCGTCAGCAGGCCCATTCAAAAAGACACACTGTAAAAAGTCAACGTTTTAAACATCATCCGCAGCATGGAACTTTCTGCATCTCCCTACTTTTCCGTTAACACCCAGAACGAAGTGTTGACATCCAGATGGGTCCTGACTTAAGTGCTTAGCAACCTAATGCTCCCTGGGTGCAGCCCCAGCAGGTCGAGTCAAGTTCGCGTCGGGGTAAAAATCCAAATCTTTCTCAGGTACTTCTTCCGTGGAATTCTCTTTCAACTTCTGTGCATGCTCACTTAAACACCTTCCCTCTTTTCCTCCTTCTGTTCTTTATTTATTTATTTATTTTGTATTTTTCTGAAGTGAGAAGCGGGGAGGCAGTCAGACAGACTCCAGCATGCGCCCAAACTGGATCCACCTGGCATGCCCACCAGTGGGAAATGCTCTGCCCATCTGGGGCGTCGCTCTGTTGCAACTGGAGCCGTTCTAGCACCTGAGGCAGAGGCCATGGAGCCATCTTCAGCATTCGGGCCAACTTTGCTCCAATGGAGCCTCGGCTGTGGGAGGGGAAGAGAGAGACAGAGAGAGAAAGGAGAGAGAGGAAAGGCGGAGAAGCAGATGGGCGCTTCTCCTATGTGCCCTGGCCGGGACTTCCACATGCCGGGCCGACGCTCTACCACTGAGCCAACTGGCCAGGGCTCCTCCTCCTTCTGTTATTAATGCAGGTGAGCTCTGAGGAGAACATTCACCAGTGTCTTGTCCTTTTTTGTGTGTTTAGTTACCCACCGGGAGACTCAGGAGGAGCCATTCTGTGAAGGCAGGGCCACCGGCAACGTGATCTGTGGCTGTTGAGTGTGTAAAGGGCTAGCACTGTTGACAGCAGGCATCCTAAAAGAGCTATAGAGAGTCAGGTGAAATTTGTACACAGGTGGCCCTATCCATTACATATCGCCTGTAGCATACCCATAATCCCCCAGGGCAGAGATGCTGTTACACTCTGCGGGCCAAGGTCTGCCCCCGCTTATAGACACACAACTCCCACCAATTCCATGCCACTCAGACAAACTTCCACGGGGGTGTCGGTGGCATAAATCTAGCCCGGTATAGTCACAATCACAGCGAGTGCAGAGAAACAGAGTGTGTCATAAAGGCTGAAGAAGAACCAAAAAGCTTCCCGTTTTCATAAGAAATCTTATCCCTAAGGCATGCAGAATTGTACCCTGACACTCACCACACTGTCCTGGTCCTATAACCTGCTGATCCCGTGCTGGGGCCAGGAAGCAGCTAAAACAGATGGATTTGGAGAAACAGCAGTCTGGTATAGGGCTTAAAACTGTGCTTGGCATCTGACTCTTATAATGTGAGGAAAAAAAATTCCCCCTAGGTGGTCCTCAGAACATGTATATATCAACACTTAAAGGGATGGCTTGGGACCAATGATCCTCTTGAAATATAGAATGTGGAAAATGCCCAAAATAAGGGCACAAGGATGTCAAGCTTTTGAAAGTCTCCAGTCTATCCATTTTGAGTCGCAGTGTCACGGGTGCTATAACATATCGTATTGTATGTTGTCGTGCGAATACGGGAAGGGGTGTGTTAGTCTTCCCGTGACGCCTTCTGCCATGTTAGCTAGTGCGATTCTTTGCGAGGTCTTTCTCGGCCTTTCAGATATCCCCAAATCATATCTTGTAAGTGAGCAGGTATCAGTGATCCCAAGCCCAGTCTGCAATAAACTCCAGGATTTTGACTCTCCTACGAGCCCTCACCGTTGCAACAACAACAACAACAACAACAAAATTATAAATAAATAAATAAAAAATCAAGTCTATTCATAATCATCAAAAGTGCTATTGTTTGGCCCTGACCAGTGGTGCAGTGGCTAGAGCATTGAAGTCACCAGTTCGAGCCCTGGTCAGGGGACAGATGAGAAGCAATCAGTAAGGGCACAACTAAGTGGAACAATGTGTTGTTGATGTTCCTCTCTCTCTCTCTCTCTCTCTCTCCCTTTCTCTCTCTGAAAAATATAAAAATAATATAAAATAATAAAAAGTGCTGCAGTGTGGAGGGCAGAGCCCAAGTTCGAGTTCTCCCTCTGGGTGTGTGTCCTGAGAATGGTGTCTCACATCTCGAAGCCCTGGTGTCCCCAGCTACATCCTGAGGTTAACAACATCTTCTTCACTGTGATGCTGTACAGACCATACCAGAAAAGATGCGTGAAGCACTCCACACAACATACAAGTTCCGTTGAATGTCGTCCTGTGTGGGGTGTAGTGGGCATCCCGTCAAAGCTTTCTCCTCCTTCTCCTCTGCTTCCCGACTACAGCTAATAAGCCAACACTCATGGAAGCCTATGTATATTAAGAAAAACACTGCCTTTAAAGAAAGTAACTTCATTAAATATTTTCCCATGAATGACAAAACGACTACACACTTAACAGAACACATTTAAAGGTGCAGTCAAGCCATTCCTGACGGTGGTTATAGAACAGATAAGAATGAGCTTTTCCAAAAGAAAAGGGAAAAATAACGAGTAAGCAAGGAACCAAATTAGACATCCCATCAGGTCTTGATTAATGGCTAATTACAGGCAAGACTGTAGCTGAGTTTAGGGACCCTGCCTCTCTGATTGTCAGTGTACAGTGAACAAGTGACCATTCTAACAAGTCAAATGTATAAAGCATCCCAAGTTCACAGAGATTTTTCTGTCTTAGTTTGGGAAAGACCAAAAGTTGGGTGTCATTCTGTAAATGTTATAAAACTATTATCTTTCATGATAACAAATGCAGATATAGAAAACTATTTTTCTCCTGAAGAGATTAAATTTCTTGTCATTTCTTTTTTCTTTTTTTTTTATTTCTTCAATTTGAGGGCTGTACCTCTGAGTAGAATTAATCCTGAGTTACAAAGTGACATCACTCTAAATGACTTCTACTCATTCTAAAAAAAAGGTAGTCCGGGTCACATTTAAAAAATAATGTGTTCTTGAATAGGAAAAAAACTGCAGTAGGTTAATTTGAAAAGTATGAATAATTCAACAAAGAATCATGCATTTCTTTTTACATATTTTCCCATAGTGGAAAAAAAAATTGTCACTTTATCATTGTGAAGTAAACTCCCTTTGGCACTTGTAAGTCCCCGAGAGCTCAGATGGAAGATGTAATTTTGTGCTTATTAGAGGACAGTGAGAACTGAAGTTTAATAAATTTGGAAAAAGGGCATGCATATTTGTGTGTGTGTGTGTGTGTGTGTGTGTGTGTGTGTGTGTAGGAACAGACTTTTCTTAGTTCACAAAGTAATCTTTGGTTTGAAATTGCAGTTAGACAATGTTAAAGTGAACAACGACAAAAAAAAAAAAAAAAAAACTGACCAGGATTTGCATAAAGTTCGGGGGGCTTTGAAGAGCATGTGTGTAAGAATTTGAAAACGAGGGGGCCACTTCTATCTCTGTAATAAAATATCAGCAAAAGGACAAAACAAAGCAAAACAAAAACAAGATTTATTCTAAGTAGAAGTTTAGAAGTTAAGGAAGCCAAGCTCTAAATAGGAAATAAAATTCATATACACACATTCAAACATCCATGATCAATTCTTCAAATCCTTTTCATCTTATCAAAGGCAATAGAAACATAGTAAGACTTCAAGCTGCCTCCTGCTCGTAACCTTGCTCCCTGTAAACACAGGGCAGATCCCAGTCGCCTCTCACGTCCAGCTCACTTTGCGGTCAGTGAATCTTGTTGAACAAAAATGCTTTAAAAAACAAACAAACAAGGAAACAAGATACCCCCCCCCCCTTCCGCTTGTCCTTATTTTATCTCCATTTTTATTATTCCCTGCACCCTCCGGCGCATGTCAGATGCTAGTATCATATCAGCCTGCAGCGAATCGATTTAGGACACTGCGCATTAGTCCCCACATTTAAATTCCCCGTGAAAACCGAACAGGACCAACGACAACAGGCGAACGGCATTGTGGGAAGAGGGCCAGAAGTCGAGCACCCGCGAAAGCAGGATTTTTCTATCAAAGAAGAAGGGGAAGAGGGTCAGACAGAACCAGAAACGAAAGGAAAAGCAGGGCAGGAGGAGAGACGGGACCTAAATTAGAACAAGAGGCTATGTTTATTAATAACCTTGCTGACCCACAGGCCCCTGACACAAAATACACGAAGTATTGTTGGGACATTCCGCTCTGTCACTCAAAAGGAGGAGCAAATAAAATGGTGTTGGAAGCTGCTGCAAAGTTTTTGAGAACAGGCTTTCCAAAAGCAAAATAAATAAATAAATAAATAAATAAATAAAAGAAATAAAAAATAAAAGTTTGAAAAGAACAGAAAAAGCCAGAAGAAGAAGACACAGACTCACTGGTGTGAGCAACTCCTTGGGCCAGGTTCCTCTTTAGTCGACTTGATCTGCCTGGAACATTCTCTGTAGCCAGCCTCCTGGCCGCTTCTACGTATCCAGAAAACTGGGATTTAAAACACAGAACAAAGTATTTTTTTGTGTGTGGGGATTAATACAAAAGAATGAAAAGTCAGTGAGCCCTGGCCAGATAGCTCAGCTGGTTGGGGCATCATCCCAGTATGCAGGAGTTGCTGGGTCGATCCCAGGTCAGGGCACATACAGTCTGTTTCTCTCTCTCTCTCTCTCTCTCTCTCTCTCTCTCTTGGCCCCCCCCTCTCTCTCAAATCAACAAATTAAAAAAAATTAAAAACAGAAGTCAATGAAAATGGCCTAGTGTCTCATTCTCATTGCTTGAGTAGAATCTTTTTCCTTCCTCTTTGCCCCATGCATATATTTGTGTATCTGAAGAGTACAGTGTAACCCACTATTTTGTAAGTTGGTTCTCCTGACCGAGAAGACGTAAAAATATCTTCTCATGTTGTTGAAACTATTATAAAGCAAGGTTTGGATGTTGGGGTCATATTTTGTTACTGTAGGAATGAGCATTCATTTGACCCCTAGAGAGAGATATGTATGTTTGTAACTTTTTGTCTTTTATAAAAACTTCAAGTGCATCTGCATGTCCTCTGGAGATTTCTAGAAGTGAACTTGCTGGCTCAAAGGCATTAGAATATTTTTTAAAATTTATTTTTAATGAGAGAGAAGAAGAGAGAGAGAGAGAGAAAAAACAACAACAGTGATTTGTTGTTCCATTTATTATGTATTCATTGGTTGATTCTTGTATGTGCCCTGACTGGGGATCAAAAATCACCTTTAATGTATTTGGGACGATGCTCTAACTGACTCAACTACCCAGCCAGGGCTCAAAGGCATATTTTGAGGGGCTACCTTTTGCGGAGTTGCCCTCAAAAGTATTAAGGCTAGTTTGTATCCCCACTGGCAGGGAATGCAAATCACAGAATTCACAAACCAACCTACTCCTTCCAAACTAAAATAAGAAACTTAGATTCTTGTTAGAATTTGTATTCCTTTGGTTTTTTTGGTGATGCTAACTTGGCTACTTGTTTTGAGTGTGATTTGCCTGCTATTTTTATTTACTTAAACATTTAAAAATAAATTTTCTATTAAATTTTAAAAGTTCTTTACATAGTCAGCCCATTAACCCTTTTGCCACGATGCACTGCAAACATCTTCTTCATTTTATCCTTGGCTGTTTAGTTGTTAATGCATTTTGTAAATGTTTATAAATTTAAGTATATACATGTTTTTCTTTATTCTTTCTTCCTCAATGCTTTTTTATATTTTGTAAAAATTTATTGATCGATTTTAGAGAGAGAGGAAGGAAGGGAGAGAGGAAGAGAGAGAGAAACATAGATCTGTTTCTGTGTGTGCTTCGGGGATCGAACCGACAACCTCTGTGTATTGGGACAACACAGCTATCTGGCCAGGATCTCTGCTTTTGGGTTTAGAAAAGCCTTGTATATCCCAGAGTCAGATAAATATCAACCTATGTTTTCTGCTAGTGCTTTTGTATTAACATTTCAATTCCTCATTTATTTGAAATTTATTCTGGTCCATGTGGTAAGAATCTATTTACTAAAAATCTTTTTTTCTTACTGATCTAAATATTGTATGTTATTGGGCTCATTTTCTTGTTTTTAAATTTTATTTCAATATATTTTTGTCTCCATCTCCCCCCTCCCCCTCCAAACCCTCTCATTTTGTTATTATAATTTAAGAAGATGCTTCTGTATCTAGTAATATAAGTCCTTCCTCATTACAGTTAATTTTCTGGGTGATGCTCCCTATTTGTGAATCCATAAGAGATCATTAAGTTCAAAATGTAAGAGAGTACAATTTATACATGAATATGTGGGGATTTGAGGTCTTTTTATTTTATTTTATTTTTATTTATTCATTTTAGAAAGGAGAGAGAGAGGGAGAGAGAGAGAGAGAGAGGAGAGAGACAGAGAGAGAAGGGGAGGAGGAGCAGGAAGCATCAACTCCCATATGTGCCTTGACCAGGCAAGCCCAGGGTTTCGAACCGGCGACCTCAGCATTTCCAGGTTGACGCTTTATCTACTGCGCCACTACAGGTCAGGCTTGAGGTCTGTTAATATTGAGTTTGCTCGTGTAGTAAGGAAGCATGCCTTTTCATTTATCTTCCCACAGAAACTGCTGTTAAGTTTAGTTTTGCCACGGAGTGTCTCAGTATAGTCTCAAATTTATTCTTTGCTATTGTGAACAGAATTTCTCTATTAAATTTTATAACTGCTTGCTAAAGAATGTTATTTAGTTAGGTATTTTTACTCTGTATTTGCCACTTTCCTGCTTTCTTATTTAAATAGTTTGCCAGGCCCTTGCCAGGTGGCTCAGTGGGTAAAGAGTCAACCCAGTGCACCAGAGGTCGCAGGTTCGATCCCTGGTCAGGGCAGGAACAAGAAGCAATCAAATGAGTGCACAGCTAAGTGAATGAGTTGATGCTTCACTCTCTCTCTCTCTCTCTCAAATCAATGGGAAAATTTTAAAAATGAAAATAGTTTGATCCATACAAGTAAATATTGTCATGTAATGTTACATTTGTCCTCTTCCTCCAAATCATGTAATTTCTTCATTTTTAGGAATTAATTTATTTTAGAGAGACAGTGAAAGGAAGGGAGAGAGAAAGACAAAGAGAAAGAGAGAAACATTCATTTGTTGTTCCACTTTTAGTTGTGCATTCACTGGCTGCTTTCCGTATGTGCCCTGACCCAGGATCGAACCCATGACCTTGTCGTTTTGGGAAGATGCCCTAACAGACTGAGCTAACCTGCCAAGGTCCTTCATCTCCCCCCCCCCCCACCCCTGTTTATTGCAAAAGATTAGAACTTGTACATTGCTTTAAAATATTCTGTATTTGGAATGTCGGCAAGATTTCACGACTCAGTATCATGGCCTGAATACAATGTATTTCTGAACAGTTCTGGCTTTCAGTCAACCTTCCTGAACCTTCTGTTCGCTGGCTCCCTGCATGCCCGCCCTTCTGCCCATACTGACAAATCTTACCCTTTTAAGACACGAGTGTTCTATCTCTATCCAGAGAACTGCATCACATACCGACGGCTGCTGCTTTCGTAGTCGAAGCACCTCCGTTTTACTATGGAAGGGCTCTCCTCCAATTCTCAGGCCAGCACATTACAAATCGGAATCATCATCGCTGTATGTGTACATCCGCTGAAACTACAAGGCTGTTTTCTGCCAACTTAAAACTTAGATTAAAAAAAAAAAATATTTGCATGTTAAGAAAATGCTGAACTATTTTCTCACAGGAAAATTATCATTTCATTTGAATTTGCTGACTTTTGGCCAGCGAAGGGCAAAAATAACCGATGATTTCTGCCAATGTCGTGCAAACAGGATTGGTTCCGTGGGTTGGACTGTTTAACAATATGTGAGAATAGACTGAAGAACAAGAATCAAGGTGACAGTTTGCTATAGTTTAGTTCCGGGTTACCTACGGGGAGGTAGGAGGAGGCATGCCCTTGCGGTGGGCAGGACCCAATCATGGGGGGGAATAGGGACACTTCCTGGTGGCACCTTGAGTCTAAGCTTTTCATCTCTAAGTGGCAGTCCATCATGCGCCGGTCTCGCAAGTGTAACGTAGGAATGAGAAAGAGGAGTGTCAGTCATTCCTTAGGACGTACTCTCTTGGGTAGGTTTGAAGACAGGAATAAAATGGGTCATATTGTGGATAATAAAATGGAAAAAAAAAAGCGCCTTCTCTTCTATCATAAATCTCTATGTAGAGTTAACCCCAAACATGCTCAAGAATTTTAGGATTTGGCCAACGGGCAATGCTACAGCTGGGGTGTATTTTTACAGGGCCACCTCCCACCCTGCCTCTGTCTTGGTTTGCCAAGTATCCGTGGACCCCACTTGCTGCTGTCACATCCTGATGGACCATGGTTTCATCTTCCTCTGAGGGGGGAGACCGGAAAGGCTCATTTCGATAACACAGTAAACTCGTCATTGTGGTCAGGCGCCTGGCGTTTAAAAACTTCCTTGTCAGCACGCCTTAATTCTTTTCCAATTTGTGAACCTCAAAAACATGCTTATTAGTATCACATTGAGGCCTTAACAAGGCAGAGTAAAATCTTTCTCCTGTCATTCCCAAAGTGAAGATTACAATTCTGAATTTTTTTCATGATTTTACTTGGGAGATTTCCATAGTGTTATTGTTTAAAATCAATTATTCTTTGCTCCAAATTCTTTTTCTGTTGTTTATTTTATCTGTCCTTCTGTCCCAGAGGGGCAGAACGAAGGCCCCTATTTGGTTTTTATTAGCGTAATCAGTTAATAGCTGTTCTATAATGCTTTACTTATTGTGTTAATTTTCTGTAGTTATGTCCAGAGGCAGAAAACCACATTTAAAAACAAAAAATAAAAGATCTCACTTATTTCCCACTTTAATGGGTCCAGTTACCATTTATAGTTTCAGCTAAGATTATTGAACACTATTGATTTACAAGGTCATGGAAAATATATATACACTGCTGCTATTATTTTTAAATATCTCTATGGTAAGCCTAAAAATACCATTAGTACGGCGAAAGTGCAGAAATGAACTTGAGCGTCTCTGTTGACATGGGCTTGTCACACCAGTTCTTCGGATTTACCCTGAATGTGTCAAAAACATAGGTGTAGTCTATCCTAGCTATACTCTGCCTGTCACTGTGGTTCTGTTGTATGGGTGACTAAACTCTGGGTCCCAGAGACCATTGTCCTGTTGGGAATTTTAATATGGTAATGCACTTTATACTAGTTTTTCTTCTTCTTCTAATTTATTGACTGATTTTAGCAAAAGAGAAAAGGAGAGAGAGGGAGAGAGAGAGAGAGAGAGAGAGAGGAACATCGAGCTGTTCCTGCGTGTTCCCTGACCTAGATCGAATGGACAACCTCTGTGCTTCAGGACAATACTCTAACCAACCGAGGTATCTGGCCAGGGCTACACCAGTGTTTTTAAATCGCTGGTCCAGGGACCAGTGTGTCAGAAATTTCATGCAGATGGGCGAAAGCATTCACCACCTCGACAGTATAGGAAGATAATAGACCCAATGATCTTAGTCGAAGTCGCTAACACTCTGGGTGATTTCTGCCTTAGCGGTCCCCGTAATAATTCTCCTATTTTCACCAGTCCCCACGTGTAAAAAGGTTGAAACCCACTGCCTGACATGAACTTCAGTATTCATGGGAGTAGTCCTCGAATTCCAATGCATCTTCAAAGCAGAGCATCGGGATAAAGGAACTCCCCCTAGAGGTGTAATGGATTGGGCCCCCAGGTCAGGCTGTTTGCGGAATTAGCTGAATGTACGGAAGTGAAGGGACCCCGACGGCAGGGCTCCGCCCCATGCGTTCTAGGTCGGACCTGCCTCCGCCGTGCATCAGCTGGAAGGCCTCTGGGGACCTCAGTCCCCTCCTCTGGGAAGTGAGAAGCCCGGATGAATGTTCTCAGGCCCCGCCCCCAGCATGTGCACTCTGTGCAACGCCAGGTGCAGGTGACCACGCCTCCCTGCCCCTGTCCCTGAGCAGGAACCAACAAGGGGTAACGGAATCAGGACCAGAATGCTTCCCATTCATTGTTGAGTCTCGGGAGACGGGCACAGCACTCGGCCCCAAATAGGAGCCCATCGGTGCTTTTATAGTGAAATTTTATCACACAGCCCAAGGGAAATTCTATTTTGAGGACTGTTGTTCATGCAGTATGACGACGCCCGTGTGTGGAAGTGAGGAGAGCCCTAGGACTGACAGTCACAGAGTCTGAAGGTCACAAGGGCCAGCACTGTGACCCTGGTCAAGTCACTTTCCTCCCTCTGTCCTCTCTCCTTCATCTGTCAGATAAGGGGCTGGGCAAGACTTGCTGAAGTAGCTTCTAACTATATACAAAGTAGCTTCTAACTAAGGAAGCCGTTGGCCTTGTGAGAACTGCCTGCTTTGCGAAACACTTAAGGAGATTTAAGCGTTCTCCTATGTCCAGTGCCCAGAGCTTCGGAGCTGGTGGCTGTGATGTAATGTTCACCCATCACTATGGGGATGGGATAGGAGGAGAGGACCGGGAGGAGGTCTGTAGCCAAGGGCCGGCTGGGAATTCTATGCAGAGAAGGGAATGAGGTCTCTTGTAATTGCCTGTTTTCAGAGCTGCAGGATATATCAAATGCTACATTTCAGCCAGCGCAACGCCTGGTTCTTACACCAGGGACTCACGTTTTGTCCGTGTCTATATCCTGCTGGGGTGGAGATGTTGGAGAACTTCCCACCCACACAATGCCCTCACAAAGTCATAGTGTATTTGAAAGAAAGAGGGAAAAATAAAACCCATATACATTTCAACGGAAGTTTTTTTGAAGGCATCACAGGGAGGAGTCTGAGAAATAATTACCATGCTTAAACAGAAAGAATCCTAACTTTTGATCCTATTTTCGTCTCTAAAGCAATTAGGGACATCATTTTTCGAGCTCTAAGCTGAAAATTCTCACGGCTAGACCCAAATGCATTTGTTTGCATCTTGGGACTTCTATGACCCACCCCCTTCCTCCCTCCAAGAAAAGTTTGAAAAATTAGTAAAGTGATTTTCCAGGGAGATGAATGCATGAGTCATTTGCCGGTCAGCTCTCATAAAAACAACAGCATAAAACAGGTAGGTTTAAGTCATATTAGATCCAGTTAATTGAACTGAGTTAGAAATCTGGAAAGTTGATTTAATGGAGAAAAACTGTCAAGATGTGATTGGACTTCAGAATCCATGGGTGTGTCCTCAGATAAAAACAGACCTTCAAGTCTGCCCTGTGGTGGTGCAGTGGATAGAGCTTTGACCCGGAACACTGAGGTTGCCGGTTCAAAACCCTGGCTTGCCTGGTCAAGGCACATATGGGAGTTGATGCTTCCTGCTCCTCCCCCTTCCCTCTCTAAAATGAATAAATAAAGTCTTTAAAAACAGACCTTCAGAGAAGAACATAGGGGCAAATGAATTTACAGGAATAATTACAAAGGAGATACTAAAAAAAAAATCAATGTGATAGACTGAGCCCCAATATTAGGCTGTGTTTTAAAACATTTTTTTAACCTGAAAAGGTTCATAGTTCATATATATATCAATTGTCAGTTCCCTGATGGCAGAGAATGACTATTGTTTTTTTTATTTTTATTTTGCATTCCCAATGCCTAGCACATGGTTCTCGGCATATAATAGATTTGCATTAAGTGTTTATGGAATAGAATAAAAATAGTGTGTTAATTAAAAAAAAAAGTTGTGGGATATCTTCTTACCAACAACTAGATCAACTGATCACTTGCGCCCGGCTAGAAAGCAGAGCAAAGGAGGCTTACACACTGAATTTGGCCGCTCTCTGTCTAACCCTTAAAATCAAGAAACTTCACCCTGGCTGGGCAGCTCAGTTGATTAGAGCATCATCCCAATACCCCAAGGTTGCAGGTTTGACCCCCAATCAGGACGCATACAAGAATCAACCAATGAAGGCATGAATGGGTGGAACAACAAATCGATATTTCTCTCTCTTTCTCAAATCAATAAATTAAAAAAAAATTTTTTTTTTTTAAATCAAGAAACTTGAACTTCACATAACAATCTGGATCTCTAGATTCTGTCAAAAAAAATCTGAAAATGTGACGTTACTTGGTCCAGAGCTGCACACGACACGGTGACAATCAGCAGGGACCCGGGAGCAGCTGCCCCCATTAGACGGGGCTCCTTTCCAGTCAACACTGTTCCCCAGTCCATGCCTCTGGGCTGATTTCACCTGCTTATGAACCAGCCTGGTCCGCGGATAGGCCCTCAGATGAGAAAAGATCTCATAACGTCTTATCGATGTTTGAGTTGGATGAGTTAAAGCTCGAAGGGTGAAGGATGAGCCCCATGAAAAGAGAAGGTGAGACCCCGAGTCCCGGGTTTGGCAGAAATCGGGACTGTGTGCCTTCTTCCAGCCAAACAGAACAGAAGGAGAACTCTGACAAACCCTCATCATCGTGGGTGTGGGCTCACGATGAGAGCTGCTCAGGTTGGTCGGGGCATGTTAAACAAATACAAGACATTCACCTCCTCAGAAGGGGTCTGTCAGTTCATCCGTCTATACATTCCTTCCTGAAATCAACTTTGTCCGGAGCCTTTTCAACATGACATCACCTACCCCCCCCCCCCCCTTCCTCGGTGGCAAGGCTGGAGAACAGACCGGAATAATGCACGTTGGCAAAAGTCCTATAATTGAAATCATTATTGCTCCAGACACCGTTGCCTTAATCAGCCTGATCATAAATCAATGCTTTTTCACAAGCGAGGGTTTAAAATAAAGTGCTGTTAAACAGATTGGGCATGATGCAATTGGGCGGCTCCTGAAAATGGAGATAAAAGTGGTTTCTGAATGGACGCAACCAGTTCTCGCATTTTCTCTTCCACTCAATTAAAAAAAAATATTACCTGGTCCCTTCTTAGAAATGGCAGGCTGGAGGTCTATAATGGCCAAGCCTTTAAAGCCATTAAAAGAATTTACTCCCAGGAATAGTTAATATTTGACGTCTAATTGCTTTTCCTGGTTGGAGAGGAAAATATGTTTCTTTCCTTCCTTTCTTGATTGACTTTTCAGAAATCACCTTGTGAGCTATAAAGACGGAGAGGATTTTCAGAAAGTCAAGTGCACACGGATATACTTAGTCACGTGCGTGCGCATGCGTGTGTGGGTTTGGGCAGGGGACACAGAAATCTCCCGTATACCAGGAGCTGATACCTTGCTCAAGATAACTCTACAAGGCAGGCGTCATTATCCTTGTTTAAGAAGAAAGCTGCAGAGGCTTGGAGAGGTTCATTGCTTGCCTCAGGTCACATAGGGAGTACGCAATGGGAAACTGAGTCGACCGCTTTGTCTGCCTGTAGTTGTACTCCATAACCACGTGTGTAAGAGAGCCGCGTGCCGGCACGAAATGCCAAATCATTGGTCTCCATGGTTGGAGTGCCTAATCCTCTCGGTTTGCCTCACCTGCACCAGCATCTGGAATTTGGCTGTAAGGCTACGCTACCCACAGATGTTGAAAGAGCCCAACTATGATTCGTGCCTCTGATGGGACTCATCCACTGTCACTGAGCCAGCAGAAACGGCTGACCCAGACTCGTAAGTGAAAGCCACTTAGAAGGGATTCCTCATCAGACAGTGTTAAGTGGATGAGTAGAGAGGTCAGAGGTTCTCTTTATTAGAACAACACCCGCACAGATTTCAAATAACTTTTCTGGGACTCTTCAGAACTTGTGTCAAGAGAAAGAAAGGACCAGCAGGACGTCAGTGTAGAGAGGGTGGGGGAGGGAGCCTGTCTTTGGTCACCTACCGCTAGAAAATTTTCACTTCGACCTTGTCAACTCCTCACCTTTCACATGTAGTGCGTTCACCACCCAAGGCCGAGGTGTTCGCTTTCTTTTCTTTCCTTTTTTTTTTTTTTTTTTTTTCTCTTCCCACAAAACCAGGTATTATTAAAGGTCTCTTGCAGAACTGCCCAAACCAACTGTTCCTCCTTATATTATCCCTGTCGGAGCTCAGGTGATAAGCCTCATTGGGTTACACCGTCTCTGTTTTGCGGTCAGTTGTGGGCTGTGTGTCATTTGACATTATTTCATCTTGCAAGAAAATATTTGGATATTAGCCTCCCTGGGCCCCATTTCCCCTGGGAATGGTCCCTTGTGCAATGGCGAGCAGTTGGATTGCCAGCCTTTCTGGGCACCGCTGGACATCTGGCAGAGAACCAGGGGACCATTCTTTATCCTCTGTGACTTCATTCAGCCAGAAACTACAAAGGTGTTACTGCAGGTCAGGTTTCTGAGAGGTTGCGTACGACATTTTGAGTCGCTGTTTAGAAGGACAGTGGCTGATGTTGAGCGAATAGACATCTGCACCATTCACAGAATTTTTTTTTTCTAGGTCTGGAAACACAAGAGCTTACTTGTATGCTGGCTTTTTGCTAGTTTTAATTTTTTTCCCCCTTTTTATTCTTGGTCAATAGTAATTTCCATTGTTCATCAGGAAAGGGTGAAACAGATACTCTCTGAGGGCTGTGATACAGTATATTGGCAACACCCTTCTGGAAATTCATTTCGCCGTGTGTCTCAAGAGCCAGAACACTTTTAAAATAACCCTTGACCAAATAATTATATTCCTGGGGGGGGGGGGCATCCGTTCTTGTACCAAAAAAAGATGATGTCCAGAGATGTTCATCAAACTATTGTTTATAGCAGTTAGGACCTACATATAAATC
This sequence comes from Saccopteryx leptura, assembly GCF_036850995.1. Lineage (NCBI taxonomy): Eukaryota > Metazoa > Chordata > Mammalia > Chiroptera > Emballonuridae > Saccopteryx > Saccopteryx leptura. The sequence goes on along the minus strand of NC_089515.1, from coordinate 51,454,980 downwards.
TAACAATATGGAAAATGGAACTGTAAAAACACTTTCTTGATGTTGATTGCTATGCAAATGATGTAATAATATGGAAATAGACTATATACTCTTAATGGTTACAAATACATAGGCAAAAGCTTGTACCATCATAGTCATGGGTAACATTTATTATCTACGTCATCTCTGAGAGCCAACGCGTCAGATACTTTGTATTCATCGCCTCCTCTAATCTGCTCATAAGCCAGGTTTTATTATCTCCCCCTTTTACAGATGAGGAAAGAGGGTAGCTATGCTAGTCTGAAATCCGAACCCCATCCTGATGGACCACAGAGCCGACACTCTTGTTAATTCCTCGGAATACGTCAACCTATAGCAACAACAACAACAAAAAAATCCCAACCCTAAAACAACCCACCACCGACCAACAACAACCTGACAGGTTCTACTTGTAGGATAATCACAAGAAAAAGTCAGTAGGAAAGCTTAGACTGAGAGAACACAGTCCAACTCGAAAAGGCTTACCTTAGACCAGCTAATACAAAGACTGGTAGCTATTTGAAGCAACATGAATGTTTTAAGCTCTTTTCTCTCGGTGGGAATTTGATACTGGATGTATGAGCTTATACTAAGAGAATCTAATTCATATTATTCTGCCAATTTAAAGGAGCCGATTTTACAAGCGAGCAAGTCTTACTGTTCCGAATGACTTGCAAATTTTCTTGTGGGTTGAGCCCTAGATCAGTGGTTCTTAACTTTTTTTTGTGTGATTACATGTTTGAAAATACTAATAGCATCTGTGGTCTCTCCCTCTTTTTTTTTCTCTTTACCAAAACAAACACATCTATTAATATTTATACAAAATTTGGTGGTGTATCTATTTAATCTTATTCAGGAATCTTTGGAAATCTTTTAGGCAGACTGCTGGCTTGAAGTTGTGAATTCCATCTCCCTTGCTGTTTTTTTTTTGTATTTTTCTGAAGCTGGAAACAGGGAGAGACAGTCAGACAGACTCCCGCATGCACCCGACCGGGATCCACCCGGCACGCCCACCAGGGGCCGAAGCTCTGCCCACTAGGGGGCGATGCTCTGCCCCTCCGGGGCGTCGCTCTGTCGCGACGAGAGCCACTCTAGCGCCTGGGGCAGAGGCCAAGGAGCCATCCCCAGCGCCTGGGCCATCTTTGCTCCAATGGAGCCTTGGCTGCCGGAGGGGAAGAGAGAGACAGAGAGGAAGGAGAGGGGGAGGGGTGGAGAAGCAGATGGGCGCTTCTCCTGTGTGCCCTGGCCGGGAATCGAACCCGGGACCTCTACACGCCAGGCCGACGCTCTACCACTGAGCCAACTGGCCAGGGCCTCCCTTGCTGTTTTGGCTTGCAGAATGGTCTTTGTCCCACGGTTTGGGGGATGTGCTTTTGTCAACGGGTCCAACATGGACATGGTTTCTTCTTCAGAGCCCTTTCTACACCTGGGCCATGGAGGTTTGTCAAAGAATTAAATCTGATGCATAATTTGGTTTCACTGTTTTCTTTAACACGATGGCGTGTAATTTTACATGCACTTGTGTTTGGATGCACGGCTCACCATTGCCTGCTGGATTTTCTGTTTCAGGAGGGGAATAAAATGCACACCATGCATCCCCCAGGGTCAAAGGCAGTGGAATCGACTCCATCACAAAGAGAAGAGCTTCGAAATGTAAGTGGACAGCATCATGCACAGTGTTCCTTACCACACGTGCAGAAACATACCCTCATTAAACACGTGCGACGTGCACATGCGGAAAGGCCAAGTGTCAGATGGGGCCGTGAAAAAGGGTCGACGGTGCCCTTGTATGGGATTCTCCCAGGACCCCGGTGCTCTGAGTCTGGACAATGCTCCTGGTACTTATCAGCTGCGCTTCTGAGACCCTAGCGAGGGCACCGTTTCTGGCCATGAAAATTTCAACATCAGGAAGAAAGAAATTATTTTCACCCTTTCTAGTTTTTTCCTTTCTTTTTTTTTTTTTTATTAAGTGTGAAGTGGGGAAGCAGAGAGACAGGCTCCTGCATGTACCCCAACTGGGATCTACCTGGCAAGCCCCCTACTGCTATGTCCATCTGGGGAATTGCTCTGTTGCTAAGCAACAGACCTATTTTTAGCACCTGAGGTGAGGGTCAGAACCCAAAGCCAAGTTGATAGAACCGTTGGAGTCATGGCTGCAGGAGGAGAAGAGAGAGAGAGAAAGAGAAAGAAGAGGGGGAGGGGTGGAATCGAACCCAGGATTTCCACAAGCCAGGGTGATGGTCTACCGCTAAGCCAACCAGCCATGGAACCCAAGGCCAAGTTGATAGAACCGTTGGAGCCATGGCTGCAGGAGGAGAAGAGAGAGAGAGAAAGAGAAAGAAGAGGGGGAGGGGTGCAGGGGGGGAGGGGTGGAATTGAACCCAGGATTTCCACATGCCGGGGGCCAATGGTCTACCGCTAAGCCAACCAGCCATGGGTTCTGGTTTCTGATATTTAAAAAGCGACTCTTTCTTTAGGTACGCATCCCCAAAAGACTTTCTGTGCACTCCCCACCTTCTCTTCAGGATGGCGCAACAGGAAGACAGAAATACCAAATTAAAGTGCGCCTACTTGCAGGAACTTCCCCTGGGCAGTGGTTGCTGCCTCTGTTACCCAAGACGGCAGAAATACCAGCCATCACGCATCTGGCCAAATATGCAACGCTTTATCGCAAGGGGAAATTCCTTCCCTACCCCAGCTGGTGAACAGTTATGCCCTGGGGCCCGGGATGAACATGCCTTGTAACTTTTTAACCTAGTTAGTGGAACTGCCAATATTATTCCTATTCATATAAATGTCTAATCCTTTTTTGCATCTTGCTAGACTGTTTGCCCCAGCGGTATGCCCTGCAGCAGTGAATTCCACAGGCAGATTATGCGCCATTTAAAAAAGCTATTCCTTTTTTTATTTGTTTTAAATTTGTTACCTTTTAACATCACAACATGGGCCTTGCTCTTGCATTAAGTGGCACAGAGTGCAGGCTTTTCAAACAGGAGCTTTAATTTTTCTAAGCACTTTCTTGGCCGTTATCAAAACCTCATTTTCTCTGGGAATATTCTGTTTGGCATCTACAACCTTCACAAAATAAGACCATTAAGTGAAAACACATAATCGGCACGGGGTGGGGGTGGGGGGCGGAGCTCTCCTTGATATTCTGTGTCCTTTCTTGGGCAAAGAGTTATTGAGTATCTATGGTGTGCAGGAACTGTTCTAAGTATTGGAAGGACGGCTTTGGAAAAGACCGGGTCCTTGCTTTAGAGAGAAGACGAGAAGTAAAATAGTGAATAAAAGATATCCACGACATGGTTTCAGGCGGTCTTAAAGATGATTGGAAGCTGAGGGAAGTGCGGCTGGAAATGACAGCAGGGGCCACTGGCTTTCTGCAAAGGGGACAGTTGAGAGTGGCCATGAAGATGCCATCTGCTGCCATCTCCATGGAGGTGAACTCTCCTAGACCATCACCCCGCACCAGTCGGGACACCATCTTTATTTGCCAAGCGAATTGGATAAACCAAGGTTGAGAAAGACAGTCTTAGGTACAGAAATCACCGTCCCTAAGTGGTGGTTTAGTGTATCAGTGGTTTAGCTCCGTTTGGAGTTGGATAAACAGGGGCTTTTAGTTCATTAAACTTATATTGGACCTGCCTGTTTCTTTGACCTTGGACAGGTCACCTGACTGCTCATCCAAAGTGCTGTCATTCACAGAAATGGGAGTCAAGCTTCCTTCCTTCCGAGGGTTTGCAGGGTTGGAGGTAAAATGACAGGTAGTTCTTCTGAAGTTTCCAGATGGGAGTAGCAACGGCCATTTTTCATGACTTTTTTTTTTTTTTTTTTTTTTTTTTTTTTTTTTTTACAGAGGCAGAGATAGACAGGGACAGAGAGAGATGAGAAGCATCAATCATCAGTTTCTCGTTGCGCGTTACGACTTCTTAGTTGTTCATTGATTGCTTTCTCACATGTGCCTTGACCGTGGGCTTTCAGCAGACCGAGTAACCCCCTGCTGGAGCCAGCGACCTTGGGTCCAAGCTGGTGAGCTCTTTGCTCAAGCCAGATGAGCCCACGCTCAAGCTGGCGACCTCGGGGTCTCAAACCTGGGTCCTTCTGCATCCCAGTCCAACGCTCTATCCACTGCGCCACCACCTGGTCAGGCACAACGGCCATTTTTATGGGAACCAGTTCTCAGAAGTCACCACTCTCTTCTTGCTCTTCCCCTCTTTGCTGTCCCCTCTTTTGTTTTCTCTACTCCGTTTGACTCCTGCCTCTGTCGAAAACTCACCAGCAGCACCCATGGTATTTCACCCGCTGCCCTGAGGTGGCTCAGGCAGAGGGGATGTACCTTCATGAACTTATTGTCTCTTGCTCTTAAGGACTTTAAAAATGGTAGCAGATGGACTGACTGTTCAGACAGTCAAATGGAGGTCTATTTCCAATGTGATTGCTTTTTAACCAAGTTTTTTTATTGATTGATTTTATAGAGAGTGAGAGAGAGAGAGAGAGAGAGAGAGACAGAAATATTGCTCTGTTCCTGTATCTTCCCTGACCGGGGATTGAACTGGCTACCTCTGGGTATGGGGACAATGCTCTAACCCCCTGGTCAGCAAACCGTGGCTTGCGAGCCACATGCGGCTCTTTGGCCCCTTGAGTGTGGCTCTCCCACAAAATACCACGTGCGGGCGCTACCTCGATAAGGAATGTACCTACCTAGATAGTTTAACTTTAAAAAAGTTTGGCTCTCAAAAGAAATGTCAATCGTTGTACTGTTGATACTTGGCTCTGTTGACTGATGAGTTTGCCGACTACTGCTCTAACCAACCGAGCTATCCGGCCAGAGCTACTCACTTTTCTTTTTTATGGATCTTCTGGGGTCCGGTCCACCGAACCTCTCTCTGTAGAGACAGAGGCCTCACCTGGACTTCTGAGGGAACTGTCCCTCAGAAATGGAGACAGGCTAGAGCGCTCTGGTCACCTGCCTGCTGCCCTGCGCACCCCAGCGTGGTGGGCAGACACCACTTTCTCACCTGTCCTCTTGCTGTTTTTCTTCTAACTGCCCCTCCATTTCTTATTCCCCGGCGCCCCCACCAGCAATTTGAAGTGCAAGCATGCGTGGTCCTGCCTCGTAATGTATTAGAAAGGCATTTCATGGAATAAATTATTAGAATTGTTGACACGCGTGGTTCAGATTTATTGGCAAATGGCTTGGGCCTCAGTTTTGCCATGAAGCTGCCAGTTCAGTGTCATTCTGGCTAAGAGTGCAACGGGAGACATGGCTCTTTGGTGTCCCTGGCCAGTACGTCCTTGGTCTCGTTCCTCTTCTTCCAACAACCCCCCTCCCGCCCCCAGGGAACTAGGAGAAGCTGTCAGGGTTTTTTTTACACATTAATGGGAAGGCATGTCATGGGTCCCGCTCTGCCCCAGATCAGTCCCCCCCCCCCCCCCGATGAAAAAGAGGTGTACAATGGAATAACTCTTCAATGGTATAATTTTAGCCTCCGTGGCAACTGGGAAAGGTGGCTATTTTGGGCTGTGGGGCTTTCTCCTTGACCTGAGAGGGTATCACTGAGCCTGTCACAGGGGCACGGGCCAGCCCAGCATGGGGTCCCTCTGGTGGTGTGTTTGCCATTCCTGGGGCTGTGGCTCCGTGGCCGCGCTGGACGGTTCCTCGCTCTTCCCACGGGGAGTACGTTTGTGCCGGGGCGCGGCCGGCCGGCGTGCACCTGCCTGCGATGTCGCAGGCGGCGTCTTGAGGGACAGCAGGGGTGGGGGACACACTCCCGCCCACATATAGGGGGTGGGGACATTTTCTAGGCTAGCTGGTCTGTCCCCCAGGCCCCATCATCTATCTATCGGATGAGCTTAGGGCATCCTCACCGTGGTCCTGACTACTCTGCTCACTGTCTTCCCATTCCAGGTCCTGATGCAGCCGAGGCTGGTAGACCCTGAGCTGCCGGGACCAGCGAGTCGGGACTCCCACGGCAGATGGGCGGCCCTGCAGCTATGGGATTAATCGATGGGGGCCGACACCACAGTGCTTCCAGGTGAGGGGGGAGTCATAGCCAAGGTCACCACTGGGGAGAGTGTCTTGGTTTTGGATTTTACAACCTAAAAAAGTACACAGAAGCCTGACCAGGTGGTGGCACAGCGGATAGAGCATTGGACTGGTATGCGGGGGACCCAGGTTCGAAACCACGAGGTCAGCGGCTTGAGCCCAACCAAGCTCACTGGCTCGAGCAAGGGGTCACTCGCTCTGCTGTAGCCCCCTGGTCAAGGCACATATGAGAAAGCAATCAATGAGCAACTAAGGTGCTGCAGGGAAGAGTTGATGCTTCTCATCTCTCTCCCTTTCTGTCTATCTGTCCCAATCTGTCCCTCTTTCTGTCTCTCTGCCTCTCTGCCTCTGTCACAAAAGAAAAAAAAAAAAAAATAAAAAAAAGTATACAGAACACTCCAAAATCATTCAGGACAAAGGAATCAAGTCAGTAACAAACAGGGAAATGGGAACACTGGTGTTTTTCTGTTTTGTTTTACAAAAGATTTTATTTAAGTTGTTTTACTCCAAAAGAGAGAGCCCTGGCTCTCTGGGTGGGAGGTCTGGCCGTTAAAGAAGTGGAGGCTGGAGGAGAGAGAGAAATGGAGGGGGTAAAGGAGAGAGCTCAGGATATGGAGAATCTGACTATGGAACAGGGAACAACGGAAGGTAAGAGGAATAAAAGATCAAGAGACAAAGTTATCGTCCATGATCTGCCTTTGAATTAAATCGAACAGTTCTTTGCTGAGAGCCCCCGGTTCCGTTGGCCCGGTTACCTGCTTCGGCCTGACGGATGCCCCGAGCGTGGACCTGGCGCACACCACACACGTCCTTCCTCCTCTGCCGTGGCTCTGCGTGTCCGCGGGGCCCGGGCCGCGGTTCTCACGAGGATGAGATGTGACGGTGGCCGAGGGTGGAGTCCCCAGAGGTGGCGGCTGACCCTGCGCTCTCGGCCGCAGGGCCGGGTCACTCCGCGAGCCCTCAGTGCGCTCCCTTCCTGGCCTCTCGGGATGGCCGCTCCGGACTCCAGATACGAGTGTCCCGAGAGAACGAGGGAAAAGCGGACCCACTCTTTTTTTGGGGGGGGGGCTGGCCGAGGACCATCCTGGCCCGCTGTCGCTGAGCTCATCTCAGATACGAGGGGACAGCACACACCTGCTAAAAAATGTCCAGACACGACGCCAGCTGTCCCCAGCTTCCCCAAGCCCGGGAGCTCCCCGGCTACTTAGAGCTGGGAAAACCAAGGAGTCAGCGTGAGTCATAAAATATCTGTTCTTCAGAAGAGCCAGGTGATGGCGGGGTGTGCTCCCAAGGGGTCGAAGACCAGGATTTGCACAGATAGAGGCCAAAGGCGGAGTGTGGGTCGGAATGCCTGTGGCCACTCACTCGGAGAGATGGAAGGCAATAAGAGGACAGCGGTGGACATCCCCTCACTTTGGAATTCTGGGGAGCTTTATTCCAGCCCTCATGTTTGTCCTCTGTATCTTACCTACCTGTCACTTGTCTTCTCTCCCCCGGCCTTACCTTGGTTCTACCAACTATCATTTCTTTCAGCTGCATTATTCTCCTGTTGCCCTAAAACTCGCTCCATCTTGTTATCCGCCTTGACCATCCCTTGATCCTTTCTGTGCGTGAAGAAGGCGCACCCCCCTCTCTTTCCTTCATTTGCCATTTGTCAGACCCAGGGTCCCTCCTCGCCCTTCCCTGCCCGCCGCTCACTCAGCGGCTTTGCAAACCTGTTTCCATTTCGCTTTCCTCCTCTAGGATTGTTGTCTCTCGCCTCCTGAAGCCGTATCTTACGTCCCGGGCAGTTCGTGTCCTTCTTCTGCTCTGACGTGTCTCCTGTTAGAGACCCAGCACAGTGTCACGGCGCGACGGGCCCTGGGGTAACAAACTGCCAGCGTCTCACATCAGATGTGGCTCGGACGTCTTCACGGTGGGACCCGCCTCCACCTCCGAAGACTTGGTGGTGGGTTTGCAGTTCAGCTGCTGGTCTTCCTGTGGGAAGACTTCCCTGCCTTCCATGGTCACCAATGATAAAGCTTCTCTTCCTCTGGGCCTTTCGTCTCCAAACAGCGCCCATTCTAGACGTGGTCGTGCCCCTTCTCTCCACTTAACACAAGTGGCGTGTGTCTACTATAGAAAACCCAGAACACATAAAGAAGGGAAAATAAGAAAACAGACCCTGGCTGGGAGGCCCAGTGTATAAAGCATCCTCCCGGCATGCCGGAGATTGCAGGTTTGATTCCGGCCAGAGTAATTACAAAAAGCCACCGATGAGTAAACAACTAAATGGAACAATGAATTGATGCTTCTTTTTCTCTCTCGCTCTGTCTTCCTTCTGCTCTTTCTCTCTTTCTCTCTCAAATTGGTGAAAAAAAAAGAAAAGAAATGTTGTAGAATTAAACACTGTTAATAGCTTGGTGTGGGTCCTTCCCATCTTTTCCCTCTATACTTGTGATTTTGATTTTTTTTTAAATGGAATTACCACATAGATAGGCAGTGCTCTCCTCCAAGCTGTTTGCTCTTTTATAGAATCAGTGGTTACTGGCCCTGGTTGATTGGCCCAGTGGTAGTATCGGCTGGGTGTGTGGATGTCCCGGGTTTGATTCCCGGTCAGGGCACACAGGAGAAGTGACCATCTGCTTCTCCACCTCTCCTCCTCTCCTTTTTCTCTATTTCTCTCTTCCCCTCCCGCAGCCATGGCTCCACTGGTTTGAGTGCATTGGTGTAGGACACTGAAAATGGCTCCGTGGAGCCTCCGCCTCAGGCACTAAAAATAGCTCAGTTGTGAGCATGGCCCCAGATGGGGTTTGCCGGGTAGATCTCGGTCAGAGCATGTGCAGGAGTTAGTCTCCCTATTTCCCCTCCTCTCGCTTGGAGAAGAAGAAGAGGAAGAAGAAGAAGAAGAAGAAGAAGAAGAAGAAGGGGGAGGAGGAGGAGGAGGAGGAGGAAGAAGAAGAAGAAGAAGAAGAAGAAGAAGAAGAAGAAGAAGAAGGGGGAGGAGGAGGAGGAAGAAGAAGAAGAAGAAGAAGAAGAAGAAGAAGAAGAAGAAGAAGAAAGAGGAGGAGGAGGAGGAAGAAGAAGAAGAAGAAGAAGAAGAAGAAGAAGAAGAAGAAGAAGAAGAAGAAGAAAGAGGAGGAGGAGGAGGAGGAGGAAGAGGAAGAGGAAGAGGAAGAAAAGAAGAAGAAAAATAATTAGTAGTTACAGGAGTTAACAGCCTCTGGACCAGGGGTAGACATCAGATCTCAGCTGAGTCAACACCTGCTCTTTTTTTTTTTTTAGGATTAAACCAGATGGTACTGGGGTCTGGAAGTAAAATAGCACATAGAGGTAGGATTAGAATTTTCACCTCAAAACCAAAAGCTTTTGTGGAAAAGCTGGCTTGCAAAATCTGAGTAGGGAAGACGGAGAGAGATGCAGGGGCAGATGCGGCAGGGGGCATGGCTTCCATCTGGCACTAGTCCCCAGGGTGACTTCATTAGGACGGCTTTTCACTCCTCCCTCCAATCCCTCTTCAGCTCTGGAGAGTGTCTCCGGAACTCTGCTACTTCCACCTAACCATACCTGAGCGGAGGACACTTCTTTTGTAACCTGCTTTCTGTTGCTTAATAATACTTGGTATGTTTTGTTGTTCTGCACTGTCATATATTCTCCTGGATTATAATTATGGTGACCGCACCATGGCGACGGTGTATGTTCAAGTATTGATGGGTGAATGGGATGTGCTGCTTGAGCTCTGGGGTGAAATAACAGAGCTCAAGTGTTGCCGTGACACTTGTTAGCTATGTGATGTGGGCCAATTATTTAACCACTTTATGTCTCATTTGTAAGACGGATATAACCACACAGTGAAGTGATATCATGAACCCAACGTTCCCAGCCCACAGCCTGTCATCTAAATAAGTGAGGGGTCAACAGATGTTGCCTATTGTTAGTAGTATCATAATTAAGTCCTCTACTATTGCTCATCGAATAGCCCACTTATTTCTCAACCGTTATAAACATAGTTGCAATAGACATCTATACTGTGAAATCTTGATACATGATTGTTTCTTAAGATAAGTGCTTGGAATTTGCATCCTTGGATCAGATTAGGGACACTTAAATGTTTTCCAGAAATGTACGCTCACAGCTTTGGCTGGATCTCTCCTCAGCTGTGCCCGTCCCAGCCTTGACCCTTTCTCTTCTTGACACCAAGTTCAGAGACAACATGTCTTTCTCTGGGTCTGTAACTTGCTCTGGGCTCACCTTCCAACAAAATTAAGGTAGTGTCACACCCCGCATTTATTTGCATTGGGTGTCTTTCAGGTAGCTTGAACTCACTTGTTCAGTCATGCACACACCCACGGCAGGTGCAGACTAAGCCTGGAACTAGATTTATAGACCACGTCTGTATTTTTAAAGCTGACATCGGTGTTGCTAACCATGGGGTTAGGCTTTTGAGTGTTGTAGGCAGAGTTCCGGGCAGGTCGAAGGCAGTCAGAAATTGACCAAGGCATACATTATCTATAAAATCTTTCCTGTCTAGAAAGAGGGACATTTGTCCCTGGCCAGTTGGTTTGGTGGTAGAGTGTTGGCCCAGTGTATGGATGTCCCAGGTTTGATACCTGGTCAGGGCACACAGAAGAAGAGACCATCTGTTTCTGTTTTTCCTCCCCTCTCTTTTCTACTCCCCCTTCTTTCTCTCTCTCTTTTCCTCCTGCAGCCATGACTGGATTGGTTCAAGCAATCAGCCCCAGGCGCTGAGGATGACTCTGTGGCACCTCTACCTCAGGTGCTAAAAATAGCTTGGTTGTGAGCATGGCCCCAGATGGGCAGATCACTGGGCCCAGAAGGGGTTACCAGGTGGATCCTATAAGGGTACATGTGGGAGTCTGTTTCTCTATCTCCCCTCCTCTCACTTAATTAAAAAAAATAAAAAAGAAAGAGGGACATTTAAAATAGGAAAAACGCCATGGCCAGGCAAGAGAGAGATGGGCCTTGACCAGGGCGGTGTTGGTGTGCTGCCGAGTTGGGGTTGGTGGGGGGGCGAAGATCTTCATGGAACCTTCTTCCTCTGGATTCTCCGAGCACTCTGTGTCTTTCCCGGGGTTTGCTTTTGCTGTGTCCCAGGCAAAAGCTATGCACACCTTCTCTTGTATATTTTTAATTCTTAAAAGGCAGGCAGAATTACACTTTATTTGCCTTAATACCCATTTTTCTTTTTCTTTCTTTCTTTCTTTCTTTTTTTGCTTTGCTTTTTGTCAATGAACGAATTCCCAAATTATCCTTCTCAGATGCTTTCTCCTTCTGTACGCCTTCTAGAAAGACTCCGAGGCCAAGCCCCACACGTCCTCTTTCTGAGACACGAGAAGAATCCCTGGACCCCCTCCGCGGTGAACTATTTGCAACGACGAGGAACAAGGAAGACCAGGTAGCCGTTTAGCAGAGGCAGACCCTTTAAGAGTCTGTGTCACATTTATTGCTATGAAATATTTTTCTCTCTCTGCGAGACATCTGGTTCTCATTACGCACAGTATTGGGTACTTGAGTTCACCAGCCATTTTGCATACCAAGGCAGCGAACATGTGAAGCATGCCCGTGTGTGTTTTTACTGTGCAGTTTTTACTCTCTGGGCACTGACAGCAGTTCCTTCACCACTTAATTCTTACCAATACTCTGTCGATGTTATTTTGTCCCAACGTATTTTAAGGACCACGTGTGCCTACGTCTGGGAAATGCAGACCTTCCAAACCGGGGAGGCTCCGCTCCCCTACCACCGTGAGGTCCGACTCTCTATAATCTGGCACCAAAGCCCACACAAAACATTGCAATTCGAAGTCTCTATTTCCTAGTCTCATGGACCCAGCAATGAGAAACACAATACGGAATGTTTGCTAATGAGTCATGAATTTCATTATAATTGCTTCCATATTCAGGACAGCTTCCTTAAACCACCTAATCTTGACATATCCTGCAACAATCCCATGTGTTGTAAATGATTTTGTTTTATTTCTTAGGTTATTGTTAAAGGCTTATTTTATGGTTCATTTCATTTTCTTAAAGTAAACCACACACGTATGTGTGAGCATGTGTGCACGTGCACACGCACACACACACATACACACACACACACACAACCCACTGGACCTTTTAGCTCAATCTGTATTTTTTTTTGGAAATAAAATAATTAAGAAACCAAAGGAGCCATCATCATTGGGTTTGGAAATAACAATAAACACATTTAGGAAGAAAGCTGAAATGCGGTTCACTCTGTAGGTTTTAATTCAGGTCTGAGAATTAAAAGCAGAATTGAGCAAATGTCTCAGTGAGCAGCAGTCTGTCCCTTTCCCTTCTCTGGACTTGAGAATCTATAACTGAATGGATGGATGCAACCAGCATTCGGTACAGTCATAATGGAGAATTAAATACGGAAAATTTAAAAACTGCTCACATTATCAAATGATCTATTAGCATTATACGACTTCAGCACTTAAAGTGACTGATTCTAATTGCATGATTTGGCCCATGGCAAGTGTTTAAAAGAGCTGCCGAATCTTGCAGGTATTTTATCTCTTTTGGGATATTTTAAAGTGGATTTTTTTTTTTTTTTTTTTGCAGGAGAGCTTTGTTCCTGCCACATGAGATTGTGCCGAAGGACTCCCTCGGTTCTGATAGGACCGGAGGTAATTATATAGTATCTCCTTTGATTCATGAATCAATAAGCCAACTATTTAAAAAACAACATTCCTGCATTTCCCCTCCTTCTTTCTGAAGGGGAACTCTGCCTCTGTGCCTTGTGGGTATTTTGGTGCCGGAGTAAAGAGGGAAGCCACCCTCTAATGAGCTTTCCTGGCAATCAGAGAGAGAGAGAGAGAGGCATACATTCTTTCTCCGCACCTGCTGGTCACACTGCATCGTCCACAGCTGTCTCGGGACAAGCCCAGGGCTCGCCAAGATGATGAGGCAGTGCCCTACCCCGCACTGAACTTAATTTAAACAAGTTCACATGAAGCCGGAGCTACAGGGACTTCTGGGCAGATGTTCTTCGGAGATGTCCCCACAGACGGGGGACGCAGTTTTCATAAAAAGAGCAAAGACTATAGGGATGATCATGTGTGTTTTGTTTTGTTTTATTTTATTAATTTTTTATTTATTGATTTTAGAGAGAGGAAGGGAGAGAGCAAGAGAGAGACAGGAACATCAATTTGCTCCTGTAGGTGCCCTGACTGGGGATTGAACCAGCAACCTCTGTGCTTCGGGATGATGCTCTAACCAAACAAGCTATCCGACCAGGGTGGTCATGCATAATTTGAATTCGACTTCAGGTTTATATTATCCACAGGCTTGTTCATAATTGCATCATCTCGATTATAGGAAAGCTTCTCAGTTGAACAGTATTAGAAGTTGTAGCTTTTCAAAACAATGCTTTCATTTTTTTTTTTCTTAAAAAGATGCTGCAACTAAGAGTTGAGGCTTCTTTTTCTTTAAGACTTTATTTATTCATTTTAGAGAGGAGAGAAGGAGGAGAGAGAAAGAGAAAGAGAGAGAGAGAGAGAGAGAAGAGGGGAGGAGCAGGAAGCATCAACTCCCATATGTGCCTTGACCAGGTAATCCCAGGGTTTCGAACCGGCGACCTCAGCATTTCCAGGTCGACGCTTTATCCACTGCGCCACCACAGGTCAGGCAATGCTTTCATTTTATTTTATTACTTTTAAAAATGTTCCCATTGATTTGAGAGAGAGAGGAAGAGCGAGAGAAGTATTATTGCTCCACTTAGTTGTGCGCTTGCTGATTCCTCTGGTAGGTGCCCTGACCTGGGATAGAGCCCATGGCCTCAGCACGCTGGGGTGGTGCTCTACTCACTGAACCACCCAGCCAGGGCAGGGTTGGCAGCTTTTTCTGCCGGAGTCTTTGTTGAACTTACAGGTTTTAGTAATTTAAGCTACACTGAAATTTTAGCTTAATCTACCTGCATATGGACTTCTTGTTGGTGGTTTTCTAATCTCCCAATCGTAGAAAAATTGCCTACTATGCTTTAGATTAAAAAAAATATTATCGATTTTAGAGAGAAAGGAAGGGAGAGAGAGAGGGAAAGAGGGAGAGAGAGGGGAAGAGAGAGAGAGAGAGAGAGAAACATCGATTTGCTGTGTCACTTATTTATGCATTCATTGGTTGGTTTTTACATGTGCCCTGACTGGGGATTGAATCCACAACCTTGCCATATCACGATGATGCCGTTCTAACCAACTGAGCTACCTGGCCAGGGCTCTGCTTCCGATTTTTGATGTAACAACCTACGTTGCTCTCCATTTAACTGACAGTGTGGGCTTTTTCAGCACATAACTTAAAAACCCCAGTAACCCTGCCACGGAATAAACACCAACCTTATTTATTTAAAACACCTCTTTCTAAAACTGATACATATAGACATATTTTAAAGGACAGTGATAAGAAGAAAGGCATTTAAAGGTACTCTGGCTCCTTTTGACTCTTACCCTAACAAGTCCTTTGTCACTATATTTGCCCTTTCTCTTCCAAAACTTGGATTCAGCACAAGAGAGCAGAAATCCTTGTCACTGACCTGAATTAGGGTAGAAGGGAGCGAAGATAAGATCACAGCCGTGGGCGCCGTGCTTATGAGAACAACATTTCGAGGATATGCTGGAACCAGGCAGGAGCAGTGCCCTACCCACTGCTCCCAGCATGGTTTACATGCAAACCTGGCTGGAGGGGAGAATGGTGCCCAGAATTAGGACATTTCCTTCCCTGTCGGCCAGTGTGGCACACGATGCCATCTTGTACTCATTCCTCTTTTTACTTTCTAGAAAAATACTGTAAACTCTGTTCTGGAAATACACAGGAAAGTAAAAATCTATGAATATGAAAACAAAAAGTATATAAAGATGCATAAATAGAAGGACAGAAAAATCATTTTTTTTGTTCTAAAAAATGTATTTTATTTTAAAACAGTTTCAAGAGGCACAGGAAGTTGCCAGAATAACACACACACACACACACAGGGAGAGAGAGAGAGAGAGAGAGAGATCCCCTAATTCCCTTCACTCATTTCCCCCCCCAAATGAGCATCTCACATAGCCATGGTAGCATGTCAACGTTTGGAAATTGAGTCAATACTATTAAGCCAGTTAGAGACCTTATTTGGAGTTTAAGAGTTACATGCGTTTTCTTTTTGGGTGTATATAAATACGTAGGAATGCACTGACCACCATTGTAAACAGATCATCTCTCAGCAATGACTATTGGTGGCATGTAAGACTCTCAGGTCCTGTGGTTTCATACATCCTGTGTATGTAATGACTAAAGAGGAGAGAGAGTCGAATACTTTAATAAAGATCCTTTAGCTCTGGCCGGGTAGCTCAGTTGGTTAGAGTGTTGTTTTGATATTGCCAAGGTTGTGGGTTTGATCCCTGGTCAGGGCAGATACAAGAATCAACCAATAAATGCATAAATAAGTGGAACAACAAATTGATCTTTCACTCTCTCTCTTTCTCTTTCCCCTCTCTCTAAAATCAATCAGTAAAATAAAGACTTTTTATAGAAATTGCTTTATCTATGTATTAATTAACTAAAATCTCAATTAATCCTATGTTGGGTGCCACCTGAAGAGACAAAGATGGTGACATTGACTCTGATCTCAAAGAACTGACAGAAAGAGAAAAAAAAATCCCGACATTGACAACACAGCATGTTGTATAGCATAGTACACGGTAAACAAACCAACATTCCTGAGCACCTACAATACAAGTGCCAGGCACTGTGTGAGGCACTAGCAATAAAAAGGACTAGAAAGACGTGTGCCTGTCCTGTGGATCTTACTGCTGAGAGGAAGGAGATAAGACCATTCATAGGTAATGCCAACAGAGTGTTCTAACAGGAGATGGGGGCTTCAGAGAAGGCAGGTCCTGTCCGAGTCAAGGGGGGTAGGAAAGAGAGTCAAGAACATGTCATACAGCATTGGTCAGCATTTCAAGATGTCGAGAATGACTATTTATGGGGTCTTTGGACCAACTTCTGCTCCATTTCATTCAAGCCTACACAGCCTCTTCTAGCTCGGCTGGAGTACGTGAGCAGATGGTTTGCTGCTGGATAAGAGCAGTCATTGTTTCTTAGAACTGGCTCTCGAGCTCTTTGATATTGTATCTGATATGCCAGATCCTTCCCACTCACCACTGGCAGGTCTGGTGCTGGCTCACGTAGGATACGGGCTGGAAGGGGCTCTGTTTTCTAGGAGTAAAGGGGAAGTCGTTTCTTAGAGCACAGTTGGTGGCCAGTGCTAAAAAAAAACAAGCTTGCATGCTTCCATATTAACAAGTGGAGGTTCCTCATTCAAATTGTGACATCACTACAACTATCCGGCTTACTAAAAATAAGATCACGGGCCTTTTCTCCTTAGCTTCTTTGCATTGGACGTCAGGCAGCATCCAGACTTCTTGCTGTGGTCTACAAGGCCCTGTGTGCTCTGGATGTCCCTATATGTACCCTCAGCTTCATCATGTTCCATCATACTTTCTGTTCCTAGTGGTCCCGCAATGCAGGCCTGTGTCATGGTCTTTGACTTGCTAAGCTGTGTTCTACCTCAGGGCTTTTGCACGTTCTGCTTCCAGAAATGCTGTCCTTCTTTTTCTATATGTTCTTTTATATTCTCATTCTTTAGGCTTCTCTTATAAGGCTTCCATTCTGTATCAAGTTCTCGCTGTGAGTCCCATTTTATACTTCCTTACAATTCCTGTGTGTATCATAGCACACAATCCTCTATGTAATGGTGTGATTAGGTATTAGTCTGTCCTATTAAGTTGTGAGTTTCCTGAGGGCCCCAGTGATGTTTATTTTTGTGAAGGTCTCAACGTTCAGTAAATATTTGTTGAATGAATTATCAAGTAATAGATAAATGAATAAAATAATGACACATATCCTCATTTCTTTGATAAGTCTAGGTAGTGTCCTCTCTGGGATTTGGACACATTTCTGCACTGTTTCTGGATTATTTGTTTTATCTGGTATAGCTTGTGATTGCAAGGTCACTCCAATAAGGGGCACACCATGGTCAGCTGCCTGTGCCTCATTGAAATGTTGGCCATTCCTTTGCAAAGAGTAACCCAGAGGTACTTTGATCACCTCAGGGCTCTCTGAGCACGGCTCTCTGGTGTGTTGGTGACCTTGGGGGACGGAGGTGTTTCAGCAGACAGGTGTAATACTTCTTTGATAGAATTTGTATCTGCTGGATTCTAGATCCCAACCCTGTCTTTATCATCGTCAAGATGGGGAAGGCCATGACTGGGATGAAGTAGGCTCATTTGTGGAGATCAAGACGGAAAGGTGTACAGAACGTGGAGAGAGAGAGGTCAGGTGCCATCTCCAAGAAGAATCTTTGAGCTGATTCTAAATTGCCGGACAGGGCTGAGTTAGCTCTGTGGGAAAATGTGACACTGGCTAAGGGTCAGACAGAGGAGTAGCATGTACAAAGGTCTCGAAAAGACTCGGCAACATCCCTGGAAAATGTGGATAGGAACTCAAGTCTCTTGAAAAGAGCGGTTCCCAACCTGTCCCTCCAATGTGAGTGAGCTGGATAATTGGTTCGATTCTGTGGTTACCTACCCACCCTCAGCCTATGTTTGTAATAAGTGTAGACAGTTTCTTTTCAATTTGTGTGGGTAGGTAATGTTGCATGTGAATTTCATTTCTTCTTTTATTTTTATTTTTTCAAGTTGAATTCATGGGGGTGGTATTGGTTAATAAAATGACATAGGTTTCAGGAGCACTATTTCATAACACATCATCCGTGTACTGCACGATGCTCTCACCTCCCCAAGTCAAATCTTGCTCTATCTCTTGTCGAGGTTTTTTTTTTTTTTTTTTTTTTTTTTTTTTTATCAAGGTGTCTTCGTGTGAGAGTCTTTACACTCGTGTCAGTCTTGTCCAGGTATAAATAAAGATCACAAGACTTGTTTATAATAAGAGCTGTGGGCCTGAATGGGTGGGTAGCACAGTGGATAAGAGCATTGGCCTGTGATGCTGAGGACCCAAGTTCGAAACCTCAAGGTTACCAGTTTGAGTGAGGGTCACTGGCTTGAGTGTGGGATCATAGACATGACCCCATGGTCGCTGGCTTGAGCCCCAAGGTTACTGGCTTGAAGCCCAATGTTGCTGGCTTGAGCAAGGGGTCACTGGCTCTGCTGGAGCCCCTCTCCCCCGTCAAGGCACAAACGAGAAAGCAATCAATGAACAACTAAGGTGTCGCAGCAAGTTTATGCTTCTTATCTCTCTTCCTTCCTGTTTGTCCCTGCCTGTCCCTTTGTCTCTCTCTCTCTCTCTCTCTCTCTCTCTCTTTCTTCCTCTTGCTAACAACAACAATAACAACAACAAAAAAAAGAGCTGTGGGATTCTGGAGACCTGCTGCTCAGGGTGGATATGTCGAGAGTTATAACCCAGTGTGTCCAGTCAGGGGAGCTCACATTTTGGAGTTGAAGTTCTGGGGACAGGGTGACCTTGGGCAAGTCGCGTCATCTTCCCGAGCCTTCATTTTCTGTAACTTTAGGGTGACCATAAAATTATTTGCTTCATTTATATCTCAGAATGACTTGTGACATTATTTATACGAAAGAACTTCCAGAATTGCGAAGCCCTCCGCACTCAAGTTATAAAACAAATGCACTCCTTTCAAAGTGTGACAGATCAGTACTGCACACGTGGAGGGAGCTCAGTGTCACTTGAACATTTACAATCGCATATTTCAAATATGGTAGCAATGTGGCAGCCAGACATTCAAACATTTCTAAGAGCAATGGAAATGCACATTTATTATGTCGCAGATGTGTAATTTACACAGCGGTTCAATGTTGTAAAAATTAAAGAGGAAGTCGGCTCCCAGATAAAAACTGGTAAACGTTTTTGATTTTTTTTTTTTAGTAAGAAAAGGCACCGAGTGGGTTTTCCTAAACTTCTGGATAACTCGTTTTGCATTATTTTCAGACATTGAATGCCCTTAGAATCGCTTTCCAGGATAGAGTAAGAAACTTCCTTCAGAGATTTTATTTAACCAGAAGAATGACTAGAGCAACCGGAAAGAAAGGCAAACACATTTGATACGTAGGAAAAGACGATCTCAAATGTTAACTTAAAATGTAACACTTTGTAAAACGCACGTGCAATTCAGTATTAAGAAAATGGGGAAATCCTTTGATAAAGAAGTGGATTTTCTAGAAGTGGATTTTACTAAAGAGGGGAGGGCTGGGTTTACTCAGACAACCAAAGCCCAGGAAGGGCTTGGTGGGTGATACAACTGGATGATTGACAAGGTGCGGGAAACCGGACGGTAATTAACACCTGGAGAAATAACCATGGTGAACCACTGTAGACCGAGGTAGATTTTTGTTTGTTTTCTTTTTTTTTTTCTTTTTCTCTTTCTAGCTTTCCAGTGAGGACTTTTCTTTGTCCTTCACTCTTGAGACCCCCCCATGAATGAAAACAAATGTTAAGATATTGCTGAAGAAAACAGTAACCCTTTGGAAATGTACCAAGTCCATATGATGGTATTTATTCATTGGCTGGCTGGTCACCACCTCCGTCAGCTGGTGCATGGAGGAAGCTAGAGAATGTCTTCTCATCGGCCCTTGAGATCAAAGTTTCGGTTCTTGAAAACTTAGGGCATTTAAGAGGAGGAGGCTACAATCCACTTAAAAAAAAAAATGTCTGGCTGTGTGATCCACTGGGAAGGGTTGATGTCAACCGCCCAAGACTCGAGACTGAGTTGCTGCTGTGCCACAGTGGCATAGGGTCAGCTGGAGTCTTGCCAGCCACAAAGTCACCACGGTACACTGATCCTGAGTGCTGCCATTTGTCCTTTGTCACCTTATCCACCCCAGAGCCGCCCAGCAGCTAAGACGGTTCTTGAATGTCAGACTCCTGCTCTCTGTGCTCCCTGGAAATTCATTCCGCCTGCCCTGTAATAGAGAGTCCTTTGCTTGGAGGTGGACCCACGGGAAGGGCCGGCCGGACTCAAACCTCAGGACGCACACACGCCGCATCTTTAAGAAATAGTTTACTTGCAAATCAGTAAAACTGCACCAGACAGAACAGCCATTCCTTATGCATTCCTGCAAACCCGGCAAGGTGAAAATAATGGAATAAACATCATATACTTCATTATGATATCGGTTTACACTTCCAGGGTACACAGAGAGGGGCCATTTCATCAAGCTAATTGCCTGAAAGTAAAAGAGAGGGAACTTTAGCTATTAGTCTATTATGGGGCTTTTTTCTTAATCACAAATAGGGGCCGTGTGTCCCTGGAGGGATTGTGTATTCTAATTTACAATTGAACTACGGATCAGGGCAATCAATCTTGGGCGGCACTTTTACAGTGTAATTGCGGCAACATAACAGATAGAGAGAGAGAGAGAGTCAGAGAGAGAGAGAGAGAGAGAGAGAAGAAGAAGAAGAAGAAGAAGAAGAAGAAGAAGTAGAAGAAGAAGAAGAAGAAGAAGAAGAAGGCGTCAGCCGAGGCTGAGCTACAGTTTGAGCTGGAAATATTTCTAGGCTCAAGTTCAAGGTGGGAGGGAGAACAGAAATGCCACAAACATGAATATGCAATAAGGGCTCATTAGCGGCCCAGTGTTGCCATGACGAATAGCATTATCCCCAGCCAGTGCTGCCTAAACATGAATTTTATAACGACCCATTTATCATGACTTGTCATGGGCTTCTGTACTGTACTTTCCTGAGGCTCACACACCTTTCCCCATTATGACGCTGGGAATCTTTCCTCTTATTATTACGGTTCCCTTTTGTATTGATTTTCGGATCGTCCAAGCAAGTGTCCCCACAGATCAACATGCTAATGAGCGATGCGTGACTTTGGAAAGTTAAAGAACAAAAACTTGATTATTCATTCCATCTTCTTTATAACTCCTATAATTCAGGGGGAAAAAAAAGTCAGACTAAGCTCTTAAAGACATTTCTGAATGTCTTTAAAATCTGACACTGCAGATTATTTTTTTTAGTTTAAAGTTAAACTAGGTTGTCTTTCTTTTCATTCATCTTATTCCATATCTTAAGAATCTTTCTATATCTTAAAAATGGAATGCCAGACGTTTTGAGGTTTTTTTGGGTTTTTTTTCTTCTCAAAAATCTTGGAGCTGTGTCAGAAAAAAAAAAAGAGTATAAAAATGAAAATGCTGGAATGATTTTTGATGTTAGCATTTAACAAGTGCATGAGTGATTTTTCTTACGACATGAGGAGGAAGGTTGGTCTGTTCTTTGACAGTGACTTCCCAAGGTGTACATTCTACTGACAGCAAAATGGGTGATGGGCATACCACGCAACCAATAGTTCAAATGCCACAGAGATGTTCACCTGACACCTGCATCCTCGTATTGATCAATGTCACCCCATTGAATTTCTAAATAAACAAACAAGCAAAAACCATGAAAGCAATCTCCCTTGATAGAAACCACAACATCTGTTTCCATATTTAGGAGCCACAGAATTACTGTATGTGAAGACTTGGGTCTTTACCACTGGCCAGGAGAGTGTGTGAGTTCATCAAAGCTAAGTCTAGCCTTGGCCGGTTGGCTCAGCGGTAGAGCGTCGGCCTAGTGTGCGGAGGACCCGGGTTCGATTCCCGGCCAGGGCACACAGGAGAAGCGCCCATTTGCTTCTCCAACCCTCCGCCGCACCTTCCTCTCTGTCTCTCTCTTCCCCTCCCGCAGCCAAGGCTCCATTGGAGCAAAGATGGCCCGGGTGCTGGGGATGGCTCTGTGGCCTCTGCCTCAGGCGCTAGAGTGGCTCTGGTCGCAACATGGCGACGCCCAGGATGGGCAGAGCATCGCCCCCTGGTGGGCAGAGCGTCGTCCCATGGTGGGTGTGCCGGGTGGATCCTGGTTGGGCGCATGTGGGAGTCTGTCTGACTGTCTCTCCCTGTTTCCAGCTTCAGAAAAATGCAAAAAAAAAAAGCTAAGTCTACCAGTTGGCCAAAATGATGGGGCTAAATGGTCAAAAGTGCTTTATTGTAATAAAGACCCATCAATGGGCTCTATGATTAGTCTATTTAGTTACCGTAAAGAGAGCAGCCTAAGATGATTTCTCCATTCGGGGAGGCAAAGCGTAGAAGAGCATAGGAGTACAAGGGAGTGGTGGAGTCTGAAATTGTTTTGCACACCCAGTGATTATAGTCACTCCCATATCTAACTTGTAAATGGTATGTGGCCAGATCCTTTTTGAGTGTGATCATCTCTGTTGCGCCCCTGGATTCCACATGAGCACTAAGGATACTTTCACATGAATAGTTACATGTTAATTATGAATAAAATGAACGGTATTGTATCTTTTAATGATGGTTTTTATATATTTGCAGCCTTTCGCCATTCCAAAGGTTTCTTTTCATCAGATTGTCAGGTTGACTGGTGGCAGGAACATTAGTCCCATTTTAAAGAAGCAAACACTGAGGCTCAGAACTTAAGTGATTAGCTCAAGGTCACACAGTTAGAAAACAGAAGTGCTGGCACCCAATATCTAGTCTTGAAATCCTCAGGTCAGTGGCTCTATGTAACCCAAAGTCATCAGAGCGGAAACTATTCCATAAAGGTGAAGTCATCTCTTGTGGCATTTAGTAACGAGTGAAGAAGCTGGGCAAAGACCCTTTTGGAAAGATGGCCCTGCTCTGGCCAGACAGCTCTGTTGGTTAGAGCATCGTCCCCTAGTGCGGAGGTTGCTGGTTCGATTCCCAGTCAGGGCATGTACAGAAACAGATCAGTGTTCCTGTCTCTGTCTTGCTTTCTCCCTGTTTAAAAAAAAAAAAGATGGCCCTCATTGACACTCGAGAGCCTGTTATTCTTCAAAACTACTTACTGGACTTGAAATCAACACAGGCATGTCAGTTAAAATTAACTTGCCATTTCAACCCTACGTTGAATTATTTTTCGTTGTTTACAAACGCTGATAGGATGTGTTTACAATGTAAGAATGTGGGCACCATTTTGGCTGGTGCTTTTTTTTTTCTTTCTTTTAGATTTTATTTATTGATTTTAGAGAGGAGAGGGAAGGAGGGAGGGAGAGGGAGAGGGAGATGGGGAGGAGAGAGAGAAAGCTTGCCTGGTATTCTTGTGTTATGAGTCCACTGTGCATTATATTTTTTGTTTCTAAAAAAATATCAATTTGTCCCTCCCTGCATGAATTAAACAGGGAGTTTTAGAGATAATTTGGTGAAGAAGGGATTCAACTATTGGAAAATGACATTAAAGAACATTGCGATTATGACTGAACAGATTAAGACTGTGTTTATATGACACCAAACATCTGGAAGAAAATGGAAAAAATTAGTAAAAATCCTTGATGTTTTGTTTACTTGACACCATACATCTGGATCTTTGGAAACATCTGGAGTTTTGACTGTTTTTCTTCCAGGTTTTAGCTGGGTATTTGGCATCATGTACAGATAGGTAAAAAGTTAGAGAAAAGAAAATAAGATAAAATAAAATAAACCTTTAATAGCATTGTGATTGAATTAGATAAAATTATTGGATCTAATTAATCTACAAATATTAACTAATTATTCTAGTGAACGTAATATTTAATGAATGCATTTCTTCAGCAGGCAGATGCGTACAGAAATAGAATGAGGTGATTTTAGAATAAAACTGGGCTTCAAGCATATTTAAATCTTGGTCATAGTTGACTGACAGCAATTTCCTTGGGCAAAAAATATTTTCAGGTCTTCCGACAACCATATTCTCTCCTGGAGTGTAATTTTTCCTGGTGTTATGGGGAGTTCCGTTAACTCTGAATGTGTTTTGACAATAGTAAAATTTTGTAAATACTTAGTAACATGGGAAATACATCTAATAATAGACGTTTTCTTGGCCAAGTGAATTATGCAGCCCGATAAGATCAGTGTAAACCCACTTTCTAAGCAGCCTTCCGACATGACATGCCGGAGGCCGAACCCCCCCCCCCCAAAAAAAAGAGAGCAACCAAAATAGGACTTCAAAGAGTTCATTGCAATGAAAAGCACCTTATGTGACTGATTTTTTTTTTTTTTGAGATGTCATCTCAAAAAAAAAAAAAAAAAGAAAGTTATAATCATCGAATATTTCCTCTATAGCTTAGGCTCAGTCCAATCAGTTATAATAAAAATAGCTGGCCTTTTTTTTTTCGCTATTCTCAAGTTTTTGAAATGATTAGCGCTTCCTTGAGATACCCAATTAATTGGACACACAGCCCAGATGAAAAGCCCGAACGAAACCCAGGAGTACACAAAAAAAAAAAAACATAAGTTTTGTTGCAATTTAAGTGCCTTCGAAAAGATCTAATTTGATTTTTTAAAAGCAATTCTGCAGATGTGAAAATTAAAGGCAGACAGAAACAAGAGAAGGTTTAATGAATGTGTAGGTGAAGAAACATTGAGAGGATTCATAGCCTTCCTCCAAAAAAAATTTTTTTTTTTTTTTAACTTAGCTGTTAGGCTGAAAAGGTTGGGTCTTGCCGAATTTTACGGGCTGCCGTTTCCTGATCGAACCGCCTTGCATTTTCCTACCCCAGTGCGTTTCTGAAGCAACTAGGAATTTTTGTCGGCCGCGTTTTGGTCTCAGTCCTTGTCCATCAGATTTTAAATTCTAATAAAGGAAAGAAGTCTCTCCGCTTGGTTTGTCTTAGCGGTTCTGTCAATGTGCCCACCCCCTCCCAACCGGGAGCAAATTGTATATACTTATTCCCACTTAAAAAGAAAAAAGAAAATGAAAAAAAAAAAAAAAAAAAAACACCCAAAAAACAAAAAAACCCTTCTCAGGGCTCTAATGACATCTTCAGTCATTAATGAGTTAATAAAAATCTCAAAGTCATCTGGGGCTCGATAAGAAGGAAGAAAGAAAAGTATTGTGCTGTAATGACCGGCTCCCTGGCTGCCCTCTGCGATGTCATGGGTCAGTCATGTTAAGAATGTGTGTGTCCAATGATCTGCTGATTTTTATCAGCTGGCCCCGGAGCAGAAACTGACAAGGGCCAGTTTGGGAGTCACCATGAATAAACAATGACTTTTTGGCTTGTTGGGGGCTGTGTAATAGAGTGAGGGGTTTATATATACTCAAACATGATGACATTAACAATCAATATAACAATTACCGGACAAGTTATTGGATGGGGCCTTCACGGGTCTTCAGCCGTCTTGCCCGCCAGTCGGCTGACAACTCCTGCTCAGAGGCCACCAGGGGGGGGGGGGACCCAGGACCCGGGCTCTGATCTACGAGGCGAGCCCTGCATCTCTGGCTGAAGTCGTCCAGACCTGGACATTCCCAATCACTTGGAAAGTTTATTAAAAATACCGATTCCTGAGTCTCCTTTCTAGAGATGCCCTCTCAGGGGTGTGGGCCAGGGCTGGGCTATCGCTTGGTGCTGGTTACAAAGGCTGCAGGTAAGTTTGCCCTGGCAGGGCAGGGAGCCGGTGTAGAGCTGTGGGACCCCAGGTTGGGAGGTTGAGCAGCAGCTCATTAGGAATGCAGATTCCCAGGTGCTGTCATTAGACCTGTTGAACCAGACGCTCTGGGAGGCGAAACTTGGAGGTCCGCTTTTTAACAGCCTCCAGGTGGGTCTGACGTGCCTCGGGGTTTGGGGACCACGGGTCCTCACAGCAAAGATCTTTGTCACAGAGTTGCAGCTCAGAGCTACCATTCATCCCCTCAGAGCCTACTCATGGGTAATCTGTTACTCGTACTAGGGAGGAGGCTGAAGTATCCAAATGATGCGCTTAAAACTCTAAACGAGGGTAGAGCCAAGCTTAGCTCCATAGTCATGGCACTCTCATGTTCACGGACACCGGCAGGCTCCCCTGAGCCATCTGGAGCCCTGAGTGGCTTTGCTTACAGAAAGGGGGGAATAAACATGGCTTTTTTCTGTATTTAAAATAAAAAAAAGAGGAACATGGCTTTGTTAGTCATCTTACAAGACAAAAGAGATGCTGCAAGAAAAATCAATGTGTGGGAGGAATTTACTTACTAATAACTTTAACTGTATTATTATTCATCTGGGCATTCAATGCCCATAGGCTCTTGCATTGATTAGTGAGGTTGACTTGAAAATACAAAAAAAAAACAAAAAAACAAACCATCCCAAACCACAGAATGTGCATGTGGCCCAATGAGGAGAGGACACGTGCATGGCCCAGGGCTGGCATGTCACAGGAAGAGGGATGGCCAAGTCCTTCTTCCACTGCAGTGAGAGACTTCTCTTATCTGGCCGAGAATCTTACCAAGGGGACAGCCCAGAGCTTGCCAGAGTTTCAAAAGAGGCGGACGAGTCAGCCAGATGTGCAGTAGGTGTGAATCCGTGTTCCTCAGAATAAGTGTCAAAGGACAATTCCAAGGTTCTAAGCCTCTGTCATAATGAAAGAAGTATCTGGGTCAAGTGAGAAACTCTAGGTTAAACGGAGTGAAATCAGGTGGTTTGAAGCAATGGCTTCTCACGCAAGACTATCCACCAGGAGAAGGTTGTCCATTTCATCAGTAAAACCCTTTTATAAAGAATCATCTACCTTGTAGCCCTGGCCGGGTTGCTCAGTGGGTAGCACGCTGTCCTGGCATGCCGAGGCCACAGGTTTGTTCCCTGGTCAGGTTACATACCGGAAACAACCAATGAGTACACAACTAAGCGGAACAAGGAGTTGATGCTTCTCTCTCTCTCTCTCTCTCTCTCTCCCTTTCCTCTCCCCTCCCCCCCTCAAATCAATGGAAAACAATTAAAAAATAATGAAAGAGTAATCGTGTAGAATTAAGGTTCTGAGGCATTCAAACCTTTTCAGATGGCACATACCAGCGGGGAAAAGCTAGATATTCTGTGTGTTGTAAAATAAGGCACGTCTTTCTTTGTTATAATTTATGAAATGCTCTGTGTCTGGCGTCAACATTCATTACGCGGTGGCTTGAAGCCATCAAGAAGGTTCGTGTAACAGCACCAAAGAGTTAAATAAGTTGTCCAGCTGTTGATGGTCTGGTTAAATCATCCCTGAATGGTTGGCACAACTCCCAGAACAGGTATTCATTAAAAAAAAAAAAAAAAAAAACCAAACCAAACAAACAAACAAAAACCTACTACCCTGTATGGCACTAGTGAGATTACATTGTATTTTCACAAACGAGAGATCATTCCATGGCGTCCTGCGCCCGCACCCAGAAACTTCCTACAGAAACAGAAGTGCACCCAGGCTGAGGGTGGAACTGCATCTGCCCCCCGCTCCCCCGCTCCCCGTGAGGACAAGACTGTCCTGGTCATGGGCACCTCGCCAGGTTCCACAGGGCAGGGGCTGTGGCATCACCCTGGCTCCCACACTGGCGATTCCTGAAGGGGACAGGAGGTTGGGGAGGGGGGGTGCCACGGAGGTCTGGCCCGTGGGGTCTCAGGCACACTTCTCTTCAAGTGTCTGCCATAGCTGCGTGTTCACGCCAAATGTTACTTCTTGCTGGGGACATGATGTCTTATAAATGTTCTGAGAGAAGATCATTTTTCCTGTAGCAGGGAAGGCACTTTTAAAGCCATGTTAAGAAAGGGATTAGTTTCCCCAGGAACATCTGTAGGTCACATGTTTGCCTATAAATCGCTTCTTTGCTAAGATCCCCCACTCCCCACCCCCCACCCCTGCCCCCCCAGTCGTTGCTCAAGGCCTGGAAGGAATTCTTACATGGAAGAGAGAAGAGATCTTAGCTGAAAGACGGGCCGAGAATAAAAATAAACAAACAGAAACTTCCTAAAAATAAAACAATCCCACCCCCACCACCCCCCCATGCTAATGCTTGTCATCATTTTTCTACAATGGTCCCGCAAGTCTGCCCAAGATTCAGAATGCATCAGGAGAGGTCTCCAGACTAAAAATATGACGGCAGACCCCGACTTTGGGAGGTCTCAAAGCCCTTTTTTTCTCGTCTCCTCTGTCAATATGTCCCCACTGACATCGCGTGTGCTTTGGAGACACAAGACGAGGGCAGGAGGGGACTCCACGCCCTCCGGAAGGGCCAGGCCAGTCGAGTTCCCTGTGGTCTTCCCACCACTCATCTGGCTGGTGATGGAGTTGAATATTTCTCCCCTTTCTAGACTCCGAAATGTTTCTAATTAAAATAGCTTACTCAAGGTCACTGGAGGCATATGGTCCTGCTCAAAACTTTAAACAAAACATTAGTTTTTACAACCTTTTGTAATTTGGTATTGTATACAACATGGTTCTATGCAGCATTTCTGTAATCTTTTCAGTGGGTGACAGAAATATGAGAAGCGAATTTATAAGCCATTTAGTGAAGCATTTAATCAATTTCATGCATAGGAAATAACTCCGATGGTTTTGCTTTATCAATCTTTCTCTCCTGGAGAGAACTCCAGTCAACGCCATCTCCAAACAGCGGCTGAGGGTGGGGGTGGGGGAGGTGGAGATGGTGGGGGTGGGGGGGGAGCGTGTGAGAGCCTGCACTTGACAGGTCAGGGATTTTGACATCCGCCCCTGACGGGGACACCAGCATCCCTGAGCCTTCTGGAGGCTGTTAATGTATTTCAGAAAGAAAAGGCTCGGACTTTAGTGTTTGGAGGAAGTTTCCAAGGCCGTTTCTACTGCAAAGTTATTCATTAAACACCCTTTTCCCAGCTGACCCTCACGTGCTCGGCTAGCCAGACTATATCCAACCGCAGACTCACAAGACGACATAGATATTTTTAAAACCCCGTAGCCAGGGGTTTACTTACTTTGGAAACGCACGAAACATACGACAGCTTACATGAAAACTTACTTATGAATCAAGGAGTCGCAGCAGTATGACCCAAATGATTAAAAGTCCACCAAAGTGACCCGTTCCACGTAAGATGTATGTGAGCGAGCTTTTTTCAGACTCTCTGACCTGTCACCTATGGTCAGTGTTTTCCAGGCTCTTTGGAATTGCTTAAAAGATTTGGAATTGCTGGACTACATGGTGGGTTAATGTTTTCTTTTCTGTCATGTGCGCTGGAGTTCCTCTTGTAACACAGCACCCCAAGCGCCGTCAAGGTCATAACTGAAAAAGTCTGAAGGGGACAAAAGAGGACCTTACTCGAATCACCATCTGCTACATTATCTTTTTTTTTTCTTTCTTTTTTTTCTTTTTGTATTTTTCTGAAGCTAGAAACGGGGAGAGACAGTCAGACAGACTCCCGCATGCGCCCGACCGGGATCCACCCGGCACGCCCACCAGGGGGCGATGCTCTGCCCACCAGGGGGCGATGCTCTGCCCACCAGGGGGCGATGCTCTGCCCCTCCGGGGCGTCGCTCTGCCACGACCAGAGCCACTCCAGCGCCTGGGGCAGAGGCCAAGGAGCCATCCCCAGCGCCCGGGCCATCTTTGCTCCAATGGAGCCTTGGCTGCAGGAGGGGAAGAGAGAGACAGAGAGGAAGGAGAGGGGGAGGGTGGAGAAGCAGATGGGCGCCTCTCCTGTGTGCCCTGGCCGGGAATCAAACCCAGGACTTCTGCACGCCAGGCTGACGCTCTACCACTGAGCCAATCGGCCAGGGCCTCTGCTACACTCTATTAAAATTACATTAGTGCTAACTTGTCTTCTAATATTGGACCTGATACCAAGGCCCTGTAGACATAGTCTCCAATTTATAGAAATTAATTTGCTTTCACTTATTTCCGAACCTAGAAAAAAGTTATTTCCGGGAATCAATTCCAATCGAGATGATCAATTTTTTTTTTTTTTTTTTTAAATCAAGGATTTCATCTCAGGCAGAAAGGATGTTTCATGCTTCCTGTTATTTTACTTTATTTGTTATTGCGTTTATAGGGGTGGCACTGGTTAACATAATTGTCCAGGTGTCAGTGACCCAGTGCTACAGCACCTCTCTGTGTACTTTCTGTACCGTCACACTTCCTTTTAAGTAATGATGTGCGAAGCGGTGTTCTTGCCTGGGCAATACAGTGAGACGCCATTTTGTATTTATTCTTCCGCCTTTTTAAGCTGCAGGGAGTGCACAGTTATAATGAGCAAAACTGCCTGGCAGTCCTGCAGAAAATTGGTAGCTCTAATTGAGGTTAGCCAATGGGAGGTCTGTCTATCTATCATCTATCTATCTATCTATCTATCTATCTATCTATCTATCTATCTATCTATCATCTATCCATCCATCCATCCATCCATCCATCCATCCATCTGCCTATATCTACCTACCTACCTATCTATATCAACCATTAACTCCTGGATGAACCAATGCCTCTCTGACTTAAAAAAAAAATATTTTAGAGGAAAGCTGTCTTTGATACAAGACACGATCTTTGAAAAAGCCATTCCTTAGGACCAAGGGAATTTAAAACTTTTGACTACATGTTACAACCCACTAGAAATGACCATGCACTTCCCCTCCTTGTGAATACAGAAGCGTTAGAAGATAAGGCTGACGTCCTCCCGGCCACCCCCACTGTCCTTCCACCTTCCTTGCTATGACCCACGTTAGCACAGGTGAGCATCTTTTTTCTATCTGAACAAACCTTTACCCTGTGTGTCCCATTAAACGTATAATTGTGCATTTGCTATTTTCACTCATCAGTGTGCGGAGGGAGGGCTCGCCTTGTTTGTAGAGAAAGATGCACATCCTTCTTTCTAACTACTTCAAGAATTTCACACTAGACGGGTGTACCAGTGCTCGCCGAGTTATTTTCAAGAAGAATTAAGACTTTCTTATGCACCCAAATATTTCTCATACATTCGTATGCCCAAGAGTCATACTACTCGTTCGTACACAATGAGTATTTTTCTAGTATGGGTCTTCAAGGGAAATTGCTGGGTATGCACATTTTATGTTTTAATAGTTACTGCCAAATTAGCTTGCAATGTGAAGTGAAAGTCTTACCAGAATTTTTTTTTAATCTATTGAGTTGCCACAGTTTGCCACACCATACAGGTTTCAAGTGTACAGCTCAATATAACACCGTCTACACACCATGTCACACCCTCCCACTGCCGCAAGCAAATCCTCTCTCCTCCCCTTTGCCTTCCTCCCCCTACCTCCTACCAGAATTTCTTGTTTTTTTATTTTTAATTCTTTTATTTTTTATCAAGTGAGAGGCAGGGAGGCAGACAGACTTGTACATGAACCCCAACCGGGATCCACCCGGCAAGGCCCTTGTGGGTCAATGCTCTGCCCATCTGGGGATGCTGCTCTGTTGCTCGGCAATCGAGCTATTTTTATCATCTGAGGTGAGGCTGTGCAGCCATCCTCAATGTCCAGGGCCAACTTCCTCAAACATGTCGAGCCATGGCTGTGGGAGGAGAAGAAAAAGAGAGAGAGAGAGATGGAGAGAGAGATAAAGGGAGAGAGAGAGAGAGAGAGAAAAGTGGGAGGGATGGAGAAGCAGATAGTCACTTCTCCTGTGTGCTCTGATCAGGATTTGAACCCGGAACTTCCATGTGCCAGGCTTATACTTTACTGCTGAGCCAACTGGCCAGGGCTCCTTTCAGAATTTCTGACACAACTTTCCTCAACACGACTCAAAACTACACACCACTCCACCACTCTTATTCTTTGTCACAAACTTTGCCTTGTTTTTTTTCTCTAGGAAGATAGAGACCATCCAAAGTGCCTTTCCCAAAGAAGGAAAACTCATTATTTGCAGGTGACATGATACTGCATACAGAAAACCTTAAAGATTCCACCAGAAAACTACTAGAACTGGTAAATGAATTTAGTAAAGTAGCAGGATACATAGTTAATATTCAGACATTAGTTACACCAATAATGAACCAGCAGAAAGTCAAACTAAAAAACACCTAATTTACAATTGAATAAAAAAATAGAAAATATCTATCATATATTTAACCAAGGTGGTAAATGACCTGTGTTGGAAAAATTATAAGCCACTGAAGAAAGAAATTGAAAATGATATAAATAAATGGAAGCATATACTATGCTCATGGGCAGGAAGAATTAACATAATTAAAATGTCCTCTCTATCCATAGCAATCTATAGATTCAAAGCAGTTCCTGTCAAAATACCAATGATGTTTTTCACAAAATTAGAACAAATAATCCAACAGTTTTATATGGAACCACAAAATACCTCAAATAGCCACCGCAATCTTGAGAAAGAAGAACAAAGTTGGAGATATCACATTACCTGATATCAAACTATACTACAAGGCTATAGTCATCAGAACAGCATGGTACTTGTTTAAAAATATACAAATAAGTCAATGGAATGGAATAATAGATTGCCCAGAAATAAACCCACACATATATGGTCAATTATTATTTGACAAAAGAGACAAGGACATACTACAATAGGGTAAAGATAATCTATTCAATAAATGGTCTTGTGAAAATTATACAGATACATGTAAAAAAGTAAGCTAGACCACCTTCTTACACCATATACAAGAATAGACTCAAAATGGATTAAAGACTTAAGTGTAAGACTCACAACAGTAAGACACCTAGAAGAAAACATAGGCAGTAGGATCTCTGACATTTCTCATAGCTGTATTTTTTCTGATACATCTCCTTGGGCAAGGGAAACAAACAAATAAAATATAAACAGATGGGGCTACATCACACTAAAAAGTTTTTGCACAGCAAAGGAATCCATCAACAAAGTGAAAACACCTACATAATGGGCCAGCTTTTTCCTTTCCTTTAAGAATACCTGTCAAATGTTGGAATTTCCTTTCCTTTAAGAATACCTCTCAAAAGTTGTTTTGAGAATTTATTCCTAATAATGAGTAATTGGAAGCCAATTATGTGTCTTAAGAGTAGACTGTCTGCATACACATAGCATGGCAATATTGCACTATTATGTGGGCATTAAAATGTAATGATGTCTGTAGCAATATTAAACAACTGTTTATGATAGACAGATAAGGAAAGCAAAAAGGTGAAATCATCTGTAAACTTAATCTTATATGTGTACGGAACATGAACTTGTCAGGACGGTAGACTTGCGGGTAATTTTATTTCCTTTAAATTTCTTTGACTGTTACAATAATGAAATGGAGATTATAATGCAAGGGGTCCACTAGCTGGATTGCTCCTACCTGGGCAGTGAGAGTTGGACTGGTGGAGTGACATTCCTCCTTCCTTCATCCCAAGATGCCAGCGGGAGGGGTTTCCCCTAAATGAGAAAGAGCACACATTGTATTTACAAACAGGGAGACTTGGTCCTGGCTGGTTGGCTCAGTGGTAGAGCATCGGCCTGGTGTGTGGATGCCCTGGGTTCAATTCCTGGTCAGGGCACACAGGAGAAGCACCCATCTGCTTCTCCACCCCTCCCCCTCTCGCTTCTATCTCTCTCTTCCCCTTCTGTAGCCATGGCTCGATTGGAGCGAGTTGGCCCCGGGTGCTGAGGATGACTCCATGGCCTCTGCCTCAGGCACTAAGAAGAGCTCAGTTGCTGATCAATGGAGCAATGCCACACATGGGCTGAGCATCACCCCCTAGTAGGCTTGCCAGGTGGGTCCCGGTGGAGGTGCATGCAGGAGTCTGTTTCTGCCTCCCCTCCTCTCACTGAATTAAAAAAAATACACCCCCCCAAAAAAAAAAAACCAGGGAGACACCACCAGGATTCCCCTCAAGGAGCCTGGTTTAAACAAACACTGGTTTGAGGCTTCAGCACAAGGCAGAACTCCTTGCACTTGCCCAGTTCCTGGGAACACACCTGATTCTCCTGACCTCCAGTGGGTCAAGTACCTTCTGTGGGGCAAAGGAAACTAGCCGATGGGCTGGCCAAGGTGTTTGGACAAAATTCCTGGACATTTAGAGGCGTGCAAACTGGTGATTTACTTTCCAAGGGATTTTTAAGGTGCATTTTGGAGAGGCTCTGAGACACGCGATGGTCCATGAATCCCACGTTGAGTTTCAATGAAATTTAACTGGATGTTCTGTGATCCTTTGTCAGAGGGAGGTCAAAATCCAGGACAATCTGTCAGAGGGAGGTCAAAATCCAGGACGATCTGTCAGAGGGTGGTCAAAATCCAGGACAATCTGTCAGAGGGAGGTCAAAATCC
This sequence comes from Saccopteryx leptura, assembly GCF_036850995.1. Classification (NCBI taxonomy): domain Eukaryota; kingdom Metazoa; phylum Chordata; class Mammalia; order Chiroptera; family Emballonuridae; genus Saccopteryx; species Saccopteryx leptura. Next base: position 51,420,940 of record NC_089515.1, on the reverse strand, counting down.
AGGACGGTCGGCTGGGAGGGAAGTTGGGGATGGAAGCAGAGCTTCCTTACATGCCTCATGGGGTCAGTAAGAACGGTCTATGTCATGCTTACCTTTTTTTTTGAGAGAGAGAGAGAGAGAGAGAGAGAGAGAGAAGAAGGGAGAGAGAGAGAGAAGCATCCACAATTCGTTGTTCCATTTAGTTGTGCCACTGATTGCTGACCGAGGCTTCAACTGGTGACCTGGGAGTGAAGCCGGTGACCCTGGGATTGGTGACCCCAAGCTCCTCCATGTGACAACCTCAGTGCTCTGGGATGTTGCTGTATCCACTGCGCTACCGGGCAGGGCTGTTTCTTTGTTTTGTTGTTGTTGTTAATGAGTATATGAATATACAGCAGGAGAGGGAAGCTGTATGTAGACCAGGGTCCTTCAAACCGTTCCGAAATCACCTGGGGGCTGTTCTGATTTAGTGTGCTCGCCTGGGTGGGATGAGATTCCTCACCGCCCAGGGGCTTCCGGGTGATGCTGCTGGAACAACACTTTGAGTCCCAAGGTTTGAGACGATGAGCTCCAAATATGGCTCGTTCCAAACCCAGGTTCCCACGCTCCGTGTCTGCAGTCTGTGATTCGGTTGGAAAGCACAAGACTGTGTTGTCGGGCTTCCTAGGCAATGCTATTGTGCAACCCTGTAAGCGTGTGACACCACCGAAGCAGTCACGGCGTCACTCGAGGTTTGACTGCAGCACGGATAGATGTCCTTGGACCTGCGTGGGCCTTTATTCAGTCCTAGGTGATACGATTACCTCCAGCTCGTTCGCTGCGTCGGATTCTACTCCATCTTCTGTTCTCACAGGGCTGAGCTTCTGTGCCCGGGCCCAGCCTCGGACTCTGGGTCCTCGGTGACTTCCTTTTGAACTGAACTGAGCCTCGCTCCGTGTCCTGGCACTAACTTCACGACCCGTGTCAGTACTTTTCAACCGCAGGTCTCCACAGACCAGTGCCGGCCTGCCAGAAAATCTTTGCCGGTCTCCCCCAAAAGTGAAGCACCCTGAAGCAGTGTGAAGGTGACAGAGTGTCTGACCTTTGAGTCTATAATCTCTATACAACATCAGGGTGGCTCACTCTTCAGCCCACCGGCCGGAGAAAACACTGCTCTAGGTGGTCAACGGATATAAGATCTTCTCTAGCAACTCCGATGAGGATCAAATAGGAAAGAGCCTGAAACAGTGTCCAGACCCTGGAAACCTAGGTTTGAGGCTGTTCTCTGTCCTCTGATGTGACCTCTGACAGGTCACCGGAGGTCTCTGACCCCCTCCCTTTTCAGAAATAGCCAAAAGGTTTTAAAACTTAGGAAATGCTACATCAACTTGGAAGAGTTTTATTATCCCTGGTAGAAAAATACATTTTTTTTTTTAAATTGGGCCAAATTCACATGTAATATTAACAGGCAGAGTTTAACTAAGATGTTGTTACATTTTACATGAAGTCTCCCCATTCGCAGGCATTTCTTAGGAATATCGGAGAGAGTGGCCTGCTAAGTATTGCTCACTGGTACTGCTTTCCACCTGATACGTGTCCTAAATTTCCATGGCTCTAGTTGGGGACCGTATTTGCCCAGCTATAGGTGCCACCTAGGAAGGTGACAATGATGCCCTTCCATGTTGGGCACATGGTGACCCCAGAGAACCACCAGCCCTCAGCATTTGGGCCTCGCTAGGTTAGAGTTTTGAAGATCTGCTTGGCATTGGCCAGAGACAGAAGCCGATGACTTCATGTTGATTTTGCCTGTTGCCCCAGAGTCACCTTTTCCCTCTGGGCTGTGACATCAGCATTCCTGTGACACTTATCTCGTCTGTCCCATTCTTTGCCTGAACTTTCTTTCAATAGTGAAGTTTACAGACGAGATCCAGGCAATGATTTTTTTTTTCTATTTTTTTTAGGGTTGCTCTGCCAAACTGAAGACTTCTAGTGAAAAAAGTCCAGTTAATTACATTTAAGTAGATTAAGGGCCAAATTAATAGGCTACTGAGCCAGGAAAAGGATGAGTTGGAAATAGTAAAAACATGCAAGAGATGGTGGGTTAAGAATAGGTTTCTGGTGGCCTGAGATAATTTTTTTTTCTTCTTTTTCAAGTGAGAGGAGGAGAGATAGAGAGACAGACTCCTGCATTTGCTCTGACTGGGATCCACTCAGGGACCCCCATCTGGGGCCAATGCTCTGCCCATCTGGGACCATCCTTGCAATAGAGCTATTTTTAGCACCTGAGGCAGAGACTCCACGGAGCCATTCTCAGAACCCAGGGCCATTGTGCTCAAACCAATTGAGCCATGACTACGGGAGATGAAGAGAGAGAGAGAGAGAGAAGGGAAAGGAGTGGAGAAGCAGATAGTCACTTCTCCTGTGCGCTCTGACTGGGAATTGAACCTGGGACTTCCACATGCCAGGCTGATGCTCTACCACTGAGCCAACCAGCCAGAGCTGGCCTGAGATCTTATTTGGGTTTTCCCATCATCTCACTGGGTGACCTTAGGTATGTTAACTCACCTCTCTGAATAATAGCTTCTCTCTCTCTATGCAAAGATGATTAAAGGAGGCAATCAATTCTGTTTGAATCTCTCCTGGTAGGAGCAGAGATCTTTGCTGTGTTCCCCAGCATACTTCAGATACCCATGAAAGTTCCCTGACTATAGTTAGTTAATAGCTCAGTTAATAGTTGTTGAAGGAACAGCTTCTTTCCAGAGGGACAGAAAATGTGTGTCTTTAAGTTTCCTGAAAATGTTTCTCTACATTCTTTGACAACATGCCTTCAGAGGGATGGTCTGTTCTATTGGTGCTTTGACAGTTCACTGGCCCAGGCTTTTGTGTACCATCCCAGACAAAAACTGGTGGCACAGTTAAAAGTCTGAACATCTGTGGATTTTCCTTCTTTTTTTCATTAAGTGAGAGGCAGAAAGTCAAAGAGACAGACTCCTGCATGTGTCCCAACTGGGATCCACCCGGCGAGGTCCCTATGGGGCAATGCTCTGCCCATCTGGGGCCACTGCTCTGTTACTTGGGCCAACAAGCTATTTTAGCACTGGAGGCAAGGCCATGGAGCCATTCTCAGCATCTGGAGCCAACTTGCTTGAACCATTTGAGCCATGGCTGTGGGAGGAGAAGAGAGAAAAAGAGAGAGAAGGGGGAGGGGGAGGGGTGGAGAAGTAGATGGTTGCTTCTTCTGTGTGCCCTGACCAGGGATTGAAACCGGGACTTCCACACGCCAGGCCGATGCTCCACCACGGAGCCAACAGGCCAGGGCCTCTGTGGATTTTCATATCATCTAAAGCATTTACTGACTTGAATGAGATAGATGCAACGATTTGAAGCTTTAACCAAGTTTAATGTTTTTATTTTTAATTTTACTCTTTCTAAAACAAGATGTTTTTTAGATGTGATGTACACATCGAAGAGAAGAGGGCTATTCCCAATATTATCTTTAAGACATAAATAGCAAACAATGCCAGTAATCAAAATTTACTACGATTGTAATAGATGCTGGCAGAATGTCTGTAGTATGGACGATGCTAATATCTCGCAGACTTCCAAGAATAGAGGTGAGGATTGCTAGTTTGGCTTTGTTAAATGGAAAAAAAATAATAAATCCACTACTGTATTTGTAGTTTTTATTACATTCGGGAGATTAATTCTCATAAATAAAATTGCTTAGACCGACTTCCAATCAGAAAGTTGAAATGATCTGTGGCAATGTTACCACTGAAAACTTGTGTATACTCTGAAAATATTTCAATAATTAATGCATGCTCCATCTAGAGTAATTGACAGGAGGTCATAAACCTAATGGGCCAGCTGTGTTTGATTTGTACATGAAAATGTTTAAAGGGCTAGGCAGGTAATTCAACCTCCTGCAGCAAGAAAGATGGGTTCCAACATCTCTAGGTAGCAGAGCCATTTACTAGAATTTTGTTTCTTTTTTTCTTAAAGTCTTTTCCAGATTTCCCTGTGAGCTATGCATGTCTCTCTGCTTCTCATTCTAATCCAACAATCCCTTTTTAGAGTTTTGGTTGTAGGCATGGAGCCCAGCCATCCTCGACAATTACACTTGGCTCTCCCAGCCATTTCAATGACAACTTGAAAGCACGTGTCTAATTAAAACAAACAAAACAGAACAAAAAACCTGAGGCTCACTTCAGTGCGATGACTTTTTATCATTCCTTCTGCTCAATGTGGCCACTTCAAAAATTTATTTTGCATTTTCTCCTCTCTTACTGTCAGTAAACAATGGTGAGTAATAAAAGTATCAGGACCATTTAGGAGTCTTGGTAAGATTTTTGTAGTCCCAGTTATTTATGCATTCATTGGTTGATTCCTGTCTGTGCCCTGACCGGGGATTGAACCTGAAACCTTAGCTTTAGTGGGATAGTGGAAATTGAGCTACCCGACCAGGGCCATTATCTTTTCATATCTAAAGTGTACTTGCAGAGTGATCAGGATGAGAACATTGAAAATTGCCAATGAATGTGGTTGCTGTAGGCATGAGAAGCGAAGGGTATTTAAGAAACCCTGGCTGTCGCAGGAAGAAAACACAAGGCAGCGAAGGTTGTTTTAGACACACCTGAGGACACTCAGAAGGCCACGTCTGTAAGAGACTGCTGAAAGGGGACAGAGGACGGTGACACGGGTCAACCTTTTGTTTCTTGTCAGCCAAGCATATGAGGTTGACTTGGCCTTCAGAACACAGGAATGGTCATCCTTACTTCATCCTTCTGAGCAGAAGAAGTTTCCCGTATTTTTATGCATATTCAGTCACTAAGAACCCAATATGAGATAGCTACAGTCTTTGCCACCCAGAGGTGTCGAGTTCAAAGCAAATAACAATATGAGAGGCTAGAGGCGACTAGATCATCTATCAAAGAAGACCCAGCCTGGTGTGATAGCAGATGAAAAGGCTTTGCTGAGATAGTTTCAGCTGGTGGACGTAAGTGCCCAGCTGTGTTTTCCATCACCATGAACTTTCTTCTCTTGTTTGTTTTAATACATAAAAGCAATGTATTCTCGTTACAGAGAAATATTAGAATCACAAAGAGCAAAAGTAAGGATACCTCCAAAAATGAATTTTGCCTTTCCCTGGTATATATTCTCACACACAAATAAAATCCTTTTTTTGTTGTTTTCATTAAGTGAGAGGTGGGAAGGCAGACAGACTTCCTCATGTGCCCTGACCTGGATCCACCCAACAAGCCCACTAGGAGGTGATCCTTTGCCCATCTGGGGCATTGCTCTGTTACTTAGCAACCGAGCTCTTCTTAGCACCTGAGGCGGAGGCAATGGAGCCATTTTCAGTGCCCAGGGCCAACTTGCACCAATTGAGCCATGGCTGTGGGAGGAGAAGAGAAAGAGAGAGAGAAAAGCAAAAGGGGGAGGGGTGTAGAAGCAGATGGTTGCTTCTCCCATGTGCCCTGACTGGGAATCAAACCTGGGACATCCATATGCTGGGCTGATGCTCTACCACTGAGCCAACTGGCCAGGGCCTACATATTCATTTGTAACCAGCTTTCCCATCATAAGAATCAGCCAGGATCTTGTTTTCACCAGACGTATTTATTTAATATCATTTTTCTGGCTTCAAATGAGTCCATTGTCTGGATTTACCAATGTGTATTTCAACAATTCACGTTTGTTACAATTTTGGATTGTTTCTCACTCTTCTCTATTGTGAGAGATTGTTTTAAAATATGTCTAATAAGACATCTTGATTGGTATAATCATCAGAAAAGGTGTATGTGCTTGAATTAGAAACTATTGTTTGTCAAGAAAGACATTACATGGAGAACACAGTTCCTATGTTATCTTTAACATTTTTATTTAATTTTTTATTTATTTTTTAATAGCTTGGAGATTGTAGGAGTGAAGTAAGGTACATATTTGGGGGGGAAAAGTGAGAGCATTTAACTACAGGCAAACACATTACTTATTTGTGCTTGTTTATTTAATTTGTAAGATATATAGGTTGAAGGAAGGAGTCATAAATAAGGAACAAATGAATCTGTGAAAAATATCTAGCATGTTCCAAACCCTGGGCTAGGTACTCGACATCCAGTGTCACTTAATGGTTTGATCAGGTCAGGGTTAATATATAGAGCCCACGGGTCCCCATTCACATCAGCAGAACACCTTCTAGAAACATTCTTTTTTTTTTTTTTTTTTTGTATTTTTCCGAAGCTGGAAACGGGGAGAGACAGCCAGACAGATTCCCGCATGCGCCCGACCGGGACCCACCCGGCATGCCCACCAGGGGGCGATGCTCTGCCCACCAGGGGGCGATGCTCTGCCCCTCCGGGGCGTTGCTCTGTTGCAACCAGAGTCACTCTAGCGCCTGGGGCAGAGGCCGAGGAGCCATCCCCAGCGCCCGGGCCATCTTTGCTCCAATGGAGCCTCTGCTGCGGGAGGGGAAGAGAGAGAGAGGAAGGAGAGGGGGAAGGGTGGAGAAGCAGATGGGTGCTTCTCCTGTGTGCCCTGGCCGGGAATTGAACCCAGGACTTCTGCACGCCAGGCCGACGCTCTACCACTGAGCCAACCGGCCAGGGCCCTAGAAACATTCTTTAAGAAACAGAAACCAACCATTTTTTAGAAAAGTTACGTAGGGGAGGGGCTTAGCCATAGAACGCTACTCTTGAAATTGGCCACCCACAAACCAAGTCAAATACTTTTATTGACAGATGTCATTCAAGAAGCAGGAGAGACGGCAATTTTAACTGACACGCGAGTCCAGAACCCTGACATGGCTTTCTAAGAAGCCCATTGGAATGGTTTTGCTGGTTGTACCACAGAGGCACTAACTACTGCCGCCCCAAAGACATGTCTGCTCACCCTGTTTTTCCCAGGCTGTCCTGAGAGGGCCGGTGTGCTGGCTGCGCCTCCCCTGAGTGGAGAGTCTCAGATGCTCATTTTCCAACCCAGCACACAGCTGCGGCCTCCTGGGGACCCTGGGGAGCTGGGCGGAGCCCAACAGGATGGAGACCTTTGGACATATTTTTGTCACAAAGCAGTTTTGTCATCCATCCTTTTGAGAATGGCTTTTGCTTTATTTGTCTTTAATATGTCCTGGAAGCTGCATTAAAAAAAAAAAAAAAACATTTCGGCCCTGGCTGGTCAGCCTGGCGTGCAGAAGTCCCGGGTTCGATTCCCGGCCAGGGCACATAGGAGAAGCACCCATTTGCTTCTCCACCCCTCCCCCTCTCCTTCCTCTCTGTCTCTCTCTTCCCCTCCCGCAGCCAAGGCTCCATTGGAGCAAAGATGGCCTGGGTGCTGGGGATGGCTCCTTGGCCTCTGCCCCAGGCACTAGAGTGGCTCTGGTCGCGGCAGAGCAACGCCCCGGAGGGGCAGAGCATCGCCCCCTGGTGGGCGGAGCGTCGCCCCCTGTGGGCGTGCCCGGTGGCTCCCGGTCAGAGTCTGTCTGACTGTCTCTCCCCGTTTCCAGCTTCAGAAAAATACAAACAAACAAAAAAACATTTTAAAAATGTATTGATATTTTGAGAAAGAGAGAAGAAGAGAAGGTGGGGAGCGAGGGAGCGAGTGAGAAACATTGATTTGTTGTTCCACTTCTTTAGGCATTCACTGGTTGATTCTTGCATGTGCCCTGACCGGGGGCTCAAATCTGCAAACTTGGTGTATTGGAACAATGTTCTAACCAACTGAGCTACCCAGCCAGGGTAGTGGGCTGCTTGTAGGTTCCTCCTTCTGTTACCTTGAGATAGAAGAGTCTGAGCTATAGTTACCCACCCTTGCAGACCCGGTGCCTTCCTACGGGATAGGAATCCATTCTCATGGCCCAGAAACGCAGCCAAGCAAGGCTCTGGCTGAAAGATCCGCTAAGAAAACTTCAACAAAGCCAACCACGGATACCTCCGATGCAGAATTTGTAATGTAACAACCCGGAGCAGTAACTATCAGGTCAGTGACTGGAAGTCTATCCTATAAACAAGGATTATAAGATTTAAACAGGGCTTTGCCTCATAACAATGATGTCAGCAGCCACTGGTGATGGCGGAGAGCCTCCCCAGGTTGCTGCTCCCTCACTTAAAGTGACAGCGTCCAGCGTTGCGCTGCATCTATTATAGAGACACATGGATTTCCTCTCTGCAGAAGAAACACATCTTTCTTTTCTCCCACGGAAAAGATAGATCTGACAGATTTTAATCGAATGTCGTTGTTCAGAATTACAGGAAACGACATGCAAAAAAAAAATACACCAGTTAGTAAGGAAAGAGTTGTGTGGCCAAGTTTATTTGGAGAAAACACTTCAATAAAAACATACACACAGCCAGACCAGGCGGTAGCATAGTGGATAGAGTGTCGGACTGGGACCCAGGTTCGAAACCCCGAGTTTGCCAGCTTGAGCACGGGCTCATCTGGTTTGAGCAAGGTTCACCAGCGTGAAACCAAGGTCGCTGGCTCGAGCAAGGGGTCACTCGGTCTGCTGTTACCCCCCGGTCAAGGCACATATGAGAAAGCAATCAATGAACAACTAAGGTGCCACAACAAAGAATTGATGTTTCTCATCTCTCTCCTTCCTGTCTGTCCCTATCTGTTTCTCTCTCTGTCTCTCTCTGTCTCTGTCACACACACACACACACACACAAAAAGATACACACTCACACAGCTGTCAGGTCTGTGAATTGGTTAATATTTTTCAAGCTAGTGTGTTATGGATAGTGATATCAGGAATTATTGGTCTCCATTAAAATTTCCGCTAAAACTATTCTGTGCAGTTTCTCTGTTTAACTCTAAGATGCTGGAATATCGGGACTTGGTCTTTATTTTATTTATTTATTTATTTATTTTAATTAAAAAATATTTTAGCAACTTGATTTTCTTTATATTGATTTTTTTCTTTGAAAGAGAAACATTAATTTGTTGTCTTTCCCATCCACACATGCACTGGTCAATTCCTGTATGCGCCCTGACTAGGGATTGAACCCACAACCTTGGTGTACAGGACAATGTTCTAACCAACTGAGCCACCTGGCCAGGGCTGGGACTTGGTCTTCAAAATGAAGTGTTTCCCAAAATGAATCCTGGCTTTTAGGAAAAGCAGCATTTGAGATATATAGAAAAATGAGGAATCTTTGTGTTTCTTATCAAACAGGCTCTCACAATTATACTTTTGCTCAGCAGTTGGCTATGTCTGAGGCAATTACATTATTCTATAAATTTATATATTGAGGAGCTCTTATTTTTTTTCAGCGTGTCTATAGAGAGTCACATTGTTTATATATGTGGGGTTTTTGTTTCATAAATTTACACAGACATTTAAACAGATCTTTCTTACAATTTTTTGATATTATAAAAGTGGTGCAGGCCCAGTAGCTGAGTTGGATAGAGCATTGTTCTGATGCTCCAAGGTTATGGGTTTGATCCCCGGTCAGGGTACATAAAGGAATGGACCAATGAATGCACGGATGGGTGGAACAACAAATTAACATCTCTCTCTCAAATCAATAAACAAAAATTTAAGAAAAAAATCTTTGGAAAAGAGACTTACATCTTCATTGACTAGTTCAGGCTTTCTCACTATAGGCTGAGCTAATTTGTAATGATACTTTTCTAAATATTTGAGTCTTTGCAAGTTTTGTCTTTTTTTCTCAGTATGTCTCGTGTTCACACCTCGTGGCAATTTCCTGCCCAGATATTTTGGCATAATATATTTTATTTCAGCTAATTATCAGTGGCAAAAAAAAAAGAAAAAAAAAAGAACTCCCATCATGAGTAGAAGCGTGGAGATAAAGTTTTAATTGACCATCAATCCAGTCCTGCCTTAAATGGTGCATCTTTTGAACAAAGTTTTTATCATTCTATCCTCATAATTTCAACGTTATATTAGGATGCAGAATGCCAGAAGAATTGTATATATTTGGAAAGAAAAGTATTGTAAGAAAGCTATTTTAACAATCCTAGTAATACATAGTGAGTCCTAGAGAATTGATTGTGTTTCAATGGGCAAAAATAGAGAATTAATTCACTTTTAAAATGTGAGCTCAAAAAATTTCCCTCTTGTGTGCTTCCATTGGCATTTCTAAATTCCTAAATGTTACGAAACTTTGTTATTTATATGAGAACATGCCGTATAAGAGGATTGCCCTGCAATGCCTTATTGGGTTAACTTTGACAAAGGCCGGGTTTAAGAATGATCTCACAGCAGTGATATGTGTCCTCGATGTGTCATTAAGATATGTTGTTGTTTTTTCTTCTGAAAAGCATAAGGTGATATGAAAAAGAGGGGAGTGGCCAAGGCAGAAGTTACCTCGCAAGAATAATATCAGATATTGTCGGTATGTACCATATTTCCCTGTGTATAAGACGCACCCTTTTTCAAAAAATTTGGGGTCTAAAAATGGCGTGCGTCTTACACAGTGGTTGTAGATCTTCTTACTTGCATTTCCCGCTTTTTTTTTGCGCTTGTTTTTGTGCTCATTGTTGAAGACAGTGATTCGTCATCAGACACAGGTGAGGACAAGCTCAGGGATGGGAGTTTTGATTGTGATGAGGAGTGGTATGAATTTTATGATGAATAAAACCTGAGTTCAATAACGTTATGTAATACATTATTTTTCAAATTTCAGGCCCCCAAATTAAGGTGCGTCTTATACATGGGAGCGTCTTGTACATGGAGAAATACGGTAAATTGAAAGAGGAATACACTCACTTTTTCAAGGAATAAGAAAGGGAAGCCAGAAGAAAGGGGGAAACTCATTCACTTGAAAACAATGGTGTCCCTGGTAAGTAAGCTTCAGCCAAGTGGCTAAAAGCGTGTCCTAATTTCTTGTCTGCTACTGGTGCCATTTGCAAGTTTAACTAAAAATAAAAGCAGATCAGATTCCTTTCTGAAAAAACATATTTGCGGGACCCCAAACTACCAACAGTAGAAGACGTGAAGGCCAGCGGACAATAGTTCCCGGGTCCTGATTTAATACACGTGCAGAACAGACAATGGCCCCACCCGCTCTGGCCCCCCGCAGACAGTGCTAGCTACCAGCTAACCACACCTCCGGCACAGTATTTCAAAGCACTTTTCCCCAAGTTTTTTCTTATTTACAAAAGAAGCAATTCATTTTGTAGGACGTGTCAAATTGGCCAATGGCCAACCACGATCTTGACCGAAGGCTGGGAGCAAAAGGTGTTGCAAAACACAAAGAGAGAGAGGATATTTTGGAATGATGGGAACAAAAAAGGAAGATTCGTCATCTTCCATATGGCTTTTTCAAACTGGTTATAATTATGGACTGTTTCTGGGAGTTTCTATAATTTTTTTTTTTTTTATCCATTGAGAAGGCGGAAGACTGAATAAGTTTGTGAATGCATCGTGGGAGAAAGAGAGAGAATTCAGAGGGTACAATGGAATTCTGCTGATTGATGATGACACTGTTAACCTGGTGAATGGAGAACGTTCTCTCATTTGTTTTTCCCAAGAAGGGATTTCAGGGACCTCACCGAACATTAAAGTCCCAGTAATAGGATGAATCGTACGCATTAATAGCTGCACCACATCAACTGTGCATCCGATTGAGAAGGTACATTTATCAGAAATCTTCAAGCTGGTTGCTGTTTATCTACCTGGTATTCATGGAAATGCATTTCAAGAAAAAGGAGAGCCTGACCGGGCAGTGGTGCAGTGGATAGAGTGTCGAACTGGGATGCGGAGGACCCAGGTTCGAGACCCCGAGGTCGCCAGTTTGAGCACGGGCTTATCTGGTTTGAGCAAAGCTCACCAGCTTGGGCCCAAGGTCACTGGCTTGAGCAAGGGGTTACTCGGTCTGCTGTAGCCCCCTGGTCAAGGCACATATGAGAAAGCAATCAATGAATAACTAAGGTGTCGTAACGAAAAACTGATGATTGATGTTTCTAATCTCTCTTTGTTCCTGCCTGTCTTTCCCTATCTGTCCCTCTCTCTAACTCTCTCTCTGTCTCTGAAAAAAAAAAAAAAAGAAAGAAAAAGGAGAAAATGTAGGGCTTTTTTTTTTTTTGTATTTTTCTGAAGTTGGAAATGGGGAGACAGTCAGACAGACTCCGGCATGCGCCCGACTGGGATCCACCCGGCATGCCCACCAGGGGGTGATGCTCTGCCCATCTGGGGCATTGCTCTGTTGCAACCAGAGCCATTCTAGTGCCTGAGGCAGAGGCCATAGAGCCATCCTCAGCGCCAGGGCCAACTTTGCTCCATTGGAGCCTCGGCTGTGGGAGGGGAAGAGAGAGACAGAGAGGAAGGAGAGGGGGAGGGGTGGAGAAGCAGATGGGCGCCTCTCCGGGAATTGTGTACCCTGGCCGGGAATTGAACCTGGGACTCCTGCATGCCAGGCCGACGCTCTACCACCGAGCCAACCAGCCAGGGCCAATGTAGGCTTTTTAAACATGTGGTCAGATAACTTGAGATAATATGCCATTTAAATCGGTTGGCATAGCACTAATTCAGGCCCTTGGCCTCCCATGATTCAACTCTAAGAAGATTTCTAGACATTTTCGATCTAAATAGGATTCTTAGACTATTCAAAACCCATTCCACAGTTGTGTAGACTTTCTTAGAAAATGCCAGCTACATTGGAAGACATTTTAGTTGGCAAGTTATTTGCAGAGATTCACAAACAACCCCATGCCTCCGACACACATCGACCTTGTGTTTTCAAGGTGAAAAGCGAAGGTATCTCTGTCGGGGTTGGATTTCCATGTGCTTTGAGAATAATCTTTGGAACCTTCCTCAATTCTCTGCAGCTCCCTCACATTAGGAAGTCAAGGGATGGCATTTCATTGACATTGGACTCACTCTAGCTAGAGGCACAGCTTGGCCGGAGTCTAGCCGCTTGGGACCTTGAGAGAAGCTACTAACGTTTTGAAGTCTTTATTTACTCATATGGAACATGGGAACCACAATGCCGAACTCATAGAAGTTACATGCATTCACGTCACCGAGGAACTGAAAATTACTACAGAGAAGAACATCTCACATAAGAGCGAGCTGTGGATGAAACTCAAAAGAAAGAGGGAGATGGTGATTAGTGGCTTTGAGACTTTTCGCTGTCACCCCTAATCTTTCGTTTCTGCTGCTCTGATCAGCAATGCTCTCTCTCTCTCTCTATGGATGTTTGCAGATTCTTGTGACATACTCTTGCTCGTCTTGTTACAGACTACTCAGTTTAGAACCTCAGAACTCCAAGAAATGAAATGTTCTCTGGAAAGGAGTGACTTCTAACAGAGGAAGTCCCTCCCACCGTGCCTTAGTAAAACGGGTCCATCACAGTGAACTCCTCCCAGAGGCTGGAAGCGTGAGTCTTCTGTCCAAACATCCCAGCCTTCCCCGGATTAGTTACATGGCTGCCTCACTGCGCAGCTAGTAATTGCAGAGATAATCACGTTGCCAAGATGCCATTTCATCTGTGTTTGGCACACGTCAAGGTTTCATCTTCGTAACAGAGCCACCAAAGTTTCGTGGGGCCTGACTGCTGTTGGACGCAAGAGTGATTCATGCAAAGGGTGGGTGGGTGGGGGGGGGGGCTTGCCGTTTGCCTGGGGGACCCGGCTCGCAAGATGGCAGCTGTCAATCCTTAGGCACTGGACGTACAAGGGGGGGTTCCACGCACTTGGTCCCTAGCCAATGGCGCTGTCCCTCACCTCTGATGCCACACCCCCCTGCCCACCCCAGGCTACGGATCCTGGGCCTCTGTTGTAGATTGAGCTCTCCACGCCCTGTAGGTTGGGGGAATGAATGTCTGGTGAAGGGAAGGGATAGTTTTTCTGGCCTTCTGTATCCCTGACACTTCTAACATAGGCTATGGAACCTAGAGACCCCCGAGGAAGGCAGCGTGGTACAATGGAAGGTTGCAAACTCGGGAGTCAGAGAAATCTAAGCATGGAATCCTGACTCTACCACTTAACCAGCCACATGGAATGAGGCTTCCTTCCATCTTGTAAAGCCAGGAGGCACGGCCAGGGCCACTATCACAGCTGCCTGGCCCATGCAGGTTCGCATTGGATTCGGACAGTCGGTAAAGAAACAATGGAGCCAAAAACTGACAGGCCATTTTCTTTAATTCTAGCTTGCACCCGGCAGGCAAGTAAAAACACACACTGGGCTCTAAAACCCACTCACATTCAGTGCTCACAAAGCCACTGACTTATCCGAGTTTCCTAGAATCAAAGGTTTCTAGCTCACCAGCCTTATTCTCCTCAGTTCCCCATCTCCTTCCTTATCCCAGATATAAACTCAACACAAACTCAGCACTCCGCCATCTTGGCTGCTTCTCCTGGCCACATGGCCTCTTTCTGCTCTCTGCTCTGCTCCCTCTGCTCTCTCATGCTAATCATCCCAGGAACCAAGAGCGCAAACTCTCATTCTGCCCCCATTTTATATTGTAGCTTCACAATCTCTAATCCAATATACAAAACAGGGAAGTCTCTAATACAAAGTCACTTCTCTGAGGCATGATTGGATTGTACCACCCCACATCAAAAAGGGTGGGAAAGGCTTAATCCCAAAACCAAGCCCCAGGCTACAAGGATTCTCAACACACATTAATATCACCTGGGCGATGGCCTCACGTGGGCAGCGCTATTTTTAACAAAGTGAGCATAATATATTTTATCTGCCCAACACATCTCTTTAAGCCTCAGTTTCTCTCATGACCTGGACAGTGTCACCTAGGTAGTCTAGCCAGGAGTTGGAGCCAGGTGGAGATTAATCCTAAAGTCTCATGACCTGGTTGTCCTGAGCCGAGGGAGCTCTCTTACAGGTCCCTGAGTGGCTGGATGAGGCTGTCCCTCACGCTGTCATTTGTGTTAGGAGGTCATCACTGGTCACATAGAGAGAATAAGACATTAAGAGGGTCACCATGCAATGGCATACAGAAATAGAAGTAGTGTAGATAAATATTAAAGATGTCTGGGTGGAGAAAAAGAAGAATGAAACAGAACAGTTTGTAGACATCACTTGTATAAATCAAAGACACAGACACACAGAACAAGAATATACTCCTTGTCTTATGAGGATATTATACAAGTTCAATGAAACCACCAAACCTAATTGTGCTGTTGCTTAGGGGTTGGGACAGAAAACGGGAGGAGGTAAATTAGATAAAAGGTAATAGAGCGAAGGGTCTGGTTACAAAGTTACGAGTAGAGGAGGTATGACTTAATCAACTTCCTGCCCCCTGATCCAAAAAGATTTAAGGAACCCTGGCCTGGTAACTCAGTTGGTCAGAGCAACTTCCGATATGCAAAGGTTGCCAGTTCGATCCCTGCTCAGGCACATGCAGGCATCAACTAATGAATGCATGAGTAAGTGGAACCACAAATCAGTGTTTCTGTGTCTCTCTTCTTCCATTCTTCTCTCTATAAAATCAGTTTTAAAACAAAAGATTTAAAAGAAAAAAGGAAAAGTTAAGGACAAAGTCATGGCCTCATTAAAAAGAAGTCATGGGAAGGGATTTAGGATCAGGGCAGGAGAAAAGGTCTCTCGGTTGGTTCTCTCCCCCCCCCCCCCCACCCCCCCCCCCCCCCCCCGTTTCCCTCAGAAGTCAAGAATCCTTAGGAAAAATGTGACACCAGTGAGCCTCTGGACACACCTAGTTGCTGTTATCTGAACTCTTTATCTCCACACACTGCAGCTGCCTCAGGCACTTCCCTCATTTTTCCCAACTCTCATTTTTTGGAGACTTACTCACTGGAGAGCAGTTGAGAAGGTGTGGTGCCCGTTCTTGTCAAACGAGTTGAGAATTTCCGGGATCCCCAACCCTTTGGCCCCCTGCACATCAGCACAGCTGATCTTCCCATCAATGAGATCTTTGTGTGCGACAGGTCAGAGGGGTGTTACTGTGTGAGAAAAGGCCACAGGGAAACTCCCATCATTTTCCTAGAGTCTGAGAAAAAAAAAATATATATATATATATATAAACGGGGCTGGCTTTGTAGTTCCCTTTTGTGGACTGGTGAATGGAAAAATGACTGGATTTATTGGGTTGGTATAACAGTCACTGTTGTATGGGAACTGTGATTGTCACCAAGTATATTGACGAAGGAAAAGAAACCATTGCCCTCCCCAATGGGGTCATTCATGTAAGCCTTGCCTGCTTCAAAGCTGTGTCTGTTCCCCCAATAAATCAATACAATAAATAATCTAAAAAGGAGGATGGAGTGATCTGTAATCTGCTCCCTTTCTTGGAAGCTCAATTTTTGAGATAACATGAAGATAAAATTATCAAGGCACCTCTGGGCTCAGAAAGGCTACTCTTGGGTGGCACATTGATTGATTGCCATATCCGTCTCCAAATCCTCCTCTCCCTCTGCTCTCTTTCTCTGCCTCCCGCTTCTTGGTTGGCCAATCAGGTGTCTTATCCCTCTGAAGGCAGTGATTAGTTCCAAGGATGGGTGCATGATCCAGGCTGAGCCAGTCCAAGGCTTCTCTGGGACTTTGGTTGGTGATATAAAGAAAGAAATGCTCTCCTTTCTAGGATAGCCGTGGATAATCCAATAGCTGTCAGTGACGACAGCCTGACTGAGAAGGATGCTAGTGACAGAAAACACAGAGCAGAGCAGAGGAAAAGCAACAGTGAGGTTAAGGAGATGCCAACACATGAGTGCTTGCATGCAGCCATGATGGAAGCTAGAACTTTCTGGACCCTTCACTTATGTTAACTAATCAATTACTCTCTCTTAAAATTTTTTTTTTCTCTACTGAGAGAGCGAGAGAGAGAGGGAAGAGAGAGAGGGGAAGAGAGAGGGAAAGGGGGGACAGAGAGATAGAGGAAAGGAGAGAGAAAGGGGGGAGAGAGATAGAAGAATGAATCAACTCGTTGTTCCATTTAGTTGTATGCTCACTGGTTGCTTCTCAAAGGTGCCTCAACTGGGAAATCAAACCTGCAACCTCCGTGCCCTGGGATGATGCCTTATAGCCACTGAGCCACCCTGTCAGGTTCTGATCAATTCCTCTTTTGATTTTAGATAGTTTGAGTTGACTTTTTTGTCATTTGTGTTAGAAGATGGTTTGAATCTAGAGTGATGGCTGGGTCTCAAAGGGTAAATAGACCCAGAAGTTTTACAAGGAGCTGCTTTTGTGGTTTTTCTGCCTAGGACTGTATTGGACTCTTAAGAAATTTACTATTAATAGATGATGCTCGTGGATACAGAGACCATCCCAGAAAGTGCATAAGAACTTCAAGAGACGTCCGCGTGATGTCTGTATAGAGAACTTGCAAAAGGTTGTTTCTTTTCCGCTTTCATATTTACTTTGTGTTAAGGTTATAAGGCTCTCGCTGGCAATGTTGCTGATGTTATTTTTGTCAACTCTGACTCCGTTCAAAAGCAGCAGAATGGAAATTCTGAGCTGCAGCAACAATAAATATATTTTATGTCCCCTGGAACATTCAAGCTGCAGTATGTCAGAGAGTCGGGGAAGGTTGCTTTTGCCTTGAACTCTGAAGCAACATGAAGAAACAGCCAAACTTTATTTGTTTGTAAGTTTCAGAGATTTTTGTCTTTGCACTTAGTCAAAGCTAGATCAAATTTTTGATAGATCTACAAAGTCAAATGTAGATCTAATCCATGTTAAGTACTTTTGGCAAAATATCAAATATGCCTGTTTTGGGGATGAGGGAACAGAACAAGTTCTCATCAGCTCTGTGTGACAGTCGGTGACTTCCGTCAGTCAGACTGTGACCTTGTGGGCTTATGGATCCTATAAAAGAAGTCAGGGGCAGATATGGCCGGGTAGCTCAGTTGATTAGAACATTGTCCTGATACACCAAGGTTGCGGGTTTGATCCCCAGTCGGGACATGTATAAGGATCAACCAATGAGTGCATAAACAAGTGGAACAACTAATCAATGTGTTCCTTTCTCTTTAAAAAAAGGAAAAAAAATCAATAAAAAAAATTTAAAGAAAAAGAGGCAGATATGTAATCTGGGACATCTTTCTGGTCCATTTTAGTTTGGTCTGACTCTGAATTAATTTCTATAGAATTTCACAAAAAGGAGCCCATTTCTATATTTTTTATTCCCTCTCTTCTGAAAGGGAAATTTTCATATCCTTGTTTGAGTGACATGGTCTGACGGTATTCAAAATCAAAGAAAGATGATTGTATTTGTGTTTCAGCATGTTCGGTATTGGGTTCCTTTACAGAGAGATATGGCGTCAGGACAATTGCGTATGTGTGTATAAGTTTTGTTTGAACTCACCACGCTGAGATGCGTGTATAGACTCTAAGTGTCTCGAAGGGCAGAGCGGGGGTTGTATTGTTCATTTTGTTAACCCTGCAACACCTGGTGGGAGATTCACAAAAAAAATAAAATGCCAGTGTACAATTGTGTGGACTCTCCATTCCTGAAGATGTCTGACTGTGAGCGTGGTGGTTCTTGAAACCATCTGGTGAGCTGAGCTGGGCAAGGGCTTACAGTGGTTAACTTCACAGACGATGAGTGTGAGCCTCAGAGAAGAGGGAGGGGTCTGAGATGCCCCCCCCCCCCCTGTGTCTCTCATTCACCCATTTGTTGCGATCCACAGCTGGACTCCTTATGTCGAGTAGGAGGAGTGTCACCACGCAGGGAGTCAGGAGGAAGGGGGCTGCCGGCGAATGGCGTGTTTGAGCTCACGTGTCGGGGTTAGTGACAGTTGATAAAAGCCATCCTATAGAGAGCCACAGGACTCGTCCATCATCACGGGCACCTTATCTCCCCGACTGGAGGGAGTATCAAACTACATTCACAACAGCCCTGAGCAAACCCTCTGCATGACGGGCAATGAGGTTTCCACATGGATGGCGGGGGAACTGCCTCTCCGGCTTGCAAAGTGATCCCTGGGGCGCCTACCAGGTTTTCCCTTAAAGCTGCAAGTTCGGCTGGAACGGCTTTTCCTAACTTGTACCCGGTGGCTTTGGTGGGAGGCAGAGTTATCGCTTTAGACGGACAGGAAATCACATTGCAAGTGGGTCAGCCATGACTCATCGGGCACATGCCACGTTGTTATCTTCCGGGTACAAATATTTACAAAACAAAATGTTCTTATCTCTCAGAGTCGTAGTGAGAGGATTCACGTTTAACTAAAGTCCTGCATGTAATTTTGGGATGAGCAATGGAAGAATGTGGCTGGTCCCTTAGCATTGCATCATGTGCTGGAACACATGTTGGACCCATGGTTTACTGAGCACGTACTACACACCAGGTGATAGTGCTCGTGATGGGGCTATGGTGAAAATGAGATATACACAGCACACCTGCTTTCATGGGACATATAAACCAGTGGGGACAGCCTGGCCTGTGGTGGCGCAGCGGGTAAAGCATTGATCTAGAATGCCGAGGTCGCTAGTTCGAAACCCTGGACTTGCCCAGTCAAGGCACATAGGAGAGATGATGCTTCCTGCTCCTCTCCCCTTCTTTCTCTCTCCTTTTTGAAATGAATAAATAAAATCTTAAAAAAAGAGAAAATCGATTAAAAAACAAACAGTGGGAACAGATGAGAAGGAAGGAGCCACAGTTGGGTCAGTCTGATGAAAGAACAGTCTTAGGAGAGGGGAAGAGCTTTTTCAGACGGTTCAGCATGCTGCAGCTTTCTGGTTATCTCAGAGTCTCCTGTCTTCACAGGCTGGCGCTGGTCCTAGTAGCTACAAATTGTTTGGGAGGTGTCATGACCTCTTGGAACCATAGTTTTGTCATCTGTGAAACACGAGACTTAAACTGTATACCCTTAAAGTTCTTTCTGGAGAAACAGTGGAAGTTTTCCCTCTTATGTCAAGAACAAAACAGCAGTACTCACTGTTACTACGCCTATTCAAATAGTTTTGGATGTCCTAGCCAAAGCAATTAGGCAAAAAAATAAATGAATGAATGAATGAATGAATGAATACATAAACATAAAATAAAAGATAACCAACTTGGAAAAAAAAAAGTAAAATTGTCTCTGTTTACAAATGATATAATCTCATATACAGAAATTCCTAAACACTCCACCAAAAACCTCTTAGAATTAATAAAGAAATTCAGCGAAGTTTCAGAATATAAAGTCAACATACAGAAATCATTTGTGGTTCTATACACTAACAACAAAATATTTAAAAAGAAAAAAAAATTAAAAATCCCATTTATAATAGCACCAAAAACAATAAAATACTTAGGAATACATTTAACCAGAGAGGTGAAAAATCTCTATCTGGAAAACTATTAAAGATGACAAATAAATGGAAAGCTATCCCATACTCATAACATTGTAAAAATGTACGTACTAACCAAAAGCTACTTATAGATTCAATGCAATACCTAGCTATGTTCCAAGGGCATTTTCACAGCTATATATAAAATAACATTCTAAAGTTCATATAGAACAGTGGTTCTCAACCTTTCTAATGCCGTGACCCCACAATACAGTTCCTCATGTTGCGGTGACCCCAAACCAAAAAATAATTTTGGTGGCTACTTCATAACTGTAATTTTGCTACAGTTATGATTCGGAATGTAAATACCTGATATGCATTATGTATTTTCCGATGGTTTTAGGTGACCCCGCTGGGGTCGCGACCCACAGGTTGAGAACCGCTGATCTAGAACCACAAAGACCCCAAATAGACAGAGCAACTTGAAGAGAAAACAACAAGGCTCAGGGCATCACACTTAATCACACACATCAAATTATACGACAAAGCTGTAGTAATTAAAACAGTATGGTGCTGGCACAAAGACAGACGGAACACAATTGAGAGCCCAGAAATAAACCCACACATATATAACTGTAGTTAATAATACTGTATTCTATACTTGAAACTTGCTAAGAATAGTCTTAAATGTTATACACACACACACACACACACACACACACACACAGCTTATGTGAAGTGATGGTAATCATTTGGCAATATATAAGTGTATCGAATCATCACATTGTCCACCTTAAACTTATGCAATGTTGTATGCCTATTATAAATCAATAAAGGTGTAGAAGGGGGGGAGCCTTTCCCCTTGACCCAGAGGACAAAACTGTGGTGTGAGGTTGGCTTGGCCAGGACTTGGTCCCACACTGCCAGCTGTGTGATCCTGGCCAGTCACGTACCCGCTCTAAGCCTCAGTTGCCTCACCGAAATGGCAGGGCTAAAAATATCCACCTTGAATGGATGCTGGAACCAATGGAGATTATTCATTGCAAATCTGTACAGGGCCCAGAAAAGAGGATGTGACATTACTCCTGTTCATCAAACCATCAGAACACTCTTTGGTAGTAACGATCATTTCCGCTTTTCTGCTTACAAAGCACCAGTTCTAATCAAGGTTTAACTCCTTACCTCCAAGCCCTGCCTGATTTGATTCCTGCTCATGTTGCCAGCCTGTCTTGGCCATTTTCCCTGTTACTCGTTCTTTTGTTGCTCAAAGAGCCCTAGCCTCACTCTTCTACCCCAGGCTCTTTGCACATGCTGTGCCCTTGCCTGAAAATACTCTTTCATCTAGCTATTATGCCACTACTCTTTCTTGTCTTAGAAGTCTCAGCTTAAATGTCACTCTCTCAAGACTTCTGTGAATTCCAGAAACCCCAGACCCCCTTTTATATATTCCCAGAGCTTTTTCTTATTTGAGATATTTCTCCCCATCGTAATTAAGAATTAACTCATCACTAATTATTTAACGTCTGTCCTGTCACTACAATGTAACCTCCAGGGGTGCATTGGTCATGTCCATGCTCTGTCGCTACTTCCTGAAATGGGGTCTCACTCATAGCTGGTGCTTGATGAAGTCCTCACTGAATAAATGAAAAAAAAAATAAATAAAATAAATGAGTTGATAAGTAAAGGATTGCCTTATTTCAAAAATTCCCCTAGACATTTCCTGACCTGGTTTCTATTAAAAGAAGACCATGGCATATGAGCCATGGAGACTTTGATCAAAGTCACGGGTGTTCGCCCAAAGTCGTGTCCTCTTTGCCCCTGAGGAGAGAGCAAGACTTCCTAGGGGAACGTTTGCTACCCGTGGCCTGGCCGGCAGCCTGGCCATCTCAGTGGGCTGCATCCACTCTGGCCAGAGTGATAACGTTGGCTGGTGGAAAGGTACCACCTCCCACCTCTCTGAAACGGATGCCTCGTTTCACGACGGGAACAGAGAAGCCAAATCCTGCAGCTGCAGGTGGGCGGACCTGGGTTCTGTGGAGAAATCCTCTGAGCCTCCTCGGGGAGGTGGACTCACTCTGTGTTTAATCGGCCACAGGTCGAAGAAATGGCTTCAGTTCAGCCCAACAGAAGCCCTATCACCAGAGAAAGATGGAGAGCCGACGCGGTCCGTTGTTCTGAGCACCCTCTTCATTTGCAGGAACGGTCCGGCACCCACGTGAATCACGGAAGGAACGAGCGGTCTGGCCGGCGTGGAGGGCCAAGTGTAACCCTCGGTGCATCCTTAAAAAGAGTTCTCATTTGTTTTCTTAGTTACTATTTTAAGGAAAGTGAGAGAGAACTATGAAACACATTACTTGACCACGTAAGAAGTTCCCTGGCTTGCCCTGGTTGGGTAGCTCAGTTGGTTTTAGAGCATCATCCCAATACTACACCAAAGTCACAGGTTCGATCCCTGGTCAGTGTACATACAAGAATCAACCAGTGAATGTATAAATAAGTGGAACAACAAATCAATGTTTCTCTCGCTCCCTAATCAATCAATCAATCAATCAATCAATAATAATAATAATACAAGAAAGGAGTTCCCTGGCTGAGAATTCAACATGCTTAAAGAAGAACTTTCCTATCTGAAATGTCTGAATCTCTTACTAGAAAAACATATTGCAGCCAAGGAAAGAAACCTCCGAAGGAATACAGCCATTCCTCCGGCTGCTTTTTATGCGTGGCCATGTTGGCGGTTCATCTGGACGCAGCCACACGTGGCGACCACATCGCCATCTGTGTATGTGGTTACCTGCTCGTCCCCCACAGGCTCTCGCTGTCAGTGGCTCGTCCTCTGCCTGCCTTGGGTCCCCCAGAACCTGCCTGATGACACACAGAAAACAGACACACTGGTCAGCCACACTTCGCATCTTGATGGCTTACAAATGCCAGAAAAGGGATGTGAAGTTTGGGCGGGGCAAAACGCATTATCTAAACTCGGTGGTGTCCTAGCCACCCCCTCCCCCCTTTCTCTGCAGTGAAAGGAAGTAATGAGTAGCTTGGGTATAGACACACCAGTGGCTGTGCCAGAATCGTCCGGTATACAGTACATCCATGCTTTCCTTACAAGTCCTCTCCCCACACCAACGACCGTTTTCCCGATGCTTTGCAAGGACACCGAGTGACCCAAGGTACCCCTGTGAAGTTTATAAAGATGCACTTCCGGAGAGACCGGCTGAGCAAGGCTGAGCTAGTCGCTCAGTAGCTTAGCCCTGGATAATCCCCATGAACGTGCTATCAAATCTCACTTCACCTGGGGCACACCGAGGATGCTTCTCAGCCAACGATATGCTAAACACCCCGAAAGTGAAGAAGAAACTTAAGAGGCTTAACAATGGATGCAGAAAATATTATCGTCCGCCATCAGCAGCCCTGGCACGAGATTTAGGCTGTGGCGGACGAGGACAAGCCCAGGAGAAGTGTGTGGTCTGTTTAAATGTCAGCGAGTCAAGGGGAAGGGAGTTGCTTTAACGCAAAACCCGCACGCGCAGATCGTCTGCTTTTTGTGCTGAATAGGATGCAAAACACATCGCAATTACAAAGGACAATAGCATCCCAAGAGGCAAGGTTTGTTGCAGGTCTTTACGGGGGAAGCAGTTACCAGTGAAGCAGGGGAGGCCAGCCTTTGTAGACAGGAAGTCTATAGCAAATACCAGAGCAATTCCCGGGATCACAACCCAGTTCTGTGTCTCCATAGGGAAGGTGAGCCGTTTCTCAGGGAAGAAAAAAATATGTTGCCTTATATTCAAGTCATATAAAAAGAGTCACTGACCCTGGTCAGTTGGATCAACGGATAGAGCATCTATCGGCCCAGTGTGCCGACATCCCAGGTTCGATCCCTGGTGAGGGCACACATGAGAAGCAACCATCTGCTTCCCCTTCCCCCACCTCTCCCCCTTTTCTCCTTCTTTCCCTCCTGCAGCCAGTGGCTTGACTGGTTCAAGCGTCAGCCCCAGGTGCTGAAGATAGCTCGGTTGGTCCAAGTGTTGGCCTCAGGCACTTGAAAGTGGCTCAGTTGATTCATGCATAGGCCCCAGACTGGGGGTGGGGGGTTGCCAGATAGATCCTGGTCAGGGTGCATGTGGGAGTCTGTCTCTCTGTCTCCCCTCCTCTCACTGGAAAAAAAAAAAAAAAAGAGCCACTGATTTCCTCCAAACACGGGCATCAGGCAATATGTCAAAATCTAGCAAAAAGGTGGGTTGATTCTTCCACACAGCACACTTGCCCTATTTAGACAACATTCAGGAGAATAGGTTCCCCTCCAACTCCCAAAGTAAGCCATGTGCCAAATGCCCTGATGTGAAAAGTACTTCATGTTCTCCAGTGTGTCAATCACCCTGCAGTTGCCAGGGCAAACTGAACAACCTTCCTGGCATGATTTCCGGTATCACTGGCACCAACCTCTCTGCTGCCATCCTGATTCAGTCCTTCGCACACACAGGCACAGGACACTGGACAGGCGGGGGAAGCCCTGACACCTTGCAGATCTCAGAATGCCGGCCTGGTGGCCTGCTACTTAGCAACCCTTTACCGAGCAGACCCTGTAGTGTTGCAACATGCCACCAACTTACTTACGGGTGATGGTCCTTTCGCTGAGTTTGGAAATTGATGCCTCTTTTTCGATTGAAAAGCTTAGAAGTCTTGGCCACTAACGGACACGTCTGTCCATCTCAAACCCACGTTTGTCTAGCTCGAACTATTTCTCATTCCAACTTCCACGGTCACCTGGGTGGCCCCTGGGGGACCAGACGAATGCCTTCCTCGCTTGCAAAGCTGGTGGCCTGGACCAGTAAAGAACGATCGTTCTGAGACCATTGTCGTGGCTAGCTGGTGCTTTTTTTCTGGATTCTTGCAACTTGATGGGTTCGGCATTAGAAACACGAGTTCCAGGACCTTTATCTCAACATCCTTAACTGGCAGTGTTGTTCTTGGTCATCAAATTAGCTGCTTCCTCTCACTTTAAATCCACTGACAGTCAGAGGCGGTTTCAGTTGAGTGGTTTGGACAAGGGGAAATAGGCGATTTCCTCTGGCTCTTGGAGAGTTAATCTCACACCCAGATACTTCCAAAGCATCTCTGTCAACGGCCGTCTTTATTCCCGCCTTTGCGGCAGAACCACAGAGAACAAGTTTCTTCTAAACAACGCTCCAGCTCAGAGTCCGCATGATAGATGGTTTCCTGGTCCCGAAGAAGATACTTAAACACTTACATTTCTTTCAACAATTTATCCCAGCGCAAAGGAGAGAGTCTCTCAGTCTGTGTGCCAACAATAACGCCTGGCACCTTTTCAAGAGCTGGGTGAGAAGAAGGACCTAGAAAGAAATGTTGCCAGCCAGAAATATTATTTTCTTACACCCACCGTTTGCTATTTGGGGGGCTTCCCTTCTGTCTGCATACATTTTCTCTGCTCTTACAAGGCCCCATGTTGGTCTGCTGAGAGAACAGACCTTCTTACTATGGATTTTTGGGGTGTATGTTTAGTCCTTTCCAGTGGCTTCAACCAGGGACACTTCTGGGTCTTAATCTTCCCATTCCTTTTGTTAGACACCCATCCTCTCCCTTCCCTAAGCACCTGTCCCCTGGCTGCCCACCAAATAGCAATCCAGTGCTCAAACTGGCCCAGAATCGAGGACATGTCCACAGCTTTGCTCTGGCCACATCTTTCCTTTTCCCAAGAGTAAAACGTTTGTTTCAAGCAACGCATTTTGTTCAGGACATCTCAACTGCCAAAACGCCACTCCTGTGGCAAACTTGACCGGAAGGAAACATTTGCAAACATTTTCCGAGAGGAGCCCTCCTTCTAGAGCCTGACAAAAGTACAGCTAAAACCGGCGCGCATCTCTTTAAAATCCATTTTCCCTTTCGAAAAGGCATCCGTTTTCGGCAGGAAGAGGTGTATCTGTGCCACGATTCTCTACCCAAGGGTAGACACATTATATATTTTGCCATATGGACTTGGCCCACAGAGGCTCAAAGGGGCCATAACATCTTGGAGCATAGTAACGACGTTAATAATCTTGTGACAGGCTTTTTTCCAACTGGCAGGTCTTTGGGGACCGGAGACCTGCTTCTTTCATGGGTGCCTCTCCGGGGAGCACTTACCATCAGGAGTGATTGGTGCTTCTCTCCTGTATTTGCAGAGGGCTGAATTCTCTCCCCGACATTGAACCTTCCCGGAAGGCTGAGCCATCCCAAGACTAAACAGGAATGCCCGTCACTCAGAAGCCTGTCAACTTCCTTCGGCGGCATGTGACCGCGAGACCCATCTCAGAACAACACTGAGAAAGTTCATGCCTCATCACAGAGAAACATCTGCGGCTGCCACAGACCCCAGCTTTGGAAAGACACTAAGGAAAGGGATTCATTTCAAGCCAGTTACTTTGGCTAAACCTTCCCCCATCCCTTCGAGGTTTTAATACATTCATGTCCCCCCGCTGGTCCCCTAAGTGTCACCTCGTTTGTCTGATGAGAGAGAGGGGGAAACCGGGACCCGTAATTTATGGCTCTTATTAAGAGGGTTGGGCTGGACGTGTGGACAACATGTCAATAATTGTTTCTGGGGGGCCCCCCTAACAGCCGAGGAAGGGCCTCCGTCCAGTGGCTTATTTTAACTGAAGACAGATATGCCTGACCTGGGTTTTATGACAGATGTCAAGTATGTTGAAGTGTGTTGTGAAGCAAATCGCCTTATTGGCAAAGAAATGAAAGACCTCCAGGAAGATGAATGGGACCCTTTCCGCCAGGGTTTTCCTGCCTCTCCGAGTCGGCTCGGCGGTGAGCCCGAAGGCGGCCGAGGGCCCGATGGGAGTCCAGACTCGGCAGGCAGTTCCGACTTCCGCCTGCCTGTGGGACTTGGAGAAAGAGTCCGCAAAGCCTGGAGGGTTGAGGGGAGAGTGGGGAGCAGGCTGGGGACTGGGGTGCTGTGCGTGAGCACCCTGAGAGCCAGGGACTCCCCCAAGGCGCCGCCTGGAGCTGCTGAAAGAAGGGGGGTTCTTTTTTTTTTTGTATTTTTCCGAAGCTGGAAACGGGGAGAGACAGTCAGACAGACTCCCGCATGCGCCCGACCGGGATCCACCCTGCACGCCCACCAGGGGGCGATGCTCTGCCCCCTCCGGGGCGTCGCTCCGTCGCAACCAGAGCCACTCTAGCGCCTGGGGCAGAGGCCAAGGAGCCATCCCCAACGCCCGGGCCATCTTTGCTCCAATGGAGCCTCGGCTGCAGGAGGGGAAGAGAGAGACAGAGAGGAAGGAGGGGGGGAGGGGTGGAGAAGCAGATGGGCGCTTCTCCTGTGTGCCCTGGCCGGGAATCCAACCCGGGACCCCTTGCACGCCAGGCTGACGCTCTACCACTGAGCCAACCGGCCAGGGCAAGAATGGGGGTTCTTTAGCTTTCCTTCTTGAGTTTGGTTTGAGGAATACTTCCCATGGGTCCTCCCGGGGCCGAGCGCTGTGTGGGCATCGGAGGTCATTGCTGAATGCCACCGGGGTCCTGCTCTGACCCTTGCTCTGGTTGTCTACCTCTCCATCTTCCTTCTCCTGGGCCCCTGTACTGTGGGGGGGCAGGGGGACTCGGGGTCTGTGACTAGCTGCTGGGCCACCCGCGGTAAGTGTGTCCACTTCTCTGAGGCGGCTTTTCCTCCGTTAGAAAAAGGGGACTCCGACTCCAGCCTTACGGAGTTGAGATGGCCGAACAGAACAACGCTGGCACGTTTGCCCAAACGACTAGAATGGGAACCGCCAAGGGGGACGTAAAGGCCATCCACCGTTGACCCTTTATCCCATAAAGACTGCCGTGGAGCCTGACCGGGCGGTGGCGCAGTGGATAGAGCACTGGACTGGGATGTGGAGGACCCAGGTTCGAAAGCTTGAGGTCGCCAGCTTGAGCGCGGGCTCATCTGGTTTGAGCAAAGGCTTGCCAGCTTGAGCCCCAGGTCACTGGCTCGAGCAAGAGGTCACTCGATCTGCTGTAGCCCCCCCCCCCCCCATCAAGGCACATATGAGAAAGCAATCAGAGAACAACTAAAGTGCCACAAGAAGAATTGATGCTTCTCATCTCTCTCTGTTCCTGTCTGTCTCTATCTGACTCTCTGTCTCTGTTACAAAAAGAAAAAAGAAAAAAGACTGCTGTTCAGGTCACTTATGACCTCGTCCACTGAAAGGATTTTCCATTAGGTTACAAGCTCCCTGTATCCCTGTGCTGTGAACTCCTTATGTCAAACAGTTATCAGGAAACGACCCCGTGGGCTAGGTGAGCTACAGAGGGCCAGCGCCACCCTTCCTCCAGGTGGGCGTGGCCAGCACTGTGTGTGGAGTCCAACTGCCTCTTCCGCTGGGCACCGTTTTGCTGGGTCCGACCTCCGCTATCCGTGGTGGCCCTGCTTGACTTCACACTGTGCTGGGTCCAACGTACACACTAAGGAACTGTTTTATTTTCTTTAATGTATTGATTTGAGAGAAAGAGAGAGAGAGAGAGAGAGAGAGAGAGAGAGAGAGAGGAACACTGAGCTGCTCCAGTACATGCCCTGACCGGGGATCGAACCGACAACCTCTGCACTTCGGGACAATGCTCTAACCAATGGAGCTATCTGGCCAGGGTGGAGATGGTTTCAATTTAGTACAGTCACTCTTAGGCCCAGAATGATGGCATTAGATTTTCAGCGCTTACTTTAGTCCTTGGAAACACCTCATGGAAAAAAATGTAGAAAGTCACCACAATAGGATTCTTTTGTCCGCTTAAAATATTTCTTCCTCTGAGTTCATCATAAAAAAGAATATAGTATTTCATTCCTTCTGAGGTTACTGAACATAAACCATGAAGGTAAGTTTTCTTTTTTTTTTGGGGGGGGGTTAAGGTTTTGTTTTATTTTTATTTTTGATGACCAAAGAACCCATGGACTACAGGTAATCAATGACACAAATTATTAAAGATTACATGTGTCTTTATACATATGAGACTCCTAAACTTAGGTAAGGGGGAGAAAATAGAAAAATCGAGAACAATTTGCAGGGGAAAGTGACCTAGAATATTAGTTGGTCTGCTTTTCCTTTTGATGGTGTAGAGCAGGGGTCCCCAAACTTTTTACACAGGGGGCCAGTTCACTGTCCCTCAGACCATTGGAGGGCTGGACTATAAAAAAAACTATGAACAAATCCCTATGCACACTGCACATATCTTATTTTAAAGTAAAAACAAAACAAAACAGTAACAAATACAATATTTAAAATAAAGAACAAGTAAATTTAAATCAACAAACTGACCAGTATTTCAATGGGAACTATGCTCCTCTCACTGACCACCAATGAAAGAGGTGCCCCTTCTGGAAGTGTGGCGGGGCTGGATAAATGGCCTCAGGGGGCCGCATGCGGCCGGTGGGCCGTAGTTTGGGGACCCCTGGTGTAGAGGCTAAAATGAAATTCTTAATAGATAGAAGAGTTGTCCTGTTGACGTTTTTTATTTTGTCCCATGTTGAGAAGGGAAACGTTAAGAATACAGCTCTTGCTCATTTTCTATCCCCTACCCCTTGATCTACTGGGCTTTGACCTTGACACTCCCCCACAAAGGGAGTCCGTGTTGGGATGTGAACTTGTCTCCTCGGCTTTTTCCTCCAAGTCACCTGCCAAGGTCACCTGCCAAGGTGACTCCGTGCTTGCTTGCTTACTCTGCACAGGAGAAAATGCAAGTCTCCCTAGAACAGCGGTTCTCAACCTGTGGGTCGCGACCCCGGCGGGGGTCGCCTAAAGCCATCGGAAAATACATAATGCATATCAGGTATTTACATTCCGAATCATCACTGTAGCAAAGTTTCAGTTATGAAGTAGCCACCAAAATTATTTTTTGGTTTGGGGTCACCGCCACATGAAGAACTGTATTGCGGGGTCACAGCATTAGAAAGGTTGAGAACCACTGCCCTAGAAGGAAAAACACAAAATCTCGCTTTTTAATTTTTTTTTGGTAAAAGACAGACAAAGGGGTAAAAATGGAACCAAATGAAGGCATTGCTCTCTATGTGGGACAGCTGTCTTAGTGACAGCCCAAGGATGAAAGGGAGTCGCTTGTGGATACCTCCTTCCTGGGCGGGCTGGAAGTATCAAAGGAGAAACGAGTTTGTTTTTTTTTTTTTTAGTTTTGAAACTAGAAAATGGAGACTCTGGCACTGGGCTGAAGCGGGAACAAATGGGTTTTCAGCCACAGGAGTATTCCCCAAATTCATACTCTATTTTTTTTTTTTAATTCGGATTTTCTTCTTGGTCGCCCTGTTCCTTTATTTCCCTTTGAATTTGTATTAAATTCGTTACGTGCTCTTGAGGGAGAGAGGTTCTCAGGGGTTTAATCGAGGTTGGAAGATGGCAGGAATAAAAAACTGGAGTGATCTAGGAATTCACCGTTGCCTCGTTGAACTAAACTGTGGCTCATTGCAATATATACCTTTCTTCGCTGGGACGTTCCTTATGTCTCCAAGGCCTTTAGGAACTTGATCTTTGGGAATAGTGTTTTAATTTTTTTCCATAATCATCATGCAAATTGATCATGGTAATCTCTGGAAAGGAAAATAAGTGAACTGATGGCCTCATTAACTCTGATGCCACGGGGACCTGTGTTCCTGAGAGCTGGTGCCCTGTCCCCACAGCAGTCCCGGGGACTTCTTTGTGTGTGACTCGACCAAGTCCCCGACGGGCGCCGTGGCTTGTTCCTGGCCTGGCCTGTGGAAATTGCCTCATGCATTTTACTCCCTTACAAAGTAATGGGAATAATTCGAAAGGTCTCAACTTTACAAAGGAAGCATTTGCGTTTGGTTAGATACCCATCGGGGTCCTGAAGTTTCCTACGGAAGAACCAAATAGTATATCACTCCGCCACATGCACTATACGAACTTTACTTAACAGACATCGAGGTCTCAAACTGCTCAACTCCGGATGATTAATTGAGTCCGCATTACAGACAGACAGCTCGGGATACCTCATTTTGAATATGGTTTTGTTGTGAATGAGGGGGTGCTTTGAAAAGCGTGTGTTTTAATTTTAATTTAATGGAGGGAACGGCAGAGACAAATAGACCTGTCCAATCTACAGGAGGGTAAACAGATTTCTGAGGTAGTTATTAATTTCATGTAAGTGGCTCCTCTTTTTATTTTTATAAACCGTAAAATTCAAGAGAAAGTGGAATCCAACGGAATACATGTCTACTGATTCCCGGCTGCGTGCCCAGCAAGGTGTTAAATGTTTTTAGGAGCTGCCTCATTAATCCTCAGCTCGCAGATGAGGGAAAGGGGGTGGAGAGAGGCGATGTAGCTGGTCCAGCCCGGAAGTGGCAGAGTGATTGACAGATCTGCCTCATTGTTAGAAAAAGATTTGCACCCTGGCTGGTTGGCTCAGTGGTAGAGCATCAGCCCAGCATGTGGATGTTCAGGGTTCGATTCCTGGTCAGGGCACACAGGAAAAGGGCCCATCTGCTTCTCCACCCTCCCCCACCCTTTCTCTATTTCTCTTCCCCCTCCTGCAGCCATGGCTCAATTGGTTAGAGCGCACTGGCCCCTGGCAATGAGGATGGCTCCATGGAGATTCTGCCTCAGGCGCTAAAAATAGCTCCGGCGTGAGCATGGTCCCAGATGGGCAGAGCATCGGCCCATGATGGGGGTTGCCAGTGAATCCTGCTTGGAGTGCATGCGGGAGTCTGTTGCCCATCCTCTCACTTGGAAAAGAAGGGGAAAAAAAAGATAAGTCAAGGAAAATACATTCTACTGTGAAGAAACTTCATGTTTAACTTGACCAAACAAAAGTACATCATTGTCTTGGCCTTCACCGTAAATATGGTGCAGTTAGTTTAGGAAGGTGGTGGTGAATGAAGAAGAATTGGCACTATAGTTAATTTATCTAGAAGGACGGTATTTTCTCAAATTATGCCTTCAAAGAACAGTCGTTCCCTGAGCTGTTAACTGGTATTGTCAGCGAAAATGTGGTTTCAAGGAGAAATAAAACGTGGGAAACAGGGTGTTGGGCTGTTACCTGGAATGCTTTCTTGCGGGAGTTCTCGGAGCCTGTAATAGACCCCTCTGTGTTGTCAGTTTCCAAGAGCTTGCCCCAAACCCATTTGTCTTTCCCTTTTCACAGTTCTTACAGGGCCTCCGCATCTCCCTGTGGACAAGACCACGCTGGGGCAGACGCAGCTGTCAGCAGCTTTTAAGAAGGGAATGGTTTCTGTTTCAGAAAGAAACTTTGGGACAGCTGGGAGACAGAAAGCCAGTGGTCAGAGACCGGACTCGGGGCAACCTGTAGCCAGGTGGTGAAACTCCTCTAGGCAAAAGAAAAAAAAGATCTGAATTGAGACATTGAACGTATAAGGGGGGTGGGTGGAGTCAGAAAGTACTTAGCAGGTGGAAAGGGTGCTCTAGGACCTAACGGAGGAGGAGTGAGGAAAAAGATTTGAGGGTGATTTCCTGGTTTCTAGTTGGGAAGCTTAAACAGAGAAGAGAAATGTCGGGTGATGACGACACTGAATTAATTTGGGACATGACATAATCGAGGCTGCCCATAAGACGTAGAGATAGAGTTGGAGATATATTGTTTTAACAGTGTGTGTGTGTGTGTGTGTGTGTGTGTGTGTGTGTGTGTTTTCCTAGCAGTGTCTCGGGGTCGTTGCAATTATTACTAAGTACTGCTTAACCATAGATATACAAAATCTCAGGTTATAGAGAGCTTTGCTTAATAGAAAGTTCAATACAAAACAATCTGTTCACTATGTTTATTGAGATACTAATACGTGCCTAGCACAGCAACCGTGGAGAAGGAAAAACCAAGCAAAAAATATATAAATGAATATACAAACAACAACAACAAAAAAGAAAAAGATACAACCGTAACCAAAGGAGCTTATTATCTGAAGACTCCAAAGATATTGCAAGTGGTCATATTACCGAGGTTAGGATTCTGGAACTTTCCCTTGCTAGGTGACCTTGGGCAAACTATATAATTTTTTAAAGCCTGGACTTTCTTATTTGGAAAAATATCATTGATAGAATAGCACCTCTTTAAGAAACTGTGGGAATTTGCCAGGGTTAAACAGAAATGCACTTTACTGTACTTCGAATGTATAAAGATAAAATTCTTTAGGAAATAATGTCTGCATTGTGATCTGCTTAATAAATCGTACCATTCCTTTATTTGATTTCCAGTTAATATAAAATAATAACCTGCCTTTTGGAATTTCAAAAATCAAGCTGGTTCAAATTTTAAAAAGTGTGAAACGATTCTTCAGTTGGCAAAAGACACCTAACACTTTCATCAATTAAAAATAGGTAGAACGTGTTAAAAAATAATGAAAAGTTCATACTGTAATTGAACGGGCTTTTTCACAAGCTTATAATTTTATGAAGCTTAATGAAAGAAAAACTGAAATGACCCATGATGAAATCTGTGTTAATTGTTATTATGCCCATAAAGGTCATGTGATCACAGAAAGTTTTGCGCTGAGGTCGGCTAGAAGCGTACAGTGCCTGCCTTTCGTGTTTTGTGTGTTTATTTTTGGTAATAAAGCCCGCTAGTCACCTTGGCAGACAGAGCCTTTGCTAAATGAAAAACTTCCTTCAAGCACACCAAAAACTTTTGACCTAAGAGCTGCAAAAATTGCTGCGTGTTTTTGTCGGTTGGACAAAACTTTCTTTGTTCTTCCTGGTTTCTATCCAGAGTCAGACTATTTCTCCAGTGACTGTGACTCCAATACTATCATAATCTTAAATATCGTGGTGCTAGGAGGCATTGCAATATTAATTAAAAATATAGTCTAATTATTTACCCTGGTTGGGTCCTACAAATCTCTACAGTATAATCATCGGACTCCCTGAGGGCTTTCGTGGTATTTTGGAGTGAAAGAAGGAGGCTTGTTCCTGACTGAATCCAGGCTCACGAGTGTAATTAAGTATAACCTACAATTCACCTTGAGGTCACTAGATCAAATATAATTTATCTGGGCAACGTCCAAAGGTATGTTGACTGACTGCTGTTGGGTGCTATGTACATAAATGAGTGGAACTTTTAATTTACCTCCAGGCACCTCAGAGAACATTCTGGGTGTTTCTGGAGACAGAAGGAAAGCAGAGGAAGACCAAATTGGTCATTTGTTTGTTTATTTATTGGTTTGAGAGAGAGAGAGAGAGAAACATTGATCTGTTCCTGTATGTGCCCCGACCGGGGATCGAACCCACAACCTTTTGCGCATCGGGATGGTGCTCTATAACCGACCGACTTATCCGGCCAGAGCAGTCATTCATTTTAGACAGTTCTCACAAGAGCACCATAAACCAGACCCAGAAGGGCTTCAGCTGATGGAAGGTGACCTGTGACAACCTCTTCCCACCTCTGGCCTCAAGGCTGGCCTGATGGCAGAGAAATAAACATTTGTCAGCTGTGGGAAGTGTGGTGTGAAGATTCCTGGGTGTGCCCGGGGCTGAGATGCCAGGGAACAGTTGCCTCAGGAAGCAGAGCAGAGACGTCTCCATAGCCAGCCAGGGCAGATCTGTCTTGAGATCCTTGTATCTTTGGGATTACCTGGGACTTTTTAATAACAAAGAGATTTCTCCCAGGAGACTCAGGAGGACCTGTGGTCTCTTCCATAAACAGAGTGGCAGTAACAACACTGACTTCAGAGCCTAAAGTGTCCAGATGTCACCTGACTCGCACCCTTACAATTTTCTTCAGTGTCTACGAGCCTTACGCAGTTTGAAACATCCAATTGGCTGGACTGGGGAAGAACCAAACAGCAAAAGAAACAAAGAAATGGTAAAAACAACAACAACAACAACAACAAAAAAACAACTTTGGGCAATGGGAAACAGTAGTAAAAATGAGATGCCCCTGGCTGGTTAGCTCAGTTAGTTAGACTAGAGCAGGGGTCCCCAAACTTTTTACACAGGGGGCCAGTTCTCTGTCCCTCAGACAGTTGGAGGGCCGGAGTATAAAAAAAACTATGAACAAATCCCTATTATGCACACCGCACATATCTTATTTTTAAGTAAAAAAACAAAACGGGAACAAATACAATATTTAAAATAAAGAACAAGTAAATTTAAATCAACAAACTGACCAGTATTTCAATGGGAACTATGCTCCTCTCACTGACCACCAATGGAACAGGTGCCCCTTCCAGAAGTGCGGCGGGGGCCGGATAAATGGCCTCAGGGGGCCGCATGTGGCCCACGGGCCGTAGTTTGGGGACCCCTGGACTAGAGTGTCATACAGAACCACCAAGGTTGTGGGTTCGATCCCTGGTTAGGGCACATATGGGAAGCGACCAACCGTACCCAACCAAGTGGAACAACAAATGAATGCTTTTCTCTCTCCTTCTTCCTCTCTCTCCCTCTCTCTGTCTTTCTAGAGTCCATCAGTAAATTCAAAAAAGAGTTTTAAATAAAATAATATTCGACGCTAGATACTGAAACTCGTTAGAACTCAGGATGGCTGACCTGTGTATTCACTTGGAGACACGGTGGAAGACATGCAGGGAAAGGTCGTGTGGGCTAGATGTGAAAGGCTCTGAACTCCGCACATCCTCCTTGGAGAGGAAGGGAAAAAGCGGCATAGGTCAACCTCACCAGTGACTCAGCGGGGTCAGAGTCCCTCCGGAGTCAGAAGGGGGGGCCGAGTATTTACTGTGACTGCTGTGACCGGATTCAACCTGCAATCCTGGCCAAGGAAAGTTAACGAATTCAGAGCAGAAAAGGGCTAACTTGGTTTCTTTCTTTCTTTTATTTTAAGTTTAATTTTATTTCTTTTTTATTGATTGATTTTAGAGAGAGGATGGGGGGAGAGGAAGAGAGAGATGTTGCCGCACTTATCTACGCATACATTGGTTGCTTCTTGCATGTGCCTTGACCAGGGATCAAACCTGCAACTTGGCGTAGCGGGATGATGCTCTAACCCACTGAGCTACCTGGCCCCGGTACCTGACTTTCTGTTTTTGAAAGGTCCTTCTGGCCATGTGGAGCGGAGAATGGGTGGAAGAGACTACAATGGTTACGGAGAGATGAGCTGGGGACTCAGAGACGACACTAACTTGGACTAGACCAGGGTTTCTCAGGCTCGGCACTTGTGACATTTTGGGCTATATAATTTTTTGTTCTTGGGGGCTGCCCTGGGCAGTGTAAGACGTTGAACAATCTCTCTGGTCTCTACCAACTGGGGGCCAGGAGTACCTCCTCCCCACGTTTGTGACAAGTCCAGACAAATGTCCCCTGGGAGGTAAAGCTGCCTCGTTTTTAAAATCAGTAGGTTGTGTTGTTGGTCAGCAAGGAAGGGAGAGACCAGATTTGAGAGATCTTGGGAGGCAGAGTCAGCAAGAGGGGGTTGTGCATGAAGTGACAAGGAAGGAAGCGACCAGGGGGACTGAGGAGCCTCGAAGACTGGCCTGGACGGAGGCTGGACAAGGGGCAGGCTTGCTGCAGGGGACGGACGTGCTGTGTGGAGCCGGCCCCGAGACACCCCTTCCCCAAGGGCCGATGGGAGAAGCAGGTTGACCTTCCAGGCATGAAATCCAGGAGCAAAACCTGGATGCAGAGAGGGATATTTAAGTTAGTGGCTGGTGGCCGGGGATCGGGGTCATCGTGGCTGTGGAAGGGAACAATTATGGAGCTGCTTAGAGGAAGGAAGAAGAGAACAGAGCCGAGGACAGAGCTGTAGGAGGACCCAGAGAACCAGAGACTCACGGAGGAGCCGCAGAGAGGCCAGACAACTCCCTCCCCAGAGACTGCGGTCGCTTGAAGGCTTCCCGGGAAATAACGTTGTGATCAAGACGAAGACTCTATAGAGTCCAAACCGACCTGGCTTGGGAGTCCTGATTCCGTCACTTAAACTTAGGTGACCTTAACGCATACGACTAAAGCTTCACAGTCTTATTGGAAGGAATTGGATGCCATGCTACGTTTAAAATCTTCAGCACAGCGGCCGGCTTCTAGGAGTTAAGGGGGGGGAATGTAGGAAGGTACGGAGCATCACGAAGCTGCAGAAGGCACGTACAGATGGAGATAGAGAGGGTGGGATATCGTCTGGAGACGTTCAACTTGAAGCCTAGGCAGCTTTCACAGGAGCAGCGAGCGAGAGCAGCTCAGCTGGCGGGCCTGCACAAGCTCCGCTGTAACTCGACACAGCCCAGAGCCCATGTGCCCCCCGGGGGGCAAAGTAATGCAACAGTGTGTTCCTCCCTTCAGGCCTGGGGCTCCACTGATACAATTTAGGGTCTCAAATTCCAGGGTGTAATTGTTTGTTCGGCAGACAAGTTAGCCCGGTTCAGAACACCTGCGGACTAAGTTCTTTTGATGCACAAAAGCCTGTCTTTTATTAAGCTCTTTGCGAGCAGTCAAAATAAGACCAAATGTCCCTGTGTCGCGTCAGGCGCACGTGGGCGTGCAATAAGCCGGCGTGAGTGCCGCCCGGGTGAAGTGCTCAAAATAACAAGTGCATGGCAGGGCTCTGGAGAATTAGGTGATTCGTGCAACCAGCCTTAGATATAAAATAAAATTAAATATTTTATATACGTATGTAGAAACTTGCCTACACCCACATAAAATCCCCTTATTAGCTGTACGCGGGGTTGAGCCGTGTTGAATCGATAAAAAAAATGATTTAGAAGGGATGGTTTTCAGCAGCTGGTTGTGCCCCCTTCCCCCCTCCAGTCTCCCATAAAGAAGTGAAAATTAATTTTAATATGTTGATGGTGCTTATTGATGATAATATTCCTAATAAATATCCGCTGGCAAAGAAGCCTGCTGGCTCACCCGTGCGACAGAGAGGTCAAGGATGTTAATGACAATCACACGACCAAATTCAATCCAGTCAATTACCTTAATTAAATCTAAAACTAGTTTATGTCTTCTCATTTATATCGTAAACGGACGGCGGGGAGAAGGGCAGCATCTTTGATTGGGTTCGTTGGAGAAGTCCAAAGATGCGGTCTCCGATTGTGTGTTGACACTTGTAGCTTTTCCGTTGTGTGGAAGGAACATTTTAAGGTAACGATGAGTCTTACAAGAAATGCCACTGCTTGTCTTGTAGATGAAAAGGTAGAGATTCCCTCTCAAATTTAGTTTCATAGAGAAGAACTTCTCCTTCGCAGACACGAATCTCCTATTTAGACTGGGTTGCATTGGACAGGGCCAACATACATTCCAGGGTAAAGGGTAGAGACGTCTCCATTTCATTCAGTCCTTGTCAGTGATATTGTTTGCAACCCGACAGAAAAGAACACAGCTGTCTGAAGTTCTCAGAGCCGCCCAAGTTCGGGTGCTTCCAACTCAGTCGTTCACACAATACAAAATGTTTTTTGTTTTGTTTTTTAAAGTCAATTCGGGCATCATACAAAACTCTATGTCCCTTAAGCGTTCATGTTGTTCAACTTGGAGAACAGAAAGGTGTTCTGTATTTTTTTAAACGAGTCAATCAACTGATGAACATTCGGTCTTTCAACAAATAGCTATTTTAGTTCCAAGTAGTGCTGGGGTATATCCAACTAGCGCTGCAAATCGCACAGACAAAATCCTGTACTTATATGTAAGGGGGTTTCCATTTTAGTTCAAAATAAGTGAGGAAACAAACGAGTCAATTAAATTATATAAGGTAGTAGCAAAGCCTATGAAAGCAAAAGAACAAAGCAGGGGGATGACAAGGTGTCTAATCTTTCCAAGTTTTCCCAGCACTGCCCTGGTTTTAGCACACACACACACACACACACAAATCCTGCATCCCAGGAAATGCTCTGTTCCAGGCACATGGGGTGATGGGTGACTCTAGTAAATCCTGCATCCCAGGAAATGCTCTGTTCCAGGCACACGGGGGTGATGGGTGACTCTAGTAAATCCTGCATCCCAGGAAATGCTCTGTTCCAGGCACGTGGGGGTGATGGGTGACTCTAGTAATGAGAAGGGGAGCCTAAGAAGGGGTTTCTTTTGGATGGGTAGTCAGGGAAGTCCCCCTTGGGGAGGTGACATTCCGTAAGTCTTTTCTGTTTTCTAATTTCTATATATTTAAAATATTGCTATTGATTGATTTTAGTGAGAGAGAAAGGTAGAGAGAGAGAGAGAGAGAGACAGGAACACCAATCTGTTTCTGTATGTGCCCTGAGCGGGGATCGAACCGGCAACCTCTGCACTTCGGGATGATGCTCTAACCAACCAACCGAGCTATCTGGCCAGGGCTTCTTAAGTCTTCGCAGAGAAGACTTTGCATATTTATATTTTTGGATTCTCCACTGCAACTAGCGTTGGTCATTGCATGTCGTATAAAAGCCATATACATGTTTGTTGACGTTCGACTACTCGGAGGGTTGCCGCTGGCCTCCTAATGAAGCTCAGACGATCATTCTCAATGATTTTTCTACAAGAGAGTTTCTGAGTGGCTCCCTTTTGGGTTTGACTGACAACTATCAGGGACCTCAAATGGAACAATATCCCTTGCTGTAGTTATATTTTAATGCAACTTATGCCATGATGAAAAACTTTGAAGATATCAATGTCTTTAGATTAAAATACAATCCTGTGAGAAAGTAATTCTGGAATGGTAGAGTGAGGGTGTAAAAAAAAAAATCCACTCCTTGGCCTCCCAGCGCTGGTGCAGCAGACAGAACATCACTCCGGGGGGCTGACACTGCTGGTTTGAAACCCAGCTGCTGGTCACCAGCTCGAGCCTGGGGTCCCTGGCTTGATCCCCCAGGAAGGCACAGATGAGAAGCAATCAATGGATGCACAACTAAAGTGGAGCAATGAGTTGATGCTTCTCTCTCTCTCTTAAAAAAAAAAAATCCACTCCTCCATATAAATAATAAGAATACTGGCAAAAATGAACAACGAAGACTTTTTCAAAGCTCTAGAACAGGCGTCCCCAAACTACTACGGCCCGTGGGCCGCATGCGGCCCCCTGAGGCCATTTATCCGCCCCCCCCCCCACCCCGCACTCCCGGAAGGGGCACCTCTTTCATTGGTGGTCCGTGAGAGGAGCACTGTATGTGGCGGCCCTTCAACGGTCTGAGGGACAGTGAACTGGCCCCCTGTGTAAAAAGTTTGGGGACCTCTGCTCTAGAAATTAGTCAAAGCCTTGAAAAAATCTAAAGAATATTTATTCAGGAAAGATGGCTACATCATGTTTATACCAGTAAGCATTGTACCATCTGAACTCACACTACTTGACCCTACTCTCCCCAGTCCTGTAGGTGTCTTGAAAATCAACAGCAAGATAGTGCAGACCAAGCATCCAAGCAACCACTGAATGGAGAAAAATGGGTTGGAAGTTTCCCCAAATCTCCACTCCCAGAAAACTGCCACAAGTTGAACTGTCTCAAAGATTATTTTTATTTGACTAGACTCAGAACCCACCCTGTACAAATAGCCTTTTTTTTTTCTAGTTTGTTTGTTAAAAACTATTAATGGCAATTGTTTAACGTAGCAGCTGTCTGATGCGGTAATAAGAGTTGGAGCTACCAAGAGGCAAAGCGAAACATTAACAAGGAATAAACTGGGTAACGGAATGTCTATCGAGGGCTTTGAAAAGTTCCAGCATATTCCTGGGAGTCTAGAAACGGACAGGAAAGTGCAGGGTTATGTCCATGCCCAGGAAAGACCTGAGATGGCTCTAATCTCTCCCCTCCGGCTGACCTTGAAGCTCTGCATAAGCAGGAAGTGAAGGCTAACGTGCAGTTCTCAACTACATGGCTGAGCATTGAATTGAAAATGGAAAAAACTCACCCTTCTCAGAGCTCCTTGGCAAAGGCAGGGAGATTTATTGATCAAATAATTTAAAGTGACCCCTCTCTAATTATTAGCTGACCACTAAGTATCTTCATCGGCTGTACATGACAAAGATGATACTCTGCAGAAAGTTAGTTCAAAAAAGTCACTAAACAAACAAGCAGTAGCAACAATGAAAAAGTTTAACAATGAGGGTATCTTTGTATGTGTGTTTTTTCAAATCTTATTTCCATAGTAGCAACATTAGCCACACTATATATATATATATTTTAAATGTTCAGTT
This sequence comes from Saccopteryx leptura, assembly GCF_036850995.1. NCBI lineage: Eukaryota > Metazoa > Chordata > Mammalia > Chiroptera > Emballonuridae > Saccopteryx > Saccopteryx leptura. The sequence continues at coordinate 51,379,791 of NC_089515.1, read as the reverse complement.
TCCAAAAGAAACAGGAAAGGATGGCCCACATCCATGGAAAAACAAAAAGCAGTGAATAGAAACTGTCCCTGAAGTAGTCCAAGTTGGACTTACTAGGCAAAGACTAAATTGACTGCTATCACTAAGTTCAAAGGAAGCAAGAGAAGTCTGAGAATAATGTTTCACCAAATGGAGAACACCAACACAGAGATATATATTATAAAAAAGAACCAAATAGGAATTTTGGAGTTGAAAAATACAAAAATTTAAATGAAAAATTTGCATATTTGAATTGACAGAGTAAAGAATCAGCAAAACTTCAGATAGTTAAACTGAGATTGTCTAGTCTGAGAAACAGAACAAAAAAGGATGAATAAAAATGAACAGAGCCTCCAAGGCCTATGGGACACTATTCAGTATACAGAATGTGCATAATGAGAGGCAACAGAAGAAGAATAGAGACCCTGGCCGGTTGGTTCAGTGGTAGAGTGTCAGCCTGGCACGTGGATGTCTTGGGTTTGATTCCTGGTCAGGGCACATAGAAGAAGCAACCATCTTCTTTTCTCCTCCCTCTCCACCTTCTCTTCTCTCTCTCTCTCTCTCTCTCCTTCTCTCTCTCTCTTCCCCTCCAGCAACCAAGGCTTAATTGGTTCAAGCACATCAGCCCCAGGTGCTGAGGATGGCTCCATGGAACCCCACCTCAGGTGCTAAAAATAGCTCAGTTGTAAGCATGGCCCCAGATGGGCAGAGCATTGGCCCCAGGTGGGGGTTTCCAGGTGGATCCTGGTTGGGGTGCATATAGGAGTCTGTCTCACTATCTTCCCTGCTCTCACTTAAAAAAAAAAAAAAAGAAGAGAGACAGAAAGGGGCTAAAAGAATGTATAAAGAAATAATGACTAAAATCTTTTCCAATTTGATGAAACACATTCATCTGCACAATCCAAAATCTCAACAAACCTCAAATAGGATCAGCTTAAAGAAAACTATACCTAACTACATTATAGAATGATTCCTAGGTAAACAAAACCTGAGAGATCATGGCTAGCAGACCTGCTCTACCAGAAACGAGGAAGGGAATTTCTCAGGCTGAAGTAAAATAATACTGGACAGTAATTGGTAAATGTAATTACACGGGTAAATATAAAAGACAGTATAAATGTATTTTTCCTTGTAAATATTCTCTTCTATTTAAAAGTCCACTTCATGAAGCAAACATGAAACTATGTTGATGGGCTCATAATGTGTAAAGATATAAGTTGTAGGACAATAATTGTGTGTGTTGGGGAATGGACCTTATGGGAACAAAGTTTTTAAATACTATTGAAAATAAGTTGGTATTAATACAAATGAGGTTGTTATAAGTTAGGATGTTGATCATAATACTCAGGACGACTACTAAAAAGGTAACAAAAAGTTGTAAAGCAAACTCAAAGACATAAAAACATTGTACTACAAAATATCTAACAAACACAAGAGAAGGCAGTTATGGGTAAATAGTAGGGAAAAAAATAAGATAGATAGAAAACCAAATGGCAGATATTTTTACCTTACTAAATAATTACTTAACAAAAATGAACTAATTGCTTTAATCGAAGGCAGAATTTGGATAGAACAGCCAGACAGGAGATCAACAAAGAAACAGAGACCTCCAACAACAATATAAACCAAGTAGACATAACAGACAGCTATACAGAACATTTCACCCAACAACTGCAGAATACAGACTTCTGTCAAGTGCGTGTGGAAGAATCTCCAGGCAAGACCATGTTAGGTTATTTAAAAAAAAAAAACTGGCCCTGTCCTTAGTGGTAGATATTGGCCAGGACATGTGGATGTCCCAGGTTCAATTTGTGGTCAGGGCACACAGGAGAAGTGACCATCTGCTTCTCCACCTCTCCCCTGCCCTCCACTCTCTGCTCCCACAGCCATGGCTCAATTGGTTCAAGCGCATTAGCCGTAGGTGCTGAGGATGACTCTGTGGAGCCTCCATCTCAGGTGCTAAAAATAGCTTGGTTGCGAGCATGGCCCCAGATGGGGCAGAGCATCGGCCCCAGACAGGGGTTGCTGGGTGGATCCCAGTCGGGCGCATGCAGGAGTCTGTCTCTTATCTTTCACTTGGAAAGAAAGAAAGAAAGAAAAAAAAAACCTTAATAAATTTTAAAGGATTAAAATAACACAAAGTATATAAGAAGGGCTGAAGGAAGACCAAGAAGTTGGGGTGAGCACTTATTAGAAAAATTTTTTAAAAGTGGGTGATGGTAACAGGATTTCTCATCTCATTTTATATCTTCTTATATCCTATAATGTGTTTTTGTATCTTGATAACATGTAATTATTTTCAAAAACTTTTTCTTTTGCAACAGTCTTAAGACGTACAGAAGAATTCAGAGGGAGTACAGAGAATTCCTGTACACCCCTCACTTAGATCACCTTCATGTTAACATCTTACCTAACCCTGGTGCTGAGAAACTTACTAAGCATTAATGCATATAATTTATATATAAATAATACTGTTAAACTAAACTCCATACTTTATCTGATTTCATTAGTTTTTCCTCCAAGAGCTTATTTCTGTCGTTGTTCCAATCCAGCGTCCAAAATCACATTTGGCCTTTCCACTTGGAAATGCCCCTTAGCCAGATTTAGGTAAAAAAAAAAAAAAAAAAGGATACTCACAGACTCTCTCTCTCCAGTCCAAGATGAAGTCAAGAAAACCAGAATGGGAACTAACAAGTGTCTGAGGCCTGGATCCGTCCTCAGGGAAACCCTAGACCTGTCAAGTGCATGGTGGTGGGGACCCAGCCGGCCAGCACCGTAAAAATTACACCTGCACTATCATCTGCCGTGGTCATTCATTCATTCATCAAGCAACATAGCACGTGATGCCCATTCGTCGCTTGTTGGCATTTCTGGTCTTGAAAGTCTGATCATTAAGTATTTAATGAATGCCTACCAGGGGGCCCTCGGATAACGGTTACGAACTTTCCATGAACACCTCCTTTAAAGGCCTGAAAGAGTTAACGTACTAGTGCCGGGCTAGCCCCATCTTGACAGGGGCTGTTTGATGCATTAGGCTTCCAAGTTTGTATTTTCTTCCCCGCTCTGTTTATGTCTCTTGTCTTTCACAAAATCCGCTCAATGGCAACCCGTATCTCCCCAAGTTCTCCCAACAATGCTATCAATTGCATTAAGAAGATGAAGCCCGATGGGGCAATTAACTCCCCAAAGTGGGACGGAGCAGAGAGCGCACAGGGGAGGCCCGACCTGTGGTGCTCACCCCGGAGCCCCGCCCCCCGGAATGGAGATAAAGCCCTATCAGCCCCCGGGGTTGTGTTTAATGTCTGCTGCCGCGTCCACACCGCCTGTGACAACCTAGCGGTCACCATGTTAACACTCCCCAATATCTATTACAATTAGTTTTTGATTAAGAGGCCTAACGTGGCTTTTGAAGCCTTTTTATGTTGTGTCAAACGGCCAGTGATCGAGTGAGACACGCAGACACCTCCCAGTAACAAAGCATCTTGTAAAAGGTTTCAAGTGAACTATTTTATCATCCTAATGGAAACCAGATGACTCGAACCGCCCTCCTCCCCCCCCCCCCCCAACCCTCTCTTCATTTCAACTATTTACTGAAGGGTACTTGTTTGGAATTACTTAAAGATTTATTCTTGAGTGACCACCTCATGCATTAAGAATCGTTAATAACGGGGCCCTTTGGAATTTGGGGAAGCTTTTTTAAAACGACAGGGGCGGTTTTCACAGTGGGCTGATTTTCTTTATTTCTTTTCGATTTTTAAACAGAGCAAAAAGGCCTGAGCCCTTCCCTAGTATTTAATTATTATTTTAATTATGGTTTAGGAGCCCTGCTTTCTCTGCTGGGGTTTTGGGTCCATAGTCTTGGCTCATTTTGTAAGAGAGAGAGATCATTGGTTATTTCGTGAGGGAATAAAAAAAAAAACAACTGTTTTGTTATGTCAGATTTAGTCTGAGGGAATGGAAAATATGTGTCATTTTTATAAAGGTATGTTCGATTGCATAAAGAAGAATTGTTTTGAAACTTCAATGCACTCTAAAACGTACCAGTAAATTTAATGAAAATTGTATATAAATATAATTTGTGAATGTGAACGTCCTCACTTTCTAAACTGTCTTTTTTTTTTTTTTTTTTTTTGCCATCTTTTTCATTGTCTCTGTGGCTGTGGCCACATGCTCTCCTTCAAATGTCGGTGTCTTCATCTATGACCTGGGGGTTGGGCTGAATGTCCATTCACCTCCGGAAGTCATTGGTTCTGTGATATCTGATGTGCGGGGGACCATTAGCCCCTTGTAGCAAAGGCTGCATATTGGGGGAGGCAGTGTGTTCCCTAGTGTGATCTCCACTCCTTGGGGACCCAGATTTCCTCTCTGTAAAATAAGGACAATTTTATATACTTCGCAGGGTCACAATTAATAAATAAAATCAGGCACACGGTGTTGAGTAAATGGTAGGAGCCTCTGAGTAATTTCTACTTCTTGTTTTTCCTTTTATATTCTGTCCTGGTTACTGTGGCCTGGCACACCTGAATAAATGTAAATGACCTCACTGGGTTTTGTGGACATTGCTATATATGATAAACATGGAGCGGGCACTTGCTAAGTGCCGAGTGTCCAGCGAGGTCCAGGGCCTCTGAGACGAGAGGCAGAATTCTTGATCATACATAGATCGTCGGGTCATAGGCAGTTGGCAGAGAATCTGAAGAGATTTAGGCAGAGAGAGGTGAGTGGAAGAGGGTCGACGACCCAGTCCAGACTGCCGGAGAGGGGGGGTGGGCATTCCTGTTGGAAGGGTGACTCTTCACATAGGGTCACATGTGTCATTTTAGGCTGTCTTCTCGATACCCCCCACCCCCATGCCAAGTCTCCACTTTATAGATAAGGAAGCTAAAGACCGGAATTGTTGGATCTTTCGTTATCGTGATTCATACAGTTCCCGAGACCTTTCAGAATAAAACTGGCTACCACAAGTGTCACCGCAGCATCCCCATGCCAAGAGTTTGACCAACACGAAAAGCTACGGCAGAGCCATTCATTAATATTTTACTTATCTGAGTCTCCTTCCTAAGTGCTATTGCTTCGAGGTCGCTTTATTTCATTCATTGATCCTGTCACTCAACACGGAGGGACTGGTCTCCTAGCACGGGGTCAGGCAGTCGAGGTTCCGAGGTGGAAAGCGAGCCCTGGCCTTCAACGGGGAGAAGGATGCGCGCCCCGCAGCAGCCGTGACTGTAGACGGGGGAGGGGGTAGGTGGAGGGGGTGGGGGGGGGAGGGGATCAGACAGAGGTGCCCCAGGGAGCACGAAAGAGAGACACCTTGATCACCTGGAAAGGGGTTAGGTGAAACTTGAAGGAAGAGGAGACACTTGAACATGGCTGAATTTTATAGGACAAGTAAGGAATCACCCAGGCCAAAATTGAGGGTGATGTGGAGGAGGCTTTAGGCTCACAGAGGCTAGGAGAGATGACAGCATGGTTGACTGTCCATGGTGAGAAGGAACCATGGCGTGGGGACATGGCTTTGGAGGAGGACAGAGGGGCCAGATGATGAGACCATTAGACCAACACTTCCCTTTCCATAACAGGTTCAGAAACAAGTCCCTATATACGCCGCTGCCGTGGATGGATCCTAAAGGCTAGCCCACATTTAACCAGGCAACAAACCCTCCACCTGAGTTTCTCTCTCCCTCCTTGTCTGCTGCCTCTGACTGGTCTGGTTCCATAGTCCACCCTAGCAGTTGGTTAGAGGCTGTTATTAGTATAACCAACCTTAAATCATCTGATTTTCAGGTCGGGTACATCACAAAATCTCCCGTGGGCTGGAGAGTCAAACTACACATTATCCGTGTATAAGACGCACCCCTTTCCAAAAAATTTGGGATCTAAAAACTGGGTGCGATTTATGCAGTGGTTGTAGATTTTTTTTTACTTGCATTTCCTGCTTTTTCACACTCGTTTTTGCGCTCACTGTTGAAGACAGTGATTCGTCATCAGAAACAGATGAGGACAAGCTAATGGAAGGGAGTTTTGACAGTGATGAGGAGTTGTACGAATTGTATGATGAATAAAACTTGAGTTCAATAACTTTGTGTAATACATTTTTTTTCAAATTTCGGGCCCCAAAATTAAGGTGCATCTTATACATGGGAGCGTCTTATATATGGGAAAATATGGTATTTCAACACTGGTTTCTTCATACTGTATTTGAAAGCCATGCTAATCACTCATCTGTGACCCATTAGGCCACAATATGCAAAAGTATCTTGTCTGACTTGCATTCACATTGTTCTGAGAAGAAGGTTAAGGTCCTTACAGATCTTCCAATTCTTAAGTCAATTGGTTATTTTATTCATTTTCTCTCTTTTAAAAAAAAAAATATATATATATATATTCCTACAGGGAACTATGCATTTAAAGGAGGAGAGAGACTGTATCATAAAGTTTAAGGATACACTCACCCTTTCTTCCTCTCGGCAAATGTTCAGGGATTTTTGTTTATTTATTTAATTAATTTATTGATTTTTGAGAGAGAGGAAGGAAGAGAGAGAGAGAGAAACATCGATTTTGTTGTTCTACTTACTTATGCTTTTATTGGTTGCTTCCTGTATGTGCCGTGACTGGACGTTATCAGGATAATGCTCTTAACAACTGAGCTACCCGGCCAGGTATTTTTTAATTTAGATCAAAAATTTAAACTGGGCCGATGAGACCTTCGGCCCAAGCATGGTTTCAATAGTTGTTAGCATTTAAAAGTCTAGAAGTCTATAGAGATTTCATATAAAATTTGACTCCTTTAAAAAAAAATCAGAAGACGTGATGTTATGGGCTCAGAGGACAATTCCCTGTAGGGATCGGTCACCTTTGCTCTCTGTCCCCCAAGGTCTAGAGGGGCATCTCACTCACTGGGCTTCCCTGTCTGTCCCTCCCCTTCCCGTCCCTTTGCCTTCATAACTGTAGATCTGGCTACATTGATTTTTCGCAATAAAAACACCTGCACGTGGATATTCATGGGCAGCTTAAACATAATTGCCCAAACTTCCAAGCAACCAACGTTGCCCATCAGCAGGGGAATGGATAAACAAACTGTGGCACGTTTAACATTTTATTATCTTCTTCGGCGCCGAAGAGTGAATGAGCTCTCAAGCCACGGGAAGACACGGAGGAACCCGAAATGCTTATGAGGAAGTCAAAAAACCCAACCTACATGACGTCCTGGAAAAGGCAAAACCGTGGAGACAGTAAAAAGGTCAGTGGTTGCCAGGGGTTGGGAGCAGGGCGGGCACAAGTAGCTGGAGCACAGAGGATATTTAGGGCAGTGAAAACACTCCACATGGTTCTTTAAGGATGGACACATGTCATCCTACAGTTATCCAAACCTGTAGAATACACCACGCCAAGAGTGAACCCTAATGTCAACTGTAGGCTGGGGGAGATGTCATTGTAGACCCATCAGTTGTAGCGAATGTATTACTCTGGTGGGAAATGTCATAATGGGGGAAGCTCTGTGTGTGTGTGTGTGTGGGGGGGGGGGCAGGGAGCCAGAGGGTGTATGAAAATCTCCATACCGTCCTCTCAATTTTGCTTTGAACCTAAAACTGCTCTAAAAGAAAAATCAAGTCTCCAAAAAGCAACAATAACGCAACCATCTCAAACTGGTTTCTGGTGAGAAAATATGAAATACAGAAAAGGAACAGGAGTGTTCACTCCCTAACAATCTGAAATCATCACAGGGTTTTCCTCATCCTTTTGTGGGTGGGTAGGTGGGTGGGGTGTTCCCTTCACACTTCCTTTCCCGAGCTTGGTTGAAAGTGTTAACTTTTTCCTGATGTTAATTATTAATGTGACCTGTTTATGTACCAGCTATCCGGCTAACCATTAATACCTGTTTACTCATTGATGACCTTTGCAATTTCATACCTCTCTCCTGGCTGTAAATGTCAACCTTTCTTTTCTGTTCTTTCCTTTCTTTCTTTTTTTTTTTTTTTCTTTTCATATATGCACAAAGTTTTCTTCATACCTACGGGCGTTCTGAAGTGACTCCTTCACAAAGCAAAATAACACCGAGCCAGACAAAAGCGATCTTTATTTGGATTTAGAAAGTAAGAACGAGCGCTGATGGGAAAAGAGGGTTAAGACACACAGCTTTCTGTGTCGCAACGAGCGAGACACGGATGCCCACAGCCAACGGGAAGATCCTTGGGGAAGGGGGACAAGAATTGATGGGAAGAAAATAAAGTTCTTTTGCTTCTGTGTGTGGAAATCAAACCAAGGGAACTGGTCCTTCGGGAAGGGGATCCGATCTCCCCCCCCCTTTTTTTTTCCCCCAAAAATGTCAGTGTTAAGCACTTGCACTCGGGCAAGCCTGCCGCATTTATCTCTAGTTACATGAACCCCACTCAGTCTACATGAACCCCAACGCTAGCCAGACGATACCATTCCACGCACTTGTAATGGCTAAAGCTGAGATTAAGCAATGCAAGTGGATTAGGGCTGCAACCGATGACCTTAATTTTACCTCACCCACCACTGGACGCTCTGTAGATCTGACTCGTCTTAATTGCATTTACCTAATCGAAACAGACATTATTTCCCCCACTTCCAAATAATAAGAAAAGAAAAGAAAAAGACGCTATTTTTTAGACATTTATCACAAAGACAGTCTCACCATGGCGGCTGCTCAGATAACAAAATCGGCCCCTTTAACATACCCTTGTTCCGTGAACACACCAGCATGGGAAGGATCCTTTGAAATGTTATTATCTTTACATAATAGTACATTTTAACATCTCGGGGGTGGGGGTGGGGCACGCCTTTATTGGAGGGATTGCAAATATTAATACTACCCTGGCCATAAATAACCGTGACGGCGTTCGCAGAGATTCAAGTCCCGAGTGATGCGCTAAGTGTACAGTCACATTTTCTTGTTCATTGAGTCTTAACTTCAGTCAAATGAGTTTTGTTTTGTTTTTTTTTAAGTTTTTTTTCAAAATACGGCCCTGAATGCTTGCTGGGACTGTCACTTCGTGTTGAATTTATCATGCAGAGTCTCAGGCAGAAGGCCAGGGAGCGATCTGTCACAAACATCGTATTTGTAAGCTTGGAGGGTTGGGATGGGGGCTGGGAGCAAATAAGCGTGCGAGAGCCCCGCTTCATAGTGGGGACCCTTTATCTGGACCCAGTCCCCAGCCCTGTGAGGGGGGTTTGCGTAGTAGACGGTGTAATGCCTTCCGGGCAAGCCTTTCTCTGCTGCTCTGCCCGCCAAGCCCAGCAGCACCTCTCCGGTTCTCTCCGCTGATAATTCACCTTGTCTCTCCCAGTGAGTTCCGTAATAAATAGACACATGGGCTAGACTCGGGGGTGTCCTGACTTCGTTAGATCTTCCAGCATCCTAGAATAGAAAGGGAACCCATCCCTGCACGGGCAACACGAGCCCGAGACTTCCCAAGGCAAGGGCAGCATGCCTGGCTTTGATGCTACCTTCGTAATGACAGGTCTAAGGCACAATTCAGAGGCAAGCTCGGGATTGCAGCTCCGAGTCTCCAGGGAAAGATCTGGCCCGAAAAGTGCCTCATTTTCTTTGAAAACCGAAGGCCCATCAGGGACCGCATGAAATGACAAGTTAAGCACAGCCGTTGGGCTGGTGGGAGATCTCATCGGCTGTGCGATGTGTTTGCCCTGGGAACGAAGAGGAAGATTTTCCCAAGCCTGCTTCTCAGGGCTGCGCGTGTCTCTCCCTCGGATGTGCCAGGCCCGCGTCTCCTCCCAAACCTCCGCCTTTTTGGACGGCGAGCGCTCTTCTCTTCATCGCTTGCAGATTTGTATCTGGGCGGCATCGGAATGAAGAGGCTTTGAACTTCGCCAATCAGAACCCCGCATAAACATTTCCTCTTCGTGTCACATGGTCAACAGGCTTCGCCGACACATGGAGAATTTCCTTTCCACGTCGTCTTATTCCGGGCAACCCTGGAAATCTGGGTTTGCGGAATGTGCCAGCAGCTCTGAGCTGTCTTGGCTTTGCCACCGTGGGCTTGGTCCCGGGCCCAGTGTGACGCAAGCTATGCATTTGTTTCCAACTCGCAAATGAACTCCGCTGGAGCCACAGCAGGAGCGTGGGTGCGTGCGTGGGCCCAGGAGGGGCGGGGCGGGGGTTCAGGCTCCCTGCTCCCTTTCCACTGCGAGGCTCCGGCTCATGTTCTGTGTCAGGACCGGGGCCATGAACTTCTGCAGGAAACCTGCTCTCTTTCCCAGTCGGCCGTCTTCTGAGGCCGGAGCCCCAGGGTCCCCGGGGATGCCGGGATTATCCCATTTGTAACGCTTACCATTGAACTATCCCCTGGGACACCCCCCCCCCCTCCAGCGAGACCATGTTGTCTCCTCAGCACCCGGCACCATGGTGTCTGACGTACAGTGTCAATAAAAGCAGCCAGGCCCTGGGGTGCTGAGAAGTTCCAGCTGTCCATCATCCTGGTCTCCTGGGAGAAGAGTCCAGGGAGAAGGACAAATGTGGGGACTAAGAACTGGCGTTTGGGAGCATGACAAGCATGATGATAATGCCAGTAATAATTCCTAATCATCGAAGGGTCACTCGAAGATGCCAACGGTGATGCTGGCCGATGTCTTTGTCTGGGTTTGACAGGGGACACACACAGGCTGGCGAGGTCAGGTCATGAGCACAGGGTAAGCCGGGGAGGACGAGAGGGAAAACACGGGAGCGCCAGGCTGCCACTGATGACCCTCCATAGTCTGCTTTACCTGCATAAAGACGTTTCCATCGTCAAAATACAGTTCCGGAGGGGGCGCAGGTCTGGGGAGGGCCGCAGAGGGGCGCCTCGACGGAGCAGAAGCGTTCTTGCTGACCCAGGCCTCGCCACTGTCCCCTCCCGGTGGCTCGCAGAGGGCCTTGTGCCTTCAGTTTCAGAGTTGTAACATTTTTTTTTGTTTTGGCCCACGCAGCCTGGCATTCCTCACGCTGCATGACACCTTGGTGACCGCTTTCACCGTCTTGACCTGCTCGGGAGTTGTGGCTTGGCCGTGTTCTGGCTGTGTGACCCTGGACAAGCTGCCTGACTTCTCTGGGCCTTGGTTTCCTTGTCTGTGTTCGTGGGGGTAGAAGGTTATTCTTGGGGAGCAGCTGTTCTAATACTTGTAAAGCCCCCCAAGAACAGCGCTTGGGCATAGAGTCTCCACGGGCAGCAGATACTGGGCATTAGGGGCGATTGGTGTTCCGCTGACCCTGTGTCCCTGGTGGTCAGCGTCGTGACATCTGTGTCCCTGCTGCCCACGGGCGCACCGGGAGCCATGCTGAAATGTCTGCTGAGCCCGGTGATGGGGTCTAGTTATTGAAATGGGCCTTCCACCCTTCCTGTTTGCAGCTTGGCCACAGGCAGAGGCCAAAGCCTTGCTGGTAGCCTGGTCCTCTGACTTGCAACCCCTTCCCATCTACTAAAACCCCTCCCTCCTCCTCCCCTCCCCTCGGACCCCCACCCTGACTCTCTGCTCTTAGAGGCCCCCCCTTCCCTCTCCTCCTCCCAGCAGCACGAACCCCTCCCAGAGCTGAGGCTTTGGGGAAACAAAAGCCAGGTGTCTGGGTTTTGGCCTCTTAACACACAAACTTCCCTCGAGGCAGGGGGCCCAGAGAGGGGGCCAAGGCAGAGATAAAAACACAAATTAATATATCAGTGGCTTATCCTGCAATGCCGGAGTACTCTCTAATCAGGAAGGGAGTGAGAACGGGGATGAGGGCGTGGGTGGGTCAGACTACAGCGGGGGTGGGGGGTGGGTAGGACTACAGCTAAGATGTGGAGGAGAGAAGGGAGCCCCAGAGGCAGGAGCTGGGGGGTGGGGGGAGTGGACAGCAGGAGGCTTCAAAGCCTGAACTTTCCCCCTGAGATGTCCCTGGGTGTGACAGAAGGAGACAGACAGGAGGAACCTATGACACAAGAAGAGGCAGGGTTAGCAAGTCACAATGGCTAATGGAGGGGCAGATATTTTTGCGAACATACCACATGCCCCAGCGTAGCTTGCTTGCGCTCACCGTGCCAAATCACCACAACATCCTTCAGGACGGGACAGGCTCACCACCACCCCATTTTACAGATGGAAAAACTGAGGGGAGAAAGTCTGAGTGGACATTCCCGATGTCCCACAGCCAGGAAGTGGTGGAGGCAGGCAGGTTTCCAGGCACAGGATTTGGGGCTGCCCTGAACCCTGTCCCTTTGTGTCCCCACTCCCCGGTCCACGCTCTGATCACACGGTGGAACCAGAAATGAATGTATTCTCCACCGGGGAGTTTGGTGGCGCGGTGTGGAGAATGAGCGCGAAGGCCTGTTAGCACGAGACGGGGTTAAGAATAGAAAAGAGAATGAAGGACTTCAGTGGGAATGAAGGTGTCAGAGCAAAGGCTGTTGCATCGTACATCCGAGAAAGAGCTCGTGCGAACATGGCCTCCCTGGCCCCATCCCTCTAGGATAGACCAGACTCAGGGTACCACGCCATTTCACAGATGTGGAAACTGAGGCTTGGAAGCATTGAATTGCTGGGCCAAGTGTCTAAGAGGCAGAAGTTCAACAGCAAGCACACATCTATTGGCTCAAATGCTGACAAGACGGTGGATGTGATCGGTCAAGGTGGTCCCAGCACCACACTTGGGGATCAGCCCGGTCAGGGGCAGGAGTAAAGCAGGAGCCTTTGACCCCATGTGGCTCGGAGGGCTTACTCAGAAAACATGCTTGCTGAAGGTCAAGTGTGGGAGGGTTGTATCAATGGGAAGGGAATGAGTGGGGGGTGGTGTCTCAGCTTAAGCATTAGATTTGGCACAAGAGGAAAGAGAGCTGAGATTCAAGATATGATCCTTGAGCAGAAAAATAGTGCCCAGTTATGAGAAGGGGGAAGGCAGGAAGGATGTACAAGTGACATCCCAGAACAGAACGCCGGCCGCGTGATTTGGAAAGGAAAAAGATGGGGGAAAAAACGGTAGGAAACGAAAGGGGAGGGAAGTGGACGAGAAAACGAACACATGGACCATTTGGACGTTATCCTCAGAAACTAGCAGTGCTGCCTGGAATTCGCACAAAACAAGTGGCTGGGTAAAGGGAATAGAAAATCAAGGAAACATCTGTAGAGGGAAGGGTGTGGGGACAGGCCAGAGCCACACCTCAACCAGGAGATGCAAGCTTGACCTATGGACATCATTAGGATGAGAAAAGACCATGGATACATTTCAGCCAACATAAAAAGAGAGAGAGAGAGAGAACGGGAAAGGGAAGAACCAAGAACCAGTGTTGTTTGGAGAAGTTGCTAGGAACACAGTAAAAATGTTGAAGCATGAATTCTTCCACTGGGATTTCCTGAACATGTCTGATAACAGTCTCTCTCTCTCTTTTTTTTTCTTAGGGACCATCTTGAATATCTTGTGGAACTATCATTTTATTTGTGGCCTGAAGGTGGGTCCTTTTGGCCCCTAAATTCTACCCTTTCAAATGATAGTATGTTTTGAGTTTTGAATGGTGGATAAGAATTCTTCCCCACGGCTGCCTGGGTGCAACTGTGCTTGAAATCTGAACTTGGAAACCCAGGCTTGTTTGAATTTCCCCGATGCGAGTATCACAGGGTTTTGAGTATCAGCTTGCAAGACTTCCAGGAGCAAAGATATGAGCTGAGACTTTCAAGTATTCTGAGCATCCCTGAGATTTTTCTGGCTTACGTCCTTGGTTCTTAGCTTCCATTCAGAAAGCAGAATTTTTCCAGCTCATTGACCTCCAAATAGTGGAAGCCTGTGTTATTGCTACTAATATTGGCTGTGCCTAAAACCAACAGAGTCAGCCTGCAAGATTATACACAGTGAATCCAGAGGTTAGGCGGCCTATTTTGAGGACTTCTCCAAACTTTGATCGCGCGCACACACGCTCATCTGATGTTTCTAACACTGGTGGGACATATTGTTTGCCAAATGATAGTGAACCAACGTATGAGAAATACATGATTGATCATCTACTGGTGGGGTTGGAAAAGCCAGGAATTGAGCCATGATCCAACACACTTCTCTTGTTCCTAACAACTCTACAACGTAAGAGTGTAAACTCATGGTGGAATTTCCACTCTTTTTCACAAGTGAGTGTGACGGAGGCATTTCAGTGGAGGATGTCTCTGTCCCTTTCAAGCATTTTTTTAAAAAAAATAACAAACCACAGACCCAGAATTTAAACAGTGTCAAGATTAAAGCTGGCCTCTTGCCATGAAGTTAGCTTTTATCACCAAATAACATCCTTATCTCTAGACCTGCTGGTGATACCCAAGATGTCTCTTGGGGGAAAGTTTAGGAGAGAGCACTTCAGGGTCCAAACACGTGCATTAAAGGAAAATAAAAGTGAACACTCTATGGTTTCTAGGTGAAGAGAAATGATAGTCCCAGTTTGTGATACATTCAGAGCAGTTTGTGTCCTACTGAGCATTATGTTTTTCCCACCCCTTCCCCTTTTATTATGACAATTCTATTTTGAAAAATAAAGTTTACTATGAAAAAAAATTTAAACATGGCAGTTGAAAGAGTTAGACAGTGAACACCCATGTACCTATGTACGGACTCCACAATGAACATGCTACTCTTTTTTGCTCAATCCTACATCTTTTTTTAATGTTTTTTTTTGTTTGTTTGTTTGTTTTTTTTTAAATTGATCTTAGAGAGAGGAAGGGAGAGAGATAGAGACAGGAGCATGGATCTGTTCCTGAATGTGTCCCAGCTGGGGATTGAACCAGCAACCTCTGTGCTTTCAGATGATGCTCTAACTAACTGAGCTATCCGGCCAGGGCTTGATCTTATATCTTATCATCCATCTCTCTATCCAATCATTCAAGCATGTTGTTCTTTTGAGGCATCCTAAAATAACCTGCAAACATTGACCCCTAAACACTGCAGCACGTGGATCATTAAATAATGTTCCCTCTTTGTTCACCAGAGGTTTTTTTGGGGAGGCAGATTCATTGTCATGCATAAGTTGCAAGTATACCTTTTGATTTATTATGGCAAATGCATGCAACTATATATAAAGCCCAGTGATTGCCAAGATCTGGACTATTCCCATCTTCCCAGAGAGCCGTCCTCACATCCATCCCAGCCAATCCCCACCCCATTCTCCCACACGGAATCATTGTATCGATGTTTTGTTCCCACCATCGATTAGTTTTGCCTTTTTAGATTCTCCTATAAGTACATCATATCACAAAAAGTGCGTTGAGTAAGGCTTTTTAACTCAGCATAATGGTTTGGAGATTCATCCACGTGTTTGCGTGCCTGGATAGTTTGATCCTTTTCATTGCTGCATACTATTCCATCATATTGCAATATCCATGGGCACTGTTTTAAGAGGCACAGAATATGTGGTGTCAAAGTAATTCTAGAGAAGAGTTTCTAGGATGATGAGAAATTGGCAGAGGAAGGAGACTTAAGATATTTATACGAAAAAAAAAGCACATTTTGGCCCTGGACAGGTAGTTCAGTAGGTTGGAGCATCGTCCCGATACACCAAGGTTGCAGGTTTGATCCCCGGTCAGGGCACATACAGGACTCAACCAATGAATGCGTAAGTAAGTCAAACAACAAATTGTTCCATCCATCTCAAAACAATAAATTAAAAAAAAAAATTAGGGAAAGACAGGAGAACGACTTTTAAATATTTACAGTAGGGGTTAGCAAACATTTTAGGAATTTTAGGCTTTGCTGGGCTAAACAGTCTTTGTCACAACTATTTAATTCTGACCTTGCAGTAGAGCGGCGATTTTTAGCCTGTGCGCCGCAAGAGTTTTCAAAACCTGCAATATCTGACTATTTAGTCAGCGGCATGATCTCTATCCCTTCTATTGTCAAATAAAAAAAGCGACAACAGCCAACATAACAACAGCCATCAGATGTGAATGAGTCCAAATTATAGCTTTTTTTTTTTTTTTTTTTTTTGTCAGATTGGCAAAAGATAAAAGATGTATTTTTCGGTGTACCGCCGAATTTTAGTCCTTGGATGACGTGTACCATGAGACGGAAAAGGCTGGGAGCCACTGCAGTGGAGGAAGGAAGAAGAGGTAAATGACATAAACAAAGAGTGCTCGTGCTCCAATAACACTTTATTGATGGACACTTGCAATTTGAGTTTCATGTGCTTTTTATTTGTCACAAAATATTATTCCACCTTTGTTGTTTTTTTTTTTGTTTTTTTTTAGGCTTCTGAAAACCGGCAAGTCATTCTTAGCTCATGACCCAGGCAAACATGGGCCGCAGTTTGCCAACTTCTGATCTACAGAACTTTCAAACTGGAGGAGGGATAGTTATACTTCTGTTTAAGGGGAGTGGCTCATCGGTTTTGTGCAGAAAACTGAAGATCTTTCGATTCAGTAGTGTTGAAATAGACTCGATGTCCTTCTCGTCTCTCTCCGCTGTCCTCACTAGTAACATAGGGTTAAAGGGACACATCCCAGAGCTAAGTAAGTAAGGTGTTTAGTTCAACCCGCCAGCTCCTCTCTGTCTAGCTGCGGGACCTCCTACAACTAATTTAACCCCTTCCTGTTTCCACTGACCCATGTATAACATCAGGGGCATTGTAAGGATTCAATAAGTTACTGTATATAGCCCTGGCTGGGTAGCTGAGTTGGTTAGAGTGTCATCCTGATATGCCAAGGTTGTGAGTTCAATCCCTGGTCAGGGCACATACAGGAATCAACCCTGAAAGCCTAAATAAATAGAACAACCAATGAATGTTTCTCTTTCTTTCTCCCCTTTCTCTCTCTCTAAAATCAATCAATAAAAAAATTTAAAAATACATAAAATAAAATAAAAAAACATTAAAAAATGTCACTGTATTAAAAAATCCTAAAGCCAGCCCTGACTTACAGTTGGCACCCAGTCTCCTGCCTACAGTGTCTGGCACCCCCCGTAAGTGCGAAGCATGTGTTTGTCATTATTCTCGCTACTACGGCTACCATCGTCATTACTGCTGTTCTTGTGAAGATGCCCGAGAGGCTGGACGGGTTTGCGTGAGGTTTTGTTAGAGGAATTCCTCCTCTTCACGGTAGGCTGGACTAATAGACGCTTTCTTGTTCTAACGAACAATCGGCGCTGTCTTCACTTTAGTGCCCGAGGCCTCTCCACCCTGAGATTTCAATTGCCGCTGAAACCCGAGAAGAACTAGCGCGATATTTCAGTCCTCAGTGTTCGCCAGCCCCCGCGCGACAAGCTAAAAGAGCACGTGGTTTTTCTACGCGATCTCTCCTGATCTGGGATCTTAGACTTTCCCTCCCAAGGTACCTTATGAACTATCAGGCCTGATGTTAGGGTGTGGCCTGGGATTCATGTTACTTTAATTTTTTTCTCCCCCTATGAAAATGTGGGAAGAGGATCTTGGCTTTGTGATAGGAAATAAGTCACAGCAAAAGCATCAACAAAGGCGTGGGTCTCCCTGTGAGCTAGATTCACCTATTGGGCAACGCCAGATAACGGCATACCTGGACCACAGGGTCTGCGTGTCATGTGACATTGACACCAAGCCCATGGTGAGGGCTGCTGCCTGTCAAGAGGAGAAGCATGACCTGAGGGGTGACTCCCAGACCTCCCTCTGCACCTCATCACCACCCCAGCTATAACTCTTGTCATGTTTTGTCGTCACCGTTTACGTGGTCTCCGACATATTGTGCTCCCAAGCCTGTTTATCTTGACCGGGGCCTGATTACTCCGTTAGCTGGCTGGACTGGTTGCCTTTAGGTTGGGGAGTGGTCAACACAATAGTAGTCTCCAAAGAGCACTAGAAGACCACATGGGGCCATTAATGGCAACATCTTTATTTTCTACATGAGGCAACCAAGTGTCATAGAATCCTCATGGCTTCCAGTCCAGAGCTACTCGTCTATAAGAAGGATCTGATATGGGGTGTATGAGGGGAGGGCCAGATAAACAAACCAACCCCCCCTCCCCATTCATGGCTGAAATATAGAATGTTGGTTTTACTTCGACATAAAAATATACCATCATGCCTGACCTGTGGTGGCGCAGTGGATAAAGCATCAGCCTGGAACGCTGAGGTTTCTGGTTTGAAACCTGGGCTTGCCTGGTCAAGGCACATATGAGAGTTGATGCTTCCTGCTCCTCCCGCCTTCTCTCTCTCTCTCTCTCTCTTTCTCTCCTCTCTTAAATGAATAAAGAAATAAATAAAAATCTTAAAAAACACACTACCACCGGAAGACTCGTCTCTACAATATTGATCATTCTCAGATAGCATGACTTAATATTAACTACTCCAACCCGATCTATTATTGTTCAGGCCTGGTTTGGAGTCTCACCCGTGGCCCAGGCCTCTGACTTTCTGTAGCCCTGAAAAGCTCTGCTGATGAGACAGGGAAAACCAAGGATGTAAATGGATGTGGGCGCGTGGGACCAGGTCATGACGGGAGAAGGGTGGTAGAGGCACCAGGCAATGTCAGGACAGATATCAAGTGACATTAGTGGACCAGTTAAAAAAAAAAACAAACAAACCAAGTCAATCAATATAAAAGGGAAGAGAGAATGCTAGAAAGAAAGAAATGGCAGGTAGTGGGGGAAAAAGAGGGAGGTGATGGTTCCAAGAAGTTAAGATGAAGGGCAGATACCAAACTCGTTGATGGGGGGGGGGGGGCTCCTAGCTTCTGACAACAATAGAAACACAGGGTGTCCCCCATGAGCTCCCCTACTTGCGCATCACTGAATAAAAACTCTCCAAACATCTCCTGTGTTGTTCTTTGGAGCAAGAAGGGATTTGAATGGACACTGACAATGTCCCATCTTGACCCGATGATGGTTTTATAACCCAGCCAGTTCCAAGGATTGCATGTAAACAATGTCATAAGAGTCATTCATTTTAGCCGCAGGGGCTGGACTTTGGGGAATTTAGTACCTATGGCTTCGAATACCAATGGCTTCTGCTTTTCAGAGTATCCTGTGAAATCACACACTGACCATGGAGCGAATGGACGGTGGACCCGAATTACTTAAAAAAAAAAAATTGTATCTATAAAATTGGAAGATCTTCTTACCTCCGTATAAGATACTTATGCTAATGATTTATTTATTTAAAAAAAAAACACTCTGCTGTCTAAACAAGGGGGAAGGTATAAAATTCGTTTATCACAGCGGAGGTCCTATGATCACACACGACCCCAGAGGTTGTCAGTGCAGGGTCACCGAGGGGTCTGAGAAAGGCAGCCAATGAGACGTCTGTTTTTCCTTTCAAAGTCCTGTCTGTTTCCTCCACCCTCTTCCAAACACCCTTAAGTGGACACATATATCACGAGGTCAAAGTAAAACAAAAACAAAAGAAAGTTTAAAAAAAGAGAGAGAGAGAGAGAGCGAGAGAAAGACTCAGAACAATGGAGTTTTCCCGCATGACCCACTAGCCCTGTGCGCTTTAAAGCCCCGTCGGTACCAGGAGAGAAATAACACCCGGGCTCTGATAAAGGTGTGCTGCCGGTGGGATAATATTCCCCTCTCACCACCACCTCCGACTCGGGCAGGGAAACCGAGGGAATGGAGTAATTGATTTCCCACCGTGGAAGAAAGATGGGTTCAAAGTTTCAGCAGAGGTATTTGTTTGGAGGGGGGGGGGGGGAGGATCAAGACTTTCTGGTATTTACAGAGGAAAACACAGAACAACACGGGGCCCGGCCCCTGGAAGAAGAATGCATGGTTAAATTGGCTCAGATCGTCCGTAGCAACCTGAACTCAGAGGCTACGGCTTTTTCTTTGTCCCCCCACCCCCCCTCTAAGAAAGCAAGTGGGAACTTGAAAACTATGCAGCACGTGGTGAACAGGGAGCGGTGAACTTTGCCCAGGTCTGCAGCCAGTGCTGAAATCTGAGCTGGCAGAAATTTCAGGAGGGGTGGAATTTTCCTTCTTCCTTCCTTCTTAATCCCTGGACACAACATGATTTTACAAAAGTCTCTTAAGGGTCTGGAGAGGAGTCCCACTCTCAAGAGGAACCCCAAGGAGGAAATACTGAACCCCAAAAGCGAATATTAAATCCCACCTGATGATAATCCTATTTAAACCTCGTTCTATATGTCTGGAGGACAGTAGAAAGATTTTTTTTTTTTTTTTTTTTTGGCATTCATTTTAAAGCTAGCCTTTACAATTTTTGAGATTTCCCAAGTCGAGCTGATCACCGGTGGGGAAGCTTCCCCTTATATCATTGGGGATAAAAAGGAAAAAAAAAAAAAAAAAATCACACAGTGTCCCAAAGTGCAGGCTGCTTGCCGTCAGAAGTCTGAATCTTTTCACAACAACAAGTTACTCGGTAACTTGAGCTGTGTTCGTTCCTGAAATTCTTTCACATAATTGAAGATTAATTTGATTCCCCAGATTGTCGAAGAGAGGGTTGTTGACAGTGGGGGGCTGGGGTGGGAGGAAATAGATTATTCAAATCACAAAGCAGTGGGTGTGTCCTAAGTGACTGTTCCATTACTGCTCAGAAATGTTTGCCTTCCTGAGTGTTCCTCAGCCCCCCGGGCTGTGGGATCGTGCCAGGAGCAAGAGGCGAGGGCCCTGCCAGCCTTCAGAAAGCAGGTGAACCTCAGAGAGACCCGAAATAGTTTGTCAAGAGAGCTCTATGTATTCGTGGCGCCTCCACAATCCATTAACACCGAAACCAGCCAACTGACTGGCTCTGCCTTTCTCAAGTGTCTAATGTAAACAATATGAAAGTCAATAGTGGGGGACATTCCAAGATAGTATTAACACGATTGATTTATTGATGATTGCACAATGGGAGGTTATCTTCTGTTAATTGACTCAGTAAATAAGCTCATAGGCGTCGGGGGATGGGAAGGAGGGGTGGGGGAAGTACCTAGAGGAAGAAAAGGCCAGACACCTGGATTATATAATTTTTTTCAACACCCCCCCCCCCAGCCCGTCTTGGTAAATTCAAACAGCACTTCTGCTGCCAAATTCAGAACACAGCTTAGCGATTTTATTCTACCCAATGTCAGCAGTAGACCCCACGAGGGAAAGACTCAAAGGCTGTGGGTTGGCATCAAACATTATATATTTTGTTAAGCTTTGGCTTTGGGAGGATTTCAGACTGAGAGAGAGAGAGAGAGAGAACATCCATCCACTAACTTACTAAGAGACCCAGAACAGTGTGCAAGATGCCGACATGTGCCTAGCATGTGTGGATACCTGTAACCTCTGACCCGTGAGAGACTGAAGGATGGGGAATGATACCATTTACTCTATAGACAGTCATTTAAGGGCACTTCTCCACAAAAGGTGACTAATCCTTTGGGAGCTCCTCCTGGTGGCGGGTTGGGGGGGGAGAGATCACCGTGACAACCCCCTTTCTAGGCTCTGGTAGAGTCCCCAGCATTATGTCACCGGAAGTGGGGTCTCCCAGGGGCAGATGTCACCCTTGGAACATGTCTAGATGGATTCATCTCAGGACTTGTAAATTTCCATCAGCGAGCCCCCAATCTCTTCTGGCTACTGACTACGCTCTCTGCTGGGAGCCTAGTATGGAAATCAAACAGGTGCCCGTGTCTAGACCAACGGGGTCTCCTCTCCACCTGCTAGCCGGGCCGTAGCTGCCTCGTCCACCCACTCTCCCCCTAGCCTTCTCTAGTCCCCAGCATACCCCTCCCCCCTCCCCCATTATCTTTGGCCCCAAAAGATGGAGTCACACCTTGCATATCCTCACGTCTGCTTATCTCATCCAGGAAGTCCTTAATTTTTATAGATCCCACTCCTTACATGGATAGTTCCTATTCCATCAGCTTTGCCACTCAACTAGAAAAGAAAATGGCCCCGGGGGAAGTGTCCGATTCCTGTCTGTGGCCCGAAGGAGTGAATGCGTTCCTGCCTGTGCCTATTACTCCGTTTTCCTCCCTGATAATCATCTCTGATCCTACTCTTTCAGGGCCCAGGAGCTGTCACGACTATCTCCTGCATCGAGCGGCGGCTCAGCGAGTCCTTCCAAAGCACAGACGCTCCCGACGTATTTATTTATCAATAGTTTGGGTTTTCTCTTCCACCCTACTCTGAAACGTTCTATGCTTAATCCCCCAAACCGCGTGGTCTCCCCTAAACTCATCATCTCTCCGCCTAGACTGCCATCCTCATTTCTTCAACCACCCTTCCGAGTTCAATTTCTGCCCGGTTGTTAAAAGGTCCGACCCGAAGGTCACCCGTTTCTCGACAGAGCTCTCTCTGGTTCCGTACACCGAAAGCCAGGTGGGCCACCAGGGTTTAACGTACGTATTTCTAGACTCGATTTGTTTTTTTCCAGGAGAAGATAAAACACTTGGGAAGAAGCAGCTAAATCTTACAAACCCCACCACACCCCACCCTGGCCGTGGCTGGTTCTCAATGCCTTATGGACAATAGGCACATAGAATACAACCACCGAGTGACAGTCATTTTCCTTTCTTTCTCGTTATGGCAAGGGTTTCTGCTCTTTCTCTTTTGTGTGTATGTTGTTGTTCAGCATTGTGTGTATGTCTGTTGGTGTGTGTGTATGTGCGCACGTGTACGTTTTGTGTGTGTGTGTGTGTGTGTGTGCGTGTGGTTTCACCGCTGGCTAGCACAGTCACCGTGCTCAGTCTCGAAACACGCATGTGCTGGCCATTAATTTAAAGCTATATGTTCAGGATGACCCAAGGCGCGGGGAGAGGCGCTCCTTCCATAGGACCCTGGGCAGCTTGCTGGGAGCTCCCTCCCCCAGTTTATGCTCCTTCCCTGCTTAGTGTCTGGGAATTAGTTACACTTCAGTTCCACTGTGCCCGGAGCTGCCTGCAATTTGAGATGCCAACTCCAACGTTGGGGGGCCACTTTGTAGAAGCCTGTGGCCACTCAAGAGACAAAGGCCCCCCTGTTTCTGCTTCTCAATCGCAATGAAGGCATCAGGCTAATAGAATCTTTAGATTCTTGCATCGTGTCTGCAGAAGAGTTTGTGTTTGGGAGAGAACTACTTTCTGAGCCATAAGGTCACCCAAGAAATGAGAGGGGGGGGGGGAGAGAGAGAGAGAGAGAGAGAGAGGGAGGGAGGGAGGGAGAGAGAGAGAGAGAGAGAGAGAGGGAGAGACAAGGCGGCATATTAATTGTGCACATTGGTGGGTTTTGGGGCAATGCCTGTCTCCTTTGCAGTGTGTCCTGGCTTTGGAGCCACTTGGCATGAGAACACTGTGATTTAGTCCAGAGAGGCATTTCCTGGGCGAGGAATCCCCTTTGTGGATGGGACCTGGCTCTGGGAGGAGGCGGGGCCCTGGGAAGGGGGAGGGAGCGGTTTCCCTGGTTCACATTCTAGGGTTCCCTTAATGAATGTAATGTTGTCACTAATGGGATTTAACCACAATACCTATCTCTAACCTTGTCACCAAAAAAAGGTACTCTACATGTCTCTTTTTTTTCAATACCGTCTGCCTGGTGACTGTGCACAAGTCTGTTCTCCCAATTTTCTAAGTGGTAATCCTAGAATTATCTTGGCTCAGAAATAAATGAAGAACTCGTGTAGGGGACTCAGATTTCCCTACAGGGGTTGTAACAGAAAGAAGGATTAAGTACCAGTCCACAAAACCTCTCCGGCAACAGGGACAACGTGTCAATTGCCAACCATTCCCCACCAGAGAGGGCCCTCAGTCATTCTCTATTCTAAAGCAGGCGATCAAGATTGGGCACGGAGGGATAGGCAGGGCAGTTCTGCTCCTTGCAAGGCATGCTAGTTGGGAAGGAGAGAGCTATATTTAGCTCTGTGACAGGCTCTCCAGGAAGTTGAAGCAACCAGGCAATTAAATGGTAAATTGTGTGTGTGTGTGTGTGTGTGTGTGTGTGTGTGTGTGTGTAGGGGTGTTTGCAGGAGGAGGGCAAATTTGGGGAGATGATAATACAGGCAGAAAAGAAAGTGTTCAGGAAGCCCTGGCCGGGTGGCTCAGTAGATAAAGCATGGTTCTGGCTAACCAGAGGTCGTGGGTTCGATCCCCGGTCAGGGCACATACAAGAATCAGCCAATGAATGCATGAGTAAGTGAAACAACAACTTGATGTTTCTCTGCCTTCCTCCCTTTCTCTAAAATCAAGAAATAAAAATTAAAAATCAATAAAATCTCAGGGCATTTGAATCCAAGGGGATTGTCCTTTTTTTTCACATTTATCCTCTCAAATTGAGGTCGGTGAGAATCAAGGATTATATTTGGGAAGTCAATCTGTAAATTTGGAAGATTAGTTCATGTTCATTCAGAAACAGCTTATGAATAAGAAGTCTATTTCCTTAAATGACATGGTTGTTAAGTTTTCTGCCTTCTGTGCAGAACGGAGACAATAATGCTTTGGAAAATCAAATTTAGAAATAAACATTTAAGGATGATGGAGGGGCCAATCGAGCTTTTTCTCAAAGGAGACAAAGCAATGCGTTCCATGTATCTGGACTTCTTTGGGCCTCGGTGGGCCAGATCACACCCCAGGCCCTGGTGAGCTCTAAAGCTCTACACATCTACACTAGCCACCCTTCCTTTCATTGCTGGGCTCGTTCTCCTTGAGGGATGGAGGTGGAGTTGGTCAAGGAGGCCAAAGTCAGCTCTGGGGCCCAGATGGAGCTGTAGTTAGAGAAAAGAACCATTCTTCCTCCCAGCTCAAAGACAACGAGCTATGAGATCTGCTCAAGTTCGAAGCGGATGAAGAGGAGAAAGAATACTAAGCAAGAATTCTAAGCTTGAGCCCGGGCCAGTTGCTAAGTTGGTTAGAGTATCGTCCTAAAACACTAAGGTCATGGTGTTCGATCCCCAGTCAGGGCACATATAGGAGGCAACCAATGCATGCACAGCTAAGCGGAACAACACAGGAATGCTTCTTTCTTTCTCTTCTTTCTTCTCTCTGTCTCTCTAAAATGAATTCAAATGATTTTTTAAAAAATCATGAAAAATGGTGGCTATATAAAAATCTAGGCTCATGACAGAGAACTGGAAGCCACTCTCCGGGTGGGTGGTCCTGGAGGTCACGTACCTGGGATGACTTCGCTCCTGCTAGTTCCTGATTATCTGGGTAGGGGAGAGACGGCGAGGCTTGATCAGAGAGCAGGTGTGGAGACGCTGCCCCGGTTGGCTTGGGAGCCTCTGTGGGCTTCTTCCCCTAGAGACCCGCCTTCCTAATTACGTGTGGCTTAGCCCAATATTAAAAATGAGTTGGCTTCCCTAGGGTAGCTTTGAAGTGGAACTGCGGAGGGAGTTGGGTGGGGAGCAAACGCCTGTTGGAATATAGAGGATGAAACATTTCTGGTGCTAGCGGAGCTCCAAAAATCCCAGAGTTATTTTAATCTCCAAGAAAAGCTGAATTTTGAGCCCCCTAACCAAAGCCTTCACATTGCCTGAAATGCTATAAACCGGTATAACAATTACACAGATGAGATGATTCCTACTTAATTGTGTGTTTACTTTGAGAATATGTTTCTCACCTCCACTCTTGGTGGCAGTCGCAGCAAATAGTGAACCAGCCCCCTCAGACGCAAGCACAGCGCCCTGCACATGATGTGATCGGAAATATTTGTTGAATAAATAAATGCTCCTGTTGAGGAAGGGCCTCATTCTGTAGCCATAGGTTCGAGTTGAAATGTTAGAGCTATAGGGATCTTGGATACTTAGGCTACACAGTTGTTATCATAGGGGTTCTTGGCTGAGCTCCCTACTTCCTTTCTCTAAATTTAAAGGATTTCAGTCCTGGCTGGATAGCACGTTTGGTGAGAGCATTATCCCAATACACAAGGGTTGCCGGTTCGATCCCTGGTCAGGGCACATAGAGAAACAGATTGATGCTTCTTTCTGACTCTCTCTCACCTCCTTCCTCTCTCTCTAAAAATCAATAAATAGAAATGATAAAACATATGATTTCACATTCTAATATTACTTTGGTATTATATACACACTGGGAAGTGGACACAGTCCTTAGGTTTATGGCTCTGAATCAACTTCAAGTCCAAAACAAACTTACAGATTGAATTCAAACAAAATGACACACACAATGTTCGAATGAACAGCATTGATTTAACGTGATGGATGACGGATTACTAACATTAAGTCACCACTCGTGGCACTAATATTGTACCGACTGGTAGGCTGGAGACGGTTGATTTGAATGTGTCTATATTTCCACGGGACACATACAATGATTCTTAAAGCACTCTTCTCTATTTAAACTACAGCGAAGCTTTGGTCCACACAGCATGCTGGAACATCAATTGGCTGCCACTTGGCATAAATCCATAATTTACTTACTGGGGTGGATCCAGGTTTTATGGGGCTTGAATAGTATACAGTTCCAAGGGCTTTTTTTTACAATGAGAATATAATAAAAACAAAGTGCCTCTAGCGCCCCCCACAGGGCTTGGAAGCAATCTGGCCACAGGAGAAGTCTGGAAGCTCAAATTCAGCTACCTTCATGCTAAATCTATCTGTATTCACGTATCAATTCTTTCTCAGTTGGTTTTTCCCTTGTTGCCAATGAAGCGGTAGAATTGGGTGACAGTGCAGAGTGGCTTTTTAATTTTATTTGAAGATCAACTTGAAATGACATATCTGTGCTTTTAAGATTCTACTCAAAATAAAAGCCAACATTGGACATTTTTTTTTGGACAACACCAAGGCAGTTGAGAAAGATATTTCTGTTAAATCCCTTTCCCCTGATGAAGCCCTCAGAGAAGAGATACCGAAATAAAGTTTTAGGGCTCTCGCTATACTTTGCTGCGTTGGACTTAGAGTGGTCAACATTTGGGATAGAAATAGGGAGGTGAGCAATTTCTTGGAATCACTTTTCCCAGGCGGTCCGGATGCTTAGAGCTTTGAGCACAGTCCTAGGGTGTTTACCACGCCTGGGCTCCGTATCTTGTCTGGTTGGGACCTGCAGTCAAGGTTGACAAAACCTGTGGGCAGGTCCAGCCCAAGTGAACCTCGGGCTAGTTATTATCTCAGAGGCCCGAGGGATAAACAGAATCCAGACGTCTGGATTCATCTCAGGGACAGAAGGTGTGATCAGGTATGATGTGAGTCAGAGCCCAGGGGCCACCAAGCAATGGTCACAGGGGGGTATGGAAAGGTGGAGACCAGGGTTAGGAAGCACTCTGAGCCACGACTTTGGATGGCGTGGCCAGGCAGGTATTTACGATCACCAGCAAGGCAGTCTCACACTTCGGCCCAGCGGTCTTCAAAACGGGAGTCTGGTAAATGTTGGGTCTGAAACCCCGTAGGACAGGAAATGGGCGTGGCTTTCTCAGCCAGGGCCATCCATCAACTCCAAGATTTCTTCGTTTTAAGACTGGAGAGTAAGACAGGAAGGTGTCAGCATCTAGGACATATTCTAATGAGCTTAGTTCCAATAGAATGCTCATCTTAGAGAGTTTTGAGTCTTGTCATAAAAAAAAAAAAAAAAAAAAAGCGATAACTTTTTACTCCCCTACCGCGTGGGGTTACTGTAAAGTTCCGGTGCGATTACACGTGTCTGTGAAGACACTGTGCTTGGTGAGGACTGCCTTTGCCGGGTATGCTGATCCCATTTCTTTCCAACAAAGGTGTGGATTTTTGTCCCACTTGGTAATTCTTTTCAGGGGAGACTATCTCACCTAATAAATACTTTTTTCTTTTCTGTTTTGTTTCCCTTCTATTTCTGTCTCTTTTCTATCTGGGGAAAAACATGATTTTGTTGGAAATTGCCTATCAGAAAAAATATTTTTTAGAGATGGGAGGGTTTCTCAGATTTAAAAGAGAACGTTTTTATTTTGTAAATTTTAAACTCAAAGCTGTTTGAGCTTTTCAATAAACCTCTTTCTCTAATCAATTAGGCCTTTGGTACAAACCAGTCAGCTGATGCATTCCCAGTCATGTGAGGGGAGGTCTTACCAGCTCCAACAAAGAGAAAAAATTAGTTGTTCTTTTATTGGAAAGGGGGTAGCATTAGGCTCATACATTTTTCTTTTTTTGAGGGGGGTACTTTTCCGAAGTAAGAAGGGGGGGCAGGCTGCCCCGCATGCACCCAACCAGGATGCACCCAGTATGCCCACCAGGGGGCGGTGTTCTGTCCATCTGGAGCATTGCTCCATTTTAACCAGAGCCATTCTAGCACCTGAGGCAGAGGCCATGGAGCCATCCTCAGCGCCCGGGCCAACTTTGCTCCAATGGAGCCTTGGCTGCGGGAGAGGAAGAGAGAAACAGAGAGGAAGGAGAGGGGGAGGGCTGGAGAAGCAGATGGACACTTCTCCTGTGTGCCCTGGCCGGGAATCGAACCCGGGACGTTCACACGCCGGGCCGACGCTCCACTGCTGAGCTAGCCAGCCATGGCTGCCCATTCATTTTTTATTTCCTGACATATTCGGGGCAATCTGACAACGTTATAAAGCAAACAGGTTGTTTTGTTCCAGGAAATACTTAGCAGGGTTGGTTTGGTGACATGAGCTTTACCAGAATTTCCATGATGTCCCCAGCACGTTAGGGACTGGAGGGATGGCAGCCTACTGCCACCGTCCAAACATCACAGCCAACTGTCCTGACTTGGGAGGCTCCGGCTCATGCTGACATCTTTTCACCACCGGATCACGTACGACCCAGGCTGGGGTGTCACTTAGGCTGTGTCCACAGAGCCCGGAAGATGAGAAGGAGGCCGGGTGCGGAGGGCTAAGACGCTTGGGAGGCGTGGATCAACCTCCAACACGACATACTCAAGACCCACTTGCCATCCCCAGACGCTGCCAAAAGGTTCCAACATTCAGGGAAAAAAAAAAAAAAAAAGTTTTCTGTCCTTTTCTTTCTTCCTTTTTTTTTAAATCAGGATGTTTCAAAAATATCCTTTATTTTCTCCTTCCCCCTCCTCTGCCCACCACTCCCAACCTTCGCCAGATGATGCCTTTCTTGGAAAAAAGCTTTTAAGGAGTCGGGTCCACCCAGAAATGTCACCGAATAAAGATGAGTTTATGTTTGAGAAAGGAAACAGCTGGACGGGGCCAAAGCAGGGAGGGAGGCGGCTCTGGTTTCATTAGCGAAGGGAGTTCTCGGGCCAGGGGAGAAGAGTTCTCCGGCAGCAAGAGCGCTACCAGGCCGGCAGCCATGCTGGGGGGCGGGGCGGGGAGAAGAGGAAACACGCAATCATAAAGAACTAATCCTGAAAAATGGAAAGTGAGCTCTGGCCAAGAACAGCAAGCAATAAATAGATTTTTTGGAAGAGGGGCAAAAAGGCCGAAGAGGAAGGCTAAGCCGTGCGTGGGCAATGGGGCAGAGAGAGAGAGAGCCCCCGTGGCTTTCATTGGAGGGGGGAAAAAACAGGAAAGAAAATGTAACAATTCTGAAAATCATTAGGAAAGTCCTCTGGAAGATGTTAAGATAACTCTGCAGACCCAGATTGTCTTTCTGTTGTTTACATCAGAGCCGATGTCAGAGTATGGGAGGAACATAAAGCTAGAGGGAGGAACTTAGGGTATGATGTGGCAAAGGGATGTGTTCTTCCTGCTTTTTCTTTTTTCTTTTTCTTCTTATTTCCTTTTTAATTTCTGCTTGGTGTGTAAGGTCAGAGATGGCAGCCACACTGCCAGAAATGCGGGCATTTCTAAGAGGAACGCGTATGAATTTCAGCCTCCGTTAGAAATGTCACATCTCCCGTTACCTGTGTGGTAGGCACCTTGTGCTTACTCTGTACGGACCGAGAGAGTGAGGATTTCAGACCCACAGGTCTATCTCCAAATACTCTCTTACGACGTGAGCCGAGATTTAAGAAGGACTTAAGAGGAAAGCCAGATCCGGCTCTGCCCTTCATCTTGAAATCTCTTCAACACACTAAAAGACACAAACATGGCCAAGAGTCAGGCAACCCCGGAGAGAAAACGTTCTTTAAAAAAAATGATTGGAAGTTTTCCATCAGTTACAGATAACACCTCATCAATGAAATGGTGTTGGTTGTTCTTTTCATTTGGGGAGTGCCTAGTGATTTCTTTTCTTTTCTTTTCTTTTCTTTTTTTTTTTTTTTTCCATTTTAAACTAGTTCCTAATAGCAGCCCGTATTTAAAGAAGGAAAGAAATGCGTGGTGGTGAGTTTCCATAAATGTACATTGATCTTGTTAATTACATAACAATTTCACAGTTGGCAGGACGGGACTTCTGAATCAACCTGTTTTTTTTTCTTGTGGTAGCTCTATTTGAGAACGAAAGCCAGGCGACCCGAGGATTTGTGGAAATGTGTGAAGACAGGATACAGGATTTCCTATGATTTGATGTTGTCCTTAATGAGGAAGTATATTGGCGACACATGCTAACATGTGTTCGGGATGTTTCATTGTGGCCAAATAGACACTTTCAATTACAACATCGACACTCCGGGCCCGTCAGAATCCACACTGCTCTCTGCTCACGGCCTGCACAGTCTCTTTAGAGATCAGCTCAAGGGCCAGTCTTCTGTTGGCGTCCTGGGCAAAATGGCTCCCCCACTGCATGTGGCCCGCCCGGTGATCTTCAGCTCAGGGTAGAAGTCAGAGACTGCAGGGCGGTGACCTCTGATCTCGGCAATGCTTCGCGGGGAGGTAAGGAGTGGTCCTCTGTAATGAGCATGCTCAGTTTGACCCAGAGTAGGAACTGGATGTCAAGGACCCCAAACAGCATCCTTTCAGTGATGTTTACTTTTGTCTTGGGGGAAGAGCAGAGGAAGGAAGGAAGGAGATGGAAAGTGAGCAGGAAAAAGGGGACGAGTGGAGGTAGGTTTATTAGAGAAATATTTTCCAGGTACATGATGAGCCCTGTTCATTGAGAGCATTGTTTGCCACATAAGGACTTGAAAACCATCTTGACGTCCTTCACAGAAGATGGGTAAATGCACTGTGGAGCACTCAAGAGCGGTGAGAAGGAGTTTCTGGCCCTGGCTGGGTGGCTCAGTTGGGTAGGGCGTCATCCCTAGACACCAAGGTTGTGGGTTCGATCTCTGATCAGGACACATACAGGAAGCGACCAATGAACGCACAACTGAGCGGAACAACAAAGATTGCTTCTCTCTCTTTCTCTTTATCCCCCTCCCACTAAAATAATAATAATAATAATAATTAATAATAATAATAATAAAAAAGTTTGTAACAAGGCCAGGGCTCAACAGATGTTAAGGGAAAAGAATCATGGTTCAGAATACTTTGTTTACAAGGAAGAGAGATAGGCAGTTTAAACGTATGGCTGACTCTTTTTAAGAATAACAGCGGTTTTAAATATAAAATGTGGAAAAGTGATTTCATAATTAAAAATAACATTTAAAAAATAAGTTTTAAATTATTTATTTAAACAAACCCCAGTAAAACAACGGTTCATATTTCCCATGGGTTTAGACAAATGTATGCAAGACTATCTCACATATTTTGGAAGGATATGTATCAATAGTAGTTCTGTCTCAGAGGGGTTAGGGGAAAAACCAAGATTACTAATATGCTCAATGAGAATCTTTGCTCTTTAATAGTGTATGTTGTTGCCCTGGCCGGGTAGCTCAGTTAATGGGAGCGTTGTCCTGATACACTGAGGTTGCAGGTTTAATCCCCAGTCAGGGCACATACAACCAATGAATGCAGAAATAACTTGAACAACAAATCGATGCTTCTCTCTCCCTTCCTCTCTCTCTCTAAAATCAATCAATAAAATTTTTTTAAAAAAGAATAAGAAGTTTATTTTGTCTTCAGTGCACGAACATAGAAGATGCTCAATGAAGTTTTGTTCCTTGAATTTGCAGGCTGATAGTGGGTTTTTTACTTGGTATATACCCATGTGTGACATTTTCAAAGCCTCGGAAATTAAGAAATCATTTTTCTGCATTTTATATAGCCAACCACATGTTTAAACTGTCTTTTTCTTCTTCTTCTCATAAACAACCCCACACACGATATGGGTGAAAAAAAATATTCATCAAAAAAGTGAGAACGGCCTGACCTGTGGTGGCGCAGTGGACAAAGCATCAACCTGGGAACACTGAGGTCACCAGTTCAAAACCCTGCACTTGTCTGGTCAAGGCACATATGGGAGTTGATGCTTCCTGCTCCTCCTCCCTTTCTCTTTCTCTCTCTCTCACTCTGTCTCTCCTCTCTAAAATGAATAAATAAAAAGAAATTTAAAAAAAGTGAGAACGTACAAAACAGCATTCCTTTAGCGAGAGTGGATTTTTCTCCCTAGATTCTTACAGGGAAGATCTTTTAACCAGTATGCCAGCTCCTCTGTAAACCATGAGATGAAGTAACTGACCATCAGAACTAATTTCAAGAAGAAAAACTGTCATCTCCAAAGCAGTAAAAGTCTCCATAAAGCTGTGTAAATGACTGGGTTAAGTGAAATCACTGGGATGTATCAGGCCCCTTCCAGTGTCTCCAGGGCGGACATGATCCCGTAAGTCTCCAATCGTCTCTCTGGGAGGCTGGAGTCGTGGGCAGGGAGAAATCAGTGTCATGGTATCACTGAGTTTTGGTCCTGAGACATATCGAGAGACCACTGGTAGCAGATCACACATATAGAGATGCCTCTTCATGGGCAATGATACAAGCTGGCCCTCTCTGAGAACTGTGGGACATGAACTCAGGGGACCTTAAATGGAGATGACGTGCCCACTTACTCTGCCTTTGAAATTTCCAAAGGTTTCTTTTCACCCCTCCTCAGCAAAGGACGTAGGAAACATTTTGTATTAGATTATGTTTTTCTATAAACCTTTTATTTAGTGATTTTAGAGAGAGAGAGAGAGAGAGAGAGAGACAGGCAGACAGAAACATCAATCTGTTTCTGTATGTGCCCTGATCGGGGATTGAACTGGCAAACTTAGCATACTGAGATGATGTTCTAACCAACCAAGTGTTCCATCCAAGGCATAGATTACATTTTTTGTGTGTGTGTGTGAGAGACAGAGAGAGGGACAGATAGGAACATACAGACCAGAAGGGAGAGAGATGAGAAGCATCAATTCTTCGTTGAGGCACCTTAGTTGTTCATTGATTGCTTTATCATATGTGCCTTGACTGGGGGCTACAGCAGAGCCAGTGACCCCTTGCTCAAGCCAGTGACCTTGGGCTCAAGCTGGTGAGTCTTTCTCCAACCAGATGAGCCCGCGCTCAAGCTGGTGACCTCGGGGTTTCAAACCTGGGTCCTCTGCATCCCAGTTCGACACTCTATCCACTGTGCCACCACCAAGTATCCTTTGGTATTATGTCAATTAAGTAACAATCTACATGCTTGCAATTCCTAAAAAAAAAATAAAATTTTAAGTTTGTTTTCTTGGCCCTGCTTGGGAAGCTCGATTGGTTAGAGCATTGTCCCAATGAGCTAAGGTTGTGGGTTTGATCCCCAGTCAAGGCACGTATAAGAAGCAACCAATGAATGCATGAAAAGTGGAACAACAAATCAATGATCTCTCTCTCTCCTGTTCTATCTCCCTCTAAAGTCAATAAATTAAAAGAGAAAGCTTGTTTTCTTTTACATTAGAATGAGAAGCCATGCTGTAGTCCAGTGTTTGGCAAAGGAATCGTCTTGGATACGAATGGCTTGATATCTCCATTTACTCAACAAAGACTGAGCACCTATTAGACGTCCAGCCCCATGACAGGCATTTAGAATACAAGGATAAAGAAGACACAATTCCCAAGTTCAAAGAGCTGGAGAGTGGAGCGTAGATCCCACACAGAATCACGCGCGTAAGTGTAGGGTGGAGTGCCCTGTGAATGGGCGTGGAAGGCAGTTCCAGCCATCTGCGCTATGGTGCCCAGGGCTGGACACTGGGGCAAAGAGAAGGATGCTGT
This sequence comes from Saccopteryx leptura, assembly GCF_036850995.1. Taxonomy (NCBI): domain Eukaryota; kingdom Metazoa; phylum Chordata; class Mammalia; order Chiroptera; family Emballonuridae; genus Saccopteryx; species Saccopteryx leptura. Next base: position 51,346,016 of record NC_089515.1, on the reverse strand, counting down.
TAGGAGGCTGGATCGTAGAAGTTTCATTTCCCAGGCCAGGACGCTTAAGCTTTTAGGCAGGAGTAGAACCTCAGAAGGCTTGGATGGAACTGAAACATCTTTGCCCAGAGCTGTGTGGAGAACAGCCATGGGGGTGCTCAAGCCTGTCAGGAAACTGGTGCTGTGTGACCTGTGGTCCAGGGACAGGCTGTCAGGGGTGGAGCCAGGTGGGTGTCCCGGGATGTAAGCCGGTGGGAGGAGCTGACGCTTGTGGGGGCGTGGCCTGTGGACCCGCGGAATTGGGAAGGGTTCCAGGGATGCCCAGCTTTGAAACTTTGGTACCTGAAGCTGTCTTCTGACATAGGGAATAGGTAGGTATGAATGAGGTTTAGGGTTCAATCTTAGGCATTCCATGAAACATGCATACAAAAGATGTCAGCGGATTGTGGGTTCCTTAAGAAAGGGCCCATGACTATGGGTTATTGAATACCTTATGTTGCCCTGAGCTGCATTTACCGTTTCTTCTAGTGTATGGAGAAGGCCTATGGCGGAGAGATTGTGGAAGGGGTAAGACGACAGCTGTGCCCCTTTGTAGCTCTGGGGACCGAGGACAAGTCACTTTAGCTGTCCGAACTTGTTCCCACTGATAGAAGGGGAACGATAGATAGATCTCACAAGCTCGCTCTAATTTTCAAACAGGTGATTTTAATTTGATGCATTAGCAACCAGTTCATGTGGTAGTGCTCCCCGATTCTGCAAAAGTTCCCTCACCCAAATCTATGAAGCCACAAAGGGGTTCTTCTTCATGCTTACAGATATTCTTAAGTCCTTCTCGAGACCTGCTTGCCACTCTTAGATCATGTGAATAGCTCAAAAGAATGTGTTTCCCCCAATACAAATGCTCTTAACCAGAACCTGCCAGACACAACAGAAACGCTCACACACAAAGCCTCAATTTTCTTCCTTTGACCAACTGCCCAATCCAAACAGCGGGCCACTCCTGGTTCCCCCGGGAAAGAGCGCATTATAAATAAAACTGTGTGTTTTTCCAAATTAGCACAATACCCCCCAAAAATGTATTTACTCAGTGTACCTTAATGGCTTTCCAAGAGCCATTAGGCTCCACTGAGTGAATTTATGCATTACCAAAATATGCACAATGTACCCTAAAATGGGCCTTTGACCTGTACATACGATTATAGCACACACCAACCACTCTTTGAATTCTTGTTTGCTCCTTTTTTTTTTCCCCTTTTGCTAAGTAATTTTCTCAGCTCATTTTAGAGCTTGAGGATACGTTTCCCCAAGGTTTACCTGTTTGCTCGCTTTGTTCCAAAACTCAAGGAACAACTAAGAAATGCATTCATCTGTCGAGTGGTCTAAGTGAGGGCCTTCTACCTGAGTAAGAACTGGGAGACTTTCCTTCTTAACAACAGCACCAGGCAAACACGCATGGTAAGAGGATGAATGAAAAATGGAAAATGTCTGCATAACAGAACAATCACCTTAGAGAAACCCAAACACCTGTCCCTCCCATTAATTTAAGTTCCAGGCACTTTAATTTGGTCAACTCAGCATCTACATTGGGTATTTGCCCAATTCCTATCCGTCACCAGAGGAAGCACAGGGGTTAATAATTGCTGACAGTTGAAGAAGAAGAAAAGGAGGAGGAGGAGGAGGAGGAGGAGGAGGAGGAGGAGGAGGAGGAGGAGGAGAAGGAGGAGAAAAGAATCGTTTTATTGCAGAAATGAGAATTGAACTGGAAACATTCCCAGTCAGAATGAAAGGGCAGACAGGCAGATCTGAAAAAGCCACTATCATCCGTGCAAAGGGAAAGTTCTCAGGGATTTTAGAGAGGCCATAGAAGAGGGCCTATTTTATATTTGAGAACCATCGTTTAATTTAGATTTTTAAGGGCGCATGCGCAAACGTGCAGCCTCCGCACCACGTGCGTGAGGGAAGTGGTTCAGGAGCTCCGTTGGATGGCGGACAGACAGGCGTCCACATCGACAATGCCTTGTGCGGCGTTGCAAAGATACGTCTCTAGGTGGTTTCACAAGAAGTCGATGTGTAATTTCATGCACTGACTTCTATTTCTAAAGCATCACGCTGTTTACTAGGCTATCTGAGGGGGGACGGTTCCATCTTGCGGGGTGACCGGGTGACAGGGCAGCTATCAGCCCGCGCGTCCCTGCTGACAATTTCCAGATATGGTCCTGGAGACACCCAGAAGATAGAATTCAAGGATTTAGCTCTTTCATTCAAGCTAGGCATGGTGCCAGGTGGGTGCCTGAAATGTTGGGGGCGGGGGGGACACTTTGTGAAGCAGATGATTGTCTGCCTCACCGCTATGCTGTGCACCTGACATTAATACAAGATAATATTGGATGCAAACTGTAAAAAAAAAATTAAATTAAAGAGAAAAAACAATGTGCAGCCATGGGGAAAGAGCTGATTCCAATGGTCCTGAACCACTAGTTATACAACACAAGCTTTCAATAGGTACCCAGACACCTGGGTTACATACACTGCATAGATTACAGTTCAACAAGTCAGAGATTGGGCCCCTGGGTTGGTCAAAAGCGGGAGGTAACTACTGAGAAAGCCACCGAATTCCAGTGTCCTCACTGGCAAACTAGGAATGCCTGTCCTGTCCACGGGCTAGGGCTATTGTGAAGATTCTACGGGGGTGAGGTCCTTAAGATACCAGCACTGTGACGGGAAGAGGTGCACTGGTTTTTTTTCTTCCGGTGGACGTCGCTGTTCTAGCTCAGAGCTCCCCCCAAAAGCAGGAGCAGAGGCCCCGCGAGATGCTCCATGGGAAAATGCACCTGCCAGTCACATGTAGCAGCTGTTACCTTCCCTTCTATAGATTGTTACTGGGGCTGTCAGCCTATGAAAGATTCTGGAAGGCCCAGACATAGAAGAAACAGCTTCATTTACTGAATACAGTATTTCTCCAAGTTATTTTATCACTGGATATTTTTTTTTTCAAGTGGCAATTATTAATTGATGGTCAGCAGGACATGCTTGCCGGTCACCCCTCCCTACGATCGCTGATTTTCTCCGATGCTATAACCTCCCTCTGGGAACGGATGGTATGTTTTGGCCTAAGATGCAGCCTTTCTAATTACCCAGAAGAACATCGGCTCTTTTTTACTGAATGGCTAATTAGAGTGGACTCTTATGTTAGAAACGATTCTATTTAGCTATGATAGTTCTGTTCTTGAACCGCCTGTGTGTACGACAGCAGGACGCGACCGGTGTAGAAAGGAACGGAGCCACCAAATGTAGAAATATCGTTAATAACCAAACAGTAGAAATTCAACCAGCCCGTGGTTATCATATAAAAATAAAACAGTCCCATTTTGGGAGCTCATATCTTATCCTTGAAACCAGTGGGATGGAAATAAAATTAGAAGAGCAAGTTATGATCGGGACTAAATTAATCCAATTGTCCAAAATAAACTTGGTAGAGATTTTATATAAGCGCACTAAAAAAAACCCCCACAAAAAACCCAAAAAATATAAAATGGGTGTTGGAGGATGGATAGCGCTATTTCAGCCGCACAGATGACAGTCTAAGAGGTTTTGGAAAAACAATAGAATTTGGTAGTTTTTTTTTTTTTTCGCCGACCTTGTTTGCCCAGAATGGGCCCCTAGCCGAAGGGGAGTATCTGGGTTCTGACGTGGTCCACCTGGGAATGGAAAAGCAAAGGTGGCAAATGGACCTCCCTGGTTGAGGCGTGTTTGTAAAAGGATCACTTAGTCAAACACGAGCGGATGAGAAGATTTGTTCATGGGTACGTGGCCTTGGGACAGAGAGGTCTGTGAATTTCACAGTCAGCTTGAGAGGCCACAGGATGTGCTTCATAGAAGTACTCAAAAATTGTTGTGGCTGCTGTCATTCCCTCCCCCCCCCCCCCCCAAATATCTTGTTCTTTCAGATTTGGGATGAAAAATCTCAGATGAACAGCTCTGCTTGTGAGCTTTCTGATCCTTAGACTCTGGTCGCTGCCAGCAAGGCTGTGAGAACACCGTTTTGTTTGGTATTTGAGCCCTTAGGCCCCTGGCGCTGGCTGCGGACCAAGGGAGTGAACACGACCGAGCGTTTCAGAACCTCAAAATAGTCAACTAAAAATGGTTCGCTCCGCTCTGGGTTCTAAAAATGACTGACCCCAGAGTCTTGCTCCAAACCATCTGGTTGGTCCATCGCTTATGTGGATGACGACTGGAGTTTTAGAAATCATTGAAGAACTTTTCTTTTTTTTTTTTTTATTATTGATAACCAAAAGCAAAACAAAAAACTAAAAACAACCAATCTAAATGCTTGTCATACAGATATCTAATCACTATAGCAGAGGCGAGACTTTATGAGCAAGTAATATAAACACAGATTGGGTGTTGGATGAGGACACCTGGGTTTGAATGCTGACTTGATCGATGACTAGCTGAGTGACGAGGGTGTTCATAAGAATAATGAAAAAATAATTATACCCATTTTAAAACAGGTCATCATGGGGAGCCAAGTATTTGAAAAATACTTTTAAAATTGCAGCGGCCATGATATTAGCAAAGCTAGATTCACAGTTATTAGGAGTCTGGACTTTCTGATCACATCCATCTGGGTTCAAATCCTTCCTCCTCTGTTTCCAGTTCTGTGATGGGAGCAGGGCACTGAAAAAGCTTTGACCACAACTTTTATCATCTCTGAAGCAGAGATAGCGTTGTTGGAAGGAGTAAATGAAGTAATTAATGTATATAAAATATTTGGCACATGGTTAATGCTAGAGAAATTAGTGGCAATTAATAAACATATAACATGATAATGATGATGATGGTGATTGTATATGCTCATAGTTATGGGAGCCAGTCCAAATACAGACACGTGACCATTTGGATGGAGTCTTGAGAACTCTATGGACCCTTCTCCCATAACGTGACACACTCCAGAATCTTACGGGGCGAGCGGCAGAGTAGGGGCGCTCTGAGTCTGCGGCAGAGTAGGGGGCGCTCTGAGTCTGCGGCAGAGTAGGGGGCGCTCTGAGTCTGCGGCAGAGTAGGGGGCGCTCTGAGTCTGCGGCAGAGTAGGGGGCGCTCTGAGTCTGCGGCAGAGTAGGGGCGCTCTGAGTCCGCGGCAGAATAGGGGCGCTCTGAGTCCGCGGCAGAGTAGGGGGCGCTCTGAGTCCGCGGCAGAATAGGGGCGCTCTGAGTCCGCGGCAGAGTAGGGGCGCTCTGAGTCCGCGGCAGAGTAGGGGGCGCTCTGAGTCTGCGGCAGAATAGGGGTGCTCTGAGTCCGCGGCAGAGTAGGGGCGCTCTGAGTCCGCGGCAGAGTAGGGGGCGCTCTGAGTCCGCGGCAGAGTAGGGGGCGCTCTGAGTCCGCGGCAGAGTAGGGGCGCTCTGAGTCTGGCTGAGCAGTATTTCCTTAACTTACATGGTCAGACCCCAAAACATGGGTTGGCCTAAGTGTAAGGATCTAAGGGAGGGAGTGAAAATGCTTGCGGAGTCAAGTATGAACCAGTGCTGATCTTGGTAATTTTCAGCATCTAATTTTTTTTTACCAGTCAAGGAAGACAAATGAAAATGTGTAAATACATCCAAAGGCCATCATAAAATTGTTGCTACATTGAAATGTGTATCTCCTGGTCTCGCAATGCCAAAATAGCAGTCTATTGCTTCTGCAAGTGCTTTTTGGTACTGAGAATTTCCATAGGGTTCTTGTGATCTTAAAAACAAATATTCACCATGGAAAGCTGGGCTGGCCACCAACAGGACTGGTGGCTTCTTTACTTGATACATAGTAAATGTAGAAATTTAGTATACATGAGATTTGATTACATAGTTACAGGTCATTTTTTAAATTATTATTATTAAGTGAGAGGCAGGGAGGCAGAGAGACAGACTCCCACATACATTCTGACCGGAATCCACCTGGCAAGTCCCCTATCTGGCAATGCTGTGCCCATCTGGGGCTGCTGCTCTGTTGCTTGGCAACTGAGCTATTTTCACGCCAGAGGCATGGTGCCATCCTTAGCACCCAGGGCTAACTTGCCTGAACCATTCAAGCCATGGCTGCGGGAGAGGAAGAAAGATAGAGAACAGAGAGAGGGGAGAGAGAGAAGAGAGAGAGAGGAGAGAGAGAGAGAGGAGAGAGAGAGAGGAGAGAGAGAGAGAGGAGAGAGAGAGAGGAGAGAGAGAGAGGAGAGAGAGAGGAGAGAGAGGACAGGAGGGAAGGGGTAGAGAAGCAGATGGTCATTTCTCCTGTGTGCCCTGACCAGGAATCGAACCCAGTAATTCCACACGCCAGGCTAAAGCTCTACAGCTGAGCCAACCAGCCACGACCAGGTCATATTTTTATCCAGTAAAAATGTTGTGTTTTTAATCTACCTTGGGGAGATGTTTAGTCCGCTGTCTCTTTAAGGCAGTGGTCACATGGTATGTTCTCATCTGTCCCTCATGGTCTCAGTCCCTGAAAGAATACTCTCATTGACTTCTCCTTCATGGGTTTTTAATCCCTAGCTCTCTCCACCCCCACGTACGGAAGCCGCATTTTCATAGACACCTGGCTTTCCCAGAGCCAGATCCGATGACAACAAGCCAATGATCTTCCCCCTTTGCCGTTTTATCTCGTGGCTATTTTCTTGGCACCACCCCGTTATTCACCTTGTGTTCCACGATTTATCCTTTTCTTCCCAATTCTGACGACTTCTCTCCTGGGGCCACACAGTGCTAGTTCGGGATTCTGTCGCTTATCATTTCCTCACCCAAGATTTTATCTGTTGGTGAACCCATTCATTCTTGCCATGCCAGTTATCTTCGCCACCCCAAGGGCTGGGCCACCATCATTTTTTCTTCTCAGCTTGCTATCTGTACGTGGATTTCCTCAAACTCAATCTGTACAGTCCGAACTCAGCAGTGTTCTCAGGGCACCAGATCTGCCTTGCCTGCCTTTGGGTTTGGGTGATTTTTGTTTGCCCATGGGGATGAGCTTCTCCTGGTGTGAAAAACCTCAAAACTCCAGCATTATCTTCATCTCTATACTTCTGTTTGGCTGCCAGACCCTAGGAAGTCTCAGACGTCTCTCACTGTTCTAAGACAGACATGGGCAAGGGTCTGTGTTAACACTGGGATGTCATTCTCAGTTCTCAAGATGAATGCTAGGGACTCCAGCCATCACTTCTGTGTTCCAAGCAGGAAGAAGGAGAAAAATCACAGAGGGGACAAGCAAGGAAGGGGCGTTGCCAACTGGGGGGAGAGCTTTCCTGAAGACAGCACCCACTTATCTTTTCTTATTTATGTCTATAGAGCAAAGCAGTGTTGCATGGCCACCAGAGAAGTGTCATCTAAAAATCTGGACACAGTGCTTGCTGCTCTAGTAAATTAGAGTCCAACTGATCAGACAGACAATACACAGTGATGTTGGGTAGGTGACTGGTGAAAGGATATTGAGTTGCCTCTACAAACAAACCTGTTCTCCTTACTTTTTCTATATTCTCTTAAAATAAACCTCCACTGTCTTTACTAGGATGAAAGAGGCTGACATGCCTTATTTTCTGCCGTCATCATCTTGGCTCACATCCTTGTCATCACATGGTTTAGATACTTGCCACGCTGAATGAACTGGGTGTGTCCACACTTCGTGGCTACTACTGTACCCATTCCTCAACCCATTTATTTTACAAGCAAGGACTGATGACAAGCTTGGGATGAATAAAACCAGGATGTTTAGCTTCAGGGGCTCACAGTTCATTTGGGGAGACTAACATGGTACCAGTTTATTCTAATGCAATACACCACGCGTCATACCAGAGACAGACACAGAGAGTTGTAGAAGCAGAGAGAAAACCAAGAATGATTCAGTCTGGAAGTAGCTGGGAAGATTGTCCGGAGAAGGTGATGCTGTGACCTGAGTTGTGTATTATTAGGAGTTTTTCAGGACAACCCAGAGATAAATAATAAGAAATGTTCTGTTTTTTTGTTTTTTTTTTATATAAACTAATTACCAATGAAAAACAAAGTAGGTATAGACCTGACCTCAGCCTGAACTTAATTATTTAAGAAGCCATCATAAGTGAAAGCAATTTGAAACCTAACATTGTAGGGCACGGTACTGATAAATGAGAGGGAAACTGGTTCTTAAAAAGAGTGTCCCCTGAAATTAACTGAGAACTCATTTGTCAAGAGTGTACCTACCCCACAGAGAATTCTTCCAATTAACATCAAAAGCGATCATTCTTAACCTCTCACACATTAAGAAAATCTTGTCTGCATCCAAGGTGCTGTTCTTAATCAATGGACTCATTTACGTATGTTATTTCAAATTTATCACCGAGCATATTAGTCAAATGAGTGAATGAATAAATAAATTTGCTGTAGGTCTAGGAGCCAGGTTTACTTGTCTTCTGGTGCCCGTGAGATTTTCTTTCGGTCTCTGAGACACGTCACCGCAGTTTCTCGTAGCGTGGGATATTTATTGACAGCTACTGACAGCACATGCGGGTCCTCATAAACCAACTGTGCGAGGCTGTATTGGAAGAGTGGTCTTTGGGGGATTAGTTATATTCTGAAAGTGGCAGGGAAGTCACTTTCAGGCTATGCTAAAAGGCAACGCAAGCCTTGTGGTAGATCAGTTATCACAGTACTATATTGTTATAAAAAGCATGGGTCGAAATGCATTAAATAAAAACACATGGCCCTGGCCGGTGGCTCAGTGGATGTCAGCCTGGCAGATGGATGTCCTGGATTCGATTCCCAGTCAGGGCACACAGAAAAAGTGATCCTCTGCTTCTCCACCCCTCTCTTTCCCCCTTCGTTCTCTCTTTCCCTCCTGCAGCCAGTGGCTCAGTTGGTTCAAGTATGGCCGTGGACAATGAGGAGAGCTTTGTTGGTCTGAGCTGCATCAGCCTCAGTGCTAAAAATAGCTCAGTTGATTCAAGCATTGGCCCTATACAGGGTTGCTAAGTGAATCCTGGCCAGGGCGCATGCAGGAGTCTGTCTCACTATCTCTGCTCCTCTCTCTTAAAAAATAAAAAAAAATTAAAACATAAAAAAAGAATAAAAATGATAATACATAAGGCTGGTGAGGCTATAATAAGATTGATACCTTCCTAAGCTGACTGAAGAGTAATACAGGGCAACCTTCCTGGAGTCCAATCCCATGGTATATCATACACTCCCTAAAACATTGACCTTCTTTGGTTCTTAGCTCTACTCACAAGGATGTACTTCTGGAGAGGATCAGAAATTTAGACTTCTGAACAAGTCTTAGTGTAGAAGGATGGCTACCAGAGCATTAAGTGACTGCAGACTACCCACGGGCTAGACAGAATATTACGCAGTTATCAAGATTTGTGTTTTCAAATAATTTTTGATCACCTGGAAAAGTACCCACTATATTCAGTGAAATGAAAAAAAAAAAAGACAGTTGTATTAAGAAGGTTTAACCTCTTTTTATCTCTTATATATCTGCTTTTTTCATCTATCTATCTATCTATCTATCTATCTATCTATCTATCTATCTATCGATGTATCTATCATCTATCAAATATAGGCGCGCATGAGCACATACACCTTGCAAATAATGGGCCTCAGAATGTTAACATGCAATTTCTGTAATCATCCTTAGAATTCCCTAAATCTCTACATTGCTGCATTGAGAAGTATGAATTTCATAATCAAAAACAAATCACCCTTAAAGGAAAAATGAGCATCTGACCAGACGGTGGCACAGTGGATAGAGCGTCGGACTGGGATGCGGAGGACCCAGATTCAAGACCCCAAGGTCGCCAGCTTGATCGTGGGCTCATCTGGTTTGAGCAAAGCTCACCAGCTGGGACCCAAGGTTACTAACTTGAGCAAGGGGTTACTCGGTCTGCTGTAGCCCCACAGTCAAGGCACATATGAGAAAGCAATCAATGAACAACTAAGGTGTCGCAACGAAAAACTAATGATTGATGCTTCTCATCTCTCTCTGTTCCTGTCTGTCTGTCCCTATCTATCCCTCTCTCTCTCTGTAAAAAAAAAAAAAAAGAAAAAAAAAAAAGAAAAGAAAAATGAGCAAGAATCAAGCAGTAAAGGATGAATTAGCAGATAGTACCATCATGTGAGGGATTGTTAGGACACACTGCCTGGCTCCACCCCCATGTTTCTGAGTACACATAGGGTGATGGCTAAAACATCCCCTTCTAACAAGGTCTCAGATGCTGATGTGGCTGGTCTGGGGACCACACTTGGAAAACCACTGCTTTTCAAAAATGGGGAGAAAGGGACTAACGTAAATGAAATTCCACCTTGCCGTTGAATGGAATGCGGAAGTCAGGAACACAGAATTTGGAAATGAGAGACATGGATTTGAATTCTAGTTTGGCCACTAAATGCTTGAACAAGCACTAAACTCCTCTGAATCTTCATTTTCTTGCCAGAAAAGTGGGGATTTTATTACAGCTCTTCCCTCCAGTGGTTTGGAGAGTTATATGAGATTGGGTGGCTAACTATGATAACGGACCTTTTTTCCCTATGTCACAACTTTATAAAACAGACTTTGCTCCCATTGTACAGATGAGAATACTGAGGCCTGTAGATGGTCAATAACATACCTGAAGTCATCTATTCCAGGTAAAGAAGTACGTAGCAAGGCTGCGATTCTAATTCATTTTTATACTTTCTACTCTAATCCCAACACAGCCTATTATAGTATATGAAATGCACACCAAACATTTCCTGAAGTTGGATTTTCATATTTCTTTGTGTGAAATCCACCATTGGTAATGTCATATCTCAAAACATCCTCTGGCCCTGGCTGAATAGCTCAGTTGGTTACAGCATCGTCCCAATACGCCAAGGTTGTGGGTTTGATCCCCAGTCAGGGCCCATACAGGGAGCAGATTGATGTTTCTGTCTCTTTCTCTCATCCTTCCTCTCTCTCTAAAATCAATCAATAAATTTAAGAAAATCCTCCTGGACTTTTAACTTCAGGATATTTCTGTGGTGATGGGCACAAGTGTAATTCCCATTTCATTTTAAGGGGCTATGAGAAAGAACAAACAAGGTGGGTAAAAGTAATTATTAAAAACAAAACAAAACAACTAGTATAAGAAAAACTAAGCCAAGTTGACTAAGCCGAGTGTCTTCTTACAATGCTTTGTTACCTCACGGCCTTAATAGTTTCAGTAACATTAGAAAATGCCGTTGGATTTTCTTTACTGTTGTTTTTCTTGGGGGAGTAAAGGTACTTTTTTATTGTAGACTTTATGATCAATAACTTGATTTCAATGGCACTTTTGAACGTGCTAGACAGTAAAACAATAGAGAAAGGCCATTTTTCAAATTGAAAATTCACACGTGTGCACGCTAAATGCTAGGGTTTGATTTGGTTGTTTCTATAGAAACAAAAGAAAATGGAGATTAAAATAAACTAAAAGGTATTTGAGATTTAGGCAACAGATAAAGGAGCTTATTTAACTTGTTCTCAGTCTAATGCTAGTGAAATAAAATTCTTATTTAGACTCAGACTGTTTTCCTGGCCAGTTGGCTCAGCGGTAGAGCTTCAGCCCGGCTTGTAGAAGTCCCGGGTTCGATTCCCAGCCAGGGCACACACAGGAGAAGTGCCCATCTGCTTCTCTACCCTGCCCCCTCTCCTTCCTCTCTGTCTCTCTCTCTCTTCCCCTCTCGCAGCCAGGGCTCCATTGGAGCAAAGTTGGCCCGGGCGCTGGGGATGGCTCCATGGCCTCTGCCCCAGGCGCTAGAGTGGCTCTGATTGCAGAGGGGCCAAGCATTTCCCCCTAACGGGCGTGCCGAGTGGATCCAGGTCAGGTGCATGCGGGAGTCTGTCTGACTGCCTCCCTTCTTCTAACTTCGGGAAAAAAAAAACCCCAAAAAACAAAAACTCAGACTGTCTGTGGACATTTCTGTCTTTGGAAGAAGTGGTCAGTTCAGGGGTGTGTGGCCTACTGACAAAGAGATGGAAGGGGACAGAAGAGATGATCAGCAGGAAAGGAGGACACCCAGTGTGAGGACAACGGTCAAGAGAATTCGCCTCCCACTAATCAGAGGCTTTCCTAGTTATTCAACACAACACGTTCATGCTGACCCTCTCAGAACCTCCTTTGAAAAGCTGGATTCGCATACAACTACGGAATATCACACTTAACAGACACACGCCCCTCACCACGGACTGGAGTGTTCACAGGCACGTCGGAAGCGGTTCCTGCAGTGACCCAGAGAACTTGTCTCCTCTTTCCAGTGTTAAACCTAGACTCGCTGACTCCAGACAGAGAGCAATTAGATGGGGGATATTTTGTCACGATTGCCCGTAATTTAGATAAAGTCAGGGTGTTTCTTGAGTACATGCGTGCATGCACGCACACACAACCCATGAGTTACTGAGACAGACAGACAGACAGACACACACACACACACACACACACACTATACGCAGGCATGGCCCGCAAAACTAGTTGGACCACTTAAGTTTTTCACTGGGATAAGGTGACAAGTCTCCTCTCTTAAATCACTCTGTCTAAAAAGATAACAGCTTGTTGATTTAGCAGAAAGGCGGGGCCGTGCTCTCCAGGGAACCACGGAGTCCAGGTTGGCTAGCTGAAGCCTCTGTAGTATTGATTATTTGCAGAGATCGCCACCACGCTACTGATAACCATGTAGGGAAATGTCCAAGGGAAATAGCTTTCCTCTGCTTTGTGTGTTCCCCTTGAGTTAAAAAAAAAAAATGTGAAAAACGTAATAAAGGATGTGATATTTAATTAGATAAGGCTTTGGGGCCATTGCTTTTCTCTAGTGCGTGGCCCAACTCACCAGACCGGTTGCCTTGCATGGCCATGTGTTGACACAGATTGGTGGCGTGAACCTTAAACTATTGTAAACACCTATAAAATGTGGCCTTTACCCACATGGTCAGCGAAGAGGCCTTGACGGGGTGACACCTGTCATCTGATAAGGTTCGGGTCAGGAGTCACGGGATTGCTTTGCTTTTTTCTGCAGCTGTCAAATAGCCAAAAGCTTTTAATGTTTTTAATAAGGAAATTACCTAAACATGCACGGTCCTGTTGTGCATATTAAGTCTTCAGAGGCCAATGTGAACTCAGGATGGCCCGCCAAAGGTCAGAGCCTGTGCACAGGGTGTGTTGCAAGCGTGAGAACAAGGCTTTGGTGAGAACCATCTAGGTAGCTGAGACTGATTTCAGAGCGCCGGCATGGCTGGGGGGCCGGGAAACCCTCTTCAGCCGAGAACCACAGGGCACCATGTCGGGGGAACGGTGCGGACATTTTTTTCCAGTGTTGACAATATCCGTACTCTAGTGGAGAGGGTTATCAGTGGAACTTTGATTAAGGAAGACTATTTCTCTTTGCAGCAAAATACATTTTCGCATTCGAATTAGCATTTCTAATTAGGACATCTATCACGTCCGTTTTATGACATCTTGGAGTTTAAGGTAAGTAACCAGACATTCTTTGTGCTGCTATTTGGAATGCAATGAATGTGTGACCAGGTGGCTAGGCCAAAGGGCAATGAGTTATAGCAAGAGTTCCCCTCCATAGTTACCGTGTGGAAGATGTCTTATTCAGTGAGTCCTAAACTTATGAATGGAAATGCCTGGGTAAAAGAAATGTTTCATGGCTACTGATAAGTCTTGTTTTTTTTATATCACTGAGGATGGGGTGGCGTTTGGCTTGGGAAAGAAATATTTCAATACGTTGTATAAAGTCACGCCTGGCCTATGGTGGCACGGTGGATAGAGCTCCGACCTGGAACGCTGAGGGTGATGGTTGGAAACCCTGGGCTCGCCCGGTCAAGGCACACACGACAAGCAACCAATGAGCAGCTAGAGTGAAGCAACTACTTCCGGTCCCTGCCCCCCCCTCCCATATAGAAGATTTCCGTTTGCTTTCCCCTTCTTATCTCTTCTTGTGCTTCAATCACTGCTGAGAACCAACCTGGGCCTTTTTAGGGCTTTTGGGAATAGCTGTCTATTTATAGCCTTAGAATTTGGCACGTATGTAGGCCACTTTAAAGCACGTAATCCCTACAAGATTTCAGAGCAAATCACTGCGCTTTTCACAGTGTCTCCCCATTGATCTAATCCCACCCTTGATTCCAGAGTCGGCGTTGCGGGAAGGCCTGATGCTAAATAAAGGCCTCCACACTCTCGCACGATGACCAGGTTTCCGCGGGGGTGGCAGTATCCATTAAGATCTGCTCCCTTCATGTTTAAATATATAAGGCAGCATTGTTAATTACAGTCCCCACTCGCTACAGCGGACTCAGTTCATGCAACTTAAAAGCCAGGATTTCCTTTCCAATCATAAAAAAGAAATCCAACAATTTGTAATCCACGGATACGTCCCAACTGAGCCTGGCAGGGACTTCTCAAACAAGAGCAAAACGAGAGGTAGGACAAAAGAAAACGTACGTGTCCCCAACCCAAGCAGGTCCAGGCTCTCTCTGCGGGAGAGAGGTGGCTGGTTCCGAAGGAGCTGAGAATGGGCAATGTCTTCTCATCCATACTGTTTGAGTCCATTCTGGGCCAAGACCATTTATAATGCAGAACAGGCAAAAAAGCAAAGTAGATTTTTAATCTACCCAGCGCTGAAGGGCTGTCTCATCACCCACAGGCAATGTGGATTTTTATCCTTTATTTAATCCTTACCGTTCTGTCTTAATGCCGGGGAGTGGCGGCAGTCCAATTCTAGCCCTGCTTTCCTCTTGAAACTGTGGTTTCTGTCATTATTTACAAAACGCTCGTCCAACCTGGTCCCAAGTCCAACGAAACCAGAGTTCTTCTGACTTCAAAACCACTCTCCGTTTAACATCCCTGTAAGCTTGACGACAAAATCTGTGGGATGCGCATTTGTGGGAGATGGGGCAGTTTCCACAGTTTACTGTATTTTTATGTTTTAATTTATTGCTTACCCCCTTTCTTTAGAGAGAAAGAGAAGCATCAATTTATTGTTCCACCTATTGATACAATCATTGGTTGATTCTTGTATGTGTCCTGACCCGGGTTTGAACCCACAGCCTTGGCATATTGAGCCAACGCTCTGACCCACTGAGCTATCTAGATAGGGCTGGTTTCCATATTTTACATCACATTCTTGTTTCTGTGTCACAGAGTTATGATTTGACATAATTTACAGATTCCTTTATTTTACATATCCTTTAAAAATTTATGTTTTTAATGTCCTGGTTTATTGAGATATGATTGACATATATGTAAGATAAAGTACACAATGTATACATTGTGAAATGATTACCATAATAAGGTTCACTAAGACCTCTATTCTCTCGTACAATTGCCTTTTTCTGGATGTGAGGTGATATTTTTTTTAATATCTACTCTCCTGACTTTTAAGTATATAATACAGCATTTTTTGAAGATTTTATTTATTCATTTTAGAGAGGTGAAAGAGAGAGAGTGAGAGAGAGAAGGAGGGAGAGGAGCAGGAAGCATCAATTCCCATATGTGCCTTGACCAGGCAAATCCAGGGTTTTCAACTAGCGACCTCAGCATTCCAGGTCAATGTTTTATCCACTGCGCAACCATAGATCAGGCTACAGCATTGTTAATTATTGTCACCATGTTATGCATCAGATCTTCAGAACTCACTCACCCTATAGCTGGAAGTTGGTACTATTTGACCAACATCTACCCATTTCCCCTGTCCCTGGAAACCATCATCCTATCAAGATTCATTTCCACAAATAATGTAACCAACTGAAGGTCTAGATTCATAGACATTGTGTATAATTATAAAGTGGGGCGACAGATCTAAGGTTTGACCTTGAGTTTCCTATCCCGTGTGTCTTTCTAAAATTGGCCTTGCAGAAATCATACTGAAAAGATATATTTGTAAACTTTACCTCCCCCCCCCAAGGCATACGCATCAAATATATTTTCCCCGTAAGACTATCTAATATCATCTAAGTGGGTAATTAACATTCAAGGTGCTAAGACCATGTCCACATGATGAAAAGTGTTTTTGGAAAAGGAATAAATGAGTGTATGACTAATGAAAGAATCTCTTCCTTTACAAAAATTTACTGAATTATGCTATTCAGATAGCCCACTGTCCCATAATGCCTGGATAAATGGAGACAGACAATCTCATTAAGACCATCAAGAACATTATTTGTAATTCTCAAAGTCAGGATTTGGAATCAACAAACTACGAACTTCCTCTCAGATTCAGAGGTAATCACCCAGCAGCAGCAGCAGCAGCAACAACGTGCTCAACTGGAGACAGAAAAACAGAAGACATACTCTTGACTCTCACGTGCAGGGAAGTGCTTTTCAAACTAGGTTAGCTAAGACCCAGAGTAAGAAATATATGGCCCCGGCCAGGTAGCTCAGTCGGTTGGAGTGTTATCCTGATGGGCCAGGGTTGTGTGATCAATGTCCAGTCAGAGCACATACAAGAATCGACTGATCCGTGCATGAGCGGGTGGGATAACACATCCATGTTTCCCGCTCTCTCTCAGAAACTCAATCAATAAATAAAAATCCAAGAAATATATATTTTACATTGCAACACAGATGCCAATGTGTATAACTAAAATAAACTTTTCCAATGTGATCTTTTTACTACCTTCAGTACATACTGGTATTTTATTTTATTGTATTCTATTTTGCTGGGAAAAGTAAATGTTAGTTGCAAACCATACAACTGGTATCCCTAATAGAGGCTGGGACCCACAGTTTGCAAAAGAGTGACTTTGTGGTTATAGTTACATTTTTTTTTTTTCTTTTCTGAAGCTGGAAACAGGGAGAGACAGTCAGACAGACTCCCGCATGCGCCCGACCGGGATCCACCCGGCACGCCCACCAGGGGCGATGCTCTGCCCACCAGGGGGCAATGCTCTGCCCCTCCGGGGTGTCGCTCTGTTGTGACCAGAGCCACTCTAGCGCCTGGGGCAGAGGCCAAGGAGCCATCCCCAGCGCCCGGGCCATCTTTGCTCCAATGGAGCCATGGCTGCGGGAAGGGAAGAGAGAGACAGAGAGGAAGGAGGGGGGGGGGTGGAGAAGCAAATGAGCGCTTCTCCTATGTGCCCTGGCCGGGAATCGAACCAGGGTCCCCCGCACGCCAGGCCGACGCTCCACCGCTGAGCCAACCGGCCAGGGCCTATAGTTACATTTTTGATGAATAGAATAGATGGATTAAGGAGCTTTCACAGGCCCTGGCCGGGTAGCTCAATGGATAAAGCATCGACCCGGCACACCAGAGGACTCAGGTTCGACTCCCACTCAGGACATGTAGGAGAGGCAATCAACAAGTGCACAACTAAGTGGAACAACTAAGTGAGACAGTGAGTTGGTGCTTCTCTTCTCCCTTCCCCTCTCTCTCAAATCAATGACAATATTAATAAAAAAGAAGCTTTCACTAAAATTTGTATTCACGAGCTGCACGGAACCAATACTAAACACTACCCTAGAATATACAGTCTGTGGTATATGATAGGAGCTCAATAAAAATTTGATGAAATAATTAATAAGACAGCAGAAAAGAAGAAGGCACGATGGGTAAGCATAGCAGACTAGCAAATTAGTCCTCCATTTTGCCATCAAAGTTATTGTTACATTTTTCATTACTTTAAATTCTAAAAATTCAATGACTGTACTAAGGCATATTTCTTTCTTTTGGGTGAGAAATTTATCAGCATTTTAAACAGCTTGGAATAGGATATTGAAGAGATACCCGCACTCTCCCACGCTCATTGTAGCGTTCTCCAACATAGCCAAGACATGGAAACCACCTAAGTGCCCCTCAATGGATGAATGTAAAAAGAGAAGGAGATGGATATATGATGAGATATTATTCAACCACCGGAAGAAAGAGGTTCTGCCCTTTGCAACAACAAGGATGGAGCTTGAGGACACGATGCTTAAGTGAGATGAATCAGACAGAGGAAGAAAAATGCTGTAGGTTAGCACTTATATGTGGAATCTATAGAGAAAAGCCAAACTCACATAACAGAGAGTACAATGGTTGTTGCCAGGGGAAGGGAAGTTGGGAGGATGAGAAGATTTTTTTTTTTTTTTTTTTTTTGTATTTTTCTGAAGCTGGAAACGGGGAGAGACAGTCAGACAGACTCCCGCATGCGCCCAACCAGGATCCACCCGGCACGCCCACCAGGGGGCGATGCTCTGCCCACCAGGGGGTGATGCTCTGCCGCGACCAGAGCCACTCTAGCGCCTGGGGCAGAGGCCAAGGAGCCATCCCCAGCGCCCAGGCCATCTTTGCTCCAATGGAGCCTTGGCTGCGGGAGGGGAAGAGAGAGACAGAGAGGAAGGAGGGGGGGGGGTTGGAGAAGCAAATGGGTGCTTCTCCTGTGTGCCCTGGCCGGGAATCGAACCTGGGTCCCCCGCACGCCAGGCTGACTGACGCTCTACCGCTGAGCCAACCGGCCAGGGCCGAGAAGATGTTTAAGAATATACAAACTTTCAACAGGTAGTAAAGAGATCCTAGGGACCTCGTGTATAGTACTGCGAATATAGACAATAATGTTGTATTATATGCCCTGGCTAGATAGCTCGGTTGGAGCATGTCCCAAAGCATGGCGGTTGCTGGTTCGATCCCCAGTAAGGGCACATACAAGAACAGATCGCTGTTTCTTTCTCTCTCTTTAGCTCTCCTTTCCTCTCTCTCTCTAAAATTAATAAATCAAAGAAAACAAAATAGAAAATATTGTATTATAATCATCAAACTTGTGAAGCGACTAGAACTTAATTGTCCTAACCATTAAAAAGAAACGATGATTATGCGATGTCACAGAGGTGCTAATTATCGCCACAATGGAAATCACATTACAATAGATCCATGTATTAAATTAACATGTTGTATACCTTACGTTTACACCAAGTTATGTGTCAACTAAATTTAAATTTAAAAAAGAAGGAGGATTGGGAAAAAACTTCCATGTATTAATGATGAAAAAACATATTAGATTTTTGAGTAAGCAAGGCTGGACGTCTACTGGTCGGACCATGTTATCTGGACAATTCAGACAACAAGACCCTGGACCACCTAATCATTTCAGTCCACGGGAAGAAACAACTGGTTGGTCCAGTGCACAGTGTTATCTCTTCTCCCCCTCACATGGGAAGACACAGAAAATTCTTAGGATAGCTTGTCCTCTCTTTCTGCCAGAGGTTGAGCCATTGGAAGACATAGGTCAGCAGCAGTCTTCATTGCTGGGATGCCACGTGAGAATGGATTCCTTCTCTGGATTCACTCACTGGGTAAGGCAGTTCTCTGTTCATTTCTTCACGAAGCCCAGTGAAGGGTCAAGCGAACTGGCTCTTCTGACACCCTCCCAGGGACGACTCATTAGATGCAATGTTCATAAAGACAGAAAGCAGTGCCGTAATGCCCATAGTAGATGAGCAATAAAAATTTGGTGGAGAGAATTGAAGACCAGATGGTCTCTGTGGACTCATTCCTCAGCAAAAGTCCCATGTGTCAGGACTGTGGGTCATTATGAATTCAGCTAAATTAGCCTCCAAACCTGCTGAATTCTTCGCTCTTCAGCCATCCACACCATCGTTTCCAAGATAGATTTGTATGATAAAAAAAAACGTGAGGCCCTGGCTGGTTGGCTCAGCGGTAGATCGTTGGCCTGGCATGCAGGAGTCCTGGGTTCGATTCCCGGCCAGGACACACAGGAGAGGCGCCCATTTGCTTCTCCACCCCTCCCCCTCTCCTTCCTCTCTGTCTCTCTCTTCCCCTCCCGCAGCCGAGGCTCCATTGGAGCAAGGATGGCCCGGGCGCTGGGGATGACTCCTTGGCCTCTGCCCCAGGCGCTAGAGTGGCTCTGGTCGCGACAGAGCGACGCCCCGGAGGGGCAGAGCATTGCCCCCGGTGGGCAGAGCGTCGCCCCTGGTGGGCGTGCCAGGTGGATCCCGGTCGGGCGCATGTGGGAGTCTGTCTGACTGCCTCTCCCTGTTTCCAGCTTCAGAAAAATACAAAAAAAAAACCAAACAAACAAAAAAACGTGAATGGGAATGAGGAAAAGCGCAATGAGTTATCAGAATGAAGGACTGTCGGTGGATGTTTCTAGACATTCAGAAGGACAGTTTTATAGACTCCATCTGATTAGATGCTAATCCATACACAGCACAGTTCTGTTTCTAGTACCAGCTGTTTCATTTGTGGCCAACGTTGTTTTCACATTAGTGCCTGTTGACTTAGAGGTATTAACACTCGTTGATTTTGCCTGTGGATCTATTTAGTGACCATGTTAGGATAAAGAGCTATATCATGGATGACAATATATTAAAAAAAGTAATGAAAAGTTGTCCTCACTAAAGATTTCTAATAAATAAAACAAGCTGGGGGCTGCCTAGGAGGACCTCAGGATGAATGCTTCGAGAAGTTCTGATGAAATCGAGCAGCAGTCCCCACATTCTGACTTCAGTGCAACTGATCTTGAGCATAAGTCGTGGGTGTGACTTCATGGCCAAGCGGATGAACGTAATGAGAAAGAATTGCAATGAAAAAGGCCTTTGTCATCCTCTTGCAAATGTGTAAAAATTTCAGAGAACATAGTTTAGGATTTGTTTGGTTTTTTGGCTTTTCTTTTAAGTGAGAAGAGAGGATATACAAAGACAGACTCCTGCATGCACCCCAACCAAGATCCACCCAGTGAACCCCATCTGGGGCCCATGCTCTGCCCATCTGGGGCCATGCTTGCAAACAAGCTATTTTTAGTGCCTGAGGTGGAGGCTCCATGGAGCCATCTTCAACACCTGGGCCAACACACTCAAATCAATTCAGCCATGGCTATGGAAAGGGAAGACAGAGAGAGAGAAGGGGAAGTGGAAGGGTAGAGATTGCCTTTCCTGTGTGCCCTGACCAGGAATAAACCCAGGACATCACATGCTGAGTCAACACTCAACCACTGAGCAAACTGGCCAGAGCTTTTTTCGGGGGCTTTGATTGAAATTTATATTTAAACATTTGAGAAAAATTCTTTATCACTGGTGTTCCCATAGCCAACAAATTGATTATTTGAGATGATTATTTATAGAACAAGGAAAATCAGAATACCTGAAGATAGAGTAAACTATTGAACAAAGATCTTGGAAGTAATAATGTCCTTATCTTTTCTAAATGATTTCCCTCAATTTCTGTTTCCTAGCTGTGTTACATACACCCACACATATACACACAATGGAATACTACTCAGCCATAAGAAAGGATGAAATATTACTATTTGTAACAGCGTGGGTGGACCTGGGAACAATTTCTGTCTCTGTCTCTGTCTCCCTCTCCCCTTTTCTCTCTCTTTGTAATATCAATAAATAAATTTAAAAAAAATCTTTTTAAGTCTCTGTGTTTTTTTTCCTCCAATTTCGTCTTCTGCGCTTTCTGTCAATCAAGTTGACAGAAAGCTTGCTTCTCATTTTAAGATGAAGCAGCAAGCTTCTCATTTTAAGTGAAGCTGACACAGCAGAAAGAAGAAAAGCCTGCTGGTCACTGAGAGCCCCTCTTCTTAGTGACACTGCACATTCCTAATCTATAGCACCCCTGACACACATCAGGATTTTACTGATGTCCAGCCAGTCCCTTGGAAGAGTGTCACTTGGGCAGACGTCACATGCAGTGATAAAATGGCGTCATTCAGCAGGGGGAGGTTCCATATAAGATATTATAATAGGACAGGCAGATAACAAGTCCTTGATAATTCAATGAATGAATGCACAAATACATCCATCATATCCTTCCGACTGGATAGGTGTAGACATTTACTGCCTTCCCTGTTATTTCTGTCACCACCTCCATTTCCGGAGGAAAACCATCTTCTTGACATAATCCTCTCTCGTAGCCATCCCGCTACATGTCACTTTACTCTGAGGTCTCCATGGGCCTTTGTGTCCCCAAGAAACTTATCAGGCAAGGAAGAGCAGTCATCGGTGTCCCCGTTGTAGGCTCAGAGCAGGGGTTTCCCTGAGGCCACTGGTGTCACCACATAGGATTGAAGTTATGCCAGGAGGCAGGCAAACCCCACACCCAGGGCCAAAGGAGGCTGTTCCTAAGGACGGAGTGGGAGGGAACCAATGCTTTGCAGCCCCCGGGTGGGCGTGGCCTTCACTGAAAGGTTGCGTCAGCTTTGGTGCCAACAGGAACGCAAGGTTACAAGCAAGGAGCAGCTGTCGACTCAACACTGACATGGTGGGGGATGGGTAGGGGGGATATCACAGCTGTTTGGGGCTCTGATAACTCCTCAGGGACCCTTCTCTCGGTTGACGCTGCAAATGAGAACTCCGGACACCTGTGGAACCCCACGTCACCTGGGAGCCGGCACACCTGCCAGCCCCTGTCACTCCACGCTCAGACCCGGGCAGAGCACCAGAGCGGAGAACAGGGGAGAGACCGTCCTAGGGCCTCTGGGTGTCCATCCGTCGCTGCCTCTAAGGTGTCCCCCTCTGCCTCTCGGCATTGTAATGCCGAGGCCACTCATGTGAAGCCTGGACCACTGGCTCCACAGGGAAATCTTGGAAACAGTCTAAGGCGCCTCCCAGAAGTCTCGTCTCACTTCCCTCCTCCCACTGATGCCGGGCCTGGAACGCGGACGACGTCTTACTAAACATGAGCAGGAGGAACGACTACGGTCCGGAAGACTAAACCGGGTCAGCGCTTGACAGCTAGCGTTCAAAAGCAGTATTTTACACACCTACCCTTTGGAGCAGGGGTCCCCAAACTACGGCCCACGGGCCACATGCGGCCCCCTGAGGCCATTTATCCGGCCCCCGCTGCACTTCCCGAAGGGGCACCTCTTTCATTGGTGGTCAATGAAAGGAGCACATTGACCATCTCATTAGCCAAAAGCAGGCCCATAGTTCCCATTGAAATACTGGTCAGTTTCTTGATTTAAATTTACTTGTTCTTTATTTTAAATATTGTATGTGTTCCCGTTTTGTTTTTTTTACTTTAAAATAAGATATGTGCAGTATGCATAGGGATTTGTTCATAGTTTTTTTTATAGTCCGGCCCTCCAATGGTCTGAGGGACAGTGAACTGGCCCCCTGTGTAAAAAGTTTGGGGACCCCTGCTTTGGAGGGTACCATACTCCCTACTGCGGATGCGTGGGCGGCGAGACAATAACAGATAAACAAGTGATGGCCACTCACCTGATGGGGTGACATCAAGCACAGCAGATGGAAAGCTGTTAGGACCTCTAGGCTCTGACGTCCACGAGCCCTCCTGCCCAGCTGCTGATGTTGCAATCTGGAATCTTCTCCTCGAAGCCCAGGGTTAGCTATGAATTCCCCGCCTCCCCTCGCCCCTGGAGTAGCTAGTCCTTTTTCTGGCCTTCCTTGGCCCTGGGGGTGGGGTTTACTTGCTTCCGGGCATAATTTTGATCCTACGTCGTGAGCCAGCATCAGGAAAGACAATGCCCTGGCTGGGTAGCTCAGTTGGTTGGAGCATCATCCCCGATATACCAAGGTTGTGGGTTCGATCCCCGGTCAGGGCACATACAAGAACACATTGGTGTTTCTCTCTCTCTCTCCCTCCCTCTCTCTCTCTCTTTCCCTTCCTCTCTCTCCAGTATCAATCAATAAATTAAATTAAAAAGAAAACATAACCGAGGAACGACAAGGGAGCAGCAGCAAGCCTTCCTTTCCAGGGGAAAACCAGTCACCCTGCTGGAAAAAGCCGGATTTGCAATTCCCCTTCAGTCTCCTGGATCAGGACAGGCGACAGACCCAGCGATCGCGGGTCCAATTAAAATTCTTCCTAAACAGAGGTGAGAATTTCAAAGGCCAATAAAAGCTGCTGAGCGCAGAAGCTCTCCAGGGTCCGGATGGTCAAGCAATTATTCTCTTTCTCAATGTTAGGAAGACAGAGGCCGATCTAAAGAGAGAGAGATGTTAAAGAAGATGCGCTCCTGGCCGGTTGGCTCAGCGGTAGAGCGTCGGCCTGGCGTGCGGGGGGACCTGGGTTCGATTCCCGGCCAGGGCACACAGGAGAAGCGCCCATCTGCTTCTCACCCCTCCCCCTCTCCTTCCTCTCTGTCTCTCTCTTCCCCTCCCGCAGCCAAGGCTCCATTGGAGCAAAGATGGCCCGGGCGCTGGGGATGGCTCCTTGGCCTCTGCCCCAGGCGCTAGAGTGGCTCTGGTCGCGGCAGAGCGACGCCCTGGAGGGACAGAGCATCGCCCCCTGGTGGGCAGAGTGTCCACCCCTGGTGGGCGTTCCGGGTGGATCCCGGTCGGGCGCATGCGGGAGTCTGTCTGACTGTCTCTCCCTGTTTCCAGCTTCAGAAAAATACAAAAAAAAAAAAAAAGAAGAAGACGAGCTTTTTAATTAATTCAGCTTTGGCAAAGGGGCAACGCCAGAGAGATTATTTTCTTTTCCGAGTCACACCTCCCTCTTCGGTAACGGCTGAGTTGGCAGGACTTCTGGGGGCGCCCTCCCCTTCCGGAGGCAGTAATAAGAGGCGGGGCCCTGCGCACAAGGTTAATTTTCTTGGGATGAGACCGTAGCTATTTGACTCGGGCTTCCTCTCTCCGAGAAAACCCCACAGCCTGGGGTCCTCCCTGCGCAGCTCATTTGTTTATCTCCCTGGAGTCGCTTCTGAAATTCCAGTGGTCATGTTCAGACATCACCTCCCCCCGAGGAGTGATTTCTCTCTGAAACATCTTAATTCTCAATGACGTTGTGAAATCTCCGAATCTGCGCGATGGAGACCTCTTAAATTCTGACGCAGTCGTTCCAGTTGGGTACATTTCGTGTTTAAGAAACCGGTTCGAAAGTTAAAAAACTCTGTTTTCTTCTCCCCGCTCCTCCCCTGGGTTTGTCTGTCTGTCATGACGTGTCTGGTACCCAGACTTCTAATTTCCATTTTCAGAGTCTGTCAAGCGCAATGGAAAGCATGTCTTCTGCTGAGCCTGAGCCGAAAATAAAATGTTTGTGAACTTTGGAACCATTGGCAAGGATCCCACCACGGGGGTTAGAGTGGCAAATATCTCCCAGGGGGGAGAGTTATATGGTAGGAAGAGCCTTACCTGTGTTTAGAGCCCAGCCGGCCACCTAGCATTTTGTGATTAACCGGAGGCGTTATATAGAGAGTGGATTTGAAGACATATAGTCTCTCCTCTTGTTGTGTGAAGATCGAGTCCGTGAAGGGCCTGCGCATTGCAGAGCGTGGATAAACGGGAGAGATTCTCATCGCTCTCTGTTTTGACCTGTTTCACCTGGGATTATGCTATTTTTTTCCCCATTTAGAAAGGAGGAGCCCCATACAGATCCTTCCGTGAAGCACGTGCTCGCGCGCAAGGCGGACGGGTTCCCAGGATGGGGGTCGAGGTATGAAATGTACATTTCACTTGTACAGTCAAGTAGCAAAATAGTTCAGAGAAGCAAAGGCCGGGTCCCCAAATCAAAGATGCATTCTTTGGTGCAGTAAATATTAGTTAATTAATCTGTGCTGTTTCGTGTGGAGATTGTAGAGACAGGGTTTAAAAGATGCCGTCATGCCTGACCAGGCGGTGTTGCAGTGGGTCGAGTATCCAACTGGGACACAGAGGACCCAGGTTCGAAACCCTGAGGTTGCTGACTTCAGTGGGGGCTCATCTAGTTTGAGCACGGGGGACACTGGCTTGAGTGGGGGATCATAGACATGACCCCATGGGTTCTGGCTTGAGCCCAAAGGTCGCTGGCTTGAAGCCCACTGGCTTGAGCAAGGAGTCACTGGCTCTGCTGTAGCCCCCCAGGGTCAAGGCACATACCAGAACACAATCAATGAATAAGTAAGTGGCCGCAACAAAGAACTGATGCTTCTCTTCTCTTTCCCTTCCTGTCTGTCCGTTACTATCTGTCCCTCTCTCTGACTCTGTCTCTGTCACACACACACACACACACACACACACACACACACACACACACAAAGAAGGATGCCATCAGACTTTGGCTGGGTAGCTTAGTTGGTCAGAGCGTCGTCCCTATACATCAAGGTTGAGGGTTCAATCCCCTGTCATGGCACATAAAAGAATCAACCAATAAGTGGGACTTTAGTCTAAATTTTGAAAAAAGTTACAGTCAGTACTAAAACTATTATATATTTTTTTCTTCTCCATTGATGAAGTCACTTAACTTAGGAGCTGGAAGATGGGTAGGAGAATTTAATTTGGATATAAAAGTCACAAGTTATGAATTAAGTTGAGGGATATTCCACTCAAAATTTCAGAGGAGGTATCAGCATGAAACTTATCATAAAGAACTTATTACTGCTCCTCTAGATATAAAAATCAACGCGCTGGCTGGGTAACAGGTTGGTTAGAGTGTCATCTCAATCTACATAGGTTGGGGGTTCGATCCCCGGTCAGGGCACATACAGGAACAGGTTGATGTTCCTCTTTCTTTCTCCTTTCTTCTAACTTTAAAAATCAGTCATTAAAAAAAAATTAAATACATGAAAATCAATGTAATGCTTCTTTCTCCTAGAAATGGGTGCTCTGAATCGTTTTTGGCATGATGATGGCCAAAGTCCCCCGGCCCACTGACATGATCCTGTTATTCCTTGGACGTTGAGACACACAAACTGTGTGCTTTTGTAGTAAATTCACCCCTATTATTGGACCAGTCATCTTGACCACCACCTCCAGGAAGTATGAGTTGAACACTTGTGAGCCAAGCACAAATGTGGCCTCCCTGGTGAGCTAGAAATAGAAATGGTGCCACTTTGCGAGACTTTCCGATGTAACAGCATCTCTAACCAAACTGCGCTTCCCCCTTCCTCCCCGGTCTATGCAGAATAGCTAACATTCTTCCTTTTTCCTTTTAGAAGGAGGATTAGTACCACCTGTCTCAGCTAACATTCATGGGATTGAGCAGGAAAAACAGTATTAGGAGGGGAAAGCCCTTTTCAATGTCGTCTTTCGGAGCAGTGCTTTTGGCTGCGAAAACTGCTACCTTTGTATTCAAGGTGATGAGACATTTTCTGGCTGGGAGACAGACATCGCAGAAAGGTGTCAAGTTAAAAGGGTTCTTGATGAAAAGGTGGGAGGCTGAGTTGCAAGGTGGTGTTTTCTTCTCACTGTTCAAGTTGAGGGGAGGACTGTGGTCTCACCTCACTGACCGACCCCACCCCTTCTTCTATGGGAGGTATTAACCCTCGGTCTCGTTCCAGCTGGAGTCGTGCCATCCGGCCCAGCCTGCGGAATGGCATCCATTCTCCGTTTAGGGAGACAGGGTGAAGTCCTCGAGCCCGGAGGTTCAAAGGGCTGTCTCCCAGCTAGGATTGTGAGGACAACCCGCTTTTGAAAGTGGCATTCAGCGCGCGAGGTGATTAACCTTTGGCTGCCTGCATCTCTGCCCCTTTCCTAAAATGCAGACAATGGGATTCTCTGGCTCAGGAGCACAGGGAGGACTAATGAGTTAATGTTTTGTGAAGTGCTTAGAGACGCGCAGATGAAAGGTGCTACATAATAATGATAACAACACTTTGTTCTTACATAGTGTCTTTCTTCCCCAGGAGCTCAAACCGCTTTACGAAAATTATTTCATTAATCCTCCCAGTATCCCTGGATGGCAGGTAGCAATTATTATCCCCTCCACCCTGTCTTCTATCGGCAGTCCGGGGGTCTGGGGCACAGAGAGATCAAATGACTTGGCCAAGGTCACACAGCAGATTATTGGTAAAATCACAGGCGGAGTTCAGGTCTCATTCACCCACTTGTACATTCAACACATATTCCCCCTCCCCCCCCCCAAAATTATATGCCAGGCACTGAAATTATCTGATGGAGGGGGATGTAATGTCTAGTTACCTAAACAAACGTACATCTTTTGTCACTGAAGAGATGGGACGAGTCTACATGGACAAGTAATGGAATAATTAAAGCATATCACAGGAAGCCGCCATTCAAGCAAACGCACATCCCGAGTGGTCACCACGAAAGAGACGGTGATTTTGGCTTTGCCGAGGAGATGCTATCGGTGCGTCTTCGAGTGACGAGTTCAGAGAAGAGGACCAAAGAACGCCTCAGGTCTAGGGAGTGAGACCCGCTTGGTGTGATGGGAGCGAAGGGTACTTTGAGCAGGAGAGTGGGCTAAGAAATTTGAACTTCACGTGCCAGGCCATTGAGAAGATTTGGAGGTTGTTCAAGTAGAAGAAATGAGGTCAGGTTTATGTTGAGGACACAGGCTCTTGGGGGCCAAATATCAGAAGATTTAGATGCAAAAGAGTCCTGAGAACACAGAGAGACCAGAAAAAACAGTTTCCCTGACTCGGAGTTCAGAACACTTACGAGGTTCTTGGATGATTTTTTCTAGGTTAGACCTCCGATGTCATTTTAAAATTCTGCACATAGGGTTTCAAGGAAAAGGCTATCTACTCTTTTGTGTTTTCTCATTTCAAGAAGCACACGAATGTCTTTTAGAAACAACACAAAACAAAACGAAGCACGAGGAATGCCACTTTCCAACAATGGCGCTGTGAGTGACTGTCACTCTTCAGCTCTGAAATCTATCAGCCAAAATGGTTCCGTCTACATCAATTACTTATTATAATAGAAAGAAAGCCTTTGTTACACTATTTGTTAAGTATCTCTCCAAATTAGATCCAAGAGAATGATCTTCAATGCACGAGAGTGTTCGTTTTTATTTCCTATGATAAACTATTCTGTGATTAGACATATTTATTTTTATTTTACCTATCATTATAACTGTACAGTCGATTTAAGCATGGTTTCCTGATCATTTCTATTTTTTTTTTTTTTTTGGTCTTATCAAAATCTCTTTTAAGTGTCTGACAGTGAAAACAGTTCAACCACTTTGCCTTTATTAAAAGGATCTTACCAGGCTTGTTTTGAGGCAGACCCACAGGCTACCTGTGGGATGGAAGAGAATGGTTCATTTGATACTCAGCTGCTGTGACCCATCCCTTGACTGTCACTATTTGTGGATAGTTGCAGGCTGGGAAGAGTCATAACTTCAAAATATTCGCCTTAGCCAGATCGCTCAGTCAGTTAGAGCATCGTCCGGAAACACCAAGACTGTGGGACCAATCCCTGGTCAGGGCACATAGAGAAATGGATCGATGTTTCTGTCTCTCTCTCAAATCACTAAGTAAATTAAAATATATAAATATTCTACAAAATGAAAATCCTGACACAATGCTGATTAAACCATGCTATATCTTGTGGACATATAATAATCAGCTCATTTAGAATTAATATGTCATTTCTGAGCAACGCTGCCTTATAACGGAGACATCATACCTGTCCTTGATTTTAACAAGCGCATCAGTTAGGACAGCCAAAGTTAGGCTGGTCGGTAACCACAGTTCATTTCATTGCGTAGGAATTTTGGCGTATTTGGTAATGCCATCTGATTTTTAAGATATTATTCTACAACTTATTTAAAGACATTATTTATCCAATATAGATGTCTCCAAATATTAGGAGAGAGTTACATTTTGTGCCAAGTGTATCCTACAGTATTATACCCTCTCTATTAAAAAAAACACAAACAAACAAAAAACAAATCAATGTTTCCAAATTGGAAGAACTCATGGTAAGTTCCTGCAATCCAGAGGTTGCTTTCCCGTCCTGATTCTCCGTGGCACGCCTGGGAGGCTTCCCCAGAGTCTGTCTCCATGGGTGAATCGGTACAATGGTTTCTTTAATCACTCTGCTTTAAAATACAGAGCAGGCACGCTGTTTAAAAGCTGGTGAAAGGTGATTGCTCGCGTGGAAATAAAAAAGCCTCGTTTCATTTTCAAAAACAAGACCCTTCTCCGTTTGACTGAAAGACATTAAACAGGGAAAGGGAGACGATCTCTTGTAATTGTCAGCAGATTGGCAATCTGACATAGAATTCTGGCAAACCTGTCCTTAATTGCTAAAATATGACTTCCTAGCAGCTACAAGTATGTTCTAGCAAAGTCAAGTTATCCCAAACCACATGACTTGACTCCTGCTTTGGAATTAAAATGGAAGATTTATCCCAGGTTGTAGCTGTGCGCCTCGTGCGTTTCTGCAAGAGCTCTGTAGACAGGAGAATGGGATATCGTTCAGGCGTCGCGGTGCCCCGGGGGTCAATGTCAGATACAATCTAATTTAACATCTTTATTAAGGATCTCGAAGAGGGAGTAAGCCACATATTAATGAAATGTGCAAATTATATTAAACTGGGAGCTGGTGTAACCACCAGTAAGGACAAAGAAATAATAGAAATGCACCAAAAGAGGTTAAAAACTCGGAGTGGAAAATTATTACACGAAAATCACCTTCTTGGGGTTGATAGCTTCAGAGATGAGCGCTGGGAGTCAGAAATCTCAAAGTTTGGGGGGCTGCGTCCAATCGGGAATCGAGGGGAAGGAAAAGAGGGCAGCGTGCAGCCGGGGTCTCCTTTAGACACCAATGTAAACACTTTTCATTACATTATGTAAATTTATACAGTTGTTGAAACCGGAAAGCTCACCAACTCTGAAATTGAGATACAAGCCAACTCAAATGTGGGAACTTAACTAAATAAGCCACGGAGAGCTGTTAAAAATGATGAGCGGGACCTAGCCAAATAGCTCCATTGGTTAGAGCATCGTCCCAAAGCACAGAGGTTGCCGGTTCGATTCCCAGTCAGGGCACATGCTGGACCAGATCAATGTTCCTCTCTCTCTCTCTCTCTCTTACTCTCCCCTCCCTCCCTCCCTCTCTCTCTCTAAAATCAATAAAATAAAATGAAGATGAAAGCAGATCAAAAGAATCGACAATGCTGGGGTTCTAAAACAATAGAAGTAAAGCAATTCTATATGTGCTCACACAAAGAACCGAACCCGCATCACGTGACTGTGTGGGTGGGATGCCTTTGTATCAAAATCATTTAGATATACTAGTGGGTGACCTGCGAGTCCAGGGAACGGGGCAATGGGCCCAGGAGGGAGGACTGTAAACACCAAGTAAGGGTCGCAGCTGAGAAATATCAAAGGATATCCGTGCCCGTGAGAAAGACTTATCATTTTAACAGATACTAGAAGGAATTACGAGACATATGGGAATACGGTTCAAGAAGATTTCCTTCCAGACCGTCCAGGTCAGTCCTCACAGGGTCACCACATACAGAAGTATAAAGATTCTTTTGGAAAACATCCCTGCAACTAAACAGTGACCCACGGGCCACCTAGAAAACCCAGAAAACATGTGAAGGCATCACAGGACAGTACTCCACGATTTTGGAATTTGCTTATCTATCATTTATTTATTTTTAAAATTGATTTTAGAGAGAGAGAGGAAGGGAAAGAGAGAGAGAGGAACTTTGATCTGTTCCTGTAATGTGCCCTGACAGGGGATCCAACTGGCAACCCATCAGAGGCCGACACTTGGGTACTGAGCTATTTCTAGCACCTCAGGCTGATGCGCTCAGTGCCCAGGGCCACACTAGAATAAATCGAGCCACTGGCTGCAGAGGAGAAGAGGGAGAGAAAGGGAAGAGGGAGGGGGAGAGAAGCAGATGGGCGCTTCTCCTGTGTGCCTTGACCGGGGATTGAACCCAGGACATCCAAACACAGGGCTGATGCTCTATCCACCAAGCCACTGGCCAGGGCTGATCTATGATTTTTAATGCAAGGGCGTCAGTGTTCTTTCTATTACCAAGAAAACTCATCAATCACAGGTGTCAGGAAGGAAATATGCTGAAGAAAATGAAATTCAGATAATATGTATATTCGCTTTCAAAGTAATCACCTTCCTGATTTGGAAGCGAAAGCCTTTTTGCTAACTCTGTATTTAGCATTTAAAAATAATATTCATTTGCATTTTACATTTCAGTAGCGGTTAACACCTCCAGGATTAGGGAGGTCTTGTTGTAGCTGATAAGCCCTGATTCAACTTGGGGAAACATTTTTTTTTTTAATCTGATGACCTTCATCATGGTGAGTCTGTCTAGGTTTTAGTGAAAATCACATTTCCACAGTCCTGTAGAGAGAGGGAAGAAGACAGAGCGTTTATCTCTGTAATAATTTTTTTTTTTTTTTTTTTTTGCCTTTCCAAGACTTATTTAAAACTTATTTGGTATAAATCAGTTTAAAATCGAGTCTTAAAATTTTCTTTAAAAACACATATTCCACCAACCATAGGATTCTAAAAGAGTAAGATTTGTTTAAATGTATGGACGAAAGAAGATTTTATTAAACTGAAGCTTTCTTATTGAAGGCTTTTATTATAAGACTATGTCATCGGAAAATTGAGTTAAAAATATCCCTTGCCGTATGACTAAGCGGCGGTACAGTGAATAGAGTGTCCACCTGGGATGTTGAGAACCCAGGTGAGTGTGGGATTATAGACATGACCCCATAATTGCTGGTTTGAAGCCCAAGGTTGCTGGCTCGAGTACAGGGTCGCTGGCTTGAGCAAAGGGTCACAGGCTTAGCTGGAGCCCCTCAGTCGAGGCACATATGAGAGAGCAATCAATGAACAACTAAGGTTCCGCAACTATGGGCTGATGCTTCTCATCTCTCTCCCTTCCTGTCTGTCCCATCTGTCCTTCTCTCTCTAAAAAAAAAGAAAGAAAGAAAGAAAAAAAACCCCTTACCATTAAATCTATAAATGCCTGTGCAATTTCTTGTTTGCCTAGCCTGACAATGGAAGAGGAAATTCTTCTGAGCTAGAAGTTCAGAGATGACACCCTTTGGAGAATTCACAGCTCAAGTTAGGGCTGAGCTAGAGGCAAACCACCGGATTCACTAACAAGATTTCTTTTTTTTCCTCTGTGGGTGGCCAGTTTGTGCAACAAGGAAAACAGCACAATTGCAGAGGTAAACAGAGAAGATAAGGAAGAGGGTGCCCACACATTTTTCTTTTTTTCCTTTTGTAAAGTTCAGATCATGCATCATCTCTAATGAGCTTGATAAAACAGCCAAGCAAATGTGCTATAATTTATCACAGTTCCCATTTCAAAAGTGACAGGCAACCTAAGGGGGAAAGGTCTTTATTTTGTAACAATTAAAAAAAATAAATAAATAAAAGCATGACCAGGTGGTGGTGCAGTGGATAGAGCATCAACCCAGGACACTGAGGATCCAGATCTGAAACCCTGAGGTCGCTGGCTTGAGCGCGGGGTCGCCAGCTTGAGCGTGGGATCACAGATATGACCCCAAGGTCGCTGGCTTGAGCCCAAGGTCTCTGACTTGAGCAAGGGGTCACTGGCTTGGCTGGAACCCCTCAGTCAAGGCACATATGAGGGAGCAATCAATGAACACCTAAGGTGCCACAACTATGAATTGATGCTTCGCAACTCTGTCCCTTTCTGTCTGTCCCTCTCTCTTGCTCACTCCCTCTCTCATTTAAATAAATAAATAAATAAATAAATAAATAAATAAATAAATAAATAAATAAATAAGGAGGCGAGATAATCCCATTTAATATCTGCAAAGGAACCCTTGCAACCCACCTTGAATACAGAAAATTGTTGTTTTGTTGGGAATTTGCTTGGTGAAGAAGTCTCTATCAAAACCTCTCATTAGCGTCTAGCAGAGAAACATTTGCTTTTTATATTTCACCCCAACTGTGGGAGAAAGAGAATTTCCCTGAAAATGCTTTCAAATTTTGAGGGCTAATGTGCTCTTCTTGGGAGAACAGGAACAGTTGGCAGTTGTTAAATGTAGTTTTCTAAATTAAAAAAAAGAAAGAAAGAAAAGGAAGGAAGGAAGGAAGGAAGGGAGGGAGGGAGGGAGGGGGGAGGAGGGAGGGAGGGAGGAAGAAGGAAGGAAGGAAAGAAGGAAGGAAAGAAGGAAGGAAGGAAGGAAGGAAGGAAGGAAGGAAGGGAGGGAGGGAGGGAGGGGGGAGGAGGGAGGGAGGGAGGGAGGGGGAGGAGGAGGGAGGGAGGGAGGGGGAGGAGGGAGGGAGGGAGGAAGGAAGGGAGGGAGGGAGGGAGGAAGGAAGGAAGGGAGGAAGGAAGAAAGGAAGGAAGGGAGGGGGGAGGAGGGGAGGGGGGAGGGGAGAGGGGGGGGGAGGGGGGAGGAGGGAGGGAGGGAGGAAAGAAGGAAGGAAAGAAGGAAGGAAAGAAGGAAGGAAGGAAGGAAGGGGGGAGGAGGGAGGGGAGGATGAGGGAGGGAGGAAGGAAGGGAGGGGAAGGGGGAGGGGGGGAGGGGGGAGGAGGGGAGGGGAAGGGGGAGGGGGGAGGGGGGAGGGGGGAGGAGGGGAGGGGGGAGGGGAGGGGGGAGGGAGGGAGGAGGGAGGGAGGGAGGGGGGAGGGGGGAGGGGGGAGGGGGGAGGAGGGAGGGGGGAGGGGAGGGGGGAGGGAGGGAGGAGGGATGGAGGAGGGATGGAGGAGGGAGGGATGGAGGAGGGATGGAGGAGGGAGGGAGGGAGGGAGGAGGGAGGGAGGGAGGGAGGGAGGGAGGGAGGGAGGGAGGAAGGAAGGAAGGAAGGAAGGAGGAAGGAAGGAAGGAAGGAAGGAAGGAAGGAAGGAGCGCTAGCTGTCACCCTGCCCTGCAGAATGGTGATGGCACAGAGAGCGAACTGTTCTGAGCAGGTCTGCTTGTTTCAGGAAATGGTTCCACCAACGCCGTCTGCACGTGCGCTAGAGAGGGCATGGGGGGGGGGGGCGGTCAGGGTAAGGAGAGGAAAAGCTACCACTTCAAAGAAACACGGAGTTTTTTCCCTCCCCTACGGCATAACCTTTTATTTATTTATTTATTTATTTATTTATTTATTTATTTATTTATTTAAACTCTATTTTATTTATTTATTTATTTATTTTTTGTATTTTTTCTGAAGCTAGAAACGGGGAGAGACAGTCAGACAGACTCCTGCATGCGCCCGACCGGGATCCACCTGGCACGCCCACCAGGGGGCTATGCTCTGCCCCTCCGGGGCGTCGTTCTGTTGCGACCAGAGCCACTCTAGCGCCTGGGGCAGAGGCCAAGGAGCCATCCCCAGCGCCCGGGCCATCTTTGCTCCAATGGAGCCTTGGCTGCAGGAAGGGAAGAGAGAGACAGAGAGGAAGGAGAGGGGGAGGGGTGGAGAAGCAGATGAGCGCCTCTCCTGTGTGCCATGGCCGGGAATCGAACCTGGGACTTCTGCACGCCAGGCCGACGCTCTACCACTGAGCCAACCAGCCAGGGCCTATTTTATTTTTTTACAGAGACAGAGAGAGAGTCAGAGTGAGGGGTAGACAGGGACAGACAGACAGGAACGGAGAGATGAGAAGCCTCAATCATTAGTTTTTCGTTGTGCATTGCGACACCTTAGTTGTTTATTGATTGCTTTCTCTTATGTGCCTTGACCGTGGGCCTTCAGCAGACCGAGTAACCCCTTGCTGGAGCCAGTGACCTTGGGTCCAAGCTGGTGAATTTTTGCTCAAACCAGATGAGCCCATGCTCAAGTTGGCTACCTCCGGGTCTCAAACCTGGGTCTTCCGCATCCCAGTTTGACGCTCCATCCACTGCGCCACCTCTGTTCAGGCTATTTATTTATTTTTAAATGAAATGTATCCGGGTGTCATTGGTTGATAAGATTATGTAAGTTTCAAGTGTACAATATTATGACATGTCCTCTGGATACCACACTGTGGGTTCACCACCCTCTGTGCAGTCTCTGTCACCATATGTATGACACCCTCTACCCTTTCCAACCTGTCTCCCATGCCTCATCCCCTTTGTTAAGCCTCATCCTGATGTCTGGGCCCATGAGTCTTGTTTTGTGATTTGAAGAAATGCTACGTTTTATAGTCTCTCAAAACCACAAACTCACCTCTGATCACAAAACATGCCACATTTTATAATGGCTAAAGAAGTCAATTTGTCTTTATTAAGAAGTTTAAAGCCTGACCTGTGGTGGCGCAGTGGATAGAGCAGCCGACCTGGAACTCTGAGGTCACCGGTTCGAAACCCTGGGCTTGCCTGGTCAAGGCACATATGGGAAGTGGCTACTATGATTTGATGCTTCCTGTTCCTCCCTCTCCTCCTTCTCTCTCTCTCTCCTCTTAGAATTGATAAGTAAATTCTTTAAAAAGATGTTTACAAAAAATGAAGTCTTAAGGGTCGTGTTTATTTAATGTTACTATCTGCAGAGTAATGAACAAAGAAGAATGCTAGGCAGGGACAGTAGCTATTCTTGTTTAGGATATAGGAAGTATATTTCTACAGAGGTTTAAAATATAGAAACACAGTTGCTTCTCATTGGTTACAATTAGTGGAGACCCTGGGTCTTCACGCTGAGGTGCTGGCGGTCAAGGGCTCCAGGGTTAAGATGGATACTAATGCTACAGCTTTTTTTGCACATTAGAGCACATTGCATTTGGTGGATTGGGGTGGGGGCGGGGGACAGTCCTACAGAAGTTACAGTCATTGGTTTTATATGATATGAATAGACGCCCATTCACAGAGCCAATCCTGTCATTAGGTCCTTACCGTCGGCCTTTCCTTAATGACAATGCAGTGGTAAGCAGCCCAATCTGCTCCCCATTAAATCATTAATATTGATTTGAGAGAGAGAGAAAGGAAGAGAGAGAAACAGAGACATCAATCTGTTCCTGTAAGTGCCCTGACTAGGAATCAAACCTGCAACTTTGACGTCTTGCGGATGACGCTCTAACTGCCCAAGCTATCTGTCTGGCCAGGGCATAATCTGCAAAACGTATTTTATGAAAACTTCATTTCTTTGGGTATTCAAGAAGAGCTTAGCTTCTCTCTCCTGCCTTTGAGTTTTTTTGTTTTTGTTTTTTTTTTTTAAACAGGACAGAAGATGGAAATACAATTCTTTAAATATATCTGGTCAACTCACATTTATTCGCTAGAATGAAACTTCCCCAAATTGAGTTTTCCTTTCACTAGATTATTCATCTTTGTTGTTGCTCGAAGTAGGGTTACTTGAAGGACTCTGACATCTGTTTTCTTCCCCCTGGTCTGTTCAGATAGAACCTGAAAATCCTTCGCCAGCTCCTCCCGGCCCCTCCTGATACTTTAGGGTCAATGCAGGGAATGGCTATGGGAAAGCTTCTCCAAGACATGTCCTTGTTGTGGAGGACAACACAACACTGACTCAAAGGAACCGATCACTAGGGAGCCATCCTTACATTAGGGACTGGGTATATTTTCCCATAGAGCCAACACCCAGCCTGCCAAGTTTTTTGGTCCTTGATTCAAAAAAAGACAGTTGAGTAACTGTCATGAATGTGCTATCTATCTTTCTTGGTATTTCTTTTTTCCGTTTGCTCCCTTTCCCTTAGGAAAGAAAACTTGTAAATTTCAATGCAGGGTTCATAGTTGGATTTTTAAATCTTTTTTTTTTTTTAATGTTCTAAATAATTACCTATTTATCAATGCTGGTACATTTTCTTTTTTTCTTTTTTTTTTTCTTTTTTTTCCTGTATTTTTCTGAAGCTGGAAACGGGAAAAGACAGTCAGACAGACTCCTGCATGTGCCCAACCAGGATCCACCCGGCACGCCCACCAGGGGGCGATGCTCTGCCCCTCCGGGGCGTCGCTCTGTTGCAACCAGAGCCACTCTAGCGCCTGGGGCAGAGGCCAAGGAGCCATCCCCAGCGTCTGGGCCATCTTTGCTCCAATGGAGCCTCGGCTGCGGGAGGGGAAGAGAGAGACAGAGAGGAAGGAGAGGGGGAGGGGTGGAGAAGCAGATGGGCGCTTCTCCTGTGTGCCCTGGCCGGGAATCGAACCCGGGACTTCTGCACGCCAGGCCGACGCTCTACCACTGAGCCAACCGACCAGGGCAATGCTGGTACCTTTTCACAAATGCCAATCTTGTTATTCTTTACGTCTTATTCTCTGATGGAGTTCTCTTTGACCATTCTTGAAGAATCAATGATTTCAACCATTGCCTTTTCTTTATAGTTCTTTTCAAAGTTTTCTAAATTATGTGGAGTCGCAAAAATAGTTTTGGACACATGCATCTGGGTCTTCACAGCTCTTGAACTACTATTCACTATCCAGGGTTTCAGAAAGAAGGAGATAAAATGGGCTGAGTTTTTCACTCGATTAAATCATACGGATATTAGGATTATTTTTAAGAAACATGGTAGAATTTAACATCCAATGAAAAAAATCCATTGGGGCCCTGGCTGGCTGGCTCAGTTAGTTAGAGCGTGGTTGCCATATGCTAAGGTTGCAGGTTTGATCCCACATTACAAGAAGCAACCAGCGAATGCATAAACAAGTGGAACAACAAATCAATGCCTCTCTTTCTCTTTCCCAAATCAATAAATTAAAAAACAAACAAACAAACAAACAAAAAAAACAAATGACCCATTTCCAGTCAAGATATAGCTTAAAATGGTCTCAGGAAGGAAAGAAAGCTAGCTGAGGCACTGTAAAATAAAAAATACTGTAAAATTTTCTCCTGTATTAAAAAGTATGTTAAGGCTGAATTTACGTAGTATCTGTTAATGAGGCATAGGACAATCAAATATCCTGGTCCTCCTGGGTAGAACTGTGGGAATGACGGTCAAGTCACTTTGTTTAAAGATGCATTTGGGACCCTGGCCAGTTGGCTCAGTGGTAGAGTGTCCATCGGGTTTTGGATGTCCCAGGTTCAATTCCTGGTCAGGGCACACAGAAGAAGTGACCATCTGCTTTTCCAACCCTCGTCCTCCCTCTTCTCTCTCTCTCACTCTTCCCCTCCCACAGACATGGCTCGATTGGTTCACGTGCATCAGCCCCAGCTGCTGTGGATGGCTCAGTGGAGCCTCTGCCTCAGGCACTAAAAGTAGCTCGGTTGTAAGCATGGCCCAAGATGGGTAGAACATTGGCCCCAGGAAGTGGTTGCTGGGTGGATCCCAGTTGGGGGCATGTGGGAGTCTGTCTCTCTATCTCCTCTCCTCTCACTTTGAAAAAGAAGAGAGAGAGGAAAAAAACAAGATTCATTTAGGAGATATTTACTTCAATGAAGACGTAAACTTCTGGGGAAGCCTTTTTCTCCCTGGCTTTGGTGGCTGCCCTTTCGGCCACCAGACGGGTCTGAGAAAGTGGGATTCAGTTTTGGTCACCCCACTGAAAACAACTGGATTTTGGCTCTTCGAATGGAAGAAACCTAATTACAGCCTGGTATCGTCTCTCCAGTCTACCAAACACAGGAAAAAAAAAAAAAAAAAAACAGTGGCAGAATCTGAAAGAGCCAGAGAAGAGAAAAGAGTCCCTAAGACCTAATGAGTCCAAACTAAACACCTCTCCACAGAAATGTCAAACATTTCTCTTAGCACAAAACAAGGCTTAAAGAATTCCCTGCCTTTGTCTCTGGCCTAATTCCTTCAGCAGAGAGGGGATTTTCTTCTGGGAGTGTGATTTCACAAAGAATGAAACAGCAAATAAACAAAAGACTCTCAAAGAGAGAGAGAGTATAAATAAAATTCATGACTCTTTAAAGAGTTTACCCTGAAAGAATGCGGAGGATTATTTACAATTAAAGCATAGCCCCCCTAGAATACAGTTATTATATATATTAAGCGAAGAATAAGGGTTCGTTGCGTTTTGTCCACGAGAAAGGGCACCTGGTTCTCTGCGTCAGGAAATGACACAGCTTCGTTTTCTTGAGATCTTTTTTGTGGCTTCTTTTCTTTGTTTTTCGGGGTTTTTGTTGTCGTTGTTGTTGTGTTTAAAACCTTTGCACCTCTAACAGGGTATTTTAAAATTCATTTCTACATTATTATTATTTTTTTTTTTAAGGCTGCTGGTGATGGGAGCTGCTATTTAATGTAAAATAATAATAAATCAGCCTGAAACATGAAAAATTTCAATGGGTGTTTAAAAAGGGTTTTTCTACATTTAACAAATGCTTTTGAAATGAGTGTTTTCGGTGTGTGTGGGGGGTGGTGAAATCGTGTTTGAGGTGAACAAAAGGAAAGTTGTGAGCTCTTAAGGAGAAATTTGGAATATACAGAAAAGGGGAAGAAAGAACACATTGGAGACTATCTCGTTTCCTGGCAAGTTGTAGGATAACACAATGGGGCTGTTAATAACAGAAACAAGGTTAAAAGGGGCAAGGTGAAAACGGAACAAATGGAAAATTTCAGTATTGATGTAACAGGCAGACAGAAATAAATGGTTATGGAGATAAAGAACCGCCTAAAGAAACCACTTGATTATAAATTATAGAGCAATTAGTCCTCTTTTCAAGAGTGTTGCATGTGTTTATTAGCTGTTTGAGTTCTACTTGGAACACGACTTTAAAAATGGCCAGAATAATGTTAGAAAGCCATGGTCCCAGGGCCGCATGGACAAATGGAGTTTGAAGGTAGAGTCCTTCGTAAAAAAACCAAACAAAACAATAAAAAAAACCCTTGGTGTTCCTGACAGCTTAAATCATGGGTCTGGGGTTTAAAACGCTTGTAGGGTTTCCAGCAAAGTTTAGATTGAGTTTTAGCCTGACGTGCCTGTCTCCGTGAAATATCTGAAACATTTGGCCCCACAAAATTAAAAGAACAGTGCTTATATTTAGCATCTGCTGCCCCCCCCCCCCCCAACTCCAACTTTGCCTACTAATAAAATTCAGCTCTATGGAAAAGAATTTGAGACCCAGCTGGGCAGTTTTCAAAATAAGATGAAAAGTTAAGCAAGCAATTGGTGTGTATTTAGGGCTCAAAACACCTTGCCCCCTAGAAGACCTGAAGGAGTTAATCCTTTCTCAAGATAATCCACTAAAGAGTATCCCTCATTATGATGTTAAAAGCAAGGAGCAGGGCCGGGGAGTCTAACAATGGGCCGGGGGGCTTTTCAGACCCAACCGCATTCTTCCCAGGTTAGAAACAGAAACTGCTGCTGATCCCCCTCGAAAAAATAGAGCCAGACTTTTCTCTTCTGTAAACTAGTCTGATGGAAGGAAAAGGAGGGCAAGAATCTACCACATTCACCAGATTCCTCATTGGGTAGCTTTTCCTCCTAAATAATGTTTCTGATTTTTTTTTTTTTTTAATTGTTCTGTCTTTCTAGAACTCCACAGTAAAAGCTTGGAAGCACTTTTTGATTTTCTACAAAAGTTGATTTTTTGATGAAATCGTACTCAATTACCTTTCTGGATCCCCTTGCCCGCCATAATATAGTCAATGAACACTAAACCCACCGCAGACATTTTACCAAAGCTGCGTGTTCAAGTTGGTATCTGGTCAAGATTCCATCCTGTAATGTATTATGTTTTAAATTTACGGGCAGACTTTTTTTTTTAAAATTTATTAGAGAGTCTTTATTCTTTCCCGTAAGCAACGAGACAAAGTGGTTAGTGTTTGCAAGCAACAGAAGCTAAACAGCCTTCTTTAAAATCTTATTTTTTTACTACATTTTAGAACATTTCACAGTGCTGGCAAGACAAGTTACTGCTTGTTGTTGCTTTCAAGCAGTCGTATAAAAAAGGTAGTTTTAAAATTAAAACTAGATTCCTATAAAAATCCTATAAAAATGTAAACTCATAACTTAGGTACATCAGGGCAGAGAAATTGGTCATTAAAAGTCAATTTCGGGGTCAGGTGGACAGTCCGGGGTGCCGCTGCCATCCAAGCAAAGATTATACCCCGTTTCCCCCAAAATAAGACCTAGTGCAATTTTTTTTTTCAAGCTTAGAAATATAAGGCCTCCCTTGAAAATAAGACCTAGCGTGTCTTTAGGAGCAAAAAATTAATATAAGACACTGTCTTATTTTCGGGGAAACAGGGTAGGTTGTTGTACATGGAAATAGAGTCACAAGAAATTCTTGATGGAATTCAGAGTTTGGCTGGTGATGCTGATGTTTGTGATGACATGACTACAGTATATGAATAAAGGTTGATTTTTTTTGTTCAACAATAAACCTGAATTCTTGTTCATGGAAAAATAAGACATTCCCTTGAAAATAAGACCTAGCGCATCTTTAGGAGCAAAAATTAATATAAGACATTGTCTTATTTTCAGGGAAACAGGGTAGTCGTTAAGAAGGGACTTTCGTGGGACACAAAATCATTGGTGAAATATGGAAATATTATACAGATATTAGAAAACTGGGATATTGATAAACGTCAGAAAGTTTAACATCAGATAAACTTTCTCTCTCTATTGCAGAGCTGCTAAGTCTCTGGTGGTTTGTTATGCAGCAAACCTAATATCTTTTTCTACCAGTTCTTTCTTGTGATTATGTGTTTATACACATGCCTTTTGGATGTGTTCTTAAAAGGGGATGATGTCGTTTTCAAATAAGTGCCATTGATTACTAATGATAGAACATGTTTATCCCTTAATTACTATTTCTTAGATCTACACCATGAGGCAAAAGCTAAGTTAAAATGCAGTAAAAGCCATATTTCAATAGGTACATATTATTTTCTAAAAAAAATAATAAATAATGTGGTTGGTTAAAGTATGTACACACTAGCTATCTACCAATTAAGATGTTTTAAATTCAATTAAATATCAAATTATAAAAGCCACAGGGGGCAGTCCAAGGATTCTTTTGAACATCTAACCCATTTAAATGTTTTTGAAAATTATGGGAATATCCAAAGCAGATCAATTTTTATAACTGAAAAAAATAATTAAATAATTAAAAACTGAGGAGTATTAAAAGACAAACTATTCCCCCCCCCCCCCAAAGCTGTTCACTGCTGCAGAACATACCTTCTACTGTGTCCATGAAATCCCTTACCAGCATCATCCAGATTATTTTAACACCTCCAAGAACAGACTGACAGTGGCAGGTAGACTACACAGTGGCCCCCAGTAATTCCTACCTCCTGGTACTTACGCTCTCCCCTAGAATGGGGGGGGGGGACTGTGACTCACTTTGAACCAGTGAGAATACAGCAGAGTGGCTGGGATATCACTTCCGTGATTACACTACCTGAGGTTACAACTTCCATCTTGCAAGGCAACTCTCTTCCTCGCTGGCTTAGATGAAGAAAGGGGTCATATTGGAGTGACCCACACGGCAAAGAACTAAACTAAGCGTTTTGGTCCCAAACCCTCAAAGAAACTAAATGACGGTAACTAGAACTATTTATATGGGTGACAGTG
Source organism: Saccopteryx leptura (assembly GCF_036850995.1). NCBI lineage: Eukaryota > Metazoa > Chordata > Mammalia > Chiroptera > Emballonuridae > Saccopteryx > Saccopteryx leptura. The sequence goes on along the minus strand of NC_089515.1, from coordinate 51,303,100 downwards.
AATGTCACTTCTTCCCCAGTTGGACCTTCAGATGAGATCCCAACCCAAGCCAACATCTCTATTGCAGCCTTGAAAGGGATCCTCAAGCACAAGACTCAGCTTAGCTCTGTCCTGCTTCCTAACCCGCAGTCCGTGACATGATCAATACACGTTGTGTAAGCTGCTAAGTCTCTGGTGGTTTGTTATGCAGCAATAGAGAACAAATACAGACACAGACAGACACACACATGTTAAAAACTTCATGATTTTTTAAAAATCATATTTTTACTTTGTTTTAATAAAATCTTTTGGTATCATTTTATTTATTGATTTTAGAGAGAGAGAGAAACATTGATTTGTTGTTCCACTTATTTATGCATTCATTGGTTGATTCTCATATGTGCCCTGAGCGGGAATTGAACCTGTAACCTTGGCATATTGGGAAAATGCACTAACCAACTGAGCTATCGGGCCAGGGCCTGTGACTCAAACACTTGAGCAGAGCAAGTACCAGTGTGCTTCCCAGAAGAACTGCTTGTATCAGGCACGGGTCACCAGTGTGAGATCACTATGAGACCTGCGCTGACTATTTTTACCAAAGACAAGCACCCTGAACACGATGGAGACTTTCCCTCCCACCAGCTCCAGAAACGAACGACAAGAATTTTATTAGTCCAGGAAGTGTCTATTGAAGCAACGCAACAGTGATTTTTATTGCTGCCTTAAGTGGGAAGCTTTATTGTGCAGGCATTTGTTTGCTTTGAATCATTCTGTGGCACTCAGAGGGGTTGGACAGAAAAATGCAAAGATAATTTTGTTTTTCTTGGAAAAGTTCAGACGATGGTTTAAAAAACCATAAAGGAATAAAACTTAATTAGCAAAGATGAGTTTTACGGGTTACGTAGCCCCTCCTGAAGAGCTTTGGGGATGATAATACAAGAGATTTTCTTCTTAATTATTAATCCTAATCATTAGTTATCATATCCTTTTAATCTAGAAAGGAACACAAGAAACTTGACGTACATCACAAACAATTGCTTTTGCTCATCAGAGTTTGTAGTAGAGAAGGTGCATCGTGAGTTTGGAAAACTGTCTTTGTCTGACGAGGACAGGTCACACTGCTGTAGGTTTTGGGAAACCAAAAAAGGCCACGGTACCTTCTTGTCTTTGGAAGGTCATTACACAGTCCAGTGACTGCCTTCCTTTCAAACACTGTCTGACATGACCCATTCATCCCCTCCCTCCCCCGGAGTCCACAATGCTTGTTAATCAACAACTTTGGAGGCATCTTATTTTGCTACCAATTATCTCTCCGTCTTTCCTGGGTGTCTTTGGTACCCAGCCTACGTACTGTTTCCAAGATTCAGTTCTCAAGTCTGATAAAACTAATAAACTCCCACCGCCAGAGGTGCCGCATTACGCCGGTAAAATGGTTTTCATCTTAATTGGATATGAGCACCGTTATCGCTAATAACCCCAGGATACTTCTAATTGGACTCTCTCTCTTTTTTATTTTCTCAACACTAATCTCATTGACCAGCCTTCATTTCTCTAGCCCCCGCTCCCCAAACCCAGATCTTGACATTCAAGATGGAAATAGTCTCATCGCATGAGGTTATTTCAGTATAATCTCTTGATATTAAGACGGAAAAAAATAAAAAGGAAAGGTAAATGGTTTTGTAAAAAGAAACGCTCCCTTTTTAAGTTTTCAGAAGAAAAGAAATTAGGAAGATGATGTTGACTTTGCAGTTATGTCTTCAATGCAGCTTACTGAGTTACCAACATCACCTAAGGACATTAAACTTCTTTTTTTTTTTTAACAACTTGCATTTTTAAAAATTGATTTGAGAGAGAGAGAGAGAGAGAGAGAGAGAGAGAGAAACATTGATTTGTTGTTCCACTCATTTATACATCATTGGTTGATTCTTGTATGTGCCCTGATCGGGAATCAAACCCACAACCTTGGTGTATGGGGACGATGCTCTAACCAACTGAGCTATGAGAACATGAAATTCTTAATTTTAAGTCATTTTAAAAACAGCAATGGTTTCCCCTGTTGAATTATTTATTGAGATTTTAGTGCAAGTCATATATTAGAAGGAATCACTGTTTTCCAAGTTATCACATATATAAATACTAGATTTTTGTTTAATCTCGATTTAACAAATGTTGACGAATGCACATGAACATGATGGAAATCTGTGTGTCCCCACAGTTGAGAGATGAAAAAGAGTGACCAGGCGCCTTTCACAGAGAGATGCAGTTTGGTTCCTGGTAACCACCGACAATCACATAAGGACGTTAACACGATCTCATCTCTCCACTCCATGACACTGATTGTAAACACCATTTTGTCATACAGAACCAAGTCCAATTTTTCTTTTTACTGGTCTTTTCAGATTCAGTAGGTGAGTACTTGGCACCCAAAGAATAAGAAAGTAAGGCCCTGTCTGGTTGGCTCAGCAGTAGAGCAGTGTGTGGAAGTCCCAGGTTCGATTCTAGGTCAGGGCACACAGGAGAAAGGACCACCTGCTTCTTCACCCCTCCCCCTCTCGCTTCTCTCTCTCTCTCTCTCTCTCTCTCTCTCTCTCTCTCTCTCATCCCCTCCTGCATCCATGGCTTGAATGGGCAAGTTGGCCCTAGGCACTGAGGATGGCTCCAGGGCCTTGCTGAGCAACAAAGCACTGGCCCCAGATGGGCAGAGCATCAGCCCCAGATGAGGGCTGCCAGGTGGATCTTGGTTGGGGCACATGTGGGAGTCTGTCTCTCTGTCTCTCATTTTATTAAAAAAAAAAAAAGGGTGCCTGACCTGTGGTGGTGCAGTGGATCAAGCGTCGACCTGGAATGCTGAGGTCGCCAGTTCAAAACCCTGGGTTTGCCCGGTCAAGGCACATATGGGAGTTGATGCTTCCTGCTCCTCCCCCTTCTCTCTCTCTCTCTCTCTCTCTGTCTCTCTTCTCTAAAATGAATAAATAAAAATAATTTAAAAAAGAAGAAAGAAAGAAAGACAGAAAGAAAGAAAGAAAGAAAGAAAGAAAGAAAGAAAGAAAGAAAGAAAGAAAGAAAGAAAGAAAAGAGGGAAAGAAGGAAAAGTAAAAGTTCTATGGTGAGTTATTAAAAGAAAAGAGAGAGAGAGAAAAATCTTTCTGACCCTACAAACCAGCAATTTCCCCCCAAAAGTGTTAAAAATTGAAAGCTGTGAATGTTTTCATTGTTGAAAAATGTCATATGAACCATTCACTGGCAGAAATAATTCAGTTTTAATAGATTTCATTTTTTTTTCTGGAGCAATATATATTTTATCAGCTGAGTGTGGGCCTTTATAATTATTATCACTATTCCCATATAATTAAAAGCCTTTGTGTAGACATCATTAAAAAATTATGGACATGCAAAAAAAAATACCCAATCTCCAATTCATAAGATGAAAATTGGAAAGCCTATTTATTAATTTATGTTTACACTTCTGGCAAGCTAAATTAGCAATACGTGGACTGCAGAGAAAGGTGGGTCAGGGGCTTTCATGGAACGAGACTTTTCTAAGATAAAAGCCATAGTGAAGTCACATACGCTGTTTATGTTGACTTGAAAAATTAAGTACTATAGTGACTCTAAAAATGTCAAGCTGTCAGTCTTGTGTGTGTAAATAATATATGCATATATCTTATTATTACATGTAGGAGATAACTGTATGATATGCATAACATATAGGGTGTACATAGGAAAAAGTATATGTATAGGATAAAACACACATATATATATATGAACACACATACACATATGCATGATGGTGATGGCAATGATGATTTCGTAGCTGGCAAACATTTTAGTTCCATTGGGGCTTATTCTTGGTTTTCTTCCATTTGAAGGGCCACAGAATTTCTTTGAGGTTTTGTTTGTTTGTTTGTTTGAGAGAGAGAGAGAGAGACAGGAAAGAAATAAGGAATGAGATAAGAAGCATCATCTCATACTTGGCACCTTTAGCTATTCATTGATTGCTTTCTCATATGTGCCTTGACCAGGTGCCTCCAGCTGAGCCAGTGACCCCTTGCTCAAGCCAGCGACCCCGCGCCGAAGCTGATGAGTCTGAGCTCAAGCTGGTGACCAAGCCAGTTTCACACCTGGGTTCTCAGCATCCCAGGCTGATGCCCTATCCACTGCGCCACCGCCTGGTCAGGCTTTATGAGATTTTTAAAGCAGTGAAGTATATATGCAAAGACAGCTTAAGTAAGGGCATTCTTCTCTACTTTATGCATGCACATTACTTTATATGGACATATCAGTTGCATGTACGTTTTATTTGCATACCATGATATCATGTTATATCATGTCCTGTCCTATCCTATCCTATTTTCTGCCCCAGAGGCCTGCAGACTGAATGGCAGCTGACGCTTTGTGAAGTTGGTGCATCCACGGGGCCATGTCAGTGTCACGCATGCTAGTACGTGTTGTCCATGATGCTCAAGACCATGTGATATGCTAATAACACAAGTGTCCCTAACTTTTTTTTTTAAATCAAGAACCCCTTTAATTATTGGCTTCTGACTCCCTGTGAATTTCATTAATTAAAAAAATACCCCACTGCATTTATTAAGTACACTGTGCATCCTAATTGAGGCTAAATGTACGGTTGCTTTTGGAAACCTAGAAAATAGTTGTAGGGCTTCCATAGCCCCCTGTGGGAATTGTTTTAAAATTTTTTAAACAGAGACAGAGAGAGGGACAGATAGGGACAGACAGATAGGAAGAAAGAGAAATGAGAAGCATCAATTCTTTGTTGCAGCACCTTAGTTGTTCATTGATTGCTTTCTCATATGGGCCTTGACTGTGGGCTACAGCAGACTGAGTAACCCCTTGCTCAAACCAGCAACCTTGGGTTCAAGCTGGCAAGCCTTTTGCTCAAGCCAGATGAGCCCATGCTTTAGCCGGTGACCTCAGGGTTTTGAACCTGGGTCCTCCTTGTCCCAGTTTGACGCTCTATCCACTGTGCAACCTCCTGGCCAGGCCCCTGTGGGAATTCTTAAGAGAGATGGGGACCCTGATTTGTGGCCACTGGTATAAATGACAGGTGTCCGGGACAAGAAATCCAGAGGTTTGGACTCTGCTAGAGTCTCAGGTGGGGGTGTGTCCCTAGAGCCTCTATCTCGTCCTCTGTAAAGGGAGAAATGGGACCCCCAGCTTTGGCTCTGTTGGGACCCATGACTTTGCCTGTTCTGGATCCGAGCCCAGGGGGACAGGTGGGCAGATATCTATCTGTGGCTTTCTTTGGTCCCCAATGCTCCCAGCATTTCTGACTTAAAGCCTTCTGTTCCTTACCCCTCCTATGAGGGCAGATCAACAGAAGAGCTTTGTAAATTCCTGAAGGAAATCTCAGAGGTGTGCAGCAAGAATCTAGGGCCAGAAATTCCATCTTCCGCTTGGGAAGCGCCCATGACTAGCGACGCCCATTTCTGCCTCGCAGAGCTCTCAATGATTAGACGGCTTTAAAAGTGGCTACATCAAAGACCAACAAATCAGGGGGTGAGGCTGTGTTGTGGGTCTAGGATCCCTCTTATCACCTACTTAAGTGTTTCTTCAAACACGGTATTGCATCCAACAGTCTACTTAATGATTATTAAACTCAAAACCCGTTCCATTCCACAGATATTTTGGAAACAATAGATTCTAATATTTTCTGATGGCTCCCATCATTTCAACAAACTTGTATTTAGGGAGCAGCTGCTGTCTGCAAGTCTAAACCATAAAACTGGTGTTTAGAGGTGAAGCTGATAATTCTCCCACTCTTTTATAAGATTGCACTCCGAGAAAGACGTCACCTGAGCGTGTCTCGTGCCAGAAGCCATAGAAACGCACCGACCTGGAAGACTTTAGAATGTGTATACCATACACCTCACGTATAGTATCATTTTTGTCTGCAGGAGAAATAACTGTTGAGTGAGTCTGACTGCAGATAGTAAGTCTGTATGTACTTGAAGAACCACACCGGTCATAGATACCATGACAAAAATCATCCAACTGAAATCTAGTAGCAATGAACTTTTCAAGGAAATAGTCAATCCTGAACTCTTAGATCAATTTTACTAGAATCAATGGAATGAACCTATGAGCTTTTTTTTCAAGTCTAAATTCTGTGATTGTATGTAAACCCAGTTTTTAAAAATGGTAGGCACAGTGGATAGAGCGTCGATCCAGCGTGCAGACGTTCCGGGTTCTATGCCCAGTCAGGGCACTGAGGAGAAGCGACCATCTGCTTCTCTCATCCTTCCTGTCCCCTCTCTCTCACTCTTCCCTTCCTGCAACCAGTGGCTCATTGTTCTGAGCATTGGCCTCAGGCACTGAGGATAGCTTAGTGGTTCCGAGCATCGACCCTAAATGGGGGTTGCTGGGTGGATCCTGGTCGGGGCGCATGTGGGAGTTTGTCTTTATTTCCCCTCCTCTCACGTAAGAAAGAAAAAAAACCCCAAAACAAAAACCACTTGGCATAATCTCCACAACACAGTCTTTAAGTTAATAGATACAATTTGAGTTCAAAGTCTGATCATTTCTGTGTAATCCATTTCTCCAAATCTTGGTACCTTTATTTGTAAGAGGCTGATTAAGATGGCCTTTCTGTGGCTATTAAATGAGAAGATGTATGTCAAGTGTCGCACATGGTGAATGTTTGAGAAACATGCTATTATTAGTCTTCGTGTCTACTTATTTTACTTTCTTATTTGGGGACTCAATGAAAAGTTATTCGAGCACTTTATTACAATGTCTCTGATGAACTTAAAATATCAGTGGTGATAGCAATATTTTTCTTTCTCAAATTAAAACTTTTTCAGAACATCAATGGGAAGGAGGCCATGTATAAAGGCTTGAAACCTTAGGTTTTTATTTTTGGCATGTCTTGAGACTGCTCCTTCCCCCTCCCCCCCCCCTTTTTTTATATGTTATGGCCATCAGGGAATTAGAAGAAAGATTAGACAGTCTAAAAATAATAGAAGCTTTATTAATCCAGTTGAGAATGACTTTCTGAGGCAACTGGTCTTTCCAAAATAAATTTCTGATCCGTATCCTTCTAAATGATTAGAATTTGGCGAGGCAAAAAGAATTTGGGCCGTATCAGCTTGTCATTCCCAATTTTAAAATATTTAGTCTTACTTCAAGATAAATAGCAACAAGTGAACTCAAGCCATGAAGAAAAATAAACACACAACGTTTTGAAAGTGTATATAAATAACTAGATGGCTTAGAAATGTTATCAGAAACCTCTTTACTACTAGCAAGGCCTGAGTTAGACAGTGGCCACAGGACATGTTGGTGTCCTGCATTATGGCTACCTTGACAGGGTGCTGTCCAGGCCGGGAGATGAGAGTTAGCTTTCCTAGGCACTTGGAGCCGTGGATGGAGGGGCCCTAGCTGTCTGCTAACCAGAGGAGGTCTTTGCTGTGATGGTCAAGAGCTCTTTTCTTTTGAGACCCTTGGAGAGGGGTTGGGGCAAAAGTAAGATTTGAACTGAGAGAGAAGAGATGGATGGGACTATATTATTCACCCCAGCTGCAATCACTGTCCTTTCTTCTCTCTCCTCACCTTCCCTACCACCTTTCCCAGGCTCAGAGGCATGAAGTTGAGGAAGACACAGGCAGTCATGGGAGACAGGTGATCACAGGAAGAGTCACTTTGCCGAAAGACTGACATCAGAGTAAGTCGTACAACTCTTGAGGGGGAGTCTGAGGATGGCTCAGATTTTACCTGGTCTTCTTCAGTTTACCTCATGAAACATGCAGCTCTGGAGGGAGCCTTGAATTCAAATCTGTCTTCTGTTACTGGGACCATGTGTATGAGGGAATGTCAGGTAAATGTGTTTTTTTTTTTTTTCTTCTTTTCCAAGTGAGAGGAGGGGAGATAGACAGACTCCTGCACACGCCCCAAGCAGGATCCACCCAGCAACTCCTGTCTGGGGCCGATGCTCTGCCCATCTGGGGCCATGCTCAAAACTGGGCTATTTTTAGTGCCAGAAGCAGAGGCTCAGCCATCCTCAGTGCCTGAGGCTGATGTGCTCCAACCAGTTGAGCAATGGCTGTGGGACAAGAAGAGAGAGAGAGAAAGAGAGAGAGAGAGGAGGGAGAGGGGTGGAGAAGCGATAGTCACTTCTGTGTGCCCTGACTGGGAATGGAACTCAGGACCTCCGCACGCCAGGCTGACACTCTACTGCTGAGCCGACCGGTCAGGGCCAAGCAAATTTACATTGGCAAAATAAGCATATAAATATTAGATGGCAAAGAGGCTAGATAATTTATTATCATGATTATATAACTATGTAAAATATAAGAATAATTATTGTTGCTATTGTTTAGTCGGCAGCGCGCCAAGTACATTGTTCGGAAAGAGAGTTTTATTTATGGACTAATATTTATCTCACACGTAGTTTCTCAATGAGCTCAGCTAAAATCACAGGTGCCACAGACCTAGGTCCTATGATATTCCTGTAAATCTAGAACCTTTTTTTCAAGTCAGGAGTATTATTATTATTTTTTTTTAATTTCAGGAACCTCTACTACCAGAGTTTAATCGGATCATCACTTCAAGGAATAGCTGGGGTAGTTTTGGTCCCAGAAAATGGGTTTAAAGAATGCTTTTAAGGATGTACTTTTTTTCTGGTTAGATACAACTTTCTCGTCTCTAGCTTTCCGCAACTGGCTGGGTGGCACAGAGCCCAAGGGTGAGGGTGGTAACCGATACTGCTTGTGTCTTCACGGAGAGCCCCTTGTAACCAGACAACTCCCTCCCAGCCACCTGTGTGAGCTACATTCACAGTGAAGAACTAACAATGAGCCCTGGCTGGTTAGCTCAATTAGTTGGAGCATCGTCTTAATATGCCAAGGTTGTAGGATCAATCCCCGGTCAGGGCACATACAAGAATCAACCAATGAATGCATAAATGAACGGAACAACAAATCAGTGTTTCTCTCTCTCGCTCTTCTCTTCCTCCCTCTCTCTAAAAATCAATAAATGAAATAATAAAATAAAAAGAACGAAAAGTGAAATGTGATAGGAAGGCAGCCTGCCTCTTACCTGGGAGAGTCTTAGACAAAAATTAAAAAGCTTACTTGAGTCTTTCTCCATTTTGAGGACTCCTGTCCCAGCCAGTATTCAGAGTCACATTGCTATACTTCTACTAAACATGAACTAATCCAGAAACTCCTAATTCAAAATGATTGCCTAACAGACAAATGGACGAAAACAGAGGAGGATGACTTGGTGCCGATAAGTAAGAACACACCCAATAATTAAAGGTTCCTTTGGAGTGAAGAAGAGTAACCCTTACCCGCCACCTTCCTTTTCTCAGCGTCTGCGTAGGAAGAATGATTTTTCTCCTCCTCTTCTATTTTCTTAAGTTGGCTGTGTTCTCTGTTCTTCCAGAAGATCCTCTGCTTGCCGTCTTCCAGTAGTTCTGTGGGGTAAGGGGAACACACGTGGGTTTGTGTATCTAGACCTGGATTCAAGTCATGACTCCACCAAGGTTGTGGGTTCAATCCCCGGTCAGGGCACATACAGGAATCAACCAATGAATGTGTAAATAAGTGAAACAACAAATCAGTGTTTCTCTCTGAAATCAATCAACAAATAAGATTAAAAAATTTGTCCTTTTGTACAGGACACCAGTTGTATTGGATGAAGGCCCACCCTGATGAGCTCATTTTAACTTGATTATCTCTGAAAGACCCTGTCCCCAATTAAGGTCCTATTCTGAGGCATTGGGTGTTAGGGCTTCAAGATACACATTTAAGAAAAGAGAATTCAATGCATACAGTTAATAATTAAGAAAATGCCACAAAAAGATGGTAAGCTTAATTTAAATTTTATAGAAAAAGTAATTTTATAATACTGTGCTCTAAAGAGAAAACTGTAGAGTCAATATAGTTTGGGAAATACTTTATATCAGTGTACCCTTAAAAACACTGCCGAGTACTTTCCTGAAAACATCGCATGGGTCAACATGTTATTTACCATCTTTCCTCTGAGTGTCTTAACATACTTTCCTGCCTTGTATTTCTTTGTTTGTTTTTCCTCTGAAAATCTCTAGAGTCGGACCAGGGACATCCTATAGGACAGTGGTCCCCAACCCCCGGGCCGCGGACCGGTCCCGGTCCATGGGCCATTTGGTACTGGTCCGCAGAGAAAGAATAAATAACTTACATTATTTCCGTTTTATTTATATTTAAGTCTGAACAATGTTGTATTTTTTAAAAATGACCAGATTTCCTCTGTTACATCCATCTAAGACTCACTCTTGATGCTTGTCTCGGTCACATGATACATTTATCCGTCCCACCCTAAAGGCCGGTCCGTGAAAATATTTTCTGACATTAAACCTGTCCGTGGCCCAAAAAAAGGTTGGGGACCACTGCTCTAGGTGACAAGCCTGGTGAATGGATGTAAGGTCATTTCTTTCCTACCATTCGCACCAAAGCAGAAAAAAATGTGTTCTCTGCGTTTGTGTTGCTGGAAATGTGTCTGCTTGACTGGTTGGAGCATGAAAGGGATTATGGGATTCGAGTCTTCACATGGACTGTATTCATGAAGTGATCAGGGCAGAGGTGGGCGTTGAGGGAAGCCCAAGGGTATGTCAGGCTGGGGCCTGAGCCAGGTCAGGGCTGTGGCTTCCTCTCAGCTTGGGACACACTAGAAAGCTGCTGTCTGACAATTCTATAGATTGGGATACGAAGAGGAAATTTAAAGATAGATATCATGGTGTCTCTCCTTGTATGCATTTAAAGATGTCTGTCTTTAAATTTCCTCCTCCTAGCCTGGTGTGTGTGTCGGTATACGATAGAGGTATTTTATAAAATGTGCATAATATTTTATTATCTCTCTGTCTGTTTGAAAAGGATGGTGGAACTTGCTAAGTGACCTTAGGCAAGTGCCTTATCCCCTCCCGGCCATCTGCTTTCTTAGCTGTAAGGTCAGAATATTTAGTCTGGGTGCCCTGCAAGGTCCCGTCCTCTTACAAGGACCACGGTTCCAAGTATTAAAAGCTATTGTCACACCATGCAATCAACAGTTCAAATGCTATTGGAGATGTCCACCTGGACATCTATGCACTCTTATTGATCAATGTCACCCAATCACATTTAATTTTTAAGTTAAAAAAAAAAAAAAAGAAAGCGATTGTCCTGTGGGTCAGCCTCCCTCATTCTACAACCTTGTCCCTGACATGTTTTTATTACTGAGACTTGTTGGGGGCAGGGAAGTGTCACTGGGTTTTCAAACAAAAGGAAGAGTTCTGCAAGACGCCCAGGGCTGACCTTCTCAACTTGCCCCCCCCCCCACTCCCGCCCCGCCTTCCCCATCCCCCACCCTGTCCCCCTGCCGGCCACTCCATCCCCCATCTCCACTCCTGGAAGTCTCATCAAGTTGGCAAAGGGCTGATGGCTTGGAAATGGAAACCTCTACATCCAGGCTTGGCCTCTTGTGATCCCAAGTTACAAGGATCAGCGCCCAGGACTGGACGCTTTTAAACAGAGCTCCCTTTATCTATCTGCCTCGCCCCTGGCAGGGCAAGCCTTCACATTATCGGAGTGTCATTAACGGGGACAGCTGCCGGTAAACAGGAGGTTGTCGACACCCGCGCCTCAGTCAACAGGAATTTTAACTGTCATCTGTCCCCTTTGCTTAAAGAAACACCGCTCCCCTTCCTCTCTCGGCGGGTTAGCCTGTATTTATCTCCACTAGCGTTCAGATAGAAGGAGAAGGCTGGCACCGACTCGGGGGGGAAACCCGCGGGGGCCGGAAAATTAATAAGGTGCTAGGGACATTCACCTCAGGTCACTTCGAGGGGGACGCGGAGGGAGCGAAAGGGATCTTGCCCGGGAGTACCCTGCTTTAAGCTGGAAGCAGCCCGCACATATTTATAAAGGTGGAATTGGAAAGCAGCCAAGTGCTTGCATTTAAGTGATTAACAAATGTTTCCCTTTAAGTGGACACCTCTTGTTCTAAATATATGTGACAAGAATGCAAAGAGTCATGCGGAGGGTAGAGAGGGCACGGCCGTGGGTCTTCTCCGGCGAGGCCGGGGCTGCCAGCTCCTTGCTCGGTGCCAGGCGGGTTCACGTCGCCGGTGGGCAGCCTGCCAGCGCCGCCGCCGGCGCCCCGCTGTTTAACGACAACGGATTTACTGCTTCTCTGCCTATTGCTGTTATTTTGTATAAACAAGGTTAACACTCCTTTTAAATTAAATGCACCACCTGGTGACTCATTGGGCGACCTTGCCAACTCTCCTCACCTGGGTCTAGCTCTCATTTCAACCTGTGGCTTCCAGCTCGGAATCTCCTTTTTTCATTTAAATACAGCTCCAGGAGGGAGCTAGCTAGCGGGGGCCCCCTGAGCTCTGATTCCCAAGGGCGACCAGAACCGGCAGAGGCCCTAGGCGCCCCCGCCTCCCCACTCACAGGGGCGCCCAGTCTGCCCTCCTCCCTGCACTGCCCGAGGTGCGTCCAGATCGGGCCCAGGGTCTGAGCGGGGCTGCTGCTCTGGGGACAGCCCTGACGGGGCAGTCGGTGTCCCGGGAAAGTGACAGACGGCCTGGTGGGCCTTGCCAAGCCTGCCTCCAAATTCGAGCTCCCCAGAGGGGGCCACACCGTGAAAAAGGTCCTTTGTGTGGCACTCTAGCGTGGGATTGATCTCATGGGAGGCTCAGCACCCCGCCCACCCTTGAGGAATTTGAACACCTGGAAAAATTCTCCTGTCTTTTCATTTGAGGAAATTTAATGGTGTAAAGAGACCCAGCAGGGTGCCGCCGGGTTTGATAGGACAACTGATCCCCTTGGCTTGGCTGAGCTGGCCAGGGCTTGAAACGACTTTTGCCTGTTTGGGGGAAGGTCAGTGCCACCAACAGTTTAAGGAGTTGTTTAGGAGAAGAATGTAGACACACGGTGGTGTTTTGGAAGCCTCTAGAAACTTCAAGCAAAAGAAACTTTGATTCCTCATTTCATTGAAAGCGCCGCCTGACCCCAGCCTCTTCCTGTGTGCCTGCCACCTCAACGGGGCAGGATTATTCAGGCATCTTGGGCTGTTTCACAGTTAGCTTGGATTTCTGGTCAAGTGTGTCAACCCTATTGCTGTGCAAAAAAAAAAAAAAAGAAATAAATCAAAGTATCAGACCTGGAGAGGTGCAGTGACATCCCTGGGGTTACCAGATCTGGAATCTGTATGTCCAGGCCTGGAAGTCCAATGTTATGACTGTGGCTTGTCCCCAACAAGCCCTGCCTTATAGCCCCAGAAATATCAATGAGCTTAAATTGCTGGAACTTTGGGTTTACTCTGAGGAGACTAGCAATAACCGGTGACATCGCCTCTGCTGAAGGTTTCCTGAGACGCTCACGTTTGAATAATGGAACTGTCTCAATAAATAGTCCGAGGAAAGTAATTCCAGTAATTGGTATGATTTTAACTGCCAGCAACAACCTCACAATTTTGTATCCGTTTTCCTAAAAACAAGTCTGACGACAGATGTATTAATACCTGTTGATGCATGAGATAAAAGGTTGGAAACATGGGTCCTTTCTTCCAAAATCTCCCCTAAGGGGACATTTTATGCCTGTGGTGGTAATTGAATAAAACATCCAAACATTGGCCCTAGGTGGTGGCCCTGCATATAGACATCTTAGGGTTCAATTCCAGGTCAGGACGCACAGGAGAAGCAACCATCTACTCCCCTCATCCCCCGTGCCTTTTCCCCTTCTCTCTCTCTCTTCCCCTCCCACAGCCAGTGGCTTGATTGGTTTGAGCATGGCCCTGGGCACTGAGGATAGTTCTATTGGAGTGCATCAACCTCAGGTGCTAAAAATAGCTCTGTACTCGAGCATCAACCCTAGATGCAGTTGCCAGGTGGATCCCAGTTGGGTCTGCCTATCTTCCCTCTTCTCACCTAAAAATATAATAGTAAATAATAAATAAATAAATAAATAAATAAATAAATAAATAAATAAATAAATAAAACAACCTAACATTAATATAATTCGTTGACTATACTCGGTAAGTGTAGCAGTTTCTAATGATACCAAATATTTGACATGGACAGACATACAGTGCTTAGTTTTGGGGACATGATAATGGACAAGGCACCAGCAGGAACTGGATGAGTTAAGGACCGAGGCGATGACGGTACATCCGTAAAGAACTGCTGTGGAGGGAGGGAGCCTAGAACGAGGACCGTGTGACCGGGCTCCTAAGAGAATTGCACTGAGCGGGCAGTGCCACGTGCACACGGGTAGTCTCATCTGTGTTCTTGTGACACAAGTCAGAACAGAATGCTGTTTGTCTTAGTTCTTTAAGGGATCACTCCTGAGTGCTTGCACAGCCTCCTAACAATCCTCCGAAGCAGAAACTGTTGTCAACTCCATTCCTCATGTGGGGAAACAGAGACACGTGGGGACATGAAGTCACTTGGCCAGGGTTTCACGAGGAAGGAATTGAACCCGAGTGGCCACACGGGTGTGTGTTGTGACTGAGGAATTCCAAAGGCTCTGCATGGACCTCCACTCAGCTGCTCCGTCTTCTAGGCGCTCAACATCCCAAAGGAACTGAAACTCTTCATAATGACTCATTGCCAGACGTCGTTGTGGGTCTTACATACAGTCTTCTCATCATCTTTGCTCCCCAAACCCTGAGAAATGAAGATGATTTCCCCATGATTGCAGGTTAAAGAGACTGGACGCTTCATCACCATCATCGTCAGCATCACCGCCAATTTCTTCTTCGTCACAGGAAATAAGCGTATGGGAACCAAATCCAGAGAGTATTGTCGAGGTGTCAAATCTTCTAAGACGGGAAACATGTCAGGTATCCTTTCTCTGCTGTAAGACCCACCCCGGGCTTTTTCATTCGGAAAGGGAAGCACAGAGGCCATTGGGAGGAACACACAGCAAGCGAGACAGGCCCCTGGAAAGGTGGACCGCTTCTCAGAACGAGAGGGTTTTGCAGAGAGATTGGAGCAGAAGTTGCTGGAGGGAGAAACAGCGGAGCACTGGGCTTGTCAGGAGTACAAGAGGCAATTTCTAGCTAATCCTAAAGTCGCCTTTCCCTGAGGACAAATAGATATCTGTTACCTTCCGGAAGCTGCTCTCAGAATGAGAGGTCAATTTCTTCATGTGAGGGAATTTTTTTTTCCCTTAGGTTATTCTCCTTGGCAACCCTCTTTTTCTCTTTCCCCAAGAAAATACACTTGGGGCAGAAGATCAAACCACTTCTCTGGACCTCAAGCCAGGTTAGAAAATGAAACGCCCTGGCTGGTTAGCTCAGTTGGTTAGAACGTCGTCCTGATATGCAAAGGTTGCAGGTCTGATCCTCAGGGCACATACAAGACTCAACCAATGAATGCATGAATGAGCGGAACAACAAATCAATGTTCCTCTCTCTCTCTCTATCCCCTCCCTCTCTCTCTAAAATATCAATCAATCAATAAAAATTATCATGTTAAAAAAAAAAAAGAAAGTAAGAAGTGTTACTGGTTAGGGCAGGGGTCCCCAAACTTTTTACACAGGGGGCCAGTTCACTGTCCCTCAGACCATTGGAGGGCCGGACTATAAAAAAAAACTATCAATATGAACAAATCCCTATGCACGCTGCACATATCTTATTTTAAAGTAAAAAAAACAAAACAGAAGTAGTACTGTACGTGAGCGAAGCCGCGCTTTGTGGCGCCACCACATACAGTCCTCCAGGAGATGCATCCTGTGCTCCTCTCACTGACCACCAATGAAAGAGGTGCCCCTTCCGGAAGTGCGGCGCGGGGGAGGGGGGGGGGCGGATAAATGGCCTCAGGGGGCCACATGCAGCCCACGGGCCATAGTTTGAGGACCCCTGGGTTAGTGTTTGGTTTTATTTTAGTGCTTAGAGGTCATATTCTAAGATTTTTCCCCATTGCATTAAAAAAAAAATCTATACTAATAAAGAAAATTCAGAAAAGTAAAAAGAAGAAAAAAAATCACTGAAAATCCCATTACTGCAAATATTTTGACATTATTTTCTTCCAGGCTTTTAAACTAACACATATGAATATTGTTAAGAAAAAGTACACACAATTCGGATCGCTGTCATGCAGTTTTGAATGTAGTTTTTCCCTCCTTTCCCTCCACAAACATTTTTCCCGCCACTGAATTTTCTTGAAAGTTTTTTATCTTTAATAATCACATCCTATTCATAATAATTATTTATTATAATTTTCCATGATACAGATTAGTCATCCCTTTATTCCTAGTAATGTGGGTTATTTCTTTTTCTTTTTTTTTTTTAAGATTTTATTTATTCATTATAGTGAAGAAAGAGAGAGAGAGAGAGAGAGAGAGAGAGCGAGCAGGGGGGAGGAGCAGGAAGCATCAACTCCCATATGTGCCTTGACCAGGCAAGCCCAGGGTTTTGAACCGGCAACCTCAGCATTTCCAGGTTGACGCTTTATCCACTGTGCCACTACAGGTCAGGCTTAATGTGGGTTATTTCTAATTGTTGCTATTACAAATCATCTTGCCTATCTATTATGGCTGCCTGTATAATTTTTCCCCTTGGATATATTCCTTAGAAGTGGAGTTATTGGGTCAAAGAGAATGCAATTTTGCTGCTACATCCGGAATATGGAATGTGAACTGCCTAGCATGAGGGAATTGGGACGAGTAGCAGAAGATTGGAAAGTTGTAGTAGTTGCACATTTTGTTGCTGTGCTTGTAAACTTCTGTAAAAAAGAAAATTACATAACAACTCATTATACTCATTATCAGGCCACAAAGCTGTAGCATGAGCAAATGGCGATTGCTGGCATGAATAGAAAATTCTCAGAACTCTCCAGTAGCCCCAAGCTTGTTCTGGGAACTCCACTTTGCTGCCCAGAGCTGAAGGTTGATGCTGCCTGCCCACACCAACAAAATGGAAGCCCCACCAGGCATCTGAACCCAATTTTTATGCAAGTGGCTCCATGGGAGATGCAAGGGAGGCTGGGAAGTTGAGTTCTGGCTTTTACCTTGGGGTTTGGGGAGGGAGGGGCATTGTACAGATTCCCCAGGCTTTTGCTCTGTAACAATAAGCATGTATTCAGCAAGACTACGTCTTCCCAGCTCTAGACGTGGACTCCGAAGCTAGCCAAGTGGGAGAAAGCCTGGGTTAGAATCAGTCAGCTGGATTTGACTCTGAGTGACTCCAGGCAAGTCACCTATCCCCTCTGTCATCTGTGCCTCATCTTTCTTATCAGTGAAACATAACAGAATGCTAGGTCCCTCGGAGGTTTGTGACAAGAATTTAAGCAAGCACATATGGATAAAACCCTTCGTGTACAGTTTCTGTACAACATGGTGAGCATTCCGTGGACGGTAGTTCGCACTCCGATAACTCATAAGGAGGCTGAAAGTAGATGGTTTGAAAGAGGAAAAGAAAAGAAAAGAAAACACGTATTACCCAAAGCCATATGTTAACAATAAAATAATAATCCTATGAATAACAATCCGAGATATTTCAGTTCATACAAAGGATTACAGGGCAATCGCTGAACAGTGGGAAATTTTGAGGTCAGATGCTTCCTCGACTGTTTCCAAAATAAACAATTACAGGAAGCTCACTCTCTTCTGCACGGAAGCTGGGGGTGGGGAGCCAGGAGGGGGGTCCGCTCTCCCAGGGGGGATGTGGGTGCAGATCTATCCGCAGGGAAGTGTCTTAGCCGCACTTTACTTACGTGTTTGACACTGATGACAATAGTAGCACACATCGACTAAAAGGACCAGTGCCCACACATCTCTGTCTCTCACACCCTCTCCTATTTTTTTTTTCCCTTGAACCACCCGAGTGAAAGCCACTCATACCAAAAGCATGCCGAGTAGGAGTTCAGATTGGCCAGAGCCAACATGACCCATGACTTCCAGATTTCCAGAATGGCAGAGGGGACCTTAAATAGCCCCATGCTGAAAAGAACAACAACAAAAAAGGCTATATGGTCAGTAGTTAATAGTCAGATCAGCCGGAAGAGAGAAAGGCCTGCTGGGGCTCTACTTTTTTTTTTTTTTTTAACTCATTAAACTCTTTCTCATGATGTGGGCAGTGCTCACAGATGGAGTAAAAATAAATAAATAAACAAGAACATCTGAGTATACTGTAGATTTACATAACGCAAGGCTCAACTAACTTCTTCTCTTCTTTTTTAATACTTTGACTCAAGCAACTTTCCGAAAATCCTGTGTGGATGCCACCCAGGGCTACCCCTGCCCCGACACCCAGATGTTTCCACTTGGATCTGAGGCTCTCCCGGCAGCATCCAGATGTTTTGAGGGGGCAGAGGAAGTGCTTGCATTTGTGGCAAATGGGAGAAGTGAAGAGGCATTGACTCATGTAATATTAACCCTCCTACTCAAGGAATGCAGAGCCAAGCCGCCTGCCCAGTTTCCCAGTCGTGTGTGGGGTCAGTTGGGGGTGGGGGTGGGGCGGTGGGGGACCCGTATGGTGGGACGTTCTGTACAGAGGACATTGAATTCCAAAATAACGACCGCAGTTTCTGATCAGCGCCACGCAATCCTTTGTGTTCTTTTAAGGGACCCTTTAGAGGGGAAGGGGGGGACTCCAGGGATTGCTGGGAATGGTCCCTTGTAATTCCGATCCGAGTCACCAACGCTTGGTCCGCAGCCCTCTCCTCAGACTCACTCTGAAATCGTGCTGTTCTTCTACCCGAGATGCTCCAGCAACTTCTCATCCCGCAAGAAGGACAATTCTTTCCAAAGCAGGTCGTTTCCGTAGCTTCATAATATCTCCCCGTGCTTACCTGGGTTCACCCTCCTAACTTTTTCTCCCACCTCCTCCTAGCCGTCCTGGCTGGACCACAGCCTCAGTCACCCCACGCTCCTGTTATTCAAACATGTTTGCACACCCCTGCCTGGATGCGTGAGTGGATGGGTCAGGGACTCTTTGCCTCTCTCTGTCACTGTTTTTGAGAGAGAGGAAGGGAGGGAGAGTAAAAGAAGGGGAAGATGTTGAGAGAGAGAGAGAGAGAGAGAGAGAGAGAGAGAGGAGAGAGAGAGAGAGAGAGAGAGAGAGAGAGAGAAGCATCAACTCGTCGCTTCACTTTAATTGTTCAGCCATTGATTGCCTTGACCAGGGTTGGCGCCGGCAACCCCAGGCTCAAGCCGGTGATCTCAGCTTTCGAACCAATGACCTCAGCATTCTGGGTTGACACACTATCCACTGCACTGTCACCAGCCAGGTCACATTTTGCCGCTCTTGTTCCTTTTGTCCAGAATGTTTTTTCCGACATTTCTATGGCCTTGACCCATTTTATTCAGATGATCGGGTGAATGTATGTACATTCTAAAATGACCCTTTTATTTCTGATTTTTTTTTTTTTTAAATTTAGAAATTAAATTTGATGGCCTGGGTGGGTGACCTCGGTCCTTAGGAACACACAGGTTTCAAATATGCATCTCCATAGCATGTGAACTATTCATCGCATAGTGTGCCCATCACCCCAAGTGCAACCGCTTTCCACCACGGTCTGTTTGGCCCGTTTATTTATTTTTGAAATTCTCTTTGTCAAAATGATTTTCCACTCAATGTGATATATTCCTCTGCATGGAAAAAAAAAAAAAAAAAAAAAAGAGCAGAGACCTGTCAAAAATCGCACACAGTGCCCTAAGGAAACGTAGGGACACCGAGCATTAGCTATGGATACGCTTACCGGCCAGGACGGAGGTGTTGACCTAAATTCCCTCCGATCATCTGAAGGCCAAAGGGAGACATTTTAGACCCGAAGTAGGGGCTGCGATCTCTGACACAGAACCGCTGACTCACCACCTTCTTATGCTAGGATTTCACATCTGGTAATTGCCCTTCAAAGAAAGGGGAAGGCCCTGGCCGGTTTGCTCAGTCGGTTAAGAGCATCATCTGGAAACAACAAGGTTGGGGGTTCGATTCCTGGTCAGGACACACAAGGGAAGCAAACAAAATATGCACGACTGAATGGAACAACAAATGCTTCTCTTCCCCCTCCCCTCTCTCTCCCTTCCTCTCTCTGTCTCCCCTAACAATCAATGAAAATTAAGTCCAGGCTGGATGGCTTGGCTGGTTGGAGTGTCGTCCCGGAGCGCAGAGGTTGCTGGTTCAATTCCCCTGTCAGGGCACATACAGAAGCAGCTCAATGTTCCTGTCTCTCTCTCTCCCTGCCTCTCTCTCTCTCTCTCTCTCTCTCTCTCTCTCTCTCAAAAAAAGGGGGGGGGTAGTCACTGTCCTTGAATGAGTGATGCCCAGAGAAAAGTAAAACAGAACCCCAATCTCCTTTCCATTTCAGCAGTTTTAATTCCCCAAGTCAAACAGAGAAATTAAAGACAGGTAACTGGGAGTCCAAAGCCATCCATAGCTTCCCTGCTGAGCGTTGCCTCTAAATGCTCAGACGGCTGCGGAGTTATCTTTTTACATTTGGATCCCGATGAAATAAATAAATAAAATAGAGGTATTTCATCATCTATAAAAATAGGATAGCTCACAGTGATTTACAATATTTTTGTAAGTCTCCATGTTTTTGTTGTTAGTCATTATACTGGAGCTTAAAATACGCCACCTCTCCACCTGAACGGCCTTAAGTGACGCTCTCATTGGCTTCATTGTTCTTTTCCAGGAATCAGTCTCAAAAGGCAACCTTTTGATGGAATTTCAAAGATCTCTTTTGTAGAAAACACTGGGATCTTGTCCTTGGTTGAGGACAACTCTCTGGTCTGAGAGGGTGACCTTTCACCCCTTAGTCCCCCAAAAAAGAGCGTTCTGGGGACAGAGGTGTTGTAATCTGGGCTTAAGGCTTCTTACCACGATGTTGAGGGTCTATTTTCTGGGCCACATGCAAACAGTGGCGAGGAAGTCCCGGCTTCAACACCAACCCGGCACTTCCCTGCCCGGCTCCTGGGAAGATCCAACGGAGAAGTGAGCTTTTCCTACGCTCCCATTCCCGTGTGAAGACACGGGCACACGGGTCATCGTGCTCGGGTGGAGGACGCCATCAGGAGGAGGAAGGGGAAGGAGAGAGAAGGCCTGAGAGGAGCCGGCATGTGCAGATTTGGATCTCGAGTCGTGACAGTGCTGCCAATCATTCATTCGCTGGGAGAAAGGCTGGATTCTGGCTGCAAATCCAACGTGTTGCTCCCCCAACAAACAAAAGTGGACGGAAAGAAGAGCTTCTCCCCGGCTGACCGGAACTTGCAGAATTAGGATTTTAGGGACCTTTACCTCTCTAGCCGTACATAAAGGAAACGTCCCAAATATTTGTTAATGAAGAGACAAGAAGACGCTCCGATGTCTCCTGTTGTTCAGCATCCCATGGTGGTTAAAAAGCCGCACAGGATTTTAATCCCATTCAGAAGCGATGACTGAATCAAATCGCCTCGTTTTTTTTTGAATGCCTTAGGCAATGAGATAGTCTAGTAAATGAACACATATTGGACAGTGGGCACCTGTTCTGGATGCCTCTATCAGTAGCGGCTCCTGTTAAAAAGGGCCAACTGGGGGCCTTGGCCAGTTGGCTCAGCGGTAGAGCGTTGGCCTGGTGTGCGGGGGACCTGGGTTCGATTCCCGGCCAGGGCACATAGGAGAAGCGCCCATTTGCTTCTCCACCCCCCCCCCCTCCTTCCTCTCTGTCTCTCTCTTCCCCTCCCGTAGCCAAGGCTCCATTGGAGCAAAGATGGCCCGGGCGCTGGGGATGGCTCCTTGGCCTCTGCCCCAGGTGCTAGAGTGGCTCTGGTCACAGCAGAGTGACGCCCCGGAGGGGCAGAGCATCGCCCCCTGGTGGGCGTGCCGGGTGGATCCCGGTCGGGCGCATGCGGGAGTCTGTCTGACTTGTCTCTCCCCGTTTCCAGCTTCAGAAAAAATACAAAAAAAAAAAAAAAAAAAAAAAAAAAAGGCCAACTGGGGCCAGGTTCAGAGACACAATTGAGATTATTTCCAAATCTATGTAGTGTTCACAGACTGTGAAAGATATGTAACAATTCAAATTTAATCAACATTGAGCTAAGCAAAAAAAAAGACAATTGAACTGTGTCTGTCGGGGTTTGAGTGGGAATGTCCCCCACGCAGTCATCCTTGTTTTGCTTCTTCTTCTTCTTTTTTTATTTTTATAATTAAAAAAAATTATTTTAGAGAGAGAAGGCAAAACATTGACTTGTTGTTCCACTTACTTATGCATTCACTGGTTGATTCTTGTATGTGCCCTAGACCAGGGATCAAACTCACAACCTTGGTGTTTGGGGACAGGGCTCTAACAAGGGTTCGGTTATTGCTTATTTCAAGTGGTGTCAGGAGTTTAGCTCCTAGCAGTGCCCAAAGTGCTCTTCTTTCAGAGCTGACAGTGTTTTTATTGATCCTGCTGGGCGCACCCAGATGTTCACAAGCGCTTTCCTGTCTGCGATGGGGCACACGTTTGTGCGCGGCTGACACAGGAAGGGCCACCCAGGGCACAGGCAAGGGACTGGACCAATTTTGGGCTAAGGGCACCTATGTCACAGTGAAGTATAGTCAATGCGATGACTTCAGAGACTTCGTCCTCTCTTAGGAGATGTCAAGAACAGCTCTTCATACATACTTGTAAAACAAAACAAAATTACACTCACATACTCACACAGGGTAGTAGTGACCAGAAAGGACCGAACAGACCGCAAGTGACACACTAGACCAGAGGTCGCTAAACTACGGCCCACGGGCCACATGCGGCCCCCTGAGGCCATTTATCCGGCCCCCGCCGCACTTCCGAAAGGGGCACCTCTTTCATTGGTGGTCAGTGAGAAGAGCACATTGACCATCTCATTAGCCAAAAGCAGGCCCATAGTTCCCATTGAAATACTGGTCAGTTAGTTGATTTAAATTTACTTGTTCTTTATTTTAAATATTGTATTTGTTCCCTTTTTTTATTTTATTTTAAAATAAGATATGTGCAGTGTGCATAGGGATTTGTTCATAGTTTTTGTTATAGTCCGGCCCTCCAACGGTCTGAAGGACAGTAAACTGGCCCCCTGTGTAAAAAGTTTGGGGACCCCTGCACTAGACCCTTTGAATGGGAAACAATATTAACAGAATGTTGATACGTAAATTTCAAAAATTGTTCCCCATTTCTTCAAAACATGGTTTTCAGTTCTATAGTCTATGCATGTGTCTGTCTACATAATGTATAGATCACTTGTGGGTTTTGGCACTAAAGTGGGAACGGGCGGACCGGCAGGAAATCATCCTCTATTGCGTATCTCTAATTTTCTTTCTGATAGCACAGGTTTTAAGTTCTTACACGTGGCAGCTCCTGAATTCACTGGCTGAGGGTAGCCGTGTGACTTGAGCAACAGCAGCTATTAACACATCCAACACTTGTAGGAGAAAGAGGGCCCAGGTCCCCCAGGCTGGTCATTTTGTGTTTGATGTGACGTTGCCACATCTGTTTCTGAAAACAGGGGCGAGGTTAGAAAGCACGGCTTGGCAGGAATGAAGGAGAAGAGTAACATATTTTTGAAAACTGTTAACACAAATTACTCTAGCGGAGTTACTGTGTTACTCCCTACCAAGAATTCATGTCCGTCCCCATACTACGCATGACTTGGTGTGTTGATCGATGTAGAAGGTGGGAGCCTAGAGATGAGGCACTTGATTGTCCCGGGATTGTGACTGCTACAGTGGCAGGGGTGCTGTCTGTGGGCAGTGAGTGCCCACGACGTGAAACTCACAGACAGGTAATGAAGGGACATGGAATAAGATGATATACTTGTTTAAAATTTTTTTCCCATTGATTTGAGAGAGAAAAAAAGAGAGAAAAGCATCACCTTGTTGTTTCACTGAGCTGTTCCATTTAGCTGTGCACTCACTGATTGCTTCTCCTACGTGCCCTGACTGGGGGTTGAACCTGCAACATCTAGAACTGGGCAGACCCTTTCTTCATTGAGCTACCCAGCCAGGGCAAATACTCGTATTATTTAAAAAATATATATTTTTTAATTAAATGAGAGGCAGGGATGCAGACAGACAGATTCCCACATGTGCCCTGACCGGAATCCACCCGGCATGCCCCCTACAGGGCAATAACCTGCCCATCTGGGGCCAGTGCTCCACTGCTCAGCAATGGAGCTATTTTAGCACCCGAGGTAAGGCCATGGAGCCATCCTCAGTGTCTGGGGCCAACTTGCTCCAACCTTTTGAGCCATGACTGTGGGAGAGGGAGAGAGAGAAAGAGAGAGGGAGATAAGAGGAAGGGGGTCCAAATACTCATATTTTTAAACATCAGCAAGAATTAAAGTTCTCTGTAGTACTTGCTTAGTAACCATACAATATAGAACAACAGAAAGACAAGCAACTAAGCGATTTAAAATAGAAAAGACATTCTTTTTCTTTCCTTTAGGGAAACAGACTTGAGGTGCTATGTATCCTCTCTACTCTGAGGTGGACACATTTCTCTCTCAGCTCAAATGAAGCTAAACTTCACAACAAATTACATCCAGCGCTTGCATTTTGTGTTTTTCTTGTGTGCATCTCCCCCAAACCCCTCCCCCTCCCCCCAAAGATCAATATTTTCCCTGCTAACCTTCGAATGGACATGTGTGTTCTCACGGCTTGGGCGCTTTTGTGCGCATCATTCATCAGATATCCCTTTGAAAACGGGCGAATTAATGTGGAGGAATTAAGACGAACAAGTCCTCTCTGAAGGGCCCTGGCTGACGTTGTGGTTTGTGGTGAGTTTATGGAAGTTTTGTGAGAAAACTCCGGGTGCTGAAAGCCAACTGCTCTGAGATGGAAGGGCCTTTACGGGCTAAGTGCCGAGTTTCCCCTTGCGGTCTGGGGTGACGCGGCTCTGGGGCAACGGGAATCTGTCAAGAGTTCTGAGGTTCACTGGGGCATGTCACCGACACTCCTCCAAACCAATCTCAAGTGGAATCGGAAGGTTTCTTGCTTTCTTTTTACACACATATATTAAAGTCACACACTTTTTAGTGATCTAATATGCAATAATCACCTAATAGCCTGTGAGCTCTAATGCTCCCACTTCTTTTTAGTGTGGGGGCCAAGGACTTAGACATCATCCTTTGGTAGTTCTTTCTTTACCCTTTCATTATCTGGTGTTCCAACTTTCAGACAAAAAAAAGTGTTTATACACACACACACACACACACACACACACACACAACAAAGCTGCCTTCCCCGTGGAAACTGTTTTCCATTAATGTGTAATCAAGAAGCAGGCAGACCATGGACTTTGGAAAAAAAAAAATCAGAAAACCCATCTTCTTCCCTCCAGGGCCCCCCCTGAGTCCCCTCCGCCCCTCCCTTCCCCCCCATGGTCAACCCGTTTGTCCAACTTAACTTCTCAAAAGAACCTGTTCCCTTTGGTCCCAGAAGCGGGGAGTGGGGGTAGGGCGGACAGATTAGGAGAGCTGGATTTTGGGTAATGAGTTAAAAGATTCCACAGGCTTAAGGCTCCCTTCGCCGTTGACCTCTAAGGCATGTGGTCCCTCCAAGTTAATTCACTTCACACTTGTCCCAGAGCAACAGGTGGTGGGCAACCGCTGTACTGCTGGCATTCCTGGCTCTACCAACGCCTCCACGCCGCCGCCTCCAGCCCCTGGGCAGGGTGGGATTGACACTCCCGCCCCTGGCCCTGACTGACAAGCTCATCGGAGTGCGGGGAAGTGCAGGGCCATGGAGCCTGCTGTAAGGAACACCACCCCATCAATGAAACTCACTGCAGGGAGATGTTTCAGCGACCCCAGTAAAGGGAGGCATGTGGCTGTTGAGCAACTGGAATAAATTTGCTCCTAGGTAGTGCCACAGAAGTGTAAAAGCTGTTAGAAGCAGGGCCTTGAAAAGCCAGGTTATTAAAAAAGAAAGAAAGGAAAAAAAAAAAAAGCCACAAAGCCGGAGTCTGGCTGAGTGGCGAGAAATAGTTATGACTCAGTTTGGCAGATCTAAAAGGGGAAGCGAGGGGGGGGTAGGGTGGTGGGGGGCAGCTTTCAAAATTGCCTTAATCCCCTGAGTGCTTAATTTCTTTTCTTTTATGGCGGCGTGTAGGGTAGCAACAAGTATTCAAGCAGTTAATAATTTTAAACACTTTGGCTTTCCTTAGGCGATATATCTTTAGCCTTAATTAAAATTTTCCTTGAGTCTAGGAAAAAAAATATTAAAATGACATTAAGATCCATTCTTGAGGATGAGAAATATATGATGATATGAATTTTTTATTGTACAAACTATTATTGAACAGCTGCTGACGGATTCTTCCTCGAGTTCCACTTCGGTGGCTTGAAACAGTCACTATTTCTTAATAATGGTCCTTCCTGTAGCTTTTTTTTCAGAAATATTTGGAAGTCCCATCGTCATTAGAAAGAGGGGCCAAATAGTTGTGATCGTTTTATTACATTAAGGGGAGATCTATAGGGAAAAGCTAGGTGTTGGAGTACTGGATAATTTATTGAGGGGGTTAACCTTTTAACAGAAATAGTATTAGCGTAATACCGAGTATTCATCAGGGATACCATGCAAATTGATCTTGGTCATTCTGCTTATTTTACACTGACAAAAGAACGGACACCTTGCGCAGCCTCCAAACCCACAGAAGAAATATAGAAGATACTTTGTAAGCCTTTTCTCAGCCTCTTTTGAAGACGAGTGTGTGTGTGTGTGTGTGTGTGTGTGTGTGTGTGTGTGTGTATGTGCATATGTGTGTGTGCATGCGTGTAAGTATTTAAAGGGTTAAGCAGGGGAGTCTCATCCGCATGTGGAATTTGAATGATAAGACAAATCTCCCAAAATGATCTCCCACCTAAAAACTAGACAGAAAATCACCATCAATTTTCATTTGTGTTTCCATTTTTCATCCCCGTATCTGGCGCTTATCACCACGGCATTGGAGGAGCTCCTTCAAATTAATTAGATTAATTTCAGTTTCCATTGTGCGTGAGAAGGACACACTTATCATCTCCCTCCCCGTGAAGCCAATAATTGATGGGCTCGTGACAGGTTGGTAACACCCTCCTCCCATCACGCGGAAGGGAAGGCATGAACGGAGAAGGGGGAACAGAGGATTGGTGTTTGCGGCCCGGAGTTGTTTACTGGACTTGTGACTTTGAGCCCGAAGTCCTTCAGTTTTTTTTTTTTTACCATCTTTGCTCTGGGAAGAACTGGCTGTACTACGCCTTCTAGATAGATCTAGCGCCTGCGTGTGTCTGCAGGCGGCGGCACGGGAAGAAGAAGGTATAGCAGAGGTGTATGTGTTGGTGGGAAGGGGACCGGGCACAAAACGGAAGGAGGATTGAACTTGGGAGTGAGGAGCTATATAGGTTCAAGTCTCCATCCTGCCGCTAACTGGCCGCCGCAGCTGGTGAAATTTCTACACCCTCCAAGGGACCCAGTTTTATGATCTATAAAATGGAGAGGGAGAATTCATTCAATTAATATTTATTGAACACCCACCATAGAGTGTGAACTCTGGGAGAGTCTGAGGATTCTGAAGTGAAGAGAGAGAGAGAGAGAGAGAGAGAGAGAGAGAGAGAGAGAGAGAGAGAGGAGGCAGGTTTAAGTCCTAACGAAGACTTCAAGTCAACGGGGGAAAAAAAAAAGCATTCATCGAGGAAGGACACTGGGGCAGCCAGGGCGCCACGGCCGGAAATAAATGACAATCCGAGTACGTAGAGGGGATCTGGACCCTTCAGGGAGGAAGCAAGTGAGCCTTGTGCTGCGATGTGAGGCACGAGGCGTGGGTGCACAGGAGGGGATTGGAACAGGGTGGGGTCTGCTCACGCTGCGGAGGGAGGTATCGTTTAAGAGGATGGGGCACGTCCAGATCTGAGTTGGCAAATGATTTGTGGAGAATTCCGTGGAAGACAAGACGAGGCATGGAAATTGGCCAAGGAGGGGGACAGCTATGGTAGCAGACTCATCAGATGATCCAAGTTGTCAACACTTGAAGCAATGGTAGAGAGAACGACAGAACGAAGAGATATTTGAGAGAGAGACATTAGTGACAGCACCTGGAGATGAGGCGAGTTTCGGACTGAAGGAGATGTCCTTAAGAACTAGCCCTGGGTTTCTGAAATGACCTAACGGATGACGTCCCGCGCAGACTGGGAACACTAGAAAATGGGGCTGATCACGAGTTGGGTCGCAGCCACAGGAACTTGACAAAAATTTAATTCATTGACTAGGATGAGGAGATGGTCTCTAAAATCTCTGTCACTTCTAAAGTCTATGATTCTCTGAGATGGAGTTGCTACAAGGGGTGCATCCTAGGACCAGTTTGGATGGGGGCATCCTTCTCACAGATGGGACTCCAGCACTCAGTTTGGGTGTTGGCTGCCCGAGTGAGTCGCCTGGTTCATTTACCACAAGCTCCACTGGCCCATCATTAAGGTTGAAGTAAACATGAAAGACACAAGGAAGAGTAATTTTTTTTTCCTGTAGCCTGTTCCAAGGTTTGCTGTGTTGAGCTATTCATCCAGACCGTCCTGTGTCAAAATAAGCCATAGATTGTCCCAGACTAGAGGCCCTGCCCATAAAACCCACTTAATAAATGATTGTGTGTAGACAGCAGTGACTTTTAAGATCCAGCTGCCCCCGTCTGAGGGTATCTGCTCCACACATGGAGCCCAGGGGATCACGTTACAGGGCAAGGGTCACCAGAGGAACACTCGTGGGCTGAATTCTCTGCGAATAAACTTTTTTTTTGGGGGGGGGGGGGCGGTAGCACACAGGCGAGTTACGTTTTTCCATGGGTTCTTAGGAAGGTAATCTCCGGCCAGTGACTGTGGTGCCACCTATGTATTCAAGAATATGTGACCCTGGGCAAATGGGACAGAATGATGGTGCTTATTGGAAGAAACGTGCTTCCGTGTGTGTGTGTGTGTGTGTGTGTGTATGTGTGTATATCTGTGTATGTGTGTGTGTATGTGTGTATGTGTGTGTATGTGTATGTGTGTATGTGTGTATATGTGTGTATGTGTGTGTATGTGTGTATATATGTGTGTGCGTGTGTGTATGTGTGTATGTGTATGTATGTGTGTATGTATGTGTATGTGTGTGTATGTGTGTATGTGTGTATATGTGTGTGTATGTGTGTGCATGTGTGTGTATGTGTGTATGTGTGTGTATGTATGTATGTGTGTGTATGTGTGTGTATGTGTGTATGTGTGTGTATGTGTGTGTGTGTGTGTATGTGTGTGTATGTGTGTGTATGTGTGTGTGTGTATGTGTATGTGTATGTGTATGTGTGTGTGTGTGCGCGCGCGTACTCAAATGCGAGCATGTGACGACCTGAAACTTTGGCTCCTTTCTTATTGGTTCCAGGTTACCTGAGGTTTACCACCCAGCAGCTCTGATCACTTGACAGGAAGTTATTTATTTAATACATACAGATAAAGTTTTTAGTTTTCTAATGAAACTTCCCAGGGCCACATCCGTCCCGGCTGGGAGACAGACAGGGGACCTGACATTGATGGCAGTGTGATGGAGATCCCACGTTTAAACTTAACTTTGATAAAAAAAAAAGGGGGGGGGGAAGGAATTTCAAAAGGTTGAACATTCCTGGGAACAAATTTCCCTACAGTGACCCGAAGCTGGGATGTTTATTTCAGCCCTTTCAGAGGCTTTTTGATTTTTAGTCTCTAATATAGAGAAAGAGGTCATGGATTCTGTATGGTCACTTACTTGCTTAAACATTCTAAACTACCTGCACTTCAGTTTTAATTTGTTATCCCATCCAAATGCCACACATGCGTTGTTCATTTAAAGATACTATTTTCTCCTCGGCACTTAAAAACGTACTACCTATCTCTCCCTCACTCTCTCCAGAGTCATTTACATGTTAGCAAAACTGGATTATCTTCCATCAGTTGAATGCATTGTGGTCATGGGCACAGAGATAACTGTTGTTACAGTTATACTCTACCTTAACATTGCAATGTTATACTACCTTATCATCGCAAAACTTGCAAGGTTTCCAGCAAAAGTTTTTGTTTTCCTTTAAATAGGGAGGATTATGTTTGAAGGGAGAATGCTTTTTTTTTTTTAATTATTAGGTGAGAGGCAGGGAGGCAGACAGACAGACTCCCACATGCACTCTAACCGGGATCCACCTGGCAAGCCCCCTACAGGGCGATGCTCTGCTCATCTGGGGCCACTGCTTCGTTGCTTGGCAAGTGAGCTATTTTAGCATCTGAGGTGAGGTCATGGAGCCATCCTCAGTGCCCAGGACCAAATTGCTCCAACTGAGCCATGTCTGTGAAAGAGAGAGAGAGAGAGAGAGAGAGAGAGAGAGAGAAGGGAGAGGGGGAGGGGTGGAGAAGCAGATGGGCACTTCTCCTGTGTGCCATGACCAGGAATCTGAATCCAGGACATCCACATGCCAGGCTGACAATCTACCACTGAGCCAACTGGCCAGGGCTAGCAGAATGCATTATTATTATTATTTTTTAAGAGAGAGGGGGGGGGACAAGAAGAGAGAGAGGAGGGAGAGAAGCATCATCAACTCATAGTTACTTGCACTTTAGTTGTGCATTGATTGCTCCTCATATTTGCTTTGACCAGGGCTCAGACCTTAGGCTCACGCTGAGCCAGTGTCCCCTTGCTCAAGGTGGCAACCTTGGGCTTGGCACACCGGTGACCTCTGGGGTTCAGCTGATGATCTCTGCGATGGTGTGGATGATTCAGCAACCCCACGTGCAAGCTGACAAACTCGAGCTGTGTGTCTCGAGGTTTCAAACCTCAACATTCTGGGCCAACGCTCTAACCACTGCACAACCATCGGTCAGGTGGGCTGGAAAGTCTAACTTTGAGTCATCCATCTTTGGAAATGTTAGCAATTGAAAACAGCTGAAAATCTGTGGGTAGACACAGAGTGGTGGCGCTTTGGTAAAGTGAGGAATGCTAGGATTTCCCTTCCAACTTTGCAACCAATCACTGAGCACTTAAATGATCAAACATACTGTATCTACTAAGATGCCCAATCTTCCCTTTTGTGGGTTTTGCATTTTTTTTTCTTCTTTCCAGTGAGGGGAAAAAAATGTGCTTACATGAATAATTGGCAGTTGAAAACATGCCAGCTTCATTCAATGTGGCAAAATTAAATTTGGCATTGAATTGAAGTTATTTAATACATACAAGTATGGGCTTTTATATATTTTAAATGATGTTGTCATGCCTATTTCAGCCAATTCATGATTTTCTGTATTACTGGAAAACAGGGAAAGAATGAATAGATAGCTTTGTTAGCCAATCATTTCAACATGCTCGCCTGCCAAAAGTTTTGAAGGGTCTGACTTATCTCCAACTTCTACCTTTATCTGTCCGAAGAGCCGCTAGAAAAAAAGTTGTGATCATGACCCACGGTGTGGAAGGCAATGGGGGGCCGAGGGAAATAAGGACCAATAAGAAAGGATTCCCCGAATAATAATGGGACATACAGACATTGGCTGAGACAGAGACGGGATTTGGAGGCTAAGCCAACAGAGTCTCTTGAGGATTCTGCTCTTATGGCGAAGAGAGGACTTTGGTCAACATTGGGAATTCTGCACGGCTTGGAGGATCAATTTGCCCTTCAAGTCCCATACATGTGTCCCATCACCACCGAAGAGAGACAAGACTATCTGATCCCATTCAAGTTCACGATCGTTACAGACTCGCCCCACTGCCACCTGCCCTGGGTGCTTTGCTACGGCCGCCAGCTTCTTGGCTTTCCAAAATCACAATTTCTGCTGGTTCTCTTGCTTCTTCATTTGTTTCATTTTTGTCTGTAGTCTTTGCCTGTGGTTTGCAACCTTTTTATACTTAGGGACTGGTGACCTGGCTGGCTGGCTGGAAATGGAAAAACTCACAGTGAATAATAACGTTTTATCTTACGGCGAGTAACAGTGCCACACGGGACAAGCTGGTGCTGGATTTCTGAACTCCATGTGCGCGATGCACTGAATACTACACAGGTGTGTCCGAGTGTTTTTTGTCTAATGTGCATGGTTTATAAATGCTCCTTCCTTGTAGAAGAATACATTTCTTTGTAGAATACACCCTAGCATATAATTTACAAAGTTGACCCTTTCTCAAAGCTATGTTCTTGACTTAAAATATCATCTCTCCCAAAATGAAATTTACCTGCAACCAAGTGTTCCTTGTCTACGTTTTCCATTTATACAAAAAGAAAAAAAAAATCAGCCAGAAAACGTTATATAACTACTTTAGTCCCAGCTTCAATGTCTCAATTATTTGTAACCCATCTTGACCCATATTTCCTTGCTGTTAAGCACTACAATCCATAATTCTTTAAAAACATCATATAGATTTATCTTTTCCTGGCATTTCCACACCACTACTGTACCCATGTTTCCCCCCACTTCTCCTTTGAATTATTACATTTACTTTGTAACTACCTTTTCCTGTTTCCACTTTCTCCACTTAAGTAATCTTTTATGGACTACATGATTGCACTCCTCCAAAATTCATACATTGGAGTATTCATCCCCAACGTGATTGTATTAGGAGTCGGGGCCTTTGAGAGATCGTGAGGGTGGGGCCCCTATGACAGGGTTAGTGCCCTTTTAAGAAGAGGCAGAGACACCAGAGCTCTCTCTCTCTGCTCTGGGAGGACACAGTGCAAAGGTGGCCTTCTGCCAGCCAGGGAGTCCTCACCAGAATGCTCATGGACGAGCATCTTGATCTCGGACTTCACATCAAACATTGTTCTAATGGAGATACCTTTCTTTCCAATCATCAGCCCCAAATTCTGTCACCACCATGATAGGGGACATGTAGGAATTTATTTTGGGGTACATTGCATCAAATCTTCCCTCTTTCTCTAATGTCCAAGAAAGTTTTTCTTCTATTATCTAATTTTTTTAATGTTTATTTTATTGATCTTAAGGAGTAAGGGAGAGAGAGAGAGAGAGAGAGAGAGAGAGAGAAAGAGAGAAAGACAGGAACATCAATCTGTTCCTGTACGTGCCTGACCAGGGATCAAACCCACAACCTTTGCACTTCAGGACGATGCTCTAACCCATTGAGCTACCCGGCCAGGGCTCTTTTCTGGACCCCACATCTTCGAAGAGGACTCCCTCATCAGGAGCCTGGGGTCTTCAAGTCTCTCCTCCTCATAGGTGTCTAAGTTATACTGGATTAAACTCTAATCAAAATGTTCCCAATATGGATGGGCTTTAAAGTCGTGTCATGAATCAAAATATTTAGCTTTTAGTAAAACAGCAGCTTTGTCTCTATTTTACTCTGTTTTCCACTCTAAGGAAAGTGATCGGCCAAGCTCATGTGTTGCCCGAGTAACACTCTGTTTAGAGATGTCTGCTCTCCTCTCTGGAATCCCACCATGAGGCTCTCTGAAATCAATTACAACATCAGTACCACCCCCCCCTTTGGGGACAGCAAGACTGCCGTGACGATGTGTGAGTAGGTAAGGGAGGGTGGGACTTACATAGACCAGAGAACACTTGAAATACCCCAGAAAGATGCCACAGGCCCTGCACCGAGCCACCTTGTTTGCCCATGATGGCAAAAAATGGAGGCTATTCCTTGTGGGATGAAAATCCATTTCCTGTACTTCAAACCACTTTCAGCGACAACCATCATTCCCCGTGAACGGCACGAGGGGGACTCAACTCTTTCTTCCTTATCGCAAACTGTTCGGGGTTTCGCTCAGACTGAGCCACTGGTCCCGAGCTCACCGTAAACTCTCAGTGAGCCGGACCCTTCAGGGCTGGCACGGCCCATGGCAGCTGCTGATGTAACAGATGCCTATCATTTGCTGTTGACAGGCATTAATAAAAACCTAATTTGAGGAAATTATGAAAAACCTACTCATTATGCAATCTGGTTTGCGTTCTGGCATGTGGCAGTCATTGGCCGGGGGTAGCTGAGAACCCTCATTTCCAGAACTTTATGGCCCGTGTTGCAATTGCCAGGCCAGCCAGAGCCCCTCAACTTCTCCCGCGTGTTTGATCTTCTAATTGCCTCAAGACATCCCCGCAGGATGGCTTTCTGCTGCTGGGGACCCCGGCCTGAGCCGAGGTGTGATGGACACAGGGATCCTGAGTGGTTGTCAGAAAGGGTACTTGGTTATTACAAGAAATGTAATTCTGGCCTGTCTGTCAAGAGCCCCTGCCCCACCCCCCACTTTAACTTGTTCCTTATGGCCTCCCCAGACTTTGTGGTGAGCTTAGCCGAAACCTTCCTGGGTCTCTGGTCTGCACACAACCCAAGCGCACTGCCTGACTTGTAGGTACCGCTGGCCTTGACTAATAACTAATATGTCAAACATTTGATTAAAAAAAAAATTACAAGTGACTCGGTACCCTATCAGATTTTGAGAAGACAGAAAGATGCGTGTTGGAAAGGGTTAAGAAAACCTCAAAAAGATCCAGCTTCCAGCACGCCAATGGTGTCTGATAAGTATTCAACTTTAAAGAGAACGGCTGGTCATTCTGCATCTCCAAAGAGGAACTGGTTCTAACTGATGTCATCAGAAAAGTTTCCAGATAAACAATGACAGCAAAGCCTAGCCTTGAGCTAGTCACCCAGAACTGTCCTGGACAAAGACTTCCTGTTACATCTGCCTGATCATTATTTGACTTGTCAAATGTTGCTCTAGTCAGTCCTTTCCTCCCTCCCTCCCTCCCTCCCTCCCTCCCTCCCTCCTTCCCTCTCTCTCTCCCTCCCTCCTTTCTTCCCTCCTTCTTTCCATCCCTCCCTCCTTCCCTCCCTCCCTTCCCCCCTCCCTCCTTCCCTCTCTCTCTCCCTCTGTCCCTCCCTCCCTTTCTTCCTTTCCCTCCCTCCTTTCTTCCTTCCTTCTTTCCCTCCCTTCCTCCCTCCCTCCCTTCCTCCCTCCCTCCTTCTCTCTCTCTCCCTCTGTCCCTCCCTCCCTCCTTTCTTCCCTCCTTCTTTCTATCCCTGCCTCCTTCCCTCCCTCCTTCCCTCTCTCCCCCTCTGTCCCTCCCTCCCTTCCTCCCTCCCTCCTTCCCTCTCTCTCTCCCTCTGTCCCTTCCTCCCTCCCTCCTTCCCCCTCTCTCTTCCTCTGTCCCTCCCTCCCTCCCTTCCTTTCCCTCCCTCCTTCCTTCCTTTCTCTCCCTCCCTCCCTCCCTCCTTCCTTTCTCTCCCTCCCTTCCTCCCTCCCTCCTTCCCTCTCTCTCTCCCTCTGTCCCTCCCTCCCTTCCTTCCTTTCCCTCCCTCCTTTCTTCCTTCCTTCTTTCCCTCCCTCCCTCCCTCCTTCCCTTCCTCCCTCCCTCCCTCCCTCCCTCTCTCCCTCCCTCCCTTCCTCCTTGCTTCCCTCCTTCTCCCTTTCTTTCTCCTGATATCTGATTCTCACTGCTTGTCCCTTGTCATGCATTGGCTTTTATTACAATTAAAAGTTTTAAAATATCAATTTAAGTAAAAAGTCACCAAGTTGGACACAGAAAGCAGGAGGTGATTGATTGATCAATTGATCAATTGACTGATTTTAGAGAGAGAGAGAGAAGAGTGAAAGAAACATCAGTTTGTTGTTTCACATTTTTATGCGTTCATTGGCTGATTCTTGTCTGTGCCCTGACCCACAATCTTGGCCTATCATATTGGGAGGATGTTCTAACCGAGCTATCTGGCCAGGGCCAGACTGTTTCGTTTTTTAAAAAAATCAACTGTATATAGATATCATCGAAAGGTAAAATGCATTCAATCAAAGTGTCCAGTTTGATATGTTGCGAGCAATGTATACTATGAAGATGTATAACATTTCAATTACCCCCCCCAAAAAAAATTTACATGTACTTCCTTAGAATTTTCTGTAAGCCATATTATGTATGTTCTTTTGTATCTAGTATATTCACGTCCGCATAATGGTTTTGAGATTCATTTGTGTTTGGTTACATTTATTGATACCTCATTTCTTCTGATGGCAGAGCAGTATTTCACTGTATGGTTAACAGCACAATCTCATCTATCTGTCTACTCACCTGTTGATAGGTATTCCGGTTGTTTTTGGCTCTCATGAATGAAGCTTCCACGAACACTCCCATACAAGTCTTTGTGCGCAATGTGTTTGCATGTGTCGTGGGTAAATATCTAGGAGTGGAATTGTAGGGCTGCCCGATAAGCATATGTTTACCTTTACAAGACACTGCTATCTCTTTTCCAAATTGCTTTTATCATCCAGAGCAACCTAACATATATGGCCCTCCCTGACTTTCAACATCTCGCTGCCCAAACAGGGCAGATAGAATGTCTGTGTAAGCAGCAATCAGAGAACATTCAAATCCTACGTAGTCAATTACAACTGTCATTTCAATGGCCGTCTCGATAGGAAGAAGTTCATAGGGGTTAAAATGTCCCCAGGAAACCTTGCAAAAGAAACAGGTCTTGATGTACTTCAACAATGTCAGAAGCATTTTGCTCTACCCCCAGCTAGGCTCAGCACTGAGTTAATTTGTGTCGGCATAACCTGGGTCTCAAAATTAGACTGTCCATCCCAAAAGCATGTAAAAATTATTGACGTTATTTCTGCCTCTTGTGTATCACCTTCTTCCTATTCAACCTGTATCACCACATGCTCAAGAGAGAACACCGAGTAGTGATCCATTACCAAGATGTCAGCAAGTTAAAAAAATCTACAAATTCCTTTATAGGGAGACGGTCAACCTTCAGGACAGAAAGAGATTCAATGGCCCATTCAGCATTGAAATGTGAACACTAAGGCCACTCTTTGGGTAAATTCAAGCCAGATTTGGCCTGCAGCTCCCAGCCAGCCAGTTCCCAGATGACAGCAAGACTTCAGCCTGTGGCGAAGAAGCGTGGAATAACGCCTCTTTGAATTAGTTTCAAAATAGTGCAGCAGTGCCTCCAGACAACATAATAGCAGTCTGTTCAAGAACCCATACTGCCACGAAAGGATATGGTTATTAATATAAATTAAATACCAAAAAAAGAAGAAAAAAAAACCCACCCAAATAAACTGGTGTCCGATGACTAGCCTAACAGTGAGGAACCAGAGTTTTGGTCGAGTCATGGGTACATGAAATTAAAGATAAGAAAATTAACTCAGTAGTTGCTTTATAAGTTGCCATTATAGACAGCTTCCTTGTGCAACATTTAAATAAATACGGAGCATGATTGCCATCAAGTAAAATAGATCAACAGAAATGAACCCGCTCTGCTATGTCTATGAAAGCCAATCTTGGCTTGGATGGTGGTAACTTGCAAGATGACAGCTAGTTCTGGACAAATCGGAAGGATGGTGGCATGCAGGAATTAGTGCTTTTACTGAGGTGTAAGTTTCGACGCAGTTCTACTATGTATATGTATGGGAACGAGCATTTATGTAGCTGAGCTATCTAGTTGATAAAATAGCATCTACCTGTCAACTTGGTTTCTGGAAAAATGGCCATCAGGGGATAAAGAAATTGTAGGAATAATTAACAAGGTTGTCAGACTGTGGTTTAAGGTGATGTATATATACTGCTCACAAAAGTTAGGGAATCAGGCCCTGGTCGGCTGGCTCAGTGGTAGAGCGTCGGCCTGGCGTGCAGAGGTCTTGGGTTCAATTCCCGGCCAGGGCACACAGGAGAAGCGCCCATTTGCTTCTCCACCCCTCCCCCTCTCCTTTCTCTCTGTCTCTCTCTTCCCCTCCTGCAGCCGAGGCTCCATTGGAGCAAAGATGGCCCGGGCGCTGGGGATGGCTCCTTGGCCTCTGCCCCAGGTGCTAGAGTGGCTCTGGTCACAACAGAGCGATGCCCCGGTGGGGCAGAGCATCGCCCCCTGGTGGGCAGAGCGTCGCCCCTGGTGGGCGTGCCGGGTGGATCCCGGTCGGGCGCATGCAGGAGTCTGTCTGTCTCTCCCCGCTTCCAGCTTCAGAAAAATACAAAAAAAAAAAGTTAGGGAATCAGGGAACGTGCAGATACTCCAGTACTTTCAGCCTTTTGTATCTAGTGCAGTGGTCGGCAAACTCATTAGTCAACAGAGCCAAATATCAATAGTACCATGATTGAAATTTCCTTTGAGAGCCAAATTTTTTTAAACTTAAACTCTATAAGTAGGTACATTCCTATTCAAGGTAGTGCCCACACGTGGTATTTTGTGGAAGAGCTACACTCAAGGGGCCAAAGAGCCACATGTGGCTCACAAGCCGCGGGTTTGCCGACCACTGGTCTAGTGCATTTTCACCAGTGAAATAAAAGTTGGCCTTGCATCTAATTTGCATAATCAAACAACTTTCTTTGACTTGTCATTTGCTTTTCTGATGTTCTTGTTTAGTCAAATGCTTTTTAAAAAATCGCTTCATATATTCATTTTGAAGTATCCCCTAATTTTTGTGAGCAGTACAAAAAGAGCATGCTGACCCTAAAGCCAATAGCGCACCACATCCAAATTCAGGCACGCTTCACTCCTGCATGCAATTTAAGTGACTATACACAGAGGATCCCTGGAGAGATGGCCTCTTACCACCTTTAGGACTCTTTGCCTTGGTTTGCTGGTGCTGCCATGACACAGTGCCACCGACTGGGATCCTTGAACAACAGGATTGTATGGTCTTATCATTTCGGAGGCTGGAAGCCCAAGGTCAAGGAGGCTGCAGGACTGGTTTCTTCAGAGGCCTCTCACCTTGGCTCATAGGTGGTCTTCCCCCAGTGATTTCTGTGTGTCTGTGTCCTAATCACCCCTTCCAAAGTGGAAGTCTTCACTAGCATTCATTTTAAATGCTGCTTGCTCATTTGAAGGTGGTGGCATCGCTGCTGTTAATATAATTTTCATGTTCTTTTCTTTGATTTTTGTCCCAAAGCACAGTTTTAGGTTACTCCCCCCCCCCCCCCCACACACACACACTCGTTTGCTGTCAGTCTGGTCTTCTAACCCACTGATGTTGGTCTTGACAGCATCCAGCAGATCGTTCACTACCCTGAACCTCAGGGTGTCCTCCGTGAAGAGAGAGGCAGGGAAATGACACCTTTCTCCCGTTACCTACCCCTTGGGATTAAATGAAACGAGTACCTGAAGCCCAATGTCTGGCAAATGCTGGGGTCTTTATCTTTATGAATTCCAGTCAACTCTGCATAATGGAGAAGACTGGAGGAAGCCACTCAATTTTGATTTTAATCGATCAAGCCAAACATGTCTCCCTCCCGATTATTTGCTGAATCAGGAAAAATACAGTCATGTTTTGCTTTGACTATCTGACCAACTGCGCACAGATATAAACTACTTAGCAGCTGATGATGCAGATCTTGAAATCATGCCTATACCTGTCAAATTAAAAAATAAATATGTAAATCGGACCACGGCATAACACCAGGGCTAAAAACTAACAACGCTGTTCTCACGAATAGAGGAAAGACTATATAGTTGATGATCCGATCCTCGCATAGCTAAATAGCTCCTTCTGATCACCTTATCAATAGACACAGATTACCCTCCAGTTCTTTTGAGCGTACAGCTCCGTTTCAGTCAGAATATGGGTAGAAATAGTCTTGTTGATGCTGGTACACGTTGCTGTTCTATATTGTATATGCTTTGATGTTTTCCTTGATATGCATCCTCAACTTTTTATTTTAGCACAGAAGCTCTAAATTTTTCTGGATTTACAGCTGTTAGGGAAAGTAAGAATATATCTTTAGTTTTCTGTTAAGTGTGGGCACGTTTCAAACTTCTAGTCTATGAAATAAAAGTCGAAGTGTTAAATGCAATTCCTGAATGTTTTAAAAGCAGAGACTGGGGGGGGGGGGAGGGGACGCTGCGCCCCCTTCTTGTCCTTTCTTTCCACCCTTCTGGTTAAAGTGAAGACATCACAGATAAAAACGGAGCGGCCATCTTGGGCAGCAAAATGACTTTTTGAATGAAGCTCATGCGTGATAAAGCAAAATGATAGTGAGTTTCTCTTATCTGCCTAAAACAGAAGATACCCACTTATTTTCACCACTGTTACTTGGAATTTTGCAGTTGTGCACGATGAAACCTAGCCTTAATATATTCATCTTCATGCAGAAGCATTTGGAGGTCGAGTTTGGACATGGCATTATAGGGACTTCCTATATGAAAGTATGATTATTATAAAGGTGTATTTCTTTCTTTTTTAGAATATAGACAAATGGTTAGGAAGACAGGAAAAATCTACAAGTCATGTTTGCCTTGCCTTAATAATTACTCTTACCTGCAGGTGTGTATGAATACTGGAACATATATGAGCAACATGGACAGATAGATAAATGGATAGATAAAATTAATGGTTTATAAAATGAAGTCATGAAGTAAAAAAATAGAATATAAGTCCCAAATTCTTGTATCTGCATGTCAGTGACCGACCCCCAAGTCCTTTATGAAAGAAGTAAGGAAGAAAAACAAATCAACATAACAATCCTTTAGAACAATGCTTTTCAACCTCAGTTCTACAGCCCGGCCCACCAGAAATTCCTTGCTGCTCTGCGAGAGAGTTAACTACCCTGGTGTTGTATGAAGATTCTAGACCCGATGGTCTTAGTTGAATTCACTGATGCTCAGGGTAATGTCGGCCTTAGCGGTCCCCGAAATAATTCTCCTATTTCCACTGGTCCCCAAAGTGTAAAAGGGTTGAAAACCACTGCTTTAGAATGCAGGATAGATGCAGATTCTAACCGGTGCTGGTCAGATTATTGATGGATTGATGGATATACCCTTCATTCACTGATAAGAAGACTGTGATTTTGTGCATGTGAGGGCGGGACCAGTTCAAGCAATCGCACCCCACTCCCCCGTCGGTTTAGCCCTTGTCTTTCCCTTCATCAGGTGGGTACCCATTCAAATGAACTCAGCTTTGGGCAGGGTGGTACCAGGCATTGGCCAGAGCGCACGCTGAGACCACCGGCTCACTCCACAGCAAACAACTCGACAGCCCTCATGTGATCACATTTGATGACCTCAGGAGAAGAGCTCTCACCAAAAATGCTCCAAGTCAAATAACCTGTATCCATTGGGATGCGCAATGCACACGTGTGCGCATGTGCACAGGTGCTCACGCACGTCACGTGTACGTGGAGAGAAAAAAAAAAGACAAAGAGAGCCGATGGATTGTAAAGCTCGAAATCCTTTGGTTAATGGCATTCACACATTAATATACAATGTAGTCATTTCATGACAGAGGTTACACGTGCATAGGCCACCACGATATAATTTTATGTATCTACATCAGAAGGAGCTGTTATTTGTGTAAAAAAAAAAAAAAAAAGAAAAGAAAAAGTCATTTGAAATCAAGAAAAAAAATCAAACATCTAATCCGTTTATAATCCTGGGGAATTTTCAGCCAAACTTATTCTAAGAGTAATATATGCAGAAAAATGGGGGTGCCGGGGAGGGAAGAAAGAAAAGAAAAATAAAGCCAGTTAAGTGGAATTTAAGTTGTCAGGCTGCGGTGTAGAACTCCATTACCATATCTTTCTTTCTTTCTTTCTTTTTTTTTTTTTAATAGTATTCTCTGAAAAGCACTCCATGTAATAAAGTCAATTTAAAATTTGTTCTACCAATCTTTTGCATCTGTAATTTTCCCATTAAACGTAAATGCCCATGAGGCAAGCTATTTGCATTACATTGCATTTGCAGTCTTTAAAACAAACTATAAATCCCCTCCTTGTTTCATGTGATTGATGCTGTGTGTATAAATACCACCATAAACCTCAAAGGGGGCTCACAGAGACAGTAAATTAAAGTTTTCAAGTCGGGCAGGATCTCGGACCTCCAGCCCTTGATCTTCAGCAGCCTGTTAACCCCCGTCCATTGTCCTCCCGGAGCTCACCTTGTGTTCCCCATTCCCCCACCCCGGCTTTCCCTGCTCTGCCCCCCCCCCCCCATTCTGACTTCCTTGGGAAACACCTTCCCGGCTGGGCGAGTCACACCAGGGCAGAGACAGGCAGTTAATTAACGTCAGGACAGGACGTGGTGAGAGCTGACATCCCCCACCCCACTTGCACAGCCCTCCAGGATTTGAGATCAAGAATCTTGGGGGGGGGGGGTTGCCCTTCTTGCTGTAAACAATGGTCCGCCACAGAGATGCTTATCCACGGGCCACAGACCTCGGGATTAGCAGCTTTCACGGTGACCGTCTTCTGCTCAGTGACCGTCCCGTTGACAAGGACCAGGACAAGGAGACATTGTTGAAGAAGAAATGCTGGAAGAAGGAAAGGAAAGCTTCCTGCCTCCTTTCCCACGTTGCACTTGGTTCATCACCGCCTCTCTCCTCGTGATGTTAGCCTTCATGTCAGCCCCTTTCAGAACTGATTGAATTATTTTCATTTTGGAAATAATTACATCTTACTAAAAATTCACAGCCTGACACTGAGGACCTCTACCTAGATGGGAGCGCTCACCAGAAACCTAAACAAAACGAATGCCTCTCTCTGAAACATCAGAGGACCCCTCATCTCTGTAATTAACTGTTGGGTACAGCTGGTAAATTCTTTCTCGTTTCTCTCTCTCTCTCTCTCTCTCTCTCTCTCTCTCTGTCTCTCTCTCTCTTTCTCTTATTACAGTGGGGTTGGGTTTGGGGACCACTCAAAAGGGTGATCTAGGAGAAATCACCTATGTCAACTCGCTGATCCTGCCTGCGTCCCTTCTCCGCGTGAAGCGACTCTTTAACCCTCAACTTGTGTAGCAGTTAATTCCTAGACCGACCTCACGTGACAGCTCCCTCCAAATGCACAGAAGCTAATTGACTCTGGGTGTGTTAGGGTTTCTCACTGTTATCTCAAATGCTCCCCATAATTTTTTTTTTTTTTTCATTTTCCCCAGGTATAAGAGGACCGTGATTGTTAAATCCCACATCAATTTTTTCTATTGGCTGTTATGTTTCATATATGACTTCAAAATAGAAATAGAAATTAGCAGAACCTCACATCTCATATAGGCAGAATTCTTCGGGGGAAAAGGCAAATCTTCAAGGATGGGCCGATGACTCCCCCAGAAGGGAGAGCAAAGGCACTGAGGAAAAGCAATTGGGCAGGGGGTTAGGGAAGGTAGAGGGAGGCAGTG
Source organism: Saccopteryx leptura (assembly GCF_036850995.1). Taxonomy (NCBI): domain Eukaryota; kingdom Metazoa; phylum Chordata; class Mammalia; order Chiroptera; family Emballonuridae; genus Saccopteryx; species Saccopteryx leptura. The sequence goes on along the minus strand of NC_089515.1, from coordinate 51,260,155 downwards.
AGACAATAAAGCTAATTAATTAATTTAGGCTATTAATCTAGACCGAATGTCCTCTGACAATCTCAGCATCAGTAGAGTATCCCAAGTGGATATTGACAGAGACACTGAAATATATTTGGAAAATAATACTTTCATGTTTTTTTTTTTTAATTTTTTCTACGGTCTTTTAATAGTCCAGGAAAGAGAAACCAAGAAATATCAACACTATGAAGAAAACCTGTCCGAGATAGACTTCTTAAAGCTTATTAATATATATGTACATATACGTATACATACATATCTGTATGACATACACACACATATACACTGCTCACAAAAATTAGGGGATCAGGACACGTGCAGACACTCCAGTACTTTCAGCCTTCTGTACAGTGCATTTTCACCCATGAAATACAAGTGGGTTTTGCATCTCATTTGCATAATCAAACAACTTTCTTTGACTTGTCGTTTGCTTTTCTGATGTTCTTGTTTAATAAAAAAAAAATCGAATGCTTTTTTTTTTATCGCTTCATATTCATTTTGAAATATCCCCTCATTTCTTGTGAGCAGTAGACAATATATTATTATTATCCCTATTATATCATCTATGGTAAATCAACTTCCTCTGTTTTATTTCTTCCTTTTAGGCAAAACCAGAAAAATATTGCTTACAAAATGATAATCCCAGAATTATCATCTAAGTCATATAATCAGACCCTTACCACGGCCACAGACTTCATAAACAGAAAATGTCATAGCACAGGTGAAACTCGCACCCACCAACAGAGAGCTGCAATGGATTCTGCTGCGTCAGCACCCTCAAACTCAGGGGTCCTGCAAGGACAGCCTTTCTCCTGTTTTCCAGGGATCAATGGGTTGTTAGGGATGAACCCGAGAAGCTGGAGCAAGAGCAGGCGCCTGTACCTGGCTGTCACAGGCAGAGCAATAATAATAGCGACGGTTCGTTGCGTTAGGACCTGTGGCAACAAGTGCCCATTTCAACCCAACAGACGGCAAATTCAGCCCTTCCCTTCAATCACCCTATGAATTTGGAAATGCTTAGATCTGACGTTCAGCATAGCAATCTTCAGATCCTACCAATTAGCATAAGCCACCTTGTCCTCCTAGAAGGGCCAGAGGGCCCGTTTGCATCAACAGATAACGATCATTTAACTTCGGAAAGCCTTGGCATTGTAAAAAGAATTAAAATTATAACTCTTCCACAATCCCAGTGTGCAGCTTCCTATAGACGGTGGTGTGCCAGATTTCAAGTAATATTCCTCTGTCTCCCCATATCCCCAGGTCCTGGGTAAAAATGAACTGTGCATTTCATAAGATGATTCCAGTGAACAGTAATAAGAAAAAGTATTCAATCATAGTCAGTTGGTTTAAGCTTTGGGGACGGGCTCAAGTCACCATCTTTTTTTTTTTTTTTCTTTTTTCTATAAGGACACAAATAAAAAAAAATTAAACTAAAATATATCGCAACCTCCTACCAGATCTCGCTGGCTAGGGAAACAGATGGAGTTATATCTGTAGTAATGTGAGGATAATTACCAATGGATTATTTTAGAATCAGGGGAAGCATCATCCATCACTTCCGCTATAATAACCAAAAATTCTAGTCAATGTAATTTAAGTTCTTTTAAGCATAACCCGGGGTCGGATTAAAATATATACCTGGTGCCATTGTTCCTCTCCTTCTACATGTAAAAAACAAAACAAAACAAAACAAAAAAAAAAAAGAAAAAAAGAAAGGAAGTCTATATTTCCCATTAAATTTATTAAAAACCAAGGTAACACTTGGCTTTTGGGAGTCACTCTCCCAAACAGAAGGAAAATAGAGGCCACTTGCAATATCAAGATTTCTCTTCTGAAAACAGAAATTGACCAAAGGAAGTTTCAATTTAAAAAAAAAAAAAAGTGGAAAGAAATCTCTAATTACATATTTCTAATTTTTTAGACAGGCTTTTGAACTAACTTTGTATTTTGGAAAGGTTTGTTTGCAAGGAATTCTATTATGCTAGGTGTAAATGAGTCAGTTTTCAAAAACAACAGAGCATTCCAGGAGTGATCAAATATATATCCCATTGACATGTCCAGACATCTTCCCAAAACCCTGAAATCTAGGAGATGTGGTTTTTTTGTTTTGTTTTAAATTTATTGTACAAACCTGGTGCAAAGCTATTTTCCCCCATCTTACTTACCTACGGAGAAACATTCCCTCCAGCCAATGGTACAGTGAGCCTATTAGGCACTCCTAAGCAATTGGGGATCTTCATTCATTCTAATTCACTGAAAACGGAACCTCACTCTTTCTCTGCTCATTATCAGCAGATGTCACTGAATAGATTGGGAGAAAAAAAAAATTCAAAAGCACCAGCAAAGTCCAACATAAAAAAATAAAAAAATAAAAAAAACCCCAACCAACCAAACAAACAAACAAAAAAAACCCACTTCAAACAATAGTTGTTTAGAGAGACCTCCATGGGTCCCAGCGCTCCAGAACCTTCTCTTGGGTTGTGCACAATCGAAGATTTATTTGAGCTCTCTGCACACTGGGAAATGAAGACCAGCAGCTCATTATCATGTCTATTAAAAAGCAGAAACTGGGGTACATCTAAGAAAAGATGTATTACTTTTCAAACCTCACTGCAAACTGCAGACCAAGAGGGACTTGAACTATATAAAAATACTCTCAGTAGTAAGGGGAAGAGGGGGGCGGAGCGTCACCCTCCCAAACAGCAGGAAAATAGAGGCCACTTAAGTTCCATTGTTGTCATGGCTTTGGGAAGGTGGCGGTCTCCTGTTTTCCTGTAAAGGGATTTTCTGAAGTCTGACTTGGGTTCGATCAGGGGACCAGTTGTCACGACTCGAACAACTTCAGGGACCACAAGCTCCAGGGCAGGTGACAGAGGGTTTGATAAGCAATGACCAGTTAAATTCTAGTTAACCTCAATTATAAACCTTCACCTTGGCTAATTGGATTAATTTGTCAGCAGGGCAATATACTTATAAAGTGTCCCACAGCTAACTTTGGACCTCTTTATGATAAGATAAAAATCATTATTGGGGCATGTGTCATTTCTTAAGAGTGGATCTATAACCAATTTCTGCAAAGGCAGAACAGAGTGGAATTTGACGATCAAGTTGGAAAAGCCGTTTATTACAGCTATATTCTCTTCGCAGAACCCCCCCCCCCCTCCAGAAATGCCCAATAAGCAAATTTTCTCTCAATTAAAAGCTTTCCAAACTCAGGGCTTAATGAAATATTAATTAAAGTCGATGGAGAAAAGGCATGTTCAGGGGGAAAAAATTTAAAGGTACTCAAATGTGTCCTTTTATTTCCCTCTTGACTACTATTTCTGCGCGCACGTGTGTGTGTGTGTGTGTGTATGTGTGTGTGTGTTTGTGCAGAGATGAGACACAAACCAGAAAAACCTGTCATTCTTACATGGTGATCTCACCACCCAATGGAACGCAGTGGCTACTTTGTCATTAAAAGGGTAAACATGTTACCACACTCTTCCCAAGAGTTAACAAAGACAGCAAAATTTGCTGGTAGGATTGTTGGACTCAAGATTTCATATTAAAAATGTAATTCTGGCCCTGGCCAGTTGGCTCAGTGATAGAGCATCAACCCAGCGTGCGGGTGTCCTGGGTTCGATTCCTGGTCAGGGCACACAGGAGAAGTGACCATCTGCTTCTCTACTTCTCCACCCCACCCCATCTCTCTCTCTTCTCCTCCTGCAGCCATGGCTCATTTGGCTCAAGCTCACTGGCCCTGGGCACTGAGGATGGCTCACAAAGCCTCTGCCCTCAGGTGCTAAAAATAGCTGTGTTGTGAGCATGGCCCCAGATGGGCAGGCCATAGGTCCTAGACAGGGGTCACTAGGTGGATCCTGGTTAGGGCACATGCAGGATTCTGTCTCTCTATCTCCCGTCCTCTCACATGGAAAAAGAAGGGAAAATATATATTTCATGTTTCTAATTTTGTTCGGGGACCGGTGAGTGAGTCCAGTTTGAATGACGTGGAACAATGGTGACCCTGAGTATGGAAATGAAATCTTGGTGGAAATGAAATGTTTCAAAGCGGTCCAAGTTGGAGTGAACAGAGGACCTGTTACACTTGAAGATGTTAGCAAGGCTGCATAATTTTGTGTTTCAGCACAGACTAAAGCAGGGGTCCCCAAACTACGGCCCACGGGCCGCATGCGGCCCCCTGAGGCCACTTATCCGGCCCCCGCCGCACTTCCGGAAGGGGCACCTCTTTCATTGGTGGTCAGTGAGAGGAGCATAGTTCCCATTGAAATACTGGTCAGTTTGTTGATTTAAATTTACTTGTTCTTTATTTTAAATATTGGATTTGTTCCTGTTTTGTTTTTTTACTTTAAAATAAGATATGTGCAGTGTGCATAGGGATTTGTTCATAGTTTTTTTTATAGTCCGGCCCTCCAACGGTCTGAAGGACAGTGAACTGGCCCCCTGTGTAAAAAGTTTGGGGACCCCTGGACTAAAGGGCAAATAGCTGTCATTAGCTCCATCTGCCTCTTGGGAGAACCGGCACCCAGACGACGGCACGGACACGAGAAATAAAGTGGCTTTTTCTGCTTTCACCTGCTCCACAGAAACGAGCTGTTCTACAGATACTCTGGGAGAAAACACACAGACTGTATTGATTTAATCATCCTTCCCTCCCCCTCTTTTTTTTTCTTTTGCAATAAAGGCGCTAGGAATAGTACCTTCAGATGCTTTGCCTTTACCAACAAAGCAATTCATAGGCTAGAGACAGTAAAAAATGATGACATTATGGAAATAAGTGACAATATCCCACATTCTGTGTGTGAGAGCGTGTGTGTGTGTGTGTGTGTGAAAGAGAGCATGTGTGTGTGTGTGTGTGTGTGTGTGTGTGTGTGTGTGTGATCTCCCTATGACTGGGGCACTGAATGTGCCTTGTCTATAACCCAAGCCAGACCTCACCATCACCTGTTGACAACAGAGAAGAAAGGCAGCCAAGTGTCGGGATCAGGGCACAATAATGCGTGTTGACAATAAATTATCAAAACAATAATCATGTTTAGCCAATCCCTTTGTGTAAGACTGTTATTATGATTCCAGTGCCAGCTGTCTGAAACTTTAATTTAAGTGCTTGCTAGAGGCGAATCATTTGGAATGCTAGTTTAGAATGTTTTATAGCTCAAGCAATATGTTTTACCAACCTCAAATATTCTGATGATGGTTTAAATAGCAACTCTAATTTGTACGTGGGGGGCTCCCGGGGTGAGGCTGCTTTTCCCGGGGAAGTGTCTGTGGTGTCAAAATGCAGACGTTTCTCGATGATCCCAGGACCGCCTATCCTAAGGGGGGACTTGGAGTTACATCGACCTGCCTGCAGGTAAGCACCACAGGTGGTTCGCTTGGGACAGTTTTAGACCCAGTTGCTGTTAATTGGAAGACTCCTCACATACCGAAACGTTCTGTGGGAAGTACAGTGCTAGAGAGATCATGGTTTGGTGGTAGGCGGGCTGGTCAACTTTTACGCTGTCCCTTGACCATCAACCATGCTCTTGACCCAACCTTTGGACAAGAAGGCAAAAATGAGACCCTGCCAGGTTGTCTGTCATGAGCACATACTCCTGTGTCCTCAACGGATCAGCCTCATGTGGGCATATTATGAATAAAGACATGATTCTACTTTAAACGAAGTAGGCTCCAACTTATAACCCATTATATAGGAATTCTTGCAGTTGTCCTTATCATGCATATCTGATATGCACTAGGGATTTGGATAAGTTACTGGTGATTTAAGATTAGGTACAAACTGATTGTTTTATATTAGAATATTAGAAAGATAGTATAATTGTGGACATGTCTATAAACTAATATTAATAACATTACATCATCTTAAAGTTTACAAAACACATTATATCAATTACCTCATTATTATAACAACCTCTTCATCATAAAAAAAAAATCTTTTTGCCATGAACAAATCAGAAATTTAAGAGAGGTGAGATGATTAACTAGATTACATATCTCCAAGGACCAAGATCTAAAGTTGGGCATTCCGAGTCAGCCAGCAAATGCAGGCTTTGCATTTTTATTTTTATTTGTTTGTTTGTTTACTTATTTATTAAGTGAGAGGAGGGGAGACAGAGAGACAGAGTCCCCCATGCGCCCCAACTGGGATCCACCCAGCAACCCCTGTCGGAGCCAATGCTCAAATCAACTGAGCTATCCTCAGCAACCAGGGCTGATACTCAAGCCACTGGCTGAAGGAAGGAAAGAGAGAGAGAAGGGGAGAGGGAGGGGAGGGGAGAGAAGCAGATGCTCACTTCTCCCGTGAGCCCTGACTGGGGATCCAACCACCCAACCAGGCCTTCATCTGCTTTTTTTATTCACTGAATCATCAAAAATATTTTCCAGGAAAGACTTTATCTTTCATTTCTGGACACAAGAACAACCAGTGAATATAGGTTCCAAATCCAATGTCTAGGTTTCCAGGAAAATTTTTTTCCAGCTAGACACGCCTAATTTCTACCACCTATCTTGAGTATGCAGTAGGTACTTAATAAACCTTGGGAATAACCTGACACCCAAAATAGAAGCCACATTGTATCTTTTTTCCACTTTAGAGACCCTCTAATTTTAGTACTCAGAATACATTTGGAAACCCAACAAGATAATAAGATGTGGTGGGAGAGGTACCAAAGCAACGGCAAATATCTATGGAGAAAATTCTGCTCTGACAACAGTCATTGTCGAGATCCACTGTCTCAGGAGTCCTCCTAATACAAGGCCTGCAGACGCGTATTGATCATAGGTATGGCAGATCCATTTCGGGAAAAATCATGAGTAAGTTTCCACTAGCACAGTGCCCGGCACCAAGGATGTGTTTAGTAAATATCAGATTTATGAATCGATATTGATACATTTCATTTTTGAAAAAAAAATTGATTGATTCTTAAGAGAGAAGAAGGGAGGGAGGGGGAGAGAGAGAGAGAATGAGACATTGATTTGTTGTTCTAGCCATTTATGCACTCATTGGTTGATTTTCATATGTACTCTGACCCGGGATTGAACCTGCAACCTTGGTGTATTGGGGTGATGCTGTAACCAGCTGAGCTGCCCAGCTGGGGCAATACATTTCATTTTATTGGAACTACTGAATTCCAGGGGGGATGTTACAGAAAGCAGTAACTCCAGCTCTCCAGATACCTACAGGAGACCCCATTGCCAAAGTGGTACTGGAGCTGAGGCTGCAGGGCTGACCAGAATATGATTGACAGCTGAGGAAGGAGGATATGCAGGGCCTAGAACGGGACAGTGCAGTTTACTGGAAGTCTTCATCACCCATCACTCATCACTCCAGGTCATTCCTGGGTGACAGTCCCCAAACTACTCCCTCTGGCCTGGAAGCCTATGATGTCCCTCATGTGGCTCCCTGCTGAGCACCCTAAGAACACCTTACTGAGCAGAGAACATTCAAACCTTGTCAGGAGGCATTCTGTACCACCTGCCTCTCCTTTACTGACCTCCTTACATTGTTACACTGCTTCGAAAGACTATGACAGTGAATTTCCCCATTTCCCCCTTGACAACAAGCCACTTAAGGTCAAATGACTTGTTGCCCATCCAGCCCCTAGTGCATGGCCTGACGCATGAGTAGACACTCAAGAAATGCACATTAGCCCTGGGTTGGACATTTTGGTTGGTTAGAGCGTTGTCTTGGTAAGCAAAGGTTGCTGGTTCGATCCCAGGTCAGGGCACACACAGGAACAGATCATTGTTCCTCTCTCTCTAAAATAAACATATATATTTATATTATATATATATATATATATATATATATATATATATATATATATATATATACACACATATATATATATAAAAGAAATACATATTGACTTAAAAAGCACCACAAATAACCTGGTTATCATGGGAAACCTTGGGCTACACAGCCCTGCAGCCTGGTTTATGGTTTGGCATTCCCAACAGCTGTGTTGCCTTTACCAAGCCACGTTCATTTACTTTGGAGTGCCCAGGGCTTTCTCTCTGATTCCCATTGTCAATTCCTTTGAAACCTTAAGAGAAAACTACTTGTCATCCATGGAGGGGATGTCTTCTGCATTTTCACATCCGAGTGTCCTTCGATGTTAGTGTTAGGAAATTTCTTCTGCTGAGGGAACATTCCAAGTTTTACCAACTTGAACTGGCCTTGAATAGGACTCAACAGCTTTAGATGTGGGGTGGAGGGGAGTGTATTCAAGAACCTTCTTCTCTAGGACTCTTTATCCAAGGAACACTGAAGAAGCCACACTGAGACTGGTAGGAAAAGTGGAAACGCGGAGAGGGCTGCCCAGCTCCCCGGAGAGAATGGCAGTCCGGAGAGACTCGTGTGGCAGGAAGTGAGTTTAGCAGAGAGGGGAGGGTCCTGAGCCCCAGGAACAAAGCCCCAGCCTACAGCCCCAGAGCCTAGAAGAGGCATATGGACAGTATTTAACTGGAAACAAGTCAGGATACTGTTTGTGAGAAAGAGACTGATTTCTCAGACCCAGGATTCTTCTTAAAGGGACCGCACAGAAAACCTCTCTCACAACCACTCACCTGGGGCTCCAGGGAATGGGGAGAGAGGAGAGGACCAGAGCAGCAGGAAGAGATTGTAATCTAGGAGGCACAGGGTGAAACATTTTGGGAGACAGCCACCCTAACCCCTGGGCTGAGTCAGTCCCCAAATCTGAAGTGAATATTTCCCCTGGAAACAGCAATACCAGCAAAGGGAAGCAGGACACCAGCCAAACAAGCTCTCCTACGGCACTCAGAGCAGAGTCGCTTAGAAGGAGGGAGCTTTTGGGACTACAGTAGTGAGTGTTAGGGTCTGAGCTGCAGTGCCCCTACCCACACGGCTGAAGGCTCCCCCGAGGGCGGGCAGCTGTGGGACGTGGAAGCGTGGTTCTGTCGGGAAGGGCGGAAGCCGGCTGGCCACCACTGAGGCCCAGGAGTGAGTTCAGTCTTGCCGGTTTGGGGCGGAGGGGACACCGAAAGTGGTCAAGCCCAGCTACGGGCCGCTCGCAATCCAGCCTGTAGGGGAAGGGCAGGAGCCTTGGAAGGGGTGGTGACCCACCCTTGAGCAAGGGTGCAGGAGCGCAGCCTGGCCCCGCCCTGCTGGAACTGAGGCTTGCAGCCTGAGTGGGCTCCTCCGGCAGGGGTTCATCTCACAAGTTCAAAAGCCCAGAACAGGCAGAGTCTGGTGACTGAGTGAGGGCACACAGTCCCACCCGGCCTGTGGAGCCAAGGCTTGCAGCTGACCCACGAGTGAGATCCTCCTGCAGGGGCTAGGCGAAGCCCAGAATCTAGCAGAGACCCCAGCTGAGCAAAGGTGCTCACCCCTGCCCTCAGGGCCAAGGCTTGCAGTTGGGTGCAGTGTTCATAATCTCACCCGCGGGGACGGGGTAAAGGCCAAGGCTACTTAGGCTTGTACACCCGAGCAGGTGATCACAGCCCCTCTGGTGAAGGAGAGGCAGAAACCACAGCAACAGCCCCAATGGGCTGGCACCGGCAACCCCCATACCCAAATGCCCTAGGTAGCAGCAGCAGAGGGGGTGGCAGGCCTGAAGACAGGCCACACCTAGGGAACACAGAGGCCACACCCAGTGGACTCCAGTGGCCAAAACCTTCTTTTACACAGACAAAATGGGAAGGCAGAGAAATGCAACATAAATGAATCAAGAGAAATCCCCAGAGAAGGACCTGAAGGAGTCAGATATAACCAAATTACTAGATGCAGAGTTTAAAATAACGATTGTTAGGATGCTTCAAAGATCTTAGAACAACAATAGATGGTCATTACGAACACCTAAAGAGATAGCAAATATAAAAAAAGGACATTGAAATAATAAAAAAGAATAAGGCAGAAATGACAAATACAATATCAGAAATAAAGAATACAATGGAAGGAATTAAAAGCAGGATGGATGAAACTGAGAATCAAATCAGTGAGTTAGAGGACAAGATAAATGAAGGCACAGAAGCAGAGCAGAAAAAAGAAAAGAGACTCAAAAAATCTGAGGAAACTCTAAGAGAGCTCTGTGACAACATGAAGAGAAATAACATCCTCATCATAGGGGTTCCTGAAGACGAAGAGAAAGAACAAGGGATAGAGACTTAGTTCAAACATATCATAGCTGAAAACTTCCCTCAATTAAAGCAGGAAAACGTCTCACAAGTTCAAGAAGCGCAGAGAACTTCATTAAAGAGAAACCCAAAGAAATCTACACCAAGACACATCATAATTAAAATACCAAAGCTAAGTGATACAGAGAAAATATTAAAAGCTTCTAGAGAAAAAAAGGCTATCACCTACAAAGGAGCCCCCATAAAGATGACTTCTGACTTCTCAACAGAAACACTTGAGGCCAGAAGGCAATGGCAAGAAATATTCAAAGTAATGCAGAACAAGAGCCTATAACCAAGACTACTTTATCCAGCAAGGCTATCATTTAAAATTGAAGGAGAAATAAAAAGCTTTCCAGACAAAAAAAGAAAACTCAAGGAATTCATTACAACCAAACCAATGCTGCAAGAAATGCTAAGGGGCCTGTTGTAAACAGATCAAAGGGGGAAAAGAATATAGCAAAAGAGGAATACAGTTCTAAAGAATAAAATGGCAATAAACAACTACATATCGATAATAACCTTAAATGTAAATGGATTAAATGATCTGATCAAAAGACATAGGGTAGCTGCGTCGATAAGAAAACAGGACCCATACATATGCTGTCTACAAGAGACACACTTTAAAACAAAAGATGCACATAGACTGAAAAGGATGGAAAAAAATATTTCATGCAAACGGAAATGAAAAAAAAGCTGGAGTAGCAATACTTATATCAGACAAAATAGACTTTAAAACAAAGGTTATAGTAAGAGATAAAGAAGTCATTACATAATGATAAAGGGAGCAATCCAACAGGAAGATATAACCTTTATAAATATCTATGCACCTAATATAGAAGCACCTAAATATATAAAGCAGACTTTGATGGATTTAAAGGGCAAGATCAACAGCAATACTATAATAGTAGGGAATTTCAATACCCCACTAACATCACTAGATAGATCCTCAAGAAAGAAAATTAACAAAGAAACAGCAGACTTAAAGGACACACTAGTTCAACTCAATTTAATAGATATCTTCAGAACCTTTCACCCTAAAGCAGCAGCATATACATTCTTTTCAAGTGCTCATAGTACATTCTCTAGGATAGACCACACGTTAGGACACAAAAGCGGTCTCAACAAATTTAAGAAGACTGAAATCATATTGAGCACTTTCTCTGATCACAATGGCATGAAACTAGAAATCAACCACAACAGAAAAACTGAAAAATACTCAAATACTTGGATACTAAATAGCATGTTATTAAATAACGAATGGGTTAACAATGAGATCAAAAAAGAAATTAAAAAAATTCCTAGAAACAAATGATAATGAGCATACATCAACTCAAAATTTATGGGACACAGCAAAAGCAGTCCTGAGAGGGAAGTTCATAGCATTACAGGCATACCCTAAGAAGCTAGTAAAAGCTCAAATAAACAACTTGACCCTGCATCTAAAAGAACTAGAAAAAGAACAGCAAGTAAAGCCCAGAGGTAGTAGAAGGGAGGAAATAATAAAGATCAAAGCAGAAATAAATTGACATAGAGGCTAAAGAAACAATACAGAGGATCAATGAAACCAGGAGCTGGTTCTTTGAAAAGGTAAACAAGATCAATGCACCTTTAACCAGACTCACCAAGAAAAAAAGAGAGAAGACTCAAATAAATAAAATTAAAAATGAGAGTAGAGAAATAACAACTGATACAACAGAGATACAAAATATTGTAAGAAAATACTATGAAGAACTGTATGCCAAAAAACTAGACAACCTAGATGAAATGGATAAATTCCTTGAAACATATAATCTTCCAAAAATTAATCTGGAAGAATCAGGAAACCTAAACAGACCGATTACAACAAATGAGATCAAAACAGTTAACAAAAAACTCCCAAAAAAGAAAAGTCCTGGGCCTGATGGCTTCACAAGTGAATTCTACCAAATATTCAAAGAAGAACTAACTCCTATCCTTCTCAAGCTATTTCAAAAAATTCAAGAGGAAGGAAGACTTCCAAGCTCCTTTTATGAGGTGAGCATAATTCTGACTCCAGAACCAGGCAAAGACAACACAAAGAAAGAAAATTATAGGTCAATATCCCTGATGAATTTAGATGCTAAAATCCTCAACAAAATATTAGCAAACCGGATCCAACAATATATGAAAAAAATCATACACCATGATCAAGTGGGATTTATTCTTGGGAGGGAAGGCTGGTACAATATTCGCAAATCAATCAATGTGATTCATCACATAAACCCAAGGAAGGAGAAAAACCACATGATAATTTCAAAAGATGCAGAAAAAGCATTTGATAAAATTCAGCACCCATTCATGATCAAAACTCTCAGCAAAATGGGAATACAGGGAACATACCTCAACATGATAAAGGCCATCTACGACAAACCCACAGCCAACATCATACTCGATGGGCAAAAATTAAAAGCAATCCCCTTAAGATCAGCAATAAGGCAGAGGTGCCCCCTTTCACCACTCTTATTCAACATAGTTCTGGAAGTCCTAGCCACAGCAGTCAGACAAGAAAAAAAAAAAAAGAGGCATCCAAATTGGAAAAGAGGAAGTAAAACTATCATTAATTGCAGATGATATGATATTGTATATAGAAAACCCTAACGTCTCAGTCAAAAAGCTACTGGTCCTTATGAATGAATTCAGCAAGGTAGCAGGATATAAAATTAATACTCAGAAATCAGAGGTATTTTTATACACTAACAATGAACTGTCAGAAAGAGAAATTAAGGAAGCAATCTCCTTCACCATTGCAACCAAAAAAATAAAGTACCTCGGAATAAATCTAACCAGGGAGATTAAAGACTTGTACTCGGAAAATTATAAAACATTGATAAAAGAAATCAGAGAAAATAAAAACAAGTGGAAGCATATACTGTGCTCATGGTTAGGAAGAATAAACATTATTAAAATGTCTATATTACCCAAAGCAATTTATAAATTCAATGCAATACCAATTAAAATGCCAATGACATATTTCACAGATATAGAACACATATTCCAAAAATTTATATGGAACCAAAAGAGAACACGAATAGCCTCAGCAATCTTGAAAAGGAAGAATAAAGTGGGAGGTATCACACTTCTGGATATTAAGTTATACTACAAGGCCATTGTACTCAAAACAGCCTGGTACTGGCATAAGAACAGGCACATAAATCAATGGAACAGAACAGAGAACCCAGAAATAAACCCACAGCTTTATTTGACCCAAACTGGTATTTGACAAAGGAGGTAAGAGCATACATTGGAGTAAAGACAGCCTCTTCAAGAAATGGGGTTGGGAAAATTGGACAGCTACCTGCAAAAAAATGAAACTAGACCACCAACTTATACCATTCACAAAAATAAACTCAAAATGGATAAAACACTGAAATATAAGCTGTGAAACCATACGCATTTTAGAAGAAAACATAGGCAGTAAGTTCTCTGACATCTCTCGCAGCAATATATTTGCCAATTTATCTCCACGGGCAGGTGAAATAAAAGACAGGATAAACAAATGGGACTATATCAAACTAAAAAGCTTTTTGCACAGCTAAAGACAATAAGAACAGAATAAAAAGTCAAACTACACAATGGGAGAACATATTTGACAATATATTTAATAACGTGTTAATAACCTAAATTTATAAAGAACTTGTAAAACTCAACACCAGGAAGACAAACAATCTAATCAAAAAATGGGTGAAAGAAATAAACACTTCTCCAAAGAGGACATACAGATGGCAAATAGGCATATGAAAAAATGCTCAATATCACTTATCATTAGAGAAATGCAAATTAAAACCACAATGAGATTTCACCTCACACCAGTCAGAATGGCGCTCATCAACAAAACAACACAGAATAAGTGCTGGCGAGGATGTGGAGAAAAGGGAACCCTCCTGCACTGCTGGTGGGAATGCAAACTGGTGCAGCCACTGTGGAAAACAGTATGGAGATTCTTCAAAAAATTAAAAATCGAACTGCCTTTTGACCCAGCTATCCCACTTTTAGGAATATACCCCAAGAACACCATAGCAGTGTTTCAAAAGGAGAAATGCACCCCCCATGTTTATGGCAGCATTGTACACAATAGCGAAGATCTGGAAACAGCCCAAGTGTCTGTCAGAGGACGAGTGGATTAAAAAGCTTTGGTACATATATACTATGGAATACTACTCAGCCATTAGAAATGATGACATTGGATCATTTACAACAACATGGATGGACCTTGATAACATTATACAGAGCGAAATAAGTAAATCAGAAAAAACTAAGAACTGTATGATTCCATACATAGGTGGGACATAAAAATGAGACTCAGAGACATGGACAAGAGTGTAGTGGTTATGGGGGGGGGGGGCAGGGGGAGGTCAAGGAGAGGGAGGGGCTTGGGGGAGGGGAGGGGCATAAAGAAAACCAGTTAAAAGTTGATGGAAGACAATTGGACTTTGAGTGATGGGAATGCAGCATAATCAAATGTCAAAATAACCTGGAGATGTTTTCTCTGAACAAATGTACCCTGATTTATCAATGTCACCCCATTAAAGTTAATAATAACAATTAAAAAAATAAATGGTATAATGCTATTAATTTTTAAAAAAGAACCTTCTTCTGTACCCAAGGAGAAGAATAAAAGACATAATCAAAAGGGTGCCAAGGTCACAAGGTGACTTCTTCCCCTTGTCTCTTTGCCTTGGACCAGTACGCCAGAGAAACAAAGCTATTATTTTTTAAAACAATTTTTTTACTCAGAAATACATGTGCGCACATACCCACGTGCACACGCACACATCTCAAAAAGGATAAAAGATGATTTCAGAGTAAGAAGCATTTATGCCTCCATTCTATGTTAGCAGCAAATGTAATTCAAGTGCATTTTTCTTCCTTACCTTACTTTCGTATAATGCATTAAATAAGTCAGTAATGCCTCTCTGACAGAGTCAGAAATTGCATTCCTCTAACGGAGGTCAGAATCTCATTGAAGAGTTGTGATTCTTGTATTGATTTATATCATTTCTTTATTCACTTCTTTGTCGTTTATTTCTTTTCTTCCTTGACCCAGCGAGGGGGCCACCAACTAACAAAAGCTCCAGTGCCATTGAAACTCGGGGCGGATAATACTGACCTACATTAGCAAGTTGAGAACTTTATCTCTTTCCATACTGCCGAGTAAAAAAATTATAGGTAAAAAAAAAAAGAGAGAGAGGTTATCAGTCATACAATTTGTCTCCTCTTGTGATGCAGATTAAATGGTTATAACTCCATTGGACTCTAATCTACTTGACATCTGTCAAAAGGCTGGGGTCACTTTTTTCCATTAGCAAGGGTCTCCATTTCAACAATCCCCTCCATACCCATATTCATGTCAGATATAATTGTCTACCTCTTGTCAATCTTCCCTGTTAATGGGATCAACAAGTGTTGAAAGTAGGCATCTTTCTCTCCCGCAAGTTGCGGAGAGAAATTGCCAGCTCTTTTCAGGGACACAAGAGCAAAGACTGAAAAGGAGAGATAGCGCCCAGACTTCTTGTCATCTAATGTTCTCTTTCATTTAAGCTTCCAACTCAGAAGATTCCCATTGTGCCCACCTCTAAGACCCAGAATTGCTTTGCAACTGAAATGCTGCAAACGATTCCACTCCGGAGGCTCTGTTTCCGGGTCTGTTCTATCTCACCCTGAATCGCTATGATGGGAGACAATGAGAACGTTTGAATGGGCAAAATGGGGCGAAACCCGGCGGAAACATAATTTGTCTTTGGGAAAGAGAGGCACATTTTTGTGTTTGGTTTCAGTGCAAAGAAGTGTCCCATTATGATATACTTGACCCATTACCTCAGTCTCAGCTACTCTGCAGATTTGGGGACTTAACATCTGTTTGTGGTAAATTCACAAATTATGCCTCTTTTGTAGACTTCAGAATGTTGTGGAGAAAGGAGGAAAATGTAAGTTGTTTTTTTTAAAAAAATTTAAATGTATTGATGTTTTAGAGAGAGTGGAATGGGGGAGAGAGAGAGAAAGAAAGAGAGGGAGAGAGAGAGAGAAAGAAAGAGAGAGAGAGAGAGAAAGAGATTGACTTGTTCCACTTATTCACGCAGTCATTGGTTGACTCCTGTATGTGCCCTGACAGGGGATCAAACCCACAACCTTCGTGTTTTGGGACAATGCTCCAGCCAACTGAGCTACCTGGCCAGAGCACAGGAAATGTAAGTTCTTAGTCCATATTTTTGACTGCTTCATGTTCTTGTTGGTGTGTGATTGGTCCTGAATTCTTCCAGAGGAGACAGGAGTCTGCTCGTGAACCCTGGTGTGTGGGATCAAACTCACGAGTTCGATTTAGATCACCTGTTCTTGCCAAAGTGCATTTTTGAACCTGACATCTGAGGATGTCACTGGATAGTCACCAAATCAATAGCAGATGATGAAGGGTGTGGTCAGAAGAGAAAGACCACATGTCTGGGCTGCATTGTGACACCAACTTGTAACTACTAAACTCCAACCTGTCACCACTAAAGCCCTGTGGGCACTCCTTACCCAGAAAAATCTCTCACTGAATCATGTTCCCATTCGTCATGAAAGCTGTGTGTTTTTCTCCTTTTAGATGTAAAAGCTAAGTTACAGTGGCTGAAGGATCCCTATCTAAACTGTCTGGTGAGTAACTGCACGCTCTAAGTGTTGCATAGGAAATTATTTACAGGATTTCTAGGTTCATTCTAGTGTGTTTATAGTTACATTTGTTCCTTTAATTAATTAAATCAGTGGTAAGAAACGAATGTAACAGCTTCGTGGAGGCAAAGGACATGGTTAACCACCACAATGTTATTTCCCCGTTGGCTTAGGAGAGTTAACTTTGATAGTGAAACGCTATGAATTATTAAATATTGTAATTTATTATTAGGTATTCACTATCATATTATTATATACATATTATATATGCTATATACATATACTTTACAGATATACTGTGTTTACATAACTATGCGTATACAGGCGTGGGCAAAAGCAGGTTTACAATCATGAGTACATAAAAGTTTATTTTTGTATTGTTATAATCATAATCTGCATCTCTTTTCCCATATGAACAACTGTAAACCTACTTTTTCCCACCCCTGTATATATAATTTTACTTAATATGTAATGTAATATGTGCAATAAAAAAAAAAAGAGAGAATGGGAGATAGTGAGACTGACTCTTGCATACACCCCAACCGGGATCAACCTGGCAACCCCATCTGGGGCCGATGCTCAGACCAACAGAGCTCTTCTAGCACCTGGGGCTGACACTCGAAACATTCAAGCTACTGGCTGCTGGAGGAGAAGAAGGAGAGAAGAGGGAGAGGGAGGGAAAGAGAAGCAGGTGGTTGCTTCTCTTGTATGCCCTGACCAGGAGGAATTGAACCTGGGATGTCCATACGTGGGAGGCTGATGCTCTATTCACTGAGCCCACCAGCCAGGACAATAAAATAACTATCTTTAGTTGGACACACTGAAGCTATCTCATGGGCTGCCCAACATCAGGCAGAGGCTGATCTTGAGATGAACTGCTGTGAGTATTGCATTTCTATAAGCAAGGACTCTTCCACCACAACCCCCCCACCCTTGGTCCAAACACATACACTCTATTTTAAAATTATTCTGCCAGTTTTGTCTGATCGAGTTTGTTAACTGACAAATTGTGCCCCCTTTTTCCTACTCTGAAGTCTGTGCCAAGTTCTGTCTCTGAGGCAGAGCAGAAATAAACACCTTTCCGGAGCCTTTCTAGCTGGCGGTAGAACGCAGGGCCTCCTCCCGCCCTGGCCACACAGCCGCCTCCCGAAACATCCCTTTCTGGACCCCCTGCTTCCGTTTCATGCTATTTTCTCCCAGAATCTGTTTGCAGAACATTTGATGGGATTGGCTGGTTATTTGCAAATGCTTCTGCATTGCGGTCTTCCTAATTCAATTGCAATTATTTGTAAACTGCCGCCATAACTCTCCCTTGGCTAATGTCTGCAGACTGTTTACTAAACAATAAACTTAATCATGCATTCATTGTTGCAAATGCCTCCAAATGGCTGTGGAGTAGTGCTGACTGGACATTTTTGTCTGTTTGCAAAGCCATGAAGGATGTTTTCTGAAGAGACACCAACTTCTATAACATTGAGTCAGTCTATGGGCTGAGCTCCTTCTGATTAATTGCAAATCGGGATGTCCTTTTTTTTTTTTTTTTTCCCCTGGGGTGGCCAATGCACGGTGCTAACACCAGTAGATTAAAGCAAACTGGGCTCCACGTGAGGCACTAGAGAAGTGTGACAGTGCGGCACAGGGGACAGTCAGGTTATATAGATACCACAGCAGAGTCACAGCGCATTCCCCAAGTGTCCGCTGTCTCTCAGACCCTGCGCGAGACTCTCCGGGCGGCAAGGGGCCGTGGAGACGTCAGGGATTCGATTGTGTGGGAGGGTGACAGGAAGAGCACGGATCACACTCACCTTCCAACTCACACAAGCTGGAGTATTCGAAGGGCTTCACACGGCTATTAATAGCAGCGGACAAATGGGAATGAGGAACTGCTTCAGGGAGGAAGGTGGGAAATATGGCTCCAACTATCTTTTTTTTTTTTTTTTTTTTTTTGGATTTTTCTGAAGCTGGAAACGGGGAGAGACAGTCAGACAGACTCCCGCATGCGCCCGACCAGGATCCACCCGGCACGCCCACCAGGGGCGACGCTCTGCCCACCAGGGGGCGATGCTCTGCCCCTCCGGGGCGTCGCTCTTCCTTGATCAGAGCCACTCTAGCGCCTGGGGCAGAGGCCAAGGAGCCATCCCCAGCGCCCGGGCCATCTTTGCTCCAATGGAGTCTCGGCTGCGGGAGGGGAAGAGAGAGACAGAGAGGAAGGAGGGGGGAGGGTGGAGAAGCAAATGGGCGCTTCTCCTGTGTGCCTTGGCCGGGAATCGAACCCGGGTCCCCCGCACGCCAGGCTGACGCTCTACCGCTGAGCCAACCGGCCAGGGCCTGGCTCCAACCATCTTGCTTTGAGCCAGCCACCACATGGTTAGACGGCAGAGTTGGTTACTAACGTTGATCGGGTAGTTTGAAAAGGAGGGTGAGAAACAACTGGAGGCGGACGGGGATTCTCACGGAAGGAGAATGAAGAGGACTGGCCGACTCTTGCAGGGGGGAAAAGGAACACATAGTACAGGACATAGGAAAAAAAAAACATGGTGGAAAGAGGTCCCAGTGGGTGCCAGGTCGTGGCAATGCGGAGCCTTTGAAGAAGTCTGGGTAGCTTTCTACCGGGTCTCTCTGCTTCTCTGTCTGCCCACCCAGAGTCTCCTCTCAACAGCACAGCCAGAGTGAGTCTTGGAAAATATTGTTTTGGCCAGTCTCCTGCCCAGAGACCTCTCCCTGGACCTCACCAAGACTGAAAGCCAAAGTTCTTCCCGTGACTTCAAGATCCTACCTGACCGGGGCCCCCGTTAGACTTTGACTTCACCTTCTCCTTCATACCTTCCCCTCACTCTCTGCAAGGGGTCTGTTTCTTTCATTGTTTTTTTTAAAAAAAAATTAATTGATTTTAGAGAGAGAGGAAGGGAGAGAGAGGGAGAGAGATACTGATTTGTTGTTCCACTTATTTATGCATTCATTGCTTGATTCTTATATGTGCCCTTACTGGGGATTGAACCCACAACCTTGGCATATCAGAATGATGTGCTAACCAACTGAGCTAACTGGCCAGGGCTAGGTAAACAACATACCCCAGGGCTTTTGCATGTTCAGCTTCCCCCTGGTGGAACCCTCTTTCCCCCCCAAGTCTGCATAATTTGCTTCTCCGCTTCTTTATGTTTCTGTTCATACATTACCTTTCCATGAGCACTTTCCCACTAAAATAATACTCCGACCCTCAGCACTCCCTAGTTCTCATTCAGATATAGTTCCTTCCACACCATCCTCTGACCGACCACATTGACTTGTTTACGTATTTAGTGCTTCTGCCTCATCAGCGGTAAGATTTATGAAAACTGATACTTTATCTTCGTCACTGTTCCATGCTCCACCTTCGTCACTTTGGAAAGCTCCCCCCCCCCCCCCCCCACTACAGAGGTCATACTCAGTCAGCATTTGAATGAACAAGATGCAAGGCAGATGGGGCTGGGGCTGAGTACACTACCAAGCACGTGATGTTGGTTCAATAAACATCCACTGAAGGAATGACTGATCGAATGAACGAAGGAATGAATGAGTCTTTAGGACCCAGGAGACAGGGTCTCCACTTGTAGGCCGAAGCCAAGAGCCAACAGGGGAAAAGGCAGATATTATTAAACGGTTAGTTGGATAACATGTAAATAAAATACAAATTGTCAAGTCAGCCCTGGAAGGCAAGACGTGAGGATTCTCCCCATCAGCAGTGACCTTGTGGGAGGCTGACAGAGGGGCTCTCTCGGACGGACGGGATGGGGCAAAGGAATTGGGTTCCTTGGGACCAGCTCCTAAGAGGGAGTCCCCGTCAGGAGTTAGCGAGAAACTGAACTGGAAAATCAATAAGAGTCATTAGATAAAACGGGCCACCAGAAACAAAGGTTCAAGATCAGCTCAAGACACACCCGTGGCTGGCACCCGGTTCCTGGGGAGGTGGCGTTTAAGTCAAGCCTGAAGCAGGTGGGAGGAGGAAGGGGTGAGTTTCCCCTTCAAAGAAACCATTTCAATGCATGAAGATTTCTGATGTGAGGGCCTAAAACTCTCGGCTCTGAGTCTTGGCATTTAAGTAGAGAGAAACACACAGCATGAATAGTGTCTGTCCCAGCTTGAAATCCTATTCATTCAGTCCCAGACGCAAACCCGTCCCCGGGAGAGAACCTATTCTGACCCAGCCTGGGTGTCTGGATGCAACAGATATTATAGAAAGCTACGTCAGCGTCAGCGGAGACTCGGCAAAACCCGGGTCCCGATTGGCCAGCTCTACAGAGGCCTCTCATCTGGAAAATCCCACCGTTAACTTTCCCAAAACATTCCACTGGAAGCAGATATTTTCCTCTTTATAAAACCGGCCGCAAAAGACAACTTACAAAGTGCCCGAAGCACTCCACCGTGCCAGCCACCAGGCAAACGCAGCTCCTCCGGGCTTTCTAAGAATACTTGCTCTATAATGCAAACCGTACCAGCCCTCAGCCCCCCAGGCCAGGGCTGGTGGTCCAGGGAGTAGCACTTCCTCCTGCAGGGGCATCTCGCCCCCCACCCCACCCACCCCACCCCGCGACAGTGACCAGCACAACCTCGCGCCCCCACAGCCACAGCCTGAAGGCCCCACCCCCCTTCGGTGTCCCCTGGTCCCCATCTCAGGGCACGGACTTCCGCCCCCCAAACTGTGCAAGTGAACAACAGTCAGAGGTGATTTTAAAAACGTGCTACTTACTTGAATCGATGTCTTCTGGAGGCTTTCGGAAGGGGCAGCTGGCATAAAAGTTCATACTTGACGGTCGGGGTCCGTGCCATCGACCCCCCCCCCCCATGCCCCCCCAAGCCCCCGTCAGAGTCATTTCAGAAAGGCCGGGAATGGGACCCGCACAGGGCACGTCGGCCGGACGCACGGGTCTCAGGCCGCTCAGCGAAGTCAAGCTCGCTCTCTTTTCCTGTCCACTCCTGACGGTGTCTCCCGCCTTAAATTTCCCCGTTCCTGCAGGTCCCCTTCTGCCAGCTGCTCCTAAGCTCCTGTTCCAATTTCAACTGTCATTTCCCGGGCTCTCCCGAGTGCTCTGCGCTCCTGTTCTAATTTTTCATGGCTTCTCCCAAGGCTGCCCTCCTTTCTGCCTCTCTGACCCTCTCCCGTCCGCTTTCCCCCCCACCCTTTTTTTTTTTTTTTTTTTGCTCCAACTCTTCTTCAACTCTTCCCATCGGAGGTTTTGCCCCAGCCCGGGGTCTGCTGCAAGCTGTTCAGGGCGACCGGCCTGGAACAGGGAGGGAGGGTGTCCGTTCAGGGCGCTCGCTGCAGGAATCCCAGGTCCCCCCCCCCCCCACCACACACACACACATACACACACACAAAATAAAATCCAGTTTCCTTTCATGTTCTTCCAATGCCAGATTTGAATCCCCACTTTCCCTAAAATATTCCTTCCCTGACCCCCACTTTGCACAGTCTATCAGCAGATGGAGTAATCTAAGAGAATCTCTTTTTATATGGCTTGATTGACGAGAGCAAAACACAGGGAGTCAAGTTGAACTCAGAACTCTCCTTCCCTGCACCCTTCTGGTCCAATGTTATTTTCCAAAGATGTTTTGACGGGTTTGCGGGCGGAGACCCAGGAAAATGTGGACACGGGTGTGCTGGGATGCCACGTGCCTTCCGGGAGCCGTCAATGAATCACTAACTAAGTGAAGGTGTGTCCTGTTCAGAACATTTCTCCCAGGGTCTTCCTCAACCCCACCAGTTAGTTGCATAAAGAAACAAATGCCTTCTCATACATGACATGTGAAATGATTTTATAGTATCCTCAAATGACTCCACTGGATGCGCATATGAGCAAATGACCTCAGTGGAAGTTTCAACTCACTGGTCTGGCCTGGAAAGGCTTTCAGAGTTGCCTGGGATGTCCAGACTCCTGCAGCCGGGGACGGCGTGGGGCTTCTATCTCCCAGTTTGTACTTAAATTGCATATTAAGGTGTCCTTTTATGCTACTCTTCCAGCTTCAGGGGGTCTGAACAGTTTCACGTTTAAAGAATGCATTCATGCCCATGTTAAAGACTACAGAAACTGTCGGGAGACATTTTAATTCTCGGTTATTATCCAAGGGCGAGGGCATCTTCTATCTAGACCTACGTAGACAGAATGTTCTCATCCCCGGCTGGCAAATTTAAACACCATATCAACCATCTGATTGTTCTCAATGGGCTGTTTTCATTTGGAGAAAATGGCCAGCTGTTTTGGCCTTCTCATAGAAACACAACGGTTTACATTTGTTGGGAATCCAGACATCCGTCAATGGGGAGAACACTTGTTTTGAAAAAAGTCAGAGTTGAAAACGACATACTGGGGTCTTATTCTTTCAGGGGGTCACGGGTGATCTTTCTGGAACTAATTTGGGGGGGTTAAGGAATGATAAACCACACAACTATCTTAGCTCTGTGTTCTTGTTGCTCACTTTGGAGACGGCAAATGAGGCTTGGGGGTGGTGACGTTCAACCCGCACGGACTCAGTAAACGTCCTGAGTGTCCACTCTGTGCCCAGCACTGTGATGACAGGTGCAGGGGTCATAGAGATGAGGGAGCCCGAGTTCCTTCTCTGGAGGGTTTCCAGCTAAAGGTCATGTCAGCCAAAGAGCCTTAGCCTCCTTTGAAAAAAAAAACAACAACACCTCAATCCCAAAGAGCCTTCTCCATACAACAAGACTCACGCTAACCCTCTCCCATGGTATCTGATGTCTAAAAAATGAGCTTAGAACACATGAACAAAAGGCTATACTGTACACCTGTGGGGGACAGCTGTGTCAGGCTTGCTCGCTGGTTCCCGGCTGCAACTACTTTGCCTGATTAGTGTGTAAATAGTCTATGGAAGGCTACAGGTGCTGGCCCTCAGGGCGGATGGCGGATTGCCTGCTGACCTGCTTCTCCGAGGGGTTATTTTTGCTGCTCCTTTGCCTGAGAAGCAGTTTTCCCCGCCTGTGTGCTCGTCCACCGTTGCGAGGCTGTTAAACGGAACGGAGCCACACTTTCCGGCTCTCCGCAGTTCCTCTGCCCAGTCTGTCCGAATCCAGTGCGGACCCGCCAGGCCTCGGTCACTGGCCTTAAAACACTGAAGTTGCTGTTTTCACTCATGACTTAAAAATCCACAGAGTACACAAACTTCTCAAATACACGAGGAGAGGAAAAGAGGAAATGCGTGTTTAACCCCATGTAAGTTTCTGATTATTCCCTGCTTCTAATTAGGTTATTTTCCTTTTCTAACAATCTCCAGGTTTGGGGGGATTTTTTTTTTCCCCCCATGAGAATGAGCAGAAAAACAAAAACACGGGGGAGGGGCAATCCCATCGCTCAGCTGAGAAACAGGAAGTTCTGCAAGAGCCTGTCTGCCCTTTCTTCTGTGAAGAAGCTTGCGGGAGTTGTAACCCGGCCCTCGCTATGTAAACCAGGGACAGGAATGATGGGAGGTCAGCCAGGGAAGAGAAGGGGCCACCCCAGGCCCCGGAGTTACAGCAAAAGTCAGTTAAAAGCCTGCTTGCTTGCTTGCTTCCAACTCTTTGATTTTTTTTTTTACTTCCTTCCCCCATCTCTCTCTCTTTCCTTTTTTTGTCAAATTCCACATCATGAGCCTATTGAGTATGTTGATTTTTTTCAAACACAGTCCAGTGGAGTGACCTCAACTGAGTCAAGACTAAATCAACCTTCTGTTTTGCTGCTATCAGTTCCTGTTTTCTCTCTTCGGCTGTCTGTGATTTGAGACCAAAGGAGGGGATCCTTGTCTATAGTGACGAAGTGGTCAAGCCGCCATTTCCAAAATCACGGGGTTTCCCAGAGATGCCATGGGGCCTCAGGGTCACTGAAGAAGGGGCCAGACTCCAGCAGGGTCTTTTATTTTCTATTAGATAAACTAGGGTTAAACTTATTGTACATTTGGAGGAAAGGGCTCCTGGCCAACAACAAATTTTGTTTTCAAATAGTCAATAATATACTGCTCACAGAAATTAGGGGATATTTGATCACTTCCTGTTCATTTTGAAATATCCCCTCGTTTTTGTGAGCAGTATATTATGATAATGGCACAGTTGTTGGTACCTCAAGTGTTGTGATGCTCTGAAGTTGGTTTAATGCAGGGAACATTCTAATCTGATTTGTGCTGTAAAAGTTCACTGTGGTGACGTTATAGCGGGTGGGTTGATTAGAATGTAGAAATCAAACGCAGAGCGTCCCATGGGAAACTAAAGAGAATGAACCTAGAAGAGAAATGATCTAGATCAGAATGAGGGTTTCTCACCCTGGCTGGGTAGCTCAGTTGGTTAGAGCATCATCTTGATTCAACAAGGTTGAGGATTCGATCCCCGGTCAGGGCACATACAAGAATCAACCAATAAATGGCTGAGTGGAACAATGGTTCGAGGTTTCTCTCTCTCTCTCTCTCTCTCTCTCTCCCCCCCCCCCCAAATCAATAAGTAAAAATAAATAAAGACAAAAGAATGAGGGCTTCTCAATGATAACAGAGAGGGGTGTGAAGATACGAGAAAGATTTTGAAGTAGACTCAACCTCTACTCAGAGGTGCAAGTTGAGGGGGGTTGATGATAACTTGAGCTTCCAGTGGAAGTCCCTTGGGGAGTGGAGGGGGGGGTGCGGATAATTAAAAACTAGAGTCCAAAAGTGTTTGGTGCAAGACAATGAACTGTGCTTTAGGTTGGAACACCCAAGGAATACCCAGGTCCAAGGGAAACATAGGTCAGTTCAGGAGGAGGCACATTTAAGTGTTGATGGTCTAAGGGAGACCGGGATTATCTCATTTTAATTTATTTTTGTTTGCTTGCTTTTATCCATCCTCTTGCCACCTTCCTCTCTACATTTGGGGAATAGATAGAACGGGCAGAGGTTGATCAAGTTTCCTAGGAAAATTCTGAAGGCAAACGATCACAGTATTTTCTTTGGATAATTTGCCAATTCTGTATTCAACCTTATTGACTTGATACTGGATTCTATATAGATGGGTTCTTTAGAGTGCTGTCATAAACCTAAAATTCTGAAAAAAATCATTTTACAAAGTAACACCTAGACTTGTAGTCATTCCTCTTTGCACGAGCATTAGGAGGCATTTTGGTATCACATGCCAAACACTGGTCTAGATCCTGGAAACTGCAATGAACAAGGTAGTTCCTGCTCTTCTAGAGTTTATATTCTTGTAGAGGAGACTTTGGTCAACACACTACACAGGTCTAGGAGCTCTTTGTAATACAACTAATATATTTCCCACTGCCACTTACAACTCCAGTCAGTACAAAGGGGAGTATTTTGTGTGGCGGTGGGTGTTTTATTATGTGTAATCACTCTTTCCCCCTCTGATATTGATGGAGGTATTTCCACTCTTTCTGGTTCATTCAAGATGAAGCTCATCTATGTATCACAGGACTCAAAGAAAGACCTGTAAACCATTTGTGAGACAGCTTCAGAGGGAGATAGTCACTCTTTCTTTGGTCTCCTAAAGTAACGGTATTGTCTACTTGTGGGCTATGCCTAGAAATACAAGTATCAGACTCTGTTGCCGGCCTCACGTTTAATTCAGAGCTCAGAAGGTCATTGGATTTCTGCCAGCCGGATCTCCGGGTGGCCCTGTCTCTTCTTCCCACATGCTACTTCGCCCTTGAATTTCGTAAGCTATCTCAGTATCCTTCCAATAGGCTGAGCTGGATTCTGATTACTCACATCTGATATGCACTCTAATTGAATACTCGATATTCTTTCCAATCTGTTCCTGTTTCCAAATATGCGGCTCTACCTACTAGCTGCTCAGTTGGGCCATCTTGGCATCTACTAGAGCAGCGGTTCTCAACCTGTGGGTCGCGACCCCAGCGGGGTCGCCTAAAGCCATCAGAAAATACATAATGCATATCAGGTATTTACATTCCGAATCATAACTGTAGCAAAATTACAGTTTTGAAGTAGCCACCAAAATTATTTTTTGGTTTGGGGTCACCGCAACATGAGGAACTGTATTGCGGGGTCACGGCATTAGAAAGGTTGAGAACCATTGGACTAGAGACTGTCTCCCCTTGCGACACACTAGCTTTAGTCTGCCCTAAAAATCACTTTGAAATTTTTCCCCAAAATATCTTTTTTTTTTTTTTTTCCTAAACCATTCATTTCAGGGCCTTTTCTCTCTCACCTAGACAGACCCCATCTCTCTAAAGATGGCTTTCATCAACACCTGCTCAGGCCTCCTTCAATTCATTCCACACGCTAAGCTGGAGGGAGAGGGAGTCTTCCGAAGGTGGTTGAGTAGAATACAGATATGAAGGGCAAGAGTATCCCCACGGGAGACTAACGCAGTGAACTCCCAAGAGGGATGCTCTAGCGATGATTTACACTGACTCACACAACGCTTCTTCTGCGACCCTTTCAAGGGGCTCTCATTGTCCTTGGAATAAAACCTCAACTCTCATCGTCACCTCCAATGTCCTGCAGCTCTGGCCCCGGCCACCAGTGCAGCTCTGCCTCCCGCTTTCCTTGTCCACGACCTCGGCTCCCCACTGCAGTCCTTGCCTCAGTTTCTCAAAGGCTAGAGATCCTTCCTGCCCTGGCTCTTTTTTTTTTTTTTTTTAACGTGATTTCCTCTTATATCGGAAGGTGCTTTTCCTTCAGATGCCTCTAATTCCACCCCCTCATTTCAACGCAGTCATCTTTCTGCAAGACCTTCTCTTGTAGGTTCATCCTCCAATTGTACATTTTCTTTGTCACTCGGACGGTCAAGGGGTTCCGGGCTTTGATCATCACAAAGGCGTTTGCATGGCTCTCTACGTCATCTTCTCCTCTCGCGAGACCTTCGGCTACACAAAGGTAATACTGTACGGTAATGAAGATGCTATACGCCAATGAATACAGGGAGCACGTAGGCTCCCTCCCTCCTATCCTCAGCGCTATAGGGTGACAAATACAGGATAGCTAGACTTCTGCCATGACATCATGCAAGTGAACAACGGGATGACAGAGGCTGCCTGGACCAAGTCAAGGTGAGGTAAGTTGGCATCCCTGCCAATCCATTGACCTGGGCTCAAAGGATCGTGACCATAATGCACTTTGGCACTTTGAGATGAAAGTGCTGGGCAAATATTTTCTCCCTCAAACTAGAGTCGTTGCAGGCAGGCAGAGCAGAGGGAAAGAAATAAACCAAGGTCGATGAAAGCGCTATTACATTCAGAGGGGATATTTTCCATTCGTTTTCAAATTAAAGTCTCCAGAAAGTGGCAGAAAAAAACGCACCATGGATTCTCCAGCTTGATTGTTTCAACTTTGAATAGTCAAGTCAATGTGGGCTTCCACCTGACTGCCGGGGATTGTTCCGCAGTTGCTGGACTGTTTTATGTACGTGAAGCAAAACAAACACAATATAAGGTGACAAACAAAAGATGGAAAAATATAAAAAAGGGGTGGGGGGAAAGTTTGCAGCACACTACCTCAGGCTTTAAAACTCTTCTTATGCACTTCAGTGCGAAGTCTATTAAAGCAAAATATAGTGGAAATACAATATACTGCAATGAATGTCTTCAAACTAGCAATTTAGCGCAAAAGCTGAGGGCAGTGCTTATGCACCGACTTTTAATACCAAGACGATTTGTGGTCTCACAAAGTTCCTGCCTTAGGCAAAAGTTGTGCTGAGTTCTAATAGGTCTAGTTTGTTGGCTGTCAGAATAATGGAGAATTTGGTAGCGGAGGGGTCTGGCTGCCCCGAACGGCGAAGATAATTAGAAGGGGCGCTGGGAGGGGAATGAAACTGATTTATATGCAGTCGCAGAGGGAAGTGGGTGTTTAGGAAACTCCCGGTTGATACAAC
Source organism: Saccopteryx leptura (assembly GCF_036850995.1). NCBI lineage: Eukaryota > Metazoa > Chordata > Mammalia > Chiroptera > Emballonuridae > Saccopteryx > Saccopteryx leptura. Next base: position 51,231,498 of record NC_089515.1, on the reverse strand, counting down.
GTAGGCTGGATCCCAGGATGTTTATTTGGGGACATTTTGTGGGTCACTGGATAGGCTAATTTGCTTTTTAAAAAATTATAATGCTATGGCCGTTATGAATGAGTTGGCGTTTATTGATCACCTACTATGTGCATGGCCCCATTCACCCAGTTCTGTATCCCCATTCTACAAAGAAGAAAATATGGGCTCAAAAGGGCAAAAGTCTTATTCAGGGTCAGGCACCTGCAGGCAATAGAGTGGACTGTTGCCATATTGCGCTATTTTTCTATGGGGAGGTCAGTATCCCCAATCAGAGGGTTTTAAGTGAGGATCTTATGCACCGATGTCTAGTTTAGGTTTGCAGTAACTATAGAGGCAGCTGACTTCCCAGAGAGTGAATGGAGCCAGAGTGAAATCTCTCAAGCCTAAGTTCTAATGACAGGTCAAGAGATGACTTTTTCCAGTGATTTATTTTTATTTTGCGTAATTTAGCATGGAAATCTAGACTGTCTTTTAGATATAATAAAGCTATCATTACTCCTTGTAGTAAAGTTTGTTTTCTCACCCAGGAGGACCAGGTGGCCATTTCATGACAACCTTCAGCTGTGACTTCCCACCGCCCACCCACCTCCGTATGGTCACCTCGCCAGTTGGGTCACAGATCAGGAAGGTGACAAAACCCAAAGGGGCTTTCGCAAAGAGTACAGGAACATCGGTGATAATCCTGTGGCCACCACAACTTGACTTAAGTCGACTTGTCAATTGAAGCACACAAGACAAGTCATCGCCCCCGGCAGAACAGGGACCAGAATCAGTAACAACTTTGTCCTTGGGGAGATCAGTTATGCCTGTGGATTGATTTCGTTTTTTCTGAACTAGCAACTATAGTAAGTAGCATTTTCCGGCACCCTGGGGGGCTCCTGCATTCTTGCTCAAGAAAACTATAACAAAACTGGAGATTTGACACGGAATGAGATACTGATGTTACCATGTGCACAGCAGCCAGGGAGAGCCCAGGATCACTCATGTGAGAAAGAGGGAGGTTGAGAGAGGGCAATAGTATAAGTGCATGAAATCCTGAAGTGTGTGATTAAGGACTTATTTGTCAAACACTGGATCATTTGAACAAGATGGCTTCTATGTTGCTCCTTTCCAGGCAAAATCAACTCTGCTCCCCTCCCTTTGCTCTCCTAAGAATTTATTCTTATGTGAACCAGCCTTTTAGTCATGTGGGAGAAGCAGCAGGTGTGCAAGGAGCACCAGCTGAGATATGAGAAGATGTGGATTCTAATCCTGGTTCTGCCATTGTTTTTGCTGTGCCTGTGAAGCTCAGTTTTGCTCATCTACTAAATGGGAAGGTTGTCTCATGCAAGAATTCCGTAAAGTCTTTATGAAGGTCCAGTGGAAGAGGGTGCTAGGGAAGTGTTTCGGAGTCTGTAAACCGTTGTTAATGGACACCTTTGTGCCTCTCACTATGTGATTTAGACCAACAGTTTACTTGAGCGATTGTTGGAGCAAACAGTCTGACAGCCATCTCCTTAGCTCCACCAAATAACATGGTCAAGATTTCTGGGTCCAAGCTCCTACAAAGCCATGTTAGGGCCACACGTGAATGCATTACTCAGAAGAACCAGTGAAGAAACCATTGGATGATGTTGTACAGGAGCCAGAAGAAAATGACACTACATTCTGCACGCAGTGGAAAAATCCTGAGACCCATTTTAAGTTCTTGTCAAATTGAGCCCTGGTGCCCATAGCAGTGACCAACTCAAGCACATTCTTTTGTATGGTCTTCTTGCCTGGCTCTGTTTATGCAGTAAGTTGGTTCTGTCTCAGACCCTGCTTTCTGGGGGACCCCAATGGAAGACAGGGCTGCACAGCAGTGGGTAGTCACTCCTCTCCAGCTGTGTTTCAGACTCTGAGATCATCATAATGATCTTATTCAATTCAAGCTTAACCATCAAATGATGTGGCTCATCTGTGGACAATGAAGTTCAAGGGAGACTTGGAATCTGACTAGCTCTGGAGTTCTGGTACTCAGGGTGCTTTTTTCAAGCACCAAGGAAACCACAAGCTACATATACTTACTAATCCTTGGTCCACACTCCTGCTGTTTGAGAATTTGTTGAAATAGGAGCCCTTAGGTCCGATATGCTTCCATGTGACCAGCTTTTTCAATCCCAGTACCACTATATTGGCCCAGCCTTCATCAGACGCCACCTTGACAACAGGCATAGCCTCCTAACCTGTCCCCAGTGTTTAATTTCCACCTTCCCAACAATAATCGCTGACCAGCCACTAGGACACTCTTTTAACGTTCCAAACAAATCACATCACTCCATTATGCAATCCCATTCCAGGTTCTTCCCTGTTTTTAGAATGCAAGTCAATTTTAGAACGCAATCCAATCTCCCGACCACCAAGGCATTGGCATTGGCACCTGCCTACCTCTTCATCCCGGCCCCGTCCATGATGACCCCCTCTCTTCTGCACCACACTTGGAACACCCAGGGCTCCTGTGACCAACTTGGCCTCAATGCCACCTTGGGCCCTTTGCTCCTACCATGTCCTCTAACACTGAGGCTCTTTGTTCATTGGTTCTTGTGACTTAGTGCCATCTCTTTCTGGCCTCTGCAGCTGTCATATCTGCAAAGAAGCATCCCCTGATGATTCTATTTATGGAAGATGTAGCCCTCTTGCCATCTGTCATTCCCTATTATCCTCTCTAGCGGGGGTCTGCACACTTTTTCACCAAAAGGGCCAGACAGTGAGCATTTCAAGTTTTGTGGACCACAGGTCTCTGTTGCAACTATTTAACTCTGCAGTTTTATGGTCAAAGCTGCTATAGGCAAAATATAAAGGATTGGGAATGTTCCAATAAAACTTTATTTATAAAAACAAGCAGCAAGTGGGTGACACTGAGCCCAGGGGCTGTGGGTCACTGACCCCACACTGTGGCTTAACCCCCTTAGAGTCTTTGAGGGTATTGATTGCAATTGGAAACGAGTCCTGTGTTCATTTACTTTGCTGTCTCTTCTCCCTAGTTGACTGCATGTCCCACAAGGCAGAAATCACGTCTTCCTTGTTACCACCATGATCTCAGCAGCCAGAACGGAGGGATACCCAGTAGACAAAACATATTTGTAGAACAAACAAATGGTGAAATGTGCCGTCCCTGGGACGCCTCAACTCAGCACCTCGTATATTTGTAATTTGCTTCACACCACTGATCTCAGTTTCTGGTTGCTTAATTTATCTGTTTGTGCAGGTTCCGTGAGCAGGGGAACTACATCTTGTCTAACGGATGCACCCTGGCATAGAGCTTGGCACACAGACATTCAAACCAATGGGATGTATGAAGAAATGAACTGCCCCAGCCGGGTAGCTCATACGGTTAGACTAGAGCATAGTCCCAGTACCCCAAGGTCGGGGGTTTGATCCCCGGTCAGGGCACGTGTAAGAATCAACCACTGACTGCATCAATAAATGGAACAACAAATCACTGTTTCTCTTTCTTTTTCCCTTCCTCTTTCTCTCATTTAATCAATAAATTAAACACTTTTAAAAATTAAACTCCTTCATTTAAAGAAACAAAACAAATAAATTAACTTCAATTATTTCCATGAATAAGAGGAAGCACTGACCTCCAATTCTGATAAATATTTGTTTAAAAAATCTATCAGTAATAAGTAAATCAGAAAAAACTAGGAACTGCATTATTCCATACGTAGGTGGGACATAAAAGTGAGACTAAGAGACATTGATAAGAGTGTGGTGGTTACGGGGGGAGGGGGGAGAGGGAGAGGGAAAGGGGAAGGGGAAGGGGGAGGGGCACAAAGAAAACTAGATAGAAGGTGACAGAGGACAATCTGACTTTGGGTGATGGGTATGCAACATAATTGAATGACAAGATAACCTGGACATGTTATCTTTGAATATATGTATCCTGATTTATTGATGTTGCCCATTAAAAAAATAAAATTATTAAAAATATATATATATATTAGTGTGAGAACGAATGAATGGATGGATGGATGAATGGAATGTGCTGGCTGGTTCTGTACAGCCATGGTCAAAAATTTCTAACAATTCTTCAAATTACTTTATCTAGAGAATGTTATGGGAAAATAAGAATGCCAGTTACCGCCAGCATCTGGATAAGTCTCTTTGACCACTAACCGATTTGCTTTTACCCAGGTAGCTTCTCAGGAAATGCAAATTCTTCTCAAGGAATGACTCAGAGGCCATGTGACACCAGATGCACTTGGAGGAGGCTCGGTGTGACCTGCGGGGACATGTCCTCTTTGTCTTGTGGCTCTATCATCTGTCACCGAGAAATTATTTTGTCGACCTATGGCCATAAACTATGTCTCTGTCTCCACGGAAAAACGTAAAACTGAATTTAAGGAGTACAGAAATGGAAAAAGACATAATACATCATAATGCTGGGGGTGGGGGAGGGAGAAGAGGGTAGAGGGGCGTCGATGGTGATAGAAGGAGGCCTGACTTGGGGGGTGAACACACAATACAGTGTACAGGTGAGGCGTTCTAGAATTGTACACCTGAAACCTGGATAATGTTATTAACCAATGTCACTTCAATACATGCAGTTTAAAAAAAAAAGCTATGAATAGTGTGATGACAATGTGTCCTAGTTTGTGTGGGGGCAAGCATTGTTTTTGTCTTTTTTTCACCCTGGAATCATTATTAATAGCATCCCTTTTCCTTCTCAAAAGTGCCTGATTTGGACAATAAATTATCTGGTCCCTGGAAGTAGAAGGAATAAGTTACCTTTCTTTCCTAAGGACAAGAGGAACGCGCTGTGGGGTGCGCCGTGAGCTACTGGAGGTGGCGTCGGGCTTTGGCAATGTCGAGCTCTCTCATCCGGCCCGCTGTGGACACTATTCCTGTTTATGGCCATCTGTGGAAGTTCTGGAAGGATTTACAGAAGCCATTCCAACCAAGCAAACTGAAGTATTTGATTTATCCCAAAGTAAAACTCCCTGGGCCTCACAGAAATGATGGAAGCCCAGTGTCTACAGGTCTGAAATACCTGACCCAGATTTTTGGAGATTGTGGATGCCACTAACTGGCATACATCTTCAGAGAGGTATTCAAAGTGACCCCTTCCTCCATGCTGGTGCTTCTTAAACCCAGATTTCCCCCTAGAAGGTATTAGGAGAGTTGGACGTCAGTTCCCTATTGACCAGTTAGGAATTACCGAGGTTGATGCCCAGGGCCACGGTTAGAACACTGACTCTGGAAACTTCAAATCCTGGCTTAGATATTTATTGCCTTTCTCTGCCTCAGTCTCCTCATCTGAAAAATGGGAGTAGTTGCAGTCCCGATCTTCTAAGGTTGTGGCGGTGATGCAATGAATTAATCCCCGTAAGACACTTAAAAGAGTGTTAGCCATGTGGTGTTCAATAACTGTTATTTTATTTTTTTTTCTTATAGTATTAGAGTTATGAATAATGGACTATTTAATTATGGTCTATAAGAGTATACAGTGTATTTATTTTTTAAATTGAATTTATTGGGGTGACATTGCTTAATAAAATTATGTAAGTTTCAGGGCTACAAATCTATAATACATCATTGTACCTTGTACTGTGTACTCACCACCCCAAGTCAGGTCTCCCTCCATCACCATCTACCCCTCACTCCCCTCCTCCCCCTCCCCCTCCCCCCCTTTCCTCTTGTAATCACCATACTGTTGTCTGTGTCTATGAACTTTTTTTTTTTTCTTTGCTTAAAAATAATAATTGTTATTTTCCTATCAGCTTATACTCAATGCTCTCTAGAGAGAATTGTCAATCTTTAGGGAAAAATCTGTTTTCAAAAGATTTGAAAAAAAAAGCTCTCCATCACGTGGAATTTTGTACAACTATATCATAAATCTCCCTATTGGCATGTTTGCTTTAAAGTAAATGAAATGTCCCTGGCTGGATAGCTTGGTTGGTTAGAAAATTGTCCCAAAGTGCAGAGGTGGCCAGTTCGATCCCTGGTCAGGGCACATACAGGAACAGATTGATGTTTGTGTTTCTCTCTCCCCCCTACTCCCTTCTTCTCTCACTAAAATCAATAAATAAAAATATTTTTTTAAAAATTCAAGTGTATAAAACAGTCTCAGTTTCGCTGACATTTGCCTCATTGTATAATGTTCCCCAATATTTTGCAGTTTATGCCCCTTACTGAACCCAGGGCACAACAGAATAAATTAAATTAATTAGAGCAGATAATTATTCTAGCTAAAGCACCATCTTGCATAAAATGTCAACTCAACAGAGTTTCTTTGTCCTCCCAAAAAATCCAGCTTGACTGACACTTAAGAGGAAAGCAATATAAGGTTCAATTCTATTTAATAACATCTGATTGTATTCTCTTGATAAGTCAGATAATTAAGTAATTTCTCTGTAATTATTATAGTATTAATTTTATATAGCCTTTCTGGCTACCAGGATTATCACTCTTATTTTAAGAGTGGCAATTATTGTTCATTTAATTCCATATCCTCCATCGACTCCTTGGTGATTCTGAATCTGAAAACCCTCGTGTTTGTCTAGGCTCTAAAAACACATCCTCTTGTAACTTTTTCATTTCTTAGCTCATTTACTTTGTGATTTAGTTAGGTAGTTTTAATCAAGTTAATTTGGCCACGTCTGAAACCTAGATGTCGTTGGGATTGTCATACACAATTCACGAACAACAATTATTATTATTATTTTTTTTTGCGTTATTCTAGAATAATTCGTTTGTTTTGAGAGGGTTGCCAGGTTTCTTAGAGAAGATCTTGCGCAATCTTCTCGTTTCCCAAACGTGAGGGCCGACGAGGGTCTGGGAACAGCCGGGACGAGGGCGCGCCCGCGGCTTCTCACCCTCTCCATCACCCCTTCCCTTCACTTAAAAATGCGCTGTTGTTCCAACTCTTGTTGTCTTTCAGACTTACTGTCCTTCGGCCCAAATGCGGTTGGTCCTCAGCCACAGGAGGGCACGGAGAAGGTTCTAGAAGGTAGAGCCAGCTGCGGTAATAAGGCAGGCGGGGGGTTTGAACCTGGGGCCGCTCCTGAGGATGGACTGGTGCAGGGAGTTTGGAGGACAAGCCTGGAAGCGGCCCGGGCGCCTTTTTTTTTTTTTTTTTTTTTTTTTTTCTGAAGCTGGAAACGGGGAGAGACAGTCAGACAGACTCCCGCATGCGCCCGACCGGGATCCACCCGGCACGCCCACCAGGGGGCGATGCTCTGCCCACCAGGGGGCGATGCTCTGTCCCTCCGGGGTGTCGCTCTGCCGTGACCAGAGCCACTCTAGCGCCTGGGGCAGAGGCCAAGGAGCCATCCCCAGCGCCCGGGCCATCTTTGCTCCAATGGAGCCTCGGCTGCGGGAGGGGAAGAGAGAGACAGAGAGGAAGGAGAGGGGGGGGGGGTGGAGAAGCAGATGGGCGCTTCTCCTGTGTGCCCTGGCCGGGAATCGAACCCGGGACTTCTGCACGCCAGGCCAACGCTCTACCGCTGAGCCAACCGGCCAGGGCGCTGGGTGCCTTTTTAAGAGGAAGGGAGAGTGAATTAATATGTTCAGATCTGGTCTGAGAGCAGCAAGAGTGGGAGCCACCGGTGAGCAGGTGACACGGCCGTGGTCGCTGACACACACCATCCAGTTGTGGCCGCGTTCTGGCCCTCCTGCTCTCTGAAGGGTTCCTCAAAGCTGCCCTTTCTGCTCCGGTCCACTGTCCCGGTCCCACTGTCCCGGTCCCACTGTCCTGGTCCCAGCCACGTGCCCGCTATTGCGCCCCCTTCTGACGGGCTGAGCCAGCCACGAAATGTCCTCTCCTCTTTTCCTCCCTGCATCTGCGCCCACGGGAGGCCGGCTCATGGGCACCATCCAAACCCCACTGCCACCCCGGCTCCACCCTCTCCTCCTCCGAGCAGAACAAGAGGCCCCTGTCCACTTCTCCCGTGTCACCAAGCGCGGGCTGCAGAGGAAGGTGGTGACTGCCCCGTTGCTTCTGCACGCGTCGGACTTTTAGCACAGAGTGCTCAGTGCCCAAGACCAGGCTGTGAACTTAGTAATTCCTCAGTAAACTGTCCCGAATGAGCTTTTTGTTTATCAGCACATGATTCCAGGAAAGGCAAAGGTACAGAAACAGATTTGGTTGGTTTAGAGCAGTGGTCCCCAACCCCCCCGGGCCGCGGACTGGTACCGGTCCACAGAGAAAGAATAAATAACTTCCATTATTTCCGTTTTATTTGTATTTAAGTCCGAACAATGTTTTATTTTAAAAAATGACCAGATTCCCTCTGTTACATCCGTCTAAGACTCACTCTTGACGCTTGTCTCGGTCACGTGATACATTTATCCGTCCCACCCTAAAGGCTGGTCCGTGAAAATATTTTCTGACATTAAACTGGTCCGTGGCTCAAAAAAAGATTGGGGACCGCTGGGTTAGAGCATCGCCAGATAGGCCAGGGTTGCAGGTTTGATTCCTGCTCAGGGCACATACAAGAATCAACCAGTGAATGCATGAATAAGTGGAACGAATTGATCTCTTGCTCTCTCTTTCTCTTTTTCTCTCCCCTTTCCCTCTCTCTCTCTCTCTCTCTCTCTCTCTCTCTCTCTCTCTCTGAAAATCAACAACAAAAACAGTGGCTTAAAGGCTACAGAAGACATTTAGTTGGGAAATGAGCTATTCAGATTGGTAGGACATCTTTCTTTCACAGTCACTTAGCGACTCAGGTGCCTTCCAGGGCACAGTGTCAGGTTGTGACTTGGGTCACAAGTCCCTGTGAGTCCCCAGCTGGTGGGAAAGCACAGGGGAGGTAATGACTCAAAGCACGTAAGGGGCATGCGTCACCTCTTCTCACATGCCTTTGGTCATAAGTCAGTCATATGACGTGGCCGACGCCCTCAGAAATCATGGTGGTAAGATTTCATGCTTCATGTTGAGAAATATCAGTCTACACGTGACTGTATCAACTGTCTGATATCAGTCAATCTTCTGTCTTCGCTTTTTTTTTTTTTTCCTGTAAAACTTTCTATCAACTTTCCCGACTTAAAATTATTCGTATGAGGAAAAGTCCCTGGACATTCATTTTGTCTTATTTTTTTGTTTAATTAGACAATCTCTATTTGGCATAGCCCAGGCCTGATATAAATTTCTGTGGTTCCCCTACCATCTATCGTCTCTCTTACAGCATGTTCCAGGAACTGTACTGACTTAGAAAATCTTTGATCTCAATCAGCTTCACCAAGTGAAGAATGTAGTTCTTCTCTGGCAGTGTTCCTGAAAATTCTTTCCTGCAGTACCTTCCTCTTACGAGTTACTCTGTGCGTCTTACTTCATGCCACTGATCTATCTTTTTTCCTTCCTTCCTTCCTTCTTTCCTTCCTTTTCTTTCTTTCTTTCTTTCTTTCTTTCTTTCTTTCTTTCTTTCTTTCTTTCTTTCTTTCTTTCTTTCCTTTTCTTTTCTTTCTCTCTCTCTCTTGCCCTTCCTCCTTTCCTTCCACCCTTCCTTCCTTCCTTTCTTTCCCTCTCCTTTCTTCCTTTCTTTCCCTCCCTTTTCTTTCTTTCTTTCTTTCTTTCTTTCTTTCTTTCTTTCTTTCTTTCTTTCTTTCTTTCTTTCTTTCTTTCTTTCATTTTTCCAATGATTTGAGAGAGAGCGAGAGAAAGGGAAAGGGGAAGAGAGAGAGAAGCATCAACTTATTGTTCTATTTAACTGAGCACCCATCGATTGCTTCTGCCGTGTGCCCTGACCAGAAATCAAAACCACAACCTTGACACGCCAGGATAACGCTCTATCCACTGAACTACCCAGCCAGGTTGTTGGTTCTAATAAGGATGCTGTGAGCAGCCATGCTGGTTCAAGGAACACAGAACCTGCTCCTTTGAAACAGTTGCATTTTAAAGATGGCCGGGTGGTGCCTGAACCACCTCTGTTCCCTTTGACACTCCTGGGTAAGAATCTACTTTTATATTTGTGAGGATATGACTTTCAACAGGCTCAAATTTGAGGAGATAGGTTCTGGTGTGTAAGCAAATTCATGATGCAGCTTTATTTGGGGGGGGGGGGTGTCTTAATCTGATGTCCTAACTGTTTTAGAAGAATGTTTAAAGTTTTCAAGTGGTGCTGTGTAAGACAACAGGGTCAGTATGTGATTCTCAGTGTTACGTTCTCCACCTGCGTGGAAACAGTCCCCTCCGTTCACCTGGCCTTGAACGGCATTTCCCAGCACCTGATTGGCCCTGGCTTTCACGAGTCACTTGTCATTCGGGCCACACTGGAGGATTTTTGAGGAACACTTTCAGAACTTGGAAGCAGCAGCGTCGAGAGAAGCATTGGGACCCAAGCGGAAAACTCAGGTCCCCGGCCATGGCCGGACGCCCGGTCTCGGCGCCCGTGGACACGGAGCAGCCTCTTAAAGTGCCCTGCGGGCTCACGTGGGCGTCTGTCACCATCTCCCTTAAGTAGCCTGTAGTGGGAGCCAGGAGTGTATCTGATCTTGGAGAGATGCGGGAAGAATGGCCAAACCCGTGTCTCCCCTGCGGTACAGCGTGAGGCAAAGCAGAAATTAAAACAAGAGGACTGGGAGGTGGCACAGCCTTGCTCATTAAAACAGTAGCAGGCCTGGGGGGGGGGTGGTATTCTGTGTCAGGAAATCAGGCCTGGGGGCGGAGGGCCTCGCTCTGGCATTTCCTGGTGGGTACGTGTGATGGGAGGTCAGAGTGCTCTCAGAGTCCGGACACCGGGCACTTGGATTCCTCCTGGTGGCTTTGTGGGTGACCCCAAGCTGTCCAGCTGCCGGCCACTGGTCCTCAGGGGTGAGTGCTTCTTGGCTTGTGCACTGCAATTCTTTTTTTTTTTTTTTTAGTTATTTTTTAATTTTTAGAGAGAAAGAGAAACAGAGAAAATGGGGTGAAGTGGGAAGCATCAACTCATAGTAGTTGCTTCCTGTGTGTGCCTTGACCAGGCAAGCCTGGGGTTTCGAACCGGTGACCTCAGCATTCCAGGTTGATGCTTTATCCACTGCGCCACCCCAGGTCACAGGTCAGGCCATTACAATTCTTCTGATGTTTTCATTCACAATGTCTGCACTACTCATGCATGCGAACCATATAGACGGTGTGACTTTAAGGTTTTTTGTTTGTTTTTTAAAAGATTTTATTTATTGATTTTAATGAGAGAGGAAGGGAGGGAGAGAGAGAGAGATAGAAACATCAATCTGTTCCTGTACGTGCCCTCACCAGGGATCGAACCGGCAGCCTCAGCAACTTTGGGATGATGCTGCAACCAAACGAGCTATCCAGCCAGGGTGGTGTGACTTCAAGCTTGAAATTTGAACCTCAGTTGGAATCCCATTCCGTGTCTTAGGTGCAAGAATAGGCAAATCATGTCATTGCTCTCACGCTTCATGTTCTGATACGTTAAATGGGAGAAAATAGAGTACTGAACTCACAGGCTGGTAAGGAGGATGAAAAGATTCAACTCTGAACACACCCAGCTTCCGGTCAAGTTTCTCAATCATGACTCTGAAGTTCGTCACATGGGATCTGTAGTCACAGGGCTTGGAGATTCTGTGCCATCTTTTCAGCCTTCTTTTTGTGTGAAATGCAGACATATTTAAAAAAAAATGCTGCCACGTGCCCATCATTTATAACCAAAAAAATCACTATCAAGCTTTTTCTTACTGGCCCAGGGAAATCAAACCCAATGCTATCATATGGAAATAAAGAAATTCACTTGCAGTGTGGCCCCATAAGCTATTAGGGTGATGGGAACGCTATGTGAACCTATTAGTTGTTGACTGTGAGAATTATTAATGAGTGGGATAATGCATTAGTGTATAATTAGAAACCATTTGCCTCATATGAAGGGAGGGGGGGATTTCACAAAACCTGTGAGGAGGTAATTCTGTTGCCATTCTCTCCCAGGCTCCCTGGCATAACTGCTGTTGCCTTTGTGAGCTGATTAAATCCATGTCAAGCTAGACGGAACTGGTTTTGTCCTAAAAATGTTATCATTTCACCATGAACCCAGGGGTCACGACCAGACTGAAATTAATGGTCATGTGGCTGACTGCAGTGGGTACCGGTGAGCTGGGATCAAAGCCAAAAAAATGCCATGCTACCATGTCACAGGACCTGAAGGGACAGACCCAAGACTGTATAACCAAGAAGACACAATTGGACATACCATCTTCTCGACTAATGTGCTTAGGGTACTGCGTGCTCTTTGTAATCTAATTTCAGTTGAATTACTTTTTACAATCTGCTCCAAGTGTGTTTACGACAGAGAATCATTACAGGAATAATTTCTTTTCCTTTACGGGTTACCTTCCCCCCCCTCCTTCTTTCCTTCTGTCTCGATGTTGAAATGTGCCTCCCTCTGTTAAATAGATCAGATACGTTGAACAGTCAGAATGTCTTCCTTGTCCATTTTTTCAGCTCCTTATTGTCTTTCCTTTGCTTATCCCTCTACTGAGAAAAGTAACTTCTTTTCAGCAAGCATTTTCCAAAATGGTCTACATCCGTGAGGGAGAGTCTTCCAGACTTCTTCCTAAATCACCTCGCCCATAAATATCTCCTAAAGATTTTCTATACCAGGCACCTTCCTCGGCACCTGAGTTGGAGAAGTACAACTTGGGAGACTTGCTAACTCACGAGGAAATCAAATGCACAGTATTCACAATTAAAAAGAGGTCCACTACGGGGACAACAGTGTGGTGATGGCCGGGGGAGGGGGTGGGGGGTGGTGGAGAGAGTAAAGGGGGATACATGGTGATGGACGGAGACTTGATTTGGGTCGGTGAACATAGGGTATGGTGCAAAGAGATGTGTTGGAGAGTTGGGCACCTGAGACCTGTATAATGACATCAACCAGGGTCACAATGATCATTTCAGCTAACAAAAAGAGAGAGGCCTACATTTCGGTATGCATTCATATACTTAATACTTGCTCAACTATTTCTTGAATCTTAGTAGCTTTTTAAAAATAGACGTACAAGAAATGGCCAAAATAGCACAAAAGTTCCCATGTCCCAGCTTTCCCTGATAGCATATCATACATATTCAGAACACGTTTTCAAAATCAGGAAACTGACATTGTTATGCTATTATTTAGTTTCCAATACAGACCATATTTGCTTGACTAGTTAAAATGTTTTGAAGCCTCAAAAAAAGTATGTTTCAAGGACAAGGTTCTTAAAATTTTTTTTTCCCCCAGGGGACATCTTGCATGAATATCTAGAGACATTTTGGGTTGTCAGAACTGGGGTACCTGGTACTACTGTCTTCTAAACATCCTATAATACACAGGGCAGCCCCCCACAACAAAGAATTATCTAGCCCAACGTGTCAATAAGGTTGGCAAACTCTAGAAGAACGTAGGTCTCACAGTAATCACTTCTTACTTTATCATGTCAGCATCATTTAAACCAGGGAGTTCAAATTCCACTATCCACAGAGGTGAGCTAGATAATAGTCAACCATACAGCAGACCAGGCGAGACTGTAGAGAACTGAAGATCACACGCCCTAACCAAAGGGAGCAGCTATTGGTCAGCTTGAGTGGGAGGGGCTCACGTTGCTAAGCAGCAGCTCTTTCCGTAGAAACCAACCATTTGGATTTTGAAACGTGGGCTGTTCATTTGAATTTCCCAAAGAGAAAACCAGAGAGCCACCATGTTGGTGAGGATGCTGAGGGCAACCATTATTGCTAAGGGCATGCCCTGGAACATCTTGATAAAAGCTCACAGTCAAGGTTAATGGCCAGCTTTTGCAAAGTGGCCCATCTCTCAGCCTCAGTTTCTCCAAAAATAAAATGGAAATAAAATTGCTTCGATTACATAGAATTGTGCGTAAAGAACTTAGTATTCTGGGCCCGACCTGTGGTGGCGCCGTGGATAAAGTGTCGACCTGGAACACTGAGGTCGCCGGTTTGAAACCCTGGGTTTGCCTGGTCATGGCACATATGGGAGTTGACGCTTCCTGCTTCTCTCCCCACCCCCCCTAAAGTGAGTAAACAAAATCTTTTAAAAATTTTAAAGAAAAGAGAATTTAGTATTATACTTTGAGCAAAATAGGTTTTTAATACTTGTGCCATAGTACAAACAATGATACTTTGTAAAGTTGTGAAATTTTTTTTTGCAGCGGCCCCCCCCCCCCCCCACGCGCGCATTGCTGAGGAGTCACCATCAACTTACCGCGGACTGAGCCCTTCTCAGAAGGGAGAGCCTGTCGGCTCATAATTACAGTAAAGGCCGCCATTTGCGTAGCACTTTATTTCCTTAGGAATAGAACCTCCCGATGCTCATTTAGACAGACATCCCATACTTCTCAGGGTGTGGGAAAAGCCGCATTTGACTCATTGCAAGCATCACTAACTTGACCATTCTGATTGAGTTGGACGGCAGCCTATGTGACGAGATGCTGTCAAAGTTCCGCGGAGTTCATAGCTGAGTGCAGTGGACCTGCAGGCCTATTTCCCCAGTGGGTCCTCTGGATCCCTTGTTACATCTCCAAGTGTTGCATCTAATTCTTGCTTTCCCCCAGAGGTGAGCTGTCGGCAGCCCCCAGGGACTCCGACCTACCTCGGCGTTCGCTGGGCTTATGCTTGGTTGACTCAAGTGTGGCATAGCGGCTATCATTAGCCACACACCCCTGCTCTATTTTCCACGTGTAAGACACTTAGGAGCATAAAATTACTGTTTATCCCTCAGACCTAGAGGGACTCCCTGACCCACATTGTCTTGGAAGAACCAGACTTTGATGAGAATTGGCCGCAAATTTTAGAACCAAAGTTATCATCTGTGCCCAATGTTGTCAGCGAACTTGGGCAAGTCAGATATATTTTTTTTGTGATTCCCAATCCACTTAAAATGTATTGAGGCCCTGGCCAGTGGGCTCAGTGGTAGAGCATCAGCCCGGCGTGTGGGAGTTTCAGGTTTGATTCCCTTTGGGACACACAGGAGAAGCGCCCATCTGCTTCTCCACCCCTCCTCCTCCCCCTTCTTTCTCTTTCTCTCTCTTCCCCTTCTGCAGCCATGGCTTGAATGGTTCAGGCAAGTTGGCCCCGGGCACTGAGGATGGCTCCATGGCCTCACCTCAGGCACTAAAATAGTTCGGCTGATGAGTAATGGAGCAGCGGTCCCAGATGGGCAGAGCATTGCTAGGTAGGGTAGATCCTAGTCAGGGCGCATGGGGAGTCTGTCTCTCTGCCTCCCCACCTCTCACTTAATAATAATAATAAAAAAGATATTGAGACTTATGCCTGGCAAGTGGTCTACCCTGGTGAGTTCTCCAAGATGGAACTTAAAAAGACTGTGTGCCTTGCAAGGGAAAAATACTGAGTATTCCTTTTCTATTTGTTTTTCAAAAAACAATTTTTTTGTGTGATGATGATCACTAGCTTGTAGCTAGTGATATGCATGTACTTTTTATAGGGACACCTCACTCATCATTTTTATCTCCCCCCCCCCCCCCCCCCACCTTTCAATACTGGCTTAGGACACGAGACAATTTCAAAGCTTTGGGACTATTAGGAAAGATGGCTGGCTCTCAGCTAGTCTATTCGTTTCTTTCCCCACAAGTCCCCAGTTCACTGGCCTCTCAGTTATTTAGCAGAACTGAACTCATTTCTTTTCCCAGGTTCACCGTGGAGCTGACTGTCAGACTCCCGTGCTTTGCAAAGTCACCGTTACCGCACCGAAATCAGTATTAATCATATACGGCTTGATACTGTAATTGAATAGTTTTTACACAGATGGTATTAACTGATAAAATATGGCCTCCTCATGAAAAAACATTCCCTTTGAAATATTAGCGTTATGATATGTTAATTTCTGTGGAGGATATGACTACAAATATATGAGCGGAGGTAAATTTTCCAGCACTTCGGCTGACAAATTCTATGTCAACATAACTCTCGAGAATTTGTATTACTACTTGGTGATGACTTATATGATGATGTATAACAACTTAAGGGGTTTTTAAAATGCAGTATTTTGACTAATGCGGTTTGGTAAATAGCATTTGTGATTAGTCCCTTTTCTTTTTTCTTCTCCCCCCCCATCCCCCCGATTTCTGAAATCCTGACAAAAGCCTGTAATAATAATAAAAATCACCTCTCCAAATGGAAAACGTCCCACTCCATCACCAAACGGTTCCTGGGAAGGCTCCAAGCTCCGTGAAGAACGGGCTTGCGAACACGCTGTCGCCAGACACACGCCGTGTCCATTGCTGCGTTAGGACCCCCTGTTTCTACCAGGGCGCTTGGCCCCAAGTTCTAGTTGCTGAGAACTTCAGCCGTGTGATTTATTCCACACTCACGGGCCATGTGACTCTGAGGCGAGCCCTGAGCCCTTGTGAGCACTCAGGGGCGAGTCTTGTCCTGATGCCCCTGAAAAGCCAGGAACTGTGACTCTGTCCCTGCAGAGCTTGGCTCAGGAATGGTGCCGGCATTCCTTAGTGTCCTGCATCGCTTCATAAATGTGTCTACATGCTGTCACTTGGGGAGACAACTGAAGCCAAAATGGTGGTCATTTATAGCCATTTCATGTGCCCCAATGGCGGGAAAAAAAAGCCCCCCCCCCCCCCCCCCCCGTACCTCATTCTCCTGGTAATTGAGAACAGAAGTGGCCCCTTGCGATTTTTTTTTTCTGGATACCTACTACCTGTTCTCAAGCTGGGCTGGTGTCCATTTCATAATCATCTGTTGGCCCACGTCATTTGGAAGCCATTAACTCTCTACTAAGAATTCTCTCACGGAAATCTCTTCCTTTTTTTGTTGTGTTCAGATGCCTCAGCCTGCCTCTCTCCCCTCCTTCTCCTCCTCGGAGAAGTAGACTCTTCTTAAGATCAGCACATCCCAAGGAGAGCTGGCCGCCTCGCTCGCTCGGTCAATATAAGGTTGTCTCTGGACAATAAATGCATCTTTACCGCCCAGAGGAGGCAGAGGTTCTGGGGCTCTCCCATCTGATTGGGCTGTTTGAAGGTGACCCTCGCCGAGCAGAACAGAGGTCACTTGTCAACTATGCGCAGGGCGGACTTCCACTGGGGCTCTTGAACACATCCCATATGTTTGGCTCTATGCTGCCACTCCTGTCTCTCGATCTCAACTGGAACAATGAACTTGCTATTGCTCTGTCTTAAGAAGAAGTATATGGACGCTGGTTTGTAAAACTTCAATTCAGCCCTGGCCGGTTGGCTCAGCGGTAGAGCGTCGGCCTGGCGTGCGGGGTACCCGGGTTCGATTCCCGGCCAGGGCACATAGGAGAAGCACCCATTTGCTTCTCCACCCTCCACCCCCCTTCCTCTCTGTCTCTCTCTTCCCCTCCCGCAGCCGAGGCTCCATTGGAGCAAAGATGGCCCGGGCGCTGGGGATGGCTCCTTGGCCTCTGCCCCAGGCGCTAGAGTGGCTCTGGTCGCGGCGGAGCGACGCCCGGGAGGGGCAGAGCATCGCCCCCTGGTGGGCAGAGCGTCACCCCTGGTGGGCGTACCGGGTGGATCCCGGTCAGGCGCATGCGGGAGTCTGTCTGACTGTCTCTCCCCGTTTCCAGCTTCAGAAAAATACAAAAACAAAACAAACAAAAAAATAAAACTTCAATTCAACGGAAGACAAACGCTCACATGAGCCCTCTGAAGTTGCTCACTGCTGCTTGCCTTTGTCCCGGGTCCCCAAACCTCTGTCTGTTTGCTGATGGGCGTGAGCATCTCTATTTTGAGCGCTGAAGACGGGGACACAGTATTTATTGTTGATGACTGGCGCTCAGTACAGCTGCAGCTCTCAGCGGAATCTCCTCTCCTCTCCACCTTCCCCGCGTCCTCTGGGAACCTTCTCTGTTCCTCCGGCTCCTCTCCTGACACGTCCCACTCCCTGCTGAGCGCTGGCCAGATGTGTGGCCCCTTGGTGTGATGTTAAACAGCCAGTCCCCTTGATCTGGGCAGCCAGATGTTTCTGGAAAGCTTCCCCATCACTAGACTGGCGGGAGGAGGCACGGCAAAGGCCAGAAAGCATGACAGCTAGCCAGCATGACAGGTCAACAGCACAGACATGGATGTGGGGGGGACTATTTTGGGGGCAAACAAGCCACCCTCGGTCCAGAGCCAAGGCCATGAAGCGGGGTGTGCATTAGGCAACGGGAGAAGTTCCCTGTCACCAAAGCCATCTCTTCGCTTATAAAACATTCTTTCCCTTCTACGTTTAATATCACAGACCAGAGGTTTTTTCAAAGTTTTCCACCTCACAGCACCCATAAACAAATTGCTAAAATTCTGCAGCAACCCCCAAAATATATCTTTTGTTGATCTGACCCAAAAAAAAAAAAAAAAAAAAAAAAGGTATAATTTTGATTCGTTCACACCAGATGGCTGTTGTTATGTTGGCTGTTGTCATTTTTTTTAAATTTGACGATCTAAGGGAAAAGTGGTCAGTGCTCCCGACCAAAAAGTCAGGTATTGTAGGTTTTAAAAATCCTTGCGGCGCACCGGTTGAAAATTGCTGTTACAGATTCAGCATAAAGAGGAGGAAAAGATGTTTTTCAATGAAAAACTTCCTTTTTAGAGCAGTTTCAGGTGCAAAGCAAAACAGAGAGGAAAGTATAGCGATTTCCCATAGACCACGTGCACCCAATGGCATAGCCCCCCCCCCCCCCCATTATCAACATCGCCAGAGTGGGATGTTTGTTATAACCATGAACCTGGCCTGACCTGTGGTGGCGCAGTGGATAAAGCGTCGACCTGGAAACGCTGAGGTCGCCGGTTCAAAACCCTGGGCTTGCCTGGTCAAGGCACATATGGGAGTTGATGTTTCCTGCTCCTCCCTCCCCCTTCTCTCTCTCTCTCTCTCTCCTAAAAATTAATAAAAATAAAAACATTTAACCATGAACCTGAATGAACACATCATTATCACCCGCAGTCCGGCATTCACATTAGGGTTCACGCTTAGCGTTGTGCATTCTGTGATTTTGACAGATGTCTAATGACATGTATCTACCACTGTTGTATCGTAAAGAATAGTTTCATTGCCCTAATAATTCCCCGTGCTCCATCTAATCGCCCCTCCTCTCCCCCTGCCTCCGCCCCTAGCAACCCCTGATCTTTTGACGATCTCTGTAGTTTTGCTATTTCCAGAATGTCACACAGAGTGTAGTCTTTCAAGCTTGACTCCCTTCACCAGGTAATATGCATTTCATGTTCCCCCATGTCTCCTCGTGGTTTGATACCTCCTTTCTTTTTTAGCAAGAGCCGTGTCAAATGAGAAAAATAAAGCCGTTCAAAATATTTTCACCCAAGCCAACTCTTTCTGACATTCTTATAAAGTTGTTATGATACGTGATTGCCAGTCACTCTTCTCACTTATAGGTTAGTCTTGGCCGAGTCAGAAATAGCGCCGATGAGAGTCTCCTATCAAGCTGTGGTGGGCAAGTGAGTCCAGTACTTTTGGAATACACTGATGTGTCGTTTCTGAACTGCCTCTCTTTCCAAAATGAAGGCAGGGGCAAGCCAATCATTTCTCTTTGGAACTAACCCATTAATAGGATTGAAGTTTTCAAGTTTCTTTCCTTGAAGGGGACCATGACGAGGAGAGAGGTGATTGGCTACTCCCATAGTTTAATAGGCTGAAAAACAATCAGGTTTGGTGATGGAAACAGCGCAGGTTTTAATGCCACTGAGATACAGAGTTTGAAGCTCAACGTTGCTATCACCAAACTGAGAAATCTTGGCAAAAATTACTTAACATCTCAGTGTTCAGGTTTTCTCTTCGGCAAATGGGTTGAACGATACCCACTCTACAGTTCCCTTAGGAGAACTGATCTGAGATCGTTAACATAAAACGCTCGGCACATGCTAACTGCACAGTGTCAGTTCCCTTATGTGACACATTAAAATCCACAGCGAGCTTGGTGACCCAACAAGGTCATGTTCCTATAAAGCAGGTATGCAAATACCATAACCCATGTTTTCACTTCATCCCGTTCTTTCTTTGCTGGCTTTAAGACCGTTTTTAATCTAAGTCTTCCTAAACCAAAACAAATATAATAAATCAATGACCAGAAAGGTGAAATTCCTATTCAGATCCAAACATTGGCCGACAGATTCTTTTTTCTTTATCCTAAATGTATCACGTGAAAGGAGAGGTAAAAGAAGGGGAAAGTTTTGCAGTCTGTGAGCACTGTGAAATGTCAGGACCTTAATGGATCTATATCAGCTGAATATATGAGACGTGAACCCAAATCAACGAGTCAATGCAAGTGTACCCACGCATGCCCACGAGTACGCATGCGCACACCCTGGCCTGGGCGGGAACGGCCGCTTTGAGATTTATATTATCCGTCTGAAACTTTCCGTGCTGCTCATAAAATTAAGTGTTGGAACCTAAACTATTTTCGTTTTAGTACAAACGCTCCCAGCAATGCTGTTGTCCCACACGCCATCGCCCCTTCCCAGTGGAATCCATTTAGAAGCAATTTCCTGTTTTATTTCTCCAAGTCTGTTAGCATTAACATAAGTCACAACTCTCCGTGCAGCCTGAGCATTAGCGTGTCAGCTTTGCCTTCCACCTGTTAACTCCAGAAGGATCCTCAAGGCCCTGCTCACTGGGCTCAGAGGAACTGTCACTTTGGGGGAGTCAAGGTGGGTCTGTATTTGTAATGCTCATTCCGAGGAGAAATGCTTACCAAACAGCTCGGGTATTTGCTGTCTTTGAAATTCCCCAGAAGCATGTGCCCGTCTGCAGGCCGGTGCTCACAAGAGTCAACGTAGGCCTGACCAGGTGGTGGCGCAGTGGATAGAGCGTTGGACTGGGATGCAGAAGGACCCAGGTTCAAGACCCGGAGATTGCCAGTTTGAGCCCGGACTCATCTGGCTTGAGCAAAAAGCTCACCAGCTTGGACCCAAGGTCTCTGGCTTGAGCAAGGGGTTACTCGGTCTGCTGAAGGCCTGCAGTCAAGGCACATATGAGAAAGCAATCAATGAACAACTAAGAAGTCGCAACGCACAACAAAAAACTAATGATTGATGCTTCTCATCTCTCTCCGTTCCTGTCTGTCTGTCTGTCCCTGTCTATCTCTGCCTCTGTTAAAAAAAAAAAAAAAGTCAACATAGGCTTCAAAGCTACCCCAGTTACGAAATGTTCCCCATTTTCTTCTTTCAAGTCCATATTTCGTTGCACATTTTCCCCCATTTTAATATCTCCCAAAATGTCACCTCTTAGTGATAGCACGTCAAAATTTAGTTGGCAGCATTTTTAACTTTTCAGCGAATAAAATAATTAGGGCATCTTAGAACAGAAGTTACGTTCGACTCTATTAATACACTATTTCAGATATTTTCTCATTCAGACATCAGAGATTCAGATATTAGTGAAAATAATACCATTTGGGTATTTTTTAATTTGGATGAGTTTCCAAAGTACAAAGAATTGTACTTTCTCAACATGAGACCAAGGACATTGATGCTGAACACTGCAACGCTTTCTTCAGTAAAGGTTTTGATTTCATAAGACAGATGAAGAATATGTATGACTTCATATGAGGGGGATTTCTCAAAGACTGGCCTCACAGGTACGTATCCAATTGTCCTATGTGACTGCAAGTGGCATTTTGTTGGTTTTGTCATGCAGGTTTCTGTTGCCCATGACCTACCTGTAAATTACCTGGGCTTCTCTTTAAAAAACAGTAATAACATTAAAGCCTTTTTTGTGTGTGTCAAGCTCATGACCTGCCTTATCTCTTTCCTTATTTTAACAGCCGTGGCAAACACATCTTGCCCTTGCCAGTTTATAGACTTGAAAACCCCGAGGATGAGGAAGGTTAAGAACAAGGTCACGGCCCTGGCCGGTTGGCTCAGTGGTAGAGCGTCGGGCTGGCGTGCAGGAGTCCTGGGTTCGATTCCCGGCCAGGGCACACAGGAGAGGCACCCATCTGCTTCTCCACCCCTCCCCCTCTCCTTCCTCTCTGTCTCTCTTTTCCCCTCCTGCAGCCGAGGCTCCATTGGAGCAAAGATGGCCCGGGCGCTGGGGACGGCTCCTTGGCCTCTGCTTCAGGCGCTAGAGTGGCTCTGGTCGCAGCAGAGCGACGCCCCGGAGGGGCAGAGCATCGCCCCCTGGTGGGCAGAGCATCGCCCCTGGTGGGCGTGCCGGGTGGATCCCGGTCAGGCGCATGCAGGAATCTGTCTGACTGTCTTTCCCAGTTTCCAGCTTCAGAAAAATACAAAAAAAAAAAAAAAAAAAAAAAAAAGAAAAGAACAAGGTCACACATGATGTGTTGAGGTGATGGAGGTGGGTTGGGATGACATCAGCCTGCATCCCACGCCCTCGCCTGCTGTTTCACGGAACCGGCCCCCATCTTTGGGCCCTGGCTGCAAATGCCTTCATTCAAACTGACCTGCCCATGGTGCGGTCACCAGAGGCTGTGCGGCGATGGTCCCTGCAATTCTATCCCTCCCGTCCACTGCTTCTCCACTGACCCTGCAGGGTGATGGGGCTGACCAAGATCTGAGAAGTCACTGGACCAGTCGCTATGTCAAGAGACTTGAGGAGAACTGTCCTCACAACCTGGAAGTGACCACCAGGAAGGGTGAAAGTTCAACCTTGACATACCACTCACTGCACCATGGTCCTCTCTGAAAACCTATTTTGAGATTTCCTTTTTCTAGAGCTTTTTTTTTTCTTTCCTAAGCCCGGTAAATAATACAGGCACTTTTCCAGAAGGTTAAAATAAAATGTACATTTCATTTCACCTGCCCTTTTTTTTTTTTTTTTTCATTTTTTCTGAAGCTGGAAACAGGGAGAGACAGTCAGACAGACTCCCGCATGCGCCCGACCAGGATCCACCCGGCACGCCCACCAGGGGGCGATGCTCTGCCCACCAGGGGGCGATGCTCTGCCCATCCTGGGGGTCGCCATGTTGCGACCAGAGCCACTCTAGCACCTGGGGCAGAGGCCACAGAGCCATCCCCAGTGCCCGGGCCATCTTTGCTCCAATGGAGCCTTGGCTGCGGGAGGGGAAGAGAGAGACAGAGAGGAAGGTGCGGCGGAGGGGTGGAGAAGCAAATGGGCGCTTCTCCTGTGTGCCCTGGCCGGGAATCGAACCCGGGTCCTCCGCACGCTAGGCCGACGCTCTACCGCTGAGCCAACCGGCCAGGGCCTCACCTGCCCTTTTATATTTTGTCATAAGAGCGTCATTAGATGTATACTTGAGCGTCCTGTCGTGACCCACACCGTGCTGGGAGCACAGACATTTTAGAGTTTATATTCCAAGAACGAGGCATGGAGAAACGGGCTCTGTGTTGTCTTTCTTAGCTCTAAGTTTCCAGGAATATTCATTCAATTAAGAAGATTCATTCAACACTTACTGGATGCCCGCTGTGTTTCTGACCCCGAGGGAGGCAACCGCCCGTCAGGCATGGACTCGGTTCTTCCGAAACTCTCAGTCTGGAAGAGAAGTAGACAGTCGGTGAGGCTGCTGGTGTGATCACAGGGAAGACACATCGGTGGCTCAGAGAAGGAGTGTGTTGGCCAGACGAGGGAAGCACAGAGGGAGGACCAAAGATGATGATGTTCCAAGTCAGCGGGGAGACTGATGGGTGAACTGTCATCAAGAAAGCTCTTCCTGGTAGAAAGCTTCAATTACTGTTCTGATCGGAAGTTGGTACGTGAGCGTCTGATGAATATTCTCAAGTCATCTGCATTGTCTGTTGTCACCCCAGATGTGAAGTCATATATAGGACCAACATGGCTACCTCAATTAATGTGTGGCTTGATTTAAATTATGTTACCAACCCTGGCCAGGTAGCTCAGTTGGGGCATCGTCCTGATATGCAAAGGTTGCAGTTTCGATCCCTGGTCAGGGTACATACAAAAATAAACCAAACCAATGAGTGCATGAATAAGTAGAACAACAAATCAGTCTCTCTTTCTTTCTCCCTATCCTTCCTCTCTCTGTAGAAATTAATCAATAAAGTATGAATTACTAGTTTGACTTTATATTGGACCATTTCATTTATATTGAACTCCTTCTTGAAATAGCTTCAACTTTGCCAATTTTTTTTTTATCAATGAGTTGGAATATGAGCGATCAGTGAACAGTGCAGAGTTATGGCCCAAAATGGATCTGTGCGTTCACTGATGTCTCCCTGGGCCGATGGGTAAATTGTGTATTTGTCTCTATCCATCATGTCTAGGATGAAAAACTAGTCAAATCATGCTTCAAGTTTGGGGCAAAAAATATTTTTCTCCCTGTTTCTAAACTCGAGGTTTAGGACAGACTGGGCTTATCGGTAAGTTTCTTTTCAGTCTTTATTAAAAGCTCATCTGGAAAATCTCATTTCATGTCCAAGAGGGATTTGGAGGCTAGACAAAGTCTTTCTGAACCCACCGAGATATATACCAGGGTACATAAGTAGGGACAGCAAGTGTACAGTTGGTTCAAATTCAACAGTGGCAGGATTTGTACTCAAACTTGCATTATATGGACGGTGGGCAGTCAACCCCAGCTAGGCCAAGCCATGACCAAGGGAGGACACTATACTGGTCATTCTTTTGACTGCTCTAAGTTACAGCTTGGCTATACTCTTCCTCAATAGAGTGAGCTGCCAGGCTGCGTTGTATTTTAGGATGAATTAATGTTAAGATTCCTGACTAAATATCCCCTTTCTCCATGTTAGTTAACTCACAGCTGAAAAATTATGTCTGTATCTTTGGGAAGGAAGGCAGATTGGAAAAAAACCCCATAAGAGAATTGGAGTGTGGAGGGCCTATGGGATATGGTGTTTAACCTGGCATAACAGTCCCTACCTGCTAATAGGTGGGTATCACATTAAAAAGAGCCTCGTTCCAAAGATAAAAGTAGAAACACATATTAGAATAGTGTGTGTGTGTGTGTGTGTGTGTGTGTGTGTGTGTGTCTGTGCGCGCCTACGCACCTGGGGATGTCTGCTATTATATACACATTATATATGCCAACCATCCATAACTTATGTTATTTCTCTTAATCCTTAGGACAACATTGCAAAGTCTGTTTTTTGGTCCACATTTTACAGATGAAAAGCTTGACAGTTAGGGAGTTTCAGTCCGTCTGTTCAGGGCTGCTTAGGTGGATTTTGGACCCAGAGATATTTTCATTTGAAAGCTTATGCTTTTTTCCACGATGCCACATACCACCAGCCCCAGCACTGCAGAGCCATATTTGGAGTGTATAAGGGAAGACTTTTGAAAAAAAAATGAGCTGTTCAAGCCAGGAAAAGGAAAGTAGAAAATTATATTGGAAAGGGCAGCAAAAAACACGTGAGAGGAATTTAGTGGCCGCCTAGGTGAAACAGTTCAGTCCCTTTCCAGGGGGACTGTCCCTGCTGATCCCGAATGGAGAGGATTCCATGAACCGATGGCTGCAACTCAAGGGCCACATGTCCCATCATGTCAATCATTTGTGGGGAAACTCCTTGGAAAACAGCAAGACATTTCGGGATGCAGTCTATGACCTGTCGCTCTGTGACGTCACACCTGGTCCCCTCCTTTCTGTGGGTCCCTTAGTGTTCCTTCCAAAGACAGCCTTACTGAATAATTGCACAGCGGGTTTACATAAGACTAAGCCTTTTAACCATTTTGTTACCAAGTTCAGGTTGAACTCTCTTTCCCAGAATTTATGCTTATACCTTTAATTCCCTCCGTCTAGTTTCTTACATAGGTTAAATTTAAGATGACATGGATGATGTTGACTTCTCCTAGACTTGACCCAAATGTTCTCTCTCTCTCTCTCTTTTTTTTTTTTGGTTAGTTCATCAGCCATTGCCACAATGGGAATATCACCTTCAAGGATGCCCTTTGCTATCAGTTGAAACGATTCCAGGTAAAGGTAGAATGGGAAGTAATAAAATGCGATGACTCCAGCTCAGCACAACAAGTGGAAGAATTCTCAAACAGAAAAGTTGGCAGTTGACACTACTTAGAACAAACTTAACATCGTACCTGGTCAGAGAGAAGGCAGAGGGCGTGGCAGCCGCTGGATGGGGTCCCCCCGCCCTTCTGCCTCCTGGTTTTAGGGCTTTGAACATTTCGTCCCTCACTCAGTCCTCTTTTACTCCTGTAAGGTGAAGAGGGTCACAGCCCAGGACACTCCCGGACTTTTTGCTCCTGGCACATGATATACGCTTATGAAAGACGACAAATTTTTAGAGGGATGTTATCTGCAGGTTTAGCACTGCGGTTTTCTTTCTTTATAAAGTCATTGTATTTTCCGGAGATATTGTTAATCCAAATTCAGAGGGACCCGAATTATGGAAGACAGAAGCAAGGTCCGTCGATTACACATTAAAGTTTTATTGTCTAGCTTGGCCAAGCGGCGGGAACTCCGACAGAAATCTGACGGAGAGCACGCTGGCCCTTTTTTCTACTTAGTTTTTATAGTTTTGTAAGTGGGAAGTACAGAAGCAAAAATTGCAATTAGGAGCCCCTTACCGCTATTGGTTATAGTCATATGTCCTTTAACATGATAGGACCACGTTCAATTTGCAAACCATACATCATTTTGGAGAAAACAAAATTTATAAGTCAACACAATGGTAGAAAGATATCTCTTTACATATTAAAAGGCCTTCCTATATTTTCTAGTGTTCATCCGCCATCTCTCTGTCCAGAGTCAGACGTATTAACCACATGCATTTACATAAGAGAGGTAGTTTCCGTGGGGACAAATGCCCACAAATGGCTCATAGTTCTAAGAAAAGGTTTATTTTGGCTTTTCCCTTCCTGCACCTGGCTAGCCATTCACTCCTTTCCCCACAGGTGTGGTGGAATGTCAGGGAATCTATGCTTTCCTTCCCTTTTCATTTACAATACAATGGCAAGAGCCATCCTGGTTATGCTAATCACACAGCACAGAGACTATTCTCACAATTTCTCTTAACCCAAATTAATAAATTGTTCTCCAAGCCTCCTAAAATATTAATATTAATTCTGTAGCCTTTGGTACTTTACAACACCTGTGGGTGAAATGGCTCAGTGGCTCCTCAATATCAATGGGGAATAGGCAGGGACACATATAAGAAAGGGGAATGTGATTTTGGAAATAGGAAGTAAAAGGAGGGCAGAATAGAGACCAAATAGAAGCAGAAAGTGTCCAATGTGACAGCACTCGGGGACACAGTGAGGGGAGTGATTAAGGAATGTATATTGCTCATGGAAACAAAGGATTCAGACTTCTTATTTAAATTCACCTCCTGCTGCCATGTTTGTTATGAAAATACTTTCCAAAAATGAGTCATCTCTGTTTCCTAGTCAAGCTCTGCGGCCACTGCCTTTCCCAAAAGAACTGTGAACACATGTGACGTACTCAGGTCTAAATCGCTCACCATAGCCAAGCAGTCAGCAAGGACACAATAAATAAACGAGCAGCGAACTGTCCCTTCCTGGTGCGCGAGAATTAAGCGCACCTCTTGTTGCTCCATCCTGGTGCTTGCTGTTTGTTTCTTTCTCCAGTTTAGGGGCCAGCGAAAGTGGTAGCAGGCAGACATCCCAAGTCAGAAGTTGTTTGGGACCTTCCTCCGCCATGTTGTTCTGTTAGTCACCGGCCACCAGCCACCCTTTCCGTCTTCCTCTCTTCGTCTTCTGAGGCGGTCAGAAGACAAGTCTATCCAACACAGTTGTTTCCTACACCCACAGCCACACCCATAATCCAACAGGGGGGTTTCTCCCATCTGAGGACAAACACCCTGATTTCCAGAGTTCAAATGAAGGGTGTTTCCAGAAAGCCTTGGTCATATTTTCTTTTCTTTTCTTTTTTTTTCTGCTTTATATAGACATACAGCAGCTAGAGGTGAGGCCACGGAATAAAACCCAACTCTCTTCTGTCTTTGGAGACTCAGAGCCTAACAGGCGTGGATACCTGTTGTATTTCTCTAGAGCATTGTGTCACTTGGCTGGTTAAAAAAAAGGTTGGGGGGAAAGAGTGGCGGGAGGGAGGAAGCTGTACTTGATCCTTATGGAAGCCAGTTAAAATTAATTGGAAAAAGCTTTTAAAGACCCAAGATGCAGACCAAATGTATCTCCAGCCCGTGGCCTCATCCCGCACGGAACACGGAGGTCACCGCGAAGCTGCAGATTTATGCGGACGGGTTGGGTGATGGAAAATGAGACAAAAGCATTTGGATTTTATTATTCCATTTACTCTGACCCTGGGCCATTAAGGGTTTGGAGAGCCTGTTTTATGTATTCAGCTGGTTGCCACACTGACAGGCATTTGGAGTCACTTAAATAAAGCACCCCGGTCCCACAGCTGCAACAACACCACATCAAATGTAGGTTAGGGCTGGGACCGGGAGGCTGCAAGACAGTGTCTCCGGCAGGTGCACGGGGAAAATTTTAATTTGTTTGGTTTTTGTGTTTTTTAATTTTATTTCTTTTTTTTTTTTTTTTTTTTTGGTAACTCCTTGTTTTGGGGAATAGCTTCCTGACCCATCAGATGATTTTGACTTCCAGTTGACTCGGACGTTGGAACAGATTCGGCTTGTGCCTAACCAGTGCTCATACTTGGTTTTGAAACCCCCTCGCTTTCCAAGAATGCTCCGTGTCTTCATTGCCGTTTGAGTTGGGCTGGAGAGAGGTTGTCCTAGTAGCAGAAAGTGGGTGACTTTGTTGGTTTAGTTTTATTTAGATTTGGGTTGAACTATGTATTTAAAAAAACCTTTTTTTTTTTTTTTTTTTTTTGATGTGGTGTTTTTTTAGTTCATTGGATTCTTTGAGGCTGGTTTCACTGGGAAAGTTCCTGTTATGACTGGAGGGCAGACAAGGTTGAGAGTTCAGTATGAAAGACAGTGACATTGATTCTACACGTGTGTCTTTGTGATAGACAAAACATCTACCCCGCTTTTTTTTTTTCTTTTCTTTACATTTCTTTTTTGATTGATTTGAGAGAGAGAGAGAGAGAGAGAGAGAGAGAGAGAGAGAAACATTCATCCCACCCAGCCATGTACACATCGACTGACTTCTGCATGTGCCCCAACTGGGGACTGAATCGGCACCCCTGATGCATCAGGGGTCGGGACGCTCCCGCCAACTAAGCCACCCAGGCAGAGCCGTCCTGGGATTTCCGTTTCCTTTTTGGCACGCAAGGAACTGAACGGAGAAGAGAGAGAGACACCCGGACTCATCACAGTTCCATCACGTTTCTTGGTGGACCTCGTCCTAGAGCAAGTGACCGCTTCCATCGTACAGATGTGAGAACTGAGGCTAGAAAAGGTCAAAGGACATGCTCAAGAGTAACACGACGAGAAAGGAATGCTCTTTCTGCCACACAGCGCTGCCCAATACACCCTTCTTTTTATAACAAGGCCTTCATCTCATGCTGAGCGAGAGGTGCAGCCACCACACGGAATGCAGGTGCTCGGATCTGGAAACCAGAGACACCCAAACATGCGGGGGGCGCACAGGGGGCTTTGGGGGCCTGCCATGCCCTTTGACCTTCAGAGCATACTCCTTCAGAACCCCAAAGAGAGTGTGGACAAGCTAATTGAGGATCGCTGTTTTATTTCATACTGTTCCTCTTGGGTCTGTTCCTCATAGAAAAGCCATCAGGACTTTGAACTATTAATCACTTGTCATAAAGACTGATTTTTCCCACTCTTTTTCCTCCCCCACTCAACACTCACCCAGAAAACACACCCTGAGAAGTTCCACAACTGTATTTCCATTCTTTGATGTTTCCTCCCATGTCTGAAAATTGGGGAAATTACCAACAGAAACCTCACGTTATTGAAATGGCATTATTGCTTATTTCAGACTTGTGAGTGAGTGTTAAAATAGAAGTACATCTCAACTGGGCTCCCAAATACAGCTTTATGTAGAGAGACTCAAGTATCTGCACAATAATAATAATAAAAAAAGGAGTCACCCTATGGTATTTTCTTTTTCAAAATAATTTTTAAATTTTTGGTACAAGACGTGGCCCTATGTCAATTTTCTGATTTAATTTGAAAGCATGCACTGGAAGAAATAAAATTGCACAGTTTGGGTATGTTAGGAAACCAAGACACTCTTCAGCTATATTATTTCATTAAATTTTTGTGTGTGTTTTGTTGAGGCAAGAATAGGGTTTATTCCTTCTTTCCAGGTCAGAGTGGTATAGTTGAAAATTTTGTTCAGTTGGGGTGTCCCCAAGATTCAACACAGGCTCACCAAAGTCATGGCAAGCTTGCCATGAATGGCATACGGCCTGATTTTCAGAAAAATATACAGTGTGTCCGTAAAGTCATGGTACACTTTTGACTGGTCACAGGAAAGCAACAAAAGACGATAGAAATGTGAAATCTGCACCAAATAAAAGGAAAACTCTCCCAGTTTCATACCTATTCAGTGCAGTTCGATGTGGGCTCACACACAGATTTTTTAGGGCTCCTTAGGTAGCTATCCCGTATAGCCTCTACAGACTCGTCACTGACTGATGGCCTACCAGAATGTGGTTTCTCCACCAAACTGCCGGTTTCCTTCAACTGCTTATCCCACCTAGTAATGTTATTCCTATGTGGTGGCGCTTCATTATAAATGCACCGATATTCACGTTGCACTTTGGTCATGGATTCGAATCTAGCAAGCCACAGAACACACTGAACTTTCCTCTGTACCGTCCACATTTTGACTGGCATGGCCCTGGGCTGCTCCGCTGTATACACAGTGTTATGTCATCATCTGCACATGCACACATGCTGCCACATCATCCTACAGAAACTGGGAGGGTTTTCCTTTTATTTGGTGCAGATTTCACATTTCTATCATCTTTTGTTGCTTTCCTGTGACCGGTCAAAAGTGCACCATGACTTTACGGACACACTGTATTTATGATTAAAATCTGGGAGAAAATTTGTCCTTGGAGCAATTAAGCAAAGGGAATAAAAAACAACTGTACAAGTAATTCTTCCTACCTGCGTGTTAAGGTTTAATAATAAAAAGACTTTTATTTTACGTGGGCACTCAGAAATGTTGCTTCTGAACAAGTACGGTTCCTGACAAGCGGTACATGGATTCCTCTGGTTCCAGACATTTCCTGAAGTGTCCTAGCCTGTGTAGTTTACTCCCTTCTGTGGACACTATTGGTTATTGGTCCACTTCATCCTTTGTGGTTGGACTTTTGCTTTTGGAAATGACCCCGTTTTCTTTTTGAAGTCTCATTTTGCAAATTAGTGGAAGTGTCTTGCTGGGTTGTCACGTTTGATTCAAAACCTTCATAAAAAGCACAACTGTGAATTAGTGAGAAATCACAAGTGTTGCGTTGAGGTAAAGATATAGAAAGAACATGGAATCTGGAGGCAGACAGATGGCTGATAATCCCACCTCTGCCACATATTAGCTGTGTGGTGCCTGACAAGATACTTTACCTCTTTGAGACTCAGTATTTTTATCTGTAAAGTGGGGTTAAGGCTACTTTCCTTGAATTGTTACTATAAAGAGTAAAAGTGCACCATGACTTTACGGACACATTGTACTTTAAAAATTCTTTCAAATGTATTGATTTGAGAGAGAGAGAAAGGGAAAGTAAAAGAGAGAGAGAAACACTGATTTGTTGCTCTACTCATTCATGCCATCATTGGTTGTTGTTCTATGTGCTTCTACTGGGAATCAGACCTGCAACCCCAGCATGTCGGGATGACATTCTAACCCGCTACCCAGCCAGTGCCCCAACTCTTAACCGTAACTTTCTTTCTTTTCCTGTGTGGTAACCCAGCTTGGCTGTTCGGCAGAAAAGCTCATGCTGATTGTCTTAAAGTTGTTCATGCCCAAAAGGGAGGAAGTGGTGATCTAGTCTTGGAGCAGGAAGGAGGCCTTGTGACTAAGGAAGTACCAGCCACCATAGGTAGCTGCACTGAACTCTAACTGGTAGAGTATCTGAAGGGATAGTTTGACAGGGGGAGAGTCCCTTTTTCCCTTTTTTTAATTGTATTTATTAGGGCGACATTGGTTAATAAAATTACACAGGCTTCAGGTGTACAATGGGATAATACATTATCTGTATATTGTATTGTGGGTTCACCACCCTAAGTCACGTCTCCTTCCGTTTCCAGTTATCTGACGGGGGGGGGGGACTTCTAAAGGCTTTCCAGGGGACAGCTGCTCCTTTCTCTGCTTCCTCCCAAATCCTGTGCTTTAGGGACTGCGATTTAGATGCTTGGTGCTCCCCTCTCACTCACGGTTGCTCTAACTCATGCCAAAAAGTAGTTCAACAAATAATTTTCGCTGGGTTGACCAGGTGCTGGGTTGATCATCCCTGGCTGACTGTTGGGGTATTCTGTCATGATGTCTGAGGTCCTACCTAGTTCATAGCATGTCTGACAATGTTGGACTGTGTTTGTTCGGGGTGGATGTGGGTGTGATGACTCCAGAGGGGAGCTCCAGAGCAGGTGTGGGTTCCATTTGACTATTCTGAGTGCACAGGGCACCATCGAAAATGCCCTAAAGCTGTGATTAGGGCCTCAGAAAAGGGAGTGGACAAGTCACCTCTGATTCTCAACCCTGGAAATTCTGAAACTTTTTTTCCCTACACGGTCGGCTCTTCTGCTGGGCTGATGGAAAAGCCACGTGAGCCGGCGTGTGAATGTTTCAATGCACGGCTAGTATCATAAAAGCTGATGGTGACTCCTGGTGACTTTTGTTGCAATCGTGGCACCTGCATTTTAATGAACGTTTCCCTCCCCGGAGTGGAGCGTCGGAAGGTTGGCCCTCATCCGCTGTGGCCGAGTGGAAAATGGCTGGGTTCGCGCTTCCCTCTTCTGCAGCTATCAGATGGTATTCATTTGTGGCTGGCCCGAGGATGACTTGACTTCAGCTCGGAGTCTCTGATCCTGGGGGGGGGGCAAGTCAACTGCACTGGATGGGGATCGTCTATGAGCTGAAGTTAGAAATTCTCTGAACTGAGGAGACAGCTTTGCTTACCCTGCATTCTGGCATTTTTTTTTAAAAAAAATGTTCATGAAGAGAGACCAAAAAAAAAATTATTATTATTTTTAAAAAATTTGACTTGATGTTACGATGCTGCCAAATATGCCTGTTATTGTGGTCAAGCTACATGGAAACCATAAACAGCACAAATTGCTACCATGTGAAGGGATTTCTGGGTTGGGTTAGCACCTTCCCCGGGGCAGACAAAGAGAGACTGAGAAGGACGCAAACTCTCAGCAGACCCGATTCACGCTCTTCTCCGAAAGACAAAACAAAACAAAAGCCTTCCTACGATTCAGAACAACCGATCTGCTTGGGTAATGTCCTTATATGTAAGTGGAAATCCTTTCCGATGTTTACACTACTGATTTCTTTAATCTCCACTTTGGAATTAATAGACAATAACATGGGGCTGCTTCCCCGGGCACCCCAGCCCTTGTTCATATTTACCCAAGTGTCTAGAGTAGGGACTGTACACATCTCTCTAATCCACCTGCCTGTGTTAGTTAAAAGCTCAGATAAAATCTGCAGCCCTTAGATCTTAACCTTTTAAGTCTGAAATGTTTTTTAAAAGTCTGGCCATGGCAACTGAAACCCGGGGTGTTTGACACGGGGGAGGGAGCGGAGTAGGGGGAAAATCAGGGAGGAATTGGGACAGAAAAAAAACTTTCTCAGCGGGAACCATGGCTGCATTGAAAGAAACTTAAAAAAAAAAAAAAAAGTAGAATCGTAGTGCAAAGATCCACAAAAAACCAGGAGATTGGACCTCGGTCTGTCGACAGAAACAAGCTACTTTAAGATGCAAAGACATGGGTGCTGGGTGCCAAGCCTGGTTACTTGGCTTGTTATCCAAACAACTTGAATTCCCTTTCAACTTTCTCTGCAGGTGTGGATCAGGGAACTGGTGGTGGGAACAGGAGGGGCGGGATACAATCTCCATTCAGACATCGTCAGGACAGAGGCTTGAATGCATGAGAAATACTAGGAATGCTAAAATAACAACATCCTGGTTTCAGCATTTAACTCTCTGGAGCAATCACTGACTATCAACCATCATTTGTTGTATTTCCCTAAACTTAACCTATGGATCTAACAGACCAGACTAAATAAAGTTAAAAAAAAAAAAAAAAAAAAGAGATCATTGACCCTTACATTGATCACAACTCACGGGCTAGCAAATCAGCAAATCACTCTTTGTATCACTCAGCCTGTCCTTATAGGACTCCCTGGACCAACCTAGGATGCCGTCCTTTCTAAATTGGGAGATTTTCATTTTCATTCTTTTTCTTTCTTTTTTTTTTTTTTTTTTTGTATTTTTCTGAAGCTGGAAACGGGGAGAAACAGTCAGACAGACTCCTGCATGCGCCCGACCGGGATCCACCCAGCACGCCCACCAGGGGCAACGCTCTGCCCACCAGGGGGCGATGCTCTGCCTCTCCGGGGCGTCGCTCTGCCGAGACCAGAGCCACTCTAGCACCTGGGGCAGAGGCCAAGGAGCCATCTCCAGCGCCCGGGCCATCTTTGCTCCAATGGAGCCTTGGCTGCAGGAGGGGAAGAGAGAGACAGAGAGGAAGGAGGGGGGGGGGGTGGAGAAGCAAATGGGCGCTTCTCCTATGTGCCCTGGCTGGGAATCGAACCCAGGTCCCCCTGCATGCCAGGCCGACGCTCTACCACTGAGCTAACCGGCCAGGGCCTCATTTTCATTCTTAACCATTTCCTTTCTACTTCTTCACTTAAGGACAAAGGGATGACACAGAAAAACAATGATACCGTCTTAACACATCTCTTCTGGTTACGTTGAGTTAAGATAACTGTACCTTCTGGACCAAAGATCCAAAGCCGAGCTGCCCACTTCTCCTTAAGAAAACCATCAGACAGTTGTCATCTGCAAATTAAATACCACGAGTCCAGCATTTTTTTTTTTTTACTTGAAGAGCCTTCCATTGTGAATGAACAGTCAGACTCCGTCTGTCCCTGGGCAGCTGTCTGTCCCTGGAGCTCCTCTTCCCATTTCTAAATTTACCTCCATTTTTCCTGGAGGGCAGGCCTGGTATTGCCTTTATCTCTGTGCCCCTGGCACGGAAAGGGCGCTTGGTACATCTTTATCAACTGACTGCTTGGATTACTGCAGAGCAGAAGCCTACGGACTTTTGCTGAAAAGGCTCTTTTGCAGTCTGCTCGTAGTTGGACCGATTGTCTGGGTCTCCCGCCACAGGAGAGGGAGCTGCAGCAGTCATTCTATCTAGAATATGTTGGCCCTGGGCACCCTCTCTTTCCCTGGTACCCGCCATCACAGCGAGCTGAATCTCCCAGCCACACGTCTGCTTGCAGTGAACTGTTCAGTGTCAGGCACTGGCCCAGTATAATCACATGCATTTTTTTTCTTCTTCACTGAATCTGCATATGAACCCTGCAAGGTCAGTCATGCTATTATTGCTGTTCGAGAGAGCAGACTAGGACATGAACACTTGGAGATGTAGGAGCTGGCATGAGCTTGCCCGGTTCCTGAATTGGACAGAGTGAGGGTTCCATCCGGGTCTCTGAGCCCTGGCTCACAGTGAAAATCGTCTCCTCTCTGCTCTTGGCTACTTCTGTCCTACAGTGCGGGTCTTCTGAAGTATTTATTACTGTTCTGTCAAAATGCACTACCTCCCTGACACAATGACAAACAACGTTGCTTAAAAAATGGACAAAGGATTTGAGTTGTTTTTTTTTTTTTAAGTACACAAATTGCCAATAAGCACAGGAAGAGATACTCAACATTATTAATCATTAGAGAAATGCATGTACCATCTAATACCTCCCATGGTGGTTATAAAAAATAGAAAATAAGAAATGACACAAGGAGTGTAGAACCCTCTCTACTTTGCTGTGGGAAGCTGTTTGGCAGTTGCTCAAAAAGTTAAACATCGAATCACCACGTGACCTGGCAATTCCACTCCTCGGTATACACGTCCCCAACGTGAAAACGTAACAAAAACTTCTACACCCATCATCATAGCCGCATCACTCATAATTCTTAAAAAGAAAGCAACCCACATGGACATCGATGGAGAAATGGATAAACAAACTGTGGTCTTGCCACCCTTACATGTGGAATCACAGTCAGCTATAAAAAGGAAGAGGAGCCCTGGCCGGTTGGCTCAGCGGTAGAGCGTCGGCCTGGCGTGCGGGGGACCCGGGTTTGATTCCCGGCCAGGGCACACAAGAGAAGCGCCCATTTGCTTCTCCACCCCCACCCCCTCCTTCCTCTCTGTCTCTCTCTTCCCCTCCCGCAGCCAAGGCTCCATTGGAGCAAAGATGGCCCGGGCGCTGGGGATGGCTCCTTGGCCTCTGCCCCAGGCGCTGGAGTGGCTCTGGTCGCGGCAGAGCGACGCCCCGGAGGGGCAGAGCATCGCCCCCTGGTGGGCAGAGCATCGCCCCCTGGTGGGCAGAGCATCGCCCCCTGGTGGTCGTGCCAGGTGGATCCCGGTCGGGCGCATGCGGGAGTCTGTCTGACTGTCTCTCCCCGTTTCCAGTTCAGAAAAAAAAAAGCATTATAAACGGGCCTAATATTAACTCAGCTTAACTCCCCCCCTTGTGGACACCAACCCTTCTCGAGAGGGTTCCCGTAGGTGGGAAGACCCCCCCCCCCCCCAGGCAGCCTCCCTACCCAAGGTCCCAGCAGGCAAGCTCAACTGATGTTGCCGATTTTGTGAAGTGAGCCAGACAGTTATCCAGAAACTGCAAAAGCTGGGATTCGTGATGAAATGCCCAGTTGCTTTTTTTCTGCTGGGGAGTTTGGGGAGGCCCGGACACACCCAAGTCCACGTTTTCAAACAGGTGTGGGTTACCCATAACACAGATGAGCAACTCTCCTGCAGGTCTCAAGAAGCCACGAGGTGAAAAGAAGGGGCTGGGTGAACAGGGTTCCTGATGCTTCTAGAAACACAAGGGCCTACAGCGCTGATGCAGGTTTACGTTTTTAACCAGGATCCTCACACAATTCCTTAGAAATTGTGGGGCTCAGACATGGACTGGAGAAATAATTTGGTCTTGCATCTTATGCGTGGTGCCGTTGTGTCAAGGATGAATGGGCTACAAAGAGCATTTCAGACTCTTATAGACTTAGAGCGTTGACGCGTTGACCACATATCTTGATTGTTGTCATTTTGTTGGGGAAAGTAAAGTCCGGTGGATTGTGGAAAGAAAAAAATATCTTTTTGACGGCGTGTCTTTCTTACCCTCATCTTCTGACTTTCTCTCTCAATCCAGGCCCCAACAAGGGTCCCCATAGAACCAAGAATAAAGCTGTATTGTTCGGTGGCGGATTTAATTTCATTCCATCACAAGCGACCATCGCAGCCCTGTCATTGCGATTGGTCACACTTTTCTTGTGCGCTCTATCTGTCTGAAGTCCCATCTCCTCGGCAGTCCGCTGCATAATCCCCGTTGCTGAGACAAAGCTCCCCCAGCAGAAAGAAAGAGGCGGGATGGGCAACGGAAAGTCAATGGACACAGTTATCAGTTTGGGCCCCCCCCCCGACTCCTGGGATTCCTCCCGGGCAGGGCAGCCGAGGAGGCACTAGGGGCACCTACTGGGCTGGTAAAAAAAAGTATAAAAAAGGCACCACCGCCAAGTTTGCCGAGGCCAAAGGAAGAGCTGGTGGCTGCTAGGCGATGTCGTCCAATGCCCTCCTGAAGGGACCACCACATAGAGGAATGCTCAGGACCCCCCGCTCTCTGGGACCAGCAGTCCAGTGTACTAGAACGAAGGTGATATTTAGAGCCGCCTCGAAATTCATTCTGGATCGAGACATTGGGGAGGGCATCCCAGCAAGCACGGACCAGGCAGCTCAGCCCGGAGACTGTGTTTCTCCCCAGATCTGACAGCCGCTGACACGGGCTGCAGAGCTTTGAGATGAATTCCGGAACACAAACACATCTAAGCCAAACCCCACTGTCTCTCCCGGTGGAAACTCCAGCTCTGCTCTTTGATGGAATGTTTTGGGTACTGTAGCCTCTGTAGTAGTCACTCCTTCCCAGTGTAATGAAATGTATTTTAGGCATTTTTTTTTTTTTTTTTTTTTTTTGTATTTTTCCGAAGCTGGAAACGGGGAGGCAGACAGACTCCCACATGCGCCTGACTGGGATGCACCCGGCATGCCCACCAGGGGGCGATGCTCTGCCCATCTGGGGTGTTGCTTTATCGGACATCCCATGCGACTTCTTCCATTGCTCTCTTCATTCTTTTTACATTTTTCTTTATTGATTTCAGAGAGAGAGAGGAAGGAAGGGAGAGAGACAGACATCAATTTGTTGTTCCTCTTATTTATGCACTCATTGGTTGATTCTTGTATATTCCCTGGCCGGGAATCGAACCGGCAACCTTGGTATATCAGATGCCCCTCTAACCAACTGAGCTACCCAGCCAGGGCTCTCTTCATTTCTTGCTATCACGATCAGGGTGGGAATTTCCTGTTTACCACTGTTTTTATTGCTGCTGTAGATATTTCCCAAAGGTCATCCCTGAGGGTGTTAGTCCCTAATTTTTCATCTGCACGTGTCAATTTTCCCACGCGCCAAGGCATCCGTACCAAGGAGTCCGCTTTCTATGAGCACGGAGGAGAAAGTTAATACTACAGGGAACCACACTTCCGTATTACAATGTTCGTGATCAAGAGGATAATTAAAGTCACTGCAAATGCACGGATCCTTGATTCACCTAGAAATCCACTTGGTAATTCGCAGTCAGTTGTGCTACTTTATTTCTTTATCTTTAAAACAATCACAAAACTGCTGCATCTTAAAAAAAAGAAAATCATATTTTTTTTTCTCGTGATTTTTACAGAAGTAGGGCGGGAGCAGGTGTGGATTTGAGACTCGGTTCTGTCACTCATTAATTGTATAAACTTAACTTTTGTGTTCAGGTTAGTCTCATCATTGGGGGGGGGGGGGAGGGAGGAAATAATGGCCCTGACTGGGTGGCTTAGTGGATTCAGCGTTGTCCGGGTATGCTAGAGTCACGGGTTTGATTCCAGGTCGGGGCACATACCAGAAGTAATCAATGAGTGCACAACTAATGCAGCAACTATGTAAGACAATGAGTTGATGCCCCTCTCTCTCCCTCCCTTTCTCTCTCTCTCTCTCTCTCTCTCTCTCTCTTTCTCTCTCTGAAATCAATGGGAATAAAAATGAAATAATGATCTTCATCAATCAGTGGTACCCTGGGATTCAATAAGCTACATTGCAAAGCCAAAAGACTATAACTTATTATTTCCATAGGTCTAAGGATTATGACTCTTATAAATACAGAATATATATATTCTGTATATATATAATATATATATATATTGTGTTTGTATGTGCATGTAACTTAGGCTCTTAGACACTGTGACTTAGTTCACGCACCTCCTCGCACAGCCGACACTGTGACTTAATTCACGTCTGCCTTCGAAAGCCCAACTCTTCAGGGGCAGGTTTCAAAGTTTCCGTTGCACCGTGAATGAGTTCCCACGAGGACGATATCCAGGAGGGTGGGTGGAAGCGATCTACATTTTTATTATCATGGCGTATCAGTCTTGTGGATGCAACTAAGCGTAACACGTCCATTTCCAATATTTTTAGCACAGGTGTGGGCTCCCTTCAATACCACTAGTGAGAATTATTTGCATCCAGTCTTACCCTGAATGTTAGCCCAAATCTCAACATGGCTGAATCCTTCTCATCTGTCAGGACCCAACTTGGAAGTCACCTTCTCAAAGAGGGTTCCCCAGACCACCGCTTCTCATCGAGCTGCGTTTCTGTCCCCTCCATCATGTCACCACGGGGGAGGGGAGAGTCACCAGCAGGGAGGACAGAGGGACACAGTCCTGCTACTAAAAGCCATCTGGGTTGGTGTCTGCAGTTTCCTTGCTAGCCCAGGTAAAGAGAGAGGTGGTGGAACAGAGGAAGTCTCGGGATGGTGGCAGGCAGGGTGACATGAGAGGGGTGAGGTGGCGCAGAAAGCTCACCGTGACCAGTTCCCACCCTGGTGACGCTCTGTGGAAGTTTCTGTATCAGAAATAAGTATCAGCTGTCTTACAGGATCCTCGTCTGAGGCCACGGAGACAGTGGCTTTTCACTAGATAATACAAGGCTCACAGGAACTTATATAGTTGGCACCAAAACTTTGGGGATAACATAAGGGTAATAAGGAGCACTTACAGGAGAAACACTTTACTGACACGAGTTGTTAAAGACCTGCCTTGCGGAAGGGGACAGAGAGATGGGTCTGGCATGATGTGACATTCTCTATAATCTGGTGGACTCTGTCAAAGCTGATCGTCTCCGCTGTCCTCGCCGGGGGGTGGGGGTGGGGGAATGGGGGGGAGCTCCGTGTCAGCCCTGCTGAGCAGCCTGGCTGGTGTCAGCTCTGGACCCAGGAGCTGGTGTAATATTTCTCCAAGCCAGAGTCTGGGTGGTCTTGTCTTGTGCAGGGAGAAAAGCAGATAGCAGGAGGCATTCTAGATTGCTCTCCCAAGCATCAGTCTTCAAAGCAAAACGACCCACTGAGGGCGGACAAGACATTTTCAAGAGACAGAGGATGCAGGAGTCCCAGGTCAG
Source organism: Saccopteryx leptura (assembly GCF_036850995.1). Lineage (NCBI taxonomy): Eukaryota > Metazoa > Chordata > Mammalia > Chiroptera > Emballonuridae > Saccopteryx > Saccopteryx leptura. The sequence goes on along the minus strand of NC_089515.1, from coordinate 51,191,024 downwards.
GGGAGCCTGAACTGAGTCCCTGCTCCTCACCGGCTCCTTGGCCAGTCTGCTTCCACTTTATTATATATTATATATATAATAATATATATAAAACAATACATATATATTATTTTTTTAATTTAAACTTTTTAATTAAAAAAAACATGACAGTTTCCATTCCATTTTTTGTATGTTAATTTATTTGTCCCCCCCCCCCCCCGCGCATACAATATATATCAATGGAGCAAGAGAAAAAAATAAAATAAAATCATTGCGTCTAAAATGTAAACCATCTGAAATTTGGAAGCCCTGAACTCTATATGATTTTTAGCTTTTAAATCAAGTTTTGTTTTTGTTTTGTTTCGTTTTGTTAACCAAAGTCTTGTTGAACCAGATGTCAAAAGAGAGATGCTGTTTTGTGAACTGTTTGGTTCTGAAAAAGATTGTAAAGTCTCTCTGGGCATTTTAACTTGTGGAGTCACACAATCAAACAATTACGATCATCTTTGAGTTGAATAAAGAAGCAATCCTTCTACTTCGATCAGTTTCTGTATTTACTTTTGCACTTTCCGAGGGTTCAGAACCAGTAACACGGAGAGAGTAAGATTTCTCAGTCCCGATGAGGGTCACAGTCCCACACGGTGGCTTTATTCAAGTGTCCATGACCATGACAGGACAGAGCACGAATGATGTCACGCACCATGACAATCGGCAGTCACTACTGTGGACCGACCTCTCACAACCACTTTTACAGCTTTTCACACGAAGATCTGTGAGGCTAGCCCGAGGGGGGAACGGCAGCATTAACAAGGCAGCACGATCGTCCAGTATCAATTGTTCTTTTATTGATCTTTCCAAAATATAAGTTGATATAAAAACACTCCTTTTAAAAAAAAGATACCCATCCAAAGGAGGGTAAGTCACTGGCTTCCTTAACAGTCTTTGGCAGAGAGAAGATTCCAGTTTCTAACTCTAAGTTCATACATAGTTCCATGCCTCATTCCATACTTCTAGAACTCAACAGCAAGCTCTACCTATTTTATTTTTGAGGCTTCTTTTTTTAAAAAATACTTTATTTATTCATTTTAGGGAGGAGAGAAGGAAGAGGAGGAGGAGGAGGAGGAGGAGGAAGAGAGAGGGAGAGAGAGAGAGAGAGAGAGAAAAGGGGAGGAGCAGGAAGCATCAACTCTCATATGTGCCTTGACCAGGTAATCCCAGGGTTTTGAACCGGCGACCTCAGCATTCCAGGTCGACGTTTTATCCACTGCGCCACCACAGGTCAGGCTACCTATTTTTTTTTTTATTGTTTTTAAAGTGGCTTTGTCTTGGAAAAAATGGCCCTGGGTTTTTCCTGATGGTTGACTTTTAGCACTGACCATAACCCGTGTCGGGGGACTTTATACTATTGCGATCCTGGTTATAGTGGTGGGTTGCGCTGGTGGCATAGCATGGCAGAGGAAATGGAGGAATGAGATAAAAACCACCTTCGATGGGCTTATTGGAAGGACTGCATCGAGGTAATGTTTAGCATAATGTCTAGCAGGTAATATACTTAAAATTAATGTTTATTGTCATATATTAATCCAGATCAAGAGCTCTGGGTATTGAAAGGAATCACTGTTTTCTAATCACAGTACTCTTGTGAGTCTAATCATTTTAGGTGACTTGGGGAACGAAGGCTTCTTTTTTTTTTTTGTATTTTTCTGAAGCTGGAAACGGGGAGGCAGTCAGACAGACTCCTGCATGCGCCCGACCGGGATCCACCCAGCACGCCCATCACGGGGCGATGCTCTGCCCATCCGGGGCGTCGCTCTGTCGCGACCAGAGCCACTCCAGCGCCTGGGGCAAAGGCCATGGAGCCATCCCCAGCGCCCGGGCCATCTTTTGCTCCAATGGAGCCTCGGCTGCGGGAGGGGAAGAGAGAGACAGGGAGGAAGGAGAGGGGGAAGGGTGGAGAAGCAGATGGGCGCTTCTCCTGTGTGCCCTGGCTGGGAATCGAACCCGGGACTTCCGCACGCCAGGCCGATGCTCTACCACTGAGCCAACCGGCCAGGGCCCCGAAAGCTTCTTAGAACAAACCACACAAGGTGACAACTCCGGACCGGGGCAGACACTGGGAACGAGGAGCTACGATGGCTGGAGACCTTCTCAGGGCTGGAGATGATAGTCATGTGTCACCTACGGAGGACAGTCTCCCTGGCTTGTAAATGGCTGTTCAGTCTAAGTGTCACTCATAACATCATTTAGCTCTTCAGAAGGATTTTACTTTTCAAGGAAAATGCAGGTGACAAAACAGATGTAGCTGGTCTGGTGACCAATGGTGACCAATGAGTGTATGAATAAGTGGAACAACACATCTCTGTCTCTCTTTTGCAAATCAATAAATTAAATAAAATAAATAGAAGAGATGGAGGTATTTTGTGACAACTAGTTGGTTTTGCAAACACAGTCCCTCAGTTGCAGCCTTGGTCAGGGACACTGCCTGTTCCACAACAACTTGGCTCTTATTTGAGGTGTATGTGGCTACAATAATATATGTTTTAAAAAAACATTTTGCCTTCATGTCAGTAAAAAAATGGGAACTCCAGCTCTAATCAAGTCCATCAATGAATTATAAGCTTTGTCCCATGGCTAGTTATTTGAACCTCACATCCCCTTCCCCTTCCCACCTGTCAAAACTGAACCGCCTGAGACTGTGTGTTTTTTTTATTAAAGTTCATGGAATTTCCTAATGAGCAGTGATCATTCGTAGTGAATCCTGCTGTTTCACTCAGAGGTGACTATGTTCTCAGCCCATACATGTTTCTCCTTGTCTGCCATGTGTAAGGTCCTGGATGATACGAGGACATTATCGATATTAGGGGAATTCACAGCCTAGAGAAAAAAGGTAAAATGTAATACAGAGTGCCCTAAATAATTCAAGTGAAGTAAGTGGAAAGTGCTGAAATCATTGAGAGAAAGGAGAAGTCCCCGAATGGACTTCTTTGACCTAACCCATAACCACGGACATCGCTGGTCCCCAAATCTCCACGCGCCATGGCCAGGGTTCTAGATGTAATATACTAGGTACAGTTAGTTCTAGGCATTTGGAAATCATCGGGAAATAAAACAGACAAAAATTGCTGGTCTCGTGGTACTTAAATTCCTGTGGGAGGTGAAGGGTGGGGATAGGCAAGGACCAACACTCCTAATAAGTCACTTCTGAACTTGGTGAGTCTCAAGGGGCAAAAAATGAAAAGTTTTCTTCAAAAGCTACTCCCTGAAGCATTCACCTGGCCTGTCAAGCAATAATTATCCTGCTTTGTCACACTCTCTGCTGTAACAGGGCCAGAAATAAAGAAAATTGTTAGTGGAATAAGTGGATAAGTGAGTCAATTATTTTATTTGGAACTACAGCTGTATGGATGGATGCTATATGTTGTACCATTTGTAAATTATAAATGCAAAAACTGTTCTCAGGCTGAGCTCCTCATACATACATGCATATATGAATATAGGTACAATCATGGTGTTCCTGCCATTTGTTTCTTTGTTTTTAAATGAGAAAATATGCATGCTGACAAGGTACATAGAGGAATACTAGCACAGGTGTGGACTCCGACTTTGTTCACTCATGAAAACTGGTTTGACAATTTCTGATGAAATTGACCAGTGGGGGTTTTAGCCTTCACACCTGGTCGATTCCGTCAAAAATGTCAAAAATTCTGTGATGGCATTGACAGGTGTTAGGCTGACCCAGGGGGCAATTCCATCAAAGCAGTAGAACCATTTGTGCCTGTGGACACATTGGAGACCCAATATAGAAAAAGAGAATTTGGGGAATTAGCCCCGGAGCCATCTCGGTGAGGACCGGGTTGACTCAGAAAATGGGGAATAGGATAACGGGGAACACCATTCCATCTCAGGGGTGAACTGGTCATGGCCCTTGGGGGGACTGTTCCTTAACCGCTACTGGAAACAGATCAACGCCATGGGTCGTGCCTGTCTGCACCTCCCCGCACGGTCGACACTGTGACTCGGTTCACGCGCCTCCTCGCACAGCCGACCCTGTGACTTGGTTCGTGCGCCTCCCCGCACAGTCGGCACTGTGACTCAGTTCACGCACTTCCTCAGTTCACGCATCTCCTCGCACAGTCGACACTGTGACTCGGTTCGCGCACCTCCTCAGTTCACGCATCTCCTCGCACAGTCGACACTGTGACTCGGTTCACGCGCCTCCTCGCACAGCCGACACTGTGACTCAGTTCATGCACCTCCTCGCACAGTCGACACTGTGACTCAGTTCACGCGCCTCCTCGCACGGCCGACACTGTGACTCAGTTCACGCATCTCCCCGCACAGTCGACACTGTGACTCAGTTCGCGCGCCTCCCCGCACGGTCGGCACGGTGACTCAGTTCGCGCACCGCCCCGCACGGTCGACACTGTGACTCGGTTCACGCATCTCCTCGCACGGTCGACACTGTGACTTAGTTCGCGCCTGCCGTTGGAAGCCCAACTCCTCAGGGGCAGGTTTCAAAGTTTCCGTTGCACCGCGAATGAGTTCCCACGAGGACGATATCCAGGAGGGTGGGTGGAAGCGATCTACATTTTTATTATCATGGCGTATCAGTCTCATGGATGTAACCACGCGTAACACGTCCATTTCCAATATTTTTAACTCAGCGCTTTCTGTCTCCACAATGGTAATTTCTTAAGGACAGAAAGAAGTCTCTGAGGATAAACACGTGGGCCTGACAGGGTGCTAACTAAGCTTTACTATTACGTTCCCGGACTAATACAAAGGACATGCTCGTGGTTTCAGATGAATCACCCCAGTGCTCAGTCTGTGGCTTATGGGGACAAGTATGGATTTTAAGACGCCATCACGGTGGCCTGGAGAACCGTCCCTTGGACCCCCCCCCCCCCCCACATCCAGGACAAGAGTGCGTCCGCATAAATCGTCGTACATCAGAGACCAGAAGGGCTGCCCAGCCTCTCCCACGGTCTCAAGGGAACACTTGTCTTTGTGTCTGTCGCCCACTCTTTTCTGAACTTGAAATCCAATTGCCCAACAATTAAAGCCAATTAGCACGTGAGGAAAATAAACCGAGGGCTCTCTCCCTGTGTTTTCCGTGGTGGCCGACAGAAAGCTAGTTAGCTCAAGGCATTAGCATAGCTGGGGAGCAAGCAGGCCCCGTCATATAACGGAGACTAGTTGGCTTAAAGTATTAGAAGGCCGGGTAGCGGCTGGTGCAGCCGAACCATGTTATTCTGAGCTAACAGCTGCCAAACATTCTTGACAGTGGATGAGGCAGATGTCCAAGGACAATCAAAGAGAGAAGAAAGCTTAAGCCAACGTTTGCCTATCTCATATTCTCTGCTTGATCCCCGGCCTCAAAGACAACACACAGCTGCTGCACTTCAAGGTCTAGGGGCTGCTCCATCCCCCAGCCACCCCCCCCCCCGCCCCCACCGAGCCCCCTGGTTATTCTCTGAAGCCAGCTCGGTTTGCCTGTCAAGTGCCCCTTGCAGGCCAGCTCCTGGGAACACGTGACCCTTCTGAGTGACTTTCTGATTTTCTGGACACTCTAAAGGTTGGGCTCAAAATTCCACAGTGTGTGGTGATCAGGGGACACAAATGCTTCTACAGGTCAATCCTCAATGAGTCAGCTGATCGGGAGCCCGAATATATTTGGGGCAGAGCAGTACGTATTTAGACTGAAGAAACCATTCGTTCAAACCCAACATGAAGAAAAGAGGAACAAGCTGGGTGAAATCTAAATATTGAGGATTTTTCTCTCAGAGCTGTTGACCTTCTCTTTCTTGTTTGAATAACATAAGGACTGTGGGAGGGGGAGAGAATTCGAGGACATAGCTGCACCGTGGATAATCAGACGTAACCCGCATCTGGATTAAATGCGGTCCCTGAAATGTTGGTGTGTTGTGTCTCTTGGGGAGGGGAGAAGAAGGGGACTTCATTTTCCATCAATGCTAAGAGGCATTTCTTTTCTTTTTTTTTTTTTTTTTAACAGAGACAGAGAGAGTCAGAGAGAGGGATAGATAGGGACAGACAGACAGGAACGGAGAGAGATGAGAAGCATCAATCATCAGTTTTTTTGTGGTGACACCTTAGTTGTTCATTGATTGCTTTCTCATATGTGCCTTGACTGTGGGCCTTCAGCAGACCGAGTGACCCCCTTGCTCAAGCCAGTGACCTTGGGTCCAAGCTGGTGAGCTTTTTGTTCAAAGCAGATGAGCCCGCACTCAAGCTAGCGACCCCGGGGTCTTGAACCTGGGTCCTCCTCATCCCAGTCTGACGCTTTGTCCACTGTGCCACCGCCTGGTCAGGTTAAGAGGCATTTCATATCCCACTATACAGCACTGTGCTTATTTGCTAAAATCCTTTCTTGTTCTATTTTACGTGACATGTGGAAAATAGACAAGTCGTTTGTGCCGGTAAACTACAACTCTGGTGAATTAAATGGTAAGAACTTCTAAAATGAGGAAGCATCATTACGCATGCCACTGTTCTACCTGTTCTGTAGCTGAGGAACATACTCAAAGCCTTGCTTACCAAGATAGATGAGGATTTCCCTTGGCATGTCTTTTTGGGAGAACTAAGACCTACATGGCATCTTTGAATGAACAAGTTACCTTTGGTGGGTGATACACACTTGCATATTGAATTATAATTATTAGATCAAAGCATAAATGCTTATTTGACCCCGTGTGTATGAGACTTGAGAAAGATGCGCTGTCTTACACACATGAGTGTCCCAAGGTGTAGTATGTGCTCAGTGTGCTTATTTGAATCAATAAAGGAAACAAAAATAAACGAAAGAATGAATGAATGAAAAAAACGAGTTGACTTGATTCCGTGCCAAACCCATCGGAACACTGTGAAAAACCACGCTCCTGCCACGGAGTCACCAACAGAAACAGGAGAGAGATCTATTTTTAGTGGATTACCTGAAAAGAACTCAATACGAAATAGTTTCTTGTAAAAGCACTAATTAGTGAGAATTAGGGTTTTAAAAAATTACATCTATTTCTCCCTGGCAACTAATTACAGGGATAATGTTCACACATACTACCATTGCAGGTGCAAATATTTAATTGTGTGTGCAGGCCAGGTGGTCAGGTGGCTCTGTAACCACGTGTTCCATTGTGTCTGCGCTAGCCGCCCCTTCAATTAGCTGGGGGGGGGGGTGCAAAAAAACAGAGACCAAGGGGAGGCCCCTATTAAAACAGGGCCTACATATCCCCCAGCCTTTTATCTGGGAGGCGGAAGGGGTTGTGCATTTTGGGTTTTATTTTAGCTGCTCCTAGCTGGGGTCCCCCAGGGAGTCACTCCAGTGAGCTAGTTAGCTAGGAGCAGCTGGATTTTGCTTGATACACGTTGCACACGGTCTCATAGAAAGTGGTCAGCAAAACCCTGCACACATTTGGGCAGTAAACCGGGATCTCTGTTCAAAGCAAAGTGGCTCGCTTATTCTTAAGGTACTTAAAACAAACAAACAAAAAAAAGCTGCATTTTTCCCGGTGAGACCAGAGAAAAGTTTGATCAGAACATTTGAAATGGGCAAGGCCCTCCTTCTTGAATAGTCTTAATTCTTTTTGCAACTTCCCTCACACTTTGAGTATTTAGGTTAACTGCCTAGGTGGCCATTGGAGGGAATGGGGACGATTTATGAGTTTTTGATTTGTTTACTTATTTATTTTTAACAAAGATTTTTAAAAGGCTATTTTGGGGGCAATAAAACTGTCTGGGAATCTGCAGGGTTAAAATTTGACTGAGGCTGAAATGATAAAATAATCAGCTGGCTGTAACTTGTATACATTTGGGCCGAGACTGAGTGGTGACAACAGCAGACACTCGGAGTTTGTCGATGGCATCGAAGTTTTCCTCCCTGAGGTATGTGTGGCTTCTGACATGTTAACTTTTTTGAGTTTCTACAAAAAAAAAAAAATAGGGCCCTGATGCCTACCTACATCATAGGGCTACCTGAGAACTCACACAGACGTACTAAGTGGGCACTATTTATTGCGGCGATCACTCCGTGAGTCCGATCAACGTCTAACCACTATGTGGTACACTATATTGAATGTCGATTGTATAGCCCCAAATTAAAATTTACAAAATGACATACTTAAAGTACCTTGTTTGAAAACCCTAATGGGTGCTCCATAGAGAGAACTTCTTTGTCTCTCTCCAGAGGAAAAGAAGGTTGAGGAAATTTCTATTCAGCTACAACAAGCAGGAGAACTCAGGGGAGGCAAGAACTCAACATCCTGGGCACAGATCCAATTTCTGCCCTTCAAGAGCTGGTGGCCATGTTCACGTCCTCGGTGATGTATTATTGGATTTTTTTTTAGCACGAGCAATAAATCACAGCCCTCTAAATCTCCGTGTTTACATTTTAAGGGAACTTAAATATGTTGCAAGCATCCGGTCTCGTTCTGTTCGAAGACTTTTCCTCCATCACCTCTGGCCCCGTGGTCTCAAGGGACGGCAGAGTTGGAAATACAAAGTTCCAATTTTTATATATGCCTAATTCTTATGTTTTTTGTCTAATTTTGAATCATATTTATCTACAGTTGTTGATTTCCTTAAATAAATGATGCTTATAGGCGGTCATGTATCAAAGGCGCTTGGAAACGATGTCTTCAAGTCCAGGGTCCCTATGGGTATTACCGTATTTTTCGCTCCATACGACATACCTCTTCCCCCTAAAAGTGGAGGGGAAAATGCCCGTGCATCTTATGGAGTGAAAAATACGGTATTTAATGAAATATTTTAACATACCATTTGGTTCAGAATATTTTTTTTCTTGTTTTCCTCCTTAAAACCCTAGGTGTGTCTTATGGAGTGAAAAATACAATCTCTCTCTCTCTCTCTCTCTCTCTCTCACTCACATACATACACCAAGATTTTCTTGGGCTTTGCAATAATCCATTGCGATATCTCGCCCGCATAAAATTGGAGCCCGTTGAAGAGAAAATGTCTGTCTTGGGCACAAAAGCGTGCGGATACTAGCATGAGGTTACCAAAGAACGAGTCAACGTTAATAATGGGGCACAACCCATGACACCCTGGGATGACCACAGAAGTGAGCCTAACACCTGGGACATTTATAGCCACACCTCCAACAGAGAGTCCCACTGCCAGGCTCCCGTGCACCAGGAAGCGTTTCTGAACCCCTCCTGTGAGCTCCCTGCTCTTCCTCTGGGTGGCGATGACTTCAGTGGGACGTTCACATTCACGAGGAAGAATAGTTTGCTCACGTGATGCCCTCGCATTTGTGATGAGATGTGGGGCAGAGGTCATTTGAGTGAACTCTCAACTTCTCTGACCTCTCGTCTCCTCTCTGGGTTTGGAACAGGATTGGGGGTCTGTAGAAGTAGGAAACCTCTGTTGTAATGAAGACAGATGCACCGGCCCCTGAATCAGGACACCGCCTCGTACCTTCCGCTCACTGGGAAGCGAGAGAAGCCAGCTCGGTCATCACATAACATCGGCTTCGTCAGTGGTTCCCTGCCAACCTCCCAACTGCCGTCTGTTGGAATTTGAGAACAAGTTCTTCGTGGCAGCTCAGGGTGAAGTCCATTTGGAGAACCTCTGGGATCTCGTGATGAGGCTTACAGGCGTGGAAAACGTTAGTTGGCACCCAACCGCTATTCCTTTTGTTACCATTGTTTAGCACACATTTCCTGACGACAGAGACAGAACATAGAAAACCCTTTGTCACTTCCGTGGGGCTATAACCAACACCGGAAATGATGGGTGGAGTCGGAGATGCTGCGTGTCTGAACGCCCCTCCTTCTCTGTTCCCTGCACGCTGGGCTCAGAATGGAGCCCTGCCCACGGGGAGCTGGGTGGCAGGCACCCCACCTGTCACAGCACAGCTCTCTGCCCCTGCTTGGAGCAGTGTGAGTTCTCGGTAGCTCATGGGCTGTGAGGAGTGGGACTTCAGGCATTGTCCATCATGAGGCTAATAGATGAACTAACAAAAATAAGGCCGAGGAGAGGTCCAGACTGGCAGGGATGGTGACTTCTGTGTCACAATATTTCCTAAATATTGTGGTGACAGAGAGAAGCCATTCTGTCTGTGTGTGTTACACATTTTAAATATTTTAAAATCAGGCCCTGGCCGGTTGGCTCAGTGGTAGAGCGTCGGCCTGGCGTGCAGAAGTCCCAGGTTCGATTCCCAGCCAGGGCACACAGGAGAGGTGCCCATCTGCTTCTCCACCCCTCCCCCTCTCCTTCCTCTCTGTCTCTCTCTTCCTCTCCGCAGCCAAGGCTCCATTGGAGCAAAGATGGCCTGGGCGCTGGGGATGGCTCTGTGGCCTCTGCCCCAGGCACTAGAGTGGCTCTGGTCGCAACAGAGCAACGCCCCGGAGGGGCAGAGCATCGCCCCCTGGAGGGCAGAGCGTTGCCCCCTGGTGGGCGTGCTGGGTGGATCCCGGTCGGTCGCATGCGGGAGTCTGTCTGACTGTCTCTCCCTGTTTCCAGCTTCAGAAAAAAACAAAATATATATATATATATTTTAAAATCAAATGGCTCTTCGGGTCCCCAGGTGAACTTGTTAAATACAATCGTCTACCCTGGCTCTCACGGCTACTGAACAACCTCTCCAGCCTTGATTATGAGGCGTGTCCTGAAGTCATTTGTTATTAATTTTTTAAAAAGTGGTTTATGGATGACTTACTTATTTTATAAGTTAGGTGAGCTTTTCCTATAATAACAACATTCACACCTACTTGCTTCTGACAAGCTTTTTCTTTCTTTCTTTTTTTTTTTTTTTTGACAGGCTTTTTCTTAAAAAGTGCGTTAGCCCATACCAGTATGCAAATAGATCATGCATGATGCTCACACACAGGCCAGCTATGAACTTGACTTTGATAATTATAGATGAAGAGTCACAAATAATTAAGCATTTTCTAAAACTTTCAAATCACCGAGACTTTCCTTATTATAAATGCCTGCATCCTATGACCTTTTACACAGTGGCAGATTTTGTACATGGCTGTAATCGTATAAAATGCATTCCGTGCACATCACAGAAACAAAAATGAGTATTAAAGCCCTCGTGTGTGAAGACAGTTTTATTTTCTTGGGATTCAGAGCCCCCAACATAGAATCTACCACATACTAGGTCCTGAACAGATGTTTATAAAAATAATTTGTTTTTATTTTTTTCAAAGCTCAGTGGATATTTCCAATTAGTTACCCAGATATGCTCATGAACTGTGAGTAAAGTAAGATTTTTTTTTTTTTTTTAGTCCCCGAAGAGAGGCTACTGTTTAGAAAAATCCAGTGGGCATTAGGACCCAAGTTTCCTTTTACGTCTAATGCATCTGCTCTGAAATTATTTGCTTTGGAAATCAGTGTATTATCCTCTATGGCTCCTGCTTTTCTACAATAGAAAGCACTTTCTGGAATCACGATTGTTTGTTAGAAGAGACAAGTTTGTGTTCTTCCATTTTCTGGAACTCACAACATTTAAGTGACTAGTTGGAGTCAGTGGGCTGATGGCCGGAGCCTGGAAAGGGAGTCCCAAGTCCAGAGTTCAAAGAGGAGTCGCAGTGTTTTCATTGGTCAGAGTTGTTCCGACGATACTGATGGTCAGGATGGGAAACCCGGAAGGGCTGGACAAGACAAGGGACAGGTGACGCCATAAGCGATGCTCTCAGGTGGAATGAGGGGGGCACAGACGTGTGGGGCACACTTGTGCCCAGGCTGCACAATTCCAGGAAGGGCACAGGGATGGAGCATGACCTCAGACCTTGGCTATAGTCCGGAGTCACGACTGTCACGTTGGCCATGTCCTTATAGGACTCAGAACTGATTAAAACATCTCTGCCCGAGCATATGTGACCTTAACAGGCTGCACAGGTAACTGGTCACTTCTGAAAATTCAAGTTTTGCTGCAGATCGAAGCTGAACTCTGAACTCTGAAGATGTCCCCCTGCCCCCTAAATAGTCCCTAGACAACATCCTCTATCTGCCCCAGTCCTTGTGCCCAAAGTGCAATGGACAGAATTCTCGATGGAAACCATTGCCCTGTGTTTAAGTTCCAATCTTATTCTTCCCCCCAACTTGCAGACACACGGACAATCAGAGGGACGATCCTGTTAACCCCGAGTGACATAGAAACGACGTCGTGTTCCATTGGGAATCAGCACACCCACCTCTCCTTCTTGCAGGTGCACAACTCCAGGATAGATCTGGACAATACCTGGACCTATCGCCACCTGGAGAGATCTTACCCTGCCCGGTCTCTTCCACTTACGGCTCCTTTATTCTCTAGTGCCCCCTTGTCCGAGTTTTGCACTTGTAACTGTGAAATCACTTTCACTCGACTGTAAAGAAAGGCAGTTGTCTCCCAACGAGATTTCCAAAGCAAAACCACAGGCTGAGAGGCAAGGTTGCAATGGGAGGCGCCTGCCATTTCACTGCCTGGGCAGCGATGGGGTTAGCGGAGTGGGCGAACTCATTCTAACACGAGGCGACCCGGCTCAAGCGCAAGAGCCCGCTTCCAGGAGGACAGAATTACGCGCAGAGAGAGTGAACAGCTGCTACCTGTCACATGTTCCCACCACAGTAGTAAGGTCTGCCTTCACCTTCTCCTTATCCAGAAATGTCAAGGGGGGGTGGAAAGGCAAGGAGGTCTTTTGCCTGCACAGTAAGACCTTATCTTGGACTCGGAGAGTGCGTGCGTGAGTGCGTGTGTGCGTGTGTGCGTGTGTGTGTGTGCGTGCGCGTGCGCGCGCGCGCGCGCGTCTGGTGATGGATCCTAAAAAGCTATCGATGTTCTCCTTTTACATATCTGGCTCCCCAAATGAATCCTGATGGAGAGAGAGAGAGAGAGAGAGAGAGAGAGAGAGAGAAGGAGAAAGAGAGGGAGGGAAAACAGAGAGAGAGGCAGACGTGAAACCTGTTTTAAATGTGTAACAGACCAGCAAGAAATAGTCTAATCACTCCGTTATCCAAAATATGAATTGGAAACATGGTACGGAAAACCAAAATGATGATGGGTGGAAACACCCCCACCACCACCCAGCCCAACACGCCATTGGCAGCATCGATCCTGGTATTTATTGCTCGTTTTAACTACAGTGCCGTGCAAGCACTTTCTGCAAAAATGTAATCATATGCCTCATATTTCGGCCCCATTCTCCTCGCATATTTTACAGTGCCTGAGACTGTTTGTGTGTTTGCTATATATCAGTTGACACCTCCGTAAAATTTTTATATTGAATGCCTTTGGTAACGATGACTAAATAATAGCATGGCCATTTGTGCCTTCTGTAGCTATGGTTTTCCGTTTGCCTGTGAGCGTTCGCTGCTCTGGGCTGTGCGCGTAGGGAGGACTTAGAAAGCCATATTGCTACTCCGTCCTAAATGCCCTTCCTCAGTGGTATGAGTCTCGGTCACTATTCCACCTCAACTTCCTGTTCTTCCCTTCTATTCATTGAAGAAATGTTTCTATTTTTTGTGTTTGTTCGATTTTTAAGATGGCATTGTCAGCAACACAATTCTTCGCCAGAATCCTATTGGTAATTTATACTTAGTTTGGAGACTTTTAGATATGCGTGTCTCTCTCCATACTGTCCAAAATCTCTATTTATGTTTATTTAAGATCCTTCCTGGCCCTGGCTGGGTAGCTCAGTTGGTTGGGGCATCATCCCCATACTCCAAGGTTGCAGGTTCAATTTCTGGTCAGGGCACACACAAGAACCAACTAAAGAGTGCATAAATAAGTGGATCAACAGATCTCTCTCTCTTTCTCTATCTATCAAGTCAACTAAAAAAATAAAATAAAAAGATCCTTTCTGCTTTCCTAAAAAGCATGTGTGGTTGTTTAAAACAAAGAGAATTAAGTGATGAAGTAGATGAAATCACAGGGAAAGAGACCCAAAGCTATGTGGAAGGTGGATATTAACTTATTACAAATATAGACATATTCCTATATGTCGTCTAGTACATAAGCTCCATGACAAAGGGGACTTACTGTATTTTTCGCTCCATAAGACACACTTTTTTCCCCCCAAAAGTGGAGGGAAAAATGCTTGTGCATCTTATGGAGCGAATGTTCGTTTTTTTTTTAATCTGCTGCAGGTTCCCAGACAAGTAGAAGAGAAGAGAATTTGAACATTCAAGTCTCTTCTCACTTATTAACAACAGTGCCAATGGTTGTTAATGCTGCTGTTGAGTTTACACTGTTGAAATATTATGGTGGTTTATTTTATTAAATATTTTAACACATCATTTGGTTCAGAATATTTTTCTTATTTTCCTCCTTAAAACCCTAGGTGCGTCTTATGGTCAGGAGTGAAAAATACAGTAGGTCACTGTCGAATGAATCCCCAGTGAAGAGTTTAATGTGAGTTTGAGTAACTGATGATACTTTGAAAAGAGTTTTAGAAACCTTGGTCCTCGTCCACAGCTTAGAAATGGAAGCCTCCTCTTCCTTCCCAAGCATTGAGTTGGATTTCCTGGTCAACTGTCCCCCTACCAGGTGTGTACAACTTCCTGCTGCCCCAGGCTTAGATCAGCGATCAGCCAGAGGAGGGAGGTGGCCAACAACAGGAGAAGCCAAATAGCTAAGAGTACACCGTCCTGTGTCCAGATGACTGAGGAAAACATTGTGGATTTACATGTACATGTATTTAGTATTTTTATTTTATTTTTTTGGTATTTTTCCGAAGTTAGAAGCAGGGAGTCAACAGACTTCCGCATGCACCCCACCGGGATCCACCCTCATGTCCACCAGGGGGCGATGCTCTGTCCATCTGGGTCATTGATCCATTGCAGTGGGAGCCATTCTAGCACCTGAGGCAGAGGCCATGGAGCCGCCCTCAGCGCCCGGAGCCAACTTTTGCTCCCGTGGAGCCTTGGCTACGGGAGGGGAAGAGAGAGACAGAGAGAAAGGAGAGTGGGAAGAGTGGAGAAGGAGATGAGCGCTTCTCCTGTGTGTCCTGGCCGGGAATTGAACCCAGAACTTCAGCACGCTGGGCCGATGCTCTACTGCTGAGCCAGCTGGCCAGGGCCTATAGTTAGTATTTTAACAAATGTCCCATGGCCCAGGAGAAAACTCCCTACAATCTGGCCAACCACTTTATATTAAACTGACAAAACACCTCTTTAGACCTCTGGGTTCAGATGGCACAGGCATGCCCGCCCGCACATAGGGGGAGGGAGCGGGGGCCCACATAATATTCCGCATCATAATACAATCATTTCAGCATTGAAACTCCAGATTAGGAATTTGACATTTTAAAAATTCCACTGAAATTGGACTACAAAATATAATAGGTTTAGGCACCTGTTCTAATAAGATTGCATAAAAATATCCCCACAGCCTCACCATAAACATATTTTACAATATCAGAGTCAAATTTTATTACATCATTACTAGAGCACTCCGCCGGGCCACGCGATTGGCTGCCGCCACGGAGCCGGATGCCGAGTCTACAGCACAAACATACCATCGCACTTCCCTAATGAAAGTTTTATTGTATCCCCGTGTGCATTAAAAACAACACTAACCACATTAATACATTGTAATTTACTTTTTTTGTTATAAAACAAATAACAAACAGTGCTAATGAGATCATATTTTTCCATTATTCTAAAGCAACCTGTTAGCGTACCCATTGCGCTGAGATTCTGGCTAAAAAAAAAAGAAAAAAAGACACTCTCTTATTGTACAACGGTGCGCCGGAGTGTAGACTGTTGTTATTTCTTCCCCGGCTCACAGACATCACATCATGTCCTAAACATCTGTGTTTGTTTGAGTGACAGAGATATAAAATATATTATTTGATTTTCGCGCTGTTATTCTTTTTATCCAAAGGGGAACACACGAGATTCTTTTGTTACAATTGTCTTTTACTTGGATGGCTTTTTCATGTTCCAATAAACATAAGTGTCTCTGCCGCTCAAATACGAGTTGAGCGCTCATTGTCACCTCTTTTTCCTTCGGCTGTCATCGGAGCCCTTGTAAGTTTCTTCAGCACGGGAGGTTTCAATTTGGCTGCTATGAAGCACCTGAGAGGAATCAATTTCTTCTAAGACATGGGTGATTGTTTTTGTAACATCTTCTGGTGTGTGTTGTTGCAACGAAGCTATTCCATGATTAAGCTTTTTTTTTCTTTTTTCTTGCTTTTACTTTTATAAATTAAATCACTAACAAGAGACATTGGGACTTGTTTCATTTTATTTAGCTTAGTGCCAAGTGACTTATCAGTCAGTCGGCCTCTCACCAGCGCAAACATTCTCCCACCTATCAGGGTTCCTCCGGGGTTTGTTTGGAGTAGGGGTGACGGTGACAGGTGGCCGGAGAGCAAAAGGGAGATTACACTCCAGGGGAGAGATTTCAGAAATCGGAGAAGAAAAAAAGGGAGCCCACGGGACTCTGCTTATCCAGAGACAGGGTGCGAGTCTCTAGGGTAGACTTCCAGCTCTCCTAATCTCGGGCCGTTCTGTGTTGGTGGGAGTGTCTGCTCTGCCCTCGGACTGCGTGGGCCGCACTCGGAACACCGTGGGAGGGAGGTCCTACAGGATAAGATAGGGGAGGGCGTTTCTGGATGTCTGATCTCAAGGATTCCTCCTCCGCGAAGTCTCCTGGTGCTTAAACATGTGGCTTTTATATCGTCTCTCCTGTTACTGTCTGCTTCTCCAACGTTGGGCACTTTAAGATTGTGTCTATATGGCAAACACACACACAACACGCACACACATACACACACACACACATATACACACCTGCACATTTGACCTGTTTAGAGGCTTATAATGAAGCTGAATAACCGGTTTCTGAAGTTTTACTTTCCAACGAGATGCAGCTCCTGCTAGCTAGAGCCTATCAGATGTGTTATTCATTATAAAATTGTTCCAGGTTTAACATGAGTTAGTCTTGACGATGCGGTCCAAACGTGCAGAAATTGTGACTTTTACATGTTAAGGATGCTATATGGCTAGCGATTTTTAAGAAATTTAAGGTTAACTTATATAACCTCGGCACAATCATACGTGTCCCAAAAGATTAAATTCTGAAGGTTCATCATAGTCTCTTTGGATAGCTCTATGTTCTTAGGTTGTCATTGTTGTTTTTTCTGGGAGTATACAGGACCACATTTCTCAACCAGGGGAGAATCCTTATACAATTTTCCTGCTATGTATAGAATGGTTACTGTTATAAATCACATTCAATTTTAATCGAGGAAAAAGTAACAATGATAATAATTATCAGCACTTTTTGAGTGTCAGGTACTGTTTAGAGGAGATTGTATTTATTAAGTTATTGATCTAAAAAGAAGCCCTCTGCTATAATAACTTATTATTCCCATTTTACACATGATAAAACTGAGGCGCGTCTTGTCCCAACATGCCAAGGTTGTGGGTTTGATCTCCGGCAGGGCACACACACGAATCAGCCAGGGAATGCAGAATTAAGTGAAACAACAAACTGATGTTTTTCTTTTTTTTTTTTCTCTCTCTCTCTCTCTGTCTCTCTCTTCCTCTCTCTCTCAAATCAATAAATAATATAAAATTTAAAAAGAAAAAGAAAGAAACTGAGGCACAGAGAGATTAAGTAACTTACTTGCCTGATGTTATAGAACTAGGAAGCTGAGATTCAGACTAAACAATCAGTCTTGTGAGCTGTTGATCTTAACTTGTACATAACAGCCAAATAAAGTGCTTGCTCACTTGTGGGCTGACTTTGGTATACAAGGATGAATGTTGGTCTCAGGAAGTATGGAATCTCTCTTGCACACCAATTACTTTGACCCAGTGAATTTCTTGAGTTTTCCCACAATGCTGTACCTAATGCTGTAGGCTAAATCAGAATAATGGTCTATCAAGCAGAGAAAGACATATTATGAGGCTAATAAATTGCCTATTTACACTATTAAATCATCCATCCATCCATCTCCCTCCCTCCCTCCCTCCCTCCCTCCCTCCCTCCCTCCCTTCCTTCCTTCCTTCCTTCCTTCCTTTCCATCCATCCCTCCTTCCATTCTTCCAGCATATACCTCCTCGCGTTCCACTTATCACCTTCTACTGATAAAGACACTGAACAAGTTTATGATCCCAACCTCCATCTTCTTCCAATTTCTATTTAAATGAGCACATCTGAGTTTAAACCACAACTTAGCCAATGATATTTCCTATGCTCTGAACAAGTCTGGTTTTTTACCTGGATATAGCGATATATTTTAAAAAGAATATATTAATAGCTGACTTACTAGTTTTTTCAAAGAATTAAGTGAGATAATATATAGACATTCCCAAGCACATAGTATTAGGTTTTATGTCAATACTTTCTATGAAAGGTAAACCAAACTCAAATACTAGTAACCATTAAAATAAAATCTCATAAAATAAGAGAATATATAGATGACTATACTCTACATCTAAGTGTAAATGTAAAATGAGAAGAATAAAAATAGACATTAAGTACATTAATATTTAACATTAAAATTTGTGTATGATACACATATACATATAATTAAAAGTCAATTAACTTATAAATTATAATTGATAATGAGTTCTCAAAACGCAAGTTGCTCAATGAATAAAAAGTGGGCAGAAGGACATACATCAATAACAGAAAATTTATGCAATTTGTCAATGGAAAAGGGAAAATTTTTCACTGACACTAGCAAAAAAATAAAAATTATTTTTATTTGGAAATGAAAATGAAAATATCAAAGAGACCCATTTAATGGATTAAATCAATAACTAGTAAAAATAATCAATAACAAGGTAAAAATAAATGACTTCTCATGTTCTTAAAGGTGTAAATTTGCAGTTTTTCAAAAGCTCATTTGGCCGTATTTACAGAAAGCCTTGAACATGCAAACACATTTTATTCAGTGATTTTCAGGATAATTCTAAGAAAGCAAGTGTAGAAGACCAGAGGAGCTCGAGACCCCGTGTGAGGGTGGCCCTGAAGCATTACCAACACGGCAGGGACTGAAGACCAATTACAGACTTAACAGTTGAGATTCGTTCAAGTATATCAATTATGGTGAAACTGCAAGAAAGAAAAATACATGGCTATTAAAGAGTATAAGATAAAATGAGAAACATTCAGCCTGACCAGATGGTGGCACACTGGATAGAGTGTCGGACTGGGACACAGAGGACTCAGTTTCGAAACTTCGAGGTCACTGGCTTGAGCACGAACTCATCCGGGTTGAGCATGGGCTCACCAGCTTGAGTGCAGGGTCTCTGGCTTGAGCCCAAACTTTGCTGGCTTGAAGCCCAAGGTCACTGGCTTAAGCAAGGGGTCACTAGTTCTGCTGTAGCCCCCCCCCCCGCCCCCGGTCAAGGCACATATGAGAAAGCAATCAATGAACAACTAAGGAGCTCTAACAAAGAATGAATGCTTCTCATCTCTCTCTCTTCCTGTCTGTCTGTCCCTATTTGTCCATCTCTCTGTCTTTCTCTCTGTCTCTGTCACACACACACAAAAAGAGAAACATTCAGAATTATAATGTTAAATTTAAAATATGCCAAAGAATGAAAGCTGTATGGAGTGACATTCTAACTTTGTAGTACACATGTGAGGATAGTGTGTGTACACATGTGCGTTATGTAATGAGTTCTCAAATGCTTTAGTCATTCTGTTCACATACTAAATTGTTTCTGCACTTTTTTTTTTTTTTTTGTCATTGACTCCTCACATCAACTGTGAGTCGAATGCTTCATTACAGGTGAAGAAAGAGAGGACATGGAGGGTAAGTAATTTTCTCAATGCTGTGGTCTAAATGCTTGGGTTCCCCAAAAATTTCTGTGTTAAAATTTGAACTTTCAAAGGTGATAGTATGAGGAGATGGGACCTTTGGATTGATTAACTCATGAGGATGGGGCCCTCATAAATGGGATTAGCGGTCTTATAAAAGGCATCCCACAGAGTGGTTGACTCAACCACTAAGAAGAAGGTCTTCACATGACAATGCTGGTACCCTGATCATGAACTTCCATCCTCCAGAACTGTGAACAATAAATTTGTGTTATTCATAAGCACCCAATTTGCAATATTTTGTTACTGCAGCCCAAACGGACTAAGGCACTCAAAATCCTATCTCTTAATAAGTGGTAAGACCAGGATATTAACACTTACAAGTGCAACCTAAAACTTAATGCGATCGACCAGCATGGCTCAAATGTAGGCTCCAATCAACTGAATTTTAGAAGGGAAGATCCAAACTAATTGAGAACAGTAGATATATCGGTTTTTTAATATTCTTCTTTATATAACTGCATGATTTTTGCCTGTCTACCTGCCAATCACAGATAACATCACAGGTATGGATTAAAACCATCCCCTTTAGAGCCAGAGAGATTCACATTCAAGTCTTGACTGTTTCATTCTATAATTCTATGGTCTTGGGTCATTTATTCACTTCACCCAACTGCTATGAAGATTAAGTGGCATATGCCTATGCCTGCAAGGCACTAAACTTTATAGGGGTCTTGCAAATAATAAGTGCTCGATAAATGGTAGGAAATACATATGCTGGGTTTTTTTGGCAAACTTTCCTTAACGAACACGTTATGCTTATAGTCAGAAAAAGTGCAATAAATATTATTGTCAAAAATGAAGTAAACCAATGACCTGAAGTAAGCCTCCAAAAGTTGTGAAAAAAAGCCAGAAGGGGGGAAAAAAAGAAAAAAAAGAGGCAAAGCCACCATTGTCTGGATGTTTCACCCCAAGTGCGGCTGCTAACCACAGGTGGGTAGGGAGCCCGGAGGGAAAGCAATTATGTGCCAATCCTTTGACTTAATGAAAAATAAAATTAAGCAGACTAATACCCAGCAGGTACTTAAATGCCACCTAATATTATAAAAGCCAGTGTTTCTGAAAGAGGGGGAAAAAAAAGTCTCTGGAGAAACTAGAGAAAGAAGCAGCCCCTAGCCCAGGAAAACAATGTCCTTCATGCAGTACTGGTCACAGTGCATCGAAAACCACCAAGACGGTTCCCCTAACAAGTACTCATTTCTCTGCTTTCATTCTATGACCAAATGTACTTAAACTCCACTTCTGGGGTGTTCTGAGGAAGGGGGCATGTGACAATAAACATTTATTGAAAAGTTTTATTGATTTTTAATGCACAGACAATCTCCTGCATATTTTGTCTACATCCACTCATCTAATTTTTGCCACAGCCCAGGGGGGAAGATGCTACCCTCCCCTGCCCCCAATTTTACAGATCCTCAGAGGGTTATTCGGCTGAATCAGAGCCCAAGACTTTTCTATTTCAAAATGCTGGAGGTCAAAGAAATTCATGTGGTTTCCAGAAAAAAAAAACATAAATTTTTTTTCCAAAGACCAGGCAAAGTCATTCTTCCTATATTGACCCACTTCTTTTTGTGAACCAAGTCCTCTAGAACTGAAGAGAAAAATCGGACATTAAATCTCATGGTGGAATTTTTCTAACCAAATTAAGCAGCGAGTTGGAGTCACAGGACGGAAGAAGTCCAATGGGGACATCCTAAGGACCAACCGGAAGTTGAACATGTCTACTGGGTGGGCTCTGTTGGAGCCTGGGGCGGGGTCTGCCTCTGGCTGTTCCTCCTCTGAGAACCTGCCCTGAAGGTTTGCCGTACCCTATGACAGTGGTCCCCAACCTTTTTTGGGCCATGGACTGGTTTAATGTCAGAAAATATTTTCACAGACCAGCCTTTAGGGTGGGACAGATAAATGTATCACGTGACCGAGACAAGCGTCAAGAGTGAGTCTTAGATGGATGTAACAGAGGGAATCTGGTCATTTAAAAAAAATAAAACATCGTTCAGACTTAAATATAAATAAAACGGAAATAATGGAAGTTATTTATTCTTTCTCTGTGGACCGGTACCAAATGGCCCACGCACTGGTACCGGTCCACGGCCTGGGGGTTGGGGACCACTGCCCTAAGGTATGTCTCTCACCTGCCTTCAAAGCGGACAGTGAAACCAACCATTCTTCTGGGGGTTCTGAGCTGGGGTTCCCTAGCTCTCTCTTGAGTAATGGCCTCTTGCTCATCAATGTCTGGTGATGGTCGGCCCCCCTTCAGGGCACACAAAGAACACCCTCCAAATAGAAATCACACACTGATTGTTTTGAAATGGCCGGGAAGGTAACCCGATCTTCTTTCTGGAATGTTCTCATAGGTGGAGAGGAAGCTAGAACCCAGTGGACACAGGCTGCCTCACTCTTTTTCAAACTCTACTGTCTCTTTAGATCTCTGTTTGCCTTCTTCCCCTATCTGGGGGCTGTCTCTCTTCCTGCCTCTCTGTCTCTGAATGTCTCTGCTTCATGGTCCCTCTCCTCCCAAGTGGCCCTCCCCTGCTGTGACCACGTGCAGTCTGGCACTGAGGACTCAGGAGGGTTGGGGCTGTCCTTCCCCGGGAAGCAAACGCATTTCTCACCCAGACTGGAGGCTTGCAAATTTGGAACTCCAACTACCCGGCATGTCCTGCTTTCAAAGCTTTCGGGGGGGGGGGGGGGGGAGCTTTTGATCTAAGACGTGGTTATTAACTCTCTCTCTCTCTCTTTCCCTCTCTCTCTCTCTCTCTCTCTCTGCATTTAAAGATCCAGGCAGTGGGCACGGATGCGGCCTGTCTACCCACAAAACAGGAGAACTGATGAACCCTTGGCCCTGATCTGTTATCTCGGAAAAGCTTGAAAGGTCTTCGTCTGGGAGATTAGAACAAGGTTACAGCGACAATTTGTTTACAGGCCGGGAGAGATTAAGATCTCGTTGAAAAGGAATAAAAATAACATCGTCTGGAGCAGTCACAGCGTGAGTCCCATTGTAATCAACACTGGTCTGATTTCAGGGACAATTTAAGACCAATTTATTATCTTAATTAAAAAAAAAAACAACAAGAGAGAATTCAATGTTTCTGATGCCAGTGAGATTGTTGGACAAGGATGCACACAAAATTTCAGACAATCTCCTGGTGGGTAAAAAAATAAATAAATAAAAGTAAATGTTTTTCTTTTCCTCTAGTTTGTATTTTTTTTTTAAGTGCAAGCATCAATATCAGATTAAAAGGCAACACAATAACTCCTTGCTATTGACCTTTTAAAAAGACAAATGTAGAAAAGGGCAAATTAGGAAGTCATTCCCGTACACCTTTTATTTAAAGTCTTTGGTATTTAAGGTGAAAGACCCTAACATTTTTTTTTCCCCTTTCTTCCTTAATGAAACGGGCAGGCCTCCTTTCCTAATTCCCTTCGTAACTAATCCTGGAGGCTGGGGAACGAGGAACAAGCCAGCCCCCCGCACGCACGGGGAGTCGGGAGTCGGAGTGGGAATCCCGGGCCTCCGCGTGATTTGTAACCGCACCACCCACTGGCCGAGCCCCTTTCAAAGTTCACAGGAAAAGTGTAAAACCTCCCTTCTGGCTTTCTCTACAAAAGCTACCACGTTGAGCGCCCAACACTGGGAATAAATTGAGCCACAAAGAGCCCTTTGAGAGCCCGAAGGAAATGTCCCACTGGGAAGCCAGGTGGACAGCAAACATTCCCTCTCCATTACAAATGAGTTCAGGGACAGGGCCACCCCCGGGGGTGGGGGTGGGGGTGGGGGACTGAAGACTCCCAGCTCAACCCAGAGCAGAGAGCCAAACCCAACCAGCCCACTCATTTGAAAACCAAACAAGTTTTCCTTCCGCCTCTCCCCTCCCTGTTTACAAACACGTTTACAAGTGTTTGATAGGTGACCTTATTTACTTAGGGAACCTGTGGGTTCATTTATCTTGAAATTAGTAGGTAATGAAGTGGAAAACCTCAACAGCCCTCCCACTAATTAACATGATAATAAGATTGTTTTGCTACAGAGGTACAATTAGCATGTATGAGAGAGAAAGGGTGGGGGTGGGGGGGTAAAAGATCAATAAGGTGGCTGAAGGAGAGGACTCCCAGATCTCCAGGGAAGAACAAAGAAAGACAACCCCCCGATCGGGAGATCCCTCCATTTCGGCATCCCTAGCTTGGAGAGCTGACCACTTCTGGAAGGATTTGCCGCCTCTTGGAGAAAGAGGTGTGCAGAGGACGGAAAGGAATTCATTATAAAGCCCACTTCTTGCTGCCGTCCAAGCGCTTTGAAAAGAAAAGGGAAAAAATTGTGACAAGTTTCAGATCCTGATCTTAAATATGCTTTGATGGGGGAGGGGTGTGGATGTGGGGAGGGGTGTGGGGGGAGAATGTGAGGAGGTAATTACACCCATAAAAATGATTCCATTTCCTCCTTTTCTTCTGCACCCCCCCCAAATCAAATGGCTCAGATATAAAACTTATAAGAGATGTTTCTTGACCATCTAGTGTCAACATACATTTTCATGAGGTGCTTGAACACACCAAGTGCACAGCTTAAATATTTATTTATTCCACGGGCTGAGGTGTGTAGAATAAATAAATATGGCTTTAAAAATTGCCTCAATATGTATGGGCCCAGTAGACTCATTTCTTGGGTAAATTACATGGATTTGGTAACCTTCCATGACATTTTCCCCTTGATTTTAAACATATACAAACAAAGAATTTAAATGTCCGAAGTGTCTAAATAACCTAATTGAACTTGTGACACAAACCAGGAAGACCCAGGAGACTTAATGGGGGAAGAAAAACGCCAGAGTTTTTTTTCTTTCTTTCTTTCTTTCTTTCTTTCTTTTTTTTTTATTTTCTATGGCTGAAATGAAAAAGTTCAGAAGATCAACAGTAACTCTCACGGACTGAACATTGCCAGTATTTGGGAAGAGACTCTTTCTACCTATTACAGGGTTCTCTGCAAATTTTAAACTCTTATTTATTACTTTTTTTTGTTTTACTTGTTTTTATTTTAAAATTTATTTAAATGCATTTTGATCTTTTAACTGACTTTGTGAGGGTGACATTAGTTAATAAAGTTGGCTATGCTTCCGGGGTCCGACCCTATAACCTGTCCTCTGCGTGTTCGCCACCCCAGGCACGTCCTGTTCCCTGGCTCCGCCGTGGTGGAAGGCCTCTTGTCCTCTACAGAAAGGGGCCCCACGGCATTCTACCATCTCTGGCCCCCCAAACCGGTTCTCTCCTCTCTTGCCAGGCATCTATCTGGTCTTGCATTTAATTTTGACAATAATTGCATTAAAATCTCTTCATTGCCCATTTTCTTTAAAACTGGACTGTCCGAGTGTATCAGAAGACAGTGTGTATCACACACAATGAACACTCGCAACTACATTTTCAGTTGGGAAACCTGGCTCATTGCTTACTAACCGGAAAAGGGACCATCATCGGTCAATTTTCAAAAGTTGACCAAATTAGTAAAGATTTTTATTCTGGAAATCATTTAAAATGATGGAAACCATTGTTTTGCTTATAACGTTGAAGAAGACTTTTGGAGAAAAAAGGAGTTTCCTGTTTCTTTTTTTTTTCTCCTCCCTCTTCCATTCCTCTCCCTCCCTCCCTCCCTCCCTTCCTTTCTTCCTTCCTTCCTTTTTGCCTTTCTTCCCTTTCTCTTTCTTTCCTTCTTTCCGTTCTTTCTCTTTCTATTGTTTTTCTTCTCTTTCTCTCTTTTTCTTTCTGCCCCACAATTTCTGGACAAACCTTGCCAATATCTCAGCGCTGTAATTTAAATTTAATTTTAGGTGGACTCTCATTGCTTGAAGTTAGCATCTTTAGAGCAAGGGGGGAGAACCCATCCTCATTTCTGAGAGGCATCTGCATGATTTTCTTAACAGTCCTGGATTTAATTTAAAAAAATCAATGTCCCTAGTATTTGGGGCATGGAGAGAGGAGGGGCGGGGCTGAGAGAAGCAGGGGGAGGGGCACTGCCCCAGTAGCCAGGAGTTGGGAACCTATGGCTCGCCAGCCAGATGTGGTTCTTTTGATGGCTGCATCTGGCTCGCAGACAAATCTTTAATGAAAATAATAATAACGTTAAAAATAGAAAACATTCTCATGTGTTACAATCCATTCATTTCCTACCGCTCATGTTCATAGTTGTAGGTGGCTGGAGCCAATCACAGCTGTCCTCCGGGACCACACCAAATTTTTATTGGATAATGCGTCACGTACACGGGTCGTTGTATGGCTCTCACGGAATTACATTTTAAAATATGTGGCGTGCATGCCTCTCTCAGCCAAAAAGTTTCCTGACCCCTGTGTTAGAAGCTAGGCAGCTGCTGGTGAGCTGGACTCAGACCTGTTTCGGGAGGTTCCCAAGGAGTGATTTCAACAAAGGATCCCGTAAGAGGAAACACTCGGTCAGCTGGCTCCCACCTTGGCCCTCTGGTTTGGCCACAGACCAGTGGAGGAATTACCCAAATGATCACCTATCACTTACGGGAGAAAAAACCAACATTTCCTGCTTTTAAACATCCACACAGGCACCAGCGCCGGTCCCTGGTCTTTTCGGATGTTTTTGACCCCATCAGGCATCTTACCTTTGACTCACCCTTTATTCAACCCTTCTGGTTGAAGAATTTGGGAACTCTTCCGATGAGAAGAAAGGCATTAAAGAGCCATATGTTAGAAGGATTCCCGATCTTTTTGAAGCTTTGACACCAATTTTTCCCCACATTCCATAACATTATTACCCAACCAAGTAGTCAGGTCCGCGCAGGGCACACAGTAATTCAAAAACCCAAGTGAATTTATTTTTAAATTTTTTTATTTTTAAATTTGAGAATAATTGGAGAATTTCTAAATACCTCTGGAGATTATTTGAGACGCCCTGAGGAGTCAGGCAACATCGCCTGGGTAGAGCTGTTCTAGGGAAAAAAAAAAAAAGTATTTTTAATAACCAGAGCTGATTCCCCCTAGGAAGAATTCCCTTTGGGTTCCGCTGCTTTAATCCAAATTTCTCATCGGAGAACAGTTAGAACAATATGAATGTAGCCCAGGAGAGTCAGAACTTGAATTCAACTCAGAGAAACGAAAACTACACTGCTCTCCTGGGGGTTCGATCTTCAAGGGATACAATAGTGTCCACATCTTAGCTGCCTCACACACCTGTTCATCTGCATTATCCCATAAAGTACTGCCTCCATTTCACAGGTGGAAAAATTAAGGCTTAGAGAGCCATGTAACCATCTTGAGCTAAGTAGGATGAGAGCTGGGATTTGAACCTCAATTCTTCTGATTCTAATAAATCTCTTACCAATGTCTTATGTCTTTTCCTGGGATGAGACACTGTTTTAGGGGAGGTCCTCCAAGAACCAGTGTTGAAATTGCTTCGATGGGGCCCTGTGACCTCTGTCTCCTGAAAGCATTTATTCTTGGGAGCACATGCTATATTGACAAATTTCTTTTAACAATATTTATTTTTTAAGAGTTTATTTATTCAATTTTGAGAGGGGAGTGAGAGAGAGAGAGAGAAAGGGGGGAGGAGCTGGAAGCATCAACTCCCATATGTGCCTTGACCAGGCAAGTCCAGGGATTCGAACTGGCGACCTCAGTGTTTCAGGTTGACACTTCATCCAGTGTGCCACCACAGGTCAGGCTCTTTTAACAATATTTAAAACCATGCCCCATCATGAAGTGTTAATCATTTCTTCCTTGACCTAAGACTTCTCCTCTGGTGTCTATAAAGGTTCTGACAATTTAACAGCAAAGCTCCTTCACCTGGCTTTAACGACTTTGTAAAATAAATACCTAAGATTGTTCCTTAAAAAATAAATAAAATAAAATAAATTGTTTCAGTGGGAGACCATGGAAGATATAAATTTCACTGGCTATAATTCCCTCACTCCTTGTTAAGGGCAAACATGCGACTAGGAATTTTCAGAAAGGGCTGTGACGAGCTAGTGTCCTAAGTAGACTTTCTGGGCTAGATTTGTGTCTTCCTTGAGAATAGTAGTAATTTTTTTTTTTTTCAAGTGAGAAGCAGCCAGGCAGAGAGACAGACTCCTGCATGCACCTTGACCGGGATGCACCCGGAAAGCTCACTATGGGGCAATGCTCTGCCCATCTAGGACTGTTGCTCAGTTGCTCAGCAACTAAGCTATTTTAGTGCCTGAAGAGAGGCCATGGAGCCATTTTCAGTGCCTGGGGTCAACTTGCTCCAACTGAGCCATGGCTGCAGGAAGGGAGAAGGAGAGTTAGAGAAAGAGAAGGGAGAGGGGGAGGGAAAGAGAAGCAGATGGTCGCTTCTCCTGTGTGCCCTGACGGGGAATCAAACCCGGGACAACCACATGTTGGGCTGATGCTTTACCATGGAGTAGTAGTAATTCTAAAGTTTCTTTCTAGATCTGTTTCTTCCTTGAAAAGCCACTGGACAACGGGGAGCCTGTCTCAAGGTGTGAAACCCTTACAAGTTTCTAAAATTGCATCATCTGCCTCCTATTCTTGCAACATTTTTGCCGTGAACAAGAGTCCCACGCAGGCTTGTCACTGGGCAATGGAAGCCCGGGATTTGGCTCAACTCCATTGTTTGGACAGCCCTGCAGAGGCCCAGGCCCCTAACTAAGCATTGCATTGCATCCTGACCATGTCTCAGAAAGGCAGACAGGGTGGCCCCAGGTCTCATTTCCCCAGCAGGGAGCTGTCTCTCCCAGTAGTGACAGGACTGTTAAAGCGTGGGGACAGCAGCGCGTCCAGATTGGCGCAGGACCAGCTACGGTGGGCTTTGAATGCTCTCTCGTTGTCCCATGAGGGTGGGCGCCAACTAAAACCCGGCTCCTGAGTGGGGCTGACCTGGAGTGCAGACACACGGAGGCAGGCCGTGGGGGTCGTCAAACTTTTTATAAAAACCGCCCATTTTTGCAGTGCTGGTCAACCTAGTCCCTACCGCCCACTAGTGGGCGGTCCAGCTTTCATGATGGGCCAATCGCAGCGCTGTTTGGTTCCTCGGTAGGGACCAGGTTGACCAGCACTGCAAAAAGGGGCGGTTTTTATAAAAAGTTTGAAGACCCCTGCATGGGTCCTCTGAGCAGGAGTGCTCCGCGGGCAAACCCATTCGCGTCCTAAGGGCTCACCACCCTGGGACAGGGATGGCACGCTCTATGGCTAGGAGAAGAAATCTACTTTTGTGTTCATCGGTTGGGTGAGAGTAGGGTATTATCTAAAATGAATTGTGCGTGATTTTGACCTGATTAATGTTGAGTGATCATCCACATACAACGGAGGGCAAACTCTCCCTTTCCAAAAGGACCAGAAAATTCTCCAAGTCGCAGCTAAAGGGTTTTCCTTCTTCTGATTAATTTTTTCTTGGTCTCTGACTGCAGGTGTGAATTCCACACACCTGGCAGGCTTCCTCTTCTGAGTACTAGATATTTACTTTTTCAAAATTTATTTATTGTTTCTTGAGAGAGAGGGGGGGGAGGAAGAGAGAGAGAAGGAGACAGAAAGATGTCCCTGTATATGCCCTCACTGGGGATCGAACCTACAACCTCTGCCCCTAGCAAGATGGTGCTCCAACCAACTGAGCTACCCAGCCAGGGTTTCAGCACTAGATATTTAGAAGAGAGGCAGATGGAAACATATACCAGAAACATCTAATTGCTGCTCTTCTTGCCAGAGGGAAACGGGTCCCTCCACAAATCTTTCCCCTTCCTCTTCTATCTGATGAACCGTTCCTTAGCCCCACTCTGTCCCGGTCACACCGACTCCAGCCAACCCGGGGCGAGAAATGCCTTCCCAGATGATTTTCCGTCACCATGCAGGGAAAGGCGGCGGATGACAGTGTGCCCGCAAATGCTTTCTGGAGGGGAGGCAGGCTTTTAACTTGATTGATGAAATTATATCTAAATCTTGAAGATTTGGGACTTCAAAGGCATTTTTTCCCCCCACTTAGGGCAGCCGGAATGAAGGGCGTTCGCTATTTGTAGCCAGCTCCCGGGCTCAAGTGGTTCGCAAATTGACCCCTTTGTAATAGGTTAAAGGTTTCTTGCTAGATAACGATGGTTCATTTTGATTAATTATGTCAGGGAATTAATGTATGATTACTAACTTTTAGCAGACCCTGCTCCCTCTGACCCCGAGCTCCTTGTTTGTGTGGCTGGTTGTAATTTTCGACCGATGGGTTAGGAGGGTTCACTGTGTGGTCAGCATATTTTAAACAAAGGCGGAGAAAGAGCAGCCGATGGCTGTGCAAATGGAGTGGCCGCCACAGTTCAAGGCCTTTCTTCAGCGATCTGTTGAGTGTTTTTTAACAGTGGGCTTTTCTGCCCGAACTCTCGCTAATAAAAGATGGCTCACCGGAGCGGAGAGTAAGCCGGGAAGGGTTGGGGAATCCTTTCACCAAGTTAAAATGTTGGCCCATAAATTTCACTTCGTACTGGTTTCAATGGCCTTGGACCTTGTTAAAGACTAAATAGCAAAGTGTCGAGTTTCGGCTTTTGATGGGTCAAAAGAATCAGGAGGAAGGAACCTTGTTAATAAAGAGAATGTGGCTATAGTTCTAACTGTTTTTTTCTCAGATTCATTGCTAGGGAGTCAGACGAAAGGTAATAGTATAAGCCGGTGGCATTGCACTCCGGGTTAATTTTCTACCGTTTAGTTACGTTACGTATGCGATGACGCTCCTTGTCAATGGAAGGTTTCCATTCTGTGGGGTAAACTGAGGACCTCATTGCTCACGGTCCACTCTACACGGTCAGCTCAGAATGGGCAATGACCTCCCAAACTGGACTGATTTTTCCTGGCATTTTTGCCTCCCTGAAACTTAGCATATTTATCATCAGAATAGGTCTTTAGGATTTTGAGAAAGATGCTAAGGATCTGTTCTAAAACGAGAACTCTTGCTGTTGCTGGGTAGGTCCGTTGCTTTAGAGCATCATCCTGATTCACTAAGGTCATGGGTTCAATCCCCGGTCAGGGTACATACAAGAATCAACCAATGAATGCATGAATAAGTGGAACAACAACTTGATGTTTCCCTCGCTCTCATTCTCTCAGATCAATAGATAAGAAAAATAAATAAATTTAAATGCAAACTCTTCTTTCTTCTTGCCATTAAATATTGAGGATTTCCTTCTATAAAATGCCACATAGATGTGGTGTTATCAATTGTTTTCCAATTGTGACCTTGTTGAAATGTGATTATTAGGCTCGGAGGTAGCAAAGCAGGCCAAGGAGAAAGAGGGGGACGTTAGAGGGAGGACAGAAATACCCAGCAGCAAATGACCAAGGAAACGTGGGAAGGCATAATTACAGGAAGGGTTGCAACATCGTTTGGACGAAGGGGGAGGAGCAGGCTGTTTGGTTTGGGAGCAAATGTTGGGTATTAAAGAACTCAAAAGCAGAGATTGAAAAAAAAAAAAAGAAACAGAAAAAGAAAGAGAAATTGCTACAAATGGAACGTGTTACTTAGATACCGTATTAAACGGTTAAACACTATGAAACACCCTTTCTGTAAGGGTATTTATTCAGAAACAAATTGGGCTTCCGCGTTCAGGTGTATGTAGCTCGCTCCGCTCAGAAGGATATAGGGAGGGGCACTGCAAACGTCTACCACTGCTGGTCCCCCGTAGCCTTTATGGGCAACATCATCACAATTACTGTATTTCAAACCGAGTCCCTTTAAAAAATTAGAGGTATTGATGACCTTAATGGGGACGTAGACCATTTGTTGGTTCCATTATGGCAATTATTGTCTGGCTTGGTGTCTTCTCCGTGACCGTTGCTAATGCTGTATACGCCAAAGGGAAGGCAGAAACCCCCAATAATGCACTTACGGGCCAGTTCACTGTGTCGCCCCACCTCCCTGACGCACGCAGATGTGCACTGCTGTGAACGTAGCGTTCCAGTGGGGAAGGCGTGGCGTGCACCAGCATCGCGGCCCGAGCCAGACAGGACAGGTCACAGGGCCGGAGGGAGGAAAGGAGGCTACCTCACTCGGTTCCCCATGTGTGGTGAGCCCCCGGTCATGCAGAAGACCCAGAAAACAATATTCATTCCTTGGGTACACGCTGAGGTGTTTCTTTAAGGGTTTTGAAATACAAATCTATCTGAATAATCTTTTCTCAGCTCAACTTCTCACTTTCCTAGCCCCATTGTTGCAAATAAATAGGAAGATACTCATCACATATGAGACATGTAGAGATCTCTACAGATCTCAAAATTTTTATATATATTTTATATTGACATATAGGTATATATGTCTCCTAAAATGTCTTAAATATATATATTTATGTATATATTTATGTATCTATATTATGTAAATATATATATATATATGTATATACACTTGCACACACATATATCCTAAGATTGCCAATTGGTTCTCTTCCTGGTTCCCAGACCATAGGACTCTGCCCTAATTTGACTTTTATTATACTAGAGAAGTTACCATGGTTTAAATGATATGTTAATTTTAAAGTAATAAGGCATAACATGGACTTGTTTACCCATACATTAACAGAAAGTGGTGTTAGCCAAGGTGAGGAATCTCTGAGAACCACAAGCGCGGGTCTGCGGGAGAGAAGTCTGCTCACATCGCTCCCTGGTCCAGACAGGCGGGTCCCTCCTCCCTAACGCCTCCATTCGAATGGACACACAGCAAAACTTCTGCCACCATTTGAAGTCCTCCCAAAGAATCCAGGGATTCAGTATCAAACTCCAAAGTAAGCCAGAGAAGTATTAGCAAAGAAAAAAAACAAACAAAAAAACAAATGATCATCAGCTACTTCACAGACTTTTTACCCAGGTTCATAGACTTTGGGATTTCTGAAATGAATTCAAAAGGACGACATGTTGATGTTGTTTGGTGGAAGGAGGTTTTGGTCGTTTGTACCCAGGTGAACAGCGCAATGGACGTATTCAGATGTTGATGAATGCCTCTGTCCATTAACCCTGAAGATGATCTTTATACTTAAGAGGCACACTGGGTCAACTTAAAGAAAAAGGAGGCAGAAATCTCTCCAGTTAGATATGAGGGCCATAGGAGGCACCCTGGAATATGGGTTTTTAAAAATTTATTGATTGATTTTAGCAAGGTAGGAAGGAGGAATGGAGGGAGAGGGAGATGGGGTGAGAGAGGGGGGGGGGAGAGGAAGAGAGAGAGAGAGAGAGAGACAGGTGTTCCTTGCAGGTGCCCTGAGTGGGGATGGAACCCAGAACCTCTGTGCTTTGGGACAATGCTCTACCCAACTGAGCCATCTGGCCAGGGCTAGAATATGCGGCTGTCTGTTTTAAAACTGGGCAAGTCCTGGGCTCTCTCCAGATCAAATCAGGCCACTCTTGATACAGGAGCCCCTCTCAAGTTGCCAACTCCTCATGGAAACAGGAAAATGACTGGATAGGTTAAATATATTCCATCTCCCGGGTTGTGCCCCACAACGGATGAACTATGAACTGGAAACAGAAATGATGGCATTCACTCGCTTTGCATACTAATTAAGCCCTTTTCAATGAAAAAGACAAACAAACCTGGACATTGCTCAGTGAACTTGAATATATCTCGCAACCAAAAAAAAAAAAAAAAATCGAACTATTTATCAAGTGTTATTAACCATTTGCCAGCCTCTCATTGAGCCTGGCTGCATCAGATTGTATCCATCTTTAGAGCAGTCAGACAGAAGGCGTCACTCTGAAACGTCAAGTACAACCGGGGTCTGCAGTGGCATTTAAAAGGGAATATTTGGGATATTAAAGATTTTGGACTTTTTTTTTTTTTTTTTTTTTTTTTAAGTTCAGAGGTGACTTTCAACAGAACTTCAAAACCAAATTGGAGAACAAGGAACATAGGACTGTTCTTTTTAATCACAGGCGAAATCTATCACACATGTTCTTTTCAAGTCAAGTTTATTAGAAAGAAACTGCTACCTTAGCGAGACACATGTTCACTCTGACTTGGCAAGGTCACGCCAGGGCAATAAACCCTTGAACCTTACAAATATGCAAAACTGACATAAATAACAAATTAAACTCAGCCAGGTATATAACACTTCAGCCGGTGGGATGTGAGGCGGACTCCCAGCACCGGGAACAAGAAGAGCCTGTTGATTTGCCAGGAAAACCCAGTCTTGCCCTCTTTCTGGGCTGCCCATTAGTTTTGCATCTGGGGGTCGCTCGCACCTCCCTGCTGAGGGAAAACCTAATAAAAATGATTCTCCTGGCCTCTCGGGCCAGTGGCCCAGTGTGGCAGTGCATGGACTGCCGGTGCGCTACGCTGGGCTCTAATAATGTAGCGTGTTTTTATGGAGGAACTGAAGGCCTAGGGTGGGACCAACAAGGGGCACTGGGGGATTTTCAAGCCATTTCTCAGGGATGGGGTCTGGGAAGCTCCCTAGGAAGTGAGTTCTGGGGTCACCACAGATTCAGAGCCTTGAGGGGAGGAGGTGATATTTGATTCAAACCAATAAGAGAAAGGAGGTCAGCAGCCAGGAAGAAGGACGCAAAGAAATAATAAAACCTATTTTGTGTTTAAAGTGGGGCCAGCATCATCTCGTTTTTAAAATGAAGCTTCTGAAAGGAATTCAGAACTTCGGGATCCGGAAAGAGGTAGGAGGAAAAGAACCTCGAATGTCTTCCGTGATTCTCTCCAGAAAGTTCCGGCGGCGCGGCGGCACAGACGAGACGCACGTTTGCATTTGCTGCACGTCTACTTTGGCTCGGTGAGTAAGACCGGAGTTTTCAAGGTCATTCCTAAGCCCCCCTGTGAAGTGATCCTGCCGCTGACGAGTCTACGGAACGTAAGTGTGGACAAGTCTAACGTGCAATGCATTTAATTAAGCACATGCAGTGTCTCTAACTCCACACGTGGATTCAAGGGTTGGGTTTGGGGCTTTTACATTTCCTTGAGCCTGTGACTCTGTACTCTCTTACCGATGTGGCTGGTGACTTTCCCAAGTCTGTTAGTATAAAACACTCCTTTTTGCCTGACCAGGCGGTGATGCAGTGGACGGGGTGTCAGACTGGGATGCAGACGACCCAGGTTTGAGACAGCAAGGTGGCCAGCTTGAGCACAGGGTTGCTGGCTTGAGCATGAGATCATAGACCTGACACTATGGTCACTGGCTTAAGCCCAAGGTCACTGGTTTGAAGCCCAAGGTCGCTGGCTTAAGCCCAAGGTCGCTGGCTTGAGCAAGGGGTCACTCGCTCTTCTGTAGCCCCCCAGTCAAGGCTCATATGAGAAAACAGTCACTGAACAACTACGGAGCCACAACGAAGAACTGATGCTTCTTGTGTCTTGCCCTTTCTGTCCCTCTCTCTCTGTCTCTCTCTCTCTTTCTCTCTCTCTCTCTCTCTCTCTCTCTCTCACACACACACACACACACACACACACGACAAACAAACCACTTGTTTTTACTAGGATTTGTTGAAAGGGAAAGAATGGCCTTTAGCTGCCATAGTAGAAGGAGCCCATGATAGTGACTTCCTTTTTTTTTTGTATTTTTCTGAAGTTGGAAACGGGGAGGCAGTCAGACAGACTCCCGCATGCGCCCAACCGGGATCCACCCGGCACACCCACCAGGGGGTGATGTTCTGCCCATCTGGGGCGTTGCTCTGTTGCATCCAGAGCCATTCTAGCGCCTGAGGCAGAGGCCATAGAGCCATCCTCAGCACCTGGGCCAACTCTGCTCCAATGGAGCCTTGGCTGCGGGAGGGGAAGAGAGAGACAGAGAGGAAGGAGAGGGGGAGGGGTGGAGAAGCAGATGGGCGCTTCTCCTGTGTGCCCTGGCGGGGAATTGAACCTGGGACTCCTGCATGCCAGGCCGACGCTCTACCACTGAGCCAACAGGCCAGGGCAGTGACTTCCTTTTAAAGTCAACTTTGTCTTTGCTGGGCAGGATGACGCTAAGCTCATTCTTGGGGAAGAACTATATGACAAACACGGCGGAAAAAAGAGTTAAAACATGTCAATATCACATCCACTTTTTGAACTTCAAATGCGGAGAATTGCCTAATGGAACAGGAAATGGGTTTGAAGGTCAATGGTGAAATTCTCGATGTTTGTTTAAATTTATCTACAACTTACATTGGTATTTTTTCCCCTTCATTTACAGTTTGTTGAACTTGGATAATGCTCTCTCTACCTTTTGGATGCAAAGGCACTTAACGTCATGACTACCAAAAGGAAGTTAGACCCAACATCTGAGATAAATTCTGAAAGAATCGTTTTCCCTGAAACACGCGGCTGGAAGGATCACTGAGGAGCGTCGGTGACGGATGGGTTGAGTGTGTTCTCCCCTCGCCCGAGCAGTTGTTGTGAGGTGGCGCACCAGTCTGTTAACTTCGGGAAAGAGAAGGTGTTTGTTTTTTTTTGTTTGTTTGTTTTTTGCCACTGGCCCAATTTAAGGGCAAGAGGTTTGGCAGAGGCCTTTAGAAGAGTCAAATAACTACCCCCCCCAAAAAAAAAAAAACCCAAACAACCAAAAACTCATTATAACACTATAAAACTGGAACACCAATAATGAGCAAACGGTACAGAGATTCTTAGAACACTGGATGACAACATGATATCACACTGCCATTGTCCCTTTTGTCTCTAAAAAGCGTTCTGTGTGTCCTCTAAGGGTGTCAGTGATATATATCCTACATACACGTTTTCATTGCAAAAGCAACCATTAGGCGGCTCGACTTCTGAACAAGACAAAAATCTAAATCAAATCTCTGCTTTGTTTTCTGAATTCTACACAAGTGGGCCCCGAAGAGCACAGAGAGACAGCGACCCGGTATGAAATTCTGGCCCACCCACTTCCTGTGAACAGCTCATTCCTAATATCCATCACGTATCTCGGTTGGGCCCGGTGGGTCACGTTTTGTAATCGTTGGCCTAGTTCACATCCATCACAAAAACCCTGGTCTCACACCCGCGGACTGAATTCTGTCATCCCATTCTCTCTTTATTTGTTGCCCTAGTTATGTTAAAACTGAACACTGAATGCATTTAGATGGTGGGCGTCATTGGAGCATTCCAATTTGCGATTAGTTTTCCCCTTATCTATGATCTCATCCCCAGCCGCACTCGTACACAAACCTCAGGGTTTTTGAGATTTTATGAACTTGAGGTAGGCTATCACGCCAGCCTCCCCCCTCCCCAGCTCTGGTGTGGACTAATTAGTTAATCCACCCCTTCCGACCTTGACCCAAGTGGGAGTCTTACTTCCGGGAAACCTGGACACCTGACAAGTTTTTCATTTTAAATGTCAAGTTAATCTCCAGTTATTCTGGCTAAAATGGAATAACCTTGCTCCTAGCTTCTCTGTTGATTCTGTGGGTGGGAGAGAACAGGGAGACGGGCAATTAAGAAGCTCTTTGTACAGGAAGCTGAATCATAGCATATATTACTAACTTATTTATTCTTGGATTCTTGGGGACCCAAGGCTGTTGCCTCTAAGTCTCAAGGACTAAAGGATTAGGATGTGTAGAAGAAAAAAAAATACAGATACATATTACTAAAAAGAAAGGCTTGTTACTCTTGTCTTATTCATCTCTGGCCTCAGGGCACGTACCCTTGAATTGCATTAAATATTATATGAAAATGTTTATTTAAAGTCCTTTTAACTGACAGGTTATTAAATGCTGGATCAAATGACTAGAAAGTTCAACATCAGACTTGTTAGTGGGTGAGAAAGAGTGGAACCTGTTGATTCCTGTATAAACAAACATGGAAACAGCCTCCATTTCACTTAACCTGCTCAACGGTGGTTCCGAAGAAGGAAAAATGAGGGAAGCAATCTTTTTTTTTTTTTTTTTTTCAAAGTCATCCCAGGGCAATCGGAGTTGACTGAAGCTCAGGTACTCACAGCTACAGGGAGAGAAGGTAAAGAGGAACAAGCTTCGTTTGTACAGCAGATGTTTGGCCACTAATTAGAGGGGAGAGGATTTTGTGTGTAACCCAAGCCAGTCACCTCAGACCGCGGCATAGTCTGAATAGGAGCCAGGATGTTTAAGACAGAATGGTACGAAAAAATGTAAATAGCAAATAAGGAACGAAAGTGGCTCTTTCGTTTGCTGTTTCCTACAGACCAGTTAGTTACTAAGACTGTTCACATTTGAGTTTCTATTCTTTTATCTGTTCAGAGTAAAATAATGTGAGTTAAATTGTTTTTATTGATTAAGAGAGAAGAAGAAGGAGGAAGAGGAGAAGGAGGAGAGTGAGAGAGAGAAACATTCATTTATTTTTTTTCACTTAGGTGAGGTTGCTTCCTCCCCCGACTGGGGATCGAACCCACAACCTGAGTATTTCAGGATGATGCTCTAATAATAGCCTGAGCTACCCGGCCAGGGCCAAATAACTTGAGTTTTTGAAAAAAGTCTATGTTTACTTCAATAATAGTTCAGTAGAAATAATATTAATGCCAAAAAGCAGTCTCTTAGCAGAAGGTCTGCAGCAAAGTCTAAGCAGTTTAGAAGTTGATGTTGTAACTTACTTGAATGAAAGACTTTCCTTAAGGTGACATTAAGATGAAATATTTCAGATAAACTGGAAGATTTGACTGGAAACGCACAATGGCCCTGTGAAATAGCCTGCTCTGATTTACAGATGCTCAATTTCCAATTTATGAGCTAAGACCAGAGCATAGCACTGGAGGATGAGAATAGAGTAGTCATATTAGAGGCAGCTCATATATCGTCAAGGCAGACTTGGGAAGAATTAGAAAGTATAATAAAGTGCCTGTCCCTTTAAGACAAGACCTGGCTCACTGCCAATTTCAAACCTAAAGCATTCCCTATTTTTAAAGCCCTTAAACCTGTCACTTTTTCCCCAGACTTTTTTGTCATCTCCAAATGAAAAAAACAGTACCAGGGAGATTTGCCCGTATTGTTTCAAGTCTCCTTAGGATATTTTTGAAAAGTAAATATTTATTGGTGACAATAATTTTTTTCGCGAAGGTTAACTAGCCCTCCAAGTACAGAACAGAGTAGGGCATCTGAAAGGCAGAGAAACAACCCAGACACTTAAGTTACACATACTGCCCTGGTGGATAGCTCACTGGGTTAGAGTATTGTCCCGAAGAGCAGAGGTTGCCAGTTCAATTCCCAATCAGAGCACATACAGAACCAGATTGATGTTTCCGTCTGTCTGTCTCTCCCTTTCCCTCCCTAAAATCAATAAATAATAATTAAAAATAAAGATTTTTTTAAAAAGTTACGCATATTGCCTGACCAGACGGTGGCACAGTGGATAGAGCATTGGACTGGGACGCAGAAGACCCAGGTTCAAGACCCCGAGGTCGCCAGCTTGAGCACGGGCTCATCTGGTTTGAGCAAAGCTCACCAGCTTGAGCCCAAGGTCGCTGGCTTGAGCAAGGGGTCACTGGGTCTGCTGTAGCCCCACAGTCAAGGCACATATGAGAAAGCAATCAATGAACAACTAAGGAACCGCAACAAAGAATTGATGTTTCTCATCTCTCTCCCTTTCTGTCTGTCTGTCCCTCTCTCTGACTCCCTCTGTCTCTGCCACAAAAAAACAGTTACACATATTTATGAGAAACTTACCAGCGGGACAAATCAATGTGTGAGGTGAAGACCACCAAAATCCTGACCCTAAACAAGGCTACGAACGCTGTAAGATTACAGAAAACTATTCATCAAAGGCACTTCCACGGTTGTTTGAAAACGATTCACACATATCTTATACCCTGTTCTAAATGGCAGATGATAAAAATTGGGAAAGTTTGGAAGAATGTAGCTGGCTTGCTTTATGAGCCTTCCAGAGCTTTTATGGCTCTAAGAACGACCAGGGGACCATCTGCTTGGGGAATCCCTTAACAATCCTCAGGGAACATCTAGCCCTTCCTGGTACTCCACTGCCTTGTTCTTAAAATCACAAGGGACCTGAGCTGAGAACCTCACACAATGGGATTGCTCAGTAACTACTTAAAATCATGTATTATAAGAACTGGAAGGGAACTTCGGATCGGCTAGCCCCAACTTCGGTCTTGCCGTTCATTTAAAGATGAGGCAATTATAATTAAGAAAACTGGGAGCCTCGGTTTTCTGGTACAGACGATGTCCTTGGTGAAGAGATTTGCTGACCATTTTTGTCTTATAACTGAATAACTCAGAACAGTGATCAGAATGAAACTGCTTTCCCTAAAACATCTTCAGTGAGTTACACTCCACAGGGTTGTAGGACACCTGAGTGCAGAAACTGTGCTTCAAAAACGCTGGCGCCTACTGACTTCCTCTCGGATGAGTGAACACTTATTTTTTTCCTTTTCTTGATGAAAAGACTGCAGCGAAGTCACGGACAGAATTCCTC
The DNA here is from genome assembly GCF_036850995.1 of Saccopteryx leptura. NCBI lineage: Eukaryota > Metazoa > Chordata > Mammalia > Chiroptera > Emballonuridae > Saccopteryx > Saccopteryx leptura. The sequence goes on along the minus strand of NC_089515.1, from coordinate 51,150,924 downwards.
AGAAGGTAGACCACTGAGTTTTTGGTTGTTTGCAAGCAATTCACACGTATCTTATACACTCTTCTAAATGGCAAATCGCTTTTGTAATTGATTACTCAGTTTATTTTCTTAAACACCTGATTACTCAGATGATTAAGCTAATTAGATTTAATTATTATAAGTACATTCCCTGAGCTCTTGTCAGAAATTATACATTTTTTTAAAATTTTCCATTGATTTGAGAAAGAGAGAGAGAGAGAGAGAGAGAGAGAGAGTACCACATCAACGCATTCCACTTTGATTTGCTTCTTGTATGTGCCCTAACCAGGGATGGACCCCTCTGACCTCAGTGGGTTGGGATACTGCTCTATTCACTGAGCCACCTGGCCAGGGCTAAAAGCCAAGCTCTTCTTCATTGTTATTATTATTATTTTTGTGTGTGTGTGTAACAGACAGAGTCAGACAGAGGGACAGATAGGTACAGACAGACAGGAAGGGAGAGAGATGAGAAGCATCAATTCTTCGTTGTGGCACCTTAGTTGTTCATTGATTGCTTTCTAATATGTGTCTTGACGGGGGGGGGGGGACTACAGCAGACCAAGTGACTCCTTGCTGGAGCCAGCAACCTTGGGCTCAAGCTGGTGAGCCTTGCTCAAACCAGATGAGCCTGCGCTCAAGTTGGCGACCTCGGGGTCTCCAACCTGGGTCCTTCCGCATCCCAGTCCGACGCTCTATCCACTGCGCCACCGCCTGGTCAAGCGCTTCTTCATTGTTATGAAACCAAAACCACTCCTCTGTTTTGGGACTTAATCCTGTTTATCATTTGCCTTCTGGTAAAATGAATTCCATTTCTAATCACTCAAAGATGAATCATATTTAGGGTTGCTGTCGGTCTTTTCCATGCCCTGCGTGTTTTCAGCACGCAAGAGGAATGCTGATTCTTGCCCTGACACAGGAGGCAGGTGAGACTTTTCCTTCCCGGGCGGAGCCGGGATCAGACATGGTTATTCCCCCTCTCCTGGGGAGGGTCCTTCCGAGCTCCTTCCCGCTGACCGAGCCCCTTCCTGAAGATTTGCAGATAATGCATCTGGGATAACACGAGCTCATCCAGATTTGTGGTTTATCTGCAAATCAAATCCCACTAATCTCGTCGCCCATCTGGCTACACATACATTTGGGTAAAGTTTAAATACCAACCTTGACACCCGGGCAAACAAACTTGCGAGACCAGGGAGGAAGGGAAAGTTGCAGTGTGGAAGTGCAGGCGGACTCACATCCCTTCGCCGCTGGGGGTGTGTTCTTCTTTCAGCGGCTCGGAGAGTGGTGTTGGCAGAAGGCTCTTTCGTGTGTTTGTTTCTTCTGCAGTCACGTGCACTCAGCAGGCCCTGGTAAGCTTGAACAGAACCCAGACCCAGCCCGTGCCCCGGGGCCGGGGCCAAATGGTGAGAGGTGTGAAAACATGCATCTAGAGATTGAATAGATTAGCATCCCGGCTCAGGACCCAGTTCATGGAAAAAGCCAGAGAACAGCGCGCCGCCGCGCGTGTTTGGTTAATAGGTAGTTACCAGGACGAGACAAAAGTAGGCGGTTTAGCGCTACGGAAGGGCCTGGAGTTTGAAATAAAACAGATCACGTTTCAAGGCCAGGCTTTGACGCATGGTAGCTGCGTGATGCTAAGCAGGTCGTTTACCCTGTTGCATCGCAGGGCACGGGCACGAGGACAGAGGCAATGTCACAGGACTCTTGGAAGCATCACACTGGATGACGTCCGGGACGTGAAAGGGACAATGGAAAAACGAGCACTGAATAAACACGCTATGAATAACCGGAGATCAAACACACGAATACCCACCCTATCCCGTTGAGAACATATTTCTGAATTTTTTGTGGGTTTCTTACTAAATATGCAGATTAAAAAAAAAAAGTCCTGCATGGGTCCCAAACCTCTCCCAGACATTGCTAATGAGTGTAAAAATTGGGGCAATATTTCCGTAGGACAATTTGTCAACACAAATTAAGAGCCTTAAGCAAGTGAACAACACACTTTTCTTCAAAAATTCACATTTTTGACACCCTAAAGAATATTCAGAAGTATAAATAAAGATGACGTGGAAAATATTCATGGCGATGTATTGTTTCCCATTGTGTTACAGTAGGTAAAATAGTAAAAAGGAAACAAACAAATGGCCAAACCAATATAATGGAAATTATACACGTCATAGAATAGCTTTATAGCTATTTGCAATCTTCTATAGGAAGAATCTTCCACAAGAAGGCTTACCAGACTGTTAAAAAAAAATTTAAAAATAGAAAAAGCAAAAACTGCTACCAAGCAGCATATACCCTTTGAAATCAATAGTTTTAAAAGCCAGTAAAATATCTACCAAAGTGGCATTTCTCCAGGTGGTGGGATTACAAGTTATTTTAATCTTCTTAGTATTTGTAGTTTCAAAAAGTGGATAAATTCTATACGGAGGCGCTTGCTAGATACAGGATGGGTGAAAGTAGTTTTCCATCTGTGAGGACCTGAAACATAGAGTTTCTTCTTGTATTTTTATATATTAATTATTGTATTATCTTCCATGCAAAAATCTACTTTTGTCCCACCCTATATGTTTGACTTTAAGTTCAAGGGTTTATTTCAAGCCTTACAAAGTTAACAAATTCTATACGGAGGTATATACATATATATATATCTATATATCTATGTATATCTATATCTATATAGCTATACATATATATCTTAAAGGGTGTGTTTATGGCCCTAACTCCTTCCTAGTCCTCCACAAACTGCTCTTCCCAATAACTGAAGTTACCACCTACACAGCTTTTGATATAAATAATTAAAAAAATAAAAATGCCAAATTTCTAAGAGATAGGTTATCTAATGCAAAGTGCAATTGTTGAAATGACAAAGAAAATGGTAATCATGATAAAGCTCTTGATATTTTTTTTTTTTGGTAGTGAACAAATGGGATTTATAGTTCAGCTAAATGAAATATATATAAACAGGGGTCCAGTTCAACATGAATAATGTCCTGGTGAGTATTTTAAAGCTATTTCTGGGAATATGCATAATCAAAACTATTCCATAGGGCATTCTGGGACTTTTCTTGGTATCAGAAAGGGACTTCTGGTGACCACACAGACCATATAATTGGTATTAAGTGACATGGACAGCTGATGATTTCTCAAGATCTTGGTATTCTTTGTGTCATCTGCAGTCAGTAATGATAACCCTCAAATTCATTTTCTAGATTTTTTTTCACAAGATGCAAACAATTTTATGGGCAAATGTAAAAACCACAATAGTCTGATTCTTTGACTGTGACTTAGAAATACAATTTTCATTAATTCATAAAAGATAATGATTCCTTACTTTTATATGATTAGAAAAGAAATCGTTTGGTTTTAGTATAGAATTGGAGAAAACAAAAAAATGAAAAACTTAATGTCTGTCTCACCCCCAACACAACAACAACAAAAAAATCATTCTGTCATTCGTTTAAAAAAGTGATTCTATATCTGTAATGGCCTAGTTAGAGATGTGTTAAATATTTATTTCTTCTGGTATTGGCTATCTGGAGACAGGTGTAACAACAGAACCAACTCAAACCGGTCTAATCTTGTTTCCAATGAGATCTGAAACCAAAGTTGAAATGCTGGATGCACCCCATACAAGTCATACTGTGAACCCTTAACTGCTCTCCTCCATGAACCAAAGGGCCCAGGCAAGACTAGAACTTGAACACCAGAGCCCTTTCCAAAGTGGAGGGCCTGCTGTCCAGGACAATTTGGTGCTGAAACCCCTCAAAATCTTGCCCCCCAGCCTGACCAGGTGGTGGCGCAGTAGATAAAGCATCAGACTGGGATGCGGAGAACCCAGGTTCGAGTCCCCAAAGATGCCAGCTTGAGTGCAGGCTCATCTGGTTTAAGCAAAAAGCTCACCAGCTTGGACCCAAGGTCGCTGGCTTGAGCAACAGGTTACTTGGTCTGCTGTAGCCTCACAGTCAAGGTACATATGAGAAAGCAATCAATGAATAACTAAGGTGTCACCACGAAAAACTGATGATTGATGCTTCTCATCTCTCTTCGTTCCTCTCTGTCTGTCCCTATCTATCCCTCTCTCTGAGTCTCTCTCTGTTTCTGTAAAAAAAAAAACAAAAACCCAAAAAACAAACAAACAAAAAAAACTCACCCCCCACCAAACCCTGGTTCGGGGAGATGGATTTAAGCCTTGCTTTCTGTCTTCCTGCTGGTCGAACTCACAGATATAAACTGTTTCTTTTCTGAAAAGCCAGTCCATAGCCTTGGCTCCAATGTACATTGGGCAGTGGGCCCTTGCTCAGAAATACAGGCTTTAAAACATGAGGCTCTGAGGTCACAATTATTTGTCACAATTTGTTGTTGATGATGGTTTTGGGCCCATTACCCAAGAAATGCTTGAAGGGTGTGTGGAACAACCTTCAATTAAGTTTCAAGTACAGTACAGAATCCCATGCATCTAAACTACAAACCCACACAATCACGAAGTTTCTCGAGATCACAATATGTGTCACACACACACACACCCCCCACCAGCCATGGCAAAAAGATAAAAGAATGGTAAAGACTAGATGACCATGACACACTGGATACCTGCACGACACCCAAGGGCTGGTTTTAAGGGGGTATAATATGGAAAATATGACTTGACAAAAAGATTGTGTTAACTTTCCCTAAGGCGACGGCTACGTCTAACAGGTGCTCAGCAGGGGATGACAACCAAGCCACATTCGGGCTACTTTCTAGAGTGGTAGAGATTTTGTGCCTCTAGAAGGATGCAGACCTCTGAGACCATGAGCAGAGCCTGAACTCCTGAGCCTTTCTGACCCTGTGTGCCAGCATAGACCGGTAACAATAGAGCACCTGTCTGGGTGCAACGCGTGAGGTGCAGACCGCCACAATCCTGACCCCAACATGATAGCCGCGAGATTATAGAAAACTAGTTATCAAAGCAGCTTGCACGGCCAGCCATCCGCGATATGGAAAGAAACAAGGTTAGCCATCCTTTCATCAATGCATGTTGGAAGTGACTCTATCACTGGGATGTGCAACACATAACATTCCTTGAACTTTGCAAGAACATCTTCCCAACACACACGGTTCCAGCGAGCAAGCGCACCACACCCAGTGAACGTATGTTCAGCAACTGCGGGGGAAGTCGCGTGTCAGAAGTCGGTTCCCTGGGACGATCTCCTTCGGGGAGGCGAGGTGATCGTCTCCAGTTCACAGAGCTTGTGTTCCACTCTGTGGTCATGCCGGCCTTTAAAAGCCTTACAGTTCGGATTCTTTGCCATAAAGCGGGAGAGCTGGCATTCTTTAGGACCTGGGGGAGTTGTTGAGTTCCATTGGAATGTGTTGAATGGCTTGTAAATTAGAGTCCCTAATGAAAACTCGCTGGTGTCCAACTGCAGCAATCATCTGGTTAAAATCAGGCAGTAATTCCACTAATTTTACTGCCCTTCTCCCAGCCCTCAACGCCTCATTTAGGAAAAAATGTTTATGTTCCCCTCAAAACACCTGCATTTCAACTTCAGTCCCCAAAGCAAGCAATTACAGTGTTTTATTTTGAAATTTCATTTCATTTCTCCTCCTCCTCCTTCTTCTTCTTCTTGGGTCTCTCTGTTATGAATGGAGCGGTCCTTCCTTTTTGTAAAATGTAAGCAAAATAAGCAACCCTGAAATCTTTCACTGTGGACATGCGAAGGACGTAGCTCGTGTGTGTGTGTGTGTGTGTGTGTGCGCGCGCGCGCGTGTTTGCACGTGTGTGAGAGCATGCGCAAAGAGCCCAGTTTTGCAACTGTTGCCCAAAATCATTTAGATATTTTTCAGGAGACAATAAGAGATGTTTGCGTCGTGACTAAATGAGTTCAAGTTTGAAGTCGATAATGGTGTAACTGCTATTCTGCCCACTGAACACCTTCCCAGCAGACTACAGCTTTTTATCAAAATCCAATCCCCCCAAAGTCCTTTTAGCAATGTAACATCACTTCCAAAGTAAGTGTTTTGAAACACATATCCCTCCCCCCCTCACCAAAAGAAAAAAGAGAAAGTTCCACAACAAATGCTGAAAATAGATTATGGGGGTCTGTGACTGACTCTTTTATCTGCATAAATTAATAGAGTATTACCTGATGGTGAGGTTCCTGGTTGCCATTTGTTTAAATTTCCTGAAAAGAAGGTGAAAATTTTTCTCTCAAAGCTTGGTAAAAATTCATAACTTTGCATTACATTTGGTTTTTGATACAAAGCAGAGGGAGAAGAATTTTGCGTAACATATACACAAACCGCTCTGTTTGTTTCCAAAGGAGCACCTTGCCCCCGCCCTGTCCTCACCCCACGTCTGGGAAACATCTGTGAGCTGGGTAGGCATTCTGGGTAATGACATGCAAATGAGCCCACCAGTTAACAGAATTTCCTTGTCCAATAATGGAATTGGACCAACATGTCGGTTTTTAAATTGGAGCCAGGCTTACCCAGGCCAGATGTGCAGACGAGAGCACGTGTTCCTGGTTTTAGGGATCGGAGTGGCTGTGGACCATGGGGTGGGGGGTGGGGGGGCAGGAGAGGGAAGAGGGGACCATGTGACAGGTTACAGAGTGCAAAACAAGAAAGAAATGCCGAGAAAGGCTCCCTTGGGTTGCTGGCCTATCAATCATGTTTAGTTATTCGTAAATATCTGCTGACTGGGGACAGTCGCACAAGAAAGTCCCCCAAGCCTGACAGCGTGGCCAACTGAGAGCGGCTGCCCTCTCTGGCTAGGAAGGGGCTCGTTCCGTCTTAGACTGTCTACTTTTCCTGGTCCTGACTGATGTGCTCACTTCCATATGCAGCATGAGGCACGGGGGGCTTGCTTTCTCTCCTCCCGCCCCACCCCCCCAGAAATGGAGGGCGGTGCCAACCGATCTCCTGTAGCCCATGCTATCCATTGGGCATCCTTAGAAAAACGCGTTGGCCACTTCCAGCAGGGAGAGTCGAATAGGGAACAACTGCCGTTCCCTGCCACGCAAGAGGCAAGTCAATACCTGGAGCTTCCCACTTAGAAAACAGAATTGATGCTATTAACACCGTAAGACTCAAAGGTAATTAAAGAAGCTGTTGGAGGAAAGTCAAGGAACGGGACAAAAAAGCAATCGAATAAACTTACAACCAAGATTTGGAAAATGGCTCGAAGCAGGATTTTCCATGTTTGAAAGGAAAAGAGATCTCTTCCTGTTCGTCTTAAGAAGTGAAAGCCCAAAAAAGTATTATATGATAGATGTCACAATTAATAATCGTCATGGAATGAAGGCTCATTGAGGATCAAAAAAAAAAAAAAAAGAAAGAAAGAAAGAAAAGAGCAAACATTTAGATACACTTCTCAAGGATGACGGATATATTTAAGTGATGGCTATCGAATTTATCAGGGTCAGTTAACATAATGAAAACATATTTTATTAGGCCGTTAAAGGGATAAATTGTTTTCATATTTATTCATCTGTTCCCAAGGCTAATTTGGGTGTTGTTTTTTTTTTAAAACATGCTCTTCATATGCCCAAAACGAACAGCTAAATAAATAAAGCACTCGTTTGGGAACAGAATGAAGTAGCATGAATAGAGTGTTTCTCAGGCAGGCCTAAGTAATGATTTTCTGACTTACTGTTCATCAATCACAACAAGTAGTCAGCGGAATTTCAAAGTGAATAAAAAAATAAATGAAAGTAGAAATATCTGTAAGGAAATTTTTAAAAAACCCCAAAACATGAGGTCAGGTTGATGTTTGCTAAGTGAAACGCAACATCGCTAACGCAATTATATTTATAGTTAAGCCGAGGACACATTTGCTGCAATTCATTTCTGAGTGCATTCTCAAAGACTGAACAAGCTGGAAAATCCCCATTTTCCTTTGCCAATTTAAACCACAACAACATTCCCAACTAAAATGCTAACTTTCAGGGTGCTGACTCCTGAAGCACATTTTGGGGGGTTAGTAGCTTGTAGATAGGAAAAAGTGTCAAAAGGGGAAATACCTATGTTGCCACTTGGCAGTGGGGTCTACAATCACCTGTCACCTGCACGCTGGGCCCTAGGTTGGCATGGTCACTATCTGGATGTCACAGCAAGACTCTTGTCCTGATTTCTTCTTCAGTTAGTTTCTCCTCCGATCGAATTGTCGACTTCTTTCTCCCCACTTCCTGTTCCTTAGAGGCTGGGAGTTGCCATGTTTCTGTTCCCGGTTCTAATCACCTTATACCCCTTTTTGTAGGCAATCCCAGTAACTCTGTGGCTTTGTCACCAACCTCTTTCTTCAGCCCCGACTCCGCTGTGCAAAACCAGGCTGTGTGTGTGTGTTCAGCTATCAACAGGCAACTCGTCTTGGAGGGTACTTAAATGTCTCAGATTCATCGTAGCTAAAATCAAATTTGGATACTGCTGGCAACATCTGTTCCTTCTCTTGTTAAGGAAGGAGTTGTCTGTTTATTTTGAACCTTTCTTCCTTACCCGTTACTGCAACTGAAGTACCATCCGTCACTTCGCCTCAGAATGTCACCATAATCAGACTCCTCTCTACTCCTATACTCCCTCTGCCCTGACCAAGGTCACAGCATCTCTTGTTCTGATGGTGGCAACAGTTTTTCTCTCGTGCCCAGCTAATTCTCTATATTCCCACCAGAACTGTTCTTATTTTTTTTTTCCTTCTAAAAAAGTGAAGTGGGCGATGTTTCTCTATAAAAATGGCCATCGATTCCTTCTTGCTGCTTCCCGAATGCAGTCTGGATCCTTAGTGCACAAAAGCCACCATAACGGGACCATAATCGTTCTTTTCCGCTACTGTCCTCCATTCTGTATCCCACCACATCAACCTCTTCCTCCTCCTCCGAGTTCACCAGGCTCCAACATGGTCTCTCTCTCTTTTGACCGGACAGGACAGGATGGAGCCTCAGAATTCAGAATAGCAAAACCACTTCTTTGACAAAAAGCTCTTAGGAGGCAGATGGAACTTAGTTTAGTATATCACCATAGACAATTGTAACTTAAGCATTTGGGGATGACACCCGTTAGTTAGATAGGTAATTATTGATGGAGGTAACTGTGCCTAAACTACCCTTCGGCTTTTATCATGGGGAAGTAAAAAAAACCAAACAAACAAAAAATTCAATGCTAAGCAAGTGGGCTTGGAGGTGTCCAGGGCAGAGGCGGCCTCTTGTATGTAAATGAGCATGGGGCATGCACGGGATTGGCCAAAGAACAGACGAATGGGGAACCAAAGAGGAAAGTGATGGGCAGCAGAGGAGTTGCCAATGGGCAAGGATGCGGTGGAGAGCCAGGCTCAGCCAGGCTATTGCAGAAGCTGGAGTGTCTCTCTCCACACTCCAACAGCAACAATCTAGGCCGCAATTTACATTTTACATTTGTGTTCACGCTTGGAATTGGATAGCAGCGGAGGAGCGAGGGTTGGCAGATTAGAGAGAAACAACCGAGCAGCAGCAGTCCAGGGACAGGCAGGCATGCAAAATGTGCAGCAAAGGGCAGATAGAAGTAGTTGCTTCGCCTCTAAACCAATGTGTGTGTAATTAACAGTTCCCATTCATGATTTAATTTCCCCTAACATATTACTCTTTATTGCGGGCCCTTCATGGGACGTGGCGAATTGGCTGCGAATCAGAAAGATGCTCCGAGGTGGGCCTGACATAGTTTCCTTTGGTTTCCTGGGAACTACATTTGGTGCCGGCGACAGACAGCAGCACCCCGATCGCTGAGCTCGACTCTCCAAGCGTTCTTGTGATTACAATGCAGGCTGGGGACTCACAGGTCCGCCTGGAGCGCTGTGGCTTCTTTCCCGTTCAATTATTAGTCTCTCTACCAAGACCACCTACAATTGCCAATTAGCACGTGTTAGAAAGGGATTCACATTAAATGGGTATCTGGATTAGACCTTCATGTGGCCATTCTTAGTTCCAACTTTCAGATGGTGACAGCTTCCTGTCCCTGCTAAGGAAACTAGGTATCAAACAGGAACTGAACTCCGTTTTTCAAATGGAAAACAAGACACACACACACACACACACACACACACCCAAACCTGAATTTCCTTAAATTCTATCAGTTTGATCGTCGTGGACGTCATACTGAGAAAGAGCCTAACTTTGTTCAGAGAGAAAAGAATAAAAAATGTTGGGATATTATGAAATTCACTGAGTGATCTGATGTTTTCAGGGTAACATTGTGACAGGTTCAGATTCTATAATCATCTCTAAAGTACATATGAGCCAAAGAAGAGATCTTGGTCATAAGGAAACATAAATTATTTAAAAGACGACCCTGCCCAAATAAGAATGAAATGAACAGCATACAATTCTCCTCACAATCCAAACAAAATTCTCCCCTTTCCCTTAATCCATTGTACGTTTTAAATAAAGTATTTTTTCCGCCTGACCTCTTCAAGGGATATCTCCCAATGTCCACTTTGTGTACACACGGGCAGAGTGTACACAGTCAAGAATGTTGTCTAATTAATTCTAAAGGGAAGGAAGAAAGTGCTGGTAAGTAGCACGTCCGTTTTCTGAACAATAGGAACCTCCCTTACAAACATGGCTAAACTATTTTTTTTCCCTCCATTTAAACACACATATATTGTGTCAATAGAAGGAAAGATATTTCCATTTGCAAAAGGGCTTTCTAATTTGCTACATTCGCAGACACAAAAAAAGAGCCGTACTCAACCACAAATTAGATCAGGAAACTGAAATAGCTCAGATTATCACAGGCCAGAGGTCTGTGACAAATATACTGTCATTTGGGGTTGGAGTTTTTTTTCTTTTTACATTAAAGCAAAGGAAAAGTCATTTTATGATAAAATATCATACCATCTGTTCTTATATGTAAAAGAATTTGGCTGAACTGATTTAATTTACAACAAGCAAAATGGGTAGGTCTAGAATCTCGTTACCCTCAAAGTTTGGTGGCTCAGTGTGTGTGAGAAAAATACAGTTAGGAAAAGGGAGAAAACATAGTAATTCTATTTTAAATTTTTTATTTTATTTATTCATTTTTAGAGAGGGGGAGAGAGAGAGACAGAGAAGGAGAGAGAGGAGAGAGAGACAGAGAGAGAGAAGGGGGGAGGAGCTGGAAGCATCAACTCCCATATGTGCCTTGACCAGGCAAGCCCAGGGTTTCGAACCGGCGACCTCAGCATTTCCAGGTCGATGCTTTATCTACTGCGCCACCCCAGGTCAGGCCATAGTAATTCTATTTTAAATTGTCGGCCCATTCCTGTCACTCTGTGTGGCAGGGACCTGGTACGTCTGGGGAGAGCCTCAGAGGTTTGCACCCTTCTGAAGTGGATACTCAAGCCCAGTGGTGCACCGACGCCTTGATTTTAATTTAGAAAGTAGATTTGAACCATAAATACTCGAAACCACATCTCTGAGACAGCAAAGAGTTGTCTAACATCCTAAATCTCTACGATTCTAAAATTAATGCTTTTCAACTTGTGGGAAATCACAGTTTGATTTTACGTCCGACGCTTGCTTGCTCTTGGGTTTTCCCAGCTTTGATAACCATCCTAGTCAATTCTGGAAGTGTACCGTCGATGAAGTATTTTATCAATGTATTTTGACCTTTTGACAAATTGTCTTTGGAGTTCAAGAAAGTACTACTATTCATTCATGTCTTATTTTTCTATTGTACCCAATACATACCAAGAATGAATAAATATCTAGTAAACAGATCAGAGATGTATTCAGTGGAGAAGAACAAGAGAATGATGATGAGTTTTTAGGCAATTCTTTCCATTTTTGTAACTTTAATTCTACCTTGTTTTATCTCTCCTAGAATTGTGCTATGATATTTAGCTTTGAAAAAAACCCCTCCACTTCAAAAAGCCATCTAAAATGAAAGATTCTGTGTATATGTGAGGTGGATACCCCTCAATTCTGAAGATTTTATTTTATTTTTTTAATTTAATTTAATTTAATTTTTTTACAGAGACAGAAAGAGACTCAAAGTGAGGGATAGACAGGGACAGACAGACAGGAACGGAGAGACGAGAAGCATCAATCATTAGTTTTTCGTTGCACATTGCAACACCTTAGTTGTTCATTGATTGCTTTCTCATATGTGCCTTGACCATGGGCCTTCAGCGGACCGAGTAACCCCTTGCTTGAGCCAGCGACCTTGGGTCCAAGCTGGTGAATTTTTGCTCAAACCAGATGAGCCCGCGCTCAAGCTGGAGACCTCGGGGTCTCGAACCTGGGCCTTCCATATCCCAGTCTGACGCTCTATCTACTGTGCCACTGCCTGGTCAGGCAATTCTGAAGATTTTAATTTTTTAAGACTATGGAATTACATTGTCTCTAAACCTTTACAGAGCCCTTTTGGCTCAAGGCCCTAAAATGTTTGATATTGCCTATTACCCTTAGAAGGGCCACTGATTCAGTATTTTTTAAAACTTGAAAACATTGTATTACCTCCTTCCAAGCCCAAGATGGGACAGGACAGGTAGAGCAGACTCCCGATTTTATAGTAGGCAGGTTGTCCTGTTGTAGATGAAAAACCCCTGACACAAAAAAGCAAAGACCAGAGGGAACGCTCCTCTGATGCTGGGACCATTTAAAGACAATGGAGATAATTTAGATATGAATTATCTGGTTGGGCCTGAGTGCCAAAGAAGTTAAGTGAATGAATGATCCCGGGTCTGCCCTGACCAGGCGGTGGTGCAGTGGATAGAGCATCATCCTGGGAGGCGGAGGACCCAGGTTTGAAACTGTGAGGTCACTGGCTTGAATGTGGGCTCACCAGCTTGAGCAAGGGTGGAATCATGGACATGATTCCCTGGTCACTGGCTTGAGCCCAGAGATCACTGGCTTGAAACCCAAGGTCACTGGCTTGAGCCCAAGATTGCTGGCTTGAGCAAGAAGTCACTGGCTCATCTGGAGCTCCCGGTCAAGCCACACGTGAGAGAGCAATCAGTGAACAACTAAGATACCGCAACTATGAGTTGATGCTTCTCATCTCTCTCCTTTCTTGTCTGTCTGTCCCTGTCTGTTCCTCCATTTCTCTCTCTCTCTCTCTCTCAAAAAAAAAAAAAAAAAATATCCCAGGTCTGATCATTTAGAGTGAGCAAAGAGAAGCAAAGAGTTAAGATAGACGTCTAAAGGATGCACTCACAAACTCAGTTAATAACGTTTTCAGTCCTCATTACCGAGTTTGGCTTATATACATAGTTAATCTATTTGCAGCAGAATGATATAATTGCTTAATGGTCCACACTCTAGGTTGGTGAGGGGAAGAAAAGAAAGTGTATATTTAAAGAATTTACTAAGACTTATTCTATATTTTACCTCTGTCTCAATGCACTTTATACCACAGCCCACCAGTGGGTGGGCAGGTCTCTTATAGGAAAAAAAAAAAAAAAAAATCACAGCATCACCCTACTCCATGCCATTTTGTTCCATGCAAATTACATGCTAATTAAGCTGGTCATAGGACAATTACATACAAACAGCTACAGGCCAGGACAACAACATCAGGAAACCCAAAGCTGCAGAATGACCCCCCTGGAACATTGGTGAGTTAAAATATTGCAAACAGAATCCAGCACAGGGGCTAACGTTTTATGGATGTCTTATATGTTCTGTCTAATTTAATCCTCACAAAAATCCCCTAAGATTAAATGAATACTTTTATAGACGACACTAGGTTTCAACGAGGTGAAAAACGTTCCCGAAGTCACATAAATGTTAACTGGTAGAAATAAGATATTACCCCAGTTTTTTTTTTCTCGCCCTGAAGCCTCTGTTCTTTCTGGTACAATGTGCTTTCCTCCAGACACGCTCTCATTCAGCCGGTGGGCAAAGCTTTACATTTCCACTGATAAAATACACATCACAGAGGAACGTACATCTGTGGCTAAGTTGTGTAGATTGGCTGACCGACGCTGAATTTTAATGATAGCTGCCAAAGAGGCCATCAGTCTGAATTTTCCACACTGGCCTTAAAACTAGACGATCTGCTAATTCCTTTCTTTTTTTAATTTTTATTTATTTATTTATTTTATTTTTTGTATTTTTCTGAAGCTGGAAACGGGGAGAGACAGTTAGACAGACTCCCGCATGCGCCCGACCGGGATCCACCCGGCAAGCCCACCAGGGGCGACGCTCTGCCCACCAGGGGGCGATGCTCTGCCCATACTGGGCGTCGCCATGTTGCGACCAGAGCCACTCTAGCGCCTGGGGCAGAGGCCAAGGAGCCATCCCCAGCGCCTGGGCCATCTTTGCTCCAATGGAGCCTCGGCTGTGGGAGGGAAAGAGAGAGACAGAGAGGAAGGAGAGGGGGAGGGGTGGAGAAGCAGATGGGCGCTTCTCCTGTGTGCCCTGGCCGGGAATCGAACCCGGGACTTCTGCACGCCAGGCCGACGCTCTACCACTGAGCCTACCGGCCAGGGCTCCTTTCTTAAGGAAAACATTGATCAGTGAACGGAGAGCTCCCGTTTCTATGAAACAGTGCGTCGGCTCCAGATGAAACGTGCGCCGCGGTGTATTCTTGCGGGCCCCAAATTCACTTGGTGGTGGTGATCTCGGGGTGACGCACAGAAAGAACCCTATGACGGTGGCAGGGGGTGGGGGACTAGGAAGAGGAAGATGGTTTAGCCTAGTTCACGCCACGTTTGGATCTTGATGGGGACCAGTCTTTGGTCAAAGGATCAGAAGAGCGGGTTGAAGACTCTATAGTATAATCTCTACGCAGTATACATGTCCTTGACCAAGACCCCCATCTGTCCCAAGCCGGGTCCCATCGTCAGGAAAGCAAAGCCAGCTCGGTCTAGCAGACCTGCTGTGCGGATATGTAGGGAAGGACAGACATGGATAAGTCCCTTGAAACGAGAGACCGAGAAAGCACTGTGGAAACCGGGGGATGATCCGCAGCCTCTCTGTTCCGGAGCTGTTGCCAGGCAGAAATCTTTGGCCCCTTGCCCCGACCTAAGCATCCCCGAGGCGGGCACGGTGCGTGGTAGGAACCGGAAACAGGCCACTTTCGCATTATTGAAAAATTTTGTTATGAAATGTTGCCAAAACTTTATAAATGCCCGTGGGGGCAACGAGGTGTCGTAGAGCATTCTTTCCGCCTCATGAACCATTGTTTTTTGTTCTAAACCCTGAGTTAGAATGCGTTGGGTTGTACCGGCTCAGCTGGGTCAGCTTGCGAAATGCCTGATGTGTAATGCTTGATTCTAGCCAATTATCTCTAGTTCCTCTCTTTTATTAGTGTTAAATTTGAATTACAAGGGGAAGGGTGGGAGCGGAGCGTGATCTCTGCTCTAAATCTTTAAGGCAGTGAATTCATCTGTATTATTTTATTAACCCTCTTTATCACTACTAGCCTTGCTTTGAGACCTCTTTGGCCACTTTTAGACACCCCCCCCCCCCCAAACTCCCTACCCTTCCTTTCTCTTTAAATCTGTTTCCTAAATGCTGAAGATGATCTTCCCTGTTGCAAAGTTTACAAGGGGGAGGGGGGAAGCCCCAAAAAACCTCACAACAATCTTAAACTTGTAGTTAACAAAATAAACTGCAGATAAAACCCCTGAAGGCCTTTGGCTGCAAATGTTTCCCACTACAGCGGGGACTGCATACTCGTAGCCTGAAACAAATTAGGAAGCAGGGGGGAAAATCAACAGCTTTGGGGTGAAACTGGGGTTGGTGCTGCCTCATCATTTTTGAACCAAAAATAAAACAAGCAAATTTTGTTTAACTGCAGGTCAAATAAAAAAAAATGTAAAATATCCCTCATCTGTTCAGTGTAATTACTAACAGAGAGCGCGGTCTAATCCAGCTGCAGGGTTCATGGTTAAATGGAGAAAACCATAATTTTCTCTCCCTGGGTTTAAACCTCCAAATTTGGAGTCTCTGCCCCTCTCTCTCTAGTATGCTTTTAATATACCATGAAAAGCCAAGGCAGACGTTTTCTGAGTATGTCTCTATTCTCTCTCTCTCTCTTTTCTTTTTTTTTTTTCCCAGAATGAAACAATTGTGTGTACACATAAGAGAGTTCCTGTTCTAAAAGAAAAAAAATAAATGAAGATTTATTTCTTTAAGGTCCACCATCGTGACACTCACCCCTTTCCCTAATGATGACAGTATAGTCCCCAGGCTTCTGTCACTCACAGATGGGTGACATTAACTATACTTTAGATTTGTCAAATAATGCCTGTTTCTTTCTAAATATTCTTTCCCACAACCAGAGAAAGTTTCTCACTTCCGTCCCCAGTACTCTTTCCTTAATTTTTAGACCCAAATGTATATTAAGGAGACAGACTCCCGCATGCACCCCTACTGGGATCCACTGGGCAAGCCCCCTACAGGGCGATGCTCTGCCCTCTGGGTCTCTGCTCTGTTGCTCAGCAACCAAGCTAATTTTAGCCCCTGAGGCAGGGCCATGGAGCCATTCTCAGAGCCCAGGGTCAACTTTGCTCAAACCATCAGAGCCATGGATGCAGAGGGGAAGAGAGAGAGAGAGATATATAGCAAAGGGAGTGGCAAGGGAGAGGCAGATGGGTGCCTCTCCTGTGTGCCCTGACTGGGAATCGAATCCAGGACTTCCACACACCAGGCCAACACTCTACTTCTGAGCCAACCAGCCAGGGCCAATTAAGGAAAATATGACCTGTATGTTTCTCATTTAAACTTAAAGCTCATTGAATTTTTTTTTTTTTAAACATTTTTGATGTCCCTAAATCCCAATGAATGTGTGGTGTTTTTTTTTTTTTAAATCTTTAAACTCCTACTTTATTTGCATAATGATGTAGGATTTGGGCTGAGAGAACTTTGAGCTGGAAAGTCTCAGCGTTGGTTTGAGATTGAATTCATCAGGTTCGTGTGGGGTCTGAAACAGAAATAGAAAAGCGATGTAAAAAAAAACATCAGCGACGTAAAAAGCGATGGGAAGAAACCCCCACGCACTCAGCTTTTCGTAACGGGTGATTTTACCTTGTCGTCAGGATCTGATCAGAGCAGCACGGATGAACGGAGGTGTAAGTATTCACGTCACAGTAACGTGAATGGTCAGCTGGGATCGTGGGGAACAGAAGCTGCAGGAAACTCTTTCGAGTCTATTCTAGATCTGCTCAGCCTCCTCATTATCTCCACAACTGACCCCGACAGAAGGAATATGTATGTTCAGGAAAAGGAGAGCTGGGACGACAGTGAATCAAACATGGGTGAGTCTGAGAGAGTTGGGAGAAACTTCTAGAAGATTGCACCCGAGAACATAGTTGTTTACCCCCTTTATGAAGCCGGGGGAATGATTGGGGAGGGTGCCCTTGGCGTTTAGACCAAGGTCATCTTCTCAACAGCAACGGAGAAGATACTTCTAGTTCTTGGCATAACCATCTCAACAAATCCCACGGAGGAAAATTGAACGTATCTCCCTTGTTCCATTTCTCCATTTGGGAAAGGCTTCAAGTTCACCCCTGAGATGTCGGTGGTGATTACATACGCCAGGGATCTAGACTGCATCTCCGTAGACCAAGTGAAAAAATACTGGATAGTGTTCCCAGATCTGCCAATTAGAGTAGGAAAATCATGCAACAGTGCTGATTTTAGCTTTGTACCTTGTAAGAGGCTTGTCGTAATTTCTCTCCTCCACCCTGTACTATGAATGGCCGACAGCTACACAGAGCAGGGTTCTCAGATCACAATTTCGCACCAAAAGTCAGTTGTTTGGACAAGGTGTTAGATTTCCTTTTCCTCTTCCTGTGGAGTGGAGACAGAAACACCGCCAACCCCAGCGTGTTATAAGGATCAAATGAGTTCATCTGCCGTGCTTTAATCCAATCATTTCCGGCACAGGTCAGGACTCGATAAACATTACTACCACCTTTACTCTATGCCACGATTTTTTCCATATTTTGATATTCTTGAGATCAGACTGTGTCTTCCAATAGACAGGGGTCTTATCATATCGCTGTGGTCCAGGTAGTCTTTATATGGTAGATTGCTATCATCCGCGCATGCACAAGCCTCAAAAACTCCAGCGTCAGAACGAGCAGAGTGGTGGTTAATGATGTGGGAACAGATATTCCAGATACTGTACGAAGCACTTTTGTAAACATCAGGAAGCAAATGGGTATGGAAAGGGGGTGAGGGAGGCAGGGACAAACCAGGCACGCTCAGTGACATTCAAGAAGGAGGAGCCAACATCAATAGCTGTTAGTTCTTTTCTTGAAAGATCATTTCACCATTTGTCTTGATGGCGTAGAGAACAATGCTGGAAATGGAGCCGAGCATTGACATCAATGATTGGAAGCACGAAAGTCATTCAGGAACATCACACGTGAATGTAGAGAAGTCCTCAGCATTGGTCAACCGGGTTATTTGATACGGAAGTGCGCGTGCGCGCGCGCACACACACACACACACACACACACACACACACAGACACACACACACACAAGAATAATAATAGATGGTCAGAACCCGCATACTCAGGACTAAAACACCCTCTCAATAAGTCTAAAATAAACATTCTGAGTGATAAGAAGCCGTGTGTCACAGTTTCATCGGTAGTGGTCTTTCCCTTTTTTCTTTTCTTTTGTAACCATACACAAACTGAAGGTTTGACTTCCATTGGAGGGTGTCTTAGATTTAATAAAGTGTGGAATTCGTTTGGTGGGGGATCGAGTGTATTGGATGAAGTGACTATAACGAGACTTGGCACTCTTTGGAGATTTATTGAATACAGGCATAGCTCAGAGATATTGTGAGTTTGGTTCCAGACCACCACAATAAAGCAAATATCGCAATAATGTGAGTCACAGAATTTTTTTTGGGGAGGGGAAGGTTCTGAGTATACATGAAAGTTATGCTTACACTTAAAAGTTATGTAGACTATTACTAAAGCATGATGTCTAAAAAACAATTTATAAACCTTAATTAAAAAATAGTTTGTTGCTAAAATAAATGTTAGGCATCATCTGAGCCTTCAGCGTGTCATCATCTTTTTGCTGGTGGCGGGTCTGACCTCGGTGTTGATGGCTGTGACTGATCAGGGGTGGTCACTGAAGGCAGAAATGGTGTGGTTCCTTAAACTATGACAAGAAGGATGTTTGCTAGGTCGATTTGACTCTCCCTTTCACCAACGGTTGCTCTGTTGCATGTGAAGCTGTTTGAGAACATCATACCCCCTGTAGAAACTTCTTTCAAAATCAAAGTCACTTGTCTCAAACCCTGCTGCTGCTTTAGTAACCAAATTCCCATAATAACCCAAATCCTTTGTCGTCATGGCAACAGTCTTCACCAGGAGCAGACGCCATCTCAAGAAGCCACTTCCTTCAACTCATCCCATAAGAAGCAACTCGTCATCGTTAAAAGTTTATCATGAGATTACCCTGATTTGGTTACATGTTTAAGCTCCTTCGATTTGTACAAAACGCAGCAGTGTATCTGCAAAGCACCATAAAACAAGGCCCTTGCTGAATGTGGTAAACACAGTAGGGTGGGCCCCAGATGGTCTGACTCTCACCTGCCAACCTGACCTTCAGACATGCTTTACGGTCCCCTACATTTTTTTTGTCTCCACACAAGGTTTTGAATGTGATGACACTGATCTCTGGAAGGTTCTTCCCTCTTGTACTTGCCCTATCTACAGCAGTGCTCACTCCTGTTTCCGGGTCTCCTCCCCTCCTTGACCGTACAAAAGGATTTCACTCAAAGAAGCCGTGGGGATGACGTCAGAGTAATGGCGGGGTAGGAAGCGATACCGATAAATCTCCCCCCAAACTCAGCAAGATCTTCAACCAGAAACAGAAAAACCTATCCTTGGAGCCTCCAGATGTTTTGCAATACACCCGAAGCATTGTTCACAGTGGCCAGGACATGGAAACAACCAAAAAGCCCGTCAATAGATGACTGGATAAAGAAGATGTGGCACATATACATTATGGAATACTACTCAGCCATAAGAAATGATGACATCGGATCATTTACAGCAAAATGGTGGGATCTTGATAACATTATGTGAAGTGAAACAAGTAAATCAGAAAAAACCAGGAACTGCATTATTCCATACGTAGATGGGACATAAAAGTGAAACTAAGAGACATTGATAAGAGTGTGGTGGTTACGGGGGGGGGGGGGGGGGGAGGGAGAGGGAAAGGGGGAGGGGGAGGGGCACAAAGAAAACTAGATAGAAGGTGTCAGAGGACAATCTGACTTTGGGTGATGGGTATGCAACATAATTGAACAACAAGATAACCTGGACTTGTTATCTTTGAATATATGTATCCTGGTTTATTGATGTCGCCCCATTAAAAAAATAAAATTATTAAAAAAAAAAAAAAAAAAAGAAGCCGTGGCTGTGGAATTGACTTTGGCCTACAAAACAGAGGAGGAACCAAGCTATCGGGTACTCAGTGACAACATTCAATAATCAGCTTTCTGTTCTTGGTTCTCCTCTGCAGCATGCCAAGGAGCAACATTTTGAGGCAGGGACTTTGAGACCGATCGCAGTGTCTTGGTGGCGGACAGGCTGCCCAAGAGAACAGTCCAGACCCGGCACAAATCGTCCCTGTTCATGGAAGGCACTTTGTATTCGGGGACCGCTTGGTAGCACAGTAGAATCGTGCCTACTTGGGCTTAATCCTCTCAAAGTTCAGATCGTACTCAGAGAATCGGCCTGGGCTTTCCCATGTGTCCAGCGGGAACACAAGAGTACGTGTCAGACCACTGAAGAGAAAACTATCTCTAAGTGTTTTGCACAACCATTTACATTCAGTTTTCAATAGATATTACTTTTTACTACAAGAAATTTCTCAAGAAATCTTTTTTTTTGGCGAGGGCTTGCATGCTATTTTATTTTATTTTATTTTATTTTTTTTAAATTTTATTTATTCATTTTTAGAGAGGAGAGAGAGAGGGAGAGAGAGAGAGACAGAGAGAGGAGGGGGGAGGAGCTGGAAGCATCAACTCCCATATGTGCCTTGACCAGGCAAGCCCAGGGTTTCGAACTGGCGACCTCAGCATTTCCAGGTCGACGCTTTATCCACTGCGCCACCACAGGTCAGGCTTGCATGCTATTTTAGACACCCATGATCCTGGGTCCTTTTTCATAGCACCTACAGCAGTTAGTATTTTATATTCTTTCTGCGTGCTGATGTCATGAATGTGTGTCTAGCTTGACTTGGACTCCATGAGGGCAGGTACCATGATTGCTTCTGCTCAGTGTCTTATCCCCAAAAGCCAGTCCAGTGCCTACAGAGAGTACATGCTCAGAAGTATTTGTTGAAGGAATGATATTGCAATTTCAAAGGCAGCTTTCAAGGACCAGAGGGCTTTGAATCAGAATCACCAGATGGTGGGTCTGGACATGCCACACAGATTTCGGGAACAGGTGCTAAGAGAGAACTGAGAACCGGAACTGGGAACAAGAATTTTCTGTTGGCCTGACTGGTGGTGGCGCAGCGGATAAAGTGTTGACCTAGAATGCTGAGGTCGCCAGTTCGAAATCCTGAGGTCATTTATTCTGAATGCAGGCTTATCAGCTTGAGTGTGGGCTCGCTGGCTTGAACAGGGATTGTCTACATCATTGCAAAGGTCGCCAGCTTGAGCCCAAAGGTCGCTGGCGTGAAAAAAAGCCCAAGGTTGCTGGCTTGAGCAAGGGGACGCTGGGTCATCTTGAGCCCCCTGGTCAAGGCACATATGAGAAGCAATCAATGCATAATGCGTAACTCAAGTGAAAGCAATTATGAGTTGATGTTTCTCTCTCTCCTCCCTCACTCTCCTTGTCTTTTTCTCTTTTATAAGAAAAAGAAAGAAAACATTTTCTATTGGTTAATATAATAATCTTGCTCTCTTTGAAGGTTCTGAGGGTGATCCATGCTTTTGTGCTTTGTCAATCAAGCTGTAACCTCTCAGGGACAAAGAAAGGGTGAAGTCCTGTTTGTGCTTCTCCAAATATTTATACCCTTGCTGCAAGAACGGCTTGAAAATGAAAATCAAAACAACCACAGAAACCCTCCTGGATTTTCCTCCGACTTTTCAGCCCTGTGCTTTGGCACGTGGCTGACCCTTAGTTGTGAATAGCCTCGCTGTGTCCTTTTAACAATAATATCTTAAACTTTATGGTGCCTTATAGCTAAGCATCTCTAGACATTTTACAATAGCATTAAAATGAAAGCCAGTTCTTCTCAGAATAGCCACAGGGTCCACGCAGAAAGCCAGCAGTCTGTGACCTTCTCGGGCAAACCAGAGGGGAGCTGGTGGAAAAGAGGACACCCCTGTCTCTCCCACCCGGGACTGGAACTTGCCCTTCACCTCACGGTGGCAGAGGCAGGAGAGGGTGCGGGCAGTCACAGTCACAGAAGACTGGGGCTCCAAGGACATGTGGGCAATCTAGCGAAGGCATAAAATCAGGGCTCCGCGTTCTCATAACCTACCTTCCTCAGCCTTTGCTTTTTTTTTTTTTAATGTTTCTCTGGAAAAATCCACGTGCTAGATTACTTGTAAGTGCAAGCAAGCATTTACACGACAGAAAACTAAATTCCTTAATTAAGGAATTGAGTTAAGCAATCTCAAATTTTGTGCTTGAAAATGTGAGAAGATATCTCCCCTCAGATCTATTTTTGCTTCACACCTTAACTATATATATATACAAATATAATTAATATAATATATATTTAAAATATATTTTACATAACTATATTTTATACATTCATACTACTATATAGTCATGTTCCATATCTATCTATCTATCTATCTATCTATCTATCATATATCTCTTCCAACTCTTTACAACATTGTTAAAAAAAGGCTAGGCTAGGATTCATCGGATCATAACCCAGCTTTTTTTTCTTTTTCCAATTACAACGATCTAATGGATAAAACTTAGGATTCAAAGCCACTGCTACATTAGCAAAGTGAAGAGAGAATTAAGACAATTATCTCAGTAATTAAGGGGACCAGTCAAACCTTTTTTTTTGGCTGAGATGTCTAAATAAGTTGAGGACAATGGAGGCCGGGGGAGGCGGGGATACCCGCCTGTTCTGAAGCAAAGCCTCCTTCGGACAATTCACTTTGGTAAGTGCACCCAAGTCACCAACTGGGGACACCCCCTCCCCCTCAGCCACACGGAACCAGTAGAGGCTCATGGCCATTAATATTTGATTATTCAGGCAAATCTCTCTCGGCACAGCTGTAGAAAGGAGCAGGGAATAAACTTAACGACCCCTGATTTTCTGGAACCCACCAGCACGTTCCACGAAGGCTTGCCATCTGGAATAATAAAGCTCACTTTCTGGGGGGCAGGGGTGGAGGGGGTGCAGCCTATCCCGTGCAGGGGTTTCAGCCGCGCTGGCTGCGGCCTACGCGCATGCTCTGTAACACGGCTGCCCTGGGACATGAGCCAATGGGGTTTCTTAAGGCCCTTTTTCTAGGGCTCTTCTGCCGAGACCCCACTGTGCACAACCCTGACCCTAGTGGGTGACGGTGTCCCTCCTGGGGTGACGGCACCGTCGCCCAGGACGGGTCCAGGGCATCCCTGCTTTCTGTGCCGCCTCCCCCTTTTGACTACCAAGCTCAACTTGAGTTGCAGCTGCCTTTAAACAACAACAAACAACAACAGAAAAGGACGAATGTGTTCTAATTTTAGAGCCTCCGTAGCAATCATTGTTTTTATTTCACTAAGGAGGAAAGTGAAGAGAAAACAGCTTGGGACTTAATAACCACCTTAGCCTGCAGCCTTTGCCACGTTATTCATGAGATTTTTTATCTTGGCCCTCCCCACCCCCCACCCCCGCGCGCGCTCGTGCTCGGAGCGTCTTCTTCGCTAAGACACAGCCTTCAATGACCTTGGCGAAGGTTCTGTGTTTATTTACAGAGAGCTGGCTGGCTGGCTGGGCGCGGGGCTCTTGCCCGGCGGCGAGGAGGGTGGCCTCCAGCAATAAACATCTTCCGCTCTCTTAACCGCGGAGGTCAGCCGAGCACGGTGATGCTTAGCATGGCGGACGCTGGAGGGTTTATGGCTTCATTAACTACCTGACCTCGTCTTGCGTGCAAATTTCGCGAAAGTGGGGATGCACGCTTGTTGCTCGGAGGTAGGCTGCCTGGTGGTGTTTTAGCCTCACGAGGGAAACGTTCTCATAATTATCCTCCCAGGGAAGGGTTTCCATTTTCATACAAAAGATGAGAGAGGCCCTGGCCAGTTGGCTCAGCAGTAGAGCGTCAGCCTGGTGTGCGGGGGACCCGGGTTCGATTCCCGGCCAGGGCACACAGGAGAAGCGCCCATTTGCTTCTCCACCCCCCCCCCCTTCCTCTCTGTCTCTCTCTTCCCCTCCCACAGCCGAGGCTCCATTGGAGCAGGGATGGCCCAGGCGCTGGGGATGGCTCTATGGCCTCTGCCCCAGGCGCTAGAGTGGCTCTGGTCGTGGCAGAGCGTCGCCCCTGGTGGGCGTGTCGGGCGCATGCGGGAGTCTGTCTGACTGTCTCTCCCCATTTCCAGCTTCAGAAAAATACAAAAAAAAAAAAAAAAAAAAAAGATGAGAGAACTTCAGTCCTGTCTGTGCGGTGAATTTTATCTGGGCAAAACGGGTCTATGCACTGATCATCTCTGGAGTGGTGTCAGGAAATCTCCACCCCACCCCAGCGAACAGAGAGACATTTAAGTGACATTAAAACAACTAAACAAAACAACCAGGGATGACAAGCGGGCTCCCCAAAACAAATTTTATTGGGGCCTCAACTACCTGGCCATTGCAAGAAACTGGATGTATACTTTTCATTTAGGTATTTGTTTTTAATGTTTATTTATTGGTTTTAGCGAGAGAGGAAGGGAGAGAGAGAGACAGAGAGAGAGAGAGAGAGAGAGAGAGGGAGAGAGAGATGGATCTGTCTTTGTGCCCTGACTAGGGATCGAACCGGCAACCCAGCTATTCTGCCAGGGCTGGAAGTATGTTTTTAAATTCAAGAATTCTAGGTAAGTATATAATTGAATTGACTTAGCTAAAAATAAGAGGGAAAACAGACAATGACCTGATTCATTTGATCCTTATAAGTAGCCAAATGGGGAAAACAAAACAAACAAACAAAAAAATCCTGGGTTTTTTGGTCAAAATGAATCAACATGTCACTGAAAGGCAATATTTTTACATGGCGAGTCTGTTGTGTGTGTGTGAGAAAGTGGGAACATATGGAAAGTGGGAAGTTCTGGTCTGGGATTTGTTTATGTGAGTGAATATATGTGATAGTGGTTCCCCTTCGTGCTGAGCGTCTGTAATGAGTTCAGTCCGCTGGGGGAAGCAGTGTCCCACCTGGATAATCTAGCTTGTCTTTCTTTCCAAGTTCTCGAGTGTGGAAGGTTCTCTAGAAATGGACCCTTCTTCCGGATCACCCCCTGTCTCCTGCCAATCATTATCGCCCAGAAACATACTCATCTGTACTTTTTTTTTTTTTTTTGGATGTGGGTGACTGTACATTTTATTCCCCCCAATTCTGTTGCCAGACTTTGGAAGGGCTGTGAAGGTATCTGTATTGTATTTCTTTTTGCGGTTAGTTTTTATCGACCTCCTCCGGAATAGGTTCTCAATAAGATTGTTTGACCAGCTGATATTAAATCAAATCATGATTATCAAGCTCCAGGTGCAATGTCTGGGGTGCTTAACCAAGTGTTCCACAAATGTTCACTCTCTAGTCGGGTAGCTAATGACACAGAGGGAAAAGAAATGTTACCATGTCTTGCGTCACATACGCGAATGAGAATTTGACACCAACCAAGCCTTGCTTATCCTCCTTGAATGAAATAATCACTCAACGGCCTTGGACAGGTGGATCAGTGGATAAAGCATCTTCCCGGTGCACCAGAAGTGGCAGGTTCTATTCCCAGTCAGGGCACGTGTGAGAAGCAACCAATGAAAGTACAACGAAAAGGAACAATGAGTGAAACAACAAGTGTATGCTTCTCACTCTGTCTCCCCTTCCCTCTCTCACTCAAATCAATGGAAAAAAACTTTTTTTAGGCCCTGGCCAGTTGGCTCAGCAGTAGAGCGTCGGCCTGGCGTGTCGGGGACCCGGGTTCGATTCCCGGCCAGGGCACATAGGAGAAGCACCCATTTGCTTCTCCACCCCTCCCCCTCCTTCCTCTCTGTCTCTCTCTTCCCCTCCCGCAGCCAAGGCTCCATTGGAGCAAAGATGGCCTGGGCGCTGGGGATGGCTCCTTGGCCTCTGCCCCAGGCGCTAGAGTGGCTCTGGTCGCGGCAGAACGATGCCCCAGAGGGGCAGAGCATCGCCCCCTGGTGGGCAGAGCGTCGCCCCTGGTGGGCGTGCCGGGTGGATCCCGGTCGGGCGCATGCGGGAGTCTGTCTGACTGTCTCTCCCCGTTTCCAGCTTCCGAAAAATACAAAAAAAAAAGAAAAAACAAAAAACAAAAAAAAACTTTTTTTAAACGATCGCTTAATCTTTCACTCAATCTTTCTCATGCATTTCCCTTTGTTATGAAACACTGAGGGCTTCTTTACTCGGTAGAAGCCTTGGAGATCCATCTAGTTCCCACCTAGCGGTCTCTGAGGACAGAGCGTACGTTGTACAGACTGCCATGGAGAAAGCGATCACTTTTACAGTCTCCCACAGCTGTGCCTGCTGCTGGAGCATCGCAGTGGCCTGCTGGTCCCTGATGCGTCCCAGATGCAAAAGGCCCCTCTCACGCCTTTTTTTTTTTTTTTTTTTTTTTTTTTTTTTGAGACATTTATGACACCTTCTCTCACATCATGGGGTTCTGTTTAATGACACCTTCCTGATCAGAGCGATTTAAAAAATCATTAGAGTCATTCAGCTTTCGCTAGAAGGTAGAAAATGCTTGTGTCTGCAATGTGTACAACAAAATGCTACATGGATAGGTTTTATTTATTTTGTTCCACGTGGGTGAGTTTTTTTTTTTTTTCTGCCTTAACTCTCAATTCATGGCAGGGGTAAGTTTGCAGTAGGGCATGGCCACAATGCCCTGAGGAGAATTACAACTGAGGCAGAAATTTCCAGAAAGTTGTAATGGGCCAGATTTGTACAAGACAACTACAAGGCCAGTTGCCTTGAGACTTGAAGTGATATGACAAATAAACCACGCCTCATTTTTTGGTTCTTTTTTTTTTTTTTTTGGTGAAAGAGACAGAGAGAGGGACAGATAGGAAGAGACAGACAGGAAGGGAGAGAGATGAGAAGGATCAATTCTTCGTTGAGGCACCTTAGTTGTTCATTGATTGCTTTCTCATATGTGCCTTGACTGGGGGACTACAACAAAGTGAGTGACCCCTTGCTCAAGCCAGTGACCTTGGGCTTCAAGCCAGTGACCTTGAGCTTGAGCCAGCAACCTTGGGCTCAAGCCAGCGACCTTGGGGCCATATCTATGATCCCATCCTCAAGCTGGTGAGCCCATGCTGAAGCTGGTGACCTCAGGGTTTCAAACCTGGGTCCTCTGCGCCCCAGTCCGATGCTCTATCCAATGAGCCACTGCCTGATCAAGCGATGCCTCGATTTTTAAATGATTTAATGGAGGTAAGTTTGCTTTTATTGCAGCGTGATTTCCTCCTGCTTCCTCTGCTGTCCTTGTCTAACATCATTGCATTGTATCTGAGTTATTCATGAGCCCCCTTGTGAAATCTTTCCTTTCAAGAAACAGAAAACAATTCTGATGGCTGGAAAAATGGGGAACCCTATTTCTCAGTGAATTATCATCAGCTTTTAATGGGAAAGGAAAAGCTGTTCTCATAGCCCAGAAGTTAACAGTCTCTGCGGCCAGAAGAGAAAGAATTGCGTCAACAAGGCTCATTCAAGAGATTGAAACTTCCCAAGGAGTGAGCTATTCCAGACAGGAAGAAGCGAGGCAGGTTGCCAGGAACCGACGGCATCTTCATGGAAGGCTAGATTTCCTCCTGATGCTACCTATCAACTTCTATGTGCTTCCTGTGCAGGTTACTCACTGAGCAAATTTAAAGGGCACACTTCATGTGTGAACCTGTGTGAATCCTACCAGCAGACATTTGCAGGATACGACCCTCTCTCCCTCCTTCCCTCCCTTTCTCCCTCCCTCCTCCCCTCCCTCCCTCCCTTTCTCTTTTCTCCTCCTCCTCCTTCCTCTTTCTCTCTCTCCCTCTTTCTCCCTCCCTCCCTTCCTTTTCTCACTCACTCTTGCTCTAATATCTTGGGTAGCAAGGTTCCTTGCTCATGGGCCATGTGTTCTCTCGCAGGTGTCCCCAAACTATGGCCCGCGGGCCGCAATGCGGCCCCCTGAGGCCATTTATCCAGCCCCCACTGCACTTCTGGAAGGGGCACCTCTTTCATTGGTGGTCAGTGAGAGGACCACTGTATTTGGCAGCCCTCCAATGGTCTGAGGGACAGTGAACTGGCCCCCTGTGTAAAAAGTTTGGAGACCCCTGGTAGGGCTTATAAGTGAGCTTCAGACCGACTGCACGGACAGCGCTCTCTGTTCCACCACGTCACACAGCGTTCACGTGTTGTCAGCGGCCACCGTCACCGTCCCTGCCGCATGGCTCGTCTCTTCCTGCACGGTGACGTGCTTTTCTCTCCTGCTTCTTCTGCACATTCTCTGTCCCAGGATCAGTTTTGCACATTCTCTGTCCCAGGATCAGTTCTGCACATTCTCTGTCCCAGGATCAGTTTTTCACATTTTATTTGAATTTTATCTTTTCCCCTTAGCCTCCCTCAGACACCCCGTTTGCTAAAAGTTAAAGAACTTGTCATTCTGCTCCCGATGTCAATGCCTTCCACATGCCCTGGAAAGGCTTACAACGCAGGGCCCTCAAATCGGCTGCAGCATTCAATTAAATGTGCCGTTTGCTGTCATTTCTGTAAGCCATCAAGCAACAGACACTTGTGGAGACATGACCCCCTGTTACAGCTTTGCTTCGATGGGAAAATCAGATTCCTCTTCCGCCACTTGGAATCACGATGCCTTTTGCAGGAACATTAAGTACAAAAACGTCTTGTAAATTTAAGAGAGCTTTTCTGTTTTCAGAGTGTAGCTTGTCAGAGGCAGGTATGACTCTTGGGGAATAATGACCAATGTCTAATGCTGGACGTCCCTCTGGTGGGCGGGTCCCACTGGTCACTCTGAAGAGATCCTGCAGGCAAAACAGCACTCTTCCTTGCGCTGGGTCTCTGTGATCTGATCCTGGGTGGGCCCATCTAAAAAGTATTTCCACCAGCGCCATTTACACATGTTCTGGCTGTAGGAACAGCCACGTGCAAGTTGAGCATGAAGCTTTGTGGGGACTGAAGAGTCTAGAATAACTCTGTGCAGACTGACCAAAAAGGAGGCCTGGCCATTTCGTTTTATTATTATTATTATTATTATTATTATTTTGGTATTTTTCCAAAGTTAGAAGCAGGGAGTCAGTCAGACAGACTCCTGCATGTGCCAGACCAGGATCCACCCAGCATGTCCACCAGGGGGCGATGCTCTGCCCATCTGGTGCGTTGCTCTGTTGCAACCAGAGCCAATCTAGCACCTGAGGCAGAGGCCATGGAGCCGTCCTCAGCACCCGGGCTAACTTTGCTGCAATGGAATCTTGGCTGCGGGAGGGGAAGAGAGAGACAGAGAGAAAGGAGAGGGGGGAAGGATGGAGAAGCAGATGGGTGCTTCTCCAGTGTGCCTTGGCCGGGAATCAAACCTGGGACATTCATAAGTGGGGCCGATGCTCTACTGCTGAGAGCCAACCAGCCAGGGCCAGAGGCCTGGCCATTTCCAAAGATGCGTTCCGAGTTCCATTTCTATTCTATAAACTCCCATATGACCAGCTCCAGTGTGAAGGCATCCTAATAGATGGCTAAGCCAGTGATCAAGTTGAGGTCTGCTTCCTCTGGGGCACAGTAATTAAAAATGTTTAACTCTATAGACACAAACAAGAGCACGGGGGTTGCAGGAGGGAATGGGGCCAGGGGTGGGTGGGGGAGGGTAGAGGCGGGGTAACTGGTGATGGAGCGAGATGTGACTTGGGGTGGTCAACACACAGTGCGGCGTACGGATGACGGATTATAGAACTGCACACCTGAAACCAATATGATTTGATTCACCAATGCCATCTCAATAAAGTCAATGAAGAATAAATATATAAAAAATATTGAACTCTTCTAATATATACAAAGATTCAAGGAGCTAGTTGCCAATACACCAGTTTATGCTTTAAGCCAGCTCATATACCAAAATCAGACTTATTAAAGGGAAGAAAGACATAAGCAAACACGTATTTTATGTATAAATGAAACATGTATTTGATTTGTAATAAGGTGAGGGAGTGGAATAAGAAAGGCTATGTAAAGTATGGTTCAGAAAATTCTCTAAAAATCTGGATATACAAGAGATATCTCCTGGATGAACAAAACAGACCCTACACCCCATCCTCCTGTCTCCCCAGAGTTACTCACAGGAAAATTCAACCTCTCAGGTGGAAGGGACTTTTCCCCCCCTATGACATGGGATTCTGAAAATGTGTTCAGTGGGTGGAAAAAGACACAGTTGTGTGACCGAGCCATCGCTCCATGAATTCTCGTGAGGCTGGGAAGTGACCATGGGCTGCCCTTAATCTGACCACAGAAAGAAGTCAGTGCAACTAATGATCACCTAGTGTCTGAGTCCTTGAATGTACTTACCTGGGCCAGAGCTGAACCGTGGCCGTCCCTCTCCACATCTTCTTTTAACCTCTAGAGCAGGGGTCTTAAACTCGCGGCCCGCCAAACAATTTTGTGCGGCCCGCAGACTAATCCACAAAGTTCAAAATATTTTGGATAAAATTAAGTAAGCCTAGGGGCCTACTTGTATTTTTCATTTCTCTAGCATCCTAGCTAGATATTAGCTTAGTTAACAGCAGTTGTGATGCGAACTACAGTTTCTGGTCGTTTTGTGACACTGAAAAGTGTTGCGTAACAGTTGCCTTTTGTAGACCTAGTGCAGCCCGCCAAATGGCTGTGATCTTGCTCTGTGGCCCACATGCTGAGTTGAGTTTGAGACCCCTGCTCTAGAGTGTTTGTGTATTTCTCTTTTTTTCCAGCCCAGTTGTATGCGACTTAACGAGTAAACTCTCTGTGAATCTTAAGGTCTGTTTTCACTCACTTATCTGAAACAATCCTCTCCTTACACCCCCGGGGCTCTGGGAGGAATGAATGCCACATCTCACACCTGGTACTGTGTCTTACACATTTGCGGCTTTCACTGAGTCATTGTTGAATAAACAGTAGGTGAGTGGATGGTTTGATGAATTTATCAGCAAGCAATTGTCATCTCTGGAAGAACTTATCAGCTCCCCGTTTCCTAGTTAGTCTCTGGGTTCCTCATCATTTACCAGCTCATGCTTTCTCATTCAGAATCATGGTCAGGCCCTCTAGTCATGAAGGACAGATTCTTTCTCCTCTTTGCCAAAAAATCTCAAGCAAAATGTTCTTTCTCCTCTTTGCCAAAAAAATCTCAAGGAGGGAAATACGAGGCAAAGACGATCTCCAAGATGATCATAAAACTCTTCGTGCATGCTGTCGGTCTGCCTGATATATTCTTGATTGATTTCCTCCTCCTTGTGAGTGGATAAACACATCAAGAATCCTATTTGAGGTTTTTATATGGATGAGGAACATCTGCTTTAACCTGAGTGGTTCAATGTGTTTCTTAAGAATGGTGTTTACGGAATTAACTCAGTTATCACCACGAGAACAAATTTTGGGCACCAATTTAACTTGGTTTTCCCCTAAGGCAGTGGTCAACAAACTCATTAGTCAACAGAGCCAAGTATCAACAGTACAATGATAGAAATTTCTTTTGAGAGCCAAATTTTTTAAACTTAAACTGTATAGGTCGGTACATTCCTTATCGAGGTAGCACCCACACATGGTATTTTGTGGCAGAGCCTCACTCAAGGGGCCAAAGAGCAGTATGTGGCTCGTGAGCAGCGGTTTGCTGACCAGGGCTAAGGCATGCTCAGATTCATCTTATCTGAAATTTTCTTTTGGCTGCGATGTCATGTTTCCTCTAACTTCATAAGTAAATGGAAGGAGAGAAACACGATGCAGCTCAAAACCTCAGAAGCTAAAAAGGTAACAACACCTCAGTGGTGAGAAGCCAAAATAAGAAAGAATTGACTGTTGTCAGCAGGCTAAAGGTCTCAGACCTGCTAAACCTCTTTCTTAAAGCTGTAACACTTCTCTTTCAAGTTATTCAACCTTTCACCCATGAGGTCCCTTCCTCTGACCCTTGAACTGTAGTTATTTGCTTAGCATAGTGGTAACAGAGTTTGGGAATCTGAGAAACATTAAGGGAAACTCAAGGGTGTTGAG
Organism: Saccopteryx leptura; assembly: GCF_036850995.1. Classification (NCBI taxonomy): domain Eukaryota; kingdom Metazoa; phylum Chordata; class Mammalia; order Chiroptera; family Emballonuridae; genus Saccopteryx; species Saccopteryx leptura. Next base: position 51,118,606 of record NC_089515.1, on the reverse strand, counting down.
AAGGTGAAATTCTTGAAGCACGCTGAAGAAATTCTATCTGGAAGACTTAAAAAAAAACATTTTTTTCCCTCAGAGGGATAAGGGATAAGAAAAATATTCTGAGTGTCGGGAAACATGATCAAAGTATTAGTTTTTAAGTAAAGGAAAAGAGAGAATGTTATTGACGACATGTATGTGTGAAGAGTGAAGACAAGTAAAGCGATGTTCTCATTAGCGAATTAGTTTTAAAATTATTATAGAAGTAAAAATTGAACTGGCCAATCAGAATTTTAATTAAAGTTGGATAGATTGTCAGTGAAACTGAATCTGAAAAGTAGAATTTGATTTACTCACGTGACTGTGATTTCCAATCTGCAGAATGGCTCAATGGTGAAGGCAGAGGTTCCGACCAAAGCTTCGCTTTCTTTCCTGTGCTAGTTCGATGAGTTGTTTCCACAATCCTTTAAATCTAGGAAGTAGAAGAAAACAGTAACTCCTTCAATAAAAGTACATGAAACTTGTGTACACATTGAATTGACTAATATTTGAAGTATGTGTTGATGACCCCCCAATATGATTTAAAATGCAAAACGAGTCTTTTTGCGAAACCTCAGCATCTTTTTGTTTATAATAACTACCATCGTGCAAAATATTGCCCGTTTTCATTCACATTTTTAACTGTATGTATCTGTGGCCAAAGGTTCTTTCTGACAAAGGACTGCGGCGCTAAGACTTTTCTAAATTATTCTCGATGACCTAGAAGTCAGTATCTGGATGAAAAGAGAGATCGGATGTTTCGTTGGGCAATGGGAATTGGCAGCCAGGGTTAAACTTGACTAGTACATTCTAATCTTCAGTGAAGGTAATAAAAGAAACTATCACAACACTTCTAGTAACATCAGTTTTAGAACTGTGTTTCCTTTCTTTTGGAATGATTTAAGATATACCAAAAAGTGTTTCCAATCTCTGTTTCTAGATCCATCTATCTATCTACTTACCTACCTACCTACCTACCTTTCTACCTTCCTTCTCTTCACTTTGCTTTGTATGTACATTATGCAGACAATTCATTTATTTATTCATTCAACAAAAGTTTATTGATAATATATGTCATAAAATATATAAGCATATATAATATGACTTCAACTATGCAAAGCATGGGGGAGAAACATGGCAAGATAAATATATCGAAGAACTTTGGATGAAGGCATCGAACACCTTGGTTAAATGCAAAAACTGCAAAATCGTGTAGCTACGTTAAGCACTCTAGGACTGAAAGTCTCAGTAATTTTGCATTTGTGTGGATTAGTGGCAATAACACTGGACCAGAAGTCAGGACATGTGGGTTTCAGGCCCCTGTTTTCGTCCCAGTTATTGTCACCAAGTTTCTTGTGAAACACCTAGAATGGGTCACTTTATTTCCCTATCTCCTGCCTGGCACTCTGGGTTCTAGAGTTAAGTCTTAACTCTACAAAGCCCTCTGGGAACAAAACAACACCTGGCACTGTCATTTTCTCCTTTGTGGCCCCTTAATGACACCTGGGAACCTCCTATATGTCGCATACTGGTTAGATATTTGTCCTGCCTTCTTCACATCTCCCCATACCCAGCTTCCAACAGAATGCCTGGAATAGAGAATGCACTAGTACATATTTGAGTCAATAAATAGAGGTAACAATGATAATAGAAAGGAACTTTGGAAACAGGTAAAAACAATATGACTGGCAGCAATTATAATCTCATGTAAAGAAGAGGTATTCTGTATTCTGTATATTGTCTCATATAATAGAAATGTTGGTGGCATATGGCTTGAAGAACAACTAGCATCGGCCAGAGGGCAGTGTGAATATATAGAGTATGTTGCACAATTAGTTGGAGAACGCGTCCAAACAGAAGAACTAATGTATGCCCACCCAACCACCGACAAAATACCCTCAAACCAACGTCCGCTTTCCAAGTCCCCCCTCCACAGAGGACTACTGACACGTCAATCAGCTGTCTCCCAGACAACAAATCATCTGAAACTTGTTTAATCATCTGAATAAAACTCCCCGATCATTAGGTTCACTGACATTAAACATCTCAGTCTTTTCAGATATTGATTATATTGCTGTTTCTACACATGTAATTAGCTGAAACATTTTTACAAATCCCTTCGGTGAGTTTGTTCAAACAACCAGACAAGTCATCTAAGAGGTCAATTTGTCCAATGTGCTTTATATAATGTGTGCCCAATAAATATTTGTTGAGTTAGTGTTTTAATGAGCTAATAGATTTGAATAAACTAGTCAGTCTCTGAATATTACAAATTCCATGAGAAAGACTGTATTGTCAACTAGCTACGGAGATGCTCTTCAAAGAACAATATAAGCATGGGGCAAATAGTCACACATTGAACAAAGCTACATGTCAATTTAACAATCTATGAATATGGCCCTTACTGGTTGGCTCAGTGGTAGAGGATCAGCCTGGGATGTGGATGTCTCAGATTTGATTCCTAGTCAGGGCACAAGGAAAAGTGCCCATCTGCTTCTCCACCTCTCCTCCTCCCCCTTCTCTCTCTCTCTTTCTCTTTTCTTCCTGCAGCCATCACTCCATTAGTTCGAGCACATTGGCCTAGGAAACTGAGAATGGCTCCGTGGAGCCTCAGCCTCAGGCACTAAAAATAGCTCAGTTGTGAGCATGGCCCCAGATGGGCAGAGCATCAGCCCTGGATGGGGTTTCTGGGTGGATCCCAGTTGGGGCACATGTAGGAGTCTGTCTCTCTATGTCCCCTCCTCTCAGTTGGAAAAGAAGAAAAAAAAACCAGTCTATGAGTACAGATATTTATCAAACATATAGAAATAGAATCTACCAACATTTTTAAGGTCTATGCTTGGATTAGACAGATCTTTGCCCACTCCAGGAAGATATGATTTTTTTTTTTTTTTTTTTTTTTTTTTTTTTACAGAGACAGAGAGAGAGTCAGAGAGAGGAATAGATAGGGACAGACAGACAGGAACGGAGAGAGATGAGAAGCATCAATCATCAGTTTTTCATCGCGACACCTTAGTTGTTCATTGACTGCTTTCTCATATGTGCCTTGACCATGGCCCTTCAGCAGACCAAGTAACCCCTTGCTCGAGCCAGCGACCTTGGGTCCAAGCTAGTGAGCTCTGCTCAAACCAGATGAACCCATGCTCAAGCTGGCGACCTCGAACCTGGGTCCTCCACATCCCAGTCCAACGCTCTATCCACTGTGCCACTGCCTGGTCAGATGGAAGATATGATTCTTGTTTTCAACTTTTCATTTGTTTTATGAGAGCTTCTTTTCCAGTTGGATTGTGTAGGCCTGATAGAGTAGAGAAAGATATTTTTTTGAACTTCCACTGACTTCAGGAGGTAATGTTTTTGAAAGGAAGGCAGGACCATATATCCTGCTGCTGTCAGTCACTGCGATACGTACAAGGAAGCCTCCCAATAAGTCATTTCCACTGACTGCAAGTTTTTATGTTCTTCTGCTTAAGAAAAATATATACAGAGGCACATAAGAGTTATCGAGTGAAAACTTCATTATCATTGAAAAAAAAAAAACCCTCTACTCACCAAGTTATTTTCTTAAACTTTCTGTTCACATCAATTAGGAAACAGCATCAAAGAGATGGATGCATTTGTTGTATTAGGACAACGGTCAAGAAATGAATATTTCAACATTAGCATGTTACTTTAGTGAGAAGGCAGGCATGAATCTATTTTGGGATTTATTGAGGGTAAATTAAGGGCAAACATAGTTTAGCTTTTCTTTCTTAGATGAGAAAAAAAAAAAAGTTTGTCCCAAGCTTTAAAAAACCATCTGCCTATCCTCTTTTCCTCCTGGGGCTGTAAAAATGTAATACCAAGGAATTACATCGATTCTATTTTGCATTCCCAAGGGTTTGTTTTTCTATGTCCTTTCCCAAGTATTTACCATTTCCCATGAAGTTATATCCAACTTTTAAGTACAGAGTGTCCCTTCCTTGCCTAACCCCACCATAAGCCTCCAACTATTCTTAGCCATAGTTCGCTTTTATTCTAATGACTTATGCTATAGTTTCCCCATAAATGAGCATTCTTGTAGAATATGACCAAGATTATTATTATATGAACGGGTTCTACAGCTCAGTGATCTTTATCTTTAGGTTAGTTCTTAGTTATAATTTTTTTTTTTTAAATTGATTAATTTTAGAGAGAGAGAGAAAGAGAGGAAGGGAAAGAGAGAGGGAAACGGATTTGTTGTTCCATTTATTTACGCATTCATTGGCATATTCTTTGGTGTACCCTGACCAGGATGAGAACCTTATAACCCTGGTGTATGGGGACAATGCTCTAACCAACTGAGCTACCCGGGCTGGGGCCCTTGGTTTATATTTGAAAGTGTTCATTTCCAATCCTTCTCCACCGACACTCTCATGTTATCAGCCTCATGTTCGTTTCACAGGTATGCAGCCTCAGAGGTCCCCTTTGTCCTCACTGTTCCCCTTAGCCCCAATATCTACCCTGTCCTTGATTCCTGCCAATCACACGCCGGTAGCTTGTTTTCATTTGTCATATGCTTGGCTTGGGTATGGTTCCGCATGGTTGCACTCCTGTTCACGCTACTCTCCTAATTGAATCCTCAAATCCCCCCCATTTCCCTAAGTAATTGTCCACACAGCTAGCTACCTGAAGTGCAGCTCAGAAATTCTCACTGTCCCAGGCACAATTTGAGATGATTTTTGGACACTACGATCTACATACTAAAGCCACATTCTTTATTCTTACTGCATGCCCTCCCCCACTGTACACAGCACCCAGCTCATGTCATTGACTCTGATGTGACAGTCTAACCAACTGTGTTCAATGGACTGCTTAAGGACCTGGCTACAGAGAGGGTCAAGGGTCCTGTTTCCTCTTCCTCGATTGGCTAGTCTGGCTTGTGGGCGGGGTTTTCCATTTGCTGGAAATGCTTCTCTCTGGCAGATAACCTTCTCATTAATTTCTTCTTCTAAATCCCATCTCATTTCAGATTTGCTCAAAAGAGCAGATCAAAGGAAGTGTGTGAACTTCGGCCAGGGTATGTGACAGAGTCAAACTCATTCTCCAAAGTGATTTTGTCGGGGCTGAACACTCGGGGAGAGAGACCTTGCCCACTGGTCTATTTCCTGGCCTTTCATTAAAGTCAGCTGCAATCCAAAAGAATCTACTGAAAAATCGAAGCATGTTAAAAAATCGAAGCATGTTCTTTTAATGAATGCAGAGAAATCTATCAGGATTAAGCAAAGTGAGTTGGGTAATTTAATCACAGCACATGATAATGGACAAAGAAATACATTAACATCTCCACTTTATAGTGAGTGTGTGTATAACCACAGCAACAATAATAACAGTAAGAATAATAGTAACAATAATATAAATATATAAGCATTCTCCTTTTCTAAATGACTGGCACGTTCACCACATTTGGTCCTTCTGGGCCATGCTACCCATGAAATAGAAAAAAATTTTTTTAATTTCTCCAAACACCAAAGTCTCTATTGAGGATTGACAAAATGATTTTTTGATAATAGCCACTAGTTAAGAGAGTCCTAATTTTGAATAATGACTTTCTTTGGAGCAAACGTGATTTTTAAAAGCATTAGAAAAGGAGATATTTGTCCCTGTGGTCATGGGAGATACTGGTCTGTAGTTTTCTCATGTGATAATGTCTTCATCTGATCTTAATACTGAAGGAATGGCAAGTACCTAACTAGGGTGATTCTGGTGTCACATAGTATGAGCTGAGAAGTGACCGCTCTGCTTCTGTTTTCGGCAAGAAATCATGGAGAATTGGTATTACTATCTTATCAAATATTCGGTAGAACTCTGTAGTAAAACCATCTGGGTCTAGTGCCTTTTTCTACGAAGGCTATTCATTATTGACTCACTTTTGAAAAATAGGCTTAGTGACTATTGAGGTTATTTCTATTTATTTCTTCTTGTACCCGTGTTAACAGCCTGTGTCTTTTAAGGAATCAGTCTAACATAGTCTCTCTTTATTTTTTCTTTCTTATTCTCTTGATGCCCACGGAATCAGTAATAACTCCTTTTTCCAGTTCTGATATTGGTCATGTGTGTCATTTCCTCTTCTTGGGTAGCGTGGCTAGTGGTTTTTCATTTTTATTGAGATTTTTTTCAAAGAAACGTCGTTCTCCTCTCTTGGCCCATTTAGTCGGTGGGTTCTAAAGTAGACAGCCAAGTTCTAGGCCAAGCAGTGCTCTTCCCGTAGAGCCCCTTTCACTGAGGGCCCTGCCTGGGCGCGCTCTCTCCAGCATTCTGTGTTCCTCGGTGACATTTCCAAACCCTCGCCCCGCTGTGAGGCCACTGGAGACTTCCCAAACTGGCCTTAGGTGAAAGCCAGCCATTCCTCCTACAGGCAGGGGTTAGTTCCGGAATCCCACCCCCTCATACCCAAATACTCAGGTTACTTATATTAAAAAGGAGTCGCATCTGCGTACCACCTATATTTGCATCCGGACTACAGCTGGATATGACCGCACATCACTCCACTCCATCGGTGTGAATTCAGTGCGGTGCTCGGTGCGTGCAATTTTCTGGGACGTTTTGTTCGAATATTTTTGACCAGCCCGTTGTTGAACCCCGGAGATGTATGCAGGGTGACTGTCTACACTGCTAACACACTACAGATGAACACTGGAGGGTTGTGAGCAGAACAGGGCAGCGAAAAATGAAATGCAAACTCCCAGAGCGGGGTGGGGGGAGGGTGGGGAGTGGGGAGTGAGGAACATTCTCTCCTTCTACCGTTTTTTGTGAAGAGTGACCCTGAGCTCTGATCAAATGGGGTGTGGGCTGCACGCGGGGTGTGTGCAGGCCGAAGAGTGTCCATATTTCTCTCCTCTCTCTCTCTCTCTCTCTCTCTCTCTCTTCGGGGGCCCCACTTTCTGCGGTTCCTAGACAGCACCGTGAGCTCTGCAAGTGTCAGTCAGTGTAAACGCTGATGTATAGGCTGCAGTTGTTCCTCTCAAAAGGCCTTCAGAGCCACGCCGCCCCTCCCCCCCAGTTCCTCTGTTCCCTTCAAGTTAGGAGCGATTCACCAGCTGGCCTTTCGCAAGAAAAGAGGCGGGCCTGAGGTCCCAGGCCTTTGACCTCCGTGAAGAGAGAGGTCACACCAAGCGCAACTGTGCAAGCGCGGGGCCCAGGAGCCGTGGTGTGGAAACCCCGGGGCGGGAAGCCAGGCCCGGCGGAGGGGGATGGGGCGGAAGGGTGGGAACTGAGGAAAGTTAGGAGTATATTTCTAAGGGACTCAGTGGATCAGCTGACAGCCAGGGTCAGGGGTCGTATTTATGCTTGAGTCCCTAAGCATGTTACAGTAACATCTGCTTGTTAAGGGCCTTTAGGGAGCAAGCATGGAGACCCCATGCTTCTGACCTCCTTCCTTCCACAAAAGGCGGCGGACTAAGGGATCAGGGGTGCCCACGGATGTTTGCGATAGACTTAGCCACCCTCGCTTCTGGGCAGAGCCGGGCAGCTTCGCTCCGTTTCTTTGAAGCCTTTTGCTGACTATTTAAATGAGCCCCCACGGTGGGCAGGGGGATAGCATTGGAAACTACAGAAAAGAAAGTTACAGTTTAACAGGCAGAACTTTTGATGAAAACCGAGAACGGGAACAATGAGGGGAGAACTGAATCGTTTCACAGAAATGTCTGAACTTTTGATACCATTCATAGAATTTAAAAAAAAAAAACACCCAGTTATAATTGTACTTTGTTATATCTTGCAATAAACTTCTTAACGGGAGAGAGGACGTGGTCATTCAGTTACCAGGAAATTATCATTTCACGTGGCCTTTGACTCAGAGATTGGGGTCTAGACTCAAAAAAAGAGGCCAGATCCAACCACTTAAGGGGAAGCTGAGGACCGAACTTCGCCTGCCTCTCTCTCATTAACCTTTTTGATTTTTGAGTCACTTGTAGGCCTTTTCCATCAATTTCCCTTTTAAAAGTCCCATATATTTTCTTCCTTCTGCTACCAAAGAAATAAGAGCTTTTACATGGTAATATTCCACATGTCCCATTCCTCAGGCCAAATTAATACTCAGTGGAAGCATAAAGCGCTTTCTGGAAAAGGGGTTGAAGGAGGAAGAAAATTCACTCCGCTGCTAAGTTTTTTTTAAATTTTCTAAAAGAGTAGTTGCGATGTGTCTGTTGGCCTCTAACGCGCACATTTTGCGTTGGTTACAATTATCCCTCTACTTGTGTTCCTATGAGTTTTGCTTAGATGTTTCTAGAAGGACTCAGTTTTAGTTTGTTAAAAAAAAAGAAAAATCTCGGTGTTACTGTAGGCAGAGCATAGGTAGTGAACATATTTCGAGAGTCCGTGTGGTGGGCAGTGCAGAGTTGATACCTTTACCAGGTCCACGACATTTTGTGTCAGGCTAAATAAAGCCTTCTGTAGGTAGAAGAATAAAATTTGAAAAGGGTGAGAGGGCAGGAGGTTGGAGATAGGAGACATTATTTTTAGTGAGACAAAAATGTGAAAGTAAGTGACTTGTGTGTGATTTCACAGAAGGCAGGCTCCTTCGGGCTCCATGTCCACGGCGAGACTCACGTAATCCAACCTTCCACAGAAACCACATGTTGGCTATTTATAGGGGATTAATTGCTTTGGGGAGACCAGCTCCAAGGAGCAGGTCTGACTGTTCTAGGCCAACTAGACGTAAGTGGATGGGGCCTCTTCAAAGGTAAGAGCGCACGTGTGTGTGTGTGTGTGTGTGTGTGTGTGTGTGTGTGTGTGTGTCTTTGGGGGTGGAGTGGGGAGGATGGGTGCTGGGAGCTGTCCAAACCCACTTTGTGATTATAAATAATAAAAAAAATTCAATCGGAAGTGCATTCTGCCAGAGCTGACAATGACCCTCCCGGAAAGGCATTGAGACGTTCTCAATCAGGGTCAGACCCACAAGCCTGAGGCCAGTGAGTTCAGTGGGAAGGACTCCTCTCCCCTGTTTCTCTCCCCTGGCCTTTTCTCTCTCCCTCGGGAGGGACCCCCGCATGCACACGCAGGGCAATTTTCCAGTCCATTAACCCGGGGGGGAGGGAGGGGTCCTCTTTCTGGCAGCCCAAGGGACAGAGAAGCTGAGAAACAGGGTGAGGGGAAGATGGATGGGTCTGGGACAGAAGAGAGGGCAGTTTCTCCACTGTCCTGCCCCGAACACCTAGGACAAAGGCTTCATTGACTGCCAGGCTTGACATCAGCCTCATAAACTAGTATTCAGGCACAAAGGGTCTGACACTTGAAAGTAGCGGTCCCTGCCACCCTCCATGGCAGCTGGGCTGGGGGGCGGGGGGCGGGGGGCCGAACAGTGGTGCCCCTCTGTCTGCCCATCGGACAAGAGGTGAAGATAAACACTGTTGACTTTAATGCAGTCACACAATTCTGCCGTTTCCCGCAGGACATTTCCTTCCAGGTGCTGCACCAGGCCCCAGGAGATAGGGCTCTCTTCCCGGTGGCCCCGGGGAGCACAGGGCAGCATCGTCCCGGCGGTGACAGCCAGCGGAGGAAACAGGGACAAGCCTGAAGGCGTGGGATCAGTTCCCTGTCCCCTGTGAGGCGGCGGGAGATGCTTTCTGTACATTCCAGCTCAGTCTCAGTGGTTTCTTTCCTTTCCCTGAGATCCTTTACCCTCGAGGGGAAGAGTGAATGAGGGAAGAAAGATGGAAAACTGTGTAGTACAATGATACAATGTAAAAGATTTATTTATTTTTTTTAAAACCACCTTGGGATCTTTCTGATTATCTCAAGGCCAGGCAGTAAAAACGCTTTTCCTGGGAACATTTTTTTGGGAACAGACGTTACAGGAAGTGCTGAAGTCAAATACAGGAATGCAAGGATTCCGCGTGCCGGAAGGCAGGAACTTGTGCCTCTGGGTGGTCCCGCTGTTGCATTTGGTTGTCGTTATCCTTAGCTGCTGAGCGGGCATCAGTGTAAATAAACCTTTCTTGTTATTTCATTCTGTGTGAGGGGGAGGAAGGATTTGCAATACAGATCCCAGGATCCCCCTCTCTGGACTTGGTGGCTCGAGGCCAAGTTCATCGGCTGGAGTGGCTCGTCCTGCTGAACGTCATTCTGGATCTGGGGAGTGTCATTTCGGACCTCTCTCTCCACCTTCTAATGAGGCTCACTGGAAGACGATGTCTGAGCCATCCCAAATGATAAGCATCCACGTCGTTAGTCAGACTTCTCTCTGCCTGCTGAGTGAACTCCAAGAGCCTTCAGCGTTCAGATTCTAAGGACGAACAGGGCGGTAGCTCAGACACCCACAGGTCCCCGGTGTCCAAGCTGAAGAAAAGTTAGCACTGACACATGAATGTCAAGGGCAATTTCTATACAAACACCACAGTGGAACTCAGATAGATCCATTACACACAAGCGGATTTTTTTTTTTTTTTTACCTTTGGCTGGGTTTTCCTTCCCATCCCCCCCATCGAGTTTCTAACTTCCGAGCCTCCATCTACTCGTGACACCTCTTGGCCCCTTTCGAGCCTATATTTGGAGAAATCGCTCCTCCAAGTTGCTTCAAAAACTCTCTTCTGTACAACTCCGCCACAATCTTGTTTGAGAAGACGTGGCTTGAGGCGAAGTTTAAAGCTCTTCCCATTGATGGGAAAATATTCGAAGGATTATTTTTCTTTTCTCTCGCTCCCTATATTCTAACAGTGAGCTACGTTATAACTAATCACGGGGAAAAAGAAGATCACATTAAAAAAAAAAATTGAACACGGACTTAGGGTGCTCTTGGAACCACATCCAGAAAGGTCAGTGAATTTGATGTGCACTCATGACCAAACATTTCCCCTACTCTAAATTTAGACCCAGCTTGTGGAATTGCAATTGAGTTATGTCTTTTGGAGTTTTCTTAGTCCTACTTGGGGACAAAGAGTTTTGTAAACACACCATTAAAAATGATTTTCCAGGCAGGGTCCTCCATATGCGGACGCCCTCCTGGGAGTCAGCGACCAGCCTTGGCTTTCCTGGCCTGAATCAGAGTTTAAAAATTCATTTAAATAAACATTTTGTGGTTTTGGGCTTGTCAAAGGTCTAACTTTCTGACAAAGGCCTATTTTTTTTTTTTTTTCATGCTGTAAAACCTTGCTCCGAGGTAAAACGAATACTTCGATCCGTTTGTACGTAGGTCAGCGCAGGCTGCGGGCCACCCTAGGACTCCGGGGTGGGCGCGCTGGGAGCCGGGCTGGGCGAGCAAGGTCTTCCTTTGTGCCTCACTCGCTTTGTGTTGAGAGCTAGACTTACCGCTGTAGGGACAAAGACAGTACTTTGCTTTTCGATTCAAAGAGTAAAGAACTCTTTCTGCACCAAGTGCACTGGCAAGCCGCCTACCTGGGTCCTTGGAGCACCCAAGCTCCGGGACCTGGATCAGGAACACAGTGGCTGTGTTGGGTTTGTCCCTGTTCTCGTTGACATTGGCATCCAGACACTTCTGTTGAGGGTCTGGGATTATAGCTGGGTTTTATTTATTTATTTATTTATTTATTTATTTATTTATTTAATTTTTACAGAGACAGAGAGAGAGTCAGAGAGAGGGATAGACAGGGACAGACAGACAGGAACGGAGAGATGAGAAGCATCAATCGTTAGTTTTTCGTTGCGCATTACAACACCTTAATTGTTCATTGATTGCTTTCTCATATGTGCCTTGACCGCGGGCCTTCAGCAGACTGAGTAACCCCTTGCTGGAGCCAGCAACCTTGGGCTCAAGCTGGTGAGCTTTTTGCTCAAATCAGATGAGCCCGTGCTCAAGCTGGTGACCTCAGGGTCTCGAACCTGGGTCTTCCACATCCCAGTCTGATGCTCTATCCACTGAGCCATCGCTCGGTCAGGCGGGTCTGGGATTATAGATGCCCCTTGATACCGAGTCAAAGAGTTAATGGTGTCTTCTTTTTATTTTTTAATGGGGTGTTTTTTTTTTTTAATTTAGAAATGAAATTTAATAGGGTGGCATTGATCAATAAGAGTACGTAGAGTTCAGGTGAACGTTGCTACGGCGTTTGAACGGTTGGTGCTCAGTGTGCCCATTGCCCAAAGTCACATCGTTTCCTGTCACCGTGTATTTGTCCCTCTTGACTCCCCTCCGCCTGGTAACCACGTCACTCTGATCACAACTGATCTTAGTTCTCCAGCGTGGTTTTTCTCCCTCTGTGAATCACCCCCATGTCATAACAATGTAGGAAGCGTGTCCCGTCTGATAACCTGCGAACTTCAAACCTGACAGAGCTCAGACTCAATTCCTGTTCTCTTTGGGAAAATGAGCTGCCTTCTCTCCTGTTGTCCCATTTGTTTATTATCATTGCTTTTTTGGTCCAAACTCAAGAAAACATGTAGCCAGACCTCTGAGTTTTTTTCCTTTCCTGCTTTCTGTGCAAACAGTGATCGGTTCCTACTGAATCTTTCTCGGTTCTCTGCCGATTCAATCTTATTTCTGTTGCTCCGTTAAGTTGACGCGCTCTGATCTTCATGCCAAACTACTGAACTATCCTCCCCCCTTTTGCTATCTTTTTTTAAAAAAATTTATTTATTGATTTGAGAGAGAGAGAAAAAAACAGAAACCTCGATCTGTTTCTGTATGTGCCCTGACCGGGGATCGAACCTGTAACCTCTGCCTATTGTGATGATGCTCTAAACCAGGGGTCCCCAAACTTTTTACACAGAGGGCCAGTTCACTGTCCCTCAGACCGTTGGAGGGCTGGACTATAAAAAAAACTATGAACAAATCCCTATGCACACTGCACATATCTTATTTTAAAGTAGAAAAACAAAATGGGAACAAATACAATATTTAAAATAAAGAACAAGTAAATTTAAATCAACAAACTGACCAGTATTTCAATGGGAACTATGGGCCTGCTTTTGGCTAATGAGATGGTCAATGTGCTCCTCTCACTGACCACCAGTGAAAGAGGTGCCCCTTCCGGAAGTGCGGCGGGGGCCGGATAAATGGCCTCAGGGGGCCGCATGCAGCCCGCGGGCCGTAGTTTGGGGACCCCTGCTCTAAACCAACCAAGCTATTAGGCCAGGGCTGCAAAACCCCTTAAATGAGTTCCCTTTGCATCACTTAGTTAATGAAATTCTCTGCTCCAGCCACCTGTCTTCTACTGATGTGCCTATGCTCATGCCTCAACTGTCCCACCCGGAATGAGATACCTGTTAGGCCCTCACACATTGCAACTCCTGTGCTTTATAGTGAACTGGCCTCGACCTCTCCGGGGCCCAGTGAATGCCTCCACCCTGGACACTAACCACACCATTAGCATTTACTGTGTACTTCATGACTCCCATGGGAGGGGACACATCAAACATCTCAATGCGGTCTCCTAGGAGCTGTTAGAATTATGGGAAGAGAATACACAGTTTATAAATCTGGCCAGGAAGAGATATAGAGGTAGGTTAGGAATAGCAATACTATTGATGCTAGTTGTTATGGATCGACTGTTATGTGCCTGAAAATATCCTGAGCCTTTCGCTGTCACTGACTTATCCGATGCTGCCAATGACCCTGGGAGGTTGGGATTCGGTGTCCCAGTTCCCGGATGTGGAAACGGGGAGATGTGGACAGGCCCGACGCAATAAAGTATACAAGTTTTCACAGAGCGCCAAAGGATCCCCAAAGCCGGATAAGAGAGATGACCTCCACCTACTTGACATGGGGGGATGTGAAAGGACTTTAAAAGAAAGAAGAAAGTGATTTGGCATTTTCCATTTAATTAATAAGAAGTGCTACACCTCTTGGTCTTACATTGGTATTATTTCCATGAGCCTCTGCTTGTCGTTCTCATAGACAATAAACCCCTTGAAGAGAAGCATTAACTCTTGTCTCCTTCACAACATCTATCACAGTGCTGTTCATATAGCAGGAGTCTACTAATTGAAAATTAAATATCTTTTGTTTGGCCGGAGCATAGAGATACTGCATTTTAATTTGGGGTTTATTTGTTTATTTTCACTGTTTCCAGATATATATGTGAGTTAATCTTTTATTTTGATGTTTGGGAAATAGCTTACTTAACAAATCTATTACTGTACATACATGCCACAATAATTACAGTAATAATACTTTTTTTTCAAATTTGAATCGACTATGAAATACTTTGAAACCAGTTTTTCTCCATTTATCCCAGTCACCAGTATTTGCCAAGGAAGAGTCGATTGACGAGAGAAGGACTGCGGGCTGGCATGGGTGACCTTAGATGAGCCGCTAAGTTTCATAGGGACCAGTGTTGCGTGGTCCCTAGAGCGTCTCATCCGGGTAGGGTATCCTTTCTAGAGCGCCAGTGACTTAATCACAGGGTTATTAGGGTATTAAATGGAATAGAACAAAAAATAAAGCAATTAGAACAGAGCCTGGCACACGGTGATTTTATATGTGTTAGACATCACCATTGTCATCCTCGACATTGTCATCATCATCATGACAATCATTTGTGTCCATTCATCTCTAAATGCCATTGGTAATCAGTGGACCAAAATGACAACCATCAGTCCAGTACAAACGCAAATAGGATGCTTGGTGGGGAGGTCTCCGTAGAGGATTTATAATACAAGGTTTGGTTCATCTTCCCTGAGCCAAGACTGTTGTATTTCATGCATTTACACCTGGATAGGATCACTTGTCACGTATCCTCTGTGTCACTCTTCTAAGGGGAGGGGGTGGTAGTGTCCTCTGGTTGGGGGAACATATCTGTGACTCCTCCTCCCCCCACATACCTTCCTTCGCCTCTTATTTGACCTTTTCACTCAGCTTCCTCGGTCCAAGAGTGGATTCGATGTATACACCATTCAATACATGTATTTATTTGTAAGTTCATTTTAAATTTTGCTAGCAAGTCATAGCTCCGAACAGTCTGGACCAAAAGAGAATTTAAATGAAATGCAATTAAAAACTGTCCCAAAAAATAAAACCAAAAGAAACACTCCACAAAACAAAACAAACAAACAAACAAAAAATGGAGATGTTTGTTGTGATTTAATTGAAAATCAAATTTAAGGTAAAACGTATTTTGCTTGTGATTCGTTTCTCCTTTGCAAGGGCAAACGACACATATTTAAATAAATAAAACTGACTATTTGAATAACAACTATTGAGGCATTCTTGTCCAGAGAACTATATATTCAGAAATATTGACTTGACTTTTTTTTTTTTTTTAGTCCTTGTGAAGTAAACATAATGTAAAGTGTTTAAGAGTAGATGAAGTATATGGTTCTTTTCAGTCTGACTTTCCTGAATTTCTACTTTAAAAAAAAAAAAAATGTATTGCGCCCTGGCCGGTTGGCTCAGCGGTAGAGTGTCAGCCTGGCGTGCGGGGGACCCGGGTTCGATTCCCGGCCAGGGCACATAGGAGAAGCGCCCATTTGCTTCTCCACCTCTCCCCCTCTCCTTCCTCTCTGTCTCTCTCTTCCCCTCCCGCAGCCGAGGCTCCATTGGAGCAAAGATGGCCCGGGCGCTGGGGATGGCTCCTTGGCCTCTGCCCCAGGCGCTAGAGTGGCTCTGGTCACGGCAGAGCGACACCCCGGAGGGGCAGAGCATCGCCCCCTGGTGGGCAGAGCGTCGCCCCCTGGTGGGCGTGCCGGGTGGATCCCGGTCGGGCGCATGCGGGAGTCTGTCTGACTGTCTCTCCCCGTTTCCAGCTTCAGAAAAATACAAAAAAAAAAAAATATGTATTGCCTATCATAAAAATAATTTTAAAAATAAAAAGAATCTTCTAAAATGTATATATATAAGCATCTGGGTTGTGATCCTTTTTATATTTGATGAGCTGTAACATTCTACAGTACAGATTGATCCAATGTATCATCTGTATTTCAAAGATATGTCCACAGAGCAGGTTAACTGAGAAACAACAACAACAAAAAGATAAAAAAAATAATGCTTAACCGATTTTCTGTTTTTAGTTTCCAGAGATCTCCTACCTCCATTTTCAAGCTATAGTTCAAAAATTCCTAAGCTGACTTTAAAGTTTACAACGAATTACAAATAAAATCGGTGTGAGAGGCAACAGGGGTTTCCTGCGCGATCCTCGACTATACATTTTTTAATTAAAAATCAGAAAAAGGACACATGTAATATCAGAATAAAGCTTATGATTATGAAATATATTTTATGTTTTAATCCATTTACCTGACTTTTTTCATATATCTGCTAACTGAAAATGGGAACTGAATACAGGAAGTCAAGAGAATCATCACAACATAAAGGAATATGGAGGTGACTGATGAGAATTCCTGCTGATGTGGTAGGTTTTCCTTATAAATGGCAATCATTTTATTTTATTAATGAAGATGATCATCAAGCTATCTTATGAACTAATTGACATAAAGAACTGGTTGTTTCTTATTTCAGTCTATGCATGATTAAGTCATGTGACAGCTCAGGGAACTCCTAAACAAGGTCTACACCAACAGACACTCAGAAGAGCCTATGTTAGCTTTGGAAAGGGATTCCCGAACTCCTAAACAAGGTCTACACCAACAGACACTCAGAAGAGCCTATGTTAGCTTTGGAAATGGGTTCCCGTGCCTTCACGCTCAAAGGTGTTTCTGTTTGGGGCTTTGATATGCACGTTTTTCTGATTATTTTAAATATTGTAAGCACTTACTACAGAAATTTTAGAATTTGGCAGGGCCATTAAAGAGGATTCCTTTCTTATGATATAACCACGAATAGGCAACCTTAGTTAGTGTTATATTTTAATTCTTTGTAGAGGGGAAATGCAAAATATATAACAATAGTACAAGCATTGACCAGCAGGCAGCATATATAAAATCGGCATGAACCATCCTGTTTGCTGAATATCATCTATGTTGTGAGTATACAAATAGATCTTTCCCTACATAACATAGTACATGTTTATAAGCTCGTATATTATTGACAATGCATATATAGACAATATACAATCTTATAAATTTACACATTCTGAAACAATCATTGCAATGTTGATGTCTAGATTATCTTAACTATTGTTTATCTCTGATTAATCTGTGAAAAACAAATAGAATAGCTGCTAGGGAAATTAAAAATATAAATTTGATCGTTGAGGGGGATGGATTTTTAAACTACGTAACAAATACCGTCCCAGCACCTGTGTATTGGTAATTACTACATAAGGCATAAATTATTGTTAGCAAGACCATAACAAAGCTGAAGAAAGAATTTTTCAGGGTAATATTCTCTTATCACGACAACATGAGATTTTAATCTGCATTGCTTTTTAGACTATTATTTTGCGACCTTTACTAATTAATTAATTTTTTAGCACCCCTCCCCAGCAGTAAGCCATAAAAAGTAAATATTTTGATTTACTAAAATTTCATTTGACTATCTAACTTTAGTGTTTGAAAACCAACTGAGTATACCGAGGATGAATTTAACAAACTTTTTCTTTAAGAAGCAAATTTGCACACGAGTGAGATCATATAGTATTTGCACTGTAGACTTGGGCACCTGAAACCTGTATATTTATGTTAACCAGCGTCACCCCAATGAAATTTGCTTTAAAAAAAAAAAGAAGCCCAATTGCATTCTGGGTACATCGTGACTGTCAGTGCTGAATAATAGGAGAAGTTTCACAGATTCTCCGGGAGGAATTAGGTTCACCTTGAGGCTGGCTATTAAGATATCCTCTCCAAAATGAGTCATCGTGAACTTGAAGTATTTTTGATACTTTAGAGGAAAGAAAAGGAGCTTGATTCTTCCGCTTCTAACACCAAAGAGATAGCCTTGAGAAATCAGAAAGTATTTATATAAGATATACATGGGCTGATGCCAAGAATTGCCTCCTTGATTTACCTCTTTGATATTGGGGCAAACAGGGTGCTTGTTGCCTTCTTCTTTTAAAAAAATATTTTATTTATTGATTTTTAGAGAGAGAGGGAGGGAGAGAGAAAGAGACAGAAACATCAATCTGTGAGCGCCCTGACCGGGAATCAAACCAGCAACTTTTGCATATCCGGACAACGCTCTAACCCACTGAGCATCCAGCCAGGGCTGCCTTCCTCTGAAGAGCGATTCTTTGTTATCACACAACTACCTACACTGTGTGGTTCTTAAAAAGTGCACCTACATGTGCCGTCACTGAAATGCGGACGCCTAAAACACAACCAATGGGAAATAGATTCCACCATCAACGCACACCCCATCGCACGTGGAAACGGACCACAGGACGCGATCCAAAACAGCCTTGCCCTCCACGTGATGCCAGGGGCGATGACAGCACACGCTTCACATTCATTCATACCCTGAAACATGCCCCTGAACTGAGGAGCTGACTCCACCGGAGACGAGAGATTTCTACCCTCATTTGGGTCTGAAACATGCAAACAACACAACAGCTGCACGCGGCGTTGAATAAGAAAGACACACATGCATTTAAATCACTTATATCTTACTTTTTATGATGCAATTGTGAATTATGTTCTTTTTTGCATCTGTAATTAGAGGGCAGAACAGATGGCAGAGGCTTCGTTGAAAGTGATGTGTCCATTAAAATAACCTAGGCTGCAAAAATGATGGCTCACTGTAACAGGGCGTTCACTGGCTGTGGCAGGCACTTTGCGCGCCTGAAATATGTTGCAAAGGCCCCTGGACTATACATGACGCTTATTATTTTTAAGGGCTTTCCAATAAAAGGGTTCACTATAGCACAGCTAGCTCGGTACCTCATTCATCTTCTGAGCATATGTTTTACTATATTGTTCTAATTAAAAAGTGACCTTGTATATAATGATCAGAACTCAGTTGAAAATGATTCATACAGAGGCTGGGTATACGAGAAGATGGTCCAAGCCATATTCAACGGGGCAGTGGGGCTGGGGTCGGGGTTGGAACGGTGGTGGCAGTGGGAGAGAAAAGTCTAGAAGATTCCATTGTTCTCTGCCTCCTACCGCACGTTATTTGGAGAAGGTTTTGGAGGAGAAAAACGAACACAAAAATGAAACAGAAAGGCAGAAAGGTAATAAAATTCAGTTCAAAGGTGTGCATATAAAATTTCGTTATTTTACGTTTGGCCAAAGCATACTGACTTCCGCCTTGTTTAAAGCTATTAAAGATGCATGTGGGTTTGCTTTGTTTGGTCAAGATATGTTGAAATTTGGCATAACAGATTCTGTCAGTTATAATATTATTGAACTTTTATTTTTTAAAAATTTTGCATTTACTTTAGAGAGATAGAAACATCAATATGTTCCCTGTATGTGCCCTGATCGGGGATCAAACCAGCAACCTTTACATACTGGGTGGATGCTCTCCTTCAACCGAGTAATCTCGTCAGGGCTTGAACTTTCATTGTTATCAACTTTCAAGAAGAGAGAGCTTTCAAATGTACCATAGAGTACCCTGAGCTCTGTAAAATAGTTGTTATAATTTCTATACTATGAAGGAGAAAACAGTCTTAGAGAGATTAGGAGAACAGTCTTACTCATGCAGCTGGTAAAAGTATTAAAAAATTAAAAGCAATAGAAGAAACCATAAATGACTTTTTTTAATATAATTTCTGGGAAAAAGGATTTTCTCAGTCAAACTTGGTGAGAAAATGTTTAGAGTGCATGTTAAACGGTCCACAAACAAAATTCAGTTTACACTCTTAATTATGAAAAAAACTGTTAACTGATATGAAAGGAAAAGTTTTATCCTTAATATGTAAAGAGCTCACATAAATCAATAAGAAAAGTACCGAGACTCAATAGGAAAATGCTACCAAGGCACAAACATTTAGTTTGCAGGGGAAAATACAAATTACTAATTAAACTAACAAATGTGTTCAGTTTTACTTATAATCAAAATGATCTTAAAAACAAAATACTATTTTCAACCAAAGCATAAGAACTGTTTTCAAAATGTTCATACCCACATCTGTTGAAGATTCAGTAAATGGGCCATTGTGGTGAAGGGAACATATGTCAAAGTTATCTTTCTGAAAACTGTTTGAATGATTTACATTAGGAACATTTAAAAAGTGTGTATGTTTTACCTATTAATTCTACTTTTATCAGTCAATACCAAGAACTCAAGTAGAAGTGTGGACAAAACTTTGTGCACTTAATAGCATTACGCAGTGAATTAAAAAAGAAAAAAAACACACCAAACTTGAAAATCACCTGGAATGCTGGTGGCCGAGCCCAGGCAGATTTACACTGGATTTGGGCAGACGGTAGAGAAACTGCAGAGCTGGAAACAGTGGGTCGTTTCCATTTAATTAAGTCTTGCGACAATGGACAAGCATATGGGCAGGAGAAAACTGCTTCTCATGGCAGCAAGGGAACAAACAGAAAAAACGACCCCTCCCAGCCAGCGAGGGGCAGGCAATCCGCCATCCGCCCTGCGCACAAGCACCCGGAGCATTACACGGACTATCCACACGGGGCACTGCCACGTGTTCACACACCAATCGGGCAAAGTGCCTGCAACCAGTAAACCAGCGAGCGAGCCCAACACAGCTGTTTCCCCCACATCACCTAAGTACCAACACCCAGCTTACGAACACTTTGACAAATTTTGATCCTTTTCTATAAACCCCCAAATACTTCAGCATGAGAAACAAATGTTCTTCAAATTTGGTTCTGTTTGCATTCAAGGGAGAAATCTTATGTACACGGACACACTCCAAATTCATTACGGAAATTCATTTCTGGTGGAGTGGATCTCACTGTGTAGGCACCCTTCTTGAAAATTTTGGTGAATCACTGGAGATTCTCACAGCCTGGCTGCCTTTCTGCACAAGGCTTTTTTTGGGGGGTTGTTAATGATCTGTAAACGCCATTTAAATGCTCCATGGGAGTTCACCATTTTGAAGGATTCTGTAGTGGGTTTTTTTGTAGAAGGAAAAGTGTTTGGATAATACAAATATTCACCCCTAAACAATTTTCATTGGCTTTAAATTGTATTGTAAAATCCTTGTGGTGGAGCTCCCACTCATCAGAAAAGTTTTTTTTTTTTTATTTCTAAATGTTTTTCCTCCTTTTTAAAAGTAAAACATTAATTCCATCATGTATTGAGACTCCACTGTGGACGTGGAGAAATTGTGAATGACAGTGGCTTGGTGTTCAGATTCTTTGAATTGATGTTTATGGAAGCCCATGAATATTCTTCCAGCCATTTTTGTTTTTAAAAAAAGCTATTGATTTTTTTTTAGAGAGAGGAAAAAAGAGAGAGACACACAGCAGACAGAAACAATCATATGTTTCTATTTGTGCCCTGACCAGGGATCGAACCAGCAACCTCTGAGTATCAGGACACTAACCAACCAGGCTATCCGATCGGGGCAGTTCTAGCCTTCTGAGAGGCATCGTCAACCCGATGTGGGGCTCAGAGGCAAAGTAGCAAGCACCCATTAAATTAAACAGCTTTGCATGGACCTGGTATTCTTTCAGGAGGGACTTAGAAATATTCGTGGGCTCCATACTCTCCTGGAAACTCACTCCTCCCTGATGCTGGGAGCAGAGAAAATGGGGCCGCATGCCGAGACTCCTACTTGGCTCTCATGTAACCTCCCGAATGTCCCCAGATGCCCTAGTGTGGGCTAAGATTACAACGAATGCCCCAGTTCCTAGGAAAAATCCCGAGAATTAAGGAGAGGGTACTATTTGAAATGGTTTTCAGTCTCGCACAAGGAAATCAAGCACTTAGCACATTCTATGTCATTGATTGCTTTCCTTGTCAGACTCGATTCATTCTGGACGGGAGAATTCTCCAGAGCAGATGCCAAGGCTCATCTGCCTTTTGTTTCCCCGGGACTTACTTCGGACCCCGGCATTGCGGAAGGGGGCGCTCTTCCCGTGTTCCCTGACTGTGTCTTCTCCTCCTTCGCCGGACTTCGCACATCAAGTTGGAGTTTCTGAGTGTAGTGTTATTTATTATATTTTAAACTCTCTGCAGGCTGCTCATATATTCCAAGGATCAATAGTTCTGTCTCTGCCCTCGTTACTTTTATTTATCTGCAACGCTTCTGTCTTCATTAGTCACTTCACACGAGGGCCCGGAGAAAATTTAAAAATACTCTACCTGTCCATTAGGCTCTTTGAATCTCGTTTCTTCATGATGCAGCGTGATTAATCAGTAATGAACAGATAAGTATTTGGCATGCGAGACTCCGACTTTCCACCGGCGTAAAAATATTCTGGACGTATACTTTATTGATTTCAAATGGAATCAGAACACAAGAGGAGCCCAGGACTAATGTGGAATGAAGAATAGCTTGGATGTATAATAAAATAGGCTTGCCAAACATGCCGGCGAAGGAACGGTGCTTTTGAGTGTGTGTGTGTGTGTGTGTATGTGTGCGTTTCACTACGAAAACTCAATTTAAAAATATCAATATTTTATGCTTTCATTTTTGATCTCTGACCAAGCTATTTGTCATTGTTGGAATGGTGTTCTCTGGGCCACCACTGATAGGCGTCTTCGTTGGGAAATGGGTCTTTGGTGACCGTTCCTTTCCGCGGAGTGCATCTGTCTTTCCAGGTTAAGGTTTTTTGGGTCTCCTTCCCCGAAGGTTACATCTTTAATAATTGTGTTACCCCCAGCTGCCAGTGGCCATTTCTCAGTGGCTCTTACTGTCATGTCCGGAACGAGGAGTTTTCCCGGTTCTTTCCACACACAGATGTTTGCTCAATCGATGCCCATTCTTGGTTCGCTCTGCCCCGGAAAATCAAGAGGCCACAGATCAGAGGCGAAAATGCTAATTCAAAGGCCAGATGAGGGACGGTTTGGGAGCTTCTGTCAGCTCGGTGAGACGGTTTAGGATTCTATGATCTGTTCGAGACATTTCTTGAGGTTTCAATTCATTGAAGTCAACCAAGAAACTTGACAGTTTTATCTATCTGCTCACCCAGGTAAACTCTAGTGTGTGTGTGCACGTGCGTGTGTGTGTGCGTGTGCGTGTGTGCGTGTGTGTGTGTGTATGCACATGCTTGCTGAGACCTTGAACATTGATAATTCTGATTGTGAGTGAAGGTGATGACTGACGTATTCTTACAGAGGACACTTTGCAAGTCTTGGAGAGAGACCTGTTGGGATGAACACATCCAGGATAATAGCGTCGGTGTGTGTGTGTCTGTGTGTGTGTGTGCATGTGTGTGTGTGTGTGTGTGTAAGGGACAAAAGCACTCTCATTGTGGAAATGCCTTCAACCTGAAACACGCTGATGGAACAGGGCATGAACAATGGACACAGCCTGCCTAATGTGGTATGTAGAGATAGCAATATCCCTTAATGGCAACGGGAGCACGAGGCATTATGTGAGCCGGCAGAAAGGAAAATGCAAATGGATTCTCTTTTTTTTGTTTCGATGTAAGTGCTTATCAAGGTTAGTAGGTAGTCAAGGTCTGTGACACCAGAATAATTTGTTTTATTATAACACATGGGAAAGGAGGGTGCTTGGGGCTTTCTGAGCGACTCAGATGGCCAGATAAAATTCTACCGTTGGAGCTCTTAAAAAAAAAAACCCCATCTTGATGTATCTCCTATTCTATCCGATAGGGGAGAAGGCAGGTTCAGGACTGAAACCTTTTCAGAAAGTGAGATGATAAAATGAATAGTTATATTGGATGACAGCAGGCAATATTTTGGTCATTGGAGAGGTTACAGAATTGAAACTCGCCTTTGGATTTGAACTATTTATATTTTACAGCTGCCTATTAGGCAATGGCTTCCCAACTTCTTCATCTCGGGCTCCTGGCTACCAACCAGCAAGATGTCCATTGCTGTCCCTTCCCCATTGTCGTATAAGGTATATGTGTATTAGTTTGGCTAGAATAAAAACCACCCCCAACCCAAACTCCAGGTCACTACCTCTCCTAGGTCTATACGGGACCCTCTCATTCTTGCCACCAACCTGATACTGTCCCATAGTGACACCTATTGTTCGATGAAGCAGTTTTTGGCAACGCTTTACTTACTACGTCTCTACCCAGATGGTGGCTCAGGCAGGAGGGCAGAAGGGCCATACTGCTGGGCAAACCTTTTCATTTGAAATACGGAGCCATCTTGTGAGCTGTTGGAATGCCTTCTGCAAGGACGACTGGTCTCTCTCATACTAATTTACGGAGGTCTTGGCAATAGTAAATATGGCTGTTTGTGACTTCTTTTCTGCCGTTTAGATGCAAAAAAAAAAAAAAAAAAAAAAAAGATGCGACTGGTCTTTCTTAAGCACATTAGCAAGGCAGATCAAGCCAGCTGGATCTAAATGGACTTAGAAATATATCCATCACTTTAATTCCTAAGTAGAATTTGGTATGGGCATCTTCCTTTCTGTAGCTTACTGAGTGACATAATCTTCATGTAAAAGAAAAAAAAATGACTCAATGAACAACTAAGGTGCCGCAACTATGAGTTGATGGTTCTCATCTCTCTCCCTTCCTGTCTGTGTGTGTCTCTCTCTCTTTATTGCTAAAAAAATAAATAAATAAATAAATAAAAATGAGCCTTTTATTCCGTGGGTTCTGGAATGATGGAAATAACTAGTTAGCTACTACTCTGGGGAACTGCATGAGTGAAATCCCAAAAATATGCAAGACACAGTCACTTTCCTCAGGGAACTGGTAATCAAGTTTGCAGCTGGATGCTGGCAGGCCTTGCACGCTATTGCTCTGAAAATAAACGGACCTTTTTTTTTTTTTCCTTGGGAATTGATTATTATCTGTCAAGGGAAAAACAACAAGCAGGTTTACATGAATTAAAAATAACAGACGATTATAAACGAAATAGACCACATCCGTGGTTGCTTTGCTTTGCAATCGGCAGAAAATAATTTGACCGGAGAGAGGCGCTTCATTGGAAAGGATCGGATGTGTCTCGAAAGGGCTGAGTCACGTGATCTCAGAAGGCACAGGGACACATCAGTCTTGAGGTCCTGGGACGACAGAGAGCAACTGCTATTGAGACCTATGGGTAGTTCACTCATTGCTCAGTGATTCTGTTGAAGTGCAGATGTTCACGTGCTAATGAATATACTTGATTTGGTCTAACTCAGGCCAGGAGTGTGATGACGCTACACATGGTGGTCAGAGTAGCAGGGTTGTAAAACACACACATACAGAGACTGAGGGGTTTCCTGTGCAGTGGGGGAGGGGAGTGCAAAAGGAAGGAAAAAAAAACCATGAGTTGGATAGACACCCCCCTATAAGTCAATCACGAGGGTAACTGATTTTCTGCAAATGCTGATCCTTCCTTGAAGCAGAGCAGAAGTTTCAGAACTGGGTCGAGTGTACACTCGTGGAAATGAATGATTTGGAAACAACGTTGCAGAGTGTGGACGGTGACTGCTTAGCTTTGTTTTCATTCCCATTTTGTCTCTCAGTCTGTGGTTTCCCTCTTGGCTGGTTGGCTACCCATGGATCTAGATGCGGCCAAAATGGGTCAGCAACATTCTCACCATCCAGGGATGCCATGGGTTCAGAAGACGAAGCAATCCGGACTCGAGGATACACTCCGCATACTGTCGCATGGTCCGCCAGCCTTTTCTAGTCTCACTTCTTCCAGACTTCCAGCCCCACCTTAGGCTGCTCTACTCCCTTGACATGTGGTACCGGCAAATTTCCCATCCCATATAGAACTTCTTGTAGTTCCTTGAACTGGGAGCTTGTTCCCTCCTACGCTGTGGCCCCTTTGCTCGTGCCATTGTCATTCACCTGGAATACAACCCCTCCCTTCTATCTGGGTATCGGTCCTTTACAGTGCTTGGCCGGGCTCAAATGTCACCTCCTCCAGGAAGCCCTCTTTGTCTCCTGCACTGATCAAATAAGTGCTTGGCTCCCATGGGTCCCTCCAGTTTCTAGAACATGTGCTCCCAAAGATGAGAAATCTGTGTCTTTTCCACCTTTGTTTCTCCCGCTACCTCTAGACCAAACATCATCATGACAAATACTTTTTGAAAGAATGAATGGCAGGAGTTGATATGAATACAAATCCCAGGCCTTCAGAACATGGCTTCCTCCCTGAGCATGTGGCTGTCACCAGGACCTCCCCTGGGCAGCCTGTAGATGGCCACGAGAGGTTTCTCCCTCCAGCTCTTCTTGTCTTCAGGTCTGATGGGAATGACAGATCATTCAGAGGCATGCTGGGATTGGAATGAAACCAACACAGCAACAGTGTGATACACACTTCAGTCTCGATCAGTCTTGACAGGATTTTTATATGGGGATTTTGTGACGAAAGCCTTCATATCCTGTCATACCTTCCCTGAGCCCTCCGTTCCATTCCATTCCCAGGGGGATATTTGCCTACAATGGCAAAAGAGAAAATAAAATTGTAGACAAGAGTCTGCAACAACATACTGCTGCTATTTCTCACTGCAGGCGGCCTCCATTGTTCCTGGCGTTGGCTACAGATCCACGTGCTATCTGGGTGGGCGGGGTGTCTACAATGTAAACATTCTAGACATTTACATATTTGCTCACACAAATTATACAAGCATATGCATGGACACAGGAACCTTTCCTAGATGTGTGGTGCTAAGTCTCACGCACACACTGCACGTGAAAAGAAAGACTATTACTGTTCTCACCTATCCAGATAAGCATTGTTTGTATGTCAGAAGTGAGGGGTGAGGGTTGGTGTGGGGGGGGAAGGACAGAATTTTAAAACCAGGTGATTATGGCTTTTCTAAATTTTTACATTTCTGTCCTTTTCCAACTGTGTCCCCTTTTGCTAGGTCTGCTCAGCAACCCTCCAGGCCAGCGTGCTAATTTGCCTAATTTGGCGTCGGGGACATTGTGGATTGATTTCTGACTCCTCCCAGAGTCCAGGGAAGGGCCATCTGTTTGGGCTAACTGGGTGTGCAAATCCCGTCTGACTCATCTCCTCTGACAAGAGGGGTGGAAGAGCAACTAGTCGACCCCAGCAGTCTCTCGGCTCACAGTCAGGAGTCCACTTCCCTCCGAGAGTCCATCAGTTAATATTAACAAGGACAGAGGGAGAGAGAGAGAGAGAGAGAGGGAGAGAGAGAGAAGGGGGATAACTTGGCAGGAAGCTCTGAATCTCCCCAGGACTCGAGTCCGGAGATCACCGGGGGGAAGGGGCTGGGCTGTAAGAGATACCTCCCTTCCTCTGATGAGAGTGACAACCCCGGGGTGGCTGGAATCAGAGGGCAGCCCGCTCTCCTTTGGCAAACAAACACCCACTCTGGTAAGTGCCTTTTAATGTGCACTGAGCCCACGTCGAGGGGAAGGGCACACAGTTGGCAAGTACAGGCCTGGAAGGGGATAGCTCCGACATGCTGATAAAACGTCTCGGTTTACTTTGGACTTGACTTTATCGTTTCACCGAAGGATATTATTAGTGCGGAGCGGATAGCCACTCTCTGCCTTCGCGAACGAAAGCCAGTGAAATGTATATGAAGCAAAGGTCTGTTACGGAGAATCCTACCCTTGTTTGTTCAGTGACTTTGGGATCTTAACGATACAACTTAACAGAGATAAGGCCTGGAGCGAAGAAAAAAGAGCCCACCCACCCAGTTCGGGGGGCCCCCTGGGAAGACCAGGGAAAAGTCGTCGGCTGTGTTAAAAATGGAAGTTCATCCAACTCCAAGCCGTGCATGTCGCTTTCCCTTATTGCAAATTCGATATTATAAAAACAGATTTGCTCTTTGGAGCCAGATGGCACATGATACTTCTGAAGTTTGAATCCAGCCTTGTGACAAGGGCTCTATCTATCGCCCGCCAGGCTGTGGCGAAGGAGTCAGCTCTTCGAGACCCGTTTCCGTCAACCCAGCGCTTCTCCTTTTGGTAATAACGACTCTTGCTTTTAGCAGGGTAGCTCTTTTGTTTGTTTTGTGTTTTGCATCTGCCTCGCTCTTCTTTGAAAATAAAAGAAAATAAAGAACACGTCACCAGTATCCTTTGGTCCTGCTTATCAATTAGCTGGTTGTTTTACAACATGCTCATTTTCTTTTTCTTCCTTTTTTTTTTTTAAACATGCTCATTTTCTGATGACTTCACCGATCAATTGATTGACATATTCATTCATTCTGCAAACGCTACAGACTCCTACGAGCAAGATCACAGGATCAAGAGTCAAAAGATCGACGTTGGGCTCAGCAAGACATAATTTTTAAAAGCCATGTCCTCTTGGAAAACTCTTTTACGTGTTCTAAGCTCTAGCTTTTATAGTTTATATGGGAGAGATAATCATAGCAACTGTCTCTGAACATATCCATTCCAGAAGTGGTTTATACACTGTAAAACTATGCAAGTACTTTTTGTATTTTCAAAGGCTAGAACTATGACTGGCATATTGTATAAGTTAAGCAAATAAGTATATATTTCAGCATCCATTTCAGCAGAAATGTGTGAGGAGTTCTGTAGATAAAAGACTAACCTGACAGAAATCCTGTACTCTAGATGGTTAAAGTCTCCGAGAAGAAGATAAATGAGTCATGGAGAAGGCACCAATTTAGCCAGAATTTTCTTAAAGTTTTCTATAATTTCTTTGCCAGACATGGCTATGAATATTGTGATTCTTTGTGATCCTTGGCCTGATTTTGTAATAACCCACATTTAAAGAGAATACCAATTATTTTAAAATATGCCCCCGGTAAACATCATAAATTATTCGTTTTCTTTAACAAGCAATATTCTGCTTGTTAAATAATGTCTTAATTTCATGGCCGTTTGGAAACTTAATGGTGGAAACTGAACCCAGGCTGCCTTTCATTTTATAATTTTCAGAAACCAAATGATTTTTAATAATACTTGGAAATACCCAATTTTTATGAAGAACAAATATCCAATTGTTTTAAAAAATATATATCCAAAGGTAGGCTTGTCAAAAAAAAAAAAAAAAGATACTTAAAACACTCGCTAGTCTATTTAATATTTACATGATTAAAGAAAGTCACAGAAACTTCTGAAATCAGTTTTCTGATGTGCGAATGGAATAATAATGCGTCATTATAAAGATAATGGCGAAAAGTATGGAACCCCTGTATTCATCAGATGCAGGTTAGGGTTAGGGAACAGGGCCCCTGGAAGACAGCAGCCGGAACGAGAAGTTTCCTTTTTCCTCCTGTGAGGCTGAGTCACTCTGTTCACGGCTGCCCAGTGAGCTGTGAAAACTCCCCTTCCACTGCGGGACTAAGCAAGAGAGGTAGACCAGATGGACGAGCAACGGAGCTCCGGTGACCTGAGGGGCTGGTTTGAGAGCATCCAGGCATGGAGAGGTCTCTGTCTGCCCCATCGTCACAAGGACCCTCAGAGAAATGATCGCCAACAGGCCTGGGCAATGTCTCATGCCTCGTGGGACCCCATAGGATCCTCAAGTCACACCGATTGAATTTTTCTTCCATGCCAATCATAATTTGGATGATTGTTAGTGGTTTTTCTTTCCACCAAGGCACCCTCTATGTCCAAGGAGGACTTAGAGCAGGGGGTCCCCAAACTACGGCCCACGGGCCACATGCGGCCCCCTGAGGCCATTTATCCGGCCCTCGCTACACTCCCGGATGGGGCACCTCTTTCATTGGTGGTCAGTGAGAGAAGCATAGTTCCCATTGAAATACTGGTCAGTTTGTTGATTTAAATTTACTTGTTCTTTATTTTAAATATTGTATTTGTTTTCGTTTTTTTTTGTTTGTTTGTTGTTTTTTTTTACTTTAAAATAAGATCTGTGCAGTGTGCATAGGGATTTGTTCATAGTTTTTTTTTTATAGTCCGGCCCTCCAACGATCTGAGGGACAGTGAACTGGCCCCCTGTGTAAAAAGTTTGGGGACCCCTGACTTAAGAGTATTGTGGACCTCAGTCTAAACGATGTGAAAACACGCCCTGGGCATGGTCTATACGCCTGGGTAAGCGTTGACATGGGCGTGCTGACCGAAGTGGTCACTCGGCCAGGCAGAAGGGGCAGTTACACGGGAGCCTGTTCTCAAAGGGCGTCTGTAGCCCAGTGGGATTTTATGAACCAGGATCTGCCAACTGCCCTGGCGGAGCAGGTCCTGTCAACTCCGGACCCCCGGGGGCCGTGGCACTCTCGGTGCCAAGTCGGAATTACAGATGGTGCTGCAGGTAAGTGTCAGATGGGGAACCAGCAGGTGTCCTTGTCACCTTCGCTTTTCCAGGAGCCACTTCCCTGCGTCTCTCCACGCTGCCAGCAGAGGCTCAGACACCTGGCTCCCTGCCCGGTCCCTGGAGTTCTCTGTGACATTGTGGCTTGCGCATCCCGCCCTGGGGACGGCCACAGGGGCCTTAGACAACGCCACCAAGCAGACTCCGGCTGTCCCTCTCACTGATCTCTGTCCTCTCCTGTGTGTGCTTCCCCTGTGGCTCAAGCAGAGTGTCACACTGAGACATGTGAGGTAGGTGTCTCGGACACAGGACAATGGAACTACAGGCACCGACCGACACTCAAGGGAGACACGCCTGTCTTTGGGGAGTGCGGTTTCACCACTATTGAGAATTTGAGAAAACACTGAACTGAGAATGTCCGGGTAGTTTAAGCGGCACTCACAGAACCAGGCAGGACCAAGGTCAAGTCTAGGGGTGTATGGGGATGGAGCTTCTCTGAGGATCAGAAAGTTTCCGGAGCACGTCCATTTTTTTTTTTTTTTAAAGGTAACTGGTATGTTAAAAAATAATAAAGGTTTAGCCTGTCCAGGCGGTGGTGCAGCGGATAGAGCGTCGGACTGGGACGCGGAGGACCCAGGTTCGAAACCCCGAGCTCACCAGCTTGAGTACGGGCACATCTAGTTTGAGCAAGGCTTGCCAGCTTAAACCCAAGGTCGCTGGCTTGAGCAAGGGGTTACTCAGTCCGCTGTAGCCCCTGGTCAAGGCCCATATGAGAAAGCAATCACTGAGAAACTAAGGAGCCGCAACAAAGAATTGATGCTTCTCATCTCTCTCCCTTCCAGTCTGTCTGCTCCTCTCTCTGTCTCTGTCACAAAAAATAATAATAATAATAAAGACTTAAAAAGTTTGTGGCATATTTAAAGATTTTTCATACTGATGAAAATAACACTTTCAGCACACAAACAATCCAAATGTGTCTTTAAAAAAATAAATTTGGCTATAGTTCTTTAAATTTATTTTTTATTATTATTATTTTAGAGAGAGACAGGGAGGAGGCAGAAGAGAGAAAAGGAGAGAGATGTGAGGCATCAACTCGTAGTTGCATCGTAACAACTTTGATTGCTTCTCATACGTGCCTTGACCTTGGGCTTCAAGCCAGTGATCTTTGGGCTCAAACCAGTGACCTTGGGATCATGTCAATGATTCCACGCTCAAGCTGGTGACCTCGGGGTTCCAAACTGGGGACCTCAGCATCCCAGGTCAGTGCTCTATCCATTGCACCACTGCCAGTTGGGCAAGTTCCTCAAATTTATTTACGGATGGAGGTTAAGTAGTACGGTTTTATAATGGGGTGTAGGGAAGGCGACCATCCCCCTCAGTCTAACCGGGACAGTCTGTTTCACACCCACGGTCCCAGCATCCTTACTAACAGCCCTCCAAAGAATGGCCCAGTTTGGATGATAAATGGTTTGGTCAACTCGGGAATATGTTTCAACCTGCATGTTGAATGCTCCTTTTCCACACTCTCCCTGTGCCTCAGTAAATCCGTGTGACGTCTGTTTGTAGACATGTCAAAAGGTTCATCCAGAGGCACTTAGGGAATGACTACAGGAGTTCTCTCCACGGAGGTGACACTGGATTGAGATGGTGGATGGGTGCACAGCAGGGGAAGAGCCATTCCCGGGGATGAGCCACGAGACCCTCAGACACCCCACGTTGCTCTGACCCTGGTGTTCTCCGTGCCACGGCCCCTCAGATGAGCTCATCTGGTCCTTCCATGCTACGGTGAGGTAGGTAGCTATCCCACTCTTTACTTGTCCAAGTCGTTCATTTTTTTTTTCCAGAACACCGTGATCCCTAGTGCCCATGGGATTAACTGACATTACCAGGGGCACATGTGAACCCCTGGGCCATGTCAAACCAGGAATCTGCCCTGATTCTGCCCTTTCCCGGGGCCATGGGCAACGGACATCCCTCTGAAACTTCCTTGCCTTGTGTGGAAAGACGATACCCCCCTACTTCAGGGGTCTGCTTGTATTAGATGAGATTTATGTCACGTGCATCAGGAGCGATGTGCAGGAGTTCCCAAATAAACCA
Source organism: Saccopteryx leptura (assembly GCF_036850995.1). Taxonomy (NCBI): domain Eukaryota; kingdom Metazoa; phylum Chordata; class Mammalia; order Chiroptera; family Emballonuridae; genus Saccopteryx; species Saccopteryx leptura. The sequence continues at coordinate 51,086,481 of NC_089515.1, read as the reverse complement.
TCTCTTTCTTTAAAGTGCATGTAAAATACTTATGTCAGTACATCTTTAAGTACCAGTTACGATTTCTAGGCCAGAGTCAAGACACTTGAGGCCATTTCACATTTTTTTTTTTTTTTTTTATGAATTAAGTCCCTTCTCACCACCCGCAGGGTCCCAGAGAAACCAGTCGCTGAATTTTCAGGCAGATAATGACATGCGGGTCCCATCCTGGCTTTTTATAATGAGGACTAAATCTGAAACTCCCCACCCCTGGAGAGAAATTTAATATTTAAAGGTAATTTGACCTGGACATGTGTGTACCATGAATATTTAATAATACCGATGGCAAATGTATTTATATAGCATTAATCGGAGGGTATTTATTTCTTTTTCATTTTCTGGGATGCTATTTCCTCAGCCCAGGTGAAGTAGCACTCTGCAAAAATGCTGGGTTCTAAAGGTGGGCTGGAAAATTGCAGAGGGGAGCTGTTCCTTTTCCGGCTTATAAACGTCAATACCACCTCTGCCTCCTTAAAAAGAAGAGTAATTCTAAGAGGACATTATAAATGTGCCCCAAAGACTACGGTTAAGGCCATAGGGTCATTCCCAAGCACCACCCTTTTGAGACGACATTCTACTTTGTATAATGTTTTCAAATATAAAGAGCAGAGTCCAACTTTTGCACTTGCCTTTGAAAGTGGTAATTTGACTCCTTTAAATAATATTTCAACTCATTAGTCCTTTAAGTAAAAACGGTAGGCAAGAACCAATTTAGTGAATAGTAACTATGATAGCTAATTAAGAGATTAAAAATTTTCTTTTTAATTAAATATACTGGGGTGACATTGGTTAATAACACTATATAAGCTTCAAGTGTACAATTCTAGGATACATCATCTGTACACGACATTGTGTGTCTACCACCCAAAGCTAAATCTTCTTCCAAGATATTTTAAAACTTTGGTTTTTTGGGATCATTTAAGAGACCCACCTGAATGAAAGATGTTTTTCTTTGATGTACCTTCAACCTTGGGATTAAAATAAACAACACCAACCCCCAAAATAACATCAACAATACAAAAAAAAAACCAACAACCACTACCAAAAGGTGTCGTGTCCTGATGCAATTTGGGATTATTTTGTTATGTTTTACTAATTTAGAGGTGGCTGATTTGGGGAGAAAAAAGATAAGTGCCATCTGATCGCTTTTGAAAACTTAAAAACCCCAACAGATTTGAGAGGCAGAACTGAATGGAAAATGGTGTCAACTCCTTGTCGTGGCAGGTAACTCAGAAAGCTAGAAAAAATCGTCTAACTGTGCAGAGACGTGCGTGCTTCTGAGAAAGCTCCTGCTGGCCCAATAAGTCACACTTGGAAACATTTCCCTGTTTTGAGTTGTTTGCCTTTTATGATCACATTCCTCTTTAAAACCTTATTGCAGCCAAGAACCCCCTCCCCCCCCCCCCCACAAAACCTCGTTATTTATAATCAGCATACTGGTTTGACCTGTCCAGAGCAAGATGCCATGCTTTGCTGTCTAATGGAAAGAAAATATACCTTCAGCCTGAAATTTAAACTACAAAGGAGTTTCGCAAAGACTCCCGGTTTAAGAATTGTAGCCCAGAGGAACGGCGAACGTGTCCGCGCTGGAAGAAAGGCTGGTAGCCACCGAGGCAGGTCGGTTCACACGTGACTCCATTATAATACTTGCGCCGTGACTTGACCTGACCTACACAGTCCAATGGACCGTAACCGCGAAGCTTGAGCATGCATTGGCTGTTATTTAAGAATGTTTAAAACCTCATTATTTTTATTTAAAAACTTTTTCCATTGATTTGAGAGAGAGAGAGAGAGAGAGAGAGAAGAATCAACTCTGCCTCACGCAGCTGCTGCGCGCTCGTTGGTTGCTTCTCCTAGGTGCCCTGACCGGGGTCAAACCCGCGACCTCTGTTGCACTGGGGTGACGTTCCATCCACTGAGCCATCCAGGTAGGGCATGTTTTTCCTACTTGTCATAAACCGTTTCGTGGCTTTACATAGAGTCCCAGAGCCTCCTCCCGTGGGGACAGTCGGCATAACATAGCTGCCGCATCAGTTAGTATGACCCTCGGCTTTGAGACCCTGTGAAAATGGGCTTATGATGAATAACTGTTACTTCTTCTGGCTGATTTCAGATTATTTGTTTTTTGTTTTTGTTTTGTTTTGTTTTTTTTGTTTGTTTGTTTTTGTTGTTTTGGGGTTGTTTTTTTTTGTATTTTTCTGAAGCTTGAAACGTGGAGAAACAGTCAGACTCCTGCATGCGCCCGACCGGGATCCACCCGGCACGCCCACCAGGGGGCGATGCTCTGCCCACCTGGGGCATCGCTCTGTCGTGACCAGAGCCACTCTAGCGCCTGGGGCAGAGACTGAGGAGCCATCCCCAGCGCCCAGGCCATCTTTGCTCCAATGGAGCCTCGGCTGCAGGAGGGGAAGAGAGAGACAGAGAGGAAGAAGAGGGGGAGGGGTGGAGAAGCAGATGGGCGCTTCTCCTGTGTGCCCTGGCTGGGAATCGAACCCGGGACTTCTGCACGCCAGGCCAACGCTCTATCACTGAGCCAACCGGCCAGGGCTTTTTTTTTTTTTTTTTTTTTTTTTTGCTGTGGCACTCCATAGACCTAGCAGAGTGTGATACAGTCCACACACACACACACACACACACACACGCCAATATGTAACAGAAACAAAACTTTCAGAAAAGATTTACCCTTCCTACATGTAATGACATGATGTCATTTTCTGTACTGGTTTATCCCATTACATTAAATAAAACGGGTCTCAACCCACTAAATTGATTTCTTAGCCTGCTAATGGATCATGACCCTCCCCACTGTGAGAAGCACAAACCTAGTGCCCAGCCGCGTACATCACACACAGCAATAGTGTTCAACTGCTGGTCCACGGACCGCTCCACCAGAGATTTCCTGCCGGTCCATGAGAGAGCTAAGCACCCTGATGTTTTGTTTTGTTTTGTTGGGGTTTTTTTTGTTTTGTTTTGTTTTTGTATTTTTCTGAAGCTGGAAACAGGGAGAGACAGTCAGACAGACTCCCGCATGCGCCCGACCGGGATCCACCCGGCACGCCCACCAGGGGGCGATGCTCTGCCCACCAGGGGGCGATGCTCTGCCGCGACCAGAGCCACTCTAGCGCCTGGGGCAGAGGCCAAGGAGCCATCCCCAGCGCCCGGGCCATCTTTGCTCCAATGGAGCCTTGGCTGCGGGAGGGGAAGAGAGAGACAGAGAGGAAGGAGGGGGGTAGGTGGAGAAGCAGATGGGCGCTTCTCCTGTGTGCCCTGGCTGGGAATCGAACCTGGGTCCCCCGCACACCAGGCCGACGCTCTACCGCTAAGCCAACCGGCCAGGGGCACCCTGATGTTCAATAAACATTCGAGTCCCAGTGACGTTAGTCAAATTTGTTTATGCTCAGGGTCGTTTCTGCCGCCCTGGCCGGTTGGCTCAGCGGTAGAGCGTCGGCCTAGCGTGCGGAGGACCCGGGTTCGATTCCCGGCCAGGGCACATAGGAGAAGCGCCCATTTGCTTCTCCACCCCTCCGCCGCACCTTCCTCTCTGTCTCTCTCTTCCCCTCCCGCAGCCAAGGCTCCATTGGAGCAAAGATGGCCCGGGCGCTGGGGATGGCTCCTTGGCCTCTGCCTCAGGCGCTAGAGTGGCTCTGGTCGCAACATGGCGATGCCCAGGATGGGCAGAGCATCGCCCCCTGGTGGGCAGAGCGTCGCCCCATGGTGGGCGTGCCGGGTGGATCCCGGTCGGGCGCATGCGGGAGTCTGTCTGACTGTCTCTCCCTGTTTCCAACTTCAGAAAAAAATGTAAAAAAAAAAAAAAAAAAAAGTGTATGTCTTGCCTGACCTGTGGTGGCGCAGTGGATAAAACGTCAACCTGGAAATGCTGAGGTTGCCGGTTCGAAACCCTGGGCTTGCCTGGTCAAGGCACATATGGGAGTTGATGCTTCCAGCTCCTCCCCCCTTCTCTCTCTCTGTCTCTCCTCTGTCTCTCCCTCTCCTCTCTAAAATGAATAAATAAAAAAAAAATAGTTAAAAAAAGAAAAGTGCGTGTCCTTTTTCCCACACTGAAGTTTTATCATTGTTGGTAGTGATTTTTTTTCCGGCTCTGTCCTATACTTGAATAAGAAGAAAAGTGAATGAGCAGATAATTCAGACTTTAAAATACAGTGTTTTAGCTATTGGCAGATGTCAAGACAACTTGAGACCTAATGATTCTCAGGCTGCACACCTGCCACGCTTATCCGTCTCCTGCACAGTTGACAAAACAAGGCAGTCTTGATGTCAAAACAGACTGGAAAGGAAGAGAGAAAGACAGAAGAACCTTGTGCAGAGTTAAGAAGTATTGCTTTTTCATTTCAAGTCTCTCTCTCTCTCTCTTTTTTTTCCCCTATTCTAAATGGTCGCCTAAACAAGCTCTTAGGTGTACCCAAAATAAAGCATTTACTGAACCACAGAAAATTAATCGGAAAGCATCTCACCACTAAATGCAACAATTTGCAGGATGGAATCCTTTTTTTTTTTCTTTTTCTTTTTTTTACAGAAACAGAGAGTCAGAGAGAGAGGGATAGACAGGGACAGACAGATAGGAATGGAGAGAGATGAGAAGCATCAATCATTAGTTTTTTGTTGCAACACCTTAGTTGTTCATTGATTGCTTTCTCATATGTGCCTTGACCGTGAGCCTTCAGCAGACTGAGTAACCCCTTGCACGAGCCAACGACCTTGGGTCCAAGCTGGTGAGCATTTTTGTTCAAACCAGATGAGCCCGCGCTCAAGCTGGTGACCTCGGGGTCTTGAACCTGGGTCCTCTGCATCCCAGTCTGACGCTCTATCCATTGCGCCACCGCCTGGTCAGGCCAGATGGAATCTTATTGACTGATTTCCACCTCTCAACCCTGTCCCACCCTAAGTTTTAAAACCATGGATCTCCAGAGACTGTATTTGAGAGATAATGGTGAATCTCAGCCAACATGTTACACCCTTCTAGTTCTTCTTAGACTTCCTTTAAAAGTGCCCCTGCCCCCCATTACAGTGAAATATAACTGATATAGGACATTGTATAGTTGTACTGTGTACAGCATAATCATGATATATGCACATATATATCTGGAAATGAGCATGTAAGTTTAGTTAACATCTATCACCTCACACATTACACAATTTTTTTCCTCTTGTGAGGAGAACTTTTAAGATCTAGTCTCTTAGCCCTGGATGGGTAGCTCAGTGGGTTACAGCACCATCCCAATTCACCAAGGTTACAAGTTTGATGCCCAGTTGGGACACATAAATAGCAACAATCAAGCAATGAATGTGTAAATAGGCGGAACAACACATCAACGTTTCTCTCTTCTCTCTCTTTCCTTGCTCCTAAAAATAAATCAATAAAAAAATATCAAGATCTACTCTCTTACCAACTTCTAAATATACGAGCAGCACTGCTATTGTAGGGGAGGAACACATTTTCCCCTCCCCTTGTAGGTTTTCCCAGTTCCTCTGATAATCAAATCAACACGGGACAGGTGGACAAGGTGCTGGTGGGTCCAGCCCTGGTGAGAGCCTCCTGGTCGCAGATGACCCTCAGGGCTCCTCATGTACAGCCCCAGTCTGCACCATGGAAGCTCTACTCTCTGGATATCATCAAACCTAATCACCTCCCAAAAGCGCCATCTCCAAAACCATCACAGGGGGCCTCGGGTGTCTGCCTGTGAATTCGGGTGGCGGGGCACAAATATGCAGTCCATAATGCTGATATGTATCTGTTTATCCTTCCAGACTCCAACTGAATGTAGTCTTCCCATCCAAACCTCCCCTGACCCACCCCACCTCCACTGTGCCCCCCACAGCGCTCCCTGCAAATGTCTACTCTGCCATGTTATTGCTCGCCTCTGCTGACGGTCAGTTCTTCCCATTGGATTGCTATTGTCCAACACCTAGAGATTGAGTCTTCGCGTCCATGGCGTCCTTCCCGCCAGACGGGACCAATCGGTCACAATGCTTTCTCCTGCTGAGTCAGAATTCATCTCCAAACAGTGCTACAGGCTATCTCCTCTGACCAACTGCCAGTGAGACATCCATTATAGCTATTTGCCACGTCTGATCCCAACGGTGCTGTCCCTGGGGGGACACACGACTTGTGTGTCTACACAGCCCCTGCACCAGGAACGAAGGGTGCTATGGGAAGAGCACCCCCCCCCCCGGATCCATCCATGTTTGATAAGCAAAGCAATTCACCCCTGTCCACTATATCTCAAGTTCACGGCCATGGCTTCTCATTTTCACCATCAGGGGGCAAGAAATTTGGCTGAATACCATCACGGTAATTTCCTTCTGGTTTTTTTTTGTCTTTTTTTTTTTTTTTTCAATGAAATCCTGCGTTTTGTTAAGTGGAGGCACAGCCCACAGCTCTCCTGCACAAAACCACCACCAACCTGCCATCCACCGTGGGGGTTTCACACAATGCTCTTTACATTGTAGACATGGTGCCTTTGAGAGCTAAAGCTTTCTAAGTCGGGCATCAGGGTAACAATTCAGTTATTTATGCCTTTGAAAGAGCTACTTTGCTGACTCATTTTTCTCTCAAACCCACACTATTATACGTTAATCCATACGTTACTCCCCTTCCATATAGATGAAAAAGACTTTACTTAGGATGATTTTTACAATATGCACATGAACAAAGACTTTGTGGGCAGGAAGAATACCAGTTATTCCACCAACTTCTAGAAAACAGCTGAGAGGCAGACCAGCTTAGCAGGGTGTTAAACATCCATTAATAATAATGGCAGGGTGAGAAACTCAAAGGTTTTGATTTGAGTTCAGATAAGCACCCTGATATCAGGACTTGGCTGGCGGTGTTTTTAGGTTTCTCTGGGTGAAATCCTGGTGTGTTGCTCTGGGGTGCTGAGCTGCATGGATGTGCGTTAGAAGGCTGCCATTCCACAGTCACCTGTGTAATAATTATCACGACGCTACGTACTTAAAGATTATTATAAATATTGCACTTTGTAGGATAGCCCAGATTTCAAATGTTTATAACAGTTTTCCCGCCCCTGTGTCTATGTTTCTCGGATTCCATGCATTGATTTTTGGTTCGGAAAACACTGTTGCTATCATCGAAAGCTTCTACTTCCATGTAGAAACTTCAGCCAAACTGACAGCATTCTCCATTTGCAGTGGGAAAAAATCATGCTTTATGCTGGAGACGGATTTCTGCAAGGGACTCTGAGCCTTCCCTTCCCTGTCTTCCTTTCCTTCATTTTTATTAAATTTATTGGGGTGACATTGGTTATCATATTTCCCCATGTATAAGACGCTTCCATGTATAAGACACACCTTAATTTTGGGGCCCAAAATTTGAAAAAAATGTATTACATAAAGTTATTAAACTCAAGTTTTATTCATCGTAAAATTCATACAACTCCTCACCACTGTCAAATGCAAGTAAAACAAAATCCAGCACCACTGCATAAGACGCACACAGGTTTTAGACCCCAAGTTTTTCCAAAAAAGGTGTGTCTTATACATGGGGAAATATGGTAATAAAATATACAGGTTTGCCCTGGCCGGTTGGCTCAGTGGTAGAGCGTCGTCCTGGCGTGAAGGAGTCCCGGGTTCGATTCCCGGCCAGGGTACACAGGAGAAGCGCCCATCTGCTTCTCTGCCTATCCCCCTCTCCTTCCTCTCTGTCTCTCTCTTCCCCTCCCGCAGCCAAGGCTCCATTGGAGCAAAGTTGGCCCGGGCACTGAGGATGGCTCCATGGCCTCTGCCTCAGGCACTAGAATGGCCCTGGTTGCAACAGAGCAACACCCCGGATGGGCAGAGCATCGCCCCCTGGTGGGTGTGCCAGGTGGATCCCGGTCGGGCGCATGTGGCAGTCTGTCTGACTGCCTCCCCGTTTCCAACTTCAGAAAAATACAAAAATATATATATACACATACAGGTTTCAGGGGTACAATTCTCTAAATACATTGAACTTGGGGTGATATATATTTCATTGTGTATTCAGCACCCTAAGTTCAAGACCCACTCCATTACCATCTATCCCCCTCTATTTTCTTCATTTTAAAGTATTAAAATTATATGCTTATTGTGCAATAAGATTGCAAACTCAGAAAATGGTATTTCTGGCACGTTTCCTCCTTGGAAACATCATGCTTAGCCCAGTAGCCGCATTCAAGTAGCTGTTTCATAAATATTAATTGAATAAATAAGTTGCTGTATAACAAATTGTACCTTAAATATTTGACTTAGCGTATTCATTGGCAATGATTAAGGAAGCCATTTAGGAAGTAGTTAATTTTTAATAATTCACCAATGCCTTAGGTGGACAGGTTTAGACAGTTTCAAAATATCTGTAGTTGAGTGGGGGGTGGTAGCGGAGGAGGAGAAGCAGGTGAAGGCATGCCCAAGACACATAAGGTTTGCAGAGGGCTTTGCATACATCAGTACTTTATTTATAATTATTGCTTGTACTGTCGCCCTCCAAATCTCCGACAAGGTGGGTCAGGAGACCTTAAAGAGGGTTCAAGTTCAGAAGAATTAAAAATATGAACCAAGAGAGGAAGAATGAGGGAATGTAAACATAGGCTTGTGCGGTCCTGCTGCTGTTTGTTGGAGTCGTCCCGGTTTAAGACACAATAAGCAGACCCCTGCCGGTCACACCTCCCGGCTCCCCGGGGCTGGCCACCACAAGGAAAAGCACTTTACATCGGTGGTAACTGGATTAACGTAATGCACCGACCTGCCACCCTGGGACCCCTTGCTTGCGTCTCAGCCTGAATACATGGGCATGAACATTGCTTTAAACCGGTGGCCATAGGAGATCACAGGTTGCAGTGGTGTTGACCGTCTCAGCTTGGAACCCAGCAGAACAGAAAGAAAAAAAAAAAAAAAAAAATGGAACCAGGATTGCAAATGACTCATTTGCTGACATGAGCTGAGCGCAGCGCTCAGAGGCTATGCAGGTCAAAGGTGACAATATTTGCAACCCGCCATCAGCAAATGGCAAATCGACGCAAACAGAAGCAACTTAATACGAACCCCTGTTCAAATATAAAGCAACCTGATCCCGCCCCCCCCCCGCCCCAGCGCCCGGGGGCCTCTTAAGAAGTCGTAAGGTGAAGTTTCTCAGACTGGAAGCGCGCAAAGGACGCCGAGTGCTCCCTCTCCTAGAGGTAGAATGGGAAAGGTATCTTTGTCACCTTCTGTCACAGCGGCAATAATCCCGCCAGTCTGTTCCCTTCCACAGGAGCCTGTGTTTCGGGGCGAGTCCCGCCTTCATCACCTCGCAGGTTTGGGGTCCTAGGTCACAGAGGCAATCATTCGCCGGCGACGCAGGAGAAGGAGACTCCTCGTCTTCATGAGCATTCACAGAGCAGTTCTGGTGAGTTCACCGTGGCCCGTGAGAAGTGGCAGCCCCTCAAGCCTCCGAGGTCGCAGGTTTGGTGGTGGTGGTGGTGGGGGGGAGCCACCAGACGGCTCCTGACCCAGGTCTGACAGAGTGTGAGTTTTCCTACACTGACCGCACCTCACCCAGGAATGGGGCAAAGTGGACACGGGAGGGAATGTTCCAGAAGGGATCTAAAGATGAGTCTTTTGATTCCCCGTCATTCAAGGCAGTCACAAATCTCGACTTTGCTTTCCGGAGAGTTGAGTTGGCTTCTGCAAGGGGAGTTGATTGGAATCTATTTCATACATCATTAAGGGTCCACAGAACCAACAAAATAATTCAAGCCACAAAGTTATATATTTCAGCAGGGACTTTAAAATATCAGCTAGCACGATGAGGTAAGTGAGGTGCACGTCTATAGTATATGGTGAAATGATTCTAAATTGCAGACCAGGATGATATTTTCTTGATCTAAGAGCCAGTAGCCAAGGGAAGGTCCAGCCCATAGTAGTTGCTTAGCAACGGCTTGCTGTATTGGATCCTACCAGACAAGTTCCATACACGACAAACTTGCCTTCCTGAAAGAACACCATTGCCCAACAAACTACTCTGAGTGGCACATTTTACTTATTTGTGTCCACATTTGTCCATCAGCCCCTTGCAGAGGGACGGTGGGACTTTCAGGACCCACACTCCGAGGTCACTTTTCAATGGCTCAGATATCCAACGCACTTTTTCCCATTTTGGTGTGACTTGGTGCTGAATTTTCCTTACTTTTTTTGAATTGGGATTAAAGTAAGTCAAGTGCTTAAGATCACAGAAGGAAGGCATGACAAAAAAAAAAGTCACCCATATTTCCCCTCGATTGTGGTACAGAGACAATGGCTTGCTTAGGACTGGCAAAGAACAGGAAGGAAACCCCAACAGAACGTGACTTCCATCTAGTGTCTTTTCATTTCTGATTTGCCACTTGGTTGTGTGGGTTTGGGAGTCTTCCCTTTGTATCCCTTTGGACTACACGTCTATCTTTTCTTCCCTAAAGGAATCGGAGGCAGATGACACTGGGCACAGTGGATGCCTCCACGTTGGATTCACGGCACTAACTCCCCAAACTCCCCAAATGTGCCAAGAACAGGCGGCCATTTCAAAGTCACATAATGGACGTGTGGGCCGCCGGTATATTTAGTGTCCAAGAAGCAGCTTTTCCTTTTCTATTTTTTCCTCTGTCCACTCAGTCGGGGATACAATTTTATTATAAAACCACAGTTAAGTGTGTCAGCTGCTGGGAGGCAGGAACAGCAGGATTCAAGAAAATCAGAGGGAAGAGAACGTGGTCAAAGACAGAAGGTGCCGTGGATTTCAGCCGAGCCACGGCTTCCCTGAGTTTCTATGAAAAAACACAACCAGAAATCCAAAAATATTTCTTTCTAGTCCTAATTATTTTGTTACTTGACTACTCATCATAAATGCTGTCAGAATAAGCTTGGCTGGAGTCATGTCAAAGGTATGATAATCGCCTCCAATTGACCGGCTGGGAGTGTGTCTCAGTCAAGTTTATCATTTGAATAAACAGACCTCATTTTATACCCTTAAGGAAGTCATTCCATTCGCCTTCAGGCATGCCTGGTGGTCCAAGCAGGAGTGGCTCCTTAGAAATCAAAACACGAGCGAGAAAACAGTGGTGGAAGCGTTGCTCATGACACTCTTTAGGGAAAATTCATAGTGTTGGGTTTTGTTTTTTTTTATCATCTCAGTTTATTATTATTATTATTATTATTATTATTGTAAGTGTATGTAATTCTCTAAGGAACCAAAGGTTCGGTGAGTTCATGGATACTCACTGATATTTCATGCTGTGGATGTAAATTGACCTATAGCAGAACAGGTCTTAATAAAGTGGATCCCCCTATGAGTGAATTTGCATAGGTCCGTGGAGACCACCTCAGTGCCTTGGGCCCCCCCTGACCTCAGAGAAGGGAAAGAGATCAAGATCTGGACCAAAAGGGAGACTCCCGGCAGGGGTCTTCAAACTTTTTATAAAAACCGCCCACTTTTGCAGTGCTGGTCAACCTGGTCCCTACCACGCAACCAAACAGCGCTGCGATTGGCCCATCATGAAAGCTGGACCGCCCACTAGTGGGCGGTAGGGACCAGGTTGACCAGCACTGCAAAAGTGGGCGGTTTTCATAAAAAGTTTGACAACCCCCGGGGCCTGCGGCTGGAGTGTGAGCTGTGGTCTCAGGTGAAGTGGTCCATGGTGTCCGCTCCGTACGGAGAGGGCAATAGCCTGAAGTCATAAAATGTCTCTCTGCCTAATGCGGCACCTTTGTCAGCCTTCGCATCGCATCGCACATGCGCTGTTTATGCCTGTCTGGGGTTGGTCCACGAGAGGAAATGACTTCCCGATTTGATAGCAAACATTCAAGCCATAATATTTGACTGCATTGTTTATTCTTACGTGATATCTTTTATTCTTCTGATCAACCACCTTTTTTTTCTCTGGTTGAATGCATGTTTTAAAGAATTTATTTACAGATAATTTCAAAGCATAATATGTAGTCTCTCAACCGACTGAGAAAGAATAGGTCAAGCCTTATTTAATTCTTAATCCTGAGATTCCGGTCACCTTGGGGAGGGTGGGGAACAATATTATCAACTTTCAGTGATAATTTCTATCAAATATGGTACCAGTCCTGCCTAGGCATAGTAACTTCAGTGCCAGAAATAGGTCACATTTTACTCATAGCTCTGTATTGAATCATGAATGAATATAACTGTCAACAATCAATGGATAACTGTGACATTTACAGTGCCACAATCCAATAGCTATTTTAAAAAAAAAATAGTTCAAGTATTGAATCTCCTGCTATATTCAATGATCAAATACTAGGCGTTCAGGATCTAGGATGCTGTTGGTATTCAGAAGGTTCTGAGGAGCCCAGGCTTGCATGGAACACGGAAGATGAAGATCAAATCTTCTCAAGTTCATTACTGAGATATTAGAGAATCATTATAGCTAGAAATATAACTTTTTTTTTTTTTTGGTGTGGAAGGGGAAGGCATTTTTTTGCGGGGGGGGGGGGGGGAGGAAGGCATTTTTAAGCTATCTTGTTCTCTTACAGAAAATGATGTAAGATTTGATATCAAATGAACATCTGCATTCACTTTTAAACAGAATTCTCATATATCTTCGTGGCTTCTGTGCTCTGACCCAGAAGAAGAAATTAATGTGAGGTTGGATAAAGGCTGACACCTTGTTCTCCATGTTTCCTATTATTTATGTGAAAAATCTGTTTTAACATTACCTCTGAATAGTCAAATAAAATTCTTTCCTACCCACACAAGAGAACCTGATTAATGAGTGACAGCGACAAAAAGAATCGCCACGTGTAAGGTGCTCCACGTGGCGTCTGGCAAACAGTGTTATGTAAGGTGACGAGCACACTTCTTACCGTCCTTATTTGTCAATGAGGATTTTTAGGTTAGAACACAATTATTAGATTAGAACAATCCAGTTTGGGTCTCCCAGCAAAAGGCAATCTACGAAACCTCGGACTCGTGGCGGGCTGTAAGCTAAGTCCTCAGTCTGCCCTTTCACTTATTTTTTTGACCCGCTGACTTTAAAATTTAAAAATTATTGATAAGCTTTCTATATTCGTTTACCGTAGTATATGAGAAACAATTTTTGGGATGAAAGACTTCTTTAACTTGGAGAATCAACTTTAACAGAATTTCACTGAATGTCTTGATTGTTGATGGAGATACAGGCTAGGACTCGGTGACGTCTTGAGTTTCACCCGCAGCTATAAACTTCATCTGTGGGTGAGATTGTATGGGTGCGTCTGAGGGTAATTATCTGTCCTGCTTCTGTGTGAGTGAATCTAGCATGCCTTGTGGGCAAGCCTGAGTTCTTCCTTTGTGTCTGACGAAGCCTGAGAAATTTCTTTGTACCAGAACAATAAATGAGAGAGAAAATTTCCAGATTTTTTTGGTTATTAAAGCACGTTCTCTAGAGGCATTTTATGTTACATATGTACACACATACACACATATGTACTGATCTGTTTAATCTTATTCTGGGGTTACTGAAAGACTACTTTTGGGACCAGTTTTAATTGTGCTGGATGAAACAAAATATAAGTTTTGTATTTCTTCCAAATGGAAAATCTTTCTCAAATATTTTTGGGCTTTAGCATGCTGTTAACTAGTTACCCAGGATATGTAGAAATGCCTCTGAAACTAATGGTATAATTAGTTGTTTCACTATATAAAGTACAATGAATGAACAGTGTGTGTTTTACTTTTCAGGTTTACTTTACCTACAAGGCTATCAGAACAAAACCTAAGTTTAAAATCTGCCATGTAGTAAAATGATAATGGGGAATATATATCAAGGGTAACAACTGAGTTTAAATCTAGTTAATTAATAGATAAAAATTTACTTAATTTTTTTTTCTTCTCAATAGCCATGTCTTTGGCTTCACATACAAATCATACCCAAAGTCTTGGTTATAAGCTTATTAAATATAATAGAACACATATTTTTTTTATAATTAACTATTTAAGCTGCTTTAAAAATTTAAATGGTCATCTAAAACAAATCAATTAGCAAATTTTCTGTTTGCTTTTATGTGATTAACCTAACAGCACAGTGGAAAGGTTAGCATTTCTCAAGCACTTGGTCTATTATAAAATATTTTAAAAATATTTTTACAGGATAGTTATGCCTTGAATTAGTTACAAGTGACTGTTGTGTTTCTTTTACCTTAATAGCTTCCATATTTAAGTAATTCTGCATTTACTTAATGAATAAGTTATATGTTTTAGTTCTGGGGGAAACTAGGTATATGTTCTTGTTTTATAAGAATTCTGCATCCTGGCCAGTTGGCTCAATAGTAGACCATCGGCCTGACATATGGATGTCACAGGTTCGATTTCTGGTAAGGGCACACAGGAGAAGTGACCATCTGTTTCTCCACCCCTCCCCCCACCTCTCTCTCTTCTCTTCCCACAGCCATGGCTTGAATGGTTCTAGCAAGTTGGCCCCTGGGCACTGAGGATAGCTCCGTGGCCTTGCCTCAGGCACTGAAATAGCTCAGTTGCCGAGCAACAGAGCAGCAGTCCCAGATGGGCAGAGCATTGATCTGTAGGGGGCTTTCCAGGTGGATCCCAGTAAGGACACATGCAGGAGTCTGTCTCTCTGCCTCCCCACCTCTCACTTATTAAAAAAAAGAGGAAAATAAAAGAATTCTGCCCAGAAAATACTACAATGGACTGTCTCACTGCTGTCATTTCATCTAAGCTAAACACACACACATACACAGTTTACTAAGCACATTGTCAACATGTGTGTGTGTCTTTGTGTATGTCACAACCTCTAAATTCAGATGGTCTCAAGTTGTGCCTTCTAATCCCAGCCTCAATTAAACTGCCCAAGGTCAGCTGTGCTGCACTCAGTCAGACATACATAAGTCAGAGAATGGTCCTTGGGTACAGAGAGCCATATCTATTCCTTATCCACAGTCCATGGCGATCAAATGAAGCCTAGTGGAGAAAAGACAGAGGAGAAAGGAGAAACTTCAACAATGTACTTGACACCTAGGTGTAACATTGGTTGAAAGAAAATCGGTCTATGAATAATTCAAGACATAGTGAATTAGCAAAGGATGTGGGTCTGGGAATATGCATATTATATATATATATATATTCCCTCTAAGAATACAACTTTAACAGAGCCCCATGGATACTATAGTTGGTATACTCCCAAATCACTAGCCCAGAAATCAATCAGGCGACCCAGCTTCTAATTTTCTTTGTACCCCTAACCAGCAGGGTCGTCTTAAATACATATTTTTATCACTCTGTTTCCTCTTCCATAAAATAAAAAGTTCCAAGCAAATAAATGTATATAAATTGCAAGTTCTAAATTCTACCTTTGTCTGAATTCCACTTAAATTGTATTTGTGAATAAAGTCCAATAAACTAAACTGAAGATGAGAACATCAGGTTGTTCATTATATAAAGTAAAAGGATTTATTTATTTATTTATTTATTTTTAAACTATTTTTTCATTCTTTAATTTTTATTTTATTTATTCATTTTTAGAGAGGAGAGAGAGAGGGAGAGAGAGAGACAGAGAAAGAGAGAGAGGAGAGAGAGATAGAGAGAGAGAGAAGGGAGGAGGAGCTGGAAGCATCAACTCCCATATGTGCCTTGACCAGGCAAGCCCAGGGTTTCGAACCGGCGACCTCAGCATTTCCAGGTCGACGCTTTATCCACTGCGCCACCACAGGTCAGGCAGGATTTATTTTTAAAATATATAAAGAACCTGTGTAACAAAAAAGAAGACAGACTTCCAAAAAAGATGTACAAGTAAAATTAACGGATTAATTCATTGAAAAGGAAACCAAGTTAGTCAGTAAACACTAGTCACGATGTTTAATTTCCTTAATGAATTGGAAAACACAAACAAAACATTATATTCATTGAATACCCGCTAGTTTGGCAAAATTAATAAATCTAACTATGTTAAGATGAGTTCAGGGTGAGATTCCCAAATTGTGCACCAGACCCGCCAACCGCCACGGAAAAAGTTACTAACGCTTCGTAAGATATTTAAAACTTTGTTACATTCTCTTCCATGACATCCGATCTTTGCAAAGCTATGTTCTGAGGATTTGCTATAAGAAGAAGAAAGAGCTGTATGATTTCTTCGGGGTTCATTCTTCACTTGCTAGTGTGCTTTTCTCTTCCCTCAATCACAACCAAACCAAGCCTATTTAAAAGAAATTCGGTATCAAGAAACCTTTTCCCCCTCCTCTTATTTTTTAAAAAAAAAGTTCCGGCAACATGCCTTACGCCTCACACTGTGGACACCCACCTCTACCCACTGTGGACACTCCTCTTCCTCTTGGAAGTATTTAATCATACATATTGCAAGGTAGCATGACACAGAAGAAAGACCTTCTTCACTGGTCCCTGTTTCCTATTAAAATCACTTTTGGTGATCTCAAAACTCAGAAACATTGATACGTAAAGACACATGCAGCCCCATGTTCATTGCAGCATTGTTCACAGTGGCCAGGACATGGAAACAACCAAAAAGCCCGTCAATAGATGACTGGATAAAGAAGATGTGGCACATATACACTATGGAATACTACTCAGCCATAAGGAATGATGACATCGGATCATTCACAGCAAAATGGTGGGATCTTGATAACATTATACGAAGTGAAATAAGTAAATCAGAAAAAAACAAGAACTGCATTATTCCATACGTAGGTGGGACATAAAAATGAGACTAAGAGACATTGATAAGAGTGTGGTGGTTGGGGGGGGAGAGGGAGAGGGGAAGGGGGAGGGGCACAAAGAAACCTAGATAGAAGGTGACAGAGGACAATCTGACTTTGGGTGATGGGTATGCAACATAAGTGAACGACAAGATAACCTGGACATGTTATCTTTGAATATATGTATCCTGATTTATTGATGTTGCTCCATTAAAAAAATAAAATTATTAAAATAAATAAATAAATAAAATGTAAAGTTACTTGCAAAAAAAAATCACTTTTGGTGATGTCAAAGATCTGGGGCAGTTGGCTCCAGACGAATAACCATGGAGTCCCTCCCTCTTCCACGAAAAAGTGAGTGTCCGCGTTCAGGGGCTACCTGTGTTCTGTGCGATTGAGCCACTAATTAAGGGATAGACACCCTGTCCTTTGGCCAAGTCCAGGTTAGATTAGCGACAACACTGACCCGGCTCTTAATTACCTAAAAACACAAGATGAAGGCGTGTGTTGCACTTGGTTTCTGTGAGGTGGCTCCAGTCCTAGCTGGAGGATTTTTCCCATCTGGAGAACTCTTGTTTCTACCTGGAAGAGACCTCGACAGTGGGTGTGTCAAGGTTCCCTCGGCAAGGGCGGAGCTGGGACCCCGCACAATGAAAGCCTCCCGAACCCCCCTTAGCAGATCCGCTTGGCGCAGGATCATCGCCGCAGCGCTCCCAGGAGTCCTTGTGCTAAACGCACAGAAGCACAGAGCTGCAAGGAGGAAAAAGGGGTAAATCCCAGGCCTGGTCGCAATATTATCAGTAACAGGATTCTGCAGTAGCTATAAGTCTTTTAAAGACTTAAGTTCATCTGATGATTAGAATGACTAGGTGAATTCAGGGATAAGATGGCTAAAACTTATTACAGATATGCTATTGACAGCAATCCTGATGAGCCCTCTCCCTGCCTCAACTCATTTCAAACCTTGTCTGTTACATAGTTCTTGCTTTCCAGGTCAAGAGACTGATCGCGGGAGAGGAGACCTCGTGACTGAAGCTGTGAAGACACAGAGCCGCCAGGCCAGGGCTCACACCCTGTGTCATGAGGGAGGGGCAGGGTCATTATGACAGCACCCGGCACCGACATTCTTGCAGGGAGAGAGCTGTTGTGAGGATGATGTTTGGCTAAACGCTTGACGAAATATGGATTAGAATTTGGACTTCTCCATGCCACGGGGCAGATGAGGTGGTTAATCATGGCGTGACGGGGAAGACAGAGTGAACGAGTCCTGGGCACCCTAGACCTTACATCACTATAAGCTATTATACTTTTTTTTTTTTTTTTTCATTTTTTCTGAAGCTGGAAACGGGGAGAGACAGTCAGACAGACTCCTGCATGCGCCCGACCGGGATCCACCCGGCACGTCCACCAGGGGGCGACGCTCTGCCCACCAGGGGGCGATAATCTGCCCATCCTGGGTGTCGCCATGTTGCGACCAGAGCCACTCTAGCGCCTGAGGCAGAGGCCACAGAGCCATCCCCAGCGCCCGGGCCATCTTTGCTCCAATGGAGCCTTGGCTGCGGGAGGGGAAGAGAGAGACAGAGAGGAAGGAGAGGGGGGGAGGGGTGGAGAAGCAGATGGGCGCTTCTCCTGTGTGCCCTGGCCGGAATCGAACCCGGGTCCTCCGCACGCTAGGCCGACGCTCTACCGCTGAGCCAACCGGCCAGGGCGGCTATTATACTTTTGAGTGTCGTTTTGTGTTTGTTTTCGGAGAAGACACTGAAGGTACATTTTATGTTGGAATACAGGTGCTCAGGAAACAGCGCTCGGGGAGGTTTTAGGAACTTGGAAATGGGGACTTTCATCCTAAAGCCAAGAGGATGCAAATTGAGTTGTACTATGCATTCAACTTGACAATCTTCCCAAGTCACTGAACCGTGATGTTCCAGCCAGGATTTGAACCCATGGAGTCCAAGACCTGAATCTGGATGGGAAACGGTTATAAAATGGAGATATTCCAAAACAGTGGGATTTTTATTGTTTTAAAGAATTTAAAGAATTGTAGTGTATTATAGAACAATTTTTGACCCAGTAATAAGGAGAAGTCATTGGCCTAGGTCAAAAAGATTGCTTCCTTGTGGTAAAGGGGACCTTTGAATAATATGAGAGTGCTTAAAGGATTGGCATTAAAAACAAACAAACAAACAAACAAAAAAACAGGCCCTGGCCAGTTAGCTCAGTCAATTAGAGCGTCGAACAATAAGGTTGCGGGTTTGATTCCTGGACAGGGCACGTACAGGAAGTGACCAATGAGTGCATAGCTAGCAACAAATGCAAGCTTTTCTCTCTTCCTCCTTCCCTATCTCTCTCTTTTCCTTCTTTTCACCATCTCTCTAAAATCAATCAGAAAAAAAAGAAACAATAAGGAAAACAAGAATTGATTCTAAGACCACTCTATTATCAAACAGGAAAACAGAACAGAGAAAAAAAGTTAAGGTGGATGTTTTAAAATAAAGGCATGCAAATGCTAAAGAGAGAGAGAGAGAGAAAGAGAGAGAGAGAGAGAAATGATTCCAAGAGAATAATTTTCTTAATATAAACTGAAAAAAAAATGATACCATATGGGAAAATTACCTAGTTGACATATTTTTTTCCTATCATGAGAATTTGCAAAAGATTTCATTAGTGAAATCTATATGGAAGCAGCTGCTGTCTATGCTGCGTAGACCGAACGGAGCAGAAGAGGGCTGGAGGCGAAGGAAAATAATATTACGCAGAATTCTTTGCTTCTTGGGATCTTGGCATTCAGAAGTGCTCAACCATCCAGGGAAAGTAAGTAGGGACTGGAGACCAAATCTGCCTTGGAGGACTCACTCTGTATCCAGTGTGAGAAAGGTATTGTAAGAATATTGGGGATGCTCTGCAATATGGATACATTAATTGGACGCTATTGGTAAAGAGAATGGACAAAAGACAGTGTCCCAGAGGAAGGCAGAATGGAACTACTCGAAATCAATGTACGCAAGGCATCTCTAGTCAAGCGAAGGCACCTCAGCGTTTCACATCCTTCAGATGTGTCCTGGACAAAGGCCCTGGCTCGGTGGTTCAGTTGGTTAGAGCGTCGAACTGATGCACCAAGATTGCGGGATTGATCCCTGGTCAGAGCACACACAAGAATCAACCAGTAAGTGCGTACATAAGAGGAACAAACGTTTCCCTAACAAATGTTTCTTGGTGCCCCGTCCACAGGTGTGTCATCATAGAATCTTTAGACCCACCCTAATCACAATTTAACCCTTTTCTCCCAGTTCTGTTGCAAAACAGAACAGAACAACTAGAGATAGTCGTTCTCAGGATAATCCTGCACGTTCTTGCAGAACATGGTAAAACTGCCCCTCGGGTTTTGGGTTTCTCATCTGAAGAACAAACGATCTCAACTCCTTTTCTCTTTCCTCAGAGGTCCTATTTTTCTCATCCTTTCATCATTCTTATTGTTTCCACCTGTACCGACTTGAGTTTTCCCTTGTGCCTGGTAAAATGTGCATCTGCGAATTAGATACAGTACTGCCCAGATTGGAAAGGTCTAAAATACCGTATTTTTTTCAGTCAGTAAGACGCACCTGACCATAAGATGCACCTAAAGTTTTAAGGAGGAAAATAAGAAAAATATTCTGAACCAAATGGTGTGTTAAAATATTTAATAAAATAAACCACAATAATATTTCAACAACGTAAACTCAACAGCAGCATTAACAACCACTGTTATTAACAAGTGAGAAGAGACTTTAATATTTAAATTCTTTTCTAGTTGTCCGGGAACCCGCAGCAGCTAAAAAAACAAACAAACAAAAAAAACAAATGAACATTCGCTCCATAAGACGCACGGGCATTTACCCCTCCATTTTGGGGGGGAAAAAAGTGCATCTTATGGAGCAAAAAATATGATACTTACTGATCTGTTATTGGAATAACTCTACTTGGATTAGGTAACCTACAGAAAATGGTGGTAAGGACAAGGGGGCAGATGAGGACATTCAACTGCTGCCACACAAGGGCTTTTCAGGTTCAGAAAGTAGTTCTAAGTAAGCAGCAGCAAGTTCCCTGAAGAGGAAGAAGAAGGCACAGAACAGTATGAGAAAAGGGCTGTTACAGAAGCTAAATTTAAAAAAATGAAGAATGCAAAAGTTATATCAATAAAATGATTACAACTGTGAATGCCTGCCAGCACGTAACCAGGGAGGCACAGAAAAAGAACGTGCACACAGGCAAACTTTTTCTTAGCGTAGCATAACTCTCTGCATTTTGTTTTCAAAAAGAATTCCAGAAAGACACCACACAAGTTAAATTTTAAAACCTTATCCTTCTTAGCCCTGACTGGCTGGCTCAGCAGTAGAGCATTTGCTCAGCATGTGGAAGTCCCGGGTTCGATTCCCGGCCAGGGCACACAGGAGAAGTGCCCATCTGCTTCTCCACCCCTCCCCCTCTCCTTCCTCTCTGTCTCTGTCTTCCCCTCCCGCAGCGAGGCTCCATTGGAGCAAAGTTTGCCCGGGCACTGAGGATGGCTCTGTAGCCTCTGCCTCAGGTGCTAGAATGGCTCTGGATGCAACAGAGCGACGCCCCAGATGGGCAAAGCATTGCCACCTGTTGGGCGTGCCGGGTGGATCCCGGTCGGGCGCATGCGGGAGACTGTCTGACTGCCTCCCTGCTTCTCACTTCGGAAAAATAAAAATAAAAAATAAAAAAACCTTCATCCTTCTTTCTAGCATATTCTAGTGGAATATTCTTTCTTTTTTTTTTTTTAATTGAAGACATAGGCTCAAGGAATGAAGCCATTACACATTGAAGTTTGGGATAATGTCATCATGCAGCTTGTTGATGTGGTAACCACGCCAACGCTGGACAGGCGGAGTTAATATGTACTGAGGTAAATTATTGTCAACCAATTACTTACAGAGAGTTTATGGGCTTCTTGTATCTCAGGGAAATGAGAAAGATCAAGCAGCTGTGGAGAATATGTCTATTCTCTGATTTGAGAAAATGAAATTGAATGTTAGTGACATTTTCTAGTCAACAAAGTATGCTGTTTAGTCACGTTATTTTTTTTTTAATCCCACTTGACTGAATTTCCTAGTTCTGTTATCAAAAAAATTTAGAAGGAAGTTTTTTAGTCCAAAGATATAACAAAAAAACCCCCACTTTTTAATAGATAAGAACCCTTGTTCAGTAGCATCCGACTCTCATAGTAACTTTAACCATGATATTCATGCATCAGGAGAAGAGTATGAGAATAATGAGAAGCTTGTTGCTCCTTTATGTGTGATTACTGATATTTTTATTGTAGTTTCTTGGTAATACATTGCCTTTATAAATGCTTATTTTTAGTTTGAATAGGCCAGTCTGACAGTGTTTAAAAAATTACTTCGGCCCTGGCCAGTTGGCTCAGTGGTAGAGCGTTAGCCTGGCGTGCAGGAGTCCCAGGTTCGATTCCTGGCCAGGGCACATAGGAGAAGCACCCATCTGCTTCTCCACCCCTCCCCCTCTCCTTCCTCTCTGTCTCTCTCTTCCCCTCCCGCAGCCAAGGCTCCATTGGAGCAAAGATGGCCCGGGTGCTGAGGATGGCTCTGTGGCCTCTACCTCAGGTGCTAGAATGGCTCTGGTCACAACAGAGCAATGCCCCAGATGGGCAGAGCATCGCCCCCTGGTGGGCATGCCAGGTGGATCCCGGTCGGGCGCATGTGGGAGTCTGTCTGACTGCCTCCCCGTTTCCAACTTCAGAAAAATACCAAAAAAAAAAAATACTTCTTTTTAAAACTAGAATATATATATTTGGAGCAAACAGGAGCCTGTGCTTTGGTATCTTGTCTTCCCCCAGGTGTACAGGTTGATTCTCCAGCAATAGAATACAAAAATGAGTTTATTAAGTTTACTTAAGAAATGATTCAAAGATAGCTGTGTGAGCTTCGTGAGCTGTGTCAACATTTTCTTGAGAGATACCTGCGATCATTGAATGTTTACTTTTTTAAGGAGCGTATTTGTAAGTTAAAGTGCACGGGAACATTTTATTACATTTTCAGTGTAATTCCTGATCCCCCGATGCTGCTCATATAAATCTGAACAAACCCAAGACGTTGCTATCTATATTAGATCAACAAATCCTCTCCCTCCCCGGGCCGGCAAGAGGACTAAGCAGCAAAAGCGAGATTTCTTGGTAATAAAACTTCTGTTTCTTGACAGGTATGATGTAGAGACATTTCTTTTGCTGTGCTGCCTACACCTTGGCAAGCAGGTAACGCTGGGCGGTGAGACAATGTCTTCTTGTCACCTCTGTTTTAAAAGCACATGGTGTGTAAATAATGCCCACTTTTCTAACAGCCCTTTTAATGTTCACGCTCTTTAAGGTCATGGGCATGTTCTATCTAATTCAAGACTGAAGAAATGCTGAAAATAGCATTTTCCTTCAGAGTAAAGGATGTTTTTCTTTTCTTTTCACTTTGGGTTTTTTATTCCTATTTCTTAAAATGGCAATCTCAATGAGAATTGGCATACTCGTACATCAAACTTCATTTGTGCAACGTTAGATTAAATGAATTTTCTAAGCTTTAAAAGCACCAGGGAACTCGGCATACCAATGCCGCAATTGCTATCGACTTCTCCAATTATTACATTACACTTTTCTTCCCCAAACCAGACAAATATAATCTTTTAAGGGCTAGAAGACACGAATTTATCTCTTCCTTTTGCCCCCAAATGACACAATAACATGTAATAACCATGTCTCCTGGTTTCTGCAGGAAAAAACCCCTCCAAAACCACCCACCTACTCCCAGCTAGAACACACCTGAAAAAAAAAAAATCTTTTTTTTAAAATTCAGTGAGGGGAGGGGAGGCAGAGGCAGACTCCTGCATGCGCTCTGACCAGGATCCACCTGGCAGGCCCACTAGGGGGTCTGCCCATCTGGGGCCATTGCTCCATTGCAACCAGAAACATCTTTTAGCACCTGAGGCGGAGGCCATGGAGCCATCCTCAGCACCTGGGGCCAACTTGCTCCATTCGAGCCATGGCTGCAGAGAGAGAAAGAGGGAGAGAGAAGCAAGAGGGGAGGGGTGGAGAAGCAGATGGGCATTTTTTTTCTGTGTGCCCCGACTGGGAATCGAACCTGGGACAACCACATGCTGGGCCAATGCTAAACCACTAAGCCAACCAGCCAGGGCCCCTAAAACAAAGTTTAGATCTAGCCCCCACCACAAATAACAAGAAGTTTGTATATGTGTTCTTACATAACAGTCCTTATTTTTTTCTGACTATGACATGTTGGTATAGGAATTTGGATTAGTACATAAAATTACAGTGGAAAAAATAATCAAGAATGCTGCCCAGATCATCATAATTTGTATTTTGAGATGTAATAGTCCTTTGCCAACTCCAACTTTGCCAACCAAACTTCTGCTATGACACTGTTTCGTATCATTTTGCCAACGTTTAAAATCCACAACCTATTTACATATATGGGATGCGGTCCAGTCTCCTTCCACAGGAAGGAATGATGCGATCTCTTTAAATTGCATCCCTTTGTATAAAGATAAAGGAAGAGCCATGCAAACATGTGACTGTGCAAAGCTCAGGGGGCTTCTCACAGGGTAGTTTTCTGTTTGCCCTGGCAGATGGCTCGGTTGGTTAGAGCAGTGGTCGGCAAACTCATCAGTCAACAGAGCCAAATATCAACAGTACAATGACTGAAATTTCTTTTGAGAGCCAAACCTTTTAAACTTAAACTATATAGGTAGGTACATTCCTTATCGAGGTAGCGCCCGCACGTGGTATTTTGTGGAAGAGCCACACTCCAGGGATCAAAGAGCCGCCTGTGGCTCGCGAGCAGCAGTTTGCCGACCACTGGGTTAGAGCATTTCCCCGAAGCACAGAGGTTGCTGGCTCGATCCCTGGTCAGGGCACATATGGGCACAGATGTTTCTGTCTCCTCTTATTTTCTCCCTTCCTCTCTCTAAAAAAAAAAATCAATAAAATAAACATAAAAAAAAATAAAGAAAGAGCTGGTTTCTGTTAAACTGACAGGGAAGTACACAGTGAACAACAACCAAACACTAATAGAGGTTAAAAAATTCAGAATAGCATGCATATAGTGTGCAATCAATAGAACACATGGCCTTTAGCAGCTAAAAGACACGAACATGAATATTAAAATGGAAGACTGGAGAAGAAAAATCAGGAGCATATTTAACTAGCAAAGAAGATATTTTTTAACACCACAGTTTTTTTTTTTCATTTTGTAATAGATTACTTTTTTCTTTTTTTAAGGTGAGGGGTGGGGAGATAGTAAGGCAGACTCCCGCAAGCACCCTGACCAGGATCCATCTGGCAAACTCATCTGGGACTGATACTGGAGAACTGAGCTATTTTTAGTGCCTGAGGATTTTGTGCTTGGACCAACCGAGCTATCCTCAGTGCCTAGGACCGTGCTCAAACCAAATGAGCCACTGGTTGTGGGAGGGGGAGAGGGAGAGAAGGGGGAGAGGGATGGGAAGAGAAGCAGATGGTCACTTCTCCTGTGTGCCCTGACTAGGGATCGAACCTGGGACATTTGTACTCTAGACCAACGCTCTATCCACTGAGCCACCGGCCAGGGCCAATAGATTACTTTCTATGCTTTACTGTTTTCCAATAAAATGCTTATTTACTATTATCTCTCAATATAATTGCAGCTTTGTCTTTTCTTAGAATCCCAGAAATTTAACTTCCATATTAGTAAGGACTACCCACATATATCCTTAGTCTTCTAAATTTATATATTTGGACATTTTTTTAACAAAAGTGGGATGATTGTTGTTTTGTAATTTCGCTTTTTATTTAACATCACAATATAGATTTGTCTGCCATGATGCTATGTTTTTGTATAAATAATTCTGAATGACTGAATAGATTGCCACCAATGAATGAAAATAACTTCTTAAAGCTTCTTTGATGTCTATGAGTAAACTTTCCCAATACTGGATGTGTTCATTAAAACATTTTGCCATTACTATGAATAAAATAGATCTTCTTGTTCATTATTTTTCACCTTGGACTACCAGGCATTTTAAAACTCTCTATATGTTTTACTTCTGTGATGTGCCTTATTGATGTTTTTCACGTATTTTCAAATAGATACATTCTTTTCTAAGAGGTTTTTATATATGATGGTTACTCATCGTTTGGTTGGACTTTTCTTGAGTTGATCATTGCCTTATCTAGTTTCAAAGTTTTAATTAAAACACAGAAGTTTACATTAGTATTCTGCCACATTTAATAACCTTTTGTTTAGGTTTTCTGT
Source organism: Saccopteryx leptura (assembly GCF_036850995.1). Taxonomy (NCBI): domain Eukaryota; kingdom Metazoa; phylum Chordata; class Mammalia; order Chiroptera; family Emballonuridae; genus Saccopteryx; species Saccopteryx leptura. The sequence continues at coordinate 51,060,463 of NC_089515.1, read as the reverse complement.
CATTACTGTTGTATAATTCAAACATGGCTAGTCTTAAGAGTATATGAATACAAATGTCACATTTACAGTAATAGTTTTATCAGTACAGAGCTCTAAATTTCATACAAGCTTCATTAGAGGTGTTTTTGTTGTTGTTGTTGTTTTGAGAGGCAGGGAGAGAGAGACAGGAACATGGAGTTGCTCCTTTATGTGCCCTGACTGGGGAATCGAACTGACAGCCATCGAACTCCAGGAGGAAGCTCCAACCAACTGAGCTATCGGGCCAGGGATTAACTTTATTTTTTATTTATTGGTTAATTTTTAGAGAGATAGAGAAAAAAGGAGAGAGAGGGGAGAGGGGAAGGGAAACATTCATTTGTTGTTGCTTTCTGTGGATGCCCTGACTGGGGATCGAACCCACAACCTTGTTGTTTCGGGAGGACGCCCTTAAGTGATTGGCCTAACCAGCCAAGGCCTTCCTGAGAGAATTTTCTCTGTGTACTCATGAAATAAAAATTTGTGACTTGGAGTCATCTTTCCTTGGGGAAAGATTGCGGGAACCTATTCCTTTATTGGTTAAGGACATTTGTGCCTAGTTTTGTGTGTGTGTGTGTGTGTGTGTGTGTGTGTGTGTGTGTGTGTGTGTGTGTGTGTTTTATTCCTTTTAGGTAAATTATTTCCCAGGAAGCCTTCTATTTCTTATGCAAACATGTCTCCACTGGGCACAGACCAACAGTTTGACAGACATACTCTGATCCAGTTAATGTCTGTTCTGTCCAGCTGAGTCCCCAGGGACATTGAGGTCCCAAATGTCTCTTCTCCCAAATGTCAGAGAGAGTCCTACCTGCCTGGAAGGTGGGCAGTTGTCTCAGTGTCTAAAATATCATGGACTAACACTCATTGTTCTTAGTGGTGGTGCAACGCAGCATTGACTTCGGAGCTTTCATGTGGGAAGGTAGAGGAAAATTAGCCATCCACACATCTTTTTTTTGTATTCTAAATTCAGAAGTTTTTCCCCCAAAGGGATTTTAATATTTCTCAGCTCAAATGAAAACTCAAGCAATTGAAACATATAAAATCCAATACTATAATGTATGCTCAAATATGTTCTTTTAGCTAAAAGAAAAATATAGCAGCAGATGGAACTCGGAATTTTCTTCAAGAAAGATTAAAGAATACCAGAAGGGTAAGTATCTTGGTAAACATAAAAGATCTATTTTTTTTTTGTAGAATCTTTATTTTAGATAGACATATAGCTTTAAAAGACTAATTTCTGTTTAAAGCAAAAAAAAAAAATTAACAATGTTGGATCTCTAACATATATAAAGTAAAATATAACGAGAGAACAAAGAGTATTAACCTATGTAACCTAGTTTACACTTAATGAATGGTATGCCTTACAAATACACATGAAACCTTACAATGGAATATAGACTGGGTAGTAAAACGTGCCTTAATAAACAGGAAAGGCTTAAAATCATTCAGTTTATATCATCTGACCACAACAGTATTTAATTAAAAAGGAACAATGTATTTAATTAAAAAGTATTTAATAAAATGTATTTTAATTAAAAAGGAATACTTAAAAACAATCTATAAGCATTTGGAAATTTATCAAGATACCTCTACATACACCTTGGGTCCCAAAATAAATCACAGGTAAAAATTAGAAAATAGTTTGGATTGAATAATAATAAAAACACAAAATTGGCTGAATGAAATGAAAGTAGCAATTAGAGGAAAATTTATGACTTTAAGTGCTTATATTACAAATGAAAAAGGATGGAAAATCAATTACATAAGCTTCCTCATTAAGAAATGGAAAAGAGAAAAGTAAATTGAACCCAAAGTAAGTGAAGGAAAAGAAACAATCAAAATAAGAGCAGAAATCAATGATATAGAAAATGAATCCTTATAGAAAGTTAACGAAGTCACATGCTAGATTTTTGAAAACATTAATGATATTGATATCAATTATCCTCATACTGATCCCAAAGCCCCAGAAAGTTAGTTGATTTGTAGAAACTGACAAACTTATTTAAAAATGTAAATGTACATTCACTGGACCTAGGTAGTCAAAACAATTTTCTAAAAGATAAAGTTGGAGGATTTATACTACCTGACTTAAAAGATTTGTAAAGCTAAACTATATTGTGGTTTTGTTTTAAGGATGGACATGTGGGTAACTGAAATCAAATGAGATGTCCAAAATTGCATTTCAATATACATAGACATTTGATTTCTGACCAGTTTCAATGGGGGGAAAGTGACAATCTTATGGCTAGTCAATGGCGGAACTGGGGTGTAAATTTGGGTCGAAATCTAGAGTGTGTGACCTTGACCATTACATTTCCTGCCTCTTATTAGACAGATCAAAAATGAATCACAGAGCCAGAGAAAAAAGCCAGGAGAAAAGATTATATTGGAAGTTGGTCCCAAGCCCCTCACTGGGATGCTCAAGTTTTGCCAATAAATCTGAGTCTTGAGATCAGGAAGGAATCGAGCATTAATGTAATATTTGAGCTGTTTTTGTTTTTAAGTACTGTACCATATTTTTCTCTCCATAAGACACACTCCTCCCACCCCCAAAAGTGGAGGGGAAAATGCCCATGTGTCTTATGGAGCAAAAAATACAGTCTTTTATTAAATATCTTAACACACCCTTTGGTTCAGAATATTTTTTTTTCTTATTTTCCTCCTTAAAACCCTAGGTGTGTTTTATGGTCAAGTGTGTCTTTTGGAGCGAAAAGTACGGTATATTTTGTTCTAATTTTATTTTTTGATCTACATGTGTCTCAATGAAAGAGGAGGCAGAGGGAGACACTGAAAATTTGTAACAGGTGAAGGGTGGCCAACGGAAGTTAAAATATATGCTGCTCATTATGTCTAACCTAAAAATGTATCAAACGGCTGTTGATACTGTCTTCATTGCACGGGCAGCTTTTATGATTCTCTTTGATAAGATGTTAAAATATTTTAAAGGTTTTCAGTTATAGGTCCATGTGTAACTTCCATCCCTTAAACATGTGTTGTTGTTGTGTGTTGTTTTTTTTTTTCTGGAGAGTGAGAAATTTCTCCATCACAATGGACCCTTTCACAGTCACTGGGATTAGGTGCGTGGTGACCATCTGGAGTCACCCGTACCGACCCACATCCCTGGACACCCCCCGCTTCCGGGACAACCAGCCACAGAGCCTGACACCACTGTGCTGCTCCTCACCCCATAAGCCTCCTTGGCCTCCAGCCCTCCACTCCATCAGCCATGAATCACCCTGGATGGGAGAGAGGAGGGGAGGCAGCCTCGGCCTGGGTGATCACAGAAGCAAAACATCCCACAGTGCCTTGGGAAGATGCAAATAGAAGGGGAATGTAAGAAACCTCTAGCTCTTCCTTTGCCCTTAAAACATGAAGTCAGATGTGTCCTCTCCCATCAGGAAACCTGCTGAGTCTCCTAATTTTCCCAAATTTGTGGGCGGAGCACAGCCAGACCGGGAAGACACAAGCAGTAGGTGAGTCTCTCCCTTAGGAAGGTGTGGCCCAGGGAACAAGGACCCACTGATCCATATCCAAGCACATGTAGGTGCAGTTTTAGTAACGTTATCATGCATCTCATCTCATTCCCAGGAGCCAAGGGGGTGCAGCCTCGAAATGTTCCATCACCTCACTGGGTTCCCACACCACTGTCACTATGATGCTGTTACTATGCTGATATGTCCCATCCACTATTACTATGATGATACTTGGGCTTGAGTCAGTATTACTGATAAATATAGATGAGTCACATAGACTGCGGTTTAATCTGACTTCCATCAAGAAAGTAAGACCGTCATTCCTGAAAAGCCAGTGCTTCGAGGATTCCCCAGTAAAAACGATTCGACGAGAGGATCTGAGTATATCCCAGGTTTGTTAGAACGGACCAACTGAAGAAAACATGTCTCTGCTAGTTGGCAGGCGTGCCTGGATTGGCTCGCAGCTCTGTGGGAAAAGCAAATTCGTGAAAATCCCCACTATGAGAAAAATCTTACTTAGGAGAGACCCTCACTGATGGCTTATAATCAATGAATGATTTTTAGTTTTTATAAAAATTCCAAAGAACCCTGGGATCTTGGTTTTGGTGAAGATAAGGAGGAGACAGCTAAGGAGTTAGAAATCCTGGATCCAAAAGACAAGAGGTGCAGCCATGGCCGGGTGGCTCAGTGGATAAAGCATTGACTCAGTCGCGGGTTCGACTCCTGGTCAGGGAATGTTCAAGAAGGAACCAATGGGCCCTGGCCGGTTGGCTCAGTGGTGGAGCATCGGCCTGGCGTGCAGAGGTCCCAGGTTCGATTCCTGGCCAGGGCACAGAGGAGAGGCGCCCATCTGCTTCTCCACCCCTCCCCCTCTCCTTCCTCTCTGTCTCTCTCTTCCCCTCCCGCAGCGAGGCTCCATTGGAGCAGGGATGCCCGGGCGCTGGGGATGGCTCCTTGGCCTCTGCCTGAGGCGCTAGAGTGGCTCTGGTCGAGACAAGGCGACGCCCTGGAGGGGCAGAACGTCGCCCCCTGGTGGGCGTGCTGGGTGGATCCCGGTCGGGCGCATGCGGGAGTCTGTCTGACTGTCTATCCCCATTTCCGGCTTCGGAGAAATACAAAAAATTAAATTAAAAAAAAAAAAAAAAAGAAGGAACCAATGAGTGCACAATTAAATGGAACAACTGAGTGGAACAACGTGTTAATGTTTCTCTCTCTCTCTCTCTCTCCCTCTTTCTCCCTTCCTTCCTCTCTTTTTCTCTCTCTCACAAATCAATAGAAAAGTTAAAAAAAAATAATAAAACAAAAGAGAAAAGGCATTTCTTACAATACAACATGAGACACTTGCTTTGGGTATCAGGAAAGACACAGATTGAGTAGAAGGCTGAACACTGAGAAATAATAATCAGGTTGGCATGCCAGTTCCTTAGAGGTGGGGGTGAGAACAGTTACTAAGACTGCAACTCAGTTGTACTTTTAGATCTCTGTGAGCTGGATAAACACCTGTTACATAATTCTAGGGACTGGAATTTTGCTTTACTAGGATTAAACACTAAAGTGGTCACATGGGAACGCCCCATCGTCTTATTTAGCAAATGGACATATGTGGATGTGCGTGTGCATACATGCGTGTGGGTGTGCATGTTTTTAATAGGTAGGGTGTGGAGAAGGAATTTTAATTCCAGGGCGATAGGGAAGTCAAAGATATGCATATAACATACGCAGCAGACGACAGGGCCCACATTTATATAAACTGGTGGAAATATTTTCTAGTCACTCAAGACCAGTTTCGCAGATTTGTTCGTTATGTAAAATTAAGAAATAGCCTTATCATTTAAAATATTTTTTTAGAAGTATCATTCATTGGAAAGAGGAGAGACAGAAAGAAAAATAACTTGTCTGTAATGCACATTTATTAACAAGTCATTCACTGATTTTCAGTGAAATACTCTTCACGTAACCTTGACTTTATTAAGGAGTCCTTAAGGTGCATTTGGAAGGCAGATAATGAGTTTGGGGAATAGCCTTATCTACATCAAGCTAATCTTTAACAGCTTGGAAAGGAATGAACAGTCAAGCTTTCCAATTTGAGTGGCAGAAGCAGGCTAAGATGAGACCATTTCCAACGCCCTTTTGATATGAAGACTTTTATAGGACATGGCAATGTTTTTATAAGCGCGCCTCACGGAGCAGCGGGGAGATAAAATAAATAAGAAATATAGAAAACGAGAGAGCTTTAATACCATTCTTGAGGGTCAAATGAATTGCTAGTTAAGAGAATAAAGAATTCTCCTGTTCGAGGTCTCTGAGTGGCACTTTGTATCTGGGTTAATAAAAGCGAGTCAGACGTCCCCAGGGGGAAAAAAAAAGTGTTTCATTCAACGTGGCCTGTCTCCTTTAAAGGGAGGGACAATCCGAAGGGTGGGAGGGATTTTGAGTGGCATGCCATTGTCCAGACTGCACATGTCACATTGTCGGGGCTTCTATGGGAAGAAACGGGCAGAAACCTTTCTGACCCTTAGCAAGCGTAGGATTCTGTGTCTGTGTGGGTGTGTGTGAGGCGCCGGAGAGGCCAAAGAAATGGGGATGAAAAGAAAACTAATTGAGAAGTATCTTTCTAATGAGACAGCTCATATTTACGCATGTGCAGATGCCCAAGTTCAGATTTCCCCCCTTTAGTGAAAACGTGAGTGCCCGTCTTTAGCATAAGAGTAGCCATCACATAAGAATATAAGAAACCTTTTTTTTTTTTTTTTTTATCCCTTCAGCTTCTTTACACAAGTGACATCACGCTCCAAGCTGAAATAGGTTTTCAAAGCTTTCAACGTGTTCATTAGCAGAGCTTTTCATTCACGGTGGTGTTTCTGATCACCTTCAGGGAAGTCTTTTTAATTCGTTTGTTTGTTGATTGGTTTTCATTTTCAACCCCTCCAAACCTACCTCCCGTCTCCTTCCCTCGACATTCTCAAAATTAGGTCCCTCTTCTGTCTTTCGGTCCTTATACATTTAGGATTTCACCAAACATATCTCCAGCCCAAAGGTCGCGACACAGGTTCCAACCAGAAAATTCCAGCGCTTGTCTGAGACTTCCCTTTCCCCAGCTAGAAAAAGGCATTCCCCAAACCTGCTCTCGTGATTTCAACCCTTTCTTGCTCTATCAGCATTTATCCCGTTTTCACCCCCCTCCCCACTGACTCTGGCATAAACACATTTCTTTATCTTGGTAAGACCCGAATGGATATTTGTAATTATTACTGGGCTCTAAAACGTTCTAGTGCTGATTTATCTGCAGTTGGGAGAGATAGACGGTCATTGTGAGAAAAAGCAAGAAGAAGTTCTCCTTGAAGTCAGAAAATTTGTGGGGTAAGAAAGCTGGACTTCGTGATGAGATGAAGCTTGTTTTTTTGTTGTTGTTTTTTTTTTTTTTTTTTTTCCTTTAAGAAGCAAGTGATAATTCATCTGCAAACACACCTTTCTTTACCCTGTTGTCAATAGAAAAGTTGTTTTGCTAATGGTTATCTGTCTCCAAGTCCTTGACCTGCTTGTAAACACTTTGGGCAGGAAAACCCTGGGCCGTGGCCTCGGGACTTTGCGTCAACAACAAGAGATAAAGTGACCACAACTTAACCTGACGTGGCCTGGAGTGGCCTCTGCTGCCCCTTGACCAGAGCTCCCCTAATCTCTCCCCTGAAGGGGCCGACCCTGGAGGGACAGCCATTTACATGGCTTGACCAGCGGCCACCCGGCTCCTGCCTCTACTCGATTTTTAATATTATTACAGTACATTTTAAACCGTCTTTTCCATTGATTGGGACTGGGGGAATTCTATATGGCTGGTAAAAGTTGCCTCAATTTGTGTTTTTATGATCCTAAAAGAACTGGTACCAGAGGAAAAAAACAAAACAAAACGAGGGTCGTATTGATTGATCAGAGTATATCATATATGTGCCACATAAGCCCACCCTCTTCCTGAGACGTTTTGAAATGAAGACGACTTTAAAAAAATACCAAACGTTGAAATCATTGTGTGTGTGTGTGTGTGTGTGTGTGTGTGAAGAGAGAGAGTATGTGTGTGTAAGAGTGTGTGTGAAGAGAGAGAGTATGTGTGTGTAAGAGTGTGTGTGAGAGTGTGTGTGTGTGTATGTGAGAGAGATAGTGTGTGTGTGTGTGTGTGAAGAGAGAGAGTATGTGTATGTGAGAGAGAATGTGTGTGTGTGTGTGTGTGAATGAGAGAAAGAGAGAGAGAGTGTGTGTATGTGAGAGAGAGAGAGAGAGAGAGAGAGAGAGTGTGTGTGTGTGTGTGTGTGTGTGTGTGTGTGTGTGTAATGAGTTACAGTTAGCCTTAGGCCAAATAATTTTCTCTTTCAATTTCTATTCCTCAGTGGACAGCCCTCCCTGTAGTGAAACTCACTAAAAGGGTGTCCCTTGCTAATTTCCCTCAGTTTCCTTTTTTCACCCTCTTTTCCTGTCTGTTGGGCTTTCCTTTGCTACTTTTAAACCACCCACACCTCTACCTTTTTGAAATTAACTTTACACAGTAATGCATGGCTTAAGTCAGTGGTTTCCAACCTTCTTACACTCAGAGACTGGTGAAAATAGGAGAATGGTTTTGCGGACCGCAAAGACAGAAATCACCTTTCACATAAGCCAATTCGACTAAGATCATTGGGTCATCTAGAATCTCTGTACAACATCAGGGTGGTTAACTCTTTCATAGACGGGCATGGAATTTTTGGCAGACAGGTCCGTGGGGCAGCAGTTAAAAATCAGTGGCGTAAATGTTCCTGAAATGTTGTTTTCTGGTGAAATTCTATTGGTTTCATCAACCAGCGGAGTCTGGTTCAGTGTCTTTCTAGGTCCACCATTCTTTGACCTTCCAGAATTTTCTTCTTTCTACTCTAACTTTTCCAGCTGTGGCGTCCTTGATTTCTCTCATCATTGTCTAACTATTCTTTCTTACCTGCGTTTTGCCTCAGGTTTAGTTTGTTCAAAACTAACTGTACACACGTGCATACAAAAGCTAAGTGTACACAAAATTAACACGTACCTCTTGCTGGGTGCTTTGTGGAGATAATAAAAAGAAAAATAACACCGGGCAGCAGTTTAGTTTGGCTAGATCTAAAGGGGCAGTCTTGGCCCTGGCCAGTTGGCTCAGTGGTAGAGTGTGGGCACGGTATGTGGATGTCCCGGGTTCGATTTCCAGTCAAGGCACACAGGAGAAGTGACTCTCTGCTTCTCCACTGGTCCCCCTCTCATTTCTCTTTCTCTCTCTCTTCCTTCCCCTCCTGCAGCCATGGCTCAATTAGAGTGAGTTGTCCTGGGGCAATGAGATTGGCTCCATGGCCTCTGCTTCAGGCGCTAAAAAGAGCTTGGTTGCTGAGCAATGGAGCAATGTCCCAGATGGGCAAAGCATCGCCCCCTAGTGGGCATGTTGGGTGGATCCCATCAGGCCACATGCAGGAGTCTATCTCTCTGCCTCCCCTTCTCTCACTAAAATTTTTTTAAAAATTAAATAATATAAAGGGACAGTCCCATTCCTGAATGGAGTGCTCAGTAAAGCATTCACACATCAGAATCAAGGAAGCCTTCTGTGCAATTCCGATGTTGCTTTTAAAAATGAAATCAAGCCCTGGCCGGTTGGCTCAGCGGTAGAGCGTCGGCCTAGCGTGCGGAGGACCCGGGTTCGATTCCCGGCCAGGGCACACAGGAGAAGCGCCCATTTGCTTCTCCACCCCTCCGCCGCGCTTTCCTCTCTGTCTCTCTCTTCCCCTCCAGCAGCCAAGGCTCCATTGGAGCAAAGATGGCCCGGGCGCTGGGGATGGCTCCTTGGCCTCTGCCCCAGGCGCTAGAGTGGCTCTGGTCGCAACATGGCGACGCCCAGGATGGGCAGAGCATCGCCCCCTGGTGGGCGTGCCGGGTGGATCCCGGTCGGGCGCATGCGGGAGTCTGTCTGACTGTCTCTCCCTGTTTCCAGCTTCAGAAAAATGCAAAAAAAAAAAAAAAAAAAAAAAAAAAAAAAAATGTAAAAATGAAATCAATATACTCATTTATTTGTGATGGTTGTGTAACTAAAGATTTTCTGCTGTAGATTTTATGCCTACGCTTCATGTTTTAAGCATGAGTCTTAAAATAACAGTGTGGACAGTCTTTGGGTTTTATTCCCAGTGTTTAAGGTCATCGTTCTTGAAACAGTGCAGAGCTCAGAATGTCAGCGTAATGGTGAATGAGAACTCTGCTGCGTACGGGGCACAGGCTGTTGTGTTGGCGTTTCCCTAAGGTGATTAGGCCTTGCTTGAGGCATAAATCAACTAAGAAAGAAGGCCAAGGCCTGACCTGTGGTGGCGCAGTGGATAAAGAGTCGACCTGGAAATGCTGAGGTCGCCTGTTCGAAACCCTGGGTTTGCCTGGTCAAGGCACATATGGGAGTTGATGCTTCCAGCTCCTCCCCCCTTCTCTCTCTCTCTGTCTCTCCTCTCTCTCTATCTCTCTCTCTCTCTTTAAAAAACGAATTTTTTTTTTAAAAAAGGCCAAGAAGGGTTGTTTTGAGTCTGTTCACCTGAGTAACGAGAATACTGATTTTTTTAATACCGGTTTAGCACCTTGGTGACCTGGACCTTTGGGTACTATCACTGACATCGCTCCCTGGTAAGCAGGATAGAATTGGTCAAGGCTTTCTCTGAAATAGAGCCCAAACTTGTGCAGAAAGGTGTACTGAAAATATATATGCAGATCAATGATTAGTTACAAAGTGAACGTCCCTGTAATAATCTCATTCACGGCAAGAAACGGAACATGACTGGCATCCTCGAAGGGGCCCCCCTCTCAATTGCTCCCGCTGATGGCTCCTTCCAAAGGTGACTCAGTCCTGACGCCTATCTAATCACCTCCTTGTTTCCCTAGACCACCTAAGCACGCATCCTAAACACTCCAGTTTAATGTATCTTCTCACTTTCTCTGAATGAAATCAGATGACTTTAATTCTTTTGTGTCTGGTCTCTTTGGTTCAGCATTGTCTTTGTGTGATTGATTTCTGTGTATATCTCGCTATAGTTGGTCCATTGATATTGCTGAACAGTATTATATTATGTTAATATACCCCAAACTACCTACTATTGATGCATTTGGATTCCTGATACTTTGTTTGTGTCATTTGAGATATTTATATACAGTTTTTCCTTGGTTCATGTGTTGGATACAATGATTGCTCTAAATATCAATCGTACTTTGGACACCTGAATTAACCCAAAAGAGTTACCAAGGATTCTCACATTTATATTTTGCCGCATTCGGCTTTCTAAAACTTTAGCATTTAGATACTGTAGTTTCACTTTCTGGTAGTCAGATTTTGATGGTGAGCTATAATGTCTTCAAGAAAAGAGCTGGAAAAAGTTTCTCTTTTACTCCTATGTGAAACACAGTGACAAGAGACGGTATAAACTTTTCTGATGCCCGACTAGGTGGCGGTGCAGTGGATAAAGCATCAGCCTGGGATGCTGAAGTCCCAGGTTTGAAACCTCGAGGCTGCCTGCTTGAGTGTAGACTCATCTGGCTTGAGCAACTGGTCACCAGTGGAAGCATGGGGTCATAGACGTGACCCTATGGTCACTGGCTTGAGCCCCAAAGTAGCTGGCTTGAAGCCCAAGGTTGCTGGCTTGAGCAAGGGGTCACTGGCTCAACTGGAGCCCCCCGGTCAAGGCCTATATGAGAAAGCAATCAATGAACAACTAAGGTGATGTAATGAAGAATTGATCTCTCTCTCTTCCTGTGTTGAAATTCAACAGTGAAGCCATTTGGACCATGGCCTGCCTTTCTCTTTTTCTTAACTTCCCCTCCTTTCTCTCTCCTCTCTCTCTTTCCCCAGATTAATACAGCCGGAATGGTGATGCCATTTTAAACAACAGAACTACCTACACAGGGGACCAACAGTTCTCTGAAACACACTGAAAAAGATGGCCCATTCCCGCTGATAATCAAACTCTCTACCTACACACTCAACTGTTGATTTCATTTTATAAGGGAAAAAAAAAAATATCGCTTGGATAAAATTAGACACAGGAACCTAGTTTTCAGATGAAAGGGCATGATATTGTTTATTGATTCAATAGTGTCATTTTTTTTTAAACATGACTACACATATGTATGTTCCCACGCGTTCATGTTTAAGTGACAGACGAGCCACGGGTTTTGTGAGTGTGGTTGTGTTTGTAGTTAAACAGCCAAGAGCAAACATATCATTAGCCCTTCAACCGTGTGATTATGTGGTCTTAGCATGACTCACGGTGAGACAGGACAGCTTGCACGAACACTGGATAGTCACAGAAAGTAACGTGTAAGAGACACTTTTCTGTAATTGGTTCCAGGGCAAAGGGCTGATTGCGGGTATAAAAGCCTCCAGATCTGCATTCGGTCTGACTTCTAATTAGCGAAGCAAAAAAGAGCTGAACTTTGGAAACGGTGATGAGTCCATGATCTTTCTTCCCTTTAAGAAAATAATCACTTTGCCCTTGAACTCCAAAAGGCCTTGAAATCAACTGACTCTTCTCTTAAACTCCTTAACAAGCGTGGGGATTAGAGGCGAGTACTGGAGACTGGTTCATATTAGATAAAAATAATGACGGACAATAGAAATCCACCTCTGAATAAGCAAGTTCTTTTTACCTGATTTGTTCCTCCTCCTTCCTCCCTTCCTTTTCCCCTCCCTCCCTCCTTCTCTCCTTTCCTTCTTTCTTTCTTAGGAGATACTCCGATTTTCCTGTTGCCAAACCATGTGCAATGCAAAAAAAAAAAAAGATATAAGGCCAGTAGAGAAAGTCAAATTGAATGCAGAGTTCTACTTAAAAGCCATTTTCTATAAAATGTTGGTAGTAGGCATAGTGTTAAATTCATTCAATCAAGTATACCATGAAAGTGAAATGTAATTAAAATCGTAACTTATCTATTTCTTTCTTATTAAAATAAGTCTGCGGAAGTTTGTTACATTTTTATTGTCGTAAGGAAGTAAAATTTTAAATGAAAAAAAGCATTGTCCACACCCTCCCCATTTCAAGCCCAGGATGTCGTAATTGTCTTAAAACCTGTTCTTAGCGATGTCAGAAAATAAGTAAATACTACGTCCAGGTAGCAGTCCCTTGGTACTTTGGTTGAGAGTCTGTTGCTCTCTGTGTATAATGATTTTGCTAACTGTCGATCTCATTGTCACCCCTTAAGTCAGTGGTTCTCAACCTTTCTAATGCCGTGACCCTGCGATACAGTTCCTCATGTTGCGGTGACCCCAAACCAAAAAATAATTTTGGTGGCTACTTCATAACTGTGATTTTGCTACAGTTATGATTCGGAATGTAAATACCTGATATGCATTATGTATTTTCCGATGGCTTTAGGTGACCCCGCCGCGCCGGGGTCGCGATCCACAGGTTGAGAACCGCTGCCTTAAATGAAGACTTTAACCTGCTGTTGGTTTCTGGGAAGGAAGACACAGTCTACACGTGGTCTGAAGATGTAGCACAAATCTCCCCCTCCTCTGCCACCATCCCCATGAAGAGAATTAACTGTAATGAAGCAAGGATGGGGGGCAGGGGAGGAAGGACAAGGAAGTGAAATACAGTGGATTTGGGGAAACAATACAACTCATGAGGTTCATATTTAAATTATGTGTATTTTTTTGTGTGTGTTGGTGTTTGTTTTTTGTTTTGTTTCAAGAGAGACACAGGGAGGGAGAGAGACAGGAACATGGAGCTACTCCTGTATGTGCCCTGACCAGAGAATCGAACCAGCAACCTTAGTGCTCTGGGAAAACTCTTCAACCAGTCAAGCTATCCGGCCAGGGCAGGATTCATATTAAAGTTCTGAGCTCACAGATATCAAATGTTCTTCTCTCTTCCTGAGACTTGGATGAAACTTAACACCCCTGCCTTGGAGAAAAGAGTCCCAGATTAAGTAGTACTAAATATCAGGGATGACAATATCCTTTTATTTTCCCCTTTTGGCAAAACCTTGAAAGTTCCGCTCGGTGTCGGAAGACATTCTGCAGGCTTCAGAACTTGCTAATATGGTACATTCACTCCTTTAATGTCCCCAGCCTCTCAATCCTTCTTCTTCCAACGTTCCTACCTACTTGTTTGGATTGAATGAATATTTTTGATGGATTGATAGGCTCATCGCTTCACGGTGAATCTGAAGCCCCAGTGATGATGTTTTTAACTTTGTAGAAGCTTCTGGTATAGAAGGTCAACGGCAGGTGTGTGTTTGGACAACGCGTCCTGAGCATGCGCTAGATTCCGTGGACCGCACTCTCACAGCCACGGACGCCCGCTGAACAAGGCGCAGTCACTGCGCCCGGGACTCTCGCTGAAACAAGTGACGAATCGGGTGCCAGGAAGGTGCAAAGCCTGTCGTGCTGGGTGGGACAGGCAGCTGCAGGGGACATTAGGGAAAGGGTGTTGGTATTTATAATGTGAGTGGAGCGGATCATGGCAAACTAGACAGCAAGAGGCAGTGGGTTCCAACGACAGATATTACTGAACACGTCTCTCTAGTCAGCTTAGTCTAACTGGGAGGTGTCATCTTCTTGGAGCTGCTGATTTAAGTTCTGGGGAAGTGATATCCTCTGTGTTCTCAATGTTGACTTCCTTTGTTTCAGGAAGCCACCAAAGACAACTTCTTTTTTTTTCCCCAGAGTTTAGGACTTTTAATTTGTCCCAAAGTTGCTTAAGCAAAATCATGATAAAACATTCTGCTCTCCTTTAGACTCCTAACACACACACACAAAAAAAACTATTTGTAGGAAAAAAAAATGGTTTTGTACATGGGAAGAAACAATATAAATTCAAAAGTTACAGATAAGGGTTAGCTCTATCACTCTTCTCTTTAAAAAGTTTATATGAATATCCAGTCAAAACCAACAGGGTGTCTCCCTTTGAAATGTTATCTATGCGTGTTTCCAAGTAGACCACAGGACTGTATGCTGTCTTGGAATGTCCTTAGAAGGCTCTGTCATTGACCAGGTAACAGAGTAAAAACCCCAGAGTCCTTTCTTTCAAACGGAAGAGGGAAAGACAGGGACAGAAGAAAACTACTCAAACATCGTCTTCTTTCCTTGTGGCTCATGGTCTCCGCCGCCGCCTCTGCCTTCTCAGAAGCCTCCCTGACCTCCAAAACCGCCCCGACCTTGGCCACCAAACCCCCCTCGCCCTCCAAAGCCACCTCAGCCTCCACCGCGGCCTCCGCGAAGCCACCTTCACCCTTAGGCTTGGCCCAGTCCAAAGTAACAAAGACGACTTCTTATGGGAACAAGTGAGAGCAAGCATCTAGCCCTGTTCGAGGACAGAACGGAGAGATCCTCTGATATTTAAATAAAGTGGCTACAGCATCAACGGTGACAGGTGAAGACTTGACTTGGGGAGGGGGATTGAACACACAATACAGGGCACAGAGATGTGTTGTAGGACGGGGTGCCTGAAACCTGGATAATTATGTTAACCTGTGTCACCCCAGTAAGTTCAACTGAAAATAAATAAAGTTGCTTTACAAATGGACATGACAAATGTACTACTTACTGTTTAGTAATATGAATCAGAAAAATCTTTAACCCTTGTCAAAGGTTGAAAAGTGATTTTACAAAGGGGACAAGTAATCCCCTTTATGTGGAGTGATTTAGAACTCAGTATCTTAGATCAGGGGTCAGCGAAGGAAGTCTTGGATTGGAGGAGTAGTGAGTCTCTTTAGCTTCTATAGGGATAGGGCGGAGTCTGTCTCCCAGCAAGGCCTAATTTTGGAAGGAAAGACAGCCAAGAATAAATTAAAATTTTATTTTACACCATGAAAGACAAATGTCTACAGGAGCAGCTGCCTTCTGTACTTAGGCTCAAGAAAAAGAAGTCAATTGAAGATTTAAGAAACAAAACTCCCTTGATTTGAATTCTTGGTCTGGGAACTTGGCAACTTATTAGAGTTTTATAAACAAGGACAGAGCTATACTTGAGCCCAGCTCTCAGTGTGCATTACTGTGATTATATAATTCTTATTTTGTCTATATTATATACTTCATATATATATATTTATATAATCTGAGACACATCATCCTTGGTGTCAAAGTCAGCATAAAGCAGGAACATCTCATGGTCTTGGAGAATCAATTTCTCTTGGAGGGAAGGCTTATCTGTCTCCTGTTACGTTGTCCTTGTAGAGAATTGGGGGTGCTAGACAGGGCAAGGGGGGCCCCTATTTATTGCCAATTCTATCTGGATGATTTTTTTTTAAGCAGCACATAAAAGAGATATATCAAATTGCCTGATCAATGTAAGTTTATTATTGCTTACCCAAGTGTTTAATAAACCCACCCCTGTCCTGGGCATAGCTTCAAATACTTCATTGACTGTAACAAAGCTGCCCTTTGCTTCTTGACCAACGTGGTCGTATAAACTATAATTAGGCACTAATTATGGGCTCTGCTGGTCAGAGAGCAGAAAGCAGGATCCATGACGAAGCACGGGCCAGAACGAACCTTTGAAGGAGATATTTGTTGTTAAAAATATTATGAGATAAATAAAACAAAACACGGGAATGAAAAAAAAAATGTACGGTAATTTTTTCTCCAGTCTCCTACTCCCTAATGTCTATGATGAGGTCATCAACCTGATACATCACTTTACTCTTTTGTGAATGATAACAAGAAAATAATTTTTATTTTACTTTTTTCTTCTTTTTTAAGTGAGAGTGAGGGAGACAGAGAGATAGACTCCTGCATGTGCCCCCCCCCCCTCCACCAGGATCCACCCAGCAACCCATGTCTGGGGCCGATGCTCTGCCCATGTGGGCAGAGCAAACTATTAAGCTACTTTTAGCGCCTGAGGCGGAGGCTCCACAGAGCCATCCTCAGTGCCCGGGGCCGATGTACTCGAACCAAGAACCGATTGAGCCATGGCTGCTGGGCGGGAAGAGAGAAAGAAAAGGGTGGGGTGGAGAAGCAGATGGTCGCTTCTCCTGTGTGCCCTGACCAGGAATCAAACCCGAGACTTCCACATGCCAGGTTGATGCTCTACCACTGAGCCAACCCCCCAGGCTGATAACAAGAAAATACTTTTTAAAGCAATGGCCTGATTTCTCAGAGTTGAGTAAAATGATGCTATCTTCGGAATAACCACCAAACGTGAGTGATTATTGAAGTTCTTGGTCTGTGAGAGATGCAATTTCAATGAGTATGACGCATGCAAGGGTAGCTGGGAAATCCGTCTCTGGTTTGCAGACATCATTTAAAAATGCAAGATGCTTTTTCTCTGAGACGTTTTCATTGGAGGGGACGATATGGTCTGAGCAGCAGAAACATGTGGTTTACTATGAACACACATATGCACACACACATGCATGCACACACACACACACACGCACACACTTAGTGGGGCCACCTGGAGGCAGCTTGTAAACATCCCTATGACCTCACCCTGCCACTTGTCAGGAGGGGTGTCCTGGCCATGGCCACGTGCATACTTTTTACAGGAGCTTAGCATGGAAGGGACATATTTAACAGTTTATAACTGTCTCGGTGACAGCAAGTTCTAATTTAAAACTCCTGTGTAATACTTGTTAGGGAGCTTTAATATCAAAAGGCCAGCCAAGGTCCCCCATGAAAAATTTCTAGACAGGGAGAGAAATGAATCCTTTTTAGTGATGTTTGGCTTCTGTTCGTCAGTAGGCGATCTTGACTTCATGTTTTATACCCAGGTTCCGTCAGGGAAAATTTCCTCCTTGAAAAGCAACCAGAAAAAGAAAAAGGAAAAAAAAAAAAAACAAAAACCCAGCAATACTCTATGATATGTATTTGAAGTGAAATGTATTTCAAATGCCAAAAGTACCACTCGAATTTCAGAGTGCTTTTAAAGAAACGATGTTTTGCTTTCCTGGGAGACTTCTGCTAAAGCGGCGAGGATGAGATGGTGTGTGGTCCCTTTAGGAACGCATCCATTTTAGAAGGATGAGCGTGGTCCCCGCGCTTCCAACTGGTACAGCTCACCTTACCCTCACACCTTTACCTGTAAGGACTCCTGCTTGTTACAATAACCTTCGGGTGGGGGTGGTATAGACGCAGGTCGGGCAAGTAAGAAGCTGTCTCCCGGTGATCAAGTCCTTCTTGGCAAAAGGCCACTCGTCTAGCTGTCACAGGGCAGGACCAGCTCACAGACCACAAGAACTAGGAAATGTCATAGCCTCTTTCCCTAGATGCCTTCTGGGAATATCTTTGTCTCTCTATGCATGGCAACTATACATGCCTCTACAGATGCTCAATCAGCAGCATATGTGTGTGTGTGAATACACTGTGGTATGTGTGAATAAAACTGGGTTGTCACTCGCAGACAACATTGCACTGGGGTTTCCTTGTTAAGAAGAACTATTAGGACTCCTACACAAACTTGTGAAAATGGCCTAAAAGAAGAAAATCTATTTTCCAAGATATTTATTGTTGCTAGAGTAATCTCAAATGACACGAGAGCTTGTTGAGTCTTTGTCTGTTTGGAAATGAATTACCTGGGCAAATGTAACAGGATGTCGATAGGTTGATATTTATGGAGTGCTTTTGGACTATAGAATGAAAAAAAAACTGCTATTAAAGAACACATTATTATTGTTCCTTTTATCATTTATATGACATGCTATATTTAATAGTTATATATGCCTCTGATTACCTATTTTTGTCTTCATGAATGTGTGCATTTTTTAATGGTTGTCTCAAGTAATCTTTGGAAAGAATTGTGTGTAGGGGTAAAAGTCTCTCTGGGAAATAAAAAGGAATTGTAAAAAAAAATGATATCTGACTTGTGGGGGGATATTTTTATACTTTGGACAATGCATTTGACATATGTTAGTTCAATGGGTGGCATGCATTGATACAATTATCATTTTCTTTCTTCCTTAATAGAATGAAAAATGGGAATAATCTTTAATACTAATGAGTTTGTGTTTAAAAGCATTATTGATTTCTTCTCATGAAGACATCGCATTTCTTTATAATTCATGCTTTACTAAGATTTATTAACAAATAGAGTAGAAAATGGATTTTCCAGAACACCTATTAGCAGGTAGATGTCAGTCCTGGAGCACAAAGCCTCTTAAATTTGCATTAGGAGAAAACTCTCATGATGGTTTTGACCTAGTGACGGGTCATGCGCACCTGAGAGATTAAACAAGGGATCTTTTGGTTGTTCTCAGTCACCAGTGACAATGTCATCAACGTTGATTAGCTTCTCTTGTTGGAATCCACCGGGCCATCCTCACGGCTGAGTCTCCCCCACTGTGGTAGACCAAATGCAGGGTTCCAACACCAGAGACTTCATTCCTTTCTTCACCAACATGCCTTCCTACCCTGTGTCTCCCTGGTCCCCCCCCCCCCCCCCCGCTCCGCCCCGGGCCACACGACTCCCTGTGGGTGACCCTTCCCTGTGTGACTAACAGACTTCAGACTCAGAGATACTCTTTTTCCATGGAAGGGCATCACTAGTGGTAGAATTCCCCCCCATGGTGGCACCCGCAGGCTCCTGAGCCTTCCTTTCAGCAGGGTAACATAAACGGCGCATGTCCCACTTGCGGTGTGCTTTCCCATGGTTGGGAGTTACAGGTCTGACTTAGTGTAAAAGACACTAGCATGCTCAGCCCCTGAATCTCTGGGTCCTCACCGCCGGACTCATCATCTCTTTCCACCATTGTCTTCCGCCATTCCCAACTGAACACGTCCTCTTCTCGGTAAACTGCCCCTCTCCCTGTCCATTAAGGGTCTCTACTTCCTCACATGGGGACTAAAGACCACCCTCGCTGCCTTCTTCTCTCCTGGCGCTCCGGGGTTGCTGACGCTATTCCCGGTGACTCTGGCATGGCGGCTCACCTTCTGTCGCCCTTCTCCAGAACTCACACCAGATGCCACGTGGCAGCGGCCGGCCGCTGGGGTTCTGTCCTGCTGTTTGTCCATGTGACCCATGTCCCTTCCCAGACTGCCATGTTGGGGGTCCTCCTAGGGAGGGAGGGAGATACCATGCCCTTGGAAATGACTTAAGCGTCTCGTCTGGAGTCACGGTTAACCAGACGTCAGTCACCGAATAATTAATTGAGGGGAGGAGCAAGAAGGAGGGAATGTTTCTGAGCACTTATGACTTCCCGTCTGTATTGTTAACCATTTCACCGAGGCCTTGTAGTACATCCTCAGAACAGCCCTATCCATAGGTGGGTAGTCTTCCTCCCCATGAATGGATGAGAACACTGGGTCTCCAAGTTGGGTACCTTGCCTTGCATCAACCCACTAGTCAAGAGTGGGCTGTACACCCCAATCTGTGTCCCTGTCACGTCTCCCATGGAATCCAACTGCCCGGGTTAAATAATGTCTCAACGAGGAATGTGTCCACTGTGGCTCGCTCCCCGCCAATGCTACACAGAGCGGCCAGAATGACTGTGATCAAATACAACACAGGCAACAGCATTCTCAGGTTCAAACAAAGTCAATGGCTTCCTGTCACAGTCAGAGTAAAATCCAAACTCCTTAACCCAGCCTACAAAAGTAGCCTGCCCTGGTTCTCGCCCACCTCGCTGACATGCTCCTACCTGCCTGGGTCTCTTCTTTACTCCATCCATATTGCTGCTCAGACACGTTACCTCTTTAGAGAGGAAGTTTTTTACCCTTCCTGTCTATCATAGACCTTTCCACCTTCTTTTTAAAAAAATTTTGGCCCTGGCCGATTGGCTCAGTGGTAGAGCGTCGGCCTGGCGTGCAGAAGTCCCGGGTTCGATTCCTGGCCAAGGCACACAGGAGAAGCGCCCATCTGCTTCTCCACCCCTCCCCCTCTCCTTCCTCTCTGTCTCTCTCTTCCCCTCCCGCAGCCGAGGCTCCACTGGAGCAAAGATGGCCCGGGCGCTGAGGATGGCTCCTCGGCCTCTGCCCCAGGCGCTAGAGTGGCTCTGGTCGCAACAGAGCGACATGCGGGAGTCTGTCTGTCTCTCCCCGTTTCCGGCTTCAGAAAAATACAGGGGAAAAAAAATTTATTTGATTGATTTTTAGAGAGAGAGAGAGAGATAGGAACATCGAGCTGCTCCTATATATTTCCTGCCCAGGGATCAATCTGGCAACCTCCGGGCTTTGGGACAATGCTCTAACCAACCGAGGTATCTGGCCAGGCAGACTTTCCCTCCTTTTCGTCTCCAGCCCATTGCCCTGCCTCGATCTTCCTCTGGGCGTTTTATCAACACCAGACCCCACGTTACGTACTTGACAGTTGGGCAGCGCGCTCTGCAGTTCAGTGACTCTGCACGTCCTCTCTCCTTCTCTATCCCCGGCGTCTAGAACCGGGGTAGGTTCTCCAGGAGTCACTACATTAACATTCAATAAACTACCCTATTCCATCAGGGCCATGTGGGCCGTTGAGGGCTGGCTTCGGTCCTGATGCTGAATTGGACCGCTCAGTTTCACGCACGGAAGGTAGAGAGTCACGCGGGGTTCACAGGACCATGTAGGCGGAACTACAGGGCACATGGTCTAAGGAAGGGGAGTCCCACTTACCGCGAGAGCAGGTTTGAAATAGATTCTCTACGGAAAGTCTAAGGCAGGGGTCCCCAAACTTTTTACACAGGGGGCCAGTTCACTGTCCCTCAGACAGTTGGAGGGCCGTACTATAAAAAAAATCTATGAACAAATCCCTATGCACACTGCACATATCTTATTTTAAAGTAAAAAAAACAAAACGGGAACAAATACAATATTTAAAATAAAGAACAAATAAATTTAAATCAACCAACTGACCAGTATTTCAATGGGAACTATGCTCCTCTCACTGACCACCAAGGAAAGAGGTACCCCTTCCAGAAGTGCAGAGGGGGCCGGATAAATGGCCTCAGGGGGCCACATGCAGCCCACGGGCTGTAGTTTGGGGACCCCTGGTCTAAGGTCTACGTTGGCTTTCATTGCTCAAGCCGTTTGCACAGGGACAAGATGTCACACGGCAACTCCCTCAGACACACGCGTCTCAGGGTCTCAGGCAAGAAGTTCATTATGAAAGGAAACTAACGTGTTGAATCACGAAAGGCCATTGCTCTCTATACTTTGTATTTCCTTATTTGGCTTCCTAGGGATACAAGTTATCCTCCTCTCTCCGCTTTAGGAATGAGGACCAGGCCTGAAGCGAACCCTGCTCTTGCGACTGTAGAGCTGACATTGTGTGCAAGACGGTTAGCACACCCTCACAGAATTCAACATCTGCTCCCGCACGCATGCATTTCTTTACTGGATGTCCCCGCTCCATTCACTTTTGCTAGTTACACGTACCTCTTCCTAGGCCTGCACTTCCCACCCCCCCCCCCAACCCCAAGACACAAATGTACACACACAACAAAGCGACCTCAAAGCTGCGGAGGACCCCGGAGGACGGCCAAGGATCTGGGCTGAGGTTTCCTGTGCCAAGAGCTCCCCTGCTAAGCTGGGAATATGACACCTCCTTTTGCCTTCCCTGACACTTCAAGACAAATCTTAAACCAGATACACTCCTTTTAACCCTGTTGTTACTGTCTTGTGCGGCGCCAAAGCAAAGAAAGGACAGGCTTTTAAAATGGGGGCTCAGGGAAGACAGAGGTCAGAGACACAGAACGCACACTTAAGAGCGATTCCCCGTGGGGCTCGTGCGTGATCTCTGCTAACCACACTTCCTCCTGCCCGCCCCCCCTTCCTGTGCAGTGATAAGTAAATAAATGAACCAACAAGCCACACGCTACTCTGTTTTCTTCCGAGAGGATAATATAACCTAAAAGTTTGTTTCTTTTTTTTTTTTTTTTTTTTTTCTGCGCCTCTTGTGAGCCAGACCCTGGGGGGCAGTCCCGTTACATATATTATTTCATTTATCTTTGTCACAGCCCCTTACAGGCGGCACTAATGACCAAGGGACTGTCTCTCAGAGAAACGAGTTTATTTAAGACCAAACAGCTCAGAAGTAGCTCAGCTGGGATTTGAATTTAAACCGAATGATTCCAGCACCCAAATTGTTTTTGCTTTCTTCTGCTATGGAGCAAAGCATGAATGGGGGCGGTGGGGGGGGGGGGGTGGGCTTGGCAGAGAAAGGTGACTGCCACTGAGTGTTATTGTATCAAGACCTCAGACAGAAGTTTAAAAGTGGTCACCATGAAGACGCCTGCATGGAGCATGCGTGGTGGTGTTAACATGACGCGTGTTGAGGTGACATGTGCTTGTTGAGAGGCTGATGTCTTTGCATGTTACGTGCTGCCTGACCCACTCGTGCAGGTCGGCAACAGTTGACATAATCAAGCAATAAACGGCCTGAAGGAAGTCACCTGTGTGCAGTCCCGTGCTCGGGCTGGGAGCAGGGACTTCCTGGTGAGCAAAGCTAGCAGCGGATGAGTCTGTGCTTTTTACCACCAGGACTCCTGGGCCCCTTTCTTTCTGAGGTGACACCACCCAATACCAGCTCAATCATGTCAGAGCTGTGACAGCCCTTTGTTTGCCTGTTGACATGGGTTTCTAGGGAGAAAACTGGAAAGAGGCAACTATGAAATGAATGTCTATCAAAGCACATATGGAAATGAACAGTTGGGCCCTGGCCGGTTGGCTCAGTGGTAGAGTGTCGGCCTGGCGTGTAGGAGTCCTGGGTTCGATCCCCGGCCAGGGCACATAGGAGAAGCGCCCATCTGCTTCTCTACCCCTCCCCCTCTCCTTCCTCTCTCTCTCTCTCTCTCTCTCTCTCTCTCTCTCTTCCCCTCCCGCAGCCAAGGCTCCATTGGAGCAAAGATGGCCCAGGTGCTGAGGATGGCTCTGTGGCCTCTGCCTCAGGTGCTAGAATGGCTCTGGTTGCTACAGAGCGACGCCCCAGATGGGCAGAGTATCGCCCCCTGGTGGGCGTGCCGGGTGGATCCCGGTTGGGCGCATGCGGGAGTCTGTCTGACTGCCTCCCTGTTTCCAACTTCAGAAAAATACAAAAAATAAAAAAATAAAAATAAATTTAAAAAAAGAAATGAACAGTTGATTCTTTTTTTTTTCTTTTTCAAAAAGGAGCCTAAGCTGTGAAGAAAGTTGAGATCTTGGTTAACTTATGGCCTGACTGCTAAAACCCATCCAACTCTCTCCAAAGAACCAAGCAGCCATCAACCACATAATTCTCTTTCTAAATGGGCACCATAAACCATCAAGGACCTGGAGGACATGTAAAACCAGAGGCACAACATCCAGCCCTGAATGTACCAGATTCAGACCAACGATTTTTTGTTTTTAGTGAGAGGAAGAGAGATAGAGAGACAGACTCCCACAGCACTCTGATGGGGATTTCCCCGGCAAACCCCATCTGGGGCCAATGCTCAAATCAACTGAGCTATTTTTAGTGCCTGAGCCTGACATACTTGGACCAACTGAGCTATTTTCAATGCCCGGGCTGATGCTTGGACCAATCAAGCTAATGGCTGTGAGATGGGGAGAGGGAGAGAAGGGGGAGAAGGAAGGAAAGATAAGCACATGGTCACTTCTCTTGTGTGCCCTGACCTGGGATCGAAGCCGGGATGTCTGCACACCAGGCCAACACTCTATCTATCCACTGAGCAAACTGTCCAGGGCCCAGACCAATAATTTGAGGACATAAATCACTTCTAGAAGGCTGATTTGGAGGCATTTAAAAAAAATACTCAGTTGCCATCCCTGTGTTTCTCATGAGATAGCTACACGAGGGCATGAGTTTGAGTCTCATCTCTGGCATGGAAAATCCAGCGCAGAAGTCTCAGAGGGTAGACTTTTGGGTCCCTCTTCCTTCCTTAACTGCTTGCAACATGCTTCACGAGGCTGGAACTTTAAAATGTTAAAAATGCGATCCGATACCATCACTTGCGATGACTGCTGAATCTGAAAGGCTCTTTGAAGTCTCGCCCTCCTTCCTACGGTGCGTAGGGATGCCGAAATGACAACCTTCGGGCTGGATATTAAAATGTACAACCTCCCCTGCTCTTGTAACGCTTGGCTGATAAGCAGTTATTGTCCTGAAAGCCAGTCATTGGAGTTGAAAGATAAATATTATTCCATATCTTATTGAATAAAATATATTATATCACAGGTGATGGAGACAGATTGACTCAATAAATTCTAATAGTGTATGCTGAGAAATAGAGGCAATAAAAATGCTGATGACTTGACACAGAGAGAATATTGAATGTCATTAACATGCTATTTCCTCTGTCCTGATGTCCCTGTCATGTTCTTCACACAGCTATAATCTTTACCAGTGGATTTTTCTTTATCGGCGTGAGAATAAAAAAAAAATGGCATTTTTTTTTCTTCGTAGGGCTTTAAATTATCTACTACTCAAACTGGTCACAGAAATGATGGAGTTGCCTAAATGCAGAAAATTCACATAGGACTTTCTATTTAATGATATTATCAGCCTGTATTTGAGTGTGCCCCCCCCCCCAAAAAAAAAAAATGTGAAATATCGCCGAGTCCTGCTATTTGGAGAGACCAACAGTTTGTCCAAATTCTCATTAACCAGAGCAGTCTAGAATCTTGAGTCCAAATTTATTATGGGAACTTTATTTTTAAAAGGGTTAGTCCATGGCTCTTACATCCTGAGAGGGAGTCAAGTGCAAATGTTAATCTTCAATGGTTTTTTAAAATTGTTTGGGATAGATAGTGAACACATAGACCGCATGCTAACAGAATGTATCTTTTGAGTTGCAACCCCGAGATTGATACAAAGAGGTGTATTGTAACAGGAGAGTGATAACTAGCTCTTAACAAGTTAGTCCCTTACATGGGGACATTTTACAAGGCTCTAATCAAGGTTTCCTAGCCCTAGATACTCCCAATTTTCTCTCCAGAGTTTTGAATGAAGTACCCTTAGGAGACATTGCTTTGTAAATTGTCTACAAATGCACCAAGCTGAAACTATCTTAAAAGTGAAATCATCATGTTTCTCTATAAAAACCTACTTTCCACCCTGTTTTCTTTATTCCAGACCAATACCATGACCCAGTCTGTGTCCCAAACAAGACCATCACATCACCTTTTCCCCCTTCTCCACCCACGCCCTCCACGAGCGAGCAATTGCCAAAGATATCCACATTCCTTCCTTATAATGGTTAGAATTGATCCAATTCTCCAAATCCCAGCTGGCCGTGTTCTAGTCCAGGTCATTATCAGCTTGTCCTCAGACTGCTACAATAATCTATTAAGTCCTCTCCCAACTTTCAATGTGCATCTCCCCCACCACCTCAACGTCTCATTCATTCTTCACATTGTAGCAAACCTGACCGTGTCGGTCATGGCGGAAACCCTTCACTGGTTCCCTTCCACTTCAGTAGCACATCCCAGGGGGCCAAGTGCCCCCCTCCCTCAAATACTTCTTATCTTTAAAGGCAGACAGGGGTTTGCTTTATTTTTTTTTACTTTAAATCCATAACGAAACTATCTAAATATTTTCTCTTCAAAACCGGGATGTCTTGAGGACCTCCCAAGGTGACTTGGCATCTCGCCTTGATGGTCCTCAGATGGCCCTGCTTGTGAGTGGTCCCTCCCACCTCCATCCCTTAACGGATATCCTGGGGTTACATCCAGGATCTAGGATATCGCTCTGGCGATCACAGTGGTCAGGCGGATTGTCTCTGATTCATAAACTTAATTCACTTTATGTCTGGAAGAAACTATTGGTTAAAGAACAGAAGTCTAGAATGCTGATGTCAAAATATAAGCCTTAGCGGTATGAAAATTGTGCAACGGTTCTCGGAAGCGTCATTCATCCAGTCATAACATACGGAAGCTATAGCAAGTGCCGCCGGTCATCACAAGATGTCTCTAGGGACCTACCTCCTGAAATAGGGCTGCTCGTAGGACGAAGCAGGGCTAGAAATGCCCGCAACCTGCCTGACACATCATCCAAGACTGGGTCCTCCAGACAGGTGCTGGAATGCGGGTGACAGCTACTACACGTGTCTGTGTGACAGAATGACGATGGCAGATGCTTTCTTGGCAACTCTTTCACGGGGACTGAAAAGATATTTGATTCCTGTCCCAGTAGCGAAGTAAGATTTATCCATCTTACACATTCATGTTGTTTAAATCACAACAAATTATAATTTATTTTTTATCAAGAGACGATTCCATGTTCTAATGGCTATAAACAACTTTTTTTGCTGTTCATTGATGGCTTCTTTTTTCTTCTTCTTCTTCTTTATTTTTCTTTTTTTTTTTAGTCTCAATTGATTTCCTTCTTTTGTTGACATTATTTACGAAGGAAGTCCCTCTATGTACCTCTCTCAGGTAAGTGATCGTAGGTATGACGTCCTACATCAGAACTGAGTTCTTGGGCATGGCGGCCGGGCTTGTCCAAGTTTGTTTGGTCGTTCTTTGTTCTTCCAGCAAATTCTCTCTCCCCCTTTTCAAAATCAAGGATACAGTCACTTCAACTTTTTCCAGTCAGCCCCCTCTTCCCCACAATGACATTCTTGAAGAATGCCTGGGGTGGGGGGTAGACAACTCTTTATTTCCCTTTGCCACAGCGCATGGTCCCAGCTGTGCAGCCCTCCTCATGAATATGCATGAAACCAGATATGACATTGCCCTGCTCCCATTAATAATCTTGTCATCTGACTTGTGCCCCCAAAAAGCTCCAGTCCGTGGCTTCTCAGAGCAAATGTAGCCTTCAGGAAGAAAAAGAAAAAGAAAAAAAAAAAAACAAGACAAAACAAAACAAAAAAAAGAACCTATCTATTCATGAATCTTTTTTTTTATAATTATTTTTTTTAATTGGATGAGAATGAAGTATTCTGACATTTGGGCGAGAACTTGTGAGGGGGGGCAGGGGGCGGGGCCTGCGGGCAGGGGAGAAGTCGACCCCCTCCGTGAATGGCCCGGCTGGTCGGGTGTAACAGCATGCTAAGTGACCTTGCATCCAGGCACGGTGGGTAGCCCCAGCTTTTTTGTAAAAGCAGCGTTTGCAGTAGAGGTTTGGGTTTCAGGCCTCCCAGTCATCAATCATCTCAGCCCATTCTTCTCTCTGACAGCTCAGTACAAGGCCTGACATTTGACACCCAAGACCCCAGGACTTAACGCACAGACACAAGCTGAGGCCCTGGGGGGAAGAGAGGAGGGGAAGAGAGGAGGGGAAGAAGGGGAAAATATATATATATATATATAAAAAGGCTGCTATTTTGATTTAAGCAGCAAACAGGAACATACCAGACAAATGCTAACTGTCACAGGTGCTGATACTGCTGAGACTATCACATTGAGTTTTGCTGCTCATTGGTGGTTTTTTTTTTTTTTTTGAAGGCGTTCAGGTGGCTTATAATAGCTCCAGAGGACAGTTCCAGCACGTTTCTGAGCTTGGCCGGTCACTTTCCATTTGGCCAGATGGAATCCAACCTCAGCAGGCAAGGATGGAGTGGTGGACAAGAGGGTTATCGCTTTCTGGACAATGGCTCGTGACATTTTGACCCGCGTGTCATTACATCAGTGTCAACCTCAGCCGAAGGCCACCCTCAGGGTACTTTACCGTTGGGAAAATGAAATAAAATAACAAACTAAATGAAATAAAGTAAAATAAAAGAAAAGAAGAACCGTAACTCAGGTTCAGATATGAGTTCACTGAAATTCGAGGTCAACAAAATGCAAGCGTTTCAAGGATCAAATCATGGTAATGGGTGTTAAGAATAATGAGGTAATTGATGGTCCTAACAGCGAAGGAGTCTGGAAGGGTTACAGCAGCACAGTCCCGGAATCCCAGGGCTAAAGGTGGCGGAAGGTTCTGCCTGAAATCCCTGTTCATCTCCGGCCAGTTCAGCTGAGGGCCAATGCCCGAGCGCGGGGGACCAAGGCTGCGTGATTCAGTTCTTAGCCCAGCCTGACACCTGATCCATCAATCTCTCGAGGCTGTTTTGACACTGACTATATGGCCAGCACTGCACTAGTGACATCGAAATCGCACAGAGTATTAGAGATGATCCCAGTCCGCACAGACAAACACTGTCTATTTGGGCAGATAAAGCATTCTTTGATAAGATAGTGCGGGTCTCGGAAAAACAAATGCATGCTGCTACATCAACTAGGTTGTCTCTGGAATTACTCCTCGCATCGTTCACGCAGGAAGCGACTGCGTCTCCCAGCACACGTTGAAAAATCACATGGTTATTGTTGGTGAAATAATGGAAAACATTGGGGGGGGGAGGGTGCTTAGGAAATAGAAAAGCTTTCTAAGAATGTTTAACATGTAGAGTTTGGTGGTAGTTGATGTTCAGAAAAATCAACCGAAGGAAATAGACGATGTTCGCAATGAATGGGGTGGTTAAATTCAAACTGAGTTTTATTTTTATTTTTTCATTCATTTCTCCGTAATCTATAATGAGCATATATATATATATATATATAACTTTTTATTAATAAATGTAAGAATTACAAATATGAAATAATAGATGGCTCTTCCATGGCTATGTATATAATTTTCATTTTATTCTATAGTATTTCTCTCAGGGTGGGAAGTTCGTTTAAGAACCTTTTCTCACCACTACCCTCCCACAAATAGTCAATAACGTCATGCTTCCCCAAGAGCAAAGGTGGACAGCCTCTGAACTTGACCATGACTCCTCATAGTAGATCAGAGGTCCCCTCTGTGTTCTCACAATGCCCTGTGCTCTGCACGGCACTGACCAGCTGTACTAAAATGGGAGTGATTCCTCAGAATTGCTCACTAAAGCGTATGCTTCCTGAGGGCCAGTCCTCGTCTTTGTCTCCAAGGGGCTGATGTATTTTTATGTCTTGGCAGTAAACAAAGTGAATCCTCTGACTCTTCATGAAATTCTTGTCAAGCATGGACTGGAAAATCTCGCTTGACTCTTATCTTCTTGCATTAAAAATTGCCTGTTTTTTGGAATCCTCCATTGAGTTTGTTCTTCCTTTACCTTTTTCTCTCTCTCTTTTTTTTTTTATTTGACTTTCTTATCCTTTTAGCTTCTGGATTCTCTTAGGAAAGAGACTGTGTCTCTTTTTACTTTTAATTATTTAAAATAAAGTGCCATTAATAATGATGTACACACTTAACTTTCTGAAGTTAATTCTTTAAAAAAAAATTTTTCTTTTTTTATTATTTAGTGATTTTTAGAGAGACAGGGAGAGGAAGGGAGAGAGGGAGAGTGACAGAGAAAGAAAAGCATTCATGTCTTGTTTCACTGAGCTGTACGTTCATTGGTTGCTTCACGTATGTGCCCTGTCCCGGGATCGAACTTGCAAGCTTGGCGATTTGAGATGACGCTCTAACCTACTGAGCTTATTGGCCAGGTCTCAGATATTTAATTCTTGATAGTTCGTTTTCAAGTTATATTATTTACCTTTTTTTTTTTTTTTTTACATGTTTGCTGTTCCATTAGAGGTCTTATCTGTGTTGGGAGAAACTTGTGGTACTTTTACTGGTTGGTTACATTTTTCTTCCCTTGGAAAACTTCACCCACTTCTGTCCGGGATTCTGAGTGAGTGCAAAAGATGTCTTTTCCTCCCCACTTTGGTCCAAGAAATACAGAATCTGCAATATTGTGAAATGAAAGGTCTTAATCTTGAAGGAAATCCTTTGATCCATAAAATAAGACTTATGTTTAGCCGTGCGCTTTTTTGGAAGAGTATTCTTCGTTTCTTACGAAAGATCCCAGTCAGGAATTTGAAAATGTCACCCAGGGAAGATGATTAGTTTTAGCATAAATACAACGGAGGCTACTGAAGGCAAACTCAAGACCACTACTTGGCCAAGGAAATGGAATAAAACGTCTGTGATTAACAATGTTGAGTCAGTTTCAGCCATCTTGGCACAAACGGGATGAAAAAAAATGCATTGTTCCATGGAGAGATTCTGTCACTTCCTCCGCTAGGTTCACCGTGTGTCACCCCAGAATTAGAATTCAGGCAACGAGCCTCTCTTTCTAATCATGTTGATATTTCCCATGTAGCTTCTTAGTCAGCTCCTTGAGTTCTTCACACAAAACTATAAAAGGTCATCAATTATAGGGACCTTATGTAAATACTGAGCTGTTTTGTGATTCTATTCTGAGCAACGTTTATATACATCTGCTCCAATAAATTAATTTTCTGGTCTCCGATGACTCATTCAGTGGAACTAGAAGTTCTCGTGCCAGTGCAAACAGAGAATGGGAACGAGAGTACAGGGAAGCGGGGAGGGTGGGAATTTATTTTATAACCCACCAATTTATGAGTGCTGACACATCTCTTATAAATAGAAAAGCACTACACAAATATTTATAGGGGGAAGGACAAGAGGGAGAATTGTGAAGTTTTGTTTTCTCATGTGAAACATAACCATCTTGAGGGTCTGAATGTGCAGTCAGGTATGCCTGTGCTCGAGTCTTACTTGCACTATTTCCTGGCTTGACGATCTGATTCTACTTGTTCAGTCTTGCTCATAGAAGTCCCTTCCTCCCAAGAAAGGAAGTTTATGAAGCTTCAGCCATGTTTCCACCAATCCACTGCAATATGTCATATAGATTGCTCCAAAACCTCTATTGGCTCCCTATCATTTGTCTGATATCAGTGTACTTCCTCCTGTGGCTTTTTTTTTTTTCTTTTCCAAGTGGGAGGAAGGGAGATCGACAGACTCCTGCATGCTCCCAGCCAGGATCCACCTGGCAACCCCTATCTGGGCCCATGCTCCCAACTGAGCTATTTTTAGCACCTGAGCTGGAGGCTCCACAGAGCCATCCTCAGTGCAGGGGGCCAGTGCACTTGAACCAATCAAGCGATGGCTGCGGGAGGAGAAGAGAGAGAGAGAGAAAGAGAGAGAGAGAGAGAGAGAGAGAGAAGGAGGAGGGGTGGAGAAGCAGATGGTCACTTCTCCTGTGTGCCCTGACCAAGAACTGAACCCAGGACATTCGTATTCCTGGCCGAGGTTCTACCAGAGACAACTGGCCAGGGCTCTCACTTGGCTTTATACCCTCGAACCTTCATCTAGCCTCATTTTTGCGATATTCGTTGGCACTATCGTTTCATATGTCCACCACACCAAACCTTATTGTCAGCCCTTTACCGTTGCTTGGGGTTTCTACAGCTTTGCATATGATCTTTATATGACGTTGGCGTTATTCCTATCCCTCCAGCTTGCGCCCATCATTTTCTTCAAAATTCAGTTCATCTTCCTTCATGCAATACTTCTTCCTAAAGTAACCTCACCTTCTTTGAATTATTGCCTCTTTTTGTGTTCCCTTTCATGCAGAGTGGATGTGCTCAGGTTTTCGACACTTCTTTCCTCTAGCCATTTCTTCCATTTTTTTATTATTATTTTTATTTATTTATTTTAGTGAGGGGTGGGAGAATCAAGAAGCATCAACTCCCATATGTGCCCTAAACAGGCAAGCCCAGGGTTTCAAACCTGCGACCTCAGCATTCCAGGTTGATGCTTTATCTACTGCGCCAACACAGGTCAGGCCATTTCTTATCATTTTTTTCTTTCCTACTTAGAGTGAAAACTCTTCAAGAGATAGCATTTAAGTTTTTTTTTTAATTTGTATTAATTATATTGCCTCGCTGAATCCCTTATATATGATGAAAGTTTTAATAATTGCTTCTTGAATAAAATTATGATTAATTAAATACTACTACAGACTCCCCATTAGCTCTTACTGTTCTTTTTGTATAAATTTCATCTAATCTATCTCCTTCTCTAAATACTTACTGATTCATTGATTTGGATATAAGTATTGATAGTCTTTGAACTGTAGTTTTAATTATATTATGGCAATGCCCACTGAACTAAGGGTTCAGTTTTTTTTTTTTAAAGATTTTATTTATTCATTTTAGAGAGGGGAGAGAGAGAGAGAAAAGGGGGGAGGAGCAGGAAACATCAACTCTCATATGTGCCTTGACCAAGCAAGCCCAGGGTTTTGAACCAGAGACCTCAGTGTTCTAGGTCGATGTTTTATCCACTACGCCACCACAGGTCAGGCAAGAGTTCACTTTTAATTGTTGTATTCCTTGGTCCTAGAATGGCCCTGCTACATATAAACCCAAAGTAATGTCATGGACATTAACTTGAGCCACTTATAAATCTCGCATGTCATGTGCTTTTCTGTACCTGTCCAAAAAAGACAGTAACCCAAGTCCAAATAAAATAAAATAAAGACACATCCTTCTATTGTATTCTTAAAATTCTTAAAACCACATTGTTATTATATAGATTAGTGAGTGATTTGCTTTCTACTCTACTAGACAAAAGAGGCAATTGTCTTACTTACACAGGATCACCTGGTCTGTGAGTCCTGCTACATAGTGCTTGTACTACAGGGAGGGTAAAGCCCACCTCCTGGACTCTGGTGAGGAAGGAACATACTGTGGTTTTTAAAAGTGGGGGCAGGCCTGATCAGGTGGTGGCACAGTGGATAGAGCATCGGACTGGGACACGGAAGACCCAGGTTCGAAACCCCAAGGTCGCCAGCTTGAGCATGGGCTCATCTGGTTTGAGCAAGGCTCACCAGCTTGAACCCAAGGTCGCTGGCTTGAGCAAGGGGTTACTCAGTCTGCTGTAGCCCCCTGGTCAAGGCACATATGAGAACACAATCAGTGAACAACTAAGGAGCCGCAACAAAGAATTGATGCTTCTCATCTCTCTCTCTTCCTGTCTGTCTGTCCCTGTCTGTGCCTCTCTCTGTCTCTATCAAAAATAATAATAATAATAATAATAATAAAAATAAAAATAAAAGTGGGGGCAGGAGGGGTAGCAGTCTCACCCTGGAGCAGAAGACTGGAGGTGTGAGCCCTGGAGCCATAATATTTGGTTTGCACACCAACCTTTACCACACCCTAGCTGTACAGATTTTCCACACCTCAGCATCCTTGTGTGTAACATGAAAATACAACACAGCTTCCCCAGGTTACTGGAAGGAACCAGCAGCGTACACCTACGACATGCTTATGTAGCATCAGCCAGACTGTGGCTTTTCCTCCATCAATGCGAGCTATGAATTTTATGACTATTAGCATGCGTTAATAAGGTGCACAGTCCGTGCGCTGTCGCTTGGGTGAGTTCACTCTGGGCCCAGCCACAGCCAAGCGCGTGCGCACTCACCCAGCACAACCGCCCAGCCTCGGTGTGCACGTGTCTGAGTCCAGTCTGGGCCGCTGCGTGGGAAGGAGGCTGCTAAGCGGAACGGGAAGAAAGAAGGCCCCCCGAGCTTTAAACAGAGTCTATTCTCCACGCCTACTCGCCGGGATGAAAGCGATGGGCTCTCCAGCCATTCTTCAGACTGACTAATTTATATGTGTAGCCAGGATGAGGCTGGAGAAATTTCTTAAAACGAGCTGGGGGGCGGGGGAATATGACGCACCCCCATTCCCAGTGGTGTTGCCACATTTATCTGACTAGCACGTTCATCCTTTAGTCTTTCCGTGGACTGACATCAGGGAGGAATTCGCATGTCACGGAAGATAACATCTCACTGTTGCCAAAGGAGTCTATTCAGACATGCATGTTAGTGGGTTGATAACTTACTCGGTATTGCACGGGACTCAAAGATAGACATTTCGCCTTTTATCTCCACCTCTCTGCGCCCTGCATACTAAAGATAGTGCAAAACAGCTGGCTACATCTTAACTAACCTGTGCAGCAAAGGGGGACTTCTGCCGGCCGACTGCAAGGGCTGCAAAGTTAAAGGGACACGGTGTCACACGTCCTAATGACAAATGAATTAAACATGTGTAGGCACCCAACTTGAGCTGCCTGTCTGGGAGTAGATTTTTTTAAAGCTCAAACCTAGTAATGATTTAACAAGAAGAGGTGCAAACTAAATAGGACCTAGGCTTTTTTTTTTTTTTTTTTGCTGGCAGACTAGGGTGGGGTGGGGGCGAATTTTGAAAAGCAAATAATGAGGTTGCAAAGAAACGAACAGTAGGTGAAGTCATGGCGATCATTTCATATTTGTGGACATGGATTTTGAGGGGAAGGGAGGACAAAAGAGAACTAACCTAAACAATGGCTCTAATATGCATTAAAATAGAGGACAGTCTAATTCCCTGTGGCTTCCCAGACAGGTAAGACTGCAGGACTCCCTGGTAGACACGTACAAAGCAGTGAAAACCCTCCTTGCAGCACTAAGCCTCCAGTATGCAGACGGTCTATTTCTCCTGTCAGTTACCTGTGGGTGGCCGTGAAGTAGGATTATCTGAGATTATGTTCAAAATATTTTTCAAATATGCATGGTGAAGTTGGCCGGGGAGATAGCGATCCAATTATCTCAGGTTAGGAAACTCACAGTAACTGGAAAGAGACCAGAAAAGTCAAGCCAAAAGCAACGTTGGGGTCAAAACTTCTATATCATCTTTTGTATTCAGTTAGGACCTGTAGCTCTATTAGTAATATAAAAAATGTCATTCTATAAATGGGAATTTAATATGTCAAAAGAACTCTTTCTTTTTTTTTTAAATGTTTTATTTGTTTGTTTGTTTATTTATTCTTAGCACAGGAGAGAGAGAGAGAGACAGGAACAGCTTGTTCCTGTAGGTGCCCTGACCAAGGATCAAACCAGCAACTTCTGCACTCTGAGTCAAGGCTCTAACCAACTAAGCTATCAGGCCAGGGCAAACATTTTAAAATTGATTTTATAGAGAGGAAGGGAGAAAAAAGAGAACTATCAATCTGTTCCTATATGTGCCCTGACTGGGGATTGAACCAGCCACTTCTGTGTATCTGGACAATGCTCTAACCAACCGAGCTATTGGGCCAGGGCTAAAAAATAAAACTCTTCATCGACACTGTTCTGTTTTAAGTGCTTGGAAAGAGACTAGGAGAATATGAACCGAGATAGTACAAAGTGTTTCACTGGATCAGAGGATTTCAAGTGATTTTTAATCATGCTTTCTAGGTTTTCTAAATATTCTAAAGTTAGCATATACTTTCGTACCCAACAGAAAGTAAAGTGTAAGCTCCTTAGAAACTATTTGATGTATTGGAACCCATATATGACCCATATTGCTCCCAATGGTATTTTAATCCACTAGTCTACTTAACATCCTTGCATGTTTCTTTCAAGTATTAAAAAAAAAAAAAAAGAAAGAAATACTATATTTGAAAAAGTTTGCCTCAGACAGACCCCATTTAGGAAAATACAGCATGTTTTCATGGCCACGTGGGCGGAACGGTTTGTTTGGTGACGTTACCAGATCCTCCATACAGTAAACGGACCAGTAATACACCTATCGTTCAGAAATGGGGTCCAATTTTTTCAGTGGAAATTTATAATTCAGTAGCTATAAGTAGAGTACTAGATTTCACTAATATACGGAATTTAAAATATTGCCCATCTAACAATTTGCAATCCGTGCACTGTCTTTAGAGGGTTTGCGCTGGTGATAGGATATCCGTGAGCCCGTGCCTCCCCTGTTTAACCCCCTCTCCTGCTCAGCGTTGGTTTTTGTTGCTTGTCTACATAATACAAAGTGTTGCTTTCAAAAGCAAGTGTTCCATCTATTGAACAGCAATGGAGGACTAATCTCAAAGATTCAGGTATTGTGTAAAATTGTATCGTCTCATCCAGCTCTGCAGGCTAAGGCAGAAAAGTTCACTCTTTACCCCTTTGCCACGCAGAACCAGACACCCTTTAATGGAAAGTTCCTTCATCTTCTATCATTTTCCTGATGGGCATAAGTCTTCTTCATTTTCCAGTCCAGACATGAGCAAGTTCTGATTGGTCCAGAGCTCCCTTGAAATCCCTGAGCGCACAGGGCACCTCACTAACTCAAAAAAACTCTGTAAGCCCTGGCTAGATCGCTGGGTTGGTTAGAGAACTGTCCCCATATACCACGGTTGTGAGTTCGATCCCTAGTCAGGGCACACACATGAATAGAGTGATGTCTCTGTCTCGCTCTCTAAAATGAATCAATAAATTTCAAAAAACTATTTAAAAATTAATTATAACTGTAAGTGCATTTTTATAGTAAGGTCATTGGCTTTGCAAATACAAATCTGTAATATTTATATATGGGCTGCCAGTGGGTGAAAAGCATGACCTCCTGTGAGAAAGTCTGGGATGCTATGTCTTTGCAACCCACCTCAAATGATTTTAACCATCAGTTGTTTTTCAACAGTCCCTGACTGATGGCCACATCAATTCCTTACAGAAATGTGTTGTCCTGTCGAGGGAAGTAGTTCATCTTCTACATGACAACTCCCACACATTTCCAGAAGCTGAAAGGACTGTGGACATGCCAAGTCAAAATGGATTTCGGAAGAGTCCGGGGTCGAATTGGAACCCTGATCAGCAGGAACGTGTAGAAAGAGAACAGAGCCATGTGGGTGACATGTCTTTGGTGACCTAACTAGTCATAAGTTGACATTGAAGCTAAAATTCTAATGTGACCCACTCCAACACTTGAGAAGGCAGCATTCTTCATCACAAGCCAACTGATTTGAAAAGAGTTGGTTAATGATCATCCATCCACCACATTTTGTCCTTGATTTTTCAAATTAATGTGTATTCAATATCTTCCTTTGTTCCTTAGAATGAATGTTGAAGTTCCCTAAATATGTAACATTAGAAATTGCTCCCCTGTATAGTTACTCCTATTTCCTAACTACTATTATTAGGTATTTGTTTATATTTATAAATACATAGAATTTGAATATATCAAAACATGCTAAATTCACAAGCAATCTCTTTTCCTGGATAAAATATTTATGAATGTCAATCAGATGGGAATTTATTTGAGTTTTCTGGTAAGATGTAAATGCATTTCAGCTCTATTGTGAGTGATATCAGAATGAAAATAGCCATGTGTTATGGTCAACTTCATGTCCAATGAATTGTGTCCATAAATGTTCACTTCTCTAATACCTCTGGCTACAAATCTGAGCCTAATAATGTGAAACCCTTGGAAGTCCATTAAAAATGTGGCCCACATTAAATGAACTTGTTAGATACTCCTTTATTCATGGACAGCTTATTGTACGAGGGGGGGGGGGTCCTCATGTTACGACGCAGCCTCTGTTGCTACAACAGTGCCGTAACCCGAATTTTGGTGTAAATTGAAACATACCCTAGCCTAAGTCACTTACCTATCGTAAAACAGTTGTGAAATCATAATGTAGAACATGAAAACACACTAAGCCACAGAGAAATGGAAAAGGACATAAATACACTGTACTGTATGGCGTATTCTTCCGCCATACAACCAAACTAGTCCACCCACATAGTCCATAAGTACAATGCTAATTGTGTAAGTCGGAACATACGTCTCAATTTTTTTAAAGTTTTTATGGGAGTGAGTGTCATAAAATTGAAACATTATACAGCGAGACTGTTATAACCCGAGAACCCCCAGTACCTTTTTTTAAACCCTTTTTGCCTAGGCTGGAACAAGAAAGACAATGGACACCATGTGCGTCAGTCAATTCTAATGTTCGGCTGTGATTAATAAAGATTGTTCAACAGAATATTTTAAAGTGGCATTACCACCACCAAGGCACTCTGACATCAACCAGTCTCCGTGTGGCTGACTTCTAAAAATATATACCTCCAGTCGCCATATTCTTAGCCAGTTGTTTACATTTAACCTTGTTGAACATTTCTAAATGGCTGCTTCCCTGGCCTGGTGATATCCACAAGTCTTTTTCCTTTTTTTTTTTATTTTTCCAAAGTTAGAAGTGAGGAGGCAGTCAGACAGACTCCCACATGTGCCAGACCAGGATTCACCCAGCAAGCTCAGTAGGGGGTGATGTTCTGCCCATCTGGGGCGTTGCTCCGTTACAACCGGAGCCATTCTAGTGCCTGAGTTGGAGGCCATGGAGCCATCCTCAGCGCCGGGGCCAGCTTTGCTTCAATGGAGCCTTGGCTGCGGGAGGGGAAGAGAGAGACAGAGAGGAAGGAGAGGGGGAGGGGTGGAGAAGCAGATGGGCGCTTCTCCTGTGTGCCCTGGCCGGGAATCGAACCCGGGACTTCCACATGGTGGGCTGATGCTGTACCGCTGAGCCAACTGGCCAGGGCCCTCGCGTCTCCTTGAAGGTCCTGCCTCCTCTTATGTGGCTGCTGTCTGAGAAAGTCACCACCATCGCCTCCAGATCTTTGAACCAGTCCTGGTTTCTCCCCTTTCCTTCTCTTTTTCCACTTGCCATGAGCTGCAAACTGAGCCTTTTATTTATTTTTTATTTTATTATTATTATTTTTTTTTGTATTTTTCTGAAGCTGGAAACGGGGATAGACAGTCAGACAGACTCCAGCATGCGCCCGACCGGGATCCACCCGGCACGCCCACCAGGGGGCGATGCTCTGCCCACCAGGGGGCGATGCTCTGTTGCGACCAGAGCCACTCTAGCGCCTGGGGCAGAGGCCAAGGAGCCATCCCCAGCGCCCGGGCCATCTTTGCTCCAATGGAGCCTCGGCTGTGGGAGGGGAAGAGAGAGACAGAGAGGAAGGAGGGGGGGGGAGGGGGGGAGAAGCAGATGGGTGCTTCTCCTGTGTGCCCTGGCTGGGAATCGAACCCGGGACTTCTGCATGCCAGGCCGACACTCTACCACTGAGCCAACCAGCCAGGGCCTAAAACTGAGCCTTTTATGCCCCTGACCTTCTCTCATGCCCACCTTTTCCCCTCTGTGCCCCTGAGGAGGTCAGCATTCACGGCAGAGAGTCAATGACTCTCCCGGCAGTCTTCTCTCCCACCATTCCCTCCGACTTCAGCCCAGTTTAGCACAACTACCACTTATTCTTTCCTTGAGCAGATACTTGGGATGCAAGAACTGTGTTCCCAACCTTTCTGCGCTCCTCAAAGTTCAACTTCTAGAAGAAGCTCATCCACGTTTTAGCTCCAAATCTCTTTTCGGAGGGCGTCTGCTCTGAGCTCTGCTATGTAAAGAGCTAGGAAGTGCTCCCTTCCTGACAACAGGCGTGAGCCGGGCAAGTGAAACGTCGACAACATTTCTCAGACTTATCATCTAACCAGATGTGACAAAGCGCCCCCCTGAAACGTGAAGTGACAGAGGCATCTAGAGAGATCAGGCGTCGGAGACCTGTTCGTCAGGAGCAGGAACGTGGTGATGTGGGTGAACTGTGGGCGGTGGAGTGTGGGTTCGTGGGAAAGGGAAGATCTCTTGGAGGCTACAGTGTTGAAGGGCGTCCACACGGTTTGGGGCTTTCTTTTTAGGAATTCTTTGAAAATCCCAGGAAGACCCCATGATGACTCTGGCCGGGGAAGAGTAAACCGTGCAAAACTCGTAGAGTGCCTTTTCCAGGACTTCCACTCTCTAGGACATCCTTTTAAAATATGGGTAAGTTACGGTATTAGAAAAGCATTATTTAAATTTCTGATTCCCAGGTTCTTTTTATCCCAAGCCATTACCCATGCCCATTCCTTGAACAAGCTACTAAATGCCAGGATATATTACAACAAACAAGTGCTGTCAGAACAAACACTTTTTAGCCTGACCTGTGGTGGCGCAGTGGATAAAGCGTTGACCTGGAACACTGAGGTCACCGGTTCAAAACCCTGGGCTTGCCTGGTCAAGGCACATATGGGAGTTGATGCTTCTTGCTCCTCCCCCTTTCTCTCTCTCTCTCTCTCTCTCTCTCTCTCCTCTCTAAAATGAATAAATAAATAATAAAAAAAAAGAACACTTGTTAGACTTGAAATTTGGGGAGAATCTACATATTTTGCATAGAGCCCAAATGAATAAACTCATGTTTATATTTTAAACTTACTCCATTAAATGTATTAATATAACTATAGTATACTATGATGTTAAAAAGCAAACACACAAATGGTGATGTCCCTAAACTCTACCCACAAATCAGTTGAAACTTGTGGATTCAGTGAAATTAGTTTAAGT
Source organism: Saccopteryx leptura (assembly GCF_036850995.1). Classification (NCBI taxonomy): domain Eukaryota; kingdom Metazoa; phylum Chordata; class Mammalia; order Chiroptera; family Emballonuridae; genus Saccopteryx; species Saccopteryx leptura. Next base: position 51,020,169 of record NC_089515.1, on the reverse strand, counting down.
AAGTAGCTATACCCTGTTTATAATCCTTTAGGACTAATGATTGCTCTCTAAGGTTAAGAATGAGGTCAGGGCAAAATTTTAAACCTAGTCTATCATGTTGCGTTTATTAAAGATTTTAAAACTTTTATAAAACTGTGCTGACTGGAATGTGTTTACTATAATAACTAAATAAAATAGCTCAAAATACATTCACCTTCCTATTAACTTCTTTTTAAAACTTCAATTGATATGAATGACAGCCTCTCTTACTGCATTGAAGTAGATTACAGGTGGAACGATTTAGCCATTTGCTCTGGTTCTTCCAGAATAGGTGAGCACATGAACTGTGTGATATGACCCATAGAAGTCCCTTCTTACCAGAGTCCATAGAGCTCTGACTCTATTGCCCTCAAAAGACACACAGGCAGCTCAGTTGGTTAGAGCATCATCTCAATATGTACACCAAGGTTGTGGGTTCAATCCCCAGTCAGGGCACACACAGTAATCAATTAATAAATGCATAAATAAGTGGAACAACAAACTGATGTTTTTCTCTGTCCCCCTTTAAATCAATTAATAAAGAAAATAATAAAATACAAATACTTAAAAAGAAAGAGACATGCCTGGAGTCAAACCATCAAGACTAAGTAAGCACAGGCAAAGGAGGGGACCCACTGACATGCTTCCACTACAGGTGTCATCCGCTAGCCTGTGGGGGCTGATTTGTAGGTGAGCCATCAACAGCCTCATTGGCTAATGTGGTGTTTTGAATTATAAATAAAAAGTGTCAAAGCCGTGGTTTTTCAAGTGCAAAGAAAAGTCGCTGATAATTACTCTATTCTAAATATATATACATTTTCCCTTCTAAATAGGTCACTACTTTTCAAGCATTTCTTTTAGCAAAAAAAAAATGTTTTCTTTCTATAAATCCCAGCATAATCCGCAGGAATTTAAATAACTTTCTTATTTGCATTTCAAATGATAAAGGGAGGAACTCACCAGTGAAAAGTGAAGTCAGTTTCAGCATGCACGGCGGCGGAAAGGAAGTCACAAGGAAACCAGTTTTTTTAATTTTTTTTAAAATTTCTTAATTTTTATTGATTTTAATTGATTGTGTTTACATAGATTCAAATGTCCCACTGAATATATCTCCCCCGCCATCCCCGTGTTCGCCTCAACAACCCCCTTGCCCCCTTCCCCAACGCCTCCCTCCTTCCCCTCCAGGATTTGCTGTCTTGCTCTCTATAACGCTGTGTTTTGTATACATAATTTCACGAAGGGAAACCAGTTCTACTTGAGCCATTTCCTTACTCTCAACATTTAATGTCCTAAAGCCAATGGAGTACCCAAAAAAACGTACATTTCTGTCCTTTGAGTTTCAGAAAGAATGACTAAATTCGGAAGTCGAAGTGGAGTGTGCGGACTCAAGACACATTCTTCCACAGACAGAAAATAAACCCCAGGTGATTATTTGAGGAGAAATAGATTGATATAGCTACTCATTTCAAAAATGCGAACTTTATCTGGGAACAGCAGATTCAGACAAGTGTGGGTGTCTGATAACAGGGATACAAGTTGGATACAAATGCTATCAGCCATCTCCTGTATAAGAAATGCCTGTGGGGAGGGGGTGGGCAGCTGGGTGAAAGGGGTGAAGAAATTTAAGCAAAAACAACAACAACAACAACCCGTAGACACACAACAGTGTCTTCCCCTCTGATTACCAGAGGGGAAGAGAGTGAGGGAGGGAAAAGAGAGGAAAGGGGGATAAATGGTGAGAGAGGAGACTTGACTTTGGGTGGTAAACACAGAATACAATATACAGATAATAGCCCTGGCCGGTTGGCTCAGTGGTAGAGCGTCAGCCTGGCGTGTAGGAGTCCTGGGTTCGATTCCCGGCCAGGGCACACAGGAGAAGCGTCCATCTACTTCTCCACCCCTCCCCCCCCCTTCCTCTCTGTCTCTCTCTTCCCCTCCCGCAGCCAGGGCTCCATTGGAGCAAAGATGGCCTGGGCGCTGGGGATGGCTCTGTGGCCTCTGCCTCAGGCGCTAGAGTGGCTCTGGTCGCAACATAGCGATGCCCAGGATGGGCAGAGCATCACCCCCTGGTGGGCAGAGCATCGCCCCTGGTGGGCGTGCCGGGTGGATCCCGGTCGGGCGCATGCGGGAGTCTGTCTGACTGTCTCTCCCCATTTCCAGCTTCAGAAAAATACAAAAAAAAAAATACAGATAATATATATATATATATATATATATACACACACACACACACACACACACACACACACACACATAACTTTATTAACCAATGTCACCCCAATAAATTCAATAAATGTATGCTGTTGTAGGGTAAACACCAGGGTAAACAATTTTTTCTCTTCCACAGAGATTTTCGGTCAAACTCTGGTTTTCTTCTTGATAGCCACATATCCCTCAGAGCCGTGTTCCTCAAACTGTAATGTGTATGCAATCACCTAGCAATCTGGATCTGGGTGGAGTCCACGAATGTGTGTCTCAGAAGCTCCTAGGTGATGCTGATACTGTGCTTTTGAAGACTCACGTTAAGGTGTGGCATTTAGAGGACGTCCCTGTGCGCTTCAGAGAAGTTCACAGGATCATAATCTGTTGCTTTATATTAACGGGCATTCTGTCTCTTTAGATACATAATGAAGTTCACGATGACACACTCATTTTTATTTCAGTAGCTTTTTTTGTGTGTGTGACAGAGACGGAGAGAAACAGACAGAGAGAGAAACAGATAAGGACAGACAGACAGGAAGGGAGAGAGATAAGAAGCATCAATTCTTTCTTGCAGCACCTTAGTTGTTCATCAATTGCTTTCTCATATGTGCCTTGACCGGGGACTACAGCAGAGCAAGTGACCCCTTGCTCAAGCCAGCGACCTTGGGCTCAAGCCAGCGACTCCTACATCCCCCCTCAAACCAGATGAGTCTGCATTCAAGTGGATGAGCCCGCACTCAAGCCGGTGACCTCTGGGTTTCAAACCTGGGTCTTCTATGTGTTCCAGTCGACTCTCTATCTACTGCACCACCACCTGGTCAGGCAATTTCAGTAGCTACTGATACTATGCAGATAAAAGAAGACATGGCTCTGTTTGCTTTGGTGACTCAGCAGATTCCATTTTTATGTTTGCCATCAATCATATCAAGTCCCTTTGTAGTATTTCAGATGTGAAATCCCCAAAGCTAAGTGCAGTATTTTTTTTAGGTGTGTGATCGTTGTTTTCTCTAGTGTCAAAATTGTATTTGGTTTGGTTTATTCATGTTGTCTGAGCCTAAGTTACCATCCACCACTATGTGTGAAGAATACAATGTGCTTTGTAGCAAGTAGGCATGTGTTGATTTCACAGACAATGCGTTAAATGTAATGATACAAAAAAATAAGTCATCCCAGATACTGGAGAGAAGATGGATCCAAATTATTCAATGTGTTTCCTGAAATGTTGTGAGAAATATGCAACATACTCTGTGGGAGACAGGGTAATTTAGGTAAGAGAATTGTGGGAGGCTTTATGGCAGAAAGGACTAGGACCGGGCAGAGTTCAGGGAACTCAGAAGAACTTGGCTGTCTAGACACAGTCATCAGTGACATTGGAAAGGAAAGCCACGTGGTCCTCTAGATGTTTATGGAAGTCGGGCTGGTTTGATGTACTATAAGACATTTGGTTCTGAGGGGAGAATCAGGAGAGAAGGTGAAAGGTGGAAACAGAACAGACTCTGGAAATTGTTAGGCAGCTCAAGAACGTCTATTGCATGCTGCCATTATAGTCACTGCCGACCCTGAGAAGAAGAATGATGTGATAAGGTTATTCCCCCCTTAGGTCCTTCTCTGCCTTCACTTCAAGGTTATACAGAACACATCTCTTCCCAAAATGTGAGTTCCCTTTCCACTCTGCAGTTATTTTTTTAAACCATGTTTTTTGTTTGTTTTATTTGTATTTTTCTGAAGTTGGAAACGGGGAGGCAGTCAGGCAGACTCCCGCATGCGCCCGACCGGGATCCACCCGGCACGCCCACCAGGGAGCGATGCTCTGCCCATCCGGGGCGTCACTCTGTTGCAACCAGAGCCATTCTAGTGCCTGAGGCAGAGGCCACAGAGCCATCCTCAGTGCCTGGGCCATCTTTGCTCCAATGGAGCCTTGGCTGCGGGAGGGGAAGAGAGAGACAGAGAGGAAGGAGAGGGGGAGGGGTGGAAAAGCAGATGGGCGCTTCTCCTGTGTGCCCTGGCTGGGAATCGAACCCAGGACTCCTGCACGCCAGGCCAAAGCTCTACCACTGAGCCAACTGGCCATGTTTTTATAGCACACAAATTTCTAGGTTTTGCCTATTATAAATCTTTTAAAAAATTAATTGCAGTCAATGATTATACCACCTACTAACTTTCTTTTTCTATCTTTTGCTGATGGATTTTTCAGAAAAAAAAAACACACAAGAAATGGAAGTGTTATCTCTTGGAAGTTACTGAAACTCTGTTCTAAAGTCAGCACTTCCGTCTGAGATCTCCTTAGACAGTGTCTGTCCCATGTTCTATTGTTACAGGGTATTCACTGTCTTTGGACCACATCCTCAAGCTTCCGATAGAACTAACTCCCTTAAACACAGAGATTTTCATTTTACTGGAGGGAATACTCAGTTGTGAGATACAGTCATTTAAGTTTAACTTTACAAGAAACAGCTGAGCGTGTTTTGAAGTCTCCTTCCTTCGATATTACTATATCCACTCAAGCTTTCTTTAGATGAGTGATTGCATTTTATATCTTTTCTTCATCTTTTCACTGTAACCTGCCTCTATCATTCAATTTTAAGTGAGTTTCTTTTAAACAATATGTATTTTTATTTTTAATCCAATATGGAAACCTCTATCTTTCAATTGGCTGTTCAGCTCAATTCCATGTAATGTGATTATCGTAATAGATGGAGTTCGGTCCTCCATTTTATTGTTTTGGTATTTTTCCACTCTGTTTTTTTTTTTTTTGTTGTTCCTCTGCTTCCCCTTTATACCTTATTTTGGACAGTTTGTTCATATAACATGGATGCCCCTTCTTGGTCCCTTTATTCAAAATTAATTAATTAATTTATTTATATTCAGTGAGAGGAAGGGAGGCAGAGAGAGACTCCCACATGCACCCTGACTGGAATCTACCCAGCAAGCCCACTGGGGGGTGATGATCTACACATCTGGGCTCTGCTTGGTTGCTCAGCAACCAAGCTCTTTTTAGTGCCTGAGGTGGAGGCCATGGAGCCATCCTCAGTGCCCAGGGCCAACTTACTCCAGTTGAGCCATGGCTACTATAGGAGGGGAAGAGAGAGAGAGAGAGGAGCATGGGGGGCGGGATGGAGAAGCAGATGGATGCTTCTCCTGTGTGCCCTGACTGGGAATCAAACCTGAGACATCTACATGCTGGGCCTACACTTGATCACTGAGCCAACTGGCCAGGCCCTTTGTCCAAATTAATGAGGGTTTTTCTCAGGATTTTAGCTTCCCTATCAATCAGTTATTTCATCCAAATGAACATGAAATGATGAGAGTAATTTATATGAATATTTTTTTCTTTTTTTCAGTAAGAAATCCAAGTATAAAAGGCACCTCATTTACCCATCTTAAAAGAAGTTGACTTCAAAGCCACTTCGAGGAGAATCTTCTCTCATTAGGGAAGTATGTCTAGGCATACCCACTAATTTCCTACCCAAGCCATCCAGATTTGCCTCAACCTTTGATAAGTTCTTTCTACTTAAGGTATCTTTAAAACCTGTAAAATATTGAAGGCTTTTGCTAGAGAAATATTTAGAATTGCTTAATACATTTCATTTTAGGTGGCTCAAAGATCAATATACCATTTCGAATTAATTTTCACATAGTATTAAAGATTTTCCATCATATATTTCTTATGTTAATATTTACTTTGGCTAATGTGGTCCAAAGGTTGGGCTAAAAACCTAATTTGGATGCTCTTATCCATCAGCCTAAGAGTGATGCAAGAGCACCCGTTTTTTTTCTTCTTTTTTTTTTGCTACTGAAATTAAAATGTCTTGTGATAGGGTATTTATGCTGTGGATGTTCTTAGTAAAGTGAAAATTTTATATTATGTCATTAAAGGGAATATTAAAATGGGACAATGGCAAAATATGGATTTTCATACTTCTTTAGCATGGAGACATTCTAATGCAGAGTAGACACAGGATAAAGCAGAAAGCTCTGAGTCGAAGCTTTTGATGTGAAAGGAAGGCCTGGTGAATTTTATAAGCTCTATTTTAAATTTCCTTAACTACTTCACTAATTAAAGTGAATAAGGAGATAGAATAGAGTCTCTATACGTTGTTACTATTTTAATTTTAATCTTTTGTTATTATTTTAATTTTTATTCATAAACAAAATTAAAGAGCCCACTGCTGAGCTTGCCACAAATATTTTCTCAGTTTCAACATGACCATATTACTACTCATTCAAAATATGGATTATCGATATAAAACTCTTCTATATCTATTTTTTTTAAAACATAGTACATAGTTTATTCAAACTTTCCTCCAAATGATTGTTTTGGTGATACAGTTAACCTTATTTTTCCTCCCTCCCTCCCTCCCTCCTTCCCTCCCTCCCTCCCTCCCTCCCTCCCTCCCTCCCTCCCTCCCTCCCTCCCTCCTTCCTTCCTTCCTTCCTTCCTTCCTTCCTTCCTTCCTTCCTTCCTTCCTTCTTTTTAGGTGAGAGGAGGGAAGATAGTGAGGCAGATTCCTGCACGCACCCCAACCGGGATCCACCCAGCAACACAGTCTGGGGCCGATGATCGAGTCCTGAGCTATTTTTTAGCGCATGAGGCTGTTCTGCTCCCATGGAGCTATCCTCAGCAACTGGGGCCACACTCAAACCCATTGAGCCATGGCTGCAGGAAGGAAAGTGGGAGAGAAGGGGAGAGAGGAAGGATAGAAAAGCAGATGGTCATTTCTCCTGTGTGCCCTGAGCAGGAATCAAACCCGAGATGTCCATATACTGGGCTGACGTTCTATCCATTCAGTCACCAGCCAGGGCCTATTCTATCTTTCAATTTCCCTGAAATCTGACATCCATTTTCACAAACGTTTCAGTCACTTCTTAGTAAGTTTTCCTTATGTTATCCTCGGCATTCTACGCAGCCAGAAACAATGTTTCGTCTGACGTCTCTGCACTCACTCCTTCTTCCCTGCCTGTTACTTCCCGTCTGTAAGAAAGAGTGTGTCTTGACACACTTAAGCTCTTAACAAGAAGCCTGTCTTGGCTGAACGAACTGTCACTTTGATCACATCTTTCCTTGATTGGCTTGAGCAGTTGTCCTAGAATTTCAAAATGGAAAGGGAAGCCCGTCATAATAAAGGTAGAGATTTCCGGGTTTCAGTGAGACTCTCCCGCAAAGAGTATGTCCTCATAAACTTAGCTGAGTAGTGAGAGCAAGTGCTGTGCCCCATTGACTTGTCAGCTCTGTATGTTTTGCTGGCTCTGTCACCTCCGTAGTCATGGGTGCTGAGTCAAGCACATGGTGTCTGCCGCTCTAAGTGACACAGCCCTCGTTTCCTTTACTCTGCGGGAGGACCTTCCCATGCCAACTCAATTTGCAATAGCTCGAATCTTTCAACAGCCCTTTGGGCTGGCACCAGAGTCCTTCTCAAATATCAGATGACGGTGACCTCTTTGTGTCCACTTGACTATCTCAAAAAACCCAACCCCAAATCCAAGAAGGTTTTCTTTTTTTTTTTTTTAGTTTTTGAACTTTAATCATGGGGCTCTACACAGTCTTTTGAATTCGTGGGGGGGGGATAACTGGGGGACTTGCTAATATGTCATCCAATTTGTCTAGAAGCGTTTGGCTGTTGGCCTCGCAGAAGCTGAGACACAGGGACTCTGAAGATGGGATGCAGATAAGAGCTGTCAATGTTACTGGGTCCCATTAAGGCTTATAAGTAAGGAGGCTGGAAGGAGACGAAAGTGAGGAAGGTAGGGTGGCAAGCATGGAAACCAACCAGTGAACGGGGGACACAGTAACAATGTAACACTCTGTTGTGATAGAGAATCTCCGATGTTAGGCGACTACGGAAAGGCTTGTTACAAATGTGGGACAGGGAGGCAATGTGTGGAGACCTTGATAACAAAGTGGTTCTAGAAATTCAGAAAATAGAAATTTATTGTAGAAAACTCAGGCATTATAAAATACCTATTTTGGCCCTGGCCAGTGGCTCAATGGTACAGCGTCAGCCCGGCGTATGGGTGGGTGTCACACAGTGGGTGTCCTGGTCAGGGCACACAGGAGAAGTGACCATCTGCTTCTTTCCCCCTTCCCCTCCCACAGCCAGTGGTTTGATTAGTTCAAGAATGACCCTAGGCACTGAGGATAGCTCTAGCAGAGTCCTACAGCCTCAGGCAATAAAAATAGCTCAGTACTCTAGCATTGGTCCCAGATGGGGTTGCGGGGTAGATCCTGATCGGGGTGTATGTGGAATCTATCTCACCATCTCCTCTCCTCTCACCTAAAATAAAACAAAAAACTTTCTCCCTTTTTCATTTATTATATATATTTTTAACCTTTAAATTCTCTTTAGGGTAAAGAGCCCCTAATGTGAATGTGACTTACTGTTTTTCTCTGACACACTTTTGGTTTATTTCTATCAATGTCAAAACGAAATATTTGGTTAGAAGTCAGAATTCTCATTCAGATAATAACATTTAATATTTCGGTTTAGGATGATCAAAAAGGAAAGCCTTTAGTGTCTCTAGCAGCTTACTCTTTAACTGGAGAAAAGTCATCTCTACACTCAGAAGAAAATATGAAAAAGATAACAAGAAAATATATTTGCTTCCATCACTGTTCAGGCGCACCTGTGTACACACCTTCCTAGATAGCACTTCTTGTCAGCGCTGATACCACCACATCTGAAATAACATGAAAGGCTCCCCATTTTATTCTTTCTTTATAAATTAATAAAATTTCTGTTTTAGAGTAGTATTTTAGGTTTACAGAAAAACTGAGCAGGAAGTACCGTTTCCATCCCCTCGCCCCTGAGTTTCCCCTACTACTAACTAACATTCTTGCATTAGTGTTGAATACTGATTATAATTGGTGAACCAATATTCATATACTGTTACTAAATAAGGTCCATAGTTTAATTAGGGCTCACTGTTTGCATTGGGGAGTTCTCTGGGTTTTAACTAACGCTTAATATTATGTACCCACTATCACGATATTGCACAGAGTAGGTTCCTGGCCCTAACTATCTATTAAACAATTTTTTTTCCCATAACTTTGAGAGAGAGGGAGGGACCTGTTTTGAGCTGATGCTTGAATCAACCAAGCTATTTTTAGCACCTGAAGCTGATGCTCAGACCAACAAGCTATCATCAGAACCAGGGGACTACACTAGAACCAATCAAGCCACTGGCTATGGGAGGAGAAGAGAGAGAGAAGGGGGAGAGGGAGGATGAAACAGATGGCTGCTTCTCCTGTGTGCCCTAACCAGGAAGTGAAGCCAGGTCGTCCACACACCCAGCCGATACTCTACCATTGAGTCAACAGGCCAGAGCAATAATCTTAATAACACTGCCATTTCTCTCCCCAATAGCCACACCAATACTCACTCAAAACCAGCTGCTCAGAGGTTCTATTCCCTTCTTGCTGTTGCCAATATATTACCACTTTTTAAAATTTCTGCCAGAAAGCTATCTTATTATTTCTTTTCTTTTTTTTGTATTTTTCTGAAGCTGGAAACGGGGAGAGACAGTCAGACAGACTCCCGCATGCGCCCGACCGGGATCCACCCGGCACGCCCACCAGGGGCTTGCTCTGCCCACCAGGGGGCGATGCTCTGCCCCTCCGGGGCGTCGCTCTGCCACGACCAGAGCCACTTTAGCGCCTGGGGCAGAGGCCAAGGAGCCATCCCCAGCGCCCAGGCCGTCTTTGCTCCAATGGAGCCTTGGCTGCAGGAGGGGAAGAGAGAGACAGAGAGGAAGGAGGGGGGGTGGGGGGATGGAGAAGCAGATGGGCGCTTCTCCTATGTGCCCTGGCCGGGAATCGAACCCGGGTCCCCCGCACGCCAGGCCAACGCTCTACTGCTGAGCCAACCAGCCAGGGCCTATCTTATTATTTCCATTGGCATTTCCCCCAGTGACTGGGAATGTTGAGCATCTCTGCATAGGTGTAATTGACCGTTCATGTTTTTTTTTTTTAACATTGTCATTGCATTTTTATATAATTTATCTGTGAATTGGGGGAATGGATATAGTTTGTAATTTTCTTATTGATCTTTAGGGGTTTTTTTTTATGGATTCCAGATAGTTATTGTTGGTTACAGGGTATGTTTACATACTGCATTTCAGTCTGTTCCTTTTCTGTTAACTTTGGTCCTGGTGGCATCTTTAATTGTACATAACTTTGAGTAAAAAAAAATAAGATAAAAAAGCAGAGTCCAGAATGCAACGTATAGTGGTGAGAGCAGCAGGAAATGGAAGGTAGGAAAAGAAAATCGTCTACAGTGGTTCCAGTTTTGCATAGGGTTCATCCTTGCTCTACGGCTGGTTTCGTCTCGCTCTCCTGAACAGCACAGATCCTAACACACACACACCCCTTTCCTTCTTTAGCTGTTTTCAAACCAATTTCATTTTCTCCTGCCACCCTATCGTGTTGTTCTGGTAGAAACCCGCACGACCGAGATTTTCCTCATTCGGAGCCTTTGTCTTTCGGGGTTTGATGCTCTATGAAGAACCATGCACACGCGCAGCTCTCTATAAATAATTGAAAGAGTAATAATTTGCATTCACAGTGGCCTATAATTGGTTGTGATATACTCACTAGTAATTCTGCGTGAGAGATGCTCTGGTAAAATAAATTGTGCTTGTCCGTGTTTACTTTGGGCAGGTAAAGGACTACACGGCGTGTTGAATTTTTACATCAAGTTTTAATTAGGTTCATCCTGCTTGAGTTCCCCCAAATAAGCCGCTCTCCCCCCAATGATGAGAATGGGATTTAAGTTAGAAATGAATATCAATGGCTCATCTCTGGATTGCCGACTATGAAAGGGCTCTTCTCTGTAATATATTCAAGTTCAATATTTTGCATCCTAATCTAGTCAGGCTCGCTGACTGATTCTCTGCCAAGTGGAGCTTCTGCCAAGCCCGAGGATGGAGAGAGGGAGGTCAGGGCTCTGGTGCACACTCACGAGAGTGCTTTGTCACCCAGTCCCTGGGGAGACTGGGGGGGGGAGCCATCAACCCTCTCCTTTTCTGCAACTTCCCTCTAGCCAGGAGCTGGTTAGACTGCAGGTGGACATACCCCAGCACACTCTACTGGAAGAGTCCTCCGTTTCAAATGAGAGGCTGTCTTCTTCTTTCATAGAATAGACCTTGCAGAGCAGAACAGACTGCTTGAACCTTAGTATATTCAGTCTGGTGAATGTCAAGGCAGGGGGGGGTGATAGGAAAAGTCGTTATAAGTTATTCTAATATTTGTTGTTATTATTATTGTTGTTGTTGTTATTTTAACCTCATGAAAAAGTTTACCTTGTTTGGTTGAAGTAAGTAATAATTTTTTTAAAGCCCGGCCAAGTAGCTCAATTGGTTAGGGAGCCTTCCTGATACGCCAAGGTTGTGGGTTCGATCCCTGGTCAGGGCACATACAAGAATCAATCAATGAGTGCATAAATAAGTGGAACAACATATCAATGTTTCTCTCTCTCTCTCTCCCTGTCTCTCTCTAAAATCAAGAAGTAAAAATAATTTAAAAAAATTGTTTTAAAACCCTTCATGAGGTTAAAACCCAGCACTCTCTAGGGTGTGTACTGGAGTCCTGTGTCAATACCATCATCCTAATAAAAATGAGATAATTGACAGTTAAATCATAAAAGCAAAATAAAGAACATAAACACATAAAATTGTTCTTCTCAGTAATAAAAAATCACAAAGCTCAAATGAAAGTACTATAAAGGGCTATTTTGCCCATTTAATTAAAAAGCTTTTAGAGATCATGTTCAATATCAGTGAGGACTCAATAAGATGACCCTCCACATATCACCGCTGTGACATCAGCTTTCAAGAATTTGCTCAACTATTTATATCAAGAACCTTAAAAAGGTTCACATCGTTTGGCTCAGAAATTCTGCAAGGCATTTTAGAAGAGAGAGAATTGGAAGGCTGGTAGAGAAAAACAGCCCACCCAGCCAAACCTGACACACAACATTGAATCCTTAGGTCTCTGCAGACGAAACGAACCGCCCAACAAACAAAAGTAGACTTCAGCTTGATCGGTTTCAACAAAAAAGAATTGGTTATGAATGGCACCTAGGGAGTGCTGAGGTCAGGTTTAAGGGCTATCCAGCTATGCTATGGGCCACTACGGTGAACACCCTCACACTGCCTTTGTCCAAGGACCCACACAACTCACAATACTGAGGCTGGGTCCCAGCTATTAGAATTCCAGCCACCATGACGCTCAAATGCCAGGCACCAACATTACCGCCCCTAACAGATGCAGAGCTGCCCAATTCCTTCACAAGGCTTTCTTCCTAAGTGAGGGGCCCTGCATGCGAGTCTCGCTCATAGACTCTGGGTCACATGATTCCACCTTTTTATTGCAAGGCATGCTGGGAGAATGAGTTAAGGTTTCTTATGGTGGGAGGCAGGACCTGTGTGTGGGAAATTTCTCAGGTATAGGAAGGATGTACCGAACGTGCTGGTCAGCCAGAGAATGACAAATATCCTCCACAAACCTAAATATCCCCTAATAGAAGGAGAGTTAGATAAATAAACTAGTTGAAACCATGAGAAAAGATAGAAAAATGTAAGGATAACTAAAGATGTAAAAACTTAAAGGGCTGTCAGGATAAAGTGCAGCCTTAGTATATAAAAATATAACATATATATATAATTATATATAATATATGCATACATATGGGGCAAAAGTAGGTTTACAGTTGTTTGCATGGAAAAATAATACAATAATTTAATAATAACACAAGAATAAACCATGTTTTGCATACTCACAACTGTAAACCTACTTTTGTCTCATCCTGGATGGCTTAAAAAGTCATATACATGGAAAAAATATATATCAAATTATCTAGATATAAATATATAAATATAGAATAGTTCCATTTTCTAGGGGAATAAAACACATCATAGGGAATATAGTCATTAATACTGTAATAACTGTGGTGCCAGGTGGGTACTAGAATTATCGGGGGGAACACTTCATAAATTACATAAATGTCTAACTACTATGTTGAATGCCTGAAACGCATATAAAATAACACCGAATGTCCAAAAAAGAAAAATTCCTATTTCAAATATACGTAGAGAAAAATATTAGAAGCTAATTTAAGAAAATGTTAAACATAGATAAAAAGATGTGGTTTTTATTTTTTAAAAACTTTTTTTTGGTATTTCGTATTTTATCATAAAAGAACCTATTAAAATCTTTGTTCCTTCTGTGCTTACTTATAGATATTAATACATGATCATTACTCTTCCCTGAGTGGTCACATCATAACTAAAGGCTGTCTTCGCTGTCCGGCTCCATCCGTTGCTCGTAAATACTCGAAAACACACAAAAGCATCTGTTGGGAGTCTACCCATATGCCTGGCTGCCAATGCCTTTTTATCCCAACATTTCCTGAAAATGTCTTTTACACGTAGCAGCCTAAACATTACTGCCTTCTCTCAGTTACCAGTTTCCATTCTCTCGCTTGGTTGAAGGAGCTCCCAGCCAATCGCCAATGACCTAACAGACACATTCAATGTCTATTTTTTTCCAGTCCTTACGTGATGGCTTCTCACCATATTGCATTTTTAGATTCTTTTTTGCTAAGCTCTACTTCTGTGTAACTGTGACACCACACTGGCTGGGTCTCCCTTTGACCCACCATTCACTTTTATTTGTAAACAGGTATCTATTACATTCCAGATAGATACATCCGTGAGCAAGTCCTGGCCCCATAGGGACTTCCATGTTGGGGGAGGTGGAGAAGAATATTATACAAGTAAATGATCACATAAACAAGGCCATTTCACGTGATGCTTCTTAACTATTTTCTGCCTAAAACTTGGATTTCTCTTTGTTCTGGACACCCTTTAACCTTGGTATTTTTTAGGTTTCTTTCTTGACATCTTCTGACATTCTCCCATTTTTTTCTTTTCTCACGGTTTCAACTAATCTACTGCATTTCACACTTACCCCAGTACCCAGTATATAACTGTCTAGTCACAGATATTGCTACTTGGATGTCTGGCAAGCATCAGACACAAGAAATATCAAGATAAATTGGCCCTGACCAATTGGCTCAGTGGTAGAGTGTCGGCCCAGCGTGTGGAAGTCCCGGGTTAGACTCCCTGTCAGGGCACACAGGAGAGGCGCCCATCTGCTTCTCCACCCTGCCCCTCTCCTCTCTCTCTCTCTATCTCTCTCTTCCCCTCCTGCAGCCAAGGCTCCATTGGAGCAAAGTTGGCCCAGGCACTGAGGACAGCTCCATGGCCTCCGCCTCAGGCACTAGAATGGCTCTGGCCTCAACAGAGCAACGCCCCAGATGGGCAAAGCATTGCTCCCTGGTGGGCATGCCGGGTGGATCCCGGTCAGGCGCATGCGGGAATCTGTCTGTCTCTCTGCCTCCCTGCTTCTCACTTCAGAAAAGTCCAAAAATAAAGAGAGAGAGAGAGAGAGAGAGAGAGAAAAGATAAAGTGGTCATCCTCCCCTTTAAATTTGTTTCTTCAGCTGAAGGTTGACCCTAGCCTAAGGACCACAGTGTGATCACAGAAAGCACACGGGGTTGAGGATGTCATGGGTGACCATTCCTGCTGTCTCCAATCACTGTACCAAAATAAAGGTCTCTGGGCAGAGACATTTTTGGTTACCTCTCTGGTATTCCAGGACAGCCTATAGCATAATTCCAGTGACTTCCTTACTCTAGAAGAAATATACATAACTGCATACAATATGAGCGATGTACACGCACGCTAAATTCTTGGAGGTCAAGTCAAAGTCAGGTGTTCCAATCTAATGCTATTCATTTTTGGACATAGGTATTCAAAGTAAGACATTAACATCAGAAATCTCAATTTTATCCCCCCCCCCCATGTGTCTATAATGCCAGTTTCCCATTAATATCAGGCTCTGAGCATCACGGTACCTCACTGAGGACCAGGAGGTACTAACTAGACCCTTAACAAATGCATGTTCACTAACTCTTGGGTTTCCGGAGAGAACCATTATCTTGATGCTGTGGCTTTTTTTTTTTTTTTTAACCAGGACATGAGGATAGATATATAACTTTGACTAAATATTATTGGATGTATTTTCTGCACACATCTCTTGGCTTTGTTACTGTCAAAGACAATTTAAGATCACCTTATTTCCCCCCCCCCTTTTTTTATGCTAATTGGCAATCAAGCAATTACTGTATTTTGTACAGTGTATTCTCCTTCTTAAAAAAAATACTCTAATTCAGTGCAGCAGCCGAACGTGAGCTATAGGCTGACATGGGCTCCCCCGTCCATCTGGCTGCAGGGTTTTGTCCCGGTCACGCGGCAGCCAGGGTGGAAGTCTAGACTGGCTGGATGTACCCACCGCCCCCATCCAGCTGAGCTACTGGCCCAGGGGAGATGCCTCCCTTTCACTGAGAGCAAAGGCAGCTGCCACGGCCGTGTCCCCGTGCCAGAAGGCATGCTGGACCTTTGGGGACAGGGTCTCAGCTTTGCTCCAAAACCATAGCCTTCATTGGCTGAAAAAACGCTAGCTAGCATGGCCAAGTTCACCATCAAGTCCGTGCACCGTTCATAGAACAGTTTTCTTCCCAGCTGTTAGAATCCAAGTCCAATCTGTACCGTCACCTTCCAAAAGCACGAATCCTCTTCCTATCAAACTTCTGCCATTTTTTATTCTGATCGAGGTGAAATAAACACCGGAAGAAGTCTCCCACAAACCCAAGGGTCCTCCCCCTTCCCTCGGCCTGTCCCCCTCCCTTTTCTCCTCCCCTCCCCACCCTTCCACCGGCAGGAGAACAGAGGATAGATAGGGACAGAGGCCTAAAACAGGTTCCATCTCCTTTGACTCCCTTCCAGAACGATAAAAAAGAAAAACTCTAATAACAACAACGATACCCGCAATAATGAGGAAACCAGGCCAGAGAAGCAGAAAGACATCTCTGAGTTACATCCTATTCTGGGCGTTTTAAAACCCAGCACTTAACGGGACTCATTAAGAGAGATGGCGCATGACAGGCAAACGCACAAGTGAGGATGAGAACTTCTTAAAGCATTTCTTAAAAAACAAACAAAAATGAGAGAGAGAGAGAGAGAGAGAGAGAGAGAGAGATTCCCAGTGGTCTGGCGCAGATGCACAGAATGGGAAGCGGGTGGTTATTTGCTGAAGGTGTTCTTGGCCGCCACCCCCCTTGGCGGGGGTGGGGCGGGGGGGGACCTTTGTATCCACATCGCAGCCCCAGACAAAAGGACCAGGGCAGCTTTAGAGCCTTCAGAACCGGGGGGCGCGGTGGCGGCGCGGGGAGAGAGAGGCGCATGATTGATGGAGTTCTGGTTGGCTTATAAAAGGGCAGCCGCGAGTGCAGGGAAATAATCAGAGGAAAGGGCGGCCCGTGCTGGCTTTCTCAGAGGGACGAAATGAATCCCGGTCCCCTGCATTATTAAGTTGTCAGGCGGCCCGATGATGAAAATCTGAAGGTCAGGCATAACAAGAAGCACCTTATGGGAGGGGTCGCGACCTTTCTGGAAGTGCTACACTCATGTTTATCTGCACCTAACCCTTATCCACAATTCTTCAATTTGATAAGAACATTGGGGAATGGGGCTGGGGTGGGGAGGGCGGGGAGGGGTGTCTCCTTGTATGTATAAGCAGTGAGCGAAATTAGGCTTCCCCTGAAACTGACGGTGGAGGCTCAATTCACAGAGAAAGATAATAAACCGAAGGACACACGAGGGATGCAGGCAGAAATTGTTCGCTACAGTGGAACTCAATAAAGGGAACAAGAGCTTCCCTAAATGACAAATTTGGTACAGCGGTGATAAAATCAGGCCTCTCCCCGGAATTGGCACAGCAATTCTCTCTCAACAGTACCACTTTTTATTTACTTTGGAGATCCTAATGGCACGGGGGGGGGGGGGGGTGCTTTTTTTGGAAGGGGATGTTTATTTCTTTTAGCTGCTTGTTTTAAACCAAAGCGTCCAGGGGAAGGACAATTGGGCAGAGGAAGAGAGATGTTGGAGGTGATTTGTGTTTCTGTTTTGTTTGGTTTCTCGGAGCCGAAGTTCTGGTCCGCATCTTGAGGGCATGTGTTTGGGGGTGAGAGTTCTTGGTTTTTTTTGTGTTTTTCAGTTAGAGTTCTTTTCCGGGTGTGGCCAGAAGGTCTTGGGAACAGAAGGAGTGCTTGAGATTCTCAGCGGGGAGCCACACACACCCAACCTCTAACTGATCACAAAAATAAACATATCACTTGTGGAAATAACACTGAAACAATTCACAACCTCCAAGGCAGGCTGCTAGTAATACTTCCAAACCTCGTTTACCCCCGTCTGTAAAAAGTGTAAAAAGAGCGGTTTCCAGACTGAGAGTCTTTGACAGAAACGTGTAAAACTCAGTATTTACAAAACTGCTTATTTCTAAAGGCGGAGGCGTGTTTGAAATTGCGTAAAAGGAGGAACTTTGGCCAAATGAAGACAGAAAGAGTTTACCCACAGAATAAAAAAAAAGGAATCATTCTCACAGTCAGTTAAGGACGTTAGCCATCCTGGAAAGGAATTCTCCAAAATCTAAAAGGAAGAATATTTTATCTAATGCCCTTTATACATTTTTTTGCTTATATCCCTTTTAAGAGGTAAATCCTGATTTTTCAATACAGGGCTTTAAGCTGGGTTCCTTGCCAAAATAAGTGGGTTACAACTTGAGTGGGTGATATTTAATTGGGATTTATATTCTTTTATTTGAAAGGACTTTGTAATTTGAGTCAGGTTCCTAAAGTTATCTCCATAAGCTACTGATGGTCCCTTTACCCAATTCCTATGCACAATAACTTGATCTCAATAGATAAAGCCACAAATAAACTCAGAAGAAAATCCATTTTGGTTTCTCAGTTCTCAGTAAGAGGAATAAAAATGCAAACCCTACGTATAACTCAGCCGTGCCTTCACTGAGGTCCTGTGCTTTTTCCTCCTGGGTATCTCGCCTGTGTGGTCAAGATGAAATCACCACCTTCCTGTCCTGTCCGTATTTGTAACGTTTGTTTAAAAATTGGACTCTCACGATAAGAATAGCATTGCAACAGCAAGGGAGAGAAAACTCTTCATCAGCAGGCCCTGGTCAGGTAACTCAGGTGGTCAGAGCGTCGTCCTGATACGCCAAGGTTGTAGGTTCGATCCCCAGTCAGGCCACATCTGAGAATCAATCAATGACTAGATAAATGAGTGAAGCAACAAATCGATGTTTCTCTATCTCCTTTCTTTTCCTTTCTCTCTCTTTCTCTCAAATCAATCAATAAAAAATTTTTAAAAGAAAATTCAGCAGCAATGTTATCCTCAATATAGTATTTCCTTTTCTGTTATTTTGTTTTGTTTTTGTTTCTGCCAAAAAAAAAAAAGAGAGAGAGAGAGAGAGAGAGAGAGGTGTACAATTAATCTCTGGCTTGGACTACACTGGCCCAGAAGTCTCTGTGAAGAAGGGTGAGCCTATTATGGCCAGTGTGGCCATGTCCAGTTATAGGAAAAATGACTTTAGCGTCAATGAACCCACAGAAAGTCATTGCGCAGTTGTTTCAGAGGATTTTAAAGAAAAAATAATCTTTTTTGTTATTTTGTAGGCTACTCAAAGGGTGTTATCTATAGTTTATTTAACATAATATTAATCAGAAAACTTAATGTTATTTGTTTTTTATTCAATCAAATATTTAAAAATATAGCATTCAGCCTGTCACTAGCTGTATTTATCAGAATGCAGTCACATAATTGATCACAATGTCTCTAGAAATTCAGGTGGATATTCCAATAACATTGTAAATTAGCAACTACCCTGCCACATAGAGAATATCACACATATTTTCTTATACAAGAAGTAAAAGATAAAGGTTATTTTGTATTTATTTTATTTTGTGTATGGATTTTTTTCTTTAAAAAGTAGATTTGAGCCCGTTTCCAAGAAAAGATAGATGCATATTAAATAGAATTAGATCAGACCATCAACAAATAGAATTAAAGATACTAACGGTGATGTCATTATCAGCTGGTGTCTTTTAGAGGGTAAGGACATCTCTGCATCTTCACCTCCTAGTCATTTGATGTCACTAAGTGTCTCTGCTCTTCCTTGCTGTCAGGCCTTGTGTAGGGGACACGCAGTCTGACAATAACAACATCCTTTGCTAAGATTGTATCAGTCCTTCTGGGCCATGACTTGGAATTTTCCTAGGCATGGGCCCAGTTTCCTATGACATTCAGAAGTTGGTTTTCAAGCACAGGTGACACAAGTGAAAGGCGAGGACCCAGTCTCGTCCAACCCTGGACTCAGGGCTGGTGCGTGAAAAGCAGTGTCTATCCCCTCGACAGACCTGCACCGGAAACTCGTTAGTAATGCAGAGTCCCAGGTCTCCGCGTCCAAATCAGCATTTCAATCGGATCTGAAGGGGTTCATGGCACACACCAGTTTGACTGAACTGGGGCCACTTGGCATTTTGGGGGTGTCATTTGGTATAGTAGAGGCCAATGCCATCTTGGTTCCATGGCGATTTTAGATGCCTGTTGCCTCTTTTTAAAAAATTTTTATTTCATTGACATTAGAGAGAGTAAAACAGAGAGCAGGAGAGAGAAAGAACATCTATTCCTATATATGCCCAGGCCGGGGATCGAACTGGCAACTTCTGTGCTTTGGAACGATGCTCTAACCCAGTGGTCCCCAACCTTTTTTGGGCCTCAGACCGGTTTAATGTCAAAAAATATTTTCACGGACCGGCCTTTAGGGTGGGATGGATAAATGTATCACGTGACCGAGACAAGTGTCAAGAGTGAGTCTTAGACGGATGTAACAGAGGGAATCTGGTCATTTTTAAAAAATAAAACATCGTTCAGACTTAAATATAAATAAAATGGAAATAATGTAAGTTATTTATTCTTTCTCTGCTGACTGGTACCAAATGGCCCACGGACTGGTGCTGGTCCACGGCCCTGGGGGATGGGGACCACTGATGCTCTAACCAACCGAGCTACCCAGCCAGGGTACCTGTTGCCTCTTTAGTACAGTTTTCACTAGGGACCAAAGTGGACCAATGCATCATCTTTCTGTGTGTGTCCTGATGGGAAAGGGAGCAGCAGGGAAAAGTACAGGAGATGCTGAGGGTGGCTCTTGGGGACACATACATTTCCAGAAACAAGGATGGCTCCATTTCTCTCTGAAGTCATGCCCTAAAAGGCTAACCAATGACAGACTGTTCAACGGCAAGTCCCTGTACATCAGGTTAATTTTAAGTTGCCATGGAATACTAAAAACACAAGCTCTCCTTTTGCTCAACAAGAAATGCATGCCCCTCTCATGACACATTTTAGTAGCTGCCTCTTCTTCCCTCCTCTTTGCATCTCACAAGAATAATACTGCCTGTGGTATGACAGGCCCTGGGAAGTGAGCACCACCTTTTCACCATAACCTTTGTTTTGTTTTCAACTCTGCACGAAAATGCTGCTGCAACTCTTTGCCGATGCCTTTTTTTAATATACAACCTACATTTCCCAGGACCGTCGCCTCACATGCGCTTTAAATCTCAATGGGCTGGAGCTTGGCAGGCAAGGGCGTTGGCCAGATGCAGGTTTCTCGGCAAAACATGACAAAAGTCATGGCTGAAATAATAGAGCGGCAGAAACATTGGAGACTTGAGCCAAGCTGCGGCCAAATGAGGCCGACTGTTATTAGCATGGGGCAGAGGGCAAAGTAGGGGGTGTGGGGGGTGGGCACTATGCCATTCTCATAAAGATCAACCTAGTTTTGTTTTGTTTTTTTTTTTTAATTTTTCTGAAGCTGGAAACAGGAAGAAACAGTCAGACAGACTCCCTCATGCGCCCGACCGGGATCCACCCGGCACGGCCACCAGGGGGAGACGCTCTGCCCACCAGGGGGCGATGCTCTGCCCCTCCGAGGTGTCGCTCTGTTGCGACCAGAGCCACTCCAGCGCCTGGGGCAGAGGCCAAGGAGCCATCCCCAGCGCCCGGGCCATCTTCGTTCCAATGGAGCCTCGGCTGTGGGAGGGGAAGAGAGAGACAGAGAGGAAGGAGGGGGGGGAGGGGTGGAGAAGCAGATGGGCGCTTCTCCTGTGTGCCCTGGCTGGGAATCGAACCCGGGACTTCTGCACGCCAGGCTGACGCTCTACCACTGAGCCAACCGGCCAGGGCCTAGTTTTTTATTTTATTTTTTTTAAAAAGAATACTTGGGTTCTGTTCCTTCCTTTTAAGCGTTTTTTTTTTAAAGACAGAAAAGTTAATTCAGAGAACCAACACTACAGAAACAAATGCAATAGGAGAGGTGATGATGAAACCATTTTAATGATCTTAAGCCTGACATTCCATCCCCCAGAACTTCCATCCCATTCCCCCAAAATTTCGAGTTTCAACTTCCATAGCATGAAGTCGTACTGTGTGGTGCACACAATTTCGTGCCATTGAGCAGATGCTAAAAAAATAAGGATGAAACAGTTGCTGGTTCGTCATAGATAATCACCGCCGATTAAGCGGTGCTTTCATCACGGGGTTTGTACTAGACATTATTTTTACTATGCCGCGTCCTTGGAGATAATGGAAATTGATTTCCCAGATCTTTTGCATATTACTGTTCCTCAGCAATGCTGCCGAGCAAAACCTTTTTCCATCCCGCCGCTGAAAAGGCACTAATTGAGGGGAGACGAGGTCCCCCCCGCCCTCCCATGCAGGGCTCTCTTCCGCAGACTGGAGGCTGGGAAGGGAAGCGGAAGGGGGCCTTTGCGGTTGAGCAGCTGGAGCTCTGGGTCCTGATACAGGGGACCTGAAATTCACACGCAGCCCGGTCACAGCGCATGCGCTGCTCTGCCCCTGGCTTCCCCTTCTTGGCCCTCCACTCGCCCCTCCCACCGCCACTTTTCTCGTGGGATCAAACTACCTGAAATGCAAGTACGGAGAAGCAGAGGCAAAGATGGTCAGTGTCTTCCGAAATCAGACACAGACCTTAAAATGCATCAAATTGTTCACCCGGACATAGGCATGTAGACCATGTACCTGGGCGTTGGATGATGTTTCCTGCCTAGGGCGTCTATAAGCCTAGCCTCAGACAGACAAGCTTAGAAAAGACAGACCTTCTGTCTCTCCTCTCCAAAGTCGTCTTGATCGCTGATGGACTTGGCAGGGACCCCTTGGCTTCTCCTAGAAATAGTTTTTTTTTTTTTGTATTTTTTTTTTCTGAAGCTGGAAACGGGGAGAGACAGTCAGACAGACTCCCGCATGCGCCCAACCGGGATCCACTCGGCACGCCCACCAGGGGCGACGTTCTGCCCACCAGGGGGCAATGCTCTGCCCCTCCAGGGCGCCGCTCTGTTGCGACCAGAGCCACTCTAGCGCCTGGGGCAGAGGCCAAGGAGCCATCCCCAGCGCCCGGGCCATCTCTGCTCCAATGGAGCCTTGGCTGCGGGAGGGGAAGAGAGAGACAGAGAGGAAGGAGGGAGGGGTGGAGAAGCAATTGGGCGCTTCTCTTATGTGCCCTGGCCGGGAATCGAACCCGGGTCCCCCGCATACCAGGCCGACGCTCTACCGCTGAGCCAACCGGCCAGGGCCTCCTAGAAATAGTTTTTATAGGGAGCATCTCCGTTTGTGTTTCTCAAGCCTCCATCTCTAAGGCAGTGGAATTGTCCGCTTGCTGGAGTGGGGAATCTTCAATGTTGGGGAAAGTACAAGAAGCAGAAATAGGCTGTCTGGATTCCGGGGAAATGTTTGCTCGTGAATCAGCTACCAGACTTGGACAAGACATTGAACTTCGCCGCTGTCCCATTTCCTTCCTATGTAACATTTTCTTTTGCGTGACGTCAGCGGCCTGCACCTTGACCCCTCAAACCTCTGGGGAGTTGTGTTATCAGAGTTAAACTCCCGTGCGATCATTCATTTGCACCACATTATCAACCCCGCAACCAGGCCGGGCTGGACTGAGCTGAAGACACCAGGAAAAAGCAGGAAGATTTACTGGTGTCATCTGTCAAACTCAGAGAAGAGTACCTGGCAGGGAGTTTGCCTTCCGTTTACAGTAGGTGGAACTATTTCGGCAGGAATCGTCCGCATCACCTGCTGAAACATTTGCGCTCGTGAGGCTGGATAGATGCAGTAGTCAAAGTCTATAATGAGTTTAGATATAATTGGAGTGGGAACGACTCCAGTGTTTAAGTACACTTCAAAGAGAGGATGATCAGCGAAGACCCGGAGATACCTGTTGACCCACAAGGCTTGGCACACAGTTCCAACCTGATTGGTTTCACACTGAGTTACAACCGCCAACTGCTAGAGAATGGCCCTGAATACTTCCCAACACATGCTTCCTGAAACGTTAGGTCAGTGAGGTGTTAACGGTTATTCTAGATCATATCACACTCATACACACACACACACACACACACACAAAACACACACACACATACACACACACAGTAAGTTTTCATAGGGAAAACGACTTCATGAGATTTGGGACGAAATATATTTAAACTGGTTTTTGATTGCGGGATGTTCAGAGCCATTTATCTGAAAATGTGCATCATGAATTTCCTAGAGAGAAATTACCTTCACGGCATCTTTACAACTTATATAACCATCAAATTCTCGGTAGTAAACCACCAGCTACTATTTTGGTAAGCCAGTGCATCTCAGAACACAATTTGTTAACACTGATATAAATTCAACCTATGGGGGACAAAGAGTGAGCCAAGGATGGCTCTAGACGTTGCTCTAAGTAGGTGCAATTCAAACACCTGAACAATGACTTTAAGCAAGGAGAACTGTTAGTTACTATTTCACATTATTGTCTCTCTTGGTAAAAAAGGACTGTCTACAGATAAAGGACTTGGAATGGGCAGTTCTAAGAGGTACCGTATTTTTCGCTCCATAAGACGCACCTGACCATAAGACACACCTAGGATTTTAAGGAGAAAAATAAGGAAAAAAAAAATTCTGAACCAAAGAGTGTGTTAAAATATTTAATAAAATAACGTATTTTTCGATCCATAAGATGCATGGGCATTTTCCCCTCCACTTTTGGGAGAAAAAAAACATGTGTCTTTATGAAGCAAAAAATATGGTAAGAAAAGACGGTACAGCATGAACTTTTCTGGCTTAAGATTCTTTGTTTTTATTATTTATTTAGTGAGCGGAGGTGTGGCAGAGACAGCCTCTCATGTGCCTCAACTGGGATCCACCTGACAAGCCCACTAAGGGGGGTGAGGCTCTGCCCATCTAGGGTGCTACTCCGTTGCTCAGCAACTGAACTCTACTTAGCGCCTGAGGTGAAGGCCATGGAGCCATCCTCAGTGCCCAGGGCCAACTTGCTCCAGCTGAGCTATGGGTGCAGGAGGGGGAGAGATGGAGAGAAAGAGAAAGGGGGGAGCTAGTATTCCTTCAGCTGAAATCCATTTTTTTTTCTACTTAAGTCTACTTACTAGAATTAATCGTTTAGGAAGCTCAATTTTGCTGGAAAATCCAGAAAACATTTCAATTACAGTTCTACATAATAAAGCAATTGTGTAATTAGGAATACATTTGTCATTCCTTTACTGGGGGCTGGGGGTGGGGGAGTAACACTTACATTGCTTTAGTATAAATCCTGATAGTGGACTCTTTTTCCAGGAAATTATACCATAAAAATGTCAAGGCGCCGGTGTACCCTTCCCACTAATATTCTGAAATATTCTCTTCTGCTGACATCTCTGTCAATTAAAATTCAACAAAATGGCGCCGCATTGTACACACTCTCACGGAGGGAGCTCTGGAGTTGCTGGCGGCTCTCTGAATTGATTTTTTTTAAGATGCATCTGTAAAACTTGGCTTGGACAAAACGAGGTGGGATGTATTTAAGGACCATTCAATTTTAACAAATGTTTTTTAACGATCGTAAATGGACAGGCGCAACAGACTGGACGCGTCTCGGGTTGCTCGGCCGTTAGAAGAAAGCCAGCCCCCTCTTCCTGAATGGAAACGTTTGTCCCGATAGAAACTCAGCGCCAACAACGCTTCTGACTTGTTGTGGGTGGCCAGTGTTTTTTAACAGAGAATAACACAAACAAGAAAGCTCACGAGCGTGGCTTTCCATGGCTCGATCTGCACAGACTTGGGGAAAATCCTTTCTCCTGGTGTTTCCCAGAGCCCAGCAGTGAGGACACGCTTTCTCACAGCCTGTCACTCTTGGGAGGAGAGGGTAGGGCAGTGTGGGCAGTGAGGGCTTTTGGCACACATCTCTTGCCAATAAACTTTTTGGGGAGATTACCCTCTGTGATAGGAAGACAAGCAAAGCAAGTCTCTGTTCCAATGCCTCTAAAAGGAGTTTAAGAAGCTGTGTATGGGCTCATCTCTCTGATTGCCAAACCTTCATGGGCGATGTTTGACTAGTGCATTGAAGGCAAGCGTTATTTAATGATCTGGAGTGGCTTTAGGCCAACGTACCTCCCTCACTCTTTCTTAAGCACCTTTTGGAAGCTCAATTGTGCCTTTTTGGGTCACCTGGTTACCACTTAAGTGAAAGAGATAATATCCTCAGCAGTTTACAAGGGTTTGTGCCCTTCCAAGCAAGTTTAAACTGTTGTTGTGACTTGGCTGCTGTCTTAAATATATTTGTGGGGGCCAAGAGGGTTTGCAACATTGGTGTTCTTAATGGCAGCTGCTTTTCCTAGATATAGAGGAAACAGTACACCAGAAAAAAAAAAAAAGAAGAAGAACTGGCAGAAACTCTCTTCTCTGCTTTAAATAGAAGAGGTTGCATTGTTTAGGAATTGTCATATAAGGGTCTTGTCCAAAAGGATGGCATCTCTGTCAGTGGTCCATTTGTAAATTTCCATGAATTCTAAGGAAGCAGCATCATATGCAACTTTTTAAAATTGATTTTTAGAGGTGGGGGGAGAGAGAAAGAAAGAGGGAGTAGAAGTGAGAAGCATTAACTTGTAGTAGTTGCTTCCTGTATGCCTTGCCCAGACAAGCCCAGGGTTTTGAACCAGCAACCTCAGCGTTCCATGTCGACACTTGATCTACTGCGCCACCACAGGGCAGGCCATACCCAACTTTTGAACTGCCAAATCCCCCCTTTTCCTAGCATTTTGCTAGCACAAAGGAAGAGCACCGTATTCTTGAAATAGTAAATAAATGAATAAGTGAATAAATCAGAAGCATATCCAGTATTAGAACATTAAACTTTCATCTTTTCAATGATGTCATTTTATTCAAGTCCCACACCAGTTACCATCTTTCCATGGACAATTCTTCAGTTAAACTTACAAGCAAGGTCTTTTTTCTGAGGTCAGATCTGCATATTGAATTGAGAGGTTATGATAATTAATGTTCTGTGTCAACTTGACTGGGACATGGGGGTCCAGATCATTGGTTAAACCAGTGGTAGTCAACCTGGTCCCTACCGCCCACTAGTGGTAGTCAACCTGGTCCCTACCGCCCACTAGTGGGCATTCCAGCTTTCATGGTGGGCGGTAGCAGAGCAACCAACGTATAAATAAAAAGATAGATTTAACTATAGTAAGTTGTTTTATAAAGATTTATTCTGCCAAACTTAGCAAAAATCCGACATAAAGTACTTGGTAAGTAATTACTATTATATGCTTTAACTTTCTGTAATTCTGCTTTACAAATTTTATCAAGTAAAGTTACTTTACTTTATAAATCACCATTACTGTGGAACTGGTGGGCAGTTAGAAAATTTTACTACTAACAGAAATACAAAAGTGGGCAGTAGGTATAAAAAGGTTGACTACCCCTTGGTTAAACATTATTCTGGGTATTTCTAGGAGGGTGTCTGTGGATGAGGTTAACATTTCAACATTCATCAGTAGACTGAGTCGAGCAGATTGCACTCCGTAATGTGGACGGGCCTCACCCAATCAGTCGAAGGGCTGAAGAGAGCTAAGAAGCTAATCCTCCTGCAAGTAAAAAGGAATTCCTCCTGCCTGCCTTGAAGCTGTGCATCAGGTTTTTTCCCACCTTCAGACTCAAACGGGAAGAGTCTGTCTTCTTGGGACTAGAACTAAACCATTGACTCTCCTTGGTCTCAAACTTCCCAACTCATCCTTCAGATCTTGGGACTTAACAGCCTCCATAATGCATTATCTCTCTCTCTCTCTTTCTCTCTCCCCATCCATCCATCCATCCATCCATCCATCCATCCATCCATCCATCCATTCTTTGGTTTCTCTGGAGACCACTAATAACATTGACACTATGAATGGCTCTAAACCTTTAGTATATATAGCTCCAATATTGAACTCATCATGTCCACTCCCCAACATCTTATCCCTCTGTCCTCCATCTTAGCCTTCTGCCAGTTCCTAATGAATGGGCAGGTAGCCACCATTCAGCTCAGTTAAGTAAGTCACAAAGGAACTGACCTTGGCTCTTCCGGTTCCCTTTTCTGCGAATGGTTCATTGCCCATCCGAACCATCTGCATATTTAGTTGGTTTTTATCTCACGAGACCTCTGAGATTGGAACACTTGAATCTATTTCCAATGCTGTACCTCCATCTTGGCCACCACCCTATTCCTTGGCTTGCTTTCCCAGCTATAGTCACTCTTGGCTTCTCCACACTGTTGTGATCTGTGCAGTCTAGCTTTTCAAAATGTACATTTGATTATTTCACTTCAGTTAAAAAAAAGTCATTGGCTTCCCATTGCTCTGAGGGTAAGAAAAATTAAGCCCTCACTCAATTCATAAGACTCAGTTCCCATTCACACATGACAAGTATATGTCTATAATCCCCTTTTAATTTTTATTAGCACACCCTTTCACTCTCAAATTGATCTAGGTTTGGACAGTAAGTTATATGGTCACCTTTCTCATCATGATCAAGGTTAGAGTGGGCCAGTTTACATTCTCAACTGGTAAGCACCAACATCGTTCTCGACTTCTTAAAGAAATATATTCTGAACAAGTACATCTGTCTTGATTGAGACAAAATACAGGTGCTAGTGGCTCAGGAGCCATGTTTTTCAAAAAAATGTATTTTCCAAAGTTCCCCAGAGAGGAAAGGAGAGGCCATAAGATCCATGACCCAACGAGTAGGGGGAAAACAAAGAGGTTGGCAACAGAAAGACATTAATTCATGCCCTGTGAGTTTGAATGATGTATTTTCTTTATACCTTCAAATTAAGATCAACTGGAAGACTAAAGCCCAGTCTGACCTTCCTGTTACAGTTACACACCATGAGAGTTAGTCCAAGTCCCTGGATTTCTTTCAGAAAGTCAATGTCTTACATTGTAGGAAACAAAAATGTATTGTCATTTCATGACAGATTTTCCAACATGGCATGACCCTCTCTCTTCAGATGAAAAAACAGAGGCATTTTGCAAATAAATGGACGTGATCATTATCTGAATACTGGCCTTTTCACAACTTTATATTATTCATTCATTATTTGTGCATGTAGATGGTTGAAAATTTTAGAAGAATTTGCAAAACCATCCAGGGAGGTCAGGCTGTACAGAGGTTTCCCTTACCTGCCACGGGGGATAGTTTAGCTTTTATCTCCTGCCATCATTGCAGAGACAAAAAAGGATAACTTGTGAAAATGTATAAAATGTTCTGTGACCCAGTACATTCCAAGGCTGTAGGTCTTATTACTATTTACTGAGTCCCTGATATGAAACAAATTATATATATTATACACTTACTCTATTCTTCATAATGATGTTTTTATATCTTTTATAGAAAACTTATCTAATTATCAATTAAATATTCACCAGCCCTCAGGTGCATATTTAAGAAATCGTGAGCACGAATAAGAATGTACTTAGAATTCACCAATGACAACATTTCTAACATTTGACTACAAACTGAGAAAATTATAAAAATGATGCTTCTAGGTCACACGATTGACCCAAGTCCCCAACACTTCAGCCTTATTCATTCTCCTTTGTGACCAAGATACAGACCTCTGCCCCATACAAACCTCTGTTGCGTCTACCCCACTTGTGAGATGCTGACGCACTTTCTGGAGGACATGAATTTCACCTGAAGTTTAAGTCTCCCCAGCTAACACGATAGTCACATAAAGAAAACAATACAGGCCCTGGACGGTTAGTCCAGTGGTAGAGCATTGGCCTGGTATGTGGATGTCCTAGGTTTGATTCCTGGTCAGGGCACAAAGGAAAAGCACTCATCTGCTTCTCCACCCTTTCCTGTTCTCTCTCTCTTCTCCTCCTACAACCACATCTCAACTGGTTTGAGCACATCAGCTCCAGGTACTGAAGATGGCTCCGTGGAGCCTCTACCTCAGGTGCTAAAAATAGACAGGGGTTGCCAGGTGGATCCTGGTCAGGGCACACACAGGAGTCTGTTTCTCTATGTCCCCTCCTCTCATTTGGAAAAAGAAGAAAAAAAACCCCAATACAATACCATAAGCAAACATAAAATACAGATATAGCAGTGTTTTCTGTATTTAAAAAAAATTCAGCCTGACCAGGCGGTGGCGCAGTGGATAGAGCATTGGACTGGGATGCAGAGGACCCAAGTTCGAGACCCCGAGGTCACCAGTTTGAATGTGGGCTCATCTGGTTTGAGCAAAGCTCACCAGCTTGGACCCAAGGTCGCTGGCTCGAGCAAGGGGTTACTCAGTCTGCTGAAGGCCCACGGCCAAGGCACATATGAGAAAGCAATCAATGAACAACTAAGGTCTCGCAAGGAAAAACTGATGGTTGATGCTTCTCATCTCTCTCCATTCCTGTCTGTCTGTCCCTATCTATCCCTCTCTCTGATTCTCTCTCTGTCCTTGTATAAAAAAAAAAAAAATCACAGCCATTCATGTTTATTCTTAACCTGATTTGCCTCTTCTATGTACATTTTTATTGGCTGTATCTGTCTTTCCAAGTTCCTTGGACAAACTGACTTTATTTGTCTCACCCTCTGATTATGTTAATAGCTTTGCCTATTCTGGATTTGGGGGGGGGGGTCCATAAATTTGAATTTTTTATTTGATGAACATCCAGTTCTTGATGTTCTACATATGCCGAACAAAAATTCAGTATGTTTATATCAACTTAAGATCTTTAAAACCTGACTTAGACCATCACGGGATTCTGAAATGCACTGTGAGACTAAAGGATGTCTGTCTAGTTTGTTTTGGTGGAAAAGCTCCCCAGAGGAGCCTGGCCTGACCCCAGAATGTTTTCCTTCATTGCCAGGGTGGGGAGATGTGTCCGGTCCACTCTTACGCCTGTCTCACTCCTCACTATACGACTGTTTATTATAATTCCCAGGCTGACTCTATGATAAATAATGAAAATGTGCTTTACATGTAGATATTTATATTTTATAAATACAGTCCAGGTTTCTCAGCTCACCCCGTTCCTGGAGGGGATATAATCAAATGGATGAGAATAACAATACAAACACAGTCAAGAAAACCTCCCATGAGCAAAACGCCGGGCTTCTTAGCCCAAACTTAAACACTCTCTTGATTCTGGTGGAGACCCAGCCAAGTTCCACAGCCTCACCCATGACGCCCAAACTCCTGTGACAGGTCAGTCCTGCTCTTCCTCCTGTCACCTTCAAGGACCACATTTGTCCCCCATGGTCTTTATTGGACTCGCCCGCTTCTTGCCAAGCTAGTTTCTGGTTTCTCCTGCTGACATGTTGACTCTAAGTTCTGTCATAACTGGATGGTGTCATCCCCTTCGTTCCAATCATCTTGATGTCCCTCAGCACCCAGGTGGCCACCAGCATCACGGGAAGGTAGAATGCAGATAGTTTCCGTTGTGTGATTGCCCACCTCTGGCGAGACGTGGCGCTGGACAAGTCCCCGAGGTGGGTGTGGTAGACGAGGCCATCGGTAGCCCAGGGTTTCATCCTTTATCTCATTTAACTCACGGAATCCTGGGGAGGGAGGCATCCTGCCTTTCCACGGGCTCTGAGAGCCGAGCGCCTGGGTTCAAAGTCACGTGTTTGGTAAAGAGCAAAACTGAGATCCCAATGCAGATTGAGTTCTGACAATAATCTGTGGTTAAGTTTATCTAAAAAAAAAAAAGCTTGCTTCTACAAATGACGGAAGAGCCTGTGTAAAAATAGTACAAATGTGGCTCAAAGAGAATCAGATGGGTGTGAGCTTGAGGTATAATTATGATTATAAGCTAGAATTTTGTGAGCACTGAGCTGTGGGGCAGGCAGAATTCTAGATTCTTTGAGCACGAACAAATGTCTTAATATCATACGCAGCACTATCTATTACCCCCGTTTTATATACCAAGGCACAATCAATTAAACCATGTCTGGGCTCATGTAGCTGGTATCCTGTCCAAGATTTACCATGAAGCTATCTGATTCTGAGGTCCAACCCTTTACTCACTAATCACGGCTGCCTCAAAAGTGTCCTCAGTTACAACTGTGAGTTCTGGGATGTTTTCTATAACCATCAGTGTCCCTGGAATATCCTTTAGAACAGTGGTCCCCAACCTTTTTTGGGCCACGGACCGGTTTAATGTCAGAAAATATTTTCACGGACCGGCCTTTAGGGTGGGACGGATACATGTATCACGTGACCGAGACAAGTGTCAAGAGTGAGTCTTAGACGGATGTAACAGAGGGAATCTGGTCATTTTTAAAAAAATAAAACATCCTTCAGACTTAAATATAAATAAAACGGAAATAATGTAAGTTATTTATTCTTTCTCTGTGGACCGGTACCAAATGGCCCACCGACCAGTACCAGTCCGCAGCCGGGGAGTTGGGGACCACTGCTTTAGACTAAAACCCAGTAAGCGTGGGCATGGGGGCAGGACCTCTTTCCTCCATACCAGAAAATGAGGACCCACGTTAGGATGAACTGGATCTCACTCGAATACGAGATACGTGTACTTGGAAAAGGTTAAGCTGTGCAAACAGAGAGCACGGCATCACTCAGAAACCTGCGGGAGACTGTTTAGCCACATCTGCAGGAACAGAAGGGGCGTGTATTTTTCTTGGTGCATCACTAGGAGGTAGCAGAAGTCGATTCAACTGACACAACTCTATTTAATACTAATTCAAAATTTTCTATTTAATTGTCTTAAAACGCATTACCCACCAGAGTGGGAAATGACCGCCATAAAATGAAATGGAATAGCAGCAAATTAAAACAAGAAATACACAAACAAACAAGGATGTAATAAAGTAAAGTTTCCCTTAAAAGTGGGGCTGTGGTTTTTATGGGACTGGAAGAGAAAAAAAAAGCAACATGACCCCAAGGGACCATGGGATTGATTTTGACAGTCAGATAGCGAGGGGATGTTGTATTGTGGGTGGAAAGGTGAATTTTTCTCGGGTCTTTAAGTATGGATGCAAATATTTAAGGGGCAGTCCTGGCTGGGTGGTTCAGTGGGTAAAGCGCTGAAACGAGTTGAAGCTTCTCTCTCTCTCTCTCTCCCCGTAATGTGCCCTCTCTTTCTCCTTTTCTCTCTCAAATCAATGGGAAATTTTTTTTTAATGTAAGGGGAAAAGAGATAACAAATAACTTCTAAAAGTCCAAATGAGGAGCCTTCGGTCTACCAGTATTCACATTATATTTGCATTGTGTTTTCTTTGTAACAATATATAGACCTTGATCTGTCTCCCGTTAGAACAGCAATTCACAAGTGAACCGTTTGAAATAATCCACACTGAAATAAGACACAGGGGGCCCTGGCCGGTTGGCTCAGTGGTAGAGCGTCGGCCTGGCGTGCAGGAGTCCCAGGTTCAATTCCCAGCCAGGGCACACAGGAGAAGCGCCCATCTGCTTCTCCACCCCTCCCCCTCTCTTCCCCTCCTGCAGGGAGGCTCCATTGGAGCAAGGATGGCCCGGGCGCTGGGGATGGCTCCTTGGCCTCTGCCCCAGGCGCTGGAGTGGCTCTGGTCGCGGCAGAGCGACGCCCCGGAGGGGCAGAGCCTCGCCCCCTGGTGGGCAGAGCGTCGCCCCCTAGTGGGCGTGCCGGGTGGATCCCGGTCGGGCGCATGTGGGAGTCTGTCTGACTGTCTCTCCCCGTTTCCAGCTTCAGAAAAATACAAAAAAAAAAAAAAAAAAGACACAGGGTGTCACTCCCTCGGTCACCCCGAGCACACACTTAGCGGCGTCAGACAAAGGGCGCGGAGCCTTCAGAGCCATGTTCTCAGCTGATTAAACTCATTCAGGTCCGGGCTGCAGCAACAAAAATAGAAACAGAACCTTCCGTCTTCTGCTCCATATTTTTTCTTTTATGAGCAAGCAGACAAAAATACCTGGAACGGTAGAACAATCCCTCTTCTTACAGTAAAAAAAAGGAAATTATGTATCTATACCTACATGGTTATATTTAGGCATGAATTTATGTGTGTGTAGACATTACAGATTAGGTTTATTCATTAGCATTACTTAGTCAAAAAAAAAAAAGCAAGTAAATGGCTAAATATTTGACAGCTTGAAGTTAATCATATAACATACAAATATAAATATTATTATTACAATTTAGTTTTAATGAGCGTAGCTTTGTTTTTCTTTCCTAAATGCAATTGCAGTACTAAAACTATAATAATTCAAATAAAATGCTTTTGCAATAATTATCGGGATAGGCAAAAATATGGAGGAGAAATAAATGCACCCAACAGTTACCATAAGTCTCATTTCTACCAGATGTGGCAAAAGATTTCATTAGAGTAGTTCATTTTCCCACTTTAAAATGAGGCTGGAATTAATTTAAAGTTCATCTGAGAACATTTTTACTTAGGAGAAAATACACCAAGATAGTAAATGTAGTTATATCTGGAATTGGAGATCCGATCGTAGCGACATCTTTTTTCTGTTTGATACACATTTTCCAAGTTTTGTATAATAAGTTGTTACTTAAATGATCAAATAATTAAGAAAAGTTTTTTTTTTTTAATTATTTATTTTCTGAAGTGAGAAGTGGGGAGGCAGACAGACAGATTCCCGTATGCGCCCAACTGGGATCCACTCAGCATGCCCACCAGGGGGCGATGCTCTGCCCATCTGGGGCGTCGCTCTGCTGCAACTGGAGCCTGAGGCAGAGGCCATGGAGCCATCCTCAGTGCCCAGGCCAACTTTGCTCCAGTGGAACCTTGGCTGCAGGAGGAGAAGAGAGAGAGAGAGAGAAGGGAGGGGGAAGGGTGGAGAAGCAGATGGGCGCCTCTTCTGTATACCCTGGCCGGAAATTGAACCTGAGACATCCACAAGCAGGGCTGACACTCTACCACTGAGACAACCGGCCAGGGCCAGAAAAGTTATTTTTAATAATAAATTGTGCAACATCAATATTCTTTGTGTAAAGAAAAAGAAACGATTGTATTCAACCAAATAAAAATTTAAAGAAAAACGTTCACTTTCATTTGGTAAACTACCAAAATTCAGAAAATAGACAACCGTATCAGGTAAATATAGGATAACGGAGGTTGTTTAAATCGTTACTTTTGGCAGGGGAGAATACGTAATATATTGAAATTCTTTATTAATTGTTCAATTCCAGACCATTATTATATTTTTAATTGCTGAGAAATAAGACAGTTTTTGACATAAAAATATATGTTCCATTTCTGAACTTCATAACTTTTTTTTTTCATAAAAACATTCTTTTCTCCTTTTGTGGATGTGTGCGCAAAAATCTGTTTCCACTGGCCTCCTGGGCGTTTAATGTGTTTAGATTTGAACATACATTTTCCTGGTTTAATACTTGCAGGGATTTGGAAACGTTGCCGCACACTGACTCCTTATAAATCGTAGAAACCAGTTGTGCCCTAGATCTGCGGTTCTCTGATATTACAGTATTTTACCATCATTTAAAATCTCCTTATCTCGTGAGCACTTACAGAAGCCTTCTCTAACTACAACTTCAGGAACAGATTAAGTTTGCTTTTCAAAGCCATTCATCATCAAGAGATGTGTTTTGGTGAGTGTTTTCTTTTTGTAAATCATTTTATTATTGCAAGGTGTCTCTGGATGCTGGCATGATAATAGGCTATATAAATGATCTTGTCCTATATTTTGTGTTGTGTATACTTTATTGTAATAGTACTCTCGGGTCAAAAGCAGCCAATATTATTCCGATTAATTCTCGTCTAGACACTCATAAATTGTCCTTTAATTTACAGAGAGAAAAACGAAGTCATATGAAGCATAACCTCTCCCCGGCGGCGGCTGTGGAAACTGCACCTGGGTTTTCTGGGCGACGGCGGCCCGCCTCCCTGCACCCTTCACCATGGCAATGGGGGCTGCCCCACCGGTGACTGTCACCTTCCCTTCGCTCGGGCCCAGGTAGCTAGCTGAGTGAGGCTCGCCGGTTGACTCACACTCCTCAGAAGGAAACACGATACCTAATCCCCCAACGCAGTTTTAGGCAAAGTCACTTTATGTACTCGTATTCATCCCCCCTGGAAGAAGAAGAAAAACTAAATAAAATACATTTTAAAAAAGGAAGAGGCCCTGGCCGGTTGGCTCAGCGGTAGAGCATCGGCCTGGTGTGCAGGGGACCCGGGTTCGATTCCCGGCCAGGGCACATAGGAGAAGCACCCATTTGCTTCTCCACCCCTCCCCCTCTCCCTCCTCCCTGTCTCTCTCTTCCCCTCCCGCAGCTGAGGCTCCATTGGAGCAAAGATGGCCCGGGTGCCGGGTATGGCTCCTTGGCCTCTGCCCCAGGCGCTAGAGTGGCTCTGGTCGCAGCAGAGCGACGCCCCGGAGGGGCAGAGCATCGCCCCCTGGTGGGCGTGCCGGGTGGATGCCGGTCGGGCGCATGCGGGAGTCTGTCTGACTGTCTCTCCCCGTTTCCCGCTTCAGAAAAAAAAAAAAAAAAGGAAGAAAAAACCGCTTGCTTAATCCCCAAACTAACACCACACTGATTCACATTCCTGTTCTATGTTTATTGACGTGAATCGCATACAATGGAGGCTACCACGGAGACTGCCCGTCACAGGTGGAGCCCAAGCCCCCAGTTTATACAGCCCTTAATTGGATGTAATGGAAACCTTTCCTACGCTGCACGTGGCAGTGAAATGCACGTCCCAAGTCCCAACGCAAAAAAAAAAAAAAAAAAAAAAATCCGAACGCATTCCAAATGGATTAATCTTAAAGCTCATTACAGCAGCGCAGTATCTGTCCTCCGAAGTCCATTGTTGTTTCCGAAACTTGGATAACGACATCAGCGTCTTTGGCATTGCGGCGACTTTCTGTGGATCTCATTAACCAAGTCTAAGTGCATCTGGGCTTCAGGGTTTTGTTTTGTGACATCGAGTGCTCCGTGTCTTGAAATTATGCAGGTGCAGCACGATGCTCTGGGCTAACACTATACAGAGCCAGGGTGTATATTGAACACCAGACCGCATATACGTGTCACCAGCATATGGCTTCTCCTAGGAGCAAATATGGAAAACACTGCTCTTTTTTGGGGGGGGTGGGGGGTGGCTTGGAGATCTTTATTGCCTGGTGGCAGCTGTATTTAATAAAATATTAGTAGTCACTAGAGGTTTAAAGGTGTAACACAATTCCATTTCAATATAACAATTCCATAAATTCAAATAAGAAAACTTCATAGACGTGCGATATGGCTGTAATTAAAAAAAAAAAAAAAAGTTGGTCTGTGCTGGTGAAAAACAAATCTAGGGCCCGCGGTTGCTGGAGTCGATCTTTGAAGTGCATTTGGGGGTGATCTCGCACGTGCTTGAACACTGTAAGTGATTTAGAGACTTCTAAAACAGAGACTGATCGTTTCAATTGGGTTTTCTCTGATTGTTAGCCAACAACACGGCCATCTGCCTACTGACTACAAATAGGGTTTCTTCTCTTCCCTATTGCTTCCTTCACGCCTTTGGAAGTCCTCCTTCTCCCCAGACCTGTAACATGTAGGAAAGTACTGAGGGAGCTGTTGAACCCCGTACAGATGTTACACTTTGTGGTCATTTGTAATTCATAAAGAAACGATACACCCCTTAATCACCGTGCCCAGCATATACCTACATATTCAGAGCCCCAGAGAGGCAGGACAGAGACATGCTTAGAAGATCTGGGTAAGAGAAAGTCTGGGGACTGACTTTATTGATAAAAATCTGTAGAGGAGCCTGACCTGTGGTGGCGAGTGGATAAAGCATTGACCGGGAAATGCTGAGGTCACTGGTTCGAAACCCTGGGCTTGCCTGGTCAAGGCACATATGGGAGTTGATGCTTCCAGCTCCTCTTCCCTGTCTCTCTCCTCTCTCTCTCTCTCTCTCTCTCTCTCTAAAATGAAAAAATAAAATAAAAATTAAAAAAAATATGTAGAGGAAATGGAGAGAAAAATCACCTTCTTCTGAACATTAGAGATACCCAGGAACGATCTAGAGGAAACAGCACATGAAAAGGCTCCGAGTTTCCAGAGAGCCTAGTTATTCACGGAACACACGTCCGTGAGGGGGCAGAGCGTCAGCAGAGGTGGCAACCACCTTCCAAAGGTGGCATCTACCCCACAGAGGAGTATGACTGCCCAGCGCAGGGTTTTAAAGATGCTATTTAATTGCTTCACATGATACCTGCTCCCTCTAGTTTACTGCTATCCACATGAGTCCTCGTCAGCATATAGCTGCTCGAGCACCCAAGAGACCCTAGGTCAAGACTCCCCATCTAAGACGCAAAGTAAGGAAGGGCAGGGAGGGGCACGCGTGCAAGAGCAATGGAGAGCTAAGCGGAAGGGCAAGATGTCGTCAGCCCAAGACAACAGCCCTAGAGGTGTGTGCAATGGGACGGTCACGGGAGAAACCTACGGATGGTAGCACTTTTATTCTAAGAGTCTGGGAGCAGTATGGAGACTTGTGTGTGAAAACCATTCCTGGACTCAGTTCCAATGTGTGTATGTGTGGCTTCACCACATCGACAAGTGATCCTGACACTATCCTCCCAATGACAGGGTCAGATACCACACGCAAAGGGCTCAGTCCCACAAGACCATCCTCTACTTCAGATTGTCAGTGGCTTTTCACCAACTGGCCACAGATGGGAGGTTCCAACGACCCCCTCCAACTCAGGATGCCCATGGCAAGAGCAGGTTGTTACTTGCATTTCTGGTGTATTAACTGACATCAGAGGTTCCTACAACACTCCTTAGGTTATATAATATGCTAGGACGGCTCACAGATCTCAGGAAAACCCATTGACTCACTAGATTACAGATTTGTTACACTGGTTGGTAAAGGCTACAAGTCAGATGAGAAGATGCATAGAGCAAGGTCCTGGACAAAGCGGCTTTTGTCATTATGGAGCCTGAGACCCCACATGGCACAACAGTGAAAGCATTTGGTTTCCCCAACATGGTCTCCAAAAGATCAAGACCTGTGAACTGTCCTCCTGGGTTTTTATGGGGGTTTCATTGCATAGTCACGATTGATTAAGTCATTGGTCCTGGCTCACTGAACCCCTCCTCCTCCCTGGAGGTCAGAGATTGGTTAAGGAGAAAGTGTGTCTAATCTCCTGGTTGGTTCTTCAAAGAACCAGCTGGGTCCAAAAGTCACTTCCTTTAAATAACAAAAGACATCTTTATCTCTCTTAACACTTAAGAAATTCGGAGCCCTGGCCGGTTGGCTCAGCGGTAGAGCGTCGGCCTAGCGTGCGGAGGACCCGGGTTCGATTCCCGGCCAGGGCACATGGGAGAAGCGCCCATTTGCTTCTCCACCCCTCCGCCGCACTTTCCTCTCTGTCTCTCTCTTCCCCTCCCGCAGCCAAGGCTCCATTGGAGCAAAGATGGCCCGGGCGCTGGGGATGGCTCTGTGGCCTCTGCCTCAGGCGCTAGAGTGGCTCTGGTCGCAACATGGCGACGCCCAGGATGGGCAGAGCATCGCCCCCTGGTGGGCAGAGCGACGCCCCTGGTGGGCGTGCCGGGTGGATCCCGGTCGGGCGCATGCGGGAGTCTGTCTGACTGTCTCTCCCTGTTTCTAGCTTCAGAAAAATGAAAAAAAAAAAAAAAAAAAAAAAAAAAAAAGAAATTCGGAGAGTTTTGGGAGCCAGGAGCCAAGAACTATGGATGAAGACTAAATATCTTGTCATTCACAATACTGCAGAATGGAAGAGGGAACAGTTTAACAATCATTTGAGATAGCCCCAGAGAGGGTGACGAGGCACAGACAAGAGGCAACATCCAGGGTAAATTTTCAGACTTTTCGGTGAAGTAAAACAAGTAAAAATTGATACTGCACTGAAAAGAAAACTAGAGCTTAAGGGAAAGTCTCGTTGAACTTCAAGCAGTCGTGGTGAGGAACCAAAAGGAAGGAGAAGCAGTTAACAAGAGTTGAGGACGCTAACTCGAGGATTGCGTTTTCCGTGTTGGGAAGAAGTCAGTGAAAACAATCAACTTAGAAGCAGGGTGGAGTCCGAAGGGCAGCCCCAGCTGGAGAAAAAGACTGCAATGAGATGGGTAGTAACGAATCTGTAGATCTTCCTAAGACTCACCTCATTCGGGAAAAGAACATCTGAGGAGGAGAGAAAGGGACCGAGCTAGCGCCCCTGGGAACACAACATGCACACACTGACTGAATGAGGAGGACAAACAACAGTAGTGAGATAACGTAATCAAAAGGAAGATGAAGAATGGAGAGAGAGGAATTGGGTAATGCTAAAATATAGTGTTTCCTTCTGTCAGCCTTTACGATGGACTTCCAGAGGGAAAGGTATTCTAAACCACACGTTCTTTCTTTCCTGCCATAACATTATTTTGTTTATACATTGATTCTAACTGTTTGACCGCACGAACAGGGCCCATTTGGAACATATTGAGGGGAGTTCTTGCTAAACAAGCTACCCCTAAAAGTGCCTTTGTTTTGAGAAATATCTCATTCCCACTGTGCGTCGACTCGATTACAATGTTCTAAGTCACTCCGTGGCTGACGGCTGATTTATTTTTTCACGCATTAGCTACCATAAGGCAGGGGCTCAGGCACCAGGATTTGAGAAGTTCAGCATTTAAATCAAGATGAACTTTCAAACGTTGAATTTGAAGCAAATTCAGCTCTCTAATCCGATGAAAAAAAGAATCCCACGGCCCAATCACCTTGGACTGTGTTTGCAACAAACTTCTCCGAACCTGGGTCAGGAGCAGTTATTGCTGTTGCTATGGTAACTTCTGAGCTTTTATTGCGCATGCGTGTTTTCTATCTTGTTTCTGCAGTTCCAAACTAAGAGAGAGGTTGCTAAAAATTCAGTGTTTTCTTCTAGTAGCTACGAAGGAAAATGTAGATCAAATCTAACTTTGAGGTCAGTGATTCCCCCCCCCCCCTATGTATGAAGGCATGATGGAATTATTTAATTACCTTTGCTAGCAAGTTTACAGACAAGCACCCCCCTATCATATTGCATATCTGCAAATAGGATTATTTACATCCAATCTAAGGAGTGCTGACTGGTGTCATTGGAAACAGCAGCTGTATCAGCATTTCATTTCCCACTTTTCTGGGCAAAAACCCAACTGAATGATTCAATTAAATTCTTTATGTTATATATTATCCACGAGTTCACAATGCACAGGGAGTCTCCCAGTCTGAGCCCCCTGCCTTAAAATGGCCCTTTGGTAGCAAGACGGTTTCCAAGGACATTTTTACCGGAACTACCATGACAATGTCAGACCGCCACATGCTCTTCCATGCGGGTTTTATGAACGACACTCCAAGAGTCACCATTATTTCAAGCACATGAGATAAATCACCTTCATTATTCGTGCGAGTGTAAATATGCATTGGTGTTTGCAAATATGGCGGCTTCCTGAGCCAAGCAGTCAGCGATGGACGGCACCTTCGGCCATTTGAGGAAGTAACAAATGGATGGCCACAGCTTTAATTGGTCAAGACCGGCTCCCTTGCTGACGAGACACTAATAGCTCATTCATCAGCAGAGACGTGGCTTATTGCCCCAGCGCTCAGTTCCTAGGAGAGTGGCATATTGTCAGCACGCGACTAATATTTATTGAATGGGCAAGGTTTAATTCACGCTACCTCGGGACATACAGAGTTGTAATCTCTCCAATAATTTTAAAGAAATTTATTTGGTCCCTTTGGAAGATACTAATATTATTACATTACACAAACAACAAATAAGAACCAAGAATTTGGGATGAACTTTCTTGGGAGAATCTCTAGAACAAGTGAATTTATTTGTTACAGGGATTCCAAGCCTCTAATTTCTCCTATGCATCATAAACATCTAAGAGTCAGATATCCTAGGTGTTGGTGTTCAAGTATACTGGGCCACAGAACTTCTTTGCAAAGCAGATTCCATGATTTGGGGTTTAAAGGGACCATCTAGAAAATCGTGTCAGGGGAGGTAGGCTTTTTCCTGGTGAGAAAAACGTGGATAATGTCACCAATAGCTTTGGTGGACAGCAAAGTTGGGGAAAATTTGATGCTCAACCTCAAGTGTCCATTTTAGCCAGAATTGTACCCATTGGTTTGAGTGACAACGTTTGGGCATCCAAGTTTATTCTGTATCTTTGTTCCAAATATATCAAAGCTATTCTTTCCTTGACATGGTGTTCCTGTCTGTAACAGAATATCCGAGTGATACAGATGTAGGCTCTACCTGCGGCAGAGTCTGGACTTTTCTGTTAGTGTCTTCTCCCAATGTTTCCTTGTGTTTATAGCACACATAAATGAATGCGACACCCTGGTTGTGACCCGGCCAGTGCTGTGCTTAAGTAACATGATCATCTCCTTCAACGAAGATCCACCACATTTATCATTGAGGGCAGCACCATGTTAGCTTACTGGACTCACCTCATCTAACTGACATACTGCTCTTCTCTAAGGCTGAAGCCACTAATCCTTTCCAAAGAGGCTCTGATAAAACCACATGTTTCTCAGCCAATAATTTTGAGGCCCTTTGCTTCATGGGATGAAAGTATAGGACCTTCTATCCATTCCACTAACATGACTGTGTACATTGGACCATCATTAACACGCATTCACATACTTTTTTTTTCTTTTTGAGAGAGAGAGAGAGGTAGGGAGAGAGAGAGAGAGAGAGAGGCAGAAACATCAAACTGCTCCTGTATGTACCCTGATCGGGGAATCGAACCAGCAACCTCTGTGCTCCGGGATGACTCTCCTATCAACCGAGCCATCGGCCAGGGCCCCATTCACATTCTTTCATTCATTGTGTTCGAGATCCTGCCTGGGTTCTTCTACGAAAGTCTGATGAGCATGTCTTCTATTTCAAGATTCTACCCTGGGTAAAAACAGGGAGCAAGATGACGCTACGGGCAGGCTTTTCATCACGTGCTTCTAGAAACATCTCCCCTTGGCAATATCGACTAACTTAATTACCCACCTCTGAGGACACATGCTCACCTCAGTCCAGGAGCCTCCATGATCTCACATTTCACCACTGGAATCAATGGTGCAGTAAGAGAGGCTTTGAATAGGCAAAGGGCTCAACAGAAGAATTCTTCATTTTCTCATCAAGTCTGTGTGTACATACAGTGTGTGTCTATGTGGGTGTCTGTGTCTGTGTGCATGTACATGTGTGTATACATGTGTTTCTGCACGTGTGTACACATGAGTATGTACATAAAAGATTTAGGCTCTCCCAACTATCAGAAGAAAAAATTCATTTCCTCTTTAATGAGGAGCTTTATAAACAAACACACATTACAGGGGTGAAGTCCCCGAATGTCACCTTTGTGCTCAGCGACTGTGACATCTCTGGGATTCATCGTAAACTGACCCGACTTCGAAGTTATCTTGAAAAATTAAGTTCTCAAAAAAATCTTGGCGGCCCTCTGCCTTTCCCTGGATTCCAGGGAGCGATTTTGATTTGTGATCTCTTAAGTCCGTAACAATTTGCTATTTCTAATTTATTGCTTCATTTGTGACTGCTGCTACGGCAAGGTAAATTTATTCTGATTTGCACAACCTAAGTCCTTCCTCTGACAGTGACTAATTATTACCTGAGTTAAAATAATGAAAGTGTCGGAAAGTGTCCGAATGCAATTTGTTAGAAAAACATGTGGCATGCTGTGTTACCCCAGTTCGGGAGAGCCCGAATGATCAGAAGCCATGGAGAATTAAGAAATGCTTTTCCCCATCAGAGGTTATAAATCAACATAGAAAATTTTAGGAACTTCTATTGAAAAACAGCAACAACAACAACAAAAAAATAGCCCTGAATTTGGGAACACAATGAGGACTTGTGGGTTCCTTAATAGCTTATATTTTTTAAAAAATCACTCTTTAAGGGAATCCACCATAAAAATCCCATGATAACAACATTAAAACAATAAAGAGAACCAATGTTCAGTGAATGTCTACTATGTTCTTGACCCCATTGTGCCAGGCACACTGCATAGTTCATCTCATTTCATTTTTTTCTTTTTTAAAATGTTTATTTATTGATTTTAGCAAGAGAGGAAGGAGACAGAAGGGGAGAGAAAGAGAGAGAGAGAGAGAGAGAGAGAGAGAGAGATAGGAAGATCTATCTGTCTCTGCACGTGTCCTCACCATGGGATCAGGGGATCGAACCCCCAACCTCTGCGCTTCGGGGTGATGCTCTTACTAAACCAAGCTGTCCGGCCAGGGCTCATTTAATTTCCTAATGATTCTTTATGGACTAATTTGAATTTGTTTTGTTTTATTGCTCAGCATAAGAGACAAAGTTTATGTGCTTTTCCCGAAGACGGAGCTGATATTTGCTATAGAACTACATTTCAAACACCAGCTTCTCCAAGTCAAGAGCACTCTTCCCACCTCTGTAATGTGGATTTCATTGAATGCCTGCAAACAACTAAAAATATAAGGTGACCCCATAGACCTCCAGTCAAAAAGCCATCTGGATGGAGCCATATGCATGTGTAATAGAGCTAATTGTTCAAACAAGACATAGTAAACGCCAACCTGAAATGAGGAACAGAATTGGGAAACAAGAAAGCCAAAGACTTCCATTTGTATTGAGTCTCAGAGAGACGTCTGGCCCGATGTTACAATTCTCTCTGCAGTCCAACTCTCTGTATGACTCAGTCGCCACATATATTGTTTTTCTTAATTTCAAGGCTCTTTAAAGACATATGACCCAAATATGTTAGACATGGCAGGATACA
This sequence comes from Saccopteryx leptura, assembly GCF_036850995.1. Classification (NCBI taxonomy): domain Eukaryota; kingdom Metazoa; phylum Chordata; class Mammalia; order Chiroptera; family Emballonuridae; genus Saccopteryx; species Saccopteryx leptura. Next base: position 50,975,937 of record NC_089515.1, on the reverse strand, counting down.
TATGTTCAAAGAAAACATCTCCAGATTATTTTGACATTTGATTATGTAGAAATACCCCTCACCCAAAGTCAAATTGTCTTCCATCACCTTCTAACTGGTTTTCTTTGTGCCCCTCCCCTCCCCCACCCCTCTCTCTCCTTCCTCCCCTCCCCGTTACCATCACACTCTTGTCCATGTCTCTGAGTCTCATTTTTATGTCCCATCTATGTATGGATTCATATAGTTCTTAGTTTTTTCTGATTTACTTATTTCACTCAGTATAATGTTATTAAGATCCATCCATGTTATTGTAAATGATCCGATGTCATCATCTCTTATGGCTGAGTAGTATTCCATAGTATATATGTACCAAAGCTTTTTAATCCACTTGTCCACTGACGGACACTTGGGCTGTTTCCAGATCTTCGCTATTGTGAACAATGCTGCCATAAACATGGGGGTTGTTTTCTCTGAACATATGTACCCTGATTTATCAATGTCACCGCATTAAAATTAATAAATTTAAATTTTAAAAAAGAGTATGCCAGGTAAAATATGTATAGTCTTAAAAATAATTACTATGAATGGCGGGGTAGGAAGCGATACCGATAAATCTCCCCCAAAACTCAACAAGATCTTCAACCAGAAACAGAAAAACCTATACTTGGAGCTTCCAGATGCTTCGCAATACACCCAAAGGTATGATTGAGTGAAAAATTGGCTAAATATATAACCAAACCCCGAAGGAAATAGGGAGTAAGAAATGCTCCACCTTCCTCACTAACCTAAACAGGGCGGCTTTCTCTGGTAACTGTGAATATAGAAACTGAGGCGGGCAAAGGGGGTGAATACAAACGGCCGAACCAGGCTGTGGCACGGAGATCCAAGCCGAGGAAAATCTGATCCTGTGGCAACCCGGGCAATACAAGCTAACACTCGCGCCAAACCCAAACAAAGAAAGACAAGCGGCGCGGCCATTTTACCCGGTCTCCTGGCTGGTGCGCAGTTAGTGGGCGAGAGATTTCTTCCTAGGCCCCGGGAGTCAGTGCCCGTGTTGCCCCACGGAGAGGCAGGGTCAGAGGCCTTTCTGTGGGCCGAGGGCAGGGTCTCTGGGCAGCCCCAGCGCCCTGGGAAAGCCACGCACGGGAGGGAGTGAGAACTAATTCCAACGGTGGAGATTTTCCGTACTGGAGGGTGTTTCACTCAGAGGGAAACGCGGCCGGCCTCATATCCTGGTTTGCGCGCGCAGATAGTGAATGAGAGATTCCTCCGAGTGCCTCGGCAGTGCGCGCCCGTGTCATCGCACAGAGGGGCAGAGTCAGGGGCCTTTGTGTGGGCCAAAGCGGAATCTCGGGCCGCCCCAGCGCCTTGCAAAAGCCGCGCACGGGGACGGAGCGAGACTCAATTCCAACGCTGCAACTTTTCCCTGCGGTCGGGGGTTTCACTCAGAGCGTGAGACTGCTGGCCGGATATCCTGGTCTGCGCGCGCAGCCAGTGAGTGAGAGTTTCCTCCAAGAGCCCCGAAAGTGGGCGCCCGCTTGTGTTACCGGACAGAGTGGCAGAGCCAGAGGTCTGTGAGTGGGTGGAAAGCCCGCCTGATTATGCTAGCAGCTCTGACTGACTGAGCCTTACCCAGAGCCCTGTGCTGAGTGGAAATAGAGTGGGGAGTTGCCAGCTCTTTGAGCCTCTTACTATCCAGGCAGAGGCAGCAGCAACCCCATAGCTGGATTATCAGGCTACTAATTGAGGAAGGAAAGACTAGGAGAAAGGCTCCAGGAACACGGACTCTCTCACTGTCGGAGCCTATAAATGCTAATAGCCTCGACTGCCAACGAGACTAAAGCACAATACATGACATTGCCATAGAGACTTATCAACTGCAAACCTCCACCTGAGCGTGGCAAAGGGGCAAAACCCGGGGTACAGAGTCACCGACCAGGAAGAGGGAGAGAAAAGAAAAAGCAAGAAGATAACCTCTCAAAATCAAGAATAATCTGCAGACTTTATAATCTATCCCATTTTATTATATTTGTTCATTTGTTTCTCTTATCTTCATTCTTGATACTTTTTTTTTTCCTCCTCCAATTTGGCCGATTAACTCTCTACCGGTCTTACTCTCTCCTCTCCTTGAACTACACTACCCATAAGTGTTACATCTCCCATTATCTTTTCTCTTCTCTTCCTTTCTCTCTATGAGGGTTGCACTCCAAAACCCTTAACTCTCTCTCTCTCTCTCTCCTTTCTTTTTTCTTCTTTTAGTGGTTTCCTCTTTTTTTTTTTTTTTCTCTCTCTCTCTTTCTTTTCTCCCTCTATATTAGTTTCTTCCTTTTTCCTTTACATCTCCTCTCATTCAAACCTCAATAACAAACAAATTATCTTATCTGGGACTCAAACTTATGTTTGTGGCATTTTGGGGGGTTTTTACTTCACCTTTTTAACTCACTAGCAGTGCTCCCATCCCTGGCTCTCCATATTATCTAGTTCTTGTTCCACTAAATACAATAGTAATTTTTTAATTTGTCCCCCCATTTTTCTGTTTTCCTCTTAATCCTCTCATCATAACTCTTAGACAACCAACACCTAAAAGCAAATCATTTTATTCTTGACCCAAATTTTTTCCTTTTTGCTTTTTGTGGGTCCATATGCTCTTTTTTTTCTTTTTTCTTTCTTTTTTTTTTTTTTTTTTGCCCCTTTATTACTTTTCCCCAATTCAGGCCCTCCATCACAGGCATTGTTTGTTATAATTCACAGTCCACCACAAGATTTTATCAAGAAAGAGGGGAGAGGAGAGGAGAGGAAAAAAAGGAGGGGGGGAATAATTTCCTTTTTTTTTTTTTTTTTTTTTTTAATTTTTATTTTATTTTATTTTTCTTTATTTCATTATTAATTTTTTTTTAAAAAAACAACTTTTTTCGATTTTTTTTTATTATTTTTTTAAACTTTTTATTCTTTATTAAATCTCATTAATACTATCAACAAAACCACCCTCAGATGCCATTAAGGAAGAGAAAATCGAATATCATGGATACAAAAGAAAGAGAGGTAACACAGCTAGATGAGGAAAAATCTATGGAGAAAAAATTTAATATATTGGAAACCTTGGAGCTAAATGACAGAGAATTCAAGATAGAAATCCTAAAAATCCTCCGAGATATACAAGAAAACACAGAAAGGCAATTTAGGGAGCTCAGAAAACAACTCAATGAACACAAAGAATATATGTCCAAGGAAATTGAAACTATAAAAACAAATCAAACAGAGATGAAAAACTCAATTCACGGGCTGAAAAATGAAGTAACAAGCTTAGCTAATAGAACAGGTCAGATAGAAGAGAGGATTAGTGAAATAGAAGACAAGCAACTTGAGGCACAACAGAGAGAAGAAGAAAGAGACTCAAAAATTAAAAAAAATGAGATAGCCCTACAAGAATTATCTGACTCCATCAAAAAGAATAACATAAGAATAATAGGTATATCAGAGGGAGAAGAGAGAGAAAATGGAATGGAGAACATACTCAAACAAATAATAGATGAGAACTTCCCAAGCCTGTGGAAAGAACTAAAGCCTCAAGTTCAAGAAGCAAACAGAACTCCAAGTTTTCTTAACCCCAACAAACCTACTCCAAGGCATATCATAATGAAATTGACACAAACCAACAGCAAAGAAAAAATTCTCAAGGCAGCCAGGGAAAAGAAGAATACAACATATAAAGGAAGGCCCATTAGATTATTATCAGATTTCTCAGCAGAAACTCTACAAGCTAGAAGAGAATGGACCCCAATATTTAAAGTCCTGAAAGAGAGGAACTTTCAGCCACGAATACTATACCCATCAAAGCTATCCTTCAAATATGAAGGAGAAATAAAAACATTCACAGATACAGAAAAGATGAGGGAATTTATCATCAGAAAACCCCCACTCCAGGAATTACTAAAGGGGGTTCTCCAATCAGATACAAAGAACAAAAAAAAACAGAGCCACAAGTAAAAGCTCCAAGAAGAACACAATAAAACCAAATTTAAACTGTGACAACAACAAAAAGAAAGAGGGGGAGAAGATGGAGATTAACAGTAGCAAAGGACGATGGAGTGCAAAAGTACTCACAAAATAGTGCACTACAATGAACAGGGTAGGGACCCTTTTCATTATTCAAAGGTAACCACCATTGAAAAAACCACCACAGAAGCACATGAGATAAAAAAGAGAGCAACAGTGGAAAGATGTATGGAATACAACCAAATAAAAACAAAAGATAGAAAAACAAAAGAGAAGGATCAAACAAGACACAAAACTAACAGAAAGCAAGATATAAAATGGCAATAGGGAACCCACAAGTATCAATAATTACACTAAATGTAAACGGATTAAACTCACCAATAAAAAGGCACAGAGTAGCAGAATGGATTAAAAAAGAAAATCCAACTGTATGCTGCCTACAGGAAACTCATCTAAGTAACAAGGATAAAAACAAATTCAAAGTGAAAGGCTGGAAAACAATACTCCAAGCAAATAACATCCAAAAAAAAAGCAGGTGTAGCAATACTCATATCGGATAATGCTGACTACAAGACAGGAAAAGTACTCAGAGACAAAAATGGCCATTTCATAATGGCTAAGGGGACACTGAATCAAGAAGACATAACAATTCTTAATATATATGCACCAAACCAAGGAGCACCAAAATATATAAGACAGCTACTTATTGATCTTAAAACAAAAACTGACAAAAACACAATCATACTTGGAGACCTCAATACACCGCTGACGGCTCTAGATCGGTCATCCAAACAGAGAATCAACAAAGACATAGTGGCCTTAAACAAAACACTAGAGTACCTGGATATGATAGACATCTACAGAACATTTCATCCCAAAGTAACTGAGTATACATTTTTCTCCAGTGTACATGGATCATTCTCAAGAATTGACCATATGTTGGGCCACAAAAACAACATCAGCAAATTCAGAAAAATTGAAGTTGTACCAAGCATATTTTCTGATCATAAAGCCTTGAAACTAGAATTCAACTGCAAAAAAGAGGAAAAAAATCCCACAAAAATGTGGAAACTAAACAACATACTTTTAAAAAATGAATGGGTCAAAGAAGAAATAAGTGCAGAGATCAAAAGATATATACAGACTAATGAAAATGACAATACGACATATCAGAATCTATGGGATGCAGCAAAAGCAGTGATAAGAGGGAAGTTCATATCACTTCAGGCATATATGAACAAACAAGAGAGAGCCCAAGTGAACCACTTAACTTCCCACCTTAAGGAACTAGAAAAAGAAGAACAAAGACAACCCAAAACCAGCCGAAGAAAGGAGATAATAAAAATCAGAGCAGAAATAAATGAATTAGAGAACAGAAAAACTATAGAAAAAATTAATAGAACAAGGAGCTATTAATTATCTCTTTTCTTTGAAAAGATCAACAAAATTGACAAACCCTTGGCAAGACTTACCAAGGAAAAAAGAGAAAGAACTCATATAAACAAAATCCAAAATGAAAGAGGAGAAATCACCACGGACACTGTAGATATACAAAGAATTATTGTAGAATACTATGAAAAACTTTATGCCACTAAATTCAACAACCTAAAAGAAATGGATAAATTCCTAGAAAAATACAACCTTCCTAGACTGAGTCAAGAAGAAGCAGAAAGCCTAAACAGACCTATCAGTAGAGAAGAAATAGAAAAAACCATTAAAAACCTCCCCAAAAATAAAAGTCCAGGCCCTGACGGCTATACCAGTGAATTTTATCAAACATTCAAAGAAGACTTGGTTCCTATTCTACTCAAAGTCTTCCAAAAAATTGAAGAAGAAGCAATACTTCCAAACACATTTTACGAAGCCAACATAACCCTCATACCAAAACCAGGCAAGGATGGCACAAAAAAAGAAAACTACAGACCAATATCTCTAATGAATACAGATGCTAAAATACTAAACAAAATACTAGCAAATCGAATACAACAACATATTAAAAAAATAATACATCATGATCAAGTGGGATTCATCCCAGAATCTCAAGGATGGTTCAACATACGTAAAACGGTTAACGTAATACACCATATCAACAAAACAAAGAACAAAAACCACATGATCTTATCAATAGACGCAGAAAAGGCTTTCGATAAAATACAACACAATTTTATGTTTAAGACTCTCAACAAAATGGGTATAGAAGGAAAATATCTCAACATGATAAAGGCCATATATGATAAACCATCAGCTAACATCATATTAAATGGCACTAAACTGAAGGCTTTCCCCCTTAAATCAGGAACAAGACAGGGTTGTCCACTCTCTCCACTCTTATTTAATGTGGTACTAGAGGTTCTAGCCAGAGCAATCAGACAAGACAAAGAAATAAAAGGCATCCATATCGGAAAAGAAGAAGTAAAGGTATCACTTTTTGCAGATGATATGATACTATACATCGAAAACCCCAAAGAATCAACAAAAAGACTACTAGAAACAATAAGCCAATACAGTAAGGTCGCAGGATACAAAATTAACATACAGAAGTCAATAGCCTTTCTATATGCCAACAATGAAACAACTGAGAAGGAACTCAAAAGAACAATCCCCTTCACGATTGCAACAAAAAAAATAAAATACTTAGGAATAAACATAACAAAGAATGTAAAGGACTTATATAATGAAAACTATAAACCATTGTTAAGGGAAATCGAAAAAGATATAATGAGATGGAAGAATATACCTTGTTCTTGGCTAGGAAGAATAAATATAATCAAGATGGCTATATTACCCAAAGCAATATACAAATTTAATGCAATTCCCATCAAACTTCCAATGACATTTTTTAAAGAAATAGAGCAAAAAATCATCAGATTTATATGGAACTATAAAAAACCCCGAATAGCCAAAGCAATCCTAAAGAAAAAGAATGAAGCTGGGGGCATTTCAATACCTGACTTCAAACTCTATTATAGGGCCACGACAATCAAAACAGCATGGTATTGGCAGAAAAATAGACACTCAGACCAATGGAACAGAATAGAAAGTCCAGAAATAAAACCACATATATATAGTCAAATAATTTTTGATAAAGGGGCCAACAACACACAATGGAGAAAAGAAAGCCTCTTCAATAAATGGTGCTGGGAAAACTGGAAAGCCACATGCAAAAGAATGAAACTGGACTACAGTCTCTCCCCCTGTACAAAAATTAACTCAAAATGGATCAAAGATCTAAACATAAGACCTGAAACAATTAAGTACATAGAAGAAGACATAGGTACTCAACTCAGGGACCTGGGTTTTAAAGAGCATTTTATGAATTTGACTCCACAGGTAAGAGAAGTGAAGGCAAAAATTAATGAATGGGACTACATCAGACTAAGAAGTTTTTGCTCAGCAAGAGAAACTGATAACAAAATAAACAGAAAGCCAACTAAATGGGAAATGATTTTTTCAAACGACAGCTCAGATAAGGGCCTAATATCCAAAATATACAAAGAACTCATAAAACTCAACAACAAACAAACAAACAATCCAATAAAAAAATGGGAAGAGGATATGAATAGACACTTCTCCCAGGAAGAAATACAAATGGCCAACAGATATATGAAAAGATGCTCATCTTCTTTAGCTATTAGAGAAATGCAAATCAAAACGGCAATGAGATACCACCTCACACCTGTTCGATTAGCTGTTATTAGCAAGTCAGGTAACAGCAAATGTTGGAGAGGCTGTGGAGAAAAAGGAACCCTCATACACTGTTGGTGGGAATGTAAAGTAGTACAACCATTATGGAAGAAAGTATGGTGGTTCCTCAAAAAACTGAAAATAGAACTACCTTATGACCCAGCAATCCCTCTACTGGGTATATATCCCAAAAACTCAGAAACATTGATACGTAAAGACACATGCAGCCCCATGTTTATTGCAGCATTATTCACAGTGGCCAGGACATGGAAACAACCAAAAAGCCCATCAATAGATGACTGGATAAAGAAGATGTGGCACATATACACTATGGAATACTACTCAGCCATAAGAAATGATGACATCGGAACATTTACAGCAAAATGGTGGGATCTTGATAACATGATACGAAGCGAAATAAGTAAATCAGAAAAAAACAGGAACTGTATTATTCCATACGTAGGTGGGACATAATAGTGAAACTAAGAGACATTTATAAGAATGTGGTGGTTACGGGGGGGGAGGGGGGAATGGGAGAGGGATAGGGGGTGGGGAGGGGCACAAAGAAAACAAGATAGAAGGTGACAGAGGACAATCTGACTTTGGGTGGTGGGTATGCAACATAATTGAACGACAAGATAACCTGGACTTATCTTTGAATATATGTATCCTGATTTATTGATGTCACCCCATTAAAAAAATAAAATTATATAATAAAAAAAAAATAATAATAATTACTATGATGAAGAAAGTAGGTAAGTTTCCAAAAGAGGCTTCATTTAAATTCATGATATCATTTTTATGTGCACATAAATTTATAAAAAGAAGTAACTAGATTTTGGCCATTTTAATCAACTCTCTTATTAATAAAGGTATGTTTATGTTGGAAGCTGCTTTTTCACATTTAAAAACAGTCACATCACTAAGATAAGTACTTAAACAGTTTGCAAGATAAGATATTTTTACTACAGGGCCCAAAAAGTGTTGTTAACTTAAGGCATGGCTTTGAGTGTATTCCACACTTGGCACAAAACAATATTAACTAAATCAGCGGTTCTCAACCTGTGGGTCGCGACCTCAGCGGGGGTCGAACGACCAAAACACAGAGGTTGCCTAAAGCCATCGGAAAATACATATTTTATTTAATAATGTATTGTATAATAAATATGTATTTTCCGATGGCTTCAGGCGACCCCCATCGGGGTCGCGACACACAGGTTGAAAACCGCTGAACTAAATATATAAATACAATTTCTCACAGTGAGAGAATAATCATATTTTGATTAAGTTTCACAATGGCTCCTGGGCTACAATATCAGAAGTTACAGCTAGATCCCTCAGGAGGGATGGAAGATGGGGGGCTGCTTTCTTAATCAAAAGATGAGAGAGAAAGGGGGAGTGTTAACAAACGTATGATAGAGGTTGGGCAAGAGTCCAGTGATCCATCATCTATTGTGGGGTTCAGTTCCAGAGCCCCCCACAATAGGCAAAAATCCACGAGGTAGTGACCTTATATTTATTTTATTATATATATATATATTGTAAGGCTTTATAAACCCTCCTCACAATCTTATAAATCTTTCCCGCACTGTTATTAACCTTTCCTACACTTATTTGCTTATTTTACAACAAAATAATTAAAATAATTATATAAAATGCTTATATACTGCAAAATTCTGCAATATAGCAAAAAATCTGTGATATAAAATTAGATATATATAATTTTAAAATCTGCAATACCGTGAGTCCATGAAAAGTGAACCATGATATGGTGAGGGACAACTATATAAGGAAATAAAAGAGGTCCTGGCCAGTTGGCTCAGTGGTAGAGTGTTGGCCTGGTGTGTGGATGTCCTGAGTTGAATTTTGGGTTAGGGCACACAGGAGAAGTGACCATCTGTTTTTCCACCCTTCCCCCTCCCCCTTCTCTCTTTCTCTTCCCTTCCCATAGCCAAGGCTCAATTGGTTCAAGAGCATCAGCCTCAGGTGCTAAGGATGGCTCTGTTGGAGCCTATGTGTCAGGCACTAAAAATAGCTCAGTTGCAAGCATGGTCCTAGATGGGCAGAGCATCAGCCCCAGATGGGGGATTGGCCAGTGGATCCTGGTTGGGGAACATGCCAGAGTCTGTCCCTCTTTCTCCCCTTCTCTCAATAAATAATAAATAAAAAACAAAAACCAAAAAAATAAATAAATAAAAAGAGGGATGGGTGGATTTACTCAAACTGTCAAGAGAGGGACCATTCCAGGACTTGAAAAAAGCATGGGGAAGGGTGGTGTAACATTTCAAGGTTTAAAGACTTCACAGCGTCTTAACTGAAGGACCAGGTGATTCAGTTTAGTTTGTACCTGCTGAGAAGGTACTCACACACCTGGCATGGCTGGTGCTCTAGATGGGAGTGGGAAAAGGAACACCATAAGCACCCTGACGTAAGTCTGCGTCAGCCTCGGAACGTCTTTAGAGCCAGTAGGACAGGCACACGGGGTCTAGAGAACCCGGAGGTGTGGCAGCATGAGGACAGCCTCCGCTCGCAACAGGATCTAGGCGCAGCATCTCACACACACGGGCTCTCCTGATTATTAATGGGCTGACCGACCTTTGGTATGGGGGGGGGGTGGGGCTGTGAGTTCATCACGGTTTCCTCTTGCATCAGCACCATACATCCTTTTTCTTGAATTTATGACAATGGACGCTATCTCTGTTTTGGCCAATGCATATTGGTTCATCACGGCACATGAATCACCAAAAGGCACATTGAACAAATGAAAGAAGGAATGGAACAAAGAGGGCCTGATTAAGACCATTCATCACAGGAAAGGGCAAATGCCACATTGAAGATGATGTGCTCGTAAACAAGAACTTATTTTGTGAAGCCACATCACAGGGTCTGTTTCCGGCAAAGCAGGAGGACTCATGAGGACCCAGCGGAAAGAGAGGGAGCTTCAGAATCAAACATGTATACTTAGGTTTAATCTCACACTGAATAAAGAAATAATACTGTGCGATTTACTTTTTTTTTTTTTTTTTTTTTTTTTTTTGTTTTTTTCTGAAGTTGGAAACGGGAAGGCAGTCAGATAGACTCCCGCATGTGCCCAACCGGGATCCACCCGGCATGCCCACCAGGGGGCGATGCTCTGCCCATCTGGGGCGTCGCTCTGCCACAATCAGAGCCATTCTAGCGCCTGAGGCAGAGGCCACAGCGCCATCCTCAGCGCCCGGGCCAACTTTGCTCCAATGGAGCCTTGGCTGTGGGAGGGGAAGAGAGAGACAGAGAGGAAGGAGAGGGGGAGGGGTGGAGAAGCAGATGGGCGCTTCTCCTGTGTGCCCTGGCGGGGAATTGAACCGTGGCTTCTCCTGCACGCCAGGCCAATGCTCTACCACTGAGCCAACCGGGCAGGGCTAATACTGTGCGATTTAGAGCAGCATTTCTCAAATGCTGGTCCACCAACCAGCCCGCCAGAAATGGTGCCAATCCACAAAGGAGTTAACCACCCAGACGCTGTATGAAGACCCAATGATCTTAGTCAAATTTGCTTATGCTCAGGTGACTTCTGTCTTCACAGCCCCCGAAATAATTCTCCTATTTTCACTAGTCCCCAAGTGTAAAAAAGTTGAAAACCAATGACTTAGAACACATTCTTTTTACATTTTAAGCCTCAGTTCCCTTGCTCGTAAAATCATATGAGACACCTTGTGTATGAAGGTAAAAAGAGAGCATTGAGCAGTGTCAGGTCACATGGTGCATAGTCAGGGCAACTTCCTGTCACCTTCCCCTCCTGTGTCAAGCCCTATTCCCAGAAAGACGTTTAGAATGACTGGAAGACTGGAGAGCTAAGATCTCTGACAGTATAGGAAGAGTAAGAGCATGTACTAATGGGCTTTGACCGCATGGATCCGATCGGAACCTGGCTGCATATCACCCACGTCATTGCTACGGGCATGCGGATTCTTTCCCATCACCCCCAGTCTGGTGGAAACAACCAAGGTACCAGTTCACGCAGTTGCAAAGCGGGAGCAAATTACGCATGCACAGCACTTTCCACAAAGCCCTCCGAGACTGATAATTGATGAAAGAATTTCTTGGCACGTGGAGGAAGCTGCTCTTATCCATCGGCAAGAAGCAAACTAGGCTGTTATTTTGCATGTAAAAACCAGAAAAACTGCAAAGAGCTCTCTAAATAAGTGGCCATTTAGTTACTGTCTAAAAGTGTGTCTACAGAAAATGCAAAATATAGGCTCAGAGACTGTGGGCCAGACCACTTGGGGCTTTGAGAGAGAGATAGAGAGAGATATTGTCACCTTCTTCCTTTTTGAGTGGCGTGGTAAATAGAAACTAACTGGGCAGTTCTCTTAAACCTAATGTATTTGTGCATGCTGTGTTAAACCCACTTGAATGTTATCTTATCTACTGAATATTTCCTCTGAGAGCTAGTCTTATTATTAGACTATATTATACAACATGAGGCTAGTCAATAAGCAATTCCTCCCCCCACCCCACCCCAGCTGGCCAAAGGAAATGCCTGTTTTTAAATAATTACTCCAAGACCTTTTTTCAAAGGAGGCTAGGGAAAATACACCCATGAATCATAAAATTGACAAGCTGGGATGTTGAGGGAGCCCAGTATCAGATGCAAGAACAAAGTTAGACGCTCACTACAGATACACAGAGTATACGCGGAGTATACGTGGAACACAGGCAAAGTATATGCGAAGTATACACGGAGTATACAAGGAGTATACGCAAAGTACAGGCAGGGTATACACGTAGTACAGGCAGAGTACACGCGGAGTATACACGGAGTATACAAGGAGTACAGGTACACATGGAGTATACACAGAGTATACAAGGAGTACAGGCAGAGTATATGCAGAGTACAGACAAAGTATATGTGAAGTATACACGGAGTATACAAGGAGGATACAAGGAGTATACGCAAAGTACAGGCAGGGTATACACATAGTACAGGCAGAGTACACGCGGAGTATACACGGAGTATACAAGGAGTACAGGTACACATGGAGTATACACAGAGTATACAAGGAGTACAGGTACACGTGGAGTATACACAGAGTATACAAGGAGTACAGGTACACGTGGAGTATACACAGAGTATACAAGGAGTACAGGTACACGTGGAGTATACACGGAGTATACAAGGAGTGCAGGTACACGTGGAGTATACATGGAGTATACAAGGAGTACAGGTACACATGGAGTATACACAGAGTATACAAGGAGTGCAGGTACACGTGGAGTATACACGGAGTATACAAGGAGTACAGGTACACGTGGAGTATACACAGAGTATACAAGGAGTACAGGTACACGTGGAGTATACACAGAGTATACAAGGAGTACAGGTACACGTGGAGTATACACAGAGTATACAAGGAGTACAGGCAGAGTACAGGGAGATTTAAAGGTCAACCAAATATGAGACTGTTGTTCAGAGGGTGGAGGCAGAATGAAACACTTAAGGCTGCAAGAATAATAATAATAATAATAATAATAATAATAATTAAAACACCTGAGAATAAGAAGGAAACTTTTACTATAAATGTTGGGGGGGGGATGTTTCAATTGCATAACGGAGATTTTAATTAGGCCAAAGAATGCTAACCCTTCACTCTTATAGCTACTGCTTTTATTTCTCAATTTAATCCATTTTCGGTCCCCAAGATTTTCTTCCTTTTTCTTAATCTCCTGTCATCACCAGGAACAGCTCACCTGTTTTAAAAATATCTTGACCCGAATAAGAAAAGCCCCTTTTGAATTAATTACTCCTCTCGGGAAAGTGAAGGTACTTCCCTTAATTCAAAGTGAAACTTGCAGAGTAAAAGAGGGGAAAAAAAAATAGCCCAGAAATCCACAACTCTCTCTTGCTGGTCAAAAAACCTAACAGGAGAAGTGAGAAGAGGGTTGAGTGAAAACATTAAAATACCCACTTTGCCTAGAAAGATTTTTTATATCTTCCCAAACCAAATTCTTCTGTAAGATTAACATTTCAGAAGAGAAGAGAAAGCCCACAAGTGAACTCAGATAGAAATAGATTTTGCCAACCTTCCATTTGAAAGGTCAAGGTCGTCACCACCCCCTGTTGTGTTTTTAGACTAAGGCTCCTGACTTCACTCCCAGCCTGTAGGATTTCCCGTGAACGTTCCAGAGAGAGGAGAGTTTCTTCTCTCATTCTCTCTGGGACTTCAAACGGCTGCAGACGGACACCTGCATTCTGACTGCAAAATGACTTCCTGTCATATGCTCTATTCTTCCAGAGCCAGAGAAAGGATGTTGAGTTTCTTACTGTATGGATCTGGGACGATTCTGGACAAAATGACATGTGAGGTCACCTTTGCTCCCAGCCTGTGTTGGTCCACACTGCAGTGGTGAGTGGAGCCTAGTGTTTATGGACTGCCCTCTACAATGCACTGGCCTCCTCTTTCCTGCTTTCACTAGTCAGAGATCACTGCACACTCTTGAGTTGGCTCTTGGAGAAATTTCCAGATCAGTCCAGAAGTAGGGCACTCTGTTGTGAACCGAGAAAGTTCTTGGCTAACGTCATCTAAGGTGCTTTTGGTGCCCTCGCTTTCTGTTCACAACGGACCCTGGCCCACAAGGAGAATTCTGGCCACCCTTGACCTTGAGGAGCCCACAGCCAATGAGGGAACACCTGTGAAAAGAGATTAGGCCTCTTTTCCTTTGGCGGACATAAAATGTTTGTGTAAAAAGTTCCTAATATGCTGTCCAGATGGCTCCGTTGATTAGAGCATCATCCCCAAGTGCAGAGGTTGCCCCAGTTTGACCCCAGTCAGGGCACATATAGGAGTGGATTGATGCTCCTGTCTCTCTCCCTCTCTCTCCCTTCCTCACTTTCTAAAAATCAATAAATGAAAAAAAAAATTTTACGTTTCTATAAGTATGACTTTCACATGAATACAGTCTAAGCACATTCAATGGAAGGTGGTTTTAAATTTTGGCCTAATTGTTCTATAGATGCTCTTTCTACCTTGTCCTATAATATAAGTTCCAGTCTTAGGAGTTTCCTCCAACTCCTTCAGCTTAAAAGATCCAAAATGCCAAGGTGCCAAGTCTGGGGTAGTGTGTCCTGAACCCCATCACGATCTTAAAATATTACAGAATGACAGCACACCAGGTTTGTGCTGTATTACAAACACACAGGACACAGTCCCCCACTCTGTGCAGGCGGTGTACACCCCCAGCCCCACACGAGGAGAGAAGATTGTGTTCCTTGAATTCCATAAGATATAAACTAATGGAATGCCAATGCTAAAAGGCAGTCCTCAGAAATGATCAATAATAACCCCTATTTTGAAAATGGCTGAACAGGGACCCAAGTCCTCAGAAGGGTGGCCTGGTTGCAGATAGCTCACGAAAAGCAGAGCTGTGGAGGGGAATGGAGCCCGGTTCTCCAGGGCCCTGGCCAAAGCGGCCCACAGCTCCCGATTTTCAGCTGCTATTCTCACTGCCTGTGGACTTGAGAAGCTCAGAAAATCTCTCCAACGCCACCCCATCACACCAACTTAAGCACGTGCAAGGGAGCCACTCGGATTCCTGATCCTCGACATTTAACACCCCGCACTGAAGAGTATCTTTGACCCATCAGTGCTACATCTGAACCTGAAAGAAAAATGTTTATGTTTTTTATTAGACATCTCCATGCCTGTCTCCCTTTCCCTGGCTCTCAGAGACATACGCCTCTATTGTCAGCTCCGTTTCCTGTGTTTAACCCACGTGCTGTCTACTCTGATTGCCCCTAATGGAGCCTGACAGTTGGAGAGTTAATCTAAGCTCTGGTCTGCAAGTTTCACCTCAGGAAACAATCGGTCCCCAGAGTGCTCTGGCTTCTTGCAAGGCTATATTCCCCCAGGGTCCCCTCCCTGTCCAGCTGGGGAGCCCTTCCCATTGTGTGCCAAATGGTCACCAATTAAGGCTACTGTCCCCCCCACCACCACCCCCTTTAGAACCACGCAGAATTCCTCCTGTTTCCTTGTACTCCTCGCTTCTCCCAGATCCCCTGAGCAAGGGTCTGTTTCAGGAATTAGTTTCCCAGGGAGGAAAATAAATAAATAAATGGCGGCCCCCTTCCTGTAACCCGATCTCCCCCCCCCCCCCCCCCGGGTTTCTGCTGTCAGCCCTTCCACAACATGATCTGGGACCGACGGTGAAGGGCTTGGTGGCTCAGAGGTTCACCATCTGCGTCATCTGTAATCCCTCCACCAGGCGGTCGCCTGCTCAAGGGGCACTCACTCAAGTGGCTGGGAAGAAACAAGACAACGCCTCTTTGTACCAAAAAAAAAAAAAAAAAAAGAGGGTTTGCTTTGAAAGATGAAAGCCGGGTGCTTTGCTTTCGGGAGGAAATGCCCCTCCATTTGGACAAACCGACTTGAAGGCAGATGTGTCCCCCGTGAGGAAGGATTTTGCCGAGCGCAGCATTTCCAGGCGACGTTTAAGATGTCAATCAGTGGTGTTTGAAATCACTCAGGCTGTCACAGCTGGGTGACACTGGGAGTTGAGTCGGGGAGTCCTTAGAGAACGGGGACGCTGTTGACATCGGAGCGCGCTTGTTTGTGAAATACAGTCAATCACAAATAACGTCTTCTTCCAAGAATCCTATTCATTGTCATATATATATACTTTAAGCGTCGATTCAGCATGCTTGTTTGGTGTGCTCACCAAGAACAAAGAAAGGCTCGGAGCTTCAGTTCTTGGACTGGAACGTGCGCGTGTGCGTGCGCATGCGCGTGCGCACAGCAACCTGCGATCTCATTAAAATGCAGATTCCGATGCCGGAGACGGGGGGTGGGGCCTGCTAGGCTGCAGGTGACGCTGAGGTTTCATACCCCTCTGCACAGTTTGAGTAACTAGGGCATCAATGGGTAGGTAAATTGATAGGTCGGTAAGTTGATAGGCAAAAGATACAGCATTCACATCGGGTTGGGGCCACATGGACAAAATAAAAAATTATGACTCAAACGATGTGTTCAGATATTTCAGATAAAAAAAAACATCTTGCCATTCGGTGGTTGATTTCCCTTTCTAGTGGTGCAAAATTACCTACATGATATCATTCACTCACTCATTCATTGATCTGACGCTATTTACACTGTGTGGTGTGGATGGCGTCCAGCTACGTGCTCAGATGCAAAAGGAACATTCCAGAATGCCTCTGATCTTCAGACAAATGCAGGGAATGGAAGTTCAGTGTCTACTGATGTATATCCTATCAGTCCCACATAAGCAACAATCCTCAAGTGGTAGTGGTTTGAAATGGCAACAGTGTAGCAGGATTTGTCAGATGGTCGCTCAACTGTCCCCAGAGTGCCAAGGCTGACTGCCGGACCTTGTCCTCTTTGGGCTCAGAATGGGCAGCCCCGCACTCTACTGAGTATGCAGGTCACAGCTCCGCCCTAAGTAGGTGAGGAAGAAGACGACACAAAGCCACACGGGTGGGAAGCAGGGTCCCCTGAGTGGCATGGTTCAAGACTGACAGCCACAAAACACAATGGCCAAAACAAGGAAAACAAAATTAAGGACCATAGAGATTCAGAGAAGAACAGAATCAACGTGAGCTACATTTTTAGGGAGAAGCCTTCAGCCGTAAGAGAGTGCAGAAGAATCATGGAGGATAAGTACATACTTCTTTCTTTCCTGATGGAAGTAAATGTTTACAAAAATGAATTGGAAAATAATAAAAAGCAAAGAAAACATCATCTGTGATCAAATTAATAAACGGATAGCTCTTTTAAAATACCTCTTCATCTTGATAAAAGCAACATGATGTCAAAGAGGGATTTCGGAATCAAAAAGCTAAAGGCAGCACCGAAAATCACATCTTGTGGGGAAAGAGCCCTCTAAACGCGTAAGATCAGTGGTCCCCATCCTTTTTTGGGCCATGGACCGGTTTAATGTCATAAAATATTTTCACAGACCGGCCTTTAGGGTAGGACGAATAAATGTACCACATGACCGAGACAAGTGTCAAGAGTGAGTCTTAGACGGATGTAACAGAGGGAATCTGGTCATTTTTTTAAAAATAAAACATCGTTCAGACTTAACTATAAATAAAATGGAAATAATGTAAGTTATTTATTCTTTCTCTGTGGACTGGTACCAAATGGCCCACAGACTGGTACCGCTCCACAGCCCAGGGATTAGGGACCACTGTGTAAGATGGCAAATGTATGATCTAGGCAGGTTTATATAATGTGTTTCACGCTTACTGCAGGTCGGGAAAGGGCTTTCTTCTCTTGGAACAAGTCACCCACAGTCCCAGCAGGTTTCCCAACAGTCAGATACAGTAATGGGAAAATTCACACCCGCATGTGCATTCCACCCCTACGCCACAGCCGCGCAGAAAATACCAGCTATCGGTGCCATGAAGCTGACTCCATTTTCTCTGAGCGGTATTTATCTGGAAAGTGATCAGTGAACATAGTCAAAAAAGAATGACCACCTGAGAAGCCATTTCTGTCTCTCTTGGGTTAAACACAAACAGAAAAAAAGTAAAAAAAAAAAAAAAATATATATATATATATATATATATATATATATATATTTTTTTTTTTTTTTAACACGTCTCTTCAGCCTGTGGTTGTGAGTCTCAAACACCAATCCCCACTGTGAATACCTGGGCTGTTCGTCCTCTCCTAGCTTCACGCTCAGGGTATTTCTCTGCCTTCTCTTTCCTTCTCTGGCACATATGTCACCAGCCACCTAATGCTCTGTTCTGGGCAGCTTTCCGGACTGATGTTTCCTTGCTATTCTTCTCTCTGGTTGTTGTCCTAAGAAGCTGATGGTGTAGCGTTACTAAACTACCAGCACTTTCTATGGAGTAAAGTAAAAGAATGCTTTGACTTAATTTTCCTTTCATGGGGCCACATGGACAGGTGCCCAAACTTTGCCACTCCTGTTGCAGATGGTGGAAGAACGTCCAGAGCTTGGCAGGGCCCAGCGCCCAACTTCAGGGGGTGTGTCGGGACTCGCCTGTCCTTCCCCACCAGAGACTAACTCCCCGTCCTCGCTGACATTAGCAGCGGAGGTGCCCAAGTCACGCGGAAGGATACAGAGGAAATTTTTCTGGCCTTATCCCGTAGCAAGCCAGCATGAAACATTTACAAGAAAGTTTGTTTTTAAGAAATTTCCCGTCCAATTATGTTGTCCCCAGGGATGTGAATAGTTCAGATAGCATCCACAATTTCTGGAACTTCATGAAAAAAAAAAAAATAGGAAAGAAAAGAAAGAGAAAAAAACAGAACTGGCAACTTTTTGAGGCTTGGCCTTCCCCGGCTAAAATAGCTCTTTCAGGGAGAGGCGGACTCACCCGGTGGTCTCAGGACAGAGGTTCGAATCAGGAGGCTTCTGAGTGTTTTGATTCCAGCTTCCTTTCTCACTTGATGGGTGGCCCAAGTAAGAAAACGAGAGGCAATCTCTGGATCTGATACAAAGGGACACGTAATGATCAATCGCACGTTCTCTTGGACTGAATAGGTCTGATGAGCATTGCTGAGAGGTAATTACTTTGCAACTTTAGAAGTCCATGTGGGGTTGGTGGGAAGTCATTCTAGGCGGGCTCACTGCCCCCTGAACGGGACCCACCCCATTCCATTCACCTGCGCAGTCTAAGATTCTCAGTGCAGGGCGGGTTCTTCACGGCCTCAAGTCCGTTGCATTCTCACTCTGGGAGGGTAATTTTAGACGGATCAACATCGTGACTGAAGGTTTCCTGGTGTCATTTGCTAATCTATATCGATTTTAGAGGACACCGTCCTGAAGGCATGGCACAGGTGTCCGGCTCGTATTGACAAGGGAGGAGATAGGGTTTTTGAGTGAGGGGGGGAGGGGAGAAAAAGAGAAAAATGAGAGATCTACTGAAAAGAAATACTATGGGGACATGGCACAATTTGAGGGCAAAATGGTTATTGAGTTCTTCCTCTGCTTCCTTGCGTAGGTGATCTCCTGTGGGTAAGCATAGACCTTTTGATAACATAGGCTGCACTGTCATTGGGTCAGTATCTCATCCCTGAGTCCATCATGGTGTCATGGCAGGCAAAATTAGGCTGACTGTCTTGGGCGAATTAAGACTTAAATGGGGAATCTGGGCAAGATGGCGATGGAGTAGGTGGACGTACCAACTTCCACCTCCCAGAACCAAAGTGGATTACAACTTAATTTTAAGAACCATCATCTGGAAAAACCAACTTTGGTCTAAACTAAGAGGACTCTTTAATCAAGGAACACCGAAGAAGCCACACTGAGACTGATAGGAAAAGCAGAAATGCAGAGAGGGCTTCCCACCTACCAGGAGAGAATGGCAGCCCGGAGAGACTCGTGTGGCAGGAAATGAGTTTAGCGAAGAGGGGAGGGTCCTGGGCCCCAGGAACAAAGCCCCAGCCTGCAGCCCCAGAGCCTAGAAGAAGCATATGGACAGTACTTAGCTGTAAAACAAGTCAGAATACTGTTTGTGAGAAAGAGACAGATTTCTCAGACCCAGGATTCTTCTTAAAGGGACCACGCAGAAAACCTCTTTCATAACCACTCACCCGGGGCTCCAGGGGATGGGGAGAGAGGAGAGGACCGGAGTAGCAGGAAGAGAGTGTAATCTAGGAGGCACAGGCAGAAACACTTTGAGGGACAGCCACCCTAACTCCTGGGCTGAGTCACTCCCCAAATCTGAAGTATTTCCCCTGGAATCAGCAATACCAGCAAAGGGAAGCAGGAAACCAGCCAAACAAGCTCTTCCACGGCATTCAGAGCGGAGTCGCTTTGAAGGAGGGAGCCTTCAAAGAATACAGTATTGAGTGCTGAGGTCTGAGCTGCAGCACCCCCACCCACACTGCTGAGGGCTCACCTGAGGGTGGGTGGCAGCGGTGGCGGGACACAGAACTGCGGTCCTGCCTGCAGGGGCGGAAGCCAGGCCAGCCACGACTGAGGCTCAGCGTGAGCTCAGTCTTGCCCAGCGGGTGTGGACGGGGTGCATGAAAGCAGTCCACCTGGCTTCAGGCCCACCTGCAATCCACCTGCAGGGGAAAAGCGAAAGCCTGGGAATTGCAGAGACCCACGGTTGAGCGCAATTGCACAGCCCTGCCCTGCCCGTGGAGCTGGGGCTTGCAGCCCGACGTGTGAGTGCAGCTCTGACCACGGGGGCGGGGGTGAAAGCCCGGGAATAGGTGGAGACCCGTGGCTGAGCAAAGGTGCTCACCTATGCCTGCGGTGCTGTGCTGAGGCTTGCGGCCACAGGCATGGCACGCAGCCTCACCCATGGGGGTGGGACAAAGGCCGAGGCTTGTAGACCTGGGCATGTGAACACAGCCCCTCCTGTGGAGGAGAGGCAGAAACCACAGCCACAGCAATGCCCATACTCGAATGCCTGAGGCAGTGGCAGAGGGGGAGGCAGGTCTACAGACAGACCACAGTTAGGGAACACAGAGGCCACAACCATTGGACTCCAGTGGCCACATCCATCTTATACACAGGCAAAATGGGAAGGCAGAGAAATGCAACCCAATTGAATCAAGAGAAATCCCAGAAGAGGACTTGAATGAGTCAGATATAATCAAATTATCAGATGCAGAGTTTAAAATAATGATTGTTAGGATGATCAAAGATCTTAGATCAACAATAGATGGTCATAACAAACAACTAAATAAAGAGATAGCAAACATAAAAAGGGACATTGAAATAATAAAAAAGAACCAGTCAGAAATGACAAATACAATAATGGAAATGAAGACCACAATGGAAGGAATTAAAAGCAGGATGGATAAAGTTGAGGATCAAATCAGCGAGTTAGAGGACAAGATTAACAAAGGCACAGAAGCAGAGCAGCAAAAAGAAAAGAGACTCAAAAGTCTGAGGAAACTCTAAGAGAGCTCTGTGACAACATGAAGAGAAATAACATCTGCATCATAGGGGTTCCTGAAGAAGAAGAGAAAGAACAAGGTATAGAGAATTTGTTCATTCAAATCATAGCTGAAAACTTCCCTAAATTGATGCAGGAAAAAGTCACAAAAGTTCAAGAAGCACAGAGAATTCCATTAAAGAGAAACCTAAAGAAACCTAACCAAGACACATCATAATTAAAATACCAAAGCTAAGTGATAAATAGAAAGTATTAAAAGCTTCTAGAGAGAAAAAGGCTATCACCTACAAAGGAGCCCCCATAAGGATGACATGTGACTTCTTAACAGAAACACTTGAGACCAGAAGGGAATGGCAAGAAATATTCAAAGTAATGTAGAACAAGAGCCTACAACCAAGGCTATCATTTAAAATTAAAGAAGAGCCTGACCAGGCAGTGGTGCAGTAGATAGAGCATTGGACTGCGATGCAGAGGGCCCAGGTTTGAGACCTCGAGGTCGTCAGCTTGAGCGTGGGCTCATCTGGTTTGAGCAAAAGCCCACCAGCTTGAACCCAAGGTCACTGGCTCCAGCAAGGTGTTACTCAGTTTGCTGAAGGTCCGTGGCAAGGCACATATGAGAAAGCAATCAATGAACAACTAAGATGTTGCAACATGCATGCAATTAAAAACTAATGATTGATGCTTCTCTCTCCATTCCTGTCTGTCTGTACCTGTCTATCCCTCTATCTGACTCACTCTCTGTCTCTGTAAAAAACAAATAAATAAATAAATTAATTAATTAATTAAAAAGAAATATTGAAGGAGAAATAAAAAGCTTCCCAGACAAAAAAAAAAACTCAAGGAATTCATTACAACCAAACCAATGCTGCAAGAAATGTTAAGGGGCCTGTTGTAAACAGAACAAATGAAAAAAAGAATATAGCAAAAGAGGAATACAGCTTTAAAAAATAAAATGGCATGAAACAACTACATATTAATAATAACCTTAAATGTAAATGGATTAAATGATCCGATCAAAAGACATTGGGTAGCTGCGTGGATAAGAAAACAGGACCCATACATATGCTGTCTACAAGAGACACACCTTAAAACTAAAGATGCACATAGACTGAAGATAAACAGATGCAAAAAATATTTCATGCAAATCGAAATGAAAAAAAAAAAGCTGGGATAATAATGTTTATATCAGACAAAATGGACTTTAAAACAGAGGCTATAGTAAGAGATAAAGAAGGTCATTACATAATGATAAAGGGAGCAATCCAAAAGGAAGATATAACCATTATAAATATCTACCCACCTAATATAGGAGCATCTAAATATATAAAGCAGACTTGATGTTTATAAAGAGCAAGATCAATAGCAATACTATAATAGTAGGGGATTTCAATACCCCACTAACATCACTAGATAGATCCTCAAGACAGAAAATTAACAAAGAAACAGCAGACTTAAAAGGACACACTAGATCAACTTGATTTAATAGATATCTTCAGAACCTTTTCCCCTGAACAGCAGCATATACATTCTTTTCAAGTGCTCATGGTACATTTTCTAAGATAGACCACATGTTAGGGCACAAAAGTGGTCTCAACAAATTTAAGAAGATTGAAATCATATCAAGCATTTTCTCTGGTCACAATGGCATGAAACTAGAAATCAACCACAACAGAGAAACTGAAAAATACTCAAACACTTGGAAACTAAATAGCATGTTATTAAATAACAAATGGGTTAACAATGAGATCAAAGAAGAAATAAAAAAAATTCCTAGAAACGAATGATAATGACATACAACAACTCAATATTTATGGGACACAGCAAAAGCAGTACCGAGAGGGAAGTTCATAGCATTATAAGCATACATTAAGAAGCTAGGAAAAGCTCAAAGAAACAACTTAACTCTGCATCTAAAAGAACTAGAAAAAGAACAGCAAGTAAAGCCCATATGTAGTAGAAGGAAGGAAATAATATAGATCAGAGCAGAAATAAATGAAATAGAGGCTAAAGAAACAATACAGAGAATCAATGAAACCAGGAGCTGTTTCTTTGAAAAGGTAAACAAGATCGATGAACCTTTAACTAGACTCAGCAAGAAAAAGAGAGGACTCAAATAAATAAAATTAGAAATGAGAGTGGAGAAATAATGATTGACACAACAGAAATACAAAGGATTGTAAGAAAATACTATGAAGAACTGTATGCCAAGGAATTAGACAACCTAGATGAAATGGACAAATTTCTTGAAACATATAATATTTTAAAAATCAATCTGGAAGAAGCAGAAAACCTAAACAGACCAATTACAACAAATGAGATTGAAACAGTTATCAAAAAACTCCCAACAAACAAAAGCCCAGGCCCTGATGGCTTCACAAATGAATTCTACCAAATATTCAAAGAAAAACTAACTTCTATCCTTCTCAAGCTATTTCAAAAAATTCAAGAGGAAGGAAGACTTCCAAGCTCCTTTTATGACGCGAACATAATTCTGATTCCAAAACCAGGCAAAGACAACACAAAGAAAGAAAATTATAGGCCAATATCCCTGATGAACCTAGATGCTAAAATCCTCAACAAAAGATTAGCAAACCAGATCCAGCAATATATGAAAAAAAGTCATACACCATGATCAAATGGGATTTATTCTTGGGAGGCAAGGCTGGTATAATATTTGCAAATATATCAATGTGATTCATCACATAAACCAAAGGAAGGAGAAAATCCACATGATAATTTCAAAAGATGCAGAAAAAGCATTTGATAAGATCCAGCACCCATTCATGATCAAAACTCTCAGCAAAGTGGAAATACAGGGAACATACCTCAACATGACAAACCCACAGCCAACATCATATTCAATGGACAAAAATTAAAAACAACCCCCTTAAGATCAGGAACAAGGCAGGGATGCCCCCTTTCACCACTCTTATTCAACATAGTTCTGGAAGTCCTAGCCACAGCAATCTGACAAGGAGAAGAAATAAAAGGCATCCAAATTGGAAAAGAAGAAGTAAAACTATCATTATTTGCAGATGATATATATTGTATATAGAAAACCCTCAAGTCTCAGTCAAAAAACTACTGGACCTGGTAAATAAATTCAGCAAGGTAGCAGGATATAAAATTAATACTCAGAAATCAGAGACATTTTTATACACCAACAATGAATGTCAGAAAGAGAAATTAAGGAAACAATCCCCTTCACTATTACAACCAAAAACATAAAGTACGTAGGAGTAAATTTAACCAAGGAGATTAAAGACTTATACTTGGAAAATTATAAAACATATACAGTGCTCATGGTTAGGAAGAATAAACATCATCAAAATGTCTATATTACCCAAAGTAATTTATAAATTCAATGCAATACCAATTAAAATACCAATTACATACTTCAAAGATATAGAACACATATTCCAAAAATTTATATGGAACCAAAAGAGAACACAAATAACCTCAGCAAGCTTGAAAAGGAAGAATAAAGTGGGAGGTATCACACTTCCTGATATCAAGTTATACTACAAGACCATTGTTCTCAAAACAGCCTGGTACTGGCATAAGAACAGGCATATAGATCAATGGAACAGAACTGAGAACCCAGAAATAAACCTACACCTTTATGGACAACTGATATTTGACAAAGAAGGTAAGAGCATACAATGGAGTAAAGACAGCCTCTTCAACAAATGGTGTTGGGAAAATTGGACAGCTACCTGCAAAAAAATGAAACTAGACCACCAACTTACATCATTCACAAAAATAAACTCAAAATGGATAAAAGACTTAAATGTAAGCCATGAAACCATAAGCATCTTAGAAGAAAATGTAGGCAGTAAGCTCTCCAACATCTCTCGCAGCAATATATTTGCTGATTTATCTCCACAGGCAAGGGAAATAAAAGACAGGATAAATAAATGGGACTATATCGAACTAAAAAGCTTTTGCACAGCTAAAGACAATAAGAACACAATAAAAAGACAAACTACACAATGGGAGAATATATTCGACAATACGTGCGATTAAGGATTAATTACCAAAATTTATAACGAACTTGTAAAACTCAACACCAGGAAGATAAATAATCCAATCAAAAAAGGGCAAAAGAAATGAATAAACACTTCTCCAAAGAGGACATACAGATGGCCAATAGGCATATGAAAAAATGCTCAACATCACTAATTTTTAGAGAAATGCAAATTAAAACCAGAATGAGATATCACCTCACACCTGCCAGAATGGCGCTCATCAACAAAACAACACAGAATAAGTGTAGCCAGGATGTGGAGAAAAGGGAACCCTCCTGCACTGCTGGTGGGAATGCAGACTGGTGCAGCCACTGTGGAAAACAGTATGGAGATTCCTCAAAAAATTAAAAATTGAATTTTCTTTTGACCCAGTTATCCCACTTTTTGGAATATACCCTAAGAACACCATAGCAGTGTTTCAAAAGGAGAAATGCACCCCCATGTTTACGGCAGCATTGTTCACAATAGCGAAGATCTGGAAACAGCCCAAGTGTCCGTCAGTGGACGAGTGGATTAAAAAGCAGTGGTACATATATACTATGGAATACTATGGGGCCATGAAAAAGAAGGAAATCTTACCTTTTGCGACAACATGGATGGACATGGAAACTATTATTTTAAGTGAAATAAGCCAGTCAGAAAAAGAAAAATATCATATGACCTCACTCATTTAAGGAATCCAATGAACAATGTGAACTGAGCAATGGAATTGAGACAGAGGAGAGATCAAAGGGTCCAGAGGAAAAGAGGACAGAGGGAAAGGGGATGATAGGACGGTCTAAACCTGAAGGGAAGGGGGGAGGGCGCTATGGGGAGGGGGGCAAGGGAGATGTTGAGGGGAATATGGGGGAGGGGGGATGCATTCGGGGCCACACTAGAATCTATGTAAACACAATAAATTAAAATCAATTAAAAAAAGTCTTAAATGGGATTGAAATTTGAGTCAACCCCTCCCTCGCTGCTGGCTGCGACCAAGTGGGGAAGAGATACACTGGCTGCTGAGGGACCAATAGGTCTTCACTGCATGGAATGGCCGGCCCCTTCTAGATGTCAATAATCAGATTACACTGCTAGGATTTGCTAAAGCCAAGGTCCTTTTCCGGGTGCTGATTGCTAATAGGACTTCTGCTGTTATAGCGTCAGACGGTTCACACAGTAATTAGACTTCCTCTGTGCTAGGAAGACTCCCCAACAATGAGCTATGGGCAGAGACATTTTGAAAACACTCAGAACAAAAAGTAGTAATTTGAAGGGGGGAAAATTAGAGTTTTGAAGATTCAAGTTCCAAGTCTCCCACTGGATGTCTCTATGAGCTCGGTTCCATCACCTGTACACATAATGCTCTCTCCATGAGAGACTGAGCGACTAAATGAGAACGTGTGTAAGTGCCTCGCTTCCGGTAACGCATGGGGGGGAGGGGGGACGCTCATCCAGCGTCTGCTGCCTGATGTTTCTCTGTCCATTCTTCATAATAGGGAATAAGGATGAAGGTGTCCAATTCTGCACAGAAATCATTATCTCCAGAGAAAAGCCACGGAGTTTCCTGCAGCAAGGCCCACATCGATTACCAGATGTGGCGCAATTTTATCAGCAACCATTGCTCCTGGGTAGAAATGTCAGCAGAGGGAGGAGGCCAGGGCAGTTCCCAGGGCAGGCTCACCTTTCGGTGGGTGTGGCCTATTGTGTCTGCGGGGCGGAGAAGGGGAAATAGAGGGAACCGGCGGATGAAGCTTTTATCCAGGTGTCTGAGGAGGAGAGATGTGACAAATGTCACCAGAAGCTTTCCCAAGGAAATGAAACTCAGGCTCCAGCCTCTGAGGGCCTGAGAAACAGGATTGCCGAGCTCTGGATGAACTGGCTCCCGTGTGGCCTGGGATCTCCCCTTTATGGGTAATTCATTGCTGTCCTCATCAAAGGATGGGCTGTGATGAAATCTGCAGGAAAATGGTACTTGCTCCTCGCTGCTCTCCAACAACACTGTCTGTGGAGCCATACTCGGCAAGTGGGAAGGATCCCAGCTCTGGTTTAAGCTCCATTTTGCTGATCGAGGGCCAGTCCCTATGGAGCAACCCCCTGGGCAGATCAGGGGCTCTGCTGGGCATGTGTCAGCCTGTGCCTTCTCTCATCAAAGGGTGTGTGTGTGTGTGTGTGTGTGTGTGTGTGTGTGAAGGAAAGGAATCGGAACTTCAGTTTAACTCCCTGCTGTAACAGGTTCAAAGGCTAACCTCCACTCCTCCCCCTTAGCCAGGCTTTTGTAGCAGCTCCAGCGCAATACGAAATTTACTTGTGAAATAAAGACGAACGTAGGCTTGACAGAAACAGCATAAATAATCAATCTTTTGTATATTTATATAGAAGCCAGGTGCAGCTCCAGCATGATTGCTTCGTGCTTTAGTTTTCTGCTTTCCCAAGAAATTCTGGTAGATGTAGTGGGGGCAGTTTGACATCACCTAGGAATGTCCCTCATATATATATATATATATATATATATATATATATATATATATATATAATCTTGAAAAAGGATCAACCCTACATCAGGTCTGGTTAATGTGGAGGGAAAACACGATGGAAACCTAAGACCTGTCTTCAGAGTACCTAACAATCGGCATTTTATAACCCGCATTTGATCAACGTCCCGAACATCCTAACATGTGCGTCTTACATTAGAGTCTCACGATAGTCTGGTAGGAGGAATCAGAAATATTTTATGGGGTGAACTCAGTATGCAATACCCAGACGCCAACATTACTGGGGACGCATTAAAAAAATTCTCAGCCACGCATGAGAAATACCAAGTTCCACGGAGAACTGGGATCGTTCAATGTTTGTTGAATGTGCATCTTTGCAGCAATATGCTATTCCACTTATTAATTCTGTTTGCTATATAGATGGTTTCATTAGGTGCATTTAATTTCAGCGCTTAAGTTCCTACACGAGAACGGTGTATAGAAATACTCAAGACATCCTTAACCAAAAAGCACAGACTGTGTAATGACGTTGGAGAGCCTGCTGGGAGCAAATCTATTCTAAAACGGTTGGGGGAAAATCTCTTTGAAGGCCTCGACTGTGTGCGTCTCCATATTGGCGATGAGGTGGAGAGATGGGGGAGGGGAGGGGTGAGACGCTAACCTGGGAGGCTGTCATTTGCAATGGCAGTTACAGCAATCCGATTTTCGCGCAATAATTGCCACATGTTGACTGCGCAGATGTCCAAACACATGGGAACACTTCTCTTTCTGTAGGACAAATGAAGATTTTCACTTTGTTTGGTAAACGTGTCAAGATTTATCACTTAGTCATGTGCCATGCATTACGATGTTTATCAAATTTGGCTTTCTGCTCACTGGTGATGGAGCTGTATGATTTCAACAACGTGGCAGTGATGAAATCAATGTTTCCTGCGTTTAAATTCGTCTCGAGTCTCACTCAGAGTGGACTGTGGCCAGCACATTGGCGGTTAGGAGCAAGAGAGGAAGAAACCTTTTCTACGGAAACGTTAGCCGAATGACATCCGCGCACTCTTGTTCTCTTGTCCATTGACAGGAACCAGGTAGAATAATAACCTCGTCCAATCAGCTTTGGCTGAAAGAGGCACGGGCCAGTGGGTCACCCAGGTTCTTGCTATAGATTGAGACAGTTTAACTTGCCAATGCGATGGAATTGAACAGAATATTCAACTTCCTCTTATGAGACACATGTGAAAGGAAAAGATATGTTCTGAGGAGACGATGACAACAAAGGCAAGCTCAGAAATCGTACACCTTGTACGCCTATGGGAAAAAAAGAACCATTTGAGAAAGAAAAAACCTTGTTTTATTATTTTATTATTATTATTATTATTATTATTATTATTACTTTGTATTTTTCTGAAGCTGGAAACGGGGACAGACAGTCAGACAGACTCCCGCATGCGCCCGACCGGGATCCACCCGGCATGCCCACCAGGGGGCGATGCTCTGCCGTGACCAGAGCCACTCTAGCGCCTGGGGCAGAGGCCAAGGAGCCATCCCCAGCGCCCGGGCCATCTTTGCTCCAATGGAGCCTTGGCTGCAGGAGGGGAAGAGAGAGACAGAGAGGGAAGGAGAGGGGGAGGGGTGGAGAAGCAGATGGGCGCTTCTCCTGTGTGCCCTGGCCAGGAATCGAACCCGGGACCTCTGCACGCCAGGCCGACGCTCTACCACTGAGTCAAAAAACCTTGCTTTAAAGACAAGCCAAGAGGCAGGTGGTAGAACAAGACTCAGGGTGTGTGGGACGTCCTCTTTTTGGTTCAGAAACAAAGCTATGCTGAGTGTTGATGACTTCTCTAAAACATGTGCAGTTCGCAGAAACTAGGCACGGAGCCTGGTCCCTGGCCTCTGGCACCCGGGAACCATCAGCCGTCCAAAGCCCAGAGCCGGCCTGAGAACCGCCTCAGGAGAGTGAAAGAAAACCCAGACACTGCGCCTCCCAGAAGCACAGTCGGAGGTCTGATCGTCTTAACAGCCTCTAGTGGCTCAAAGAACAAGGGTCAGGGCTCATTCGCGAGGTAACTGGAGCAAGGGAAAAAGTCAGCAGTGCAGATCTTAATTCTTTAAAATTTAAAAGCTAATTTTGTGTCTTTTAGTCAATTTCCTGCACAGGAAGGAAAAATTTATTAACTGCTTTCTGGTATTAAATGGAGTGCTAATGGGTAAGTACAACAATTCAACAGGTGCCAAGGAGCTCTATAGAGGCATTATATCAATTTTAATCGTAATGCCTTGCAAATGCATTTTGTAGAGTGATAGCTTCTTCTACCCACCCCCACGCCCTGTGAATTTATTTTGGAAACTTAACTTGTTCAAGATAAGGAAATGGCTCATCTGGTGTTCTAGCAAACAGAATGCAATAGGATCCGATGTATGAATTCAACCTACAGAGCTGTCACTGCGGTTCTAGGAAACAGAGAGTACACGGGGACAATTACTCGGCGTTTGAAAAAAGTAATAATGACCCAGGCGGTTGAAGGTTTGAATCAGGCTTACTTAGGCTGAAATTCCCCGAGGCATAGTCTGAGCAAAACTAACCCATGAGCATTTATATAAAATGCATTCACACAGCACGCGTTATAAGAACTCAGAAGAAATGGTTTCACTTGGGCAAAAAAAAAAAAAAAAAGATGCATGTTTGCTGCTTTACAGATTGCGACCTCTTTTTGCTTTCACGGAGCCACACGTTTTCTCTAAGGTCACGAACGAGCATTCAGTGCCACTCTCCAGAAACTCATTGAGGTGAAGGTGTCCTGTTGCCTGACTCAGATGCCACTTGGAAGAGTAAAAGAGAGAGATCTTCCAGAATAATTTCTGTTTAAACCCACACAGCAAAGCCGTCGATTACTTCTGCAGAAGTGGCTTCCCCGATACCGACGCTCTGCGCCCTCCTCTTCGTCAGTTTTCTGTGCAAATCACCTAACCTCACCTCCGTCCCAGTAAAAAGGTGGGTGAGCTCAGACGGGAACCGCTGGACCTTCGAGGAGTCCTGTTTTCTTAGAGACTCCTAGTGGGAGGAAGGGGGTAAGCTTTTTCTTCCCTTTGGTTGTTCTCCCAAATTTCTTTGAACGTTAAGTTTTACCCTTGACTTCCCTGTTAAACACTTCTCTGTTTATTTGAATGAACAGGAAGAGAGGGGGCGGCTCACAATGAAAACTGTATGATAGGTTGAAGTTGGAATTTTAGGTCTGAGCAGAGAAGAGCCAGGAAATTGTCCTGACGTGTTAAAATGATGGAAAAATGGGGATTGTGACTGCTAAAGAAAGCAATGCTTGTGGGGTTTTTTTAAAGATTTTATTTACCCATTCTTATTGGGGAGAGAGAGGGAGAGAGAGAGAGAGAGGAAAGAGGTAGAGAGAACAGGGGGAGGAGCAGGAAGCATCAACTCCCATATGTGCCTTGACCAGGCAAGCCCAGGGTTTTGAACCGGCGACCTCAGCATTCCAGGTCAACGTTTTATCCACTGTGCCACCACAGGTCAGGCAGCAAAGCCTGTCTTTTTTTTTTTGTATTTTTCTGAAGCTGGAAACAAGGAGAGACAGACAGACTCCCACATGCGCCCGACCGGGATCCACCCGGCACGCCCACCAGGGGGTGATGCTCTGCCCACCAGGGGGCGATGCTCTGCCGCGACCAGAGCCACTCTAGCGCCTGGGGCAGAGGCCAAGGAGCCATCCCCAGCGCCCGGGCCATCTTTGCTCCAACGGAGCCTTGGCTGTGGGAGGGGAAGAGAGAGACAGAAAGGAAGGAGGAGGGGGTGGAGAAGCAAATAGGCGCTTCTCCTGTGTGCCCTGGCCAGGAATCGAACCCGGGTTCCCCGCACGCCAGGCTGACGCTCTACCGCTGAGCCAACCGGCCAGGGCCATAGCCTGTCTTAATGAACGCTCACGCCTCTGTCCAGGCCACCATGTAGAGATGGGGAACTTTGTGACAGAAGGGTGGGAGAGGTTTCTGATCATACTGTTCATCCCTGAAGACCCAGAGGCTCGTTTGAGGCTCTTCCTCGGACAAGCATGTTGTCAAGTCCAGACACTAACAACAAAAAGCGTTTCAAAGCATCTCTCCTGGGTGCCCACACCAGCTCACCAGGAATGACACACCGTGGTGTCAGGAGGCAATGGCGACAGACCTTAGTGGTCACAGTGGACTTCTGTCACAGACACCTCTTTCTTTCTTTCTTTTTTTTTTATTTTTTTTTATTTTTTTTTTTGCATTTTTCTGAAGCTGGAAACGGGGAGAGACAGTCAGACAGACTCCCGCATGCGCCTGACCGGGATCCACCCGGCACGCCCACCAGGGGGCAATGCTCTGCCCCTCCGGGGTGTCGCTCTGTTGCGACCAGAGCCACTCTAGCGCCTGGGGCAGAGGCCAAGGAGCCATCCCCAGCGCCCGGGGCCATCCTTGCTCCAATGGAGCCTTGGCTGCGGGAGGGGAAGAGAGAGACAGAGAGGAAGGAGAGGGGGAGGGGTGGAAAAGCAGATGGGCGCTTCTCCTGTGTGCCCTGGCTGGGAATCGAACCCGGGACTTCTGCACACCAGGCCTACGCTCTACCACTGAGCCAACCGGCCAGGGCCAGACACACGACACCTCTTTCTTTAAATATACCATCAGGAAAGCTGACAGTGTCTTCTATTTGAAAATATGACCATGTAAGCATGAAATTTTAACTCCTGAGAGGAAATGTCCCCTTAGTATAACAGAGAGTACAGTATACGTAGTAGTCTAATTACATAGTAGCGTAACTTAGAATGCGGGAACACGGGTTCTGGAATTAAAATTAATATGAAGGCATTCTCATTTGCACTAACGATATAAAGCTGTAGTCTGAATGATAAATATTGTGCTGCCTTATTAATTAAAAGCGTACATTTTCAATGAAATATTGCACCTGTGTTTCCTTCATACTAATATTTTTGGTGGAATTTTCTAAACTTAGTATTTAAGCCGATTAATTAAAAGCTTATCTAACACCATCACAATCCCTACAGAATTGTTCATTTTTTCCAACTATGAAAAGCTAAGTTTCAAACACGAAAACACTAAAAGGAAAAATATATATACACAAAACAAGCACACACACACAAAAAAACAGTTGTTAGTCCTCAGAAAACTTACTATTATTTTTTTTTTCAAATTTGTGATCAAGGCCCTGGCCAGTTGGCTCAGCAGTAGAGCATCAGCCCAGTGAGTGGCTGTTCCAGGTTCGATTACTGGTCAAGGCACACAGGAGAAGCGACCATCTGCTTCTTCACCCCTCACCCTTCCCTTCTGTCTCTCTCTCTCTCTCTCCCTTTTCGCGTCTCCTCCTGCAGCCATGGTTCCAATAAGCAAGTTGGCCCCGGGTGCAGATGATGGCTCCATGGCCTCACCTCAGGCACTAAAATAACTTAGTGTGGAGCAAAGCAATGGAGCAGCAGCCCAGGCGCAGGTTTCCGCGTGGATCCACATCAGGGCACATGCGGGAGTCTGTCTCTGTCTCCTCTCCTCTCACTTAAAAAAAAAAAAAAAAAATTCTGACCAAGCGAAGAGAGAAACAGCAAGCTTACAATGGAAATAAATGCACTCAAGTGGGAGAAATTTGAGAAGTAATAGCTGTGGAGTATAAATTACATGCACCCACATAGACATTGCCACACAGATGTAAATAATGTTGCTTTAAATGGACCATAAAGTTTAAATTACTTTCCACACCAAGAATATAAGGCCAGGAAAACAAAACAAAACTAAACAAAACCCCCAGCTAACCTTGGTTAAAATAATACTGTGACCCTCTAAAGAAAAACACAAAAGAAGTAGTAGTTGTTAATTTAATGGCTGTCCTGGGTTTTCATAAATATATCACTTCCACCATTAAGAATATCATTAGCTTCTAATTCCCCGCGTTCCGAAACGAGAGAAGTCAAGAGTGGCACCTTAGCCATCCACCTTCATGTGTCTTAAATCGTTATCCCCATGTTATAAAATTGCTGTGAGACTTTTATTGACGAGGACATAAAAGCATCAGTATGTAGAACCCAATGAAGGTCCCACGATTCTTTTGAATTTTGATCAGAACACACGATGAGAACTTTTTTTACACCTTTGGCACTCATTTTTATAAAATAGCAAACGATTCCATTAAAATCACTTTTAAAAACGTACAAAGGCAATATATAATCGCAGGAGGAAGAGAAAATGAAAAAAAGTGAAAGAAAATTAGGAAGAGATAAGAAAAAAAGACCATTCTATTTTGTTTCTTGTATCAATTTGCTTCTGTGTGGGATTCTCTCCTCACGCACGTGGTCACACAAACAAGAAAGCAGGTATTCGTACTGCTTTGCAATTAGAGGTTGCTTACAATTGTAAGATGGAAAGCTCTTCCTGTCAGTGAATATATACACTTTTAGACTGTATTTTTATGTTTGGCAATGTTTCACGATATGAGTCTATATTCTCTTAAAATAATATTTCTACAAATCTAAATTGTTTTCCAACTTTTGCTATTGTGCATACTATTGTAACTATTCTCACTGAACTTATTATGTCTTAGTGGATATCATTTTCCCATGGGATAAATTCCCAAAAGTGAAATTTCTAGACTCAGGCAACACAAGGTACCACTAATAAATGCCAATCTCATAGAGTGAAAATTATAGAAAATTATTTTAATTCTAAGTTTTTAACCTGTAAGGTTGTATCTGTCCTCATAAATGCCCTGACCAATTTTCTACCAAAGTGCTGATGCTTTTCTAACTGAATTATAAGACCATTTCATTCGTAAAGGATATTATCTTTTGATGAGTCAAATATTTTGAATACTATATGCAGGTTTTTATTTGCCTTGTGTCTGCTAATAGTGATCTTTTAATGCAAAACTGTTTTTCTAATGTAATGCTCCCTATCAATCACAGTCCTTTTTGTGTCCTGTTTAGAAAGGACTTTCCCCTTGTAATAAATGTAAACATTTACTGAAGGCTTACATTTAATCAAATGAAAATAATTATTCATTTGTTTTGTTTAGCTTTTTCTTCTCTTCGTTGAATTTCAATATATCTGGAATTTATTTTGGTAAATGATGTAAAAGAGGAATTAAACTTTAATTTTTGCCCAATGACAGACCACTCGGTCCAACAGGATTTAGTGAATAATTTAATCCTTCTCATTTGATTTGAAATGCCAACTTTATAACATGTATTTTAGTAGCAACACGCAAAAGAATCAAGTTGTACACGGAATTCTGTGACTGCAGAAATTAATACCACATTGTACAAATGTAAGTACATGCTTGTTATTTCCACGAATTGTAGAGCCCTTGGAGAAATTGCTTGATAACAGTTAGAAAGTCAGACTTTCTTTCACGACTTAAAGTTGTATCTTCAACTCTAATATAAAAGAATGCTAACTAGTATTTTATTATAAAAATTATTAGAATCAGAGGCATAGACTTTGTCCTGATCATTCTGAAGAGACGCGACTTGGTGAAAATATTATCATTTATGTTGCATATCGAGGTATTAAAAAAGCCATAGTAAGAATAAGACCAGCTTGGATGTGATTTATAAACCTTATTTTATGTGTGTGAAAATATGAAAATACTTTATCTCTGACAAAGAATTAGCATTCCTGACAGGACAAATTTAAATTAGGACTTCTTAGTTTACAACTTGGCATAAACGCCTCTGAAATCCTTTTTTTTTTTTTTTTTAATGCTATAAATCAACGGAGTGTTCTCAGAGCACAATTTGGTTGTTGTCATGTGAGAAAATATTTAGATTCAAACTGGCAGTGTTTTCCCAATCATGCCAAGTGAAAGCAACCACTTAGATATTAAATTCTGGAGAAAAAAAAATAATCAAGAAATATAAAGACAGAGGGGAAGAAAATTACCCAAAGTTACTATTTTTCTGTAAGAGTGTGAATACTGCAATAAATGATGGACAAAATCTGGATGACATGCTCAACTAGTCGATTTTAAATATACTAATATTAAGACGGTGAAAATCAAGACCGTTTCTAATGAAATGTCTACCTAAGGGGAACCAGCTTTCTGTACAATTAACAATTTGTTGACATAGACAATATTTGGAGTTTTCCATAAAGTAAACCATCTCAGTTCTTTGGGGGAAACAGTAGTATTTGGGGTCTCTTGCGTATTTGCTTAGATAGGAACTGTCCCAAGGTATTAGCCTGGCCACGTTTAGGCTCCTGTCGTATGGCCTTTTGTAGAGTTATAAAAAGTAAGAACAGGCAGGCGTTGGGGGCGGATGGCTGCGAGATAATTTTCCCATCTGTGTTATCACAAAAGAAAAAGCAAGGCTTTCATTTTTCTCATGATAAGTGAGTTCTGTCATATCAAATTAGAACCACATTAATTTGTGATAACTCGAATAAAATCTCTGGGTAACAGAATTCACTTTCTCAGAAGCAGTGTAATAATGTAAGAGGCGAGAGGGGCAAGAACTGGAGTCCGCCTGCCCGAGTCCGTATCCTTCCTAGCTGTGCCCCTTAGAATGTGTGTGCTGCAGGGAAGTTAGTTCACCTCCCTGGGCCTCAGTTTTTACATCTGTCAAAAGGAAAAATTTTTTTAAAAAAAGATGTCTATTTGATCAGGTTGCTGTGAGATAGAAAAAGGGACTTTATATATAAAAAGCACTTGGAACAATATCTAGCATGCCATAGGTGCAGAACAGGCAGAATTGTTACTCATTTATTTTAAAATTATTTTTATTTATTTATTCATTTTAGAGAAGAGGGAGAGAGAGAGAGAGAGAGAGAGGAGGGGGGAGGAACAGGAAGCATCAACTCCCATATGTGCCTTGACCAGGCAAGCCCAGGGTTTTGAACCGGTGACCTCAGTGTTCGAGGTCAACGCTTTATCCACTGTGCCACCACAGGTCAGGCTACTCATTTTAAACTGTATATCCCATGGCTTTTAATGTTGGCTTTAAAAAATATTGATTGAATTTAGCGAGAGAGGAATGGAGAGACAGACAGAGAGAGAGAGAGAGAGAGAGAGAGAGAGGGAGACAGGAACATCGATCTGTTCCTGTGTGTACCGGGACGGGGAACCGAACCAGCAACCTTTGCGCATCGGGCCAGCACTCCAACCAACCGAGCTGGCCAAGGCTGGTTTTCTTTCAGTTCTTTGCAGTTTGAGATCGACAGCACCAATGAAACCAGACTTTCTGCTGTTCGATTGGTTGATTGGCACAGAAAAGATAAGAGCTTTAAGAATATGACAGAAGGTAAAGAACCCAATGAAGTCTGATTCATGGGCACTGGCCAAGGGCCCTCGGACCCACGTTGAGTCCCAACACCAACAAGTCATCATGCCCATGAATAACCCAAATCAAGTCTTATGTGTGACTTTATGGGTAACATCAAAATGGGGGGAAATTATTTTCTTAAAATAATACCAAAGAAAAACAAAGCCACCAGGCTATGCTTTATTCTTATTTAACAAAAAAGATTAGCACAGTGGGTCGCTGGTTTTCTTTGACTTTTTTTTTTTTTAATTTTTCCATTAAGCAAGTTCTTTTAAAACAAATTTGAACTTTTCCCATCTCAGCGATTCCCACGGACACTTGGCAACGAATCTTGGACAAGTTGCAACTCTGGGAATTTTTCCAGGCATGAGTAACTTGTTAAAAAGCCACTATTTCCTTAATACTAACAGTAAATAGAGTTCAGATCCACATAGATCCTCACTGACCCATTGGGGAAAGCTTTTATATGCAACCTCTGTGTGTGTGTGTGTGTGTGTGTGTGTGTGTGTGTGTATGTATGTAATCTTTCTTTTATTCATAAAACACTTGGCTCTCAACGTGTCTGTTTATATTTCACTTCTTAAAAATAAATACACACATTCATGCCAGTTGAGGGTTGAAAGTTATCCTTTTTCCATGGCCTGCTGTGTGCCAATGGTTTTAGGATGATGGATTTAGAATACCTGGTTAGAATTCTTGAAGAGTATTTCTCCTGTGTTCTATTTTTTTACACAAAGAGGATAAAACTTAATTACCATGTAATGAAGTGCATATTTTCAGAAACTTTCATTTTAGTGAAAAGCTCAAGTAAATATTTTCATAATTGACAGGGAAAACGAAATGTTTAATTTTAAATTCAGGCAGCGAAGTCAGGTTTGTTTTTTGCGCGCACCGGTGCAGAGGAGACGACCATACTAATCTTCAGCAGTTACTGCTCTAAGTATACCGTATTTCCCCATGTATAAGGTGCACCCTTTTCCGAAAAATTTGGGGTCCAAAAACTGGGTGCATCTTCTACAATGGTTGTAGACTTTTTTTTACTTGCATTTCCCGCTTTTTCATGCTCGTTTCTGCCCTCATTGTTGAAGACAGTGATTCATCAATCAGACACAGATGAGGACAAACTTATGGATGGGAGTTTTGACAGTGATGAGGAGTTATATGACTTTTAGGATGAATAGAACTTAAGTTCAATAACTTTATGTAATACATTTTTCCCCAAATTTCAGGCCCCCAAATTAAGATGTATCTTATATATGGGAGTATCTTATACATGGGGTAAATCCTCTCTTATTTATCATTGGGTGATCATTATAGGACTTGCTCATGCACAAGATTTCTGAAAGATGTGTACTTTAAAGTTATTATTATTTGAATGCATTTGGTAGATGTGTTTTATGAGGTCAGCAGAGGTTATGTGAAACTTTGCAAGTTCACGCAATTGTATAGCAGCGAACCAGGAACAGAGCCTCCAAGGTGCATTTTTTGCTGTCCTCTCCTCATGGAGAGGTCTCTATACCAGAATTCTCTATAATCCTTTTTATCTGAGTAATAAACAAATTCCTCTTGTCTCTGCACTGCTGGACTGGGTATATTTTGATAATAGGCAGTCCCATGAGATAGCTTGCATTTCCTGCTTCCAGTCAGATGTTCCCCAAGAATAACTTTTCTTCATATGTTTTTACATTTTTGATCACAACCCCAGCTGGAATCAGGAAGTTCAGAGGCAGCATGGAAATGAAAAATAATTAAAAGTCACAGCAGCATTTTTTTTTTTTTTTACTTTCAAAATATTTAATTTTTTAGTGGCCTGGGAGGAAAAAGTATATATATATATATATATTAACTATTATCTAGCATACTTTTAAAGTATGCTATCACTTCATTTCCTTATTTGGGATACATTTTTATTTAAAAGAATAAAGAAGTGGTTATATGGGAATAGGAGATTTCCCAGGGTCAGACTATCAGTCACAGGGAGATAGGAGATTTGAACTTTTAAAATTCCTAATTCAGGCTTTACCTGAAGCAATATTAGACATTACACTAGCCTAATAAAAAGCATACCATATTGTAACTTCTCTAATAAATGTATTTAAATAGAGGAATAGAGAAGAAATAAATGTCAGTTGCCTAAAACAACTTATAGATGAATTCTAAACATTGTTTTGTTAAGCCATTCTAAAAAAATAAACATGCAGTTCTCTGAGCTTCATTTTGCTTATCTGTCAAATGGTGTAATGGCTTTGGCCACAGGATGTCTATTAGCATTAAGTTAAACTGTGTATGAAGAACTTAACGTGGTGTCTGGCTTTTAAAATGTGCTAAAAATGTGGTCGCCTTTGCTGACTCTCCCTCCTTTCTTGTTCTCCCCTCAGAATGTGGCCCTGACACTTCTTAGAAAGCCAGATTTTCAGAGAGATAACAACACCCATCAATAATGTCTTCACTTAGGCTGGAAACAATTCTATTGACCAATAAGATCCAGATTGAACCAGAAATAAGCAACATTTGGGTTTTTCTGCTAACTTGTACCATCACTATTTACATTATTTTTTTGTTGTTGTTCTTTTACCAAATGAGAGGAGGGGAGATTGAGAGACAGACTCCCGCCTGCACCCCAACTGGGATCCACCAGGCAACCCCTGTCTGGGGCCATCTTGCAACCGTGCTATTTTTAGTACCTCAGGCAGAGGCTCCACCGAGCCAACCTCAGTGCCTGAGGCCAACTCACTCCGATAGAGCCATGGCTGTGGGATGGGAAGAGAGAAAGAAGAGGGGGTGGATTGTTGCTTCTCCTGTGTGCCCTGAATGGGAATTGAACCTGGGACATCCACATGCTGTACTGATGCTCTACCACTGAGCAACAGGCCATGGTCACTATTTACATTATTAATGTTTTATGAAATTTAGACAAACTGCTTAAGTAAAGCATTAGTGTTTGTTTTATTTTGTTATAGAGGCACTTTTTTCTATGAAAATTCTAAGATAAGTCTATTTTTGTGTTTGTTTCTTTTGTTTTGTTTCGGTATGGAAGGAAAATCACTATTTACTGAGTCTCAATTATGTTTCAAGCTCTTTGCATCCCTATCTCATTAAGTAGTCATGATAACCCTGTTATAAATTGAGAGTTTGAGATTTAGAGTTTTAGGAAAGACTGGTAAGTGGTAGATTAGAACTCAAGTCTTTGAGGTCCATAACTATGTACTAAGTGCCTGTTGTGGGCCAGTTACCCACTTCATGTCAACAAGGAGCTGGTTTATTGAGTAGAGACGAACTCAGCTTCAGAACCCGCTTCAGGAGGAAGGGAGAAAAGGAGAGAGGAGGTAAATATTTCTCTGCAGCAACCACATGCAAAGTATTAGAGAGGCACTTGTGTTTTACTTGCAACATCCTGAGGCCACGCTCATCAGGGGTAATTACAGCAGTGGAAGACGTGGTCACATGGAGTCAGTCGTGTGTCTGGGGAAGGACACCTAGCAATGTCAGGATGTGGGGATTGAGAGCCACGAGCCTGGACTGGGGGGTTCTCTTGTCTAGTAGCACTGCGTTCATCAACAGTACCACGCCGGCATGCCTTCATTCAACCGATTCTGGACAGACCTACCTGAAGAACACAGCTAGCAGCTAGTTGGCAGGGACCACGGATCAACAGAGGATGTCTGATTAAATCGCATGGAGAGCCCTGGCCGGTTGGCTCAGTGGTAGAGCGTCGGCCTGGCATGCAGGAGTCCCTGGTTCGATTCCCAGCCAGGGCACACAGGAGAAGTACCCATTTGCTTCTCCACCCCTCCCCTTCTCCTTCCTCCCTGTCTCTCTCTTCTCTTCCCACAACCAAGGCTCCATTGGAGCAAAGTTGGCCCGGGCGCTGAGGATGGCTCCATGGCCTCTACCTCAGGTGCTACAATGGCTCTGGTTGCAACAGAGCGATGCCCCAGATGGGCAGAGCATCGCCCCCTGGTGGGCATGCTGGGTGGATCCAGGTCAGGTGCATGCGGGAGTCTGTCTGACTGCCTCCCAGTTTCCAACTTCAGAAAAATACAAAATAAATAAATAAATCTCATGGAGAATGGACTTCTTTGGAAGGCCCGTGTGCATTGCAGGTCAGTATACAAGTTAAAGCATTCTTATTTTGAAAATGGGGAAAGGAAACTATGGAAGCCAAGGTGCGACTAGGCAGATAATCTGGTTTTGCACGTACTGTGTCCCCGGGCAGTCTTCTGAACTATCCACTCTGGATTCGGCGGGGAAAACAGCCACCCACTAAGTGAAAGAGTCAGCACAAGGATGGAGACTCGTCATCACTGATACAGAAGATGGAGGAGATACCTCCTGTCAGTGGGAACGAAACGTACCCAGAGCCAGGATGAGTTTGAATCCTGCGGTGAGACCCAGAGAACTCCCGGCCAGACCACTTAGCAACGTGGCTCCGGTCTCATCAAATCCCCTCATCGTAATGTAGCCACTCATCTTCTGTGACAGAATTTCTTGGCCCCTACTTGTCATACCGTGCCAAGGCTTTGCCTTAATTCTCTTCAAAGTATGTAGGTTGAGGCTCATTTTGTTTTGCTTTGTAGAAAAAGATCAGAACACTTTTAACAACCATCTCAGAAGTACTAGTACGACATTAAAACCTCTTTGATACAACAATTAAATGTGGCGGGGGAGATGGCTAAATAAAAGGATAAGAAAACTATCACTGAGGTAAAATGACTTAAACTATTATTACTAAAAGTAAAAAAAAAGAAAGTGTGTACAATAGGTTTGCATCCACGCTAATTGTATGTAGATGTGTATATAAATACATATTTATTTATTTTATCCAAATAGAACATCTCTGGAAAGGTACACGAGAAATTTACAGGTAAGAAATGAACGACAGGCACACAGGGTTAAAAGGAGATTCTTTCCCGACATCAACTTCTGCATTCTGAACTAAACGAATGCTATACTTTTTCAAAGAATAGACAAAATATAATTTTGTTAATATGTACAAAAGAAACTTTATGACTACATGTTTTAAGGCATACACTGTGTCTTCGCGCCACTCAAAACGACGCTGTCCTTTGAAAAGCACTTGAGTAATCAATATAAAATATTTTCTATCATTTCTGGAATTTTCAAAAAAATCTCATTAAATAAATGGTACCTAGCAGTAGATAGAGTTGGGGTAAAGGAGAAGATGGAACATTAACTACAAAAAATACTTGAGTGAAACACGATGATTCTACCAGGTTTCAAGGACTGAGACTCAACTGTAATTAATTAAAAAAACTATTTTTGTCGAATGAGTGGAACCACTGTGCATTTTTAGCCTCTTGTGCTATCTTAATATCCTTCATGTTATCTCAAAACTATTTTTAAACAGCGTATTATTAAAGAGAGATAAATCCAACATGGGTATTCATTAGGTTAAGATGGATGAGAATAAAGTTCTCTCCTTAACAGATGCCCCATTTAAGCTTAAAAAAAAAAAAAAATCTAATTCTATTTAATTTCGTCCCTGGCATACTCGCCTCCTCCTGTCAGAGCGAATCAC
Organism: Saccopteryx leptura; assembly: GCF_036850995.1. Classification (NCBI taxonomy): domain Eukaryota; kingdom Metazoa; phylum Chordata; class Mammalia; order Chiroptera; family Emballonuridae; genus Saccopteryx; species Saccopteryx leptura. Next base: position 50,933,080 of record NC_089515.1, on the reverse strand, counting down.
CCTGACTGCTAATTTTTGAAGCAAAACCTCTGTGATCATTTCCCTCGTGATTTAATCCAGATCTAACCTCGGGCTTTTTGAGGTTCAAGGTCGATGACCCAATTTATTCTGCCATCAGCCCTCCATATCAGTAACCATTGTTATTGCTCGCAAGGCTGTGGCCACCTAACGTCATTCGCTGGGTGTGTAGCCCCGCCAGATTCCGTGGGCAGTGGAAGGTTGACTTCCTATCGCAGCTTGAGGCAACTTGGCAGGAGGAGGCAACGGCCTTTGGTAAACAGAGAGAGAAGCGTTCCCAGGGTACTTTGTGCATCTAGGAGCAGAAGCCAACAACTGAGAAATGATCTGCTTTACTCTAATGAAAAGACATGTGGTCCCTTAACACCCTCACCAATTGTAAAAGCTTTTTATGAAATTAGTTTTTAAAAATTTACTGATTTCAGAGGGACAGGAAGGGAGAGAGAGAGAGAGAGAGAGAAACACTGATCTGTTTCCGTGTGTTCCTTAACTGGGGATCGAACTTGCAATCAATGCACATCCAGATGACGTCTTAACCCACTGAGCTGTCTGGCCAGGGCTGTAAAAGTGTTTTAAAAAGAAATCCTTGAGCTTATACACGAAAGGAACCCTGTAAAGAAAAATAAAGATATGAGAAGTATGCTCAGTGTTCTTATAGATGAACGAACACCCCTGAGCTCAAACCTGGGGGCCTTATTTCACTTTTATTTTGTTTTATTTTTAACAGCCAGTATCTTTTCGTCTCCTTCCCACATAGCGGTTAATACATTTTTGTGAGTTTGCCTTCCTGTTTTAAATAACTTTCCCTCCCTAGGTGCCACATCAGCGTGTCTGCAGGGAGTAGCGTGCGTGCTGGAGAAGCTGTGCTTAAGTCAAGGATGGTCCCCGCGATGCGGGGGCCCCACGCAGGGGGCTGCTGCTCCAGGGGTTCCCGGTCCCAGGAGGGCTTAAACTGGGTTTCTGTGTCAAAGATGCTGAATGAAGCTGGGGGGTGGAATCGTTAAAATTGGCAATGACCTATTTTACTATACGCGTGTTCCCCGGGTTGGTATAAATACCTCCAACTTTCTAATTTTCTCACCAGAATGAATTTATCGTACGTTCTGATGTTGACAGTCTTTTCAGCAATGTGTTAATGAAGAAAAAATAAAAGAATCTGCATTATTGATCTTTAGGATTCTTTAGTCTTTCTGCTTTTCCATTCTCACGCTCAGTAATAACAATACAAAGATGGCTTCAGTCCCCCAAACGCTTAGGCGAGAAAAAGGACAGGGCGGGGGGTGGCTAAGAAAAGAGTTTGTAAACTGAGATAATTTATTTTGGCTCCACTGCAGATCCAAAACAGAATGCATAGTTATCTGATCATATGATATAACACTGGGCTGTAACTGATTTCCCAAGTTTCATTGCTGGGTGTGCGTAATTTGATTTTTCATGAAACGACATACTTAGAAAATCACCTTCTAATTCCTATTTCACCCTTCCCAAATCATTCAGTCATTCTATAAACAGCAGGAGAATCCCCAAAGTTATTATGAAAAAGGGTCCCCAGTATTCCCCACATACACTGATTATATTTTTATTGATAGGACATGAGTATATCTTGGTCTGCACTTATTTGCTGCTATGAGGAGCATATTTGTAAATGCCTTAAAACACCAGAAATCTAACGACTAGCAAAATCAGCCCTGATCCACCATAATATATCCGAATCAGAGACTTGTTACCACTAGACCTGGATGTTTTCGTTAAGAGACTCCTACTACCTGATCAGATAGATTCTGCATCTAGAATTTAGCAATTTATGCCTTCAATTTTGCATTTAACTATGGACAAATACGCGTTTTAGTTAAAATTCCATCAGACTTGGCATGAATTCACATACTTGTTTTGTTTTAAAGAAAAGAATATTTTGTTTGTAGAAAATTGCATTACTTTCCTCTTTTTTTGGATATGTGACCTTTAAGCAAAGGTTGTGCTGTGTATTTCAGCCACCAAGCATTGAGAAAATTGCATTAACAGTAAAATAATACTCTTACTGCCAAGTATACAAATAATCACTAACAGCGATCTTACTCTCCGAGGCCCCGAGCAGTGCTCCATCATGCTGGCGTGGCCTCCGCGGCAGAAGCCTTCTCTGAACGCCTTCCACCTCTCTGTCATTCACAGCTTTGTGATTCAAACCAGCTCAGTGCCCACGCAGGCGGGATGACCCCCTGCCCCAAACCCTGCCACCACCCCCTCCCCCGTTGGCAAGGGCTTCGCAGGAACCTCTGTCCTGAGCTGATTGGTGGTTCTGACCACTAAACTGCTCTCTGTGCTTCTTTCGGAAAAAAAATGAGGAACTCACAGAACGGCAGTCCTGTGTGCTAATGTAGAAATACTACTAACACAGCTATACATATAAATATATATCGCATTGTTTTATAATGAACACATAGTCGATAAACGCAGTAAGCAATGTTATTTCTTTAAAAGGTGCACTGTTGCCCTGGCTGGTTGGCTCAGTGGTAGAGCGTTGGCCTGGCATGCAGAAGTTCCGGGTTCGATTCCCGGCCAGGGCACACAGGAGAAGCGCCCATCTGCTTCTCCACCCCTCCCCCTCTCCTTCCTCTCTGTCTCTCTCTTCCCCTCCTGCAGCCAAGGCTCCATTGGAGCAAAGATGGCCCGGGCGCTGGGGATGGCTCCTTGGCCTCTGCCCCAGGCGCTAGAGTGGCTCTGGTCGCGGCCGAGCGACGCGCCAGAGGGGCAGAGCGTCGCCCCCTGGTGGGCATGCCCGGTGGATCCCAGTCTGTGCATGCAGGAGTCTGCCTGACTGCTTCCCTGCTTCTAACTTTGGAAAAAAATACAAAAAAGAAAAAAAATCCTTAGACTGAACAAGTCCCCCATGGTTAGGGGGACAGGCCAGTGCATACCTGTTAATTAGACTAACTCATCTCAACCTACTTTTAGGGGTTATTATCCAAATATAAGTATATTTAGATAAAGGAATACCATGAAAATTCAGAAATATAATGGTTCAATGGAAAACAGTTACTATCTAGCTATGTTCTAAATTTTTTTTAAAAAAAGATTAAGGATTTGGGGCAGTTTTCTCTATGAATTCTTGGTGGTGACACCTATCCTGATTGGGAACAGCAGTGGGCAGATCATTCTATGGGCAAGGAAGCAAAATGCTGACATCAGTTAGAAGAGTGCCATGATTTTGTTAAACACGATGGATGGAAGGCTGGGATTCTGGGAAAGAATTTGTCTTACACAAAGCCTTCCTTCCCAGTGGAGAGGTTCCACCCAAGTATTGATATTAAACCTCAAAACAAATTAATTCCTGCCTATCACTGGAAATGCTTACAGTTTAGACATTTAAATATCAGAGTTCCACATAATGATACGAACAGGTTGTAGAAATTTGTTAATTTGAGATTCCATTTGGTAACAGAGGCAATAACTTGTCTGGCATTAAAACGGAGTTTAAGGTAATCACTGCACCCGCTCTTTTGTTCTAAGTGCTTTACAATCCTTAATTCACATAAAACATCTGTGAAATTTAGTTAGGAGTGTGGTGAGTAAAATTTAATCCCTGTTTTTATACCAGCATGATCTAAAACATGCTTACAGGCATTTCAATCTCCCTCGTGTGAAAAACCCACGTGGGAATGAATGGGAGAGCATTTGCGTGGTACTCGAAACCTTGGGGGCAACAGAAGATGAATGTGGTGGCAGAATGAAAACTATGCCGCACGAAAGACTACTTCCTCCGCTGATGTCGACACCTCGTGGGGGAATAGTTACAGGAACAAGGGAGGAGTCGGAGAGCATGTGGTTGGCCAAACACGTCTTTGTTCAAGTGAAAGCGGTTGGCTTCCATTTTGCCGCATGGAGAACAGGTGGGCAAAGAGGAGCGCGTCCTTCTGCTCGAGGACAGGGACAGAGTGTGCTGTGGTGTGTGCTGCGGTATGTGCTGCGCAGTGTGCTGTGGTGTGTGCTGCGGAGGGTGCTGCGGAGTGTGCTGCGGTGTGTGCTGCGGCGTGTGCTGTGCAGTGTGCTGCGGTGTGCGCTGTGGAGTGCGCTGCGGTGTGCGCTGCGGTATGCGCTGCAAGGGTGCTGCGGTGTGCGCTGTGGAGTGCGCTGCGGTGTGCGCTGCGGTATGCGCCGCCGTGTGCACCGTGGTGTGAATGCAGATAGCTCTAACAAACGCAGCTCTTCCCTGGGTGCCCAGGATCGGCTCGGATCCCCTCTCAGAGCCACGCTCCCGGCGGACAGATGCAAGAAGAGGGACACAGTAACACACCGGAGGGATCCTCAGGAAAGTTGCTTTGGTGAGTGCGAACAAGGAGACATCTGCTTCGGAAACGGTTTCCAGTGTGGATGTAACAGAAAGCACCCCAGTGATCGAGCCATCGAGAAATTAACATAAAAGAGGTGCCAAGAAAATCTCTACTCCCCAGTTACAGATCTGGAAATATTTATCTAGCACCTTCTATTTGAAAGGCATTGTGCTTGACAGACACTGAGACCGTGTGTGTGTGTGTGTGTGTGCGCGCGCGCGCGCGCGCGTGCGCGCTATATCTTTATGTCCTGCCCATCCCAAAGATTTGTGATTTTTTTGTATTTACAGAGGTATGTGTTTATATGTGGGTGTGTGTATGTGTGTGCTATGAATGAGTAAATAGAGAATAAAAACAAAGAATGCAGATGCTCCTGTTAAAGAAAAAATGTGGAGAGGGAAAAATCTGGGTAGGGTAAGATTCACAAACAAGGCGTACCTACCACGAAGTATTATAAAGTTGCTGAAGGGAAATCAAACTCTTGGCTTCAAGCTTACTTCCCAGTGATCAAAGCACAGAAAAACAGGTGATCAGTTAAAAGGACTTACTAGGTAATCAACCATATGTTAAACCCAAACAGGAGAGATTTTCCAGATATTGAGATGAGAGGGAAATTTTTGCTATGGATTCTCATTTAGGGAACATTGTACTGTTTGATGAGTGAGAAGCTTGCCAACACTCATATGATAATTGACATATTCAGTTGGATGTGACCGTTCTTCTAATAGCCCTTAAAGTATACCAGTAACCTCCTGCCCATGTAAAACAGAGTAAAAGCAAGTCTATAATATATAATACGAAGGTAAAATACTGCAGGAAAAAATGTAGCCCTTTTAGGAGCTTGCCTTTCTCCAGAGTAGCATATAGGAAGCTGATATTTAAACCAAGCTACACAGAGGCGATCATTCTGGTGGGCGGAGGAGGTAGAGGGTAGTGAAACCCACAGACTGTATCCCTGCGCCCATCCCTGACCCAGAGGACTGCTGTCTTTCATCTGTGCTATAACCCACGACTTCTGTGTACTGTATCTCACATTTAGATATGTGGTTCAGATAAAACAGCAGAGCGTTTCAGGTAGTAATCTTCATCAGTAACCTGGGGCACGAGACTGTGAGGAGCTAATGAATGGAGTGTCCTAATGCTCTGACCACCAATTCTGGGCAGCGGATGTGGAAGTTCTTCTGTCATGCGGCCAATGTTTTGGCCACCTTAACTCAGAGGAACCAGATTCTCCTGCAGGGACTGTTTCTGGTCTCTTCCACAAGGGAAAATGGGCCATGTGATACCTCCAGGTTCCACTCTGCAGAATGGTGCTCTCCAGAAAGCGCTATTTTTTTTAAGGATGCTATGAAAACTCCATGATGAAATCACTGTGGGGAATCAATGGGAAAAATGAGGTTCAACAAGTTATTGTCTTGCAGGACTTGTCAGTGCCTTTAATGAAGATCCTGGAAGCTGAAAAATCTCAAAGAGCAGCCTGGGGTTTCAACACTGACTCACTGATGGGCCTCTCTTCTCACCAAAGCTCTCATTGAAATCGTTGGCTCGAGCAGTCATTGCACAAGTCAGTAGGTTTTATAACATTTTCCTGGTTGGCACTGCCAAGTCGAGCATAATGTTTTTGCGGTTCCTCCACGCTGTAGCATGTATCGGCGTTTCCGTCCTTTTTTAGGGCCAAATAATTTTCCATTGTTTAGACGACATCTAAACTGATGGGCTTCTGAGGTGTGTCTACCTTCTGTCTATTATGCATAATTCTGCTGTGAACACTCGTGTAGAAGTGTCCGTGTGGAAATACGTTTTCATTTCTCTTGGGCATGTATCTAGTTGTGGATTGCCGAGTCAAGGGTAACTCACATTAACCTTTTGAGGGATTGCTGGTGATTTCCCAACTAGGGGCATCATTTTACATTATCGTAAGAAATGCGTGTGGGTTCTAATTTGTCCACACCCTTAATGATACTCGCTACTCTCTGACTTTTTGATGACACCCATCCTAGGGGGTATGAAATAGTATCTCATTGTAATTTTGATGCACACTTAATAACTAATGATATTAAGCATCTTCTTATGTGTTCCTTGGCCACGTGTGTAAATAACTGAAGTTGGCGAGTTTGACTGCTGACATTTCTAACGATATCAATCAACATGTTTGTTCCTTCAAAAACTGAGAACTATTTAAAAGTGAAAATCAGGACCCTGGCCGGTTGGCTCAGTGGTAGAGCGTCGGCCTGGCATGCAGAAGTCCTGGGTTCGATTCCCGGCCAGGGCACACAGGAGAAGCGCCCATCTGCTTCTCTAACCCTCCCCCTCTCCTTCCTCTCTGTCTCTCTCTTCCCCTCCTTCAGCCGAGGCTCCATTGGAGCAAAAATGGCCCGGGCGCTGGGGATGGCTCCTTGGCCTGTGCCCCAGGCGCTAGAGTGGCTCTGGTCGCAACAGAGCGATGCCCCAGAGGGGCAGAGCATTGCCCCCTGGTGGGCAGAGCGTCGCCCCTGGTGGGCGTGCCGGGTGGATGCTGGTGGGGCGCATGCAGGAGTCTGTCTGACTGTCTTTCCCTGTTTCCAGCTTCAGAAAAATACAAAAAAAAAAAAAAAAAAAAAAAGTGAAAATCAGGCCTATTGTTCCTAAGTCAGAACATTAATTTTTTAACTTGAAAGGAAGAAATATTCCATAAAATAATCTCATAAAAATGATCACATCATAGGTTTTAAACTTGGGGCTAACATAAAACAAAACAAAACAAAATAACTAGACTTTTGACCTAAGCTCTGCCTAATATTTCGACTCTAATCAAAGCATGAAACCTAGTAAAGATTCACATGGTGCTTAATTAGTTTTTATTTCTCTCTCAAGCTGAAACAATTAATTTTAGGGGGAAGAAATATAACAGAGGCAAGTACCACGTGACCAGTATTTCCATTTCCTATTGCTCTGTTTCCCCTTTTTCACCAACCTCAGGAATGAAGTTTGGTTTTTTTTTGGAACCTTGAGCAGGAAGAGACCAGGGAGATGAGAAGAGGACACATGAATGTTAGGCTCCATGTTTCATGCCTCAGAAATGTTTTATTATTATTTATTTACACATGGTGGGAAGAAGGGGAAAGACCCCGGGCGGGCTATGCGATTCTCAGAAGAACTTATCCCTTCTAGGATCACATGCACTGAAGCTGGACTATAAAACTCCCAGTACAGGCTAGAACAAGACACAGGATCAATGGGGAAACTTTCATTTGAACAATAGCTTCGCCATCCCATTTCTTGTGGGAAATGATGCCCTGCAGGCTGCCTGTGCCCAGTATCAAAGTTGGCTTTCTCCTCCAGAGGCCAGAGTACTCATTAGAATAAGACGACCAGCCTGAACACGTATGTGGTGGTGCAGTGGATAGAGCATTGACCTGGCATACTGAGGACCCAGGTTTGGAACCCAAGGTTTCCTGCTTGGGCATGGGCTTAGCATCTTGAGTGCGGGGTGGTTAGCTTGAGCGAGGGATCACAGACATAACTCCATGGTTGCTGGCTTGAGCAAGGGGTCGCTGGCTCAGCTGGAGCCTCCCCCTTCTCCAGGCACACATGAGAAATCAAGCAATGAATAACAAAGGTGCCACAATTACACATTGATGTTTCTCATCTCTCTCCCTTCCTGTCTGTCTCAGTTTCTCTCTCTCTCTCTCTCTCTCTCTCTCAACAAGACAAAAATGAATAAGACAGTCAAAAAGATAAGGGAAGAGAAAGGTGGGCTTTGGAAAATTCAGACAGTGGTGAGGAAATCTGAAAACCAGAGTCCCCAAGATCATGGGAAATACTCATGGGAAGTATTAAAACACATTGTTAAAAACTAGGGTTGTCTCTTTATATCCTGAATGGATTAGCCCATTGGCAATTCAGCAAACACAGAGGTCCAGATGATAAAGTGACACTGTGATTTTTAACTGTGACTGTTCCATTCTGGATTCTCTAATACTGTGTCACGGAGCCACTGATGGACCATGTGCACAGGCAAGTGACCTGCCTCTCATTCTGTTTCCTCAGAAACATGAAGGACACACTTCCCACTTCTCTCACGGAGAGTTTATGAGTACCAAATGGGATAAAGAAGGTGAAAGAAAACCCTTTGAAAACGCTCGTATCACGATATTAATATTAACACTATTATCACACAGTTCCGTCACTTTTTAGACCTTCTGGTTGAGACTCATTCTCAAGAAGGGAAGGCTGACGTCCCCATCAGATGAAGATGCAGATTTTCCTCTCCTCCCAGAAATCCCCCGGTAATTGAAAGTCGAGGCCCTGGCTGGTTGGCTCAGCGGTAGAGCGTCGGCCTAGCGTGCGGAGGACCCGGGTTTGATTCCCGGCCAGGGCACACAGGAGAAGCGCCCATTTGCTTCTCCACCCCTCCCCCTCTCCTTCCTCTCTGTCTCTCTCTTGGAGCCTCCTGCAGCCAAGGCTCCATTGGAGCAAAGATGGTCCGGGCGCTGGGGATGGCTCTGTGGCCTCTGCCCCAGGCGCTAGAGTGGCTCTGGTCGCAACAGGGCGACGCCCAGGAGGGGCAGAGCATCGCCCCCTGGTGGGCAGAGCGTCGCCCCTGGTGGGCAGAGCGTCGCCCCTGGTGGGCGTGCCGGGTGGATCCCGGTCGGGCGCATGCGGGAGTCTGTCTGACTGTCTCTCCCTGTTTCCAGCTTCAGAAAAAAATAATAATAATAAATAAATAATAATAATAAAAAAATTAAAAAAAAAGAAAGTCAAGGTACAATGCCCTTTGTAAAAGTTCTGACACTGACTTTCTGAGTTTGCAGGAAAATAAGTGCACCTTTGAAAGGTTTAAAATAATGAGACCAGAGAAGGAGGAAGGGGAAGGGAAAGTGCTATTTTCAGTTTAGGTGGATGAAGTCTGTCAACAGGCCAAGGGAAGATGCTGTAGGTGAGTGGTTTTCAACCTTTTTATACTTGGGGACCAGGGACCTAGCCGGCCAGAGACAGAAACACACAAGGAATAAAGTTTTATCTTCCTGCACGTAACAGTGCAACAGAGTACAAGTTGGTACTTGATTTCTAAACTCCACGTGGGCGATGCATTGAATATTATGTAAGTTTGTCCAAAGTGCTTTTTGTCTATTGTGCATGACTGGTAAATGCTCTGCATAGTTCAAAGGTTGTTCAAACAAGCCTGCAAGGTGCAAAGATGTCTAAGACCACCTCCATAATGGTTTCATCAATGATGCAGGCTGATAAGTGGCTATCGCCTAAGCGAATTCGACTAAGATCACAGGGTCTATAATCTTCATCCAGCATCAGGGTGGTTAACGCTTTTGCAGATCGGCACACAATTTCTAACGGACTGGCATCAGTCTGTGGACTAGCAGTTAAAAACCCCTGCTGTAGTGGGATGCTTAGATACAGAGTAGAGTAGAATACTTCCTTCCCCATAGATCCTGTTTTTGCTTCCGAAGTCCCTTTGTTTGTGAACCACACATTCTTGAGACTTGCCCAACTCACCCGAAGGAGCAAAATAGAAACTCCAAGAGAGGCCAAAGAAACGTCCCCATGGGTACACAATCCTAACAAATGCATCGGCTTAAAAGCTTATTTCTCCCGAGATTTATTTAGTAAGGGCACTCGGAAGCTAAACCCTGGAACCAAATATTCCTTCCCTGCTTTAATACCTCCAAGAGGGCCTTGCGACTTTTAAAAGGGAAAGAGTTGCTTCGCTTACTTAAAATTCAGAGGCATGTTTCTCAGGCTTGACTAAAGTGGTAATAACAAAACACCAACACACACCAAGGCAGATCGTTGAGTAAGTAGCTTTTAGATTTGCCTTCGGCCAGTGAGGTTGAAAAATTGACCCCTGTAAAGCCTAACCAAACAAAATATCTTTCCCAGTAGCCTGTTCGTTAACTTTCTTTCTTAAAATAACATACCCTTGGGGTTTAGACCTTCTGGGAATTTCCACACCTGGCCGACCATATTAAGATATTTTATGCAGGTATTATATCTGTCAACAGATATTATTTCTTGTCCAAGGATGCGCTCAGATGGACTTTTTTACTAAATCTGGGCAGAACAATTTCCTACAAAGAAAATCATTGAACAGAGGAAAAAAATAAACAAAAAATTCCTTTCTATAGACAGCATTCAGGAGGACGTAGACGATGGGGACGTTGACAGAGAAAGTGGAGAAAGAAGTGCAAACACAGAGAATATGACTTGTGCCACTTCTTTTCCCTCGAGTGTCTTCTCTTGTGAGAAGCGTTCCACTTGAGACGGTGGATGATAGCAGCGCGTTTCATACTGTGTGGGGTGGAGTCATAGATCATCAAAGACTGTCACAATCTTCAACAAAGGATGGTCACAGAAGTTCTGTTTTTATATGATAGATGTGTAAAATCTTTACTTTAAGTTTTTGACCAAAAAAAAAAAAATGACCCTTTCTAGAAAATAGTGAAGATTGAAAATGAGCTCTTGGCCATAGCTGGTTGGCTAAGCGGCAAAGTGTTGGCCGGCATGTGGATGTCCTGGGTTTGATTCCCAGTCAGGGCACACAGGAGAAGTAACCATCTGCTTCTCCACCCCTCCCCCTCCCCCTTCTCTCTCTCTTTGCCCCTTCCCGCAGCCATGGTTTGATTGGTTTGAGAGCATCGGCCCTGGGCGCTGAGAATGGCTCTGTGTAGCCTCTGCCATAGGTGCTAGAGATAACTTGGTTGGAAGCATGGCCCCAGATGGGTAGAGCATCAGCCCCAGACTATGGTCTCCTGGTAGATCCCTGTCGGGGCACATGTGGGAATCTGTCTCTCTATCTCCCCTCTTCTCACTTGGAAAAGAAGAACAAAACAAAAAATAAAAAATAATTTTTTAAAAAAGAAAATGATTTCTTTTGGGAGTCCAAAAACACTGCTCTGTTCATTTTGTGATGCCCAGCCATAGCCCAATGCCAAGCTTGTGTCGATTGCATAGTAGGGGTTCTGCCCGGTTGCTGAGGAATGTTTGATGCCTCCAAGATCACTGAGTCAGGGGGGCAGACGGAAGTCCAGGTTGTACGTTGTGTTTATAGTCCCCTTCCGGTCACGCTCTTGCACGGGCAGGTCATAAGGACTTGTAACAGACACTTTCATGTGTGAGCTAGTCGGATGGCCAGATTTAGCAAATACTTAACAATACTTATACTAAAAAAATATTTGTTGTTTTTCTGAAATTTCAATGTAACAGGGTAGCTTGTATTTTATGTGGTCACGCTATATGGTGGGGAAGTTATAAAGGGCAAATGAAATCTTTTTTTTTTTTTTTACAGAGGCAGAGATAGGGACAGACAGACAGGAATGGAGAGAGATGAGAAGCATCAATTATCAGTTTCTTGTTGCGTGTTGTGACTTTTTAGTTGTTCATTGATTGCTTTCTCACATGTGCCTTGACTGCGGGCCTTCAGCAGACCGAGTAACCCCCTGCTGGAACCACCGACCTTGGGTCTAAGCTGGTGAGCTCTTTGCTGAAGCCAGATGAGCCCGCGCTCAAGCTGGCGACCTCAGGGTCTCGAACCTGGGTCCTTCTGCATCCCAGTCCAACGCTCTATCCACTGTGCCACCACCTGGTCAGGCAAGGGCAAATGAAATTTGCTTGAAGATAGTGACTCTCTAAACCAGCTTTGAGGACAAATGGGTCATTTGGGTGGTGGCCTCTACTCTTAAATTTGAAAATAGTTGGTGTGACAACTCTCTATTAATATGGAAAAAAAATCATGAAACTGCTTAAGCTTCAATTTCAATGTTTTTGGCTCTGTCTGCTCACAGTGAGGAGAAAAACACTGAAATAAGGTAAAACTGAGTTTCTGAAAATTCACCGTCAAATAACGATTCCTATTATTCTTTTCATACAGAGACACATAGCAAGTATGTCTTAAACATACATACACACAGTTCACTTGTTGCATTTTAAAACTGCATCCCTTGTAGAAAGCCTCTGGGTAGAAGTATAATTAAATCATTCGTTGCAATATATCCTTAAAATATAACAGCGGCGATATTAACAAATAACACCTAGCCCCTGAACCCAATACATTTTATATGACTACTTCACTTGGCAGGCTTTAGTTTGCCTTGTACCACTTCCTTACATTTTAGGTTTTACCTCGTGACCTATGATATAATAGCGGGGGTTGTTCCTGAACCTATTAGAAGAGTGAACTGGGGGGGGGGGGGGGGGGGGGCAGGGTGAGAAGGGGTCATTCTCAAGAAAGTGCATCTGGTTCTTTTAAATACAAATTGAAGGAATGTGTGACTTCATTTAAAAGAAATGGAAATGGATGTGAATTAAAATATAGGTGATTTCAAGCTGCTTAAAGGGAAAACAAACAAAAGTCTTTCAACCTTCAGAATTTTTTTTTTTAATTTTATTTTTTATAAATTTTTATTAATGTTAATGGGATGACATTAATAATTCAGGGTACATATATTCAAAGAAAACATGTCTAGGTTATCTTGTCATTAAATTATGTTGTATACCCCTCGCCCAGAGTCAGATTGTCCTCCGTCACCCTCTATCTAGTTTTCTCTGTGCCCCTCCCCCTCCCTCCCTCCCTCCTGCGTCCTCCCTCCCCCCCCCCCCCCCCCCCCCCCCGGTAACCACCACACTCTTGTCCATGTCTCTTAGTCTCGTTTTTATGTTCCACCTATGTATGGAATCATGTAGTTCTTGTTTTTTTCTGATTTACTTATTTCACTCCGTATAATGTTATCAAGATCCCACCATTTTGCTGTAAATGATCTGATGTCATCATTTCTTATGGCTGAGTAGTATTCCATAGTGTATATGTGCCACATCTTCTTTATCCAGTCTTCTATTGAAGGGCTTTTTGGTTGTTTCCATGTCTTGGCCACTGTGAACAGTGCTGCAATGAACATGGGGCTACATGTGTCTCAGCTTGGACCCAGCTTCAACGCTCTTGTTCAGCATGAACAATATGCACAGATTGGAAGGTCTTGTTTAGTAGCCTTAACTTCGTCTATTCCTCCACTGGAGCACAAGCGGTGTGTTTCAGCATCCACCTTGACTCCTACTGGTTCACAATTCCCAATGGATGCATTCTGCGTGTCTGGACACCCTGCTGGGTTGAAGAACGTGCAGATAGCTCTTCAACTATTATCTCTGGGTTGAGCCGATGAGGGGGTTTCTGCATGAGTATTTGAATGCACAGACTAGGTAATGATGACTCACACCAGGGGTCTCCAAACTTTTTACACAGGGGGCCAGTTCACTGTCCCTCAGACCATTGGAGGGCTGCCAAATATAGTGGTCCTCTCACTGACCACCAGTGAAAGAGGTGCCCCTTCCAGAAGTTCAGTGGGGGCTGGATAAATGGCCTCAGGGGGCTGCATTGCGGCCCATGGGCTGTAGTTTGGGGACGCCTGATCTAATTCATTGAGAGTCTGAATAGAACCGAAAGATCAAGAAAAGGCAACTTTCTTCTTTGTTCAACCTGGGTCATCCCTCTTCTCTGCCCTTGGAAATCGGAGATTCCGGCGCTGGGGCCTTTGGGTCTCAGACAGGAGTTTACACCACAGGACTTGGACTTACGGACACTTCCTGTCTTCCTCAATATATGCATATGTTATTCCCCATTGCTTCTGTTTCTCTGGAGAATCCTGACCAATCCAGAGAAAAACCTCAACATTTCAGTGACTCAACACAAAACTGTTTGTTTCTTAGCCATGCGAACTCATTCCAATCCAATGTGCAATTGGGGATGTATTTGGGGAAATGCTTCTTTGGGTTACTCAGCAGTCCAGATATTAGCTTCATCATTTAAAGAAATCCACACCAACTGACCAATGATAGAAAAAGAGGGACCTGTGGTTCAAACGGTATCAACTAAATACGGCAGTCTGCAAGTGACATGCATTTCCACTCATGTCTACTTGTATTTCATTGGCCAGAATTAGCCATGTGACCACTTAATGTCAAGGTGGTTAGGAATTATTGACTTTCAGGTGCCTGGCCTTATGGGAAATCTGAATATTTTGGAATAGAAGTAACACCAGTTGCCATGCTTCCTCGGAACTTTTTTAAGAATCCATCTTTCTCTCCCCGCTGAAAGTCCTCCTGGTTCTAAGTGAAGTTTTATTGATATCTTGGAAACAAGTCCTTCTTCTCTGTCCCTCAAATCTCTCTCTCTCCCCACCTGCTCCATTAGAACTGATCTTAGAAAGCAAAAAGCCTTCGTGAGAATATGGTATTACATGACCTTTATCCCCTCCCGAAAACCACCCTTTTTGAATAAAACATGGGTGACCTTTAAAAACTTAGCAGTTGTACCAGGTGATTGCATATTAACAAGCTTTTTGAAGAAATAGGACAGGCTGTGTGTGCCTCAGTTAAGGATAGATAATAGAACTATTCAAATAATTTATTATTTTATTCAACACAAGGAACTACACCAAGTCTTTTACACACTCTGCTTACACTTCCCTTTGCGTAATTGTACGCAACATCCACTTATTTTAATTGTGTTTTCTACTGTTAAATTGAAAAGTCCCAGGGAAATAATTCTTCTTCTTATCTACTTGAATTTTCCATTTTTGGTTAACTATTTTAAAGTTCTGAGGGATCTTAAGCAGGAAGCAAAGTGAGGCGGGGTTATATACAATGACCTTGAATCTCCTGACAGACAAACACAAGTCCTTAGATTTCATGGTACCTGGCACATAGAAGACGCTCAATTAACTCAATGGGAAGGCTGTTCTGGAACATTTAACAAAGATATAAGTGAAAGGAGTTTGCTAGGGAATTGTCTCCAGGTTAGAGAGAAAGTTCTAGGTTGGACTCAAGGGAAGAATTGTCGCTAAGGGTATGTATGGCTCAAGTCAGGGAGGTTGAATCAACTCACCAGTGACATGCAGGAAGAGGCCTCTGTCCAAGGCACCGTGTTTCTAATTCAATTGTGTCCTAGATTTATTTTCAAACTAGGCTGCCCAGAGTTCTAGGATTCTGACAGGGTTTCTCAAGAGGCACTAAAATGGAGCACGGGGTCTTCACTCAGGTGGTTGGTAGGGGCTTAGCGCTTTTGTGTTCATTTGCGTTGTAAGCTATATTCTTTATTTGTACAGTCTGTCCAAAAAGGAACTCACACCATTGCCTGTGTCTGTGAGGCCCGATAGTCCTTTACCCTCTATAGTCCATCAAATCACTGTGACTCTTGCGATGACTGGTCAGTGTTTGTGAACATTACATGGAAATTGTAAGTGCCCGGCGTTGGCATCTACGGAATACTAAAATGTACTTGACACAGATTCAGAATTACCATGTCTATAGAATTATTAGACACAGATACGAATGACTAGGCCTAGAGGTAATGATTTCTGGATAACTCGTAGAATATTTGCTCAGTCCTTGCTGGCTCTCCACAGAGCCGTTAACACACACAGACATTGGATCTTCTTTCACAGCTCTAAGATCCTCAAGGGGTAAAACATAATTCTTAAATGTTCTCTTGCGCTGTCAAATATTCCTTCCTACTGTAGGAACTGAAATGTTAGTCTTCATCGAAAACTCCGGTATTTATATCTTTCTGAACATGTCTGACATTTCTGAGACGATCGCCTAGTCTCATAATCACAACGAAATGGAACAGAACCCTTTCGGCAGTTATCAATACATCCACGTTGGAATTTTACCGCCAGGAGAATTCTTAGATTGTTTAAAATGAGGGGATTTGATGGAAAAGAGTCCATCCTGTGTAGGACTCCTTGGATTCAAGTGTAGCGGTACCTTGTCCCTTTCTATCCGCACGAGCCAACCAAGCAGTTTCAGTTAATTTGCAATTACAGCAGTAAGCTGTGATTGTGCTTTGCTCCGCTGGGCCAGCTGGGATAGGACGGCCTGTGGGTGGCTCGGCATGGTTTCATCTCTGCGCTCCACGAGCTGCTTCTCCAGAGAGCTTGGGGACGGATATCCCCAAGCATGGAAAAGATGAAATCACTGACATTTGTCATTTTAGCACTTAGGCTCCTAGGATTGTCTAAAGGCTTGGTGATGTCAAAGGAAGATGTCTCCGTGCAGGAGGAAGTTAGGGCTCTTTGCATGGCGCCTCCCCAAGTGCTCTGGGCAGACAGACACAGCGGTTCACTCCCAGGGCCGGGGTGGGGGGGCGGGGGTGGGGAGAACATGGCACCAGCCCACCTGAGAAGTTTTCTCCAATGTGTCATTAAGGTGTTTCAGAGCATCTGTGAGGCTGCCGTACGAACTGGATGGGAACACAAAGTAATCAATTTCAGTTGAGAGCACTAATATATCACCTTGCCATCTTTTATTGCGAGGTAGAGAATCTCAATCTTTGGTTCCCCTGCTCTCTCTCTCCCTCTCTCTCTTGCACACACACACACACACACACAGACACCCCTCCCACACACACTCACAAACTCTTACACTCAACCCATCCTTTTTTTTTATTTTTTTATTTTTGTAAATATCAAACTGCCAAATCAGAAATTCTCACTCTTCCTTTGCCTTTTGTTAGCTTGGATTTGTGATTGTGAAAGAAGCGACATTTGCTTCCCTGACTTGGAAGTTTTAGATCTTCTCACCCTTTGACTCCAGCCATGAACTTGAGCGTGATTTTGAGTGTAAGCTGGGGCGGTGTCCGCAGGGCCTCTCTCTGCCGGTCCGCAGAGAGGCGAGCTTCCCAGAGCTGAACGCTCCAATCGGAGGGAACAATTTAATAAAGCGGCTCAACTCTTAATTCCAAGAGTCAATACGGCTAAAAAAAAAAAAAGTCACACTTTTTAAATTAGGAGCAAATCTTCTGAGAGCTCAGGCGGGAGCCCAGCGGAGAGGCGGTGGAACCTTGGGCCTGTCGCTGTCCCTCCTGTAGCCAGAGCGCCTCACCCTAACCTCTACCTGTGAGTCCAAGCCACACCCCCTTACCGGACATGAAACCGGGGAGGGACAAAACAGCGCAGGACAAAAAAAGTTAGAAAGACGAGATGGCAATCATCCTTCAAAAATCTTAAAAACTCCCCAAGGTTCAAAGCAAATGTTGAATTATTTTATTCTCGGCATTGGAAGTTCAGATTTCTAAGGAGACTAGCAGAGAGAGCACTCGGTATATTTTATAGAGTTCCTGCCTTTTTTTCTTATCTTTTTTTAGCCCAATCTAGATTCAGTTTGGCCATCCCGGAAACCTAATTCTTTTCATGAAACTGTAACGTAGGAGCTCTCGTTATTTGCAATACATACCTTGAGCGTGTGCTTTTTATTTTCTGGAGATCTAGCATTTGCGTGTGTTATATCCTAATACGTGTCACCTACCCCCCCACCACCACCAAAAAAAGAAACAAATCTCTTTTGGCCACAGGGGCCAAAGTTCATCTGTCCACGCCAGATGTGTTTTCCTTCAGAATCTCTACAAAGTCTCTCAGTATCTTGGTTTTTCTTTTTCCCCCCTAAAATCTAAAATCTCCCCACAAACATTTTTGTCCCTTTTTTAATTCTAATATATATATATATCTATATATATATATATATATATATATAGATATATATAGATAGATATATATATAGATAGATAGATAGATAGATAGATAGATTTCCTTTAAGCTCTGATGTTCTCTCTGTTAGTCCCAATATTTCTCCCTAGACCCCAGTTCCCTAACCAAAGCCCATTACTGATCTGCTGCTTCCCAACTGCCTGGTAGCAAGCACATCAATAAACTAAAGATTATTGTGCTTTGTCAGGTTTTATTTTGTAACATTATGGGAAATTCTCCGCTGTCTCGGATGAGTGCATAAACTCTGATTGCTTGACAATTAACAGAGCTAGTAATAGAAGAGGCGATGTAATTTACCTCCGTACCAGAGATCTCCGTTAACAAAAATTAAACTATTGAACTCCCCCTCTCCAAGGAGAGGGATGTCGTTGCCTCATTATATTCAGAAAGAAAGAAAAACAGATTCCCGCGGCCAGGGAGTGGGTCCTCGGTCTGGCTAGCATGAATTTATGGTTCAGAGGATGCGCTACTTTTTGTTTTTTTCTGACACGCATACAAAACGATAGCTTTCCAAACCGGTCCAAACTCTCTCTTCGTTAAATGAGTACTTCTCCCTCGTCTGGAGCTATAACTCAAAGAGGACATTCTCGATAAAGAACGACATGGGGGGGAAATATCTCAGTGTGCCCCATAGTTGGGGTTTGGAGGGAGGATGTCCCTTATCTGCGGGCCCGACTGAGGCCCTTGCTGACTCTGTCTCCTCCCCTCTCCTGTGTCTGTCTCTGCCTCTCTGTATCGCAGCACTAAAGGAAGAAAATATACAGTGTAATTAAATACAGAGCCATCACGCTCCAAGTGGGGAACTCCCACAGAGCTGAGTGCTGGGTTTTGCAGACTCCCACGGAGACCATATGAAGCCTGCATTCAGAGATGGCATCTGGGTCTCCGAGGCTGCCTTCTGCCCTTTTCAGGGTTTCTGCTTAGTTCAAAGAAATACTGTGTTTGAAGAAAGGCATCCAGAGCACCGCGCCGGAGTGGCAAAGGGGAGTGGAGGCTTGGGCGTCCCTCTTCCTGAAGAATCTTGACCTCGAAAATCTCTTTTTCAGGCGGTTTGTTTTGTTTTTAAGACTTCCTGCACACCCTCCTGACTTTTTTCAAATTGGACGGCTTAAAACTTTCGGTCCTTTGCCTTATGTGCTAGGTGAATGCTGAGCAACATCTGGGCTCTAGAAGAAACCATTACAGTTCTGGTTACCGTGGAAGACACACACTGTGATAAGACCTGCTTCTACCTTCGGTAACGTTATAATCCTGGGGTCAGCAAACTAAACTGCGGCCCACAGGCCACACCCAAACCTGCTACCTATTTGTGTATGGCCCACGGGCCACACCCAAACCTGCTACCTATTTGTGTATGGCCCACGGGCCAAGAATGGTCTTCACATTTTTAAGCGGTTGAAAGTTTTTCCAAAAGAAGAAGAATGTTTGGTATCAAGTGAAAATTGCCTAAAATTCAAATCTCATTGCCAGCGAATAAAGTTTTGTGGAACACGCCCATTTCCATTCATTTACATCAAGTCTGCCGTCAAGCGACAAGGACGGATTTAGTAGTTGTGACAGAGACCATACGACCTGCAACATCTAAAATGTTTACTATCTGATCTTCACAGGGAGAGTTTGCAACTTCCGCTATGAGCTCTTTGGAGACCCACTGCTAAGAACCGTAAAATAATAAACGAGCGAAGAAATATAGTATATTATCAATTGGCAGATGGTAACCTTACGGAAAAATTGCCATATTAACCCAAGAAGATATTTCTCACCTGTGGATGGTTTTGCCTTGAGAAAACTTCAAGAAGTAAATACGAACAGGATCAGACTTTAAAAGACCACGAATTTGGGACCTGGCTAGCTGGCTCAGTGGACAGAGTGTTGGCCAACATGCAGACATCCTGAGTTTGATCTCCGGTCAGGGCACACACGAGAAATGACCATCTGCATCTCTCCCCCTCTTTCGCCCTTCTCACTCTCTCCCCCCTCCTGCAGCCAGTGGCTCAATTGGTCCAGGCATCAGCCCCAGATGGGAGTTGCCAGGATCTCAGTCAGGACACATGCAAGTGTCTGTTTCTCTATTTCCCTTCCTCTCACTTAAAAAAAAAAAAAAAATTGACCGCAAGTTTGAATGTGTGTGTGCAGGGGGCATTTCAGATTGCGAAGACCCAGGGGTCAGCGATGAGATCTGACTTGGCGAGGGTCAGGCCCTGAGAAGAGGCACAGCTGATTTACACTAAGAGTGGAAAGTCTAGGTTATTTAAAATATCAAGGGTGAATTAATTGTCCTCTATTCTGATTTGAGCTTTAGGAACGGAAGGAAAACTCACTGAGAAGAGAAAATGTAGGGAAGTGAAAAGTTTGTGGCCACTGTCATAGAAACAGTCCAACCTCGTTCCAAACATGGAAAGTGGCTGACCAAAAAGAAGAAATATCATCATAATCGATGAGGGTCTTATTTCTTGACAATATAAGGTGAGAAGGTGATAGTATCCTCAGGTAAAATCCATTCCAGCGTTCCTACCATGTGCCATATTGCATTTTGGGTCATTTTTTTTTTCTGTAACTATGTTTTAATACAATGAGGTGACGGTTATAATATTAATTATATGGTTCATTCCAAGCAATTAGCTAATAAAATCATAATGTATGAGAAAAATGCAGTTTGCACTTTTATGAACGGTCATTTCAACTTTAACGTAATAAGCACGATGCAGTGGGTGCAGACTATTATGAGCTGTTTGCTGGCGTACGCCTCCGTACTGTGGAGGAGTATTTAAAACGGGGCAGGCTTTGGGATTTAATTAGAAAGTAACATAAAAGAAAATGCTCAATTATGGATTTATAATACAGTTTCATTAAATGTGACTTATCATGTAATTCAACCATAGTGGTTGTGGTTTTCCTCTGTGCTGTGGCTTGGACACCTTCAATGGCTACCTGGCTATGTCTTCACTAGCTGCGCTGTCCTCAGCATGCTATTTAACCTTATTTACGATATTACTGCATTATTTTAAGATTGTTTCCTCTTCCATTTATGGCCCTGGTCCAAGGGTTGAAAAAAATGCATATAAAGATTTTATGACCAGGTGTTTAAGATGCCTTGCGTGACTCAAAAGAAGTAACAGAGAAGTTATGCAAACAGGGTCGGGCAGCGCTGGGCCATGACACAGCGAGGGACTGAAGAGTTGTGTCCACAAGACAACACGACAGGTCACACCTGTGGAATTCAGTTGCACGGACACCGAATAACACGTATTTGAAGTGAAGGGCTCATCTTTTTCCGTGAAGTAGGTGTGACATCGGTGTTCATTCATTCACTTGTCAAACATTTGTCAAAGCACGTACTCTTGTTCTCAAAAAGTATGTCAAGCCCTAGGGACCCAGAAGTGAACGAGATGGAAGTTGACAATCTCCTAGCAAGGAAGACAGGCAGAAATACGGATGGTGAAATATGGATGGGTAAGTGTTAGAATTGTGCGTTGGACATTCAGGACAAAGTCTGCTAGCCAAGATGTGGAGGCAAGAGTAGATGTCAGTGCAAAGGTTGGGGGTGGGGCGAGGCAACATCTCCCTCCTCGTTTCCAATCCCCTGGGAGTATGAGTAGTTTTGTGGGTCTCTCTGGACTTCAGAGTCTGAAATTTGAGGGTGTGAGGCAGGGGTTAGCCATCCTCTGTCTTTACAACTGTTCTTATCCTTTATTCTCTTCTTCTCTCTTTCTCTCTTTTTCTTTCTGCTAAAATACTGTTGCAAAAACTGATGTTATTGAAGTCAGCGGAACCTTTAGCTCTGCTCCTGGAGATGTAGAAAAGTACTTGAAACTGATCTACTCCCATAAACAAATAGTAATGTGTTTCAAGAATAACAGCCATCTATGAAAAATATTTAAGATCACTGCACATTTTTTTAAAAAGGAGTTGAGAGCAAATATAGCATTTAAATATCGAAGAATACTCTTTTGTTTTGCTTTCTCAAATATTTAGCTGTGATAATTCCTGGTTCTGTTTTGTTTTTTGTTTTTTTAAAGTCTTCAATGGGTTCCTAATCCACTAATGCAATCCAGTGTGACCTGGTCAATGCTAATGCAATGGTCATATTTGAACAGCGAGCTTTGAGGCTGTATAGTAGTTCTCAAAGATAGATAATGATGAATGTTATGGATTTGGGTATCAGGGTTTAAAATTGCCCTATGTTGCCCCGAAGCCCTTACACATACAAATAGTACAAAGAGTTTAGGATGGGGCGCGTTGGGGCCGGATGCTGAAAAGCTGTCTTTTTCTCATGAAGAACAAACTTCTATCAGATGTTTTTGAAATCTCCTACTTGACCCTCCTCTAACCTTCAGCCCAAAATGCACAAAGTAAGATCAAGCTAATCCCAGAGAGCAGGTTTAAACAAACAAGCCAACAGTCTCCTATGTCTCAGAGAGGTCTGATTCTCCTACTTGCCTCGCTCACGAGCTGTTTGGGAGACAGGACTCTGAGGTAGGTTACAAAGCTCTTGGTAGAAGACACACAGGAGCTATTTGAACACAAGTGTCCCAACGATCTGGGTCCCTGCAACCTTACTTTTCCAGAATAATCCTCGTTATATGTCTCCCTGACCCCTGCCCTTACCCAAAACGTGTGTGATATGCAAGTATGTCGCTAAGTACCATAACGAGCCTTTTGGGAAAATACCAGAAGAAGTTCAGAGTTAAAGATGAGTTTTCCTTAGTAAGTTCACCAGTAGGTAGAATGCCATGTGTGGCTGTATTGTACTCTATGAAATTCTAACAATTACAGATTTGATGTTAGCTAACTCTGAGCCTCAACTGCTTTGTCCCTGCCTTGTATAAGATTCTGGGCTGAAAATATTTAAGAGAGAATGTCTTTAACATTTTGATTCCAAATGTTCTTTTCAATTCAACTAACACTTTTTACTGAATAACTACAGTGTGTTCATTACCGCCTGCCTTAGGCTAGCTTCCCCGGGAGGTAGAAACTTCGCCAAAGGCTATGTGTCTCTTCTTTGTTAGGGATTCCAGATCCCAAGAAAGCAAAAGAGAAAAGAAAGGAGAAAAAGAAAGAGAAATGAAAAGCCCATCCAAGGGTTCGTATGGAACCAGCTATCATGATATAACATCTTACATAACTGCCATCGAGATCATTTAAATGGCTGAGCCTCAGGATGGTCCATTCTAGAGAAAGAAGAGACAAGACTCTAGTCATTGGGTCTCACCTCCTAGTGGGCAAAGGTTTGCCACGCGGACTGCTAAGGCCTCTGCACGCCTGGCTGTCATAGCAAAGCCATGGGAAGGATGGCTAAGAAGCGAGGTGCTCCAGGACTGTGTTTCCATGATGCTGGGTGAACTCCTTACAGAACTAGTCTTGCCAACTTTAGCCAAGATGCAGACCAGTAGCCCAAGGACCTTGACACAGGTGAGGCGACAGGGATCTGAGACATGTGCTAAGAAAACCACGATCAGGGTTTTCTCTCTGGGCAGTGATGCAATATGAGTACCCCCGATACCAACCAACAACGGGCACCAACAAATAACTAAAACTGCTACGTAAGTTCCACAACAGCGATGCCATGGAACTTAATATGAAAGCAAATGGACACAATCTGTCACATGGAGAGAAAGTGATATCTAAGCTAATACCTGAAGATGAGAAAGGAGTTATTGAGTCAAAAAGAAACGGAAGGGTGGAGGGAAGAGTGTTTTAGGGCGAGGGAATAGCATGTACAAAATTACAGGTAAAAGTGGTCGTAACATTGAGGCATGCTAAAGAATACATTAGCTCTGCGAAAAACGTGTGGACTGTATATGTAGCAATGAAAAACTTTCTTCTTGCAAGCAGATGCATTTATTGCAAAAGCTGTATACCAGAAGCATTCTGTAGAGCTATCTTCTGTGTGTGTTATCCATGGAAGAAAGAGAGAAGCTTGTTTGAATGATGGGGACAGCACAGCTCCCTGTCTAACCATCCAGTCCCCTATTATAATATAATAACAATAATTAATAAGGTTGATCGACAACCATTTATATTTGCAATAAAAGAGTAATTGTTGCTCATTTTCTTTTGGTCAAAGCCTTGATGAATTACCAGAACACAGTATTATTCTACTGTAGGTGTCTCTGTTTTTATGCCACTGTTTTGAGATGATTCTTATTATAAAGTGGTATAGCCTTGTAATGGCAAAATTAAAGAATTCATAGAGGCTGGGAGAAAGGTAACTTTTCTAGTTAGTTCTTTAAAAGCGAGTCTTTTCTTGTGTACGTATGTGTTTTAAGTACGTATGCATGTACTATTGTTATTTTCGATAGCAGACCAATTTATTTATTTTTTTTTCAGAAATCCCTCAGCAAGACAGGCGGATAAAGGAATAAAATTTCTTCTCCCCAGTTTTAGGAAACATAATGACAATTTAATGGGCTTCATCATGTCAATGCAGAAATATAAAACCCATTAATGTGAAAAGAGAAGAATTCTTCCCTGTAAAGTTAGGGAATTAGAAAGTGTATGTTTCTTATTCATTAAAATCTTCCTGGTTGGCTTGGTTGTTTGCTGTTTAGCATAGAAATTCAATGTGACAACTTCCACTAGTTTTGAAAGCTGGTGTAAGCGTCTGGTTGTAGAAGTGATTTGTTCAGTCCATTTGCTCCTCCAACGCTGCTAAACTCATTCTACAGAACAAACTCCCCTCGGTGATTTCCAATTCTCTAAACGACCCCCAAATTCCTTCTTATGATGATTGCACCGTAGCTTTGCAAAAACGGACATCGCCTCTCTACACGGGTGACATGCCATATGGTTGGAAAAAATATTAAGAACTAATGCCGTGCTTTGCTGATCAACGTCAGTTAACGGTCTCGACACAGCGGTCACTTTTCCTGGCGGATGATGAATTTGGCAACGTAACTTGATCTTTTGTTCATCCGCTGGGTATTAATTCGGAGCAAGCAGTGTAATTATATTAGTGAAAATTCCGTAAGCCACAGCCTCTCTCTGTGTAGCAGCAAACACACTGTGGCCATTATGGCTCACATTGCGAGATTCTTTGGACAATGCTAGCATATCGTCGGGTGACATCAGGGGCGTTTTTGCAATGCCGTGGTTACAAATGGACAGCATTTTAACAGCATGTAGGTACAAGATAGCTCTGGCCAGCAGTGTTTTCGTATATTCAGAAGAACCGTGCGCTAGCACAGCTCATCATTAAATGGATTTTGATGGAAAATGAATGTTGTCTTGTCCCCTGAAATATAATTACATGACCATACTGTAATATGTCTAGTATACGAGGCAGCTGTTCGGTTCTCCCCAACTGGTATTACAAAGCTGTTCTTCTCTACTGGCTAAATATATTCATTCTGGGATGAGTACCTTAAAAACCTGAACTTGCTGATAGGGAGTTTGATTCTAGAACTTTCGTAGGGGGTGGGAGGAGCTGATTCTGAGCTTGCTGAGAAAGATAAGAATCGTGGACCTGTAAATCAAGACATGATGCTTCTCCAGTTTGGGTTGGAGAGTGTAACTTCAAGTCGGGTCGCGGGTGGTTTTTCCCATAACGCGCTCTTACACTGAACCCGCCACCATGACAGACGGCTCTGGGGTGTCTGAGGTCAAGAGCGGCTGCATCTCCTGTGGGAAAGGCAGAGACGCAGCTGAGCCAGGGGCGCTCACTTCCTCTTTCTAGATTCATCCATCAGGGAGAGTCTGCCTCAGCTCTGGGATGGAGGGAGCAAGGGAGAGAGGGGCCAGGGTTGTTCTGCCACAGTAAAGCCTTACACCAGAGGCCCTGGCTGAACAGCTTAGTTGATTAGAGCCTCGTTCCAACGTGCTGAGGTTGCAGGTTCGATCCCTGGTCGAGGCACATACAGGAATTAACCAACGACGTAGAACAATAAATCAGTGTTTTGCTCTCTCTGCCTCAAGGAATGCTATGGTGGTTCAGTGGTAGAATTCTCTCTCTCTCTGCCTCTCTCTCCCTTCCTCTTTCTATAAAAATTAAGTAATAATAAGTAATAATAATAAAAAACCTTAAGCCAGGACAAGACCCTTCTCCCTTGCTGCCAATACCCAGAAGGTCAGGGAAGGCTACTTGAAGGATGGCACCTTTTCTTTTTTTTTTTTTTTTTCTTGTATTTTTCTGAAGCTGGAAATGGGGAGAGACAGTCAGACAGACTCCCACATGCACCCGACCGGGATCCACCCGGCACGCCCACCAGGGGGTGATGCTCTGCCCCTCCGGGGCGTCGCTCTGTTGCAACCAGAGCCACTCTAGCGCCTGGAGCAGAGGCCAAGGAGCCATCCCCAGCGCCCGGGCCATCTTTGCTCCAATGGAGCCTTGGCTGTGGGGGAAGAGAGAGACAGAGAGGAAGGAGAGGGGGAGGGGTGGAGAAGCAGATGGGCGCTTCTCCTGTGTGCCCTGGCCAGGAATCGAACCCGGGACTTCTGCACGCCAGGCCGACGTTCTACCACTGAACCAACCGGCCAGGGCCAAGGATGGCACCTTTTACAAATCATGCCATACTGTGCAAACACAACCAAGTACAAGAGGCATGGGTTATTGGCCATTTAGGCAGAGCAGTTTTTAACACCCTGTCCTGTAATTCCAGAAATGCTTAAGAAGCATATCCCTTTCTACCCCATCCCATCAGTGGCTTCCTATTGCTCTCAAGATAGAGCCAGACATTTAGGCTAGCGCCCTCTGTGTGTCCTACCTGCGTAACCTCATCTACCTGTCTCAGGTTCTCACCTGAACCCTGAGATCCAATCACACTGGGCGATTCACAAATCTAGAAAAGGGCTCCACTGTGGTGTCCCAGGGACACTTTACACAAATGAAATTGCTGCTGTGGCTCTGTCTTATTTGTAGAAAAGGAATCTGATGTTTGGTATATGAATTGCCTAAGGTCACGTGGTATTTGCTGGAGTTGAGAATTAAACCCCTGCCTCTTGCTCTAGACACTGATCCCTTTATCTCTGGACTACAGCCTCTGAACTGAGAGGTGTTCTAACCCGTGTTAGAGCAACATGCACTCAGTATTTGTCGCCCCATGACTGAAATGGATATTTCTGTTCATTTCTGTAATTTATAAATAGGTGATTACAGTATGGTAACATTGAACTAAATATATTGTTCTTATCAATCCCATCATCCACATTTCAATATTGATATAAAAGTAAATCAAATAATAGTTTACTTTCAGTTTTTACTACTGGAGTTTGGGTAACTTTGGTAATACTCCAGGCGGTCTGAAATTTGTAAACCATACTAATAGAAATAGCCACATTTCCTACGAATTAGATGCCGGCTATGAGAAGCTGGTACTAGCTTGAATATTAATATTTAGATAATCCTTAATCTACTTTCTCCTAACATCTGACTTTTTTTATGGAATAGCTTTTTAATGGATCAAGAGCACCAGCAATGTCTCTAAGAATTACACTCCTGCATAATTTAAATAATAAAAACACTGGGCGAATGAAAGCTGAGGAAACTAATTGCATAGAGCTATTCAATGCCATTGTGTTTCTCAAACAGAGCTGCTTTCATTTATTTTATAAAAACCGTACTTTTATTATGAAAAATTTGAAGAATCCTTAAAAGTATCCACAAAAAGAAAAAAAGATCTACTGGTATTCTGGTATCAATCTTTTTTTTCTTCTTCTTCTTTTTTGTATATTTCTGAAGCTGGAAATGGGGAGGCAGTCAGACAGACTCTCGCATCCCGCACGCGCCCGACTGGGATCCACCTGGCACGCCCACCAGGAGGCGAAGCTCTGCCCATCTGGGGTGTTGCTCTGTTGTGACCAGAGCCATTCTAGAGCCTGAGGCAGAGGCCATGGAGCCATCCTCAGCGCCCGGGCCAACTTTGCTCCAATGGAGCCTTGGCTGCGGGAGGGGAAGAGAGAGACAGAGAGGAAGGAGAGGGGGAGGGATGGAGAAGCAGATGGATGCTTCTCCTGTGTGCCCTGGCCAGGAATCGAACCTGGGACTTCCACACGCCAGGCCGATGCTCTACCACTGAGCCAACCAGCCAGGGCTTGGTATCAATCTTTTGAGAACACATACACACACACACACACACACGGCTTTGGTTTCATTCTGTAAGTAGGATTTTGAATTCTGATTTAACCATTAGTATTTTATCGTCTGTATTTTTCTCCTCACTACAAATAATTCATAAACAGAAATTTACCCTACCACTATCTGATACTTCATCACTTATTGCCTTGTTGCATATTTTCTTATACACAAGTATTTGTCACTAAAAATAACATGATATTGATTGCTATAGGGCATCAGGCATAAAGCTTTATTTCTTTGCTTCAAATAACTTCCTTGGTCTGTTTTCTATCTTTCTTTTTATTTTATTTATTTATTTTTATTTATTGATTTCAGTAAGCAAGAAAGGGAGAAAGAGAAAGAGAGAGAGAGAGAGAGAGAGAGAGAGAGAGAAAGAGAGAGGAACATCAAGCTGTTCCTGTATGTGCCCTGACCAGAGATTGAACAGGCAACGTCTGTGCTCCGGGACAACACTTTAACCCACTGAGCCATCCAGCCAGGGATGGTCTGTTGTCTAAAAACTTGAATTACTGGCTCAGTGATGATCACATTTTAAAGGCTTCCAGTAAAGACTGTCCATCTAAGTTACTAAGAAAGCACGGGTCAGTTTACTCTCTTTAGTCTCTAAATTATGTTTTCTAAGTCTACAATTCAACAGCAAAAACAACAACAAAACCACTTAGCAGGCAAGTTCCAATGGACCACCTTGGAGAGAGGCCCCCGTTAAACCATTTTCCACATGGGGTCCTTAGTGCATGCATTCTCTCCTTTCGTCATCGTATTGCCTTTGCTTTGGTTTCAAGCTTGGCTAAGAGTGCTTGGCACAATTCTGTCTGTGGATACGACCCTAAGGAGACCAGCCTTGGCCGCTGGTCTACGTAAAATCTACACACATGCAAGGGAAGAAATGAGCAATGGGCACATACCGTCAGTAATTTAACTCTCCAACTTTTCTTAAATCATAGATAATCCTGCAAAGGAAGCCTGCATACACAGATTAGTCAAGAGATTAAATTCCTCAAATTTGTGTTGGAGTGAGAAGGGGATTGAGGAAAAAACAAAACAAAACATTAAGTAGAGACTCAGTTGAAAAACGAACATAAGCCTTTACGATAAATGTTCACATGTCTTTCATCACTATTCCTTTTTATCTTCAAAACCATATTGGGAGTATTTAGTCCCAAATTTCTACACCCAGGGTTCCTCCTTTGCCATGATGTTATCAGCTGGGAAGGAGAGCTGGCCATGGAACTGTTATCCTAAGCACTTTTTCCACAGGAACTTATTGCTTTAATAAGTTGGGAACATGCTTTTAAGGAAAAAACAGTCATTGAAGATTCATTAGAGGGGGAAAAAAAACCCAACAAAAACTACTTGACTCTCCACAGAATTCATACTTCCCTTGCCAGAGGATGTGGCGTGTACCCTCAGGTCTTAACAAAGACTTGGAGCAAATCAATGGAAAGAGACTTTTACGTTCCCCGGCCAGCACTCTGAGGTGACAGGGTACAGACCCACAGTGCGCATGCCCACAGTCCCGCCCGTGCCCCAGAGGAGTAGGGATTCCAAGATAAACAACGCCTCACACAGGTAAGCGCTCAGTCAATATTTTCCTGAAAGGGTGGATGAGCGTTAGAAAACATATCAATGCGCTTTGATGACTCTATTCCCCCCACAAACAGAGATCAAGTTCTCACCTTGTAGGAGCAGAGGGGAAATAAATAAAAATCAATGCATATCCAGGAGGGTTGTCCCATCTGCGTCACCTGCCGCCTTCGGACATCTTTAGAAGTTAATGTTTCATCCTAAAGGTGTTACGGTTTTTAACCAACCCCGTAAGTGATATACAACCATACAGGAAGCACAGCTCGTGGCCTGCCGCCATGAAAAAATATAGATCTCTCTGGTTTTTCAAGTTAATCTTATTGGTTAAAATGGATGGTAAAAAAATAAATAAATAAACAAACAAACATATGACTTCGACAAATCAATTTATGGTTACAAGAAATACTACCAGCCTGAGTATGTGGGTGCCCAATGACAGGGAACAAAGACGAGTCACTTTCCCAGCACTGAGCCTCCCTCTCGGTTTCCTGGTGACCGGCCACCTCCCTCCACTGTCCCTTTACACCCTATCTATCTTTAGCGAAATCCAGGCATTTTTCCTACTTTGGCTACAAAGTTTGACAGCTCAGTCGGAGGCTGTGTTCAAGTCCCAAGCCCACGGAGAAGGGACAGACGGGAACAGAGACGGGCCGGACCTCAGTGGCGCTCAGCTTCTGTCTGTGACTACAGCCCAGTAACATTCTCTTCGGTTCAAAGCAACCACCCACTCCCCGCGACAGGCTCTCGGGATGACTGAAAATGGCTTAAGCAAGTACATATGAGTTTAAAAGAGCCACTCAAAATGACTGAGAAGCAGGCTGTTCACAGAAAAGCCATGTCACTCCCGTGACAAATAAGCGTGGGCCGAGTGGGCAATGGGCGTCTCCAGGGGGCGCCGGGGCAGGGAGAGAGGACGCGCTGGGGACTGTGGGAAGAATCCGCGTGCAGCCCGCCCCCCCCCCCCCCCCGCCCCGATCCTGCTATTATATAAATGTTATATTTGTTAGGCTAGCTCCCTCCCCAACCACCCCCCAAGCAGTTCATAGACAATAAAACACCAGAAATCCCCGAAGAGTGGTAAAACGCTGACATGATTTAAGAAGGAGGACTCTGATAAGAAGATAAAAATCTAATAAACAGAGTCTAGAGAACCTTGGTGCGTCCCAGGCGCTTGCCAGTGTAAGCAAAACCCTCCCAAAAAAAACAAAAGGAGCCTTCGCCGTAAGGACATTCCTCTCACAGACCATCTGAAGGAGAAAGTTAGGGCCATGACCTCGGCAGGCTGCTGTTATGAGTGTCCTGACAAGAAAATATTTGATTTGGTTCAAGAAGCAAAATCCGTCACTGGATTTTTTTAATATCTTTTTCTCTTCGATAAAAAATAAAATAATGTAGCTAGGATGTTTGGGAGGGGGGGGGTGTACACAATAAATGTATATCCCACCTATGTAGGGTTGTTGTTTTTTTTTTTTTGGTTAACTTAGTCTTAATTTCTTCTTGGAGTTTAATCAACCCCAGGAAAAGGTGGATTCACAGGCCCATTGATTTCCCTTTTTTAATTAACCCAGGGCTCCCAAAGGCTAATCTCAAGTTTCACACACGAATCTGCAAATATGTAGAGACATACACCCTCGACAAAAACCAGAAGGGGAAAGAGAGTCTACAAAGCTATGAATTTCTGGCTGAAGGTTTAGGAAGTACTCAAAGCATGTATCTGTAACTTTGAAATCTAGAACAGAGAATTTCAGGGGGAAAAATGCTTACCTGCTGCCTAAGCACCCAGGCCAACACAAAACAAAACCTGTAAAAACGGTTGAAATACTGGGCAGTGTTGTCAGAACATGTAAGATAAGAAATACTTGTAGAATTATGCATGTCTGGTGTTTAAAAAATGAGCAGCATTAGGGAGGAGAGAAGTTTTGGAAAGAAATGATTTGTAGAGATCAGTGCCTTTCTAAAAGATCCAGTGCTTGCTGATACTAACTTTCATGATGATGAGCATAATTTTGATTCACACCTTTCTTTCTCACTGATATGGAAGAGAGCTGCATTTGTAGCAGTCAGATATAATGGGTTTATTTACTTATTAATTAGGTGTGTGTGTGTGTGTTTTAATTTATGTTCTTTCATCCCAAGAGGAAGGAAAATGGGACACAGGTATAAACGGGTATAATCTGGAAGAAAATAGAGAAGAAATAAGACTAGGAGGACAGAAGCAAGAACTAAATGCAAGGTAAAATGAACTGACTATGAGAGATAAAAAAGAGAAAGAAAGAGAGTTTGGTTTCCTTGTCTCCCCAGCCTCTGGATACAGACAGTAGAACTGGTCTACCTGCAAGCCTTGAGAAGTACCCTAAACACTTAGGGCTCAGAAGCTCCTCAAAGCCGTTGGATGATCAAAGGTCCAGAGACACAGGGGAGAGGGGGCGCTGGTTAGAAGAGGAGCAGGCAGGAGCACAGCCTCAAGTTATATACCCCTCTCTTTACTTAGAACCCTGGATGATGAGGCTTTGTGGGTAATATTTAAATTTAGAAATTCAGAGCTGTATGGGAGCCTGTAAACTCACACTTACCATCCTAGATGGGTAGAACTTGGTTCTTTGAACAAAGTCCTTTGCATAAGAACATATTTAAACATATGTTCTTATGTTTAAATATTGAAACATATTTAAAACAGATACTTTTTTTTTTTTTCTGTGACCACACACATTTCAAACTGAAGTGAAGAAGATTCAACAACTGTGCAAACAATCTGAGGGCATTAGCTAAGAAATTGTTTCCTTTGGGCTTCTGGAATGTTCTATCTATTCACATTACTCTACTGGCCAGAGAACCTTCACTCTATTTGGTAATGTGTACACATAGCCTCAGGAGCACCTCTCTGAGCATGAAGACAGAAGGTCAAATCGCCCATGATAAACTTGGGAAAAACTACAATTAGAATACAGATAATTAAAGTATATAAAATTAAACAGCTCTAAACCTTGACATCAGAAATATGTTAATCTGCTTCTTTTACTTTTTTTTTTTTTTTTCTTCCAGATTTACACCTTTTATTCTGGGGTTTGCCTGAGCTAATGTTATCCTCCCATAACGTTTAGTTTAAAGAACTGCGAAATCACAAATAATATTTCCTGGACAATGTGTTGTGTTTAGAAAGTCGACTAAACACGTGGATGTTGAAGTAAAGGGCAGCCTGGGTTCAAATCCCGGCACCATCGTGTTCCAGCTGTGTGAGCTGGAGCCATCACTGAACTGCTGTGAGCCTCGATTCCTTCATTCATAAAATGGGATAAAAATAATACTTATCCCAAAGCATGGTCGTGAGGAGTCAATGAGTTCATTTATGAAAAGTTTTTAAAACAGTGCCTAGCACATAGTAACAAGGATGGTTATTGTTTTCTTTTTAATTATATAAGTAATATGTGCACGTCAAAATTTTATAGGATGCAGAAATTTATTTTTTTAAAGAATGTCTTCGTCTTAACAGCTGGCAATGATCACTGCCTTCCCTAGTTCTTATATTTGGTGTGTTTGGGTTTTTTTTTTTTTTACAAACTTGGAATTACAGCAGATGTTTTTTATTTCTCTCTTTATATTTCCTCATTAGATATGATAGTTAATAGATCGTCAGGATGTCTGAATGTTTTACTAATGTGTAGCGTGATAAATAACGCTGCACTGAACATCTTTTATACAATCCCATCTCTAGTTTTATTATATTCTTTGGGTGATTAAAAATAAATATTATACAACTACATGCGGAATGACAAAATAAAACAGTCATCAACTAGCTTCCAGTCTGAAGTTGGGATATAGCAAAAGTTGAATTTGTTAGGATCTCCATTTCAAATTTAGGAGGAGTGGGATATCTATCCCTCCTTCCTCCTCACCATTTAAAACTGAACCCTTGGATCTCTAGAAATACATTAAATTATTGAAAACCTAGGTTAGAAAAATTTGGACAGATAAATATATATGAGCTTACTTAAAAACTCATAGGAATGGCTTGATTTGATAACAGAAAAATGAAGCAAGTAGAATAAACAATATTAGGTTCATTCGTAAGCTCTACAAATGCCACCTAAAGGCACTGAGAACTAAAATGCGTAGAGTCTACCCCTCAAACAATCAGCTACGGCTTACGGTGCCTAACGACACTTTCTACAATGTTGTATGATGATGTCTGGGATGAGAGAGGTTCCACACTGTTTGGTGCCATGAAACATCATGGATCGTAAAAATCCCACCCTCTTTGTTTGAAATTAGGAACATTCGTGGTATTTAATCTCAGTTTGGATTTTCAAATATTTTTATTTAGGATCTTGTCCCTAATTCCCAGGCTGATGTGAACTTGATTTCTTACATGGAGTAGCTGTCATTGTTGTTTCAAGGAGGCTGAACAGAAAGCAAGTCAGGCCTGACCAGGTGGTGGCGCAGTGGATAGAGCATCGGACTGGGATGCGAAAGACCCAGGTTTGAAACCCCGAGGTCGCCGGCATGAGCATGGGCTCATCTGGCTTGAGCGCAGGCTCACCAGCTGAGCACGGTGTTGCTGGCTTAAGGATGGTGTAGACATGACCCATGGTCGCTGGCTTGAAGCCCAAGGTCGCTGGCTTGAGCAAGGGGTCACTTACTCTGCTGTAGCCCCAGGGGTCAAGGCACATATGAGAAAGCAATCAATGAACAACTAAAATGCCGCAATGAAGAATTGATGCTTCTCATCCCTCTCCTTCCTGTCTGTCTGTTCCTATCTGTCCCTCTCTCTGTCTCTTTCTGTCCCTGTCACAAAAAAAAAAAAAAAAGCATGTTAGGACAATATGAGTGAATACTAATTTTTAAAAAAATCTATAATATATGCACGTGTGCACCCTTAGCAGTCATTTTAGGTATGAGTCACTTCCTGTTAAGTGTATATAGTATTCTCAATGTAACTCTGGTTTTTGCCTACACAATAATAAAATTGAAAAAAAAAAACACGTTTCTTTTGTAAAGGGGCAGGTTAAGAATAAAAATTTCAAATAATAGAGACAAAACAAAAAGAGAAATTGCAATAGATACTTGATGGATTTTCCCATTTCTTAAGTTTAGAAAAATATATTTCATAATCAGAATGTGCTCTGATTACCATGCGATAGAAACATGTAATATCATTTGACAATCTTTGAGTATAGAAAACACCCCAGAAAAAGAAATTTGCCAAATGCATTTTTCAAACACTGTTTAAGGTTCTTCTTCACTGCTTTTTCTGGAGCAGGATTTTCAACATTTTATATCTCAAGGCACACAGAAACGAATTACTACAATTCTCTGGTGCACCAAAAATATATTTTTTGCCAATCTGACAAAAATAATAGGTATGATTTTTATTCATTCACATCGATGGCCATTGTTGTGTTGGCTCTTGTCATTTGTTTACTTGACAATCTAAAGGAAAAGAGGTCCGCGCTCCTGACTAAATAGTCAGGTATTGCAGGTTTTAAAAATTCTTGCAGCGCACCGGTTGAAAATCACTGATCTAGAGCAACGAGAAAAAAGATGTAGATGCATCTCTGTTTTATTTCAAAAGTGATGTTTGCTTACTGTGAAGTCAAAATTATGAAAAAATAAACTACAATCTCTTCTTTCAACTTCTAATTCTTCACCTGTTTGAAAGTGACAAAAGTTAAACCTCTGGTCATTCACTTTTTCGTAAAGTCACAATCATACTATATGTATGTAAAATATACACATGATTATAAATTTATGTATAATCATGTACAAACTTGTAAACATAAAATAGAATCACATCATATATTACTTTGTAATTCTCTTTTTTCAAATTATCGCTATGTTAAAATATCGTTTCCTTTTCTACAGTAATCTACAGTCATTTTATTACTATTTTTATCAATAAATAAATGAGGACTTGGTTTTTACATCTTGCTATGAGAGTCAAAAAGTAAATTTCAATGAAATAATAGGGAGGGCTCTTTGGAGGAAGATTGATTTCAAAGGGATACTAAATAACTGTCTATGTTGCAGTAATGATTCTTAACTGTGTTCTTCTCTGGGCAAGCGAAATGGCCAACCATTTGCAATACTGCCCGATTCCACGTTTGTCTCTTCTGCTTCTGCGAAAACCAGGGAGAAACGGCTGCGTCTCCATGAAGGATGTCTAGAAGTGACTATTTCAGACGGAGCAAGACAAATTCTTGGGAAATCAATTTGTATGGAATTTGGAGAAGCCGAGAGAAAGATGGGCCGCTCGGTTCCGCGGGCCGCTTCTACCCTGAGCCGCCTGAACACGTTTCCCAGGCCGCGCTGTCCAGATGATATGTGGCCCTCAGCGTGGAAGAAATGACTCGAAGGTAATGGTCCTTACTCAAGTGGAAGTGGAGGGCCTTTATTCCTCCCACTGCGCCTCCCTCCTTCTCTCCCTTTGCCATCCCCCCACGTTGTGAGGCAGTCCTTACTAACCGGGTCAGCGTTCTGATTCCCTGACCCGCCACCATTGGCAGCGAGAGGGAGTGCTCTGTCCCAGGACATGCAGGGCGCCATCCTAACTTGTAGCTGTTTTTTACCTTCAAGAGTGGTGATGTCTTTTTGGATTTTTGTTTGTTAATTTTTATTTTACTTTTATTAAATTTATTCTGCTAACATGGATTCAAGTGTCCCACTCGATGTAACACCTTTACCCCCCAACAACGTGCCCCCCCCATTACACCACCTTTGCTGCCTCTCCCCGTGCCTCCCTCCCCCCTTCCCTCTGGGAGCTGTGATGTCTTTGTCTGTTCATAAACAAATTAGCCAAAATTGGCCCTCCTTTTCTTTTCTTCTCAAAGAGTTTCAAAGTATTACTCTGTGAAAAAGTGAGACATACATTTTTCCCCCCCTGACAACCAGTGAGAAGATACCAGCCTCAATGTAGAGACTTGGAAGAAAACAAAACTCTTCTGCCCAAGTGGAAAAAAAAAAAAAATGGAAAGAGAAAGGAGGAAACGGTATGATTTAAAAATAAAAAGGGACAGAAGACACTCGAATCAAAGTAAATAATCAGATCGACCCATCACACAGCTGATACCTAAGATATTCACCCAAATTCTCACACTCTGTCTAGTCTTCACATCCGAAGTTTATGGAAAAGAAATGGCAAGAACGCCCTCCGTTTCCGCCACGTGGTGCACTTAGGAGTCTGTCAACCAATTCATTCGTCTGCGTCCTCCGCCCCCTCCCCCTGCCCCGCCCCCTGAGTGCCTCAGCTCAGCCCAGGAAGAAGTCAGAGCCACTTACTGTGCACAAATCATCTCCTGGCTGAAGTTTTTGGTGGCAGCCAAGAAAGGAGAAGGGGGGAAAAAAAATTAGAAAAATTTCAATTTCAGAACCATTATTATTTTCATTAATCATAAGAGGCTCTGTCACCCCGTCCTTATTTTTTCGAAGGAGATCTATTATACGGTCCATTTAGCCCCAGCCATATTACCTCATATGTTTTCCTGGCTGACCAAATAAGACTTAAGAGATAAAACAATTTACTGTTCATTATGATCCGTGTCACTGGAATCAATCTATTAACCTACATGAACTGGGTCTGTGACGATATCTCACATACATGCTCCCTTGGTTTAAAGAAAAGACAAGAAGATGGGGAGGGGGCAGAGAGAGGGAGGGACTAGGAGAGGGAGGGGATCGGGGCCCATAAAGTCAGCAGACGTATAATTTGCCAAGCGAATACAACTTCATTTTCTGGTGCCCATTGCTGCGCCCTCCACAGCCCCCACGCAGCCCCTGACCTGTAAAGAAGTCTAACAAATTGCTTCTATTGTGGAGCCAAAAGGTGCCATCAAAGAAGGGGATGGTTCGCTGGTCCTAAAGTATGATGGGAAATCTTGAGCTGGAATAAAGAGCCGCCCTTTTATGAAGTTAACCCATTAGGGTTCAAAGCAGGCTGGGCTGGCAGGGCTGGGAGGAGTCCTCCCGTCTCCTGGGGCAAGAGCAGGGGAGACAGCACCCGGCAAAGCAAGAGTCACCCAGAGTTGAAATGAAATTCAGTCTAGTCTTCCAAGGTTAAGCACTAAGAATCCCCCTGCTGGTCTCTGGACAGCCCCTGGGTCTCATTCACTCATTCATTCATTCATCCATTCATTCTCTCTCTCTCTCTTCTTCACAGAGGAAGGATCATAAGGATCTCAAGAGAAGGAAATGAGGCCCTGGCTGGTTGGCTCAGCGGTAGAGCGTCGGCCTGGCGTGCAGGAGTCCCGGGTTCGATTCCCGGCCAGGGCACACAGGAGAGGCGCCCATTTGTTTCTCCACCCCTCCCCCTCTCCTTCCTCTCTGTCTCTCTCTTCCCCTCCCGCAGCCAAGGCTCCATTGGAGCAAAGATGGCCCGGACGCTGGGGATGGCTCCGTGGCCTCTGCCTCAGGTGCTAGAGTGGCTCTGGTCGCAACAGAGCGATGCCCCAGATGGGCAGAGAATCGCCCCCTGGTGGGCGTGCCGGGTGGATCCCGGTCGGGCGCATGCGGGAGTCTGTCTGACTGCCTCCCCGTTTCCAACTTCGGAAAAATGAAAAAAAAAAAAAAAAGAGAGAGAGAGAGAGAAGGAAGTGAATCAATGGCCAGTCCACCCCTGCACAGAAATTTGAGAGCAGAAAGTAGAGAAAATCCGAAGTGGCTCCAGCATGCATCTCCCTGAACCTGCATTTGCAGCCGCCCATTAGGGGCTCGTCCAAGCGTTTGCTCTGCGTGATGTCAGTTTCCTCCTGAAACTCCAGAGTTCCGCGGCCACCCAGCCCACAGCCGGACCTAGCCTTGAGCGTCATGTGACCTGTGGTCACTCTGCCTGCAAGTCACGGGCTCCTCAGGTAACAGGGAAGGGAGTCTATTAAGTCACCAGTTACAACAGGTGTGGTTCATGGGGGTGGGTTGGGGTCCGGGTGTGGAAACCAGTGGCTGCAGTGATCAAGGGATTGGTCTCAGTGACTTGCGTGGAGCTTTGAGGAACAGGAGGGAGCAAGACACGTGACATGGGTGGTTGAGATTTCTGAGCGCCGTGAACAGACACTGGAGAGTCCTGGGGCAAGGCTGTCCCCGATGTGTTGGAGGAAACAGGGACCAGTGTGGATGGGACAGAGCAAGGTTAGTGGAGAGAAGCAGGAATTACGTCAGACAGAGAGGCAGGCGACAGATCGCGGATAGCCCCAGAACCCACGGGCAGGACGCTGGGTTTTAACTGGAGCTGTATGGGAAGCCAGCAGATGATTGTACACAGAAAGTTCACAGCTAAGAACTCATTCGTTCAGGAGAGCTTCTAATTGAGGACTTGAACCACCTTGCGATTAAAAGCATCATGGGGTCAACAAATGAACAAGCAGGACGAAGAGCCCAAGGGCCTGGGTCACAGTTTCAGGCTTACGAGAACTTTATCATCTAGAAAGGGTTTATTTAACTCTTCTTGGCTTTCAATTCTGCATCTGGGAAAGGAAGGGGGTGGGCCAGAGAAATGATTTCTATTTGTTTTTTTTTGTTGTTGTTTGTTTTTTTCAACTATTTTTTTAAGATTTTATTTATTCATTATAGAGAGGAGAGAGAGAGAGAGAGAGAAGGGGGAGGAGCAGGAAGCATCAACTCCCATATGTGCCTTGACCAGGCAAGCCCAGGGTTTTGAACCGGCAACCTCAGCGTTTCCAGGTTGACGCTTTATCCACTGCGCCACCACAGGTCAGGCCGAGAAATGATTTCATACAGCGCTCAGCAGCTCCCAAAGGTGAGCGGACGGCATCCCACCAGACCCTTCTGGGTTTAACCCAGGAAGCACTGTGCTCTTCTCTTTAAACACTGCACTTCCTTCCGTGGAAGGTTTGTGTGAAGAGAGATTTTTTTACTGTTACAATCCATCTGAAAATCCATTGGGCGAGATGAACTCGAAATTCCTTTCATCTTGAAACTACGCCTCTGTCACTGTTGAACAGAGGGTAAAATGTGTATTAAAATGTGTATGTGGGTATTTGTGGGGGGTGGAGACCTGACTCATATGCACAAGTAGAAGCAATAAAGTTTGATCTGGGAGCCCCCCCCCCTCATTGCCTTACCCCTGGAAACACTCTCTCTGTGAATTCTTGTTTACTCCTCATTGTAAGGAGCAAAAAAATTGGCTGTGGGGAGGGGGGGTGGGTTGGCAAGTGGAAAGGAAGAGATAAAATGCAAGGGGAACTAAGACTAAACCTTAATTTTTGCAAGCCAGGCAAACCGCACCCTGGGGGCTTCCGAGCAGCGGTTTCTCTTCTAGGTGGAGACTGGAGCTAGCCTGTGGACAGACCCTGTTCATCCCGGAGGGCTCACTGCCGTGAGGCCATGCAGAGGACCTTTTCTGTTCCTGAAGAAGCTTCAGTGCCTCGAGCTGGCGAGTCATGGAAGGCTGACAGTTGGGCCAAGCTGACTTCCCAGCCAAAGGCTACGGGCGTCACCCCCTCTATAGTAATAGCTGTGGCTTCTAGGGTGTGCTGCTTCCCCCATCTTCATGTCCGATCCGGTCTCACAAGGTGATATGAACAATTAGGAAAAGCAGCGTAGTTGTCTGCCCAGAGGTCCGAGAGGAGGCCAGCTGTGCCCAAGGAACTCTGACCTCAAAGGGGCCCTCGGTAGTGTGATTCCGCAAGATAAAAGGGTTGCCATGTTCATAATTAACTCTGGCGGGTCTCAGAGAGTAGTAAATCCTTACGCCTGCATATCGGAAGCAGGAGGCGTAGTGGCAGGAGGAGGAGACGGACTGGGACCTGTCACAGAGAGCCACGAGGCAGTCATTTGGGAGCCTACAGGAGCTGGGGACAAGTAGAAGGAAGTTAATATGCAAAACTTACCCAGATGGGACTTCTGCAAGAAAGTACCAGGCACAGAAGGGAGGCTGCCAGTATCATTGGCCCAGACCAATGCTCCATCTATTCCAGGAAGCTGAAGAAAGAGTCGATCTTGGATGCAAAGCTACAAAGACATCTAGCTAACAGAACTCCGAAGGGACAGTGAGTCGCTCTGAGAGTCAAGCCCTATGAAGCATGCTCCAGGTTAGGAAGGAGGGAAAAAGTTCCAGAAACCGTGTCATACTGGCTTCTCTCCCTCCTGTGTTGACATCCTGGTGTTCCATCAATGCCTTGAAGTCAACCCAAGTCCTCAAACGAAGTCACTGATTGAGAGAGAAAACAACTTTTTCCTCTTGCTTCTCTTTGCTTTGGTCTTCTTCCTTACCCCCAGCTCACCTCATGAAAGTCCTTTATAGACTCAAACACAATAACTAAGTAATACTTTGATCATCTTGAAGGCAAAAGGAGAGAGATCACTTGATGTCTTGGCTCAATACTCAGGACACAGGAAATCAGTAACTCTATGGGAATTGTTATTTTCACCATTACTTTGTTGATGTTATTAGTATTACTATTGTTTTTCTCTAGGCCGACATCTAGATCAGAACTATCCAGAACAACTTCCAGCCATGATGGAAATGTTCTGTTATCTGTATGTCTCTTGTGTGGCCACTAGCAAACTGTGGCAATCAAATAACCTAAATTGTGGCTAGTTCAAATGAGAAACTACAGTTAATTTTTTTTAATTTATTTCACAGATTTGAGAGAGAGAGAGAGAGAGAGAGAGAGAGAGGAACATTGTTCTGTTCTTTTATGTGCCCTGACTGGGGATCAAACCAGCAACCTCTGCACTTCAGGACAATGCTAAACAACTTTCACTAAATTCCCATTAGAATGACCACAGCATCGTACAAGTCAAGACCCATTCTTCTGAGTGAGAGTTGGAACATCCTCGTTCTTCAAACCTGCTGTATAGAACTTGCATCAGAACCATCTGGAAAACTCAGTAGGCCCCAATCCCAGAGTTCCTGAGTTAGTAGTTCTGGGAGACAGCCTGAGAATTTACAATTTAACAAGTCAAGGCTGATATGGCTGGTCCAGGACCCACGTTTTGAAAACCACTGCTTTAGGGCCACCCATGGCTCTCAGTTCTGGGTACCCACAGGGCTCGTGTGGGGACGGTTCCCTAGGCTATGCCCCAGAAAAGTGAGACCAGTTTTGTTTTTTTTAAAGTTTCAAGTCATTTCTTTGCATGACCAAGAATCCAGTAAATTTTTTTTTTAAATCAGGCGACAGGTGCTATTAGACCAGCGTTGTTCAAACTGTGTGATGTGCTTACAAACCACCAGGGGAGTTCAAGAGAAGGCAGACCCCAATTTACCGGGTCTGGGATGAGACCCAGAGTCAGCACTGCCGCCGGACTCTGGGATGACGTCGATGCGCGGCTGGTCGGAGGCCCACACTCTGAGCAGCCCAGGGGGCAGGCAACCCCTCCCTGGGGTTGACGCTGACCCTGAAATCTGAAATGCCTGAACTGGGCAGCCTCTCAGCACCCTGGCGAGCCCAGCAGAGTCCAGGGGTGCTGGATGGAGAGGGGGAACATGGACAAGTGTGATGACAAGACCGGCGAGTTCTGGGAAGGACGGGGGTGGGGGGGGAGTGGCTCGGACCCAGCAGCTTGGCCCAGGCTGGGAACAGGCTACCAGCTGTGAGTTATGCAGGCAAGCGCCTGCCTCGCAGCGGAATCAGGCCCCTGCTGTCAATATCCCCTCCAGCCCCATGGAGAGCGAGAAGTCCATAAAACAGGTCGACTTGTGCCCAGTCACAGGAGAAGAATGCTGGGACCAGCCTGCCCTCCTGCAAGCCGGGGCTAGACCACAGTCGGGACTGTCAAGGTGTCCGGCTCTAAGAGCTTTGGAATTAACCGAAAGAACCAAACATCAAAGGCTGAATTACATGACTGGATAATAACCAAGGGGCAGTATGGTCCTTGTCATGTCAAATCAGGCCCTGGCTGGCAGGCTCAGTGGTAGAGCATCAGCCGGGCATGTGGACGCCTGGGGTTCGATTCCCGGCCAGGGCACACAGGAGAAGCGTCCTCTGCTTTTCCACCCCTCACCCTCTCCTTCCCCCCCCCCTCTCTCTTCCCCTCCTGCAGCCATGGCTCGATTGGAGCAAGTTGGCCCCAGGTGCTGAGGATGGCTTCATGGCCTCTGCTTAAGGCCCTAAGAAGAGTTCAGTTGCCGAGCAATGAATGGAGCAATGCCCCCGATGGGCAGAGCATCGCCCCCTAATGGGCTTGCTGCATGGATCCCTGTCAGGGCACAGGTGGGAGTCTGTCTCCGCCTCCTCTACTCTCACTGAATAAAAACAAAACAAAGAAAACACACTTCATGTTTCTTTCCCCCAGCTGGGGTCAAAGGTGAGTTATAAGGGAGGTTTCAGAGGTAAGCAGTTAACCAGTGGGGTCAAGAGAAGGAAAGTGTGCCAGCCCACCAGAGACAGTCCCAATGGAGACATGGCAGCATGGAAAACCTTTTCATCAGCCTTTGGGTTTTGTTGTTGTTGTTTTTTATATATGAGAAATTGGGAGTTAAAACTGCTTTCAAAACCATTCCATCGCTAAGCTCCATTTTCTTTCCTAAGCGCTTTGCCACTGGTGCCCAATAGTCACATCATCAAACAGGAAGAAAAATGTTTATTTCCATACAAGTGCAGTCTCTTACCATGAAAGGGGCTATATTTCATAATAATGACTGCCTGGCAGTCCATATAACATTTTTCCTTCTACTAAAGAAAGAAGAAAAAAAAAAGAAAAAATAATAAAATAAAACCATCCAAAGCAAAGCACCTCTTCTGAATATCAACCAAATAGGACGTGCCAGGAGCTATTTATTATAAATGGGTATTCAACAGTTAAACCAAGATGAATTTCTCTAAACGTGCTCACTTATAAAAGCTTTTAATATTCTCTCTCTCTCTCTCTCTCTCTCACACACACACACACACACACACAGAGTTAACGTGAGTCACTGTCATAATAACCCAGGATGCCATGGGCGGGGGCAGGAATGCAACGAGTATTTTAACGATGGAATCGGACAAGGTTTTTCAGCAACCTTGTTTTCCACTGAATTTGGAATTTCAGATGAGGACATTTCTCTCTTGTCTCCATAAAAATGACTCTGTTTGTTCTTTTTCGGGACTCCCCCTCCCCCAATGGTCCTGTCTCAGCACACAATGAATAATGATGCTTGATTTTTTTTTTATAGTAACCTTCTGCAAGAACTTCACAACGCTTTTTGAACACCAATCTCATAAATCTTGTACTCACCCTTGAGAGTC
The DNA here is from genome assembly GCF_036850995.1 of Saccopteryx leptura. Classification (NCBI taxonomy): domain Eukaryota; kingdom Metazoa; phylum Chordata; class Mammalia; order Chiroptera; family Emballonuridae; genus Saccopteryx; species Saccopteryx leptura. Next base: position 50,889,372 of record NC_089515.1, on the reverse strand, counting down.
AGACAGGAACAGTTTCAGCCCCATTGTACAGGTGAGGAAACTGAGGCGTGCTGAGTGAGCTCTCAACAGGAGAGCCTGGTAACAGCTGGTTTTCTCTCTCCTACTTCAGTCCCCCAAGCGCATGCGTGTCTTCCTTATTAACGTGTCCCATGTGCCAACATCTACAGGCATAAAGTACTCATTTGAAAAATTCCAGAAAATGTGCCTACTTTTTTTTTTAAGTGCATTATACTCACTACAGCTAAGTGATCTAAATAGTGGACCAACGATACAGATTTCCATAAATAAACACATATGAGTGTGTACACACGCATGCTGGCTCCAGGTGCATAATGAATATTTGTGGAAAGGGTTGAATTTACCTGAACCCATTTTTAATATGTTTTGAAAGACAAGAACCAACTCAAGTCTGTTGGCCTCAAGTCTGCGTGGGATTTCATGTCAAGATCTCCCCTTCCATAGTTTGAGGCGACAATGCACAGCTGTCAGGACACTCACAGCCATCGTGATGGAATCGAGGGGGACCGCAGTGAGTCACCAGCGACTCGCTACCCTTGGACTTGTCCCCCTTGCCTCTGACTCCAGCACCGGCCACCTTCAAGTGCACACTGCAAAGAGGTGCGAGGCTCCTGCAGGGTGGCCAGTGCTCCCAGAGGGAAGATCCTGCACTCTCTGACATTAACCCCTCCCCTCCTTCGGTGCTGGCCTTTTAAAGAGAACTGAACACATGGACTTGGACTTCTCATGGTTAGGCTTAAAGCATGGGGACTGTCTTTCTTAAATTTAAGTGAGAGGAGGTGAGAGAGACAGATTCTTTCCTGTGCCCCAACCGGGATTCACCTAGCAACCCCCAACTGGGGCCGATGCTTTGCCCATCTGGAGCGATGCTCACAACCGAGCTATTTTTAGCACCTGAGGTGGAGGCTCCACGGAGTCATCCTCAGCACCCAGGGCTGATGTGCTCAAACCAATCGAGCCATGGCTGCAGGAAGGGAAGAGAGATAGAGATAGAGATGTAGAGGGAGAGGGAGAGGGAAAGGGAGAGGGAGAGGATGAAAGGATGAGAGGGAAAGAGAGGGAGAGAAAGAGAGACAAGTGAGAGGGGTGGGGTGGAGAAACAGATGGGCACTTCTCCTGTGTGTCCTGACCAGAAATTGAACCTGGAACTTCCACACATTGAGTTGATACTCAACCACTGAGCCAACTGGCCAGGGCTACATGGGGACTGTTCTGAATATTCATATACAAGATTAACTCATGACACTCCACAACTTAATCTGTTCAGGAACTTAAAGCAACAGAACAAATGACCCTCTTCATACTCCTGGTGGCTCCCTTGTGTGGACACAGGTAGCCCAAGATGCCTTATGTGACTCCAACAAGAAAGCTTGCCTGTCCCCTGCCCTCTAGGTTTAAGGTTCCCTAACCTCAGGGGGACACTTCAGCTCAGGAACTCACTGGGCTTCCCAAGGAAACCCAGTCCACACAACTGCTGGAAAGTCACTTCTTCTCTGGGGCCCAGATCTCCTTCTTCGTTATTTCTACTCATTTGTCTGTTGAATTTTCCGGATCGATACAAGGCTCTTCTCTCTTGCAAGTCTTGAAAAGCAGCAGGGATCCCATCCCCCTCCCTCCAATTACACTTCAAATGTTTCAACGACCCCCCTTTTATTACTTCTTCTTGAGTTCAATTCTATGGTATGTTAAGCATTAATATGAGGAAAATAAAGGGCAGCCCTTTTTAACTAAATATAGAGTTCACTGGCCAGCTCAGACTGGCACACTGCCCCTCGGGAAGATCACAGAGGAGGGAGCAGGGCACTGGGAACTGGACATCTAAGCTCCGGCGCTCAGGACGATGAAAGGGATGATTCCAGCAGGGCCAGGGTCCGGGACGGGACGGCAGAGCCTTAAAAGAACAGGAGGCAACTGAGACTGCATTTAAACCAAACCGAAGAATAAAACAATTGAGGGGAAGGAAAGATAATTATGTTTTCAAACAATCAGGCTATAAAACAAAATTAGCATAGTGCTTTCTAATTTAAATGTGTGGAAAGAGGCTGAACAGGACGGTTGAAAATTACAAGGTTTACGATGTGGGCTTCGGTTAAAGTGACAGCAATCGAATTATTGTAGTTTTTTTTTTTTTTTTTTTTTTTTTTTTGCTGCTGATAGCAATGATTATAATAAAGTTACCTGTACATATTAACTGTTTAATGTCAGGGGAGGGTTTACTTTGCTGCCAAGGACTAAAAAATTCCAAATTTCAGGTGAGTTTTAGATGCATCTTGTTTTTACTTATTTAAATTTTGATTCATTTTCATTGATCGATTAATTGATTGATTTTTAGAGAGAGAAAGAGACAGAAACTTTGATCTGTTCCTGTAGGTGCCCTGACCGGGGATCGAACCCACAACCTCTGGCTATCGGGACGATGCTCTAACCAACTGAGCTATCTAGCCAGGGTAAAAAAATTTTATTATAAGTTTTAATTCCTCACTTAAAGTGTCAATTGCTCTTTAGCGTCAGATAATTATTCTAATTCTTTCTCCCTTCCTTCTGTCTGTCTGTTCTTCCTGCCTTCCTCTCTTCCTTTCCTCTTCCTTGATTTCCTTCCTCCCATCTATGGAACCAAGAGGAAAAAATGAAGAAGTCTTAGAGACGGACTTTCTTACAAGGAATATTTTTAAATTTTACCCACTTTCTTAGAATAGGGACCTTATTCCTATGTCTCAATTTCCAATTCAGTGAGAGCTTCATGTCCGATCAAAAGTTCACCGAGCTACGTAAATAAGTGTCCTTAGTTCACTCTGTAGCAAAGCCTTCTACCCTGTCGTGTCTGTGATGTTGACCCATTTCTCTGCTTAGCACTTTTTTATGTTGCTGCATATTCCCCTCTTTTACATAAGAGAACTCAGTGGGCTGTTGTTTGGTGTCCCTCCTCCCTTATCTGATCCCCAAAGCAAAGCATACCTTTATTTAATAAACTTGACTTCATGATTCGAGGAAAAACGACCGTTTTTCTGAGTAAGCAAAGTCAACAAATTGGCTCACATCACAAAACCTACTTTAATCACCGGTTGAGGGTTAGGTGGGCTCTGTGTAGGCAAGTTCATTAAGAAAGATTTAACCCCGGTTTTCTTAACCTCAGCACTATCAGCATTTGGCACAGATAATTTTTTTTTGTCACAGGGCTCTGTCCTATGCACCGTAAGACAACAGCGGCGTGCCTGGCCTCTGCCCACCAGGTACGAGTACAAACATCCCCCTCTGCCACTTGTGACAACCAAACATCCCCCAGCATTGTCAGACAGGCTGTGCGGGGGGGGGGGGGGGGGGGGTCACCCGCAACGGAAAACCACTGGTTTAACCCAATCAATAAAGGTCTTCAATTGTTAAGGAACAGAAATAACACACCGGTCTTAATAGGATTAGTCTGTCTGCTACATATGTCCAATTATTGGCAATAGGAATTTATAACAGTCTGAATCAATTAGAAAAGTTGTGTTGAGTGGCTAGTTAAAGACCCAGAAAACAGCACTCCTTTCTATGATAGAGGATCATTTTTCTGTTACGCTAACGAAGTCCGTAAGGAAGCCCTTTCCTGCAGTGGTCAGAAGTCTCTGAGATTATCAGGGTCTGGTCTCTCTAGCTGTCTTTTCGCTTTCTCATCCTGAAGTTTGACTTTCATAATACGGCTCCAAAATATTGGGGGGGGGGTGCTGGCTACAGGGACCTGGAAGCCAGAAGGGAAGCTAGGACACATGGTTTTCAGCTGAACTACTGACTAGTATTTTGACAGTAAGAAAAAAAAAGAATATATATATATATATATATTTGTTTTTAAACACTTACTATGTGCTAGACACTGCCAAGTACTGCAGATAACATGTAAAAAATGAACTTCTCAGGCCCTGGCCAGTGGCTCAGTGGGTAGAGTGTCAGCCTGGCATATGGACGTCCCAGGTTCATTCCCAGTCAGGGCATGCAGGAAAAGTGACCATCTGCTTCTCTGCCCCCTCCGTTACCTCTTGCCCTCCTATAGCTAATGGCTTGATTGGTTCAAATGAGCATGGCCCCCAGGCGCTGAGGATAACTATTACATGGGAGTGCAATAGCCTCAGGTACTAAAAATAGCTTGGTACTTGAGCATTGGTCCCAGGTGGAGGTTGCAGGGTGGATTCTGGTAGGGGCAAATGCAGGAGTCTGCCTCACTATCTCCCCTGCTCTCACCTAAAAAGAGAGAGAGAGAGAGAGAATGAACTTCTCCCTCTGGAAGCATTTATTCTATAGTGATAGGAAAGTACTAATTGATTCACTGATTACTTCATTGATTAACTGCAACTGTTTATAAATGCTACAAAGACACAAAGGCTGCCCTGAGCCTAGAGGCACAATGGGCTTTCTGTTTCTTCAGTAACTATATGTGGGTCGGCACACAGAGCATGCTTAAGAAGTGTTGAGGACAGACGTACTCTTTGGTCTAGATAGAACACATCGCGTGGATAGCAAACACTTACGTCAAGTGTCCTCACACAAATTTCTAAAATCAAAACAATACCACAGCTGTAGAAGTCAAAGCCAGAACTTTTCCTTTCTATTTTAGTTTCTCAGATTGTTACTCAAAGCACAGGTTGCGAAATACACTATCTTAGCTCAAGCCCGGTAGACATCCAATCCCCAAATTAAGTGCACTCGCCACCATTGATGTTCACACTAGAAAGGCCAACTGCTCACATATTATACTTACGAAATTATTTATGCGGCAAATTAATCTGAATTTTGCTCAGTGACTTTACAACCTGATGATGACGGTTATTTGCATTTCTATCCTGATTCCTAGGTAAGCAAGCTTGGTGGTGGGTGTACCACTTAAAGCTGTTTCACAACAATCTGGAAACCAATGCATTTGGGGAGCACATAGACTCAAGCCAACCATATTAACCTTAAACATCACTGCAATCTGTGCAGCCCTGCAGCCTCCCTGCGCTCGGGCACAGTCTTGTCTGGGGACACACAGATGAGACTGTCAGAAAGGGCCCCGCTATGATCCAGTATCATCCGGCCAGTTCAGAAAAACAATAACAACTGAAATATGTCTGTCCTAGAAGACACCTTCCCTTTATTGCCTTCAGAGATATTTCTCTGCGGCTTTATTTCGCTGGGCTGGACCATTTCGTGCCAGGCTGGGAGCGGGCAACCAGCCGGCACGGACAGGAACAGGCGCCATTTATATTAACTCTCTCTGCGTGTCAGAGGGCTTGCCTTTGACGTCGAAGAAACCACAGAGGTCAAACTTCAGGTACAAAATCCAGAGCGGAAGTGAGGAGACAAAGTCACTTCCTGGAAGCACAGCAAGAATTTGTCATATTAGTTGGAAAGGTCATTTTTGAAGAAACACATACAGGCTGTCCCTGGGTTACAAACGTGACAGGCCCTGTTGGTTTGTTCTTAAGTTGAATATTCGTATGGAAGTTGGAACAGGTGCGTTTACCTATCAAACACAACTTAGAAAGATGTTTATCTTCACATAGTATTTATTTTGACCTTTCTGTGCATATAAATGCTTAAACATTGTCAAACCTACAGAACCTATCTCATTTGTAACCCCAGGAATGCCTCTAATGTGGAGTTTGAGTTTGCCGAAGAAGAGATTGAAGAGTTATGAGTTGATTTTTAAAAATCACTGTCTTTATTTCCTTCTTTAAATTCTCGTGATAGCTCTACGACGCTCTATTTTTCTCTCAAAACCACTAATCACCTGTTCTACCCAGTGCAATCTGAATATTTAAGTATTCTGAAAATACGGGAAAATTTAGATGTTTGAGATGACTTGAGTTCTTTGTCAAGATACTGTTTTCTTTAATACATTCTTTCATTTTTGAACACTCTTAGATTTACAGAATTTATTAAGGTAGCATGGAGAGTTCTCTCAAGTATCCCACACTCAATTCTACCCACCTGTTTCTCAACATTTGATCTTGAATGCTATTAAAAACTGAGATCGGTGCTAACTCCTGGAGTTTTTAAAAATATTGCCTTGTATGTGACTATAGAATAAATGCTTAACACAGCTAATTCGATCAGACATTCTTAAAAAGGAATTATTATTATTAATGATCGCCTTTATCATCTTATCATCACTTTTGCTGAAAGCAATTAGATTATGTAAAATCATAGTAACGTTTCCTGATAAGGGAGTCCGTTTTGCCAGCCATTTTTTTTTTTTTTTTTTTGGTCTTAATGTTAAAAATAATGCTACTTTCATAAAAACAGCGAGGAGGAGTTGGGACAGGGGTGGAGAAAACACTACAGAGTGGACAGAGTACAGCGGAAACGGCAAGAATTTCCTCCGAATGTCCTTATTCAGCTTTTGTAACAAAGTCTTCTGAAGACGAGTGTTCTAGAGCAGTGGTTTTCAACCTTTTTTGAGCCGCGGCACATTTTTTTACATTTACAAAGTCCTGGGGCACACCACCTACCAAAATGACACTCTAACACAGTACATATTATACATATAGTTAATAATATAGTTTCTAAATGTATTTATACTCACTCAGTGTGAAACCTGGGCCTGTTTCGATGAACACAAAAGGGGTATCCTGGCAGGCATGGTAGAAAGAAAGACACACACGAAGCTCTTCCTTAACAGTTCTCAGTCTCTCTCTGTTTTTAGTTTTTATCGCAGTCAAGCTTGAGAAGTTCAGCTCACATAGATATGTGGTTGAAAATGGGAGCAATGTCAAAATAGCTTTGTTGGCCAGAATGGGGAGCTCCTTGGCAACAGAGAACCAAAAACTGTCCAAAGGAAGATCAGCAAATTTTAGCTTTAAAGTTAGATAACATTGTGATGCATTGTATATCACCCTCTGCAGGGGCCTCTTTTAAAAAGAAAAAGGTCAAATATCTATATACACCATCAGGATAGACATAACCAGCTGAGGCTGAGGCTTCATCTAGAGGTGGCAACATTTACCTCCAGTCCTGACCAGGATTAGAAATCAGGACCGTGGGGAGGAGTAGCAGCTTCAACTACTTGCCCCCGCCACACAAGGACAGGTGCATGGCAGCCCCATCGGGACCTTCCTGGGTGTGGATGAGAGGCGGCCTACTATTGGTTCATTGCTAGTGGTCGGGATGAATCCTAGAAGGTGATTGGTCAGTGAGCATTCCCTGTGCCTCCACTCTTCCTGTCGCTGATAACTGGAGGGATTGTGAGGAGAATGTTTATGTTCGGGATGGAGGCGGCTGGCCGGATAAATATCCTCCGTGGGCAGCATCCGGCACACGGCCGTAGTTTGGGGACCCATGTTTAATTTCTCCAAGGCACACCTGACCATGTCTCGTGGCACACTAGTGTGCCGTGGCACACTGGTTGAAAAACACTGTTCTACGGATTGCTGCTGAAATGGGAAAACGACTACATTTTAAGAAGCATACAAAGTGGCATCCCATATTCCTCCTAAGAATACACACAAATCCATATATGAATATATTAAATAAGACATCGGGCCAATATCATTTACAGATCGTGCACGTGTGCATGCGTGCTCGCGCGGACAAATGCGCCCACACACACAGGGTTTGAGGCGGCACCAGCCTGTGATCTTTGTCTTCCCACATTTGGTTGCTGATTCTGCACGTGCTCATTTACGTTGCATAGGGGGAGGGGGGAAAAAGCCGTACCTAAGAACAGATGATCTTTTAGAGCTTTGCGGGGTGAGCTTCACTTTCCCCTTTTTTCCATGAAGAAAATGATAGGAGGCATAAACCCGAGCCCTAAAAGGAGAAAACACATGAAATGATACAAGCAAACTTTCAAAAATGTGCAAAACACAACATGACAGGCAGACCTCCCACTCCGCGGGAGGGGCCGGGGCTAAACTCAGCAATGCCTACACGTGCCTGCCGGGGAAATCTTCAGCGCTTAAAAAAAAAAAAAAAAGATAAAAGTGTTAAAAGTGAATGAAGTTGACTCAAAAAAATGGGTTTTAGATGCGGAATGTTTAATTCGCTGATAAAAGGGACCCAGTTTCCTGCACACGGCTGCCATAAATAAGAAAGAAAGAAAGAAAAAGCACATCTTAAAAGAGACGCAATGAGCAGAAACTGACCTTTCTGTGAGCAAGAGGATGAGAGAAGGTATTTGGCTAATCCCAGCTGTCTCTGATTGGCCGGAAAGCCCCGTGTTGAAAATGTCTCCATCTGCGCTAATCTGCTCTCAGTTGGATGAGCCCAGGCCTTCAGCGTTAACCTGACATTTAACAATAATTACCCTTTCGGCTGACCCCGGCCCAATCGCCCGCTCTCTTAGAAATCTCTTTTTTGTGTGTGTGCTCCCAAACCCTTTGACTTTTGTGTTAGAGATAGGGAAAAAGAAAAAAAAAAAAAAAAAGATGAGACGATAATGCACGCGTGTGTAAACACACAAAAGTGTGTAGTTGTGTGTATTTTGATATCTGTACATTATGTACACATCCGTCTATATTAACGTGTGTGATCACTGGGGGAGCTAGCACTGCTCATAGGGCCTGATTAAATGGCTTCCTTTAACTGTCCTAAATTCTGGAGTTGATCAATACTTTGTGGTTTGAAGACAAAGCCAAGGAATGGTATCACCAATCACAGCGGGACAGACTTGGCTTCCTGGCTATTTTATGAAAGTCCAAGTCCCGGTCTGGCCTTGCGCATGCGCTTGGGTGTCCCTTATCCGACACCAGGAGAAACGGCGCATGAAAAGAGGCTCGGATGGAAAAGCCAAGCTCAGGGTTACGGAGGCTAACCGTAGATGAAATGTAGCCATTTCTTTTTTAACCTGAGACTGGCTTCATCTTTGCTTGGAAAGGTCATCATGATAAAACAACACAAAACAAAACAAAAAACACATCTTGGAAAGAAAATCCATTCTTGGGTTTTATTTGCTTAAATAAAAAAATATAATGACAAGAAAATTAAAATTAAAGCAAGCCTTTCCCAGCTCATACCTGCACTTTCCCTTATTAGAAGCCATGGTAAGATAAGGCCGTCTCTAACTCTAAACAAGGAGCATCTGTAAGGCTGAAGGTGTTGCATTGTGCAGTCACTCAAGTGTTTGTCCTAACCTGGTCCGTAATACCAGGACTGCTTGTTAGCTTGGCCCAAGGGGTCTGGAACTCCCACGAGCACAATTCCTTTGAAAACGTGTCCTATTTGCTTTTTGGATCCACTTTAACTAGCAAGGGAATATGTGTGTGTGTGTGTGTGTGTGTGTGTGTGTGTGTGTGTGTGTGTGTGTGTGTTTCCCGAATACTTCTTCCCACCTCCTCTCTAAGGAATATGGAAAAAGCACACAGGGTCTCTCAGGAGCCCTGCTCCTCAGTGTATTTAGCTTTGAGCTGATCCTCAGGCCCAGGCGATGAGGTTGAGGACAGCAAGCACAGCCTGGTCTAGTGCACACATAATTGGGTGCACAGAGCCACCTTCCCAAGGTCCCATGTCTACTAGTTTGTCATTTGGGGGATTCTGTCCCCAGACCCGTCTATCGCTCTGCCTTACCCATCCCCGGGCACTGAGCTGACTAGCTGGGTTTCTTGTGTTCATGCCCCAAATCCTCACCCTGGACCCCACCGGCCAGCCTCGCAGGCTGCTGCCAGGGCCTCTGCTCCACTCGGAACATGGCAAACTGGGCAAACAGAGGGCAGGGGCAGGATTCTGCAGGGTGACGGAATACGCCGCCCCAAACACACTGCTTCGATCTTTATTGGCTATTTTATCTGTAGGTGCTTGAAATGTAGCAAATGCAGGGAGGGGCTCTCTCTCTGAACTCACCATCTCAGCCTGGAGAGAAATCTTCCAAAAGGAACTCAGACATCACGAACCCTCCCCAGGAGTTTCATCAATTAGGGCGGACTGACTATTATTGCCAGGGGACCAACCAGAAGCTTGCACCACACCCAACTTCCTCAGTTACTTTCCTACCTCCCACCCATTCTCCTGCCTTTGTGTTTCCTGAAAATCACTGCTTCTCCCCCACGAGGCCTGTGTCCTACCACCTTGCGCTACAAGATGGCATTTCACCTGATTTCTAAAGCCAATTCTTTGATTCACTCTTTTTTTTTTTTTTTTTTTGGAGGTACATATATCCTATTCTATTTACAGGGGTCTCAGTTAAGGGTAGAGGGAAATTTTATTTTTCTTCCCAATAATTCTATTCTTAAACAATAATTAGACTCCGTAGCATTAAAGTCAAGGAAATTGATAGACTTTGCCTCTATATCATTTCCCTTGTCTTACTTCAATAAAAATAATAGTTTTAATTAATATTGTTATTGTATTGGTAATTAGTTAACATAATTTATTAATACAATAAAATATTAATTAATGTGTGATATAATACAATATCATTACCATTATTATTATTGCTACACTACTTTTATTCCGCAATCAGCCCCCTCCCCCTCAAAACACAGCAAGCCGCCAATACAGTGCCCATTATTTTTTCTGGAATTAGTAACCAATCGCTATTCTTGTAACAGGAACATTTCTGGAAAAAGTGGCGCCTCAAATTGTCTCCAGCTTGCTCGGAACCTTCCTTACTCAAAGTTTAACTTGCAATGAATCGGTGTGTGTGAGTACGAATGCTGGCACACTTCAGCTGCTAGTGGCACACTTCAGCTGCTAGTGTGTAACAGTTGGATGAGTTCCAAAATGAGGATAGTATTGGCTAAGTTTGCCTTGCCATGTAAGTCCTCAAATTCCCTACTTCCCTAGAAATAACAAAGCTGGATATACAAGTATTATCTTTACCAAAAAAAGCCCTTTTCTTTTTAGGAACAACGTTTTAAATATTTTTGCGCTTTATAAAATTAATGCTGCCTATTGGAGAAGGTTTGGGGAAATGCTGAAAAGTTGAGTGCAGGCTGAATCTCATTGAGTCGCCACCTTTCCTTTGTCTTGTTCCTAAAAATGGTAATGCGTGGTGACAGATAGGTCACGTTACCTTCACTAGGAATCGACTAAGAGCCTGACCTTTCCTACATAGAGCATTTTTCATTTAATTCCTGAAACAATCATTGTTAGTAGGTATGACTATTTTTAATTTTAAAATTTGAACCCACCCTCCCCAAAAAAGAACATTTAGAGAAGTTACAAAATTTGTTTCTCAACCTCAAGTTCTATTGACATTTTGAGCTAAATATTTCTTCGCTGCAGATGCCGCCTGGGCATTGTAGAGTGCTCAGCAGCAGCTGGAGCCCACACCAGGCTGGTGGTGCCAATCAACAATGTTACCAGCTTTTACCAAAGGTCCCCAGGCAGCAGAATCACCCCCTGCTGAGAACCTCCGATTCAAGGTCATGCCGCCCAGTCAGCGACATGAGCAGAAATAAAAACCAGTTTTGTCTCTCTTCATAGATGTGATCTTCTTCCAAATATATGTGATATGTTTTTTTTTTTTCTTATGTCACATATGTTGGAATTGGATTAACCAGTTTGGTCTTATTCACTATCCCTTTTTTGGAAAATATAAATAATGCCTTAATGATTATCTTTATACATAATCTTGTTTTCTTCTATATTTATGAGTTTCCTTATGCTGCGTTTCCCAAGCTGAAATTTGTGAGTCATGCTGTGTGTATGTTGTAAGACTTCTGGTATACGCTGCCGTATTAGCTGAGCCATCAGCCTGAACGAGAGTGTCTTCTTTTCTGCCCCTGCCCCGCCACGTGCAACTGAGCTTTTATAACTTGTGATCTTAACATTGCGTGGCCCTTAAACATCCAAAATGGGTTACAAGTCCCCGGGAGAAATGAAAGCGCATGTCACTGTTCACGTCATCAATATAATAAGTTGTAAGTAGAACACAACAATTCATTCCAACTTTAGTTACCTGCTGATACTTATGGGAGTTCCTTGCCTGTTGGAATCCCATTGGTCATCCACAGTTTCCCGGGGGAAGCCTGGCCAATGGGACAATTTTTATTAACACTTCCACAATGACTCATGAGCGTCTGAATCGGAATCCACTAAACCAGTTCTTTCCATTGGCTCCTGCTCCCGCCCCAAGAGCTCACTGCCTGCAAGTCAGCCAATGGACGGAGAGCAAAGGAAGTTTATCTTATCATGATTTGCTAGATTCAGGGTCCTCTGGTTTATTTATTTATTTATTTTTATTTAATTAATTGTGTTTACATAGATTCTAGGGCAGCGGTTCTCAACCTGTGGGTTGCAACCCCCGCAGGGGTCGAACAACCAAAACACAGGGGTCGCCTAAAGCCATCGGAAAATACATATTTATTATACAATACATTTTTAAATAAAATATGTATTTCTGATGGCTTTAGGCAACACCTGTGTTTTGGTCGTTCGACCCCCGCCGGGGTCACGACCCACAGGTTGAGAACCAATGATCTAGGGTCTCCCCGAATGTACCCCCCTCCCTCGTATTCCCCTCAACATCTCCCTTGCCCCCCCTCCTACAGTACTCTCCCCCCTTCCCTTCAGGTTTATCCCATCCTATCATCCCCTTTCCCTCTGTCCTCTTTTCCTCTGGTCCCTCTGTCTCCATTCCGTTCCTCAGTTCACATTGTTCATTGGATTCCTCAAATGAGTGAGGTCATATGATATTTTTCTTTCTCTGCCTGGCTTATTTCACTTAACATAATAGTTTCCAGGTCCATCCATGTTGTCACAAAAGGTAAGATTTCCTTCTTTTTCATGGCCCCATAGTATTCCATTGTGTATATGTACCACAGCTTTTTAATCCACTCGTCCACTGACAGACACTTAGACACTTGGAGGTATTACACTTCCTGATATCAAGTCATAATACAAGGCCATTGTACTCAAAACAGCTTGGTACTGGCATAAGAATAGGCATACAGATCAATGGAACAGAACAGAGAACCCAGAAATAAACCCACAGCTTTGTTTGACCCAAACTGATATTTGACAAAGGAGGTAAGAGCATACAATGGAGTAAAGACAGTCCCTTTAACAAATGGTGTTGGGAAAATTGGACAGCTACCTGCAAAAAAAATAAAACTAGACCACCAACATACACCATTCACAAAAATAAACTCAAAATGGATAAAAAACTTAAATGTAAGCCATGAAACTATAAGCATCTTAGAAGAAAACATAGGCAGTAAGCTCTCCGACATCTCTTGCAGCAATATATTTGCCGATTTATCTCCACGGGCAAGTGAAATAAAAGACAGGATAAACAAATGGGACTATATTGAACTAAAAAGCTTTTGCACAGCTAAAGACAATATTAACAGAATAAAAAGACAAACTACACAATGGGAGAACATATTTGACAATACGTCTGATAAGGGGTTAATAACCAAAATTTATAAAGAACTTGTTAAACTCAATACCAGGAAGACAAACAATCCAATAAAAAAATGGACAAAAGAAATGAATAGACACTTCTCCAAAGAGGACATACAGATGGCCAATAAACAGATGAAAAAATGTTCAACATCACTAATCATTAGAGAAATGCAAATTAAAACCACAATGAAATATCATCTCACACCAGTCAGAATGGCGCTCATCAACAAAACAACACAGAATAAGTGCTGGCAAGGACGTGGAGAAAGGGGAACCCTCCTGCACTGCTGGTGGGAATGCAGACTGGTGCAGCCACTGTGGAAAACAGTATGGAGATTCCTCAAAAAATTAGAAATGGATCTGCCTTTTGACCCAGGCATCCCACTTTTAGGAATATACCCCAAGAACACCATATCACCGACTGAAAAAAAGAAAAACACCCCCATGTTTATGGCAGCATTGTTCACAATAGCGAAGGGTCCACTGCTTTCATAACTTGTCTCATTGGATCTGTACGGAAACTCCTATTACCATTTGCATTTTGTGACGAGGACATTGAAATTTCGAGACCTGATTACCCAAGGTCATGAGCCAGAAAGTGGTAACAATGATATTTGAAACCAAATCTCTACTGTTGAACTTCTACCAGATTCAGGCGCCTCAAAGACATTTTCTCTGACAAAATCTCAGCGCCTACAGATACCTCAAAAATACTTCCATAACTAGCACCAGTGGTCCCATTTAGAACTTGCTGGAAAGGCAGATATGAATCTCAGAGAGTGGGGTCCAGAGGTCCCTGTAAGAAGTCCTCCAAATAGGCACAATTCATGTTCACGCTTGAGAACCACTGCCTTCCCCCTCCACCACCCACCCCATCAGTCAGTAATGTCTGTATCCGAATATGTTTCCAGCAAGGACAAGTTGTATTTGCCATTTTTTTTTTCACGAGCTGCATAAAAAGATTCAATGGGAAGAAAGATTTTTCTGCTTTTACCTGAACTTAAAAAAAAAATCCAGATATATTTATTGATTCTGTTCTCTGCTCTGCTTCTGTCCACCCTGTTTCAAATTTATCTCTGGCTTCTTACACCTCTTTCTGTATTTCCCGCTTTGGATATAAGCCTGGTTTCTACAAGACTCCTGCCTGGCAGAGACTGAAGTGAAGGTTGGCTAACAGCTGACGATGCTAATACTACCCTTTTCCCAGATGCCCTCATTCCCTGCATTGCAATTTTAGTCGTCAATGATGGGGACCCGTTGTTCCCTTTGCAAGTTTTTCTAATATTGTTTTAGAACTCCCATCCGATTGGCTCACACCATTGACTTGTTTTCACTGCGAGCTGACTGCCTTCCCAAGCTGTACTGGGGTTTCCTAAAACAAATCCCTCCTGTTCTTTGCATTCACAGTCGATCAGTAGTGTCCGCCCAGCCTGGGCAGGGCAGAGGAAGTGGAGCACTACCCTCGAGAAAATGCCATGAGGAGCTATTGTCACAGAGAGGTAATAAGAGAACAGAGGAATTCTTATTTTAGGCCAAAGCGTATGCTCAAAGGTATGAAAGCGACTTGGGGACACGTAGCTTTACTCTAGATGCCAGTGATCGAGCAAAGGAATGTGAAATAAGCAAAAAAAGCCGGAAATATCAGAGATTCGAAAATTAACTCAGCATAGGGCCCTGAGTCAGCCTTCATAAACTAGCTAGCCCCACCTTCGTCAGACATTTCAAACCAGGTCTCTTAATCATTCACCACAAGCCATCTGGGAGGTTCAAAGACAGGTCAGAAGGGTGGCCTTTCTTTCGTCGTAATTTAGGGTTCTTCACCAACTCTTAGGAGCTATGTGGAGACCCCCCCCCAACAGACCAATAAGCAATTATTTCTGCACAACAGCCAGCCGCGATCTATATAGCAAAACCACGAGCATTAGGGACTCACCTCTGTCGCGCAATTTTCTCGGTGGCCTAATAAAAGGAGTTAATTAGATCACGCTAGAATGCCGATCAGTCAAGCTGCAGAGGTAGAAATAGCCCCCTTTAAAGCTATGGAGCATTGCAGGGGCTTCCGGTAAAATTCTTCTGAAATAAACACGTTATCTGTTCAGAAGGAACTTACCTGCCGTCATTCCTTTTCACTGCCCAGCCCTGGCCCACTCGATTTTTTGTCACCTTGTCTTCCCCGGTAATGTCATAATCAGCAGGCTGAAAGCGAGGGGGCTGATAATTGTTCTTTATGTTGCTCTTTGTTTAGTATCTGATTCAATACATCTAGGTGGACACCGTTCCATCACCTTCTTAGTAACAGAGGTGAAAAAAATCAATGGCAATCAGATTACCTTGTTAACAGAAAGGCTAAAGGGCTAGTGTGTTAAGTTCACAGGGCATCCCCTTTCATTTGAAACATTTCACTTTCTTTTTTTTTATTATTTATCTTTATTATTATTTATAGCACGCCGAGCCTGGAGCGGTCCCTAACACAGACGGTGGCCTTGCATTTGTCTACTGCACAGCTGAGGGTTTCTGCCACGTCGCAGACTAAGTCAGGGACCCCTCATGCGGCCATCTGTGACAGAGGGCTCGGGACCAGTTGGGAAGGAGCCAGAGGCAAGACCGATTTGGGGATCAGAGTTGTCATACGATATTGTATTTACCTCTGTGTTTGTTACATTATTGTCGATCTTTATTAAGATCGCTATTATTATCCACAGCGGCTACGGAAGGGGTATGAAGGGGCCCAAAGAACAAAAGCTCTCAGTGTGAAACTTCTAGGTAAAAACCATGCTGTGGGGCGGCACAGGGTGGGGGCGCGACAGCCCCACGCAGGGCGCGGTGCTCGCTGAGGAAGCGCTTTGAGGAACAAGTGGGCACGAGGAGGTTTTTGAAAGCAGAGAAGAATGTGATGTTTCTGCAAACATGTTATTGTTTGAGCTTAATGGATAATTCAACTACTTTTTTTTTAAAAAAAAACAATGGCGCGGTTTGACCTAAAACGCGAAGATGGAGGGAAAGACATAAAAGGCGTGCAGGCAAGAAGTTCCGGTTGGTTTAAAGAGCACATGTCACGGGGAGTGAGCACTGCTCACCCTTTGTTATAAAGCAAGGGGCCAAATGTCAACGGCTTGTGCTCAGGAGAACCGCCAACCTGAGTTTGAGTTCGTGCCTTGGCAACCTCGGGGTATTGGGGGGAGCTCTCGGAAACCCATGGGGACATGAACTTGGTCTGGGTTTCAGGAGGTGAGGCTAGCACTGAGCTCAGGTGGGCAGCCGCAGAGGCTGGGATGGGTGGGGCGCTGATGCTACCTCTGTAGGATCAGTTTTTGGCAAACCAAGTCACACTCAGATTATAACCTGTGGTCATGGGACATGCAGGTACATGTCAATAAATTAGAAAGAAATCACTCTTTTTACGCATCGCGTATAATAAATGTCTGCCAAGTATTCAGAGCCTTTGGCAGAGAATATTTTTGAAAGTCCATCCTAAGAAAATACCATGAATTTGGATCAAGTCCGTGTGTCCAATACAACAATATTAGTTGCAAAAGCAAATATTTTTTTTTAAAGTGACAAAACCAAATCTGAAGCCTGTAATTCTACACCACCAAAATGGAACCAATAAAGCAAACGTCAAGTGACATTTAAATATATAATTAGAAAGCGACATGGCATTCTGAAAAAAGACTTACCTTGCAATGAAAGGTAAAAAATGGCCAACAGGAAGTTGTATCTACATGGCGATTATAATTATAAAATACATACTCCTATGATAAAATATTTCAGATAATAAACACAAATGAATAATTATTCTGGTGGGTTAATGGTACCAAAAATTTCCTGGTTTCTCAGTTTCTGTAATGTCATATTACTTTTATAATTTAAAAAAATTTACTTATACCATTCAGAAGGACGTCGGCATGAGAATGGATAAGATATATGGATGTCTTTTATGATACTTATTCTTCACCTCATTTGGTGTAGTCCGTGAGTATTATCGGATTGAGAATAAGAGCGTTCTGAGCAACTCTGGAAGCACTTTGCAGCGTTGCTCTTTCACTTTGCATGCTCAGTTCCCTCCCACAGTTTCTTTTCCTCTGAGCAGCTTTGGGACCTTTCTTGGACTCCATTTACCCAGGACAAGTGACCCAAAAGCAAGTGTACCTGCCGGCTTCAGATTCTGTTCTGTTCACGTAACACAACTACATGCTGCTGCAGAACACGGTTGGACTTCTCACCAATGCTCGTTAAACACATACAGACAGAGTTAAAACCTAGTAAGACGATCAGTCTTTATATTCGTATAATCTTCCTGGGCAACTGAATCTGTCTCATGTCAAGATCACACTGATTATACATTCGTCATTATACATATTTTGACATAAGTCTCACATATCTTTTCTTCTGGGCCTCAAATATGGGTTGAACTCTACAGCCAACGCCATCTAGTCAAATCTCTCCAATTTCGCCTGCAAATGTGATAGAGAAACATTAAGTTTCTGGCAGGAAGGTATGAGTTGGAAGCTTGTTGAATATTTATATATAAAGTTGGTGGCCTCGACCTTGTCCTAAGATCTCTGTTTCTTCCTGTATAAAGGGGGATTATAAAGCGATGCCCACCTTGTGTATACCTTTGAGATCATAGAAAATCAAACTTAAAATTGTGAAATAGGTATAAATATGTGGTAAATGTATAAATATTTATTCTTTAATGAATAAACTTTTTACATAGAATTTCAATATCGGTGATATGATGACCCTCTCAATTGTCATATTGATCAGACTAGTTTGGTGTTGATATAAATGATCCCATTTTGATGAAGTGATTTTCATATGCTAATTTGTGTTTTTTTTTTAACTAAAATAATATACTAACAAAGACTGAACGAATTTTGGTACTTTATAAATGTCCTTAACCAAATGCATTTTGAATGTTCATTGATCAATCAATCAATCAATTTGTTAAATCCCATAGGAAAAGCAAAATAGAGGAGAGACGCAAAAAGAGGCACATAATTGATTAAATTCAACACTGTCTTCATTTTTCATTCACTTATGTATGTTTGAGTATCCTTCAGTTTTAACTGAATTTCAGGTTGAATCACATGTAACTACCAGGAACCTCTTGACCACAGAATCCCACCACTGGAGTCATTTCAATTAATTAAGTGTTGCAGAGGTTAGCAACGATTTCAGACTACGGAATGAAATTACTTCATGGAGTGGCTAGTTCCGCGTGTGTTTTTCTCTGTCTCTGGATTATGGTGGGAAGAAATTGAATTTTGTCAATAGATTTTAAAAAAAAGATCCTTATTCCTGAAATGACTTCAAACACAAATCTGTGGACTTGTGAAAAAGAAAGAAAGAAAAACACACACACAGAAAAATAAATAATCATGTAGAATCAAAAGAAATTCACTCCCAACTGAGAGGTTCTTGCAACTTTCTGAAATGTGGTGATGTTAAAAACAAGGAATCGTTACAAATGTTCTCATCTATCTAAAGTTCATTAAATACCTGAGGAACATCAGTTAGAATAAAAAAAACAACCCCCAAATAATAACTACATATTGGATTTCGATTTGAAGCCCAACGCTACACAAATTGAAGTTAAGAATAGGAGAAGACTATGACCTTGTGAAATCATGTTCCTTATTTAAGATGTGTTCCCAGCAGAAGACGTGACCACAGTCTGGCCCCCAGTCCTTACGGGATGGGGTCAAGGCCCAAAATTTGTGTGAAGACATGTTCAGTCTTGGGGTAACATAAAGACTGTTTAGGAGGGGTTATCCTTTGGGCCAAATTTGAAAAGGAGATTTGAAGAAGACTATTAAGTCGGTTAAACCAACTGTTTGGGACTTTATTAAAGGCATGGAAATTCTGAACGCCTTTTCCAAGAGCCCCCAGCATGGTGTATTTTGCAAAGTGAAATGTGTATCTTGGTTACTACCTGTAACATCTCTAACTCTGAACAGAGTAAGGACTGCCCATATTGCGGCCTCTCACTGGGGATGTGTATAAATCAAAGTGCGTTCATAAAATGGATTCATATTCAGCAAGAAAAAACAAGGCACTACTGATAACAGGCAACAACATGGGAAGATCTCAAAATAATGGTGCCGATGAAATAACTCAGAGCAAAAGGGGTGCAGAGTGAGTGATTGTATTGACAATAATCCTTGGAAAGTGTAAATTAACCAGAGTGACAGAAAGTAAATCAGTCGTTCAATGCTGGCAGATGGGCAGGAAGAGGCCTCAGGTGAAGGTCAAAAGGGTACAAGTAAACTTTTAGCGGTGATACTCAACTTACTCCCTTGGCTGTGGGGATGGCTTTACAGGTGTGCACGTATGCCAGAATGCATCAAAATGTGCAGTTTAATTATGGGCACTTTATGCCTTTATCAAGTGGATTTAAAAATGACAGTTTTTGAGAGACACACGGAGCAATAATTATACGGCTGGTGGGATGACTCTAAAGCTTGATAATCCTCGAAATGGAAAAAAAAATAGAGACACTATTAATTAAATATTTTAGAAGTCAGAAATGTCTTGCTTTGCCTGACCTGTGGTGGCGCAGTGGATAAAGCGTCGACCTGGAAATGCTGAGGTCGCCGGTTCGAAACCCTGGGCTTGCCTGGTCAAGGCTCATGTGGGAGTTGATGCTTCCTGCTCTTCTCCCCTTCTCTCTCTGTCTCTCCTCTCTCTCTCTCTCTCTCTCTCTCTCTCTCTGTCTTTCCCTCTCCTCTCTAAAATGAATAAATAAATAAAAAATTGAAAAAAAAATCTCTATTTAAAAAAAAAGAAGAAATATCTTGCTTTGGTGATAGATAGTAGATGAGATAGATAGATGATAGATAGATAGATAGATAGATAGATAGATAGATAGATAGATAGATAGATAGATAGATAAAGACTGTATAGTTCAAACAAATGAGCTGTCTTCCTTCCAGCTATTTAGTCATCAGAGTCAACGCCATCATAGGGAAGGGCCTTCGTTATCACAGAGGGCAATGCCCAGGTGGAGAGGTCAGTGGTCCCACCTAAGGCCGTGAGGCTCCAGAGGCTGGTGCCCGAGGTCCCTCGCATCCTCCCTTCCGTCCGTGATTAAATTGTACAGGGACGGAAAGAGCTGGGAGTGAAGCCCTCCCCTCTCACCCCCTTCTGCCCGGAGCTCTGTCACCCTCAAGAGACACTTAACAACGGACCCATCTTTCTCATTTAACCCCTGGACCGACTCGGCCGCGGCTGCCCAGGATCCAAGCACGAATGCGTCGGAAGTTCAGGATGTTCTCAGCGCACGATGCACCAACTCTGCAGGGAGATTTTTAGTTCATTTTCTGGTGCTTTAGCAGCTCTAACAAGATATACAATAACGCTGAACTGCGCATCAGATGACTTCCAGGAACAAAGCACTCTGCAGATCTATTAGAAAGCCACGGGGTCAATGCCTAATGCTTTGGTACGCCAGGGTCTGGGCCGGTCATTTCCCGGGCCAGCCAGGCTCTGAGGGAACGAATAAGGCTTTTAGTTTGGACAAGAAGTAGGCAGCCACTGTGATAAAACTTTATAATGGGAAATAGTGTTCCTCTTATCTTATTAAACTCCCCAAACTTTTACCACTGAACATCACTCTTGACTTTGAAAGGTGACACTAAAATAATTTAGTGGGTTCTTTTTTTAAGTCAAAGATAAAACAAAAGAAAAAAAAATGTTAGAGAGCCCGTGAAAATTCAACTGGTCGATACTACTAAATACTGAAGTCTCCCTAGCAACAGTATGGGTCAACAGTGATGAACTGTATTCATTTGGTGTATTTGAATAGAACAGTTCACCGTAAGAAAGACCATTTGGAAGCTCAAGAAATATTTTTAGTTAAAACTCTCTCTCTCCCTGCCCACTTTTTTTTTTTTTTTTTTTTTTACCACTAAAAGAGTAACTTTTAGAGGTAATCTCATAAAGAAAATGGTAGCCTAATATCCAATCCTAAGTGCGTTAGATGCAGAATGGAGAATTTAGATTATATTTGCTTTTTAACCAGCAGGATGTCATTTACATTATTGAGAAATTTTGTACCCAGACACATTTAGCATCATTACACTGTCAAGGTTAAAGTCAGGAAAAAAAAAAAAAAAATATATATATATATATATATATATATATATTACTATCCATTTAAAATAAGAAGGAAGTTTTGGAAACACCTAACAAGCTGGGTATAAAGGACGAGGGTGGCAGCAAGGAGGTATTTTTCACACACAGACAAATTATATATTCATCCAATTCCACTTTTGATGAGTAAATCTTTCCATGGGTATAAGACAAGATCAATGTGTCTAGAAGTGTATTGTTCTTGGGCGATAGCACCATGAAGTGTTGTCTCAGGGGTTCTAGTCACTTCCATGATTATATTATTAAAATCTAGAAATGCACTCTATATACCCTTGATTCCATCCTAGTAAAACGAGGAGCCACCATTATCTATGATTTTATTTAATCCCCTTGAATATTTATATATTCATTATCTTAGACCATTAGTATCATCCCTGGAGTTCAAAGAAATGTACTTGCTTATAAATGATTAAACTAATGTAAGCTCTTTAATTTAGGATCTCATTTAATTCTCACAATAACTCTGTGTGGTAAGTACTCTTACCGTTCTCGTTTCATACATAAATCAGAGACGTTGGCAGCATGAGTGAGTTTCCCAGGGTTACAAAGATGGCTGATGCAAGAGTTACATCATGAATTCAGGTCTCGTGATTTTAATAGTCTGCATGCTTAACTACTACCCTGTTCCAGAGATAATCTCTCAGTAGTTTCTCCGAGATTTAAGAAGGGAATAAATAAAGAATCACCATGATTTTATGGGTGAAAAAAAGAAAAGGATCCTCATTGTAAATAATAAAAAATGTTTTAAGAATTGGTTCTATTACTAGCTATCATATTTCCCCATGTATAAGATGCTCCCTTTTCAATAAATTTGGGGTCTAAAAACTTGGTGTGTCTTATGCAGTGGCTATAGATTTTTTTTTTTACTTGCATTTCCTGCTTTTTCACACTTGTTTTTAAGCTCATTGTTGAAGACAGTGATTCATCATCAGACACAGATGAGGACAAGCTAATGGATGGGAGTTTTGACAGTGATGAGGAGTTGTATGAATTTTATGATGAATAAAACGAGTTCAATAACTTTATGTAAGATACTTTTTTTCAAATTTCAGGCCCCAAAATTAAGGTGCATTTTATACATGGGGAAATATGGTATATTAATTTTTAGGCTTGATTCTACAAAGTTTTGAAAAAATTCATTAACTTTTTTATTGTCACCCCCCATGAACATAACAAATGATAATCATTATCATCATCTTCATGATCATCATAATCATCAGCATCACCACTATCGTTTGGTTTAGAACTTTTTAGTTTGTTTATAAGGAACACCGTGGAAGGAATTTCAGCTGTGCACTTCTGTCCTGTATCGGGTTCCAAAGTTTAAATAGAATGTTAAATAGAACAAAGGTAAATAGAATCCTGTGGATAAAACTAACAGAGGTGACTACAAAGAAATCTCTGGAAGGTGTTTTGGGGTGGAGTGACTTTGTTGATAAGGATGATGCTATTCTATGGATGAAAAAGACTTCCCTTTGTCTCCAGGTCTTACCTGTTACTTGTTATACAATGGTATTGGCTGGAATGTTGAGACTCAGCAATGCTATGTGTGTGGTTTAACAGCTCCTAAAACTATTTACTTAAAGGAACAATACTTTCCACTGTGCATTGTAAATGAAGAACTGAAATGAATGTAGTACCATTGCATTTAATTGGAAGATTTAATCAGGCAGGCAAGAAAATCCCCTAACCAGAAATAGCGACGTGTGGGCTAGTGTTCTAGCCACGAGTAATTGCTTAATGGTACTGAGAATCCCAGTGAAAAGCCCGCGAGATAGTCTTTCTATTACTGTGAACCAAATTCAAAGCTTTGGTTTGCTTGCTTGAGTATTATGTGCACTTAAGAGATTAGATTAATAATAGCCCAAACGGGTTCTGTTATGGCAAGTACAATCTTAATGTTTCATGGCTTTAACCATATTATTTCAGCAAGTGTCAGGTCTTAAATGCACCTCATTATTATAATCTAAGTGACTTTGAATGAATTCAATCCCATGACAAAAAAAATGTCTAAGTCTCTCCTTGCATTCTCCGCACCGGCGTTTAGTCAGTGGTCCGATAATCCTATGCCCATATTCCGCATCTTGAGTTATCTTGTATTCCACTCTTCCTATGAAGACTAGGTTTGTCTCATTCTCAGTCTTGCCCCAGTTTCTTCGTGTCAACCCTTTTCTGTCTATAGCCACAGTTAGGGACTTGCTTTAGGCATTGTCATCTTCCTCACGACGGAATCTGGAACCTTCAGATTGCGGACCTTGTGCTCTTTAAAATCTTCAATCAAAATGGCCATATTTCTTTTCCTCTGGGTATTAAACATCTTAGAGACTCCACTGCCTCTGACATCAGATGTAACTCAGCAATTTCTCTGACTACGCAGTTAACTCCATTCCCCTTCCCCATGTATCCACATCCATCCAGGTCGCATTGGAAAGGTACCCAGACCTGAAATCTGAAACCCAGGGGTCCCCTGGGAGCTCTTCCTTCATGCCCCGCCCTTGAAGACCCATGCAGCCAATCACTGCGTCCCACGTGGTACCCCTTTACACCTTCTCCTGCCTTCTCGTGCCTACCATGTACACATCACTTCAAGCCCGGACCGTTAGTTATATAACTGCAGTCACTTCTGAAATGTTTTTCCAGACTCACGTCTCTTCTCCTACTTTCATACCGCCGCCAGTTCAAACTTCCTCAAAAAAAACAAACAAAATGTAGGTTTTAGAGTATTCCAGGCTTAACAGCACTTCCTCTCACTATTTTTATAATGTGAGCTTTCTGACTTGCGGTGCATATGTAACTGCTCACAAAATTTAGGGGCTATTTTATCGCTTCATGTTCATTTTGAAATATCCCCTAATATTTGTGAGCGACATATAAGGGACTCTGAGGACCACAGTGGAGCATGTCTGTTGGGGAGGTCAGGGTGGAGCGTGCGGACCGTAACTTGGGGCCGGCCGGTGTAGACCCTTCCAGTCCTACCAGATGGCCACCTCCAGCCCATTCTTCCCCTTCTCAGACATGGTCCAGCCGCATTAAGAAGGCGCTCTGTGACTAAGGTTTGTGTGTAAAGCCATAGCTAAAAACGTTTCAGGAGTACAAACTATCAAGTTCAAAGTAACTGCTCAACAACTCTGAGTGTTCAAATGTGACACTGCATCGCTGGCTCACGGGCATTACCTTCCGAAGATGATTTGCTGCTATAAGGAAATGTACGATATATAGCATTTTAAAGATGATATGAATAGTCCTATTACTACTGAACCTTCACTAAATGCTCAGCTTTTACCTAGGTCCCTTTTTTTAAATGTTCACTGCACAGCAAGATACAAAACTGTTTAAAACTGGACAGTTTTGGACTCCTGTGCATTTTTCTAAATTTTGTAAATGAGCACTTTATGAGTTTACTAATCAAAAAACTATTATCTCAAAAAGTTAAATATTAATTCAGTCTAAACACAATTAGGCATCTCATTTATATCTTGTCTTAAAGGACCATTAGTCATACTCTGTGGTTTGCATTAATACAACTGACTGTAGCATATTTCTCTTACTATAATGTAAGTTTTTAAGGGAAGAGTCATTCTTGTGTTCTAACACAGTGCTAGGCACAAGGGGCCTTCAAGGAACAGTGATAGGGATGAATTCTTTTGCGGTGGGACAGTAGGAAAAGGCTGTGTTTTATAAATTTCCTACAGTGAGCCTATAACTACATAGGTAGCAAGAAACTAAGTGATTGCTATATATATATATAATATATGTAAATATAATATATATAAATATATTATATATATATTTATTTATAATATTTATAATATATATTTATATTATATAAATTGTCTTAAAGGACCATTAGTCCTTTATTTATATATATAAATAAAAGCAATGTCTATTGTTTCTATTAAGAAACAAAGAAAACAGTCCCATGAGCCAAATGCCCCTGTCTGTAGCTTATTACACTCATGAACAATGTTGGCATTAATTTATAATATAAAAGAATGCATATAAATCATTTAAAAATTTGAAAAAAACCAAAATAAAAATGGAAAGTCTCCCTCACAAAAACTCCAGTAAATCCTAAATGCAACAAGTGTACATAATTCCTTATGATCCCTTCCACAAGACGTGAGCGCATTAGTTAGGTGATAAATGCAGGAGGTGTCCTCCCCAAAGACAGATGGCGTGAGGGCAGGGCTTTCTGCCGCCTGATGGTTGGGGACGGGATCTCTATGAATCCAGGTTGCTGGACCTGGTACCTGTCCTCTCAGTGATGTACTACATCTGAGTGTAGAGGAAGATGTCCCTTGTGGAGCCCTGAAGACCTATTTCTATCAGAGATAGCATGGACCGTTCATTTTTCTCTCCATTCATTCCAAGAGATACGAGACTGAGGCTGCTCACTTAATAGTGCCTGAGCCTCCTAACATATCTCCCTGAACAAAGCTCCACACATTCGGGGGCCGCAAAGCAGCTTGGGAAGCGGAGCTTCCTATAGTGCCTCCTGCCACCTTTGCTGAGTGACATAGGGGACAGACTGGAAGCCTCGACCACCAGCCCTTTCCACGGTCTGAGTGCTGCTGACTTAATTTGGTCACTGCTTATTTGTTTTCATTATTCCCACACAGCTGTGTCTGAGGGAGGGGGTGGGAAGCTTTGGAGATCTGGTCTTACTCCCCTATCTTAAAGAACAGGAAGTTCAAACTATTGTAATCACTTTAAAATCACCCCCCGCCATGGGAAACTGGCTAGAATAAATAGCCAATAGTCGTCATTGCTTCGGTAAAAAAAAAAAAGAAATTGTGTCTCTTGAGAAGAGCCATGAGGATTTAAGGACAAGTTCATGTGGCTATTTCGATCAGTTAGGAATTGATTCATGCCAATTTGAGAACCAGTTCTTTTTTTTTTTTTTTTGTATTTTTCTGAAGCTGGAAACGGGGAGAGACAGTCAGACAGACTCCCGCATGCGCCTGGCCGGGATCCACCCAGGGGGCGTCGCTCTGCCGCGACCAGAGCCACTCTAGCGCCTGGGGCAGAGGCCAAGGAGCCATCCCCAGCGCCCGGGCCATCTTTGCTCCAATAGAGCCTTGGCTGCGGGAGGGGAAGAGAGAGACAGAGAGGAAGGAGAGGGGGAGGGGTGGAGAAGCAGATGGGCGCTTCTCCTGTGTGCCCTGGCTGGGAATCGAACCCGGGTCCCCCGCACGCCAGGCCGACGCTCTACCACTGAGCCAACCGGCCAGGGCCGAGAACCAGTTCTTCTTCAAATCATTTTTGGATGTAACAATTCCTATCACATTCTTCTAAAGGAACTTGAACTTGAAGGGATATTGAGTCAACCCCTTTGGCTTCTGCTTCTTATCACTACAAAATTTGGTAGAAACAACCTAAAAAATTTTATGAACATAGAAAGAGTAATATAACAATAGAATTTATGGATTTTTCCCCCCAATAGTTATTCTATGGGGACCAAACACCTTTACCATTAAAAAACAACAAACAGGAAATTATTCATTCTGAGCACAATTTTGATCACTGCTTTTCTTATGAGGTTTCAGGATAAAATCCGATTTTAAGTGTATGTGAACAGGCTTTTAACGAACGCCACAAAATTGGATTACTCTAGGAATGATTTGACAACAGCGACTAATCAAGCCTTAAAATTTTATACCACAGTCAGATTCCAATAATCATCATTGAAACTCCATTCTTTCTCCACTTTTAAAAAGCCCTTCATTTCTCTTCCCATTTTCACAGAGCTGAAACGATCTGGTTCTTTTTTAGAAAATACAGACATAAGCATCTGAGTTCAAACATTTGGGCTCTGACTCATAGAAGCTTCATGTTTCCACTCACAGGGGACCTATGAAAGGTGTCCCCCCCCCCCCCAGGACAAATCTCCCGCACCTGCAAAGATGGAAGACTCCTACTGAAGCCATCAACTTCGCTTCTAGCTCTCAAAACGTGATCCCCAAGTTCATTACTTGCGCGTCATTCCAGTCAAAACTGGAGTGAAATTCACCAAGCCGAATCGCTACCCATGACCTTGTCTGCCGTTTAGAAAATGGCTTTCCACCCACAGAGGGTTAAAGCCGAGCACGCCTCACCATAGGAGGGCCCGTGTTTCTCTCAGAAGAGTCCAAGCTATTGTGATACCGCAGGCATTATCTTGTCTGAAACTGGTATTTCTGCTTGTTTTTTTTTTTTACCCCTAAACCTCCCTTATAATTTCCCAAACGACAGCCCTGGGCTTGTGGTTCCCTCAGAAGCTACCAGATTGTGCCACTATCACAGTCTGTCATATCAGAGCTGGACTGTGGTCGCATCCAGTAAGTAATCTGGCGTGAAGAAAAGTTAACTGAATTAGTGGCCCATTGGGACACTGGGTGACCTACTCTTCAGGCACCAAGTCCTCTGAACTTTTCTATTCCGCTCCGCCCTCCTCCTTTTAATAGGGACTGCATCCCCATTAACAATTGAGCGGTGACAATAAGTGCCACGAGGAAAGGGAAATTCAATTTTCGTGGGGGATGACAGTCTTACCTTTTCGCGCTTAATTGGCCGTATTGTCTCCAAAAGTTAATTGGTTACTTAGTCCAGGTAGTTAGTAAAATGTTTAGCTGCGTCAAAAAGCTCCGGCTCCCGCTGTTAATGGGGCATGAAATGGAATGTTTGATACTGCAAATAAAATCAGTGATATTCAAGGATGTTATGGTAGGTAATGCGTTGAAACTGCTATTTAATGGGTCCTGGAAGATTAGGGTAGTGTCAGCCGGAACCGCCCGGTCTCTCTTCTGACATTGTTAGTTGCCTTTTCATTTACTTAACGGCTGTCTGCACTGATTACATGGCATAAAACTCCCTACAAAAAAACAACAGAGACACGCTCTATTAGCAGTCCAATTAGAACTATTTGCATATTACAGTTCATTTCTGCTTAAGTGAATCCCTAATACAACTTTAGGAAAAAAAAAAAAAATTCTATTGTGTCATTTGAAAGAAAGAGAAAAGGAAAAGACGCAAAGGCGATCTCCCTCGTTCTTTTTCTCAGTTCGGTTTTTTTTTTCCCTTCTCTCTCTCTCTCTCTCTCTCTCTCTCTCAGCTTTATTGCTACCTTCATAGCTGTCTCTATCACTCCCCTCCACCTCACATATTAGGGTCGCAAAGGAGGAATTACAAATACAAACTTTAAGCCAGGGACAATTCTGTGACATTTGTGGAAATGAGAGCATCCTGGCGACGGTTCAGTCCTGCAGAGTCCGGCGTGGTGTCGCGACACAGTTCTCCTTTAATTAGGGAAGGTGTACATTTTTTTTTCAGAGATGTGTCTGGTTTATTTCAGATCAACTCTCACTTTGAATTTTCCAGCAAAGCAGTTAACATCTGTAACAGCCTCCCTGGTGAGCAGAGTCCTTTATGAGATGTTCGTGTCACTTTATGTTGTTGCCCTCATCGTTAGCGTCTGTCTCTGTGCCTCTAAACGTGCCAACCAGATACACCTGCTCGATGGTCAACCTCACATACGTCAGGTTAACACGTCTGACATCAACTCTTTCATACAGGCAAAGGGCGTGATGAGTCCAGTTATAGCAAGACTAGATAGAGACCTGACTTGGTCAGACATTTCTCTGTTTCCAAAACTTAGTCTTTAGAAATAACACCTTGATGTCTATTTGTAAGATCATTGGAAATGTTTCATTGCTATTATTACTAATACAAATAATGGTGATAATACAGAAATCAGAAGGGCATTGACTGAAGTAAGGTAGAGGCACCTCACGAGCACAGGCCTTGATAAATACTAACAAAATCAAAACAGCAGATTTTCTTAAGCCGAGGCTTTGAAAATGCATGGAGGCCCTGGCCGGTTTGCTCAGTGGTAGAGCATTGGCCTGGATTGTGGAAGTCCCAGGTTTGATTCCTGGTCAGGGCACACAGGAGAAGTGCCCATCTGCTTCTCCACCCTTCCCCCTCTCCTTTCTATTTTTCTCTTCTCCCGAGACTCCATTGGAGCAGAGTTGGCCCAGGCACTGAGGATGGCTCCATGACCTCCACCTCAGGTGCTAGAATGGCTTCTGGTTGCAGGGTAGCAATGCCCCAGATGGGCAGAGCATCACCCCCTGGTGGGCATGCCGGGTGGATCCCGGTTGGAAGCATGTGGGAGTCTACCTCTCTGCCTCCCTGCTTCTCACTTCAGAAAAAAACAAAACAAAACAAACAAACAAAAAAAGAATGCATGGAGTGCATTAAGCTAGCAAGTGCAGTTTGCATGTATGTTTTTAAGACGCTGCATAGACATTCCATCATTCCCAAGCCTCCTTGGGTCCTGTAAATTTATGGGAGACTAGGAGACTGCAGAGAGAGTGCACAGATGGCCAAGGAGACCATGGACAGGAGGTACGGCCTACTGCACCGCTTATGTGTTAGGTCCCGCCGGTGGGGCAGGGGGCATGACTGGGGAGAGGGTGTGATGGTGAGATCGATGCTTGTGTGGTCACCAGCAGGACAAGGGAATGAAGACGCCATATTAATGACAAAGCTTTAGCATCTTCCGTGGGTCACTTCTGCTCACACACACACACACACCCCCCCCCATGGCTTTCCAGCCTCAGGCCGAACATTCTTCTTGGGATGATCAAATAGTTCCTTCCAGTAAATAAGAGCAGGAGCACAAACTGGAAACCACCCCCAAAAGCTCTGCGCTCCACAGCAGAGGGGTGAGGGGCCTGAGAGGGAGGGGGCATTTTTTTTTCATTTGGGGGCGTTACTGTGACAGTGAACTCCATGGTGCTGCTGGGCCTGTATTCAGACAAAGCCCTGGGACAAGGGAATGGAGACGCCATGTTAGTTTCAAAACTGCACCCGTCTTCATGGGTCACTAGTGCTCCCCCTCCTCCTCCATGATCACCCTTGAACTTTCCCACGCCCAAGGGTGCCTCTGACAGCTGATTGGTCCTCTTGCCCTGAACAGATTCGAACCGGACACGTGTGATGGGATGAACTACAGCCATTAGGTTGGTACTGGGAGTCTATCCCTAGAAGAGCCCAGGGACATCTTTCATGTCCACGTGTCCACGTAAATACCCTCCGAGTGTTTCCAGCCCCCCTCCCTTGTCACCCACGGCTCACCCACCCCCCGCGATGACCTGGATTTGGCGGGAGATGCTGAAGTTCTGGGGTTGACCACAACCCACAGGGGAACAAGGCAAGGGAAATAACTGAAAGTGATGAAACACTATTTGAGAAACACCAGCAATTCCTCACTGGCCCGCTTTCTGTTATTTTTTTTTTTTTCATGCCTAATCTGTTATTTCAAGTGCCACACGCACACAATTGTCAGAAAACGTGGAGAGGGAAGAGGCCAACCACTGTAAGCGCAGGGCAACCCCAGAGCCGAGTAAACAAACCAAACACAAAAAGGGCCTATCAGAGGGGAAGGTAAAATCTTCAATCTGTCATTTTCAATTCTTTTCGCTGCCTGAGCAAAGCCGCTGTGTGAAATGAGCGGCCTCCGCCCGCCCTGGGTATTGTCTGGGTGCCCTGTGGGGGCCTCGGGGCCCTCCCTCCCGCTTCTATCTGGTCTCATTAACGCGGCTCCCAGAGGAGCGCCTTCGGGGGCGGGGCGGGCACGCGGGCCCATTGCCCCGGCGCCACCATTGGCCGCCCTGCCAGCGCCACGCGCGGGGAGCGCAGCAGCTTCCAGACACGCACTTTCGCCCCTGAAAGCAGAGTTTGCACCCTGCCAGGAAAACAGCTCCCTGGAAAAGCTCTGCCTGCTAGTAAAATGGACTAAATCAGTAAACAGTGATTAAGGCTCTGGCGCGGCTGACTGTTGTCACCACCTCAGACACATGGCTTCTACACAGACACACGCGCGTGTGCACACACACACACACACACATGCACAGACTCACAAAGAAAAACTCAGCTGAGCCAAAGCTGAGCCCTCGAGAAAGTAGGGGGTGCGAAGTTAGGGAGCGAGGAGGAAGCACACTCCTTAAAGGTGAGATCCTCTGTTTTCTCGAAAAATAAAATGAATATTTCAGCCTATTCATTTCATTCCCCCTCCTTTTTTTGGATTTTTGACGAGAATTGCCTTCCTAAATAAAACATCAAGCCATGGTGGTGAGAGGCGGTTTGTTCCGCTCAACATTCGCTCCTTATTTGCCCTGTTCAGTAATAGGAATAATATCATCTCGGTTTTTCAAAGAGGTGGGATGTAGCCGAAGCTGCAAAACACACTCGGACATGTACTGTCTAGTAGAAACATGTCACTGTATCGAATTGCTTTCTTAAGTCAGAAGAATAAATTCCACATGGACAAGCATGCATTCATATAAACCCATCTATCTATTTACAGATACCTGTATCTATTATATATATGTATATGTATATATACATATAGACACATTATACATATATATACATGATATATATACATATATAAATACATATTATATATATGCAAATACACACACACATATCCTGATTTTTAATCTTTTCTATGAAACTATAATCAAAGTGACTATAATTCTGTGTTTTGCTATAGAAGTATTTTTACATGAAGCATCCTCATTGCACCTGTGCTTGGGAGCAGGCAGTCTTCCAGCCCTGCCTTGCCATCCGCAGAGGTCCTCAATCTGAGTAAAAGTAGGACGTTTGCTATTGTAAATGGAGTTTCCACAAGTTACCTTCCAAGGATTTCTGCTCTAATTCCTTTCATGTAGACATTCGGAATCATGACTGTTCTTCAATGCCATTGACAACTTCTTATGTTGAGAGAGTCGGAGTTGCTCAGCCCTGGCTGGTTGGCCCAGCAGTAGAGCGTTGGCCCCTTGTGTGTAAGTCCCAGGTTTGATTCCCGGTCAGGGCACACAGGAGAAGCGCCCATCTACTTCTCCGCCCCTCCCCTTCTCCGTCTCTCCTCCTCCCGCAGCCAAGGCTCCATTGGAGCCAAGTTGGCCAGGACCCTCTAGAATGGCTCTAGAATGGCTCGGATTGGTTGCAGCAGAGCAACGCCCCAGATGGCCTGAGCATCGCCCCCTGGTGGGCACGTGGGTAGATCCCAGTCAGGGGCATGTGGGAGTCTATCTGACTGCCTCCTCGCTTTTAACTTCGGAAAAATACAAAAAGAAGAAGAAAAAAAGAGTTGGAGTTGCTCATTTAGAATTGGAAGGCTCCTAAACCCATTACTAAGACTTCTGAATATGCCCTCCACAAATATTAGACATGAAGCAGAAGAACCAACTGTGACGGTCCCTTTTCTCAACTACCCTTTTCCCTATCACAGCCCAGCCATGGGGACGGTTATTTTGTATCAGCCTATCTTTCCCCCTCAATTTCACTTAATCTGAGTTCCACCCTTGCATCTGGGAGCCATGGTCAAAAATGACCTGACAGCCGCCGACGGCATTAAGGAGACAGAATGTTATGGTGGGAAGAGCAGGGACCTTGAAGTGATGGCAATGCTGTTTGTACTCCTACCAGCTGAGCGACCTGAGAGAGGCTGTTTGATCTCCCTAGCCTCAAATGCTTTAACTAAATCGGAAGTGATGGAAAGAAAGGTGGTAACCTGTGTCCATCCCTTGTACATTGCAGTCACATGCACGTTTGGTTACTTCTTACTAGACGTAACAAAAAAAGAAATAGGGATATATTTTTTTTTTCTGTGATCAACAAACTAAGGAAATGGAAACAGCTGGAATATTTTTATAAATTTCAGGTATAACTTAGAGAAAGAGGAAGGCAGAGACAGGCAGAGCACCCCCGTATTTATGTTCTCAACAATTAAGGGGTGATCCAAGGGCACCATAAATTTAGAAGGGAGAAGAAGATACCTAGAAATGGAGCCTGACCTGTGGTGGCACAGTGGATAAAGCGTCGACCTGGAATGCTGAGGTCGCCAGTTCAAAACCCTGAGCTTGCCTGGTCAAGGCACATATGGGAGTTGATGCTTCCTGCTCCTCCCTTCTCTCTCTCTCTCTCTCTCTCTCTCTCTCTCTCTGTCTCTCTCTCTCTCTCCCCTTTCTAAAATGAATAAATAAAGTCTTTAAAAAATTTTTTTTAAAAAAATGGAAAGGGAAAAACAATGGCTTACTTCCCAACTTGTCTGGTCCCAATTGTATTCAACATTTTTTTTTCTTTTTTAAGTGGGGGGGGGGAAGATAGAGAGACAGACTCCCTCCATGCCCCCACCAGGATCCACCTAGCAACCCCTGTCTGGGGCCAGCGCTTGAACCAGTTGAGCCACTGGCTGTGGGAAGAGAAGAGAGAAAGGGGCGAGGGAGGGGGAGAGAAGCAGATGGCCATTTCTCTGTGTACCCTGACCAGGAATTGAACTGGGACCTCACATGCTGGGCCAGCGCTCTAGCCACTGAGCGAATTGGCCAGGACCCATTCAACACTCTTAAATGACCCCACTGTACAGATAATCATATGGACCTCACTGCCCCTTGATGGAGAAAGTTTGGGCTGTTTGCACACAGAATGAATCAGCTCCATTAGGGGAGAGTGACTAGAAATGGTTTTACTTCTGTGGGCACCTCTGTTAATAAGCAGCTATCATTCCTTAGAGAAAGCGTCGGTGAGAGAAATTCTACCCGTGCGGCTGCGCCCCTTAATCGGGACAGCGGTCAGAAACCGAAAAGCAGATAGTCTTAGAGTGAAATGCAAATCAAATCCATGAATATACCCACA
The DNA here is from genome assembly GCF_036850995.1 of Saccopteryx leptura. Classification (NCBI taxonomy): domain Eukaryota; kingdom Metazoa; phylum Chordata; class Mammalia; order Chiroptera; family Emballonuridae; genus Saccopteryx; species Saccopteryx leptura. The sequence goes on along the minus strand of NC_089515.1, from coordinate 50,855,220 downwards.
CATAGATTCACGGACTATTTTCATCATTGATTAGCCAGCCACATGACCTTTTCAGCAGGAAAAATAATTGGCAGTTTTAAAACACGAAAAATTGATCCCATTACTCAGATAGAATTTTCCACCTTTCTCGAAAGGGATGCTTATTAAAGAGGTCAGTTCTGCTTCTTCTTCTTCTTTTTTTTTTTTTCTTTAGGGGCATGCATACGTAAGCAAGCAGGACTATTATGTGCCATCTCTGTGAACTGTAAACAGCAACATTCCGACGTGACCAGGTCTCCTGCATTCCTGTTCACCAATTACAGTAATGCTGATGACATATCTAGTTTAATGCACATGGCATTAAAGTAGTCCCCCCTTTTCTAGGAAAATCTAATTACACCAAACCCAAGCACTCAATCAAACCTGTTATTCTGTGGCTAAACAGCCGGCGTTAATGCAATTCGAGGAGATCCAGGCCGTGACTGGAGACGTCAGGTATTAACAATATCTAATGGGGGCTCCCGTAGGTAAATGAATATTCTAACAAGCAAGATCACTGCTAAATCTAATATCTTTAAGCTGTTTAATTCCAAACAGTCCCTTAATAAATCAATTGACCGGGAGAGCTGATGCCCCTATCAATTATTCAAGAGGGCAAATAAATATTTCAGATGATTTGATAGGAAAGGCTAGCGCTGGTCTTATAGAAAGCTTTGCATTTCATTAGCCTCTTGCTAAAAGTTTTATAATGAGCAGAACACAGGTGGCGTCCCCACCGCAGAAATGGGAAAGGGGAGAAATAAGAGATTGCATATCAAGACTTCCTTCGTCTCTGCATTATTCCATTATCCCTACTTTTCCTTTGTAATGTGAAAATTGGAGTCAAGTCCCCCAAAGAATTATCCTTCTTCGCAATCACAAAGGAAATTAAAAATGATCAAAAGTATGTCATACTGCAAGGGTCCTAATTGTAATTCCTATTGGAAATGCAATTATCGGCTCCTAATACCGCGGCTCTAATTTATGCAGTTCCACATCCAAATAGCCCTTCGTCAAATATTTAATGTTATCAATTCCATTTTCCAGAAGTAGAAACTGAGTTTCTCTTGTCATTTATAAACTGCTGACTAGGTCATCTGTGTCTGAAAGCAGGTGCCTTTTTTTTTTTTTTTTTTTTTTTGACAGCTTTTGAGACCATTTTTCCTATTGAAAGCACGGCTAGCTTCCTGTTTAACATGGTATCTGTCTTAGGAATCATTTTCATACAGGCTTCTGTTCCTTTGTACCAGGGAGAGAACGAGAAAAAAAAAAAATGGAAAAGGAAAAGGCTTTAAAGTGATTGACATCACTTTCCTTAACGAGCATGTGAATTTTGGTGTCTTTAAAATGATCTTGGTAGAGAAAGATGAGAAGAAGAAGAAGAAAATAAATAAACGAATGAATGAAAGTTACGGAGCCCGGGAACACCAGGCAGGAAGAGAGGACTCCGGGGCTTCTTGTTCTACACTGTGGGGGCGGGGCCTCAGATACTTCCAGGCACGCCCGCAAACCGCTGGTATCTTACACAAGTGTTCGCGTATTATCTGTGAAATTAAAGAATTTGTCTACCTTTTCTTAAGCTTTGCAACGGCTCAAACAACAACTTGATCAAATATTGCAATTTTCAGGCCATGTCGCTAAAATGGCGTGTCATCTCTTAGCAGCATTTTACAGTGTAGAGATGTTGAATCCCTGTTGAATTACCGTGAGCGTTACTGTTATGAGAAGAACTAAAAAAGGGGGCGGGGGGGGGGAGGAATTTAGCTGATCTGAAAAATAAAACTTAATTGTCAGGAGGTTTGAATATAAAAACAGTTGGGGACTATTTTTCTAAATGGAGAGATTCATATAAAATCAGTGAATGAGGATTTTCTGTGCAGGGAGTTCTACTCTACAAAATACTCAATGAGCTATGGAGGAGACATCTCGGCTACAGAAATCATAAATTTAAATGTTAGGTTTGTTCATTTTCAGCTTCATGAATTAATAGAGTAAAAATCCTCCATATTATTCCTTAAGTAAAATCTGGTCATGTTTAGAATCAGATTGTCATAGTGCCTCTCATCAGATATATCTTTCTAGGGGGGGCTGTATCATTATTTATTTGAATAATATTCTAAACCCCACAGAATGAGAAAATAGTTTAACAAGATGGCAGACTTCACATGTGAGCCAATATCTCATCCTGCTCTGCCCCAAATATGTTGTAATTACAGAAAATGTATATTTTTTAAAATTATGTCCACTTGAAAAAAGGGAAACTCATAATATATCAGAAATTACTGTCCCAAGTTCGATTCCTGGTCAGGGCAAACAGGAGAAGCCACCATTTCTTTTCCACCCATTCCCCTGTTCTTTCTCTCTCTCTCTCTCTCTCTCTCTCTCTCTCTCTCTCTCTTCCCCCCCTCCCACAGCCATGGCTCAGTTGGTTCAAGCACATTCACCAGGTACTGAGAAGGACTCCGTGAAGCCTTTGCCTCAGGCACTAAAAATATCTCAGTTGCAAGCTTGGCCCCACACGGGCAGAGCATCGGCACCAGACAAGGGTTGCTGGGTGGATCCCAGTGCAGGTGCGTGCAAGGATCTATCTCCTCTCCTCTCACTTGGACAAAGACAAAAAATATATATATCAAAATGAAGGGCATGTGAAATTAGCCTGAAGGAGATGAGAACCAGAAATTCTATCAGAAAAGAACTATTATACAAGGTAGAATTAATCAACTAGGGGACTCAAAACAGAAATGACAAAAGGGGCCCCCCCATGGAGTGATACTCTGGTTACCGTATCTTTTTTTTTTTCTCTCTCTCTTTTATTTATTTATTTATTTTTTTTCTGAAGCTGGAAATGGGGAGAGACAGACAGACTCCCGCATGCGCCCGACCAGGATCCACCCGGCATGCCCACCAGGGGCGACGCTCTGCCCACCAGGGGGCGATGCTCTGCTGCGACCAGAGCCACTCTAGCGCCTGGGGCAGAGGCCAAGGAGCCATCCCCAGCGCCCGGGCCATCTTTGCTCCAATGGAGCCTTGGCTGCGGGAGGGGAAGAGAGAGACAGAGAGGAAGGAGGGGGTGGGGGTGGAGAAGCAGATGGGTGCTTCTCCTATGTGCCCTGGCCGGAATCGAACCCGGGTCCCCCACACGCCAGGCTGACGCTCTGCCGCTGAGCCAACCGGCCAGGGCCGGTTACCGTATCTTGAGGCTTCAAAAAACCAAGCACACTGCAACTCTCATCCTTTCTGAAGACATCAAGAAACAGTATGGAGACGCCCAGGCTGAAGAAGATGCCGTCACACTGGGAAGACTAAGTGGTCCCTTTTCACCAGAAAATTCATGCTGTGTGTCTACACCAGTGATCGGCAAACTCATTAGTCAACAGAGCCAAATATCAACAGTTCAACAATTGAAATTTATATTGAGAGCCAAATTTTTTAAACTTAAACTATATAGGTAGGTACATTCCTTATCGAGGTAGTGCCCGCATGTGGTATTCTGTGGAAAAGCCACACTCAAGGCGCCAAAGAGCCGCATGTGGCTCGCGAGCAGCGGTTTGCCAACCACTGGTCTACACACCATCGCTGGAGGAAGGTTTCCGTAGTCAGATGCATACACTTGTGCACATGTCTGAGAAGTATGCAAATGTGTAAATACAAAAATGACACCCACCTCCACAAAGTACACTTTGGGAAACAAAGACACTCGATAGAGCAAACACATCAACAAAATAAGCAAAATCCTAAAAGATATGAGAGAAGCCATGTAATCCAATAGAAAAGCAATTCAAGATACTAGAAATAAAAATTCTGATCATTATAATACTGTTATTTGTATTTCTACTACTAATAATGTAATATAATGTGGTTCCAATGAGAAAATTGCAGAGTAAGCACAGCTGAAGGACACATTTAGTGATCTGGGAGACTAATACTATATTTACAGAGAGGCCCCCGTCAGAATATTCAACTAGAAATTGATCTTACATTAACACTTGCCAAAGACTAAGTTTGAGATGATGGTTGAAGGCACCAATACGCCATCGCCCCCCCTTATCTGGAACCCCCAAATGTCCTTCTCAGAGTAAAATAAATCATGAGACCATAAATACCAGGGCCAAGCCATCTTACCTTTTCAAAGCAATGCAATCTCTGAGTTGAGATGAATGGTGTACTCTCAAAGGGACACGGCTTCTCATGGCCTCCTGTGTCATTTCCACCTCAGGTCAGCCCACTGTGGGTGGTCTCATTTTACCCACTCACAGCCATATTTTAGAATTACTATTTGCAAAGAAACTGGTAATACCTTCTTATAGAAAACTTTCTTAAGGAAAGAAAACCTTGGAGCTGGGCACTAAAGAACCTTAGAAGTCAAAAGATCTTTCTACCGTCAATCCCTACGAGAAAAAAAATGGTCAAGATACAAGACGACTTACCATAAAGGAGAAAAAAACCCCATATGTTACAGAACACCTTATTTTTGTATGCATTTTCAGTGGAAGAAGATCCCAAATCATCTATTTACACAACATCATGCCGTAGTACTAAAAGCTAGAGTACTTTTTTTTTCTTTTTTTGGTTTTTGTATTTTTCCAAAGTGAGAAACGAGTGGGGGGGTGAGGCAGACAGACAGACTCCTGCATGCGCCTGACTGGGATCCACCTGGCACGCCCACCAGGGGCCAATGCTCTGCCCACCTGGGGCATTGCTCCATTGCGGCTGGAGCCATCCCAGCGCCATGGCCGGAGGCCATGGAGTCTTCCTCAATGCCCGGGCAACCTTGCTTCAATGCAGCCTTGGCTGGGGGGGGGGGGGGGTGTAGAGAAAAGAGAGGGGAAAGGGTAGAGAAACAGATGGGTGCTTCTCCTGTGTGCCCTGGCCAGGAAACGAACCCGGGACTTCTACATGCTGGGCTGACGCTCCACTGCTGGGCCAACTGGCCAGGGTCAAGTACATTTTTTAGCACGTACTTTTTGAGGCACTGTGTAAACTTGCTTACAACAACGAACTTTCAAGGATAACAGAGCTTGAACATGATCAATGGCTATATATTGTCAACAGGGAAACTGAGTCAAAAAGCGTCACACAAATTTTCCCAAGGACACTCGGAATTCTCCCTCCTCTTTAACTCAACAAGATTTGTTGCCAACAGCACATCATCACTGCCCATTAGAAAGTCTACGTCCGGTGACACCTTATAAAACATATGAAGCCGTGCCCTGGCCGGTTGGCTCAGCGGTAGAGCGTCGGCCTAGTGTGCGGAGAACCCGGGTTCGATTCCCGGCCAGGGCACACAGGAGAAGCGCCCATTTGCTTCTCCACCCCTCCGCCGCGCTTTCCTCTCTGTCTCTCTCTCTTCTCCTCCCGCAGCCAAGGCTCCATTGGAGCAAAGACGGCCCAGGCGCTGGGGATGGCTCTGTGGCCTCTGCTTCAGGCGCTAGAGTGGCTCTGGTCGCAACAGAGCGACGCCCAGGATGGGCAGAGCATCGCCCCCTGGTGGGCAGAGCGTCACCCCTGGTGGGCGTGCCGGGTGGATCCCGGTCGGGCGCATGCGGGAGTCTGTCTGACTGTCTCTCCGTTTCCAGCTTCAGAAAAATGAAAAAAAAAAAACAAACATATGAAGCCGTGAGTCCTTTAGAGAAGCACTTTTATTTTGGTCTGTCACCATATGTTGGAGGTTGGAACAACAACCACAACAGAAAAGAATCAAAGCAGTTCGCTATAATAGTCTAAACTCAAAGCCCAGAGTTCCGCCATTTACTAAGATGACACGCTGACTTTGGGTGATCTGTGCTACAGATTTGGCAAACACCGTCCAAAACTGTTAAGTCAATATGTTATTGCGGGTCCATGTACAGGCTCACTACACGCCCTTGAAGTTGAAACCTGATGATAACTTTACTCATAATCGCATGATCGGTCATACAGGTATTATTTCTTACACATAGTTTGCATTTGAGAGTTCATTTACCAATGACGGGTGGGAGGGGATGGGAAAGAGATGTGTGGAAGTGAATATATTTTAACGGGTGTCTTATTTCAAACACGGATCGAGCCTCATTGGGTGTGAGTTGGCTGTTTATCCACTCCTGCTTTTCTCCTTTCATTAACTGAATTTAATCCCATTTATGTGTAACCCGAACGTGGCGTTCCCCTGCAGGGTGCCCATGCCATTTGTCTACTGAACTGAAGTCATCATCCGGCTATAACGGCTCTGAAGGACCAGAAAATTAATAGCCCTCTCTTGAATTAGTAAATTATATTTTCCCAAAGAGAGAAAAAGGAGCTCATAAAAATAAGTGACTAGAGCCACTTTTATTTTATTTTTATAACAAGTCCTTTTTTTATGCTCTAGTTTTAAACTCCCTTTTACAATAACATCGTCCATTTATAGGGCGTTTTAGACTTCTCCAAGCGCCACCGTGCACATTATCCTATTTTATCCTCACAACAACCTTCAGACTTAACGGAGAGAATGGCTAAGAGGCGGTCTGTGCCGCAGCCTGAAGAGCTAAGGTACTAAAATGACTTTTCCACAAGGAGAGCTGATGGGCCGGGCCTGGGTCACCTGACAGCTCATCTGGAATGTTCTGTGATGTCCCTCCTGGCCAAAAACAGGCCAACAGAGAAAGCAGTCATGGAAGAAGGGTCTCTTACTAGTAAGGGTGCGTAGCCAATGATAAAAAAATAAATTAATTAATAAACTGCCAAAGGTGCTGTGTTCCAAACAAGAAAATAAATCCTAAAGGACATTTTTACCCGAATTGAGGAAAACATTGTATTCTTCATACTTTAAAAATGCAATTCATGCATGCACACCTAAGTATTTGTATTTCGTAATAGTATGATAAATAAATCCACCTTCTGATTTGAATAAGTCAGTCTAGTTCAAAAAGTTACTCTTTTAAGCTCTGTGTTTTCATCAGTATTTAGTTTTATAAGAAAAGTAGCCCTTGCTGGATAGATTGGTAGGTTAGCGCGTCATCCCGAAGTGCAGAGGTTGCCGGCTCAATCCCCGATCAGAGCACATACAGGAACAGATTGATGTCCCTGTCTCTCTTTCTCTCCCACTTCCTTTCTCTAAAATCAATAAAATAAACATGTACATATTTATTTAAAAAAAAGGAAAAAAGAGAAAATGTTCACTTGCCTCTTAGTTTTTAACCCTCTGAGTAGTGAGTTTTTTTCACACTTGCTGACTCCCAGGAGTGATTTTTTTTTTTTTCAAAAAATGAAATTAGTTCGAGTTCCAGTTTTATTAACTTAAAATCATGTTTGTTTGATAACCAATTTATGGAAACGAGAAGAACATACATTTGCCTTTTTTTAATGTTGCTTTACACATGTATGATCATACTCTAGATCAGGGGTCAGGGAACTTTTTGGCTGAGAGAGCCATGAACGCCACATATTTTAAAATGTAATTCCGTGAGAGCCATACAATGACCCATGTACGTTAGGCATTATCCAATAAAAATTTGGTGTTGTCCCAGAGGACAGCTGTGATTGGCTCCAGCCACCCGCAACCATGAACATGAGTGGTAGGAAATGAATGGATTGTAACACATGAGAATGTTTTATATTTTTAATGTTACTATTTTTTTTTTATTAAAGATTTATAGACAATCCAGGGATGAGGAATGCAGGTAAAAGCCAAGGTGCAGCCTGGCCTGTGGTGGAGCAGTGGATAGAGCAACAACCTGGAGCGCTGAGGTCGCTGGTTCAAAACCCTGGATTTGCCTGGTCAAGGCACATATGGGAGTTGATGCTTCCTGCTCCTCCTCCCTTCTCTCTCTTTCTCTCCTCTCTCTCTAAAAATGAATAAAATGTTAAAAAATAAAAATAAAAAAGACAAGGATCAACGAAAACAAAACTGCTTAACTGTTACAGCCCCAAGAGGGTGGGAATGGAACTGGGAACAGAGGGGTGTTCGTGTCCAGGTAATAATGAACCTGAAAAATGGTAAGTTATAAAAATATCTCTCAGAAAGACAATAGTATAATGGCCAGATAGCTCAGTTGGTTAGAGCATCGTCCCAAAGCACAGAGGTTGCTGGTTCTATCCCTGGTCAGGGCACATACAGGAAAGGATCGATGTTCCTGTCCCTCTCCCTTCCTCTCTCTAAAATCAATAAATACAATTTTTTAAAAAACAAAAATGCCCTGGCCGGTTGGCTCAGCGGTAGAGCGTCGGCCTAGCGTGCAGAGGACCCGGGTTCGATTCCCGGCCAGGGCACACAGGAGAAGCGCCCATTTGCTTCTCCACCCCTCCGCCGCACCTTCCTCTCTGTCTCTCTCTTCCCCTCCCGCAGCCAAGGCTCCATTGGAGCAAAGATGGCCCGGGCGCTGGGGATGGCTCTGTGGCCTCTGCCCCAGGCGCTAGAGTGGCTCTGGTCGCAACATGGCGACGCCCAGGATGGGCAGAGCATCGCCCCCTGGTGGCCAGAGCGTCGCCCCATGGTGGGCGTGCCGGGTGGATCCCAGTCGGGCGCATGCGGGAGTCTGTCTGACTGTCTCTCCCCGTTTCCAGCTTCAGAAAAAGTGCAAAAAAAAAACAAAAAAAAAAAAAAACAAAAATAGTATAATAAATTTTTTACATCATTTTCCATTTAAGTGATTTTTCCCACTACATGTATCTGTGGTTCCCAATGTATCTTTCTGTGAAAAATAGGCTTTAAGATATTTCTAGTAAATGACTGATCGCAAACCCTTCCTAATTTCCTTACTCCCGTCACCTTCAGGAGATGAGCTTGCTGTTAAGGTATGGATCGTTTGGAAAGTATCTAAGCTAGTGTTTAATATTATTTATCTTTATTGCTAAAACCCCAGCAGGTGAAGAAAACTGAAAGAGAACTCGACAAACAATAGATGCAGAGATGACTTACTGTTTTCCAGCAAGGCGAAAAAAGTGGTTTGTTATGTGACCTTCCTCCAAGTTTCTGTCAAGAACTCAGAAGTAATAAAGTTTTTACTTGCAAAGAATGACTGATTAAATATATACATACACGCAAAATGCTGCATGTCTTCATTAAAGGCTCATCTTCTATTGCCGTGCGTACAGAATAATGTCGATGTAACTCCCACCTCCCCAAAAAGACTCCTGGTGGTCCCCCATAAATGCACATCAACTCGTTTACTCTTTCTAATCACACTTTTGAATATACTTTAGTTTAAAATGCATTAAAAAATTAGATGTTCTGTAACACATGTGTCTTTTTTCCCCTTTACGAAAGGTCACCTCGGACTATGATCATTTTTCCGCTTTGTGAAAAAAGGATCTTTTGACTTGCAAGGTTCTCTAATGTTCAGACCCAGGTTGCTACATTCAGAGGCAAAGTTTCACCCGTTTCTTTTCAAATATCAACTCTAGGGTTTCACCTAATTAGATCGTTTTTTGAACAACATACTGTATCTCAGAATGACTGCACATATCATAAAATATTACTGTATATAGTGAAGCTTCGGTAATTCTGCATTAAACTATGTGGTGTGCCGAAAAGATTTTTTGTTTAGCCTGCTCGGAATCCTACATTTTTAAGCTTATTTGCAAACAGGATATTTTTTTTTCTTCTTTTTATTTAAGGTCTGAACAGTTAATATATGTTTCTTCTGTCAGGCCGAGTTTCTGTTGAACTATTAAGTACAAGTTCTTTTTACACAAATAGTTCCTATTAAATGTAAAAGGAGAAATGCTCTGAAATAAATACGAAATTAATAAAGTTCATAACGGCACCAAAGTTGTCACCCAACTCCCAACAGCAGAGTTTATTACAGTATAGGGAAGTAAACTATCTTCTTTTTTTTTTTTTTAATTTTCTATGAAGAGAATAAGAACCTTTTTTTTTTTTTTTAGAATATGCTATTTAAACTGTGCTTTTATTCTGTCTAATCTCTGTAATTAGCAGGATACTGAATTATCTTTCTACACATGAAAGAATATATTTGTGTTCTGGAAATCAAAATGATTGTTTGAGCAAACACACACACATACACAATGAACACACAAATAACAGAAAAATATTATAGTTTCAATAAGTGTCAGAAAAGAGACAGGTTCACTTGAAATTTCACAAGCAATACCCTCATAACCTTTTAAGTTTACCTGTGTAGCTCATAATCTATAAGAAGAAAAATTAAACTACAAGAAATCCATTTATAAAATGTTTTCTATGCCAGGTGCCATTTTGTTTGTTTTTTTATATTTTGATGCAATGGTTTGGTTTGGGGATTGAAAAAGGGTTTCTTAGAAACTGCATTTCACGTCCATTTGCTTGGCATTGTGGCTATAGCTCTGAATGAAACCAGAATTTAAAAAGCAGAAATAAAAAAAAAAAGAGAATCTCAAAATAACAAAACTTTCTGAGGAATAAGTTATTCAGCTTTAAAAAAATTATTTCCATCATAAATGTATGGTGACAGACAATGAGTTGACTCTGGGTGACGGGCACATGACACAATCAACAGATCAAACGCTATAGAGATGTTCACCTGAAACCTATTGTATGTACTCTTATTAATCAATGTCACCCCATTAAATTTAATTTCTAAATAAAAAAGAGGAGTGTAAATGCAATTGGGGTGAAAAAAATAAAAAAAATTTAAAAAATATTGACGTCCCATAGTTTTCTTCTTAAAATGATCAGGGTTTGAAAACTCCATTCAGTTTCTTTAGTAAGTGACAATCTGTCTTATTTTCTCTCAGAAGAAAGCTTACATTGAATCTTATTTGGAAACTGACTTGAAACCTTGGAGATAAATAACCCTTCCAGGAAATCCCAGCAGTAACTAAAACAAAACACAACAGAAAAAAATTGTTGTGTGCTCATTTGCATGACCAATTCTAAGCGCAGTGTTCATGTGTATATATATTTCATTGCTTCCAGAAGAGAGAATCAGAAAGTGTGTGCACGTGCGTGTGTGTGTACGGGGTGGGGGATAGACGTGTGTACATCCTGTATTCAATCTGCACACTGGTAACCGACGTAGTTAGTCTGATGACTGATGTACTACAAAGTCAGATCAAACACAGCTGGAGAACAAAGGAGTTTACCAAAGCATGCTGGGAATTGGGTCAGAAGTCTTACTCTGCAGCCATTGAGATGGCTCTGGGGTTCAGTTTTAGACCATCTACTTTAGGATAGAAGAGAATCAAAGATTGATTTTAAAAACATGAATTTATATTGTAAGTCTCCTAAAGCATGTACTGATCAGTAAGTCAACCGCATTTTTTTTCTGAGTGCTCCCCCCCCCTGCACTGATATAATAAGGTAAAAATCAGACTTATGTAATAATTTAAAATTTTATTGTTAATTCATACTGCACCTCTCGGCAGTATGTTTTCTACAGCATTTTCTTAAGACACACACACACACACACATACACATAGTCTGACACAGTATAAATCCTGGGAACGCAGCGTCATACCAAATATCCCTAAATCTTTGCTTTATTTCATTCTTTAAAACTAAATTAGAGTGAATAAGACAGATGTATAATTGCATTTGTGTCATGACTCATCGGTGCATTCAGCCCACGGTAAGAACTTAATTTGAATTTTTAAAATTGCGGAACTTCGAAGGCAGAAACTTATCAGTTGGATATGAGAGCAAGGGAAAGGCGCCCTGTACCTTTAATATGGAAATCCAGCCCTCCGCATGGGATGAGGGGCTCCTGCTTATTACTTTATGACATTTCCACACTGACGGGGCAGGAGGGGCTCACATTAATTTGCTTTCTGTTTGACTAGAGAGGCTTCCCATAACTATTAGAACCCACGTCGGGCCCACTTCATTTTAGAGTTGTTGTCAGTCATTTGAGAGTGATGTGGCCTGTGGCCGGGGAGGATAAACACATCATATATTAGGGAAAGCTCTGATGGATGGGGGTGCTGAGTGCCCGCACTGCTTCCCGAGGGTGGGAGGAGCAGCAAGTGGGTTTGAGAAGTGGGCAGGAAGAGGCGGTGTGGACCTGGGTCCAGCCCGTTTTCCCGGAAGATCCCAGCTCAGAATAAACTGTGGGCGAAGCAGAATTTGTTCTGTGTTTGCTTTGGAGTGTTTGATGGAGGTTGCTCTGGAAAGAGCAATGGGAGAGGGCATACGTTATTAGTTTCTCGTCCCCGGTTATTAAACGCTGAGATTATATATATATATATATATATATATATATATATATATATATATATATATATATATGAACTGATGTCACAGTCTTTTTAACAAGAGTTAGAAATTGACTAATTTCTGAGTCAACATTTTAAATCCACACATTTTGTATTTTTATACTTCTAAACGCTCCATCCTACACATATTTGAAAAAAAGCCTCCCTTTTTCTAAATTAAAATTTGATTTCAGAGAACAGGACAGTATGTTTTTGTTGTTGATGTTCTACAAGTTATAAATACCTTTTTCTCCCCTGAGCTCCAGAGTGACGTACTGGCTACTATATTTCCAAGTTGGAAAGTCAATGAATTACAGCATTTACTTAGAAGTTTCAAATTTTCAGAGAAATGAAGCTTCACTCAAAGGGGACCTGTCTTCCTTTCCCCACGTGATCGGCACCGATGGGTCCTAGCGCCTCCATAAACTTGATCTTGGAGAGGCTGTGCCCTGGTCTGATGGGGAAGAAAAGGCATTTCCCTCACCCCGAAGCTGGTTTCCACATGAGGCCTCCAGAACTGATTCTTTCCTACAGTCCGCAGACTGTTCGGAACCGGAGCATCTCAGCGTAGGATGACCAGCGTCTAAACTCGCGATTGCACAGAGCGGCCGTAGCTCACGTTCCAGGCGCGTCGCCACACTGTGTGCACCCCTCTAGGGACTCCCTATGTCCGGGAACGGGTCTGCTCCTATTCAGCCTCTTTTCTTGGCTAAGGAAACCCCATGTGGCCTGCATTTTTCCTCCCTGGTGAAGGAAACAAGGGAGCTCCCGTTTACTAAAAGGAAGAACCTATTTATGAAATTACAAATGAAATCTTTCTTACTCGCCCTAAGGCTACAATGCTGAGCTGCCCTAGATGGTCAGTTACCCTTCTTGTCTGCTGTTGGCTTTAAACAAATCCAATAGCACATTTTTATTTAATTTAAAAAAAGTGATAAACAGTGAATCGAATTTAATAGAAAGAGGTTTATGATATATATGTATATATAAAAAATTTTATGTATGTCTATAAAACTATACATATATATATATATATCTCAAGTAAGAGAATATGTAAATGTTTCTATACATTGCAAATAACCCAAAAAATAACAGTGAGCCACAAAGATGGAAACTAGTTAGCGGTTGCAATAAATAAAGGGTAAAACAAAAACAATTTCTGTCCTAAAAGTATGGGAAACAATAAGAGAAGAGCAGAGACCTACATTAAAATTCCAATTTTCTAATAGATGGGCCAAAACTAATGGTTTCTTTCCAGAAGCCTGGTTTTGTCATGATTATGAAACAAATATTATTCTTAATTTTTGTTTCTATGGGCCGCTCCATGTTGGCTGGTTAGCATTACCTTGATGTGTCTGGGAGGATAGGATTAAAAACTGTACAGCTTAGAAGACATAGCGTGTACTCACGTGTCTGTGGCACTTGTAACAAAGGCAAACATTTACTTATTGTATACATTATGCTAACTGCTGTGGTAAGGGCTTCTCCTCCATATCGTGGTCCCACCGACCTCGGTATACAGTTATTATTATTTTTTTTTTTAAGCAATAGTCAAATTTTAGTTTCAGCAAATGAGAATAAAATAAAACGAAGATGTCCATGAATGGTCCTTCCTCCTGACATAGTCTTATCAACATTGCCAATGAGGTTTTATCAGCTCTGGGCACCAGGCAAATCTATCTTATTAGCGGGAAGACTAATGAAAGATCACCCTGACAGTGATAATTAATTGCGGTTGTTGACAAGGACTCCGTTCCTTTGCACTCCGCTTTTCTGTGGCTCTTTCGGGGTCTTTCGACTCGCCTCTCTCAATTAGAGGTATGAAGAGTGCGGTCCTTCCCTCTCGGAGGGAGAAAGCTTTTAGATTAATCATATTATCTTAAGGTTCCCAATCTCTGTGCCTGCGTGACCTTTCTTCCGTTAGAATCCATTATCTTAAACTATCACAATAATCCTGGCTTTAAGGAGGGAGAGAGTGAACAGGATTCAAACCTAATAGATGGCAAATAAGATTAATCTATGATCTAAGTGCCGATTACACTTGGCCCTGCCCTTGAACACCCAGGTGTAACCTTGAAATTCACATCCTCTAGACATGGCAATTGGATTGAGTGTCCCTGAGGGCCCTAAGGGCAGCTGGCCAAACTTTACCCATTACTCCCCAGCGAGATTCTGAGCCGTCTCAACCTCCCCAACTCTCTTTTACTTGTGGAATTTGGCAGCGGTCCCTTTTCTTGTTTGCTTTGGGATAGTTCACATTTTTTAGATAAAAATACTTATTTTGGGTCCGTGATTTCTGTTTGTCAGAAGCACCCGGCCATAGAGGGAATGAACTTTTACCTGGACCTCACAAGAGGAAAACAAATGGTCCAGCTCCTCAAAAATCTGATAGCGGTACCAAAATAAATTCAATTCCTCGCTTCTTTCAAAACACTGACATGCTGATCCCTAAAACTACACGTTTTTTAAGGACGACCGTGAGGAGGCGGGGGGGGGAGGGGGGGGAACTCCCCCTCGCAGCAGCATTTGTCTTTGGAACTCTGAGCTGATTATTATTCTTCCGCGGGGGCCTGAGGTCTTGGGAAGGGCACCCTTCTGGTAAGAGGGAACTTGACAACATCAGAACGCTTACTGGTGACAGGGACAGGAAGAAGGATCTAGTTCACAGAAAACAGTTTCGGCCGGAGAGCCGTTGCCGTTGGTTGGGACACACGGAGAGGAGGGAAACGAGACCATCATACATTCTCATTAAAAGCTGGCCCTGTCCCTCCCGATTCGAAGGTGACCAGATGGAATGCTCTCTCATCGTGAATCTGTGAGGTCCAGACTGCAGGAAACACAGATGCTATGGAAGATGAGATACAATTTAAAGCCAAAAGAAACGTGGGAAGGAAAGTTAGATCTAAATGAGGGAAAACAAGTAGTCTTCAGAAAGATTAAAGGCAAGTAGTATATATATATTTAGGAGCAGAAAAATAGGGCCATTTCATTTGAAAAAATATATAGCAAAATGAAAAGTCCCAGGGATACATGTCAGGATGTCGAGTCCCAGGGGATGAAAGTTATCTCAAAACTGTCTCTCCGACATAGTGGCCACAAGTTCCCTCTCAAAACAGGCCTTCCGCAGGGCTCATTTCCAAACGGCTTTCTTGCCTGTTTTAACAAAAATGAATGCGTATTTATTCTCAGTTTATCTAGAGACCTATAGAACAAGATCCACAGCTCCACACAGTTTCTGGGTAGTTCTTCCATCATTTTCTTATAATTTTTTATCACTTAATTCCAAAAACATTCTAAAACAAACGCAACCCGATGGGGTAACGTTTCATTTTGCTCTTTCAGAATTAGATGGCTTGATGATTTGTTTTCCTTAGGAGGTTTAGCAAAACAGGTTTAAAAGTAGTATTTTTCAGGGACCGCCTTCTGAAAACGTAGCTTTGAAGCTTAATTGTTCAAAGTCACGGCTGGGAGATGTTCGATCTAGAGGAGCTGGGTGACTTCGGACTTGTTACATGACATCTCTGAGTCTCAAGCGTGCACACGGGTAAGAACAGGTATGGGATGTTTCTGCGTGCAGTCAGGGCTGAGGATTCTGTAGTGTACGAATGAAATTCGCGACCATGGCTGGCCATCTCTGCTAGTAGTGAGCTGTGTGACCCGAGGTACATTGCTTGACCACTCTGTAGTTTTATTTCAGTTATTTCCTAAGTACTAGTTTAGTGTTTGCTGTTGTTACTGATCTTGATGTAGCTATTACTAAGATCTCAGTCAATAATATATACATATATAT
Source organism: Saccopteryx leptura (assembly GCF_036850995.1). NCBI lineage: Eukaryota > Metazoa > Chordata > Mammalia > Chiroptera > Emballonuridae > Saccopteryx > Saccopteryx leptura. Next base: position 50,839,265 of record NC_089515.1, on the reverse strand, counting down.
ACATATATATATATATATATATATATATATATATAGTTTAAAAAGTTATTTTGGGGGCTGAAAAAAAATACTACTGGTTTCTTAGATTTTTTTTTTTTGTAAGGACCACACTGAAAAAATATTTCAAAGGCAGATGCTGGATGCTCCAGGGAGAACAGAAAGGACCCGTGGAGGCCTGCTTTCTCCGGTGTTAGGATGAGGGCTTGTGACTGAGTGGAGAAACCCTTGTCAGCCATCCGGGGAGGTTAACTCACACCTCGGCGGGAGTCTCATACCATTAAGTCGGGGAGAGTAATGAAATTTCATTTAATTTGTCAGGAAGAAAGTGCTAATGTTAAAAGGCATTTAATAAAAAAAAGGGAGAGATTCTTTGAAAGGGACTCCTTAAGTAATTACTTCAAGTGTCTCAGCCCTACTCACCAGAATATTTACATTAGCGTCTTACAGAGCCTGTGTGTAATTAAATTAGCGCGGCATTTACATTCCTTGTCTTTTTTTAAGGAAGTATAATTTTATTAATAACCTCCTTAAAAAGAGAGAGAGAGAGAGAGAGAGAAATGACTTGGTCAAATCAAATTAGATGTTAGCGTGTTTTTGAAATGTTCTTACTGAGAAAATTGTGGAGTTAAAGGTGTGTGTATAAGTGTGTCTGTGTGTGTCTGGGTGTGAGTGTATGAGTCTGCATGTGTGTGTATGAGTATGAGTGTGTGGGTATGTATCTATGAGTGTGTGTGTATGAACGTATGTATGAGCCTGTTTGCATGTGTGTGTCTGGGTGAGTGAGTGTGTTTATGAATATGTGTATGAGCCTGTGTGTGTGTCTGGGTGGGTATCTGAGTGTGAGTGTATGAGAATGTGTTAGAGTTTGTGTATGTGTGTATGCATGTGTGTGCATGAGTGTGTGTCTGAGTGTGTGTGAGTGGGTGGGTGTGTGTCTATGAGTGTGTGTGACAGAAAGAAAGGTGGTCCCAGCATGGGGGACTGTGCCCCTCTCTCATGCCCAGCTGCCCAGCTGCCCAGCGGGAAGAAAGGGGCCATCTTCCCCTCCTCGGACCGGAGCTGGAGAGGCCGGCCAGGAGCTCCAACCGCCAGCACGCTGTGCAGCCGCATCTGGACCAGGTCTCTCCTCACCTGGTCTGGGAGCCGGGTCTGGACGCGGACATGGGGGTGGGCTCAGCACCCCCTCCCGGGAACGCAGAGAAGCTGGTGCTGTCTCCACCGACAACAGGAGGGGATGCCCAACGTGCCAGGACCGGTGGGCGACCCCTGGGACCCACACAGGTGGATCTGCACCTCCAAGGCAGGTCTCATTTAGAAAAAAAAATCCTCAAACATTTCCCTTGGAAGGAACCTGCTGCTATTTCCAAAATGATTTATAAAACATTCTCATGAATGCATCTGCGCACAAATATTACGTGAATATTTTATTTTGATGAGGTTTGTCTTCTATGAGGCTGTTGAGTTGAAGACAAAATAAAGAGACATTATAAAAGGAGATATATCTCAGATAGTTGATTGAAGATTAAATGAGGTCAGGTTATTAGACATGTTTGTAAATAATGAAGAGTTGATCATTCTAGCTATTCTTATAATTACGGCTGGAGTGAATTTACTAAAGTGCAAATCTCACCAGGGCCTCCCCTATCATTTCAGTAAGCCACACATTGCTCACTTCCAGAAGTGTCACCCCTCTTTTCAAACAATCAGATTTTCAATATATAGAAACCCCCTCACTGCCAGACTTTCACATGGGTGCTTCTCTGCCCAGTGCTGTGATGTCTAATTTATTAGCCACTAGGCTCATGTGGCCATTTTAATTTAAATTTAAAAATTAATATTAAATAACACCCAAATTTTAATTTCTCGTGTACCCTAGCCACATTGTAAGCATTCAACTGCAATACAGGGCCAGTGGCCCCACACTGGACAGTGCTGTCTGGACAATGACATCTCTGCGGACAGTCCCCTTGGACAGGTCACTCTGTAGTGACCCGAAGATTGCTACCTTCTGACTTCATTAACTTTGAAGCTTAGATGTCACTTCCACCAGGAATTCTTTCTCATATCACCCCATGCCTTACAGAAGAGTTAGACTGTCCCCTTCAATGTCCCTTCATACGGAAGTGGTCTGTGGGCTTCTCCGAACTATCCATTCAAACACAAGCTCAGTGAGGCCAGGGACTCCACAGAGAGCGAATCACAGGAAACGCATTCCTGAGCGATGACCAGGCACCGTTCTATTCATTTCCTATGTATGATCTCACTTAACACATAAAGTACCATGTAGCTTTACTTAGTACTTACGTGAGCCCTGTTTGTCATCTCAGTATTGGAATAAAGAGCGGGAGGCACAGAGAATTCACCAGCTCAGGTCTTGTGGATGTTAAACAGAGGCACGGTGGATAGCCAGGTGGTCCAACACCAGCACCTATGCTCTGATCCACCCGGTCCTGAGCACTCACACAATTCTTCTAAAAGAACATGGACTACAGTAACGGAGACAGTAATTACTCTTTCACAACATTATTGTGTTTAAAAAGTATACTAGTTTTCCCACCAGCCTGACTACATATAAAGTGTTCCTTTTCCTTCCTTCCTTCCTTCCTTCTTTCCTTCCTTCCTTCCTTCCTTCCTTCCTTCCTTCCTTCCTTCCTTCCTTCCTTCCTTCCTTCCTTCCTTCCTTCCTTCCTTCCTCCTCCCTTCCTCCCTTCCCTTCCCTTCCCTTCCTTCACTTCTTTCCCTTCCTTCCCTTCCTTCCCTTCCTTCCCTTCCTTCCTTACTTATTCCTTTTCCTTTTCTTTGACACAGGAAGGGAAAGAGATGAGAAGCATCAGCTCATATTGCTTCACTTTAGCTGTTCATTGATTGCTTTCTCACAGGTGCCTTAACCAGGAGGCTCAAGCCGAGCCATGACCCCTTGCTCAAGCCAGCGACCATGGGGTCATGTTGATGACCCTGTGCTCAAGCTGACAAGAACGCGCTCTAGTGGGGCTACCTCGGGGTTTCGAACCAGGGACCTCAGCACCCAGGGCCAGCACTCTATGCACTATGCCAACACCGGTGGTCAGGCGTTCTTTTAATAAGTGCTTTCTGCTTTCTCCCTGCCTCTCTCAACCAGAGTGTGAATAAAGAAGAGTAGACATACAATTCAGCAGCGTCAAGTTCAGACGGGAGAAGCAAGGCCCGTGCCTTAGTGGGCTAACACTGCGTAAGTCAGAGTGAGGCTGGCTGGCCAAGTGGTCAAGGGACATGAGGCACACAGACAAGGAACCTGAGTCATCAATGCTGATTTTCCTTGGCTTTAATGTCTTAGTTTTCCGATGGCCCAGTTCGTATTAATTACCAGCATCATTTTGTTCTCATAGCTGCATGTGTTATTGATGTCGACTGTTGATAACGAAATAACTAGACATCGGCTTCAACAAAGTGGAATGGTGTCTAGGAATCAGTCCGCATTCTGACACTGGGCTTCCCTCATGACTACTGCGTCCCTACAGCTGCTAATCAATAGCGCTGTGGCTCTCCTCATCAACCACTATTGTTGTTATTATTATTATCCAGGCTGAATGTTGATGCCACGGAAAAAGGTTTTTTAAAAAGCATCTTTAATACAAAATACTGGTTAAGTGAGTCTGATATGACTGCAACTTAAGACTGCAGTGTCTAAATACACAAGTAAATGCAGAAATAAAGGACTGATTAAATTCCCCATCAGGTTACATTCCATTTCGTTAGCAAAGTACCCAAAGGGGAAGCTTTACGTTCTGGATCTTGCATACCCAAAGGTCAAAGTTGACTAACACACACAATATCAGGCAAGCAATATTCTGTGAGCTTTACATATATGGACCCATTTCTTCTTGGTCAGGAATGTATAAGATTATTACTGTCATTATACAGGGGAGAAAATAAAGGTAGAGGACTAGAATAACTTGCAAACATCACATAGCCAGTGCCTGACAGAGCTGGGATTTAGCATTTACAGTCTAGTTCCAGAGCCTCTAGTTCTTACCCACTGTTCTCTGCTGCCTCTCTATTAGCACATCCCAGCACATACATGTAAGTGCATACAATAGTTTACATGCACAGGAGGCATTTAGAATGACCTTTCTATCCCGACCAGGCCGTGGCACAGTGGACAGAGCATCAGCCCGGGACACGGAGGACCCAGGTCCGAAACCCCAAGGTCGAGCACAGGCTCACTAGCTTGAGCCCAAGATCACCGGCTTGAGCATGGGGTCACTCGCTCTGCTCTAGCTCCCCAATCAAGGCACAGGTGAGAGAGAAATCAATGAAGGAAGGTGCCACAACTAAGACTTGATGCTTCTCATCTCTCTCAATTCCTGTCTGTCCGCCTCTGTTGGTCTCTCTGTCTTTCTCTCTCTCTCTGTCTCTGTCTCCCATAAAAATAAAAAAAAATGACTTTTCTAGAGAAACAGGGAGTGTAAGGAAAAAAGGAAACCTTTCCAATGTTTTTATTTGAGGACAGCATCAATGTGGCAAGGGCAGTTCATTATCAACACAAAAACTGGTGTCTACAGCTAAATGGGAAAATACAAAGAAGAGATTCCCTGTAAAAACTGAGCTCTTCAATCTGACCGAGGTATCTGATTCAAAGAAAAAAATATCAGGAGACAAACATTTTACACTCCATTTTAATACGCTTCTATTTTCTGACTCTGAACAAAATTGATATTTTGTTCAATGGGAGCAAAAGGTTCAGTTGATGTTTAGGGAATTTTTCTAAGTTGGTGTCAGTAAATTCTGATCTTTAAATAACAGTATGTGTCTGCCTACTTTCTAATATTGGCCCCCATAAAGCTAAATTTACAGTCTCTTTTCCCAAACATAAATAGAGAAAAAAAAAATAGGGCAGCTTAAAAATATGTTCACCATTTCCTATTAGCAAAACCTTCCATCAAAACCCAGAAGTAATCTTTTTCTCCCAATCACAGAGTGAAGCTAATGACATTTTACAAATACATGGATTGTGCTCTTTCTTAAGAGCTATTTATCAAGACGGCACAATGGTTCGCCCTCGCGTCTGGGCATCTCGGTGACTTAGCAGGATTGCCGGGGATCCGATCGGATCAGCAGCGCTGTCATTGTCCTTTAGATGAGAAGAGTTCAAAAAACAACCAGAAGCTACAGAAAAAGTCGATCCAAGTGAATGGGAAATACCTCCCTGCCTTCACAGGGCTCTGAAGTAGTTTTTAAAAAAGGACGATTGGCGTTTTTGACCCCAAAGCTCTTTTGGAAGGTGGGGAAAAGAAATGAACAGTAGACCTCCCCTTTGCTTTTCCAAAGAATGCTTTTTTGAAAAAAGTAGCATTCCCTGGGAGGACATAAAAATAGCTAACCCTTTCAAATGCAATTAAAACAATTGCTGACATTATTTAAACTACCGGCAAAAATAAAAATTAAAACAAAATCAAATAACCAAAAATTTAATGTTTGCAACATTTAAAAAAAAACCCAACAACTGAAACAAACAAACAAAAAAAAAAACTCAGAAGAAATGACTTGTGAGGATGTGGTTAAAACTATTTATATATCGGGTTCTGTTTGTTTTACAACCAGCAGTGCACGGACAGACTGAAAGGTTATCTTTGACAAGGTTTTAGCTATTATTTTCTTCCAGTGAAATGGTATTTCTTGAGAGAAAAAAAAAAAAGGTCTTTGGAACAAAATAACAATAAATCCTGATTTAGATACATAAACCTGCCATTGATATCACATAATATCAGTGTTCTTTCTCACTCGATACAGGCGTTTTAAAGATAAATGGTCAAACCGGACTAGAAATCCATCTGGCCGGCTGCCGGCTCTAATGAATATCCCCACTTTGGCTTGTGCAATGTAAGCAGAAAGTTCTCTCCCGGCCTTTTTCGTCCGTCATGAATCTACCAGACGGCCAACATAATATCTGGGCGACAGCGGCGCACTCACAGCGCGGTGACTTCCATTTTCTTTGCTTTCTATTGATTTTCACTTAATAACTGGCGAAATACTAAACGTCCGCCCTGAGTACCTAATAAATCCTGCCTGAGCTTTTTATTGAGGAGAATTTAATAAAAACAACCATTGCGGGCGAGGGATTTTTCTTCTGGACAGAACACAGGGGTAGGGGACAGTGGGGTTGGGGCAAGAGGAAGCTATTTGATTTTTTTTTTTTTTAAATGGGACTTTGTCCCCTATGGAAAAGTAGTGTGCTATGTCAAGGATGCCTGTGTATTTGAGCCACGTTAAGTTCTCCATGAAGGCTCTCTGGCCAATGGGAAGGAAGAAGGACCCAAGGACGCGGCAGAGAGCAGCTGTCTAGCCCTCTGTTGTTCTCTATGATGCCTGATGTCAATGAAGGACTTCCCCATTGTTAACAGTGGCTGCCAAAAATCTGTAAGAATATGCACTTTATCATACTATTTAATCCTTATTTTGGATCTGATGCTAGACATACAAGCGTGGCATGCCTGTTGGGAGTCCTCGGATATCTTTAACAGAATTTTAGATATTAAAAGAAGCGATAAATATCTGAAGAATGAGAGAAAATACAAATTGGGAGCTCACAAAATTGCATTTAGGGCAAAGAGCTCTCTTCGTGGGTTTTTTTTTTTTTTAAACCCAAAGAAAATTGGAAAGCTTTGAACCCCTAACCATTTTCTTCTATAAAATTTCTAGACTAGTTTTCATCATTGATGCTTAAAAAAAATTTCTTTATTCTGTACTGTGTTCTAAAGAAGTGTTTCATAGCTTATAGCTTTCCTTATCCTCTACATTTTCATTGATCTTCAGAATAGTTTCAAATCTCTGGGCTTAGTGAACACATACATTAGAATTTCCTCCTATATATTCACTCATTCCATTCCATTCTCAATAAAATTGCTAATCAAGAATCCACATGTTTAAAGAAATGAAAAACAGGAGATCTTTCCTTAGAGTGAAGTCTCTTTCAACAAAACCCCTGGATTTCAAATTGGAGTATCAATGTTATAAAACCACAGTCACTCACCCCAAAGATACGCATGACTCGATTTCTCATTAAAGGTTCCGCGGCAGTTTTCCCTGCAGGATGTGGGGACAGAGGCAGTAAAGCCGTGCAGGCTTCATGCCAAAGGGCCATCACTGAGTCCGTGGCTTTCCCTCCTCTGGGGTTCGGTTATTTCGTCCATGACACCGGGATCCCGTTGTTCTGTTGACAGCACCTTGGCAAAATTCAATAACCATGTGGGTGTTTTCAGCAAAGGTTGTCAATTTATTTCCCTGAGGCACCTCGATAATGAGTCGTGGCTCATCGACACAACTAGGGTTTTCACTTGGTCAAATCTCAGAAATCACTTTTTCTTCCAGTGTACACCTGTCTGACTTCACTCTTCTGTACCTCAGTTTCCCCATTCTCAAAGTGGAGCTAACACCAGAATTTTTTGGAAGTATGAAAGAAATGAATGCATATCAAGTCCGAAAAGAGTTCCTGAGGTCAGCTAGGCACTTTGGGTGACAATGATGTGTCATCAGCTGTAATAAATGTGCCCGCTCCGTGGGAGGACACTGATAATACGGGAGGTGTCCATGGTGGGGGCGGGGGGCATCGGGTGTACAGAAACTGTCCCTTCCTCTCAATTTCTCTAGGAGCCTAAAACATCTCTCAAAAGCAAAGTCTATTCAGAAACACAGTAACAATACCAAAAACTCAAGAACTGCAGTACAAAGAAAGTCTCAATAACGCCTGCCTTTATTATTTACAATTATTGCTCAAGGGTACTGAAGCTAGTTGTGCGTATTGACAAAGGGTCTGATCATGGTGGCGGTGACAAGACTGGCACTTAATTTACAGGTCGGTGTCTCTCTGTCAGTCCCAATTTCTCTTGGTTTCCCTTCTATGTCCAGTTTTTACTAAAAAAAAGAAAGAGAGTCAGTGAAAGTTGTGCCATTTTTTCCTTTTTCTGGTCATTTTGTTTCATCGTCTTTTCCGAAGGAGTTGTGTGTGTGTGTGTTTGTGAAACCTGGTTTGTTTTCTCTTCGGCGGTGTGTTTTGGTCCCACCTAATAAGACGGCTAGCTCTGTGGATCGTCCAGCAGTGCCCAGGGCACGGCCCTGAAATGAGATTTTGCAGGGAGCACACGTCAGATGTAAGCTCTCAGGTAAAGGCTGGGCTGGCAGGTGTGGGAGGGCTCTGATCACTTCGCGTCAAGGTATGCTGCTATTCAGAGAGCGTCTTCCGCTGTTCCACAAAAGGTGGTTGTACCGAGCTGTGATTGTGACAAATGATTTACTATTAAGAACATGCTGTAATTATTGTTCGGTGGGACCGCAGACCGATACATCATTAACATGATAGACGGCCTTTTATATCAGCAAAAATAACTAAATTAATAAAAATGGCTTCATTCCAAATCCTGTCAGAAAGCCAATACTCAGAACAATCAAGTAGCAGTGATACCTGAGAAAGCCATAGTTTATATCCCCCAACAAATCATGTTTTATGCATAAGTCATAAAATATTTGTGTATATATAATCTCTATAATATGGATCTGGGTAATGTGGATTTTTATCGAGGTAGCTAGCAGCTCTAAACAAAAATAGAGGACGCTAACGTACTCGCTCTCAAACGGTCTAGATTTAAATTTAGGTTTCTACGCAATAGGATTGTAGTTGGGCAATATCAGGATCTGCCTTCGCCATATTTTCTTTCAATTCTCAAGCCTTAGGAAACATTTTAATGGGGATCTTGCAGACTAGCATATCTTTCCTTGGTCTTCCTTCCTTGATATCAACAAACTCCTCATTTACGCTTTCGGTCCCTCGCCTCACATTTCCCACTTTTTCATACAGAATTAGACAAGTAAACTTTCTTATGATGAAAGTAATTTTACTTACAGCACACCACCCCATCACTACGCCATCTGATGAACCAGAAATAGGTCCTCTGAAAGAACTGACGTCTAAGCATTGGCGCAGGAAGTCAAGGGGTGGGGCCATTACTACCATAGAATTTTATCTGAGGCATAGAGTGCTTCCCGTGGAGTTCTCCGGGCGAATAGGAGCGCCAGACTTCCTCCATAAACCCTAGCTCCTCCCACGGATGCTCCTCACTGGTCACCTCCTTTTGAAGTTCCTGTCAATCTTTGCCAGTGTGGAAAATCATGATACACAGAAATTACCACCGAAAAGCAAGGCTCTCTCTCTCTCTCTCTTTCTCTCTCTCTTTCTTTCTCTCTCTCTTTCTTTCTCTCTCTCTCTCTCTTTCTCTCTCTCTTTCTTTCTCTCTCTCTTTCTTTCTCTCTCTCTCTCTCTCTCTCTGTTTTTCCTGCTCACACAAATAGAAATGAAACTCTGCATCCTTTAATAGCTTTGCTCCATATTGCTGTGATTCTTACACTGAGAAAAAATATTACTAACCATAATAGTTGGTATGATAACGTAAATAAAATTGAGTTTCTTTTTTAAAAAAAAAGTCTAGATTATCCAGTAAAAAAATCTAATATCTTTAAAAATATTATATACTTTTCCAGTGTGCTTTTAAATGCAAACTACCCTTCATCTTGTATTAGATAGGCATTGGATAATTAAGACATCTGCCTTGTTCACCAGCATATTCCCAGTGTGTGAGGGTACACTAAGCATGCAGAAGACTCCAACAGCTTGGAAGATAGGAGACATTTAAATGAATGCCTGGGACGAAGGCACTGAAAGAAGAGGAAAGAAAATATTTCCAAAAATTGAAAGCATAGAAAGTAAAAAGTAAATGACTATATTCAGAACATTATTTCAGAGTTAAAGGGGTCATTAACTTACTTGGCCCTCCATCTGCTGGCCGGCAGTATTGCTTGGAAACCTTCAACAGAAACCATCAAGCGTCTTGCTTCTTTATTTTAATGGGATCTTACTATGTTGAAGTCAATACTTAGAGGCCTAAGTATAATGCTTAAAATTTAAATGCAGAAGATACAATTCATCCGACCATAGTTTGGACCTAAGTTCTAAAAATAAAACACACACTTGGCATTCACATATATTTATTGTTCTATTATTCTAAAGCAATAAATGATATGATCATGATCATCAGTGGTTTAGAGAAATAAAAAATAAATGTTTCTGGGTTTGCTCTAGGAATACACGTACAGAACCAAAATGTGGGCGATAGTCATTCATGGAAAAACTTGGAGATGTATCTTAGTAGAAATTACAATCATCTTACTAGGTTTTTGCACCTTACTGCTGACAGTCAATTTCCAATTAAAAAGTGACCATTATAATAATGGGACCTGTATGGCCACCTAGGTCTAGAAGCTCTCAAGTCAGGGGAGAGATAAAATAGAATTCAATCGTTTCCTTTGCTAGTCTTTGCAGTCTTCTCTGTTTTCTATCTTTCACTGTCTTTGGTGCATAATTCCTTGTCCAAAACTCTTGGAAGACAATGGGTTAGGATTTGGGGAAATGACATTGCACATGTATCACATATCCGTATATTAGCCACCATTGCCAGTGGGGCTTGGGGTGGCCTATGTCTGCAGAAGCACACAGGACACACACAGTAAGTGGGATACAAACTTTGCATACCCTACATCAGCCTGGGCCACACTTTGCTACACGTGAGTTCAAGTCAGTTCAAGTTGTCTGACATGCAGATCCTCGCCACCCTCCCCAAATTATTAATTTTCTAGATTAAGGAATCACATACAATAGATGGTGGACCCATACAAACCAACTCTGAGCATGCCGTGAAGTTAAATATCATCTAAACTCGCTTTTGCGTGTTCTTTTTAAGATTTTATTTTTCTAGCGCTGTTTAAGATTCACAGCCAAAAGTGTGTAGAAGGTATGGAGAGTGTCTGTCTGTCCCCTGGGTCCTCCACATGTGCTTCACTTCCTTCATTAGCAAAAGACCCACTAGACTGGCACATTCGTCACAACTGATGGACCCACTTTGACACATCATAATCACCTGAATCCACAGTTTACACGAGGATTCGCATAGGTATTCCTCGTCACTGTTCATCTGTCCCTTTGCACATTTTGACAGGACTTTCCCACGCTTAGCACTAGCTTAAAGAAAAATAGAAGTCTCCATTTAGTAGCTGCTGACGAAAATATTCTTTTTTGCCTTGAGTCACTGGTATTATCGCGATACGATAAACTCGAAATGCCTTCGAAACTCCACCCACTGCCCAAACAGCTTTTCGGAACTGTTCATGCCTTTGTGGAAAAGGTGCCTATTAGAGTCTACCATAGCTTATATACAAAACACTTTATTAAATAAAAGACATGGTTTGAAAAGCCAGATTTTTATCTAAAAGATTTGGGGGGGAAAAAAAAAATCTTGTTAGGGTAGCTCAGTCAGGTCTTCCAAGTCCTAAAGCTTAAGTGGAATCAGTTTCTGAAGCTGCTGGATTGTTCAGTGCCATCGAGAACTGCAGCTCAAAGCCACCCAGGTGATATTAGAAATCATATTAATTGGAAAGCAAAGAGAGAGTAACCCTGTCGTCATGTACTCAGGCCAGGGGAAGAGCACAGGTGAAGGGCCCAGAGCGACCGACTCCGGGTGGACAGGGACGGGATCACACATGGTGTTTATGGCTGAAGCTTGATGGAGACCTATTTTAAACCGTGTCTGTCGTTTCTGCTTTGGCCTTCTCTGAAAGGAAGACAAATGCTCTTCTTGAAAGGGAGTCTTGAAAGTATGATTCAGGGACTCGGGAAGAATGACAGGATGCAGACCGGCCTCGAGTGGTGCCTTCCTCCCGGAGGAGTGCACGTTTCCTTCCTCTGATCCGAGTGAACCATTAAAAAGTTAAGCCGGTTCCCCGGAGGCCCTGCCCAAGGAGTCCCCTAAAAGGAAATACCCTGCACTGGGAAGGGAGTGTACCTAGACAGGATTTAAAAAGCCAGTTCCTGTCCAGAGATAACGCACGACTTCACATGGGCTGGCGTACTGTGCCTTTAACGGACGACGAACCCTCAGATTTCTTAACAGATCAGAGGGCAGGCAGAACAAACACACAAACAAAAAGAGCAACATTCTTGCACACCTTATGTATGTATATTTATTCTTATCAGTAATGCAATATCAACTATGATAGGTCCACCGCTGTCGGAATCGCAAGCTGGAAATAGGCAATCCATTGATTATCCTTAAAAATAGGCTCATGTTCAAGCTGTAAACGTTTTCCGCTCAGAGAATGTTTTTAATTATTTTATCTAGTGGGAAAACTGTTTTAGGGCTCAGGGTTGTGTGTGTGTGTGGGGGGGGGGTAGTAAGAGCCTGCGCTCTGGGCCTTGGGGACTAATGTGGTAACTCGGCGTCTGAGGGCCTTGGGAAGCTGGACTTAGGAGCCAATTCCCTTTTATGGCAAAATAACTTACGAATTTGCCTTTTGAGAGTCTCCTGGAAAAGTGGAGCGTGGCGACAGAACACAGCAGCTGGGAATATTCGGGAAGCAGCTTGGTTTCCCTTCTCTGGCCATTCATCCCCTCTCCCCTCACCCCAGCCCCACCCCTCTACCATTTAGAGTGTGTGATAGTACACGAAGGAAGGAATGAGCCCTGGCCGGTTGGCTCAGTGGTAGAGCGTCGGCCTGGTGTGCAGAAGTCCCGGGTTCGATTCCCAGCCAGGGCACACAGGAGAAGCGCTCATCTGCTTCTCCACCCCTCCCCCTCTCCTTCCTCTCTGTCTCTCTCTTCCCCTCCTGCAGCCTAGGCTCCATTGGAGCAAAAAGATGGCCCGGGCTCTGGGGATGGCTCCTCGGCCTCTGCCCCAGGCACTAGAGTGGCTCTGGTCGCGGCAGAGCGATGCCCAGGAGGGGCAGAGCATCGCCCCCTGGTGGGCAGAGCGTCGCCCCCTGTTGGGCATGCCAGGTGGATCCCGGTCGGGCGCATGCGGGAGTCTGTCTGACTGTCTCTCCCTGTTTCCAGCTTCAGAAAAATACAAAAAAAAAAAAAAAAAAAAAAAAAGGAAGGAATGAAGGCTTTGTATCGCCTCAATTCCTAGCCACCAACCCGTTTCTAATGTTTTGTAGGCAGCAGTGAAGTGGACCATGGCATGACAGTCCTCAGGAATGTTCGCATTTCCTAGCCTGGGCTCAGCGTTAGCAGCCGAGTGACCGATGCTCACGAGAACTCTGCCCCGGTCTTGTGGCTCAGACCAGCATAGGGCGAGCTTTCAACGTTGGCAGAAAATGGAGGAACTATAAAGAGAGAAATGGGGAGAAATGAAAACGCCACAGCTGGCCCATGGCAGGAAGACTCAACATACTTACTGCAACACAGACTATTCTAGATCCTAAGACTGAGCGGCACCTTCTTATCCTGATCCTTCACTTACGTTATCTAGAACCAGATGCGCTCACTCTGAAATGCCCGTGGGTTTAAAACAAAAAACAAAAACAAGGATCTTGTATCTTTAAGGAACTTCACATCTCTGAACTCTAGGGCAGGGTTAGGATACTATACATTTGATGACAAGCAGAAATCCAGCGAGAAAGATGTTCTGGGAATATTAGGATCTGTGTATCTTTCATAAACATCAACTCTTCAGCAGGTGAAATGCAAGGTGAATTGTGGGAAAGGGCGTGTTTCTATTTATCAAGAGTCAAATGTAAATGACCTGGTTGCAAGGCAAAATGGGGGAGAGACTTTTTAAGCGGTCAGTGTAGGCTCTAACTGGTGGTTAAACATAGTCAAACTGGCCTGACCTGTGGTGGCGCAGTGGATATAGTGTCGACCTGGAAATGCTGAGGTCGCCGGTTCAAAACCCTGGGCTTGCCTGGTCAAGGCACATATGGGAGTTGATGCTTCCAGCTCCTCCCCGTCTCTCTCTCCTCTCTCTGTCTCTCTCTCTCCCTCTCTCTCCTCTCTAAAATGAATAAATAAAAATAAAAAAATTACAAAAATAGTCAAACTATTACCATTTGATAAGTCATACGTTCCCCCCCCCTTTTTTTTCCTTGTCCTCTGAACTAAAAAAAAAAAAAAAAAGAGTTCAGGAAAATTCCCCTCCTTTTTCTTTTTCTTTTTTTTTTTTATAAAACTCAATCCACAGGCCTGCATATTATATTCCCATTTTTCTTGTGTGCTTCCTTTTGTATAGTTTGGCCACACTGGTGGAATTTTCTGTGATAAGAAGACCACCAGTCCAGCGTGCATGGTGTGGGGCTGGCGCAGAGGAGCGGGCCCCGCCGGGCCTCCGAGGAAGCCAGCCAGGAATCCCAGGCCTCCGAGGCTGCCAGAGGGTTTTTTTTTTTTTCTGCTTTTAAGTGAACTCTGCTCTCCCTGGTAAGCTCATGTCTGGACCTTGGAGGTTTAACAACTAACTCAGTGAGGGAGCAGAAAAAACTCCATCATGGAGACACCCCAGCAGCAATGTCTGCGTGGCATTTCTCCAAGCGTGCCGGAAGCGAGGTGAGACCAGGAGGTGGTCAGGGTGAGCGCGGCGAGGAGTGTCCCTGAAAAATGGGACACCACCCGCTCTAGAGGAATATACAGACACGAGGACAAGTATTTTCGCAAAGGACAAACATTTTGTGTTGAAAGCATTTTGGATTCATCGCACATCAACCCATCAAGCATTTTTTTTTTTTTTTTTAAAAAGCATTAAAAATAAAGGTTTCAGCATCTTTCCAACTCTGATTTCCCTGTTTCTCCTCTATGATGATTCTCTCTAATTTGGTAAATACTTGTGGATCGCAAAGGCCATCCAGTTGCCAGGCTATGTTGATGATAAGAGGATCAAAAGAGGAGGTTGGGATTTGGTCAGATGGCTCTAATGGTTAGTAACAACTTTCTATATTTATCTCCACAGGATTAGAGCAGTAGTTTCCTTCTTGACAGGTTTGGCTTCATTACTGTGACTGGGTTTTCGTGTCTCCTTTTATCTGTGCTCTTTGATAGGTGACTTTGTCACATGACCAAAGGGGAAATGTATACAGGGGGTCCTCAGGTTACGACACAGTTCTGTTCCTATGACAGTGACATAACCCGAATTTTGGTGTAAGTTAAAACACGCCCTAGCCTAAGTCAGTTACCTATCCTAATACAGTTGTAAAATCGTAATCAAGAACAGGGATTTTCAACCTTTTTTGAGCTGCGGCACATTTTTTACATTTACAAAATCCTGGGGCACACCACCTACCAAAATGACACAAAATGACACTCTAACACAGTACATATTATACATATAGTTAATAATATAGTTTCTAAATGTATTTATACTCACTCAGTGTGAAACCTGGGCCTGTTTCGATGAACACAAAAGGGATATCCTGGCAGGAATGGTAGAAAGACACACACGAAGCTCTTCCTCAACAGTTCTCAGTCTCTCTCTGTTTTTAGTTTTTATCACAGACAAGCTTGAGAAGCTCAGCTCACATAGATATGTGGTTGAAAACGGGAGCAATGTCAAAATAGCTTTGTTGGCCAGAATGGGGAACTCCTTGGCAACAGATAACCAAAAACTGTCCAAAGGAAGATCAGCAAACTTTAGCTTTAAAGTTAGATAACATTGTGATGCATTGTATATCACCCTCTGCGGGGGCCTCTTTTAAAAAGAAAAAGGTCAAGTATCTATATACACCATCAGGATAGACATAACCAGCTGAGGCTGAGGCTTCATCTAGTGGTGGCAACATTTACCTCCAGTCCTGACCAGGATTAGAAATCGGGACCATGGGGAGGAGTAGCAGCTTCAACTACTCACAGCGGCCACACAATGACAGGTGCATGGCAGCCCCAGCGGGGACCTTCCTGAGTGTAGATGAGAGGCGGCCTCCTATTGGTTCATCGCTAGTGGTCGGGATGAATCCTAGAAGGTGATTGGTCAGTGAGCGTTCCCTGTGCCTGCACTCTTCCTGTTGCTGATAGCTGGAGGGATTGTGAGGGGAATGTTTATGTTCAGATGGAGGCGGCTGGCGGCAGGCGGGCCGGATAAATAGCCTCCGCGGGCCATATCCGGCACACGGCCCGTAGTTTGGGGACCCATGTTTAATTTCCCCACGGCACACCTGACTATGTCTCACGGCACACTGGTTGAAAAACACTGATCTAGAACATAAAAACACAACTAAGCCACAGAAAAAAAGGACAAAAATGAGTATAAAAAAAATTCTATACCCTCATTTCTGGGTGGGCTTGCACACTGGAAGGGGCATTGCAAGGTGGGAGAGAGGGACCTATTGGGAGGGAGGAAGCTGGAGAGGCAGGAGAACCTGCAGAAGGTGCTGGAGACACGGGGTCAGGTGACTCAGGATTGCCTGAGGACCATGCAGGAGACTGGAGAGGATTCTACCTGTACGACAGGTGTTTCATCTGGAGAAGCAGCTGATGTGGAGGGTACAGGATCTGTTGCAGGCCTGTCTGTCTTCTTATAGAATTGTTCCAGGCTAGTCTGGAAGGTCGATGACTTCTTCTCTTCCAAAATCTGCCTACAGCATGGCAAGGCATCCATAACAGCTCTGTAGACCTCACTGAATCTGTCATCACTGGGTCCTCAGCCTGACATTCTGTCAACGCATCCTCTACCATAGAAAATCCTTCT
The DNA here is from genome assembly GCF_036850995.1 of Saccopteryx leptura. Classification (NCBI taxonomy): domain Eukaryota; kingdom Metazoa; phylum Chordata; class Mammalia; order Chiroptera; family Emballonuridae; genus Saccopteryx; species Saccopteryx leptura. The sequence continues at coordinate 50,822,739 of NC_089515.1, read as the reverse complement.
GCCAAACCCTTGGTAGTGAACCTCTTGGGTTCTGGGGATTCTATCTCTTCTTCTTCAATCAACTTCTCCAGCTGAGTGAGGGCCTCAGCAGACAGCTCCTCTCCATGGGACGCCAGGAGCTCTGTGACTTCCACCATGACGGCTTTCTTCTTCTTCAAAGCACCGCCATCTGAAGACTTTGACTTTTGTTTAGGAGCCACAATAAGGGCCAGAACGTCGCCAAACAAAGCAACATAAACGGAACACTTGTGCTTTTAACAGTCCAAGATGGCGTAGGTGAGCGTAGGGGGTGGGGGTAGGGGTGGGGGGTAAAATGCTAACTCCTTCACTCATATGCCCAGTTACTGCATATTCTTCCACCAAGCGCAACCAAACCACTCTGCCCACGCAGTCTGTAAATACGATGGTAAAGGCGTAAGCCGAAACACACGTTTCAATTTATGTATTTTTCTGGGAGTGAGCGTCGTAAACTTGAAACGTCGTATTTCGAGTCTCCTGTAACCTGAGGTCTCCCGTAAACTACCTATCCTTTGACTTAGGGTTATCCATATGGCTTGCTGTGGCTGACAGAATATGGTGGCAAGGACTGGGGGCCTTGAGAGGCTTTGTGAGTTGCTGCTTTTTCTTCTTGTGCTTTTGCCGTGGCCTTTGAAAAGCTGTGGGCCTCATGCTGGTCCAAGAGGAAGGGGGCAGACACTGTAGAGAAAAGTGGGGCATCCCAGCCACACTCAGCTTAGACCAGTAACCGCAGGTGCAGAAGTGACCATGAACCATCATCGTCTCCCATCCAGGAACTAACCAGCCCCGCCCCTGTGCCCCTGCTTAGATCCCATGATCAGAGGGTTTGGGTGCGTTCAGGGCGGCAAGGCCGGCTGGAGACAAACCATCACTGTCGAAATCTGCCGCCTTTCGGGAGTGGCTGGTTGTTGTACACAAGCTAACTGATACAATAAGCTCCATTTACCATATTCTTTCATTTACACGTTCATCTTCAGACGTCGGCTGCATATCGAAGAAGCCTCAAGTTCCGCGGCCACAGTCTGAGATACTAAAAGCGCTAAGTTCCAAGGGAAAGAGAAACGGAGCAGTAAATAAAATGCACGTGAGAAGTGCTGAAATAAAAGTATATGCATCTGGTGCCACAGCAACTCCTTAATGGGGTGCGTCAGAGGCATTGTGGAAGAGGAGACAGAAAGCCTAGACCAATCTGAAAGAGTAAATAGGGATTAGGAAGGCACTAAGATTGCATTCTGGGCAGAGAGAGCCCGTAACATTTGCAGCTTACCCTATTGCTAAGAAAAAGACCGGCGCTTTGGGGGGCAGTGCAAGGGATCTGACACCAGCAGGAAGCAAACCTCCCGTTTTCTTAACTCTACCTGGTTCTTAACAAAGTCAGGCGTAGTAGCTCAGTTATCGGCCATATTATATTGGTCACTGTCTTGAATAAAAAAGCTAGAGATGATGTTTAAAGAGAGTCACCTCCCAGTTGCCCGGCTCTCTCATTCAAAGACCTAACTAACTTCTTGAGAATGTCAGGCTCAGGCAGGAAGTCTTTTGATGATCGGCGGTGTTTCTCTCTTCACTTCCTGCCTTAATCTTACAGTGTGGGGACCGAGCTATTCTCAGGGGGACCCGGCTTCCTTGGTATTTTTGGCATGTCTCTTAGAACCAGGAAACCGGTGGACGTGTCAGGGGCGCCCTTTTCGAGCGATTTCCACTTGGACCAAGGGCGGGGGGAGGGGGGGCGCATCCACTTCCTAACCCTTCAAGGCGTTTGCCACGTGCGGGTCCGCTATCATGAAGCCGTGTTGAGAAAAAGTCAGGAATTTCTTAAAGGCCCCGCGACCGTGTTTTCTTAGCTGCTAAGGGCTAATTCTGCCATTTATATAAAAGAGTTGTTTAAGGAGAAAGACCTGGGAAATTAGTATTTTCCAGTTGGAAAGAGTCACCCAGCATATTGCCCATTAACCAGATTGGAAAGATCTGGAGACCACAAAAAAATGAAATAAAAAAATAAGGCTAATTCCAGGTCTCATGAATAAAGTGCAAAATTGGAGGCGGGTCAGCTGGTTCTCGGGTTAGCCTGCGTAGTTCCAAGCCCCCTTGCATTCTCGACTATTTATACTGTTCTGTTCATATTAGGTAGAATGCCAAACGTGAACCATGGGCACAACCTAACAAAGAGAGAGAAACGACATGTTTCTAGCACCCTGGTCGGCAAAGTGCAGCTTGCGAATCACATGCGGCTCTTTGGCCCCTTGAGTGTGGCTCCTCCGCAAAATACGACGTGCGGGCGCCACCTCGATAAGCAAAGTACCTACCTACATAGTTTAAGTTTAAAAAAATTGACTCTCAAAAGAAATTTCAATCTTGTACTGTTGATTGACTAATGAGTTTGCCAACCACTGTTTGAAACCAGAAAGAACAAGCCAGCAGCACCCATGGGACCCACGATTTGAAACACCTGATGAAACTTGTTTCCCAGGTATGACAATGACGTGGGAATGGGGAACCGATCCGTGACTTTGGGATGCAGGTGTAGGAGGCGGGGAAATGGTCAAGAAAGGAAGGCGGCTGGGTAGGAAAGACACCCTCTCTTCAGATTGAATTGCATGTTCTGTGACTTTAAATGAAAGCCCTTGTGTTGTTGGGCAAATAAATTTAAACCACTTAACATGGCAGAGAAGGTCAGGCGAGCTTATTATAGTGATCATAGCGTTACAGCTATTGCGATTGACCGCTGCTCTCTGGAATCACCAATAATCAGAGACCGCAAGCTGTGTTTGCAGAGAAAGGTCATCATTCATTTTTTTTTTTCAAAGCATTAATATCTTTTGTTTGTTTGGCTCAACATGAAACAGGAATCGATAGAGGTAATTCACAGAGCAATTAGCCTCTCATCTGTCAAACGGCATCTGGGTGTATTTAACAAAAAGACCTTTGGAAAGGTTTAAAAAGGAAGAAAGTGCCTGTACGATCAACAATTTATATTTCTTACATGACATGTTGTGTATGTATCTGTGAAAAGGGGGGTCTTGGGACAAAGAAAATATACATAAAGCGTGCTATAAATCTACACTTCAGTGTTAAGATGTCGCTGTGTAGAGACAGACCAGAAAGAGCTTGGATTACATTTTCGCCTGGTTCCCATGAAGACAGGAAGGGGCATTTGGGATCTTTGTCTCATAGGTGGACACGACCATAGTACACAGATCTCTCAGGAAACGGGACCTCGAGGAAAAACTTGTGGGCACGGTAAGAAATCGTAGAAGGCCAAACATCAAGTACAAAGGTCCCCTTTGGCCATTAGAGCCTGTGACGTGCGTGCTGGCCACAGCCATGTTGTGTGACCACTTACACGGTGCCGGCTCCCTCCCAGCTCAACACCAGCCACACCACTCTTGTGTTGGTGATGTCTCCACCTCTCATTTGCCTATATATAAGAAATGAACATGTGACTCGCCCTGGCCAGATAGCTGGGTTGGTTAGAGCATTGTCCCAATAGTCAAAGGTTGCAGGTGTGATCCCCGGTCAGGACACATACAAAAATAGCTCAATGTTTCTGTCTCTCTCTCTCTCTCCACCTCTCTCTAAAATTAATGAATCAATTAAAAAAGAAAGAAAAGGTGAAATGAAAAATTAAGTTAAAATACTTTAGTATTTAAAAAAAAAAATGAAAGACGGCCCTGGCCGGTTGGCTCAGTGGTAGAGTGTCGGCCTGGCATTCAGGAGTCCCAGGTTCGATTCCCCGCCAGGGCACACAGGAGAAGCGCCCATCTGCTTCTCCACCCCTCCCCCTCTCCTTCCTCTCTGTCAATCTCTTCCCCTCCCGCAGCCGAGGCTCCATTGGAGCAAAGTTGGCCCGGGCGCTGGGGATGGCTCCAGCACCTCTGCCTCAGGTGCTAGAATGGCTCTGGTCGCAACAGAGCGACACCCCAGATGGGCAGAGCATTACCCCCTCTGGTCACAACAGAGCGACGCCCTGGATGGGTGGTGCATCACCCCCTGGTGGGCATGCCGGGTGGATCCCAGTTGGGCACATGCAGGAGTCTGTCTGACTGCCTCCCCGTTTCCAACTTCAGAAAAATACAAAAATAAAAAAATGAAAATAAAATAAAATAAATGGATTCTGTTCTGGGTCTGAATTTCAAATGGGTATACTACGGGGTGAATGCAGGAGGTATTGTAGAGGTAGGGGCCTCTTTAAAATTCAGTCTAGGGACTTGTCTCCATGTTTACACAAAAGCTATGGCTTTCAGGGGGACCAGATGTATTTCGGGAATTTCTTTCCAATACTCTGGCTCTTATTTTGTTTCTTGCCTTTTATTTTTTCCTTCCCTATTCTCTACCATCCCCCCTTTTTTATTTTTAAATTTTGGTCTTTACCTCAAACATATATCATGGTCAGAAAAAGTCATGAGATTTTTTTTTTTGCAAAAAGTTACAAACGTTTTGCTCATGCTGTGATTGGAGAAAATGTGGTTTTGGTTTTGAGTTTTGATTTATTTTTAATACCCAAATATTCTAACAGATTGCCTATTCTTCTCTAAGGAATTTTCAAGATAATTAATGTTCTGCCTACAAATTATGTTTTGCAGTGAAGTTAAAAAAAGTGAGAGAAACTGAACTTTGAGTATCATGACAATTGTGTAAAAATTATCACAATAAAAGAGTGCAAGAGAACAATTCTTAAATAATGTTGTCAGGCTGGAGAGATTATTGAAGTAATTTTGGTTTCATTTGGAAATTCTACATTTACAAAAATTTCTATAATAAACATATTACTTTTGAATGCTAAAAACTAAAACTTCTTAAATTTCATGCATTAACACAAACAAGGCAATTATTTCTTTGCAAAGTCATAATGTTTCATACTGACCTCAGATAACCAGAGTTTTAGGTTTTGTAAAACACTGTCAAACTCTCTTATAGGATTTGTTTTCACGGCTAGAACTAAAATCCGTTCTTCAAGCCTCATAAAATTGTGCAGAGCATGTGAAATTCTAATCTGACTGCAAGATTGAGGTGTAGGGCCGTGAGGTTCCAGGAAGAAGTGCATGGGACCTAGCTTTCTAAAATAATGAAACCTCGTTATAAGAGAATTGCATTGTCTAATATCTGAGTTCATTTTATTTTTCTGAATGTGGAATTTAAATCTTGGAGGCATTTTGACACAATATTCCCTTCTCCCTAACTTCCCAAATATTTGGTTACTCTTTTTTTCTGTTTATGCGAACTCTGTTAGAAATTTTCATGCATTCAATACAACACTTGCTTCACATAGAAAGTTTCTCTTTAACTCCCAGACACTGTCTAATGATTTTCCAAATTTCCAGTTGCTAAAGCAAACATCACAGTCTGCAGTTACCTAGGATCTAGTTTGCTTTCGTGAAAATACCATAATAGACTTCAACAATAATCCAGTCATCCCACCTCCCAAAAGGTTATTCACAAGCAGGGGTCATTATTTCCTTGTGAGACCGTCTTAGAGGTGGGTCTGGCTTCCATGGGCTTTGACATTCTTCTGATTTGTAAATCAAACCTGAGTTAGAAAGATGGGCTGCCACCTCGCCCGGGCTCTGCTTAGTGTCACCGGGGTACAGGTCGTCAGACAAACACCTCATAAGCATCAGTTCTGGCTGCCTTCCAAGGGAAAACCATGTCATGCCATTGAGTAACACTTAGGATCCAATCTTTCATCCTCCTCCTCCATAACTAAATAAATTGGGTAAAGGTCTTGCCCTGTCTCAAGATAACAAGAAGTTTAAAGAACTTACTAGTGTTTCATGTTGCAGACACTAAGCTTTAGCGAAGTGAACAAAAACAAGATGGCGGCTTTCCTGAAGTTCAAAGGCGGTTCTGATAGCAAAATGAATACTGACAATCCTTGTTTCCCTGATGGGCACAAATAATACTGCTAAACACAGGAAGGGATTTGGATTAAGGGATAAAAGAAAATGAGCATAGATTTTTTTTTCTAATGCTACCCTGCTCAAAACCTAATCACCTAGAACAGAAGTCAGTGCACTTTTTTCTGTTAAAACACCAGGAAGTAAATAGCTATGCTGAGTGGGCTATACCATTTTTGTAGCTGCTACTCTTCTCTTATCTCGTAGCATGAAACAGACATTGAAATACTAAACAAATGAGTGTTTCCTGTGTTCTGATAAAACTTTACTATAGACCCTAGGATATAAATTCTTCCTTTTTTTTTTAAGTAAGGGAAGGGGAGACAGAGACAGGCTCCCACATGCTCCCTGACTGGGATCCACCCAGAAACCCCCATCTTTGGCCAATGCTTGGACCACCTGAGCTATCCTCAGCGCCCAGGGCCGACTCTCCAACCAATCGACTGGCAAAAGGAGGGGAAGAGAGAGAGAGAATGGGGAGAGGGAAGGTGAGAGAAGGAGATGGTTGCTTCTCCTGTTTTTCCCTGACTGGGAATTGAACCCAGGACATCTGCACACCAGGGTTCAATGGTGTGATGCTTTATCTACTGAGCCAACTGGCCAGGGCTATAAATTCTTCTATTTTTCATGTATCGCAAATTATTCTTTAGATTTTTTTCTCCAAACAATTACAAATGTCAAAAACATCCTTGGCTCATAGATGACACAAAAGCAGCCAATGGGCTGATTTGGCCCTTGGGCTGTAGTTAGCCTACATTTGTGTAAGAATTCAAAAGTTCTAGTTCAAGGTGGGCGCCAGATTTTATAGCATACCTGGCATTTTTTGGCTACCTCTCAGGTGACGGACAGATGTTTGCCATTTAACTATGCTGCTCACAAAAATTAGGGGATATTTTATCACTTCGTATTTATTTTTAAAATATTGCCTAATTTTTTGTGAGCAGTATATTATTTGAAGTGAATAAAGGTGATTTTCTTTAATTCAAAACTTTTATTATTTCAGAAAAGGCTCATGAACATTTTAAACTCATTGACTTGAGAAGAGAATCTTAGTTATGCGTGACTCGGGGATGGAGAGTATGCATGACCCCGCCCGCCAAGTTCAACGGCATCAAATCACGTCCTTCTAGGTTAAAAATAGATTTTTATGGTAAAGTCCTCAAATAGTCTAAAAGCCGATATCAATTTTAATTGTAGTTTATTCAAGCAATGAGTATATCAATAATTATGAAATATATTTGAAAAATCTTAGCCCTGGCCAGTTTGCTCACTGGGTCGAGTGTCAGCCTAGTGTGTAAACATCCCAGGCTTGATCCCAGGTCAGGGCACACAGGAGAAGTGGCCATCTGCTTCTCCCCCTCTCTCTCCCCCTCCTCTCCCTTTTCCCCTCCCACAGCCAGTGGCTTGATTGGTGGGAGCATAGGCCCCAGGCGCCGAGGATTGCTTGGTTGATTTGAGCATCGGCCCCAGATGGGGGTTGCTGGGTGGATCCCAGTCAGGGTGCATGCAGGAGTCTGTCTATCTCCCTTCCTGTCACTTAAAAGAAAAATTCTGAGTGAGAAAAAATATAAGTGGAAAGAAATTAAGAGTACCAAACTCTACATGTGTGCATATACATGTCGTTTTATATAACAGAACAATATAAATTAAAATGCCAACAATATTTATGGAGAGGAAGGGGTTAATTATTTCTTAAAACTTTCTTTCTAGGCTCCAAATAGTTCACCATGAGTGTTCTTCTTTTATAATTAGGAAAAACAATAACCAATGTTATAAGAATTTCCTTTGCTACCAACTTTTAAAAAGTATTTCTATGGACAGATCCATGCCTCTTTAACAGTCTTGGGTGAGGAATCAAGAAATATTCTGCATGATTTATTGACCGCTAGAAGGATGTGTGATAGCATTGCAGATAACTTCGAGTGAGCTCATAAAAATAATTACCTGAAAGTTAGACAAATTTGGCATTTTATGACATTCAAATAAAGAAAAGGAAGGAAGAAACATGAGATAACACAAATAAAATCTCATAAAAGGGACAGGGATAATGCTACGTAAAAAGAAACAATGGACGTTGCTAAGTACTGTAAAATTTGGCAGGTCAATAGAATCGAAAGAGAGAGAGCCAACATACCTCTCTCACGGCCATTCAAAAGAGGAACAAAGCGCAAATTAATCTTTGGCATCGAAGTCATGTTTGTGTTTATGACCAAAGGTTTTTCTTAAAAGCTCGCCTTCCTCTTCATCTGTAACTTTCTTACAAACTTGGCTGAGACCGAATACTGGAACTTTCATTCATGGGGACAATGTATTATAATAAAAAGGGAGGGACTCGTCCATGCATTGTTTAGTGCATTTTTATTTCAACTGCTTGAAGAAAGTGGACCTCAAAGCACAACCCAACATGTGAGTGTTAACTACAACGTACATAGAACTCATGTTATATATACATATATAAATAGAGAGAGCATGTAATGTATACCTATATATTCTATATACCAGCAGGAAGAGGTAAAATGTAGTTTATTTTCTCCTTAATTAAAGAGAGAGAGAGAGAGAGAGAGAGAGAGATATCTTGGAAAGATGTCTGACAAGAATGTTATATCGAAGATCTATTATTAAGCAACTGCTTTTAAATTACCAAGCATCAAAATGTCTTTATGTTGTTCACTGCTCGAAAAATAAGCAAGTATACGAGGATTAAAGAACCAGTGGTTTCTGAGAAGTAAAATGAAGGCATTTCAGGCATTTGATATATTTTAAACTAAGAGCTTGGGACTGGCCCTGGCTAGTTGGCTCAGTGGTAAAGTGTTGGCCCTGTGGGTGAACATCCCAGGTTCAATTCCCAGTCAGAGCACAGAGGAGAAGTGCCCATCTGCTTTCCCACCCTCCTCCTCTTACTCTTCTCTCTCTCTCTCTCTCTCTTCCTCTCCTGCAGCCATGACTCAATTGGAGCGAGTTTTCCCTGGGCACTGAGGATGGCTCCATGGCTGCTGCCTCGGGTGCTAAGAAGAGCTCAGTTGCTGAGCAATGGAGCAACACCCCAGATGGGCAGAGCATCGCCCCCTAGTGGGTTTGCCAGGTGGATCTGGTCGGGGTGCATGCAGGAGTCTGTCTCTGCCTCCCTGAATAAAAGCCTGTCTCTCCTCTCATTGAATAAAATAAAATAAAATAAAAATAAATAAAAGCTTGGGACTTGATCATTATATCTGACATCTCAATAATTTGAGACTGATAATACTAATAGAAATATATCTAAGAGAGGTATTACTGAGTGCCTGTTTTCTCTCTCTGTCTCTCTCTCTTTCTCTTCTTTTTTTTCCCTCTGCTTTCATCCCATCCCATAGAAACCTAGTTCCCAAGTAATCTACTTGACTGACAGACTTGTAAGGGACAAGAAATTACGGCTGTAGGACCCAACTACTTTACTTCCCCTTATCAAATGCACTCACCAATTTATGTTCTTAGCACTGTTCCACCATCTGACAAAAAGAATCAGGACTATTCTGGGGCTTTCTGAGTACCTCCTGCCTCCAGGGATGGTGACACTCTATCTTGACAACTCAGACCCAGCCACCGGGTACCACCCACAGGCTGCCGATGGCTTTCCAGTGTGCTCCCGGTGAAAGGAGCCTTCCCTGCTCCTTTCCTCCCACGGCCCTTTCCTTCTCAGCACGGTAACTCGTGAGTTTTCTCTCCTGTGGAACGTGCATGTCGGAAAGGGTCAGCTCTCAGTCATCAGCCGCTGATCGGAAGCTGATAAGGAATTGGAGTCATGGATGCTACGGGTAGGGGATGTCCCGTCTGTTCTTGTTAGGGTCCTGCTGCGTTCTCACTACATGCATGAAGCTGGCTGTAAGGGCTAATGCAGGGGTCCCCAAACTTTTTACACAGGGGGCCAGTTCACTGTCCCTCAAGACTGTTGGAAGGCCAGACTATAAAAAAAAAAACTATGAACAAATCCCTATGCACACTGCATATATCTTATTTTAAAGTAAAAAAACAAAACGGGGACAAATACAATATTTAAAATAAAGAACAAGTACATTTAAATCAACAAACTGACCAGTATTTCAATGGAAACTATGGGCCTGCTTTTGGCTAATGAGATGGTCAATGTCCGGTTCCATATTTGTCACTGCTAGCCGTAACAAGTGATATGACGCGCTTCCGGAGCCATGACGTGTGCATCCCGCGTCACCGGAAGTAGTACTGTACGTGAGTGACGTTGCTACATACAGTACTCCAGGAGCACAGGATATGGATGCTGACCACCAATGAAAGAGGTACCCCTTCCAGAAGTGTGGCGGGGGCTGGATAAATGACTTCAGGGGGCTGAATATGGCCCACGGGCCGTAGTTTGGGGACCCCTGGGCTAATGGCTTGTCCAGAGAACATACTTAGAGAGAGACACCACGGCTGCCCAGAGTGGTACAAGGCTTTGTAGCCGAATGGTGTATGACTTAGACCTGGAACAATCAGGAAGTTTGGGGGCAGTGAGAAGAAAAGGAAACAGGAAAATAACGACCCGAGCTAACGACTACCAAGTAGTGTCGTGGGGCCTGTGTGGGATCCTCCACATGTGCTACATTCTCATCAGACTGGAGAGCTGAGGCTCAGAGAAGGGGGAGGTCTCCAAAGACTGCACAGCTAAGAAACACGGGGAACGAGACTTGGGTTCTATCTGCCTCGTTTGGTGGCTTGGCTGATGGTTTTCCTAATGCGCTGACCTGCATCAAGGATGCTTTCTGAAAGGCAGAGTGATGGAGCCAGGGAGAGGAGGTGTCACTGAAGGAGTTTCAGGATGACGGCGCTTCCTTCCTAGAAACGGTGGTTGGAATGAAGCAACGGCTGGGGGGGGAACAGTTTCCTAGGAAGAGTGTTCCGAGACAAGATTCCAGCTATCGGCAAGTACTGGTCAAACCTGAGTTAACTGTGATCGGGCAAGTATTCCCCTTATGGGGATCACGGTCCTGTGAACAAGACAAGGAAGGTGGTATAACGTAGCAATGGGTTAAAATGTTAAAGGGGGCCCTGGCCAGTTTGCTCAGTGGTAGAGCGGCGGCCTGGCGTGCAGGAGTTACGGGTTCGATTCCCGGTCAGGGCACACAGGAAAAGCGCCCATCTGCTTCTCCACCCCTCCCCCTCTCCTTCCTCTCTGTCTCTCTCTCTTCCTCTCCTGCAGCCAAGGCACCATTGGAGCAAAGTTGGCCCGGGCGCTGAGGATGGCTCTATGGCCTCTGCCTCAGGTGCTAGAATGGCTCTTGTTGCAACAGAGCAATGCCTCAGATGGACAGAGCATTGCCCCCTGGTGGGCATGCCGGGTGGATCCCGGTCGGGCGCATGAGGGAGTCTGTCTGACTGCCTCCCCGTTTCCAGCTTCAGAAAAAAAAAAAAAAAAGTTAAAGGGACAGGAGGTGTTTCAAAATGATGTGTGTTCCCGAAAGAGAAAGCGTCCATCTATTTGGAGAGTGAGCTCAGAAGGAGGAACCCTGAGGTGAGTCTTACACAACGAAGACACGCTTGCCTGGCAGGGGAAGCAAAGGGGGTGTCCCTGGCATGGGTTCGTGCTGCGTCCTGTGGCAGTGGGGACACGGTCAGTGGTTGGCACAGAAGCCCTCATGGAGCTAAAAGTCATTCAGATGCCACTTCCTCTGCAGAGCCCTGCCCGGTCCCTTACACAGGAAACTCTTTTCACCACCTTCCCACCTTCATTGCCCCACGTCTGTGGGTTTCCTTGACATTTACTACTTCCTGCTCTGCCCCAGAGTTATCTGTGTTCTTATTTTCCTTTCATGACACACTAGAGGAACCAGAGCCTGTTTTATCCGGGTATTCCCCACAGGGCCCTCCGCTTAAAACTTTACATATGTATTTTATAATTACATGTAAAATTATATATATACACACACACACACATGCATATATGTGTCAACATATACTTTTTAAAGAGTGAAAACAAATGTATTGCCCATTCCCTCTCTGCATCGCAGTGGGGTTCTTGGTCCTTTCACGTAAGGACGTCACACTGGTATAAAGAGACACCCTCCTGTTGTCCAACTTGTCGTGTATTAAGCATTGAAATAGACTAGCACCCTTTCCCTCTTTGCCCATAAAAGCTGGCTGAGTAGGTTTTTCTATCAAAGAAATGGATTTCTTCTACTTCTATTGATTCTTCTAGAAGAGGCAGATAGAGCTACCTCTTCTTTCCACCCAGAGGTTGGGGGCTGACAAAGCACCCCCGGAAGATCAGGATTGGCTCGTTCCCGAGCAGAGATGAACACTGGCTAGGAACCTGGCCAGTTCACAGGCACTTTGTCTCTCGATATTTTAGGTTTAACCACCACCCCCCCCCTCAATCAACTAACAGGTTATGGTTGGTTTCAAGGCAAACCTGCCAAGAAGACTGTTAGTAATCATCTCCTTGTCTTGATTATTTTAGGTAGTAAGAGAGTAGTACAGAATTACAGTGATATCGCTCATACATTGATTGAGCATTAACAACGGTCTAAAACTTTCTGAACACTTTGTCAACACTGACTGACTTCCTACACAAAGCGATGGCGGTGACTTGGTTGCTATTAGCCTCCTCATTGACTAGATGCCGAGAATGCCACACAAGCAAACTTAAGTATTCATAACGTGCCCATGGTTCATACCTGGTGAGTGGTGACCCCAGATGTAAATCAAGAACAATTTGACACGGAGCCTGAGCTTCTAAGCCTTTTATTAATGCACCTGACCACAGACACAATGCTGTCCCCATTTTAAAAATTAGATGCAGAGACTTTAAGCCTAAGTCCACACACCGGAACATAGGTGAGCCATGATTTGGAGCCCAGTCGGTCCAAGTCTAGATCTCGAGTCTAGTACTCCAGGCTTCCTGCTCCTGGTCAAGGTTAATGACACTGCTGGTCAACCTCATGGTATGTGTTCCTTACCTATGGGCTCTATCAGGTGACGGCCCCCTAGGATGGAAAAGAAGCACATACGGTGACTTTCTGACACTTGGGTAGTAGTCACTGAGGTCAGTTGAAATAGGATTTGATGACTCTATGAGTGAGTTAATTTCGGGATATTTGAAAAATCAGGAGCAGTTCCTATTGGATCTGCTGAGGACGACTGACCTAGTGTTGGTTTGCAGGAGAAACTGTTGTCACTTCACCACATTTGCTACAGTCCATCCTTGAGGCTATGGGTTAGGACAAAACGGGTCAAGATTCCTGGTCAAAGACTAAGAAGAACACATCCCAAAGGGCTGATAACACAGAGCCCTGTACATCAAGATCATGATTGTCTTTTTGGAATACTGAGTTGATACAAGGCAATGAGTTGAGTAGGAAGCCAGATGTGCCTTTATGCACACAATCCGGGCTGGCCCATCGCCCGAGCCCACGGCCAAGCCAAGAAGACAGCTCACGCAGGTTTGGCAGTGGAGTGGAGATGAGGGCTGCGCCAGTTTGGAAGCTCAGGGTTGAGTCCAGTAGAACATACGATTGACAGTAGTAGTTGATTGATTGATACCATCGCCACTGGTGGTTTATGGCATCTCAAACAGACTGCCTCCCTGTTCTCTCATCACGGTGGTTGTGCTTCTCTATTCCACCAAATCTGTGGGGATCCTGAAAATGAATTAGCGAGTTGGGTCACCACGGCAAACATTCCTAATCAACCTGAAGTGATCTATCTTACGATCCCTTTCCTTCGATCAAACAGACGATGACATCGTCGAGGCGTCGTCTGTTCCCTGAGGTACCACAGTGATCTAGGAGCATCCCGACTGTAAGGTGTGATTTCTTATCTGCTTTGAGGGTGAAGTCAGTGAGGTGTGTTTATTTATAGATGGTGCCTGCAGTCCTCCCTCTTTAATGAAATCTGACAATTGGAAGTGGTTGCGGAATATAGCAGTGAGCGCCCCAAAATAAATTAGGTCCTACGGATGCAAAAGAATGGCTTCCCGCTCACAACACAATTTGACACAGCAGTCATGGTTTGCTTTGGAACCATCGCCAGCTAGCTATATGACGACGAAACCCTTAACCCTCTCTTTAGATCTTTCTGTTTCTTACATTAAACTATTAAACAGGCCAGAAGGGGATGACGTTGGTCAGACTGGCAGATAATGTAAATAAATACCATAGCAGTATAACTGATCTGGGGAGGAAATGTAACAAAGGGGGTGAGAAACAAAAGCGGGTTTTTTTGTACTGTTGTTTTACTTTGTTTTCCGATCTTGGTCTAGCTAAGCAAAAATACCCTTTTTTCATCCTTTAAAAATTACTTGGAGGGCCTGACCTGTGGTGGCGCAGTGGATAAAGCGTTGACCTGGAAATGCTGAGGTTGCCGGTTCGAAGCCCTGGGCTTGCCTGGTCAAGGCACATATGGGAGTTGATGCTTCCAGTTCCTCCCCCCTGTCTCTCTCTCTCCTCTCTCTCTCTCTCTCTCTGTCTCTCTCTCTCTCTTTCTCTCTCTCTCCCCTCTCTAAAATGAATAAATAAAAAATTAAAAAATTACTTGGAAAGGTCCTATGACTTTTCAGTCTTTTTGAGATGTTAAGCTCGGGTTAGCCTATTTGAAAACCAGAATCTCATATTGGGTTCATAGTTCTTTTTCTCTCTGTCCCTACTGTCCCTAGAAAAGACTTGACCGTGACAGCTAGGGCTGGATCGGGGAGGCCAAGTTTTCCTTTACAATCTCATCCCTCTTTTTTCTTACTGGTCAAGCTCTTCCAACCTCCCTGCTCGGACTCTGCCCAGGAAGAATAAAGGGCACAGTTTGATTCTCCTGTCTTTGACTGACCTGATGTTGAAAGGAAAATGTTAGGGAAAAAAGGGGAAAGAGGAAAGATTCATTTAAATAGCTAGAAGCCCTGGCTAGATGGGTTGGTTAGAGTATCATCTCGAAGCACAGAGGTTGTCGGTTTGATCCCTGGTCAGGGCACATACAGGAGCAGATCTATGTTCCTGTCTCTCTCTCTCTCCTGCTGTCTCCCATCCTCTCTCTAAAATCAATAAAATAAGCATTTAAAAAAACAAAAACTAAATAAATAGCTAGAAGAATCAGGTTGAGGCCGGGTCCTTGCCTTCACTGACTCTTCGCAACTGGTAACCATCCCGCGTGACACACCTGTTCTCCCTGGTGGTGCGGGGTAATGCCCGGGACACCTTCCAGCAGGTCCTCCTGGCCCCGTGACTGGTAACCATCCCGCGTGACACACCTGTTCTCCCTGTGGTGCGGGGTAATGCCCGGGACACCTTCCAGCAGGTCCTCCTGGCCCCGTGATGTCTCCGGAAGTCCTGGTCTCCGTTTCCGCCGGCCTTGCCGCCTCCCGGGCGGCCCTAGGCTCCCAGCGCCTCCTCAATCTCAGTGCTTCATCACTTGGAAAAGGAACCACTGCGTCCCCTTTGCCCACACCAAGGGCATCGCCAGGGTCTACACGTGATTCTTGTGAAGCCCCGCCCATTCCGCTCCCGGGTATCTATGGAGTGGGGGGGATACAACCTCTCCCCGTGAACTTGCACTCCTCAGAGGGCTGGGAAGTTCTCTTCTTCCTGATGCCATTTGGATGGAGATGGGGAATGAGCTGTGAGGTTGAGCTGAGCGAGGCGTGGTCTGTGGTCACAGATTCCCTTCCTGACACGTGGAAAACGCATCCAGCCTCACTACTGGCTGGCCCACTGGTGACCGGAGAGTGGGAGGTAGCTGTGGCTCTCTTTTGCAGTTGTAGGCTCTGATTTTAATTTTAGAGAAAGATAAAAATATCCCACTACCTCTATCCATCCATACACCCATCCACTCATCCGCCCATTCATCCACCCACCAATCCACCCACCCATCCATCCATGCATCCATCTATCACCAGAAAGAGTTTAGTTTCCAAGGGTAAAATGGGTACCATGACAATTCTCCCTCTCCTGCATCCTGCATCCTCTACTACCTGAAAAGCGGACACATTCAGAATCTACACCAGAAGGCCACTACTGGCAGGGACACCTAGTACTCTCCAGCTCAGCAATGAGACAGGTACGCTTGGCCTCTTTCTCTTGTTCCGAGTTCTTTCCGGAAGGGTCCTGATTTTTCCCAACCACCACGTCCACCTGTGATTCTTGATGTGCCCTTGTTTCTAATATTTCAGGGACCAAAGGCGTGAAATAACACACACGTGGGAACCACTGCGGTTATTGTTGATGAGGGACATATGGGTCCTTGTCGCTGTCCCTTCTCCCGTCCATTGCATCCCTGCTCCCAGGGGAGTCAACGCACTTCCTCCTCCTTCCCGCCAAGTGTCCTGTAGAGTGGCCCAGGCCGCCTCCTAGCAGGCCCGGCCCCGCACCTTGTGCCTTACTGGAAACAGGCTCAATGCCGACAGAGCTGACCTCTTGGTGGGTGGAGGGGACTGAGGGGTCACAGCTGCATTTGACCTTTTGTTCCACGGCTCACAGCTGAGCAGTCAAATTTTGATTTAAACTCCTTTTTTCCCCAGGCCTTACACCAGCTCCTTACCTTGGAACCCGTTGCCTTTGCTGATGTCATACATTTTTATTTGATTTGATACTTGATGTTATGCTATGCTTGGATGATAGAACTTCCATTCAGTAAAGGTTCTGTAACAAATTGTCCTTTTGTACGATTGCCAAGTAACTCAAACTAAAAACAGATTGGGGTAAAAAGCCAGGTTTTTGAAAAAAAAAAAAAATAAGAGTCCAAAATTAGGCACTTGCTAATAAAATCAGATTTCCTGGATACTTTTAGTCAATGCAAAAATAATTGTAGGAATATAAAAGGTTTTTTATGGTCAATTATTCTTGTCTTAGTAAGTTTCTGTAATCTTAGCAACCTCAGAATAGGTACTAATCTTCCAGAGAAAAGTAAGGCTTCTCTACAGATCCATAAGAAAGGTAAAACGTGATCACACCCATGCATAAAATATATATTAACACTGGAATGTGCTGGCTTTAAGGTCAGGTGGGTAGACATCTTTTTTTTTTCCACCTTGAAAAAATATATATACTATCTGACTTATTGGGCGGCTGACATCCAATTGATCTACATTATTCTTAGCCGGCAAGAGCCTCTAGACCTAACTGCCTCAGATAATAGGTATTACGGTATTAGGCAGAAAGCCTCCGTGCAGTCTACAGCAATATCAAAAAGGTAGAAAGTGTAAAATAAGGGAGATTAAGATGACACCAGAAAGCTTTGAATGAGGTGTCATTTTGCATTTAGAGAGACAGTCAGGAGAGTTAAGACAGAAGGGGAAAAAAATGTCCCTTTCTCACCAGCCGCCCTTAAAGATTTACAAATGATCGGTTAACAGAAATGAGTTTCTCTTGGGCCTCAGACGCTATTTATTACGCTGGGAGGAAGACAAAAAAAAGGGGGTGGGGGGCGGAGGATGGAAAAGACTGGCAAATTATGCTTATTTGAAGGCAAAATTCTCCCCATCAGCAAGATGATGAAATGCACCAAAGGTGTCAGCCAGATGTTGACACGTTAATATTTCTCATGAGCTCTCTCCCCGCGGAAGGCGAGCATACAGAGAACTTTTTGGGTGTTCTTTAGAATATGAATTGCAATGCATTGTCAGGCTTGACGTCTTGCCTGGGAAGTCACGTTGTATTTGATGATGAAGAGGAAGTACGTCCTAAATTGGGGGGCTTGAACCTCGAGTCCCTGGCTGCCTCCCAGATGTCTGGCCGCTAAGAATGGGCTCATCTGATCTCTCCTAGTCAATTTCATTCTGGAAAGTAGCCAGTGGGCCTAGTTCACGACCCAGTGATGTCATTATAATTCATCCTCCCTCACCACAAAGACTTCGGAACTTTCCAATTTACAATGGGTCTTTTTAATAAAGAAGAGTGTCACGCGCACATTTTTTTAAAGTGTTTCTAATGATTTATCCTTTTTCTTTTCTTTCCCCCTTCTTTTTTTCTCTTTTAGCCTCAAAATGGCCTGTCTTATTATCTTAGGAAGACCGAACTATCAAAACCATTCAAAGATTTTATATCTTTGTTCAACTTGGTGGTACATTTTTCTAGGCTAAATGAGGGATAACAGAAGCGTATTAAGAGAGATAGTTTGTCTAATCTCATGAAGAAGGACAGGGCATCTAAAATGTAACATGACTTAACCAGCGCTTCGTCCTGGAACTCACGTAGGAACTTGAAGTAGGGCAACTGCCATTTTTAGCCATTTTAGCCACTTTCTCTGTGTTTCCAGACAGGTTTTACAGGACGGGGAGACGCCAGGGGCGGAGGAAGACACATGTAAGTCACTCAGAAGCAGAGACCTCGACATCACTGAGTGGTCCCCCCGACACTTCTCAGCAAACAATGAACAACTAAGGTGCCACAGTGAAGAACTGATGCTTCTCATCTCTCTTCCTTCCTGTTTGTCCCTATCTGTCTCTCTATCTCTATCTCTGTCTCTGTCACACACACACACACACACACACACACACACAGAAAATGTGAAGATTCATAGAAGGGCTGAGGGGTGGGAGTATATAGGAGGAAAAGAGAGAGAGAGAAATGAGCGAGGCAGAGAGACTCACACACACAAGGTGGAGGTAGGGGAGAGGTTTCTAATGAGAAATCAACACAAGTTGGTGACACTTGGGGTAGGGTGACATTAAGGAGGGTAGAGTGACAGAGGGCAGACTGCATGGAGAGGGGGCATTGACCTTCCAGGAGGTCCCCTGTACTGCTTTTACAGAAACCCGGACACAGCATGGAGCCTGTCAGTCCCGGGTTCACCTGTGTCCCATACCTCACACTTTTCCTGGTGACTCTGTGGTGCATAAAACTCTCTAAATGGAGCGCACAGCGAATCTGATCAAGGGAATATTTCCTTTTCCAGGGAGTAGATCCTGGATTGGGGTGCTCTCAGAAAAGTCCTGTGCTGGGGCGATGGCTAGTTCCACAAGCCAGCACTCACACCAAGGGGGAGAGACTTATCTCAGCCATACGTAAGAAGGGCTGAGGGATCCCAGGAAGCCATTAGGAGGGGACATAAGACATGATCCACAGAGGAGACACAGTAATGATGACAGTAATCATAACAAGAAAAGCAATGACTTCAATAACAAAATTTATATCAGCAGCCACGACTCCAAGCCCCTGTTGTGGGCACGTGTCTTTCTGTAAACATGGTGCGAATCTGTAAATATGTATGTATGCAAATGCACGGCACTGATCTATAAATGCTCCCAGACTCCCTCAGCGTAAGTATTATTATTATTCTTACAGTTTCATAGTTGAGGATATTAAAGCTTAGAGATCTTGCAGAACTGATCCGAAGGAAACATGCCCACATGTTCATAAAGTTTGATCATGGTCGACTGGATAAAAACATACAACCGGATCGGTGGGGTCCATAAAATACACAAAACAGGTTAAGTGAAGGAAGATGCAATTGAAAGACCTGGTGGAAACCAGCTCAGTGAAGGGTTTACATGCTGCCCATCGAAAACTATAATACAGCCCTGGCCGGTTGGCTCAGCGGTAGAGCGTCGGCCTAGCGTGCGGAGGACCCGGGTTCGATTCCCGGCCAGGGCACACAGGAGAAGCGCCCATTTGCTTCTCCACCCCTCCGCCGCGCTTTCCCTCTCTGTCTCTCTCTTCCCCTCCCGCAGCCTAGGCTCCATTGGAGCAAAGATGGCCCGGGCGCTGGGGATGGCTCTGTGGCCTCTGCCCCAGGCGCTAGAGTGGCTCTGGTCGCAATATGGCGACGCCCAGGATGGGCAGAGCATCGCCCCCTGGTGGGCAGAGCGTCGCCCCTGGTGGGCGTGCCGGGTGGATCCCGGTCGGGCGCATGCGGGAGTCTGTCTGACTGTCTCTCCCTGTTTCTAGCTTCAGAAAAATGAGAAAAAAAACAAAACAAAAACTATAATACAGGTAAGAAAAGTAAAGCCCAGGACATTGCTAATAAGTGGTAAAGCCAGGATCCAACGTCAAACTTACCAACCATCCTGTACTACCATGTAAGGTAGTTGTGGTAAGAACTTCAAGGTCCACTGAAATTCTAATGACTGCTGGTTTTGGACACTACACTTCAAGGGTGGAGAATCGAGATTCAAATTTGGACTCTTTCCTGTTTTAATGTGGGACCTTGGGTGATGTACTTAAAATCTCTGAAGCTCACTTTCTTCATCTGTGAAATTGAGATCTAAACTATACTTTGAAGCCCTGTGTCTAAATGGATAGAGCAGGGGTTGGGAACCTATGGCTCATGAGCCAGATGTGGCTCTTTTGATGGTTGCATCTGGCTCGCAGACAAATCTTTAATAAAAAAAATAATAATAACGTTAAAAATATAAAACATTCTCATGTATTACAATCCATTCATTTCCTACCGCTCATGTTCATGGTTGCGGGTGGCTGGAGCCAATCACAGCTGTCCTCTGGGACAACACCAAATTTTTATTGGATAATGCATAACGTACATGGGTCATTGTATGGCTATCACAGAGTTACATTTTAAAATATGTGGCGTTCATGGCTCTCTCAGCCAGTAAGTTTCCTGACCCCTGGGATAGAGCATTGGCCCAGCATGTGGACATCCCAGGTTTAATTCCCAGTCAGAGCACACGTGAGAAGTGACCATCTGCTTCTCTCATCCCTCCCTCTTCCCTTCTCTCCCTCTTCCCTTCCCACAGCCAGTGGCTCAATTGGTTTGAGCACTGGCCCCTGACACTGAGGATAGCTCAGCTAATTCAAGCATCACCCCAGACAGGGGTTGCTGGGTAGATCCCAGTTGAGGTGCATGCAGGAGTCTGTCTCATAATACACACACACACACACACACACCTGGACCAGGTATGAATTCTACCTGAGAATAACCATGTGATTTCACCCTTCAATGTTTTCTACAGTAAAATACCAACTTAAAAATAAGTAACTGTTTGGGGAAAATATTTGCCATATGTATAGAAAAAAAAAGGACTGTATCAAGAATATATTAAGATAATTAATGTGGCAAGACAGGCAAAGAACAGGTAGTTCACAGAAAAAGACACAAGTGGTGAATAAACAATAGAAACCGTGCTCAAACAGGTTATTTTTGGCCCAACTCTCTGGAAAGATAACCCTCATCATCATAGTTATAATACACAACTCATTCTCTTATTTCCTCTTGATTCCACTGCTCTCTCCAACTCACTGGGAAACAGGTTTTTTTTTTGTTTTTTTTTTCTTTTTCTGTTGCATGAGGTTTTAGAACTGTTTCTATATATGTCTGCATCGCTGATTCCAAATCTGAAACCCATTTTTTTGGTGCATGCTCTAGTTTTTATGCAATTTTAATTTCTTTTTGTTACAGTTAATGGCATGCATTGGTTTTTGTCTTGGTTTTAAATTGGAGTTAAAGGGCGACTCTTGGATTGAACATAACCACAAGGCAATTAATGTTTTACAAACATCACTTTTACATAATTGTAGTTGTTTTTAAATGTAAAAAATTTATTATCTGATAAAAAAAAAAACACCCTCTTATTTTGTTTTAAGATTGAATCATGGCTTCTTCAAGTAGGTGTAAATGTAAGAATAGTCCTAACACCTTCTGTTATATATGTGGCTATTACACACTTTAATGTCAAAGGTGCAATATTTCATCATTTGTGACACATGCATATATTGCCTATTTTCAAGTTCCCCTTGGCGATCAAGACAAAAATTGGGCTCCTCATATTGTGTGTCATAATTGTGAGGAAATGCTTCATGACTGGACAAAAGGAAATGCAAAGGAATGCCTTTTGCTATTCCCATGGTTTGGCATGAACCTAAGGACCACAGCAGTGACTGTTATTTCTGTCTGATCCATACAAAGGGCTTCGGCAAGAAAAAAGAGCATATGATCGCATATCCTAATATTCCTTCAGCAATACGACCTATCCCACACTCTGAGACACTCCCGGTTCCAGTTTTCAATGGTTTTATTGCTTCTATGGACGAAGAAAGTGAACATGGTGATCAAGTGTATTTTGATAAGAGGCATGAGGAAATGGTTGTAGAATCTGAAGGGTCTTCTTCTGATGCAAAGCAGTCATTAACCCCTCAGCAGTTTAGCCAACCCAAATTGAATGACTTAGTAAAAATGACATAAAAATTGTCCTCAACTTTCTGAAGTATGAGGAGCATAACTGGATCATTTGTGTGGATCTTAAAATGGTAAATTTCCTGCTAGGACAACAGAGAGGTTTCACGAAGTGTCCTTGCTTTCTGTGTTTGTGGGACAGCCAAGCTCGGGAGAAACACTGGACACAGAAGGAGTGGCCGAAACGTGAAGCTCTGGAATTAGGGATGCAAAATATTGTAAATGAACCTGTAGTTAATCAAGACAGGATCATTTTTCCTGCACTTCACATCAAACTTGGCTTAATGAAGCAGTTTGTTCAGGCTTTGAATAGAGAAAGTGAATGCTTTCAACATATTATTTCTGCTTGTCCTGCCTTGTCTTTCGAGAAGATAAAAGCAGGTGTATTCGATGGACCACAGATTCGAACCTTTATATGGGACGAAGAATTTGCCAGGAAGATGAATAAGGAGGAGAAAGCAGCATGGAAGTGTTTTGTGGCAGTTACAAAGAATTTCCTTGGCTACAAAAAAAGCAGAAAGCTATGAACTTCTGGTTCAAAGGATGCTGTTGGCTTTCCGCGACATTGGATGTAACATGAGCATTAAGATTCACTTCCTGAACAATCACCTTGATAAGGTTCTCAAAAATCTTGGAGCTGTTAGTGATGAGCAGACTAAAGCTGGAGAATCAAACGAGATTGTCCTCAATGAGTACACAAATGCAAGACCTACAAACGCAAATTTTTGCCTGAATAGAATTTAAATAAGTTTTGCGCAAATTTTATGTTTAAAATAAGTGTTTTAATATGTTCTATTTCAAAATTGTAGACAAATTCTGATTCAATCATATCTTTTAGTGTATTTACTGCATTATATAAATTATTATATTTTCACAAAGATGATGCCCAAGAAGACATTGTACTTCATTATATTAAACTAACTGTTGAAAATTTTACAATAAGATAAAAACCTAAAATCTTGAATTGCAAAAAACCTGTAGCTTACAGAGAAAAACTAATGTCAGATTTGAGATCAGCACACTCAAATTAGGTAAGAACAAGTGTTTCTGTGGATGCAACAAAAATTTTGTTCCCCAGTGTTATCGCTCCATTTCTAGCAAAAGATTTGTCCATATTCAATGTTGCCACTTCCTAAGCTCTCCATTGCTGACAAATGGGCTCGAGCCCAGGTCTCTCTCTCCCTCTCGCTATAGAAGAGGAAGTATGTTTATCCTGTAGTGGTTGAGTGCTGTTTGGAAGTCATGGGTGGACCCAGTTCTGTAAATCAGGAGAGAGAAAGCAGTCGGTGACCTCACTGAGAATTCTAACTCACCTGAAGGCCTCCTCTATTTTTGGACATTTCTAGTAGCATTTAACTAGTCAGAATGGGGTTTCTGGTTTCTAGAATAAACATGGTTGATTTGGACCGCTGCTTCAGGAGGCTCTATGGATAAAGATGGATTCTCTGCCTGACCAGTGGTGGTGCAGCAGATAAAGGGTTGACCCAGAATGCTGAGGCCGCTGGTTCAAAGCCCCGAGGTGGCGGGCTCTGAGCGTGGGCTCGTCAACGCAGGGTTGCTGGCTTGAATAGGGGCATCATTCACAGAATCCCAAAGCTCACCAGCTTGAGCCCAAAGGTCACTGTCGTGGACAAGGGGACACTGGCTCAGCCCTGGTCAAGGCACTTACAAGAGGCAATCAATGTCCAACTAAAGAGAAAGCAAGTACAAGTTGATGCTTCTCACTCCCTTTCTCCCTTCCTGACTGTCTGTCTCTTTCTCCCGGAAGCAGTTTTTAAGGAGAAAATTTCTACAGTATTCTATGCGCGCAACAGTTGCAGATATGTGCCCAGGAGCACAAGATCACTCACAGATAAGCCAAGTATTATTGGTGAGAGATTCAACTCAGATCTAAAAGGGTTGTAAGAGGAAGAGTGATAAGCTTCAAAGATATATACATATATATATATACATATATATATGTTTATATAACACTTTGAATTAGAAAATGAAATTTTTACTCTAGAATTTAGACTGAAGCAAGTTCAAGAGTCCAAACTGTATTATTTATCATTGAATTAAAAAATGTTTGCCACTCCCACCCTCCACACACGCCTTCCTTTCAGTAAATGAACCAGTATGTACGGCTGACTTCCGTGAGTTACTGAGACACGTTGATGAGTAAGATGTGCCTAAGGTCCTTATGTAATATTATGCAATATAATGAGGAAGATAAACTTTAAACACAATTTTTAAATTAAATTACATTTTAAAAAATTATTCATTATCAGTGTAAGGAGGAAATTTATTGGGTTTGATTTTGGAAACCCTAATTCAAGTACTTTCACTTTTTAAAGAAACAGACTCCTTAAACCCAAAATTTAACCAAAAAAGAAGGGGGTGTTTCTTTAAGTTCTTCATCAGTCTCCATTCTTTCCGTTCTGTCTGACCTCAGAGAACCAGAGAGAACTCAGGGAGAGAGAAAATGGCGAATAAGACATCCTCACAGGGGCCCGGACAGATCCCGGAAAACTCAGGAGTATAAGGAAAATGAGCAAATGGTAAGGCTGGTGAATCTTTGAAGTAAAAAGGAGTTATGAAGCCACTCCACTTTAAGATGGTTTAATTCAAAGATTCGTTCATGGCATGGAAAATGATTACTAAGAGCCTGTATTATAAGCCCTGAGTGCCCAAACCTTTGCCACGATGCAAAGCCTAGTGGGTCCACTCAAGCCGTCTTCTCTATATTCCCCCACCTCCATTGTGCTAACTGGTTTTTATACAGCATTTACCTTCTATCTGGAAAACAGCATCTCTCTACCCAAATTATACTGTATTTTACATTTCTCAATTAGTGCCTATACCGGTGGTTCTCAAACTTTTGGAAGTTGGGGCACATTTAAAATTTTACAAATACTTGTAGGCGCACTATATATAAATTTCTGAGAAATGTTATCATAATTAAGTCAAATGTTAAAGAAAAAATATAAAGTCCAAGCGTGCTTTTATGGTAATTAAAAAATATATATACGACAAAATTAAATTTATTCTGACATTAAAAAAACTTTTGTTACATTTTTTGTTATTCTTTTTAGAATTCGTAAAAAAAAAGGGTTAAAAATTTAAAAAAACAACAAAAAAGGCATCTTTTTTTATATATAGATACATTCTTAGTAAGATTTAGTAAATTCGGCAGGTCCCGGCACAAATGTGTTAAGTTTTTTCCTTCTTGTGTTTATGAGAAACAAGAGCCTGATGTGTCCTAGTGATTTCTTCAATGTTTGGGCATATATTTGAAAAGCAAACTCTCATTTCCTCATCAATACATTGAAGAATTCCTCTCTTTTTACTCTTAATTGTGTTAAGGGTAGAAAATCCTAATTCACAGAAATAGGATGTTAAAAACTGTAGTAAAATGTTCAAAGCTTTTTTAGATATTGCCACATATTCTTCTTTTATAGAAATCCAAAAGGCTTCAAGAGACAATTTCTTATGTTTAATCATCAATCCACGATCAGTGGACATAGCTGCCAGTTCTTTTTCTGTTAATGTTAAACCAAAATCACCTGGAACTTCCATGAATGGGTTTCTAATCCAATCGTATTGTTCAGTGTTAAGTGATGGAAAATGCTGTAAATTAAATTCTGCCTGTCAGCCTTTAAGTCCTATTTTATTTACACTTATCTTTTGCTCACTTCCAGAATTGGATTCTTCAATATCACGCTTCTTTTTGAGAAATCTATTTTATTTGGGTGTATTTATTTAAAAATAATATAATCCTCCGTTCCTGTCTGTCTATCCCTGTCTATCCCTCTCTCTGACTCTCTGTCTGTCCCTGAAAAAAAAAAAAAGTAATATAATGATGTGTTAATAATAAATGTAATAATGATGTGTTAACTAAAAGTGCAGTATTTCCATAATGAAATGGTATGATAGAGTAACTATATTTATTTTTATATCTGGGCACATGCCACGAACCAGTGCAGCTAGTAATTCCAGGTCTCGAGTGGGAACGATGCAGAATTAAGAAAATCCGGGGTCAGGAGGAAAAACCACATCTTGCTTTATTTATAGGGCAAAGTGGGCCATTAGCAAATCAGTGAAATCTTTCATCATGTTTCCAAGGCAACCCAAGAATTTTACCATGTGCAGAAAACCTCCACCATACATATCATCTTAACATTACACCAAACAAAGGATACAAGAAACTTGCCTCCAGTCTTTTCAGGGAACATGGGGGGTAGTGTAAACAATCCAGCACCACAGCCTTTTGCAACCTAATCAGGCAAGTGAGGTGGGGGGTTGGGCAGATTGTCAGTTTACAGCCAATTCCCCACACCTCTGTTCCCCAAAAATCTAAACTCCAAAATCCCTGTTGGGTTTTTGGTCCCCAACAGGCACATATTTCTCTGGAATACCATAGGGTAGGGCGCACTTGGAAATCTTCTAGGGTGCACCAGTGCACCCTGGCGCACACTTTGAGAACCATTGGCCTATACAATGATCTATTTCAGAAATGTAAATTATGTTCTAGTTTATGGCCATTATTCGTGAATATCCGGTCTCATAAACAACATTGTTATAATACTTTGAACTGTAGGAATAACCACTACAAATATAAGGGATACTAACAGAGCACTTGAGTAGCAGAGATTTTCTTTCAGGGAAAGTCATCCTAAATTGCACGTTGTCCTGTACAACAAAAAAAGTCCCCATCACTGAAAATGTCCTTAGTGTGTCTTCGAGTGATGAGCAAGACTTCCGCCCTGAAGTCAGTTCTTCTCCCACCATCCTCTGTTTCTGTAGACCATACATACTTGGTAAATGCGTAAAGCTTGTATTAAACACTCGGACCTAACACAGAATAAAATAAATGGTTGTGGCACAGAAGGTTATCGATACATGTGAGTGTATTTACATTGGGCAGACCTGGACATTCTGACTCTGTGTTTAGAGATGCTCATGTTTATGTTATAACTAGAAAGCCCAGCGGTCATACGAAATGACCGCTGTTCTAGATATTATAAATTGTAATTAAAATGATTTGTGCAAAGGTGTCTGCTAATTCAAACTGAGTTACCCAGGGCAGGCCGTTTTTGTGCAGCTTTAGCTCCTTTTCTCTCCTCTTCAGTGCTGTATTTTCTAGGAGGCATTCTTAAAAGAAATTACCTTAAGACGTAGTTTTTATGTAAAACAGATGATTGCCAATGCAAACAAATGTTCACCTTCCCCCTGACCCGCTCAATTTGCGTTCAGCCGTGGCAACTTCACCCCATTGGCTAGTACAGTTATGCAAGCAACCAATAAGCTATCGGCGACAAACAGACACTTAAGCCGCATATAATAAAGATAATGTACACACAGTAAAGTATATGTGTATTTGGAGAGTGCTTTATTACGTTTCTTTTTGCACCAAAGATGATTTACCACATGGAAAAGACAACGTCCTATCTCCTATGTCCTGCCTTTTCCAACACGAGGACTGTTGTCATTATTACACTTAGTGCTATCTTCAAACCAACTCACACATGGGCACTCTGCCGGCTCTTGAGTGGCCATGAAGTTTAAAAAAATTAAACAGTACCAACCAACCAACCAACAAAAAACATTGTCCCTACATTCAAGGACATGGAACTCTTTTCAGACAGAAAGTCTTTAATGCACATGGATTGTTTATATTAAAAAAAAATGTAACCACACAAAGCAGTCTATGTCAAAACCAGTAGTTGGGAAAGAGTTTCATGGAGCGATGAATCTTAGACTATTCTTGAACAGTGGAAAGATGGAGTGGTGGAGAAAGCCATTGATTGTAGGAAAAAAGAGGGAAGGAGGGAGGGAGGGAGGGAGGAAGGAAAGGAAAGGAAAGGAAAGGAAAGGAAAGGAAAGGAAAGGAAAGGAAAGGAAAGGAAAGGAAAGGAAAGGAAAGGAAAGGAAAGGAAAGGAAAGGAAAGGAAAGGAAAGGAAAGGAAAGGAAAGGAAAGGAAAGGAAAGGA
Source organism: Saccopteryx leptura (assembly GCF_036850995.1). Lineage (NCBI taxonomy): Eukaryota > Metazoa > Chordata > Mammalia > Chiroptera > Emballonuridae > Saccopteryx > Saccopteryx leptura. The sequence continues at coordinate 50,794,766 of NC_089515.1, read as the reverse complement.
AAGGAAAGGAAAGGAAAGGAAAGGAAAGGAAAGGAAAGGAAAGGAAAGGAAAGGAAAGGAGGGAGGGAGGGTTTTTTTCAATGTGAATCTTTTATGTCAAATCATTTTGTATTGATTTTTTCCAAATGTATTGATAAGATTCACTATCAAAATGATTCACCACAGAAGCATTCTTACACCAGGATTGCTAACAATAAATTAACAAAATGTGTAGAAGCAAAGTAAACCAGGTAAGTACACTCACCATAAACCCATACTAAACGGATGCCCGATTTATCCCCTAAATACATCCTCAAATGACAAAGGCCACTCCACCTGACATAAGGGAAAATGTGAAAAAGTCCAAGTCAAAGGGAAAGAAATTTTAACACACTACATTTAAAATATCTTTTGCCAATTTTACAAATTCAAGTGCAACCCAGTGATGTGCCCCTGGCCATTGAAGGATTAGGAAGAGACGGGTCCTGAGGTTTAAGCCTCAAGCGCTCAATTAATCAGCCTCTGATTTTGCCTGTATCTATGTTTTCATCAACATTGTCATCTACGGACATCCTGAAACGATATAATGTAGCTATATTTTCATCCATATTAAGTTCCATAAATCCTCGCATAGCCAGCACAGTGTCCTATGCCTAAAATAGTTTTTCATTTATGGTAAGCACAAGATGTGAGCTTTTAGAGTTAGTTGGACGGGACTGAATTTAATTGGCAGTGTAAAAAATGTTATCGGGTAGTTCTTGTCCTTTGTATTACTTATAGCAAAATGAGAAGAATGCAGGCTTTGGAATTGCTTACCAACTTATTATTTTTTAAAATTTAGGTAATGTTCTTTTTACCTCTTTTAGACCGTTTTATACATATAACCTTAAAAATGAGAGAAATAATATTATTTCCAGGGACTGTCGATTGTCTCCAAATATTCATTTTTTTTTTTTTTTTTTTTAGTGAGAGGAGGGGAGATAGACTCCCACATGCACCCTGACTGGAATCCCTCTGGCAACCCCCATCCAAGGATGATGCTTGAATCAACCGAGCCACTGGCAGCAAGAGGAGAAGAGAGAGAGAAGGGGGAGAGGGATGGAAAGAGAAGCAGATGTTCGCTTCTGTGTGTCCTGACCAGGGATCAAACCTGGGACATCTGCATGCCGGGCCAATGCTCTATCTACCGAGCCAACTGGCAAGGGCCTTTATATTCATTCTCTTTTTAAAAAAATTTTCCCAATGATTTGTGAGAGAGAGAGAAGCATCAATTTGTTCCACTTAGTTGCTCACTCATTGATTGCTTCTCATACACGCCCTGACCGGGGATTGAACTCACAACCTCAGTGCACAGGAATGATGCTATATACACTGAGCCACCCGGCCAGGCCCTAATATCTATTCTTGCCTGCTGTACTACTAAGACAAGCCCTGGTTTTTGCTGAGTATAGGGCTGCCCGGAATAAAAGCTCTCATCCCCATACTCTCTGACAGTTCATTTCAGATGAAAGAGATGTAAATATCACATAACTGCTTCCCAGAATCCTGAAAAGAGAGCTTACGCACGCCCTTGCCTTCCTCCTTCATCTCTTCCTCGATGTGACAAGCAGAATAGACAAGATGCTGGAGGTCTTGGACCTTGAGAGAGAGAAGGACCGCCCCCTCGGAGGAGTAGAGCAACGGGCTGAGGCACTAGTCCCACCGGCGGGCCTCTGAGGAGCAGGGTCACAGTGTCAGTCCGAGCTGTCCATCTTGACATGTTTTCATTTCATATACCATCTATCTTACTTAAGTAATAATTATTTTGAGTCTCTGTGATTCACACTGAGTTGAATAGAAACAATTGCCTTGCAGGGTTTCTAAAGATTAAATACACAAGGAGCCTAGTTCAGTGCCTGGCGTAGAATTGATATTCAGCATTACTAGCCACTCAGCATTTTCTTATCCAGATATTTTTTTGTTTGCCCCATGAGTGGCCCTCCAAAAACATTATTTACAGTTCTGATGCCACCTAGGAAAGATCTTCCTTCCTTAATTATCTAATAATCAGTCTTCCTAAGGACAGCTGCACACTGGCATCTCTAGCCCTATCTCTTTTACGAACTGTTGAGAGAAGACCCTTCCAGATTAGGATGAATACTTTGCTACGGTGGAGTCTTCTCAGAACGCACTAACGTGTCATTTTTCCCAGCACATAATTTTTATCCTATTTTCTATTTTTTTTTTCCTCTTGTCGCTGTCAGCTACAACTTAGAAAACATCTTTAAATAGCTATCTGGGGCTGGAAGGGGTGGGAAACACTGCAACAACAACAACAAGATTTATAGCACAAGCATCTGTGTACACAGTTTACAAAATAACCAAATTGTCTCCTTTTACCGAGGCCCATGAAGCTGGATTAGAAAGGCCTATGCCCAAATCTCCGTGTAACTAAAATAGAAGGGGAAATGGCATATTTCCTTGTCCCAAAATGTGGATGTCACCTGTAGGTTTATTATTTTATTTTATTTTATTTATTTATTTTTGAATCTGGATAGAGGTGGTGATTGAACCACATTGCTAAAGACTAGAAGCCCCTGGATTGACTTGAAAATGATTAATTTCATGTTATATGAATTTAAAAAAATTTCCATTGATTCGAGAGAGAGGGAAGGAGATGGGCTATCATAGACAGAAGTGGGGGCAAGACATCTATAGAAAGAGAGGGAAGGGCGGGAGAGAGAGAAGCATCCACTCATTGTTCCACTTAGTTGTGCACGCCTTGACTGCATCGCCTATGTGCCCCGACCGGGGATCAAACCCACAGCCTCAGTGCGCTGGGATGATGCTATACCCATTGAACTACCCAGCCAGGTCCCGTGTAATTATTATTTTAATGGAGGAGATTACACACATGTTCAGCTCTACCTTCCCACCTTCCCAGATGCCCATTTTTCCCACGGAAGTCTTCCTTAGCTGTCAGGCACTGTGTTACTTCTCTTCCTCTCGGACACCTTGTTGGGCCTCGTCAGTGTGCCGAGTTCTTTGGATCACGACTTAGAGCTCTTGCCATGAAAGAGGCAAAATGCAAAGAGAGACGAAGGCAGAGAGTGATCTTCCAGGAGCCGGGGGTGTTACAGCCACGGAGCTCCCGGCCTTGGGCGAGCTGGCTCCCTCTTCATTACCGCCCGCCACGCCCCTTCGATGGAGCCCCGGGAGGCACAGTTGTTAGCGAGCACACGATGTGACATCGGCTCAGGAAGGGCCCCCCAAATTAATCTCAGCCGGTACATTAGGAAACACTTGGCTGACATTTGCTGTCCCTGTGAGCCCTAATAAAGAGATTTTTACCTGTATTTGCCTATTCAACACTTCAGCTCCTCAGCCAATTTTGAAAATTATTTCTGATTTATGGCTCGCTCTCAAGCGGGTGTCACCGTGCCTGTCAATTATGCCTCAAAGCAAATGCTAAGTGAATTCTGGCTGGTGAAATTAATAAGGGAAACGTCTACTCAAAAACCTAGAAAGAGGCTTGTAAAGGGAATCGTTCAACCGGGCAGGAACTCGGCAGCTGCCTGTGATATTTCTAAGCCAGACAGAGGGACATGGAGAATTCAGTCACACCCAAGAGAGAAGTGTTTTTCTCCTCTCAGCACTTGAAGTTGAGCCACTGTGTAAAACAAAAGAGACCATTATGATGAAAGCTCGTGGGTTCCCACCCTTCAGAAGAGGGTCTGGGTCCTGCCCATGTTTTTTTTGTTTGTTTGTTTGTTTTGTTTTTGTATTTTTCTGAAGCTGGAAACGGGGAGAGACAGTCAGACAGACTCCCGCATGCGCCCGACCGGGATCCACCCGGCACGCCCACCAGGGGGCGACGCTCTGCCCACCAGAGGGTGATGCTCTGCCCATCCTGGCGTCGCCATGTTGCGACCAGAGCCACTCTAGCGCCTGGGGCAGAGGCCAAGGAGTCATCTCCAGCGCCTGGGCCATCTTTGCTCCAATGGAGCCTTGGCTGCGGGAGGGGAAGAGAGAGACAGAGAGGAGGGGGGGTGGAGAAGCAAATGGGCGCTTCTCCTGTGTGCCCTGGCCGGGAATCGAACCCGGGTCCCCCGCACGCCAGGCCAACGCTCTACCACTGAGCCAACCGGCCAGGGCCCATGTTTTATTTAGAAAAGAAAAACACTGTTTCTCTTCAGTTTGTGGATCGGAACTGTTCAATTTCAGTACAAACCCAAGAACTGGAAAGGCATGGCATTGTTCTCTTTTTATGGTAAAGACTGCTAACATAGATGATATATTTGTGGTTTATATGTTTCATAGATATGTGACACTAAGCACATTAATGACTGACTGACTGAATGAATGAATAAAGCCAGTCCACTCAGTCTCTGAAGTGCCTTATCCCTGTCTCCACATTTGTAGCAACCGGACCACTCGCCTTATGTCTCTGCTCCTAAACCTCCTGGCCCCTCCATCCTGACCTCACGTCTGCTTCATTCTTATTCACCTAGGACCTTTGCACATGCTGCTGCTTCTACTAGGAACAGTCTCTCTCTGGCTCCTCCCCTGGAAAGTTTGAACTCATCCTCGGGGCCCAAGCTCATTCTGTTTCTCCCAGAGAAGGTTTCTTCTCAACCTCTAGGCGTTTTCAGTCTTTATCCCCTTCCCTTTTTTGCTTCACGGCACTTTTTATGGTTAGTGTATATTTGGCCCCATAAGCGCTGTCCTCCCCAAACTTTAAGCAAGAAAAAAGGCAGGCCCGGTGGTTCTCGTTTGGTTCTGTCTCAATCCCAAGAAGAGGGCATAGCCCTGGCTTATGACAGACTCTCACCAGGCCCAGACGACAACGCGGATGATGGATAACTAGTGACATTTTAAAGATCATGCTGCTTCTGTAGCAGGCTTAGTCCATTGTCTTAAAGGACACACTTCGTATTGGTTTTGCTGTTCTACATGCAAAATATACGCATAGGATACATCCTAATATTATCGCAAGAAATAATTCATGCCATTTAAATATGCTACTGGCAGTAACGTGATTATCACATAACATGTCCAGCTTTCTCTCTTCTGCTTTCCTATTTCACTTAGCTGTGAAATGTCTGACCTTTCGGGGAAAACATAATGTCCTCCAAGCTAGAGAATGACATCAGCCTCATGTGTGGTTCTTCCCTGAGCATGTCCACTCAGGATGCTCAAGGTTTTTCTAAAGTCCAGCGTCAGTTTCCAACAGACCTGTCCGGCGATGTTCTTAGTCACTCATTTGATGAGCATCAGTTGAGCGCAGACTAGATGCTAAGCACTCGGTGTGACCATGGGCTACCAGACTACTGGAGATGTGGGTGTCCTGTGTGCCCACAGAGAGCTCACAATGACCAATTCACCATTGGAGCACAGCCCAGTACTTCACTGATTGCACATGTGTCGATTTACAGGTGTTGGTGAATTACCATATAAGACACACATTTTTCCAAAAAATTTGGGATCTAAAAACTGGGTGCGTCTTATACAGTGGTTGTAGATTATTTTTACTTGCATTTCTTGCTTTTTTTTTTTGTGCGGATGACAAGTTGTATGAATTTTATGATGAATAAAACTTGAGTTCAATAATTTTATGTAATACTTTTTTTTTCTCCAAATTACGGGTCCCAAAATTAAGGTGCATCTTATACATGGGAGCGTCTTATATACGGGGAAATACAGTATTGTGAATTATTGCATCTCTGCTCTTCCAGCCATTTCAGGATGAGTTTAAGTAAATGTGCTTATTTTTTTTTCTCCTTAAAAATATCCACTTAAAATCATGCAGAAGATTTGCAGTCTACATGAATTAAATGAGCAGAGTCAAGACTATATTTTGCCTGGAAACACAAGAAAAGAGGCAAAGTGTGTTCTCAAGGAAGCTTAGAATTTAGCCAAGAGGACAAATTATAATCTCACTTGAAAACGTAGCATTCATTTCAAAATCACTGAAACATACAGAAACACTGAGCATCGGGAGTTACTGAAATAAATATTTTCATCTACACCTTTCTGTATTTATGTACAAATTGACAATAAATATATAATACCACAGTATTATTGTAGAACTATGTGCTATAATGGCATTGTAAAAGTGTGAGGAAAATCGTATAAATATATTTCTAGTAATATATCAATAGTATCATTGTAAAAATGTGTAAAAATAAAAATTTTTAAAGACCGTAAATTATCCTTTATTCCAGTATCTGATGGTAACCACCAATATGATCTTTTCTCATATAGACTATAAAATAAAGTTTCCTAATTTTTTTTTCACTCTCCCACGATAAGCTCTTGAACTTTCTCCACTTTGAATATTGCGTAATATAACATTGTATGGATACACCATAATTTATTTAATCAATACCCTATAGTTTAATATCTTAGTTATTTGATTTCATAAATCTGGTTGCAAGAATTATAATTACTCAGCCAAAGAGGATTGGAGATTATTAAGGCTCTCGATTAGTAATTGTGAATTCCTTTCAACAACAACAACAATGTAATTTCAGGTGTAAGAACAATTATTTCTGGGGGAGAGACTGTATACAAAATATGCAAAATATCTGAATCAGTGACCCTACTCTCCAGACCTTTGACTAACGAAGAAAGGGAAAATGAGAGAATTAAAAAGAAAAAAGGAAGAAAGCTGGAAGTATTTAAATTTCTGAAGCCTTCCCATTAATCAACTCACTTTACAATGAATGGCTCTGGTCTCATATCTGCCGACCAGTTAAAATAGCCAATCAAGTAGCATAGTCAGGGTGATCTGTCTCAATTTACTTGATCACCCATCTCTAGTAAAAATATTTTGGGTAAATTCCAATCACTAAATCAGTGGTTCCTGACCTTTTGGTGATTGAGAATGTGATGAAAGCTATCGATTCTTCTAGAAAACACACACGCTCACACACACACACACACACACACACACACACACGCACACACACGCGCGCGTGCACAGAACTTTGCATCTATTATCAGCATCTGCACATCCCAGCAATGTTCTTACATTAGCTCCTTCAGGTACATAGAGACTTTTGATTAAGAAATTCTAAAAAAGTCATTAGTTCATCTTTAAAACATTTGATAGGGGAATTAATAGTGGCAACCTTTAAATGCCACATATGAATATCTTACTACTTGGCATTCACAGAACCATCAAATACTATTAGTGGGTGAAAAAAAAATTGTAGAGACATTGAGTTAAGGGGGAGGTCTACACATTTTGAGGTATGGAGATTCTTTTGAGAACTTGATAAAAGCAATGGACCACCCTGGCCAGTTGGCTCAGTGGATAGAGGGTCAGCCCGGTATGTGGATGTCCTGGGTTCGATCCCCAGTCAGGGCACACAGGGGAATGGGCCATCGGCTTCTTTTCTCCTTCTCCCACTTCTCGCCCTCTTTCCCTGTCGCAACCAGTGGCTTGGTCGATTTCAGCATCGGCTCCAGACGGGGCTTGCCAGGTGGGGCCCTGTTGGGGCACATGCAGGAATCTATCTCCCCTCCTCTCACTTAAAAATAAAATCAATGGACGATTTTTTTCCAGAGATAAACACAGACACAATTAGCCCCAATTCTGCCAACCCTGCACAGTTCTGCTGGGTGAAATTGATGGGTAGGTTAAAGGGTCTTCTGAATTTTCCTCTCAGAGCCCCGGCTCCAAGTCCTTGAGTTCTACTCCCACAATCACCACTGTTGTACCAATGAGGAAAGTAACGTAAAACAATAGTCAAAAGATTTGTCCATACTCATAAAAAGAGTCACTAGCTATGCTGGAACTATAATCTATATTCTTAAACTCCTGGTATTATTTTCTTTTCTTTTTTTTTTTTTTTTTAAAAAAACAAAACTTCTGAAGCTGGAAACAGGGAGAGACAGTCAGACAGACTCCCGCATGTGCCCAACCGGGATCCACCCGGCACGCCCACCAGGGGGCGATGCTCTGCCCCTTCGGGGCGTTGCTCTGCGGTGACCAGAGCCACTCTAGCGCCTGGGGCAGAGGCCAAGGAGCCATCCCCAGCGCCCAGGCCATCTCTGCTCCAATGGAGCCTCGGCTGCGGGAGGGGAAGGGAGAGACAGAGAGGAAGGAGGGGGGGGTATGGAGAAGCAAATGGGCGCTTCTCCTATGTGCCCTGACCGGGAATCGAACCCGGGTCCCCCGCACGCCAGGCTGACGCTCTACCGCTGAGCCAACCGGCCAGGGCCTGGTATTATTTTCAACCATCTTACAGATCTGAAAACTGAATTGGAGGAGGGAAAGTTACTTACCATAACCACGCAATCATTATGTGATAAACAGAGAACAAGTAAGTGACTGCATTCTAGGCTCTCAAGCTTCCAGACGGCTCTCTTCTCTTGACCAAGAAGGTAACACATTTGTATTCGGAATATAAATTTTGGAAAGGGATCAGTTAGCTGTAGGAGGTCAAGCTATTCAACTTATCACATGGTCGCTTTTCACTGAAATCCTTTGTGACTGACTATCGCTAGGAACTCCGTGTGTAAGAGCTAACAGGTGTATTTGCATACCTGGGTAATTCACCGGGCAGATGTTAGTTTCTCAGTGAGCTTGTCCGATTTGCATTGGCAAATATGAACAGACTTCTCATGGGGAGCTTTCCCCCTTGTGCACTTTAAAATTTGACCCTTTCCAGTTCTGAAGTTGACAGGAATCATCTGGTTTAATTTTTGAGTGTGCCATGCCTACCACTGGCAAAATTTTTTAAATAACCTGAATGCTTCTCTTGGTAGCCCCCTCAGCCACACTAATTTGAAAAATATGAAAGAGAGATTTAAAAATGCCCTAGGTTTTTTATTATTATTACTATTTTGAGAGAGGGAGAGAGAGAGAGAGATAGGAAAGGGAAAAGAGAGAGAGAGAGGGAGGACAGAATGAGAAGCTTCAACTCATATTTGCTTCACTTTAGTTGTTCATTGAGTTGTTGCTGTATGTGCCTTGACCAGGGGGACTCAGGCCAAGCCAGTGACCTCTTGCTTAAGTCAGCAACCTTTAGGCTCAAACCAGCGACCTCCGGGCTCAAGCCAGTGACTTCTGGGCTCAGGCCAGTGACCTGGAATCATGTCGATGAACCTGGGATCAAACCAGCAACCTCGGGATTTTGAACCTGGGACCTCAGTGTTTCAGGTCGACACTCTATCCACTAGTCAGGTTAAAATGCCCTGGTTTTAATGAAGTCTTTTACATATCCTAGTTTCCAACTTGGTGACAGCAGTGCCATGCCACAAATGCTCGAGAAATTTGCCTTCTTGAAACCAATCTATCAATAAACCTGTTCCCAGACCATCGCTGCCAGTCCCTGCCCTTCACTCGCTCTATTTAATCATACCAGTGTTTGTGGAATCATCAGAGGCAGTTCAATCAAGTGGTAGCTCATTGTGCCAGGGGCCCCATCATTAGACTTCAGGAAAGCCAAGCCACAGAGCCGAGAGCTTACCTGCAGCTGAGCCCAAGTTCCTTTTTCTTTCCCACTAGAGACATTAAAGGCGTCTATTTTCTTAAATGGCCACTTTCTGTCACTCATGCAGTGGAAACGGTAACAGTCCGCACACCAATGATAGCTTTTGTGTCCATTTCAGAGCTAACTTAGAATAGAGCGGAGAAGCATTTCTCAGGACCAAGTCAGCTACAGGAGGAGAAAAATGAGGGAAAGGTTTAAGGATAAGAAACTTTTCCTTTGTTCAGTTTAAGTTCAGCTCATTTTGCTGAGCTTACTAAAGTTGTCACTAGTGCCTTTAGCCACTGTATGCTTCTTTCTATAGCAATCACTGCTGCACACTATCTACCTGTATCTTGAACTGACCCTCATTTTAGTGGGTAAATCATCAACACTTAAGAGGAACACCATTCAATGATGGTTTCTTTCTTAACCAGATCGCGTGATCTTTGGTGAAGTTTTTGTTGTATAGAAAATGGTGAAAGAGAAGACAATCTTTTCTTTTCCATATGGATCTACTTGGCACCATGTGTCAGACATCTAATTATATGGGTTTTAGACAGACACTGAATGGGCAAAATTAGGTGGTCAGATCACCCAAGGTTGGCATCCTAGTTATGGGAGGTTCCTGAATGGTTCCCCTTATTGAGCCTAAGCTAACTCATTAGTGAATGGAGGCAGAGAGGCCTCCCTTATACTTTGTTGGGAAACTTCAATGAGGAAACACAGAAACGTTTAATGGAGGTGGGCAGCACATAGCAGAGACTCAGTGAATTATGGTTATTCCCAGTAACAACTGTGAATAAAATTATCAGGTTTTTCTTTCCATTTTCATAAAAACTTCTGATATATTAAAGCTGAAATCCTAGTATATTAAAGCACGTGAAACTCTGGAACTTTATTTTAAGTAAGTTGGACATAAAAGCCGTCTTTGGTGTGGGGACAATGACAGCTTTCAGAGCATGGGTGACAGAATTAGTTTGGGGTAATGAGAAGATGTCATCTAATTTCATGGTAACAAAAAGAAATAAAATATTTCATTTATTTAATTTCTGAAAAGAACAATCATTTATTTTTTAACAAAAGAACCCTAAAATATAAGTTTTAGAGAGAGCATTTTCTACCGGGTAGCAGAATGACAATCTACGTGAGCTCAAGTGCAATGGTTCATTTGAGCCCAGTTACATTCCATAGTATCAAGCTTACTGCACAGTATTTTAGTTGTTCAGATACTACTATATGAACATGTGTATATTTCCAAATTCAAATTAAAAAAAAAAAACAAGCCATCTGCTTTTTCTCTTTTCTTTAAAAAAATATGTGCATAAAATAAATTGGGGTGTGGATTTGTAGAGGGCTGTCTACATTTTATTCAAAGACGTTTTTTTAAATAGCCAGGTGACACCTGCAACAAGTGCTTGGAAAACCCGTAAGAGACCAGGGTTCCCTTATCCCCCAGGCCCCCAGCCCCGGGGCTGGAAACTGTGGGCAAGCCAGCTGGTTGCAGTATGATTTTAGAGCTGGTGGACCCAATTAGCTGAATTTCTCCATCTGCTGGTGAGATTGCTGGTCTCGGCATAACGGACCATAACGCACGTGGTGCGTGTGGAGACTAGAAGTAACAATCGGAGTGACTCAGTGGAAACACTAGTGGGAACTCAGCCTCCACTCGTCAGTTCACTGCATACGGTCTTCCGAAAAAATGAATCTGATGCCCGTTCAGAATTTATGGAGGCCGTGTCTATGCAAACAAGTATTATGTCATCTTCATCGTCATCATTCTTACTACCAGTCTACAGCATGCCAGGAACTATGCTAGGTCTTCTGATATATTATAACAGTTCGGTTTCCAGGCCAAAGTATAGATGAAGGATCCCCCTTACCACTAAGAAGAAACTGACGTTCAGAAAGAGCCTTTGGGCCCTGGCCGGTTGGCTCAGTGGTAGAGCGTTGGCCTGGCGTGCGGGAGACCCGGGTTCGATTCCCGGCCAGGGCACACAGGAGAAGCGCCCATCTGCTTCTCCACCCCTTCCCCTCTCCTTCCTCTCTGTCTCTCTCTTCCCCTCCCACAGCCGAGGCTCCATTGGAGCAAAGATGGCCCGGGCGCTGAGGATGGCTCTGTGGCCTCTGCCTCAGGTGCTAGAATGGCTCTGATTGCGGCAGAGCGACGCCCCAGATGGGCAGAGCATCGCCCCCTAGTGGGTGTGCCAGGTGGATCCTGATCGGGCGCATGCAGGAGTCTGTCTATCTGACTGCCTCCCCGTTTCCAACTTCAGAAAAATACAAAAAAAAAAAAAAAAAAAAGAAAGAGCCTTTGCATTTAACAGTCTGAAAGAAGATCAAGATACTTTTGTTCTTCTCATGAAAATTCAAATTTGTTTCACTTTGCCACTTGTATGCCTGGAGCGCTTTCCCCATCTAAGTCAAGACATGGCTGAGTGGAGAAAGACTCACTCTGTCCACCAACCTGGGTTTCTTTTCTTTTCTTTTCCTTTTTCCTTTCTAAGTGAGAGGAAGGGACATAGACACTTTTGCATGTGCCCCAACCAGAATCCACCTGGAACCCCCATCTGGTGGCCGATGCTTGAATCAACTAAGCTATTTTTAGCACCTGAGGCTGACACTCAGACCAACCAAGCCACTGACTAGGGAAAGGAAGGGAGAAAGAAGGGGGAGAGGGAGGAGGCAGAAGCAGATTGTCCCTTTTCCTGTGTGCCCTGACCAGGGATTGAACCTGGGATAGTACTGGGCTGACACTCTATCCACTGAGCCAACCTGCCAGGACTCCAACCTGGGCGTCACTCCCAGCACTGACGCCACCTACTGACTGAATAAGTTCAGGTACATACTCAACCTCTCCAAATTTTATTTTATCTCCTCTCTAAAGACGAGGAAACAAATGCCTACTTTAGAATAAATATCTACTGCCTAAATCAGGCTTGGTATTCATAAACAACTTCATCCTTATTTGATGCTCTCGTGACAGAAGACCCACAATTACTGCTTTAAGAAAATGAAAAAGTAAAAAAGAACTGGTTGTTGAGTATCTTAAGAACTTTCCCAAAATCCCACTAATGTTGACTTACTTGCTTCAGAACAATAGACAGGCCCCACTATGGTAACATGAAAGGCGCTGGTGGAAAAGTCAATCCACCCGCTGCCATTAGGCGGTCACAGTTCAAAGGAGGTCATAAGTCACAGCTCTTACTTGTCCTCTGGGTGAGGGTTGCCATGCTGCCTCTCAGTAACAAACTCGGTCCCCGGGGCCTGTTTATAACCCCTCGGGCCTGCCCATGCCCTTTCTGACAAATAAGGATGGATACCATCACATTCCTCTCCCCAGAGGGAAGGGGTCCCGTTGGAGGTCTTTCGCCTTTTAAAGTGCAAAAGAATGCATAGTTTTTATGTTTGGAGACGATGTTTTTGCCAATTCGCACTTAAAAGGGCATAAATATATATAAAAAAAAGGGGAATTTCCTTTCCTCTGAATAATTAGGAGAGAAAAATGTAGCTTTCAGGCACATCTGCTTCGGTTTTCCAGTTGTGTATTTAAAGGGAAAGGCTGTCAACAGGAACCAGTCTATTGTGGGCGCCCACTGTAGAGTTGTTGTCCTAACTCATTGGGATAGATATGTATGTTCACAGCACACACAAACCCATGTAAAGGTCTTATTATGATTTCCATACAATAACTACAACTTATTTGTACTTATTTGCATTGCATTTGTAATTGTTTTACTCGTAAATATATGTATTTGCATTTGTCTATCACTCAGGTCAACTAAATAATAATGATTTGCGATGTATTTGTACTAAAAAAGGACCTATATCTCTGATCCTTTATTTTAAAGATGAGAAAACTCAAGCAGCTTAAATGTCCTGACTTGGCAGCGTACAAGCGCTCAGACTCACACACTGGGAAATGTGACAGTCAACACTTTGGGGTCCGAGGCCCACGACCCTTCCCACAGTGGAGGACTTCTTATCAGTGAGCGTCCAGCTTGTTAACATTGCTATCTGTCTCCTTAAATCAGAAAGCACAGTGGATGCTAAAGAAATTTGGCTGACTTACTGTCTGTGTTATCTCCGCATTAATACAATATATTTCAAGCAGGATTTGTATTGACTTCTGGACACAGGAGGTCCTTTGAGGAAGGACATGCTGGGTTTGGGGTTGGGTGTGGGGTAAGTGAGCCTGCCTCGAGCCTCCTACTTCAGCGCAGGCTGGGACTTTGAGGGTACAGAGGTCTATGTCTTCCCACCACTTGGTTATTCTGACTTTTGAGTTTTTTTTGTTTTGGGGGTTTTTCTTTTGTATTTTTCAAAGTGAGAAGAAGGGAGACAGAGAGACAGACTCCCAAAGGAGCCCAACTGGGATCTACCGGGCATGCTCATCAGGGGGCGATGCTCTGCCCATCTGGGGTGTTGCTCTGTTGCAACCAGAGACATTCTAACGTCTGAGGCAGAGGCCATGGAGCCGTCCTCAGTACCTGGGACAACTTTGCTGAAATGAAACCTCGGCTGTGGGAGGGGAAGAGAGAGACAGAGAGGAAGGAGAGGGGGAGGGGTGGAGAAGCAGATGGACGCTTCTCCTGTGTGCCCTGGCCGGGAATCAAACCTGGGACATCCACACGTCTGGCCGATGCTCTACTGCTGAGTCAACTGTCCGGGGCCTGACTTTCACATTCTTGATGACTTTAAACACTGTCAAGTGCGACCCTGTCATGTGTTGCCTCATTCCCTTGTAGTAGTGCAACTGTCATCCAGGATTTCGTTGCTGATCTAGACGCTAGGCAGGGTCCCTGGGACAGATGGGAAGATTAGGCTCTTCCCCGATGTCCACAGCCTTTGTTACCTGAACTAGCAGTCCCTGCTCCTTGACGGTGGGCGTGGTCACGTGACTTCCTTGCAAATTGGCTGATTCCACGGGGGGGGGGGGGGGGTGGAAACGTGTCTGTGTCATTGGGGAGGCCAGCCTGCATGTCCACCATTCACCATGAGGACCTCCCCGACATCATTTCTGCCCCTTCTGTTGGGATCTCAGAAGGCTTATAAATGGGGCAGACCTGAGCCCGAGCCGTAAGGCGGTGACAGCCATGCCCAGCTGCGCTCGCTGATGGAAGCAGCCCGGCCCAGCTGACCCGAGCTGACCCTCCGCAGAACCGCAGACACTCAACAAATACATGTTTATTCTCTCCCCGCAATTCTGCAGTGCCTGTCTGCGGGGCTCGATGATTGATACAGACTCTGAATATATTTTCTGATGGGAAAGAAGGAGAGCTATAAAATGTGGAGCCAGAGTTGAGCCTAATGTTTATAAATCTAAAGAGTGTATGTATTAATTTTTTTTATTTTATAGCTAATACTTATTCATGAGTTTTGGCAGTGACCTTTTCAGTATTTTTTATTTATTTATTTTTATCTTCCCCTCCTTTTTGTTGAATTTATTGGGGTGACGCTGGTTAACAAAAGTCTGCAGGTTTCAGGTGCCCGTTTCTACAACACATAATCTGTACACCGGACTGTGTGTTCACCACTCAAGTCAAGTCTCCAACCATCACCATCCAATCTCACTTTTCCCTACTCACCTCCCCCCGAATCCCCAGAAATCACCACACTGAGCTTCTTTTTCCCTCTTTAATCTAATTTTTTTTTAAATAAATGATTTCTTGGATATCTGTTTGTTATTCTCCTCCTGTAGAAATTAAACTCCATTTAAAACAAGACTTAGAATATGATCTTGGATGAAGAGATGAACAGAGATAGCTGGAAGTCACTTTCCCTTCACATAATGACACCCTCAGCTGAATACTGAAAAACAATCTCTCACTGGTTCATTCATCAGCAAACTGCTATTTTTTTATTATTATTTTTTTAATTCAGTAAGACTGGAAGCAGAGACAGACTCCCACATATGCCCCAACTAGGATCCACTTGGAAAGCCCACTAGGGGGCGATACTCTGCCCATCTCGGGTGTTGCTCCGTTGCTTAGCAACCGAGTTCTTCTTAGCAACAGAGGTGGAAGCCATGGAGTCATCCTCAGTGCCTACGGCCAACTTTGCTCTAATCGAGCCATGGCTGCAGGAGGAGAAGAGAGAGAAAGAAAAGGGAAAGGGGGATGGGGAGAAGCAGACAGGCACTTCTTCTGTGTGCCCTGACCGGGAATTGAACCCAGGACATCCACACACCAGGCTGACGCTCTCCCACTGAACAAAATGGCCAGGGCCAGCAAATTGCTATTAAGCACTACTACAGAGCACGTGGTGGTTTCCTCTAAGAGTAACCCAGGTATAGACGTGAACTCCCCGCTTAAAAGTGAGATAGAGATTCAAAGCAACAATTGGTGTCCAGTGTAATAAGAGGCTAGAAGGGCGTGTGAATTGTGTGGAATTTGAAGAAGACTTTTAAATAACAAAAGCTTTAATGGATTATGTACTTATGGCAAACCCAACAGAGGTCCTAGGTCAAGTATCCTGGAATGATAGTGGTTTTATTTGAACTTGTCCAGCCTGACTCCACAGTGGAAACTCCGTACCAGCGCACCACAGCTGGAGAGAGGTTATAACTGAGCCAGTTCTTAAGTGATAACCGTTGAGGGTTGTAGTGAGTAACCAGGTTGCTGGGTGGTCCTTCAGGGATACAACGAGCTGGCCAAATCTAACGTTTGAGGAGCTGTGGCTACGCTGGCTTGGTGCGTAGTGGTGTTATCACAGGGGTGCAAAGCCCTCTCTTTATGAGAATCACACTGAATGGAATCAACTAACCACCTTGTCTCCTGTTCTTATTCACAAAGAATTCGGATTCAACCTCTTTCTTAGGCTGGCAAGTAGAAAAACATGGAGAACTTTGAATTCTGGTCTCTCCTGATGGCTCTCTGGTTCTCAAACTGTCATCCACTTACATTCCTTTTAGACTTCCACAGTATGATGTCTCTGCTTTCTCGTCAACTTCCTGCCTGCTCTTTCTCCATCTTAGATTCTCATCTTTCTTCTTATTTTTAAACATCTATTGATGTCCCTCTGGATTCTTTCTCTCTTTCTTCCCTTTTTGTTCCGTGTCTAATTTATACTCTCCCCATGAAACCATGGTGAAGCCACTTAACTGCTCTATTTGACTTTTAAATCATCTTAAAACAAGTTTAATGTGGTTGTTTTGATGATTAAATGGGTTAAAATATGTCAAGCACTTAGAAATGTCCAGAACATAACTAACATCAAGTAACTTTTAGCTATTATTCAATAACTGCCCAGAAATTCGAGTCTATATTTAAAACCACTTACTGTCCCCAGAGGTCCCATGAGTACCTTGAACTCTTATCCAATGCTGAACTCATATTCTTACTATAAAATCTGCCCCCAGGCCGTTTTCCCTGAAAGACTTATATCACTGTTTCCAGATACAAAGTCAGAGCCAGTTGTTGGCTGAGATTACCCCCCTCCCACCCTCCTCCTCTCCATCTACCAACAGTTACTAAGTCCTATTATCTCTACTATCCAATTCCCCTCCAGCCTGTCTCCTACCTTGCACCCTCATCAACGTTGTAATGCAGGGCACATCTTTGATGTAAGTGTTGCGTATGTTGGATGAATGGGGTCTGGATCATGACAACTAACCTTCTTTGACTGGGTCCACTTTTCTAGTGCTCAAGGTGTGTTTCGAAAAGACAAACACTGCTCTGGCTGGTTGGCTCAGTGGTAGAGCATCAGCATGGTGTGTGGAAGTCCTGCATTAGATTCCTGGTCAGGGCATACAGGAGAAGTGCCCATCTGCTTCTTCAACCCTTCCTGTCCCTCTTTTCTCTCTCTCTTCCCTTCCCACAGCCATGGCTTGATTGGTTTGAGCGAGTTGGCCCCGACACTGAGGATGGCTTCCTGGTGCCTCTGCCTCAGGCACTACAAATGGCTCAGTCACCAAGCAACGTCCCCAGATGGACAGAGTATTGCCCCATAGGGAGCTTGCCAGTTGGGGCACATGCTGGATTCTGTTTCTCTGTCTCCCCTTCTCTCACTTAAAAAAAAAAAAAGACAACACATTCACGTCACTCCTCTGCTTGAAGCCTTTCAATGCTGTTAATCAGCTTCAATGTAATGCCGATCTGTTTAGCCTAGTTCACAAGCCGCCTCTATTTAAACACTGTTATCTACTTTACTGGCTTAAACCCCTACTGATTCCCCCAAAGTGTCCCACAGCTCAAACTCAACTACTTGCATTTGATCATTTGTGTTATCTTTCACATCCCCCTTTCCCACTGACCATGTGGGCTCTAATTGGAGACTTTGAAGTACAGAGCTCAAATAAAAAAGTTCTAATATGGCTGATAAAAATAAATTCAGATAAAAGGAAAAAAATAGCTTTATTAAAACGCTCAAGACGAGTTAAATAAGATAATTATACAAAGCCAAAAGTCCTTCTGGCTTGTTGTAATCTTTTCACTAATTTTTTTTACCCATTTCATAGATCTTCTTCAGAAAGTCCATCTGCCATCCCCCCCCCCTTTTTTAAATGCTTAATTCGCATTAGGACTCTATGTGGCTATTTCCCTCCCTATGCTATTTTAAAATAATCTGAGTTTGGCTATTGCAACAATACATCCAATTTTACTTTTTTAAAATCACAAGTAGATTGATTTTTTTAATGAATAATATAATTTGGTAATCTTCATATTTTCTTCTGTGTATGTGTGTGTGCATTTGCACTTTTAAATTTTCAAACTATACATTTATCACATTTGTAATAGAAAAATGTGTCAGCTCTGGCCGGGTGGCTCGGTTTGTTACAGCATCGTCCTGAAGGTCAAGGTTGCCAGTTTGATCCCTGGTCAGGGCACATTCAGGAGCCACCAATGAATGTCCAACTAAGTGGAACAATGTATGTTCCTGTTTCTATCTCTCTCTCTTTCTCAAATCAATAAAGAAAAAAAATAAAATAATCAGGTCTGTTATTTTTAAAGAAAAGAATGAAAAGAAAAGAAAGAAAAATGTGTCGAGAAAATGAAACACTACCAAGCAGTCAACAACTTATAATACATGATGGAATCTACAAACATGTTCTCTTAGCATCAAACACTTGAGAGCTAAGAGTTACTGATTGCCAGTGTGGAGACACCTGCTAGTTAAATGGGTACCTCCCTGCAGACCTCCCGGGGATTTGCTATATACTTGCCAGATGTAACTGGTAGATTTTCCCTGCGGCCCAGGGAGCCCAACCACTGCTGAAACGCACAGTACCATCAACCATACGACTTTGGAACTTGCTCCCACTCACTGTTGATAGAATTGTTTGAACTTAACTCAGTTTAACAAGATTGGAGGAATCTTCCCACATCTCGGTGTGCATAATTTGCAGTTTCTCATGCTTGGCTCCCAGCACACAAGGCTCTCTGTCTCTCCCTTCCCCCAGCCCGTTCCCTGGCTCTGTCCCTAGCTCCCGCTCTGTTTACAGTGTAGGGGACAAGACACAAACCAGGGTATGGAAAGAGTGAGTGGGACGGGGCTAACTTGACGTTGTCTTTTAGCAAATGTGCTATAACTGTAACATTTGCATCTGGAATTTTTTTGGAGCTTGGACCCACCCCACCCCCAATCTTATGTTATGTGTGAATTCCAATGCAGTGATTCACCCCGACATGGGAGTTCTCTGCTTCTTCTAGTCTGCAAAAAAAAAAAAAAAAAAAATGCAAAAGAATGATGGGAGAAGTGTCTCATTCCTTATGATTTTTCTAAGCAATCTTTCTTTGTTGGGTTTTTCTTTCCCAGAGCTGGGAAAGGGATTTTTCCGATGAGAAACACTGCACTTATGACATAACAGCAATTCCATGTTTCACAAGCCGGCTCGCTATTCCTGGTGCCTTCCCCCTTCCCCTGCCTCCTTTTCTCACAATTCAGAGTAAACGTGAGATTGCCTCGGACAATCAAGCTTTGGAAAGAGGAAAATGGCACACTCTGGCCTTGATAACCCTTCAGGAGAACACGGAACAACTTTGCCACTGGCTCCAGTTTTAGAGCCGGATTCAACAATAAGAGTGGGCAGAAGAAACACAGGAAAGCAGATATGTGTTTTAAAAATGATCCACAGCCAGAAATATTTATCTAGAAACACGAGGCTCCAGTGAGATGTCTATCATCTCCTCCTTGCATATATATATATTTGGGTAGAATAGCCCTTATCTATTACCTAAGTATTTTTACAACCCCTTTTTTGGAAAGGTCTCCGTGGTCACACGTACCTTAAGCTGGAGAGGAAGGCCACTGATTGCATATTTTTTTTTACACCGAAATAGTTTCTGTAGAACAATGCAAATTGTATTTATATCATTGCTTGCAAAAATGAAGATAAATGAAATTGTCACAGCCAGTAGAATTGGAATCGAGAGTTGCTTTGTTTAGTGGGCAAGACGCACTAATTACGTCACCCAGATAAAACGTCATGAAAAAAGTCAAAACTAAAATTGCTAAAAGCAAGCCATCTATCCAGAGGTTAAATATTTTGCGTGATAAGATACTAGTATCTGTACGCAGTTTGATTCCAAGCAAGTCCAAGGGAGTCAGAAGAATGTGCTGTCTTTAATTTACAGCAATGTTACTGTGGATAAAATATTGCAAGGAAGTTTTCAGTCTACCATGTCACCTCTCTATTCTTGCTCGTACGATGCGTCTCCAACCAAAACTCCATTTCTTCCTCCACTTCTGTTGCGGTTGGTATTTGTTTCATAATAGTAGTCTTCTCGCTAACTCCCTACTCTCAGCTGAACTTCTCCAGATATTTCAGATCTTTGTACAACCACTAACCCTCTTCCTGTGCCTGAATTAATTCAACAAATGAGTGAGAAATTGTTTAATTAAAAGTTACAAAAACCCAATTTCAAAGTATCGAAACTAATAAAGGGGATGTATTGAACCATGCAAATGCAAGCTGAAAATGGTCGATACAGATAGGGCTCTCAAGCTACCGTGTAACGGGATAAAATCAGGACTGAATTACTCTCTCCATTTCTTGACCTTGATTAATTATTCTTGCTCTATTTCTCAAGATAGGATCTCCGGATGTGGTAACAGGACAGCTAGTTTCAAGAACCCTGGAGCAAAATAAACGACCCCATTTAGGAAAATAAGAGGTCTTCCTTAACATACTAAGAAAAAAAAAACACTTGGGAAAAATTATGGTTACTTCTGCTTGGATGATGTTTCATCTTTGAATAATTAAGCGCTATGTGGAGAAGCAAAATGCTTTTCTAATTCTGACATGTGAGTTAAGAAGCCAGGACTTGATCTAATGTTTAGCACATAATAAAAAAAAAAAATGAGGGCCTTGGAGTTTTTCTCAATGGATAGAGCGTCGGCTTGCGTGTGGACACCTTAGGGTTCGAGCCCTGGTCAGGGCTCACCAGAGAAGTGACCATCAGCTTCTCTCCTCCTCCCTCTTGCCTTTCTCTCTCTCTTCCCCTCCTGCAGCCAGTGGCTTGGTTGATTAGAGCATTACCTCAGACAAGGGTGGCCAGGTGAATCCCGATCAGGGTGCATGTGGGAGTCTGTCTCTCTATCTCCCCTCCTCTCACTTAAAATATAAATAAATAAATACAATGAATAGACAAATGACAGAACATGACAATATGAGAAAAAAGACAGTAAATATAACTGGTAACAATAACAATGTTTCCGGTGTCTCAGGTATTCACATTATGTTGCACACAGTTTAACATAACTATTATGTTTAAGGGGACAAAAAACATAATGGAAAATATAGGCAAAGAGTGGGAAAAAATTAAAAATAAGTTTGACTAATAACAAAATTGATTGGTTATTGGAGATTGAAAATAGCTAAAGAGAATTAGTGCACTGAATGTTAGTTTATGACATACAGAATTAAGAACATATAAACAAAAAATTGGAAAATATGAGAGAGTAAGACATTTAGAAGACACATTAAAAAGTTATGAAATGTGAGTTAAAAATTCTAGAAAGAAAGAACAGAAAAAATGAATTCGAAAATATTGTTGAAATATTAGCTGAGAATTTTCAATATGTAGGAGTGATGAGCCTGACCAGGTGGTGGCGCAGTGGATAGAGCGTCAGACTGGGATGCGGCAGACCCAGGTTCAAAACCCTGAGGTCGCCAGCTTGAGTGTGGGATCATCTGGTTTGAGCAAGGCTCACCAGCTTGAGCCCAAAGTCGCTGGCTTGAGCAAGAGGTCACTTGGTCTGCTGGAACCCCGGTCAAGGCGCATATGAGAAAGCAATCAATGAACAACTAAAGTGCCGCAACAAACAATTGATGTTTCTCATCTCTCTTCCTCTCTGTCTGTCTCTATCTGTCTCTCTCTCTCTGTCTCTGTCACAAAAAAGAGTGATGATATAGTATAGGATATCAGTATAATATTTATTATAATATTAGTGTAATAGAATAATATGTATAGTATAAGTAGTAAAAGATATGATTCATGTGGAACAAAGACTACAGATGAAATTTCAGAAATGTAACAAAAAGCAACAGCAAATGGTAAGGATGTAGGGTAATACAAATAATTATAGCATAGTAAACAAAAAATATATTTAAAAATATAAATTATTAAAATACACACAAAAAAATACATATAAAAGTTGGAAGGTAGGAAAAATAAAAAATAAAATGCTTTAAGTTCCTTGTATAGCCCCAAAAGGGAATAACAGAATTCATATTTTTACCTTTAAAAATCAAACAGTCATAATGTCATCTCTATGGCAAATGTGAAAAAATGTTAAAAGTTATCATTTTCAAGCTATTAGAGAGAAAAACTGGATTAGAAGAAAAAATAACTAATCAAAATAGAGAGACAGGAGTAGAGAAAAAAGAACATGGAATTAGTATCAGAAATTATATTAAGTATAAATTGACCATATTCTTTAATTAAAATGCTTGAGTTTGTTGAACCACTCAAAAACACTCAAAAGCAAATTCTGTGCTGTGCACAGGAGGAGAGGATCCTAAAGAATAAGAGACACCTAAAAATTTTAAAGCAAAAGGATGGGGGGGACAATGCACTATGCGAACATTAAAGAAACCCTGTAATGCTCTATTAATACAGTAATACCTTGGTTTTCACTGACTTCCATTATTGTCAGTTTCGGTTTTCATCGATTTTTTCCGGGAAAGAATTGTCTCAGATTTCATAGGCATGCCCACGTGACCTTGCTGTTAATTTTGCGTAAACAAAGGGCAACCCACACCCGTTCCTTCTCCTGCTCAGCGAGGCGGTGTTTCTCCTGTGAGCCTCACTTCGCGCACCTAGCCAAACAATTCCACTGCTTTCCAGTGTTCTTGTGCTTTTTGTATTGATTGCGAGTGCTAATACTACAATTAAATGTAAGTGATTACTGCATACAGTAATTGGATTTACATTGACTCAGATAGAAATAATTGCCTGGGTTTTGTCGGTTTCGGATTTAGCCGATTGTTTTTGAACGGATTATCAACGAAAAACCTAGGTGTCACTGTATATACAGAGTAGACCTTATAGGAATATGAATAGAGGTAAAGGAGACTAATTCACAGTCATAAAAGTATTAACCGATGGGATGCTATAAAAAATACAAAGCAGAACTATCGGAATCACATGCCAAGTCCAGCATCATAGGACCTGAATTTAACAATGTTTTTTCTTCGTAACTGATACCAAAACAGGCCACAAAAACAACAAAAGATCAGGAAGAATATAAAGAGTTGGAATTATATTATTCAAAATCCTGACAAGATTTTGACAAAATTTGTCCATTTAGTACACATCACAAGCCTCAACATAAATTTTAGAATTCAAATTATGTGCCTAGGTGTGGTAGCGCAGTAGATTAGTGTGTCATCCCAAAGCACAGGGGTTGCCGGTTAGATCCCCAGTCAGGGCACATACAGGAACAGATGGATGTTTCTGTCTCTCTCTCCCTTCCTCTCTCACTAAAATCCATCAATAAAAAATGTTTAAATTTTTTAAATTTTACATTTTGTAACATAAGCTTCCAATATAATGGTCTGAGTCAATAACAAGAAAGATAATAAAACCTTCCCCCACCCCGAGACTTTATTATGAGTCTGAGCATCTTCTATTACTCTTGCTCATACTAACTCTCGCTGACTGAATTTCCTTCCATTCAGTTAAGAGAAACTTCCTCAACGCTAAGCCAAGAGTTCCTAGGAACTTGGTTAATTAAGGCTCTACGATTTGTTGTACTTGTGTTCATTTGCAAGAAGGAGGAAGGAATACAGATAGGATGTCTTCAAAGAAGGTATTCCTTAGAAAAAAATTGCTTTTGCAAACTTTGAAAGAAGTGTTGGCAGCCTTCTAATGGGTACTAAATGTGGAAATCTCAAAGAACACATCTCCTGGGCTCTCTGACGTCATTATTGGAAAGACCTGAGTTGAAAAGCTCATAAAGCTCACGGTATAAAATGTTGTCTCCCTGACCACAGAACCACACACACTCCACTGCGGTTTCCTTTCCGTACTGAAATGCAGAGGAGTAAGGCAACCAAATATGCAAATGGAAACTCAAACATAAACAAGGATTCCATCCTGCCATGCGATCCTCAGGGGAGTGAAGTCCGGGAAAGAAGAGACATGTGTGAACTTTGTATCCATGTCCGGTGGAAGCCAGCTACAAAAAAGAGGTTAGCTGTCCTTCTAGAAAACAAAAATTAATTTGCTTTGGCCAAATTAAAATTAATTAAAATTATGCAATGTTACCCTGGTGTTAATTTTAACGGTAAGGTTGCTGTGATTTAAGGCTACAATTAGTTCTAGTGTTTGAAAGAGAAGCCCTGTAATCGAGACAGGACATTTTAATAATCCTGGTTATAAACATTTAATACATCATCTTTAGGGACTCACAAACACATTGTAATTAACTTTTACAACTGAAATAAATCAGATTGCATTAGCATATTGCAAAGGAAAAAAAATCATTTGCATGATTGAAACCAGCTTCAGAAAATGATGTGGGACGGGACTTCATGCAAACACCAGCCTAACTTCGTACCAGGTTTCTCTGATGGGGATTATTGTGAATGAGTCCAGTTTCTCCGGCTAATTATAACTTTTACCGTAAAAGGAAACATCCTGGTGCTAAAGCAGCAGCTAAAGTCATTCTGTGGTCAGCAGGACCCTATCCAAGTATTGCAAACTAATTGGGAAATACTCAAATAAAAGTATAATGTGCATTTTCTCTGCAGCTACTTCTGCGCTACGAGTGAGTCATTCGGGCAGGACAAAAGGATGTTCATTGATGTGTTATTTGTGTCTAGTGCTAAAATCATTAGCAGGAGGAGGGTTGCCAATATTGGGCTCCGTTGTTCTTACACTCAGCATCTACTGTTTCATAGAATGCAAACCCCCTTCTTGAGTGCTTACGCTGTGACTCCTAAAATGACAGGCTGCATGTTCACTTTGGAACTGAGCAGATGAAGTAAGTTCTTATTAAATACTGGGGGGCTTGTTGGCTCAGGTGATGGAGCATCAGCCTGGCGTGCGGATGTCCCGGGTTCAATGCCGTGTCAGGGCACACAGGAGAAGCAACCATCTGCTTCTCTTCCCCTCCCTAACTCTCCCTACTCTCCCTCTTCCCCTCCCACAGCCAGTGACTTGGTTGGTCCGACTGTCAGCCCCAGGTGCTAAGGATAGCTCATTTGGTCCGAGCATTGGCCTCACACAGAGGTTGCCAGGGGAATCCCAGTCAGGGTGCATGTGGGAATCTGTCTTTCTATCTCCCCTCTTCTCACCTAAAATATATATTTATATATTGGCTATTACTTTTACCAAAGACGTTTCAGGTCAACTGAACCAGCTGGACATACTATTGACCTTTTGGCTCTGGTCATTCTGTCTAGTGAGTGAATACTGATGTCCAAGTAGTAGTTAAAAGTACGGATTCTGTCATTGTATTCCCTGGGTTTGAATACTCATTTCACGCTTAGTTACTATGTGACATTAGGTCCCATGCCACAGTTTCTCCGTCTATAAAATGAGAGTAATAAAATGTGTGTCTAAAAGTGTTCTTGTGAAGACTAAATATGATAATGCACGCCATTTATCTTGGAATTATGTCTGAAACATAGTAAACATTCCATAAATTAATGATGACCACTGTAATTATTATTTTGGTGGGCTACCCTAAAGTCAATGCATAAAAGAAAAAAATAACCCATTCATTGCTGTTTGGGGGCTAGTGACATTTGCCCAGGCCTTCTCCAAATACACTATCAAAATATGGCCCCTGCCTTTCCATTCATTTATTGGATAAATATTGTGCCTTTACTATGTGCAAAATATAATTAGATTTGCAAAAGGCGGCATGTATGAGACTTTGGCTTGGAAGCCATACTATACATAACAAAGTCTCTAGAATCAATCAGTGGGTCAGATGCCTCAGCAAGTTATGAAAGAAGAGTGGGGGTTGTAGCCAAGTTCAGATTGTGGGTGTGCAGCCAAAGCAACTAAACCCCCCCCCCAAAAAAAAAAAATAACAAATAAAAAGAAACTTCCCAACTAGAGCGGGACAAAAGTCAACATTTATGGGTTAATCTTTGCCCGGAACCACAGAAGCTGGGCAAGGCATGCGGGTGAAGATGTGAGCAACGGCGTTGAGGGTTCATTCCCAGGACAATTCTGAAAGGAGTCCTTTCTCCCTGCTGGATCGGGTCCACGGTCAACACCTACACAGTCTCACACCGTTGTGGGAGCAGATGATCCCAGGTGGACAGGACTTAACAATAAGTTAAAGCTGGGAATCAAATGAGACAGAGATGGATGAATTTCTTTTAGGCAGAGTTTTGCAAAAGAGAAATAAGTAGCTTCCCTTCAAGGAAGTATTTTGTTTTAATTTTTTATTGATTGGCTTTAGAGAGAGAGAGAGAGAAAGAGAAACACTGATTTGTTGTTCCACTTATATGCATTCACTGGTTGATTCTTGTATGTGCCCTGACCGGGGATCGAACCCACAACCTTGGCGTATCGCGACGATGTTCTAACCAACTTAGCTACCTGGTCAGGGCATCAAGTAAGTATTTATGTTTAGATTTCCATTTCATCTGAATTCTAGAAATGGGCGATGAATGAACTGAAAGTAGAATGCACTCTTAAGAGCTCTTCATTTGTCTCTTTGTTTTGCCAGAAGAAGACGGTCCTACTCTGCCCCATGTTGGGGGAGGTAGCTGGGCCCTTCTAATGGGAAACTTCTCATTTCTCCTGAGGCTATAGTTTATTGACTTGAAAGAGCAGTAGCTTAATTAACAGAAGAAATGAAGCCTATTGCATAATTAACTAGACATTTACCTAAAATCAATAATCTAATTGCCACACCTACATAGGGGATAATGTTCATCGTATTGAAAACAATTAATTTATGTCTACGTGTTAACAAGGTGATTGTGGTTTGTTTAAGAGGCTAACCCGATCTGTAAAGTGATAATTTATTGAACAATCAATTAATCTTTTTAGGACTGCAAATATAAACAAGCAATGAAGAACCACACGGCAGTGTCTGTCTGCTTATGAAAGGTCATGTTCCGTGGACACCCATCCTGGGTCCTATCAGCACTAAGACACGAAGGCAATGAATAAGGTTTTATTTTAGCATATTCCTTTGGATGTGTTACTTTCATGTGGAGCTAATGGCATGCAAACCATTTGTAAATATCCAGAGCCCCAATTTAAGACCTGTATCCTGTCTCTTTACAATGGATTCCTAATCTACTTGTTTTTCTTTTTAATACACATTAGCCTGTTCCAAATGGTTTTGATATACTCAGCTATATATATACTCTGGGCTTTTAATCTAACAGTGTGAAGAATTGTTTCATATCTTGGAAAATGAATTACTGCATTTATCTAAGAATAAGGGTCAGTGTCAAAAAAACTTTAAGGTTGAGGTTGAATGAAGTCTCCCACAGTCTGCAGACTTGTCCAAAGTTTAATCTTTTTACCCAACACAATTGGATATGAGACTTTGGAACGAATAAGTCATTTCCTATATTGTAACCGTTCTCAAGCATTCAATTTTTTAAATATTGTCATATCTTAATTTTCTTTTCTTTTTTTTTTTTTTTAATTTTTTATTTATTTATTTATTCATTTTTAGAGAGGAGAGAGAGACAGAGAAAGAGAGAGAGGAGAGACAGAGAGAGAGAAAGGGGGAGGAGCTGGAAGCATCAACTCCCATATGTGCCTTGACCAGGCAAGCCCAGGGTTTTGAACCGGCGACCTCAGTATTTCCAGGTCGATGCTTTATCCACTGCGCCACCACAGGTCAGGCAATTTGAATTTTCTTGCAGCTACCCTCAAACTTGCCTATCATTTAAAAAAATTTTTTTTATTGATTTTAGAGAGAGAGGATAGGAGAGAGGGGGGCGGGGAACATTGAGCTGCTCCTGTATGTGCTCGGACCGGGGATCGAACCGGCAACCTCTGCACTGTCGGACAATGCTCCAACCAATGGAGGTATTCAGCCAGGGCGCCTATCATTTAAATTCAAGTATTTACACACAAATTCTTTCAATCCACTAGAAACAAACACTACAATGATTACAATAATTACAATATCAGCCTGTGTTTAGGAAGAAGAAACAATTTAAGTATCCATTAAAATTTCACAGACTCACGGTCTTTACAGACTTTGTAAGATGAAAGACTATGCAGTGAAGGGCAAATGTGGAGTGTGATTATGGAAAAATGCAGTACACCAAGATGATTAAATAAAAAAGAAATTTCTAGGTTTCTGAACAGAGGTACTTAACACAGGTTCCTAGCACAGTGTCTCTTCAGCTGGGGTTCTAGAGCAGCAGGCCCGTGAAATTGGTTGGACAGAAGTTGCATCTTTACTTTCACTCATTTCTAACTGGAATGTCGCATTCCCTTTCATTATGAATATGGATGACACACCTCAGAACAGTGTTCACAACGCCTATGATGTGCGATTGAGACCTATCACAGGTATATATTCATATCACATTATCAACGTCACAGATACATCATATACGCTCAACACGTCTCTGACAGGACAGGGGGTATGAGACTCATCATAAGATCTTTTTATTTACTGGGTTGCAAAAGGTACACGTACATTGCAGTGCCACAAACTTATCTTTTTAACATTTTAATGCTGTGTTTTAATATGCGTTGTATATTACTCACTTAAAATCATTTGTTCTGAGACAGGTTCACAGGCATCATCCGACTTCCAAAGGAATCCGTAAGCGGATTTCTTCAGAAAGACCCCCTGCCTTTGAGCCTCCATGGAAAAGACTTGAGCTCAGGGCATCTGTCCCCTTGCTGGGCCCCAACCCTGAGTGTGGGCTCAGACTCTGTCCTTTCTATTAAAGCACCATTACCAACTACCAAAGACAACTCTTACCAAATAACACCTGCCCTGAGTCTTTTGTGCATATGTGAACCCTCTGAATTAAGTGTTCCTACAAATCATGATTATAGCCATGGATATAACATTTATATCCATTTATATCCATTTAACAGAGGCAAAATGTAGCTTAGAAGGTAGAGGAGCCAGTTTTCCAAAATTTCTGCTTCTGCCGTATCCTAACACCACCAATCACACTTTTTTGAGAGAGAGAGAGAGAGAGAGAGAGAGAAAATAAGATCACATATGTTTATGGACCCATGCTGTCTCCCACAGATACTGGTGGACGAACCATGTCATCATTATCGTCTCACGTGGCATTCACATTGCAGCCTCCATGTGGCAGTGTATAGTGACTATCATGCTTTTTGTTGCTGTTCGAGACAAATACAGAAGATGAAGAGGGAAAGGCGAGGCACCCTGTTGGGAGTAAAAGGAATGTTCTAGAATACAGGGTTGTTTCACTTACAGCTACTCCCCCCCCCCCCCATGCAGGAGCTGTCAGCATGTCACGAGTCCCTCTTTTTTAGGTGGAACCTTCATGCTAGGTACCGAGGGGGCACGGAGGTGGGAAAGGCTATTCCTGCCTTCAAGGGGCCCCAGGGTTGAGTGTGGGGGTGACACCCCATGCAAACTACTACCACAAATAAAAGGCAAAATGAAGAGCAGAGCTGACCTGTGCGTACTGCCGTATGCCAGGCGCTTTTCTAAGTGATTTCCATGCACGAAGTCATTTAACCCCCAACATCAAGGCACCGGAAAAGTCAGCGTTTGCTGACTGCGTGTTGCTGCTCAGCCAATAAGTAGAGACAAGAGGCATAAACACCATCAGTCTTTCTAGGGAACACGGTCCCCCAGAACTGCATACTGGAACATAGGTATAAACTGTCTTTCCAGAATAACTCCAAGAGATAAGCACTGCGGCTATTTTCCCCAGTGCACAAATGGGGAACCAAGGCTCAGAGAGGTTGAGTTAGTTGCCCAAGGACACACAGCACATGGTGGCCAAGCTGGGACCCCCACCAAAGGACATGCTCTCATCCTGTCACTCATAAATAGCCAAATGATCTGAGTGTGGTGGCAATCAATGATGAAAGAAGAACAGATTCTGACCTAAAGTCGTGGGTCACTTTCCCCAGCAGAGAGGGTAGGCGCCTAGTTCCTTATTTGACTCATGTGCCTCAAGAGATGATCCCTGAGCCTCTCTCTCTGCTCTGATAGTGCTAACTGCTTCTGAGTGCTGCTTTTTACCTCTGCTGTTACGGAGCTGTTAGCCCTCACTCACCTGACTCATGGAAGCTAACTGCCGATGGGGAGGGTTAAAAGACCCATTTAAATATTCTGCAAATATAGGCCTGACCTGGAGTGGCGCAGTAGATAGAGTGTTGACTTGGAGCACTGAGGGCGCCGGTTCAAAACCCTGGGCTTGCCTGCTCAAGGCACACATGGGAGTGGATGCTTCCTGCTCCTCCCCCTTCCCTCCCCCACCCCTCCCTCTCTCTCTCCCCCTTCTAAAAAAAAGTAAATAAAATCTTTCAAAAAATATTCTTGAAATATTAAAATTTATACGACTGCTTCCCACTGAAAAAGAAACCAAAACAATTTTAAATTGGGAGAGTAAAACCCAGGAGGAAAAAATACCATGGAATTTGGAAGGTTTTTAAATGTGTTCATCATGAAATCCCTTCTCATTATGTAATTTTATATAATTCTATATAATATACAATACAAACTATATATTTATATAAAATGATATAAATACATATTGATTTATATCATTTTTTGAAAATTTAGAGAGACATTTGGAATAAGGAGAGAGCATCACAAGACTTTGTTTCCCATATTTTCAGGATTTCTGTGTAGTGGGTGAAAATAATGCTTTCTATTGATTTCCAATAAGAGAATTTTTTTTTTTTTGAGACTCATTTCTCTAATTAACCAGGGAGAGTTTTTTTTAAAGTTATTATTTAACTATGTTCACATATTTTATGCTCATTCCAACACAATTTAAATTATTTAAATATTTTCGGCCATTGGAGTCCCTGTTTAAGATGAACATCCTTCATTTTTCCACGAGGTTTCTGCAGTCATCCGTGTTGACTCGATTGCTGCTCTTGTCCACTTTACGATCTTCCTTTTTATAAAGACACACTCATTAGGACGCCCTAGGAGTGGTAAAGACTAATGTTTTACCTTGGATTTAAACCATCTAGCAGCTCAGACGGGTCCTTCAGCAACGCGACGTTCAGGATGTAGACCGCACGGAGACATATCGCAATATACCCTGTTTTCCTGAAAATAAGAATCCCCCGAAAATAAGACTTAGTGCAATTTTTTTCAAGCTTAGAAATCTAAGGCCTCCCCCGAAAATAAGACCTAGTGCAATTTTTTTCAAGCTTAGAAATCTAAGGCCTCCCCTGAAAATAAAACCTAGCGCATCTTTAGGAGCAAAAATTAATATAAGACACTGTCTTATTTTCGGGGAAACAGGGTAGACTGTTGTACATGGAAACAGAGTCACAAGAATTCTTGATGGAATTCAGAGTTTGGCTGGTTCTGCTGATGTTTGTGATGACATGACTACAGTATATGAATAAAGGTTGATTTTTTTTGGTTCAACGATAAATGTGAATTCTTGTTCATGGAAAAATAAGACATTCCCTGAAAATAAGACCTAGCGTGTCTTCAGGAGCAAAAACTAATACAAAACACTGTCTTATTTTCGGGGAAAACATGGTAGTTCAAGTAGTAAAATATAGGAAATAAAGTGCCTAGTGACAGATCAGAGTGGAATGGAAGGCCCCCCCACGCTCTCGGCGCTAAGTTCGCAATAGAGGTCAGGCACAAGCTGGGCAAGGATTGGTGCCTCTGGCAGAAGAGGCCAAATCAAACCAGGACAAGTACCAGATGATCAGCGAACTATCATCTGTCCACTGGAGGAATAACCTGTCTAGACAGGATTTGGGAATAATGAAACCTCCTTTCAAAGTCTCCAAGCCAGCCCTGGCCGGATAGCTCAGTTGGTTGGAGTGTCATCCCACAGCACAGAGGTTGCTGGTTCGACCCCCAGTCGGGGCACACCCAGGAGCAGAAGTTCCTCTCTCTCTCTCTCTCTCTCTCCTGCTTTCTCCCTTCCTCTGTCTAAAATCAGTAAAAACAAATCTTAAAAAAAAAATACCCAGCCAAACCCATGAGAAGGTCCCCCTGGGTGGATGCTGCAATCTTTGCATTGAAAACACCCTGCCATGTCTAGTTTCTTTTACTTGTAAATTCTTATGTGGTCAGGGCTCACAGCATCTTTACTGGAAATAACCCTTGGACCGCATGAAAGTGGGCAAAAGGTGGATTGTGATGTCAGGCGGCTAGCGTGGGCAGGGTCAAGGTGAGGGGAAGACCCCACAGGTAGACCTTGTTTTTCTTTTCCTTTCGTTTTGTTTTGATCATTACAAAGAGACTAGTGAAGCACTGACATTTCTTTGAAAAGAGAGTTTTCACTTCAGCCCTCCAATTTACCTCTCTGCTAGTTTGTTGCTAATGGATCGCCCATCATCAATCCTTTCCGGCCTCCTCCCCTTTTCAGGAAGACTGTTGTTTTCCTGTCTTTAACCCTTTCTGTGTTTCGCTGCCTCTGCCTGGTGGATCTCCTGTGTGTTTCGCTGGACTTTAAACCAGCCACACACAAAACACCCGGGCTAATCTTTCCAAATTAGCACAGCACCAGCTCTGAGGTTCTCATTAGATGTGCGGGGGAGATTTATCAGATCTCATTTGCCTAATGTGGAGCCTAACTTTGGGCACCTGGCCCTTGCGGTAGGGGGTAAGGGAAAGGAGGAATGGAGTCCTTTGTCATAGCGATGCAGACTCACTAATTTGCTCCGCCTAATAAAATTACAAATGAATACAGCTTTATTCACGTTGCCTTTATAGGTTATAATAACCTTGGTACCCCATAACCTCCTGCTAGCTGAATTAATCAGATCATATTAATATTTCTTCTCACTTTTTTTTCTTTTAACTGGTTCTTCTTTTAATTAAAGGGGCCAAAGACGTAAACAGGGGAGGTGACTGGAAACATGGCGTCAGGTTATAAACAAGGCTCATTAAAAAGATGGATGAGCAGTCCGACTGCAAAAATTGCTTACTTCGCAAGTATACATTTTGTAATTTCCTGACGACTAAAAGAACTAATGCCAGGCTGCACCCCCCTCCCTTTCCCACATATAAAAGATGATAATTTTGGAATGCTGGGGTGCGAATGGGCAAAGCGAGGAACCTATTTATCAATCAGAATAAGGTCTCTCACACTGTAGGACTCTGTTCTCCTCCCACAAGCCCCTACATGGGAAATACATTCAAAAGTGGAGGAAAGGAAAAGAATAATTAAAAAAAACAAACAAACAGAAAATGATTCAAAAAGAAAAAAAAGATCAGGAACTTTTAAGAGAACATTACACCGTACTTAGAACCGAAAGAGAAAAATGAGGATTTCTTAAAAGACAAATACGTTGTCTAAAGTTGCATGTGTTCAAGTGTGCATAGGGATACACACACGCGTTTGCTTACACACAGAGGTCACGGAGAACTTAATATTTATGCACCAGAACAATAATTCTTAAAGACAACAGTATCAAGCTCACACAAAGTTATAATTATAGCAGCAACACTAGAACTGGAAACCGTATGATTTGGGAGATTTCATTCAGATACATTTTCCCTTGTTGTAAATACTCTGTATCCCCTGAAGTGCCAGTGCATCTATGCAATAATGAAAAATAAAGAGGTTCAAACAGATGGAATAGATATTTGTATTGTACACATATCCTATAACATATGTTTTACATATACTGGATTTATAATAGATAAATATTTATATTTGTAACATGTATTTTTATTCATACACGCGCGCACACGTATAGATGCTAATTCGGGTCTGGTCCTCGTTTCTGAAACTTTTGCTCAGATTCCCTTAAACCAAGCAAGAGGACGCCTGAGTCTTCACATTTCCTGTCCCTTCATCTTCCTTCTCAACAAGAGAGAAAGTCATCCTGACAGGATGACGCACAGCTGGCCCAAGCAAGACCTGGCTCCTTCATGAATAAATTAGAGATGAAAGTTTAATTGGTCCCCTCTCATTTCTACGGCGGACCCTCGTCGTCCTCATTTACCTAAATGCTTTTTGAGTAGAAGGAAAGAAAACGTAAGAGGCTATGGGGGAAAGGTAAAAACAACTGTGTTTGAATGGAGATTTTTTTTTTCCCCCAACACAGCACAACACAGGGATGACTTTAATTGTGATGGTTTCTTTCACAAAACATTTAAGGGAGGAACCAAAGAGAGGAAGAATGTTTCCCCTGCCACTGTTGTTTTCATATGAACTGCTGCAGGTGTGACCAACAACTCTTAGTTCAAGACGCCCCATTCAGATGAGATTTTATATATATATATATATATATATATATATATATATATATTAAATACAGGAGTAAAGACTGAACAATCTGTATTTAAGATATTATGGTTTTGTTTCTTTTTCAATGAGCAATGGAGCTCTAACTCTGTGGAAATGACATTAGTTGTTGTTGTTTTTTCTTACAGCACTTCTCAGATATGCTTTTGTGAGTGACCGAGTTCAGAATGTTCTCCACCAATGCGTTTCAAGGACCAGACAGGCATGCCATGAGGTAGGGTGGGTGGTCGAAACAGGAGGCTTTCCCATGGAGGATGGGACCAGTGTCCTGAGGGTTTGGGAACCCCGCCTCTGTCTGGAGGCGGCTCTTACCTGACTCTTCAGAAGCCAGGACTGAGTTTGCAGGACCCCAGCCCCGAAGGTGGTCCCTGTGCAAACGCAGGAACTGGGAGAGGAGAGGGTTGCAAGGATGTGCTGACAGTGTCAGCCCTGGGCACCCAGGGCTCCAGCTCTATGCCTGCTGAGCTCACGGGCAAAGGCAGTAGGAAACGCCCCCACTTGCAGACAGCTCACTCACATGGGGAGACAAGAGCCCCCAGTCTGCTCAGTCTCCGCTTCACCGGGGTGACGCTGTGCAAACATGTGGAGCCTGGTTGCAACAGTGAGGAATAACACTTCCTTTTATTTCATTTTTTTTGTTTTGTTTTTCTTTTTTCTTTTGGGGAATAACACATTTGCAAAAGGGTCAATGAAGGAAATTAAATCATTTCCATCCACCCTTCTTTTCTTTTTTTTTCCCATTCTTTTTTTAAATGACAGGTTAATATTCAGTTGTAAAACAGCAGAGGATAAAAAGTGAATGAAAAATAGGAATGAGTCTGTTTGTTTCGGGTTTCTCCTCTTCCCTTCAAACTTCAGCAAAATCATCTTGAGGTTGTAAATAAGCGTTTTATGTTTTCAATTAGCTTTCCTTCGTACAAAATCCTTTTGACATCTCCTTGTACTTTGTCCTAATAAGGAAAACCCTCAAATCTAGTCCCCGGCCCTCCATTTAAACGTCTCATGGGAAGCCTATTCATTTTACTAAAGTTTTTCTTTTTCATATCCGTTTGAAAAATAAATAAACCTCAAGGATAAGATGTGCGATTTTCAGCCCGGTTTTGTGCTATGGATTCCGGATTTAATAACCTTCTAATTCAGTATTAATCTAAAGCTCTGTTGTGTGTGTGTGTATGAGTTTTACATTGCATGTATACGTGTTTGCTAAAACGACCAAAGTTTCTGACATATTTATCACACTCTACCATTAAAAATGTGGCCACCTCAGTTAGCCTTTGAGTGCACTCTAAAACTATTTCCACTAAACAGAAGCGCAGTATTTTCAAAGCTTCCCACAGACTTAGCTGTGCAGGACTTTCCAATGTTAAACTCCCTTTTTTTCCTCTTCTTTTGATCATTTTCCTGCAATGGTCGCTTCTTGCTCCCTCGCACCATTTGTCATTAGAGCAGTGTACTTTCATGACCCTTTCCTTCGACTTGCAACTTCCTCTAAACAAAAGGATACAATAAATAAACATGGGAGATAAGACAGTATCGTCCCCCCTGCCCCCACCGCCACCCCCTCGCGTTCACTCCCCGAAGCACCGGAACCACTTAGTCCTCCAAACATTGTCCTGAATCAGTCCGCGCGCTGGGGCCAGCGCGCTGAGCATAATACACTCCAAATGGGGTCCCCTGTAATGTGCGCACGGATATATATTTTCCCTAGGACTTTCCGCAAACCTATCTCGCTGACTATCCTGATGAAGGTTGCAAAGTAATTTCGTGCGTGGTTCTGAGGGAGATAGATGACCTTCCTTTCCAAGGACGCTTGGCCAGGCCTTAATCCTGAGTGAGTGTGTGTGCGTGTGTGTGTGTGTGTGTGTGTGAGTGCGCGTGTGTCTAACTGGTTTTTGAAGGCCTGACAAGGCATCTTGATCATTTCCTCATTTGGGGGCCGACCCACGGCCTCGCACACGGCCCCCCTCCCCGAAATGTCATTCTTCAGCCAGGAGGCCTTCTGGGCCGGAGGTGGCCTCATTTCCACCTTTTGTCTCGGCCTGAATGGGAAGGCTGCTTTCTCAGCAGTCCGCAGGCGCGAGCCCCGCGGCCGCCTTACATAAACACGCAACACCCGGCTCGCCCCATAACTCACTGCCCGCCTGGAAAAATAGTCACTTCCTTTATTGCTCGGGCTCTCGCGCAGTTCCCAACAGCTGTGTGTTGTCACCTCTGAGGATCCTTATCTTCAAGTTTCCATTTGTCTCAGCACTATTCCCACCGACTGCCAATAAAAATGATTCCCATTTTTATAACCCCGGAGAACACGGGAGCCAAGCTTTCTGGAGAAAGGGATCCACGCCCCACCCACCCCCCTACCTCCATCCCCTAAATAAACAAACGGAACGACCTCCCTACAACTTCACCAAAAAGGCGTGTTTTGTCTTTAGGAGAAGTGGCCTTAAAACCGAGAGCATCGGGGATTAGGGAAAACGTGTAGCAAGGTCTCTAAACCCGCTCATTATATTAAAGAAAATCTGTGTTTGTTTTCTTCCCTAAGAGAACAGATCGGGAGACTCGGCCTGTCATCATTCCGATGACACGTGCTTGGAGGTATGGTGAATGTCCCTACATAGGGGGCGAGACTAGGGCTTCTGCATCCCACGTTCACATTACATTAGTTACTTCATCTTCCTTAATACACTTAATTATTCCCTGTGCATCGGAATTGAGAGAGGTTTGAAGAGAGGGGTGGGCTCGATTGAATTTATTTATTAGTGGAGCTATGCAAGAAAGCATGAAAAGTGTTTCTGAAAATTGAAATTGCTGGGCAGTGGGAAGGTAGTTTAATGAAGACACTTCGTTTCATTATAAACTTAGCCAGCAAGTGGCAGGCCCAAGCAAGGCTCTGCTGTGGAGTCGGGGACAAGAGGCCCCATGTCTCCAAGCCTCGGTTACCACATCTGTCCAATGGGGGGAGCTTGCTGTCCCTCTCAGGATGTCTTCATAGTCAAGGAAGAAAATAGGCACCTAATGAGTCAAACCCAGAGCGCTGTACAAACGGGAGAGAGCTCACGCTTTTTTTCTATTTGTTGCTACAGGCAATTTTTAAAATAAAAGTGCTCTGGAGGAGGAGGGGCTTGAGATGAATGTAGTGAGTATGGTAGGCATGCTGAGTAGGTCAAGAATAAATATGAATGTGTGGCCCCGGCCAGAGAGTTCAGTGGGTTAAGCCTTGTCCAGAAGCGCAGGAGTTGCCGCTTCGATCCCCAGTGAAGGGCACATACAGAAGTGGTTCATTGTTCCCCTCCCCCTCTCTCATTCTTTAAACTACACTTAAAATTAACAATACAGCCTGACCTGTTGTAACACAGTGGATAAAGTGCCGACCTGGAAATGCTGAGGTCGCTGGTTCAAAACCCTGGGCTTGCCAGGTCAAGGCACATATGGGAGTTGATGCTTCCAGCTCCTCCTTCTGTTCTCTCTCTATCTCTTTCCTTTCTCTCTCTTCTCTCTCTAATAAAAGTGAATAAATAAAATCTAAAAAATATATATATAAAAATACAGACCCTCGAAACATGAGGAAGTTGGCCAGGTTAAATTCAGTGACAACCTCTGTTTTTGATACCGCAATTCTCGGTTACAGAAGGAGGGACGACTGCTGACCTACCCACGTGTGTTAGCAGAGGACTCCCTGCGTGGGGAGCCCCTTGCCGAGTGGAAACGAATGATTATTACTATCTTATGCAAACTCTGGCTTTGGGACTTGCTTTCCTTTTCTGTTCCCTGTGTCCAACATCACCCCAAAGCACAAATGATTATCTTGGAAAGCCACCTGGCTGTGCTCGACACATTAAAGCTGCCCCGAAAGACACCACTCAAATGAACGCAGATCATTCTTTCCGCATTCATGCTGAACAGGTGCTAAAATGTGCAGTCTCTCCATTTCCACGCGGTCTCCTTGGATGTATTTGCAGAAATAGCTTTTTACCAATTCTCCTCTCCACTCCCCAGTCACACCCAGATTTCCAAACTTGTCCCTCTGAGCGTGAACTGCCTGTAAGCCCAGAGCCCACCCCCACGGGCCACGGCAGACAGGTGGGCAGCCCTGTAATCTGGGGCCCCTTTCCTCAAACAGCTCTGGGGGGAACTTAACATTTTCCGAGGGTCAAATGTTCCCTTGTCAGTGGGGATATTTTTTCTGCTCTAAATGAAATGTTATAAAATACATTTTCCCCCAACACCACGATCTGGGCTCGGAGCTGTTTTATTTAGCAGACTGTTTCGATGACTGTCAAACATGCCACACGGTAACATAAGCTGTTTTTTTTAAAGTGCGTCCTGAGTATTTGCCATGGTTATCGGGCCCGGATGAGCCCCGCTGTCAGCCGAAGCTCGGCTGGTTGGCTCAGACGCACGGAATGCAATTAGCTCCACTGCCTCTGTGCTGAGTCCGGAGGGGAAGGAGCCCTGGGACTGGCCGTTTGCTCCTCTGCCTTCCTGCTCCGCCCGGCCCGAAAAAATGATGACAGAAATTAAAAATCTATTGTTCACGGTGCTGAAGCTGTTCTCAGAAGAGGAAATGCATATTTTGATGGAGATATTTTTGTGGTTGATATTAGAGGCAGGAAGGGAAAGAGAGAGAGAGACAGAAACACCTATCTGGTCCTGTCTGTGCCCCGACTGGGGATCGAACCGGCAACCTCCGCACACCAGGATGATGCTCTAACCGACTGAGCTATCCAGCCAGCGTGAGAGAACCAGTGGCAAAAGTTAGCTGGGGAAAGAGGCAAGATGAATAAAACCTCCTACTGGAAGTGCACATGGTTAGAATGGTTAGAGATCCTCCAGGAGAAAACAGAACTCTCAGTAAGTTTTCCAATTGCATGCTTGCAAAATCAAATACTTTTGTGAGTTTTTCTTCCATTCATTTTTTTTTTTTTTACTCTCTAGACCTTTGATCTTTAGAAATCGATCAAAGAAGGAGCATTTCTGGGTCTCAGGCGACTTTTCCCAGCTGGTGCTCCCAACTGGTTAAATGTAACCAAAGGGCAGCACGGGCCACACTGATTGGTTCTTAAGCAAACTGATCACTATATGAGATTCAGGGAAAAGGCCAGAAACAAACAGAAATAGGTGGGTCACTTCCCCGATGCAGTCCACGTGGGTGGAGGCAGCACCATTCCTTCCTGACCCTTGCAGGAAATCAGTTTATGCCCTGAAGCATGAAATTTGATTGTAATTATTTTAGCTTGCTCGGCTACATATGTTATTGATGATCTTTCCTAAAAATCACCCATCTTTTAGAAAGCTTGCCACAGCACTTGACTCAATGACCTGTAAGGTATACATAATAGAAAATAAACCATGCAGGGTTTCTCTATTGATTGTGCTGTAGAAA
Source organism: Saccopteryx leptura (assembly GCF_036850995.1). Lineage (NCBI taxonomy): Eukaryota > Metazoa > Chordata > Mammalia > Chiroptera > Emballonuridae > Saccopteryx > Saccopteryx leptura. Next base: position 50,755,108 of record NC_089515.1, on the reverse strand, counting down.
GTCACTCTTCCTAAGTTTAGAGCAAAACAGCATAGCGGTATAGAAAACACAATCTTTACAAATGTCTAAATATTTATCAAAGAAAAATTCAAAGGTTTTGCTGGTCTCTTTTCTTTTCCTTTGTAACTACCGTGGCGTGACAAGTTGAGAAAGTACCTGTAAGACACAGGTTTGCAGGTACACTGTTGAAAATACGCACTGAGGTGAGGACCCCGACTAATCATACATTTATCCAAGTTTTGAAGTAACTTTCCAAATCGTCACTTTCCCTTCCACTGAATAAATGAGTCAAAATACTAGGTATGGAAATAAACATTTAACCCGTCAAATAAGCAAGGTAATACTAGATTAAAAACTCCTGATGACCTGGCTTTCCGAATCCCCAGTGGAGGCTTGGGGCAGTTACGGTTTTCATTGTAAAATTAGTTACCTTCCCAGCAGTGTCCTAGTTAAGAAAATGAAAGATTTTTTTTTTTTTTTTTGTAATAGAAGAAATATATGGTGGCGTATATATATTTTCTGTGTTTTTGTCTTTTGCTTTTTGGAGAATGTCGGCTTCCATTCTGAGCAAGACACAATCAAATAGAAGTGAATCTTGACTAGAACTTCACCTTCACCCAAATGCCCTGTTAGAAGAAGTTGTACTCAGAATTTGGAATGGCTTCGGGGACATGTCTCTTTTTCTTTATGCTCCGCCTCCAAATACTTAATGCACAATTACTGAGTGGTATGCACCTGGCCACAATTGTGTGCACAAACATGCACACTGAGAGCCATGGACCACCCCCTTACCAAGTGAGCACAACATGTATTTTTTTAAAAATGAATAATACAATGAACTTTTTCTTTTTTTTTTCTGAAGTGAGAAGCAGGGAGGCAGTCAGACTCCTGCAAGTGCCTGACCGGGATCCATCTGGCATGCCCACCAGAGGGCGATGTTCTGCCCATCTGGGGCATTGCTCTGTTGCAACCTGAGCCATTCTAGCACCTGAGGTGGAGGCCATGGAGCTGTCCTCAGTGCCCGGGGCCACAATGGAGCCTTGGCTGCAGGAGAGGAAGAGAGAAAGGAGAGGGGGAAGGGTAGAGAAGCAGATGGGAACCTCTCTTGTTTGCCCTGATGGGGATTCGAACCCAAGACTTCCACATGCTGGGCCGATGCTCTACCACTGAGCAAACCGGCCAGGGCCACAATTACTTCTTGATTATCCTGGCGATGAGTGTGAGGATGGAGCAGTTCTCTGAGCAATGTCCAGTGATACAGAGTCCCAGCTGATGGCTGGGAGGGCCAGCTGGCAGGTTTCCCGAGGAGGGATGGCTGAAATGAAAGTTGAAGCTCCAACAGGAACCAAGAGGCAAGATCTCTGTTGCTGAGTGAAATGCTCTTGTGTCTGTTTGGAGGTCCTTGTTCAAAGGAAGGGTCACCCTCAGCACACAAGGGATGGACGAGAGACCTGCTCCACATGTTGCCGCAGGGACGCTTCTAACCTTGGAGCAGCCCTGCGACACTTTTTTGTTTATCTCCACTTGTGATTTTTCTCTCCGATTTCACCCCCAAGGCCCGACTTTCTCTGATGAGGCAATAAAGAGCCTCCTGTGCCAGAGCTGAGGGCCGCCCGTTCAGAGGTGCCACAGAGACGAGGCTAACTTTGGGGAGAAAGAGGTTAGGACCTAAAAAGAGGTGGGAGAAGGGTTTTTACAAGATCACACCATCTTCAGCGAGGAGGATGGAAGAGAAGTGTGTGGGGCCAGGGGAAAGGGAGTCTCTCCTTTGAAAAGGTCCCGTGTTGTCGATCAAAAGTGGGCACAAGTCTCCGAGAATGACGGCCGGTAAACAAGGGAGAGAAAACGGGAGAGAGCACGTGTGTCTTTCTGTGGGAAGGTGCTCCCTTCCGCTGTTCCCCCCCCCCCGAGGGATCGGTGAGCTCTCACACCCCCCCCCTCCTCCAGAACCACTTCCACCCACCGCCTCGGTTCTGCAGAGTCAACACGCCTTATGAAAATCAAGTTGTATTCTGTATATTTAATACATCATCTCCAAGGATAATCACTCTGGAATCTGAACCTGTTTCCCTTATCGAGCTCCGCTTGACAATGATTTATGAACCAGAAAACAAGACAGCTTCATTTTCATAAAGCAAAGGGAACCTTCTGGGCCGGGAAACTTGTTTTGACTAGCAAGCCGAAGCAAACATGACATAAAAGTCAATACAGCGGCACCACTGGGTTCTCATTTTATGGAACAACTCCCCCCACCCCCCCCCCCCACCCCCCCGCAAACCAGTAGGATGGCAGCTCTGGGAACGAACGGTGTGTCACCTAGCAGTGCTTTCCGTCTGGACTGGTCGCCAGGCCAGTGTGATCATGATGGACGCTGAGGAAGGGGAATCAGCACGTGCTCGTCCATTCCCGGCAATGTCGGTATCACTCAGCCAGTGGGGGGCGGAGGAAAACCTTCTAAAGGCAGTCGTCTAGCCTGACCAGGTGGTGGTGCAGTGGACAGAGCCTTGGCCGAGGATGCAGAGGACCCAGGTTCGAAACCCTGGGGGTCTCTGGCTTTAGCGCGTGCTCATCCAGTTTGAGTGCAGGCTTATCCAGCTTAAGAGCGGGGTCGCTGGCTTGAGCGTGGGATCATAGATGTCACTCCATGGTCGCTGGCTTAAGGCCAAAAATCACTGGCTTGAGCAAGGGGTCATTGGCTCGGCTGGAGCCCCCCCCTCCCCCAGTCAAAGCACACGTGAGAAAGCAAGCAATCAATGAACAATTAAGGTGCCGCAACGAAGAATTGATGCTTCTCATCTCTCTCCCTTCCTGTCTGTCCTTGTCTGTCCCTCTCTCTCTCTCTCTCTCTTGCTCTCATTAAAAAAATCAAAAATAAATGAAGGCAGTATTCTGCAGTTCCTATGAAAAGCCCTTTGATGTCTTTAACATAAAGCAAGGGGAATACAATTTACCTGATGCAGACACAATCTTGCAACTTGCAATAAATATTGTTCATTATGAAATTGTAAAAAAAAAAAAAAATTAATGATGTACATGATCTACACCAAGTCTTGTAAAAACGGCCTGTTCCTATATACACACTTCAGTATGAGTAATTATGGTAATAAGCACTTCGCCCACCCAGAGATGAGGTAGGGCAGTGTACCCCAGTGGTAGTGAGGACAAGCCAGCCCAGTCCATTTCTGAGCGTAGCCATGGATCTGGGGCGAGTCTTTCCATTGGCTGACCATCAGATGCCTCCTCTGTCAGGAAGGGGTGATGAGCAGTATGGACCGGGCACAGGTTGTGGAAAGCATTGAGGTAAACTGAGATAGTGCGCTCTGCCTGTCTTTCCTTGCCCTTCTTGAGTGGTTCAGCAAACATTACCAAGTGCCCGCCACCTTCTTCAATTTCTTTTTGGAAAACACGACCAAGGTAAAAAAAAAAAAAAACTGTCCCAATGGTATCTACTATTTGGAAACACAAGAATGTGATGGATCTAGATATCCTGAAATTATCCAGCAGTGGTGAACTTGAAGTGACGTCATGGACACATCTGGGAAACTGGGATGATGTTACCGTAAGTGCCTGATGTAGTCTTTGAAAACTGTTTTAGGCCTGACCTGTGGTGGCGCAGTGGATAAAGCGTCGACCTGGAAATGCTGAGGTCGCTGGTTTGAAACCCTGGGCTTGCCTGGTCAAGGCACATATGGGAGTTGATGCTTCCAGCTCCTCCCCCCTGTCTCTCTTCTCTCTCTCTCTCCCTCTCTCTCTTCCTCTCTCTCTCCTCTCTAAAATGAATAAATAAAATAAAATAAAAATTTAAAAAAGCTGTTTTAGAAGGAGATAGGGACATAAAACAATGGGCATTTTAATGGACTCCATTTGGCTAACTTCAACATCGGAATAACTGATTTAAAATCATAGTTGGCATACATGCTGTAAACTTCTTGGCGTATAGGAAAATATTATATAGAATACAACAGATCCCATGTAATTCTCATGTGTCTTGAATAATCTCTGTCTAGCTTTGATTTAAATCTGGTCTAGTACAGAAACACATTGCTATTGGTGAAAGAAAGTTGCATAATTTAGAGGGGGTGAGTATTTTTGACTACATCAAAGACTACTCCATGGTTGGTTCAAGAGATTTTTGTTGTTGTTTTTTTATAAGTAAAAAAAAAAATGGGAAAGAATTGGAGGTATGTCTTTGAAGTCACCTCCACCTCTTCTTTTTTACTTATCTATTGTTACTTTTTAGATTTTGAAATCTATATTCATACCATGCATACGTTATAAACGTGCATATTATATTTTTTTAAAGGTTTTATTTATTCAATTTTCAGAGAGGAGAGAGAGAGAGAGAGAGAAAGGGGAGGAGCAGGAAGCATCAACTCCCATATGTGCCTTGACCAGGCAAGCCCAGGGTATCGAACAGGCGACCTCAGCGTTCCAGGTAAACGCTTTATCCACTGCGCCACCACAGGTCACGCTTACACGTGCATATTAAATAACTGGTGCTTGTAAAAACGCCCTCACACCTACTTTCCAAGGCTAACGGACATTAGGGATCTTTTTATTCCTTTCTATCACATACCCGTACCTTAGTCCACCCACTCATCATACCACTATCCTGAATTTGTCTTCATAATTCTCTTCTTTTTCTTTAAAGTTTATTTCACTAATATGGATCACTAATCAGTATGAAATCTGAGTATTTTCTGAGTGAAAGGAAGGGAGATTAGACAGAGTCCGCATGTACCCCAACCAAGATCCACCTGGCAACCCTTGTCTGGGGCCAATGCTCCAATCAACTGAACTATTTTTAGGACCTGTGTCTGATGCTCAGACTAACCGAGCCACTGGCTGTGGGAGGGAAAGAGAGAAAGAAGGGAAAAAAGGAGAAGAAGAAGGGGGAGAGGGAGGGGAGAGAAGCAGGTAGTCACTTTTCAAATGTTTCCTGACCAGGAATCGAACCCAGGACATCTACAGGCCAGGCCAACGCTCTATCCACTGAGCCAACCAGCCAGGGCCTGGATTTACTTTAAAATTTTTTTTATGTAAATGGAATCACATGTGGATATCTTTCTCTGTCTTCCTGCTTTTGCTCAACACTAATTTTTTGATTCATTGATGGCCACACACATATTAGCTACTCATTCCCTTTATTCCAGTGGATAGTTTCTGTTGTGTGAACAGATTGTCCATTGTATGAACGTGCCGCGATGTTTCTTTCATTGTACATTTGATGAACATTTAAGTTGTTTCCAGTTTTATGCTATTGTGGATCCTCTGGGCACTTTTATAAGGATTTCTGCAGGCACCCACCTGGAAGCTATATTACTATGGTGGAAGGTACGCACATTTCCAATAATGATCCAATAATGTCCCCCTGTTGTCCAAGATGGTCACATCAATTTATTCTCTGTTCAGCAGTAGCTGGGACCATCTCCCCTCCATCTTCAACCAAGCCCAAATAATGAGAATGGTCATTGAGAAACAATTTAATCTGGGGACACTACATCACCAAGGGGACATTTTGATTTTACAGTCACCTGTCTCAGAGTCTTAGAAATATGGTAACATTGAACTATATTGTTCTTTGTTAATTAACTCAATATTGGTGTGGTTTTTTTTGTGGGACACTTAGAGCAGAGACAAGAAGTTTTTTCCAGAACTATCTGACCAATTATAATGTCATACTGACTCTGGAACCCCAAAGATGGAGGTGAGATGATGAAATGGGACCGTGAGACGGACAGATAATAAGGAGTCTTCCTCTTCTCCCTGCATACCTCACTTGGGCATGGGCAAGCAGGAATGTGCCAGCTGTCTCCCAGGGGTTATGTTAAGGAAGGGATAACTCAAACAATTCCATCTGGACTTGTTCTTGTTATAGTAATTAAGGAAGGTTGTCCAAGTGACGTCAAAATTTCCTTTCAGCTCTGAGCTTCCTAACGGTGCCTTTGAATGTCGAAAGAACAATGGGGACAAACTACAGATCTGTTCAGACACATGAAAGGCCGTCCATAAATCCTCGGTCAACGATTTTGACTAATGACCCTGGTGTTTTACACATAAAGACTCAATCAAAAGATATTTTCTCAGATGGGATCAAATGGTGGAAGCCTTGGTGAATTTACAGACTGAACCAAGTCTAATTCTTAATGATTTCTAGCAATAAGGAGATGAAATGATTTTATGACCAGCCATGTGACTGATGGGGAAAAGTCACGTATTGACAGATATTAAAAATGTACTCATGTTAACTAGACTGAGTGCACGGTAGCATTTTCACAGGACTATTTCTCAGCACATCAAATTAATGGTTTTCCTTCAGATAAAGAGGCATAAAATACCTTTAAAAAGGTTAGGATAGGTCTTCACTTGGTGACCAGACCCCACTGAAAAATACATGATTCAATCATTTCCTTCCTAAGAAAAGTCAGCCTTCCTTACTATATAATTAATCCATCAGCACCAATTATTGTATTGACTATAAAAGTTGACAAAATATGGATTTGACCCTATCTTGTCTTCCTGATCAGTTGGGTAGAGAGATGGCCCAATATACAAACCATCTTTTTCTCACTTAAATGAGGCCAATGCAATGGGAATGTAGAATTCAAGAAGGGATTTCTAAACAAACTGAAACCCAATGATTAACTTGACAAAATGGAACGCGACAGTTCCACTTTGTAAAAATCTATCTGGGGATAATTGTACAAAACAAGGAACATAAAGATCGTATGTGGTGATCGAGATAACGGTCCAAGTTCTTCTCGGGTTCTCAAAACAGTATTTTTGGAATGGTTCATGAGAAAGAGTCCTGGTCCACTGAAATAACCCGTTAAACATTTTGGGTCACGTAGGGATGTGTCTTTGCACATATTTGGTGCTGCTGCCTTCAGATCATCCGCACGTGGTCTCGCTCTCAATGCTTTAGAAGCCTTACGCCCGAAGTGAATGAGAAAAACAGGCTGTGAATTCATCTCCGTTCAAGATGTCCCGGCTCCTCCCAGGGGGTGCATGTCTGTTTCTCGCAAAGTAACCCATCGGGACAGGCACGGGCAGATGGGAACGGAAATCTCAAGGCAAGATGAAGGAAATTACAGATTCATTTACTCACTGCTCCAACAATGTTTATTGATTGATTACCTATGTTGCTAGGTTCTGCACAAGGTGCGATGATTGTGAATGAATGTAAAACATGCCAGAGACCCCTTGCTTTCTCATTTGAGATGGTGGTGGTGGGGCTAAGGGCATACATCCAGTACCTGGTTGAATACATATGTGGGGAAATATCAGTAAATAGCATGATACTGATACCGCCTGCATAGGCTGATGCTTTGTTCTGAGTTCCGGGACAAAACTGAACTGTGTGTCTGACTTTAACCTTATTTTAAGTCATACAATAATTTGAGATTTCATTAAAGGTACTATAACTCCTCTGATTGTGTGTGTGTGTGTGTGTGTGTGTGTGTGTGTGTTTGTGTGCACCCATTCTTATTGTTCATGTGGGTTCCATGCAATCGCTGACAATAATGAAAATTTTACGATCAAGGTCCTATACGAGAATATTTACAACGTTAAGAATCAACATGACCCCCGATGAAGATGTACGTCCTGTTTAAACAGGAGAGTAAGCCAAGTTTCTGATTTTATTACAGTTACAAAGCAATACATATTTATCTTTGAAATTTAAAACACTTAGAAAACTCTTGCGCTGCTGGGTCTCCGGGTTGACATTAGCATTGCAGATGGCCATTTATGCTCATCACCCAAAGGAAGGAACGCGCCTCACCGAATCTCTGTATTTCAAATGAAAATGCGGGTCCTTTCCCATGCACCAGGATCTACATAACATATTGCAGTTTATGTTCGTTTACAAAGCGGGAGGTACGCAGGTGCAGAAATTTCAAAGGCACCTGATCTAAGACCTTGCCTACCTGGAAACTTCTTCTAGCATTGCGGTCTGGCCCGCGCCCCTCTTCCCTGCACGTGGAACCCCACAGATCCTCAGGCAAGGAGGGCAGAACACAAGACCTCTGGGCACATCGCACAACGGTAGGGAGCCTCCAGCAAGAGCGCCCCCCAGAAAGCTAGTCATTCATCCTGTGCTGGCGATATCCTCTAAAAGTACTGCCCACCCCTAACTACATATTTATACATATTTAGTTGATCATCAATAAAGGAAAATGGTTGCATTATTTTGATTAAAACACCAACTCAACGTGTTACTATTATAACGTGGCCTCGGAGAAGCCGGGGAAGGGGAGAGAGACATGGCCGTCCGCGCTCGCCACCGGCCTGTGATATATGATATTTTCAGGCTGCGAGGAGACCAGACACATTAAGAAAATAGTGCTAATGATATTAAAGTACTTTACAAGGCTTGTTACTAAGAGCTGACAAACCTGTCAGGGGGATAATGTAGGAGGCTATCGCGACGTTCTCAGAAAACCATACCTCTCCTCCATTTCACCGCCATCTCCTAATAATGGAGGCGCTATAAATTCTGGGCAGCAATGGGACAGAGCCATGGCTTCTCACCCCAATGTGAGGACATGATAAATATAAAAGAAAATGGCTGTCAGTTTTGGCGCCCGAACCTTATTACAAAGTCTTAATCTTACTGGCCTCAGCACCTTTTATCACCGCCTTGTTATGAGCTGATGGCTTTTTTATTTGCTAGGAGATGGAGGATGTGTCATTTGATGTCCTTTTATGTAGCCACTGCTCTGTCCTCTTGTGAAAAAACACACACACACATACACACACATTTTATATGTTTATTACAGGAACCGATTAAAAGCAAGACCCCCGCGCTGCCGGCTCAGGTAGTGGAGCACTTACGGATTTAAAGGAGTCTGGATTTAAATACATCGCAGTGGCTATTTATGTGAATGGGACACAAATAGGGAATTAATTTCTTCCCAGCACTGGAGAGGGAGCAGTGGCAATTGTCACGACTGTTTCTTCTTGCTGTTATTCTTGTTGGGATTGGTCACCCCCGGGTTCCAAGGTCACCCTGATGCCCAGCTCTGGTATTCCTTTGTCTCTCTTGAAGACACTGTGCTTGGGGAAGGAGGCCTCGTCCACAACGGCTAGGTCCAACTCGGCTCGAGTTCCATCAGCTCAACCCTTAAGTGGAGATAACGGTGCAATGATCTCAATACTAGTCCGCTCACGCCCCTGTCTTCTTCCTCAGCGGCAAACGGGAGCCTGAGCTCCGCTGGCCGCACAGACCCCGCTGCCAGCACCCTTATCCCCGGAACCGCGGCACAGAGCGCCCCCACCCGGTGCGTAAGGGGACCTCACACCGACGGGCCAGTTTCAAGCGGTGGCCGGAGACTCCATCACGAGATCTTATCTTCCACGTGTGTCTGTGAAACGCGGGCAGCCTGGAGGGTCTTGCGCAGGGAGCTTTGCTTCTGTTGTGCCTGCCCACTGAGAATCTGGCTTCGCCGCGTGGGAAAGGACGGATTTCACTCGGGGGTGGACTTGCTTGCTGCCGGTTCGTGCTGTAGCGGGTGCTCCACGTGTTTCTCTTCACCGAAAGCTGCCGCGTGGGAAAGGGCGGATTTCACTCGGGGGTGGACCTGCTTGATGCCGGTTCGTGCTGTAGCGGGTGCTCCACGTGTTTCTCTTCACCGAAAGCTGCCGCGTGGGAAAGGACGGATTTCACTCGGGGGTGGACTTGCTTGCTGCCGGTTCGTGCTGTAGCGGGTGCTCCACGTGTTTCTCTTCACCGAAAGCTTTTGCCTCCCAGGTCAAAGGCCAAGGGCGCCTTGAGATTTATTTCACTGTCTCTGGTAGGAAATGGCCACGGACGGGGCTCTGTCCTGTTACTCGGTTCACGTTATCTTCTGTCTCCGCTAGTCTGCCCCGTGGGAAGCCAGCAAGACTGGTTTAAAATAGAACTTGGGTCATAGGACCAACAGTTCTCTTAGCGACATCCTACCAAACACCTGCGCGAAGTGTTTGACACAATATTATTCACAAATAATTCACAAATTATTCATTTGACTAAAGGGACAGAATAAACCAGTAAACGGGGCGCTGTAGACGCACAATTTCCGTTTTCTCGCTATTCGGTATATTGTGGGAAATTGGCTGAGTGTGGCAAGAATCCCACTTCGTTCTGAGATCACGACTCGGGGCCCTGAGAAGGGACGGATATTTTCTGTCCTTTTCCTTGAAAATGAAAGTATTTGGCCCTGGCGGGAGAGCTCTGTTGGTTAGAACGCTGGCCTGGGATGCAGAGGTTGTGGGTTTAATCCCCAGGCAGGGCACATACAGGAGCAGATTAGTGTTTCTGTATCTCTCCTCTCTACCTCACTTCGTCTCGCTCTAAAATCAACAAATAAAATTTCAAAGAAAAAGAGAGAAATAAAATGAAAGTACTTAGTGCTTCTGTTTCCTGAACGCACCTGACCTGTGAGAGTTAAAACCTTCTGGAGTGCCCTGGCCAGTTGGCTCAGTGGTAGAGCGTCGGCCTGGCGTGCAGGAGTCCCAGATTTGATTCCCAGCCAGAGCACACAGGAGAAGCGCCCATCTGCTTCTCCACTCTTCCCCTCTCCTTCCTCTCTGTCTCTCTCTTCCCCTCCTGCAGCCGAGGCTCCATGGGAGCAAAGATGGCCCAGAAGCTGAGGATGACTCAACGGCCTCTGCCTCAGGCTCTAGAATGGCTCTGGTTGCAGCAGAGTGATGCCCCAGATGGGCAGAGCATCGCCCCCTGGTGGGCGTGCCGGGTGGATCCCGGTCGGGCGCATGCAGGAGTCTGTCTGACTGCCTCCCCATTTCCAACTTCAGAAAATACAAAAAACAAAAAAAAAACAAACAAAAAATAACCTTCTGGAGTCTTTACAGCACCTGAACTGTTCCCTTATGGCAGGCGTCCCCAAACTACAGCCCGCGTGCTGCAATGTGGCCCCCTGAGGCCATTTATTCAGCCCCCACTGCACTTCTGGAAGGGGCACCTCTTTCATTGGTGGTCAGTGAGAGGACCACTGTATTTGGCAGCCCTCCAATGGTCTGAGGGACAGTGAACTGGCCCCCTGTGTAAAAAGTTTGGAGACCCCTGCATGGGTTTCTGTTGAAGGAGTATTTGCGCTTCAACTGCAGCTTTGGCATGAGTGGGCCGCAAAACAGGCCCTCCTGTGCATGCTCCTGAGGTAAGCTGCTCGTGATTTGCCACTATACGAGAAAAAGAAATCGAGGAAACTTCAATCCTTCGGAGAAGGCAAATTGCATGTCTAGAAACGGAATTGAAAAGGAATGGCCCTCTGTGTACAGAGGGAGGCAGCCCCTTCTCCACCCTCCCCGAGCCCTGCCTCTCCCCACCCCCTCCCAAGCTCAGACAGCAGTGAGCTATGAGGTCCACACCAGTGTGTAAATGAGAACACACAGTCTGTGCAGGTGACTCAGAGGTTCTTGGCCCCGCCGATGAGGTGACCAGGTTAACTGGCCTGGAACTTCCAGTATCTCCTCCTGTTAACATCCTGCAACCTGCTTGCGGACTGACAATGCCTAAAACATCCACACTGATTGTGAGAGTGCTTCCTCGTGTCTGAATCGCGCATTGTAATTTACCAACCCCTCCAGCGCCCTTGCATAAAGGTCAATGTAAACATATATATCATCATTTACCAGACAAGGGGATCAATGCTGGGGTTTCTGGATAAAACCCAGGTTGGGGCCCTGGCCAGTTGGCTCAGTGGAGTGTTGGCCTGGTGTGTGGATGTCCTGGGTTCAATTCCCAGCCAGGGCACACAGGAGAAGCGCCCATCTGCTTCTCCACCTCTCCCCCTCTCCTTCCTCTCTGTCTCTCTCTTCCCCTCCCACAGCCAAGGCTGCATTGGAGCAAAGTTGGCCCAGGCGCTGAGGATGGCTCCATGGCCTCCGCCTCAGGCACTAGAATGGCTCTGGTCGCAATAGAGCAACGCCCCAGATAGGCAGAGCATCGCCCCCTGGTGGGCATGCCGGGTGGATCCTGGTTGGGCACAGGCAGGTGTCTGTCTCTCTGCCTCCCTGCTTCTCATTTCAGAAAAATACAAAAGTAAGTAAATAAATAAATAAAAACCCAGGTGGCACACAGACATATAGTAGAGAATGGCACACCTAAAACCTGTATAATTATGTTAACCAGTGTCACCCAGTAAATTCAACTTAAATAAGTAATTAAATTAATTCCAATTTCAAAGGAACAATGAACATTCTATTAGTATAAGTTATATCCTAAATATTTCGTGGAACGTTTTTCACCCTAAAAATTATTTCTTGTTTATTTGATTTTTCTGGTTTTATGTTTTGTTTTAAATGTTTTATTGATTTTAAAAGGAAGGGGGAGAAAGAGAAAGAGAGAGTGAGAGAGACAGGAACATTGATCGGTTCTTGTATGTGTCCTGACCTGGGATTGAACCCACAACCTCTGAGCTTCAAGACCATGCCCTAACCAACCAAGTTTCTGGTCAGGGCTTGTTGTTTATTTAAAATTCAAGTTTGCCCTGGCCGGTTGGCTCAGCGGTAGAGCGTCGGCCTGGCGTGCGGGGGACCCGGGTTCGATTCCCGGTCAGGGCACATAGGAGAAGCGCCCATTTGCTTCTCCACCCCCACCCCCTCCTTCCTCTCTGTCTCTCTCTTCCCCTCCTGCAGCCAAGGCTCCATTGGAGCAAAGATGGCCCGGGCGCTGGGGATGGCTCCTTGGCCTCTGCCCCAGGCGCTAGAGTGGCTCTGGTCGCGGCAGAGCAACGCCCCGGAGGGGCAGAGCATCGCCCCTGGTGGGCAGAGCATCGCCCCCTGGTGGGCAGAGCATCGCCCCTGGTGGGCGTGCCGGGTGGATCCCGGTCGGGCGCATGCGGGAGTCTGTCTGACTGTCTCTCCCCGTTTCCAGCTTCAGAAAAATACAAAAAAAAAAAAAAAAAAAGAAAAGAATTTGCCAGGTCATAACAGGTACTAAACGGCAGCGTCGCTGTTAGTACAAGAACTGCCCACCGTGGGGCTGATCCGCATTCTCTCACATAACCCTGACGACACGAGGCTGTTCTTCCTGAACCCCAGATGAAGGAACTGAGGGGTCCAGGGAGTGAGTCGCCTGCTCCAAGCTACACGGCTGCTGTTCCAGGCCCCCACCTCCACGCCCTCTGCTGGGTGCACCTCTCTCCCACGGCTGCCGTTCCAGGCCCCCACCTCCACGCCCTCTGCTGGGTGCGCCTCTCTCCCACGGCTGCCGTTCCAGGCCCCCACCTCCACGCCCTCTGCTGGGTGCGCCTCTCTCCCACGGCTGCCGTTCCAGGCCCCCACCTCCACGCCCTCTGCTGGGTGCACCTCTCTCCCACGGCTGCCGTTCCAGGCCCCCACCTCCACGCCCTCTGCTGGGTGCTCCTCTCTCCCACGGCTGCCGTTCCAGGCCCCCACCTCCACGCCCTCTGCTGGGTGCGCCTCTCTCCCGCGGCTGCCGTTCCAGGCCCCCACCTCCACGCCCTCTGCTGGGTGCGCCTCTCTCCCACGGCTGCCGTTCCAGGCCCCCACCTCCACGCCCTCTGCTGGGTGCGCCTCTCTCCCACGGCTGCCGTTCCAGGCCCCCACCTCCACGCCCTCTGCTGGGTGCGCCTCTCTCCCACGGCTGCGGTTCCAGGCCCCCACCTCCATGCCCTCTGCTGGGTGCACCTCTCTCCCACGGCTGCCGTTCCAGGCCCCCACCTCCATGCCCTCTGCTGGGTGCACCTCTCTCCCACGGCTGCCGTTCCAGGCCCCCACCTCCATGCCCTCTGCTGGGTGCGCCTCTCTCCCACGCTCGGGATGCTGACTCGGCCTTGCACGTGTCAGGCCAGACTTTGCAGACTCCGTAAAGGCACCGGAAGGACGTCGTTCGCGAATGCGCAGTGCGCACCACGTTGTCAGCTCCTCTTCGCAGCGCGGTTGGTGTGAGATTTCGCCGCTAAGGGCAACATCAGCGCATTTGCCTCTGCCCTGTGCGGAGAAAGTCAACAGCATCACACGAAAGTCTGACTTGCCCGGAGTTCGCATGTGCTGTCGGGTCGGACTCCTGGGAGGTCACGTGGGAGAAGGCATGGCTTCAGCAGAGTGGAGAAGCTGGTAAGGTCTTCAAACATGTTCATATGTAAAAAACAAAACAGAACAAACAAACCCAAGCCACCAAAAGCTATAGATACGATTGTTGTCTCAGAAATCAAATTGCTGTCATACATATTATCTCCCCGAATGGAGAAGACAGTGAGAAGGAAAGTGAACTTTAGAGAGAAGAAAATATGTTATTTCCACATCTCTTCAACAGTCGCATTTCCATGGTAGCCTGGGGAGCGTTTATTTTTCCTTCTGCGCCTTCGATCCCGTTTCCTGTGAATTGCCAACAACATACCTATAGGCCCCCTGCAAACGCAGACAACAGTGCCCATGAGCTGCGCTGTTCCTTATTTCTCTGTCCATGCCAGTGCGTGTTAGTGTGCCATTTCTGCAGACATAGTTTTATAGTCTCAACTGTGCTTCCCAACCCTCTCATTAAACCACCAATGCATTTTCCTCCTCCACTTCCTCCGTAGCCCCTTTTAAAAAATGTCTCTGTTTTGATTTTTTGTTCCCTTTCATGTTTGGATGACATTTGGGAAACAATTCTCCCAGGGGAACCAACGTCCCACATCCCGGACAATTCTATGGGACTCTAAGTCAAGAGGAAGATTAACATACCCCTCAGAATCTTCACACTCAGAAAGTGCAAGATGCTTTAATTACCCTGTGGTGGCACTCGTGCGATCGCGAGACTAGCACGGTGGTCACGCGCTTACAGAGCGAGAGCACTGACAACAATGCTGAGCCATGCGTTTTACGGCCATTTACATGAGGGAGGCTCACTATCTTCTCCCAATGCCACGTGTAGAATAATTGAATGTGATTTCTCCTGTGAGTTTAAAACTAAAATCCACTGGCCCTGGCCTGTTGGCTCAGCAGTAGGGCATCAGCCCAGTGTGTGGAAGTCCCGGGTTTGATTCCCGGTCAGGGCACACAGGAGAAGCGGCCATCTGCTTCTCCACCCCTCCCCCTTCTCTCTCTCTCTCTCTCTCTCTTTCTCTCTCTCTCTCTCTTCTCCTCCCACAGCCATGGCTCGATTGGCTCAAGCACATTGGCCCTGGTGCTGAGGATGGCTCCGTGGAGCCTCTACCTCAGGTGTTAAAAATAGCTCAGTTGTGAACATGGCCCCAGATGGGCAGAATATCAGCCCCAGGTGGGGGGTTGCCAGGTGGATCCTAGTCGGGGTGCATACGGGAGTCTATTTCTCTATCTCCCCTCCTCTCACTTGGAAAAGAAAAAGAAAAAGAAAAAACACTAAAATCCGCTGTAAATGTGACTAGCTAGTGAAACATTCTAAAAAGTCCGCTTGTCTCGCTCTATCCCCAACCCCACTCTCCCAAGGTTATACTTTAGCCCCGAGTATGAGATCAGATCTCGGAAGGACTCTTCGTAAGGGAAGTTAAGGGAAACACTGACCTTTCTGAGCAAGAAGGAGAGGAGGGGCGAGGTAGGAGGGAAAAGTGACCAGACACGGGCGCCTTCGTCTTCCTTTCTGTAGCTTTCAGTGAATGGGGCGTTAAGGACAGAGGTTGTCCTGTCCAGATCCATGTTCGGAACCTGGTTAGGGGTCACCACGGAGCTTGTGCGCACCTTCTTGGAGGCAGACTTGTGACAGTCACCTCGGGGCGGTGGCAGAGGTGGAGAGGAGGAGAGCAGAGCTGACTGTTCCCAGGTCCTTTTCAATCACACCTGCGGCTGACCCAATGTCGAGAAGCACCCGTGTGGCCCCAGAGAGGGTGAGTAAAGATAACTGAGTGAGTGACGGGCAGTCAGGAGCCACGGGGCACACTGAGGCCAGGGCACGGGTGACTCCAGAGTAGAAACCATCAAGTGCACAACCCCAGCCCGAGGCCAGGTGAGTGGTGTGACAGTGACTCAGAGGAGCGTGTCAGTCATGCTGGGACGGATTCCGGAAGGCTGACTGGGGAGCAGCCGTGGGCTCCGATGAGGTAGACTTTAAGTCGGAGCCGATACGGACACAGCCAAGGAAGGGATGTGGCTTTCAGACCGG
The DNA here is from genome assembly GCF_036850995.1 of Saccopteryx leptura. Taxonomy (NCBI): domain Eukaryota; kingdom Metazoa; phylum Chordata; class Mammalia; order Chiroptera; family Emballonuridae; genus Saccopteryx; species Saccopteryx leptura. Next base: position 50,739,027 of record NC_089515.1, on the reverse strand, counting down.
TGTCACCCACAGGGAGGCAGCCCAGGGCAGTGACTTGGTGGGAGACTCCAGGGAACACCTCGACCACACAAGGACATCATCTCTCCTTGAGCCTCATGGACAGAACAGTTGCCCAGACACCAACTCTGAGAAGAGAAGGGAGGACGAGGTGTCCCCAAAGGACGGGTATTTTATCTAGAGGAGATCAAGTTGTCTCTCTACAGAAATTATTCTAATGACCCTGCCGCGATTCCCAGAGTCTCTCCGCTCTCTGACCCTCCGTGAGGCCGAGGGAGCAAGGGCCCCTGGGAAAAACCCAATACTTCAGTATAAAAAGTAAAAAAAAACATACGAGCTTTGCACCAGGGAGTGTTTCGTGAGTAAGTGTTGCACACATTTGTGCATTATGTAAGTGTGAGTTTCCAGGGCTCCATCTTTTTATAAGCCAAGAGTTGAGCTTCTCAAGGGACACCGGAGAGGGGTGGGTTTGGAGGCGACTGAGAGCTTTGAACATTATTTCTAGCTTTTAAAAAGTATTGTGATTACGTGTGAGAGACGTTTGGCGTGAAAGGCACTCTGAGCGGTGAACTGGTCTCACTCCCCGTGGGGCAGGGCTTGCTGGGATCCTCTCATGAAAACATGGAGTCCCAGAGTCCCTCAAAGCCTTTCAAGTGACAAACTGCAAGTGACCAAACATCCCCAGACCAAGCCAGCGTACAGGAAGGGACAGTGTACTGTGCTATAGAACCTATGTGCACCAAAGAGCAAGCGAAACCTTTCCTAGACAACGTAAGAGAACACCCAGTTAAATGCAGAGTGGAACCGTATGTTGGAAAAATTCAGTATTATAAAGATACATCCTTTCGTAGATACACCTATGAGTTAAATATAATTCAAACCAAAACCGCCGTACGATATTTAACGGCATTTGACAAGCAGACACGAAGAAAGCATATACAAAAGGCGTGAAGGAAGTTTAGAAAAGCAAGAATGTTAATGGGACCTCAATAAATCAGGTTGCAAACTTATAACAATGACAGCTCTGTGATCTGGTTTAAAAACAAAACGTGTCATTCCGGGAACGTCATCGGTTATATTATTGGTATTACAAAAGCAACGGCACTAAAATTCTAATGCCAGCCGGAAGATAAGTGGATAAATAACAGATACAGGGAGGGGGCAAACGTAGGCTTCCCGTTGTCTGTTGGAAAATAATATAATAATTAACAAATGATACAAGAATAAACTGTGTCTCATGTACTTAACAACTGTAAGCCTACTTTTGCCCCACCCCGTGTATCAAAAGGTAATACTACTACAGATGTGAGAGCAATAATAAAGTCACCCAGAGTGACAATGACTCCTGGATTGTGTCTGCTCCCTCTGAGCCAGGCACTGGGTCTCACGCTTTGTTGAACTATGACAAACACTTGTTAGTGTTTGCCACTTCACACAACGAAGTGACTGGTCTCCACATATAGGTTAAGTGGCTTCCTACCAAGTGGCAGATGTGGGATCTGAACCCAGCTGTGTCTGGCTGCGATCTCGTGTTCATAAAGGCGGGGACAGGCTCCCTCCATCAACTGCGCAACCTCGGGAAGAAGTTGCAAATTACAAGGAAAACCCTTGGCGTTTTATGTCCTATGATAAAAAAAAAAAAAAAAAAAAATTATTTCTTCCAAGAACAGGGCCGGCACTTAATCAGTATTTGCTGCATGCTACCAAGCCCATTTTCATAACGGTTCTATCTCTCTAACAACCGGGAATAAAAGTGACACTCCCTGAAAACGAGGCCACAATCCAGTTAAAATAAAAATGTCTGATGGAAGGTGCGCTTTAATTTAATTGAGGTCTTGGGAAACAGCTTCCCCAAAAGATGACTTTTGCAAGCCACGTACGGTATTTCCCTCTGTCATTCTGTATTGACCTTCAGAGGCCTGAAATATATTGTGCTGGACTTGTGAAGCTTATGAGAATGATATTAAAGTCGGTAATATTTTTTAATCTTATTTTATATCCACTCTGATTTTTATTTCTCTGTGTACAATTCTTGGAAGCAGCAATGCTGAGGAGCATTTTTTTTAGATCGCTACCAGTTTTCTTGTTAATTAGAATTTGTCAAGGTGAATTCAATAAATCACTGTAAAGGTAGGATATTTATTCAAATACAATGAGGAGTCACATAGTCAAAGAAATAGTCCCTCCACATTTCAATACAGAGTAGATTTTAAAGTGTGCTAAGGCCAAGCACTCAGTTTATTAGAATTTGCATATGTAAGTGGAATTTAAAATAACTTACTTTAATTAAATCTTACGTGGTGGAATATAACTCTTCTACAATCTGCTTCTCTTATTTTAATTTTCACCCGTCAATAATCTCATAATAGAAATTAATCTTCTCTACGAGGGTGGTCTCGTTGGCTTTGCCAGCCACGGCAGAACTCAATTCTCCACCATTCCATTCCTCTTGCTTCTCTCTATTGCCAGCCATTCTCCACGAATATTTGGAGTAATCAATTGCCAGGATAATTAATAATATATTGCTTCAAAAATAGCATTTAAACAGTGTAAATATTGAAGTGATCTTAAGAAAACACTAAGACTTGCAGTATGCATAATTAACATCTAGAAAGGTGAAAAACAGAAATTCTCTAAGCCCGTAGTATTTGTAACCAAATGTTTTCAAAGACTGCAAAGTGCTTTCTAACCACAAATAAAAATAATCTAACTCTTCTTCCTAAAAGGTGCATCTCCCTTTTAATAAATTATCCTAATGACATTATCATCTATTAGGGAAATAAAAAACAAAACCGCCCAAAAAACTAACTTCTGGATAAAGATACCTGTAAGTCAAAAGAAAAAGATTTTCTACCCTAGTATTGTAGCTCAAGCTAGAATACTAGGAAACCGCATAGATAAAACAAGACATTATTATACATTGCAATGTATATCAATGCATAAAAGACTCCTGCGTCTTTTATGGCCTCCCATGAGAGAATGAGCTTCACATATCAAATAGACTGAACCAAGAAAGAGAAAGAAAAGGAATACAGAAGATAGGAGACCCAACATGAGAGATGGCTGAAACATCCCACAATAGAATAACTGTGACGTGAGAACCCAGAATGCCATCTGTGGCCAGATAACATAGCAGCTACACCAGACGAAGGTAGACCAGAAGGCCCTCAAACAGTTTTTCAAAGAAGTCCTGATAGAGTCATTGAAGTACCTGAATGTCTTCGGAGGAGATTGGAGTTTGACAGAGACTATAGTGATGATTTAGTGGCAACTACCTAAAAAAAAAGGTAAGTAAAGGGAACTAAAAACTAAAAACAATGTCATCATTAACACCAGGGAAACAAAAATCATGCAAAAAAGGAATTATTCCCTAGCATAGCCTCATTAGAATGTACTAGTGATAATAATATGCATTGAGTATTCCTTTTTCAAAGTTACAATATAACTGTATCAAGGAAATAAGGTCGTGGGTATAGTTAAGGTCAGAGAGAGTAAGGAGAGGCAAACCTTTGTCATCTTTAGTGGAAAGTCCATAGATAATTCCTCAAATTAAAATACTGCTAATACTCAAGAGAAGAAAAAGAGGAGACACAATGTTAGAGGTAGCAATCCAAGCATGTCATTTGCCAATAAGGAAGTGAATGTTGAAAGCTGTCGTTGATAGAAAGGCACAACCATGGATGGATATATTTCTTAACAGTTTAAAGTTAAATGTTTAAAACTTCAGCAGTGATATAAATGATTGGTACAACCACATTTATACTTTGCACTGTATATCAATGCATTTTACTTAGGAGAACGAGTAGAAAATTGAAAGTTTAGTCTGTGGGGAAACAATGGTATTTCAAGAATTTTTCATAAGCTACTCTCTTGTTCTAGCAAGAACAAAGCCTATGCTCTCTACCAAGTAAGAAGCTTCCCCGGTCAGTTGTATAGAATACATAGCTCACTCTGGACACAGTCTTAGTTTTTGTGCATTTGAGCAATCAGAGGGTCCTGACAAAGCGTATGAGCCAAATTTGTCAAACTTAGCTCTGCTAACACTACGGAATCCTAATTTTCTGAACGAAACCCATAAAAAGAAACATTTTCAGGTTTTAAGGAAGAAGAAATTAGAATGCAAAGATCTAGCTTAAAGGAAAGCACTTACTATTATAAAGCCCATCATTTCATTACATTTCAACCAAAGGATGTACAACCTCAAACATTCAGCTGCATCCATTTATGCGTTTGACTCATCACTAGACTGGGGACGTTCACCTGGTACTGATTACATGGGATTCGGGGACGATGACATAACCACAGTACCTGCCTCATGTGTCTGCTTATCCAATCAGCATGTTAGCCCAAAGTTCTCAGACATTTAAAAAAAATTCACTGATCTATCTATATTTTTATTTTTCTTAGCCAAACCATGTTCTCAAATTAAGATCACTACATAAGTCTCTTTAATTAAAGGTGAACAACCTTCTTGAATTTAGGTGAGTTCATTAGAGGGAAAAAGAATAGAAAGTGGACAAAGATTTAATCAAAGTATCATTAATACATCTTACTTGGATTAATAACAAAATGAGAGCAGCTAATATTTTAAGAGTGTGTTTGGTATTCTTTGGGAAGTATGGCTGTATTTTCTATTGACAATATTCACATGTGTGCATTTGCACATGCAAAAGTACTGAAATTACATTTAGTGTATCAAAAAAATAACAGGAGAGTCAAATGGAATAGTTAGATGTGTTTTTTTTAACTTCTTTTTAAAGACTGTGTAGTGAGTATTAAACACAGACGTGTGCCCAGAGATTGAAGAGCAGTTTATATTTCAGCATGAAATTCAGTATTTGATGATACATTATTTTCTTATTCTCATCCATTTTTTTTTGCATAAACATTACGTAAAGCCTAAGATTTAGGGGTGGTGTGTACAAATCAAATCTCATTGCTATGAACAATTTGCTTCAAAGTAAAATGCCAAAAATAAAAAAAAGAACATTTGCAATAATTTTAATATGAATTTATTGAAATCTACTCACATAAAGAACTCTGAGAGACTAGAATCTATGTAAACACAATAAATTAAAATCACTTAAAAAAAAAGAACTCTGAGAGAATAAATTTTTTTAAACATTATTCCCAAATACAACTTTTTGAAGTAGGCTGATGGACTAGTTCCTTTCATGAGCATATTAGTCCATACATGTGACTTTCTCATTTCATAAGAAAGAAACTTTTTTGTAAATGCCCTTTTCAAAAATATAGGAGAATAATTTCCGTTCCAAAGTAGGTTTTGCACAGTGGCTGCGATCGCGTCTAAATTATTCATTTGGTTAATCAGTACAGTCCCTCCACAGATGACAGGGAGGGAGCCGGGTCCCACTTCCTGTCCAGAATTTCTCCAAACATTAATTAGTAAACTTTATGTTTAAAATAAAACAATAGTAAATACAGTCAATACTTCCTTGTCTTATAGAAGTGACAGACTACTTATAACCCCAAATTGGTATAGTTCATGACAGCTGGCACAGAAGAATGTGGTCTCTAGTCTCCCTACATATGATCTGCACTTTATAACCGAACAAAAATCCGACTCCTCCCCAAAAACCAGTAAAAAACAATTTTTAAGATGTAGAATTAGGACACTTGCCTTGAGTCCTTTGATGGCTTTTTGGTTCATTTGTTGGGAGAAGTGTTCTTTCTGGCTTTTTTTTTTTTTTAAATAATCAAAGCTACTCTGCTTAACTGCCTTCCAACCAGACCTCAGAATATTATTAGGAAAGTCTGTCTCTGGCTTTGTCACAATTTGAATATTAGCAGTCACCGTTTTTACAGAGCCTTGTGTTTGAGTAATGCTCTGTGGCTCCCCGATACAGCCCTTACGTTCTCCCTACCGCAGACGGCCATGGCCCTGGGAATGTTTTTGCGTGGTGTCACCGCGAATGTGCTTTGAGCAGAGTTATATGGCATCATTTGGAGAAACATTGCGTTAATAACCGGAGTTCAAGGGCAAAGGATATAAACGGAGCAAATTACAAGTCTGAACAGATATATAGCTTTTGCTAAGAGGGACGTGGGCTGCTACTTTATTTACTGGGCGCCGGAGCCCCAGCAGAAGGTGCCGAAACGTACCACAGCGTTTTTAAACGACCACATCGCGGCTTAAGAAAACAACACACATTTTCAGACCAGAGAGGAAAATGGTACAAGGGACGACGATACTGAGTTTCCTAACTAGAGACTACGATTTTCTGTGAACTATCTTTAGATTTCGGGGTGACTTTACAGATGAGAACATTATTTTATGTGTTCACAAGTAAGGGAGAGCAGAAGTTTGCTGGGGACCAAAGGTCAATGGGTCTTTTCAAACTGCAACTTAGTCCGATTTTGTTGGGAATTTCTTGCTATGATAGGTTTTAACCCGGAGTTACCACCCTTGTTCAAAATTAAAAGACTTTTATTTCACCATGAAAGACTGATTTGTAATAATCCTGAATTTGTGTATGTTGACTACAGAGTACTTGCCTTTTATAATTAAATAAAAGGCAACCAATAATTCAAAAGAAGAGAAAGGAACCCAATTCTTAAAAAAACAAAACCAAAGGAAAACTTCGTTTATAAACAAAGGAAGTAAAAATCAAAGAAATCATTTCCACCTGCTACATTACTCCAAGTTTTTTTTGTTGTTGTTAACATTCACAAAAACACTGAAATTACTGTAAAATAGGCGATCCGATATTATCCTGTTGGTAGGATGGAAGGTTACAACTTTTTGTTTTTGTAAAGCAGTTTGGAAACTATTTTAAAAATATTGAATAGTCATAAAGCATGGCTGTTTACTCCACTTACAAGTTTATTTAAAATCAAGATTTTAAAACATGAAAATTTTGCCTTAAGATGTCCCTTGCTGTATTATTTACTTTACTAAAACCTAAATATCCAACAGTGGGGAAATACTAACAAATGAAATGCACACTTAATAAAAATTATGCAGTTATTAAAATTGACAATATGGATTCACATTCTCTCCTGCTCTTACAAAGTTCACTTGACATAATACGTGAAAAAACCCACAGGGCTCCAAGTTACTCTTTTAAAAGTATTTAAGCATACAGAAAAACAATTCTAGAAAAAAACATGCATGAGTGTAATGTATGGGTGCATTTTTAAAAATATATATCAGTATTAGCCTGACGGAATTATTATGTCTAATTTCTTCTTTTCTTTTTCTCTAAACCTACTGTTATGCTCTTGCAATGTGGTATTTGGAAGAGAAATGCATCCGGCTAAGTCCTTTCTCCCTTCCCTCACCCGCTTTTCAACCGTGATGACATAAAACACACGTTGGCGACACGCTCCGGTCTCACTTATTTCTATTTTAAATGTGGCTTTCTTCGTGATGGTGGTGGCTAAGACAGAAGGACTTCCCCTTTTAATGCACAATTAAGGGAGAATAATAACATTTTCCTGATAGGAAAGGAAAAAAAAAAAAATCCCCACTATTTTCTCCAAACCATTTTGTTCTCAGAGGCAAATGAATCAACGTCCAGTCAGGACAGAGTTCTGCCTTGACATGAAATGTATCACCTTCGGCGCCCGCGGCAGGTGCAGGAGGGGACGCTCCCAGGGAATGGGCCTGTCTGTCCTTCAGTTGCCAAACAAGAGCCCGGATAACACAATAGCTCTCTGCCGGCCCCATCCCACAGTGGTCCACGGCATAATTCCCATTATCTGTCCCCTTCGATCCCTACTCTCCACGTAAGGAGTTTTTACAAAGGACAGTTCTGAAATCTCATTGCCTAAAACCGTGTGCCGTCATCTTTTTTGCCAGGATAAACCAAACACAAATCGCTCAAGGGTTTCAAACACGCAAAAGGTACATAAATTAGGAAAATGTCACACATTCACGTGTGCAAAATATATATTTATAACACGCCTCTCTATTTTACCTTTTTTTTTAAAAAAAAACTTTGATTTAATATGAAGTCATATTTTTAGTTTGCATAGACCACCTAAGGTATAGTCATCGCCCCCTCCCCCAGTTTTAAAAACCTATTTTCAATGCTAATATTGTCTGGCATAAGAGATGCGACCCTTCGGGCCTGATTTCATATCGTCTCTCAGATGTTGACAGGCATCATTCACATACATGACGAACAGGAGTTACAAACTGTTGGTAATTTGGGATGGGAAGGCTCAGAGATTGTTTTGACGGTTAAATGATTCGTCAGACATCAGCCTCGAATTATGCGGGGTGTTCACCCTCCACTTTCCCCATAGTGCGTTTTCCTTTCTCCCACCGAGATATAATAGAAACTGATCTTCAAAATCTCAACATCCCAAGCCGGGGCCTTTTGTGCAGGCAGCTTGCTCCCCGCGCCGCGCCCGCGCAGCAAGGCACAGAGTGCGCGCGTATTTACACTCTCGCGGGTCCCCCGCTGCGCGGACCGAGCCTGGCAGACAGACCATCCATCATCCGCCCCCTCCCACCGCGCGCCCAGCGCCACCGCCAATCGGGTGGCAGGTGGGGCCGCACCTGCGGGAGAGCCCGCTGCTTCTCTCGCTCTCCTCGCGTGCCTCCCGGATGGCGGTGCCCTTGTAAGACCCCTGCACTCTCCAAGGCCAGAACCGGACAGGTACGCTCTCTTGCTTGGGTGACAGGGGCAGCACGCACGCTGAGCCTGCCACTGGTGGCCAGGGGGCTGCAGTAACGTAGGGAGAGGGAGGACACATGCCTCCTTATTAAGCACGCCTGCTTTGGGTTGGTCTGCCACCCGTGTGGGGTGTGTGTGTCTGTGTGTGTGTGTCTGTGTGTGTGTGTCTGTGTGTGTGTGTCCTCACGGAGCCTCCCTGGCTCCAGTCCATAAAAAGTACAAGAATTATGATGCTTACCTTTAGAAGGGCAGAGGGAGGGAGGTCACATTTTAGTGATAGTATTCCTTGCCTCTGGTCTCTTTCTTTAATAGCATGAACTCATGATGGAGTTTGCAGGCTAACTTGTGGCGGTATGCCCCACGACCTAAGGGGACAATGTTAAGTCAACGCTAGTCAGCAGTCTCTATAGGATGCAAACACTACCCCCCAAAAAGAAACTTAACCTAGATCCCGAGGGCCATAAACACAGAATGGAACAATTCAAAAAATGAGCCCCAACCCCAAAACCACAGGGAAGCCTTCCCTTTTCCAGATAGGAGAACTAACAAGAAGGCATCCACCTTGCCCGTGGGATGCTGTGGAATCCCCTGGCTGTCTGGGGAGGCAGCCACGTCCTTCCGATACGTATGGATTTTTACAACTGGAGTCTGTAGCCCCCCAAACACTGACTTGATCGTGTAATTTGGGAACTGAGGACAAGCAACCCCCCCACCTTTATATGTTCCAAGAGTGTGTCTGCAGATGTCACTTCTGTCCCACAAGGCCTTGAAGAGAACAGACAGCCTTGCTGGTAGCTTCACGCCTTCAAGGTTTCTCAGAAAAAGTGTATTTCTCTTAAAAGAAAAAAAAAAAGCAACTACCACAGAGCCAACATCAAGCCCCAACCTTCTACCCCCGTCTTGCTTCTGAACCATAAATCATGAGAAGGAGAGAGAGCTTGACTCCAGTTTTCCTGCCTTTAACAACGGCAGCTGATAATGCCGGACAGGAAGAGAAACACATGCCTGAGAAATGTGTCTGCAGGAGGAGGGGTGTCCTTGGGCTGCCCCGGGTCCCAACCCGTCAGAGACCTCCCGTGGCTGAGAAGGGTCTCTCACCACCACAGTGGTTCTCAAGCCTGGCTTCCCCTGAGACTCCCCTGCTTTTGTCTTGGTCGCTGTTGATTTCAAGAAAGAGCCAATGCCCAGAGCAACACTCTGATTGGATTGGTCTGGGGGCGAGGCCTGGACATAGTACCTTTTCCAGTCACTGGAGCACCCAGCTAGCAGGATCACAGTCTACTTCCATTGTTTTGTGTAGTTTTGTGGGATACAAACTCACTCTTTACATCTCCCCCCCCCCCCAAATACTCACATAGAGCCAATATTGGGTAAATAAAATCATTTTTTTCTGATTCATCACTCACTCTTATTACCATTCTGGTCTATTTATTCCAAGTGCTAAAAACATATCACACCTCTTCTTACTACCTGAGAGCAGTGATTTCTTGCTATTGATATGGCTGTGTTTCCTCTGTTATTTAAGACTGGCGCGGAGAATGGGTTTGCTGGGGGACTGTGGACGTCTCACATAGTCTGCCCAGAACTTGGAGAGAAGTCCCTCCTTCGGCCGAGGCTTTGGTGTCACCGGCGCAGGGGCCCATCTGAGCTTCTATGGATCACCCACCCAAGTCCGGCCGCATGTTGTGTGGAAGCGAAGTGTTCTTCCCGCTCAGGAAAGTGGGACCGGAGCGCCTCTCTCCTGGGGTTTGTCTGACCGCATCTCTGGGTTCTGTTCTACACTTTTTTTCCTCGAGACAGATGCTCTGTTCTTTGATTAGACACCCTGACCTTTTACGGGTGTTGATCATTGATACCCATCGGGGCTGGACAGAAAGACCCTGACTCTGAGGAGTTACTTTGCTGCCAACACCGCAGGGCAGTTTCGTTCGTGTGGCCAGACCCTGCGGCCAGGGCAGCGCGACCCCTCCGCAATGAGCATTTCTCCCGGATTATCTCACTTTTATTAAGTAAGTGGTGGCTTCTGCTTTCTACCTCCAGATTTTAGTTTCGGTCATCCATTGTTCAGCGGAACTGGCTGTGTAATTGTTGGCTTGCATATCGAGCGTCCGTGGGCTCAGCCGTGGTGTGTTCCCACACAGGGTCCCCTCCATCCCTCACAGACAGATGGGTGATAATACCATACATTAATACCTCCACATTGGTTTATGTGTGTTTGACCACAGTGCAAGCATAATTATTTTTGCCCAGTAAAAGCTATTAGAGATCTATTTGGTAGGTTTTGCGATCAATAGCTCCTGTGATATTTGTGTAGCAGCCACAGAATAATCAATTGAAGGTCATATAAAGTAAATTACCATCCTCCTAGAATGATTCAACTTTTTTTTTTTTTTCTAGAGGAGAATTGAGGTTTTATTATTTCATTAGGACCCTCTCCCCATGCCGGCTCTTGTCTTGTTTGCGAAAGAGAGAGATGAAAGTTGGGAGTGCGTTGGGAGCAGGGTATTAATATCCATTACTTGAATTTATGTTATTGGGTTTCTGAATGAGCGCGTTCACACTGAAATTCCTGCAAAACCCTTTCTTATGGACTTCGTGACACAGTTAATAACAGGCAGGAGCAAACGGACGTCCTGCTGCACGGCGCAGTGAGTCACTTTGCAAAAGTCAATCTCTGCAGCTGTCTCTTTAAAGCAAATTTAGAGTTGGTTCAATGTGTTATATTGACACTGCGGGCCGAGCTTCTCTCTTCAAACCCTTCTGGAGAGCAACTGGAGAACTAGGCAGGAGACAGGAGTCCGGAGTGTGGAGTGCTAATGCGCTGTCCACCGGTAGGTCAAGGTGAGCTTGCCAGCAGTGTGTGATTGGGGGAGCAGGTGTGAGGGGGCGGGACTCTCCCTCACCCCAGATGCCTAACCTGGATTTCCAACTTGCAGCACGAGCCAGCGCGATGTGTCTTCGCCTCTCTCCAACACTGTAATTTGCCAATCGGAGGTATGCAGTCCCCCAACTGTCTTAAAGGGACCCATTTTCAGAGCCTCGCCTTTCCTTTTGTGGGTGCAATCAGTTGTGCACTGAAAAACTGAAGCCACAGTTGGATAACTGCAGGCACAACAGGCCACGAGAGGCCTCTTTGCTCCAAATTTTGTACCTGCAACTAATTGCACTTACAGAAAATGGGAGCGTGTTAGGAGTTTAAAAAAAAAAAAAAAAATTGGGGCCAGTAAATTCTCCATGGAGGGAACAGGCGCAGAGAAAGACAATTACTCACTTTCTTAAAGACAAAGGCAAATAGAGACATCCTTCTCTTCACACACCACATCTGGTCTGCTGAGCCTGGTCTGGGAGCCAAGTACCAGCTACCACACACATCCTGATCATTTGGGACATTACTGGGGAATTGGTGACATTTTGCAAATGCGCAAAAAACAATGTGTTGAAATAAGAGAGTAGGAAGAAATATTGGTGAGTTTGCGACTATAACTTGTGATAAGTTAATGAAGCGTTTTAGGATAAATGGCAAAAGGCATTTTATTTCCTTTAAAGAAACCGTTGTTATTGTTGCTACTTCTCATTTGCTTTGGGGACAATAAATGCAGAAGTTAAGATGCAAGTGCCTCTAGATTTTAATCAAATGGTAAACCAGGAGGCATTTAAATGTATATATCACATGTTTATGTATTTATACATATATGAATGTATGTAATACAATTATACACATACTCATATATTTGTATACATATTTCATATAAACATACATATTTCATTTACTTTTTAATGAGCCTCAGAAAAGGGCAATCAGTTGCTTGGGTCATTCCCAAGTTACAATGGCTGACCTTCTGGCCAGAGGAGTGTGTAGGGTCATCTCTCAGGGACCTTGTCCTACCAGCCAGTCTGAACAACATGTGGACAAACAAGCTGAGTTTGAAACCAGAAACTCGTTTTGAAAGTTGGAAAATGACTGTAAATGAAGCATGGAGCCTGGAAATTAGAAGCCCAATACAAAAGGACATTGGAAACTTGAGATACTGTTCTTCCAGGCATAGTTTGAAATATAATCGTATCCCCCTGACAAATGTCATGAGCAAATAAAGCAGGAACAGGTCTTGGTCATCCTTCCAGGTTCCCGGGAGTTAACGAGGAATAATGCAGTGATGGATAAAAAGTAACGAAGTCCAAGATAACACAGTCGACTGCTCTCGGGATAACTCAATGAAGGGCCAGGAGTCAGAAGGTTCAAGGCCAGGGACTGTCCCTTGTCCCTTTCGGTTTACCCACTCCCTCCATATTGCAACGTGGGGGTAAATCCTATTTTGAAACGTGGAGAGTGTGTCCCATAGAATAATGCTAAAAGCAATCAGTAGGTTGTCCCACAAACTTACTTTAAAAATCGGCTCTTAATGCAAATATGAAATTCAACAACACAGCACGGGCTGCATGCTGGTACCAGTAATAGTGTTTGTTTCTGTCCAGATATATTGGCATTGGAATGTGTTCTCCTGGAAAAATGCCTTTAAGAGGAGAAAAGCCACCGGAAACACAATTTAATCCTCCAGCAGTGTGTTGAGGGCCACCCAACCAGCACCAGGATGGGGACACTCAAGAGAGGAAAGATTCCTGTCTCTCTTTCCACAACACCTTAAAAGATGAAATCTCTTCCTCTCTGGAACTTAGGGTTCAGGGAAGATGGATACAAATGATATGAGCAATAGACCGGCTGAGACACATTTAGAGAACTGTTTGTCCTGCAGACTAGGGAGGTAAATGGTGACGAGTACAAGATGATCTATTCCATCTCAGGTTAACATAAAGACACGAAGCAGGTGCTCTGTTCTGGGCTCTGCCATGAACGGATGTCACCCTGAGAACAGAATCCAGGCCCCTTAATGCGGTTATATGGTCTCTACAATGCTGTGCCTTCTCACGTGGGCTTCTTCTCAGTTCCTCCATAGCCAAAGATTTTTTTCCAACCCCAGGACCTTTGTGCAAGCTAGTCCTTCTCATTAGTCCTGTCCTCTGCCAGGGGTTCTTTTTTTTTTTCTTTTACAGAGACAGAGAGATAGACAGGGACAGACAGACAGGAACGGAGAGATGAGAAGCATCAATCATTAGTTTTTTGTTGCGCGTTGCAACACCTTAATTGTTTATCGATTGCTTTCTCATATGTGCCTTGACCGCGGGCCTTCAGCAGACCCTTGCTTGGGCCAGTGACCTTGGGCTCAAGCTGGTAAGCTTTTGCTCAAACCAGATGAGCCCGCACTCAAGCTGGCGACCTCAGGGTCTTGAACCTGGGTCTTCCGCATCCCAGACCGACGCTTTAACCCACTGCACCACCGCCTGGTCAGGCTGCCAGGGATTCTTATGGTTGGCTCTTCCTCACCTTTCAGATTCCCTGTTAAATGTAATTAATGCTTCAGCAAAATTTTCACTGGCCGCCATATTGAAGGATTATGTACAATAATCCTTTATTACTCTCCCCTCTTTATTTTCTTTATTTTTATTTTTATTTTAAGTAAGAGGGGGGGAGATAATGAGACAGACTCCTGCATATGCTCCAACCTATATCCACCCAGCAACCCCTATCTAGGGTTGATGCTCAAATCAACCAAGCTATTTTTAGTGCCTGAGTATGATACTGGGACAAACTGAGTTGTCCTCAGTACCTGAGGCTGACATGCTCAAATCAACCAAGCCATCCTCAGCATCCAGGACCAATGCTCAAACCAACCAAGCCACTGGCTGTGGGAGCAGAAGAGGGAGAGAAGGGGGAGAGGGAGGGGAAGAAGGGAAGGCACAATCCCCTGTGTGCCCTGACTGGGGATTGAACCCGGGACATCTGCACACTGGACCAATGCTCTATCCACTGAGCCAATCAGCCAGGGCCTTCATCACTTCTTTATTAAACTATTAAATAAAATGAGAGAGTCTGTGAACTTACTATCAGAAGTGAAAAGTCCGTCGAGAGCTGTGGTGATTGTAGCCTGTTTCTCAGGGGAGAAAAGGTCCAACATAAAGGAGAATCTGAGAGGCAGACTACATACCTCGAGCCTGTAAGAAGTCAAAATCAGTCGCATGAGGCCCCTCTAGCAGGGCTATAAAGGGCCCAGCATCTCCCTAGCCAAGAGGCTCAGAGAGGGACAGTTGAGCAATTTGCCTCCCATGTAGACAGGACCAAGTCAGTTTCACTCAATAATCTAAGAACACTCTAAGGATAACATGACCTATAAATACTCTTCCCCGAACATTCCATATGGTCAGTAGGAAAATGAGAAAGAAAGCAACCCCAAACTTTTGAATTGGATTTTGAAAGTGATTGGAAGAGCTTTTTTTTGATAGTAGGTCCTGTGCTGGCTGGGGACTTGCCTGTTTCATTGAGGGGTGGAGGGGGAGCAAGAATAAAAAGCCCCCAAAAAAGCTTTTACTAGAAATACAAGTGACAGCAGGGAGATTTTCTGTGGGCTGTAGAGTTCCAGGGGCAACTCAAATGAGACAGCTCTTTCTGACCGGGAAATGGGGAACAGCCACTTCCAATTTGCCACTGCAGGGAACAAAACGGGTCTTGGCAAAGAGGTTCGGGGAAGACTCCAGGTGAAGGAGAGGCTAGAATTACTGGGGGCAGGTGAGTTTCGTTGTGAAAAAGGGATTCTGTCCTGGGAAGGGAAGGTAGGCTGACAGCCAGGAAGGATGGAGAATGATGTCACCAAACTTGGGAAGTCGATTTGGAACTTTGCAGAGTCTCAGGCAGCCTGTTTATTTTTTTTTTTGGGGGGGGTGCGGTTTTGGTTGAAGGCTCAGTGCCCACCACCCGTTTTTCAAAGGGTGATTTCCGCCTGCCAGCTCCCCGTTTCATTGGGTCCCCCTCTGCTTCTCCTCTCGCCCCTTCCTCTCCAGTTCCTGCTCTTTCAGGTGCAGGTGTGAGGACTTGGGTTTAAACTGTCACCTGATCAGTAAGTAGGTAGTCTTCATGCTTACGAAGTTGTGGGGGGAAAAAAGATAAAAATAGACACTCCTACAGACCACCTGTAGTGAAATTGAAAACAATTTCCACAAACGGAACACTTAGCCAAAAAAAGAGAGGAGAATTGATCTAACACTCCAGCTGTCCCATCAGAAAGGAAGTTGAAAGGTTCTTTCTTTGCATTTCCCCTCCCCCACTGGCCTCCCAGGAGAAGAACCATTTGGCACCTTTAGCAATATGATATGTAGTGAGAGATTTATTTTTTTTTTTGGGGGGGGGGGCTCTCAGACATTCAGTTACCCCTTCTATTTCCTGCAGATTAATACTTCTTCACACTGACAGGAGTTCCTCTCTGTATCTCAGAAAAAAGAGGAGACGCAAGCATTGAGTCCCTGCAATGGGGAAGCCGAGCCCTGGAGACCAGCTATATAGATGGTCTCACTGGGGGAGGTGCGCGCCTACAAAAAGAGCCCCCGGAGAAGCGGTCGATCCCAGGGGAAGCTGTGTTTCTGTAGACTCGTCCTATCACCTACCAGGCAGGAGGATTGAGATAGGATCCGGTTTTTTGTCTGGCGAAGTCTCTGGTCGTAAAGATGGGGAATCAGGCGAGGGCAGCCGGCAGGAAACGGACACCCGTGGAAGCTCTTGGAAGAGTTTGCTAGTCAGGGCTCAGGCGGACCAGGAGAGGGGGCCGAGGAGCCCCCCTGGACACCACTTCTGGATGGAGGGTGTAAGGTCGGTGGATAGTGAGGAAAGGTCAGGCCCGGGAACTTCGGCTGGGCCCGCCCACAACCACGTGCGCCTTTTTAAAAGAAGCTTCGCAGGAACCCTTTGGAGAAAAGCGCCCGGCGTCTGCCAGCCAATGGGATTTCACCTCGTCATATTAGCTGACTTCCCTAGAGGGACCCTTTAAATATCTCCCAGGCGGTTTACTCCTGGCGACTTCCTTGGCCTCCATCTTTCCTTGGGGGTCAGGGAACCATGCCGGGGTGGGATGCGCTGTCCTCAATAAAGCCTTTTGTTATTCCACACTTGGTGGCTCTGGCCCCTTCCTTCCTTCTCCGCGGGGAAAAATCCCTTACAGAGGGCACTCCGGAGGGGGCGGGGTAAGAGGAAGGAAGGGCAGCAACGATAACTTGGGTGGACCAAGAAAATTCTACCGCGGAAGCACTACAGGGCAGGTGGTCTGCTGCCGGAACTGTCTGACTTTGATGAGTAAATGAGAAGGACCTTGTGCGGGTGAAAGTCAGTCTTCCTCTGTGTGTCTCTCCTCTGTGCTCGCCCTCCAGGGACGCAACATATATATAATATATACATATGTGTATATATGTATACATGTGTATATATATATGTATATATATGTGTGCATATATGTATATGTATCTATAGCGCGCGAGCGTGTGTGTGTGTGTGTGTGTGTGTGTGTGTGTGTGTGTGTATTTCAGGTCTGGTGCCATTCTTTTGTGTTTTCCTTTTTCTTTCCAGCTTGTCAACTCGCTTCTTCCTCCTCTTTCTCCACTCACAACAGCCTGCTTCTGCAGAGGGCAGTGGTGTGAGTTACCTCATCGTAACCTTTCTGTCTTCCAGCGCATGCTCTCCCACACAGACCTGCTCCTGTGCTCCTCTGTGGGCGCGGGCGGAGGGTACGAGGCTGTGTTCCCTTCTGTTCTTCTGAAATGGGCTGTACTTCCAACACCATGACTCAACGATTCTTCATGGCAATCTCATCTGAGTCATCTGACGGGACTCCTGTTTTTCTTTGTAGTGGTTGTGTTATAGTCAGGGCGTGGATGTACTGAGCTACATTTCTTTTTCTTTTCTTTTATTATTATTATCTTTTTCACCACTCTGAGAAATGCTATAGCAAACATCTTACATACAGGTTTACAGTTGTGAGTACACGAAACACGGTTTATTCTTGTATGATTACTTATTAATTATCGGATTTTCCATGCAAACAACTGGAAACCACCTTTTGGCCCTCCCAGTACTGTCTAAAAGAAGTTTTTTATTCCTGGGGGTGGGGGGATTGCTAAGAACTGGACTGCTCCATAGAAGGTACATGTATTTTGAATTTAAAAATACTCTCAGACTGCTTTTGTAAAATAAAAAATGGCTTGTTATGTTGTTACAAACTATGTATGAATATACCGTTTCCCGCCTCTTTCTGCCATCAATAGGTGATGGAGCTTCTATTAAAAAAATATTTTGGCCCTGGCCGGTTGGCTCAGCAGTAGAGCATCGGCCTGGCGTGCAGGAGTCCCGGGTTCGATTCCCAGCCAGGGCACACAGGAAAAGTGCCCATCTGCTTTTCCACCCCTCCCCCTCTCCTTCCTCTCTGTCTCTCTCTTCCCCTCCCGCAGCCGAGGCTCCATTGGAGCAAAGTTGGCCCGGGCGCTGAGGATGGCTCTGTGGCCTCTGCCTCAGGCGCTAGAATGGCTCTGGTCGCAACACAGTGACGCCCCAATGGGCAGAGCATCGCCCCCTGGTGGGCGTGCCGGGTGGATCCCGGTCGGGCACATGCGGGAGTCTGTCTGACTGTCTCCCCATTTCCAGCTTCAGAAAAATAAAAAAAATTAAAAAAAAAAAACCCTTAAAAAAAAACTTAAAAAATATTTTGCCAGCTTGATGATATGAAGAGATGGTGCACTATCAACTCTTTGGATGTTGTCAGGTTCCTGCGGCCCGGTGACTCCAACCCTCCCTCTCTTTTCGGGGCCGTCCGATGGGCTCCTCTCCTGTCCCCCCGCCACCCAGGCTCATCCTGCTTGCCTTCGTCTTGACAGTCTGTAAGAGCTCTTGGTATGTATTAGACATTAACTCTCTTTCTTTCTCTTACCTTATAACACAAAAATAATCTTTGTTTAAAAAAAAAAAAAGCAGATGATAGAAAGAATCAGAAACTCATTCAGAAATGAAAATGCTCAGAACCTTGTCTCTCGAAAAGATTTGCATTTTAATTGGTACCAAGCCTGGAAAGAATGAAGGTCTTGGAGCTGCTTCTCCATCCAACGTGTCTGATGGCGCCGCCACCCCTCTGCGATGTTCCGTCGGCAGGCGCCATGGGGTCTGGCCCCGCAGTGACGCCGGCAAGCTGACTGCCTGCCATGTTCACACTTACAGCGGGGACGGGGCAAGAGCAAGTCGCCAAGGGCAACCATTTCTGGAGACGACCTTAGTGCACATTTTGCTTTGTTCTGTTCCCAGGTTTTTATTGTACTAAAAAATACATACGATGGAAAATGTATGGCCCTGGCTGGTTGGCTCAGTGGTCGAGTGTTGGCCTGGAGTATAAATGTCCTGAGTTCCTTTCCGGAACTTCTCACACAGGAGAAGCTACAGTCTGCTTCTCCTCCCCTCCCCCTTCTCTCTCTCTCTTCCTCTCCCACAGCATGGCTCAACTGGTTCAAGTTCATCACTCCAGGTGCTGACGATGGCTCTGTGGAGCCTCAAGCCTCAGGCGATAAAAATAGCTCGTTTGCGAGCATGGTCCCAGATGGACAGAGCATCAGCCCCAGAAGGGGGTTCCTAGGTGGATCTCAGTTGAGGCTCCTGCGGGTGTCCATCTCTCTATCTCCCCACCTCTTACTTGGAAAAGAAGAAAAATAAAAGCTGTAAGCATGCAGTTCAGTGGCATTCGGGACATTCGTGCTGTGTGGCCATCACCAGTGTCCATCTCCAGGACTTGGTCATCCTTCTTGCTGAAATTTCGTGCTCATAAACACTAACTCCTCATTCTCCCCTCCGTCAGCCCCCAGCAACTGCCTCCTACTTGCTGTCGCCATCAGATGAGTGGAGTCACACAGTACGTGTCGTCTTGTGACTGTCTTTTCTCACATAAGCATGACGCCCTCCAAGTTTATCCACATTGTATCATATGCCAGGATCTCCTTCCTTTTAAAGACTGACTAATATTCCATGATATGTATAGACCACATTTCGTTTACTCATTCATTGATCAGTGAACAATTAGGTTGCTGACATGTTCCGGCTCTGGTGAGTAACACCATGAAGATGGGTCTACAGATATTTCTTCAGGACCCTGTGTCCCCTAGAGGTAGAATTACAGGATAACGTGGTTCTTCTACTTTTCCTTTTGGAGAAGCTTCCTGAATAGTTCCCACAGTGGTCAGACCATTTTACATTCCTACCAACAGTGCACGAGGGCCCCAACCCCCCCACATCCTTGCCTACGATTTTTATTTTCTGGGTGTTTTTTTCCGGATGTATAGTAGTCGTTTCAATAAAAGTGAGGTAGAACCCTATTGTAGTTGTGACGCACCTGCTCCTAATTATCAGAGGATACTGAGTATTGTTTCCTATCCTTCCAGGCCATCGCTACCTTCTTTGGGAGGACTTTTGGTTTTGAGGTTGCCACAGGCTTGATTGCACAAAGGGAGCTGATACTCAGTTCTTCCAGACTCATAGAAAACAAACGCTCCATAGTCCCGGCACCCAGACCGTGTGGCAGGAGGGGGCTGATCTTTGCGGGATTTAGAGGCAGGAGAGGCAGCCTGGCAGAGCTCAGCGCCCTGCCTCCCACGCAGACTGTACTGGCAATGACATCAGAGTTGTCGCTGGGCAAATCCACTTCTCAACCTCTGCACCACATGGCCACCAGGCCCCCACTGTGGGCACCATACAAGTTCTCGCTACTTGTTTGAACTTGGACAGCACAGCGACAGCACTAGCTCAGTGGATGGACCTCGACTTGCTCTTCCGTAAGATGGGAGAAATGCCTCCTCGTTGTTCATAGAATCAGCGTTGAATGTACATCAAGTCGGTTTCAAATGCATTTAAAACATTGTAGAAATGTTGCCGCTCTGGCAGCTGATCCGAGAGCGCCTGATTTCCTTCCGTGCGTTGGCAAACCTCAGAGAGCTGTCTGCATTCACGGGGTTCCACATCTGCGGATCCATCCCACAGTGGATTGGAAATATTTGGAAAAAGAAGGTTCTGTTGTTACTCACGTGGACGAGATAAGCCTGTGTCTGTACTGAATATGTACACTTTGTTTTTCTTGTCATTTTTTCCTCGAACAACACAGTATAACTATTATTTTCATAGCATTTCTATTGAGTTAGGTATTATAAGTAATTGAGGGATGATTTAAAGTCAACGAGAGGATGTGTGTACGTTATTCCCCAAAAGTATGCTGTTTGCTACAAGGGACTTGGGCACCCACAGGTTCTCGTGCCTGTCTGAGCTCTGGGAAGCTGTCCCCCAGTAGATACCGAGGGACAGATGTAGTCATTAACAACCCTCCCCCTTTTTTGATTGAAAATAAATGGCGATTTAATTTGGGCTTCTTAAATAAGGTGATACATGATGATTAAAACCTCCTCTTAGCCCTGGCAGGTTGGCTCAGTGGTAGAGCGTCGGCCTGGCGTGCAGGAGTCCCGGGTTCGATTCCCGGCCAGGGCACACAGGAGAAGCACCCATCTGCTTCTCCACCCCTCCCCCTCTCCTTCCTCTCTGTCTCTCTCTTCCCCTCCCACAGCCAAGGCTCCATTGGAGCAAAGTTTGCCGGGGCACTGAGGATGGCTCTGTGGCCTCTGCCTCAGGTGCTAGAATGGCTCTGGTCACAACAGAGCAATGCCCCAGATGGGCAGAGCATCACCCCCGGGTGGGCATGCCGGGTGGATCCTGCTCGGGTGCATGCAGGAGTCTATCTGACTGCCTCCCCGTTTCCAACTTAAGAAAAATACAAAAAACAAAACAAAACAAAAAAAACTCCTCCTCTTGGGTGAAGATGTTGGAGGGGAGAAATTCAATCACAGAAGGACATCAGACTCAAAGGTAGGATTCATAAGATGTTGAGCAATGAACGCTCTGCCCCACCCCCAACATTTTGGAAAGTGCGGGTGAGCTCCCCGCCAGTGACTGCGTGGTGACGTGCGTGAAGATCGGCCTGTTACGGATGAGAGCCTGAGGTCCCGGGGGCAGCAGGGGGGCGGGCCCAGCCCCCGCCACACCTGCTGGGAACGCCCACCGGGTTCCCTCTGCCTCTTCCTCATGGTGGCCAGGTGCTTTCCGAACGGAAAACAGTATCGCTGTCCTTTACATCGGATTTATCTTGTTTTGAAAGTTTGCAAAATAGAAGTCATAGAAATGAAATCTGTGAGTAGGCCAAATGTGTTGTGAATCCGCCGTGCTATGAGGTATTTGCGCCAAGAGGAAATTTTGGTTTTGAACAAAGTAATGTAACTCAAACCAAAATGTCTTCCAGATTTGAACTTCCAAACAAACAAACAAACAAACAACAACAACAAAAAACCCAACAGTGACAGTTCGCCACATCACTTGGCTGACTGATAGGCAATTCCCACTTCTAGGATAAAATAATCTTCTAGGAACAATCCAAATTGGCCAGCACATTTTGCCGCTGCAGGACAAGGGAGGAAGACAAGGGAGGAAGAAAACCGGAGACCATGACAATGTTGCGATCTGTAAAGTCATCAAAAAACCTTTCTTTGTGTTCTCTAAATTGTACTCCAGCTGCACCAATAACACTGGAGGCGAGGACAGCCTCCACGAGACAGGGGCAAAAAAATACACACACACACACACACACACACACACACACACGACCTAGAACCAGGGACAACTTTAAAGGCAAAGTGGTCGCAAACCGGACTGTTGGAATGTCATCGCTATGACGTCATTCCCGGTTTGCCAGGGGGACAGCCCATCCATCCGTGTCCCCTCCGTCTCTCCCTCCTGCTCACCCCCTCTCTTTTTAAAGAGATGATGAAGCTGCCCAGGCAGCACAGAGGATAATAAAAACCTGTCTCCCTCGAGCTGCCTTCAGCCCATTGAACTGCACCAACAGCAATAAGGAAAACAAAGCTCGCAGGAAACGGTTGCACACAGCATCTGTTATGATCACATAACCACGAGACAGCTGTTTAATCCCAACTGTTAACATAAGATCATTTGTGTGTTTGAAGAGCAATCCCATTTGGGTTTCCCCCTTTATTTATTTATTTGCTAGCTTTTTCTAGAGAAAGGGTGGGGGGGGGGGCTTGCTCGGCGGTAGGATGAGGTCCCCCCGCCCTGGGCTCCCCAAACGAGGGAGGCAGGCGCTGTGGTTTCCCAACTCTAACTGCTCAGAGGGAAGAGAGGGCAGCTGTGTGGTCTGCGAGCCGAGGGGAGGGGGCACGGCCCTTCCCCAGCCTCTGGGACCTGTTTCTCGCTCCCCAGAACGGTCAGAAGGCTTTCTGGTCGGAGGAGAGGGAAAGGCCCTCCTGTGAAACGCGTCTGGTGGTCTCCGCCAGGATCTGGTCAGACCCAAGTTTTCTCAGCACCACCCAAGATTGGAACGGATCCCTGTCAAGTTCAGTTCCAAAACCTAAAAAAACAAAGTCATTAGGGCTCACAATTGCTTCGCCAGGGTCAGGGCGGGATGTCAGCGGTTTGGGTGGCCGTCGCAGGGCCGCTCTGCAGGCCCGGGCAGCAGACCTTTAATAGCTGTGGAGGGTGAGTTCTAGTCTTACTTTTTTCTTTCTTTTTTTCCCGTGTGTTTTTTTTTTTCCCCCTGTTTGCATCCTACCTCGCTGCCTGCAGGCTCCCCAAATGCTCAGCAGAGAATATGCCTCTTTCACTGTTGAAATGTAGCCAACATGTCGCAGAAAAAGGGCTGATGCTGGTCGCACGCGGCACAGAGCTGACCACCCGGTCCTGGGGTAAGGGGTGTTGGCTGCACGCCTTTGGACAAGCACTCACCTTGAAAGCCGCCTGGAATTAGCTCTACATAAACCTTTCTTCACCTCCCTCTTTCAATATTTCATCTTGGTGAACCCCCCACTTGGACTCCAACATGATAATCACATGTCATATTAAGTTCATTTCTCAGGCAAGTTAAAACCTGAAGTCCTTCTGCTACTTTGAATACATGTCCTAAACCTGAGTCTTCAGGTCTAGTTCATTTCTAGGGTACATGAACCTTGGGAATGTAAGGGATGTTTTATTCCTCCCTCATTTTCTCTCTCGTTCTCTTTCTTTTTTTTTTTTTTTTTGTTTCTTTAATGCTTGATGTTTAATTTAATTTTCAGCTTTCTGGAAGTATAATTGGGAAGTAAAAATTGCATATATTTAAGGTGTACAATCTGATGTTTTGATAGGCGTATACATTGTGAAGTGATCACCACAATCAAACTAATTAACATTTTCCGTTTTAACTTTCAAAAGATTTAAGTTGTTCAAGAGTAATTTACATCTCTCAGAAATGAAAACTATCACAATAATATCTGAATGGCCTCAGAATCTCTGCCGAATAAAACAAGCCTCTTGTTCTCTCTTGAAGTTCTGAGTCGTCAACAATTACTGTTTTGTTCTCCATTTCTGTCACTCAGAGAAAAATTATGAGATTTCTAGAGGCATCAGTTTTTGGAGATTTAGTATGAAAAAAAAAATACTAGTTATTATGGTAGCGGTCAAAAGATATTGACTATCAATGTTGGAAAAAAATTAAATGTTTGGGTCAGTGTGTGGCGTGATTTACTGTCATAATCGGATAAAACGCATCTACCTTTAGTGTGGGATTCCTTGTCACACAGAGGAGAGTCTGCATCCCACCACAGTGGGACGAGGGAAGCCACCGTGGGCCCTACAGGTTATGAACATCCATCTTAGTGTCCAACTTCCCCTGCATGGGACAAAAATCTCCCAGATCTTAATGGGAGAAAACCCTTTATCGCCTGATTCATTTCCATGTTTTGTTTCTGCAGCTAGACGGGATATCCTGTGCGGTGGTGAAACTGAAGGGAAATTTAGTACTATCCGTTTCTGATTTGCCTTTATTGCTATTATGTTATTTCTACTCTTGAGATGATAGTCTATTTCTCTATTGACGTTAGAATAAAGCACCTATTTTGGTGATTTTTTTTTTCCTACTCTCCCTTCCCATTCCACCCTAGTTAAAACATGTCCCTCCAGAAAGGATGTTGAAGAGAGTTTCTCTTTGCTACATAAACAAGTCATACCACTTAATATTTGTTACTTTTCCTAAAGCTACATAATCACATTGCTATATCCTAAGTTACTGAATACAATCCCCGGGTTAATTTCTTTGTTTCATTTAAGTGTGGAAACAGAGTAATAGTTTTTGATTGATTTAAGAAGAAGAGAAGCTAGCCAAGGGGAGAGAAATTTTATTGTCTGAGCAAGCAGGAAACATTTGTATTTCTGAGGTGCTCATGAGTAGCCAAAGCCAGAAAATAAATATCCCACTGTTTTGCGATCAGTACCTTTGTAAGAGGAAACGTAAGTGAGAGGCAGGTGTTCTGTGGGAAACTGGACTCCCAGTTAGACACTAATTCACACACCATGCCCCCTCCACCAGGACACATACTCCCTGTGAAAAGAACCAGGTGACTCTACCGTAGCCCCAATCACGTTTGAAACGGGTCCCGTTTACATCTGAGACTTCAGTCGAACACTCCAGGTTTTAGAAACGTGTTTGTCAGGATTCTTCGGCTTTGTGGCTTTTTTTTGTCAAGTACAAAATGCGACGACATCAGGCGGTATGTGTCTTGGAAACAAAGCTTAAGGATTTTCCTGGTTGATAGACTTTTGTGTTCTGCCAGAGAGAAGACGGGTCTTGGCAAACACCTCTGCATTAGGGAGTCAGGGTTGCCACAAATAAGCACATCGGAGAAGAGGACAGGTAGGGAGCAAACCGCTTGGCATCAGGGGAGAGAAAACTCTGAGAAGGGATCCAATTCTAAATTAACCAAAGACTTCATTTTGCAGCCAACAAGCCTCCCTGAGCTGTATCTTCTTTTGTGCATAATATGACTCACAGAGTGGCAGCCCTTTTTCAAACCGGTCATCTTGAACGTAAGAAACAAACAAAGCAGTCGGCAAATTGATGCTGGAAGTGAGGTTTTAGGCATGCGCGCAGTAAACCGGGAGGAAGCTAGAAACATGCAGGTCAATGTGCAACCTTCCTCAACAGTCCAACCCTCCTTCCCGAGACACCGCAGGCCCCGTCGGCCTCCCACGCAAGTTCCTGGTTCCTGTGGCCGCGACACCCCCCTGTCCGTCCGTGTGCCTCCCGGTTTTTCCACGGTTATGCGTCCAGCGCCTTGTGTGACTGTGCCTCACGGGCTCCAACTTTGCTTTTACTAATTTCTATTCCCTTCAAGATTCCAGAGGCCAACGGAGGGTTTGTTTAGCTCACTCTCCCCTCGGATTTTTCACACTACACCCATTTTCCTCCTAGGTCTTAGCAATGACTTCTACCTGAAACCTGACCCGACACCCCTGAATATAAGACATAGAGCCTAAAGCCATCGGAAATACATATTTTATTTAAAAATGTATTGTATAATACATATGTATTTCCGATGGCTTTAGGCGGCCCCTGTGTTTTGGTCGTTTGACCCCCGCCAGGGTCGCGACCCACAGGTTGAGAACCGCTGACATAGAGGATAACACTAGAAGGACCCCAAATCCTGGGAAGGCTTGTATCTCCAGTTTGGAAAAGGAACAGTGTTTGCACTCTCTCGCTAAGTCACTGGACTGTAGCCTCTCTTTATTCCCCTCCTCAGACGACCCCCTTGCTCCCCACCCAACAATATGCATGTACCGTGGAGACAAAGAGAAAGTCAGTCCAAGACTGGTTCATCGTCCGTGTAGATCCAACTAAACAGAAATCGGCACAACATGCAGGGCAGACTTCATTTCACTTGTTAGAAATAGTCCGGAAATATCTTATACCTTGACATTTCTGTTTTGAATTTGTTCACTGATTTGGTCACTTTAACTTTTTTTTCTCCATAACTAAATTGATAGATTTGATTAGAATTTGGTCACTGACAATGGGAAGGTTCTTTCAACTTTGAGTCAAAGTATATTTAATATATACATATATATTTATATATACATATATATTTATATATATATATATATTTTATTCAGTGAGAGGCAGAGAGACTCCAGCATGTGCCCCAACCAGGATCCACCCGACAAGGCCACTAGGGGGCAATGTGCTGCCCATCTGGGGCACTGCTCCATTGCTCAGCAACTGAGCTCTTCTTAACACCTGAGGCGGAGGTCATAGAGCCATCCTCAGTACCTGGGGCCAACTCACTCCAATTGAGCCACGGCTGCAGGCAGGGAGAGAAGGAAAGACAGAGAGAGAGAGAGAGAGAGAGAGAGAGATATGAGAGGGGGAGGGGTGGAGAAGCAGATGGGCACTTCTCCTATGTGCCCTGACCAAGAATCAAATTCTGGATTTCCACACACTGGGCCGATGCTCTCACACAGAACCAACTGGCCAGGGCCATGTTTAATATTTTTAAACAGGCTTTTCATTGAGCAAAAAGATACTTCAAGAAAAATCATCCGATTAAGCATTCTATATGATCAGAAAAGAAAACTTTATTCCATCCAATTTCTGATACCTTATTCCCTCAAACAACTGAAGTGGTAAGTTGAGACAATTATCCCAAACACCTTTCCTTAATTATAGGGATTGTCTAGGTAAGCAGTTTTGAGGCCTACATTTTTTGCAATAATTATCTTAACTTGCACTTTGTTTTGGATGGGAAGACACATCCTTAATCATCATGGTCACTTATAGTTTTGTATCTGAACTCTGTAGCTAAACATATTTGAAAACAGGAATTCGTCCAAACAATATGCACTACCACGGTTAACTTGACTTTAAAAAAAAAAAAAAAACTTACATCCTTTCTAACATTTTTTTTTCAAATTTCCTATAGTAAGCATGCATTGCCTTTCTAATTTGAAACAAATGAGCATATCAAAAATTATATTCAAATAAAATAGCTTGAGTTAATTTGCAGGGTTTCTCAATGTGTGGTCTGGGGATGGAGGATGGTTACGACAATCTTTGGAAAACTCAATTTGTCACAGAGCCCTGCTGGTAATATGTGGTACCTAGCCACTTCCTCACTTTCCGAACCACACTGCGTATTAGGAGCCTTTCTAGCTCCCCACACTCAGGGGTCATATTCCAATGTGTAGGGCTGATGTCCATGAACAGGTGTTTATGGAAAGTGAGCTGTCTTCCCTGATCTGTCCCATGGGGTTTGTTCTTTCCACTGAGGGTGACACCCTAGTCCTCCTTTTGGTCCACTTCTTACGTCTTTAATGAAGCAAGAACAAGAAAAGCAAGAAGGACAGTTACTTTAAATGACTGTCATGAAGGCTGGCCCTCAACACCATCGAGCTCTGTGACAGGCACTGAAGTATTTCTATTCCGGATGGTCCCCAAACAAATCTGCAAGGTGAAAATTATGACCCCCCCATCTGACTAATGAGTAATGCTGAGGTTTGGATGGAGTAGCTTGTGCCCCATTCACATAGCCAAGAAATGCAGACATGAAATTTGACTTTAAATCTGTCTGACTCCCAAATCCCCATGTTTCATTTCATGCTTGTATCACAAAGTCTACGATGTCCCTGAAAGCAATCAAGAAGATCCCAAAAGGAACTAAGAACTCTTCTGTAGTCTTTCAAACCAATAAGAGGCCTTCTGTGCAGTTCAACACACCCTATCTGCCACTTAATATTTAAAAACCAACAATAGAAACTTGAGACATGAGCAGGCCAGTGAAAAATGTACTTTTCTTCCAGAAAAATTATACCTCAAAAATTCTTTTCTTCCAGAACTCACTTTGAGATGGAACCTTGTATTGGCCTTTGTTATAGGACAAGGAGGGGAAAGCTAATTATTGAACTTATTTTTGGCCCAATATTATACATATACTCTTTTATATACTTTTCACGCCAAACCTGTGATATCAGTTCCCACTTGATAAACAAGGATCACTCAGGGTAAGGGACTTATTCAAGGTCACATGCTAAGAAGCCACAGATGGCTGAGAGAGAGGGACAGAGAGGAAGGGAGAGGGATGAGAAGCATCAACTCATAGTTGTGGCACCTTAATTGTTCATGGCTTGGTTGTTCATATGTGCCTAGACTGCGGGGGTGGGAGGGACACAGTCAAGTCAGTGACCCCTTGCTCAAACCAGTGACCTTGGGCTCAAGCCAGCAACCTTTGGACTTCAAACCAGCAACCTTTGGACTCAAACCAGTGACCTTTGGGCTCAAGCTTGGGACCTCGGGTTTTGAACCTCGGTGTCCCAGGCCGACGTTCTATCCACAGCAACACCACCTGGTCAGGTTAGGATAATTCTTTGTTCTATGGGTATGTAGGGATGGGCGATGGGGTTCTTTCTGTGGATTACTGGGTGTTGACCACCACCCCGGCTTCTACCCACTAGGCGTACTATCCCACTCTCAGCAAATTATGACAACTAAAACAAGTAAACACATCTTGAACTCTGCCAAACATCTTTTCGGGGAGGTGAGAGGGGCAAAACTCTCTCCTAGCTAAGAATCACTGTTCCAGCGTTAACATACATCCAACTTGATCTGAGAATAGAAAGACAGTTAGATAGGTTGGTCTTTGTAGATTACAGTTCGGGGAGATATTTTTGTTACCGTCCTTGGAATGAGCTGTAGATTCTCAACAACAACAAAAAAACACCTAAATTTTAAGAAAACACAACAGTCTCCTCAGTGAACAGTCATATTTGCATAGCTCCTAGAATGAAGGGGGAAAAAAAAGAGCGGCTAGAAGATTTCTGATTCGTCGGGTTAAATCAGACAGGATTTTGCAAAACTTCAGAATTATCTTCCTGGTTATCTATTCGACCACAACGAGGTCGTTGTTCCTGTTTGCCCAATCAGATCCTAAAACCCCAAATAAAGGCCGTCTTTGAAGGGATTTTGAAGTGTATTTCCACTTCGGAGTTGGGAAGTGGCCGCATAACACGCTCCGATTTGTAAGAACCCTCAATGACAGAGCCTGTATAAACATCGCCACTGGTCAGCCTAAGGAGACAGCGTAGGGAGAGGAGTCCTATCTCTCAGTGGGTAAGTGACTGCTTCCTACTACACATGAAATGGATATTTCTAAAGAAGGAGATGTGATGACCCAAAGCCCAGGATGGGGGGAAGGGGGGAAAGAGGAGCAAATAAAACATGGTCTTCAGGACTTTGCAAAAAGCACCTGCCCTCCCCCGGTCAGACCCAACCACAGCTCTGGTACCTGTTTCCTGCCGTGCCAACTCAGGTTGGACAGATCATCCGCCTTTATCTTGGCAAAGACATTAGCGGGCCGGCCCCGCCCGCGTGGGGTCTTGAAGCATTTCATATCTTTGTGTGGCTGGACATGTCCCTATGGGGGGGGGGGTGGGGGAGGCTCTGACAATAAAGAGCCATTCACGCTTCCCCCTAGGACCCGATCCCATCAACACTCCGATACTGGAAGGACGCCATAAGCACTGCTCGCTCATTTTGTCGTGCGGAATCAAAGGTCTTTGCAGGAAGTTATTATCAACGGTTTGTAAAGAAGGGGGTCAGAGCATGGCTTCCTCCGCCAGCCGCGGGAGTCCCAGGGGCCAGGCTGGGGCAGGTGAAGGGTCTGTGCAAGGAGGAAGCCCTGCCCAGACTGGTAGGGGGGGTTGTCACTGGGGTTTCCCCCTACTGTGACATGATCAAGATGTCTCCATTGTCCCCAAGTCCAGCAGGAGACCCAAGGGAGGGGACAGAGCTGAGAGGAAAATGTTCACCTGCAGAGAAATGGGACATGGGAGTCCCTCAAACCCAGAACTGACAATCCTCAAAACGTGCCCCCTCGAGGGAGACCGCCTCCCCCCCACCCCACCACTGCCCAGCCCTGTTCCCTGCCCACCCTGAGCGCCCAGGCTCCCATCCTGGAAACTTGCTTGCTGAAGAAAAGTTAACTTGGCACTTGTCTTAAGTATTGACTATCTGTCTTAAGGGTGAAGGCTGTAAATTCTCTCTCCTAAGAGCCAAGTGGATTTGTTATCAAATCAGGCATTGAGAAGCTGATTCATTGCTATTCAGCGCGAGGCTGATTTATATGCAGAATGTAAAACAGATGCCTTATGTGATACATATTTATGGTGAGTGCTGTTCTAGGAAGATTTATGACGGATTCCTTTGTCGGGGTTTGCATGAGCAGAGCCATGATGACTTGTATTTCCTCTCAGCTGCCAATGCCAAACTCATTAAAAAGAGGTGTGACTATTAATATACATTGTAATACTGACAGGCTCTAATTTATAACACCCTGGCTGGTTGGAGGAGTCTCCCGACTTGAGAGGTGGTTTTTTTGCGTTTCCTTCTCTGGCTTAAATGGTACAAATAGAGATGGGGAGTCTCTCTCGCTCCCTCTCTCTTCTCGCTCTCTTCCCCCATCTCTCTGTGGCAGGTCTTTGTCTGTCTTTTCCAGGCATCTACGTCACATCACGATCTGCTGGGCAGCGGGGGAGAGTCCTACGGCGATCTTTTATTACGTTTCTTCTAGATCAAATCCGCCAAGGGTCCACAGCAGCGCAGAGTGGTGCTTACTGCCCCGTGGACGTCTTCTCCGCGCCAGCACGCCGTCCGTCCGGGCTGAAGGAGCGACGAGGTTTGGAGCGGCCACGTGGCGCATTCTTGGCAGTGGCCACGTCTGACCCGAGGCTCTGGAGTTGAGGAACATATGTTGCCCGGTGCGTGGGGGTCAGGAGTCCACTGCCCAAGGGGCAGTGCTGAGCAGGAGCATGTGGCTACCCCAGGCCTCCGCAGCAGATGGGGGCAGTGCACTGGGGGAGGATGGAGGGCAAGGCCGCGGCGCCATGACGAGCTGGCCAGAGTGGGCCCTGAAAAGGAACCCTGCACCCGGGAAGCGGTGTGACCAGAGCACTGGGACGGTCTGATGGCAGTGACATAAGACAGACAGTTTCCAGGAAAATAGATTTTCTTCCATTCCAATTTTGCAATAAACTAGTTCCTGGAGAGAGAGAATTGTGCACGTAGCAAAGGTTTTTTTGTTTTTTTTTTATGGGTTTTTGTTGTTGTTGTATTTTTCCAAAGCAGGGAGGCAGTCAGACTCCTGTATGAGTCTGACCAGCATCCACCTGGCATGCCCACCAGGGGGCGATGCTCTGCCCATCTGGGGCGTTGCAACCAGAGCCATTCTAGTGCCTGAGGCAGAGGCCATGGAGCCATCCTCAGCGCCCGGGCAAACTTTGCTCCAATGGAGCCTTGGCTGCGGGAGGAGAAGAGAGAGACAGAGAGGAAGGAGAGGGGGAGGGGTGGAGAAGCAGATAGCACTTCTCCTGTGTGCCCTGACCGGGAATCGAACCTGGGACTTCCACACACCAGGCTGACACTCTACCATGAAGCCAACCAGCCAGGGCTATAGCAAAGGTTTAAATCTGAGTGTCAAGAGCCCCCAGAAAACACCTTCTGGAGATGATACAGACAGTCACCAACTTTTAAATATGTTTTGAATGATTCGGTTGAAGGATGTTTTGGCTATAATCAATGTCTGTTGAATCTTAAAAAGCTAAAGGAACAGGGCCCTGGCTGGTTGGCTCAGTGGTGGACCGCCGGCCTGGCGTGCAGAAGTCCCGGGTTTGATTCCCGGCCAGGGAACACAGGAGAAGCGCCCATCTGCTTCTCCACCCCTCCCTCTCTCCTTCCTCTCTGTCTCTCTCTTCCCCTCCTGCAGCGAGGCTCCATTGGAGCAAAGTTTGCCCGGGCGCTGAGGATGGCTCTGTGGCCTCTGCCCCAGGCGCTAGAGTGGCTCTGGTCGCGACAGAGCGACGCCCTGGAGGGGCAGAGAATCGCCCCCTGGTGGGCATGCCAGGTGGATCCCAGTCTGTCTGACTGCCTCCCCATTTCCAACCTCAGAAAAATAAAAAAAATAAAAATAAATAAATAAAAAGATCAAACTTTAAAATAAAGATGAGATTATTGTGACCGAGTTTCCTTCTGCCTCCGACTCCCTGTGGCTAAAAAGAATTGTCCTTACTGATCCTGGTTTCATTTCAAATGTCGGGAGGGAGGGCATGGGAGGGAGGGAGGGAGAGAGTTAGGGGGAGGGGCACAGAGAACTAGATAGAGGGAGGCGGAGGACACTCTGACTTTGGGCGAGGGGTATGCAACATAATTTAATGACAAAATAACCTAGACATGTTTTCTTTGAATATATGTACCCTGATTTATTAATGTCATCCCATTATCATTAATAAAAATTTATTAAAAAAAAAAATGTCGGTAGGCGCCCTGGGTACACCGCTTGGTTAGTTAGAGGCGCAGAGGTTGGTGGTTCAAATTCCGGTCAGGGCACATACAGGAACAGATGTTCTTGTCTACCTCTAGCTCTCTCCCTTCCTTCCTCTAAAATCAAGAAAATAAACATTTAAAGGTATAAAATAAAATAAAATGTCAACAGGCCTCACTCACGACACTGTAATCCCTGCTAAGGTGAGGCAATTGTTCTTTGTGGCCTTCCCTGTGTAGGAACACAGCGTCATTTACTTAGCAACAAACAAAACAAAAAACAACAACAACAATAAAAAAAACATTCAATAGTGAACGAAGATGATGTGGGTGGTAACGGTTTGAAAACCGAAGAATGACTTCAACATTAGGCCACCCTTCACAAATCGTTTAAAGCCAACCTAGCGCCATGTCACCAAAGCACTTACAAGTTGTGATTGATTTTCTTTGGTAGCAAGTTAACGGGGGTTTGCAAAGATTATGATTTCTTTAGGTCCAAATACAATAGCTTTTGTCTAGGTAACCCTCCTACCAGACAGCTCTCCGTTCCGTGTGTGTGTTGAACCACTTGTTTCTAGTAGGTGCCCCGGTGGAAATCAGTGACATGTTAAATAATTTAATAGAATACATGTAT
Organism: Saccopteryx leptura; assembly: GCF_036850995.1. Taxonomy (NCBI): domain Eukaryota; kingdom Metazoa; phylum Chordata; class Mammalia; order Chiroptera; family Emballonuridae; genus Saccopteryx; species Saccopteryx leptura. The sequence continues at coordinate 50,705,677 of NC_089515.1, read as the reverse complement.
ACTGTAGATTTTAATCTGTATTAAAAAAAAAAAACCCACAAAAACTGTTATCGAAGCCCCGTTTGCTGCCCTTGGCCAGAACTAGAGAGAAGGCCACACCACTGACACTGGGAAAGCATTCTGGGTTGTTTTCAGGAATGAAGGAATTCTGCAAGAAGAACAAAAAGCTGTAATCCTTCCACACACCGCAGAATATTCTAGGCTTCCTATTATAACATAAATTGGCGTCTGAGATCTCTTAGATCTGAGTAACTTTTTGCCTGTGAACAGGGATGAAGTTTTCTTTCTCTAATTAAACTCCCATGAGACTCAAGCGCTTTGGGGTTGGTCTTAGGGAGAGAGAATGCTTTTCTTCCTTCTCCTCCTTCTCCTCCTCCCCCTCCTCCCCCTCCTCCCCCTCCCTCCTCCTCCTCCTCCCCTTCCTGCTCTGGCTTGGAGCTTCCCAGAACCCCACTGAGAGTCTCGGAGAGGTCAGCGGCCTCTTTCGGAGGCATGGAGAGGGTGGGCGGCCAGACAGCAAGGCAGCCAGATAGGAAGTGAGCACTCCCTCGCCCTGCGTGCACCACACGCTGCCCTGGGGCGGAGTTTAAAGAAAGCAATTACACTTAGATGGTTAGAACCCAGTTGACACACTTCCCAATAAGAAAAGCCATCTAGGATATTAATTTGAGTGGGGGGGGGGGGCTCTTCTCTTTGAGTCAAGTGTTTCCTTTCACACGGGAATAAATAAAACAACAGCAAGGGTTTGCCTTGGAAAATGCTATATTGATCATGGGATATTACTGAAGCACTAGCGGTCTTCGGTAATAAATTCGAACTTCCGGTCATTTGAATTCTGGTCCAAACACCTTTAAGAAACCAGGCGCCAAGCCTGCAGAACCAGCGTAAAAAGAGAAGGGTCTCCAAAGGCTACCCCCATGCAGCCTGGTGGCCAAAGGGCGCAGGAGAACGTGTTGCCCTGGCTAGACATCAAGTCTGGGTGAGGGAACACTGCTCCTTTTGTCCCGAGGAGGGATCCCGTGTTGACAGCTGGGGCGTCCAGGGCTCCTTGTTCATTAAGTGAACGCCTTGCCTGCATTCCAACATCAGCGACACGGTAGTGGCCTAGAAGCGGAGGGACACATTACGCACGGTCCAGCTGTCCCGTCCACTCTCTGCTGACCCGCCCTGCTCCATCCTCGTCATCTGCCCCCAACGGGAACTGCCACTTGGGTGCAACACGGGCGCACAGCCATTGGGTGGCACCTGTCTGTGAGTGATCTCAGAGCCTTTCTCCACTGCCCCTGCGCCATATGAACGCGACGCTAAAGATGAAAAACAAGTAAACAAGCAAAACTCAACCAAGACGGGATTGGGAAAAAAAATCCCTTCTACTCTGATAACAGCTCAAAAAAAAAAAAAAAAAAGTCTACATGTGATCAGCGTGGCACACACCAAAATATCGTGCCTTGGGTGTATGTGGCTTTCTTTAGGGACTTGAACACAAGGGCAATGTGACCTGGGCGGGGGGTAACCAGGGCTATAATGAGGGAGCATTGTTTTTACTACCTATTGTACAAAAAATAGTCACTTGAGGAGAAATGTAAACTTTCACAATATCTGAAAATATGCAATGCTATCTATGAATATATATGTGAATATACTTTTCTATATTACATGTGAATATATATATACATATATATGTGTGTATATACATATGTATATGTATATACTATACATATATGTGTGTGTATATATATGTATATGTATATACTGTACATATATATATGTGTGTGTGTGTGTGTGTGTGTGTATTTAGTTAGCCATAATTTTAGCAATGCCATACACTTCTTGGTTAAGAGCTTCCATTAAGATGGCTGAGAATTTTTCCAGCAGGAATGCTGCATTGGGAACAAGGTCTCTTCATAGTGATGGTGTATACTGTTTAGCAAAGCCCAACGTGTATAAAACATGCATAGAATGATCCTCTGGCTTGTATTAACAGTTCATTCAGTATACAGGCTTTCCTGTTTAAAATACATACATTTACTGATTATGATGAAACGTACTCATACTTCCCATACTGCGCTTACTGCGCTATGGCCTTGTAATATGGGGGGGGGGGGGAGCTTTATGCATTATGAAGAAGTCATTAAACTTTAATCTCTACCACTAGGGGGCAGAAGGAAGTTCCTTTCTAGAACTGACTGCTAGGCAATCAACCATCACATCATTGTAACATTGAAGGCACTTCAAAAAGACTCAGATGTTTAACTATTGTGCTAGTGATCATACATTCATATTGGGCTGCAGGCCAAAACAGAGAAGAAGGAAAAAAAAAAAAAGCCAGAGATTTGCAGCTGAAAAGCTATAAAGTGGTGAATTTTACCTTAGAGCAAAACCATCTTCAGTGACAAATTTCAAAGGCCATATGTATGCCATTTTCATGAAAAGCAGAGACCCTAAATTTCTTTGTTTAACTGGAAGCGATCTCCCTTGCAGAACAAAGAGGCCCTTCTCTGCCATTGCTTGTTTATTGTGCTGTAACCAATTCCACTTCCCTTTCCTGGGTCTCCTGTCCTGTCATGAGGGTCCCAGAAATGCCTTAATGCCAACACGTAATTCATTAAATGCGGCCACCTCGAGCATCTTCAAGGATGTCCCTTCGGGTGCGACATCACTAATGGAGAACGTTTAGGGTATGTTGAAAACAAAATAAAGGTATCTTTTTTTCTTTCTTCCTTTCAAATGAAACCCTCCAATCCAACCTTTATTCTAGGGTAACAGCTGAAAGTTCCCAGTCGAATTTTTGCCAAGACAAGAGATGATGATTTTTCCCCCCAGGTGGTAAAGCCACTAAAGTGGTGACTCAGTGAGATTACAGAGATTAGTTCTCACAAGCAGCTCTGACTCACAGGACTCTTTCTTGAGGAGCTGTTGCGTCTGAGACATGATAGCCAGATACGTCTACGGAGACTTTACAATATTAACACACCAAAACGTAATCTGTAGCACGTTTTCAAAGTTAATAAATTTTTAAGAAATACATTTGGGACTATGGGCAAGGTCCACCTGTCAGCTAAACATTCAAAGACTTGGGAAATTCAAATTCCAAGACATTTTGTTGTTCTGAAAGGAAGGAAAGAGGAAGGAAGGAAGGGAGGGAGGGAGGGAGGGAGGGAGAGAGAGAGAGAGAGAGAGAGAGAGAGAGAGAGAAAGAAAGAGGGAGGCAGGGAGGGAGGAAGGGAGAGAGAGAGAAAGAAAAAAGAAAAGAAAAGAAAAGCCAGATTTAGCTGGATTCCTGTTTTCAGCAAATTGTAATCCCAGGGAAGCTAGAAAAGTCCCCAAGTAAAGGGGTTTGGCACCCCCCCTGCCCCCCACCTGGCTTTCAGAGCACGAGACAGTTTTGTAAATAGAGAGTGCAGGGAGGCTCACATCTTCCTTTTTCCATTAAGGAGTGTTACTTGATACATATCAATATTTCCTGTCAGCTCCCACAAAGCAGAGTCTCGGGCCTTCTGGTCTCCTTCGATGGCTAAATAGGGTTTGCTTAAGTCAGCGCGTTCCAGACCTTTTATGTGACTTGACAGTGGACCGGGAGAAGGCCCACTAACTTTCTTCAAGTGTGCAGTCATCCGTTTGGCCGCCGGCTCTGGGGGTTCCACATGAAATCCTCTTTAGATAAATTCATACTTGCTCGGGGTGATTAGGCTTACAGCACGGTCGGGGCTCCCTTGTCTTTACAAGTGGGACGTCCCTCTGGATCAATCCGCGGTTGAGGTTGTCTTCCATCAACCACCTATTCTGCAGTCCAGTCCGAGGGGTTGGTGAGGAAAAGCGCAACCCCAACTAATAAATGAATAAAGAGACCAGAAAGAAAAGACGCTCTTCCCCTCCCCCTCTGCCACCCCCCCAGAAATGACAGGCTGAAGTTGACAACCTAATCCTTCAGGCTTGTCTTACTTACTGAACGGCTCAAGGAATGTCAAAGGAACCATCTGATAACAGCGTTCATGCCAAACCTAACAGCTTTATTGCAACAGGAAACTTTCACATTAAATTTCCACGTGTTTTCTCTCCACACTCCTTCTTAACTTGACTGCCCTCCCCCCCCCCCCCCACTTCCCCGCTTTGTTCTTTTTTCTTTTTTCTTTTCTTCTCAAAAGAAAGATAAGTCTCTCCCCCCCTGCTTCCAAAACCAAACAAACTGCTCCAGAGGGCCAGCTGGGATCTAGTCAAATTAGTGGATTATGATTACCTTGGGGACCTTGGAAATCAAGTTTGTTACTGGCGGTTCCTGTTTCCCTAAGAGTTGTTAATAGCTGAAATTTAAAGGGTGTTTGTTGGTCAATCAACAGAATGCTATTTTTTTTAAGCAGGCATTTGCTATTTGTCTTTATTCTTTTTCCCCTTTTTTACTTGTTTGCTTCTGCCATCAAGTTCACCTCTGATTTTAAACTTTTTTATAATTAGAAATAAAGTCAGTTGTCTTTTTTTTTTTTTTTTTTTTTTGCGAATTTAAACTCACACACTGGCGAGATCAGGCAGGTGGGTTAAGCGTCTCAGTCTCAGGAACCTCTGAGAAGATTATTATCAAATTGTGAAGGGGGCTTGAAGCTGGGCTACACGCAGACTTGGTAAGATGGCCCAGGGCCGCTCATTCCCTGTGTAGTTCTGGATGCTACAGAGACAGTGTTTCCCAATAACGCGGATCCTTCGCTGCTTGAACTTTGAGACATTCTTGCTGGGGAAGTTTTCCATTTTTTGCAGCTGAGAAATTCTTTCAAGGATTTTCAAGTCCGCTTGTTTGTTTGTTTTAGGCAAAGACGGTCTTTTCCTTCTCCGTGTCCTGAAACCAGTTTAAAACAAAAACAGACAACAACCTTGCAAGGAACTCAAGATAAATAGTTGTTTCCTGTTGAGTAAAATGCGACCCCCAAGGTAAGTTACTTTTCTGAGGGAATGATGTGGATCTCAATGTTAAGTAGCAGGCACTTTCCTGGTGGTTTGATTAATGTTTAGGGGGAAAAAAAAATCATTCTGGGAAAATGAGCCCATTGTATAATTAGGTGTCTGATTGGAACAGCAAAGCATCTCAGTTAAAAAAAAAAATCTTTTAAGTTAAGATTTTCCCATTTCCTTCCAAATATTTGCTAATTTCATTGCCTTGCCTCTCTGATCTGCATTCTTGGTCAGGTGGCCGAATTGATTATGGGTAGATGGGGAGAGACTGTTACTTAATGAAACTCCTATCAAGGGGTTCATCAGCTTGGTCACCTGAGTTACAAATACAGGAGCAAAAAAAAAAAAAAAAGGGATTTTTCGGTAAGCTGTCTCACAGTGTTTATTTCTAGGCCATTTCGGAAACTGCATCTAAAGTGACCTCACATCTCTAATGAACTCTGCTCAGCGAGCCCAGGAGGCTTCTGGGATATTCCAGCGAGTTAGTTGTATTATCCACATTTCTAAATTTAAAACAAATTACCTACCCCCCCCACCCCCCAGCCTCTCATCAAATTCAGGGAAACACGCACAACTCTTAAGTTTTGCACTGAAATGAGTTTATTTTCCTCTCATGCCTAGTATTACCTCTAAAATTGTTCAGGGGTGGGGGAGAAAAGGTTTGTGGTATTAGCTTGGAACACCAGCTATACACATAGCGTCTGCCTACTTATTCTAGATTTTATTTCACTCCAATTAAAGATATTCTATATTTATTTTAAAAAGGTTTTCTAACGGCTTTATTTCGTATATGAATGTGGTACTTTACAGATCACATATAAAACAAACACATCTATTGTATATAAGCCTCTATATGATGTATGTGTGCGTATTTGCATGTACATAAACCCATGATAGGAAATACATAGCTCAAAGTCCATGAAAACTGAGAATTCTGACTTTGGTGTCACGCTGTGCCCATTTTACAGATGGGGACAGCGAGGTGAGAGCATGTCTGGAAGTTGTGCATCTGATAGCAAAATCAGCTTAGAAGACTGGGAGCTGTTGACATCTGGAAACTGACATGAATCCCATAATTCCCGGGATGCCCCTGCAAGGGGTGCGTTGGGTCTGGGGTAGAGAAATGCAACGTGAATGCTGCTGCACCTCTAGTTGAGCAACCTGGAGGCCCGCAGCAGGCCCAGGTAGGTCCCGGAGGTGACAGAGCCAGAGAGCCTGCACGCTGCTCTGCAGAAAGCTGGCAGCCTGCGGCGTCGCTGCAGCTGTCTCCCAGGCCGGGGAAGTGTGTGCAGCAGCACCCGCCTAGCCGTGCTAATAAACACCGCCAGCTGTAAGGGCTGTGCTGAGCAAGCCCGGGCAGAAACCGTCCGGTCCCTTTCCTTTGGATCAGCTTAGATCTCCGCTGCAGGAGGGCAGTCCTCCCGGGGGAGCCAGCCCTGGAAGTGTCCCCCGGCCAGCAGCGCGGCTGGTCCCCCGCACCCCCCACCCTCACCCCGCCCCCGCCGCTTTCGTCCCCAGGCACACCGCCCTCCCCCAGCCCGCCTCGCACTTCTGTTTTATTTACGAACATGTTGCCAGAATTCCAATGAGTTATCTATTCTGTAGCCCGTTCCCACCAGGGCCTGGTCGCAGGCTGACTCAGGGTCCAGTCGCAACAGTGAGAAGAAAAGGAGAGAAGGAAAGAATTCTTTTCAACTTTTTTTTTTTTTTATGTTTCACTCATTTCTCTCTCTGTCTCTCCCCTCCCCCGGGGGGCTGCCTCTCCCCTCCCCGCTGCTCCCCTTTACCCCCTTTATGTTACAAGATCACTCAAATTGAAGATCAGGAGGGTCCTATAGGGAATGCATAGGATCCCTGGGAGAAAAAAAGCCCCCAACAAGCTACACACCAGATGTATAATGTTATATGGTCAAACTGGCAAACACAAAAGCCCAAAAACAAAAGGCGTGAATTAGGGAGTTGCATTCAAAGGCCTGTTTTCAAAACAGCCCGGCCAAGAGCCCGGCCCCCCCTCCTGAGACTCACTGCTTGAAAGAAAAGGTGGGAAAAGAAAGAAAGGAAAAGGGGTGGAAGCCCATTTTTTCTAATTAGCTGAGGCCTAACGGGGGCCCTGAAATTCACAACTACTTTCCATCAAGGGGGTTTGCAGCTTGTGAAAATGAAAAACAAAAAAAGAAAAAAATAGGCTTTTGAAACCTGTGATGTAGGCCCTCTTCGGACCGAAACTGGGTTCAGCCGGAGGGGGTCTCTCTTCCCCTCACTCTGGCTCTCTGGGGGTGTGCCTGGCTTCCCAGTCTGTGGGTCCCTCTCACACAGCGTCCCTGCCACCCCCACCCCCACCCCCGAAGTACAAATAGTATTTAGGTTTAAAGAGCGACCAGGAGGGAAAGCGACAAAGGTCCTCCCACCCCTTCTTTCTGTCGCACTGGCAGGGGGCTTTCCAAGCTGGTGACAACCCTGAGTGGCTATGAATGTCATTCCATAGCACCACCACCACCAAAGGGAGGGGCGGGGGACATGGCACTGCAGATTCCAGTATGTGTGTGTGTGTTTTCTGTAAACGCTGAGATTAAGATAAAAAATAAACTCCCCCAACCCTGTAAATTTAGATATTTAGAGGCTGATCTCTTGGCTGTGAATCACTTTTGTTTTTGTGTTTTTCAAAAGCCACAAAGCAGTATTTTCCAGGCAGGAAGGTGTACTCCCGGGGGGGCAAAGGATTTTAGCTCCTGAACCTTGCGCAAGTACACGCACCTACGATCGGAACATGCGTTTTACTCTTGTTTAAAATGATCACAAGACGGTGTTGTGGCCGCAGACGCGGTGCTTCCTCTGCAGCCTGACAAATGATGAACTTGTGTTCTCCGCTGCCATTTCTAATAAGGAAACAAAACAGAGCCCCCCGTGGGTGAGGGTTGGTTGGTGGGCAGCCTGCCTCCGGAGGGGAGGGGGACTGGAATTGCCGCTCCGTCTGGCGGAGACGCCTGTGGTCCTGCGTGGTGTGTTTGAGTAACAAACGCCTGTTCTAATGAATTAGCCTTATTAGGGCCTCCTCACAGTCTTTCATAAAGAGCACAGCGCTCTTCTGAACTCCTGAATGCAACAGTCTCTTGATAGTCTCACGCGGAAGGCTGTATGTAGTGTGGGGACTGCCTTCCCTCCTCTGATTTTTCATCTGTCTATATATCTATATCTATATCTATATACACACACACATATATCTACATACACATATTACACACACACACACACACACACACACACATTTTTCCCACAGCAGAAGAGTGAGCAGCAGAAAGCTAAGGAAACCACTGAGCTAAGCAGGTATGGGCCATCCGTGAACCCGGGGCCATCTGCCAAATGGATTTGCATTTACACCTGAACAATCTGGATTTCAGCTCATCACCTCCAGCACATTTCTTTATTTTTTTTTATTTTTTTATTTTTTTTTTATAAACTCAGTGGCATTGGATAAAACAGATTCATTAGCTTTGATTAACCTTCTTTAACTCGAGTTACAAACCTGCTGTAGGCAGCTCAGCTACCCAGGTGGCTCAGAGATGCTTCATCATGTTTAAGACCCAATTACTGTTGCACTGAATAAGAATAAAACATCACAGTGAAACGTGGAACAAACAGGCATGCTCACGTGCGGGGCAAAGAATCATTCATTTATACCAGCAACTTGCCCGTTTCTATGGGTCTGCTGATGGCTGCACTTAATTCAAGTTGAATAGTCAGGAATCAGGCTGAGAAGAGAAGCTAGTCGTTCTCCAACCTCACTGACCGGTGACTTTTTTTTTTCTTTCTGTCTTGCAGCTTTAACCTGGACTGTCGGAAGGCTCCTTGGAAAAGTTCGAGAAAGTACAGACGGAACAGGTTCTGTCTATAGTCAGAGCAGGTTCTGTCCGACTGAGTCTGAATGGGCCCCGGGGAGATGAAAAGGCTATGGAATCTGAGGGTTATATAGAACAATGTGTCAGATACTTGGAAACATTTCTCTGGTTAGGAAATTTAAATATTGCAGCAACACAGCAGCAAAATCAGCGCTCAGTCAATTCAAAGAGTTATCCGCCTAGGACCAGCCAACTTTTCAAAAACAGGCTACAGTAAGATCCAGGCGGGGCGTCCTGTGCAGCACATAGAGAACCAGAGCTGGAGACCGACTCCAGCATGCAACGGGTTAATTTTGGACAGGATTTGACTGAGCCGGGAATAATGAACAGTGAGATACTGCAGCTTTCAGGCAAAACAGAGTAACAACAATTAAAAAAGAGAGAGAGAGAGATGGGGTAATAATGGGGAAAACCATCTCTAGGCAGTTAACTAACAAGAGCAGCCCAGTATTTGAACCAGATAAACCCCAGGCCCCGGGGGGTGCTGCTGTCCCTGCCACCCTCCTGCTTAGCGCCGGGGTGTGGAAGGCATGACAACATTTGGGAGCCAACTGTTTGTAGGCTTCTTCTCATCTGCTTGAAAATATTGGGTTTTGCCGTATTTCCATAATAACCACAACCGCACTCTCCCCTCCGTAAACCCCCCACAACAACAGATGTGAGCTCTAAAAGGAACTGGAGAGACTGATATAATCAGACACTAGTTAGAGGCTTTCATACAAAATTCTCCAGAGCAAATTCACAGGAAGGAAAAAAAAAAAAAAAAAAAGAATACTCCCGACCACCACTGATGGAATTAATCTGAGTTCCTTGATTATTCGAAGTTCTACAAGTTTTCATTTCTGCATCTTGTTTCTGAATGTATAGCGCTTTATTTATCAAACTGCCGCGTAATTTTCCCTTCAGTTGGAGGATGTGATTGTGAAACAAGTAAATTAAAACTTAAGGGCCTGTTCTCTCCAAATTTAGTTCCATTATTACTTTAGGAACGCACGCTGCTTGATGGCGTTCGTTGCTGGTACATGTAGCTGGCTGTGCCGTTGCTACCTCAGCAATATGCTGTTTAACACAACACTTCACTGACTCCCTTTCAGGGTTTATTGTTGTGTGTGTGTGTGTGTGTGTGTGTGTGTGTGTGTGTGCATATTATATGGTGACCTGTAGCTTCCTATATTCCAGGTTTTCAATTTCAACTAAGAAAACAAGAATAATAAAATTTTGTAAAGATTTAACTAAAACTAAAGGCTCTTCATACGTAAGTCGGAGTGGAGAAGTAGTGATTTTTGAACTATCATATTTTATTAATAAGACACCTCTCTCGGCTCTGGCCGGTTGGCTCAGCTGTAGAGCATTGGCCTGGCGTGCAGGGGTCCCAGGTTCGATTCCCAGCCAGGGCACACAGGAGAAGCGCCCATCTGCTTCTCCACCCCTCCCCCTCTCCTTCCTCTCTGTCTCTCTCTTCCCCTCCCACAGCTGAGGCTCCATTGGAGCAAAGATGGCCCGGGCGCTGGGGATGGCTCTGTGGCCTCTGCCTCAGGCGCTAGAATGGCTCTGGATGCAACAGAGCGACGCCCCAGAGGGGCAGAACATCGCTCCCTGGTGGTCATGCCGGGTGGATCCCGGTCGGGCGCATGCGGGAGTCTGTCTGACTGCCTCCCCATTTCCAGCTTCGGAAAAATTAAAGAAAAAAAAAAAGACACCTCTCTCATAGTGATAGTCTTAGTATGCATCAGTATGCACTCTAAGTACATTATGTGTCCCAGATAATACTGGATATTCTAAAATATAAAATATTTTATAACCGAGGAATAAGATGGAACATAAAACACATTTGACTGTTCTGGGCTTAGTAAATAATTTTGGACTTTATACAAGTCATCTCGGCCATGGTGCTGTAGCCCTGTGTTTGATTTGGAATAGTTTATGTAATCCTCTTTCTCTGAACATGCTCTTAGAATATGTTCACATGACAAAACTGTCATTGGGAGAGGAAAGCATAATTGAGTTACTGAGTTTGTTTCTTCAAAAAAGTGGGAGGGAGGGAGGGAGGGAGGGAGGGAAGGAAGGAAGGAAGGAGGGAGGGAGGGAGGGAGGGAGGGAGGGAGGAGGGAGGGAGGGAGGGAGGAAGGAAGGAGGGAGGGATGGAGGGAGGGAGGAAGGAAGGAAGGGAGGAAAGAAAGGAAGAAAAATACTTATGGTGAGGATCCGTTCGGCTTCCTGCCTCTATATCTTTCTAACCTTAGAAGCTAGAATCAGGCCTGACCTGTGGTGGCGCAGTGGATAAAGTGTCAACCTAGAAACGCTGAGGTCACCGGTTTGAAACCCTGGGCTTGCCTGGTCAAGGCTCACGTGGGAGTTGATGCTTCCTGCTCTTCTCCCCACTTCTCTCTCTTTCTCTCTCCCTCTTTCTCTCTCCTCTCTAAAATGAATAAATAGGAAAAATATTTTTAAAAAGAAGCTAGAATCACTTGACCTCAAACCACAGGTCCAGCTCTGAAATGACGTTGGAAGTCATCCTGAGCCTGGCCAGGGGAAATGCGAAGAGCATAGACCAGAGGTCGTCAGCCTAGCGTGAAGTCCCCTTGGCTGCCGGACAAAAGCTGTCGTCCATTTCTAGAGACCGGCTCCAGCCTATTTAATGTACCTCCGCATGCCCATGAGCCGAAACACTGCGCCCCGCCTCCCTTTCTGTGCTGACCCCCTAGGATAAATCAGAGAGGTGATTTCCCATAATCCCCCTGCTCCAGATTAGACTTCTTTGGGCTCCACTATCCCTACCAGAGGCTGTTTCTAGGCATGCCCTGAAGCCCTACGCAGCCTTCATGTTTGGACATCCAACAGTCAGCTACTCTCTGACCTCTAAAGGTCTGAAACGTTTTCAAGATCAGCCGTCTCCTGCGTCTGCCTCAGTTCTGTCAGAAGCCCAGCTTGTGTCCAATTTGGCTCTGGCTGGACTCTCTCATGACTTTTGGAACAGGGCAGAAAGAAAAATGAAAAGACAGAAGCAGGAATTTTCAGTAGGCTTCCTTACACATATCTCTTGTTTTAACTCCGTTTTAATAGCGCCCGGATTCTTGACCCCTCCTTGGTAACTGTCCAGTCTCTGCTAATTATGTTTGCCCCAAACTATGGGAATTTTGTGTCCAGCATTCTGGTATAATCCTGCTGTTTACCCTGCAGAAAAATGTTATAGTCTGTGGACCCAGACAAGGAGCTGCAGTGAACTTGACACAGGTTCAGAAGCCGCTAGCAGAAATCAGTGGGAGAGACTGCCCAGCTGGCTAATTTCAGAAGGAGGCAACCACTCAGGTGCGAGTTACGAAGGACTGCGGAGAAGCCTTTGCCTACTCAAAGAGACAAAACTCACAGCGCGTGCCCCGTGACGCAGACCACGCTGGGTCCCTAACAGGCCACCCCCTCATTCCTACTGTGGAACAGACCGGGAAGTTCCAGCTAGCCAGTGATGGCCAGTTTAGACGGCCCACCTACAGGGGGTCAGTTTCCGCCAGCCAAATAATTGCCTCTTAATAGTTGCCCTCTGCCACACAGTCTGGTGTCCTCTTGGATGGTGGAAAGCCCAGGAACCGTAGGAATGGCGCTTTGAATGGCAGCTTCTTGCAAATTTTCATCTAAGAACTTTTAAGTCAATGGTTCTCCAGCACTTGGGAACCTTGCAAACAGATATAGATGCCCGAGTACCACTGAAGGGTCAGGGTCAGTTGGTCTGGGGTGGACGTGGAGATTTGTTTTGGAGCCGTTCCCGAACTGTTGATATTCCCACAAACTTGAGACCGTTACTCTATGTCTTCAGACAGCCCAAGCCTAGTCCAGCCATCGCTCTGATTCACAGCGTGAAACCCACAAGGATTACGTGTTTCCGTCACCATCCAGGTTCAGCCTCCCCTGCTTACAAGACCAGCGCTTCCTTGGCAGCTGACAGATGACATCATAGTCTCACTTACCTACCACACCCTTCTCTACAGACCCACACTAGATAATTAAGGTGCAAATTCAACTTTGTGGGTCACCAAGTCAAAGGGCTCCTTTCGCAAGTTCTGATGAACGCCTGGCTAACCATCTCCCTGATTTATCCAAGCCTGAGGTTCTGGTTTTGTTGATCACCAGAGCCCGACTTGGTCACCAAGGATCACTGTAGCCCATCCTGCCACTCTCCTGTCGTCGTCCTGTCAGCTCTGAGAGGCTGCTGGAACATTCGGCTGTTGAGGCTGCTAGTTATTGATCCCAGGGTTTGAGTTTTGGAAGTCTCCAGTTAGCGTCAAGCTCCAGAAACTGCTTCCTGTGCCATGACCTCCTACTTTCTCTCCCAGTTACAATGCCCCCTAGGGGAGAGAAGAGCTTTTCCTTCTTCCCTGCTACCAGATCTAGCCTCTCTCTCTTACAATCTTGGCCTCTAGGTCCCACAAAGCTGGGAAGCCAGTACAAGGCTCGTTACAATGAGCCAGAGATGTGGAAGTAGACCCCCCCAAAACAAACACATTTTAAACCCCCCACCCCAATGCCCCCCGCCCCACACTGTTCTTGGTTGGTGATATCACAGCAGGTCAGCCTTCTACAGCCTGCTCGTTGAGTCTGTCCATCTCTAAGAACCGCAGAGTTCTTACACATTCACGCGCTCTGACAATATCTAATGTTGGCACGACCCTTGGTGGTTTAGATAACACCGTACCTGCATTAGCCCACGGAATCTGCCTGAGAAAGAGGCTGACTCAAGTGAAGAAGAACAGAGAGGCTCAGCACGAAGTGCACAGTGTTGTTGAGAAGATGAAATGGGTGGCTCAGTGGGGGCCCCACGGAGACTCCGTAGATCTCCCCCATTCCTCTGTTCCTCTCCGGCGTGTGCCCATTACTTTCCAATGCTAATCAGTGTGAGGCAGCTGCCTCAGTATTTCTTTCCCTCTCTTTGTATAAAGAGGACGCAAAGCAGGAAGACTGGCCCGCAACTCTTAGCGTCTCTCCTCATTCTCTCTTTGTCAGTTACCTAAGTACAAATTTAGAATTTTCTAAGTCCCTGCCCCCAAGGGAAACTATGTTTTTCAAGTACATCTCTGATTAAAAACAAACAAACACAAGTCATCTGAGGTTAGATGTCAGAGTGAAAGGGGTTCACCCTTTTGTTTCAAGTGCTCCAAAGGTTGTCTTCAAAGGATACATAGTCACCGTTCCCGGCCTGGATGTTCATGGTATAACTCTATGGTAGCCTATTGATACAGATGTTAACCTCTATGGTAGCCTATTGATACTGATGTTAATGTTATACCTCTATGGTAACCTATTGATACAGATGTTAATGTTATACCTCTATGGTAGCCTATTGATACAGATGTTAATGTTATACCTCTATGGTAGCCTATTGATATGGATGTTAATGTTATATACCTCTATGGTAACCTATTGATACAGATATTAATAGTATACCTCTATGGTAGCCTACTGATACAGATGCTAATATTATATACCTCTATGGTAGCCTATTGATACAGATGTTAATGTTATATCTCTATGGTAACCTATTGATATGGATGTTATTGTTATACCTCTATGGTAACCTATTGATACGGATGTTAATAGCATACCTTTATGGTAGCCTATTGGTATTTCATTTTCTGAAAGTGTGTATGACAAGACCCACACCACGATTCATTAAGGTTTCCATCATTTCCTCCCCTTGATGTCTCTGTCTCAAAACTGAAGACTAGAACAACTTAGGACCCACTAACCTGAATTAGGAAAATCATAAATGCTGGTAATGTTTGGAAAAGTGTTCACTATAAATGCATGAACAAATTCCAATGTGAAGGATGTTGAAAAGCAGGTCAGAGTGTCACCTCTAGAGGAGAGATGCATCCTCACATCACCATCGCGTTTAAAGCAGAAGACTTTTCCTCCTTGCGACTAATTCATTCACACGACAGTTCACTCAGCATGGTAGGAACACTGGCTTTTCTTCCACACAAACAAACAAACAGGCAACCACCACCACCAAATCTGTAAGCAGGAGGACGCAGATCAGATTTTTATGCTCAAAGTGGAGGCAATCAGTAATATCGGTCTGCACAGTTTATTTATGCATTCCATATACATGGAAGGAGCAACCAACATGCGCCTGTGTTTTTCTGGGCACAACAGTGAACAGAACAGCCGGCAATTCCTACTCTTAAAATATACAAATTTCCAAGTGGCAGCCTCAGGTCCCTCTAATTATGACCGAGAGCTGAACCAATTTCTCACGAACTAGAGTAAATGAGAAAGCTGGTTTACAACTTCCGAGAGAATCCAAATACTCAGGGCTGTTTCTATTTTAGGTAAGTGATGGCACAGATGCAACAATGACACATCTATAGACCAGGGACCCCATGGCCACCACTGCCATGCCGACTGCAGGCTGCGTAGAGAGGCAGCTATGCACAGGTGACTGACACAGAGCTAGCGGGTGACATATCCAAGCACACCGTGGAGAGAGGTCACAAAGTCCCTCTTCAATTCCCTTTGGTGCTCGTGAAAAAACACCAAGGTTATACAAATGAGTTACTAATTATCCCCGGGTCTTGCCTCCCGTTCCTCAATTTTTATGAAATGACATTGAACACATCGACCGCTTAAAACAAAGGGTTTGTTTTTATTGTTGTTTTTCTGAATGTTTTTTTTTTTTTAAAAAATAAACCTGGCTGAGTTTCAATCAATAAAATTCCACCACTAACCTGAAAAAACAAAAATTAAATAAATAAGTGCCTGCAGTTCTGGTATGTTTCTCAGACTCTAGAAGAGACTTGAATTCGATTCAAGAAGGCAATGTACTCTTTCTTGTCCTGCTATAAACCAACAAATAAACAATTTTCAAAAGCCCTGTTCTGCTGACACAAGACATCTGGACACTTGAAAAAAGGAATGTGCATTCTTGGCAGCATGACCCAACTTGGAATACAAGCCTTCTGAAGTTCACGCATCACCATTGTGACAAAGCACTACCCCGTCACGATGCGTCTCCATAAAACCATGGCCACGTTGTTCCGCTCTGCACAACATCTCCTTAAAAAGTTGACAAGCGAGGGGGAAGTGAGCCCCATCCCAGAAGGCCCTGGAATGTGACCCCGTTTCTTCCTTATGCACAGAAAGGTACTCCCTGGAACGGGCAGCTCACAACGGGAATGCTTGAAAAGGTCACTGGCTCCGTTCAAATAAACAACGCGCATTCCCTCTAACATTCTGGCGTGATCGTCAGGGATTCGGTGTCGCGAGAGGACTGGCGAGAAGGGAAAGGAAATCAGAGGGTCAGGTCACTTAGGTTGAGGGTACAACTATTTTTAGCAGACTGAGAAACTGCTTGGAAGACGGGAGTGGCGGGTAAAATATACTACTCACAAAAATTAGGAGATATTTTAGCACTTCATATTCTTTTTTGAAATATCCCCTAATTTTTGTGAGCTGTATAGAAGTAAGTACATACTGGCCATGATATTCAGGTTTTCAAATAGGGAACAATCATTATGATTCTATTCTATTCTATTCTATTCTATTCTATTCTATTCTATTCTATTCATCACCTTTAAGACCACTGAAGCACTACCTGACCTATGGTAGCACAGTGGATAAAGCATCTACCAAGAATGCTGAGGTCGCTGGTTCAAAACCCTGGGCTTTCCCAGTCAAGGCACATTAGGAAGCAACTCCTATGAGTTGATGCCTCCTGCTTCTCACCCCTCTTTCTCTCTCTCCTCTCTCTCTCTAAAAATCAATTAAAAATTTTTAATAAAAGACCACTGAAGTGTCCTTTATGGGTCTCACTGCCACCCCAGTGACTTAGCCCCACTGTCCTCAATCTGTCCCTTTAGACATCATAGTGAGAGGAGGAAGGAAGAGGCTCTTCAGACCTCAGTGAAACATCCACAAAAGCCTTGTGCTGAGAAAATAATACCAATTATAATACTATTTAAAAGGCTTATTTATTTAAAAAGGAAAGTCCTTAAAACATATACTCAGTAGATTTGTGTTTTGTGTATTTTTTTTTCATGAAGGACTTCCTACATGCTAAATCCATATGCTATTTATTTAGTCCTAACAATAATGTTAAATTACACTAAATATAGTAGACCCATTTATTTATGGGAAGGAATAAGCTCCAGGGGTTAAAAGACTCCCCAACATGTGAAAGGCAAAGTCAGAAAGGAACCCCCAAGTAGTTTTCTCCAAAGCTTGGTCCTCCTCTCCCCAATGTGTTCTTCTCAATAACGAAGAGCAAGGCATCCTGGGATGCCCCCAGGAGAATTTCAGGCCTTGTAACTGACACCCAACTGAATGGCGCCATTACATTACTTTCCGAGTTTGGCTTCACGGGTGCTGAGTTGATGGACTCGCAGAGAAGTTGGGTATGCAAGGCACACTTACTGTGGGCTTTGGCTGGAGCACTTTGTTAAGCCGGCGGGCTTCCAAGGCCAACGGTGAGACTTAGGGGTAAGGTCTTGCCTAACGAAATTGGTTAAGTGCCCTCCCTGCGCATGCGCAGCAGGTGTGGCCAGGACACGCACTGCCGTCCGCATCCCATCGCAGAAAAGCATCCGGTAAGATTTCGTATCAAGTGCACTGTTTGCGCTGAAAGAGTCCAGCTACGGGAGCCTTGGAGACCAAAACAGAACTCCGAAGGAAAGGTAGTGAGATACTGTCCCCAACCTAAAAGAATCTTCCAGAAGTTCAGCTCAGGAGACTGGGTTTAGGAGCTCTCCTCTGCTTGCGTGAGTCGTCACTGTCTCAGGAAACAAAAATGCCAAAATGATTCCAAGGAGACAGATATTACCCAGCAGTGACATTTGAAGTCTGAACCTCTCTGCCTATGGCATTGTCACTCTTGGTGCAAATGGTCTGGTGTCTGTGCAGTGGGTCACAACCTCAGATGGAGATGCCTATAGGGCTACTCAAATGCCTATAGCCATTTAAATAAGAGGGAAATAAAGAAATAAACCTTCCCAGAATTCTACTGAGTGCAGGCTAGACAAAAAAAAAAAAAAAAAAATCCAATCCAATGCTACCTTGGGAATTTAAAAAGAATAGTATGCTTTTCTAACCCATGGATAAGATATGGAAGAACAATTTTAACTTATAAATAGTGAATGTTAACCTGTGTTATATTAAGTAGCCACACAAATAAATGAAAAACAGTAATGAGGATATTAAAAAAGAGAGAAGCTAGAAACTAACTCTCACACACACGTGCACACACACACACACACACATGCACACACACTAAGTAAGCAAGTAAGATAATATTAGTAGTTTGGAGAAAAATATATATATATATATTTATCAAAAAGTGTGAACACAGTGGCCTCTTAGTTTCAGAACATAAAACTGACCCCATGCATTGAAAACCTGGGACCGTGTTTCTCTTTAGCCCTTTCAAATAGGAGCAACGTGACATGTGCGTGGCTGGGTATGAGATACACAGGCATTACTGCGATTACCTATATGTGTAGTGTACACATTACAGTTACGCATGGGTGTCATCCACAGACATAGATGTACATGTTTCTATCGAGGATGCAACTTATCAAATGGTGTCACACCTCTTGTCCCAAGTGATCCCCTCATAAAACATATGGAGTGCTTATTCTTCTACCTTTCTAGGCAGATGTCAAAGATACCCTGACCATCTCCAGAACGTTAAGTTGGTACTGCTACTAAAATTCTTAGGAGACTCCTGAAATGACTCAGAGGCACATAATACTCCCACGTGCGGAAGGAGGACCTAGAGGAGAAAAACTCTTCTCACCATATCTGCATCTCCAGTTCATGTCTGCTCCTGGGTTCCGCTGGAAGGAGCCCAAGGCAGTGAGTTTGCAGCAAAAGAACATGTTGGCGATACGGATGAACCCTGTACCCAGCCTGGCATCTGGGAAGCATTTTCAGACTGCCTCCCTCCCCAACAGTGCCCCGAATATCACATGCCTCACTGGAACCCTGTCAGGTTTGTTGAAGCACAGCATACAGAAGGGTGCTCCACAATATGGCAGCTAGGAAACGCTGGGCTGGGATCTGAACTCGGGTCTTGGTGGAGTTCTCAGTGTTGGGGAAAGAAATCCTTTTCTCTCCTCAAGGGATTTTCCGATCTGATCTCGGATCTAGTGAGAACTGGAGGTGGGGAAAGAGGGAGAGATGCAGGCAATTTAACTCTGTGATTTCACCTTGGCATTTTCATTTCTCTGCTGCTTTTTGACCCTGCATTACACCGTTCAAAAGAAATGCATTAAGAGAGCGTGGCCAGGCAGCTCAGTGGGTTAGAGCATCATCCCGATACACCAAGGTTGGAGGTTCAATCCCCAGTCAGGGCACATACAATAATCAACCAATGAATGAATGAATAATTGGAACAAAAAATTGATGTCTCTTTTTCTCTCTCTCTCTCTTTCTCTCTCTCTAAAATCAATTATAAAAAAAAAAGAAAAGCATTAAATTCAATAAGGTGGTACTACTGCCCACCTATTAAGTGCAAAGAACAGCTATGCTTAGTAGGACAAATAAGAGTAGTTCTCACGAACTACCTGCCTGTTTATTGGTTGCCCTTACGAGTATGTCATGATTGATTCCTCCTTGAATTCCTTCTGCTTTAACTAAAACCATAATGTCACGGAAAGAGTATTTAATGAACTCCATGGTTAGGGCACATGTTTTCAAACTTATGACAGATGGGAGCCCCTATTAGAACATCTTCATATCCCTTCTGGAATTGGTAATTCCCTCTGTCCTCAAGAACCAGTTACATTTCCTCCCTGTGATTTGCATGAGGGAAAGTGGGGTATTCACTTTAGCAATTTCAGCTCCTTCAGAGCAAACCGAAAAGATTTCAGCGGGTTTGACGTGCCACCATCCATCTTCACCACCCGACAAACAGCAGGGGCCAGGTGATGCCACCCCACCAAGGCCCCCAGGACGGGACAGCCACAGTTTCCGGGAAATCAGGTTAACTCTATTTTTCTGTCTTGCTCCATTTCCTCTCTAGTTGTCTTGACCCAACCTTAATGTACCTCAACCAAATGAGGTGTGATTCCCTACCGATTGGACTCGGCACTTGAAATAACTATTATAAAGAATCGAGAGGAAAGTGACGTCTGTTACTAACCACAGAAAGCAAAAAATAATAAGACAGTGAAGGTGCATTTTAAACCACTTCTAAAACTGCGGATCAACTGGACACTTCTAGGGAGAGAAGACTTGGTCAAGTGTGTAATTTCGAATATGCTTTACTATGCAAATGAATGAAGCAATTAAAAATTAAATTAACTCATTGTGAAGACTAGTTTATAACAATGACTGTGAACTTTGGAAAGTGGCATGCTCAATGAGTATTTCTACTTTAAAGTCCGTGTTTGGATACCCATCAGTTTATTTTTTAGTCATATAAAGTCTTGAACTTAGGCCCTGGCCGGTTGGCTCAGCGGTAGAGCATCGGCATGATGTGTAGAAGTCCCAGGTTCAATTCCCAGCCAGGATACACAGGAGAAGCACCCATCTGTTTCTCCACCCTTTCCCCTCTCCTTTCTCTCTGTCCCTCTCTTCCCCTCCCGCAGCCAAGGCTTCATGGGAACAAAGTTGGCCCGGGGCGCTGAGGATGTCTCCATGGCCTCTGCCTCAGGCGCTAGAATGGCTCCAGTTGCAGCGGAGCAACAGCCCAGATGGGCAGAGCATCGCCCCCTGGTGGGCATGCCAGGTGGATCCCGGTCGGGCGCATACAGGAGTCTGTCTGTCTGCCTCCCCGCTTCTCACTTTGGAAAAATACACACACAAAAAAATATTGAACTTAAACTTCTTTTTTTATTATTATTATTTCTACCCAAACCAGAAGATTCAAAAATACCATAAAGTCACATGAGATTTCCAGCTCGCATTTCCAATCTCCCAAGGTTTGAAAATGCTCATCTATTTGAATGCCTTGATCGTGATCCAAACTGACTGTGAACTTGAGATGTTTCAGAATGACCCACCACTGTTTCAAGTCCAAATTGGCTCCAGAGAGCCCTGGGGACCGTTACCTCATTGTTTATTCTCGCAAATGATAAATATTTTTAAAATCCCAAGTTGCAAAGCAAGGAGGGGCGTTTTATATCTCTCGGCCACCGTCACTTCATTCTCTGCTGCTCTGGGTGTTGGACACACATCCGGACTGGGTTGGTAAAATCATCAGTGGTACTGACAGGGATAATCTACTCCTGTCTTAAAGCACAGTCCTCAGCAATCTCTGCACACGGGAGACCAAGAGGAATGAGCTGAACAAAACTCATCTGTAGAACTGCGTTGTTCCAAATATTTAGTTACAGTTTCAAGTCAAGTTATGACTCCATGCACCCAGTGAAATAAAGCATGACTTTCTCATGCAATAATGAAAATACCTTATATCACAGACATGTCTTCCTCTGGGATAGTACCGTTAGAGCATAACAACATAACTGCATATTTACATTATAGGCAGGGGTGGGAAAAAGCAGCTTTACATTTGTCATACAAATAAATAATACAATAATTAAATAAGGCAAGAATGAACTGTTTCAGGTACTCACAAGTGTAAACCTACTTTTGCCCTCCACATATATACACTGCTCACAAAAATTAGGGGATCAGGGGACGAGCAGACACTCCAGTACTTTCAACCTTTTGTCTAGTGCATTTTCACCCAGGAAATACAAGTTGGTTTTGCATCTCATTTGCATAATCGAACAACTTTTTCTGACTTGTCGTTTGCTTTTCTGATGTTCCTGTTTAATAAAAAAAATCAAATGCTTCTTTTTTTTTATTGCTTCATATTCATTTTGAAATATCCCCTAACTTTTGTGAGCAGTATAGTATAACTCTGATTCTGTGCATAGTTAGTAGGGAGTAGGGAGAGATTTGAAAGTCCTAAAAACAAATCTGGAGTTAAGTTATCCGAGTCTAACCGATAGCCATAGAAGAAGAATGGAGTGAAAACATGGAGCTCAAAGGTATTTAAAGAGCAAAGACATTCTGAAAATGAAGTACCCACAATGATCGCACAACTGTATAGGACAGGGTTATTCTTGCCATTATTTTACAGATGATAAACTTGACGATCAAATAATTAGTGAACAGTAGTCAGAATTAAGCTCCAGGTCTATCTAACTTGAAAGAAAAATGCTCATTTCTACTATTTTCTATGTTCCATTCAAATGATTGTTGACGGGAGAAAGAAAAAAAAAAAAAAAGATTGTGGGCCCTGGCCCGTTGGCTCAGCGGTAGAGCGTCGCCCTGGCGTGCGGGGGACCCGGGTTCGATTCCCGGCCAGGGCACATAGGAGAAGCGCCCATTTGCTTCTCCACCTCCCCCCTCCTTCCTCTCTGTCTCTCTCTTCCCCTCCCGCAGCCAAGGCTCCATTGGAGCAAAGATGGCCCAGGCGCTGGGGATGGCTCCTTGGCCTCTGCCCCAGGCGCTAGAGTGGCTCTGGTCACGGCAGAGCGATGCCCCGGAGGGGCAGAACATCGCCCCCTGGTGGGCAGAGCGTCGCCCCTGGTGGGCGTGCCGGGTGGATCCCGGTTGGGCGCATGCGGGAGTCTGTCTGACTGTCTCTCCCCGTTTCCAGCTTCAGAAAAATACAAAAAAAAAAAAAAAAAAAAAGATTGTGACACGTGGGAGCCCAGCTAAGAATATCTTCATAGGCCCTTTGGAACTACTTCGCTCTTCTGTTCTTGTTCCCCGCGTCCCCTCTGTGGTCCACATTATCTGACTTTCCCACGTGCTAAGCAGAGAGGAAGTTCCGTCGCGCACCACCGAGAGCAAGGGGAGGAGCCGCAGGCAGCCGAACAGTGTTCAGGAGGGCTGCGCTCGGTTCTGGGGAGATGGCTTCGGACCTGGGAAACAGGACGTGGGCAAAGGAAGTCCTACTTCACCTGCACTTCCGGTGTGCAGCGCCCTCATCCCGGAGAGGGGAGGCGTCCCCTTCCTCCTTTCTCTCCGGTAGAACGAGCTGCTGCTCAGGGTTCCCACCTCCACATTTTTTGTTACTGAGTGAAGTACACTAAGCGCCATGTGACTGATCATAAGACTCTTAGAAACTAAAGAACAGAAGGAAATGGAAGCCATTCCCAGAATGCCTCTGGACAGAGGTTTACCAGGGAAGGAAGAGGGTGAGTTCTGTTGCCTCAGCCTGTGGGTGGAAGACCAGACGTTTGGCCTGGAAACTCGAAAACTGAGTAGGCTCCATTCCAGCAGAAACCAATGTTGGCAAAGTCTTGGTTGACATTGGGTGGCTTTTTTTTTTTTTTACTCTTGTTTTTATTTTTTAATCCAATCTTGACAGCCAGAATAGCTCGATCCACCTGCTTGCTCTTTCATGCCCTCTAATCCTAATCCCTTCGCCTTCTCTGATCCCATCCCCTCATCCCCCTTCCCTCTGACAGCTGTCCCTCTGTTCCCTGTGACCCTGCCTCTGCCTCTGTTCTGTTCCTCAGTTTACTCTGTTCAATAGATTCCACATATATGTGAGATCATATGATACTTTTCTTTCTCTGCCTGGCTTATTTCACTTAGCATAATAATCTCCAGGTCCATCCATGCTGTCACAAAAGGTAAGATTTCCTTCTTTTTTCACAGCCACATAGCATTCCATTGTATATATGTACCACAGCTTTTTAATCCACTCGTCCACTGAAAGACAATGGGCTGTTTCTATGTAAACACAATAAATTAAAAATTAAAAAAAAAAAAATACCCTCTAACCCTACCTCCAAAGAGTCTCTCTTGGCTGGGTCAGGTTTGCAGAGATTTAGTTAAAAATTGCAGGTGGGTGATAAAGTCTATTCATCTCTTTGCTGTGTGCTCAGAAGTGGATAAAATTTAAATGTATTCCATCGCTAGACACTTAGGCATAAGAATGTGTAAAAGAATCAAATGACAAGAGTTCTGACCTTCAGTGTGTGTTGTGTGTGTGTGTGGGGGGGAGTCAAAGAGATCACATGACCAATACACTGAGGAAAATACAGTCACCGCCCCATGGAACAGAGATGGCTGATGTCAGGCCTCATCTTTGGGAACTTATGCATTTATGACTGTTTATTCCACTAGGCCATTACAAGGGACAGAAAGGGGCACTTTTTATGGGTTGACAAATTCCCACAAGAGATACAAACTCCAAAATAGAGATGGGAAGGCATGCTGGGTGACGGAGAGACAGTTCCCACTGGCCTGGCCTCCCTGTCCCTCCCCCTGTGGGGTTTCACCCACGCCAGTCTGCCCCAAGGGGTGGGACTTGTCCCTCTCTCCCTGAGGTGTGATTTCCCAGCTGCAACATTTTTCTAATCTTCAATCCAAACAGTTGGCTCATGAAATCATCATCAAATCATGAGCTCTCAAGTGCCTTAAACAGCATTCTTTTTTTTTTTTTTTTTTTTTTTAATAGGAGAATCCAGACACTGTCCAAAGCTTAGGGTCCCAAAGTGAAAAATACCCCATAGCAGATAACAGTGAATAAGTAAAATCTAGACCCACTGACCTCTCCTGAGATCCACAAAGATCCTATTTAGGCCTGACCTGTGGTGGCGCACTGGATAAAGTTTTGACGTGGAATGTCGCGGTCACCTGTTCAAAACCGTAGGTGTGCCTGGTCAAGATACAAGTGAGGAGCAACTACTATGAGATCCCATTGAGGGGGTGTTATGAGGACAACAATTTGGCGTATGAAAACAGGAGAGGTAAAGCTTTACAGGACATGGAAACCCCAGAGGAGAGACATTCTGCCAGCTTCTATGACTGGAGCATCTTAGCTCTGTTCACCACCAGCATCTGGAAACAACGTATATCCTGGTTCCGTACACAGACAGGACCCACAGGAACAGAACCTTGTGGTCTGAGGCGCCCAGAGCCCTTCCTAGGCCGGACAGAAGAAATCTCACTAACTTCAAACACCTTTTCTTTTTTATTCTATTTATTTATTTATTTGTTTGTTTGTTTATTTATATAATATTCAGTGAGGGGGGGGGAGGCAAAGACAGACTCCCGTGTGCATCCCAACCAGACCCACCTGGCAGTCCCCACCTGGGATGATGTTCTGCCTATCTAGGGGTACTGCTCTGTTGCTCAGCAACTGAGTTCTTCATAGTGCCTGAGGCAGAGGCCATGGAGCCATCCTCAGTACCCAGGGCAAAATTGCTGCACTGAGCCATGGCTGCAGGAGAGGAAGAAAGAGAAAGAGAGAGACAGAGACAGAGAGAAAGGAGAGGGGGAGGGGTAAAGAAGCAGATGGGTGATTCCCTGGCCGGGAATCAAATCCCTGACATCCACACTCCGGGCCGTTGCTGTACCACTGAGCCAACTGCCCAGGGCCCAAACACCTTTCCTGTAGTGCTCTAAACCCATCTCAGATGTGACCTTAACATAGCCCCAACACCTGTTATAATCTTAGTAATAATGGCCCGCCATGAGGTGGGACACAAGGTGAGACCGACAGGAAATGTTGCAAACAGGGACTATCGCTTTGGCTGCTCTAATTATGCAATTTGAAACAGTGGGATCTTCAGCAGCGTTTTCTGTAACCATTAGAAGTTTACCATCCTTCATTTGTTTATGCAAACTTTGACCATTTGACACTTTGTCGATTGGATCGGCACCAGATTAGCCTGCTGGACTTTGGGAGAGTGTAACGTGTGTTGATACTGTCCGTAATTAGCTGTTGTTTTGCGGGGTATTTCCACTGTTTAGGATCTAGACTTCTGATAGAGCCCCTGAATTCTCTAATTGTATAATGAACACTAGTAGACAGCTGCATATATTATTAGAGAGCTACTCTCCCAATGCCAGTGAGTCCCGTGAGTGAGTGGGTCTCTTAGTGGTGATTTTTCATCAAGAAGAAAGAGAGGCATGAATACAATCCACTCACAACTGTTCTGCCACGTGAGGGCCATGGACACTCATGTGGAGCAGATTACTTAGCAGGTGGGAGGAGCTAGGGACTCCATGGTCACTAGGACTCAAAGACCCAAAGGCATACAACCTCCCAAGAGAGACAGACGCCATGAGGCTAGAAGAATGCCGACAAGAATCCAACTGGTGACATACGTGCATGGATGTCAACAAACGGGCTGCACTAGGGGACAACAACAAAGATGAGCAGGAGGTGAGTGCTTCAAATAGAGACATAGGAAAAGGTCCCGGAGGAAGTGATGCTTAGCTGAAGTCCGAGAGATGAGAAAGATGTAGCCAAGGTGGGTGTGGAGGAAGAACCCTGAGGTTACCATGTGCATATCGGGCAGGATGTTGGGAGACTATGAAAGGACTTCTGGAGCAATTGAAGGAGTTCTTGTGGTTGTAGCCCCGGAAGAGAGGACCTGAGAGGAGACAGGGAGAAAGCAGCCCATGCTGGGCTGGGCTGGGAGGGGCAGAGTGTGGCCCAGGGAAGACTGGCAGTGTAAGGTTTAAACAGATGGGTGTGTGACACAGAGCAGCCAGTGGAGAGAAGAGAATGTGGTGTAGGGGGCACAGGGGTGGAGTGATCAAGATGTCCAGTGTGGGCCTGTTAAGCACAACAACAACATCCGCAAGACATCCCACGTCCTTCGCTCCTTCACCCCACCCTCACCCTACATTTGTTCAGCTATAGCAGATGGAAGACAAAACTGGAATAGGATTCAGGTTCTTACTTTAAGAAGATCACAGGCCCTAGGAAGTGGGCGTGAGAAAACAGATAAGTGAACTAATGAGCCTGGGGTGAAGGGACCTGGTGAACAGCAGGGGACAGCTTCTCTCTCTCTGTCCCAGGGACTGGAGGGGTTCACTGAAGCTAGAAGACACAGCTCTATGGATATTGAAGGGAGTGGGTACTGGATTGAGAAATGGGGAAGAGCCCTTAACATAGCTGGAAAGGTTTGAACATGTGAAAGAAAAGAACAAAATCCGGGTGGTTTAGAAGCTCTGAGGGACCAAGCGCAGAGGGTCGTGGAGGGAAGCTGGGACATTGATGAGCAGCCTGGAGCAGCACGCTTAGGAGTTTGTCATAACCCTGTGGACAAAGAGTCACCGCCCACGTGCTTCTGGAGGACCACCTGGCAGCAGCCTGAGAGAGGGGTACAGAAGTGAGAGCCAGGGGCCACCATTCGTTCCCTGGTGACTGATCTTGGAATGCCAGTTCCAGAAGCCATGAGAGGAACTCCCTGGAACTGGGGCCCATGGGTTTACAGTGTGCCCTTCGCACTAGAGCTCAGTGACAGCCAGGACACCATATCACGTCTTCCGGCTACAGAACAGAGGGGTGCAGAGAGAACGAACAGGGGTGGCTGTTTCTGACTCGGCGGGTGCTCTGACACAAAACCGGACTCCGCACTCCTGTCCTAACCTACGATGTCCCAAACCCACTCTCGGCACTTGGGACTCTTCAAAATAAATAGAACACTCTGCACCTTCACCTCCAGACTAAACCGCACACCGAGCCCTAGATTATATAGAGGGTGACGAACTTGCCTTTTTCTAGTAGTCAGGCTAACATCTTCAACTTGAAAATACAGTTGCTGTTATAAACTAAACTAAGCCTTTAGCGTTTGCTAAGTTTCTTTCCTTTCTTTTTTTTTTTTCTAAGTGCATCAGCAATTATATTTGAATTATAAAGTCAGCAGAGAGGCGGAGAGGCCGGACTGAACTCCAAGGCTGATCTGTGGCAGCACATGAAAGTGAGGGCCTGCAGCTGGCCCCGCTCGGAAGGGAGGGCGCTCTGCAAGGAGGAACAGAGCTGTTGCCAACGACCTGACGACTGAGTATTGTTCTGAGATTAGCTTAAAAGAGAAGAAGAAGAGATTCCCCAGATCCTAAATCATGGACGAGCTTAGGCTCTGACGGACGCAGTTCTCAGCCCAGAAACAGAAGTCTCGATCCGGCTCTCGGGGAATGCTTGTCTTCACAGAGTTCAACGCCCACGCCGGTGGATCCAAGCAAGGAACAAGATGAATTCTGCTTTTGCTACAAATTTCAAGGGGGATTACTTCAAAGAGGAAGGAGAGAGAGCACGCCAGGCGGGGAGGCAGAAATCAATACGTCCAGGTTGACAGATTCAATTGGAATAAGAAGAGAGTTCATTGGTGTATCAACAACAAATTCTCCTACTTTAAGGTGGTATTTGGAGAGTGTGTAAATCTTCCGAACGACGCCAATAGCCGCAGAACTATATACTTGGGTTGCTTTATTCGGGAGAAATGATGGATTTGGCTCGCTGGGAGGTCTCACCTGGCTCCCCCGCCCTTGATCTACGACCGGCACAGGCGAGCTAGCAGCCAGCAAGAGGACTGTTCGTTTCTGAAAGCAGCCCTTGCACGACCGCAGGAGAGAAAATAACGAGGTCGCAATGGCGACAGATTGGGTGCCACCTCCGTTATTCCAGAAATGAGCCACAGGTTTTTGCGTTGATGTTTTAGAAATTGTCTCTTCCCAATCAACGGTGGGCTGTTTGGTATTTTTGGTTTCAAATTTTAATTTGCAAGCTGAGCAACTCTCACAATAACCCATCCGAACAAACACTGACCAAAAAGAAACAAAAATGGCTCCTCTAATTCTTCACCTCTGAAACGATGCTGGTTTGTTTGAATAGGTGAACATGGTCCAGTCGAATGAAGAAAGGACAGCTAGTAGGTGACCTGGCCTTTCACACCAGCCCATCAGACATACCGCATGTTTGACCCTGGTATAGATTCCGGTTCATTCGATAGGAAGTCAGAACAAACTTGAATGCTTTTTTTTGTTGTTTTGTCTTTTTTGTATTTTTTGAAGTTGGAAACAGGGAGGCAGTCAGACAGACTTCCGCATGTGCCCGACCAAGATCCACCTGGCACGCCCACCAGGGGGCAATGCTCTGCCCATCCGGGGCGTCGCTCCGTTGCCACCAGAGCCACTCTAGCGCCCAAGGCAGAGGCCACAGAGCCATCCTCAGCGCCCGGGCTAACTTTGCTCCAATGGAGCCTTGGCTGCGGGAGGGGAAGAGAGAGACAGAGAGGAAGGAGAGGGGGAGGGGTGGAGAAGCAGATGGACGCTTCTCCTGTGTGCCCTGGCCAGGAATTGAACCCAGGACTCCTGCACGCCAGGCTGACGCTCTACCACTGAGCCAACCGGCCAGGGCCTGAATGCTTTTTTAAAGTCTGGCTCCACTAAGTTCTGAGCTAGTGCCCTACCTCCAAGAGGCTATCAAACTCTACCCCAAACCTAGGCCTGCAGGTTGAGACAGTTTTATTTCCTTTTCACGCTTTTTTTTTTTTTTTTTAATGAAAGGGTTTATTTAAGCATAGGTTCAACCCAGAAAAGAATGATGTCACTTCCAGCCCGTGGTGAGTGGGCACGCCCCCACACGGAGCGTCCTGGTGTGTGGCATGGGCACTCTGCCTCCCCCCACGTGGCCTTGCCCTCGTTAGAATTCATCGCGGAGGTAACTGGGGCAACGTTTGGTGCAAGTCCTGTAAAATAGGTCACCTACCACAAGTGAAAGGAGAGAAGTCACTCAAAGGGTAGCCGGGGAGCAAGGACGTATCACAATTCCGAGAGAATAGGGTTTAGTGATTGTTACACAAGGAAACTGTGTCCAAAGACCCTTTCAAAGGGCTGAAGAAAGACGTCTTTGTTGTTGGGAGTGATAGAATCTGCCTCCGTTCCCTTCTTTTACACATCACGGTATCCCGTGACACACCCCGCACACCGTTTAGGGAGGTGACTGTCATGTGATACGGCTTAATAAACACAAAGATGTAAGGTTGGTGTTCTGTTCCCAACTCCTGCCCTACTTGCTGGATCGTATATTAAACATCACAGTGTACCCTGCTCTGGGCTCAGCTAATGCCCAGGCACCCATGAATGAATTAGGTCTACTACTTACCGCCAGCTTCTGTTATTTTTGTTAAGCCAGCAGTGTCTGTGTTACTCCATCCTCACTTTTATTACCTGATTTCACCGTTTCTCGGAAGACATGTGAGCCTTGGGAAACGGATCCTCCCCGGCCCCTTTAATCCCGGGTTTCATTTCTGAGCGAGAGGTTGTTTCCCAAACACCCTTCTAATTAGACCGTATAAATGTCTATCGAGATTGTTTTATAAACAGAGTGCGATTTTCTCTGGGAGACTGAGTTTTAAAATCTGTACAGACGGAACAGAAGGTATTTCTGGAGATGGCATCTAGATTGTTCTATATTTCTGGTTTTCAAGTTCATTCTTGATGGTGGTTAAGAGGGATGCTTTAGCTTACGCAAGTCATGGCTAATAGTTAATATGTATGTAACCTCTCCTATACTTGCTGAATTGCCATTGTGCATGATTTTGCTTCCTTTTGCTTGCTATTTCGACTCACTGGGTCCCTTTGTCCCATTGTCCCATTACCAACGGGACAACTCCGAGTGACATTAACAGACAACCTGTCCGAAATCAAATAGCAAATGGCATCAGAAGCAGTCGGGATATATCCTTGGGGAGCGCTGACTGGCTGCCATCAATCAAAAACAAACAGTTTTCTTTGAAGATAGACCACAAACTTAGGCTCGACAATGACGACACGTGAAATAATTAAATGAAAACACAAGATGTGTTAGACACTTTTTGACAGAACCCCGAATCAAAAAAGTGAGCTATTGAGAAAAGCCTGGAGATTGCTCTTGAAGGTGCTTATTACAAATTGGATCATTATCTAAAACTTGTATCCAAGATCCCTCATTTCAGATTATTTTAGAAGCGATGTGTTGTTTTGAATAATTCATCCAGGGGACACTTCCTATAGGTCTGATATGACGTTGAAGATCCCATTATGACATCGATGTAGGAAATACTTATTCTGTATCAGAAAATTCTGCTCTGATATATAAAACTTCTCAAGAATGTAAGTTTTGTTTCTTCCCAATAAACTTTTATTTTTCTCTTGCTTTCTTTTTATGGCGGGCAGTTGATACAGCAATCTGGGATAAAATTCAACAGAACTTAACAACAAAAAAGCCTTTTTGTTTTGTTTTGTTTTTACTTTGACATTGATCATGAGACTCATTCTTTCTTCTGATCAACCCTTTCCTCTGCACGTTGAAAAGCTATTACAGGGTTAACAGAATCGCTTAGTCTTAAAGCCTTCTTCATGTTTGGAGTCTTTTCTTGTTGTTGTTTTTTCTTTTTTCAGAAGGTCAAAAAGGACACCAATTAAAGCCAGTTAGAACTACATCCAGACTTTCCATATTTCTTCTTCGTTCCCGTAAAAGTTCCTCTCCCAAGAAATGCGGTCCAGGGACGGAACGAAAGAATGACAGACATTTCTCTTCTCTCCGAGCTGTTGGCAAGGTCTCACTCCTACGTGTCTGGGATTGTTTTCGTCTCGCCAAGCACTTTGATACTTACGAATGTGGCTTCATGGCTTAAAACAAGAGGACCAATAACTCATACTAATTACCCAGCTTGTATATTAATGCCTGACAAGGGAGAAAAGAACTTCTTCTGCCTTGATGAGGGTTGTAAACATTAAGGAACCCAGGAGGGACGGAAAGAGCTGCGTTCTTGGGAGCACGGAGCTTCCGTTTCACAGAGTACTTGCATCTAAATCATCGCGAGAACCTCTCAGACTTCCTGTCTGCACATGATGCCAGGCCAGACTAGACCTGGGGTCTCCTGTCCTAGGGTGAGGGTCACCTCCCTCTCTTTGCCTGCAGTGGTCATTTCTTGTCAAGATGAAAGCCCACCACATCGGACCTCCTTATGATAATCCCACATGCCCATTACTACTCTCACAGACGCTAGTCATAGAAGTTGGGCCCGGGGGTGACATCCCACTTAATCTGTTGGCTGTCTGGAAGTCCAAAGAGATCGAACCTTGTTGTATCCTGAAATATAGAGAGAGTGTAAATGAAATGATCTGACCTACAGGATACAACAATGAGCTGGCTGTAGAAACAGTGAGTGAAGGACCAAGTTGTTTATATTTTATTGTATCCACAGGCCGCTTTGAAGTGGGTCTGGAATAACAAGTATTTACTTCTGTTTCAGTTCTGTCCTGGGAATGTAGCCGTTTCCTTTGGAAGCCCAACGGGGAGACCCCAGGCAGGAGAGCAGTCTGAGCAAAGCCACCTGGAGGGGCAGGAAGGGAGATCTTGGCGGAAGCTGTCTACACCTCTCCCAAGATGCGCTCCCTTGTGGCAAATGACCCTCTGACTCCCAGAGTGTTTCCTTTGAGGGTCACGGTGCCCCCCCCCCCCCCGTCTCTCCTGCCTCAGCCTGGATCTGTCTGAGGGGCAGGAGGGGCTCCTCTTTCTACGAGGGAGATGCAGGTCTTGGTCAGTCCTGAGCACACCTGGGACATCAGATTCAGAGTAGCCTTCCCTCCCGTGGAGTAGAGGTCGACATGTACCGTGCTAGAGAACAGCAGCGATATCATCATTCCTCCACCACTGATTCACTTTGGCGACTGAGCAGTTGATAACCAGGGGAGTTTTTACCATTTAAGGGACTTGTGCTCTGATTCAGCATATTACAATATGGCCATTGCCCAATAGTAACATAAAAAGGACCAGAGAGAAAATGAGCAACAGGGAACAGTGCTCAGTAAGTCGCATGCTTCAAAGAAATACACACGACATGTTCTAATGCGCCAGCCCCAATGCCGTCGAGCCGTGACAGGGTTCCCGTGAGAGCAGGAAGAGATGTCTTTGCTGGAAGTCACTTTGTTCCTCCCTCATTTTTAGCGGGGTATTTGCTATCTTCTCCCCTCGAATTCATCTTACGGCCGCAAATGCCCTTGATATGACAGTGATAAGCTAGAGCTCTTGGAATGGCACCCAAAATCCCAAGGGGTTATTTTAGCTTTTTTTAACTTTCTCTTCCAAAGGGATCCAACAAAGTCATGAGTAAACATACAGGCTCACTTGAGTTTCACCATTCCTCTGCGTTGGGCCTTATTCAGAAATAAAACCACAATGACACACACACAAAAAGCAGAAAAAATAATAATAAAGTTGAAGGGGAAAATATCAATAACCAAATAACCAGATAATAGTCCCGGAACTGGGAACTCAATCCCGAAGGGATTTAATGCACCCTTCATGTACCTTCACCAGGGACTTAATACTGCGAGGGACCGATGAGGGCGGGAACAGATGGTAAGTTCTGGAGCCGAGACTGAAAGCTCAATTTGTGTCTTTTACACTCAAAAGACCAAACTCTCCCCTTTCGTGCCGCTGCTTCAAGAATCGGTCGCAGCTTCCACAAGCCGCGTAATAATCTTGACGTCTGTGTGTCTGCGCATTTTTCTGTGTCTTAACAGGAGACAAGGGTCTCGGCAGCCGACTCTGAGCTTCCTACACACCCTCCGACCCGGGGCAGATTCTGACTGGGGGAGTCAGGGGCTGGGCCTGGGGTTCTGTGCCTCTAACAGGTCCCAGGCCACACCGAGGCTGCTGACACATAGTCCACAGCTTTGGTGGCAAGGGGATTGGAAGCAGAGCAAGGAACTGCAGGGCCTGAGAAGAGGGTCAGGGACAGACCGTCAGAAAAAGGGAAAGTGGGCTCTGGGGGGGGGGGGGAGTTCTTCCATGGATTCCAAGCCAGAACACCTGGGGGGCCGGTATCTGCTCCTGGCTGTCCGAGCTCCCCAGCAGCTAGCGTCTGCGACCCACATACACCGGTTCCCTGCGAGCCACAGCTGTTGTTTGGACAGGCCGGTGGTGGGGCTGGAGCTTGCACACAAAGGGCTTATCGTCCCCACGAGCGTCCCTGACAGCTGTTTTTACGCCAGGCCCCAAGACTCCGGCCAGGGGAGAGGAAAGACCTCCCCGGAGGAAGGGCTGCTGGGCTCAGCAGGCCGCCTGGTCGCCCGGCTCGGGGACCTGTGGGCATCTCACGCCCGCACACCCGATCCGACCCAAGGTCAGATTCCCACCTCCGTTCCTGCCCTGGATGGAGCACGCTCAGGATACCTCGTTGGAGAGAGAAATCGATCGGTTTTGCTCTTAAAAGCTGATAGAGAAGCAAGGACTCAATGATATTTCAGAGTAAACCAAAGACATTTCTGTAAATGACAAGGACTCATGTGCAGGGTCCACCTGCAAACCCCGCCTGTGTGTAGACGAGCCCAGGACTGAGCAGCACGAGCGAGCCCTGTGAGAGGAAGGAGTACGAGGGATCTGGGCGTCACGCCGCGCAGAGCCGAGGAGAACCCGGGGCCTTGTCAGTCCGCTGGGCACATGGACAGGAAGAGGCGCCTTCGGCGACTTCCTTGGGGGAAGGTATGTTTTGCGCTGGTGAGCTGCTCCCCCTGGTGGCCGGGAATTGATAATGTGGGCGATTGTGTTCTGCCGGGAACACACATTCTCATGCCCGGGACAAAACAGGGCAGTCTCTCTGGAGGTATATACATCCAGACAGACGTATCCTCCAGGAAAGACGGCGAACTTTCCGAGCACACATGAACTGAAGCTCTCGCTCAGCCCCCGCCTGATCTTGAGCGTCGCTGCCCTGCAGAGCACAGCACACTGTTGTCCCTCAATGTCCTTGTCGCGTGGGTTCTCTTTATTATGGTTGTTTGGGATTCATGGCTGTGTATGCATTTGAGAGACGTGGAAAACTCTTCAGTTCTGTATTTTATTTTATTCACCTTTAAAAATCATCCTAGACATGTACAGGGGGAAAAGGACCCACAAAGGGAGAACATTTTGTGGCAAAATCATCGCCAATGCCCTAACTTCCTGTCTCCTTCACTATTTATGTTGATCGTGGTTCATTTATGCCTAGATCCCTTGTCCCTAATACCAGCTCTCAAGATAAGTGTAAGCTTTACGATTTTCCAGGGATCATCTTTCCACTAACGTGATATATTTCAGTGGCAACGGACACAGATTATTTTGCTGTTTTTCTTTAAAGGAGCCTTCTGTATACCCTGCTCCACGCGGATAGACAATTGTGCAGGTCAGGCAAAGATGGCCATCTATGGCACCTCCCTGACTCCTTTGAACATTCCGCAATGGGTCACATTGCAGCCTCTGTCCAAACAATTTATAAGCTAAATAAGGGAGGCATTTTAAATATTTATTCAACAAGACATATTTTAAATAACCTACATATGTAAATAGAGCGTTCTCAGCCCGTGCCTTCTTGCTGGGTCGATTCTCCTGTTCTGATATATATAATTAATTACCGGTTTATTCCTCTGTAAACTGGAGCAGGGGATAAATTAGTGATCGCAGGCCACTGATGTCAGCAAAAAAAAAATGGACTTGCCCTCTTGTCAGGGGGTCTGAGTACTGGGAACTGAGGCCATTTCGATCAATGGTGGCCCCCCAAACGGTGACCCAAAAGCAACTTTCTGCTCCCGTTTTAGCTGCTTACTTTTGATGTCTAGACTTTTCCTCCGCGCTATCTAGGTCGGGATGGAACTGCGTATTTTCTAGTTTGAAGCAAATGCAGAAAACATATGCAGTGTGATCTATGCACCTAAAGAAAAAGCATACCCTGAGCAATTTAAGCAGCATTATTATGTCTAGAACCCAAAACACTGAAGATACCAATAATTCTGGTCATCTGCTGGGTGTCAGAGATACGGATTATTTGTAATACTTCAGCAAAACGTATGCACCTAATTGGAATTTGTTGAAAAGAAAATATATATGTGCGTGTGTCTTTTCTACTCAAAATAAGCATCCGGGCTTGAAATTTTTTTTCACTGAAAACTTCTAAAGAATGAAAGTATCAAACTTCAAATCTGTTGTGAGTCTAGAGAACTCTCTCTAGGAGACAAAGACACTAAACTAAATCCATGCCATCTTTTCCTTTTAGACTTACTTTCTGATGATGCAGAATGAGTCACCCATCTCAAGCACCTCAACAAATTTCTGGTCTGTGTCCACGATGAAACAAGCTTGCTTCACTTAAACATAATACACATGGCTTACCAACAACCCAACCCTGAGTTCTGAGCCTCGGTTCTGTGAATTAACACGCCAACTTCATTCTAACCAGTGGATTAGCAATATTAATTATGTTGGCCCATGGCCAAAGCATCTGGAAAACTTAGTGTGGAAAATCATTTAAAATAATTCATTCATGCCATCATGACAAACCAACCCATTGGTTAAATGACCTTTTAAATATCGCCCAGTTGTCTGGCTACACTTTAAAACATCCTGTATTAAATCTGCATTGGATCATTTGGCCATTCTGTGTTGGGAAGGAGCATTAAATCTTTGAAAAAATAAGTAGCAACCACAACAAAATAGATTGAGTTTTAAGACTCTTCCGAGAGTAAGGGTGAGCGACAAAAGCCAATTTCAAAATGCTATGTTCTGTGATTCCATCTGTGTAAATAGTATTGAAATGATACAATTATAGAAATGGGAACAGATCAGAGGTTAAGAGGACATAAAGGTGGGAGGGAGGTGAGTGGGGGCAATAGGAAGGACTCTTATAAAGACAGAAATATTCTTTCTCTCGACTGGGCATCAGTTTCAATATCCTGTTTGTTACAGTGTGCTAGTTAGTATTCTGTGAGGTTAGCAATCTCCTGAGAGAACACACACCTATGCTAACTAAGATGCTTTGGGAATATTTAATCAACAAAAGAATGGATGCTCATCCTATGGCAAAGATTTTTTTCTGTTTTCTACTCTGTGACCTTACAACCAACCCATTATTCATTTATTTACTCTTTTGTGCATTAATTCATTAATTCATTCCTTTTTAATTAAGTGAGAGCATGGGAGGTGGAGAGACAGAACTCCCACATGCACCCCAACCCCATACGCCCCCTATGGGGCAATGCTATGCCCCTCTAAGGTGTTGTGCCATGCTCAGAAACCAACCGATTTTTAGCACCTGAGGCAGAGGCCACAGAGCCATCCTTGGCACCAAGGCCAACTTGCTGGGGGCCAACCTACTCAAACCAATCCAGCCATGACTGCAAGAGGAGAGAGAGAGGAGAGGAGGGAATGGGAGGGGTAGAGAAGCAGATGGTCGCTTCTCCTGTGTGCCCTGACCAGGAATTGAACCCAGGACATTCACAAGCCAGGCCAATGCTCTACCACTGAGCAAACCAGCCAGGGCCTCATTCATTCATTTTATCACTTATTCAACAATGACCTAACAACGCGAGTTGCACGGCTCCATGCTAAACCTGGTGGATACAAAGATGAAATATAATCTTGAAAAACACTCATGAAAATAATAAAAGGGGAATATGGTGCATGAACCAATACAGATGTCAAAGTACCATGGAAACAGCGAGAGAAAAGCAATTCACTGAGGAGCCTTCGGGGTACTTAGAGAAGCTGGCAGACTCATGTGCCTACTGATGTCAGACATGTAACTGTCTCCCATGCTGAGCTATGCAAAGAACTGTTCTAACCAAATTTGAATTCAGAATGTATGGAAGACATAGCATTCCTGGGACTAGGACTATTATGCTTAATGACGATGACATCCTGTGGGCTCTATGCTCAACATATAACTCATCGTGACCACATAGTTTGTCATCCAACCCAACGCAACCCTCCTGGCCCTGTTCCCCCTTATTTCTCTCCAGGTCAAGTGCAATAGCCTTTTATTGAGTTTCCCTGTGTTCAGTCTTGCCCTCCGCCATCTTTTCTCCACGCAGAGATCAGAGGGGAGCTGACCGCATAAGTCAGCTCATGCCACCTGTGTATTCAATGGTTCCCCATGTCACTCAAGTTAAAGCAAATGCCTTGCCCTTGGTTAGAAACAACATTTCTTAGCTGAACCATTAGAATAACCTAAAGAGTTTTGTTTTGTTTTATAAATTGTGAATGGCTGGCCCTTAACCCCCAAAGTTTTGCACAATCTAAGGTGATGCCTAGCTATGTACAGATGATCCAAGTGTGGCACCCAGCCTCTCTGTGCCTGACCAGGGCCGGCCGGGGAGACCTTCTCTGAGAACCTCACCTAAGCATCCATCCTTCCCTCCATTCACTTCCTTACTTTTCTTCAGAGATTGCGTAGGCGCCTATTGGCTCCTGTGGTTGTAGTCCCTCCTCCCCAGTAGAAGAGCAGCCTATGGGGTCCGAGACTTCACTTCTCCTGTCTGTGTATTACTCTATCCCCAATCCTATACCAGTGCCCAGAGGCATTTAGAAGACATTAGTTTGTTTGTTTTAAATAAATGGCACGGACAATGACAAGTCAAAGGAGGGTTTTGCACATTCAAAGGAAGTGGCTGCTGGCGACAGGAAATGATCCAGGAAAGAGGAGGAAGCCTTGTAAACAATAAAGAGCTGGGATAATGTCCCTAAGAAGGGGAACCTTACCCATTTGAAACAAAAGACTGTTTTCACAGCCAGATTTGTACTTTAGGAAACTCACTCGTACTGTGGTTTTGAGAATGAATTAGTCTAAAAAGGTATTAAGAGGACGAGAAACGCCTTTCAGGAGACTGCGGCCCTCATAATGACAACCCTGGGAATGAAGAAATGGTACATATGAGCACCCCGACATGGAAAGAGGCGGCAACTGAGTCACAGGCCGGTTTGTTTTAGTGACAAACTATATACAACAGAGCGGTCTCTTGTATTTTAGCCTTTCTCATTCACAGCTTCCCTCAACACTTGCCTGTGGCTCTCGAGCTCTTCCTCCATTCTGCTTAAACAAATGCAAATTAAATCAGGCTTAAAAACTATAAACTTGACCCTGGCTGGTTAGTTCAGTTCATTAGAGCATCATCCCAAAATGACAAGGTTGCAGGTTCGGATCTCCAGTCAGGGCACATATGGGAAGGAACTGATGAGTGTACAACTAAGCGGAACAACAAATGAATGTTTCTCTCTCTCTCTCTCTCTCTCCCTTCCTCTCTCTGTCTTTCTAAATTAATCAGTTTAAAAAAATAGAAACTTAAGACCCCCCCAGAAACCACACAGAGTCCTTTGTACCTACTCTGGTCCCCTTTGATAATGGGACCATTTCCCATGTGGGGCATGAGTGACCCTAGTGTCTTTGCCTTACGACCTTGTCCCACAGTTTGTTTCAACACTAACTGTCCTCCTGTGAAAAAAAGGCTGCCTAATGTCTGCTATGTTCCAAATAATCTCTCCTAACCTCCACTTATGGTCCATTGTCCTGTAACACGTTCAAAAGCTGGAAATAGAACTAAGATAGGGTCTCAGCACAGCCTTGAATGAAGAAGTTCATCACTGCTTTTGTTCTCCAATGGAATAAACTCACAACAAACAAGAGCCCCTTAAATAGATCTCTACCCCTTACCCTTCAACCGTCTCTAAACTCCATAACCCTGTGTTCAGTAGAGCCCTCCCCCTTCCCCTCTCCCTGTTCTTTCCGTCCAATATTATTTTGGTTAAAGAAGTAAATCTAATTAAAGGAGCATGGGAAATAGAAGCCGTTTAGTGTAACTTTCACCAGTGATCAGGCTCCCAAGATGGAAAATTCCTCAGACTGCTGGGCAAAGTGCTCTCGATGTTGTCGAAACATCTGGTTTCCTTCGCGTAAAATCTTCTCCACGGCACTGGCAGAGACTTTTATTCTAATTGAATTTGTAGTTAATTCCAGAGGAAGACGAGTTTCTTTCTGCTGATGCTGCTCAAATCAGGGGTCCCAGCCCTGCTCCTCAAAGCTCGTTTTAACTCAAAATTAATCAAAAGAAGGGGTAGGACGTCGGGCTCAAGTGCACCACTTCCATTTGTTTAGGGGTTTAGGAAAGAAGGGGATTTCTGATGCCCCGATTCTAGACTGGGTCTTGGGAACCGGGGCAGCGGTGATAGAAAGGCAGGTTTCTGGCTCCTAAATACAGTATTTCTAACCAATTAGGCAAGGGCCTGGAGAAGCTTTGATTTGAAGATGGCTTACCACCCTCCCTATGAGTGTTTGTCTGGTGTTAATTGACCCGAAACAATTTGTTTATTATCCTCAGCCACTTAAAAGAAATAAAGGCGTCAAGCTTTTCAGTGTCTGTCACCATATTAGTTAAATAGCATAAGATGTGGATGAACAAAAGAAAAAAAGAGTATAAAATATATTTCTCCAGTGACTTTGACATGCCACCCATGTGACAGTCTTCTGCCTGCGCAGTGGCGTTTCTGGAGCCAGTGTTTCCCATGAATCTATGTTTTGGATATTACGAAATAAAGCAAGACTGTTCAATGACAGTTTCTTTCTCTACCACTCTGGTAAGTGGTCGGACCTCCCCGCCGACCCCACTACAGAACATGATTTGGAACTACATCACAGAAATAAAACCAAGACCTACCAGGGGTCGTCAAACTTTTTATAAAAACCGCCCACTTTTGCAGTGCTGGTCAACCTGGTCCCTACCGTGCAACCAAACAGCGCCGCGATTGGCCCATCATGAAAGCTGGAACGCCCACTAGTGGGCGGTAGGGACCAGGTCTACCAGCACTGCAAAAGTGGGCCGTTTTTATAAAAAGTTTGACGACCCCTGTGAGCAAACTCTGGCACACCACAGCTTATCAGGTAGTGTGGGGTCTCTGCCTGTCCCTTCTCAGGGCCACTTAACACAAGCCAACTTCCCATTTTTTTCCAGGCTGTGGGCCTAGAAGAAGGGCACCCTTTTTCTCGTTAGACATGAGGTCGTAGTCCTGGCCGGTGGCTCAGTGGATAGAGCATCAACCCGGCGTGCGGATGTACCAGGTTCAATTCCAAGTCAGGGCACACAGGAGAAGTGACCATCTGCTTCACCACCCTTCCCCTTCTCTCTCTCTTTCCCTCCCCCAGCCAGTGGCTTAAATGGTTCAAGTGTTGCCCCAGGAGCTGAGAATAGCTCCACTGGAGCACATTGGCCTCAGGTGCTACAAACAGTTCAGTACTCGAGCATCAGCCCCAGATGGGTTTGCCGAGTGGATCCCGGTTGGGCTGCATGCGGGAGTCTGCCTCACTGTCTACCCTCCTCTCACCTCCCCCCCAAAAAAAGAAGTGTTGTAGAAATGTCAAAAGCCATGACCACATACCTTAAAACGATCTTGGCATTTTCAAAGATAACAATACTGATTTAACCCTTGCTAAAATTTTCTTGTTCTTATCACTCTGAGGCCCAAAGCCTAGATTTTTACCTCCTCCTCCTTGGGGGTTCCTGGCACCAATTGTTCTGAGTCAGCTGTCTTTTATCTGGATGTGTTAATATCCACAATGCACATTTAACTACCATTGCATATCTATCTGTTCACGGTTGTTTTTTTTTATCACAAAGTCTTTGGCTGTTTATTTGAGCAATTAAGGACAGAAGGAATAGGACTGATCTATTCCTAAAATTCAGTAGACACTCAATAAATGACTTTTAATTAATGAACTCAAATACATAGTTGTCAAAGGTTTAATAGGGAAAAATGCATTTTTCTTATTTGGCCAAAGTTGCAAGCCATCAAATGTAGTAAGGAGAAGTGTTGGCTATGTTAGGTCAAATTAAATACAAGAAGAAAGTGTCATCACAGAATAAGAGTTGGTTGATTTCAATATTTTCAGATATAAACAATGCTGCAATGAACAATCACAGAAATTCATTCTGTGAGTGCATCCCTGATTATATCTGAAATGTTAATTTCACAGAAATGAATCCCTGGGCCAAAGCATATAAACCTGACTTTTCTGTATTTTCACTGCCTATTATAATCAAGTATATTAATAATTGATAGGTGAAAGTGACCTCTTCTTTTTCTTTTATGTTATATATAAATACATAGTAATGTTATATATAAACATTACATATATATACACACACACACACACACACACATAAATATACATAATACCCGGGAGGATTACTGTCCCCAATCCTTTATCCTACCTATAGACCTGTACTCTCTGCTATGTGCCTTAGCTATATACTTCTACAAAAGGTAGAGTATAATTACTTTTCCTCCACTTTGGACTTTGCAGTGTGACTTTCTGGGGCCAATGTGAAGATATAATGCAGGAGGGACTTAAAATAAGATTTTGTGGCTGGAAAGATGTTGGGCTCCATGACGTTGGAGGACTCCTGCAAGCTATAGTTGGATTTATTGTTCTTTATTTATTTATTTGCCTTACAGAGAGGCGGGGGTGAGGGAGAGAGAAACAGAAGGAACATTGATCTATTCCTGTATGTATGTGCCCTGACTGGGGATTGAACAGGCAAACTCAGTGTATCAGGATGACGCTCTATCCAACTGTGCTATCCAGCCAGGGCCGATAATTTTTTAAATGATCAAGAGAAGGCTTGGAATGGGCCAGGAGCTCAGTGGCTCACGTCTGAGAGGGAGCTCAAACCTGAGAAAGGCTATGTTTACAGAATGGGTGCTGAATCCCGGGAACACATCTCAACATGTCTGAGGTTACGAGGT
The DNA here is from genome assembly GCF_036850995.1 of Saccopteryx leptura. Lineage (NCBI taxonomy): Eukaryota > Metazoa > Chordata > Mammalia > Chiroptera > Emballonuridae > Saccopteryx > Saccopteryx leptura. Next base: position 50,663,557 of record NC_089515.1, on the reverse strand, counting down.
AATAAGGAATAAGAATTAATGATGGCCTCTCCTGACACATGTCAAAGTTAATTCCACTGTAGATGAGTCTTAATTATGCTGCTGAAGTTTAGGGTTTCATAGAGAGAACCTGTTCACAGGAAACTAGAACTTTTATTGTAAGGGCTAAGAAAGATTTCAAGTCAAGTTCACTTGCAATGTGGTGAGTTTAATTTGAAGTTACTGTATTAATTTTTGAGGTAACAAACCCTACATCACTCATAGAGTGGTTGGCTTATTGTCTTTGCCTGACTGGGAAATTACTCACCCTGGAATAAACCCGTATCTTCTAGAAAATACAGTGTGTTCGTAAAGTCATGGTGCCCTTTTGACCGGTCACAGGAAAGCAACAAAAGACGATAGAAATGTGAAATCTGCACCAAATAAAAGGAAAACTCTCCCAGTTTCATACCTATTCAGTGCAGTTCGATGTGGGCTCACGCACAGATTCTTTAGGGCTCCTTAGGTAGCTATCCCGTATAGCCTCTACCGACTCGTCACTGACTGATGGCCTACCAGAACGGGGTTTCTCCACCAAACTGCCGGTTTCCTTCAACTGCTTATCCCACTGAGTAATGTTATTCCTATGTGGTGGTGCTTCGTTATAAACGCGCCAATATTCACATTGCATTTTGGTCACGGATTCGAATTTAGTGAGCCACAGAACACACTGAACTTTCCTCTGTACCGTCCACATCTCGACTGGCATGGCCGTGGGCTGCTCCGCTGTATACACGGTGTTCCGTCATCATCTGCGCATGCGCACATGCTGCCACATCATCCTACAGAAACTGGGAGGGTTTTCCTTTTATTTGGTGCAGATTTCACATTTCTATCATCTTTTGTTGCTTTCCTGTGACCGGTCAAAAGTGCACCATGACTTTACGGACACACTGTGTTTAGTCTCTCACTGGTGTGGTGTACTCAATTTTTTTATACACATTTATTTTTCTCATAGAGGATATAAGACCCAGCAGCCTTGTTAACAAGTGTTTTTTTACTGTGGTTAGAAGTCACCTGGCCCTGGCCAGCTGGCTCAGTGGTTAGAGTATCGGCCTGCCATGTAGATGTCCTGGGTTTGATTCTTGGTCAGGGTCAGGAGAAGTGCCATCTGCTTCTCCACCCCAACTCCTCTCATTTTTCTCTCTCTTTTCTCCTCCTGTAGCCATGGCTTGATTGGAGCAAGGTGGCCCTGGGTGCTGAGGATGGCTCCATGGCCTCACCTATTTTAGTCAGGCACTAAAATAGTTTGGTTGCTGAGCAATGGAGCAGCAGCCCCAGACTGGCAAAGCATTACCCAGTAGGGGGCTTGCTGGGTCGACCCCAGTTGGGGCGCATGTGGGAGTCTGTCTCTGCCTCCCTACCTCTCATTTGATATAAAAAAAAAAAAAAGTCACCCATTGTTTTGAAAGCCTACTGTGATGAACTATGGGTTTCGGAGAAATTATTTTATTAATTGAAATATAACTGACATATAGCTTTATATTAGTTTCAGGTGTATAACAAAGATTCGATGTATGTATATATTAGGAGGTGATTACCACAATACATCCTATAACCTGAATCACTACACCTAGTTGTAATTTTTTAAATACTGATAGCATCACTGGATGGGAGTTAGAGAGAAAATCTTTTTTTTTCTTCCCCAAATGAAGTTCAGATACAAAGAAGCAAACAACACGGCCGGCCAAGGTCACATCTCAAATGACAAAACTGGGGCTCAAACTCACGTCTTTTTGACACCACTACCAACAGCAGAATAATTTTAAGATCGAAAGAATCAAAGCATCATTTCCAAACATTTTTCTTTCTTATGAAACCAAATGGTGACCAATCGCTGCTACTTTCTCCATGAGGCTCCCATCGGAGCAAATGAGTAGGAACGGGTCCCCCTGGGCTGCCTAAGTCCCACCTCGCATCAAGTTTAGCAGCAAATACAGTGAAATGTCCAGGTGGTCACTATTTAATCTTCACAGCTATCTATTCCTTTAAGGGGCTTTACTTTTGTTATTTTTTTTAAAAACTTTTTCTTTTAAACAGTTAGTGGTTTTCTTTTGAAATAATTAAAGGGAAAGGAAGTCTAAAGACAGACGGAGTGACATCCGATACTCCCTAATACCCTCTTGTTGCTTTAGGTGATTGGGACACTTAATTGAGGAGGGTCCTGGGTCTGTCATCGACCAGGGCCTGACCTGGGGCTGGGAGGGAGTGGGCTGTAACCTGACCGAGCCCAGGTGTATGCCTGGAGGTCACACGTGGGGAAAACATGGCCCCTGCCTGCGCAGGCTCCCAAGGCCAGCCGTGCCTTTAACTATTTCAGGTCTTTCTCGAATGTCCACATTCCTGCGTGCTCAGACAAAGGTGAGCCTGCTTTTTCTCTGGGTGACGACTTTTAAGTTGGAAGAAGAGGTGGACAAGGTTAAGGGACTCGCTCAAGGCTTGAACGTCCATGGCAATGGGACAGAGTCCCTCTCTTACGATGGCTGCCGCGCTCTGAGTGCCGTTGATCGCTCACACTCGCACCGATCCGCAGACACTACTATTAAAAAACTATGTATCCTTCTACTATGTATCCTTCTAGATCACGACGTTACTTTTTCTTCCTTCCTTATTGCAAATTGTCCATGAGCCATGAGATGTAACATTTATCTACAGGCAAAAGCATGTAAAATAAATGATCATCCTCGACACCCGCAAGAAGTGCCTGCATCTGATTATCGGAGGGGCTTGCTTTCAGCCGGTCTCCATGTGCCGCTCTGTTTATGGGAAGCAGTCTCGGACTGACAACACATCTGCCCGAGGTTCTTAAACGGAGTCGACCGACCTCATATTGAAGACTGTCTTCATTGTGAGGATTAATGACCGACATCCTCTCCACTCTGAACCTGAAAGCCCCTGCGATATTGATTTACATGCTTTCAGAGTGTCCTGGGAATGCCCTTAGGAGCCATTTAGGGACAGACACCCATTTGGCTAAAGCCCGCTTGAGCCCCAGTGGGCTGGCTTGCCTTACCCCTAGCACATTCAGGCAGAAACGATTTTATGTGGTGGCCAGATGTCCTCACGCCCCGTGGTTGAGGGGCAGAAGGTGCAGGAGAGCGAAAGTGGCCATTTGAGTCACCGAGTCTGAATCGCATATTCTCTTCCTGGATATAAAATTTAGAGAGGTTAATTAACCCTAAGAGCCTCAATTCATACATCAAGTCGGAATGAAGTAAACACTCAACTAGGTTGCAGGCAGTAATACGGAAACGCACTGCTGAAAGTAAATGGGCCAGCGTGTCACCAGGAATGAGTAGGTGCTCACTGAACACATTCCTGGCCTTTCTCTTTCCGATGGGAGAACAAGTAGCTGAGCCACAGCAGGGGGGTGTCCCCCCATCACCCCTTCTGTTTATTCCCACGTGCGCTTCCTTTACACTGTCTTCCTTTGGTCTTTTCTGTGTTTCCTGTTGATTTCTGCTTCCTTGGCCCCCCCCCCAAAGAACCATTTCTACAGAAAGTAGGAACCAATGAGAATGTGAATCGACTAATTGCTCTTTGGGACTCCCCCAGTCTGTCTGCGTTTGTAGCCTCCCTGACGTCTCAAAGGATCTGTTTTGGCCACCAGGAACACTTCTGCTATACCCTCCGTGGAAAACCCCCGCCGTTCCGAAACACGTCCACACGCTCCATTGTTTCGAGAAGCTGGAATTCACCCGTTGAGCTGCGGGCACCTGGCCGACTGGGTTTCGTCCGGAGTCGGGTGATCTGAACTTGGGCCGATGAGCTTCTGATGGAGGTGCTGTGAGGCGGGGGCACTGGTCAAGGCCCCCACAGCTTCTGATGGGGGTGCTGTGATGCGGGGGCACTGGTCAAGGCCCCCACAGCTTCTGATGGGGGTGCTGTGACGCGGGGGCACTGGTCAAGGCCCCCACAGCTTCTGATGGGGGTGCTGTGACGCGGGGGCACTGCTCAAGGCCCCCACAGCTTTCCTTTCCCCTTGATGTCCTCTGACCTTCCAAACCCGAACTGCAGGGATGGAATCAGAATGCCAAAACACCCAAGTCTTACTCAAAGTTACACATACAGTTGAGTGTAAGGTATTTTTCCCTGCCGAGAAGGAAGGAAGAGGCCAGAGCCACAAAGTGTGGAACAGCAAAAGGTTTTATTGAGTACAGAGCGCGCATCCCGCCTGGCCAGGTTCCCTGGCCCCGAGGAAAGATGGAGGCCAGGGAAGTTGCACGGATTAAACCGTGTGGGAGATATTCAAAGGGGTTCCTGTAGGGCAGGGGTCCCCAAACTTTTTACACAGGGGGCCAGTTCACTGTCCCTCAGACCGTTGGAGGGCCAGACTATAAAAAAAACTATGAACAAATCCCTATGCACACTGCACATATCTTATTTTAAAGTAAGAAAACAAAACGGGAACAAATACAATATTTAAAATAAAGAACAAGTAAATTTAAATCAACAAACTGACCAGTATTTCAATGGGAACTATGCTCCTCTCACTGACCACCAATGAAAGAGGTGCCTCTTCTAGAAGTGCGGTGGGGGCCGGATAAATGGCCTCAGGGGGCCGCATGCGGCCCACGGGCCGTAGTTTGGGGACCCCTGCTCTAGGGGAGTGGAGCTAACATGACGTGGTGAAACCCCACTGGCTGGTAGACGGTTGCTTTTTTCCAAACGGGTTCCTGTGAAGCCTCCGTTGGCGCGCGCTTGGTTGTGGGCGGTCCCAGCCAAAGTTCGCGGGTCTGAGTTCCCCAAGTGACCATCCCCCATTATCCACCGACCTTACATTGAGAAACGGTTTTTTTTCTCATCATAAACCTGCTCTTTCAAATTTCAAAATGACTGAATAACAAGTCATTCATGTTGTAACTTCAGATTTTTTTTCTCACTATTTTTTTTTCTACTTATAAATGAAGAAACTAAGATTTTATTTTCACATTTCTAAGCCTTTAGGTAAGTAAATTTGACAACTTGATCAATCATTAAGATTACTACTGTACAGATTACCAAACAGGTGTGAGGGGTATTTAAATGTTTGATTTCCAAAAACGCCGGTACATCAGTATATGTTAGTAAGTCAGAGTTATTTGGGAAGAAACATGTCATGATAAATACATCTGTGAAATGATGGGATAAATAAAGGTAGACAGGTTTTGGGGGAAAAAAATTGCATTTTTCAAGCTACTGTTCCACGAAACTCCCTTTGGGGGGAGTATCTTGTGGCTCTGGTACTCTAAAAAAAAAAACACCTAGGGAAATGAGGTTTCTAATCCCAAATATCATCATGTGAAATATAAGCACAGTACTAGATTCAGTTAAATAATAGTACTGTCTAGGTAAACAGATTATAAGAAGCCAGTCGAGCCATTCTGCATAGATTCAAGGTAGATTAGGAAGCTACTTCCTTTGGTAAAAGTTAATAATAATGACAAACATGTGTATATCCCAGCACAAGGTGTTAACTACACCTAAGATTCAAATCCAAACGAGAATGACTCTGAATTAAGTTTTAAAGGTTTTTAGCCTTGGCCGGGCAGCTCAGTTGGTTAGAGCATCATCCCTATACACCAAGGTTACAGGCTTCATCTCCGGTCAGGACACATACAAAAATCAACCCATCAATGCATAAATAAATGGAACAACAAGTCGATGTCTCTCTCTTTATATATCTGTCTCTCTCTCTCTCTTTCTCCCCCACTTCCTCTCTCTCTCTCTAAAAATCAATGGATAAATTTGTTTTAAGTTTTCTAAAGGGTGAATTTAGCACTTATTTCTTTGGGCTGTGCATGAAATCTTCAGTATGTCTTCCTCTCATACAGCTAATACATCCAAATTAATTCAGATCATCTGCATTTCAAAACCATTCCAAAAGAAAAGCATCCAGAAAGTTTGTTTTCCGTTCGCATCCTGAAACTATGTGACCACTGCTCTGTAACTGAACCATTCCCGGTAGGTCACTATGAGCAAGAGCGTGCATCCCACTGACATGCGCAGATCAGGATTGATTTGAGGGTTATGCTCTCAGTAGATGGTTCCTTTATGCTGTGAACTTCAAAAAATTCAATAACAAACTGATTGTGATAACTTCCACCGTTATCATCTAAATTTTTTTTTTTTTTTTTTTTTTTTCATTTTTCTGAAGCTGGAAACAGGGAGAGACAGTCAGACAGACTTCCGCATGCGCCCGACCGGGATCCACCTGGCACGCCCACCGGGGGCGACGCTCTGCCCACCAGGGGGCGATGCTCTGCCCCTCTGGGGTGTCGCCATGTTGCGACCAGAGCCACTCTAGCGCCTGGGGCAGAGGCCAAGGAGCCATCCCCAGCGCCCGGGCCATCTTTGCTCCAATGGAGCCTTGGCTGCAGGAGGGGAAGAGAAAGACAGAGAGGAAAGCGTGGCGGAGGGGTGGAGAAGCAAATGGGCGCTTCTCCTGTGTGCCCTGGCCGGGAATCGAACCCGGGTCCTCCGCACGCTAGGCCGACGCTCTACTGCTGATCATCTAAATTTCTAACACACATGCTCAGTGCAATGTACATGTGCCCTTAACTCTGCTTGGAAGCCAGACCAAGGTAGGTCAGCTGTTTCTCCACACTAATAAAAAATTATGAATCAATAGATTGGATTGTGGTGACATTCCAAGAGTGTGGACTTGCTTTGCTCTAAAAGCCCCCAAGTTTCCCAGCCTTGCAAACCTTCCCGATCGGATCAGAGAATCTAAAAAAGGATGCATATAAATGTTAACACGTTTAAGTTCATCTGTACTTTATGTAAAAACTTTGTATCTGTAAAAATACAGAATTGGTCACAGGTTTCAGAACATAATAGAATTATGTGGTTAATAAATTAGAAATAATAGTACATCTGACAGAAGATAAAAAAGCAGAAAAAGTAGAACAATATGTAAAGGTTTAATTATATTAATAGAATTACAGAAAGACAAACAGAACGTTTATCACTTGAAATCCTCAAAGTTTCAAAAAAGAAAGAAGGAAGAAATAAGTGAAAAATCAATATTACATTTGGAGAAAAAAACCCTCTTCATGACATCATCAAAGAAATGAACTGCTCCTTTTTACTTAAGGAGACAGACTGTTGGAATGAATAATGGGTTTAACGTTCCAAAAAATTGGCTACCAGGTATTTATTCTGCATCGCAGTAGGCATCATGGGCTTCCGCCTGCCCACTGTTGACACGCTGCTGCCGAGGTCTGGGAGCCTCTCCTTGGCTTTTCTGCGAAGCAGTTCCCAGCCGTACCACGTGCCATCCAAGAAGAGCAAACCGTCCGTGTCTTGCCCCGGGATTGGGCAGCAGCTGCGCTCATCGGCGTCTCGGTCCCAGGAGTCTGAATCTCGACACAGAGAAACTGTACCGGGAAAACCAAAGCCGATCTTTCTGCGGGGAGCTCCTGCAATGACCGCTCCTCATTTCTCGGGCCGCTGACTGACACACTGTGGACATCTCTCCAGCTTTGTTCCGGTGGTATTTCAAGAATCTAGTTATAGAATCCATGGGGTTTTTCATATGCCCCAGTTCTGTCATCTCAGATGAATCATGGCGGCATCTAGCGATCAGATGAGCGAGCAGCCCCTTCCTGCCTCCGTTTCAGCGTCCTGCCCCGCTGCTGTCCTGTAAATACAACTCCGGGCCTCACCAGCCAGCCGCCGAGATCGTCACTCAAGACCTCAGCGAGTCCCGGGGCTGATGAAATTTTGTTATGTCCATGTTACTCAATGGTGAGCGTGGAAAACAGCGATGTGGTCTTTTTACTGAGATAGTTTCCTGATGAAATAAGATGTTCGTCAAAAATGCGATGTCGTTATCAGAGCTTTTAGGAGGCAGGTCCAAGTTACAGAGAAGAAAGACGGCTATAATGACAGGGGTACCTGCATGATTATGTGCATAAAATAATATCAGGGCTCAGAGGAAGACTTTGGATGAGGCTCGGTGAAAACGCATTCCTCCCTGTCCCCAGAAGTGCAAATTAAAACAGAGAGAGAGAGTTAATGTACTGATCCAAGAACTGGCAAACTGTAACCTACAGAAACACTTTCACTGTGCCCGTCCACTTATGCACCGTCCACAGCAGGGGTCCCCAAACTATGGCCCGTGGGCTGCATGCGGCCCCCTGAGGCCATTTATCTGGCCCCCCGGCCGCACTTCCGGAGGGGGCACCTCTTTCATTGGTGGTCAGTGAGAGGAGCATAGTTCCCATTGAAATACTGGTCAGTTTGTTGATTTAAATTTACTTGTTCTTTATTTTAAATATTATATTTGTTCCCGTTTTTTTTTTTGTTTTTTTTTTACTTTAAAATAAGATATGTGCAGTGTGCATAGGGATTTGTTCATAGTTTTTTTTTATAGTCCGGCCCTCCAATGGTCTGAGGGACAGTGAACTGGCCCCCTGTGTAAAAAGTTTGGGGACCCCTGGTCCACAGCGACATCTGCCCAATGTCAGCGGGGTGGATCGACTGTGACAGAGACCCCATGGCTGGCGCAGTCCAAAATATTACTACCTGGCCTTTTACAAACACAAAAACAAAAACAAAAAAACAGTTTGCCAATGCCTGGACTTAATTATATTCTATCCATTGATGAGAGGAGATCTGAAAATGTTTGGGATAATTTGTTCAGTATTCATCCCTATTTCGAGAATGCCAAAGAGGATGGCATTTGGAAATCCTGGTGATAAGAGCGTTGTATTTCCATTACTGTTATAACCTAGGCAGTAATTTAACTTCTCTGATTCTCAGTTTCCTCCCTGCAAACCTAGGACATCGATAATACCTAATTCTCATACTTACAGCGAGGACTATAGATATGCCCCAGTGTGTTTGCATGTAGCCTGTGAAGTTTAAACTGTCTTAATTTTAATGAAGAACACTTAAGACTAATTCCACAGGTCCCCCAATATATCCTCCCTTCATAGAGACAATTACTTCTGCTGATTTCTGTTAAAATTCTAAAATGTTGCCTTTAAATTATTGGATAATATGCTATACTTATTTCTATTCCTTTACATAGCAACTTTATATATATTATATATTATATGTGAAATATAAGCACATATATAATAAAGTGAGAGCTGGAGAGGCAGAGAGACAGACTGCTACATGCACCCTGACCGGGATCTACCCAGACAGCACCCTACCAAGCAATGTTCTGTCCATCTGCAGTCATTGGTCTGTTGCTCGGCAACTGAGCTATTTTAGCACCTGAGATGAAACTATGGAGCCATCCTCAGTGCCCAAGGCAAATTTGCTCAAACCATTCAAGCCATGGTTGCAGAAGGGGAAGAGAGAGAGATGGAAGCAAGAGGGGAAGGGATGGAGAAGCAGACAGTCACTTTTCCTGTGTGCCCTGACCGAGAATCTAACCCAGGCCATTCACACGCCAGGCCAACACTCACCACTGAGCCACTGGCAGGGCTGAATTTTATCTATTGAATTCCCATTATGACAGATGAGGATTTCAAGTGATAAACGTTCTGTTTGTTTTTCTGTAATTCTATTAATGTAATTAAACCTTTACATACTGTTCTACTTCTGCTTTTTTACCTTCTGTCAGATGTACTATTATTTCTAATTTATTAACCACATAATTCTATTATGTTCTGAAACTGTGACCAATTCTGTATTTTTACAGATACAAAGTTTTTACATAAAGTACAGATGAACTTAAACGTGTTAACATTTATATGTCATAAAAGAGTCAACTGGCTACTTACTATATTTAATTTAGTAAATTAGTAATATAAGAACACAGGAAAGATATTATACACACATAGTAATAATTTAGAAATGTTTTTCCTACTTTGTTTCTGTGGAACAATTCTTTCCGAAGTCCTTACAGACATCGTTCTCTCTTCCAAAGCCATCTGAGAAGTCATTAAAGGCTGTCCCAGAATTATCCTAAATTTTCCATCTTATTTGTTTCAGATAGAGCTAGTTTTTGAACCCAGACAGGGTTGTCACTACATTTGATCCCAAACTGCAAGTAGAGTAGATTTTTTAAATTTAATCCAGAAGAGAATATTCATGATTTCCATAATATAACTATGTACTTCATTGCACTTTATTTATTTATTTTACTTGTTTGATTAATTGATTGATTGACTTGAAGGAGACAGAGAGAGAAAGAGAGGGGGAGAGAGAGAGAGAGAGAGAGAGAGAGAGAGAGAAAAAAGCATTCCTGGTTCTACTTAGCTGTGTGTTCACTGGTCGCTTCTCATGTGTGCCATGATCTGTGCTTAAACCCGCAACCTTGGTGTTTGGGACGATGCTACAAGGCACTGAGCTAACCAGCAAGAGTTACTCTACTGCTTTTTAAAGTGACCTTTAAAAGGTATGTTTGCAGCAACTTTTCATCCCTTGCAACTATGAGCTCAGAAATAATGGCCAAATCTGTGTGAAAACTTTTTGTCTGTTGTGACCAACGTGCAGATTCATTCTAGGATAAGAGTAGCAGAATAAAAATAATATTGATTTGAAATTTTTCTCCCACATCATTTGCTCTATTCTCTTTCTGACACTACTATTAATTATACATTGAACTTTTTTATTCTTTTTTTTAACTTATTCATTTTAGAGAGGAGAGGGAGAGACAGAGAGAGAGAGAGAGAGAGAGAGAGAGAGACAGAGAGAGAGAAGGGGGGAGGAGCTGGAAGCATCAACTCCCATATATGCCTTGACCAGGCAAGTCCAGGGTTTCGAACCGGTGACCTCAGCATTTCCAGGTCGATGCTTTATCCACTGTGCCACCACAGGTCAGGCAATATACATTGAACTTTAAAGAGTTAACTCTCCTGTTTCTTGTCTTTTCTCTCACGTTTTGCCTTCTGAGTGCTTGTGTGTGATCCACATTCCGAGAGATGTATTTAGCTTTATTTCTCCACCCTTCTTTCTCTCCCCCTACCCCGAGAGTTATATTTGTAATCCCTAAGAACCCTCCGGTTCACCAATAGTTCATCTTTCCCAGTAGCCTGTTCTCGCTTGATGAATACAGTATCTTCTCACATTTCTGAGGATACTCATTAGAGACGTTGTTTTATCACCCCAAGCCCCTGCTGGGAGTTCCTTTTTAATTCTATTTGTCTCTTCCTTGTTTAAAAATCTTTTTTTTTTTCCCCCTTCATGTTGAAATATTTCTTAATCTTCTGGAGATACTGATATGTCCCTACACAAAAATGAGGAAAGAAGCCTTTGACTCCCATCTCTGTGAACTCAGGTGAGGCTTGGTGATTGATGAACTTGGAATTAGGGTTAAAGGCAAAGAGCCAGAGAGGCTGCAAGAACTCCCTTCTGCAATCCTAGACCTTCGTCAACTCCCAAGTTCTCTCTAGACAGTTCAGTTTCTTTATAGAATGACCGCGGGGTGTTTTTCGCCTGGAGTAAACATCAGATTGTCAATAGTTAGGTCTGCTGGGGTGGAAGGGGAATCTGACTCTTGATCATGACCTAATCCTTTCTTTTTCTTCTTCTTTTAATTTTTTTTTTTGGGGGGGGGAAGTAGGGGAGATACAGAGACAGACTTCCACATGCACCTTGACTGGGATCCACCCAGCAACCACTGTCTCGGGCTAATGCTCTGCCCACCTGGGGCCATGCTCACAACTGAGCTATTTTTAGCACCTGAGGCGAAGGCTCTATGGAGCCAGCCTCAGTGTCCAGGAGATGCGCTTGAATCAATGAAGCCATGTCTGTGGGAGAGGGAGGTAGGGAGGGAGAGAGAGAGAGAGAGAGAGAGAGAGAGAGAGAGAGAGAAAGAATGAGAGAGGGGAGGGGTTGAGAAGCAGATGGTTGCCTCTCCTATGTGCCCTGACTAGGAATTGAACCTGGGACATCTACACACCGGTTCGATGCTCTACTTCTAAGCCAACCAGCCAGGGCTCCTAATCCTTTCTTTTAGGTTCACTTCTTCCTCCCATCCAATGCCAGAATCTCTGTGGAGTCGGCCAGCCACCTGGCAACTGTCTCCGCATTAGTCCCCCTACATTCATTCTGGGCTGTTTCTTCCACAGACTTCCCATATACTTGCTGCTTCCAGAAATGTGGCAAAATCTCTGGTTCTGTGATGGCCCAGCTTTTTTTATAGATTTATGCCTACTTTTATGTTTTTATTCTCCTTTATTATCACTTACTGGGTGTTTGGGAAGTCGATGAGGAAAATTCTTCTGGGCAGTAATGTATCCTGAGCTAGAATTCACTTTGCGTTTTATAAACCTTCACATCCTGCTTTGATTATTCCTCAGGTATTTCTTTGCAGTAAGTTACAAAGTTACCACACTGGAAATAAAGGAAATAGATACCGGATCCCGCCTCCTCTAAAAGTTGAGAGATATTCGCCTGATGCACCCAGCACTCCCTCTCTTTTGGCAACAATGTTTCTGCCGTTGTCTTTTTAAGAAACAAATACTGCGTGAAGCAGTTTTACATTATTGTCTTCGCTAACAGTACACACATACACCACCTAAACCCTCTTTCCATCCCTTCCAAAAGATGTCTCCGTTGTAACCGCTCAGAGTCTCTAGCATCAGGATCTTGACCTTGAACTAGAGAAAGCAATGAGGGTGTTTTCTGTGGGCCGAGGTCTTAAAGCGGCATGTCCACTGAGCACAGATGTCGAGGGCCCACCGGTCAGTAAAGGGTAAAGGCAGCTCAGCTCGGAGCTGGAGGGAGCGGCCAGCTGCCCAGGTGAGCTCCTCTGAATTCATTTTCCACACCAGCTGTGGCATATTGCTCTGAGCCGGGCTTTCATCTAGTTCCCCCTGCATCTGGCCGGCCCATCTTGGCATTCTCTGATATTCAAAGGGCTTCCCTTTTCTTCTCCTTTCTTCTTTCTTTTCTTTTCTTTTCCTCCTCCCTCCCGCCGCACCGTGCTTTGTGAATAAAAATAAGGTGTCTAGCTGGAGAAGCTGTGGACATCTTTCCAAATTCAAAAAAAGTAAAAAAATAAATAAAAATAAAAAGCAAGCAGAGGGTGGTCAGACTTATTATTTTCTTTTTCCTCTTCTTTTCTTCTTCCTTGCCCTGCCGTTTCCTCTCCCTCCCTCCTCCCTCTCCTCTTCCTGCCCTGGTCCCTTTGCCTTCCCTGCTCTCTGCCTCCGAGGCTCCTCCTCCTCCTCCTCCTCCTCCTCCTTAGAAATGAACGTCCCAGTGCCCCAAGGCCTGACAGATGCCACCTGCTGCCTGAGCCCTGATAGCATCTCCAGTTCTCAACACGGCAAAGCTGTAATCTGATGTTATCCGGACCAGCAAAAGTTGACGGCTAGGGGCCCAAGATTTGCTGAACAGAAAGATGTTGGAAACACCCACCTCAGCAGTTTAAACAATAAGTCAAGAAGGTGGGGGGTGGGGGGTGAAACCAGGACCAGGCGGCTGCACAGAGGAAAGTGACAGGGACAATGCTGGGAAGTCCCCGCGTTTCTCAAAGAGGGAATGTCCTGCTCTGGACATTCCACCCGGAAAGCCACGGACGCTCGGAGGGTATCTTCCTCCTGACGCGGTCACTCTTGTCTGGGTCATTTCAGACCCACCCAAGAGGTGTGGTTAGGAACTCGAGCGCCACGCACGGCTGGGGCGATGCCCAGTCCCAAAGACTCTTGGCCAAGACATCTCTTTTGTAACTGATTCAGCCTTCTGGGTACCATGTGCCCTTCGAGGGGGTACTGTCAGAGATCAACAAACAAAGCCAGACACAAAAGTGATCAAAACAGATTTGAAACGGGGCTCTCTTATCGCAATAGGAAAAGCATGCGGGGTGAACCAAACCCAAATTTGCTTTGTATATGGGTGATGGGGCATTTTACAGGGAGACTGAGGGGGGAGGGAGACCGAGAGGGTTCAGGAGAGTCGGGGAGGTGAATCTTTACAATAAGTGGGGATGCTGGTTGGTCCACGTGAAACCCATGTGGTTTGCCAACTGGCGCTTACCAGGGTTGGCACCTACCCACCTGCAGAGCTGCAGACCGGGACCTTATCCTTGGATGCCGGCTGGAACAGGTAACCGTCGGGCAGTCACGAGTTTTCTTCTAACTCAAGCTGACACCTTGAGTTAGGGTAAGATTATCCTGGGGATGTGGCCCTGAGCTGTTAAAAGCTATGTCAATGTTTGTTCAGTTCTTTCTAGGTCCAGGTTGGGGCCTAGCAGAGAAAAGGCTCAGGGAAGCCTCACTCGAATTTGGACAAGGAGAGCATCTTCCTCAGGACACAAGGGTCTGGTCTGGTTTATGTGGGAGCAGAATTCCAGCTCCAAATTTTAGATCAAAGCATAATTCAAGTTAACAAAACTGTGTCTACGGTTCTCGGTGTAGTTAATCTATAGTTGGTCACTAAGGAGGATTTTGGAGAGAAAGTGAGGAATTCAGTTCAACCATCACAAAAAGGGGATACCTCCACTCAAAGCAAATATAATTTACTGATATGCGGCCTGCTCATTATGAATGAGCCTTTGACTGGAGAGGCTGTTCCCATTTGTCAAAAAAAACTAACAGGAGCCCTGACTGGGTCGCTCAGTGGGCTACATACAGCATTTACCCAATACTGGGTTCGATCCCAGGTCAGGGCACATACAGGAATCAACCAACGAATGCATAAAGAAGTGGAACAACAAATTAATATTTCTCTCTCTTCTCTCTCTAAAAATCAATAAATAAAAACACTGCTTTGAAAAACTGAAAAGAAAATACAAACCGATACTCAGGTGTTGAGCTGCAGAGTTGAATGCACAAAGCAAAACAGGTTTGAACAGAAATCCTATCGGCCTAGCGTGCGGAGGACCCGGGTTCGATTCCCGGCCAGGGCACACAGGAGAAGCGCCCATTTGCTTCTCCACCCCTCCGCCGCGCCTTCCTCTCTGTCTCTCTCTTCCCCTCCCGCAGCCAAGGCTCCATTGGAGCAAAGATGGCCCGGGCGCTGGGGATGGCTCTGTGGCCTCTGCCTCAGGCACTAGAGTGGCTCTGGTCGCAACATGGCGACGCCCAGGATGGGCAGAGCATCGCCCCCTGGTGGGCAGAGCGTCGCCCCTGGTGGGCGTGCCGGGTGGATCCCGGTCGGGCGCATGCGGGAGTCTGTCTGACTATCTCTCCCTGTTTCCAGCTTCAGAAGAAAAAAAAAAAAAGAAAAAAAAAAAAAAAAAGAAATCCTAGGTGAGTCTGGCCACTTCTCCGAGCCCTTGGTATCCACTGTTCTTCCCACAAAGTTTGCAGCCCAGAGATTAGCAAGGTCATATTTCCATACGCTGCAGCACTTTTGAGAGCTATTAAGAATGCCCATAGAGCCCTGGCCGGTTGGCTCAGTGGTACAGCATCAGCCTGGCGTGCAGGAGTCCCGGGTTCGATTCCCGGCCAGGGCACACAGGAGAGGCGCCCATCTGCTTCTCCACCCCTCCCCCCCTCCTTCCTCTCTGTCTCTCTCTTCCCCTCCCGCAGGCGAGGCTCCATTGGAGCAAAGTTGGCCCGGGCGCTGAGGATGGCTCTGTGGCTTCCGCCTCAGGCGCTAGAATGGCTCTGGTTGCAAAGAGCGACGCCCTGGATGGGCAGAGCATCGCCCCCTGGTGGGCATGCTGGGTGGATCCCGGTCGGGCGCATGCAGGAGTCTGTCTGACTGCCTCCCCGTTTCCAGCTTCAGAAAAATACAAAAAAAAAAAAAAAAAAAAAAAAAGAATGCCCATAGAGAAGGCGGGTCACACGGATTGTTTAGGCTACACTTGCTAGGCCCATTTTGAAATCTCATGTCTGTTTTTTTGTTTGTTTGTTTTTTGGGTTTTTGGTTTTTTTTGTGAGCTAAACTTTTGCAGGTGAGAAGGTGGTGGACATGAATATAGCAATGTGAACACCAGCCAATTAACCAACAACCACATTTTTATGAGGTTGCAACCACCTAATTGTCTTATGTCTGCAGCTAATCATTTCTGGGAGATGTTTCTGCATGTGGAGAAGGAGTCAGCTGTTAGAAGAGAGTGGATGGCAGAGCAAAGGTCCTCCCGTAAGTACATGGAGGGCAGGGGTCTCCTCCTCTCCGTGCTGGGTGAACTCCTCGCACCCACTCTGGACCGTGGGTGCTAAAGGAACGGGAGCTGCACGTGGCAGCGTGGGTCTAACGTTTGGAAATGTTGGATGTAGTAAATGCCTGGATGTAGTAAATAACATCTAAGATTTTTTTTTTTTAAGTGAGAGGAGGGGAGACAGAGAGGCAGACTCTCACATGCACCCCAACCGGGACCCACCCAGCAATGCCCATCTGGGGCCCATGCTCAGAAAAACTGAGCCCGACTGCGAGAGGGAAAGAGGGAAACGGGGTGAGGGGGTGAGCAGATGGGTGCTTCTCCTATGTGCCCTGACTGGGAATCGAACCTGGGACGTCCACATGCTGGGCCAACTCTCTATCCACTGAGCCAACCGGCCAAGGTCAACGTCCAAGATTTTGTGTGTGGTTGGTGTTGTTATCAGCTCATGTACTGCTTTTTTCATAGACTCAAAGCAGTTTTGAGCTGGAAAGAGAGATGGAGGTCATCTATGCCAGTAGTTTCATCTTAAAATTTGGAAGATAGGGCCCAGATACATGACATGACCTACTCAGAGGCTTTGACGCTGTGGGACCCGCCTCTAAACCGCATTATGCCCAAATAGACCCAACACTTCCTCATGTTCTTCTTCTTAACATAACAGAGGCAGCACATGTCAGGGAAAACCTGTCTCTTAAACCCAGGCGTGCCGGGCCTAAGGGAATGCCGACAAATTAATTTTATGGCAGGAGGCTAAACTTGTTCTTATAAATTGGTCTGTCCAGACGAAGTAGTGGGCAAAAGTATGCGGGTTTTATGCAGATAGATTTTATTTTTTGTTATTATTGCAGCTGCTCACTGATATTTTAATGCAACTTTTTATTGAGCTATGCCCCGAGGCTTTTGAAATGGAGGGTTCAATTATTCCTAAAATCTAATAATTAAGTAAATTAATGAGCCCTGGTCAGAAATCTGGCAACCTGACTGTAAGGATTAGACACAAAAAAAATATTCACAAGGGGGAAGGTTCTTTTTTTCCCCCCTCCCTCTTTACAGAAAGATCTCTTAAAATAGTCAGGCTGTGTTTTAAAGATGTAAAATGAAGGCTGGCCCCAAGACCCACAAGCAAGCCAGTGTACAACTTGGGGACAGAAACCGAGCTTCACAGCAGCGAGGGGTGGGCAGGGCACCCCTTTCACCTAAGTCCCCCTCCCCCCACCCGCCAAAGCCACTTTGAGTTTCAAGAAGCGCAAAGTACAGAATATTACTGTGTTCATGCTCCTTCATTAATTTTTTAAAAATGCTTATTGTATTGATTTTAGAGAGAGGAAGGGAGAGAGAGAGAGAGAGAGAGAGAGAGAGAGAGAGAGAGAGAAAGAAACAGGAACATCAATCTGCTCCTGTATGCGCCCTGACTGGGAATCAAACTGGTAACCTCTGCACTTCAGGACCATGTTCCAACCAGCTGAGCTATCCAGCCAGGACCACGTCCCTTCACTTAGCAGCGGTTCTCAACCTGTGGGTCGCGACCCCGGCGGGGTCGCCTAAAGCCATCGGAAAATACATAATGCATATCAGGTATTTACATTCCGAATCATAACTGTAGCAAAATGACAGTTATGAAGTAGCCACCAAAATTATTTTTTGGTTTGGGGTCACCGCAACATGAGGAACTGTATTGCGGGGTCACGGCATTAGAAAGGTGGAGAACCACTGACTTAAAGATAGCAACTGATAAACCATGAAATGTCCAGGAGAAAATGACCACAGCCAGCCACTCAAAAACCATGAGATGAAGCCAAGTTCAGGAAACTAGGAATGTTGACTTAGGTAAGACCACTCACAAGAGGACAACGACAGATTTCTTAATCCTTTGAGTAGTGACTTTTTTAATGCTCACTGACCCCCAGGAGTGAGTTGTTGTTGTTTTTTTTCAATGAAATTAGTTCCAATTACAGTTTTATTAACTTGAAATCATGTTTGTTTGATAACCAATTTATGGAAACAAGAAGAACATACATTTGCCTTTTTTTTTAATGTTGCCTTACACGTTTTTAAAATTAAAAGTTTTGTATGACCGTACTCTGGGATGGTCAGGAGGCACGAGGATGTACATGAGCGTTCGTGCTACTCAAAGGGTTAAATTACTTAAAAAGAGGGCAGTACTGGCCTGACCTGTGGTGGCGCAGTGGATAAAGCATCAACCTGGAAATGCTGAGGTCGCCGGTTCGAAACCCTGGGCTTGCCTGGTCAAGGCACATGTGGGAGTTGATGCTTCCAGCTCCTCCCCCTCCTCTCTCTGTCTCTCTCTACTCTCTCTATCCCTCTCTGTCTCTCTCCCTCTCCCTCTCCTCTCTGAAATGAATAAAAAAGAGGGCAGTACTAATTCTAAATAACCCTGCAGGATGCTGCTGGAGATTCCACTTAGGGCTCCATACCCTTCTCCGTGGCCCTGCTTTGCTCCCAGGGTGACACCCTGGTCCTAACCCGGGGTCTACAGCTTGGTTTTCTAAGAGAAGAGGCTCCCTCTGTCTACCCAGCCCGCAGAGAATCCACTTAAGTTACTTCATAAATCAGGCTTTCAACTTCAGTCCCAGCTCCTGAGTGCGGGGTTTGGTAACCTGCACGGTCTCCACTCCTGTCACAGGGCTGGTGTGCCCCCTTGTCCTCACGCTGCCCACGGGAAGCTCACGCAGGCTCCCCTGGGCCATTTGTGCTGCCTACTGTGTCCCCAGTCACCAGTCACACCAGAGACGCCCAGCTCCTGGGCAAGATCTGACATGCTTGTGGGGGTGCCTTGACACAATGGGTGCTTATCTAAAGGAATTTTCATTTTAAAAAGATAGAGGAAAAACTTCAGCCAGTATTTTTTTATCCTTATGTTCTTTGTGGCTCTGCACAGGTTTTGGCAGCATCCTAATGCACAGGTTTGGTGCAATGAAACATATCCGCGTTGGGTGCCTTGCCTGAGGTCACAGCAAGCCGGGCCGGCCGGGAACACGGGTGGTGATCTGGTGGCCAAGCCTCGCGCCGGATTCCCCAGAATCCCCTCCTCTCCCCGTTCACACGGCGGACTGTGGCACAAAGACAGTGCGAACCTCAATAGGACTCTTTATGAAATACGGCCTGCTGTAGTCCAGGTGTGTTCATTATTCACACAGGACAGCCTTATTAAAACCAGTGTTCCAGGACCTTCTAAAGCTTAAAAAGCTCTACGGCCTTGACTTAATTCCTTACGGAACAAAGGATGTTTTGTCCTGGAAATTCCAGCAGAATAAAGCTAATGAAATGAAAAAAAATTTTTTTCCATAAGCAAAGCAAATGATGAAACCTGGAGCGAAGGCCAGGGCCTTGAAGACGGAGTGAGAAACACTGAGAAGTATGTTCAGACACACAGCAGACCGGTCGCCCAGGTGGGTGGGGCCTCTGCACAACACCCCAGCACCTGCTCTGAGCTCTACTGAACCTCCGGTTCTCTCCGTGGTCCTCAGTGCCTGGAGACCGATGATTGGATAAAGAAGATGTAGGGTGGGTACACAACGGAGGACCTACCACTCAGCCACAGGAAAAGATGAGCTGCTACCACGTGCGACAACATGGACAGATATTGAGAAGATCACACGGAGTGAAATGACTCAGATAGAAAATGTCAAGAACCCTACGATGTCATTTGTATGTGGAATAGAAAACTGGAAGCAATGAATGAACAAAGAAGACAAACAAACAAACAAAAATTCATAGACACAGAAAACAGTAGGTGGTTGCCGTAGAGAAGGAGGGTGGGGTACAGTAGAGGGGAAAGCAGATCACATATCTGGTGACAGAAGAGTTGACCTTGGGTGGCTGGCACACAATGCAATATATAGATGATGTATTATAGAACGGCACATTTGAAACCTATATAACTGTATTAATCATTGTTTTATCCCAATAAATTTAATAAAAAATAAAGACAATTTCTGTTTTTTTGTGACAGAGACAGAGAGAGACAGAAAGATGGACAGATAAGGACAGACAGACAGGAAGGGAGATGAGAAGCATCAATTCTTAATTGCGATACCTTAGTTTAGTGGTTCTCAAAGTGTGTGCCAGGGTGCACTGGTGCGCCCTAGAAGATTTCCAGGTGCGCCCTATGGTATTCCAGAGAAATATGTGCCTGTTGGGGACCAAAAAGCCAATAGGGTTTTTGGAGTTTAGATTTTTGGGGAACAGAGGTGTGGGGAATTGGCTGTCAGCTGACAGTCTGCCCAACCCCCCACCTCACTTGCCTGATGAGGTTACAAAAGGCTGTTAAGCTGTGGTGCTGGATTGTTTACACTACCCTCCATGTTCCCTGGAAAGACTGGAGGCAAGTTTCTTCTATCCTTTGTTTGGTGTAAAGTTAAGATGATATGTATGGTGGGGGTTTTCTGCACTCAACACAATTAAGAGTAAAATGAGAGGAATTCTTTAATGTATTGATGAGGAAATGAGAGTTTGCCTTTCAAATATATGCCCAAACATTGAAGAAATCGCTAGGACACATCAGATACATTAGGTTCATGTTTCTCATAAACACAAAAATGGAAAAACTTAACACATTTGCACCAGGACCTGCCAAATTTATTAAATCTTACTAAGAGTGTATCCATATATATATATATATATATATATATATATATATATGGATATATATATATATAAAGATAACTTTTTTTGTCATTTTTTTTATTTTTTAACCCCTCTTTTTTATGAATTCTAAAAAGCATAACTCAAAAAATGTAACATAAAAATGTTCTTTAATGTCAGAATAAATTTAATTTTGTCATATTTATTTTGTTTAATTACCATAAAAGCACGCATGGACTTTTATTTTTTTCTTTAATATTTGACTTAATTATTATAACATATTTTTCAGAAAGTATGCCTACAATTATTTTTAGGATTTTAAATGCGCCCCGACTTCAAAAAGTTTGAGAACCACTGCCTTAGTTGTTCATTGATTGCTTTCTCACTGACCCAGTGACCCCCTTGCTCAAGCCAGCAACCTTGGGCTCAAGCTGGTGAGCCTTGCTCAAACCAAACTGAGCCCGCACTCAAGCTGGCAAGTTCAGGGTTTCGAACCTGGGTCCTCCACATCCCAGTTGGATGCTCTATCCATTGTGCCACTGCCTGGTCAGGGTAAAGACAATATCTTTAATTGTTACAAAGAAAAAAATCCTCTTGAAACAGAAGCCTGAAGTGAAATTTTTAGCTGTAGTTTTGTAAGTGACAGAGATTGAATTTATACGAGGGCTACCGTGGTCCCTCCTCTATCGCTGGGGTTAGGTTCCAGAACCCCCTGCGATAGGCAAAATCCTCCAAGTAGCGACCTTATATTTATTTTATTATTTATATATGTTTTAAGGCTTTATGAACCCTCCCCACACACTTAGAAGCCTTTCCCACGCTCTTATAAACACTTCCTATGCGTTTTCCATACGTGCAAGTCTTTGTCTGCTCATCTGCTGTATGCTATGTATTTTATTTCAATTTAATATTCTTTTAATGTTTTTTTTTCTTTTTCTTTCTTTTCTTTCTTTTTTTTTTTTGGACAGAGACAGAGAGAGTCAGAGAGAGGACTGATAGGGACAGACAGACAAGAAGGGAGAGAGATGAGAAGTATCCATTCTTCGTTGCAACTCCTTAGTTGTTCATTGATTGTGTTCTCATATGTGCCTTCACTGGGGGGGGGGGGGGGCTCCAGCTAAGCCAGTGGCCCCTTGCTCAACACAGCGAGCTTGGACTCAAGCCTGTGACCTTGGGCTTCAAGTCAGTGACCTTTGGGCTCAAGCCAGTGACCGTGGGGGTCATGTCTATGATCCCACACTCAAAATGGTGAGCCTGCGCTCAAGTTGGCAACCTCAGGGTTTCGAACCTGGG
Organism: Saccopteryx leptura; assembly: GCF_036850995.1. NCBI lineage: Eukaryota > Metazoa > Chordata > Mammalia > Chiroptera > Emballonuridae > Saccopteryx > Saccopteryx leptura. Next base: position 50,641,644 of record NC_089515.1, on the reverse strand, counting down.
TCCTATGCGTCCCAATCTGAGGCTCTATCCACTGCACCACTGCCTAGTCAGCCTCTTTCAATGTTTTCATTAATAGTTTACATTTTTTATTATTGTTTTTCATTTTTAGGCTAGAAAATGCTTATTTTACTGCAAAATAATTAAAATGATAAATATATAAAAATACCTATATACCGCAAAGTCCTGCAATGTAGCAAAAAAAATCCACGATACAAAATTAGATATATAAATTTTAAAATCCGCAATACAGTGAGACCGCAAAAAGTGAACCACGATATGGCGAGGGATGACTGTATTCAGAAATAAAATGAATGACCTCAGACACTCAAATCCTTCTTCCCCGCTATTCACAGTGCCAATGCCAAGGAAAAGTGTCCAACTGGCCCAACATAGCTGTACCTGCCCATCTAGTAAGGGAGCAGGAGGTGTCTGATTAACATACCTCACCAGTCTCCATCTAAAATGGGTGTTTCCCAAATATGGTTGGCTAGATCCTGAGTGGGCAAAGCCAACTGAATGGAGGTGTCAGTCAAAAGAAAGACTCATGGAGGCCACCTTCTAACTCCACAGTCAGTCTGTATTCCTACTCTCTCTCATTGCTCCAGCAATGGTTCCAAGCTTACTCCCCTCTCAGAGCTCAGTCCTGTGATAACGTGTGTGTGTGTGTGTGCGTGTGTGTGTGTGTGTGTGTGTGCGCGAGCATGTGTGTTGAAGGTATGGGCAACCCACCCAGCATTTATACAGCATAATAAAATGTATAAAATCGCTACTGCTTCCTTAATTCACTCTGGGGTACTTTAATCCTTGCAAGTGCGATTCTGGGAAAAGTTGAGGAGATTAAAAAAAGAAAACAATAAGTAAACAGTATCCTACCAGAGATAATAGGAATTCTTCGTTATTTCTACGATTGGTTCTAAACACCAGTGTTGGGTCCGGTGTGAAGATGAATGGCTATTAGGGCATTTTCTTGATTCAGTTCCTCTTAGATGAAGTCGGATGCCATTAGAGTGGTGTTGAGTTTCTTAAAACTCAACAATAATAGGATCTAGTTGTTATAGGACAATAATAGGATCTAGTTGTTAGCCGACACTGTTAGTTATCCCAGAAGTTATTAATTTGGAATAATGGTCAACCGCCTATTTCTCACCCCGTAGGAAACTCAGAAAATGTTTTGGACCCATCTGGGTAAGAAAGCCCAGCACAGGCATCAGATCATTATCATCCATGACACATTCAGGTCATGTTTCCTCCACATTTTGTTAGTTTCAATGAACCAGGGACTGCTAATGAATGATTTCCATCGGATAATTTTGTTTTTTCTGTTTCAAGTTTCTAGTTGCCTGTCTGGATTTCATTAACATTGCAATGATTTACCCAAGAGGGCTTTGTTTCTTAACTTGATTGGGAAAGGGACATTGGGAGGGTGGCTGTCTTTGTGGGAAAAGAGATTTTTCTTGTTTAAGCCCGCGATGATTGTACATGGAAGAAGTTTGCGAAGTGCAATTTCCATTTGCAATTGACTTGGTTTTATCTTCCCCCAAATTATGGTTCGCTTAAATTCCTGCAAACATATCTGCCAGTTAAACACCAAAGTCATCAGCATTTTATTACTCAGAAAAAAAATTACTGCTGTGAGAGCCAAAATATTTAAGTGACATATTAGAAAAGTGTCTGGGATCTCAATGGCAGAGAGGAGAAACTGATTTTCAAAAGTTAATTTTTTGTCTGTTTATAAATTATTCTTTTGTTTTTCTATAACTCAACTTCTTGGCTCATTTTGTCATTTTTCTCCTTTTTTACTTTTCGGCTTTATGGCAATAATTTCATAGGTATAAGTTCAAAACAGAACCAAGCTGTCTTGTCCAGTTGCAGGATATGACATAACTCTAGTATCAAGTGTTCTTTCTCTCTTGGTTCATCTCTACCTTTTTTTTTTTTTTTTTTTGCTAACCAATGTCACATTTTTTTTTTTTTGGATTTTATTTATTTTTAGAAAGAAGGGAGAGAGAAAGGGGAGGGAGAGAGAAATAGCAGGGGAGGGGTGGGAAGCATCAACTCGTAGGAGTTGCTTCTTGTATGTGCAATCCCAGGGGTTCAAACTGGGGACCTCAGCATTCCTGGTCGATGCCTTATCTGCTACACCAACACTGGCCATGCACAACATTTATTTTTTTATTTTATTTATTTATTTTTTTTGCATTTTTCCGAAGCTGGAAACGGGGAGGCAGTCAGACAGACTCCCGCATGCGCCCGACCGGGATCCACCCAGCACGCCCACCAGGGGGCGATGCTCTGCCCATCTGGGGCATCGTTCTGTTGCAACCAGAGCCACTCTAGCGCCTGAGGCAGAGGCCAAGGAGCCATCCCCAGCACCCGGGCCAACTTTGCTCCAATGGAGCCTCGGCTGCGGGAGGGGAAGAGAGAGACAGAGAGGAAGGAGAGGGGGAGGAGTGGAGAAGCAGATGGGCGCTTCTCCTGTGTGCCCTGGCCGGAAATCGAACCCGGGACTCCTGCACGCCAGGCCGACGCTCTACCACTGAGCCAACCAGCCAGGGCCACAACATTTATTTTTTAAGAGACCTATCTGATGGGATTGGGATAAAAGGGCGCATCTTCCAGACCCCGGCCCTTTCCTGTCCTCCCTACTGGTCACAACAGTGGATTCATCAACTACTCGGAAGACAGAGTGGATTCATCAACTACTCTGTCCTGTATTGATTTGAAGGATATCCAAATAATGAATAATCTATGAATATTGCTCAAAAGCCTCAGTTAATTGCCGAGAGGAGGGAGCAGTGTCAGAGGCATCGTGCTGTGGTCAGCTTAGCCTGTGTATTTAGTTGTGTGGATCTACAGCACTGTCTCAGGGTGAGAGGATGGTTAGTCCTCATGGGGTGGCATACCCAGCAAGGGTGTAGCAGGGGTCCCCAAACTTTTTACACAGAGGGCCAGTTCACTGTCCCTCAGACCGTTGGAGGGCCGCCACATACAGTGCTCCTCTCACTGACCACCAATGAAAGAGGTGCCCCTTCCAGAAGTGCGGCGGGGGGCCGGATAAATGGCCTCAGGGGGCCTCATGCGGCCCGCGGGCCGTAGTTTGGGGATGCCTGGTAAAGGGATACTTGGGGCCCCTGGCAGAATACCCCTCCCAACACACACAAATCAGAAAGGATAAACAATTCAGTTACCGTATTTTTTGCTCCATATGACGCACCTGACCATAAGACACACCTAGGGTTTTAAGGAGGAAAATAAGAAAAAAAAAATATTCTGAACCAAATGGGGGGTTAAAAATTTAATAAAATACCGTATTTTTCACTCCGTAAGATGCACAAACATTTCCCCTCTACTCTTGGGGGAGAAAAGTACATCTTATGGAGCAAAAAAAAAAAAATACGGTAATTAAAATTATTCTTCATGTGTATTTTGAAAAAGCTACTGTTCAATATATTAAATCACCTATAAAATTCATAGGCCAAATACAAATGAGAAGAATGTTTTTAAATTGTATTGATCTTGTTGGGATGACAAAACATCTTTAACAATGCTGAACCTCTTTAGTTCGCATGTAGACATTTCCATTATACCTTATCCAATATTTTCATAGATAAACTATTTGCAGTTCTGGTAGGCAAGAGCCACAGAATAAAAGGTGAATAAAATGACAGTGGCAGCAACCTTAGTGGTTGGCAGAACTCTCCACTGTACCCCCTGGTGTACAGGTGCTTTATAATCTCCTTCCACTAAGTTATGGACAGAAGCAGTGCATATGAGAGATATCATTCCTGTGATTAGGTTACAGAATAAAGCAAAAGAGATTCTGCAGGTGTTATCAAGGTCCTTATCAGTTGACACTGGGTCTCTTTCAATGGAACATATACAGGGTGGGGGCGACCTAATTAGATGAGACTGTAGGAGTCAAGGCGCAGTAGCAGACGCTCTCCCGTTGACCTTGAACGGTCGCCACGAGTCCTACCACCACCGTGAGCTGAATTCTGTCAACAACCTGAACAAATTCGAAAGAACACCCTGAGCTACAGCTAAGAACCTGCCCCAGCTGACACCTTCATTTCCATCTAGGGGAATTTAAGGTCATAGGATCACATTTTTTGTTTGCCTTTTACTATGAAAATCTGCTTTTGACCATAGGTGTGGAAAAAAAAAAAAAAAGAATAACACACATTCCCATCTGGCTTATTTTTCCTTTTTTTTTTTTTTTTTTTTTGGAGAGAGACAGACAGACAGACAGGGACAGACAGACAGGAAAGGAGATAGATGAGAAGCATCAACTCATAGTTGCAGCTCCTTAGTTGTTCATTGATTGCTTTCTCATATGTGCCTTGACGGGGGCGGGGGGGGGGACCAAGCCAGCGACCTTGGGTTCAAGTCAGTGACCTTTGGGCTCAAGCCAGCGACCATGGGGTCACGTCTATGATCCCACGTTCAAGCCAGCGACCCCGCAATCAAGCTAGTGAGCCCGCAGTCAAGCCAGATGTACCCGCGCTCAAGCAATGACCTCAAGGATTTGAACCTGGGTCTTCAGCATCCCAGTACAATGCTCTGTCCACTGTGCCATGACCTGATCAGGCCATCTGGCTAATTATTTTGCAAGAATTAGTGGATTCCAAAAATGCTGGTCCCCACAACTGAATGAGGATGAAGAGGGTGTGCAGTATATTTTGAACAGAGGTCTACGGACTTTCCACTCTGGAGAATGATATGAAGAGAATATAGGATTTATCTAAATTCTCCTAGAGTTTCTTAGCTTCTACTCTTCAAACCTTAGGGAAGCCCTTGAATTGCTTGTTTCTATTTGGGCACGTACAGAAAGAAACGGGGGCGAGGGGACATCATTTTGGCAGAGTAAGCATTTGTTTTGCAGTCTACGTGTCTCATGATTATTTCCTATTCCAAAGATTTAAAAATTTTAGGAATGTTCCTACAGGCAAATTTCCCCCACCACTAGTAATTTTGCTAATTATATAGCATATTTCCTCATGTATAAGAAGCTCCGATGTATAAGATGTACCCTAATTTTGTGGCCTGAAATTTGAAAAATAATGTATTACATAAAGTTATTGAACTCAAGTTTTATTCATCATAAAATTCATACAACTCCTCATCACTGTCAAAACTCCCATCCATTAGCTCAGTGGTTCTCAAAGTGTGCAGCATGGTGTACGGGTGCGCCCTAGAAGATTTCCACGTGTGCCCTATGGTATTCCAGAGAAATATGTGCCTGTTGGGGACCAAAAAGCCAATAGGGTTTTTGGAGTTTAGATTTTGGGGGGACAGAGGTGTGGGGAATTGGCTGTCAGCTGACAGTCTGCCCAACCCCCCACCTCACTTGCTTGATTAGGTTGCAAAAGGCTGCTAAGCTGTGGTGCTGGATTGTTTACACTACCCCCCCCCCCCATGTTCCCTGGAAAGACTGGAGGCAAGTTTCTTCTATCCTTTGTTTGGTGTAAAGTTAAGATGATATGTATGGTGGGGGTTTTCTGCACTCAACACAATTAAGAGTAGAATGAGAGGAATTCTTCAATGTATTGATGAGGAAATGAGAGTTTGCCTTTCAAATATATGCCCAAACATTGAAGAAATTGCTAGGACACATCAGGCTCATGTTTCTCATAAACACAAGAATGAAAAAACTTAACACATTTGTGCTGGGACCTGACGAATTTACTAAATCTTACTAAGAATGTATCTATATACATAAAAAGACAACTTTTTTTTGTCATTTTTTTTATTTTTTAACCCCTCTTTTTTATGAATTCTAAAAAGCATAACTCAAAACATGTAACATAAAAATGTTTTTTAATGTCAGAATAAATTTGATTTTGTCATATTTATTTTGTTTAATTACCATAAAAGCATGCTTGGACTTCATATATTTTTTCTTTAATATTTGACTTATTATAACGTATTTCTCAGAAATTTGTGTATAGTGCACCTACAATTATTTGTAGGATTTTAAATGTACCCCGACTTCAAAAAGTCTAAGAATCACTGTATTAGCTTGTCCTCACTGTGTCTGATGACGAATCACTGTCTTCATATATTTCCTCGTCCTCAGTTCCATCTATGGCATTTGAAATTCCACAATCACTATATAAGACACACCCAGTTTTTAGACCCCAAATTTTTCGAAAAAGGGTGTGTTTTATACATAGGGGAATATGGTGACTCAGGGAGAAGTCACCTGCGCCTCACCCACACACACTAAGAAGAAAGAGAAATAAATGCCGTTTTGCACTAAATAGTGTTACTTTTTTAAAAGAAGAAATCTGGGTCTGTTTATCGCGCTCTGTGCAAAAAGAAAGCATATCTCATTGAAGTGGCCAATCCATAAACTTTGCCATTCTGTTTTCTTCTAATGACAGCAAAGTGCATGATCCTTCTATACACATAAGCATGAACATTACGGGTTTTCTGTTTTACCCGAGTGCGTAGGGTATGTGAAATGTATAGCGACAGTGATCTGGAAGCTCAGAGAAGGGTTCACCTCCCTCCCACCCTGTGTTGTTTGGTGCTCTAAGCTTTAAGATAAATATCTCATTGTTTTTGTTCTTTAATATCCAGTTCCAAGCTAGATAGGGAAGAGAGGGTAGGACTCCGCAGAGCTGACTGCTTCTCACTCGAGCTATAACACAAATAAGACATACAGCACTGCTTAATGTTTTCCTGCTTAATGTTGTCTTCATACTTCAGAAGACACCTGCTTAGGGGGCTCGCGGCTAATAGGCGGCAGGAGGCTTGGGGTCACCGGTCACCGTTCAAATACTGAAGCATGTTGGGTGGAAGATCAGTGATTCCAGAATAGCTCAATTGTCTGAGTTTGCTCACAATACAGCTTCTTCCAGAACCTGACATTCTCCCTACCACCTCTCCCTGCCTCCTGCCTCCAGTGCCCTGTATTTATTTATTTATTTATTTATTTATTTATTTATTTATTTATTACAGAGACAGAGAGAGGGCTAGACAGGGACAGACAGACAGGAACGGAGAGATGAGAAGCATCAATCATTAGTTTTTCGTTGCACATTGCGACACCTTAGTTGTTCATTGATTGTTTTCTCATATGTGCCTTGACCACGGGCCTTCAGCAAACCGAGTAACTCCTTGCTCAAGCCAGTGACCTTGAGTCCAAGCTGGTGAGCTTTTGCTCAAACCAGATGAGCCCGCGCTCAAGCTGGTGACCTCGGGGTCTCGAACCTGGGTCCTCGGCATCCCAGTCCGACGCTCTATCCACTGCGCCACCGCCTGGTCAGGTTCCAGTGCTTTTTTAGATAGAAAGACAGAATGACCTTTTGTGGGTTAGACAATCCTACATCAAGGTGAATTCTTAATAACCAGCTCTGTCTCCCCTTATACCTTACCTTGTAAACATGCTAATTAAAAGGAGCTTGGCTTTGAAGATCAAGGGAGGAAAAAAATTTCTGAAACAAGGGGCAGAAATCTCAACCATAACTCTTCCCAGTTACTTCCTGAAGTTTTTTGCGAGCTTGCTTTTGAGAGTTCACCGAAGTGAGAGCCTCGTGATACGTAGCTTCTCGACATCTAGATTTTAAGATCCACAGTAACAAATGCAGATACCGCAGACACCATCCATGTCTCAGGAAAGCCCAAAGCGTGACCTTTCCTCTCCACCAGAACATTTCACACCGTAATAACCACAAGACTCTGAGTGCTGGCCTTTCCTTACCCACAATGGAGGTCTTGCTGAGTCTCCTTAGAACTTTGCGCCTCTCTTCCATGTTATGAAAGCGTTTTGTTCTTTGCAAGGTATATGTAATATAAGTGCATAGTTTTTTTGTGGAGCAGCACACATACTGCTGTATTTGGGCACATCACCAACTTGTCACATTCACACCTGGGCCCTTCTTGACGGCCCTGGCGTAGCACGTAATATGGGTTTGCACAAGCTAAGCTTCTGCTTCCTGGGCAGCCGGCTATAGGCTCTAGCAGAGCAGGTTTTCTTGGATCGCACAAGTAGCACAAAGACAAATTCCATCTGAACTACCTGTTTAGAAAGTCTATGATGCCCTGGCTAGATAGCTCAGTTGGTAGAGCATCGTCCTGAAGCACAGAGGTTGCCAGTTCAATTCCTGGTCAGGGCACATACAGGAGCAGATCGATGTTCCTGTCTCTCTCTCCCCTTCTCCCTTCCTTTCTTTCTAAAATCAATACAATAACAATTTCAAAAAGAGAAAGTCTATGAACGTTATGCATTTATTTCTCTATTCATTACAAAAAGAAATCGTGACCAGAATACAGCCACGTAAACATAAGAGACGGGGGTCAAGGAGTAAAGATGCAGGTGTTGTGGAATCTGCATATTTATTAAAGTTGAGCTATTTGGGCCTGAGTTTTCCAGGAAAAAAGAAACAAGAGCAGCGCAGTTAGTGGTTCTTCACCTGAATGTGCCTCAGACCTCTGGGAGCTTTTCCCAAGAATGAGATTCTTGTGCTCCTCCTCCAAGATTTTTCCACCCAGCATCTCCAGGAAGGAACCCAACCTGTGTGTGCTTTTTCTTAGCTGCCCAATCGAACCTGATGTTCAGAGGTTCTGAAAATTGCTGAGCTCAATGACTTCCTTTTAAGAAAATGGTATTTACTGATTTTAGAGAAAGAGGAAAGGAGGAGAAAGGGAGAGAGACGGGAACCCCGATCTACTCCTGCATGTGCTCTGACCGGGGATCGAACCGGCAACCTCTCCGCATCGGGGTGACGCTCTAACCAACCAAGCAACAAAAAATATGATATTAGTTCCTCAAGAGACGCAGAATATTCCAGATCTTGGATCTCCTTTCTTGTGACTCACCTGACTCAATTCATAGAGCACAGAGTGATACTGGGTTAGGTATACTTAACAATACTATGGGTTTTTTTTTTATGAACATTTAATAAAATAGGTTTTAGATCCTTTGATTAAAGTTGAGCTGATTAAGCTAAAGTACAAGTGAGAAAAATAATTTTTCAAGGGAAACACCAATAAGGTTTAGAAAGCTGCAGATTTTCTGCATGAAGATTATCTTCAGTATAACCTGAATATTTTTCAGATTCCAAAGAATTTTCACCATTTGTATCATAGTTATTTTTTAGGGGAAAGCTTAAAACATCAATTATCTAAACAAAAATTTCATTTACTTATTACCATAATGATAAACACTACAGTGTGTCCGTAAAGTCATGGTGCGCTTTTGACAGGTCACAGGAAAGCAACAAAAGACGATAGAAATGTGAAATCTGCACCAAATAAAAGGAAAACTCTCCCAGTTTCATACCTATTCAGTGCAGTTCGATGTGGGCTCACGCACAAATTTTTAGGGCTCCTTAGGTAGCCATCCCGTATAGCCTCTACAGACTCGTCACTGACTGATGGCCTACCAGAACGGGGTTTCTCCACCAAACTGCCGGTTTCCTTCAACTGCTTATTCCACCCAGTAATGTTATTCCTATGTGGTGGTGCTTCGTTATAAACGCACTGATATTCACATTGCACTTTGGTCACGAATTCGAATTTAGCAAGCCACAGAACACACTGAACTTTCCTCTGTACTGTCCACATCTTGACTGGCATGGCCCTGGGCTGCTCCGCTGTATACAGTGTTACGTCATCATCTGCGCATGTGCACCTGCTGCCACATCATCCTACAGAAACTGGGAGGGTTTTCCTTTTATTTGGTGCAGATTTCACATTTCTATCATCTTTTGTTGCTTTCCTGTGACCGGTCAAAAGTGCACCACGACTTTACGGACACACTGTATTATAACAAGAAGACATAAACACTGTAGAAAAATTATTTTTTTAAACATCAAAGTAATTTCTCCTTTCCAAAGGCAACACACAATACTGTGAGCAACGATGTGTTATAGAACTGTGCACCCAAAGCCTGTATCATTTTGTTAGCCACTGACACCCCAATAAATTCAGTTGTTTTAAAAAAAAGGCAACCATGTTCATTCCTCCTTGTCTGTCCTTTTAGCATTACCTCCCCAGCTCGATCGGGTGTTCGCAGGAACATGTGCCTTGTCGATTTCAGACATTAGTAATGGACTCTCACTGGGAGAGAAGACAAAACCTGCTTAAACTGTCCCAATTCCCCACCACACCCACACTGGACAGGTAGAGCAAAACCGCTATTTTTAGTACTTTTGTTGCCTACTTTTATCATTGTGATAGACACCTCTTAGAAGTCTGTTTCGTGTTCTGTGACGTGTTAAGGAATTTCTCCGCTCCTCTCTGGAGAAGATGGAGGTGTGGCAGCCCCGGCCTGTCCTTCCCTTGTCCCTCCACCGTGGCCCCAGCCTTCTCTGCTTTCACGTTTCAGTGCAGGTCTGTCACCTCCATCCAGACTGTATGGGAATCGTTGTGACGTTTTATATCTAGAGGTTGATTCTAAAATTGGAAAACCCAATACACATTCTGACTATAAAAGTACTGCCCACTGAAGAACCAACAGAGTGCTACAGTTACGATTCCTGTTCTATTGCACTGAATAGTGTCGCTCCTGTAAAAGTCTGGTTTTCGTGATCCTGATCTAGGCTCACACAAGTCAAGAACGCAGCCATTTCCCAGACTGATCATATTCTCTTTGCTTAAACTCCTTTCATACAACATCTGATCATTGTGCCAGGGACTACTTTGCCTCATAATTGTCCCAATTACTCCTCATACAACCTTGTGATTTTTAAGTATCTAATTACCTTTTTGTTTTTTAGAAAAATGCCTCTTTACCTTCTCGTTTATAACTTCCGTTTTCGTGTCCTTTCTATCTATTCCTTAGATTTCATTCCTTTCTTATCTAAGGACCCACTGATTTCTTGTTTTATTTTTTTCTTATTCAGTTGCTTATTTAGGCAGCTGTGGTCCAGAAAATTATAACCACTAAATTCTCCTGGGATATTGCCGCTATTTCTTTTATCACATGCCCTCTTCTCTTTTGATATCCACCCACATTTTCCTGAAGCATGCCATGGAATATCAAGAATATATAGAGCCCTGACTGGGTGGCTCAGTGAATAAAGCAACATCCAGGAGGACCTAGGTCGTGAGTTTGATCCCTGGTTGGGGCACATGTGAGAAGCAATCAATGAGTGCACAACTAAATGGAACAAGTAAGTGGAACAACAGGTTGATACTTCTCTCTCTTTCTCTCCTTCCACTTCCCCTCCCTTCCTCCCTTCTCTCACCTCAATGGAAAAATTGTTAAATATATATAGAAAGACTACTATTCAGCCCTAAGAAAAGATAAATACTGCCATTTGTGACAGCACAAATGGACCTTGAGAATATTATGCTAAGTGAAATAAGTCAGTCAGAAAAAGCTAAGAACCAGAGGATTTCACTCACATGTGGAATATAAAATTAAGACTCATAGTCACAACAGTATGATAGTTACCAGGGGGAGGGTAAAAGGGTCAAATATAGAGTGACAGAAGGTGATTGGACTGTGGGTGATGGGCACTCAATGTAACATACAGATCATGTATCATAGAAATCTACACTTGAAACTTACGTGATTTTTTTAAAAATCTTTTTTTTTTGTATTTTTCTGAAGTTGGAAATGGGGAGGCAATAAAAATTTTACTTATTCATTTTAGAGGGAAGGGAGCAGGAAGCATATGTGCCTCAACCAGGCAAGCCCAGGCTTTCAAACTGGCGACCTCAGCATTCCAGGTTGATGCTTTATCCACTACGCCACCACAGATCAGGCTTATGTGATCTTATCAACCAATGTCACCCAATTAATTTAACTAAAAGCAGAAAACATAAATACATAGAAACAAATTTTATAAATTCTTAAATATCTGAAAAAAAATCTGTATTTTTATGTTTCCTATTCTATACAAATAAAATTGGAGGTCTGAATTAAATGGATTGTAACAGTAAACATTGTTACTTTTAATAAAAATAAGTCTAAATTTCTTCCTACAAATACATTTTGTCTGTATGTGATAAAGAAAATTGACAGTTATGTTAAAGTAATACTACCCAGAAAACCCTGTATCCAGATGAATTAATAAGTACATTCTTCAACCATTCAGGGAAAAAATAGTTCTGATGCTCTTAACAACCCTAAGGCACGAGAAAAATGGAAAACATCTGAATTCTTTTTATAGACCCAACATAACTTTTACATTCTAAACTTACAAACCATAGGCATGAGAAATATGGATACATTTCATTTTTGAATACTGATGCAAAATGTTAATAAATTACTAGCAAATAAAATTTAGCTGGGTATTGAAGAATAAAATATTCTAATGAAGTGAAGTCCCTCCTATGACTTCAAAATAGAAAATCTATTCAATAAAGGATGCTATTATTTATTTACATGTGGGGAAATATGTGACTACATTCTCACATCTACTTTTAATTAAAACTTAGTTTTATCAAATAGAAATAAATTATGTAATATTTTATAATATATGGTATATTTATATACATTAAAGAAATGAATACAATGCTATATATATATGTCAGTGGAACAAATAGCAGATAAATATAATGGGAATATGAGAATAAATAACAATGATTTTACATGGTATCTTACATACCTACATACTTCAGGAGAATCAGAGGAAAGTATTGCAAACAAAAAATCTAGTAACAAGGTCAGTTGCAAACTTAACAATAAAAATGATCATCTCCTATATAGAAGTAAATATTGAAGAAATAATGAAAGGAAACAAATGATTTGAAGGAGTCAGCAAACTTTTTCAGCAAAGGGCCAGGTGTTAAATATCTGAATCTTCTTGGGTCATATGGTTCCTGTGGCAACCACTCAACTCTAAGCGGCCAGAGCTGGTAATGTTACTGAGTGGGCGTGGCTTGTTCCTGTGAGCATTATTTCTGAAAACAAGCGAACCCTGACCTAAAATAACAAGGCAATATATAAAAGGCCCAAGTGCCTTACCAAGAAACAGTGATCAAATATTTAAAAAAAAAAATACAACTGAATTAAGGGGAAAAAAAATTATTTTGGGCTCCTTGATCATAAGATGCAATACTTGAATAATGTCAATTTTCCCCAAATTTATAAATTTGATACAATCATTGAAAAGCAACAACTAAAGTTTATCTAGAGTCCAGGAGAAAAGTGGAGAAATAATATGAAAGGGCCAATTAACAAAAGAGAACCACATATATATCATGACCATATAACCATATATATGAGTGTGAGTGTATATATATATGGTATATGTATATACATATGGTTTTTCTGGAAGTATAAATCAACATGACCTTCTTGGAAGGCAGTTTGTGACACCTGTCAAATTTGTAAAAGGATGACCCTGTTGACTCAATAGTTCTGCTAATAAAAATTTACCTACTGATGTGTCAGCAGACAGTCACCAAGATGCTTGTACCGTCAGACACAGACAGTCACCAAGATGCTTGTACCGTCAGACGCAGACAGTCACCAAGATGCTTGTACCGTCAGACGCAGACAGTCACCAAGATGCTTGTACCGTCAGATGCAGTCACCCACCAAGATGCTTGTACCGTCAGACTCTTCCAACCATGTTCACATCTTACTTGGCTGATATTAAGCCAGCAGAATCATCTAGGTAGGCTATTCAAAGCCACATCATTTGTTTTTATACTTCGCTTTCTATTTTGTCAAACCTTAATAAATGTCCTGTTTGGGTTCTGATACCCTAGAGAACACCAGTAGACTTTGAAGAGTTTGAAACACAGCATTTGGCCTTCCCTGATATTGCCAAATATTTTAACTTGCATTGCCATGAAAGCGAGAAATCAGACACACTAAATAAGACCTACAATGGATGTGCTCAAAAACGTAGAATTCTAAACTGGCTATTAGAACTATTTTGCTCAAATTGTGGACTAACGGCCCCAGAGTACTGCACCTGCTTCCATATTCATTCATGTTAATGGGGGACAAGAGGGAGCTCCATCTGAGATTAAGTTTGAAAATGTGCATTATCCAAATTTACTTAATAAGCGAACATGTTATTTCCATAACCGGTTTGAGAAATAGAGTCTGAGAGAAATGAAATAAATTGACCGGCGGTTCCTCGGGAAGAGGATGCTGAACAGGATACAGTGCAGATGCTGTTCTTCCTGCTGTTGTTTTGTTAGCTAAGTGTTGATCGGGGAGGGGGGATAGCTTCATCTTTTTCCCTTTGTTTACAAAAGCTGGGAGATGGTGAGTGAGGAAGGGGACTTCCAACATTAAGACTTCTTGAATGCCCCTCTGTCCTTTCCCACCATGAATTAAAAAGGAAAACCAAAAAGATTCCAGTTCTAAGGGGCAGAAAACCATCCAGGTGACAAGAGCTAGAGGTGCCGGTACTGGGCAAACAGTAACTGTTTTGTGCACTCACCTTCTGCACAGTTTGTCAGAGAAAAAAAAAAAAAAAAAAAAGATTTGTTTAAATATCTGCCTTCTACCCACCTTGCGTAATGACAAAACGAGAAGATGGCATAATTTCACAGCAGATCTGAATGCTTCTGTATCTGGATTTTGGGGGTGTAGGTGGGGATTGGCATCGACTCCCTTGCACAGTGAGCTCCAAGTGCGAGAGAAAAGACCGCACAGTCTGACTTCCAGATTCCTCCCTCCCACTGCTCTGCGTGTGACCCCTTCACCTCTCTGCCGAGTACTTGCTCACTGCCCCCCCCCCCCCCCCCCCCCCCCCCCGCACACCTCCCCGTTTTATTTTATTTTTTTCCATCGTCTCTGAAAATGCAATGGAGAATGAAAATGTGGTGCAACCTGCCGCCGGCACCTGTGCCCTCTCCAGTGCGAAGCTGACAGAAATGTCAAGAAACTGACAGCAAAATATGCAGAAGCAAAGCCCCGCACACAGGAGCCAAGCCCGGACTGCGCGGCGCGTGCGTTCGCTGAGCTGCATCATGGCTTCCAGACAGAAAGAGCCCTCGCGATATTTATCATCTCGAATATCGCTTGTTAGGTTTCACACTATGCAAATGACATGTAAAGAAGACCGAAGGGGAAGACAGGGACGGGAGGCGGGCGGATGAGCAAACAGACCCGCACACTCCGCAGAGCACCAGTGCACGAGTCCTTGCCACCTCTGTCGGGAATATTGTTCCATCTCTGTGCGTTTACTGGGGGCCAAGAGGGCCGGGGAACAGGCAGAAAGCATGGTGACCACCGTCTCTGCCTACACAAGTCACACAATATGGTTGAGAAGTTGAAATACATATTTGTTTCCTTGGCCAAGCCAGCGTCAGAGAACCTGGTTCATTTCCCTGAACGCTTCCGGTCTTGATTCACTACGACTCTAAATGGTTCAAAGCACATAGCCTTCCCTCAGTGAAATAGAACTTTTGGCCCTGGCCGGTTGGCTCAGTGGTAGAGTGTGCAGAAGTCCCGGGTTCGATTCCCGGCCAGGGCACACAGGAAGAAGCACCCATCTGCTTCCCCACCCCTCCCCCTCTCCTTCCTCTCTGTCTCTCTCTTCCCCTCCCGCAGCCAAGGCTCCACTGGAGCAAAGATGGCCCAGGCCCTGGGGATGGCTCCTCGGCTAGAGTGGCTCTGGCCGCAACAGAGCGACGCCTCAGAGGGGCAGAGCATCGCCCCCTGGTGGGCAGAGCGTAGCCCCCTGGTGGGCAGAGCGTAGCCCCCTGGTGGGCGTGCCGGGTGGATCTCGGTCGGGCGCATGCGGGAGTCTGTCTCTCCCCGTTTCCAGCTTCAGAAAAATACAGAAAAAAAAAAGAAAGAAAGAGAACTTTTGAGTTGTGAATAATGACCCATTTTCTGGTTTTTTTCATGTATTATCTACTTTGATTGGTACAGCTGTCCTGCCAGGTAAGTCGCTGTTTGCTTGCTTTTGTTTTCTATTTTTCCCTCATTGGGTGGGCGGGGAAGGGGGGCGACCTAAGGCTTAGGGGACATAGTAACTTTCTCAAGATCACAGAGTTGTTCGCCGACAAAACTGAGACAAAGACCTATAACCGTCTGGTCCCAGATGGTCACCTTCGTTCAACACTCACTTCATGAGAGAACCTGGTTCGTTCAAGTTCTTCAATAAATACACTTACAAGCTACCGCTGTGAACAGCGAACACAACGTAGAACATGTTGTATAGTTATAAATGTAAAATTGCACAAGCCACGTTCCTTCTTTAACAAACGGAGACGCTCTTTAAATATGCTCGATTTGGCCCTGGCCGGTTGGCTCAGTGGTAGAGCGTCGGCCTGGCGTGCGGGGGACCTGGGTTCGATTCCCGGCCAGGGCACACAGGAGAAGCGCCCATTTGCTTCTCCACCCCCGCCCCCTTCCTCTCTGTCTCTCTCTTTCCCTCCTGCAGCCAAGGCTCCATTGGAGCAAAGATGGCCCGGGCACTGGGGATAGCTCCTTGGCCTCTGCCCCAGGCACTAGAGTGGCTCTGGTTGCGGCAAAGCGACGCCCCAGAGGGGCAGAGCATCGCCCCCTGGTGGGCAGAGCGTCGCCCCTGGTGGGCATGCCGGGTGGATCCCGGTCGGGCGCATGCGGGAGTCTGTCTGACTGTCTCTCCCTGTTTCCAGCTTCATAAAAATACAAAACATAAATAAATAAATAAATAAATAAATAAATAAACTCGATTTCCTTAGCCTTTCACAGACTGAGAAAGCGGGGCACACAAGAATGCAACGTCCCGTTTGGTTTAAACCAACAGCCACATCCCTCACGTAAAAGCAGGAAGCAGCAGCCACATGGAATGACTCCATCAGAGCACAACTTGGGTTCCTCCCCTAAGACATCCCATATCACAGATATGTTTATAATTGATGGCTTTCACGTGCAGCGGAGGTGCCCTGCTTAGCTTGGGGTATGCAAAAGTTAATTGCACATTAAGTTGGCAACTCATGCCCTTAAAAGAGAGAGAGAGAAGAAAGAGAGGGAGGGGAAAAAAACAAGAAAAAAAAAAAAGAGGAGCAAGTGGAAAAGCACAGAGGACTCAACTGCCCTTGAAAATTGCACGCAATGTTTGCCACAGGCGGTTAATCTGCATGCAGAAGAGAAGGAGGCCCGGGGTCCTAGTGGCTTACTCCTGCAGATGTTCAGCAGCTGACTGCGAAGCCACAAGTAGAACCCAGGACGCGTGGTTTTCCGTCCCGTTCTGACCAACAGACAACCTTCCCTCTCCTGCCTGACAGTGGGGCCATCTGAACCCCTCCACTGTGATCACAGCTATAAAGAGGGCCATAAAACTGCCATCGGAATCCAAATGTCATATCTGTGGAAATGTCTAAAGCCCATAACCGCTCCAGTGATAACCCCTTAATGTTCAAATAGATCCCTGAGGGAAGGAGAGACATGGCTTCTCCTCCGTGGCGGTCACGTGGGCTCGGTGCAAAGCCCGAGCCGGCCCCGGTGGTACCCACGGGCTCCCGCCCTCCTCCCTCCACTGCACGCTTTCATAAATTATAGTATTACTTTAAAAGCAGACTGAGGGGAAGAAAGAATAACCGCTTTAATCAATTTACATATGAATAGAAGAATAAGTGCAGGTGCTGGAGATGAAATTCTAGTTCCAAGATGAGCAGCAGAACAAACCTCGCGTGATTAGGAGTCTTTGTGCGAGGTGACCATGTTCTCATTGATCTGAGCTCCAGTTCATTGTTTTCCCAAGGGGCTGTAACTACTTCCTCGAAAACTTTTCAAAAGACTATTTTCAGCAGTTCTACCTCATTCCTCATTTAGAGGACTCCTGTTCACATTTTATGTAAATAGAAGGTATGTATGTATTTGTTTTGAGTGAGAGATACAAATGTAAAAGACTTTTATTTTGCAGTTAATCCTTTTACTTACTTTTATTTTGTCAGCCTCTTTTGGGCTGACAGCGGGTGATGCATGGAAACAGTATTTTAAACCAAATATAATGAATATAATTGCTTTTATTCTTTATATCGGTAATATCTTATTCCACTAAATGGTCTAGAACAAAACAAAAATTAAATGAGAATGAAAACATAGGAAGCTTTTGCTAGATAGTTTCCCTTAGAAAAACTCAATATATTTATATTTCTGCATACCTGGAAATCTGAAGTCCTATGTGTTTTGCTACAAATAGGGAAATAATATACAGTATGAGAAATTTTGTATTTTCACTTTCTCTCTGTACCAGAAGCTTAGGAAGAAGATTGACTTACAATTAGTACAGGTAAGAAGTCCTCTTACGAGAGTCTCCAACGCCAATCCCAGCATTCTCTTGACTACAACATTGTATACCTGATTGTGATCATAAGTCCTACTAATGCAGACACTATTTTCATCTCTCTGCAATCCTCACATTCTTCATATGAAGTTGATTTAAAGATGGACTGGCACTCCAATGGCGGAATACTTCTCAAGCGATCTGAAATAGTTACAGTTCAGCTCTCAACGGAGAGTCCGCATCCTCCAGGGAACTAGATAGAACTCACTGTGTTCTGGTCAGTTCAGTCCAACGACCAGTCAAGTTGGTTGAATGAAATCAAGTAAATTGATGGCTCAGCTGCCTTGACCATTCATGTCAGTCTTGAGTATGATCCCGTGCACCTCTCTGATCAAAGCTGGGTAGAGCCGTCTCCTAGCTCTAAATCTGAATGGATTATATAAAGTAACAGTAGAGCTAATATTTAAAATACTATGTTTCCACCCTTTTAAGTACATGTGATAAAAATTTCTATTGTAAATAAGACATAGCAACTATTGTATAAGGTATCTGTCAGCACATACCTCATTGAAGTGTGTTAAATATCCCAGAGCAATGCTTTTCAGTGCCCTAGGGCAGTGGTCCCCAACCTGTTTTGGGCCACGGACCAGTTTAATGTCAGAAAATATTTTCACGGACCAGCCTTTAGGGTGGGACAGATAAATGTATCACGTGACCGAGACAAGTGTCAAGAGTGAGTCTTAGGTGGATGTAACAGAGGGAATCTGGTCATTTTTTAAAAATAAAACATCGTTCAGACTTAAATATAAATAAAACGGAAATAATGTAAGTTATTTATTCTTTCTCTGTGGACCAGTACCAAATGGCCCACGGACCGGTACTGGTCTGCAGCCCGGGGGTTGGGGACCACTGCCCTAGGGTGTGTGAAAAAGTGGGAGTGGACTTTTTGAAGAAAATAAATCTCCTAAACTCATCAGATTCTTGATCTCATCAATGAACAGGATTGTCCATGTCAAAGATTTGAAATTGGAATGATCTTTGGATGTTCTTTTATCTTTTTAGCCTGCTCCCCAATTTGTCATTTCGAGAATGGATGTCCTAACTCAATTGATGAAAGGGAACTTGCATAGCCTGTAAACTCAATGAGCCATTAAATAGGTGACAATAATCTTGATAGAAGTTTGGAATGTTTAATTAGTGCAAAAAATATTCGTAGCCAGTGCACTCAATTACATCCATGGATACTCCCCAAAATATCAACCAACTCTTTTGCATGTCTCTGAAATGCTTTGGAAGACATTTCAGACCGAATGGGAGATAATATTTCATCTATTAATTGAGAACTTGACATGCCTGTGCATGTCCGGTAATAAAGTCTCAAAGTGAATTTAGTCTAGATCCTTGAGATATTTTTAAAGGTGACATTCCCATCCTTATGGCATGCACTGTTGTATTTATTTGTTCTTGTGTTTTTAAATTCAACCTTCCTTTGAATGTGGTTTTTTTTCCTCTCCTTTTAAATTGGGATCTATTGCTGGTTTATCTCCCCACAATTTTTACAGATGGATCCCATTAACACAATGTAATCCACTACCTTCAAATTTGGGGACAATTATGTTGCTTCTAATTTTTCTTTCATAAATTGGAAATTGGTGTTGAAAATAGTTTTTCTGTGTCAGTTGCTGAGTGAAGTTTTAGAAGTATAATTACTGGATTAGTGAATATGATGATCATTTAAAAAAATTCTTAAACATGCTGTTGCATTATATAATAATCCGAGAGGAACACATCTTCTTAAAAATACAATAATTTTGCACATATCAGTGGGATATAACTTAAGGACAAAAACTTGCATTAAAATCACATGAAAGTGTATTAACTGTTTCTACTAATTATATTTTCAGTGGGCATGTTGGTATTGCTATTCTGAGACAGTTCAGAGAACAATGGAGTATTAAGCAATTGATATTCTAGTCCTCTCTTCCTTAGTGAGCTTAACACTCAGAACCCTCCCAATGGGGAAAAGAAAATAGAGAAGGATAACTAAAAATGCTACAGTCAGATTTTGAATAGGAAGTATGATATGAGTATAACCTCATAATGTATTTTCTTTTCTTCTTTTCCAAGTCAGAGGAGGGGAGATAGAGAGACAGACTCCCCCATGCACATGATTAAGATCTATTCGGTAACCCCCGTCTGGGGCTAAGGTTCTGCCCATCTGGGGCCATGCTCGCAAACAAGCTATATTTAGCACTTGAGGCAGAGGCTCCATGGAGCCATCCTCAGCACCCAGGTTGATGCACTGGATCCAATGGAGATGAAGAGTATGAAGTGAGAGGTGAAGAAAGAGAGAAGGGGGGGGGGGAGGTGGAGAAGCAGAGGGGCTACTTCTCCAGTGTGCCCTGACCAGAAATCAAACCAGAGACATCTACACGCTGGGCCAACGCTATCACTGAGCCAACCAGCCCAGCCAGGGATAAACTCATACTGAATTTGAATCTTAAAAATGCACACTCTTATTCTGTCACTGCAAAGTCCTAGAAATAATACAATGTCTGGGATTTGCTTGAGAATGGGCAGAGCGGTGTAAACAGGGGCAGGAGTTAGGATACATCAGAGTAGGTCATTGTTGACCATCTGTAAGACTGAATGATGAGAACTGGTGGTCCATTTTACTGTTCTGTCCACATTTTGTGTTTGAAAAAATAACAGTATAAACACGTCATTGGTTAATACAGAGGTAAATCTAGTGGAAAAACAAAAATGTGAGGAACCACACTTCTGGGAAGAGAAAAGGGAGAAATAAGAAATGACTATTTTTTATTATTTGCTGTTCAGTGTTCTTTGACTGATAAAAGTATGTGCGTATATTACTTTGTCAAAAATGGAAATCAATATAATTAAAAATGTGGGTTTTTGGACTTACTAATTCTAGTATTTTATCCTACACAAGATCTTATATAAGCAATGTAATTTAAGAACAAACGGCAGTATATAAATAGGTTCACTAAAGCATGGTTGTAAGAGTATAGAACTGGAGACAGCAGAATGGCCATGACCAGGGGATTCATCTAATGGCATTCTAGCTAGTGGTTAAAAAAGAATGGCGTTGTGCTACAGGCACAGATCTAGGAAGAGTTCAGTATACACTGTTAAATGAAAAACTAATAATGAAGTCATTACATTAAACAGTATCATGCAATATGTAACAACATAAAATATTTTACTTTTGTTTTTTTATAGTGGTACTACTCTACAATGAATCTATTTATTTGCAAGATACTGCCAGTGTTATTTCCTGGTATGTATACTCCTAATTGGCATTGTTGTCCTAGTCACTAAGCTTATCTGAAGCATTAGCACTAGGTTTTAAGGTCTCAGTGGGCAAGGATTATGCACATTTGACAGGCTATTTGGCACTTTACAAGGAAGAGTTTTATGCAAATAAATATAGAAATGATTTTAGTACATGCATTTTTTTATAAATAAATTTTTATTAATTTTAATGGGGTGACATCAATAAATCAGAGTACATATATTCAAAGAAAACATGTCCAGGTTATCTTGTCATTCAATTATGTTGCATACCGATCACCCAAAGTCAGATTGTCCTCCGTCACCTTCTATCTAGTTTTCTTTGTGCCCCTCCCCCTCCCCTTCCCCTCTCCCTCCTTCCCTCCCCCCCCCCCCAACCACCACACTCTTGTCCATGTCTCTTAGTCTCGTTTTTATGTCCCACCAATGTATGGAATCATGCAGTTCTTGTTTTTTTTTCTGATTTACTTATTTCCCTCCGTATAATGTTATCAAGATCCCACCATTTTGTTGTAAATGATCCGACACCATCATTCCTTATGGCTGAGTAGTATTCCATAGTGTATATGTGCCACATCTTCTTTATCCAGTCATCTATTGAAGGGCTTTTTAGTTGTTTCCATGTCTTGGCCATAACTGTGAATAATGCTGCAATGAACATGGGGCTACATGTGTCTTTACGTATCAATGTTTCTGAATGTTGGGGGTATATACCCAGTAGAGGGATTGCTGGGTCATAAGGTAGTTCTATTTTCAGTTTTTTGAGGAATCACCATACTTTCTTCCATAATGGTTGTACTACTTTACATTCCCACCAACAGCGAATGAGGGTTCCTTTTTCTCCACAGCTTCTCCAACAGTTGCTATTACCTGTCTTGTTAATAATAGCTAATCTAACAGGTGTGAGGTGGTATCTCATTGTAGTTTTGATTTGATTTCTCTAATAACTATTGAAGATGAGCATCTTTTCATATATCTGTTGGTCATTTGTATTTCTTCCTGGGAGAAGTATCTGTTCATGTCCTCTTCCCATTTTTTTATTGGATTGTTTGTTTGTTTATTGTTGAGTTTTATGAGTTCTTCGTATATTTTGGATATTAGGCCCTTATCTGAGCTATTGTTTGAAAATATCATTTCCCATTTAGTTGACTGTCTATTTTGTTGTCAGTTTCTCTTGCTGAGCAAAAACTTCTTAGTCTGATGTAGTCCCATTCATTTATCTTTGCCTTGACTTCTCTTGCCTTTGGAGCCAAATTCATAAAATGCTCTTTAAAACCCAGGTCCATGAGTTTAGTACCTATGTCTTCTTCTATGTACGTTATTGTTTCAGGTCTTATATTTAGGTCTTTGATCCATTTTGAATTAATTTTAGTACAAGGGGACAAGCTATAGTCGAGTTTCATTCTTTTGTATGTGGCTTTCCAGTTTTTCCAGCGCCATTTGTTGAAGAGGCTTTCTTTTCTCCATTGTGTGTTGTTGGCCCCTTTATTGAAAATTATTTGACCATGTATATGTGGTTTTATTTCTGGACTTTCTATTCTGTTCCATTGGTCTGAGTGTCTATTTTTCTGCCAATACCATGCTCTTTTGATTGTCATGGCCCTATAATATAGTTTAAAGTCAGGTATTGTAATGCCCCCAGCTTCATTCTTTTTCCTTAGGATTGCTTTGGCTATTCAGGATTTTTTATAGTTCCATATAAATCTGATGATTTTTTGTTTCATTTCTTTAAAAAATGTCATCGGAATTTTGATGGGAGTTGCATTAAATTTATAAATTGCTTTGGGTAATATGGCCAATTTGATTATATTTATTCTTCCTATCCAAGAACTAGGAATATTTTTTTCCATCTCATTGTATCTTTTCGATTTCCCTTAACAATGCTTTGTAGTTTTTGTTATATAGGTCATTTACATTCTTTGTTATGTTTATTCCTAGGTATTTTATTTTTTTCATTGCAGTCATGAAGGGGATTGTTTTTTTTTAGTTCATTTTCTAATATCTCATTGTTGGCATATAGAAAGGCCATGGACTTTTGTATATTAATTTTGTATCCTGCGACCTTACTGTATTGGTTTATTGTTTCTAGTAATCTTTTTGTGGAGTCTTTGGGGTTTTCGATGTATAGGATCATATCATCTGCAAAAAGTGATACTTTTACTTCTTCTTTTCCGATATGGATGCCTTTTATTTCTTTCTCTTGTCTGATTGCTCTGGCCAGAACTTCTAGCACCACATTAAATAAGAGTGGAGAGAGTGGACATCCCTGTCTTGTTCCTGATTTAAGGGGGAAAGTCCTCAGTTTTATGCCTTAATATGATGTTGGCTGGTGGTTTATCATATATGGCTTTTATCATGTTGAGATACCTTCCTTCTATACCCATTTTGTTGAGTGTCTTAAACATAAAGTTGTGTTGTATTTTATTGAATGCCTTTTCTGCATCTATTGATAAGATCATGTGGTTTTGTTCTTTGTTTTGTTGTTATGGTGTATTACATTAACCGTTTTACAAATGTTGAACCATCCTTGAGATTCTGGGATAAATCCCACTTGGTCAGGATGTATTATTTTTTTAATATGTATTTTAGCATCTATATTGGTCTGTAGTTTCCTTTTTTTGTGCCATCCTTGCTAGGTATGAGGATTATGTTGGCCTCATAAAATGTGTTTGAAAGTATTGCTTCTTCTTCAATTTTTTGGAAGACTTTGAGTAGACTACGAACCAAATCTTCTTTGAATGTTTGATAGAATTCACTATTATAGCCATCTGGCCCTGGACTTATATTTGAGGAGGTTTTTAATAGTTTTTTCTATTTCCTCCCTGCTAAGTGGTCTGTTTAGGCTTTCTGCTTCTTCATGACTCAGTTTAGGAAGGTTGTATTGTTCTAGGAATTTATCCATTTTTCTAGATTGTTGAATTTGGTGGCATATAGTTTTTCGTAGTATTCTATAATAATTCTTTGTATATCTATGATGTCTGTGGTGACTTCTTCTCTTTCATTTTGGATTTTGTTTATATGAGTCCTTTCTCTTTTTTCCTTGGTGAGTCTTGCCAAGGATTTGTCAATTTTGTTGATCTTTTCAAAGAACCAGCTCCTTGTTTTATTAATTTTTTTCTATAGTTTTTCTGTTCTCTATTTCATTTATTTATGCTCTGATTTTTATTATTTCCTTTCTTTGGCTGGTTTTGGGTTGTCTTTGTTCTTCTTTTTCTAGTTCCTTAAGGTGCGAAGTTAAGTGTTTTACTTGGGTGCTCTCTTATTTGGTCATATAGGCCTGAAGTAATATGAACTTCCCTCTTATTACTGCTTTTGCTGCGTCCCAGAGATTCTGATATGTCGTATTGTCATTTTCATTTGTCTGTATATATCTTTTGATCTCTGCGCTTATTTCTTCTTTGACCTATTCATTTTTTAAAAGTATGTTGTTTAGTTTCCACATTTTTGTGGGTTTTTTTTCCCCTCTTTTTTGCAGTTGAATTCTAGTTTCAAGGCTTTATGATCAGAAAATATGCTTGGTACAATTTTGATTTTTCTGAATTTGCTGATGTTATTTTTGTGGCCCAACATATGGTCAATTCTTGAGAATGTTCCATGTACACTAGAGAAAAATGTATACTCTGTCGCTTTGGGATGAAGTGTCCTGTAGATGTCTATCATATCCAGGTGCTCTAGTGTTTTGTTTAAGGTCAATATATCTTTATTGATTTTCTGTTTGGATGAACAGTCTAGAGCCATCAGCGGTATATTGAGATCTCCAAGTATGATTGTATTTTTGTCAGTTTTTGTTTTTAGGTCAGTAAGTATCTGTCTTATATATTTTGGTGAGTACATGCATTTTATAAAATTGAGAAATGGCTTAAAATTGCTATTGTTTAAGAGATGTGATTTTACATGTATCTTTTCTTCCTTTTCATGCATTTCTTCTATTATCAGAGAAAGAGAGCAAAGAAGAAAAAGAAGTGAAAAGAATACAAGACAAATCTTCCAAATATGCATACCATCTGGACCAAAATATTTTCACCATTGTTCACAGAACCAGTCATTTTTTCTTGACCATAATGTGAGCAAATTGTGTAACTTCCTATAAAGTTACTTCTGGCTTGCTGGCAAATAGCAGCCTATTGCACAATTGAATGTTTACTTCTTTTCTTCCCATATTATGATTTGAAGAACATGTAGAGAGTAGTTTGGGGCTGAACAGAAAAGAAATCCTATCCAGCAATTTCTCAGGATGACTTTTATTTTGATGGCTATTTTTTTAATGCACCTAATTTATGTGAAGGTTGTTCTGTTAAAAGTTCACAAAAATATCACGCATGATTGATCTCAAGACGGTGTCTCGATCCAAAGACAACACACACCAGCAGTCAAATATACATTTTATGGGCTTTTGTCTGTTTTGCAACAACACCGGAAAACATTCTTTAATTAAAATTTAAAACCGTAACTGATTAATGTTCTGTGTAAACAATCCATGTAAACATGGAATGTCAGCATTTTAGAGCTGTGTGAGTATAAATTTTACTTTTCTTGAATAGGCATTCTGGGAAGGACTTTGGCACAAGCCAAAGGAGAGAGTGTGACCTTCGGGGGAAGGGTCTGGAGCCTAGTGTTCTGTAACCTCCTCCTGTCTGCTTAGGGGAGCCCTATCAAGGCTAAGGACACTGTCCTGCACTATGTGATAGACTGTGAATGGCCCGAGTTGTCACTCTCTCCATAGCTTGTTTTTCACCAGCTGCAAACAGCCAAAGGGTCCAAAAACCCCATTCAGCAGCTGGACCTGCTGTTGCCTCGGTGGTGCCTTAAGGGAGACACTCCCAGAAATGTGGCAGTTGACCTGATGCACCTAATAAATTTATTATTTATTTATGTATTTTTTTGTATTTTTCTGAAGTGAGAAGCGGGGAGGCAGAGAAACAGACTCCTGTATGTGCCCAACTGGGATCTACCCAGCATGTCCACCAGGGGGCGATGCTCTGCCCATTTAAGGCATTGCTCCCTTGCAACTGGAGTCATTCTAGTGCCTGAGGCGGAGGCCATGGAGCCATCCTCAGTGACTGGCCAATCTTGCTCCAATGGAGCCTTGGCTGTGGGAGGGGAAGAGAAAGAGAGGAAGGAGAGGGGGAAGGGAGAAGAAGCCCCAAGCCAGGAATTGAACCTGGTACTGCCACACGCTGGGCCAACACTCCAACACTGAGCCAACTGGCCAGGGCTGATGTGCCTAATTTAGACTAAGCGCTCTCATTTGGTTTTTGTTGTTAAATGTTATCTCCAATTTCCACAGGAGCCAGAAGTACAAGCTCACTTCTTGACTGCAAGTACATAATTCTTTTTTTCTTTCTTAAAAACAGGGGGAAGGTTTTAAAATGTTACTTAAAATACTCTTAAATGACTTTTCAAGGAACATGGAACTATGTTGCCAGGAAAATGGGGAGTATTTTCAAAGTAAAATAATGTAAAAATCTCTGCTTTAGACATTTGTTTAAAACTTGAAATAAAAATGTTCATCATCAAGTTATTTGTATTAGACATTTTATAGTCTTGCCAGTAAGAAATTACATTGACCTTTGTTCTTGTGGAGTCTAGAAAATGACCAGACTTGAGGTTCTCTGAGCTCATCTAGGTGACAGGCTTGGGTTTGCATTTCCAAAAGGGTTCAGTTCTCTTGGCTTGACTTTAAACCCTTTTCTAACTTACCCAGATCAAATAATGACAAATAATCCACCACGGGGCGGGGTGGAAAGTCATTCAAAGTAAAACTTTCACACTCTGGAACTGGCTTCACTCCCAGTGAACTTATTTCAATTCTGATTATGCACTGAAGCTTTTAAAAACTTTCCACCTTGGCCCTGGCCTGTTGGCTCAGTGGTAGAATGTGGAACCAGCGTCTGGAAGTCCCAGGTTCAATTTCTAGTCAGGGCACACAGAAGAATCGACCATCTGCTCCCCTTCCCCTTCTCTCATTCTCTCTCTCTCTCTTCCCCTCCCATAGCCATGGCTCAGTTGGTTCAAGCACGTCAGCCCTGGGCACTGAGGATGGCTTGTGGAGCCTCCACCTCAGGCACTAAAAATAGCTCAGCTATAAGCATCGGCTCAAGACAGGGGTCACCAGGTAGATCCCAATCAGGGTGTATGTGGAAGTCTGTCTTTCTCACCTCCTCTCATTTAAATTAAAAAAAAAAAAATTTCCACCCTAATTAATCATATTGTTTTTACAGAAATCAGAAGAAATGCTAAGAAACTGTCCTCAAGGAAAAGGAACTTCAGTCTTTAACCCTATCTCCCAAAGAAGTTGCATATTAGCACATATTTAAAACTGTGCATGTGTCTGTGAAGAGATTTATTAGTTAATCTTCCATATCATTCATTAATAAAGTGCTTATTACATGCCCGATTTAATAATTCATGTCAAAAATGGTATAGATGATCAAGATTTTGTAGCTTCCTTGCAGAGGATATGAAGATGGAAAGTTCATTTAGAAAGCTTTACATACAAGTAGTTCCTAACTCATTGATGTTCCCTTTCAAAGAGTCCCTAAGACTTGGTGTGTCTGTGCCTAGAGGTCATTCTTTGCAAACTCCTTTGGTAAGCTGCTTAGGAGAATCATACCTTCACTGCCTTTATTCACAAACTTGTAGGTCTATCTTGGCGGTGAAGGTGGACTGGCTTTTGAGAAAGTAGCCAGGACTGTGAGATGAAATCCTCTGACATCTATGTATCTAAGCTTTCCCTTGACATAAAGTAAAACAAATATCCAAATGCCTAAAATGCCTACTCGCTCTTTACTATTAAACCAGGAACCAATTGGTTCTTCTGTAACCCCATCAAAATGTACAGTTCACATGACCAAGGTTTCTCGGTCATGCACCATTGCAACCGCAAAAAAACTACATTAAATCCCACCCTTTGCCTTGTTCCCATTTAGAACAGTAAGAGGTTCATAATTAGAAGTTTTTGGAGACAAGATAGCGATGGAGTAGGCGGACGTACCAACTTCCACCTTTCAGAACCAAAGTGGATTACAAACTAATTTTAATAACCATCATCTGGAAAACCCAACTTTGGACTAAACTAAGAAGACTCTTCAACCAAGGAACACTGAAAAAGGCACACTGAGACTAGTACTAAAAGCTGAAATATGGAGAGGGCTTCCCAGCTCCCTGGAGCGAATGGCAGCCGGGAGAGGCTCGCGTGGTGGGAAGTGAGT
Organism: Saccopteryx leptura; assembly: GCF_036850995.1. Classification (NCBI taxonomy): domain Eukaryota; kingdom Metazoa; phylum Chordata; class Mammalia; order Chiroptera; family Emballonuridae; genus Saccopteryx; species Saccopteryx leptura. The sequence continues at coordinate 50,612,978 of NC_089515.1, read as the reverse complement.
TTAGCAGAGAGAGGAGGGTCCTGAGTCCCAGGGACAAAGCCCCAGCCTGCAGCCCAGAGCCTAGAAGAAGTGTATGGACAGTATTTAGCTGGAAACAGGTCAGAATACTGTTTGTGACAAAGAGACTGGTTTCTCAGACCCAAGGCTCTGGGGGATAAGGAGAGAGGAGAGGTCCAGAGTAGCAGGAAGAGAGTATAACCTAGGAGGCACAGGAGAAACAGTTTGAGAGACAGCCACCCTAACCTCTGGGATGAGTCACTCCCCAAATCTGAAATGAATATTTCCCCTGGAAACAGCAATACCAGCAAAGGGAAGCAGGACACCAGCCAAACAAGCTCTACCACGGCACTCAGAGCAGAGTCGCTTAGAAGGAGGGAGCTTGCCAGACTACAGTAGTGAGTCTTAGGGTCTGAGCTGTAGTGCCCCCACCCACACGGCTGAGGGCTCGTCTGAGGGCAGGGGGCGGCAGGACACGGAAGCACGGTTCTGTCGGCAAGGGTGGAAGCTAGCTGGAAAACACTGAGGCCCTGGTGTGAGCTCAGTCTTGCCCGACTGGGGAGGAGGGGATGTGCTAAAGGGGTCAAGCCCAGCTGTGGGCTGCTTGCAATCCAGCCTGCAGGGGGAAGGGCGGGAACCCCAGAAGGGGTGGAGACCTGCCCTTGAGCAAGGGCGCAGAAGCACAGCCTTGACCCTCCCATGGAACCGAGGTTTGTGGCCTGACTTGGGAGCCGGCTCCTCCCACAGGGGTGCAGCCAAAAGCCCAGAACTGGTGCAGTCCCACTACTGAGCGTGGGCATGCAGTCCCACCCAGCCTGTGGAGCCAAGGCTTGCAGGCATTCCACAAGCAGGCTCCTCCTGCAGGGGTGGGGCGAAAGCCCGGAATCAGGCGGAGACCCGCAGCTGAGCAAAGGTGCTCACCCCTGCCCTCAGGGGTGAGCATAATGCCACCCGCGGAGATAGGACAAAGGCCAAGGCCACTGAGGCTTGTACACCCGAGCACATGATCACAGCCACTCCCATGAAGAAGAGGTGGAAACCACAGCAACAGCCCCAGTGGGCAGACACCGGAAACGCCCATACCCAAATGCCCTAGGCAGCAACAGCAGAGGGGGTGGTGGGCCTGCAGACAGACCACACCTAGGAAACACAGAGGCCACAGCCAGTGGACTCCAGTGGCAAAAACCTTCTTTTACACAGACAAAATGAGAAGGCAGAGAAATGCAACACAAATGAATCAAGACAAATCCCCAAAAAAGGACTTGAATGAGTCAGATATAACCAAATTACCAGATGCAGATAGGGGGTTTGATAGGGGGTTAATAACCAAAATTTATAAAGAACATGTAAAACTCAATACCAGGAAGACAAATAATCCAATCAAAAAATGGGCAAAAGAAATGAATAGACACTTCTCCAAAGAGGACATACAGATGGCCAATAGGTATATGAAAAAATGCTCAACATCACTAATCATTAGAGAAATGCAAATTAAAACCACAATGAGATATCACCTCACACCAGTCAGAATGGCTCTCATCAACAAAACAACACAGAATAAGTGCTGGCGAGGATATGGAGAAAAGGGAACCCTCCTGCACTGCTGCTGGCAATGCAGATTGGTAATGTACTCAAAACCAGGCTGTTTTGAGTACAATGGCCTTGTAGTATAACTTGATATTCGGAAGTGTGATACCTCCCATTTTATTCTTCCTTTTCAAGATTGCTGAGGCTATTCATGTTCTTTTTTGGTTCCATATAAATTTTTGGAATATGTGTTCTATATATTTGAAGTGAGTCATTGGTATTTTAATCGGTATTGCATTGAATTTATAAATTGCTTTGGGTAATATAGACATTTTAATGATGTTTATTCTGGTGCAGCCACTGTGGAAATCAGTATGGAGATTCCTCAAGAAATTAAAAATCGAACTGCCTTTCGACCCAGCTATACCACTTTTAGGAATATACCCCAAGAACACCATAGCACTGTTTGAAAAGAAGAAATGCAACCCCATGTTTATGGCAGCATTGTTCACAATAGCGAAGATCTGGAAACAGCCCAAGTGTCTGTCAGTGGACAAGTGGATTAAAAGGCTTTGGTACATACATACTATGGAATACTACTCAGCCATAAGAAATGATGACATCGGATCATTTACAACAACATGGATGGACCTTGATAACATTATACTGAGTGAAATAAATCGGAAAAAACTAAGAACTATATGATTCCATACATAGGTGGGACATAAAAATGAGACTCAGAGACATGGGCAAGAGTGTGGGGTGATGGGGGGAGGTGAGGGAGAGGATTGGGGGAGGGGAAGGGCACAAAGAAAACCAGTTAGAAGGTGATGGAAGGCAATTGGACTTTGGGTGATGGGAATGCAGCATAATCAAATGTCAAAATAATCTAGAGATGTTTTCTCTGAACATCTGTACCCTGATTTATCAATGTCATCCCATTAAAATTGATTAACATAAAAGTTGTTTTTTTGAAACTCAAAGGGTTGCCATTAATATTGTAAGCCCTGTCCTGACAATGAGCTCCGGAACCCTGCTGATAGGCCTGGTGGACAGTTGCCTTGAAATGGCATCTAAACCTCATTTCCCGAGTCATTCATTTGACAAATCGCTTTTGAAAAATCATCTCTACCCAAAGACCCTAGTGACCGTTATTATCATTTTGGTTTTTTTCAGACCAGGACATGCAGTGCAGAGACAGTATAACCCTAACTTCAAAGGGTCAGGCCAGTAGTTCTGATACATTGGGAATGGCCAAAATACATACGTAGAGTTTGGCCGGGAAATGTGGGCCCCATGGGCCAAAACAGTGAACCCGCATGTGCTACGCCCTATTGAAGAAGGTGGTACCACATGATGTGGACTTTGATCCTGGCCCCAGCCTTTTCCTGGCGTGTGAGTTTAGAAGATAAACCATAGCTTCACACTCGGCAAAATTAGAACGCATCCCAGGACCTGCCTTACAGAGTTGCTGCGAGGATTAGACGAAATAACTCACATCAAGTGTTTTAACACGGCCATGGGCATATTTACGACTTAATAAATGTTAGCTATGGCTAGTGTCGGCGTTGGGGTTAGTCCTTCCCAAATTCCTGAAACAGTTTGTCCTCCTAGACTGGGATCTTTAGCAGCGCGCACAGTGCCTTGCGCACAACTAGACCCCCGCTCTATAATGATGGTGGAATTAATTAATACGCTCTCTATGAAATTCTCAAGCCACGGGCGAGGCATCAAGAAAGAACAGTCTTCTGCTTTCCTCTGTGCTCCGACAGAGCAGCCCTGCCCCGCCCCCTTCACCCTCCCGCGTGTCACAGGAGCACACAGGGTCATATTTCTTCATGTGGAGCTGGAAGGGGTGTTCACGTCGATAAGAAACCTTCCTCCCACCCTACTCTGAATGCCCTGCACTTAGGAACCAAGGTTGAGTTCAAACACGGGTCAGAGAGATAAAGGCCCGAGGCTTACCCACCACCAATCCACTCCAGCCGGAACCTAAAACTTCCGTCATTTATTTATTGCCATTAGAAAGAAAGGTTCAGCCGGGGTCCTGTGTCACCAAGGCTGGAGGCGGAGGCTCCTGCAGTTTATTACCCGCCCAGGGCTGCGGAACACGCAGATGCCATTTCCCTGGGACACGCCTCCCTGCTCGTGTCCCCGGGTCCGAATGAGAGAGGGAGGCGTTTCCCTGCACCCTGTGGGACACTTTGTTTTCGCCACGAGGCTGAGGACAGACATTCTGAAAGCCGTGTCCGATCCCACACACACAGGCCGGGCCGTGGGGGTTGGGGGGGTCCAGCAGGACCAGGGAGACGGTGGACAGATGCCTGTGGCGACCGCTCGCAGACGGACAGAGATTTACTGTGGCCGCTGCAGGGACTGTGTGTTAGGGAGGAGGAGATAAACAGGGGGGCGCTTTACAGCCCGTGGTCATGTGGAAGGTGCTAGAAGCATTCCTAGGCGAGAGCTGGCAGCCCGGCTGGTGGCCCTCGAGTTGGGTTCACTGAGCACAATGGCATTTCCGGTTCAGTTCTGCGCACCGGCTCTTTTACATGTTAGTTCAAGGGGATAGCAGCCACCCCCCACACACACACACAACACACACAACACACACAACACACAAATAGGGCAACGCAGAACGGATTTGACCTAAAATGCCAGGAATGAGGCATTCGAACAGAACCTGGAAGGCCCCAGCCAGGGGCGCCGGGGGCAAATGGTTGTTAAAATCCGTGCAGTGGGTACTGAGCCCAGGGGGGTCTGAGCGGCCCGGGCCACACCCCTCCAGCTACAGATGCCCCCACGCCGGGGTCCCCCCCCACTTTGGCAAAGCACACATGATCATAACATCAGGTGCGAGCTTGTCACTGTAATGATCCCACAGCTGTGATGAAAACGGTCTGGGATTTGGGAATCGAGTCGCCTCTCTGGGTGGTGGGCTGCATGGACCAGGACTGCTGCTGCTCATGGGACTTGTGTGTGAGTGTGTGTTGTGTCCGCATGCGCACCGATCAGGTTGAACTTCTAGCAATCGAGAGCCCACACCACCTTTGATGACACTAAAGTAAAAATAAGTCTCAATTCGTAGCAGAACATGGAGTCTGTGAAGCCAACGTACATGTAGTTACTATTTGCAGAATTTGGCATTTTCCGTGAATAGTGCGAAGCAGGCATTGGATCGACTGTCATGTTTTGACAGGGTTGTCCTTTTTTACACGATGCCCTTTTCCCTACCCCCTCCTGGCTGAGCAGCAACACTACCACTTTCTTTTTCTGTTTTCAAGTGGACTAAGAAAATTGATGACTTTTTTTTTAAAGATTTTATTTATTCATTATAGAGAGGGGAGAGAGAGAGAGAGAAGGAAGCATCAACTCCCATATGTGCCTTGACCAGGCAAGTCCAGGGTTTTGAACCGGCAACCTCAGCGTTTCCAGGTTGACGCTTTATCCACTGTGCCACCACATTCCAGCTCCTCCCCCCTGTCTCTCTCTCCTCTCTGTCTCTCTCTCTGTCTCTCTCTCTCTCCTCTCTCTAAAAAAATGAATAAATAAATTTAAAAAAAAGAAAATTGATGAATAACCATTAAAAGCTAGAAAGGGTCAGGGGTTTATGGCACAAACGAGCAACCCCTCTGAAGAGAGTGGCCCCAAAAGGGACCCAAGACCCTGTTACGACTGTTGGTCCGACTGTCTCCAGCTGGCCTCATCGGGCCCCAGAAACGGGGACAAGGTCAGGGACCAGATTAGTTAACGATGGGACAGGAACTGAGAGCTGTTTTGATTACAGGCTCCTCGGGCTGACAGCAAAGTGCCCGAGCCCCTCTGCCCAGCACATTTGGTTCTTTCCAGGCTTTTGGGCCTCTGTTTCCAGAACCTCTTGGTTCTGCACCTTTTATACATCCATACACAGATGACAGGACGAGAAATAATCTGAGCTCTTTGCTCTGTCACACATCCATCAGTCTCGGCCCCAGGGTGTAAACTTCGGTGTGAGGTTTCAACTTCTCAGTGAGAGAGAGAGCTTGCCGGGTTTTAACCTGTAAGCCATCACACACTCTCTCTCTCTCTCTCTCTGTCTCTCTCTCTCAAAGAGAACATGCCCTCTTTTAACCTCTTGAGAACCTGGGGCTTTGTCTTTTGTCCCGAGTCCTGCACATGTTAATTAAACTTTTGTTTCAAAAGGTGGATTTGATCGCTTTCTTATTTCTGCTTTTCTTTTGTTTAACGTGTGCCACTTTTTCCTTTGCTTTTCAGGGGCCAAAAGCCAGAGTGACCCCATGTTGAACACCTTTCCTAATCAACCCTTCAGCTTTACTTCAGGATGGTCTCGCTGAGTTTTCTTTTTTTTCTTTTTTTCCCCTCATATTAGCAGAAACAACTGATCTTGCATTGGAAAAAAAAAATAGCTCTTACATGTATTGTGAACAGCGATCGTTTTCCAAGGAAACGACTCTGTCTTGCGTGTTTCAATGAACGATATCATTACTGAATGGCAAAACTGACACCAACTGGGAAGAACTCTGTGTTTGGCTTGGAACCGTTATGATATAAATTCAGTCACATGATTTCTCGGAGCAGTAATAAGACTATCAGACAGGTCAGGCACCACATGATGGGTTCACTGTCACTTGTGTTTTCCTGGACCTCATTCACCATCCTGGGAACCTCTCTGCCTCACGCCATGTTTACCTCCTGCCCCATCTCCTACCAGAAATCTGTCAATGAGCTTTCCTTCAAGAAAATAAGGTTCTAGAACAGCGGTTCTCAACCTGTGGGTCGCGACCCCGGCGGGGGTCGAACGACCAAAACACAGGGGTCGCCGAAAGCCATCTGAAATACATATTTTACGCGACCCACAGGTTGAGAACCGCTGTTCTAGAATTAAATTCATGTCATTTTTTTCTGTGATTTGTATGGTGGTCACCATCTATTGTTATCATTATTCCCAATCAGGTGAAAATCAATGCATATAGCCCTTTACTTATTTTTCATAAAACATATTGTCTCTCTGTGCTATATGATGAGCTTTATGCTACCAATTCCCAAGATTATGAAGAAAATAATAAATTGTGTCTTTGAAATTGCTCATGATATGAGAGATAAAATAATGATATCATCAACAATGAAATATATTCTATATCCATGAAATATTAATAAATTAGAGAAGTGTTTATTTGTTTTTTTTTATTTTTCAGGGAAAACTTTATGGCCTCAAGCTAATATCATCATCCATTCATCTATTGATAAAACACTACCAAGCATGTCTCTGGGAATGCAGGTTTTAATTATGATAATAATTAGTAAAGATAATTTTAAGATGACAAGGAAAGTTTCAGGAGGCTTTTACACAGACTGTCTGATTGGAACGATGAGCATACTACCTTTCATCTCCCATCTCACAAAAGGCGGCATCATAGAAGTTCTTCACATAGAAAACTGAACAGGCACCAGTTTTAAAATGAGCAGTTCACTCATTCAACCAATACGCCTCAATCGATAAATATGTGTATTGAATCTCGAGCCTGTGTTGTGTAAATAGTAATTGAACAAAACAGTTCCTTTCCCTGCACAGAAACAGGGTGGCAGGCCTGTGCAGGAAGACGTGGTACAAATCAACACGTAATTAAATATTGAGCAAGATGCTATTAAGGAAACGAGTAGGGTTCTATGAGAGGGAAAATCGATGGGAGCATGTGGTTTGGAATGGAGAATGAGGGACAGCCTCCCGGGGCGGGGGGGGGGGGGGCACTGGTGTAGGGTCTGAGCATTGGAGACGAAGGCAGGCCAAGAGGACAAGAAAGAGCGCCCTCGACAGGGAACACAAGGGACAACACGTGCAGAAGACCCACATAGAAAGGAGCAGCTGTAGTTCAGAAGCTGAATGACGCCAGGGTCCTGGGGATGTAAGAAATGAGGGGAGAATTATACAAACTGTGACTGGAACAGTGGCAGGCCATAAACTTATTGTGGAGACAAGCGCATTAGTCAGGGTTGGCTTGGCTATGCTGTGGTAACAGATAACCCCCAAGTCCCAGTGACTTAGCGACATTTAAGTGTGTGCTAGTTTGCACACCTCACAGTCTGATCCGGTGGGAGGTGCTGGTGGAGGGAGAACGGCCCCTCATCATCAGGAGTCTGTGGTGAGGAGAGGTGGGCAGACAAAACACAGGCACTCTCCACTGTCTTGAGGGACAAGAGGCTCTCTTCACTGAAACGGAGTTCCAGCAATGAGAACCAGTTCGTACGGCCCAAACGGGGGGCAGATGGATTTTCAGTTGGTGCCCAGTATAAATAAACAAGATGGCTAGGCTCTATTCGGAATAAAGTGTAGAGGAAAGGACTTCATGCTTTACCTTTTTTTATATTATTATAACTATTTTTAAGTGAGAGGATGGGAGATAAGACTCCTACATGCACCCCAACCAGGATCCACCCGGCAATCCCCATCTGGGGCCGATGCTCTGCCCATCTGGGGTCATGCTCGCAACTGAGCCATTTTTAGCACCTGAGGCAGAGGTTCCACAGAGCCATATTCAGTACTCAGGGCCAATGCACTCAAACCAATTGAGCCATGGCTGCAGGAGGGGAAGAGAGAGAGATAGAGAAGGGGAGAGGAGAAGAAGCAGATGGTTGCTTCTCCTGTGTACCCTGACTGGAAATCAAACCTGAATCATCCACACACCAGATTGATGCTCTATCACTGAGCTAACCAGCCAGGGCCTCATGCTTTATCTTAAAGGCTATTAAGCAGGGTTGTAACATAGTCTGATCTCAACATTGATGTGATTATTCTAATCTCAGGGTGAAGGATGGACCAAAGGCATCCCCCTCTGGCCTCAGAGTAACCGAAGAATGCGACATCAGTCTTTTTCTTTTAGGCAAACAACTTAAACTGATGTCCCCATTATTTTTCTGTGTTAAAAATCTAAAACTTACTGCTGCCTTTTCCTGGAAATCCCACAGAGGTAAAACCAATCTTTGCTAAAGTTGAGTTTACAATTTAAAAAGATAATGAAGGCCCTGGCCGGTTTGCTCAGTGGTAGAGCGTCGGCCTGGCATGCAGGAGTCCCAGGTTCAATTCCTGGCCAGGGCACACAGAAGAAGCACCCATCTGCTTCTCCACTCCTCCCCCTCTCCTTCCTCTCTGTCTCTCTCTTCTCCTCCTGCAGCTGAGGCTCCATTGGAACAAAGTTGGCCCGGGCGCTGAGGATGGCTCTATGGCCTCTGCCTCAGGCGCTAGAATGGCTCTGATTGTGGCAGAGCGACGCCCCAGATGGGCAGAGCATCGCCCCCTGGTGGGCGTGCCGGGTAGATCCCTGTCGGGCGCATGCAGGAGTCTGTCTGACTGCCTCCCCGTTTCCAACTTCAGAAAAAGAAAAAAAAAAAAAGATAATGAAAATAAATAAGTAAATAACTAAATTTTAATAAAAATTACCAAAGTCAAGAGTCAGAAAACATAGCAAACAAGTTATAAACTCCAAGAAGTATAAAGGTTTAGCACATAAATGAAGACTAAAACAACCACCCCCCAAAAAGCTATGCCAATAGACAAAATGTGAAAAAGCAGAAAATGGAATTATAGTCTGTTTTTTTCTATTTTTTTTACTTTTTTAAATTTAATTAATTGTGTTTACATAGATTCTAGGGTTGCCTCAAATGCATCGCCACTGCCCCTCATTCCCCTCAACATCTCCCTTGCCCCCCTCCCTACAGCGCCCTCCCCCCTTCCCTTCAGGTGCATCCCAACCTGTCATCCCCTTTCCCTCTGTCCTCTTTTCCTCTGGTCCCTTTGATCCCTCCTCTGTCTCAAGTTCGTTCCTCAGTTCTCATTGTTCCTTGGGTTCCTCAAATGAGTGAGGTCATATGATATTTTTCTTTCTCTGCCTGGCTTATTTCACTCAACATAATAGTTTCCAGGTCCATCCATGTTATTGCAAAAGGTAATATTTCCTTTTTCATGGCCCCATAGTATTCCATAGTATATATGTACCACTGCTTTTTAATCCACTCGTCCACTGACAGACAACTTGGGCTGTTTCCAGCTCTTCGCTATTGTGAACAATGCTGCCATAAACATGGAGGGGGCATTTCTTTTTTTTAGTCGGTGATATGGTGTTCTTGGGATATATTCCTAAAAGTGGGATGGCTGGGTCAAAAGGAAGATCCATTTTTAATTTTTTGAGGAATCTCCATACTGTTTTCCACAATGGCTGCACCAGACTGCATTCCCACCAGCAGTGCAGAAGGGTTCCCTTTTCTCCACATCCTCGCCAGCACTTATTCTGTGTCATTTTGTTAATGAGCACCATTCTGACTGGTGTGAGGTGATATCTCATTGTGGTTTTAATTTGCATTTCTCTAATGATTAGTGATGTTGAACATTTTTTCATCTGTCTATTGGCTACCTGTATGTCCTCTGTGGAGAAGTGTCTATTCACTTCCTTTGCCCATTTTTTTTATTGGATTGTCTACCTGGTGTTGAGTTTTACAAGTTCTTTATAAATTTTGGTTATTAACCCCTTAAAAGATGTATTGGAAAATATGTTCTCCCATTGTGTAGTTTGCCCTATTATTCTGTTCTTATTGTCTTTAGCTGTGCAAAAGCTTTTTAGTTTGATATAATCCCATTTGTTTAAACTGTTTTTTATTTCAATTGCCCGTGGAGATAAATCAGCAAATATATTGCTGCAAGAGATGTCGGAGAGCTTACTGCCTATGTTTTCTTCTAAGATGCTTATGGTTTTACGGCTTACATTTAAGTCTTTTATCCATTTTGAGTTTATTTTTATAAATGGTGTAAGTTGGTGGTCTAGTTTCATTTTTTTGCAGGTAGCTGTCCAATTTTCCCAACACCATTTGTTAGAGACTGTCTTTACTGTATTGTATGCTCTTACCTCCTTTGTCAAATATCAGTTGTCCATAAAGGTGTGGGTTTATTTCTGGGTTCTCTGTTCTGTTCCATTGATCTGTATGCCTGTTCTTATGCCAGTACCAGGCTGTTTTGAGTACAATGGCCTTGTAGTATAACTTGATATCAGGAAGTGTGATACCTCCCACTTTATTCTTCTTCAAGATTGCTGAGGCTATTCATGTTCTTTTTTGGTTCCATATAAATTTTTGGAATATGTGTTCTATATCTTTGAAGTATGTCATTGGTATTTTAATTGGTATTGCATTGAATTTATAGATTGCTTTGGGTAATATAGACATTTTAATGATGTTTATTCTTCCTAACCATGAACAAGGTATATACTTCCACTTGTTTGTATCTTCCCTGATTTCTTTTATCAATGTTTTTATAATTTTCTGAGTACAAGTATTTAACTTCCTTGGTTAAATTTACTCCTAGGTACTTTATTATTTTTTTTTGTTGCAATAGTGAAAGGGATTGTTACCTTAGTTTCTCTTTCTGACAATTCAGTGTTGGTGTATAAAAATGCCTCTGATTTCTGTGTATTAATTTTATACCGTGCTACTCTGCTGATTTCATTTATCAGGTCGAGTAGTTTTTTGACTGAGACTTTAGGGTTTTCTATATACAATATCATATCATCTGCAAATAATGATAGTTTTACTTCTTCTTGTCCAATTTGGATGCCTTTCATTTCTTTTTCTTGTCTGATTGCTCTGGCTAGGACTTCCAGTACTATGTTGAATAAGAGTGGTGAAAGGGGGCACCCCTGCCTTGTTCTTGATCTTAAGGGGATTGCTTTTAATTTTTTGCCCATTGATTATGATGTTGGCAGTGGATTTGTAATAGATGGCCTTTATCATGTTGAGGTATGTTCCCTGTACTCCCACTTTGCTGAGAGTTTTGATCATAAATGGGTGCTGCATTTTATCAAATGCTTTTTCTGCATCTATTGAAATTATCATGTGGTTTTTCTCCTTCCTTTTGTTTATGTGATGAATCACTGATTAATTTACAAATATTGTACCATCCTTGCCTCCCCAGAGTGAATCCCACTTGATCATGATATATGATTTTTTTTCATGTATTGCTGGATCTGGTTTGCTAATATTTTGTTGAGGATTTTAGCATCTAAATTCACCAGGGATATTGGCCTATAATTTTCTTTCTTTGTGTTGTCTTTGCCTGGTTTTGGATCAGAATTATGCTCGCCTCATAAAAGAAGCTTAGAAGTCTTCCCTTCTCTTGAATTTTTTGAAATAGCTTGAGAAGGATAGAAGTTAGTTCTTCTTTGAATATTTGTTAGAATTCCCCTGTGAAGCCATCCAACCCAGAGCATTTGTTTGTTGATAGTTTTTTGATAACTGTTTCAATCTCATTTGTTGTAATCAGTCTGTTTAGGTTTTCTAATTCTTCCAGATTGATTTTTGAAAGATTATATGTTTCAAGGAATTTGTCCATTTCACCTAGGTTGTCTAATTTTTTGGCATACAGTTCTTCATAGTCTTTTCTTATAATATTTTGTATTTCTGTTGTATTGGTTGTTATTTCATCACTCTCATTTCTAATTTTATTTATTTGAGTCCTCTCTCTTTTTTTCTTGGTGAGTCTGGTTAAAGGTTCATTGATCTTGTTTACCCTTTCAAAGAACCTGCTCCTGGTTTCATTGATCCTCTGTATTGTTTTTTTTTTTTTCAATGACTTTTTTAAAAATTAATTTATTTATTCATTTTGCAGAGGAGAGGGAGAGACAGAGAGAGAGAGAGATAGAGGAGAGACAGAGAGAGAGAAGGGGGGGGAGTTGGAAGCATCAACTCCCATATGTGCCTTGACCAGGCAAGCCCAGGGTTTCGAACCGGCGACCTCAGCATTTCCAGGTCGATGCTTTATCCACTGCGCCACCACAGGTCAGGCTGTATTGTTTCTTTAGCCTCTATGTCATTTATTTCTGCTCTGATCTTTATTATTTCCTTCCTTTTACTACCTTTGGGCTTTACTTGCTGTTCTTTTTCTAGTTGTTTTAGATGCAAGGTTAAGTTATTGATTTGAGCTTTTTCTAGTTTCTTAAAGTATGCCTGTAGTTCTGTGAACTTCCCTATCAGTATTGCTTTTGCTGTGTCTCATAAATTTTTGAGTTGTTGTATGCTCATTATCATTTGTTTCTAGGAATATTTTTATTTCTTCTTTGATCTCATTGTTAATCTATGTGTTATTTAATAAAATGCTATTTAGTTTCCATGTGTTTGAGAATTTTTCAGTTTTTCTGTTGTGGTTGATTTCTTGTTTCATGCCATTGTGATCAGAGAAAGTGCTTGACATGATTTCAATCTTCTTAAATTTGTTGAGACCGCTTTTGTGCCCTATCATGTGGTCTATCCTAGAGAAGGTACCATGAGCATTTGTTAACAATGTATATTCTGCTGCTTTAGGGTGAAAGGTTCTGAAGATATCTATTAAATCAAGTTGATCTAGTGTGTCCTTTATGTGTGCTGTTTCTTTGTTAATTTTCTTTCTTGAGGATCTATCTAATGATGTTAGTGGGGTATTGAAATCCCCTACTACTATAGTATTGCTGTTGATCTCACCCTTTATATCCATCAAAGTCTGCTTTTTAAAAAAAATTTTTTAAAAGTCTGCTTTATGTATTTAGGTGCTCCTATATTAGGTGCATAAATATTTATAATGGTTATACCTTCCTGTTGGGTTGCTCCCTTTATTATTATGTAGTGACCTTCTTTATCTCTTACTATAGACTTTGTTTTAAAGTCCATTTTGTCTGATATAAGTATTGCTACCCCAGTTTTTTTTATTTCCATTTGCATGAAATATTTTTTTCTATTAATTTACCTTCAGTCTATGTGTATCTTTTGTTTTGAGGTGTGTCTCTTGTAGACAGCATATGTATGGGTCCTGTTTTTTTTATCCACGCAGCTACCCTATGTCTTTTGATTGGATCATTTAATCCATTTACATTTAAGGTTATTATTGATATATAGTTGTTTATTGCCATTTTATTCTTTAAAACTGTATTCCTCTTTTTCTATATTCTTTTCCCCCTTTGATCTGTTTACAGCAGGCCCCTTAGCATTTCGTGCAGCATTGGTTTGGTTGTAATGAATTCCTTGAGTTGTTTGTTTTTTTGTCTGAAAAGCTTTTTATTTCTCCTTTAATTTTAAACAATTGCCTTGCTGAATTAAGAAGTCTTGGTTGTAGGCTCTTGTTCTGCATTACTTTGAATATTTCTTGCCATTACCTTCTGGCCTCAAGTGTTTCTGTTGAGAAATCAGATGTCATCCTTAAGGGGGCTCCTTTGTAGCTGATAGCCTTCTTTTCTCTAGCAGCTTTTAATATTTTCTCTTTATTGCTTAGCTTTGGTATTTTAATTATGATGTGTCTTGGTGTAGATTTCTTTGGGTTTCTTTTTAGTAGAGTTCTCTGTGCTTCTTGAACTTGTGTGGCTTTTTCCTGCATCAATTTAGGGAAGTTTTCAGCTATGATTTTACTGAATAAGGTCTCTATCCTTTGTTCTTTCTCTTTTTCTTCAGGAACCCTTATGATGTGGATGTTGTTTCTCTTTAGGTTGTCACAGAGCTCTCTTAGACTTTCCTCTGATTTTTCAGCCTCTTTTTGCTGCTCTGCTTCTATGTTTTCATTTATCTTGTCTTCTAAATCACTGATTCAATCCTCTGCTTCATCTAGCCTTTTATTAATTGCTTCTAGTGTAGTCTTCATTTCTGATATTGTATTTGTCATTTCTGACTGGTTCTCCTTTATTATTTAATGTCCTTTTTGATGCTTATACTCTCTTTATTTATGTGTTCATTGTGTCCATCCACTGTTGTTCTAAGATTTTTCAGCATTCTAATAATCCTTATTTTAAACTGTGCATCTGGTAGTTTGGTTATTTCCATATCACTCAGTTCATTTTCTGGAGGTTTCTCTTGTTGATTCATTTGGATTGCACTTCTCTGTCTTCCCATTATGTCTGTGTGTTTGGGTATGTTGTTTGTAGAGCTGGTTGAGTCTAGGGTTAGTGTTGTCTGCCTCCAGTTTTCAGTTGTGTTATTTCTTGGTCTTCTTGGGTTGGCATCAGCTGTTGCTTGTAATCCACTGTTGGATTTGGCTTTTCTAGTAGAGCTGCTTTGAAGTCTTATAATTATAGAGTTTTGAAAATAAAAAAAATTAAAAGGTGTTAATACAGTTAAATAGCACGTTAGACATAGGTAAAGGTATACTAGTGACTTTTTTGGGAAACAGTTCTTGAGAACTCAGCATAATAATAAAGAGATAGTGATTACAAAGATGAGGTCATGGAGAACAGAATGGGGGAACCTAAAAAATGGGTAAAAGATCCTTTGAAAAGGTAAATGCTTTGGTATTTTACAAAGGACTTGCTTCTCAGATATAAGAGGCATGCAAGTGAAAAATAAGAAATTAGAAAGTGTGTCTCACTGGACATGGAAAACTTCAGGGCACTAAGAAAAGGAAAATCTTAAGGCAGTCATTGAGAATGATTAGATTACCTACAAATGTAAGCCTACTCATTAAGTCAACCCCAAACTTTTCAAGAAAAGTAATGAATGACATAGACAATGAAATGTCAACATCAAGGTATGAGTAAAAAATAATGAAGTGAATCTAAAATTATGTTTCTAATTAAATTATCATTCCAGGATGAGGGCATAATGAAGTCATTCTTTTTAAAATCTAAGGGAGTTTTCCACTTATAAAAGCTTTCTGAAAGAAGAAAATGCAAAAAAATGTAGTAATTATGACTAATATGGGGAGGATAGAGAAACATTCTGGAGTTATACATGGATGTTGATAATATGTAAAAGGAATAATCATACTGTAAATCTCATTTCTCATTTTAATGTGTCATATTTAAACAAACCTACGTATTCTTAATCTTTCTATTTGCACAATTCAAAATAGCTATAGAACCTATATCTCTCATGGTAATTGCAGTTGGAAAGTAGAAAAGAATAAAAATGTCTAAAATACATGGTATTTAGCCCTGTCAGTTAATTCAGTTGGTGATAGCATTATCCTGGTATGCCAAGCTTTCAGGTTCGACCCCTGGTCAGGGCACATATGAGAATCAACCAATGAATGCATGAATAAGTGGAACAACAAATTGATTTTCTCTCTCTTTCTCTCAAATCAAGAAAAAAAAAAAGACATGTTATTTATAATATTTATGTGGAGGGATGGGCAAACATTTAAAGAAACCCCTAAAACATTATTTTTATCATCCTTAGTATATCATCTAGTAATCACCTTTCTAACTTACTCATGTTATATTTTCAGTTTTTATACATTAAGATTTATAACACTGCACTGCACACCCCTGTGGTTTATGTAAAGGTGTGTGTGTATGTGTGGGCACATGGATGCATCCTGTTAATATTTTGAAGTAAATATTCTGTACATAGTAGGACCATTATAGAAAATTATTGTGTGTAATATTAATTAAATATTAATTCAATGTGACATTAAGTTATAACATTATTTCCATCTCTTCCAGCCCTTTCTCCATCTCCTTATAGACTTATTTTCATCTCTCCTCTACTAGCTACATCCCCACAGGCTAAAACTGCACCCAAGATTTTACCATATTAACAACCAAACTCACTATCCTTGATTACCTTTCTGGCTCCCACCACCTTATTCTTCTTCCCTTCACCAAAGAAGAGCCTTTCAAAAAATGACCAGTCATTTAGCTGTTAATACCCTACTTTAAATTTCCTTTTCTCTAAATTTCTATTGAACACGGTTTTTAAAAATTTCCTTTCCCCTGACCCATACCCTTAAAACTACCAATCATGTCTTCATTCCCAAATCCAATAGTCTCATCCACCATCTTATTCAGATATCACAGTAGTCAGTGTCATTGAACTCTCTGTTCTTCTTGACGGTGCTGGCTGGGGCTTGGAGTCATCACACTGTCCTGCCTGTCCTGCAGTCCCTGGCCATTCCTTTTCAGTTGTCATGTCTCTCTTCTCTTCCTCAGCTCCTCTCCACCCCACCTGACCCCACGTTAGATGACAAACTCATCTTCCAGATGGTTCATGCCCTCTAACACACATTTGTTATAATCTGAGGTTAATTAGCTAATTTGGTGGTTGGGAGGTATACGGTCCAATCCTTTGTAAACACCCCTGCTGGCTCGGCAAGATCCGAGAATGTTCAGTTTCTTGTCAAGTCCCATAGTCCAGAGGGATTTAGGGGGGAGGGAGAGGTGAACCAGGGATGACTAAAGACATACTATAAACTATAACTCTCTCATCCAATGTTGAGATTGTGAATCAGAAGGCATGAATTTCCACTGCCAAGTGGGAGGATGGACATTGTGAATCAGCATTCAGATGAGCTACACTCAATAGAAACAAATACCTGTGGTATTTCATCAGCTCCCAACTATAAAAATGCTTCTTTTTCCTTTTTAACTTTTTATGTATTGATTGATTTTAGAGACAGAGAAAGGAAATGAGAAAGATAAAGAAAGATAGTTGTTGTTCCATTTACCTAGGCATTCATTGGTTGATTCTTATATGTGTCCTCACTGGGGATCGAACTGGCAACCTTGCTGCATTGAGACAATGCTCTAAACAACTGAGCTCCCCAGGCAGAGCTAAAGACGTTTCTTGATTGGCTAAACTGTTAGATGTCCTGTAATATTTTTGTTTTAGTTGCCTTTCTTCATTATCTAAAAATAGACAAATTAGGTATTCAAAAATTTCTCTTTCTTGCTTTCCTAGAAAATATTTTGTTTCTGTAATTTACTCAGTAAAGTTCTGTATAAAGTAGAGGAACATCAAAGCCTTTAGAACAAGTTTTGGGCTCCTCTGTCTGGCATGGTCTTCATATGGATAGTCTTTATATTGCTGGTGAAGAGTCAACCGAAGTGACTGTCAGTCAACATGGGTACAAGTTCTTGATTGATAAGCATAAAGAGTAGAAGTATGCCATTGGAAAAAAAATGCCCCAAAAGGAAACCTTTGACTATTTTTCAAGTGGAGCTACAAATTGATGTCTTGTCTGGGAGAACAGATACTTCCAGGTGCTCATGCAAAAGACATTCCCACTTCCTTATTACTGACAGTATGTCTATTTTGTTAAAAAGCAGTAATGTTATCAGATAAAAATTATATTGCTACCAGATGCTAGACCTTTAGCAGTGATTGCATAAAATACATTCTGGTCATTTATATGTATTTCCGGAAAAACCTTGCTTTTCCTAATATAAATTCTACTCTTCTTCTTGTTTCTAACTCCTTTCTGCCATGTGGATAACAGTTACAATGGCTGGAATCACAGCTGCCTTTATGTGCCTGATCACAGTGGGAAACTTGAAAGGATTTCTCTCTGCTGTTCAAATAAAATTAATCAGAGAAGCAGAGTGGCAAACACAAAAGCAGAGACTTGAGGTGTACCGGCACCTGCTGTATATCCCAGCTTTGCCGGTTACTAGGTTACTAGCTTGAGACCTGGCACAAGATTTTAAAGCCTCCGGACTTCAGTTTCCTCATCTGTGCACTGGGGTTTATCATACAGAGCTCATCTCCTGAGGCTGTTACAAGGATAAACTGAGTTAGTGAATAGCTTCTGTAGTTGGAAAGTAAAATCATAACAGAATCTTAGAAGAAAATTTTGGAAGTGCTTCCCAAAGTAACATATATCCAGAAGATGCCATTTAAATTGGAATCAGGCTATTTCTGACCCGGTGTATGAGTTTCATGCTCTGCCAGCAACATCATCGGGGTGGAAAACGTATTTCACAGTGTGCTGGGAGGGTGAGGCAGCAGGATGACACAGGTACACAAATCTCAGGTCAACAGGAAAGACCCAAACCGACCCCTTTTAACTCCTGAGTGAAATGTTATTTGACTCATCCAAGAAATCGCTGAAAATGAAATAAATCTCAAGAGTGATAAAATGCCAGGGAGAAGAAGGTTCTCTTTAGGGCAGTACTTGGGAGATTTTTGATTATTGTTCCTGTATTTTTCTCCCCATTGATTTGAGAGAGAGAGAAGCATCAACGCATCAACGCATCAACTCATTCCACTCAGTTGTTCCATTTAGTTGTGCGTTCATTGATTGCTTCTTTGACGTGCCTGACCGGGGATTGAACCTGCGACCTCATTGTGCCGGGAGGTTGCTTTACCCACGTGGCCAGGGACTCGACTGTTGCTATTGTTTTTTTGTTTTGTTTTATTTTGCATTTTTCTGAAGCTGGAAACAGGGAGATACAGTCAGACAGACTCCCGCATGCGCCCGACCAGGATCCACCCGGCACGCCCACCATGGGGCAATGCTCTGTCCACCAGGGGGCGATGCTCTGCCCCTCCGGGGCATCGCCATGTTGCGACCAGAGCCACTCTAGCGCCTGAGGCAGAGGCCACAGAGCCATCCCCAGCGCCCGGGCCATCTTTGCTCCAATGGAGCCTTGGCTGCGGGAGGGGAAGAGAGAGACAGAGAGGAAGGAGGAGGGGAGGGGTGGAGAAGCAAATGGGCGCTTCTCCTGTGTGCCCTGGCCGGGAATCGAACCCGGGTCCTCCACACACTAGGCTGATGCTCTACCGCTGAGCCAATCGGCCAGGGCTGTTGCTATTGTTTTGTAAATAAGAATGCAGAGCATCAGGCAAACTTTCCACGTCCCTCCAACCTCAGTGCCGCTGACACTCTAACACACACCCCACCTCATCCTTCTGTGCTGCCTTCTTCCCTCGTTCAGAGATGCATTTCCAAGTTCTCAGAGTGTAGCTCTGACATTAGGTAAGTGCAATGGCCCCGTGTTGGGACAGGAAAGGGGAGTATGGGGGCTTCCATTTGTTCTGGGGAACAGAGATACATCTGAGAGCTTCGGATGTGGGAAGAGACAGGTGGCTGCTGTGTGGGGACCGGGGACCCAAGCAGAAGAGCAAGCGGAACCGTCATGCCTCGGGACCTCTGGGTTCTCCACACTCTTTCTGGCCTCTCTCCACTGAGGCTTTTTGTCTCCTTTCCTTATCAAATAATTTCCTTTGCAACAGGATGAAAAAGCACCAACCCCAGAGCTCTGTGACCCTCTTCAGTGGGATAGTTACTATTATTGACTAAGTCATGATTTAAGTTCACTAAATGTTTTTATCTTCCCTTTCTTATTCCTCCAAGTATGACTTCTCTAGCTCTTAATTTGAATGCATCTCGGTTCTACTCTAAATTAGCATGTGATCTGTGAAGATTCAAAATCTTCACAGAAATAAATATTTAAAAAACACCACCACCAAAGTGGCCCTGGCCAGGTGGTTTAGTGGATAGAGTACTGTACCAGGGCATGAAGGTTGTGGGTTCGATCCCCATTCAGAGCACATAAGAGCAGAAACTAAGAAGTGTACAAGTAAACGGAACTAAGTGAAATGAGTTGGTGCTTTCTCTCTCTCTCTCTCTCTCTCTCTCTCTCTCTCTCTCTCTCTCCTCCCTTCTCTTTCTCTCTTCCTTCCTCTCTCTCTCAAATCAATGGGGAAAAAAAATTTAAAAACCCTAAGTTACAAGCCTTAGACTATATACCTTGATATATGACCCCAAACTAAAATCAAAGCCAAATTTCTCATCCATATTCATTTGCCAATGAATCTCATTCCTTCCGCAATGTTCTTTCATTCGCTGACCTCACCATCAATCATGGCCTTTGATTTCACTCAAATTATGGTCAGCGGCCCACACCGCTTAAAGACTGTGGACTCTGACTCACACAGCCACACAGCAGAGACTCGACAGTCCCCTTTGATTCAGTTGCCATATGTCGCGGCTTCCTGTCTGTCCCAGAACGCTGTGCCTTTCTCTGAATCACCCACGTCCTGCCTTTCTTTTCCTGCCTTGGGAAGTATGACTTCCCTTGGTCTCTCTGGGGAGCTAACTGCCATTCTCTCGCTGACGTGTGCTTGCTTATCAACCTCCCACGGAGGTTTCTGTTCAGCAGGAGGAAACGCTGGTCCCTATTGCACGTGTCCATTCTTCGGTGGCGGCCGCGGACGGTGCAGCGATCTCTAAAATATTACTGCCCATCAGGTTGTGTGAGGTGGCCGAAGGTTAGAGACAGCAGGGACCATTGGGTGGAGTGAGAGAGAAACAATGAACGCAAACCAGTTGGGATGCTTAAGAAAGCAAGAACACATGTTTCAGAGACAGAAGTAGATTCCGGTTAAGCCCACCCATACTCAAACATTGGAGAGAAAATAAACCTGGACTTTGCATTTTGGTAGCAAAGTGATATTAGAAGTATTTTATCAGTCCGACCTCTCCTTTTATGTTCCCACCCCGCAGGCTACAATGATTTCCTGGAGGAAGTCGCTGGATTGGGTGGGAGGGACCACTCCACAGTCACACTACCCCAGTCCAGTATGGCTGTCAGACGGCTGTACCCATTGACTCTGGTCAGGGTTCGATTCCCGGCCAGGGCACATAGGAGAAGCGCCCATTTGCTTCTCCACCCCCCCCCTCCTTCCTCTCTGTCTCTCTCTTCCCCTCCTGCAGCCAAGGCTCCATTGGAGCAAAGATGGCCCGGGCGCTGGGGATGGCTCCTTGGCCTCTGCCCCAGGCGCTAGAGTGGCTCTGGTCGCGGCAGAGTGACGCCCCAGGAGGGGCAGAGCATCGCCCCCTGGTGGGCAGAGCATCGCCCCTGGTGGGCGTGCTAGGTGGATCCCAGTCCGGCACATGCGGGAGTCTGACTGTCTCTCCCCGTTTCCAGCTTCAGAAAAATACCAAAAAAAAAAAAAAGAATTCCACCGTAACTCTAGTAAGTATGTTCTTTGTCCCATAAAATAAGAGGCATGAAGTCCCTGCTTGAATAAAGGAATTCTTGATGCTACCATGTAACAATTTAACCTGCCTGGGGAAATAGCTGCTGCTAATGAATTGATTACGATCTTTCCTCTCAGGGAATATATGTAATGTTGCTTGGAAGATCCCGGTCAGGCACATGCAGGAACAGGTTGATGGTCCTATGTCTCTTTCTCTCTCCCTTCCTCTTTCGTTGAAATCAATAAATAATTTTTTTTTATTTGGAACTAGAGGAAGGTAGTTTGATCATTTCACCACTTCTGATGTATGAAATGCCAGTGAATTGTCTTCCAAATGGTTAATTTTAGGTGAGTCTTGCCGCAGTTTTTAGACAATGTATTCTTCATCAATATCCAACACATTCAACAGAGCGCTTTCCTAACATTTCTAGATAAAATAGTTTCCCTGCCACCAAAGATTTTATAGACCATTTGGGAAATAAGTCATCATCAAAGCAGTTGGACAATGATACCAAGCAGAGTCGAAGAATAAGGTACCATTGTCACCTGAGATGTACATGCTGATGTTTCCTGTCCTGGTTTTGAAAATAGCCTTTGACCTTGGGAAAGTCATCTCATGTCCCTTAGTTTACAAGAAGAGACTGAATAAAATGGTCTCTAAGAGTTCTTCTATGCCAAGAAAATATTGGGAGATCGTAAAGACAACATAGTACATATTGTTCATTCATATACTGGAAAGGACACAGCTAAGAATGAATGAGTGTCAGTTTTCCCTGGGGAAATACTTCATAGAAAGGCTGAGGACATGGGGATCACCTGGACCTAGAATCCTGGGTTGGAAGGACTGCTGTTGTCAAGTGACAAACTTCACACTCTCTTTACTATAGAATGAATGTAGTGAGAAAGTGAATTTTCTGCAAGAAATTAAATCTATTCTTGAGTGATAGCTAAGTCATTTATAGACCGTGTTCTAGCTGAGTCCTAAAAAGACACCTTCTTCTCCAAAACTGAGACCCAGATATAGAAAAATTCTAGGTCGTTGTGATAAAATTATTAGCAACCCAATGAAACGCCCACAGACTTTTATCGTCATGGAAGTTCCATTTCACTGCGTTTACATTGAGGTTGTAGGTTGTGGATGTTGTCCCATCTTAGATACATTGGTGATATGGATGGAATGACCGCTGTGGTGACAAGGAAGGATGGGGAGTGACAACATGCATGGGATCGATCTTTCATATTAATTGTACATTCCCAACCTAAGGTCCATCGGTGATTCAGCTCTCGGTATAAATCACAAAAGAAACTGCCCCCTAAACAATAATTACATTAATGCCTTAAACAGACATTTTCTCAGCCTCCCCAGAGTGGATGAATTATTTCTAAGGAGAATGCAAATGTCTGATGACGCCTGGTGGCTCTGATGTCCCATGGCTGTTGTACAATCTTCCATTCCCCATTACCACGTCACAGAGCAGAGGGTCTGGATTTTTTTTTTTTTTCTTTTACAAATATTCACTGAAAGTGCTTTTCTTCTCAAGGTTCATCTGGCACGTAAATTATCAAACTGCAAAGCTGCTTGTCCGAGAGGGATTTATAACCCTCCGTTGTGTGTGCTTGTCGCTAGTGAGTTTCTCCTTTGTTGCATTATTTATTTGGAAAAAAAGTCTCCATCCCCAATTGAAGCACCCTGCCTTCTCTCTCCAACTGAAGAACGGAGTGGAAGGTGCAGGGGGTGGGGTGGGACTATAGAGATAGGAAGTCGACTGAGCACTTTTCTGCCATCGGGAGCCACTTCCTGTCATAGGACATCCGTGACTGTCACGCGAATAGTTACAGAAGCAGAACCGACTGGCAGCTTGGGGTGTGGAGGGATGAGCCACGACAGCTCCAAGCTCAGGAAGCTCGTGATGACCTGCGGCCGTGTTCACAACAAGCCACCCAGAACCCGCCAGACACACTCACACGTCCCGCACATCGGCTGGGACATGTCCCTGCACAAAAGCTCCCCAGCTCTCCTTCGCTCCTCCAGGGCCCTGCCTGGCTGCAGGCACACCTTCCAGAAAAGCAGGCAACGGTTTCTGTCCCTTTTCACACCTTCCCTCAGCAAATTTCTGCAGCAGAATCTTTGGGAACGGGGACAAGTACAAATGCAAAAAAAAAAAAAAAAAAGAAGTGTTTATGAATAATGGAACATTTCAAACCCATCTGGTTTCTGAGACATTTTTTAGTTTCTCACTACAGCCAATTATATAGCATGCTTGAGTGAGAAGTGGTTCTATCCTGAGGCTCATTCTGCTCTCAAATGTCTACATTGATAGTTGCTACCAACCTCTGAGGTTAGTGGCCATATGGTAGTCCAATATGGTGCCTCAGCCCCTACTTCGTTATATGGTCGGTGGCTTTCTGGTGAGCATAACTCCTTGCTGGAGTGGGCGCCCTCAGTGGGGGGCCTGGGGTGGGGGCGCTGGAGGGCCTACCCAGATCTTGGCATCAAACAATGGTTTTCCTTTTTAGTTTAAGAAGGCTGGGAAGTTATTCCCAGAGACTGTCCCTTTGTTGCCTGTGTACACACCTGGTGCTCCCCCCCCACCCCCAGATTAAACATTCAAAGCCATGAAAGAGATAGAGGGGAAAATCCTCGGGTTTGGGGAAAAGCTGTTCCTTGCATGTCATTCTGCAGATCGCTTGCATTGTGAGAGCCTTCTGTGAGGGTGTATTTCAATCTGGATATGTATGTAGATTTTGATGGATTTATTGCGGTAAATATACAGGTAGGGATACTATGATATTGGGCTTCCATAGGTGTCAGGATAATATCTTCAACTTAACTGCATTGCTCTAAAATTTTGTATCAGTAATTATTATCGTTAAATAGCCGCTCGGTTTGCAGAGTGATGAGGACTTGATAGTGACCTATCAAATAAGCGTTTTTTTCCTTTTATCTAAAGGCCTCCCTGGATGGTTCACTAGGGAGGGACTAACCCTTTTTACAGATGAGGTAGTGAGGCTCTGAAGATACTGTAAGTGTGTGACCCAGAGTCACATCGCCAGCAAGGAGCAGACCAGAGCCTAACCCCCGATCCCTGCCGCCCGAGTGGGTTGTCATCAATGCTGTGCCTCACTCCCTGGGAGGCAGCCCAGAGCCTTGAGAAGCAGAGCCACTGTGGACAGGGCCAAGGTCAACACTGAAGGTTAGACAGTATTCGACTGGCTCCACGTCTGCAGAGCTGGGACCGCAGAAGGATACGGATATGCTTTTAATGTGCACAACGCGTTCACACAGGTGACATATGGGCGCGAAGCGTCACTCCTCCAAGGAGGAAATCTAGGTGTCACAGTACTTCTTAGTGACCGTGACCTCTCCTCACTTGTCCCCTGCTTGCTCCCACTGAATCACAAATGCCATATGTCAAATGTTATTGTACCCCTTCCCAGTGGTTGTAACTATACGTCATGTAAGGAAGGACTAAATAAATGTTCACAAAATGAAAATATAGACAAAAGTATTGATTCGTATTATAATTTTTATTCATCGTTGGTCTAAAATTGTATTCCAAACTGCAGAGAATGGATTCTGTGACACTTGGCACAGCTGCCCAAGCTAAACTGAACAAACCCTAAAGCTGTTTGTTATACAGTGTCTAATGGTATCTCCCCAGCCCCGGATGACCTACCGAAATGGTCTGGATCTTCCACCCGTCTCTGCTCTCTGACCTTGGCTTCAGTGAATTCCCCGCTTTACCGCATCAGAGTCAACAGCAGGACCTCGGTGACTTTTAATGTCTGTCCGCTTCCATTTTTTAGTTGGTTACTAAATTTTAAGAGGCGTGAGATAATTTACCTGAAGGCTTCTGATTCATTAAATGGACTTTTAATTCTAATGTATCGACGTATTTACATGCTCTAGTTTTTAAGTAAATAGTTGGTTTAATTTATTTTACATTGATTGGGCACCAGATACTCTTGATGTGCAGTGGTCATCTCTCCCTTTCATTTAAAAATAAAATTATGCCCTGGCCGGTTGGCTCAGCGGTAGAGCGTCGGCCTAGCGTGCAGAGGACCCGGGTTCGATTCCCGGCCAGGGCACACAGGAGAAGCGCCCATTTGCTTCTCCACCCCTCCGTCGCGCTTTCCTCTCTGTCTCTCTCTTCCCCTCCAGCAGCCAAGGCTCCACTGGAGCAAAGATGGCCCGGGCGCTGGGGATGGCTCTGTGGCCTCTGCCTCAGGCGCTAGAGTGGCTCTGGTCGCAACATGGCGACGCCCAGGATGGGCAGATTATCGCCCCCTGGTGGGCGTGCCGGGTGGATCCCGGTCGGGCGCATGCGCGAGTCTGTCTGACTGTCTCTCCCCGTTTCCGGCTTCAGAAAAATGGAAAAAAATAAAAATAAAATAAATAAAATAAATAAAAATAAAATTATGCTGAGGTTTTGTTTTGTTTTGTTTTTTCATTTCAACACTAAGAAAATCAGGATTTGTGGAGGCTGATTCAATCAAGGTGGCTCAGTTGGTAAGTGAGCTGGACCTTGCACCAGATTCACTGGTTTCTTTCTCAGTCACTTAATTCCCATCTGCAGTCAACGCCACCCTTGCCTGGCTTGAAATTACTGACCCCTCCCCCCCAACACACACACACACACACACACACACACACACACACACACACACACACACACACACAGCTCTCCACTGGAGTAAATCCATCCGTGTGAAGCAAGGGCAGCTATGGTCTCTAACTGTTAACGGTGAGCTCAATCCTTACAGGAATGATTCCACTGAACCAACTCACTGAACACCTTGTGGCTGGGGTCTTCCATAGAAACTGCTGGGCAGAGAAACAGCACGTGATAACGCGACGTAACAGCAGGTGATTATAACGTGGTGGAAAGGCTAATATCTGTCCTTTCTTCTGTGGTAGCGGCAGACAAAAGGAGCTGTACATTGCAGAGGGAGTCAGGCTTCTCACCCCTGTTAACCTTTTCAGACAAGTCTGTCCCGGAACCCAAAAGAAGACTCATCTGCTTGCGATGCAACTGCTATTTCTTTTTCGGTAAGAAGCCCAGCCCCGTAGCTCAATGAGCTGTCTTCCCCCTAAGCTGAATTCTTTTATCACTCAGTGACTCCAACGTGAGCAAAATTTGTTAAGATTTTCCTGCTTGGTATTTGTGAAAATTGGTGGGAGAGAAAAAGAGAGAGAGAGAGAGAGAGAGAGAGAGAGAGAGGAACAAATAGCTCTGGGCAAAACCAGGCATCTGAGAACAGATGGTGTGTGAGTTTCTACCACGGAGCGCGTTGACAAACCGTAACTGTGACCTGTTCCCAGCCACGAACACTGCAAGTTTTGTGAGTGAGAATTCCCAGCAAAGCCGAAAACTTCCCGAGGACCTTGACTTCACTTTGTATTAGTCTCACCAGACCCATCTTTCCCGGTAGCTCGATGGGGTAATGACAACAGGGAGTCAAGTTCTTTTTAATGAGAATACACGAGAAATATGTAGTCTTCTCATGTCGCGGAGAGAAAGAATAAACTGTCACCATCCATGCAATCTGGAGCAGCCCAGAGAGTGTGCAAGCATTTGTCTGATCATCTCCAAAAGAATGCTCACAAATTTGCAACAGTGGGAAGTGAGTAGTGACTATGAATTCAGCCTCTTTCGTCTACTCTTTCTCTAAAGGTACAAAAAAAGAAAGAAAAAAAAAACATTAAACTTGGCCAAAGAGTTCTTTTAAATCAGGGGTATAATTACTTTTCCAGTATCCTAATTTGCAAATCTCAAAGGTCATCAATTACCTATAACATCCATTCTCTTTCCACTTTGCCCTTTAATCCTATGTCTTTTTCTTTACTTGTCTCTCACATGTGTGGCTTTCTTCCTTGTGGTCAAGTCACACCCCTAATTCGTACCCACATCTTTCCAAACCTTGAATTCGGTGACAGCCTCCCATCTGGTCTCTTTGTCTTAAGTCTAGTGATCTCACATTGCAACTCTGAGGACGCTTCCCTTCCCCGACCCCGCGGGGGTTTCGGAGGACTCTGTCGGCACCATCCCTCTTCCAGAGAATTAACTAGGTAGCATCTCCAATGTAGAATATGTCTCATTATTTCCGCCATATTCACTCCCATAGATTTTCATCTTCCCGAGAGCCTTGGTGGCTCAGGGTTGTGAACTCTTCACTTTCAGATTTCAAACTCGGCCACTGATCTGACAACGACAGCCCCGGTCACATATTCATTCAACGTGCACGTATTCAGTCCACCATTGAAAGACGCCATGCTCCGTGCTGGAACCCTGGGCCAACCGAAGCCCCTAGCCCCCACGAAGTTTACACTCTAGTGAACAGAGAAGACAGACAGCAAATGAAAAGGTAAAATGAATGCAGTATAGCGCATATAATCAATGTGGTAGAGGCAAGCAGACCGGGAAAAGCAGAGGGGGAAGGCCAGGCATCAGCGCAGGGTTGCAAGTTTTGAAAGGAGAGTAGAAGAGCTGACAGAGATGAGAGAGTAAGACAGTCGGTGAGGGGGAGAAATCTACGCAGAGAAAATACGCAGTGCACAGCCCCGATGTAGACAAGGTCACATGTGGTTTTTTTTATTTTTTATTTTTTTATTTTTGTTTTTTATTTTTGTATTTTTCTGAAGCTGGAAACGGGGAGACAGTCAGACAGACTCCCGCATGCGCCCGACCGGGATCCACCCGGCACGCCCACCAGGGGCGACGCTCTGCCCACCAGGGGGCGATGCTCTGCCCCTCCGGGGCATCGCTCTGCCGCGACCAGAGCCACTCTAGCACCTGGGGCAGAGGCCAAGGAGCCATCCCCAGCGCCCGGGCCATCTTTGCTCCAATGGAGCCTCGGCTGCGGGAGGGGAAGAGAGAGACAGAGAGGAAGGAGGGGGGGTGGAGAAGCAAATGGGCGCTTCTCCTATGTGCCCTGGCCGGGAATCGAACCCGGGGTCCCCTGCACGCCAGGCCGACGCTCTACCGCTGAGCCAACCAGCCAGGGCCAAGGTCACATGTTTTTGATATATAATAATAAGTACAGACAGAGAAAGAAGAGAAAGGCTGGGTCCTATGGAGCCCTTAGGGCATTGTGAGGACGTGGACTGTGCCGTAAAGAGACGGGTAGTTGCCATGGGCAGTTTCTGAGCAGAAAGGTAAGCCATGGGGCCACTGGGGTGCTCCTTCAATAGCAGACCGGTGGGGAGCGCAGCTGGGTGAGATGGTCCTGGTAGGAGATCCAGATGAGGACGGTGATATCTTGTGCCCAGAAGGTAATTGTAGCTGGTGAAAGCAATAAAATTCTAGGTACATTTTAAGTATTGTACCAAAAAGAAGTTTTGACACATTGACAATGGACTGTGAGAAAGAGAAGAGAGGAGAATTGCGGGCTAGTCTTGTAGAATGACGGCATTACCGCTCGCTAAGAGTTGGGGGGAAATCAGCCATTTGGCTTTGATAATGGGAAGTCGTGAAGAACTTATTGGTTATTCAAGTGAAGGTAGCCATCCACTGGACATTCCCTTACGTTGCCCCTGATCTACATGCCATAGAGCTAAAATTTTATTTAATAACTCATGGCAGCCTTTGAGCTTCAACTGGTTGTTTTTAATGGGAATACATATTAATAATTCTATCTCACAAACTTGCAAGAAGAGTTTAATAAGAAGTTATTTGAAAACAGTTTATAAATGAGAGTGCTTAATAAATGAGAGCTTGTATTATCTTGTTTCACAGTTCCCACAAATCATAGCAACAAATTAGCTTTTCTCCCTTCATTTAGATTTTAAGTTCTTTGGAAGTAAAGACAAGGATCGCTCATCTATTATTAATCACCCTTTACTGAAGCCTGTACAGTGTCGTGTCTTGCACACAACAGAAATTTAAAAGTAAAATCATTAAATCAAGTTTAAGTAAAAATAAATGACTCATTATGAGAATAAGCAAGTGAGGCCCTGGCCGGTTGGCTCAGCGGTAGAGCGTCGGCCTGGCATGCAGGAGTCCTGGGTTCGATTCCCGGCCAGGGCACACAGAAGAAGCGCCCATCTGCTTCTCCACCCCTCCCCCTCTCCCTCCTCTCTGTCTCTCTCTTCCCCTCCCGCAGCCAAGGCTCCACTGGAACAAAGTTGGCCTGGGCGCTGAGGATGGCTCCATGGCCTCTGCCTCAGGCACTAGAATGGCTCTGGATGCAACAGAGCGACGTCCCAGATGGGCAGAGCATTGCCCCCTGGTGGGCATGCTGGGTGGATCCCAGTCAGGCGCATGAAGGAGTCTGTCTGACTGCCTTCCTGTTTCCAGCTTCAGAAAAATACAAAAAAAAAAAAAAAAAAAAAAAAAGAATAAGCAAGTGAATAAAGAGAGCACATCTTTATTTTTTGAACATACTTTTTTTTTTTTTTTTTCATTTTTCTGAAGCTGGAAACAGGGAGAGACAGTCAGACAGACTCCCGCATGCGCCCGACCAGGATCCACCCGGCACACCCAGCAGGGGCGAAGCTCTGCCCACCAGGGGGCGATGCTCTGCCCATCCTGGGCGTCGCCATGTTGCGACCAGAGCCACTCTAGCGCCTGAGGCAGAGGCCACAGAGCCATCCCCAGCGCCCGGGCCATCTTTGCTCCAATGGAGCCTTGGCTGCGGGAGGGGAAGAGAGAGACAGAGAGGAAAGCGCGGCGGAGGGGTGGAGAAGCAAATGGGCACTTCTCCTGTGTGCCCTGGCCGGGAATCGAACCCGGGTCCCCCGCACGCTAGGCCGACGCTCTACCGCTGAGCCAACCGGCCAGGGCCGAACATACTTTTAATGAAAGAATTTGATCCATGAAGTTTCAAAACGTACAACTAACATACAGCTCAAAAGGAGGTTCTGATTCTTTTAAGTCAAGGATGTAGTTTCAGCAAGTGCAAACAAAGGATGTCAGGTGAAATTAGAATTTAGATAAACCAAAAATAATTTTTAGTATAAGGAAGTCTCATGCAATAAGTAGGACATACTTAAACTAAAAAAAAAATTGTTTTCTGTTTATTTGAATTCACATGTAACTGGCCACTGATTTAAACTTAAATAGTGCACGGGAACAGAACAAAACATTTGTTTGGATCTGAACTGCAAATTTAACTGAAAATCCTTTATTTTTATTAAGCAACCCTATAAATTTAGTCACAAATTTAAAGGACGGCAACTCAAAGTAGCTGAGACCAATACAGACAAATTTAATGGACCGTTTGACCATCTGTTGGGAGGGCAGGAGGTTCTACTGGGCCTCCTGGCCCGCCGCGCATGGAGCTTAGGCACCGTGGGAAGCTGCCCTTTTATCTGTCTCTGTGTCCTCCGTGCGAGCTCATTCCCTGCCATGGTCTCACTCTGCCAGGCCCTCACGGTTCACCTCCTCCTAGCTTTAACATCACAGAGGGAAAAGTTCTTTTTAATTAGTTGCTATCCCCTGATCCTAGACAAGGTCTGGGTTCATTGCCCAGGTCTGGGCCCCATGCCCAACCTTCAGAGCAATGGCTGTGGAGACAGGGAGATGGGATCAGATTATAAAGTGTTTCCGCACTTAGCCCAGACACTCTTGACCATGGAAGGGTACTGACCTGGGCACCATGTCAGGTCACATATTTGAAGAGGAAAAGGAGAAGCCATTTCTCCAAAGTAAGGAGAAGCAAGATTTCCAAAAGGCAGAAGGGCCTCCGAAGAGAGAAAATAATAAATATTCGCTACCATCGGACATCTAAACAAAATGACTTTAATGCCAGAAGTTCTTAAATTGGTTTCTTTTCCTTCATTTTGATTGACAGCTTCATGGAATTCTGGGTAATCTGTTCCACTCTGACAAGTATACAGCCAGCTGCATGCTCCATTTCTTGTGAATCTTCATAGAAAAACCCCTGAATTAATTTTGGAACACTTTCATGCAACTTTGGGGTCAAATCTTCTCTGAAGTGAGGGCTCCCATGTTTTTGCTCTGAGAGAACATTCCATGTGAGCGAAAGGGGCAAGGCCCCCTCGTTTACCCAGGTTTGTGTGCAGTGGCCTGCTCAAAGCTTGCGTAGCCAGTGTCTGATCATTCTGCCAATGACTTTTGGAAATGTATGCAAATCTAAGTGACCAGTTCATAATTTCATCCCCCGAGGAAGCAAGGCAGGCATTTTTAGAATGTAATGCACGCATAACCCAGGGTCTCCACTGAAAACGAGCTTGTTTAAAACAACTCCAGTGGAAGGAATTAACAGTCGAACTAAAAACACCATATGCTTGGAACAGGAAAAGTCGCTCGGAGCAATATGCTGTGATGATATAATTGAGTCAAGATCCAATTGCATCAGGACAAAAGCTCAGGCACTGAGGAAGTTAAGCCTGGTAACTTATGTTGCCTAGTTAAGTTGATATTTCCAAAGCAAGGAGACGCTTGTTGTCTTTTATTTATATTAGGGAAGAAAAACATCCCTGGCTGGACTTCTGCTTTTAGTCAAGATGAACCAGGCAATTTGGACTAGCGAGGATATTCAGGAGAGTGGGTTATATATTCTCTTTGAAGGTATAAAGTTACTCACAGGACAGTGAAAAATGGCTAGGGCTGGATACAGAACAGGACAGAGGTCCGGTGAGAAAGAGTCTGCTATGTGGGGTCATTATTATCCGGGGGGGGGGGGGGGGGGGGGGAATGTTGCAGGGGTCGTCAAACTTTTTATAAAAACCGCCCACTTTTGCAGTGCTGGTCGACCTGGTCCCTACCGCCCACTAGTGGGCGTTCCAGCTTTCAAGATGGGCCAATCGCGGCGCTGTTTGGTTGCACGGTAGGGACCAGGTTGACCAGCACTGCAAAACTGGGCGGTTTTTATGAAAACGACCCCTGGGAGCTCAGTACAGGGTGCCCAGATGAAAATCCTCCTCTGTGCCGAGTCACAGAAGAGTCACAGTGTAGGAAGAAGAGCACAGCTGGAGTGGACAGGACCCTTTAGAGACTGTGGCTCAGCTTGGAATAATCTCAATCAACAAATGATGAGGAGGATTCCAGATTGCTAATGCCACCCATGCCCGGCACAGATACTGCAAACCATATCAGGAGGAAGATACATCAGCCGAGGCTTTGCATTATTTCTACAAACAGTTTTAAAAGTATATTTTATACCCATGATAAAATATGACCAGCTTATAAAATGATAAAGTTTTCTGGGAGAAAACTTCAAACACTACACAAAGCCTCTTAAGGGGTTGAGATACTGGAGCTATCAAACATAACATTTTAAATCAATGTACTTCCTATGATCCAGGGGAGAGAAGAAATAACCCAGAAATCAAGATGAAAATCAAAAAGAGAAATTTAAAAGGTCTCTGGAATGGAGTTATAATATAAAGTGTATTGTCTCAAAACTTCAGGAACACAGCTAAAGCCGTGCTTAAAGGAAAATTTATAGCCTTCATAAATAAGGATGGCTGCAAAGTAATAATCTTAAAATCCACTTCATGTTAGAAAGAGAGCAACAAACTAAACTCAAAAAAATACAGGAAGCAGAATAATAAAAACAAAGCACAAGTTAATGAAATAGAAAATAAATGCATGATAAAATCAACAGAGTGAATGTTGTTTCTTTGGAAAAGTAATAAAATTGTTGTCATTGTGACAAGTTTAATAAAGAAATATTCAAGAATGAACAAATAATTTATGTCAGGTCCATTATTACTGAATCTATAACATTCAAAAAGATAAAAAGACATTTTGAGGAAGTGTATGTCAATAAATTTGAAAACTTGCCAACCTAGTAAAATTCCTAGAAAAATACTATTTGGCCAAAAGAATGCAAAAATAAATAGAAAAGCTGAATATCATTCCTTTTAGCAATAAATTACATCAATGATTTAAAATTATTGCCTTAAGAAAAACTCTAGGAATTTTTACCATTAAAGCCCACAAAACATTAAGGAAAACTCAAAATCTCACAAAAAATATTCCAGAGGATAAAAAGAAAATAATTTTTAATTATTTTTTTTTTTGAGGACAGCATAACCTTACTACCAAAATCTGAAACTTGGGAAGAAGAGTAATTATAGTGAAATGTCACTTATTAATATACATTTAAAAATCATTACATAAAAATTAGCAAAATCTAATGACAAACCTGGAATTATTGCAAGACTGCATGGTTAACTAGCATTTGAAATATAAAATTAGGCCGTGGCCAGCTGGCTCAGTGGTAAAGTGTTGGCCTGGCATTCGGATGTCCTGAGGTCAATTCATCTCCTTCTCCACCTTTTCCCCTCCTCCATCTCTCTCTCTCTTCCTCTCCCATAGCCATGGGTTGAATGATTTGAGCAAGTTGGCCCCAGGCGCTGAGGATGGCTCCATGGCCTTGCATCAAGCACTGAGATGGCTCAGTTGCCAAGCAACAGAGCAGCGACCCGAGAAGGACAGAGCATCGCCCAGTAGGGGGTTGCTGAGTAAAACCTGGTCAGGGTGCATTAGGGAGTCTGTCTCTCTGCCTCCTTGCCTCTCACGTCACTAAAAAATAAAATTAAATAAGTAAATAAAATGAGATAAAATTATTGTTGTTAACTGCATTGGCAGAATAAATTTTTGAAATGATAGGATTATTTTGTACAACAGAAACAATGACTTTGTTAAACATCAACATCTTTCATGTCTTTTTTTAAAAATCAGCATGGGCCCTGGCCGGTTGGCTCAGTGGTAGAGCATTGGCCTGGCGTGCGGAAGTCCCGGGTTCGATTCCCAGCCAGGGCACACAGGAGAAGCGTCCATCTGCTTCTCCACCCCTCCCCCTCTCCTTCCTCTCTTTCTCTTTCCCTCCCGCAGCCAAGGCTCCATTGGAGCAAAGATGGCCCGGGTGCTGGGGATGGCTCCTTGGCCTCTGCCCCAGGCACTAGAGTGGCTCTGGTCGTGGCAGAGCGACGCCCCGGAGGGGCAGAGCATCGCCCCCTGGTGGGCAGAGCATCGCCCCCTGGTGGGCGTGCCGGGTGGATCCCGGTCAGGCACATGCAGGAGTCTGTCTGTCTGACTGTCTCTCCCCATTTCTAGCTTCAGAAAAAAAAAAAAATCAGCATGATATGACTAGAAGAATGTTGTTACTCTCATAGAGTATATTTGTCAGAACTTATATCTAAAATCATATTTTAGATATAAGTGAAATATTCCAAGTTACTCTTGTGAGATTGAGATTAGTAATAGCAATAAAAATACACTTACTATGTGTACTAGTCAATGAAACAAACAAGAAAATTAAATCAAAGGCCTAAAGACTGAGTCAATAAAGCTGTAATTATTACAGATATTATTATTTTTACATACGAAATTCAGAAGAATCAACAAATGCACTTGTTTAGAATCAATAAATGAGTTTTGGAAGGTTGTTTAACACAAACCCACCAATAAAAACTGTTTAATTACTATCTGAAAAGTAATAAAATGTCCTGGGTTTAGCATATATAAAGAACGTCTATACATCAATAAGATGAAAAAGATAACCAAACTTAAAAAAGAAATGAGAGACTTGGGAAGGCACTTTATAAAAGAAATTAGCAAATCTATAACAGCCTATATTCATGAGATCAATAAGTTTACAAAAGAATGTTCAATATTATTACTTACAAAAGAAACAAAATAAAAATTATAAGGCAATATCACTAACTATTCACCAGAATGTCTAGAATTAAAAAAAAGAAAAAACAGCTGTGAAGCAATATAAGCATCCATACATACACTGCTACCAGGAGTGTAATTGGTCACAATTTTTAAGATCTGTTTAACATTTTTTTCTAACACTGAAGATATGCACATTCAAATATGCACCAAGAGACAGTTACAGGAAAAGTTCATAGACATATCATTAATAGCCCTCAGCCAAAAGTGACCTAACAGAATGGGAAACAATGATCGTATAATAGTGGAATATACAAGAATATGAATGAATCATCCACAAAAATAGTTGATGAATCTCTCAAGCATATGTAGATAAAAGAAGCCAGACACACACATACAAAAAAAACAAAGTTTATAGGAAGCTCAAAAACAGGCAGAATGCAGCTATCCCATTTAGGGGGTGCATATATAGATCGTTAATGTATAAAGAGAACAAAGAAATAATTCCTTCGTGCCATCTTTTAGGGAAGGAAGGGAGCGGTGAATGGTATGGAGTTTGCTGGGGACACTGGTAATTTTTGATGTAGGTGCTACTTACACATACATTTGTTTACAATAACTTATTGAGTTCTTTTGTGTGTGGCATCCACAATAACTAATGCTTTAAAACGAAGCTTAACAGCTGAGACCACAGACCCACTTGAAGCTTTTAAACTCCACGTCAGGTTGTCTACAATCACAGAGAAGACCCTTAAGCCCTTTCCTCCACCATGTTTTGCTAGAAAAAAAGAGAGTTCCTACTCTTTGATCTCTCAAAACCCTGATCTCATCTTCTCTCTCCTCTTTTTTTTTTTCCTGGAAACTAACCTAGTTATCTAATGTTCTATGGACATGGGGGTGCCACTTAAGAATTCCTTCTTTTTTCTTGTATGAGACTTCAAATATGGGCATGAGTGTTTTACTGTGTTGAAGCCGAATTCGCTTCCTCTACAATGTAACTGAGTCTCACTCCTGCAACTCAGAAAGGACCAAACTGACTTAAACTCTCTCACCTGTCACAGATTATACCTTAAGACAAAGAGATGCCCAACACACTTTCTAAAACACAGAAAACTATTTTTCACACATGGAACATGTACGCTGTTGCATGTGTTTGACCCTAGGACAAAATGATAGACAAATTTTCTCACGGGTTGCTACACCCTGGAATTTGGCAAAAGTCAAGTTCAGAGGATGACAATTCAAAGCTTATCCCTCTGGTCTGTTAGCATGCAGACGCTGAATAAACAACAGAGACATCTGTGGGAAGGGTTCTATATTCGATGCTTTTTAAAACATTCACATTGTCGGCCCTGGCCGGTTGGCTCAGTGGTAGAGCGTCGGCCTGGCGTGCAGGAGTCCCGGTTCAATTCCCGGCCAGGGCACACAGGAGAAGCGCCCATCTGCTTCTCCACCCCTCCCCCTCTCCTTCCTCTCTGTCTCTCTCTTCCCGTCCCGCAGCGAGGCTCCATTGGAGCAAAGATGGCCCGGGCGCTGGGGATGGCTCCTTGGCCTCTGCCCCAGGCGCTAGAGTGGCTCTGGTCGCAACAGAGCGACGCCCCGGAGGGGCAGAGCATCACCCCCTGGTGGGCAGAGCGTTGCCCCATGGTGGGCGTGCCGGGTGGATCCCGGTCGGGCGCATACGAGAGTCTGTCTGACTGTCTCTCCCCGTTTCCAGCTTCAGAAAAATACAAAAAAATACAAAAAAATTAAAAAAAAATAAAACATTCACATTGTCACTGTGGAATGATGTGGCTGGAGTTGAAATCTAAAAGTTTTGAGAAAGATATAAGAACATGGACTCTATGGGTAATCTAAGTATCAAGTAGCCATATCAACTGTCATGAAAGGATCCCAGAACTCAGAAAATACGGGTTCACATTCTGACCCTGCCTCCTACTAGTATGGGATCCAGGACCGTTTTGTCTGTGGGCCTCAATTCCTCATCTGTACACTGATGGTGGGTGTTATGCAAGTTGAAGTGTCTAGCTAGTGCTTGGGATGTGGGGTGTATAGTAGGTGCTCAATAAATTCTGGCAGGGCACTGACAACAAAGCCCAACAACACTCAGGGGAATACTTTAAAGGGAAGACACAATATTTAAAAAATACATTAAGAGATAACTGATGCTTAATTTGATGGGTTTTATTTTCCTTTTTCAACATGCAAAGGAGGAGAATTAGAAATGGCATGCTCATTGCTGTCCCACAGAGACCATTGCTCTCAGGTCCCGTGGAGGCTTCTCCTTTCCCTGTTCAAAGATGAATGCCAGCGTCTCACAGGGCTCCAGGAGTAGCCCTCTCTTCCAGGGACAGATAGCTCTTTGATCGATGTCACCGTTGCCCCTGCTGGAGTCACCCTCTCCCGTACCGGTCACATCCACACCCACATCTCCAGTGCCACTGCCTCTTGTGAGCGCCGGATCCCAAAAGTCACAAAACAGATGCTTCCTGCATTCTGTCTGCAGTTCTCCTCTTTGAGAGGAATATTTTAATAAAGTGGAGAACACTTCAATGCAAAGTCTTGACAGCACACTGCAGCCGTGCTATTTATATCCCAGAAGCTAGTCAACTGGAGGCCACCTGTCAGGCTGCTCCGGCTGCTGCTGGTGCTTAGAGGACATGGGTTCACCTCAAGTGAGGATTGGTTCTCAGCCGCAGGCAGTGAGTGTGTGGCTGTCTTGCACAGATACCTACTTTAGCTCTGTGACAGCCTGGTGTGCCTGCAGGGGGACACGGCCGCTATAACAACCCCGTCATACACCAGTTTCAGTCCACTTAGTTGTTTAGGAGTTCATTTTCCATCAGAGAGAAAGGGTATCACCGACTTTCATTGTAAGTATAATTAAACACGTGGCAGCCTGGCCTCATGGAGACTTAATTCGCTTCACAGAGATTGGTACTCTAGTCTCTCTAATTAATTTCCATCCAAGTAATTGGTGTCTCCCTGGAAAATTGTGGTGGAAAAAAATATGTTCACCACTTCTGCCCTTGTCACTCATTTATTGAACAGTATTTATGAGGCTACCGGTACCAGGCTAGTCACCGAGAATCTCAAAATAAATAAAAAGCTGACTACAAAAACTCAGGCCCTGGCTAGTTGGCTCAGTGGTAGAGCATCGGTCTGGCATATAGATTTTCCTGGTTCGATTCCTGGTCAGGGTACACAGGAGAAACGCCCATCTGCTTCTCCACCCCTCCGTCTTCTCTCTCTCTCTCTCTCTCTCTCTCTCTCTCTTCTCTTTCTTACAGCCATGGCTCGACTGATTCGAGCACATCAGCCCTGGGCGCTGAGGATGGCTCCATGGAGCCCCCACCTCAGGTACTAAAAGTAGATTGATTGCAAGCATGGTCTCAGGTGGGCAGAGCATGAGCCCCAGATGGGGCTTGCTAAGTGGATCCCCGTTAGGGCGCATGCGAGTATGTCTCTGTATCTCTCCTCCTCTCCCTTGGAAAAGAAGTGCTTTTCCCTCTCCCAAGTCTTTGGAAAAACTGTTCCACATGCTTCCATTTTTTCCAACACATATCTTTATATCTGCAATTTTTGTTAGACCCTGACACTCCCCTACAAAAGGCTCCAAACAAGTCTACCAGTGACTTATTCACTTCTAAAAATTAGGTCGATGTTGACTGCTTCTCAGTTTTACTTGCTTCCTTGAGATGGATGGCTTCTGACCTCAACTTCTTGTTGAAATGTTCCTTTTCCTGGTTTTTGTGGTAATGAATTCCCCTGGTACTTTCTCACCTCTCTGGTCAGGTTTTTGTCGTGTCAAATTCAAATCATAATCGTTAAATTTCCTCAGTTTACCAACCTCAACCCCTCTCTCTTCCCCTGTATATCTCGTCTGTCAATGTCTTGGCGATTGCTCCCAAATATTATCCCCAGTCTATATGCCTGAAGGTAAATCCACCATAGAAATATTCATCTCTGCCTGACCAGGCGGTGGCGCAGTGGATAGAGCATTGGACTGGGATGCGGAGGACCCAGGTTCCAAACCCTGAGGTCCCAGCTTGAACGTGGGCTCATCTGGTTTGAGCCCAAGGTCGCTAGCTTGAGCAAGGGGTCACTGGCTCAGCTGACCGCCCCACCCCCACCCCATCAAGGCACATATGAGAAAGCAATCAATGAACAACTAAGGTGCTGCAGTGAAGAATTGATGCTTCTCATCTCTCTCCCTTCCTGTCTGTCTGTCCCTCTCTCTGCCTCTCTCTGTCTCTGTCACAAAAGAAAAAAAAGAAAAAGAAAAAAGAAATATTCATCTCTTCTACACCTCACATGAATGTTCCACAGGCAACCTTCTCTTAACACCAGATCTAAACTCCACATCTTCTCCCCCAAAACCGTTCTTTATACTGAGGTCACTATCTCAACCAAAGAGATGACTACCTCCCAGTTTCTACGGGCAGGGACGTGCATGTCATTTTCCTCTTTTGCCTCTGTTTTCCATACCCAAATAATCAACCATCTCTGTCTATTTTAGATTCTAGCAATCACTGGCTCTCTCGACCTTTCTCCATTTCCCAACCGTAGACCGCATTCAGACCTCTCACTACCTGTAAACCCCAGCTTCCATGGCCCTTAGTTTAAAATGGAAATCCTGACCCTAATCTCTAATGAACTGGCTTAATTGTCCAGGCTAGTTTTTAATCAATTCTTGGTATTCTACACATAAACCAGCTCTATATTCATTTCTCTTCCAAATATGTCTCCACTTTGCATCACTTTCCTTATGCAAAGAGGGCTTTTCTTAAGTTCCCACCCATCGTGATTACTGGGACCAGACTTCCTCTGTGAGCTCTGGGGACTCCTGTCTAACCCCACAAGGAAGATGCCCTTCCATCATGCCCCGACCGTATTTTGAACTTGCCATCTACGGAGGATTGAGTCTAATTGCCTATGACTTTTCTCGCTGGAGTGCCTAAGCTTTATTTTGATTCTGATTACATTGCCAGCCCTAACATGTGCCTAGAACTTTTTTCTTTTTAAAAAAAATTGTGCTGAATAGCGAACGAACCAGAATGCGTCCGAAAGATTACTGGGAGCACGGTGGATGGAGGAGTTCATTTGGCCTTGAGATGATGAAAGGTTTCAGAATGGGAATGACAATTGGAACTGGGCCTTGAAAGGCTGTGAAGAATGCGACAAAATGACTTGTCTAACACGGAGCAGATTCACGGTCGTGTTGACCTCCGTTATAACGTGATCAGACCAAATGCAGCTTAAGCTGATTTCTCCGACTATCCTCCTGGATTTGAGTCAGACCCTCTTTTAAGTTACGATATTCAAATGAGATGTGAGCCCAGCGATAGACGCTCGCTCGCAAGAACATGTCGCTTCTCACCAGGGGAGAAGGAGACCTAATCCGAAAAGGGCGTGGCTCTTCAGACCAACGCTTGGCTAGCCCGCAGAGTCCGATGCAAATCAGAGGCCGAATTGAGTATTATTTCCGCTGGCCCGTTTCATCAGCGCAGGTCAGAGAACAAAGACCGGCCGGGGAGCGCGCGGGAGGCTCGTGGTGGGAGGATTATTGCGCCAGAGAGGAGAGCTGCTCGGTTCACGTGGCTGGACTCCCTCAGCTCCCCGTTATAAAAAAAAACGGCCGGCCTGGGGCCTGCCTTTGGATTACAGCCCCCTTGAAGTGGTAAACATGCTGTTTCCCCCGATATTTGCCCCAGGAGATAAACATCGCTGATGGCTTTTTCTGACAAAGCCAAGAAAGCTAATAATTGCCGTGTCAGGCAAAGGGAGGGAAAGAAAGAAAAAAAAAAAAAAAGTGAAAACTAATTCAGTGTGATCCCTCCTCATGAAAGAGGGAAAGAGAGCAAAGATGACTCACAACTGGAAGCCTGAACTGTCAGAGCGTCTCTGAGGCTCTTTGAGTGAGCACATCCGCCCGGTTATAAATAATGACAACCGACAGTAATTTGCATGGATTAGGGTTGTTAACATTTATCAATTTCTGCATTTTAAAATACTCCCAAATTGATCGGGAGTGTCTCTTTGTAGTGAAGGATTGATAGTGGGGGGAAAAGAATCTGATGAATTTAAAACTCAGATGAGAGAAAGCAAAGCTGTCCAGATCTAAACGGAGATACCATTAGTAGTTCCCATAAATCACGTCGTGTTTATAGTAAGGATACAGTTGAATTACCATCTGGACTTTTTAACCTTGACATTTATTTCCGAATTGTTCCTTCGTATTGGAAGTAAACTTAACCCTTCCTTTCATCTCCAGGGTTCGCCTGGACGCCACTTCTAGGAGAAATGATCTGATGGCTGATAGGGACAGAATGTCACGCGTGGCACGAGGTTGGAAGAACCAGAGAGATTCTTGCGGTAACGTTAAGCTATTAAAGAAAGAGAACACGCTTCGCTTGAAAACCACATCAGCTGAGAAGAATTTCAAGGGGGAATCAGTGATTGGCGACCAAGGTGGGGGAGTCTGTATTCCAATCGCTTACAGCTTACAGTTTATAGGGCAACAGATGAGACTCAAGTATATCATTAAATTGATTCATATATATATATATATATACATACATATATATATATATATATATATATATATATCCATGTAGCTATAGAAAGGCTTGACTATAAAGAGGGAAAACCCCACCTGGATTTTCTAAGCCTCTAATTAATAGCTAAATTTTCATCAAGTCACTTACATCTAGAACCTTTTTCGGCGATAAGGTTTTTTTTGTTTTGTTTTGTTTTTTCATTTTCTATTGACACTGTTTACAGTGAAGTCAAAATTTACAAAGTCCCCTCTTCCTGTCAATTTCTAGATTTTAAGACTGCTGCAAAGCAAGACTTAGCAGCTGCTGCGATGATGACTGGCGTGTTGAGTGTGAGTCAGGTGCTCCAATAGGAAAAGGGGCCGAGGGCTGGGCCAGTGCCAGGGGGAGGGGCGCTGAACAGAGGGTTGGGTGCTGGCCCTGAACCTACAGGGACACCAGCTTGGTCAATCATGTTTGCCTGACCTGTGGTGGCGCAGTGGATAAAGCGTCAACCTGGAAATGCTGAGGTCGCCGGTTCGAAACCCTGGACAAGGCACATATGGGAGTTGATGCTTCCTGATCCTCCTCTCTTTCTCTCTCTCTCTCTCTCTCTCTCTCCCTCTCTCTCTCTCTCCTCTAAAATGAATAAATTTTAAAAAAACTTAAAAAAAATTATGTTTGCAACCAAGTTAGGGAAAAGAGCTCTGATTATTGATATTGTCATTACTAACCTTAAAAATAAAGTCATTATTGGCCCTTGCTGGTTGGCTCAGTGGTAGAGTGTTGGCCCAGAATGTGGATGTCCCGGGTTCAATTCCCAGTCAGGGCACACAGGAGAAGAGACCATCTGCTTCTCCACTCCTCACCCTCTTCTCTCTCTCTCTCTATCTCTCTAAAAATGAATAAAATCTTAAAAAAATTAAATAATAATAATAAATAGACATCGCTTTAAAGGAAAAGACTTTTATGATTCGGGGGAAGTCTGTAAACCACAAGGGCGGTAGAACGTAAAGGCAGAAGGACACAGACTGGAGCCAGTAAATTCCAGGTTCAAGTTGCGGCTGTCTACCTGTTTACCGGTAGAAAGAAGGTGCACAGTCTCTTAAATATCTCGAGTCAGCCTGACCTGTGGTGGCGCAGTATATAAAGCTTTGACCTGGAAATGCTGAGGTCGCCGGTTCGAAACCCTGGGCTTGCCTGGTCAAGGCACATATGGGAGTTGATGCTTCCAGCTCCTCCCCCCCTTCTCTCTCTGTCTCTCTCTGTCTCTCTCTCTCCCTTTCTCTCTCCTCTCTAAAATGAATAAATAAAATTAAAAAAATATATATCTCGAGTCAAAACCTTTCTCATCCATAAAATGAAGTAACAGTATCTACCTGGCAATTTTAACATAAGGCCTAAATAAAAGATAACATAGATACTTTCTTGGTATGTGGTCGGTGAGAGCAATCATTGTCTCTCTCTCTCTCTCTCTCTCTCTCTCTCTCTCTATATATATATATATATATATATATATATATATATATATTATATTTTTAACCGTGTCCTTTACGGCATTATGGGGAAATGGCTCGGTGGATTTATACCAAACTGGAAGGCTGTGTGTCTTAAGTTCTTAAGTGAAGTTCATGTGAGGGGCTTAAACAAGCTGCAGAGAAAGGGAGAAATGGCGGACCAGATGGCTCCTGCTTTCAGATGTCAGGCTCCTCCTGGAAGTCAGAACGGACTGCCATCCAAACAGAAAGTTCCAACGTATGCACACGAGTGACTTCCCACCCAGGTGTGCTGCCTTTCAGGGCAATTGGCAGCTTTGTTAATGGTTAATGATTCTCCTTACCCACCCAGGGGGAGCGGGGGGGGGGGGGGGGTACTGACTTCACACAGCCAAGTACAGAACTTTTCCATTCACTTCACTGGACAATGGGGAAGACAATCAAAGAGAAAAGGGATGTTTTTTCTTCTCTCCCTAGTATGTGAACCCCAGAATTGTCCCACAGTGGATTGACAGCATCTTACTTTTTAACCCTTTTCACAGAAAAGAATTTGAGTTACTGAAGGCACTGAGGTAGAAGTCAGCTCATCACTCCTGCCAAAATGGGGGTCCTTCTAGGCAGGCATTTAGGTTTGGAGAATATTTGTGCAAGACAGCTGGTTCACTTGTATGGGGTTGGTTGGAAAACAATCTGAAATTAATAGAGAATGATGAGTCTAATTCGTATCTGATTGGGGTCACGTTTTAGGAGCAGAGCAAGACAATCACTCAGGCCGGGATCTTTGAAATCATCTCATCCTCTCCTGCTCTAAGACAGCTCTGATCTCGTGATTAACCTGTTTCTCAGAAGTTCAGCATTTCTGGTGCCAAGAGAACCAAAATGGGCATTTTTTTATAAAAATGTGTTCCTCTCCCTGAAGATCTCTCTCTCTTTCTCTCTCATCTTTAATTTTTAAGGTAAGAGTAATTTATGGGATAAGACACGTTTCTTCTGATTTTATATGTAAACTGGCCCCCATTTGTCACTTTGAACTGTATCCTGTGTCACCCATAAAGGCAACAATAGAACCGACAAGAAATTTGGTCCAAAGGTGAGACGACCTCTTAATTAATGGAGGAAGGCTGAGTTTAATCTGCTCCATTTTGATGTTAAGTTTCTGTTCCCTTTTCCTCATAACGAAGAAGAATTTGGCTCAGAAACTTGGCTCACGAGAGTGTGAAGTTTACGTGACATGGACCTCGACCCCTTACCAATTGGGGAATCTCTTTTGTCTGAGGACTTTCGTTAGAAAAAGAGTCTGGCATCCTAAGTACTTTCAAAGGTTGCCTTGATACGTTTCTTTGTATCACTGTTTCTTCCATTTTGAGTGGCAGGATTTTTTTTTTTTTTTTCATGCAGTCCTTATTATAAA
This sequence comes from Saccopteryx leptura, assembly GCF_036850995.1. Lineage (NCBI taxonomy): Eukaryota > Metazoa > Chordata > Mammalia > Chiroptera > Emballonuridae > Saccopteryx > Saccopteryx leptura. The sequence goes on along the minus strand of NC_089515.1, from coordinate 50,568,730 downwards.
TGACCTAACATTGTGCTCCGGGGCTGATGCCTGAATCCTTTTCTTTTTAGTTCCTGGTCAGGCAGGCTGCCACCGTTTCCTCTCTCTCTCTCCTTCCTGAATTTACCTAAACCCGAGTCCCAGGCTTTTGTTGGAATGTTTTCTCCCTTCCGCTCTTGTGCGCCCTTGTGTCACATTATCTGCAGAAGGTTGCCACCGACTTCCGTTCCCTGTGGACGCAGGAAGGGGAAATGGACAGAAGTGACCAATCCGACTGGAGGCGCGAGGTCAAGGGTGCGGGGAGGGTGAGTGAACGATCCTCAATAGCTTCCACTGCCGTCTGTGTGTTCCCCCTTGTCCGTCATTCCTCACTATTGTGTCGGGGAGGCTTCTAATAACAGCCAGCAGAACCGACGAAGTGGCCACACCAGGATGAAAGGAACTTGGTCAAGTATTATCCGCGCCCAGACACCTGGATGTCTCTATAGCAAATACGCAGCTGCTTCTAGAGGATTCCAGGTACCTGTGGCTGTCCTTATGGGTCAGACACGGCCCCAACTGTCCTCTCTTTAATCCTCCCAGTGGCTCATGGAAATAAGTACTATTTTTTTTTTTTTAACCACTTTTCCAAGTAAGAAAACAGACTATTGATGGAGGTTCGTTCCCTTAGAGACCATGCAGCAAGCAGCTGGGCCACCATTCAAAGGGGTCTGTCAGTACCCGGGCCGCTGTGACCAATGCAGCAGTGAACACAGAGGCGACAACTTGGCACGGTGATCTGTGGTTGCTAGACTTTGTGTGCAGAAAACTTCATAAGGTATATAGATTATATAGATGATGAATCACTATCATGCACATCTGAAACTAATGGAATATTGTATACTAACTATATATACTAAACTTGGGAAAAAAGTGTATGTCCACCTCTCCCTGCCCTTTTCCAGCCTCTCTGGTTATGGTGTATGAGCACACATGCTGTTGACTTGGAAACCAAACTTTCCACCTAGAACAACTTTTCCCCATTGAGAGGGCAGTGAGATCGTCTTTTGCATGTAAATGAGTCTCTTCTGGTGCCGCAGGCTAATTCAGGTGAGCCTACTTCCGTTCTTCCACCCGGAGGGCCTTGGACAATGGCTCTCAAGGTGTCTGCACACCTTTCCCCACTAAACCTGTCTTTCCCACACCTTAATTTCTGTAATAGGGCGTGTCTGCTCCCCCCTGTCCACTCGCTGGACAGATGGTGGCCCTGTGGCTTCTCCTTCGGTTTATGGTAATGATAGCGGGGCCTCAGAGTCACACAGACGGCAGGACCTCGCTCTGAGCAGGGCTCAGGATTCAGGAGGGCAATGCTTGGCGTGACGGGGGGGACAGGGACGAGACACGTATCACGCAGAACCCAAGCCCGTGGCCTTAGGCTTTCCAAGACAGCAACCGGAGAGAGTGCTCTGAAGAGTGCAGGAATCGATCAGTAAGTATGCAAACGCCTTCCCGTCGTTATTACCGCTCTTTAAGTGTCAGAACTAAGGAGGTAACATATCAAAGGTAGCATCCGTAAATAGGAGGGGTGGAGGGAAAGAAACTGGACAGGGTGCAGAGGCGTCCTGGCCACCCCTCCTGCCGGCTCCAGTCAGAGGAAGCCGTCCTGCACTTAGCGCCCCCCTGTGGCCAAGCCCCCTGCCTTGAGCTAAAGGAAAGAGGTCAAGAATAGACAGGAAATGGAGAACGAGGGAGCCAGCTAAGTGGGGGAGTCAGTGAGGACACAGGGAAGTCACTTTTTGCATTTACTTTAAATGTAGAGCGCTGTCTGCTCTGTGGTCCAACTGAAGGGCACAGAGTGAAAGCATTTCACAGAGGAAACTCATGAGGCAGTGAGGTTAGGTGAGGAGCGGGGCAGGTCCCCGGGGCCTCCGGGCTTTGGGTCCAGCCCAGCTGCCTCGCCCCCTCAGGCGGGGCCACACCCAAGACCGCAGAAGGCCCACTGGGCATCCAAACAGCAAAACTAAACAAAACACACCAACGTTTTTGCAGCCTTAACAAAAGCAACAAAAAGGGGCATTTCAGAGACATGAACCAGGTCATATTTTCAAGTCAAAGAACATCATAAAACACATACTGTTCCAATTTGGGGTTCTTAGAAGACATGGAAGGGAAAAGGTTAAGTGTGTATATACCCGAAACATTCGAAACTAAAATGCAAGGGTAACTGAGAGCTTTTGCTTATCCCCGTTTTTATCACAGTCTTCTGTCCCCACCTGCTTTTGAAGTTACATCCTTAAATGTCTTTCTTATTGATAAAACAGAAAGAAAAAACAAATAAAAACAAGTTATTTTCCTCTTACTTTAGAAGTAAGATAGCGTCACTTTAGAAGATTGGGAAAATACACAAACATATCAACCTGTCGGGGCAAACACACGCGTATGTTGGAGTATGAATGGGGTGGCCAAGGGATGTGGTGGCTTGGAAACACCCACGTCTAACCCCACTTGGGCCCTCCCTATTGGAGCCTCTCTAAGAGAATGATAGTGCCTCGTTCTTTCTCTCACAATGGAGTTACTGAGAATCCCCATCTCCTAGAATCGCCTGAGAGATCAAAGGGTTCTCTGAGTATCTACTGCAGGGGTCGGGAACCTATGGCTCGCGAGCCAGATGTGGCTCTTTGGATGGCTGTATCTGGCTCGCAGACAGATCTTTAATAAAAATAATAATAATAATGTTAAAAATATAAAACATTCTCATGCATTACAATCCATTCATTTCCTACCGCTCATGTTCATGGTTGCAGGTGGCTGGAGCCAATCACAGCTGTCCTCCGGGACAACACCAAATTTTTATTGGATAATGTGTAACGTACACGGGTCATTGTATGGCTCTCACAGAATTACATTTTAAAATATGTGGCGTTCATGGCTCTCTCAGCCAAAAAGGTTCCCGACCCCTGGTCTAGTGCCTGCCTGGGTGCACCCTACAGGTTTTATTGAGCACTGACTGTTTACGCCACTGATTACGGACTGATGACTTGGTAACCTGTGCATTATGGCCTTCTGTGTTTCACTGCTTATTAAAGTCTTTTCAAATGTCGATCAGGAAAAAGCTTAGTAATTTTATCTATGTGGATCCTAAGAAGACGAACTGATACAAGCATCCGTAGATATTTTACCACTTTGATTTATTGTACATAGATTTTTTTTATACTACAGTCTATCTGATGTTGCTGTTTAATAGGTAAATACTTACTTTCAGTATGTTGACTTTATATTTGGCCATTTTAAAGAATTGTTTTATTAGTTCCAGTGGGTTTTTTTTTTTCAATTAATTCTCTCGAATTTTTCAGCTAGACAGTTATTACAAATGGTAATAATTATGTTTATTTCCTATTTCTTCTTTTGTTTGCCATGTTGCATTTATGGGCATTTTAAGAACAAGGTTACATAGTAATAGTAATACTTAGAATTACTCTTCCCTACTTGAATGGAATGTCTCTAGTGCTTTACTTAAGCATAACATTGGCTACTTATGTTATCAAAACATATTAACACTCTGGAGAAATATCACTCAATCAACATACTTGTTAAATTTTTTATTATAAATGTATCTTGAACTCTTATCAATTGCCTTTTGGAAGACTCTGAGATAAGTAGATATTTCCTCCTTGAGATATGATGATATTGAAGATTCATTTCTTTACATCGAATGATCCTCATAGTCATAGAAGAAAGCTTACGTTATCATGGAACATTAGTGAGTACTGACATGGTATTCGTTCAGTATATGCACTGATTTTCATCGAGTGTGAGAGCAGTTTTCTTGGAAGTGGGGAACCTTACATATTCGAAGATTCTGAGACTAACGGACCCTGCCAAGCTTAGCAGGGCAAGCGATGCTGGGAAACGCACGTGGGGTAAGAGATAATGTGCAGGGAGGTAACAGAACTTGAAACAGCAGCATGAATACTTATGACAGCTTTTCCTAAATTTTCCAACCATGAACAGGCTTCACTCTTTCCCACTACAGGGACTGTATAAAACTAAACTTGTCACACTCACTTTTTTTTCCCTTCTTTTCCAAGTGACAGGAGCTTAGATAGAGAGACAGACTCCTGCATGCACTCTGACTGGGATCCACCTGGCAACCCCCCGTCTGGGGACTGTCTGCCTAGGGGGCCATACTCACAACCAAACTTTTTTTTTTTTGACAGAGACAGAGAGAGAGTCAGAGAGAGGGACAGATAGGGACAGACAGACAGGAACAGAGAGAGATGAGAATCATCAATTCTTTGTTGTGGCACCTTAGTTGTTCATTGATTGCTTTCTCATATGTGCCTTGACCCGGGGGCTACAGCAGAGTAAGTGCCCCCCTTGCTCAAGCCAGTGACCTTGGGCTCAAGTAACTGACCTTGGGCTTTAAGCCAGTGACATTTGGGCTCAAGCCAGTGACCATAGGGTCATGTCCATGATCCCACTCTCAAGCCAGCGACCCCGTGCTCAAGCTGGTGAGCCCGTGCTCAAGCCGGATGAGCCTATGCTCAAGCTGGAGACCTTGGGGTTTCAAACCTGGGTCCTCCGCATCCCAGCCCAATGCTCTATTCACTCCACCACTGCCTGGTCAGGCGCAACCAGGCTATTTTTAGTGCCTGAGGCATAGGCTCCAAAAAGCCAACCTCAGCACCCAGAGCCAATGCACTCAAACCAGTTGAGGCACAGTCGCAGGAGGAGAAGAGCGGGGGGAGGGTAAGGAGAGGAGAAGCAGACGGGCTCTTCACCTGTGTGCCCTGACCACGAATCTAACCCGGGACTTCCACTGGGCCGACACTCTACCACTGAGCCAACTGGCCAGGGCCTTGTCACACTCACTTAAATCCTTCCAATGGCACCCGTTGTGCACACAGAACCACCTAGCTCTACTCGTGTAGGACGTGAGGCCCTCTGCCTCAGCACCCCTGCCTGCATCTATGTTTTCTTTTTCCTCTTTTGTTGAATTTATTGGGGTGACTTTGGTTGGTATAATTATATAGGTTTCAGGGGTATGAGTCAATGATACTTCATGTGTTCACTGTATTGGGGTTCAGCACCCCAAGTCAAGTCTCCCTCCATCACCGTCCACCCCCCTTCCACCCTCTCCACCTTCCCCTCAGGCTCCCTTCCTTCTGATAATCACCACCCTGTTGTCTGTGTCTGTGAGGCCTTGTTTCCCTTGATCCCTCCGCCATGTTCACCCGGTCTCGCAAGCCCCTCCCCTCTGACAGCCGTCGGTCTGTCTGTCCTCTACCTGCGAGCCCGCCTCTTTGGATTCATCCTGCCCAACCACGTCCTCTGGGTTCATGCCTGGAGCTCCCCGGGGGCATCCTAGTCCGCAGCACCTCCTGGCCCTGCAGCAAGGAGCCTGCTCACCTGCACGGTGCTTTGCTGCCTCTTCCCAAGGTCAGCACCCCAGCTGCCTTTCCTGCCTCTGCTGAAACAGGACCCCAGCCAGGACCACTTTCCTCCCTGCGTGCCCCCCGAGGGCCCGCCGTCAGGGTGACTGCAGAACCCGTCATGTTGTATGGAGATGATCTTCTCATTGGCTTCCCCTCCCGCTCTTCCTCATGGTAGGCACTGAACTCAACGGCCCCACCATTTGAAACATGTTGCCTAGATATCTATTTGTCTGTTTTTCCTTTCTATTTACCCCAAACCATCTAGCTGCCTATTAGAGGAGCTTCAGATCAGGATGAGATAAGATCAAGACACATTCGAATATGCTGAACTATGTCACCCATATCAAAAGCAGATCACGTCAACCTTTTGTGACTTTACAGAGAAGCAGGGACGATTTCTGTCCATCTCTAAAAGGTTCAGTAGCTCAACGACCCCCATTGGTGCTCTTGGAAAATCTGCAGAACTCCCTGCGGGATCTTTTTACTTCTAGTTTACTTCCCAGAACTTATTGAACTTGTGTGAGCTAGAAAACAAAACAAAGAAACAAACTGCAGGCAGGATTTTTAAATATATGCATTGTGTATGAGTTCTCAGAAGTGCTACAGCATATGAAGGCGTCTGTGGTAAGGTGTGTTATTCCCTCCAATCAAAGACGTTGCCATTGCCGACAGAAAGTAGTCTGGCTTTGAGTGATGGGCACACAACGCAACCAATAGTTCGCATGCTATAGAGCTATACACCTGAAAACCTATGTGTTCCTATGAACCAATGCCAGCCCGTTGAATTTTATTTTTAAAAAAAGAAAAAGAAAGAAAGAAAGAAAATTCCAGCTACTAAATCTACACGTTCCAAAATGTCCCTAAAAGATTAAAACGTCTGAAAGGTGGGCAGACACCAGAGACTGCCTCCCTCAATGCCTTGCCCTTCTTCAATGTCAAACGCGGCTCAGAGAAGTGAGGGGCCAAGCCCCGCCCCACAGCGGGCCAGCAGCGGAGCTGACTGTGACCTCCTGCCCCACGCGCGCCAGCCCAGGCCTCCTGACCATCATAACAAACCCCTCCCCCCAACACTCACTATACATGAACAATGAAAAAGATATAGGAACTGAAACAAATCAATTCTTTCCTATTGTATAGGCAAAAGCGAATTACTTCATTTTGCTTTAACTCTCCGGATATCTCCGAACGATACTATTTTCACGTTACCAACAATGCGCAGAACTGCCTCGGGCCCCGCCCCCTTTTGTCTGCTGGAGGAGTCCACACACCGGACTTCAGAGTTAAGCGACGTGGAGCATTTGCATGGTGGTGTCACCCTAGCTAACATATTTTTTTTCTGCCTTCTGTTTCTGCCATATTTCTTTTGTGTAGAAAATCAGGGAGCATCGCGACAGCTCACAGTGAAGCTGGCTGACAGGGCAGAAATGGCGTCAACCCCTGGGAGCCATAGACTCAGCCCTGGGAACTTCTGGCATTACCCCGGCCGCTGCCAGCTTACCCTGTGTCGTGCATGCCGCCCAGGGATTTCCTGGGAGGTGGCTTTTTAAGAGAAACATTTATAAAAACTACACACTGTGCAAATCCAACACCAGTGGGTGGTTTCCATACAACGTGGAGGAGTGTGTACAATTCTATGAAGAGAAAGCAGTAGCCACCCGGAAAGGTGACCTGCTGAGGGAAATCGGACCCTGAACTATCAGAGAGAAAACCCAAAATTGTTGGGGACAGGAACACTAGGATGCTGACTCTTTCTTTCAGAGAGAAAGCTGACTATGGGAACAAGAGTCTAAGCATCCACAGAATTCCACTTTTCAAAAGTTCAAAAAAATTAACAAACAAACAACAACCCCCCCCCCAAATGTAAGTATACAAAAAGCAAGTAAGAAAAAGCATGAAGAAATTCAAAGGTGAGAAAAAGCAAGTGGAGAAAGATACCAAATTATCCTCAAACGGTTGCAAAGCAATATAATAACATCGGACCATTTTACATGTATTAAATGAAAATAAATTAATTAAAAATTAATGATCAGCCTGACCTGTGGTGGAGCAGAGGATAAAGTTTCAACCTGGAATGCTGAGGTCACCGGTTCAAAGCCCTGGGCTTGCCTGGTCAAAGCAAATATGAGAGTTGATGCTTCCTGCTCCTCCCTCTACACTTCTCTCTTTGTCTCTTTCTTTCTCTCCCCCACCACCGACTCTCTAAAATGAATAAATAAAATAAAAAAAATTAATAATCATTTCTATGCAAGGAAAGGTGCAGTTAAATCAGAGCCTGCATTCATTGGTTTTAATAGGGATAAACTTGTATCGATATTTTGGAAAACAAGCTATCAACAGGTTGAGAAAAACTTAGAAAAGTATTCATACCATTTCATCCAGATATACTTTAGTATAGTTTTAGCCCTAGCAAAAGATAAGCTAAGTGCAAAGACAGTTTATTTCATTGACTTACAATAGATTATTATTTTTATTTACACAGAACTTTCGTAATTGAGAAAATTGGAGTCTACTTTAATATCCACCAAAAATAAAATGATTATTTTATATTTAAGGCAAGAAATACACTTACGGTTTCTTTTTCTCCCTCTAAGAAACTATCCTTTTTTTGAGGTCGATATGTCTCAATGTTAAAACCATATCTGCATTTTTTTTTGCATTTGAATGAATAAGCAAAATATACGTGTATATCGCTATAGCTATATAATATTTTTTATATAAACATATGTTCTTTAAACGATAACTTTACTTGAATGTATTTCTCTTTTAAACTAGCTTTCCTTTACTTAGCGCTATTATTTTGGCATTTATTGATGCCGATTCACGTACATCTACAGTTTAACAGAATGGTGTCACATTGATTAATAAACTGCAATCTATTCAGTCCTATCTTAGAGACAAATGAGCATAGTGGTTGTGAGTGTGAGCTCTAATCCCTCATGGGTTACTTCTGTTACCTTTGTGACTTGAGGGGGAAATTCTGTAACTGTTGTGCCTTGGTTTGCTCACTTGGGCGTAGCGATAGTGCAAACCACACAGAGGTGCTTGGCGGATTAAACTCCATAATGCCAATGAGAAGTTTTAAAGAGTTCTTGGGAACTAGTCAAGCCCCAGCAAGAACGAGCTCTTATTAGAGACAGCGCTGCAGGAAGCCCCCTCGTAGCGGATTGGACCACACGCGAAGTCCAGCTCAGATGGAAGGTGCCAACGTGCGTGTCACAAGCACTGCCCACATTCTAACTGACGTTGTGGCAATCAGACAACAGCCGGGAGAAAGTCATTTGTCATGAAAATATATTCAACAAAACAATCAGTATCTACAGTATACATTAGTAAAACTTCTTATGGGTTAAAAAACAAACAAAAAAAACATATTCTTTTAAAAAGGGGGAAATAAGTCTAAACAGAAAATTCACTAAAAAACAAACAAAAAAACACTTGATGACCAAGAGTTAAAGAGGCTACTAACTAATTTCAGTTAGAATCCGTGTAAGCAGCCCAATGTACATACCTGCACTCACACCCCCCCAAAAGAAAACCCACCCCCAGCCTTTCTCCTCCACATCACCTTTTCCCCCAATTAATCGTGTAAATATTGAATCTTTTCTTCTCTAAGCAATATGTGACACCAGCATCTTTCTCCTGGCTTTGGGGTATTCTTTTATATTAAACCAAACATTTGTTTTCTATGCAGATTTCTCTCTGAGCAGAAATTAACTAGAGCGACTTTTAACACGTGGCATGCTCTCCATGCATGTATGCACGCGTTTGAGAAAAAAAAAAAATCTGTGACATTGTTACCACAAATCGATGAATGTAACAGGTGTCCAGGCACACACGTGTTTTTTTGGAACCACCGGCGCTAAAAGAGTTGACGTAAGCGATCTCCGTTAGCAGAGCAACACGGCTGACCCGGCTTTGCATTGTAGTTCACGCGCGCTGAAATCAAACAGGAATTTGGCAACTTGGAGGAACCAGAGGCCGGTGTATGTCTGTGGGCTTCTGCAACGCAGGAAGGAGAAACAGTTCCTACCCCATCGTTGACGTGCTAAGTTCCAAAAGATTTTTTTTTTTTATGTTAACCCCAGGCTTAATTGCCCTTCGGCATCAAAATTAATTGTGTTTTCCGCTAAAAGGCCGGTGCAGCTTAAGGTTGCTCCCGGGGCTCGACAGCCAATACATCTTCTGCAAATGGCTTGATTGCCGTGTGCGGAGGGGGTGCTGAGAAGATGTGCCTGACCGGGACTATACATTACAGTCCAATTAGTGCGAGGACCGCTACCCGCATCTTCCACTGTATCTCGTAACTGTCAGCATCTCTAATGGAGACCGCGGACACCGTGGGAGGACGTCAGACCCCGCTCTTGGCCAGGCGGACGGGGAATGGCTTTGGCTGTGTACCAAGGGCCTGCCGAGGCCACTGTTCTCCATTTTTCTGTCCCCTCAGTGCCTCTGCTGCCCCTGCCATCTAAATTAAGAGTTAAACCAAAGTCGGAACCTTCCAGGTGTTTGTCACCACAGGCAGTGCCGAGTCTAGTCAGAGTTTCAGGCTATGGGACTTGGGTGAGTAAAACCCCCTAAGCCTCCGATTCAGCAATTAATAATCAAAATGGTAATTGCATTGCCATTGTTGCATTAGTAGAATTATTAAAGAGCATCTTGATTTAAAGAAGCATAACTGACAAGGATAAGTCATTTGTATATGTTTGCTTTTCTTACACAATTCTTGTAATTAGAGGATCATAGTTTTAAAGAGGATAAATGTTCGGAAGGCAGGACACCCAGCTAAACCCATCACAACTGTTTATCGTGTGGTCTTATAAAGTCAGTTCTCCAGTCATTTTCATCACTATACTTTTTTTTTCTTTATTGATTAGGCAAGAGAGGAAGGGAGAGGGGGGAGAGAGGAGAAAGAGAGAGAAAGAGAGAGAGACAGAGAGACAGAGAGAGAGAGAGACAGGAACGTCGATCTGTTCTTGTATGTGCCCTGACCAGGGATTGAACCCGCAACCTTTCTGCTTCAGAATGACTCTCCAACCAACTGAGCCATCCAGCCGGGGCTCGTCACTGTCTTTATTCCTCTCTAGTCACTGAGCGTGTCCTCAGCTCACTTGAGTGATACAGGTTTTCTTATAGGAGTTCTCAGATTTCCACCATGGAAGGACTGGCCCCATTCAACCCATTTTTTTGTGACGGCTCCTTGTCAACATGGCCTCCCATCAGTGATTCCTGACCTTCCTCTCCTAAAGTCTGACCTTCTCCTCAACCAGCACTCGGAGGGCAGAACACTTCTTTTTCACTCCTAGTCTCTCCATGGCCCTGTCTCATGGACCGTTTCCGGGCTTTCTGTGGCCTCCCATTGGGCGTATGACGGGTTCTAATGGGAACACGGGAAGAGCACACACCACCTGATACCCAAGGACGTAGCAATTTCCTTTCTTGGTTCCCCCTTCTTTGAGAACAGAGCCTTTCCTTCCCAGACATCTCGAGGAGCAGCAGACTTATATTAACTGGGTCAATCAATGGGACAAATTCCATAAGTTGTCAAAGAAAATTCAACACAGTGAAGGGTCAGGGTCAACCTTGGTCTTGGCTCTCAGTCAAGCCCTTAAAAGGATTTCAGGGGTCCTCCTCAGAGCATGCACAAGGTCGCCCCTGGCGTCAGCACTAAGTCTATGGTAAATAAAGGCTATCCCCCACGCCATTTTACTACTTTTCATTTTAGTTCTTTAGGACTATAATAAGATAGGGAATGATGACAGAACACATTTAATGTTTTTATATTCTCTAATACATCACGAAATTGATGAAGTAGGTGTACTTACAATGTTAAAATGAAAAAATATATATATAACTCCATCATATTGCCTACTGTAAAAAAAATCATCACTATAAATAATTTAGGTCATGGATTCGAAGTGAGGTAGAAAAATATCTTGGCATATAGAAGGTGCTCAGTAATATTAAGTCTCATTGTTACAAGGTTTCTCATATAGAAGGTGCTCAGTAATGTTAAGTCTCATTGTTGCAAGGTTTCTCATATAGATGGTGCTCAGTAATGTTAAGTCTCATTGTTGCAAGGTTTCTCATATAGATGGTGCTCAGTAATGTTAAGTCTTATTGTTGCAAGGTTTCTGTAAGCTTTGTTTTACTCTTCTGGGAGATTCACACATATTTTTAATACCATTTATATGGAAAACACATGTTCTCAGTTCCAAATATCCACTTTATAAGTGAGACCTGGGGCCACACATTTGGACACTATACATCCCCTGCCCTAAACAGGGACAGTAGCTCAACCTGCAAATGGGAAGGGAGAACACAATGCCAGGATCTCACCCCTTCCACCCTCCTTTTGTTTCTCTCTGCTCCCAAGGTGGCCCACATTTAGATGTTGGCAGAAAGGCTGCCAAGTTTCAGTTGACCAAGAGAGACATGTTCTTCCATATCATTGTATCAAAAAGGGGCCTGGTGGTTCACCAGGGCATGTGAGAAGGAGCGATAGAAAGTAACAGAGGAAAAAATGACCCAAATAATTTTATACTTAGAAACAGAAAGGCTTACCCAGAGAAATGACTAAGGACAAAAGCCCAATACTATGGATTGCAATGTTTTAAAATAGAGCAAAACAAAGCGAAGTGCGCAGCCCGGGGGTCCAGCCTGATGACCACGCACGTACAGAAGCAAATCCTCAGGAGCTGCTCAAAGCAGTGACAGGAAATTGTTCTTCCCTGCTTCTCGGAATAACAATGTGCTCATGCTATATCGCAGGCTGAGTGGTGTGCGTGTGTTTGCATCTAGAAACCTTCACAGCGGAGAGAGTACTTCTAGATCGCTGGTTACATGGGGACTCTCAAAAGAACGTATTATTTTCTATTGAGAGTTTGTTTTCTACATGGATCCCATAATGTGTAATTACAAACTAATGTATCATTGCAAAGGGAGATGCATGGGTACACTTTCCTTCTCATTGGTGCATCCCTCCTGGGGTGCTTACAAACAGTCATCGGACAGAGGTCCCCTGCCATATGAGCCAAGCCCTGATTGCATCAATGCCACCTCCCAGACCCTGAGAGAAGTCTCCTCCCTCCATGTCACTGTCAGCAAATCAAAATCTCCCTGTACAGTAACACGTTGAATAAAAGCATTTTTCCCCAGGTCGCAATAGCTACCACATGAAGAAAATGCTGGGTTTCGGGTGCATTTTTTATTTTCTTTATGAGTTTTACCTGACTTTCTGGTAAATTTCCTGCACTACAGGGTTTCAAGGTCCAGTATCAAGTTCCCCTGCTCCCTGGGGGCCTGCGGCCGGACTCAGCATCTGGACTGGCTTCCCAGGACCCTGGTCCTCGCCTGAACCACGTGCCACCACCCTGAGCTGCTTGGAAACGCTGGGAATGCTGACAGCAGTCTGACCTGGACAGGTGACCCCCCCCAAGGGGCTCTGTGCCTTCTTGCTTGTCTCCAGGGTGGTTCGTGGAAAGTCCCGTTGCTCTCCGCCCCAGCTCCGATATGCCATCTGCCCTCAGCCCAGACTGGCTGGCCCCGACTGCATTTAGATGCATTAATAGCACGCGCTGGTAATGAATGGTACAGGAGGGCTCAGACACATCTCTCCCCCAGCCCGGCCTTGTTACCTCTGACAACCACTCGAGGCTGGGAAGAGACCTGTGTCGCTTCCACTCAGCTCCGGCCCAGCAGCTAAGTACTTTCTTACGGGGAACATCAATCTTGGATGCCAAAGCCTGACGATTTGCATTGCAAATCACCGACACGGTGACACTTCGCCACTGGGAGCGAAGCCCGCGCCATCCTCCTTGGTTGGAGCTCTAGGGGGGGAGAAATCCACTTTGTGGTCCAATTACAAGCGCAGGAGAAAGGCGAGGAGGAGGCGGGCAGAAACCGTGCTGCTTGCCTTTGGAACTGCACAAAGGATACTGATTTTTTTCAACTTCGGGGTCACCGTTCTTTTCCAACCAGGAGCTAACCATCCCTTCTGGTGCTGAAATGGGCCCCATCCATCTGACTTCCACCCCGCATGCCACACCTGGCCTATGTCTCATCTTTCCTTGACCCGTGTCTTCTATAAGTCCCCCCCACCCTGCTTTCTCAGGTGCCATTCAGACCTCATACTACTTTTATACTCTAGCTTTTAAATCTTTAACAAGAAACCCTGACCAGACACCTCGGTTGGTTAGCGCGTCATGCCAAGGCACAGAGGTTGCTGGTTCAATCTCTGGTCAGGACACATACAGGAACAGACTGATGCTCCTCTCTCTCTCTCTTTCTCAAAATCAATAAAAATAAACATTAAATCTTTAACAAGAATTCATCTACAAAGGTTCTATGAAAGCCAATTAGGTATTCTAAAACATTTCCAAAAAAGGGAGGAGCATTTTTATCCCCAAGGGTTGCAAACCTGTTTCTCAGTATTTCCTGTGATGCCCTGCAAGCTCGCAGGGCAAATAAACACACGTTAGCTCCTGCCACATGCACAGGTCTGTGCTGCGGGCAGCAGGTCCAAAGCTCTGGACTTCGTCTGCAGGCCCAGAGGGCATGGTCCAGCGCACACTGTTTTGCAACCACAGATCCAGGACTGATGCCGGTCCCAGTGCTGGTCCGCAATGTTGTAAAAAGATTATAGACTGGATGATCTTATCTTAGTCTTATTCGCTTATGCTCAGGGTGGTTTCTGCCTTAGTGGTCCCCAAAATAATTCTCCTAGTAGAAAGTTCCCCCGCTCACAAACCGGGGGTCATCAATATTCTCCCCAAACCATAGGGCTGATCCAGAGGGACCCCGCCCACCCGACGATGACCCCGCCCACCAACGATGGCTCCGCCCACCCAACGATGACTCCACCCACCCGATGATGCCTCCGCCCACCCAACGATGGCTCCGCCCACCCGACGATGCCTCTGCAGTTTGCAGGTAGGAGTCCACGCAGGCAAACCGCATTTGAGTTCATCATCCCCACCTCGGAACCCTTCCCAAATAATTAGCGCGGCGTAATATTTAGGTTTTCCTGGATCACAGCACAACCCCTCAGGGCTGCAAAACCAGGCAGGAAATACCCCACAGTCGGCCGTTCTGGCACGATTTCCAGATGTTGCAAGAGAATCTCCAACGCTTTGATTTCTCAGGGAAATCGAGCATTTCTCCCGCAGCTCAGAGTCAGTTCTTTATCTTCTAGTAAGTATAAACAAACACAATCTTGGCCATCGCCGCTGGGAAGGGGAAGGATAATGCTGGAGTGGTTATCGAAAATTCCACTGCCTCTCGGCCTCCCCTCCCCGCCCCCCGGGACTTAGCAGCTGTTTCATGCTCCCCCCCCCCTTCTCCGGTTGTACAACACTTTGTTCAGCCTGAAGTGGGCCAAGCGGAGACCACACTCTCCCCGGACACATGACTTTCGGTCTACGAACTGGAAGCTCTGTTTTAAGCATGAAAACTCTTTCGGTTTACAATCTCCCGGCCCCTCTCCGTGTCTAGGGGAGGCCACCATCTCCCAGGGCAGTTCAGCAAATGAGGTTGCCTTTCTGCAATTAATGAAACACATTAATATCATTACCGTTTTCTCTACTTCTTTCCCCCAAATTTTTAAATAAGGTTTCCAGGCATCTCTGCTTTCTGCTGCAAAGCCCAAAGGAGGATATTGAATAAAAAAAGGAATAAATGAGCACTATTTTATACTAAGGGGGAAAAACCGTTTTATGGTACTTTTAGTCCTGTCTGCCCTTTCCTGATGAATTGTGTTGACCTAAGACTAAATTGGCTTTGGTATACTTTTCTTAAAGACACAAGATGCTCATTTGCTTTTATATTAAACATTTAATTTAATATAATTCATTTGCTTGATTCTGGACTTATTCAGGCAAATCGTTCCCGTAGCTCTCAGGAAGAGTCAACTCCACTGTTGGTAGCATCAGAAAGTGACAAGAAAGACTAAGAGGCTCCATGACAATGTTCGAATACTAGTACAAACCCATGTGTGATTTAAATTATACAAATGCATAAACATTGGGGAACTACATTAAAATGGTAATCCTACAGTGCGAGCAATGGATAAACAGGTTAGTGATCCAATTGAATTCTGTTATGACATTTTAATGTTTATGTGTTTCAATTTTTGTATTGGAAGTCTATCTTTCTATTGAATTTATTGGGGTGACAGTGGTTAATAAAATCATGTAGGTTTCAGCGGTACCATTCTATAATATATCATCTATACATTGTACTGTGTGTCCACCACCCAAGTCAAGTCTCCTTCCATCACCATCCATCCCATTCAGCCTCTCCTGCCTCCCCCCTTTCCATTAATCACCATACTATTGTCTGTGTCCATGAGTTTTTTTCTTAGTCCCTTCACCATTTCACCCAGCCCGACTACCCCTCCCCTCTGACTGCTGTAAGTCTGTTCTCTGTACCTCTGAATCCGTTTCTATGTTGTTTATCGGTTCGTTTTGTTCATTAGGTTCCACTTAGCGGTATACATTGACATGAAATTTTAAATACATGTAATTCAAAGTTATTTCCATATTATTCCCTTGCTCTAAAAACTGAGTTCAGGTCATTTTAGATACAGGTCACTATCCAGTACATCTTTTGATTATTTCGAATATTGACAGAGATTATGTCTTACGTCCAAGGACTATGTGTCGTGGGCCTACTGTGCACTACGCACAGGAGCACAGACATCGTTTGAGATAGCTACGTAAAGCGTACACACGCGCACAGAAGGCATAGCCTGAGTGTCCCTTCAGCAGATTTACCTTTCCAATTACGCTTTCCTTAGGCCCATATTAAAATTAGTTAGCGCTCCCTAAGCACAAACCCACTAACGGTGGAGAGAGTGGTTCTGGTGTAGAAACAAGCACGGGGTATTAGCATTCAGGCTCCTAGACCTCTTTCTTTTTAACATCAAAAGGGCCCTCTCTTGCAGAAAGTGTTGAGATGATTTACTGCCTGGCTAATTCCTCATGTGTTGTGCTGTAAGCATCAGACCCTGGGCTGTGAGAAATGATGTCTTTCAGATGGGAAGTCAGGATGGTCATTAAAGCACCCATGCTCCTTTCCCCCCAGCGCAGGACGCCGGGTACATCTAATGACTCTGGCAGCGTTCCAAGCTAGGGAGCCATGTGCTACCTCGCTTAGACATGGCCCTGAAGTCTCAGCTGAGAAGCTGCTTTTGTTGCCCTCTATGTGTTGGCCCTTCGGACAGCTGCCAGACAGTTGCTGTGTCACACGACAGATATGATCGATTTCAATAATAATGTCATCAGGAACATTACGATGGGTTTAGATTTCATAATTTGGATTTACGGTTCAAATGGGCTACTTTCAGCGGGGATCAGAACTGTAACGTTGCTAGTACTGCCGACCAAAATCATCCTGTGGTGCAAGCTGAACTAGCTGGGAAATGGCTTTGTCAGTACGACTCTTGGTCTGATTTAATATGACATAAGTAAGTGTGACTGATGCTGTTTCCCCTTTGGTACGGTGCTTTCAAGTTTAAAGGATGGTTAGAGTAGGTTCTTCCCTTGTTGGACAGCTGAGCAATTTGAGGCTCAAAATGTTCAAGAACACATGGTATGGAGGAGAGTCTAATTTCTTCCCCATTCCACTAACTCCCATTCAAATGTGGGTTCTGAGAGGGCTTGGAGCACGTCTGCCCCACCTCAGGCACCTGGAACCCCCTTGGGACGTAAGAGGCACTCAATAAATATTCTGAAGTAGTGAGTACAAAAGGAGTTGAGTTTTAAACTCCTGCCTTTCACTAACCTAGGATTTTTCAACCTGGGCCATATTCTAGAAACCCATTTTGGGGTTCTTCCATCCTCTCAAATTAACATTCTAATTCTAGAAACGATTCTAGAAAGAACACAACCCATGCAAACTCTGCACTGGCTGGGAATTAAATTCTGCCACTCCATCTCAGGGCTGCATCTGCATGTCTTTGTTTTTGGATGTAGTAAACCAAAAGGAAGGTCAAATTACACTTGGGTTTATTATTTAAACACAAGTGTGTCGAGGAGGAAGGCCATATTCCCCTTGGAGACAGACATATTGAACGGATCGTGTTTTTATGTTGAACAGCATGAGCCACTTTATTAGCCGTAGGTGTAATGCTAAAAAGACAGTGAAGAATTTTTTTTTTTTTATTCTCAGTTTCAGCAACAATTGAATCAGATGCCCATGGAATGCAGTTATCGGGAATGCAGGAACGCCAACACCACGGTCAAGCGAGCAAGGGGCCTTACAGCTGTACAAACTCGTTCATTAAAGTTGGTGTTTGGAGACAGCTGATGTGCAGAGTTTGGATAAAATTTTGAATCTCAATAACCTCAGAGATGCAAACAGAGTCTTGAAGGAATAATTTTTGATATACTACATATATTGTGATACAACATAAAACATCGATAATGGCAATGTGGAGGTTGAAACACAGAGATAAATTTAGTGCAGAGCCATATTGGAGACCGCATATTTGAGAACCATATTTGCTTAACCTTATCATTTTAGCAAAGTAAAATCACCCACCATATGGAAAATAGTGGTTTATCATATAAATTTAATTTATGGATTTGCTTAGAGCATTTAGTTGAGAAGAAAGTATAAGCATGAAACTTTGTACTTAGATTTATTCCTTTTTTTATTTATTTAGAATTGTAATTTAATGGGGTGACATTGATCAATAAGAGTACATGGGTTTCAGGTGAACATCTCTCTAGCATTTGAACTGCTGATTGTGGTGTGTGCCCATCACCCAAAGTCAAGTCACTTTCTGTCACTGTATATTTGTCCCTCTTTACTCCCCTCCCCCAACCCCTGCACTTAGATTTTTATTTGCATATATTTAACTAATATATAGAAATGATGGCTTAAGAAAATATTATGTCCTCTGAAAATTCTTCTCCTTAACAAATTCTAGTATGTGTATGTTATATACATATATTATATATGTATATTTATAGAGATAATTTTAAAATGAGCACTCCATATATATTACATACATGTTTTATATGTAATCTATTTTATTTAACGTATATAACACATTATATAGTTAATACATATAATGCTCATTCCTTTAATTTAGCTATAGCTATATAATTGCAAAATTTCCTGAATTTATCACCTCATTACTGCTGTTCACAAAGTACAAATGCACTTGTATATGTGCATTCAACAAATCGGTCTCAATGAAAGGAAATAATAGACTATCAAAAGAATAAAAAATAAATAAAAACTAAGATGCCAAATTAAAATTAAAATGTTGAAAAAAGCATCATTATATATTTTTTTCTTTTAAGTTTCTTGTGTTTCACTGGCAATATTTCAAATTTAAATAAAAGCATTAGAAGAAACTACTTTAATGCAGCATTACTATATTTAAACATGGTATTATTAAATATATGGCCCCATGCTTCATTTATGAAGAGATTTTTTTAATTGGCATATGATTGACATAGAATATCCTTTAGTTTCAGGTGCACATCAAAGTGATTTGATATTGATGATTGCCACAACAATCTAGTCCTCATCTGTTAGTACCCAAAGTTATTACAATATTATTGGCTATATTTCCTATGCTGAATTTCACATCCCCATGACTTATTTATGTTATAGCTGAAAGTTGGTGAAGGAATATTTTAAGAAATTAAATGTATATTAAAAATCAGACCCTGGCCAGTTAGCTCAGTGGTAGAACATCAGCCCGGCATATGGATGCCCCAGGTTCAATTTCCCATCAGGGCACACAGGAGAAATGCCTATCTGCTTCTCCATCCCTCCCCCTCTCACTTCCCTCTCTCTCCTCTCTTTCTCTCTTCCCCTCCTACAGCCATGGCTCGATTGAAGCAACTTGGTCCCAGGCACTAAGGATGGCTCCATGGCCTCCCCTTAGGTGCTAAGAAGAGCTTGATTTCTAAGTAACGGAGCAACACCCTAGAGGGGCAGAGCATCATTCCCTAGGCTAGATCCCGGTCAGGGTGCATGCAGGAGTCTGTCTCTGCCTTCCCTTTTCTCACTGAATAAAAAAAATATCTGCCTGACCTGTGGTGGCACAGTGGATAAAGCATCGACCTGGAAATGCTGAGGTCACCGGTTCGAAACCCTGGGCTTGCCTGGTCAAGGCACATATGGGAGTTGATGCTTCCTGCTCCTCTCCCCCTTCTCTCTCTTTGTCTCTCCTCTCTCTCTCTCTCTCTCTTTCCCTCTCCTCTCTAAAATGAATAAATAAATAAAAATTTAAAAAATCTATAGCACTTTTGGAACATTATTCAATTAAAATGTTTCAATAGGCACAAAACAATGTTTTGAAGAAAACATTAAAAATTTGGTGAAAAATAGTAGATAATTATTGTAAATAATTCAAATAGAAAAATATAAAGAACAATGTTTTAAAGTTTGGAAAAGGTTAATTAGAAACTTTATAGATACAGATGTTGTTTTAAACTAAACTGTAAAATACATCAGTATTCTCTTCCCTATCCTGACGCTAAAAGTTGGTGAATGCAACCTACATATGCAAATATAGAATTTACTTTCTCTTGCATGCTTGCAGACAAAATTTAAGATTTCTTTATTAAAAAAAAATGATGTTAAATTAAGGTGTTTTTGTTTGAACATGAAGAAACTAAAGTTTTGAATCCCACCCCTAAAAGAGAAACAGTAATCATTTAGAGATCATGCTTTTGGCTTACATACATTTTTTCATCTTATATGCGTGTACACTGTTATACATTTATACGATACATTTTCATCTTAAAGCCACTGTTCACTAGGGCCCACGTACGTGCAAACAGCACCTCAGGCAAGGGAGTCAATTTAATAAAGCCAATAACATCAGTTTGACTATTAGAAAAAACTAGCTTATGTGTAAAAAAATACATAATTACACAATCGATATTATAATTAGATTTAGCTGTAATGAAACAATTATGGGATAAAGGAATTAGCAATACATTTAAATAAAGGAACTATAACATCAGTTTTTTCCCCACTGGATCTAATGTATGTTGAGCAATTATGTTCTACTTTTAAAAACCTTAAATTTTAACAAAGCCAGTCAAAAGTAGAAAGGCGTTTTATGTTATTCATTTTAGGAGCTATAGTAAAATACATTATTTGATAGTATCTGTAAATTAATTGAGAAGCCTGTGAGGGGTATTCTTAATAAAGCTGGCCGATTTTTAATTCACGTTGACACCACGGAAGATCCCAGCATAATGGCTATTGGTTCAGCATCGGGAGATAATCTGATAGCAGTCTTTGGCATTTGTTCAAGCATAGTAAAACCTCATTAATTCAGACTTCTTCATTTGAATTTCATGACAATTGAAACAAGGTGCACTATTCTTGACTACCTAGGAAAAAATGTTTCCGATCGGGGGAAAAAAAGCATAATCCCAATACGATTAACATCTACAAGATTAAGGTGACAACATAGAGTTGGACATAGAACAAAAAATTTTACAGGTCTTCCACACTATATACTTTTTCTGTTTGAGTTATTTACAATAACTACCTACAAGTTTTCACGAAATGGTCAAAATGGTCTTCAAAAAATTGTTTTGGGCTTGTTGAAACCTTTTAAGTGAACAGTGTTTCAAGAATGCTGTTAATTTTCAATATACATCTAATTTCTCAAAATGGCCTTTTATGTACAGAAAAGAAGGGCAGAAAGGGTATATTGATAATAAGGTCACGCTCAGTGAGAATGGTCATGCTAATTATCATCTGATATGCATCTTACACAGATGAATTATTAAGATTTATTTAGCATGCATATCCTATTGCAGCATATGTGAGTACAAAAAAAACATAGTTAACTCTTGGGAAAATTAAAGTTTTTGCGTATGAAACATATTCCAATTTCTCTGGATAAATGAGGTTGTGCCATCTAAGATGCTGTAATTTCTGACACTGGTATCACCCCCAAGCAAAGCTGCTCTGGGTCGTTTCTTGATTCAGGTAAACCTTAGGAACATTTAAACACTTTACAAGGTTTATTTTAACAATGAAACCCCTGTAAGAAATGCACGGTAGATCTTAAAAGGAATATACAAGCCTCATAAAAATTATAACTATTATGTTTTTATCCTATGCCCTAAAGATGTCTTTGATTATCATCCCTGGAAAATGTTTGGTTCTTTCGATTAAAGCATGAACTGACCAAATTCTCATTTGGAGGAATAAACAATTGCCAAACAGACCCTTCCTATAAAACCAAGTAATTTTTTTTTTTTTTGTATTTTTCTGAAGCTGGAAACAGGGAAAGACAGTCAGAGACTCCCACATGCGCTCGACCAGGATCCACCCGGCACGCCCACCAGGGGTGACGCTCTGCCCACCAGGGGGCGATGCTCTGCCCCTCCAGGGTGTCGCTCTGTTGCAACCAGAGCCACTCTACCACCTGGGGCAGAGGCCAAGGAGCCATCTCCAGTGCCCGGGCCATCTTTGCTCCAGTGGAGCCTCGGCTGCGGGAGGGGAAGAGAGAGACAGAGAGGAAGGAGAGGGGGAGGGGTGGAGAAGCAGATGGGCGCTTCTCCTGTGTGCCCTGGCCGGGAATCGAACCCGGGACTTCTGCACGCCAGGCCGACACTCTACCACTGAGCCAAAAGGCCAGGGCTAAAACCAAGTAATTTAAAGCTTCAAAAATAGTCCTGCCTGACCTGTGGTGGCACAGTAGATAAAGTGTCGACCTGGAAATGCTGAGGTTGCCGGTTCAAAACCCTGGGCTTGCCTGGTCAAGGCACATATGGGAGTTGATGCTTCCAGCTCCTCCCCCTTCTCTTTCTCTGCCTCTCTCTCCTCTCTCTTCCTCTCTGTCTCTCTCTCTTCCTCTCTCTCTCCTCTCTAAAAATGAATAAATAAATAAATAATTAAAAAAAATAGTCCTATTGTCACTTTTAACTTCCAACGTTTGAGGGTTATTCTGGAGAAATCCAAAGATTGACATTCTTTATTTGATTTCATTCTTGTATCTGCTGAAAGTCCGATCACGTTTTCCTAAAACCGCACTGATCTGTATGGGAGAGCCGGTGATTGGGGGGAAAAAAACCCTCAAAAAAAGATCAATTTCAAAATAATCTGTAGAATATATGGTATAATCTCCTGAGTAACATGCAAACAAAATGTCCATGTAACAAGAAAAACAAGCATTCGCTATTTCAGGGAGTACCCTGGTAAATCCCACAGAAAAGCAAGAGCATATGGTCCTAGGGCTATCACCTGTCTGGCTAAACTGTCTCTGAACTAGTGAGCAAGTGGCCAAAAGCCAGGACTTCTTACCCGTTGAACAGGACATTAACAACTCCGTTTGGTGTGAGTATCACATAAGGATTCATTAATTAGTGTTTGCAAAGCACACCAAGGATGAAAAGCTCTAAGCAGTAATGATAACCGATTCCACATTCTCCAGCAAGGCTTGCAGTGATTTCTGCATGAAAAGAAATGATAGAAATACGCTTCCGTATTACATCGACATGGCACTTAAAAGGTGACTCTGCGATGGATGAAACAGAATGCTAGATTGGGAACAGAGAGACAAGGGAGTTTGCAACGGTATTAAGAAGATGCACAGGACAATTAAATGATCGGCAAATGAAAGAGAGAAGCACACTCCCAGGTCACATCTGTCCCTGGGCAAGCGAATTGGTTTGGTCAAATAATTTAAGACACAAGATTTTTTTATGGCATTTGCCCCTAACGACTTAGGGTAATCAGAGCTGTGTCACCACATCAGACCATCCACACTGGCTTCATTTTTAAAAAAATGGTCTCCAGGGGAAACATTGACACTGTCTAGTTGTTACCAGACTGGTTTTTCCTTTGCAAAGTAACTAGTATTGGCTTTATTTTATTTGACATAATAAATGTTCAGTTCAAAGGCAAGAATTACAGATATGAGGTTTTATTTTTTTTTCATTCAAATTAGTTTTAGGTTTAAAAAAAAAAGTGGTTTTAGGATGTCAAGTATGAAAATACTCAATGATATCCTTAAATTCTTTCAAGAATTTCTTCAGAATGCAAGCAGACATCCCTTCTGAGCAGATCTGCAGAAGGGGGTGAGGTACTGACTATAACATTTCAGCCCTCACCTGGCTTTATTTATTTTGTAACTCCAAAAGGAAGAGTTTTTATATCCTTCTTTCTTTCTTTTTTTTTAAGGTGAGAGGAGAGGGGATAGAGAGACAGACTCCTGCATGCGCCCCAACCGGGATCCACCCATCAACCTCATTTGGGGCTAATGCTCGAGTACTAAGCTATTTTTAGTGCCTGAGGCCGACACTCGGACCCACTGAGCCATCCTCAGCACCCGAAGCTACACTTGAACCAATCGAGCCACTTGGCTGAGGGTGGGGGGAAAAGACAAAAAGGGGGAGAGGAAGGAGGAGAGAAGCAAATGGTCACTTCGCCTGTGTGCACTGACCAGAGATCGAACCCAGAATGTCCATATGCCACCCAAAGCTCTATCCACTGAGCCACCGGCCAGGGCCTTTCTTTTTAACTATACAAATATGTCTTAAAGTATAATGAGTTCAGCAAAAAACAAACAAACAAGCAAAAAAAAACAACAAAATACTTTCCTGACTTTGTAGAACAATTTTTCAATTACATGAAAAGTTCTCTTTTGCAATTGGATGCATCCATCCTACACACATACGTACACATATGATGGACTCCAGTGAATTTGGTAAGGAAGCAAGACATGTTCAAATTAACAATCATCACTTTAAAAAAAAAAGCTTTATTTATTGATTTAGTGAGAAAGGAAGGGAGAGTGACAAGAAAATCGATCTGTTCCTGTATGTGCCCTGACTGGGGTTCGAACTGGCAACCTCTGTGCTTCAGGACAGTGCTCTAAACCAACCAAGCTCTCCAGCCAGGGCAACACCCATCACTTTGAGAACAGATCTTGTTAGGGTGCCATCGGAGCCCAGCTGGAGAAAGGATGGGGCCCAGGATGGCCAGAGCTTTCCCTATAACATCCCTGAGTGCCCCACAGTGACCATGAAGAATGATGACCACCAGCTTTTAAAAACACCAGGCAGCTGAAGTAAAAGGACCCACTTTCTAAAGAAACTGGAGGTTTAGACTAGACATCGACATATCCAGCTTACCTGGAATATGCCCCAAGCTTCATGAGATTAGCAACTTTTTTTTTTTTTTAACTCTCAATCATTCCCCATTTTGATAACTATTTAAAAGAAATAAGGCTCTGGCTGGTTGGCTTAGTGGTGGAGCATTGGCTCCAGCATGTGGAGGTCCCAGTTTTGATTCCCAGTCAGGGAAAAGAGAAGCAACCGTCTGCTTCTCCACCCCTCCCACTCCCCCCCCCCCCAGCCCATAGCCATGGCTCAATTGGTTCAAGTGCATCGGCCCCAGGTGCTGAGGATAGCTCTGTGGAGCCTCTGCCTCAGGTGCTAAAAATAGCTGGGTTGTGAGTTGTGCATGGCCCCAGATGGGCAGAGCATTGGCCCTGGAGAAGGGTTGCCAGGTAGATCCTGGGCAGAGTACATGAGGGAGTCTGTCTCTCTCTATCTCCCCTCCTCTTACTTAAAAAAGAAGAAAAAGAAAAAAGAGAAAAAGGAAATAAGTAAACCTATTCATATGATGAAGATTTGTGGAATTTACCTGACGGTGAATGAAGGGAAAGAAAAGAAACTAAAGCCAAAGAAGGTGTATGTCTGTGATGCACGCTGCAGTCTACAGCTTAGAAAACACTGAAGCAAAATGACATATATATATATATATATATATATATATATATATATATATATATATATATCTCACCACATTGAGTGACAAAATGGTAGCTGTCATAATGCGCCAGTTAACATGTCCAATACGAGCGGATCGTTGAGTGTCCCCCGGGGACAGGAGACAGAAACATGACAAAGAACAAAGAGCTCGGATCGATAATGCTTGGGGAAATAAGACAGAGAAGGTTATTTACTTGCATTGATCCGCTGCCGCCGTCGCGTAAACTTGGCCTGTTTTTCTTTTGTTAACCTTTAAGCCTGAGTGTACTCAGAGGCAACCAGGGAGCCAACTAACAGGTGTAGATTAAGGATCGAAGGAGGTCACCGTCCCTCTGTCACCACCAGGCACCCATGTAACAACATCCCTGAAGAAATTTAAACATCAATAGCCATAATAAGGGCAAATTTATCAAGCCCGGGCCGGCGCTAGCTGGGAGCCTGCCTGCGTCCAGCCGGTTTGCCCTTGCGAGAGCTCAATTGATTTGGACATTCTTTTACTCGAGTTGATTATCAATTGTGACATCGCAAATTTGTTACCTCCCAAGTGCAGAGCGTGGTGGTGGCTCGGCGTCTCTGAAGTGGAAACACCTGGGCTGAACTGGCCCCGTCACCAGCAGAGAGAGAGAGAGAGAGAGAGAGAAGAAGGGGACAGTCTCGCCGGCAGCAAGCAGCACGGGACACCAGAGCTGCCCTTTGGACGCAGCCCAGGCTGCACCGGGACACGGAGGGGATGGGAAAGCAGCAGGGAGGCTGGCTTCCTCAGACCGGTGGCCAGGCGTCAAGCCGTGTTGAGGAGAGAGCAGGGAGAGTCTCATTCAGTGGTTCTCAACCTTTCTAATGCCCTGACCCCGCAATACAGTTCCTCATGTTGCGGTGACCCCACGCCAAAAAATAATTTTGGTGGCTACTTCATAACTGTAATTTTGCTACAGTTATGATTCGGAATGTAAATACCTGATATGCATTATGTATTTTCCGATGGCTTTAGGCGACCCCGGCCAGGGTCGCGACCCACAGGTTGAGAACCGCTGGTCTAACTGAAGGCCCTGTTTGGAAGCCACACCCTGACTCAAGCTACTTCCCCTCGACCTGGACAGCCCTGAGCCGTCCGACCCCACTGAGCAAAACCAGACCTTCTCCAGACAAAGAAAGCGATTTCCTCTGAAATCCACATGCAAAGCTGGTTCTTCTCCCTCTCCCCACCCTGCCTGACTCATTCTTTCCCTTTCTCTTTTCTTCCTTATTAGATAACAAATCCCTTGGAGATGAAGGTTGGTTTTATATATTTATCACCGAGGTCCCCTGCCACATCCTTGCAAACAGAAAGGACATTTAGAAAACCTTGTTGGAGAATGACTGAAGAAATACATGAAAAAATGCACTAATGCGGATGGAGATGATCATTCCAGATTGGGTGATTAAGCAATTAATATCAGGACATTTCAAAGGCTACAGTGCCCACTAGCCAGTCTACACCCCAGACTTTAGATTTTGTTTTTGGAGCTATTTTCCTACACCTAGGGCCTCTCTCACTTGCCTGTCTCAGCTGCACCCGCAGGCCTCTCCTGGGGGTCACGGGGCTCCCACGACTGCCAGGACTGGTCACAATTAGCCATCCCGTCATTGACACTTTAGTGTAACTCAGGCCTATGGCTCTCAAGGGTGTGTGCATTTGTTAACAATGTGTTAAGAATTTTTGCCTCTGCGTCCGTAAAGGATGTTGGTATATGTGGTTTTGGTTCTGTTTGGTTTGGGGATCAGGGAGATCCCGGCTTAATTCAGCTGACTGCTTCTGTAAACGAAGCTTTCGGTAGTGAAGGAACGGAACGCCCTTCGAGGAAGCCGTGGACGCACGGTTCCTTTGGACTTATAGAGGAAGTCCACATATCATAGCCTGTGTCCTAGGCTGTTTGGACCGCTATCACAGAAATGCTAGAGACTTGGGGCCTTCTAAACCACAGACATTTATTCCTTCCAGCCCTGAGGCCGGAAGTCCAGCGGTATCACCGGGTGGAAGGGGCTAGGGAGCGCTGTAGTCTCTCTCATAACGGAACTAATCCCACTGATGAGGGGCTCCCCCCTTGTGACCTAATCATCACCCCAAAGGTCTCACTTCCCTAATACATCAATCACACTGGGGGCTACAACTCTAACATAAAAATTTTGCAAGAGACACAAGCGTTCCGTTTTTGGCACCCTGCTGGTAGCTCCAGCAGCCGTGTGATACAAGCAGAGCGGAAAGTATTGCCTCTGCACCGCTGCTAGGGAAACTGATGCTCCCAGAGGCGGCTACTGATCAGCTCCAAGTCCCCCAGCTAGGAACTGGAGAGCGAGGACCGGAACCCACATCCTCTATCCCGTGCTCTCGGATAGCCTTACTTTCTCATCTCTTATCCTCTTTGTACTGTTTCAGGAAAAATAGAAATTATATGGAAAAACGACGTAGGACTTATTCTGGAAAAGAATAAGTGGAAGACGTGGGGAAGCAGATGTGCACGAAGAAAGAACAATTGCTCGTTTCTCTAACAGAAATAAGAGTAATAAGTATACTACAAAGTAGACGTATTATACTTCTCGCCTACCTTCCCGCGAGACCCCGAAGGCGGATGGAAACTGACCCAGGGCCCTATCCTGCCACGTCCAGAAAGGATAAGCAGTTCAACAGGTTTTAACCGGTCCAGCTTTAGGACATATTGTCGACTGTTTCCTACAACGGTGGGAAACACCGTTGTGTCCCTGTGTAAAGCGACAATGATTGGGACAAGCCCCGTGGCCAGTGGCCCTGTGCAAAGGCAGTCAGCAGCCCCGCCCTCGCCGCCCGCCCCCGCTTTGGGGACAGGGTCTGCGCCCGCCGCCCGGTCCTCATTAGGGCCCGCAGCAGCCTCGCTCTGTGATGTCTGGAAAAGCAGGCCTCACAGCTATGTGTCCTTTCCCCGAACACATTGTTTTTTCAGTCCCCTCTTTGCAGGCGTAGTATCCACACCAGGAAAACAAAATAAACGTCAAACACCCAAACACCTTCTAATGAGCACTAATTAGTGCCTGTGCTGATGAGATTTGCAGAAGGGCTGGTCTGGGAAGGGGGGCTTTGAGAACAGACCCCTTTTCCTGCTCACGGCGGTCCCGGAGGTGGCAGGCAGTGCTGGCACCTGGGGACAGCTTGCGTTCCAGCTCCCGGAGCACGCTGCCTCCTGCAGACAAAAGCTGCAGTGTCTTGGGCTGTTGTACTGGCGTTTGCTGAAGTGACCCCTCCCCCAGAGATGACAAGGAGCAGTGGTGTGATCCCTCTTTGTTAATGGGGTTGCGAAAGGCAAGCAGGCAGACACACTATAAAAATGCCCTTTGGCAGGATCTGGGGAGGACAGGAGACAGGGACACATTTCTGGGGAAGAACAAATGACCCTCCCCCCCCACCACACACAAACATACTCCAGAGTGGGGCCACCAATGTGACCATCTGTTTACATTTGTCACAAACTTCCTCCTAGCATTTGGGAGCTATGGCCTGAGCGAGGTGCTCAGGTGAAGCAGGACTCCTGGCCAGCACGTGTCACGCGACTAGAGTCACTTTCAAGGACTTCAATCAAACAACATCAGTCACGACATAGGGATTTTGTCCATATACTGTAAAATATAAGCAGGAAAAACAGAGGTGTTATCAATATAACAATGGAAGAATGACTTAAAGATGCAAGGAAGTTTCCTCAGAGGAAGAAAAGACGTTTAAACCGTCGACATGAACAGGAAACAGAAAGCAGCCAGGCCGAGAACAGGGGAGGTAGCGAAGGGTATATTTACAGTCCTAGAAGGGTGTGTGAAAAGCAAAAAACAACAACAAAAAAAAAAGGCAATGTGGTTGGAGAGTCCAAAGTGGAGCTCATCAGACAAAGAACAAGAGTCCTGTCCCATGTGCAGCAAGGACCCACTGTCACACCTGAAGTAGTTGGATGACACGAGCTGATTTATGTTTTAAAAAATTCACCCTGGCCACTCCTTAGAGATTGGAGGTCGATTATAAGCAGAATAGGGATCAGAATAGGAGGCAATTGAAATACACAAAGAAGCCCTGGCCGGTTGGCTCAGCAGTAGAGCACCGGTCCGGTGTGTGGAAGTCCCAGGTTCAATTCCCGGCCAGGGCACACAGGAGAAGCGCCCATCTGCTTTTCCACCCTTCCCCCCTCTCCTTTCTCTCTCTCTCTCTCTCTTCCTCTCCTACAGTCAAGGCTCCATTGGAACAAAGTTGGCCCAGGCGCTGAGGATGGCTCCAATCAAAATGGAGCAACACCCCAGAGGGGCAAAGCATCGCCCCCTGGTGGGCATGCTGGGTGGATACCAGTCGGGCGCACGCAGGAGTCTGTCTGACTGACTGCCTCCCCACTTTTAACTTTGGAAAAATATAAATAAATAAATAAATAAATATGCAAAGAAGGAGATTAGAGCTACGAGCACAAGATGTAAATAACTATGTATTATATGTGCTGAATACAGATATATTAATGTGTGCGATTTTCAGTGGGCAGAAAATCAAAGGAAGTCGGGACATAGCTCAGAGCAAGTGAGGAAAATGTAAGAAAAGGAAGTAACAGGGAAGTGCTGATGGGACTCCTTCCCGTCTCCCCTCCAGGGGGGGCGGTCCCACCCTCTGTGAGGTATACAAGCCGGTGCGGCTGCGGCTGCTCTTGTCCAAAGTCTAGGCCACCTGGCCAGCAGGAAAGGGGCTCCCGACTTCTGTCATTTCAGAGCCAGCCGCTCATTGGCAGAAGCATGCCAAGAGTGTGGAGCCACAGGATGGACTGTCTGCGTGGGCTTTGCCGGAGGCAACCAGAGAGAAGAGTGCAGGAGACGCCCGCCTACGTCTCCCCTGAACCATCCTGCATCTGACTCACGGTCTCTTCTCGTGACTTGACTTACTGCCTTTGAAACAAACCCATTCCAAACTCCTCCCAAAAGAGTTCCCCAGAGTGCATGCAGCAAGACAGACAACCCATGTCTCCCCCTTAGTTATGACTTACACACAAGGTCTTTTCTAATCATATCATCGTTAGCACGTGGTGGGATCTCCCAAAGCCAAAGCAATGACGGGCCATGGATGCACACGCCGGAATTGACTGAAATCTCAACCTCATTTGGTCCAACCCCACTGTCTGTAGGCAGGAGAGCCAGAATTCCAGCCCAACCAGCCTGTCTCTCAAGCACATTCCCCTAAAGACTGAGTTGTGCCATGAACTTGGGGCTTCCTCAGCCTTGGCGCTGTTGACATTTTGGGTCAGACACTGTGTGGCGGGTCTGTATGTGCATTATAGGGTATGGAGCTGTGGTACTGCCCTCTGCCCTCCAAGTAGATTCTAGTAGCTGCCCTCCAAGACCTTTTGCCAAATATCTCCAGGCTGAGAGGTGGCAACATTGCCCCTGGACAGAACCAGCGGGCGAGGGTGCCCACCGGGGACCCAAGGCCAGCGTTCTAGTAAAAGCAATCCCAGTAATGTCGATGCATTCTTCGATGACTCACCATGGCTGTACATGTTGTAGTCAATGCAATAAAAGGAGAAGACGACGTAACGCCCACTGCTAGATTTCTTTCTGACAGCTTCTATATTGTCTTGGTAGAGTTTTAAGAGACATCGACCTCTGTCGTCACGGAGGAGGAGGGGCGAGAGGGGAGGTGTGAGGAGGGAGGAGAGGAGGAGATGGTTCTTGGGACGAGCGGGAGAGCATGCTAACAAGACAGAACAGAGAATTATGGGTCAGATGAGCCCTGATTGAGGCCGTTAGTCCTGAAGACTTCCTATTTCCATTTCTTAAAAGAATAGCAGAGATTTCTGCCAGTTTATTCGCAATGGCCCCGCCAACATCCTCTGAAGGGCTCTGAGTCCATCTCAGGGGTGTGTCCTTTTCATCCACTTACCTGGAGGCCACCTGCTCTTTCTTCAGATCGCGGAGAAAAAGCCATTCAAGATTATCACCCCATTTGAGAAAACTCAATGCTGTTAAGCATATATGAATCAATCAAGTATTTATTTTGGAGGGTTTAGCAACATACACCGAAGGGCGCATGTCCCCACCATTGACTCAACAACGTCTAGGAATTTTCCTTAACATCATAATCGCACAAGCACAGAAAGACCTTCCCAGCAGAGCTGCTATAATAGCAGAGAGTTAGAAACAGCCCAAAGGTCCTCTCTAGACGAATCCTTAAGTAAGTATTTGTACACATATACAACGGCCTCTGATGCCACATTAAAAAAAAATAACATTCATGACATAGTATTAAATTTTAAAAACATGCAGATTATGAGTGAACAGGCATGGTATGAGCTCATTCATAAAATATTGTGAAAAGACTGTGAAGATGTGAAGAGAGACATTTCGGGAAGACACTCTCAAAGCATCGCCTGTCCATATCTCGTAATGGGATTTGCATAATTTTTATGTTCCCCATGTTTTTGCATCGTTTCACTTTCCTACATGGATTCTAATATATTCTGATGAAACAACCAAGTCGTTTCCAGAAGAGTCTGAATGGCCGCATGACTGGTGCTGACAGTCAATACCAAAGTCCACGTGCTCCGCCACACGGGACACAGCACCCACTTGAACCGTCAGGACCCACCGCTTTGAGAAGGCTCAGTCCCCTTCAGACACGAGAGAGCCAACCCCTGCGGCTCGCACCTCTAAGCTAGAGCAACAACGCTGTCTGCAGGCATGCTGACCCTGAAATACGACCCTTCTCATCGAACTCTCTGCAGCCACATCAGCAAAACAAATAGTAACACTCAGCTCCGCAGCCCCATTGAGGACTTGTCAGGATCCATTTTGCTAGCCAGTGGACTCGGTGTGCTTGAGAGCAAGCTGCCTGCCCCAGCCAGGGGCGGCCCGCCGACCCACGCACTGGTACTGGCCCGTGGGCTATTGGCTCCTTTCCCAGCAGTCACTGCTTTCCAAGCACGACATTGGTCACGGCGGCAGTCAGAAAGATGGCACTCACCTGATGGGCGGGCAGAAGCGCCTTCCCCTGCCATATGCTGGGAGCTGTCAGGGGCTGCACACGCCAAGGCTGGTTACTCCCGGTGCCAGGAAACGGGCCTTTCTCCAAGCTGGTCAAAATAATACAAATAAAAAATTTAAAAAGGACCAATTCTCACATATCAAATTTCGTGTTGAGGAGTTGTGTAACAAGCTCCGCCGAGCAGAGAATTACGGACGTTTTCCTGGCACGGACGCGCTAGACATGAAAAGCAGAGCAGTTCTCGGGTGTGGGATGAGACAGGGCTTTAGAGAGATGTCTGACCTCCAGGAATATTATTAGGTCTAGCCCAGCCCCACGCAGAGCTGGAGCGGTGGCTCCGCCTAATCCGGGCAGCTTCATGGACGCCGCAAGGCCCACCAGGGTGGGAGGTTTGGTCCTCATCCTGAGAGCCATTCCGGGGGTGAAGGCGTTATCTGATGGACAGGCCTGCCGGATTCCTACCTGCTCCCTTGGAGGACAGAACAGCACTAAAGCCAATGTCCCCAATGATCATATTTCAGCTGATTAGATGACTTGATAAGGCAGATAAGAATTTTTAATGAAGTCACACAGAATTGGGGACTGTGTGGGGCTGTCACTGCAGAAAGAAAGCCACCACTTGCTGCTGAACAGAAACACTATGTGCCGGTCCTGGCTGGTATCTCAGGGGGTAGCGCATCAGCCTGGCATTAGAATGTTCCGAGTTCGATTCCTGGTCGGGGCACACAGGAGAAGCGACCATCTGCTTCCCCCCACCCCACTCTCCCCCTTCAGTCTCTCTTCCCCTCCTGCAGCCAGTGGCTCGATTGGTTCAAGCAGGACCCCGGGCGCTGAGGACAGCTCTGTTGGAGTGCATTAACCTTGAATGCTAAAAATAGCACAACACTCAAGCATAAGTCCCAGATGGGGCTTCCAGGTGGATCCCGGTCAGGGCGCTCGTGAGAGTCTGCCTCACTACTTCCCCTCCTCTCACCTAAAGAAATACATAAAAAGCAAAGAAACCCTGTGTGCGACTAAGGAGCCAAGCCAGGAACCTGGGCTCTGGGATTCTGAGCAGAGATCTCCAAAGGACACAGAAAAGAGGAAGGGGTCGGAGTCCCATGAACAATGAGATGGAAGCACCAGCTAGGGCACAGTGTGGGGGCTCAGGCTAGCAGGACCCCCTGAGCTATGCTTGGAGATGCTGTCCAAACAGAGGGGAGGAGCTGGGAGAAATAGAAGGAACCTTGGATGCAAAGGGGCAAAGACAGGGGAACGCACATGCCTGAGCAGAAAGCTCCCAGGCCCTCCAGAGCCCAAGGGAGATGCCCAGAGCGGACAGGCTCGGGAGCTCCAGGATCAACCAGGGTGCGAGTCAGGGGGTGCACCGTGGCCCTCTCGGGACATGCTGCGGGCAGACGTTGCCGCTTAAATGTACCCGTCCACCCTGCAGGCTGGCGTGACAGCCAAACCCATTTCAACCCGAGCAAGCAGCCCCGTCCCGCCTCCTTCGGCCGCCTCAGGTCTGCGCCGGGGAGTTTTCAGTTTGCTGTTTCCACCTGGCCATGTTCACACGTGCCAACTTTGTGAGGGAGAGTGTGTGTGACTGTGTGGGAGGCTGTGTTGGTGCACGTGTAGCTTTTAAATGTACTGCTAATTGCAAGTTTATACTCTTAAGACATACTTTATTTTTTTCAATTATAGCTGACATTCAATATTATTTTATATGAGTTTTAGGCATACAACATAGTGGTTAGGCAATTATATAATTTATGAAGTAATTCTGCCAAAAAAAACTAGTACCCATCTAGCACCATACATAGTTATTACAGTATTATTGACTATATTTTCTTTCTTTTTTTTTAAAGTGAGAGGAGGGAAGATAGAGAGACAGACTCCCACATGCACCCCTACCAGGATCCACTCCTCAAGCCCCTGGGGGAATTCTCTGCCTATCTGGGACCCTTGTTGGTTGCCTGGCAACCAAGCTATTTTTAGTACCAAAGGCAAGGCTCCAGGGAGCCATCCTCAGCGCTCAGGGGCCAACTCGCTCAAACCAATAGAGCTATGGCTGTGGGAGAGGAAGAAAGAGAGAGAGAGAGAAAGAGAGAGAAGGAGGAGGAGGGGGAAGGTTAGAGAAGCACATGATCGCTTCTCCTGTGTGCCCTGACCAGGAATTGAACGTGGGACATCCACATGCCGGGCTGGCACTCTACCACTGAGCCAACTGGCCAGGGCCATATTATTAACTATATTTTCTATGCTGTACTTTACATCCTGCAACAATGTTGTAACTACCGATTTGTACTTCTTACAGCATACTTTGGCTGACTCATCCATGCTTGCATTGGCTATTTAACCAGTGTCACAGGCAGGTTAAACTGGAGCCATCATCAAAGACAACGCTACAACCACAGCCCTAACCTTTTATGGGAAATGAGAAGCAAGCCAACGCCTTCTCTCTTATTCTGGGAAGCTACAATTTAATAATTCTACTAACCTATTTTTGAAATATGTCTTCAACTCAGAAGTCATTAAGGGGGTAGAAGTCCACAGACAGGACTCTCTGCTCTATCCCACCTGGAGTCAGACCGCTGGACTTCTGATTCTGGCTACTTGTGGACTGGCTGTCTCTGTCTCCAGTTTTCTCACTCAGACAAGGTGAGAAACAGCAGATCCCGTCTCACATAGGTCAAGTGCTTAGAAGAGCATTGCTTATAACTTGACTACACGTTTTCCCATCTAATTCGTAGCAAAAGGCATTGAAACAAAATTGAAAGACAAAGACGTTAACAAAACAGTGGTTTTTATATGTCTGTTCGCATTTTTTATTCATTTTCTTATTGATTTGTAAGAACCAATAAGTCTCAAAAGAATGTTTAAGAGTAAAAAAAAATCAACAAAATGGCACAAAACATATTTAAAAATTTTTTTTTAAAACACACTGAAAACATAATCAGAAATTTTCTCTCTGATGTTGGTTAAAAAAAGTTGATAATTTCATGGCTGACTAGTGGATTAGAAAACAGGTTGTTTTCAACAGGTCGATAGCAATAAAAGTCACTGTGACTTTTTGAAGGGCCACCTAGGAATGTCTTTCAAATTTTAATCTATGGAAATTTACATGCCCAGAATTCTAAAAGCTGAGGATGAAAAATATTTGTGCAAATCCACACACAAAAAATAAATGTTTGTATTTATGGCAGAATTGTTTGCAATAGCAAAAGAAATGGAAAATAATCTAAATGTCTACCAATAGAGAATTATTTAATAAATCATAATACAATGCCACAATAAATAGCCACTAAAAGATAGATTTATACAGATGAACAGAAAATGCAAGTTGCAAAGCGGTTGTATTAAACTTTTATTTTTGAGCATGCCAAGTTTACTTGTGTTTAGTTCAAGTAGGAGTGGAATATGTCTACGTGTGTGTTTTTGTCGGTGTTCAGAAGGGTCAGAGAAGTCAACGCATCCAAGCTGAAGTCCCCAGAAATTTTGTGGTTCATAAACAACGGGTAACTGAGCTATTTGTCAAAAAGGCACCAGCAAATGGTGGAAAAAAAAAACCATGGGTTCTAGCATCCTGCAGAGCGGTGTTCAAAATTCAGCTTTGCACCTGCCTGGCTACATGAGATTTTGACTTTACACACCTCAATCTTCTTCTCCAGTTCTTTTAATTTTTTGCAGATTGGTCATAGGAATTACACTAAATTTTATAAATCATATATTGTACAGTGTATTCTTAATAAATGTCATTGCCATCTTTCATGTAACAAGACACACATTTATCCTAATAAAATATATGAGAGCAGAAATAAGAGGTGATTTTTTTTTTTTTTTTTTTTTGCTTTCGGCCAGAATATCAACTCATTATAGGTAATGTCAGCATATAATATGTTAATAAGAAGCTTTAATTGCCAATCTCCTTGATTCATAATTTAAGAAAAGGGGAGAACTATTATGCAATAGAAATGGCTAATGGAACAAATTTTTCAAAACTTTGGGTTTGTTGAGGGGAAGACAATTAGCTATATGGTGGTAGTTACCAAAAAATTCACTCAACAGGACGTATTATGGGCCCCTCTTAGTCTCTGGAGACGTTCTTGTTACAGATTTGCTCAGCAAGGGAGAAAGCCCTCTTAATTTGAGGGTAAACTCACCCAGTTTTAGTTTTGAATCTGAAAACACACTGATAAACACATTTTCTTTTTCCTTTTGGGAAATGTGGTGTAGGATGTTAGCAATCCAGGCCAGAGGGACCCTTTGATGCTCTCTTGAGGCAGAAATTTAATAAGGAGAAAAATCTATTTTGTATTATTCAGCACATTATTTTTTTTTAAATAAGAAGGAAACTTCTTCCCACTAGCCCCCTCATCCTCTCCTGCCTACCTAACATGCCATTGTCTCTATTCTTAGTTACTCACACACACACACATCACCAAAAACGCTTTTTGATTTGTAAGTAAATGGACAATTCTGCAAAAGTGCAGGGAACGTTTCTTGGTAAAAATGGGTTTGAGGTCAGTTTTCGGGGTCCTTGGGTTTTTATATGCAATCTAGCCGCGTTTCCTCTCTCTGCTTTGCTTGTTTAACTTACAAGAATCTTGGGCAAAATTTGCTGGTGTTGGCAGTTTTAAGGTATGGGTTCGTGTAGGCTATTTACAAGACGCCAAGGGATGTCAAATCCGGAACATGTGATTTTTATCCTATGGTCCTTCTTTGACAGCAGAAATACTCTGCAGATTATCAGATCCATTTGCTGATATTTAACATCTTTTTTTCTTTTCTTTTTTTTTTTTTTTTTTTTTTATCCGCTATGGGTTTTGGCTGTGATGAATTTTAATGTTTCTTCATGCTGAAACTGACAAAAAAATTCTTTAAACATTTAAAGAGAGGAAATGAGAGCTTTACATTTTAATGCAAAGAAAGGCCTTTTCATTTACTTTAAAAAAAATTCACAATTACTTTCCTGCCAAAGAAAGTCAGATTTTTATTTATTTATTTATTTTCAAAAAGAGCACTTTAGGCCCTGGCCAGTTGGCTCAGTGGTACAGTATCAGCCTGGTTTGTAGAAGTCCCAGGTTCGATTCCCAGTTAGGGCACACAGGAGGAAGTGACCGTCTGTTTCTCTCCCCTCCCCCTCTCTCTTTCCCTCCCACAGCCATGGCTCTATTGATTCAAGCTTGTAGGCCCTGTTTAGACTCTGCCTCAGGCACTAAAAATAGCTCAGTTGTGAGCATGACCCCAGATGGGCAGAACATCAGCCCCAGACAGGGGTTATTGAGTGGATCCCAGTTGGTGTGCATGTGGGGAGTCTGTCTCTCTATCTCCCTTCCTCTTTCTTGGAAAAAAGAAGAAAAAGGAAAAAATAAAAAGAGCATTTTATGGACATTCCACACACTAAGCAGAGCTACTGAAGACATGGTTATGGCTAATCTGAATTTGTCAATACCTGTGTTGTTCAAGCTATCGCAGTGATGCTATGGGTTGACTCAGGATTCTCTCGTCCCATAAAATGTTAATATTATCTTCAAACTAAAACTGTTATTAAGTAGGTTTCATTTTGAGTGAATAGGAAGACTCATCATATTTGAGTACAGGTGAAAGGAAAGGGGGAGGTCTATTTCTTTCATAGTTGTTTTCATGCCGTTCAGCTGTGGACTTCCTCTCTTTGTCTGGCTTATTTGTTAAGAGGAGCCATGCCTCTCATATTTCTTTTCCCAATCCATTCTAGTCCGGTTGGGGAGAAAACGTTTTTTACCCTACCCTTCTAGGTTCTTTCGGTCTAATAATTAAATCATCATTAAGATAGATTCACAAGAGGCCCTGGCCGGTTGGCTCAGTGGTAGAGCGTCGGCCTGGCGTGCGGGAGACCCGGGTTCGATTCCTGGACAGGGCACACAGGAGAGGCGCCCATCTGCTTCTCCACCCCTCCCCCCCTCCTTCCTCTCTGTCTCTCTCTTCCCCTCCCGCAGCCAAGGCTCCATTGGAGCAAAGATGGCCCGGGCGCTGGGGATGGCTCCTTGGCCTCTGCCCCAGGTGCTAGAGTGGCTCTGGTCGCGACAGAGCGATGCCCCGGAGGGGCAGAGCATCACCCCCTGGTGGGCGTGCCGGGTGGATCCCGGTCGGGCGCATGCGGGAGTCTGTCTCTCCCCGTTTCCAGCTTCAGAAGGGTACAAAGAAAAAAAAGATTCACAAGAGAAAATGAGTGAATTTAATTACCTAAGTACATATGAGAGGCCTACATACACTAGCGACTCAGAGACAGAAAGGTAAAATGAGGCACACCAACATTCTGAGCTAAGGAATGACATAGGGGCTTGCTTCTCTCCCATTATCACTGTTTCTTCTCTCCTTCATTTGCATCCTCTTGGTTGTTTTCCTATCTTCCTTCAGTGACCCGTATTAAATGATCATTTGAATTTATTCTTCCTTGCAATGCATTATTCATTTATGAAAAAAATTTCTTTTTCTTTTAAGTCTTCCCTGAGTAAAATCAACTTTCTTTTCATTTCTTCCTAGGAATTTTTTTTTTTTTTTTGGTCCATTTCTGGTTTTGCTTTTAAATTTTCAAGCTCAAGTTGGCTTTCCATATGTTTATTGCTTATTTGAATATATTTTACTGTTTGAAATATCGTGTCTTCTGTTTCATTGTTTATCAGATAGAATGCTCCTCGTTTTACGCCTATACTTGGTTTCCTGACTTTCTCCAATGCTTGATAAAAATTTGACTTTCTATTCGCTTAGTTTTATAGTATTGAGGTTTTATACATGATTTCTAGTTTAATGTAATCTTCAACTATTAAGACAGCAGTCCAGAGGTTTTGGCTATTTTTTTATTATTATTATTTGTTTGCTTGCTAATTTGTTTTGCAGGGGTGAGGCTAGGGATTGTAAGCATCGCAATTCAAGTTCTCTTTTGACTCTCAGAACCCTACATTTCTCACCTTTTCACTGTGCTTTGTTCACTACCCATTGCCAAATAGTGACTCTCTCTCTCTCTCTCTCTCTCTGCTTTGTGTGTGTCTTTTTTCTCATACCTGTCCCTTTAAGTTATGCCTGCCCTGTTAAACTCAGCCTGCCTCTTCAATCTGCACATCCATTGAAAGCCCTTTGACAGTTCATGCTTTGATCCGCTTGGATACATTTTAGACTTAGGGTAGACTTGCTTTTTCATAGAGTCCTCTTCACTAACTGTTGTAATTTTTTTTTCTCCATTTCTCCCCAGATTTTTCTTGATACCCTGAAAATCTGTGGAGCCTTCTCTTGTGGACCTTCATTTGGGATGAGATCATAGTCAGAGTATGAAAGACCTTAAGCTGGAATTTGATGATTTTTTTTTTTTTTAAATCACAGTGATTTTGAAGGTTTGGCATCACCTTTCTTCAAATTATGCTGAGCATGTAATTTCTATGTAGATCTTCTTTTCTTTTCTTTTTGTTTTTTTTTTTTTAAGTGAGAGTAGGAGAGATACAGAGACAGAATCCCACATGTGCCCCCCCCCCCAAGATCCACCTGACAAGCCCATTAGGGGGCGATGCTCTATCTGGGGCATTGCTCCACTGCTC
Organism: Saccopteryx leptura; assembly: GCF_036850995.1. Taxonomy (NCBI): domain Eukaryota; kingdom Metazoa; phylum Chordata; class Mammalia; order Chiroptera; family Emballonuridae; genus Saccopteryx; species Saccopteryx leptura. Next base: position 50,529,018 of record NC_089515.1, on the reverse strand, counting down.
AGCAGCCGAGCTCTTCTTAGTGCCTGAGGCAAGGCCATGGAGCCATCCTCAGCACCTGGAGCCAACTCACTGCAATTGAGCCATGGCTGTAGGAGGGCAAGAGAGAGAGAGAGAGAAGCGAGATGGGGATTGGTGGAGAAACAGATGGTTGCCTCTCCTGTGTGCCCTGACCCAAAATTGAACCCAAAACATCCACATGCCAGGCCAAGACTCTACCACTGAGCCAATTGGCCAGGGTCAGATCTTATCTTCCTTCTGTTGTTCTGTATTGTCCTCTCCAGTAACAAGGATGCAGGAAGCTGGGCTGCTAACATTGTCTTCGGCTGCCCGTGGCTCTGACTTTCTTTGATTTCAGTTAAATTTCTATCATTTCACTACTTGGCTCCTGTCCTTATATCCTGGTTCTAATGATATTTTTGTCACAGTTATGCCTTTTGTGACCTTTTGGGTGGAAGAAATTAATAATTAAAAATAAAAGAGACTGGCTAGAGAAATAAAATGTTGCCCTCTGTTGATTTCCTTTTGAGTGAGACCATTCCCTTTCACGCTATCAACATATTCTTCTATGACATTTTTTACCAAGAGCTTTTTAAAAAGAATAATTATATTTTAGCTCTTTTGATCATCACATTACCACTGTGAAGTATTTACTATCTCTGCTCCACAGGTGAAAAACCCTGATATTTAGAAAGGCTAAGTGTTTTGCCCAGGGTCACACAGTTAGTGTCAAAGCCAGGAATTCAATGTCACTTCTATGGCAAGTTTTGAGAAAAAAAAATATGAGAAACATCTAAAAATAAACACGCCATATGTGTAGAAACATTTCTAAGCCATTGTGGTCTTTGAGCATCTTTACAGAGTTTCATTAACTAGCGAATAAGTATTATTAAGACTTGACTCAGTAGCAATATTGGCTGTAGTAGACTCGTATCTCTCTAGTCCATTTTAATTCAGGGAATTCTTTTTGGTAAAAAGAATAATAATAATAATAAATGGGGCAATTCAGCTTGAGACTAATTTTTTTTTTAGAGTGCCTAACATGAGATAAGATGTTTAATCCCATACAGACAATCCAAGGCTGACAAGTGGTTTAGTGTCTGCTCTAACTACTCTGAGACCATTTCCGGTCTAGGGATGGGGGGGAGGTATCCTTCTCCGCTTAACTCCAGCCATTCCGGTCTAGGGATGGGGGGGAGGTATCCTTCTCCGCTTAACTCCAGCCCTGAACCATCTGAACTAATAGAGTTGTTCAGATCAACGTTTAGTATAGAATGACTTGATTGAAAAGTTTTTTTTGTCAACTTGAAGCAGTTGGATTTCGGAGATGAAGAAAATTAGCCAATCACTTCTCACTTGCCAAGTGCTTGCTGCTTTAAACGTAATTGTAATTGCTGAGCACAACTCTTCAGGACACGATTCAGTGGTCATCTCCCCTCTGCAGCTAAATGTTTCCCCTTCCTTCCCTGCCTTCATGCATTAACGATTCATTGTCTTAACGCTTAAGCAACTCTTCTCTAAAGCTAATGACTGGTTTACCTGGGAGGGAAAAAACAATGCAACACAATTCAGATAATTCCATCATTGATGTCCACGGAATAGTGCATAGGGTGCTTCCTTAGCAAAATGACACCAAATTCCTCATCAGCTGTGTCTGAAGACTGAGCTACAGCAGAAACCTAATCAGTTAGTGCTCTTATCTGAACACCTTTCTTTTTTCTTTTCTTTTCTTTTCTTTCTTTCTCCCTTTCTCTTTCTTTTTCCTTCTTTCTCTCTTTCTCTCTGTCTCTCTCTCCCCCTTTCATTTTTCTGTAAGTGTCCCAAAGAAAGAGTGAGAGGGAATCCATAGAACAGGTTGTTAAGAACGTAAGTGCTAGCCAACAGCTCAAGGTAATACATGTATATTGTCTTCTCATAGCAATTCTAATTTTCCTCCTTTAGAATCGATTGTCTGCTCAAGATCTATGAGGGCAAAGGTCGTCAAAGGATCACAATTTCTGGGTTTGCCTCCCCCTTCCACTTCCAAACATGATATCAAATGTCTTGAAATATGTGAAGAAGCTGATACAGCTATGGTGTCAAACACAGGCCCTGGCTGGTTGGCTCAGTGGATAAATCATTGCCCCAGTATGCAGATGCCCTGGGTTCAATCCCCAGTCAGGGCACCCATAAGAAGCAACTATCTGCTTCTTTTCCCCTCCCTTTCCCCCTCCCTTTCCCCCTTCTCTCCCTCTTCTCCTCCCACAGCCAGTAGCTCAATTGGTTTGAGTGTTGGCCCTGGGTGCTAAGGATAGCTTGGTTGGTCCAAGCACATCAGCCTCAGGAGCTAAAAATAGCTTGGTTGATTCAAGTATCGACCCCAGATAGGGGATGCTGGGTAAATACCAGTTGGGACATATGTGGAAGTCTGTCTCACTATATCCCCTATAAAAACAAACAAACAAAGAAATAATAGGCTTAGGCATACCAACTGACACACATATTGTCTTCTTTCTTACAAAGGGTTCTATCCGAAGAAAAAATGATGCAATGGAAAATCCTCTCATGTGACACTTGATAATAATAATAATAATAATAAAACATTCCAGGAGGCACCAGTGCATGCATGGGAACTGGATATGCGCACACACGGACGTGTGTGTGTCTAGGAGCCATGACCAGCATTTGGAACATTCTCCCTCAGGCGAAGCAAGGACCTGTAAGTAGTACTATTTTTCCTATCAGCCTTGGAGAGTACAGAGGCAGCCCTGTGTGTTATTAATGGATAAAATCTGAACAGCAGCCAACCCCAAGGTGAACCCTATGCATTTAAAACATTTCATCAGACAGCTAAGTATTTTTTTTTTTTTTAGCAGTGGATATCTCTCTAGCCGCCACTCAATAGATCCAGATAGAAGGGAGCAATAGCTGGGCTCACTAATGTGCAAATTGATAGTATGAGCTCTCCACCGAAATATAAACAGCCCTGTGTTTCTTAAGTGTCAATATCACAGGCTGGGCTGGTGTGAGGGAGGGTGACAGATTAACCCTAGGATTATCCCGCAAAGGAAAACGGGAAATGTAACATCTTTGCCCAATCAGGGTGCAGCCCGGGCTCATATGTAGGGTGTTAGGATGCTCTGCGGAATCCTCACAGCTAGACTCGCGATATTTATAAACAGTTACAACTTTTATAGTTTGTTAGGGTCAAGGAGGAAGGGGGTGGCTTGTAAAGTCACAGAGCGAATGCAAAAGCTGTTTGCTTTATTATTTGCTGTTTATTCTCTACTTAATTCCTAAAATGATTTGAGGTCTGTGCTGGTTATTTGCCATTTACTATTCACCCCGGATTCATTGCTGCTGCAACAGGGAAGTCGACGCCTATGGATTTGGCATAACCCCGGCTGCCTGGACAACTGGCTTCTGGCTGGGCTTGACCCAGGGGAGAGAGGACTGGAGGTCAAGAGGAGACCGAGGTCCTGGCCGGATTGCTCAGTGGTAGAGCGTTGGCCTGGCGTGTAGGAGTCCCAGGTTCGATTCCTGGCCAGGGCACACAGGAGAGGCACCCATCTTCTCCACCCCTCCCCCTCTCCTTCCTCTCTGTCTCTCTCTTCCCCTCCCACAGCGAGGCTCCATTGGAGCAAAGATGGCCCGGGCGCTGAGGATAGCTCTATGGCCTCTGCCTCAGGCGCTAGAATGGCTCTGGATGCAACAGAGCGACACCCCAGAGGGGCAGAGCATCGACCCCTGGTGGGCATGCCGGGTGGATCCTGGTCGGGCGCATGCAGGAGTCTGTCTGACTGCCTCCCCGTTTCCAGCTTCGGAAAAATGAAAAAGAAGAAAAAAAAAAAAAAAAGAGGAGACTGAGGTTGTGGTATTCGTTCCCGGCTTCCTTCCTGCTACGGACCACATCCTTGGCACCAGCTGTGTCCCTCCTAAAACACAGTTCCCAGAGAGGGTGCACGTCCTTAGACCCAGTAATCCCTGTGCTCTGCTGACAGTATTCCCTCTCACTCCCCTTTAGGTATGGAGGTGCCAAAGGCTGATAATGCCCCTGTCTGTCACTACATTCCTGGCCACAACTCAGCACACAGTCCCTTCACTAGAGTTTCCTACACTGTGATCCCACTTTCTGCTATTTCTAATATTAAGTTAGTTAATGTTTGTAAAATGCTTACAACAGTTCCAGATGCATAACAATTGTTCTACATGTATGTCAAATCAATAAAAATGACCGTGTATCAGCACAATTCAACTTCTTAATTTCTGGTTGCTACACTGGAGAGCAACAGAATTGTAGGAAAACCCCTCTCTGATTTTCTACCTTAAGTGGTATTTTAAAAAGAAGTAATAGGCAGGCCAACATGGAGTCCCTCTTGCTAAGCCGCTTAACCAACTCAAAACTTAATAACAAACCTAGGCGCCGTTTCACTTGGCCCGGGAGTATAAATTTTAAATCAACTGGTCTGGAATTTTCTCATCAACAGCAGGGAGGCAACCTGCCTGACTGGAATCCTGCCTTCCCCTGGGGGAGTGGCTCTGGCTTGAGATAGCCCACTCTTCTAAATTCTTAGTTCCACCCCTTTCTGCCTATTAACACCTGCCACGTATACAACTCACCCAACTCGGGGCACACTTCTGCTGGCCAGGTAGGATGTTGCCCAAACCAGGAAACATTTCCTAAAGCCAGTAAGATCTTCACAAAATTCAATCAAAATGACGACATATAATCATACAACGACCATCGGAGGAATAGGGTACCAGGACTGTCGGGGTGTGGTCATGAGCCCACCCCCGCATACAAGTGTGTGCAGTCAGGGGCTTAGCAGTCAGAGGACAGGCGTCACCCCAGAACACTGCGGCGGGGCCTCAGGGATACTCCCTCTCTGTGATAATGCGGTGAACTTTTAACCTCCGAGTTGTAGACTGGTTAAAATTCTGCATTTTCTTGTAGCAAAGGGAGCAGCGGGAGAGTATCAGCCCCTTCCTAACGCCAGAGAGCAGACTCGCACACACAAAACGCTTCGACGACAAGGCCTAGCTACTTCTAACCCGGCGAGGAGGAAAAGGCGGAAGGACGCACTTAGAAGAACAAGCAGCATCACCTCTCACCGCCACAGCCACGCTATGCGGCCCACTGATGACAGCAGAGGCCATGGCGGTGGGTTTGTCCAGCCCGCCTGTGTTACCCCGAGTAACCAGATCTGCCTTGGCTGATGGGGGCAACAGGGAGCAGTGATTCAGTCGGTGGGTTAGAGGGTGAAACGGCAACAGCCTAGCAGAGAACACATCCCTTTATCCCAGACCACCACGGGGCCCTTCTTTGAACTGGATCCAGTTGGATTTCCTACTGAACTTGGCCGAGCTGTCAGGGACCGCTCTGCCCATACACAAGACAACCACCAACACGCCTAGGGAGCGCTGCTAGAAGCAAACCCTGCTTACATCTCCCACATAAACTGTTCACCTAAATCCCAACTGCTCCACTATGATCAAGTTCCGTTACAAATGTGTCTCCCCAGGGTTCTGCAGGGAGACCTCTGTTTGCCTTTTAGGAAAACCCCATCAAGCGGGAGCTCGCCATCATCCCCAATTTGCTACCTCTTTCCCACCTCTACCTCTTCCTACGTCTGAGCTGCTCGGTCCAGAACACAGCTTCGGGGGCTGCAGCCGACTGTGTCGGAACTCAGCAGCCTGGAGAAACTGAAAGGCGCAGTTCTGCGGAAGAGACTGGAGTTGGCGACCGGCACCCTGTCCTCTGGGGGGTGCTCTCACCCGGGTCAGTGGCAGGTGTGCTTCTTCAGGTTCCAGTTTCTAGTCAGTAACCTTTGGCTTTCATACACACACATGCGTGTGCGCAGGCGCGCGCATACAACCACACATACCCGTGTGCGCAGGCGCGCGCGCGCTCTCCAATCCCACACATCTCTGCCGAGGCAAACATTACTTCTACTCTAAACTCATAAGGAAAAGGAAAAAAAAAAGAAATATTTTCCTAAGTGCAAGGAAAGAAGTAATTTGTAAGGTAGACTCTTGTAATGGAGTTTAAGTTGAGCTCCTTTGGAATCCAATGCAAATAAGAATAAGACACACGGCTAAGACATTTCCTATATTTTTTGAGCGAGGGAGGTATATGTTAATGAGAGGTTTTGAATTCTGAAATACAATATGGTCGTGACTTTTTAAACACAGAGAAACGGGATTAATAATGAACAGTAATAATACCAGGCCCATCTCAGATCCATGCTCTACCCTATAGATACAACTACTACTGACAGTTTATTTTTATGTTTTTAAGAATAGGTATATAAAAATTCTTTTCTAAATTTGTAATAACTATACAGTTTAAATGACTTTTTTTTGGCTTTATTTAGTGTTGTAAAATAAATATAACAATTTACCTCCCTTTAAGTACATTATATTTAACGGTATAGTTCTGTGGTACTTAGTACACACACAATGTTACACAACCATCACTTCATGACTGTGTCAAAGGTCATGTGGATTTTTAATTTTCATAGATATTTCCAAGTTCTTGCCAAAATTCCCCACAGTATACACCCTTCTAAGAGTCAAGTGCTTTTCCCTCACACATCCATTAACAATAAGCACAATAAATACTTTGAAAATGTTAACAATCTTATGAGAAAAACACTATATAATTTTATTTTATTTTGCATTTGTTGGAAATGAGGAAGGCTGGCATTTTTCTCTTTATTTAGCCATTTCCTGAAAGACTGGCTTCTTGAATCTTTTGCTCAGTTTTATATTTGATTTTTTGTATTTTTATTTTTTTTGCTTACTACACTGGTGTTTAGAAACTCTTTGTAAATTGATGAAATTAGTCTTCCATCTGTCATAACTTCTCCAGTTTGTTATTTGTATTTTTACCTTATTTGTGGTATTTTGCCATCAAAACTTTCAAAATTTTATGTGCTTGGATTTATTTATCTTTTCCTATTTGGCTTATGTGTCATGCTTTTAAGAGGACTTGATTTTAAGGAGAAATACATTTCCTCCCACTCATCTGAAAAGATGGTTTTATGAAATCCTAAATTCCCATATGCAATTAGGATCTATTTCTGGCATCTCTAGTCCATTCTTTTGATCTTTATATTCTTTAATTGTTTTAATTATTGTGCCTACATAATTGTATTGTACTATTGTACCCATATACCTGTATCACACCAGTATAATATACAATAATTGTACCTGCATAAAATATTTTATTATATGCTTAGTTTAGTCAAGGCTCAGACTAGTCTCTTTAAAAATATCTCAATGATTCTCAAATCATTACAAAAATAACCAGACAGAAAATATAATGGGGCCCTGACTGGTTGGCTCAGTGGTAGAGCATCAGCCCAGTGTATAGACATCCTGGGTTTGATTCCTGGCACATCAGGGCACACAGGAGAAGTGCCCATCTGTTTTTCCACCCCTCCACAACTCTGTTCTCTCCCTCTCCCTCTCTCTCTCTCTCTCTCTCTCTCTCTCTCTCTCTCTCTCTCTCTCCCCCACCCACAGCCATGGCTTGGTTGGAGCAAGTTGACCCCCGGTACTGAGGATGGCTCCATGGCCTCAACTCAAAAGCTAAAAAATAGCTCAGTTGCCAAGCAACAGAGCAACATCACCAGATGGGCAAAGCATCACCATGTAGGGGGCTTACCAGGTGGATCTTGGTTGGGTCACATGTGGGAGTCTTGTCTCTTTACATCTCCACTTCTCACTTAAGAAAAATTTAAAAAAATACAGTGGAAGCAAAAAATAACAACAATTTTATATACATATACTCCCAATTAGATTCATATATCAATATGTAAATTTACACACACACATACACAGCAAGTTCTACACCTCTTGAGGACCACAAAAGAAAATATAAATGAGAAGTAACAGTTTATCCATGACTAAGGAAGACAATATTGTACATTTGCCAAATCTCCCTACACTATTAAATAATTGCAATTTAATACCAATCAAAATACCAACAGGAGTTTTCTTTTCAATTTAACAAAACGCCACTAAAATTCATTTTCAAAAAACTGTATGCCTCTTATTAATCGGTCCCTCAGCAACACCAATAACTGGCTGGAGCTTTTGAATTAAGGACCTAATTAACTTCTTAAAGAAGGTCCTTTGTGTGTCCTAGTTTCTGGTGGCGTGTGGGTTTTTTTCCCTCCACTTACAGAGAAACATAGATATTATATCTTTACACATATATTTTATGTTGACCAGCTGCTAAGAAAACAGAATCCTCCCCTTTTTCCAAATAGCTAGCTAATTTTTTTTTTCTGATCTATAGTCCCAGGACATTTCTTTAAAAAGGCCCAAATACCATATATCACCAACACAGCGAAATAGCACTCTATCTTTTTCTATTTAAAATACAAGCTTCTGTAAAGCAGGTCCTTGGCTTTTACTCTGAGCCACAGTCCCATTGGAACGGGCTCAGAACACGCTTAGCGATCGGAGTGCAAAGCTTCGTGTATTCCTGATAAATACTTTCTCTTTTTGCCTTTTTCTTTTCTCATTTTTTTCATCTGCTTTTTGCTTTGTTTTTAATCAGGGAGTACGATTATACATCTAATATGTGTCTTGCAGAGATGATAAGTTGGAGAAAGCATCGAGATGTCAGGGAATCGGAGGAAATCACACATGGTGTCACATGACTTTGGTAGAGGCCACTACTATGTTCTCTGCTGTGAACGCATCTCTTTGAAAACTAGGCTACTTTGCGAAAATTCCCAGTCTGCTCCTTGTGTAGTGAACTTTGTCAGCGTGCTCAGGCTTAGGGACCCCTTTTACTGGTGACTTGTTGAGGGGGGAATCCGAATCTCCCATCCTAACCTCCCTAAAATGCCAGATGCTATTTTTAATCTACACACTGTGGGATGGTAGAAGATGATGTCCAAACTGATGTCAAAACATCTGAGGACCAAACCTCAAATGATTCCAATGGGAAAGTCATGTTACCCTGGAGAAGCAGACACCGGAAAAGTGGTTTATAGCATTCAAGTGTGCTGTTTTTTCAAACTTCTTTTTGCTAGAGATTACATGGAGTATAGTCAACAAATAAAAAATATAAATACCTGTACACACCTTACGATGGGTATCTCAAAGCTGAGATTCCCCCCCCCTCTCTCTCTCATACACACAGACATATCCATGATTTTACTAAGTTAATTATTTTTACTAAAATTCATTCTAGTTCCCAAAGTCTAATGATTTAACTATTGAACTAATCAAAGAAAATAATGTTCCCATCTGAACAGTTTTAATTAGCTTGTAATCATGTCTCTTCCTTTGGAAAGATCTGGTTAAAACTGACCCTGAACCAGAAGTGGCAAATAATTATTAACATTTTCCTCAAAATATCAGGGATATAAAAAAAAAATAAGTTGTTGCAGTAGACATTTATGGTTGATGTCCTCCATGCAAACCAAAAACACCCACCAGTGGCCAGAGTTAATTAGGGAAGGGTCAACAATGGCCAGGTCACAGCCAAGAAATGACTTGATAAGTTGTAATGTAGATAACAGCATTCTAATGAGTTAGAACCTCAGTGAAATATATAATAATATGTATTTTAAAATGCCTTTAAAATAAGTCTTAGGCCTTGGCTGGTTGGGTCAGCAATAGAGCATTGGCCTGGTGTGTGGAAGTCCTGGGTTCGATTCCCGGCCAGGGCACAAAGGAGAAGCACTCATCTACTTATCTACTCTTTCCCCTTTCCTTCCTCTCTGTCTCTCTCTTCCCCTCCCGCAGCCAAGGCTCCATTGGAGCAAAGTTGGCCCAGGTGCTGAAGACGGCTCCATGGCCTCCACCTCAGGCGTTAGAATGGCTCTGGTTGCAATGGAGCAGTGGCCCATATGGACAGAGCATCGTCCCCTGGTGGGCATGCTGGGTGGATCCCGGTCGGGCGCAAGCGGGAGTCTGCCTGACACACACCACTTTCCACTTCAGAAAAATAGAAAATAACAACAACAACAAAAGTCTTAAATACAGGTATGCAACATAATTGAATGACGAGATAACCTGGACATGTTTTCTTTGAACATATGTACCCTGATTTATTAATGTCACCCTATTAATATCAATAAAATATATATATATATAAAGTCTTAAATAAGAGTTACAAACCATAAAAGAAAAAAAATGGATAACTTTGCCTACAATAAAATAAATAACTTCTGTTCATCAAACCAATGATTCCGAAGACATTTGTCCACACTTTGAAGCTAAGAAGTAGTTTAATATATGTCCAAAGGTAAGGCAAGGAAATAAAAGGAAAAAACTAAACTTTTAACTCGTGCTTATTTTCAGAGATGGTTATTATTCTTGGTGTGGGCAAAATTTTAAAGATTTAAAATAACATCACTTTTTTACCCTTAGGTTTTAGCCCCTTTCTCTTGTGTAATATCTGGCACAAGTATGTCACAAAATAAATAAATAAATGGGGGAACAGCAAAAGGGGAAAAACTGCTATTTCTCAATGCTCATTATTAAAAATATATAAAAAGACACTATTTCTATTTTTCCGTAGAAAGGCTAAGAACTACAATAAGTTCACCCTTTTCTTCCTGTGAGTCAGTCAAACTATGAACACTAGTTATGTAACGGGCATGGATTAGTGTTGCTCTATGAAGTAAATATTCACAGTATCTGATACTGACACATCTCATCCGAATCAAAGTGCGTTCGTGATTTTACATAGTCACCTTCTTCCAGAAGCAGATTCTATTTCTGGATATTTCTCAATCTGGATCCCTGTTGAGGCTGAAGAAATGTCCCTGGGAGACTAGGGCCATCGCGCTAAATGCTGAAGGGTGTTTTTAATCTACATACTGCTGACTGTTGCTGGTATGTAAATATTTTTAATGTCATGTGACTTTGCTGCCCTCCTGTGGCTGCTTCTTGGGGTGCCCAGAGCTTTCATGCCTGTGGGCTCCGGTGACCTCTTCAATAGGTCACCCCCACATGCCTTTACCTGCTGTTCTTGGCCTCACTCACAGGAACTACCTCCCAACTTACACCAACCAATGGCCTGAGTGAATCCGTGTTCAACCAAGGAGTTCTGGAAGTTTCTCTGTTTTCATCCAAGAGCTCAGAAACAAGTGGGACAACAGCACACCAGTTTTTTAAGTCAGTGATGTATTTTCCCCTTTGATTTTCTTGGTTTTCAACTCTCTCCAAGGTAAGAACTTTCTGATAACCAATTTCAGGGATCGATACTTCAGGTTTGGGGGCTATACAGCTTCTGTTGTGACTACTTAACTGTCATTGTAGACTGAAAGCAGTCATAGACAATGTGTGGATAAGCTTAGCCATGTTCCAATAAAACTTTATTCAATACATTTCATTTCAAAAACATGTGGGAAACGGTGGGCACTGGATACACCCCACAAGCTTCCATTTATCAACCTCTATTGTTATTTCCTAGTATATCAATGCTGATCTAGTTTACTGATAAAGTAGGTGATAAATACATCGGAATAAATGAATGACCCTTTGAATTTAAATATGGTATTTCTAAATATTCTATCTATAATTGAATTTGGACAAACATAGCCCAAACATTCACTCCACTTTTTTTTTTTTAATTGATGTATGCCTTCTTCACTTCTTCAAATAACCAGCAAGCAACTATTACAGCTGATCTGTACACAGCGATGTTTATGGACACGCTTCTCCACAGAGGAGCGGATCTGTACTTAGTAAGGAGTACAGCATCAATTATTTTTTTTCCTTCAACACTGCGAATGCCCCAATTCAATGAGCTGCTAGGTCCCACTGATTTGTTGTTTTCTAATAGATAGCTTTCCAACCTGTCACAATCTTTAGTTCACACTTTAATTTCATGTCATTAAAAATACCTTCCAGTATATTCTTCTATTCCTCCTCTAGCCCAGTGGTTCTCGACCTTTCTAATGCCGTGACACCACAATACAGTTCCTCATGTTGCGTCACTCAAACCAAAAAATAATTTTGGTGGCTACTTCATAACTGTAATTTTGCTACAGTTATGATTCGGAATGTAAATACCTGATATGCATTATGTATTCTCAGTGCCTCTCCGCCTCCTAGGCTTCTGTCCTCCGGGCTTGCTGCATCCGCCCACTGATGACGTCAGCAAGCGCCGGACGCACGTAATGCGCTGCTATGGACTGTGGAGCGTGCCCCCCGCTTCCCCCCCCCCCTTAGGCCCCAGACGGATGATGCAATCACGTCTGCGCATGACCGCAGGCATTCAGTTTGGACTGCACGTCCATAACGGCGTGCATCCAAGCTGAATAGCGCTGCTGCAGACGGTAGCGCGGCTTCTCAGCGGCTAAAGCCATCGGAAATATGTATTTTCCGATGGCTTTAGGCGACCCCTGTGTTTTGGTCGTTCGACCCCCGCCGGGGTCGCGACCCACAGGTTGAGAACCGCTGTCTACACCGTCACGTAGAAGCATTGCTCAGGTGAGCTTTGTATAATATTGATCTGACTTAGGCACTCACTCCCCTGGTCCAGGGCTTCTTCATAGTCAGGTCCGAGCTCCTCAGGGTGGCACAGAATGCCTTTCATGAACCGTTTCCATTCCCGCCATCCCCCGCAACCCTCACCACGTGGCACCATGTTAGCCCCTTTCCATAGCCCTGTAACCATATTAAGCATCGCACGGTTTCCAATCACCATGCCCTTTCATGCAGTCCTTTCCACACTGCTTCCCTTAGCCTGCCTGCTCTTCTCTGTCTCACTTGTTCAGCAGCTCAGTTTTCATCCTTCATTCATTCATACTTTCTGATTCCAGTATTTCAGCAACAAATACATAGTTGCTGAACACGTTCTTGGTACCATGGTCAAGCGACTTCTCCTGACACCTTCCCTCCATCCCCGTCACACTTACTCATTCATGCCCCACATCCCTGATGCCCTCTGTGTCCACCTCCACTTTTCACTCTCCACAGTCATTGTGTTTTCCACTCCTGGGTTTTATCCATTAGGGCCATAAACTCCTGAAAGGCAGAAGCAATGCCTTGGTAATCTTTCTCTTCCTAGCACCTGGCATTGTTACATAGTAGGCAATCAATAAGGACTGAATGAGTAAGTGAGCAGACAGGAGAGTGAGCGAGGAGACTAATGAACGTCTCCTGTCCTGACTGATGAACACAGTGTGTTCTACTCCGTTGACACTGCCCCAAATAACAAGCCACGTTGCTGTCATCAGCTGAACACCAGAAAAGAGCTAAAAGCGTTGTGGTTCCTCAGACTCTCTGCTTCACTTAACTGACTTGCGCAGAGCTATATTCTCAGCGAGCGAAGGATTTAAAAAAAAATAAGTGGATGTGGTTGATGCCGACTTCGATTAAGTAACAGCTCCCCCTACGGATCATGGGATGAGTAGGGTCCTCCACCTGAACCATGATGCTTTTATCTCTACATGCCAAGTTGGCAAGCCTACAAGCAAGGTGATCCAGAGACCAGGCAGCCTGCTCCACCAGACATGCCCCAGGGAAGAGGTCAGGGGCAGGGCGCTGGCCCCACTACCAAAGCGGCCCCCCCTGTCCTCACCCAAGGACAAAGGCAGGCTGGAATTCAGGGCGGGGAAGCATCTGCAGCTACCTTTCCAACAAGTCTTGAAAAGCGCTGATCTGAAAGACTGGAGCAACCCACCGGAGACTCATTTTCAGTATGGCAAAAGTTCTGAAACCCAGGCTGCGAGATCTCAGGAAGCAGCTGGGTTCCTAATTAAAACCCATCGTTAATAGATTTAGCAGTCCAAATTTATGCTTTTCAATTAAAAACTGCTATTGCCGTGGGTGTATGCATGCAAGAGTAAACGTGTGACTGTGTGTGTGTGTGTGTGTGTGTGTGTTGTGCGTGTACAAACACACCTACTTTCTGGGCTGGAGGTTGTTCCAGAGATTAAAAGTTAGTTTTAAAAGCTGGGGTGAAAACCCAAATACAAAGGTTAATTGCATCAATTCTTAATTGTTTGGGTAACTTCCTTGAGTGTCTGTATGTACATGTTCCAGAAATAATTGTGTAAGGACAAAAAAAAAAAACAACCCAAAAAACTTTTCCTCTCACAATTCTTTTAAAGAGACATTTGGAAAGCTACTTTGTAAATGTTAGCTATCTTTTAGGAAGACATTATTTTCAGTTTAAATTAAGAAGACATTCTGAGCCCTGGCCAGTTGGCTCAGTGGTAGAGCGTCGGCCTGGCGTGCAGGAGTCCCGGGTTCGATTCCTGACCAGGGCACACAGGAGAAGCGCCCATCTGCTTCTCCACCTCTCCCCCTCTCCTTCCTCTCTGTCTCTCTCTTCCCCTCCCGCAGCCAAGGCTCCACTGGAGCAAAGTTGGCCTGGGCGCTGAGGATGGCTCTGTGGCCTCTGCCTCAGGCGCTAGAATGGCTCTGGTTGCGACAGAGAGACGCCCCAGATGGGCAGAGCATCGCCCCCTGGTGGGCGTGCCAGGTGGATCCCAGTCGGGCGCATGCGGGAGTCTGTCTGACTGCCTCCCCGTTTCCGGCTTCAGAAAAATACAAAAAAAAAAAAAAGACATTCTGAGATGCATGTTCTTCCTCCACTCTGTCCAGGAAGTCAGTAGAAAGCATGCTGAAAGCAGTGTCTCGTTATATATGAGTATTAGTTACATGAACCATTTCAGGGTGAATAAGCCAAATTTTGTCAAATGAGAGGGACAGCCTTTTGTTGGGCATGGATGTACCAAGCAATCATCTATGTGGCTCAGAATCAGAGCACGTAAGTCCCTCTTCACCTGCAGGATGAGTCCATTTGTCTTTAGTTCATTCAGAAATTGGTCTATTCATGTAACCTGGGGGGGTTCTGTGGGTACGAAGTGCTCAGGGTAGGAGACAAGTCCTGGGGACCAGCTCCTGGGAAAACACACCTCCTTCTTCTGCTCGCAGAGAAGCTGTTTCACCACCTTTGGCCACACTAGAGGTGCTCTGAGAGATATTTGCACCGTAATCGTCTAAATACGACTATGATGAACTGAAATATGTGTTTTTAGGCAACAGGATGATAGAACATTTATCAGACCATCTGAAGGAGAAGAAAGGCTGGTATTTTGAAGATTTTTTTATTTATTTATTCAGTTTAGAGTGGAGAGAGAAGGAAGGGGGGAGGAGCAGGAAGTATCAATGTGCCTTGACCAGGAGGCAAGCCCAGGGTTTTGAACTGGTGACCTTAGTGTTCCAGACCGATGCTTTATCCACTGTGCCAGCACAGGTCAGGCCAAGACTGGTAGATGGAGTCGGGAGGAGGACAGTAGGAATTCTGGGTGTGCGCCTGTGCCTGCAATCGTAGGCAGGTGAGCTCAACTATCTGGAAAGCCAGTTTGTTCAAATTTAAATGCCAGAAGCTTGTCTCATAGAAGTTATAAAAGTGTACAAATTCAAAATCTCATATGTTGTTAGGAGATTTGAAGATAACTTTCTAAAGCACCTCCTTTAACACTGGACCCTCTGTGACCCACAGGTGCTATTGAAAAACCAATAAATCAATTTTGGGATAGTTCTTAATTTACATTGTTTCTCCTCTTTCCTCTTGACCCTCATCCTTTGTTAACCCTCATCCTTCTTATTCTTTCTATTTGTCTTTTTAAAAATTTTTTTCTATTGATTTGAGAGCAAAAAGAGACAGAGAGAGGAAGAGAGAGAGAGAGAGAAAAAAAGCATTAACTCGTTATTCCACTTCATTGTTCCATGAAGTTATGCACTCACTGGTTGCCCCGCCCAGGGATTGAACTAGCAACCTCGGAGCACAGGGGCAACCCTCGATCCACTGAGCCACTGGGCCAGAGCTCGATTTGTTTTTCAAGTACTGTCAACAAGCTTCTGCTTCAGAGTCCAGATTAATGTTGATTAAAAGGGTGAACTTAATCCTACAGTGTGGGGATCCAGAAAGTTTCTCTGCTTCGCAAAAAGTGCTATGACCCAAAATAAAGGTTGGGAACATCTGTCTAGTCTATAGGATTTGTCTCTAAAATCCTAGGAAAATATTTTCTTTTTAAAAAAAAGCCAGAGCATATGATACTGTGGTAAGAAACTGACACTGTGCATAGGGTAACATCATGTGATTTGAATGTATACCATAATGATTTAGAGCTTCTGATGTTAATCTCTAGAGCAAACACTAAAAAGAGAGGGATAGCTGAAATACCAACATATAAGATAAATAGAATATTAAAAAATATTGGCCCTGGCCGGTTGGCTCAGTGGTAGAGCGTCGGCCTAGCGTGCGGAGGACCAGGGTTCGATTCCCGGCCAGGGCACACAGGAGAAGCGCCCATTTGCTTCTCCACCCCTCCGCCGCACCTTCCTCTCTGTCTCTCTCTTCCCCTCCTGCAGCCAAGGCTCCATTGGAGCAAAGATGGCCTGGGCGCTGGGGATGGCTCTGTGGCCTCTGCCTCAGGCGCTAGAGTGGCTCTGGTCGCAACATGGCGACGCCCAGGATGGGTAGAGCATCGCCCCCTGGTGGGCAGAGCGTCGCCCCATGGTGGGCGTGCCGGGTGGATCCCGGTCCGGCGCATGCGGGAGTCTGTCTGACTGTCTCTCCCTGTTTCCAGCTTCAGAAAAATGCAAAAAAAAAAAAAAAAAAAAAAATATTGGATTTGCCCCCAAGGAAAGCAGAAAAGGACAAACTAAAGAACCAATACCAAACAGGATAGAAGAAAACAAAGAGAAAAAAAGGAGAACTTACAAAAAACATAGCTATTATTATATTAAAGGCAAATGGACTAATTACTCCAATTAAGGAGGTTGAAAATAAAAATCAGTGCAAGGCACATGATTCAATCAATAAGTGTAAGGAAACTAATGCAGCTACATCGATACTGGACAAAGCAAACTTTAAAACAGAGAATGTTAACTAGAGATAAAGAGAGGTATTTCATAGTGGTGAAAGCATCAATTCATGGCCCTGGGTGGGTGGCTCAGTGGATAGGACGTCGTCCCAGCACATCAAGGTCGTAGGTCGGACACTGGGTCAAGGCACATATGAGAAGCAATCAATGTGGGAACAACTAAGTGAACTAAGTGGAACAACAAGTTGATGCTTCTCTCTCTCTTTCTCTCTCTCTCTTTCTCTCTCTCTCACTCTCTCTCTCATCAGTTAAAAAAAATGTTTTAAGATTCAATTCATCAAGTAATTCTAATAATTTTAAATGCATATTTATCATCAAAACACAAGCAACAACACCTAAAAGGAAACTGAAAAAAACTGTTTGGAGATTTTGACATAATTGTTAAATCCTCACTATAAAATTGATAGGACAAATAAGAGGAAGATGGTATTTACCCATCGACCATCATCACATTGCCAAGTTGTATAATTTAATTCTACTTTTATAATTTAGGGAAAATGTAACCTTTTGGGAAAGGGCCATATTGAATAATTGGTCCTTCTTGTTGTGTTGTTTTGGGGAAAGGGGAAAAGATACCTAGTATGAAAATGAGGAACTCGACTCGGTGGTTGGCTCGGTGGGAGAGCATGGACCAGAATGTGGAAGTCCCGTGTTCCAGTCCCTGTCGGGACACACAGGAGAAGCAACTGTCTGCTCTCCCTCTCCCCCTTCTCTCTCTGTCTCTCTCTCCTTTCCTCCCACAGCCATCGCTCCGTTGGTTTGAGCACATCGGCCCCGGGCACTGAGGATGGCTCAGCCTCTACTTCGGTTGCGAGCATGGCCCCAGATGGGCAGAGCATCAGGCCCAGTGGATGCTGGTTAGAGCACATGTCGCAGTCTATCTTTTCTCTTCTCACTTAGAAAAAAAAAAAGGAAAGAAAATGAGAAACATACATATATGGTATGTTGAAAGGAGGGGTGTTCTTGTTCGAATTTTTTTAATCCAAAATTCTAATTTGCTCTATTCCATTTCTTTCCCTGCTTCTACTTATATCTCCTCCATCCCCATATTTTGCCTCCCAAACTTGTGGCATTTGCTTTTCTTCTTTCTTACCACAGGATAGGCAATTCTCCTTCTGAAAGACAACAGATGGGCAAGGAATGTAGCCAGCTCAGGCAGAACCCGTCTACTGTGGGTCCACAAAGACCTATGTACGGCCCATGCTCGGTAGGCAGTGGGTTCCAAAATGGCGCCTGCGGTCCCCTTCCATCATGATGGCTAACTCAATTAGCCACCGTCTTGAGGCTGCAGGCAGGAGAGCCAGCCAGAGTGCCCTCTACCCTGGGATCTCCTCATGACGATACAAGGGTGCACAGAGAGCAAGACCCTGACTGGATTAAAGCCATCACACCCCGGGAGGAACTCAAATAAACAATTTAAGAATAGCCGTACCCCGGGACTTTCCGACCTGCCTCATTACTCATGCTTGTTCTTCTCTCAGGATCTCAAAATGCTGACCCATTTCCCTGGAAATAATAATTAACAAAAGAAAAACAGCAATGATAACAGAACTTTGGAAGGGAGTGAATTAATTTCTCTTATGGCTTTTAATTTTCGTATTATTTTAAGTTTCCACTAAGGACACTATACAACATTTTCTTTTCTTTCCTCAGGAATTTTTGCTTACTCCATATTTCTGGGTCAATTAATAAGTGAGCTCCATGCTGTTTGTCAGAAGTCTGTCGGAATTAGGCATTTTTATAAAAAAGAGAGAAAACTAAACCACAGAGGCTTTGAGTCACCCAGGGCAGAAGTTAGACTTCCTGGCTGTCCGCATTGTGCTCAGGGTGGAGCTGTCAGAATTCACAAACTTGAGTTCAGAAATATTTGGAACCATCTCATGAAGGGCAGAGTCTAGCTAGGTTCTTGTGACGAGTTCATTTAGAATTTGTGAAAAGGTCTTTACCCATCTTGTTAAATGTCCCTCGGTGCATGTATAGGGGAGCAATGACAGTCTTCTATTTCTGTAAGGAAAATAGTTTTTTTGTGTGTGTTAGTATAAACATTTGGGGAAGGTGCCCTGGACAGAAATAATATTCCAATGCAGGTCCTGGCTGGTTGGCTCAGTGGTAGAGTGTTGGCCAAGTGTGTGGATATCCCAGGTTTGATTCTTGGTCAGGGCACATAGGAGAAATGAGAGATGACAATTTGCTTCTCCACCCTTCCTCTTTCTCTCTCTCTCTCTCTCCTCCTCCTCCTCCTCCTCCTCCTCCTCCTCCTGCAGCCAAGGCTCAATTGGTTTGATAGAGTTGGCCTCAGGCGCTGAGGACGGCTCAGTGGCCTCTACTTCAGGTGCTAAAAAATGGATCCGGCTACAAAAGAGCATATGTGCAAAGCATCACCCCTTAGTGGGCTTGCCAGGTGGATCCTGATCAGGGCGCATGCAGGAGTCTGTCTCTCTGCCTTCCCTCCTCTCACTAAATTAAAAATAAAAAATTCCAATGCATAATAATACACGTTTGCCTTTATTTTAATAAAATGGAAGTGACGTGATGTAGGAAGCTGTGCTCTGGAGTTAGGCCTACGCTCCAATTCCAGATCAATTATGTAAGAGCTGGGCGGCCTCCTCCGGCCACACACAAAACCTTTTTCAACGTCGATGTCTTCAGCGGTACCATGGAGATTTGAAAAGATATCCCTACGCTGGCCAGCATGTTCTGTGGATTAGAGGGAATAAATGTGAAGCGGCTGGTACTTCACCATATGTGTGCTCACCAAACAACCTCTTCGTATTACTCACAGCGGAAACTATGGCGGAGCAGGGGCTGACCCTTCTTGCAAAGCCAGGAGGCGTCAGGTATAGGGAATGCCTTGCTCCCCTGGAATGTTGAAATCCCACCCGCTGGGAGTAAACAAACGAATTATTCTGTAAAGCAGTCATCCAGGGCCACTCCCTAACTTCCCAGAGGTGTGTGATGAGCACATTTTAGGACAGGTTTCATGTTTAGGGAAACGGGGTGAGAGAGAAGAGATGCTCAGCAGATTCCACAGGGATCTAGCCCATCCGTTCTGAGGACACTCTCGAGCGCCACGCCAACCACGAAACGGGCCCGAAAGGCAGGGATGGGGGGGAGGGGGGAGCTCTGAGATCCTGCTGCTGACTCTGGAGGTCACGTGGCCCTGACACATAACTTTTACCGAGTTGACTATATCTCACTTCCTGTAAGTGCCTGTCCCCTCCTGCTGGCTTTCAAGGACTCGGCCAATCTCCTTTTGTAAATAGAACAATGCTTTATATTTCTCTCTATTACTCCGGGACGACTATATCAATAATGCAGGAAACGCATCTGTCCGGCACAATGAGATTATTTTTCTGATTTCGGTTGACATTTATGGTAATAGTTTGGCAAACAATCGACTCCACCATCCACGATCGCAGATTACAGCTGTTTTTTTAAAAAAAATCTCAGCCACTTCGGGGAAGTCGGCAGATGGATTGTGCAAGGGAGACGGGAAGACATGCCCGGTGCTGCCTGGATGGCAGAAGCGCACTCGCTCCGCCTGCACGTGAAAAACTGAGGAGATATTAAAGGAAAAGCGCAAGGTGTTATCTGCGGATGTGCTCTATAATGAGAAGCAGGTGACAAATGATCATGCCCGGGACTGTGTTAGGATAACCCGACGCTGCCACAGGGTTGCGGGCCCAGCCGGGAGACGCCTGAAGTATTATTTCAGAGCGCTGCTTTTAATATTGACGAATTTCCCAAGTCACCCAGGAGTTATGGCCGATATTTACAGGGGAGGAAATTGTGGAAGCAGATGATCATGTCTCCCTAGATTGGCCTTGAGGAACAGAGAGGCACCAGCTAGTCCACAGTAACACCCCCCACGCCTAGAATTTCACGTCTGTTTTAAAGAAAAGTGGTTGAATTCTGCTTCTGCAGAGGTGATGAATAGACATTTTTTTTAAAAAAAAATTGAAAACGCCTTACAAAACATTTAACAAAACATTTGCTTTTCCTAAAAGTTCTTAACAGCTCTGGGATAGGCCTGGTTTTTGATATCAATTTTCCCCTTTGGTGTTTTTTTTTTTTTTTCCCCCTTACTTCCGTTTCATAAAAGGCAGAATGCTGATCTTGCTGGTGGCCTGTGACCCTGGACTCTGGCCATCCATTGTTATTACCCCGGGCCAGGAGACAGAATGCTGGCTTGCAAGAGTCTCCGGAGCTCCGAGATTTCTTCCTCGGCTCATTCCAAGGTGGAGGCGCTCAGCAGAGTCGCTGTGAAGGGGGCGGCCACCGGAGCGTGCGCCGTCCTCAGACCCAGGTGAGTTCATTTTTCTTGTGAACTTTTCACCTAGGCCCAATTAGTATCCTATTAACCTCCTTAAATATGGAATTGCTAAGGCCCTTAGCATATTCCAAAATGGACTATTAGCCAGCCCATTTCCTGGCTCCATCAGATGAAAATGCCAACGCAGGTCATACAACAGAATTACCTTGATTAATTTCCCCTCTCTCCCACAGGGCATGATGTCACACAAGTTAAAAGAGATTCAAATGAGATGCATCATTTCGATGATGGATTAAACACGGGATTTTTTTTTTTTTTTAAATTATGTACAATTCCAGGTTTATAAGGAGTTTCCTTTTAAATGTGACAAACATTTCAAACGCGCTGAATGGACTGGTTATACAAACGGTGACTTCCCCGAATGTACTTGTTAAGGTGCATGTTCTCCGAGGCCCTGATGTCGGAGATCCGTTTCTTCTCCCCTGTAATTACTGTGTTAGACCGGCAGCTCTCAGCGTTCTGTCCCTTTCCTGTCCACAGATGGAAGCCTGATTTCTAAAATACACCATGAAGAAGCCATGTCCACTCCAGAGGCCACTCAGCATGCCATCTGCCAATACAAATAGCCTTGCTAAGGCTAAGAGAAGCCACAGACTTCCCGTCATGTCTCCAATATTCCTAAAGGGCCTGCCTTAACAAAGTACTCACAAAGAAACATTGTGCATTTGAATATCTCATCTGTCAGTGCCCTTTCTTTACAATCGGCAGATTGAATGTTTTCATGGCTCTGGCCTCTTCTGAGCACTATTAGCAATTTCCAATATCGCAGCACAATATGTCAAACCAATCTAAATTTTATTAGTGCAGGTTGGCTGATTGAGGTGAGAAAATTTGTTTCTTAAGTGCTGGCTAGAACTAGTTCTTTAAAAGATGCCTTGTCCTCTGTCAAATTATTTGACTTAGAAATAAGAACATCTTTCTCCTCTTTATCACACACAATAATGTGCATATGATGCATTGTAGAATTGTGCGCCTGCAACCTGTATAATTTTGTTAACCAGTGTTACCCCAGTAAATTCTAAATTTTTTTTAGATGAGAGGAGGGGAGATGGAGAGACAGCTTCCCGCATGCATCCCTACTAGGATCTACCCAGCAACCCCATCTGGAGCCAATACTGGAGTACCAAGCTATTTTTAGCACCTAAGGCTGATGCGTTCTAAGGGAGCTATCCACAGCATGGGGGGCCAAGCTTGAACCAATCAAGCCACTGCCTCTGGGAGGGGAAGAGGAAGATAAAGGGTGGGGAGAAGCAGATGGTCGCTTCTCATGTGTGCCCTGACTGGGAATCGAACCCAAGATGTCCATATGCTGGGCCAACACTCTATCCACTGAGCCACTGGCCAGGGCCAATAAATTCAATAAAAGAAAAAAAAAAAAAGAACAAGAACACCTTCGGATGCAGCAGTTAAGCTACATCAGGGGCCCCCAAACTACGGTCCACGGGCCGCATGCGGCCCCCTGAGGCCATTTATCCGGCCCCTGCTGCACTTCCGGAAGGGGCACCTCTTTCATTGGTGGTCAGTGAGAGGAGCATAGTTCCCATTGAAATACTGGTCAGTTGGTTGATTTAAATTTACTTGTTCTTTATTTTAAATATTGTATTTGTTCCTGTTTTTTTTTTTTTTTTTTACTTTAAAATAAGATCTGTGCAGTGTGCATAGGGATTTGTTCATAGTTTTTTTTTTTTTATAGTCCAGCCCTCCAATGGTCTGAGGGACAGTGAACTGGCCCCCTGTGTAAAAAATTTGGGGAGCCCTGAGCTACATAATCAGGGTTGTGTCTCTCTCTTGTGTTCCTAAGCAACATGGGCACATCCTGCCTCCCTGAACACGGGACCTGACTCCACACTCTCCAGCTCTTTTCTAGACGAAAATGCAACCTGCTTTTTCTCATTTCAAGTATGAAACTTTGGAATTGTGTCATGTTTCAGCGCTCAGGCACTCCTTCCTAGAATAAACTACAAGAGGTATTCATTTCTCCAGCAAGTGGTGAGCAAACAAGGGCTGCAGAAGCAGTGCTAAAGCTCCTGAGGGTCACTTTTGTCACTCAGGGCTTCACGGGCACCGACGTCACCCGGGCTGGGCTGTGACCCAGTCTAGAGCAAGTACCTTCCAGGGAAGCGATTTGTAACTGGTGTGCCCCTAGAATTTTTAAAACATGCACTGCCTGACTCTTTAGTCAGGGGCACTGACCTCTTTTCCCTTTGACCATCAAATAGAAAAATGACAACAGCCAACACTGCAGGAGACTTTCAGTGTGAATGAATCAAAATTATGCTTTTTCTTTTTTTTTTTTTTTTTTTGGCAGATCGGTAAAAAAAAATCTATTTCTTGGCGTGATGCAGAATTTTAGTAATCAGCTTGCATGAGCCATGAGACGAAAAAGGTTGAAAAGCGCTGTTCTGGGGGGACCCCCCTTTCTCCTTTCTGATTGGTCCACTGTTCACCGAGAAAGCAGGTGAACTGCCACCTTTTAGAATCGGAATACCTTGCCACCGTCAAAGAGATTTCAGCCTTGAACAGGTGTTTGGGTTATGGCGACGCGCATCCTGTCCACGGGGTCCCAGGGCTCCAGAGTTTCGCCTCTTTGCCCTCCGAGATGCAGCTGCTCTCTCTGAGGGATTCAGATTTCTAGGATCTGGGTGTCAAGGTGGCCCCTGTCACCCGAGAAATTACACCCTAATATTCTTTTTTTTTTTTTTTTTTTTGTATTTTTCTGAAGCTGGAAACGGGGAGGCAGTCAGACAGACTCCCACGTGCGCCCGACCGGGATCCACCAGGCATGCCCACCAGGGGGCGATGCTCTGCCCCTCTGGGGTGTCGCTCTGTTGCGACCAGAGCCATTCTAGTGCCTGGGGCAGAGGCCACAGAGCCATCCCCAGCGCCCGGGCCATCTTTGCTCCAATGGAGCCCTGGCTGTGGGAGGGGAAGAGAGAGACAGAGAGAAAGGAGAGGGGGAGGGGTGGAGAAGCAGATGGACGCCTCTCCTGTGTGCCCTGGCCGGGAATCGAACCCGGGACTTCCTCACGCCAGGCTGACACTCTACCACTGAGCCAACCGGCCAGGGCCACACCCTAATATTCTAACATCAGATCCTTCCAATCCTGGCTACATCCGTCAGCTGAACTCGTTAGCCAAAGAGGTCCAAGTCCAATACTGGACGCTACGACATCAGAAAAGCAATGTGACTTCATGATAGCAGTTAGGAAAATACACTCTAGAACTTTTTCTTTCCCTTCTTTTCTCCATATGGGCATTCTATAAGTCCCTCTAATTCATTTACGTGGGAGTCTCAACCTCTTAATCTAGGCATGCGGTTTCCAAGCAATAGGACCTGTTTTCTGTGAGTAAAAAGGAAAGAAATTTGAACTCAGAGATTTACACATGGGGTTGTTCTGCCCTGTCTACTTACTTCTTATTGCTGCTATTGTTTATAATTACAAAAGAAACGCATGTTCATTTTTAAATTAATTAAAAAAATTTTTCTTTTGACCCTGGCCAGTTGGCTCAGTGGTAGAGCGTCGGCCTGGCGGGCAGAAGTCCCGGGTTCGATTCCCGGCCAGGGCACACAGGAGAAGCACCCATCTGCTTCTCCACCCCTCCCCCTCTCCTTCCTCTCTGTCTCTCTCTTCCCCTCCCGCAGCCGAGGCTCCATTGGAGCAGAGATGGCCCGGGTGCTGGGGATGGCTCCTTGGCCTCTGCCCCAGGTGCTGGAGTGGCTCTGGTCACGACAGAGCGACGCCCCGGAGGGGCAGAGCATCACCCCCTGGTGGGCAGAGTGTTGCCCCCTGGTGGGTGTGCCGGGTGGATCCCGGTTCGGGCGCATGTGGGAGTCTGACTGTCTCTCCTCGTTTCCAGCTTCAGAAAAATACAAAAAAATAAAAAAATAAATAAATAAATTTTTTTTGAGAGAAGCAGGAAGAGAGAGACATGAACACCGAGCTGCTCCTGTATGTGCCCTGACCGGGGATCGAACTAGCAACTTCTGCGCTCTAGACAATGCTCCAACCGAGTGATCTGGCCAGGGGTTTCAATTCATTAAAATTAAAGACAGCAGCTCCTTGGTTGCTCTGGCCATGTTTCAGGTACTATCACTGTGGATGATTCTATTAAACACTAGTTTACGGTGAAAATAACCTTTGAGCGCCAGCCCACAAATCCCATCCCCTTCCCAGCTGGACACACCAATCACGGTCTTCCATTGTATTCCCCCAAAACATCCTATTTTATACATGCTGATCAGTCACTTTCCCTTTTCTATGAAAAAATGTATTTCCAACACCTTTCCATTCTAGGTCCCATAGCAGGTATCTGCGTGGTGTCCTACAGGACAGAGACATCGTACTTTATTTAAATATTCTTCTCACAATGAATATTTATTTAGCTTGCTTTTAGTTGTTCACTATTTTATCAATGGTGAAATGGACATCCTTATTCAGGTATCAGTGATCATCTGTGTACATTTTCTGGAAACAGGATTCCTATCATCGGGGTTCCGCACCCCCCGATTAGCCCTCTCCTTTCTGCCCTGTGCGCTCTCAGCAGTGCCCCCCTGACAATAGAATCCTATATATATATATTAATTTTTTCCATTGATTTGAGAGAATGATAAAAGATGGGGGGGGGGGGAGAGAGAGAGAGGGAGGGAGGGAAGCATCAACTTGTTCCACTTAATCATTCCATTCACTGATTGCTTCTGGTATCTGACCTGACGGGGTATCGAACCTGCATCCTCGGTGCCCTCGGATGAGGCTTTATCCATTCAACCGCCTGGACAGGGCTGATAGAACACAGTATGTATTCTCCTTTCTTGAACGAGAGCCGGCAGCGTATCTCCTGACTCTGAGTGGGAACCGGGAGTGTATCTACCTCACATCTCCTGACTCTGAGTGGGAACCGGGAGTGTATCTACCTCACAGAGCCACAACTGGTGTCTGCGATGACTCAGTGGGACGGAGCTATGCTGGTTCGTTGGGCACCGGTTGTGGCTGATGGACCAGCACAGCTTGTGGGCACAGCCCTGTCCCTGCAGCCCCGTGCAGTCCAGGACAGAAGACGTCTGAGGGTGCTGGTCTGACCTTCTTGCTTCTGTCTGTGCTCATTTCTCCACATCTTCTTCTGCACAGGCCCTGATCTTAGGCTGGATCTTCACGACGTCTCCCCTGGACGGCCATGAGAGCCACCTAACTGGCACCCCGCCCTCCAACTCTTCTCGCCTCCCATTTGGTACCACACGGCTGCCCTGGGGACGTGCCTAAAACGCCATCTGCCTGTTCCAGCACGGCCCTGACCCCTGAGTGGTGTTCGCAATGTCCCTTGTGAGCCTGAGCACCAGCTTCCCCAGCACGGACTTCTCCCCCCCCCCCCGCCCTCCCAAACCCCTTATGGGTTCCGGACATACCTCAGCGGCTCAGCCTGTTTCCTCTGCCTGGTCCCCGTCCTTCAAAACTCCCTGCATGCACCACATTGTCACAGAAGGTACCCGGCGGCTCTCCCTCCCTTAGGAGGTCACAGGTCTCCTTCCCCTTTCTCCTACTCAGTCCACACTGACACCACCCTGCACCCAATTACAGTGTTTGGACATCGCTTGAATTTCCTTTCCTTCTGGTCAGTGAACCAAAGCATGGAGTCTATGATGCATTTCTTGATTTCGTACAGTGATCGCTATAGAGTAAAGCGAATGGTTGTAGAACCCAGCTGTTCTGGGGAAGAATATCCATGTATCCCCTTGTCGGCCCGAACCAGAGATGGACAGGTACGGATGTCTGCATCCCCCATACTACACGGTGAAGAAACCCTCTCTCTGTCTCTCTCTCTCTCTCACCATCACAGTTTCTTACTCATCTTCAGTGACTCTGAGACAGAACTGAAAAAAATCTGACTCCTGAGCCTGGGGTGGGGGTGGGGGATCTTGGATTGTTTTTACTACGTTGCTTCTCCAAGCTTGTTCCAGTGTGTTTTCTGGGGCGGTGCTAAGCCCCGCCCTTGCAGAGCACCAGGATGCCCTGCTTATAGGTTAGGACGGCCGCACCTTCCTGGAACAATATAAAAAGAGAAGAATTTTCTAAAACGAAACCAGCCAGTGAGGTGTGGTGCCCGGAGTAATCTCATCTCTTTCAGAGGCGTTGAATCTGTTATGCGCACTCAAGTGCAGCAATGCTGTAGCTTAAAAAGGAAAGGAGATGGTAGTTGGTGGAGGGATTTTTAAAATTATTATTATATTTTGTTTTGTTTTTCAATACAGAACTTCCAATCTTGGAAACCTTGTATATTAATAGAGGCAATGTCTTTAAGGAGCTCATTAAGATCATTATGATATATATTTTTTTGAGTGAGAGGAGATGAGATCGACTCCCACATGTGTCCTGACTGGGACACCCCATCTGGAGCTGATGCTCTGTCCATCTTGGGCTGATGCTCTTAATCAAGCTATTTTTAGTGCCTGAGGCAGAGTCTCCATGGAGCCATCCTCAGTGCCTGGGCCAAGGCGCTCAAACCAATTGAGCCATGGCTGCAGGAGGGGAAGGGGGAGAGGGGTGGAGAAGCAGATGGTCACTTCTTCTGTGTGTCCTAACCAGGAATCAAACCAGGAACATCCATATGCCAGGCTGAAGCTCTACCACTGAGCCAACTGGCCATGGCTGATCATTACAGTCTTCAAGTGTGTATTAAAATGGATCAAAGAAGTTAACACCAGGTACATCCAGTTGCCTCTTGCCTGGGATAGAGCTAAAATAAACATGGACCTCTGTTTCTAGGCAAATGAATGCTCCGACTGTGATCATTTCTATGTTAGCTCTGATCTGATAGTGTTCATTGTTTTTAGACTTAGGATTCAGGGGAAAGAGTAAAAGGGAAAACTAGCAGAAGTGAGGTATAATCAACCTAAAGAATCTTTCAGAAAGCAGAAGTGAGAAGCATTCAATGGTATGTACGCACCACTCAAATCCATGTAACTCTATTTTACTACTTAAAGAACTGATCTCAGGTATGGGTTAAATTGATGTGCAGGGCACATATTTTATTACGACATTTGGGCTCTCAAGAAGTATTTCTCAAAGTGAAGCCTTCGACCCAGTTGTGGATTATAAAGGTCCTCTGTGGGGTCCTAGAACTTCCCCCACCCCATCCAAATTTGGAACTCATTCTGCCCTGGTTATGTGCAAATTATGTGACTTTCCATAGGCTGGTGGTAGCTATTAAGAGCTGGGAAGCAGCACTAACACGTGACATCGATAAAACTAAAATTAGCCGGCTGAGAGAGTTGACTCTGGACCTCCCCCTCCAGGGAGGGAGCCATGAAGTCTGGCGGCCCCAGAGAGCTCAGTGATGCTGAGAAACACCCACATGTTCCGCACATGAGCAGATGGTTGAAATTCCCACAGTTTCCAGGAAGCGAGCTTTGATATCAGCACAGCATTAGCGTCGTATTGAGCTGTCCTTGGGTTTTCATTTGCTGCCAAGTTGGAATTAATATTTCACTCTCATTGGGTTGTTAGGTTCTGGCATTATTTTATTTTTCTTTTTAGTCTCTTTTAAACCAAAGAATTCTATCCGGCCTTTTCTCTTTCCTTCTTTCTTCTTTTTAAATGCTATTGACTTTTCCCCAAGACTCTAGGGCCAATTGATTTTAGATTATGCTTCATTTTAGATGTTTTATTGCTTTCTTGGGGTGTTATTTATCTTTTCCTCCTATCCTCTGTATTTCTTTTAAACTAGAAATTAGAAGTAGAGGGTTGGTAAGACTTACGCTTTCAGGGGTCGTCAAACTTTTTATAAAAACCGCCCACTTTTGCAGTGCTGGTCGACCTGGTCCCTACCGTGCAACCAAACAGCGCCGCGATTGGCCCATCATGAAAGCTGGAACGCCCACTAGTGGGCGGTAGGGACCAGGTCTACCAGCCCTGCAAAAGTGGGCGGTTTTTATAAAAAGTCTGACGACCCCTGCATGGGTGTTTCACTGGGCACGTGCGGAAGCACGCCCTGTCAGGTGGCCCTTTCATTGGCGAGGCTGTTGGATTTGTTCATTTTGTTAGTGTGGTAACTCCTCGATCCTTCCACTGTAAAAGTACATGTTTCCTTTTGTAATCAATGAGTACTCTCTAGGGCTACTGTATTTCTTTTCCACTGGGGCTGTAGCAAATGTATCGTAAAACAACACAAATCACTGTCTAAGGTTCCTTAGGTTGGAAGTCCCATCTAACTGGGAAGCCTGGGCTAACGTCAGTGTGTTGGCTGGACTTCCTTCCTGGTGGTTCTGGGGAGAATCTGTTTCTGTTCATTTTCCAGCCTCCAGAGGCCGCCTGCACTTCCTGCCCCACCTCCTCCTTCCTAGCCAGCAACAGCTGGTCAAGACCTTCACCGATCACTCAAGCAACTTTGTGATTAAGCTGGGCCTATTGAGCTAATCTAGAATAATCCCCATATTTTAAAATCAGATGATTAGCAACCTTAATTCTACCTGCAACTTTTATTGCCCTTTGCCATATAACCTAACATATACACGAGTTCCAGGGATCACAACGTGGATGTCTTTCGGTACGCCATTAGTCTGATGTTAGTAGTGATACTTTGTTACTATGCATGTGAACTCATCTCCAATAACCTTCCACGTCATAGCTTTAACCTCCATGGTATCAGTAACTGGGGGATATATAGTTTTGGACTTAATGTCATTCTTTAATATGTCAAATATTTATGTTATTCAGAAGTCAACCATAGAAATGCTGTTATCAGTGAAGTTTCCCCCTCATTCTTATGGTCTTCACCCATCACCTCCCTACTGAGAACCTTCCTAATTCATTTCTGACTAGCCTTTCAATGTTTCTCTCTACATCATTCCTTTTTTCCTTCTTTGTCCTTTTATCTTATTTTTTCATTTTTATTTATTTATTTATTTATGTTTAGTGAGAAAGGGAGACAGGAAGGGAGAGAGATGAGAAGCATTAATTCTTTGTTGTGGCTCCTTAGTTGTTCATTGATTGCTTTCTCATATGTGCCTTGACCAGGGGGTGACAGCAGAGCAAGTGACCCCTTGCTCAAGCCAGTGACCTTGAGCTCACTCCAGCAGCCTTGGGCTTCAAGTCAGCAACCATGGGTTCATGTCTGTGATTCCATGCTCAAGCCAGTGACCCCGCACTCAAGCTGATAAGCCTGAACTCAAGCCAGATGAGCTCATGCTCAAGCCAGCAAACTCGGGGTTTCAAACCTGGGTCCTTCATGTCCCAGTCTGATGCTCTATCCACTGCACCATGGCCTGGTCAGGCTGTCCTTTTATTATTATTTTTTCAATTGTCTAGCAGGAAATTTTAGAAAGAATTGAGCCTAATTATTTTTAGACTTCATAAATGTCATTCAATCATTTTATTTTATTAGCACATATATTAGAATAATAATCACTGGTTGTCAGAGTTAGAAGGGACCTTCAACATGATGTATCCCAACATTTCCATGTCACAGGTGTCGGCTGGCGAAAGAGACTGACCCAAGATGGAATAGTGGCATAGTGACACCGGGAGTTCTTGTCTCCTAAGCACCCATTTCAAGCTATTTTGCACTATTATTCTGCAAGTTTTGATTGGCCGGGCACAGACAAAACACCTCAAGTCCGCACTAATAAAAATACTCAAGAAAAATAGGCATCCCCACTTTCTGCTTCAAGCTTTAAATAATTAATCCAGGAATCCAAAACCTTGCCGCGATCGTCCCCCCATTCTCAGTTCAGCAGGAAAGCATCTGACAACTTCGCACGGAGCGCAGGTGGTCTCCTGGTGGAATACCTCCCTCCTCCTCACACGCCAAGGACTTCATCCGGCACTGAGCTGTTAGAAAGCCCGGCACCAGCCCAAAGGAAGGCTCGGCAGCTACATTTCAAAAATAGAGTCAAGCTACGGATGCGGTCCCCAGAGCGAGCCTCCGAAGTGCTAGCCTGCAATGATTCGGAAAGAAACACATTTCTGCACTACCATGTAGTAGTGTGTTCATTACGCCGTTGCAAGGTGCATTAGTCGGGCTCTAATCTAAGTACCTAAGGGGACGCCGCCGACCACTCAGCCTCACGCACCGGCGTCCCAGGAGCGCGCGTGAACAGCACAGGAACAGCGTGTGGCGCGCCGCTGCGGCGTCTTACATCTCCAGGATGCTACTGAAGCAGTTAGTAGAGGGGAGAAGCAACACTTTGACAGCTGTTGTGAGACTGCACTTGACTTACTACTGTGAGTCGAAAGTGAGCATCAGGTCAAATATTACGGTGAGGTGTAATCACGGATTCCGTTCTGGATTAGGGCGCCCAGCAAGGGGGTTCCCCTTTGGAAGGCTTTCTTGCCCTGGTGGGATGAACGTTTTGAGGGGCTTCCTGTGCTTGTGTTTTTCCTGTTCCGTGACCAGTTATCGGCCTTTTTCCCTTCAGTTTTTCATCTTACAAAACAATGAGGTGGACAGGCTCACAGGAGTTGCTGTTTAAATGTGGCGTTGGATTATTTTTATGGTAATATCCGCTGATGCCCGTTTTAAATCTCTACAATAGCGTAACAGGGTTCTGGGCATAGTTTCACATGACAAAACGTCTTAGGTGGAGAAGGTATTATGGTGAGCCACGGAAGACCTCAAAGATCGTACTAGTGAGTGGGATTCCTCCTTCTGTTCCTCCTTCCTCTCACTCCTGGCTCTTCCCCTGACTTCTCACAACCAAAGGGGGGTCCCTAGTGGCTCGTGCTTCAACCCAGAGGCCTCTGAGGTTCAACTTGGCTCTCTCCTGATATCCATGGAGACAGACTCTTAGATGCTATTTTCAGAACATGATTGCGATGACCAAGCAGCTCATTAGGTCCCTGGCGAAGTTATCCAAGAAAGAAGAGGCAAAGAAAAATGAGACTAAACCTTGATTCTTTGGCTGGTTTTTGATGATTAGTTTCTTTATAAGGAATAAAATCAATTTTCCCGTGTCATTTTGGGTCTGGGAAACTGTTAGCCCAAGTTCTAAAGAAGCTAAGCGTCAACAAGGAGACAAATCCCACCCTCGCTAACTGGACAGGAGCCCTGACCCCCTCACTTCATAGAACATAATGCCAACCAATCACGCAAGAGTCGCCTCTGTATAGCGGGGACGGTTGCTAGCACCGTGCTCCTCTAGATATGAGAGGACTACAGAGCATCAGAGATGAGTAAATTCTGAGAAGACACACTATTCTTGGGGCTCTAGAACAGTGGTTCTCAATCTTTCTAATGCCGTGACCCCGCAATACAGTTCCTCAGGTTGCGGTGACCCCAAACCAAAAAATAATTTTGGTGGCTATTTCTATGATTCAGAATGTAAATACCTGATATGCTTTATGTATTCTCATTGCTTTAGGCGACCCTTGTGTTTTGGTCATTCGACCCCTGCCGAGGTCGCGACCCACAGGTTGAGAACCGCTGCTCTAGAAGAATCTTAGAAATGTTTACCAAATTGAGAATATTGAAACATTTAGATCTGGATTAAAGAACAAACTTAAGTTGAATTATGGTTTAGGTTTGATTCAGAATGAATGAACTCCTTTATAATGTATATTTCCTGGGTATCTTCTAACATATGTAAGTATATATAACAAATACATTTTTGCAAGAAGAAAAACAATAATATAGATAACAAATCAGTTCTCTTACTTCATTCATCAATATATTATTTAACAAATATTTATATAGCTTTTACCTTGTGTCAAGAACTGTGTTTTACACAAACGGACTGATATCATCCTCACAACAATTTGAAGAGTTAGATACTATTACTGTCCCTAATTTACCCATGCGGGAAGTTGAGTCCCAGGGAGGTTATATAACCTACCCAAGTTCACAGAGTTTGTAATAATAGGCTTTTTTTTTTCCCAAAAAGAATTTTGTCAAAATATGATACAGAGGGAAAAGTCCTCAACTATGTCTCTTTACCTAATCGTATCTACCAACATTATTTCTGCCAACTCCCTCCCTCTAGGTATGAGGAGGAAAGTAGTATTTCCCATGAGGCTACTTCTGTCCTGCTAGACGGAGACTTGCCAAATGCTTACATTGTATGTGCGGTTGATTCCTCACTGTAAAGATTCTCTTGTGTATTTTGTGTTTTCTAATAAACAGGTGAGAAAATGAGACAAGAGACACAGTGGCAGAAAGATTAAAGAAAAAAAGAAAACTTGGTGTGGCGTGAAGAAAAGTCAAACAGAGGAGTTCACTGTAAGCAATTAGGGAGTCCAACTTCAAAGAATGGCCCGTTCCTCTTGCTTTCTGACTCCTGTGTTTTACAGAATCCCTGAGGGCAATAAGCCATTGGCTTTCTATTCCAGAGGTCTCAACTCCCTAGTGTCAAGTTAACTGAACATGGAGTGTGATGAGCTCTGGTCTCAGATTTGGCACACACACACACACTCACACACCCACAGACCTTTATGTATATCGTTAAGTCAACTTGGTTAATTCTGTGCAAAAAAAATAATAATAAAAAAAATAGGCCATTCAGTATGAAAGACTTATTCAAGAGCCAGAGTGTTATTCCATAATAATTATCAGAATGGCAACAAAATCATCAACTTAACAACTGCTTTCTATGTTCGAGGCACTATGCTTTGCAGTTATGGGGATTGCCTTATTTAATTACTGCCATAATTGTACAGCAAGAAGTATTATGAGGCCCTGATTGGTTGACTCAGTGGTAGAGTGCCCGCCTGGCATGTGGCTATCCTGGGTTCCATTCCTGGTCAGGGCACACAGAAGAAGCAACCATCTGCATCCCCCCAACCCTTTCCTCTCTCTCTTCTCCTCCTGCAGCCGTGGTTCCATTGATTCAAGCAAGTTGACCCCAGGCAATTGAGGATGGCTTGGTGGAGCCTCCACCTCAGGCACTAAAATTAGTTTGGTTGTGAGCATGGCCCCAGAAGAGCAGAGCATCAGCCCCAGACAGGGGTTGCCAGGTAGATATCAGTTGGGGTCCATGTGGGAGTTTGTCTCTCTATGTCCCCTCCTCTCACTTGAATGAAATGAACCCTCTACAACTAAGTCACAGAACTACTACAGCGTGTTCGGTTCGGTTGGTTGCCCTTCCCCAACTGGAACCACCTGCTAAGAGAGGAAGTTGACCTCCGTGGCTTTCTTGCTGGTCACCCAACATCTGCCTGCTTCACGGCATCCCGCACTTCTGCCGAAACAGGTGAAACTGGCAATACCCTGGCTCACTTAGAGGTAGGCAGGTCTCCAAAGCCAGGACTGAGAGCACTTAGAAACATCAAAACGTGTCCTTTTGTTTCATTCACTTGGTGCTAATTTCAAGAGGCAACAGGAAAGCACAGAATAGTATCCAGTCTACTTGGCAGGATTCCCCCCCCCCCCCCATTGAACTTAATGAAACACATTGATATCCTGTTATTCACACCAACCCCAGAATCGGCAACATTCACCAAGCACGAATCATGGTAACATCTTGGCTGATGTTATCATGTACAAATGAACCCTGGCTAGTTATGTTTTTAGACCATGTTTTTTAACCATTTTGTTTCTTTATCTAAATCATTAAGAAGAAGATTCCGTCTCCAGAGCCTCAACTCTTTATAAAGCTAGGCATTAACCATCACCCCCTCCTAGGAGAACAGCTGCCTACAGTTTATGCAGAAATGTTTTGGGACATCTAGACTGATGGAGCCGAAATGAGCAGGTCTGGACCTGATCCCTCTCTGGCCCAGACTTTGGCGAGATGCCACCTTACTACTTACTTGAGCAAGGAGCTTTCATCAGGATGTAGACTCTGTCACTGATGTTTATAATCCACAAAGAGCAACAAAGTATCAGCACCTCCCGCCAATAGATACCCAAATACAGATGACTTTCACTAGGGACCAAACCTTAAGACTACCCAGAATGACTCAGAGCCATCACTAATGGCTCCTATTTCTCATCTCAAGAGCTTGGCAGGTCCCTGACATTAGAGCAAAAGTCTTTCTACCAGGACCTTGCCAATTTCAGCTTCAATTCCATCAGTAAATAACTTTGACCGGATTGGGAAAATTCCATTAATCATTCATGTTCTGGGAAGAATGTTACACAAAGGGGCTGTCAACAGGGCACGGCAACTTTCCATTTGTTTGGTAATTAAGAACTCCGGGCCATCTAATGGTGCCGACATGCAAATATTCACTGCCGGCCTGGAGCCACTAGAATGAGCTGAGAAAGAATTCGTCTGCACTTAAACCCTTCATGTTCCTTGATGAGATGGATCTTTCCTGCTCCCATTAGGTGAACAGCAGGGCACACCGCTTCAAGCTGAAAGGATCCTCTTTGCAAGAGCTTGTGCTTCTAGCAAGAAGTTACCGACTCTTTAGGACACATTTTTTAAAGCCTGTTTCTGAAATGGGTTTTGTTTATACAAATGCACATGTTCTCTGATTCACACTTTTACATTAACCAAATATAATAAATTGCACTTTGATTTAAAATGTGAATGGGATTTTATGCCCCTCTGCAGGAACCCTATCATTTAGCAGACCAGAAATACAGGAAGGTTCCACTCTTCCATCAACAGGTCGCCCCCATCCTTTTTCACCTGAGTTGTGCATTACTCCATTCACTGTATTTTTCGCTCCATAAGATGCACTTTCCCCCCTCCCCCCCCAAAGTGGAGGGGAAAATGCCCGTGCATCTTATGGAGCAAAAAAAATATGGTATTTTTAAAAACTAGAGACAATTAGATACTTAAAATCTACCAGGAATTCAGCCAGGGCATTAGGAGATGCTATGAAACAGATCCTCCAGTGGACAAGAAGTCCTAACGGGTCTCCAACTGGTTTCTAACATCATCAGAAAACCAGAGCCACAATGTCACACTTAGGAAACCAGATGGCATTCAAATGGTCTGGGGCCACGACATCATTGGCTACTCTCCTCTCTCTTCTTCCTACCTTGCAAATGTCCACTTGAAATGTCTGCGTTACCGAGCAAGCTGATGGGAGAGTCCGGCGCCGAGTGCAACTCCCGTACTGATGACGAGAACAAAGGACAGTCTCACTCATAGAGCTGCGCTCTTCCCCATGACGAGGTCTTCGAATGGGACACAGCGTACTCCCACTGAGAAAAACGCGCTGCAGAGATTCCCAAACTTCTTTTTAACACCTTTGTTTCCATTTCAAGTTTTGTTCTACTTGAATTTCAAGTAGGGCTTCCTGTGCCTCTTTGCAGGTGAACTGTTTTCATCTACAGGTGAACTCTGATGAACTTGAAAGTTCATCAGAGGTCAACTCAAATCGAGGCTTGACAGTGGGCATTGTTTCTTTTTATTTTTTTATTTATTCATTTTTTAAAGGGGGGGGGGAGAGAGAGAGAGAGAGAGAGAGAGAGAGAGAGAGAGAGAGAGAGAAGGGGGGAGGAGCAGGAAGCATCAACTCCCATATGTGCCTTGACCAGGCAAGCCCAGGGTTTCGAACCGGCGACCTCAGCATTTCCAGGTCGACGCTTTATCCACTGCACCACCACAGGTCAGGCCATGGGCATTGTTTCTAAACAGGTGAAAGCATCAGGAAATGAGAACTGCCCAATATTCATCTCTTTCTCATAGCTATGCCCTCGTCTGCCTTGCTTTTAACACTGTATCAGATACTTCTTCCCGGTTTTGATAATTTTAGGAGCCTTGACCATAAGATAACATCCAGAGAGAATCATTAGACACAATTTTTTTTTTCTCAGCGGCCTTTTCTCCAGTTAAAGACAGTTGTTGTGTGCGATATTAATCAGTTATGCCTAAAACAAATGCAATCCCAAACATAATAGAAGATTGCCCTGTGCGCTCCCCTCCCTTTCCACACAGTTTATACAAGTGTGCGCTGCTCCACTAGGCAGTTTAAATATTTTTGTTTTTAGATTTTAGTTATTCATTTTAGAGAGAAGGTACACAGGGAGAGAGAGAGAGAGAGAGAGAGAGAGAGAGAGAGAGAGGCAGAGAGAGAAGGGGGGAAGAGCAGAAAGCATCAACTCCCAGGCAAGCCCAGGGTTTCGAACCAGCGACCTCAGCATTCCAGGTCGCTGCTCTACCCACTGCGCCACCGCAGGTCAGGCAGTTTAAATATTTTTCAGCCCTTTTCTGTTTTCTCAAAAACACCAGCTACATTGACTATGTATGTTTAAATTTCCACTTTGCCTTTAAAGATACAGAGAAGAAGAAAAAAAAAAAAGGTCAACGCAATAACAAATTGTTACATTTTTTGGGTCTCTGTATCTATCACATTTGTGATTTCTTTTTAGAATTAAACAAAGCAGTTCCGTGGAATTTTAGCTCTAGGAGAAGTGTTCCCGTGTTCAACTCACAGAAATGGATGATTCGTGTGCGCACGTTTGGGAGCTGGATGAGACAGTTAGAAATGGCCAGGCTGTTAAGTGGAAACATTATGACTCATTTCCCCCCACCCTGATTTTCCACAGAGATCCTGGTGAGTGAGAGGCGGACGGAGGCCGGAGGAGAGTGAGGAGGGAAGGGGACCATTGTCACGCTCCTGCATGGCCCCAAACTGTCTCCTTTGCTCTGCGTTCCCATCTCTGCCCCCCGGGCCAGGGCCGCCCAGTGCCAGACCCCTGCCTTTCTATCTCAGATCTCAGCTCCCAATCTTCTCAGTGTTTCCTCACTCCCTGCTCCATACTTGACCTGCCTTGCAGTTTCACTGGGACTAGTAGCGCCCGATACCCGCCCTCCTATCAGAAAACTCCTGCCTGACCTGTGGTGGCGCAGTGGATAGAGCGTCGACCTGGAATGTTGAGGCCGCAGGTTCGAGACCCTGGGTTTGCCCAGTGAAGGCACATATAACAAGTTGATACTTCCCATGTCTCCTCCCCTCCTCTGTCTCTCTCCCCTTTCTCTAAAAATCAATAAATAAAATCTTCTAAAAAGAAAGAAAGAAAGAAAAATTCTTGACATAGCTTCTTTCTGCACTCAACCTAGAACACTGTGGATAATCCCTCCCCCCCCCCCCCCAGGGTGAGGGCCCTGCTGTGTGACACCCTGGGCAGAGGACCTAGTTGACCTGTG
Organism: Saccopteryx leptura; assembly: GCF_036850995.1. Lineage (NCBI taxonomy): Eukaryota > Metazoa > Chordata > Mammalia > Chiroptera > Emballonuridae > Saccopteryx > Saccopteryx leptura. Next base: position 50,490,803 of record NC_089515.1, on the reverse strand, counting down.
TCTGACCTTCTGACCTACGGGACTGCAAGATAATAAATTGGTGCTGTTTTCAGTATTACACAGTCATAGAAAACTAGTACATGAGAAGGTTTTTAGCAACAAGAACTAAGTTTTTTGTTTTTGTTTTTTTCATTTCCAAACCTGTTTCCTTCTTAATTCACAATACCTAGAGTAAGTGTTCAATGCTTACTCGTTGGTCCATTCTCTGATTCATTACTTTATTTAAGGAAGATTAATCCTGATCTATCATTTTGAAATGCCATTATAAATGGCATTGTTATTTTTTTTTGTTGTTGTTATTTTTATACACTTTATCTCCAGAGGTCAAAGGGAGGCATTCTCCTCCTCCTGGTCGGGCACATCACCTTCCCTCTATCCGCCCTGCACAAGAATGAGGTTTCTTCTCCACATCCCCCTGCACGATTCAGGATGATGACTACACTCTCTCTTATCAGAAAAACTGATTGTGGCTCCCAGAAGCTAACCTCTCAGGAAATTGTTATTCCTAAAGTGCTTTGAAATCTTCAGCACAACAGGATACAAAGAGTAAAATGTGTGCTGATGGACACGTATTGAAAACATATGGCTGCAACACGGACGTAAATATCTCAGGCCCACAAATAATGCGCGAGGCAGCGTTTAATTTCCTGGTGGGAAGGCTTTCCATTATTTTCTTCTTCAAACTCCCAGTTCCGTCCAAGTAAAGAATAAACACAATTTTCTTAGACAAGTGAAATACAGAGAGCCAGAGCCATTATTCTGGACCACGTTAGCGTCACAGTGTAGATAAATGTATAAACTTATAGAACCCGCGAAATAATGGTGGAGGAGCGCGGGTCACAATTGATTTTCTGACGGTTAGAAAAGTACTTGGGATAGCAAAGGACCAAGCTCACAGCATATTTCCATGGTAAATCTGGTCGAAACATTTTTTAAAGATGCTTAATATTTTTTAGAAAAAGATACATAAAGTTTCCATTTTAATGATACACTTCAGTACTGTGAAGTATGTTTATGTTGTGCAATCAATCTCTAGGACATTTTCAGCCTGTAGAACTGAAACGCTACACCCACTAAACAACTCCCCCCTGTACCTCCCCCAGCCCCTGAACCACAGTTCTACTTCCTATTTCTACGAGTCTGACTCCTCTCTGATTCCTCTAGGTGCTTCATAGGACTGTGCAGTGTTTGCCTTTTCTGTGACTAGCTTATTGTGCTAAGTCTAATGTCCTACACATTCCATCCATGTCATAGCATGTGGTAGCAAATGCTGGATAGCTTCTGTCAGATAATCTGGTTATTTAGATTGAAAATGTGCCCCAGATAATGAAGCTATTTCTTGCTGGAGGCTCCTCTTGCTGGAGGATCATCGGATGCCACGGCCAGTCCCTCCTGACATTCAAAGGCTGGCCCAAGGAGGAGGTGCTGCATGTTTAATCCTCTCTTGGCTGCTCTGAGTTCTAGAAAGAATTTTTTTCACGGGGGGGTAGGGAGGGGTGGCTCGAAAATACTTTCTTTTATAATATGTCTACAGTTCATCTTTCTCAAAAGTGAAGATTATAAAATTCCATTGAAATTCTAATATTTTGTTTGTATTTTTAAAATAAAAAAAAAATTGACATTAATACCCGACGTTGGATTCGGGCTATTGCAAACAATAAATCACTGAGACAGGTCCCTGAAACAAATCACTTAAAATCATTCAAAGTGTTTTAACTGGCTTTATTAATGCAATAAAAAATTATTTTTTACATAATTTCTCAATTAATAAAACCAAGTCAACACTTTTAATTTGCACAGAGAGAATTGTTTTTTTTTTTTCCTTTGGAAAACTAGACCCTTGACCTTCCTGAAAATTCCTTGCAGGATATTAAAGAGGCTTCCATAGCCTCTATATTATCATGGTGACACTTTTCTGTAGCATCTTTAACACGGACTCCAGATCTGGGTCAAACTGCTGCTGGACAAGTGTCCCTGCTGTCCTCATATACCCAGCCTCGTGCTCCGGGGAGTGATCGGTTGTCCTGGTTCCAATGTGACTTTACTAATCTTACAAGATGATGAATAATTAATTAAATACCCACATCTTCTGGAGCCCGGGTTTCCAAAATAAACACTGTTTTATCACACACTGCTCCTTCATACACATACTATAGATACCAGGGTATTAGAGGGAGTTTCCCTCTGTCTCCATGTCTTTAAAATCTCTCCCCTCACCATGATAGCATCCGCCATATCTAATCCTTACCCCCAAAAAGATATTAAACTATCTTTTCAGGATTTGTATACACACACACACACACACACACACACACACTCATTTTGCTACCCTTTCCATCAATCACTTCCAAATTTAAAAATCCATATTTAGATAATCAGCTAAAAGTGTTGGAAACTGAAGAATTTCTTTGGAGAAATTCTTAAGAGTTCTTTAATTCTTTGACTCACCCTTCTTCCTAAAGGACAGGGGGACAGAGTGCATGTCTCCCTCTTCTCAGACCCAGTGAGATATTCTTCCAAGAGACCAGTCGGAGAGTTTGATACATGACTCTTAGAGTTTAGGAAAAGGCGCTGGGTGCAGTGGACTAGATCTAAAAACATGAGGTGGTGTTGAGTATGAAATCAAGTTGCAAATTTAAAGAGGAAAGTCAGTAATTACTGGTCAAATGGATAAAAGGGAGAATGGTCCGTGTTCGAGTCTGATGACACTTATACAGCTAGTGCTCGACTTACGACCACGATTGGTTCCGACAGACCAGTCGTAACATGATTGGGTCGTAAGTTGAGTAGGCTCTATGTACAGTACTGTGAAATGATGTTATAAAAATCTTTAAGTCATATTTTATCATAATTTTCTTTCATTATTGTCATATATCATAATTTTCTTTGTTCATTTTATGCCATTTGTATCATCTCTACACCATTTTGTTTCTTATTTTTACATTCGTCAGGTTTAAGTAAAACACTGCATTACCAGTACAACTGGTTTAATATTTGCAAAGACAATTTCCTCTTGGTAGACATCTTGGGAGGGGTTTGATGAAAACTATCCAAGCCACAAAACACAAATTGCTGTACCGAGTCTGGGATAACAGTTGAAGTGGTGCATGCGGAGATGGTAGTGCTGCCGGAAGCTGGTCCGCACTGTCGTATGCCCAGCTGGGCAACGCTTGCGCTGCCAGACGCAGAGCAGTTGTGGCTAGCGATTGTGGTCGTAAAGTCAAATGGTCGTAAGTTGCATAGGTCGTAAGTCCATCAATAGGTCGTAAGTCATAATTAGTATTCCTTACTAAACATTTCTCAGAACTAGTTAGGAGCAAGTTGGGAGAGAAGGACAGCCAGGGACATTTTCATTCTTCCCAGAGCTGCCGGGAGAGAGTGCTGCTGAGACAATGAACGTAGAAACAAATAGGAAAGTTCTTCAACTTAAGAGAAGTATCTACATTTACAGCACACATTATACTTCATTATAAAAGACTGAGTAGGCTCTTGCTAATTGGCTCAGTGGTGGAGTGGATGTCCTGGGTTCAATTCCGAGTCAGGATATACAAGAGTAGTGCCCACCTGCTTCTCCACCCCTCCTCCTTCTCTCTCTCTCTCTCTCTTTCTCTCTCTCTCTCTATCTCTCTCTCTCTCTCCTCTCTTCTCTCTCTTCCCCTCCTGCAGCTATCTATGGCTCAATTGGTTCAAGTGCATCAGCCCCAGGCTCTGAGGATGGCTCTGTGGAGCCTTTACCTCAGGTGCTAAAGATAGCTCCGTTGCGAGCATGGCCCCAGATGGGGGTTGCTGAGTGGATCCCAGTCACAGTGCATGCGGGAGTCATCTATGTCTCTATCTCCCCTCACTTGGAAAAGAAGAAAAAATAAATAAAAATAAGTAACAGACTAAATGCCTTCTCCCTACAATTGGGAACGAGGCCAGCACATCCACTTCCATCACACTTATACAACATTGTGCTAGAAGTTCCAGCCAGTCCTGCAAGGCAGGAAAAGCATGTGAAAGGCATGAGTGTTAAGGAGGAAAAATAAAACTCTTCCTGTTCACTTATGGCATGATTGTAGATGTAGAAAATCCTAAGGAATCTGTCAAAAATATAAAAATGATCCCATAGCTATTATTTGTTCAGCAGTGTGGTGGGACACAAGATAAACATGGGAAAACCCAGTATGTTTGTATATGCTAGCAATGAACTTTGTAGACAGCAAAATTAAAACTATAGCATCATTTATAACATACCAAAAATGAAATATAGACAAAACTGACAAACTATGAACAGGACTTCTATGCTGAAAATTGCCAATGCTGGTGAAAGTTCATGGAAATCTAACCAAACTGAGAGGCATACCATGTTTATGAATCAGGAAACTAAACATGGCCCTGACTAGTTGGCTCGGTGGTACAGCATTGGCCCAGCGTGTGGATGTCCTGGGTTTGATTCCCAGTGAGGGCACACAGGAGAAGTGCCCATCTGCTTCTCTATCCTTCTCCCTTCCTCCTTCTCTCTCTCTCTTCCCCTTCCACAGCCATGGATCGATTGGAGTGAGTTGGCCCTGAGTGCTGAGGATGGCTCCATGGCCTCTGCCTCAGGCACTAAGAAGAGCTCAGTTTGCTGAGCAACAGAGCAACGCCCCATATGGGCAGAGTGTCACCCCTTAGTGGTCTTGCCAGGTGGGTCCTGGTCGGAGCGCATGTGGGAGTCTCTCTCCACCTCTGCTCCTCTTAATGAATAATTAACAACAACAACAAAAAAAAAATGATGAAGATTGGCAATCCTGCCCAAATTGATGTATAGGTGTAACACAATTGAAATCAAACCCCTAGCAAGGTTTCTTTTTATCGTTAAAGGCAAGTTTGTTCTACAATTTTATTCCAAAATTCACATGACAATCAATAGAACTATGATGGCAAAAAAAAAAAAAAAAAAAAAAAAAAAAAAATTTAAGGAAAACGTGGGAGGAATCAGTCTACTCAACTTCAAGACATCTATCGCTGTAGAAATTGACAGAGGCAATGACAAAGACAGTGAAGCTGGAATAATAAGCATACAGTGACTCAAACACCGTGTCTGCTGGTCCGATCATCGTTTTAAAGAAGGCTGAAGAATTGATTTGAGAAGTTAAAGATTCACACACTGAGACCTTTACAAGTTCAAAGCCCTTTTAAATGTGAAAGTACTTTCACAAAAGAACCAACTGGGGAAGCTGTGGCTCTTGAAACACTCCCGACATTTGTGGGATGGACACGGGAGACAGATGCACGCTTCATTTTCTTTCCAGCGGGTCAGAAATTGGTCTGTTTTGCAAAATGCAGGCTCAGGGAAATGCATCAGCAGAAGGACAAGGTGCCTAGGGAATCTGTCAGCGTCCTGTCCAAATCAGAAAGCACCTAAGGTGTTTCAGCCGGGAGGGGTTAAGTGGCAGTAGTTACAAAACTATTAGAAACCCTAAGCAAACAAATCTCAGGGGAGAGCTCTGCAAGACGGTAGGGCAGGGCTCGTAGGGCTCGCTGGGAGTGGTGGGAACTACAGGAGCAGCAGCCATCAGTGACTTCAGCACCCTGCTGCACTCAAGTGGGCGACTGGCGGGAAAATTCTGTTAAAGTCACCAACTCACTCCTACGATTTGCTTCTTTCTTTCTTTCTTTCTTTCTTTCTTTCTTTCTTTCTTTCTTTCTTTCTTTCTTTCTTTCTTTCTTTCTTTCTTTCTTTCTTCCTTCCTTCCTTCCTTCCTTCCTTCCTTCCTTCCTTCCTTCCTTCCTTCCTTCCTTCTTTCTTTCTTTCTTTCTTTCTTTCTTTCTTTCTTTCCTTTTTTTTTTTTTTTTTTTGTATTTTTCTGAAGCTGGAAACGGGGAGAGACAGTCAGACAGACTCCCGCATGCGCCCGACCGGGATCCACCCGGCACGCCCACCAGGGGCGAAGCTCTGCCCACCAGGGGGCGATGCTCTGCCCCTCCGGGGCGTCGCTCTGCCACAACCAGAGCTACTCTAGCACCTGAGGCAGATGCCAAGGAGCCATCCCCAGCGCCCGGGCCATCTTTGCTCCAATGGAGCCTCGGCTGCGGGAGGGGAAGAGAGAGACAGAGGAAGGAGTGGGTGGGGGTGGAGAAGCAAATGGGCGCTTGTCCTATGTGCCCTGGCCGGGAATCGAACCCAGGTGTCCCGCACGCCAGGTTCTACCGCTGAGCCAACCGGCCAGGGCCTGCTGCTTCTTTCTGATAGTGAAGGACTCTGTGGAATTTTATTCCACGTCCTTCTTCCACATTGAGGAGGATGTGGAGGATATCCTTCTTCTTTTGACAGAATCTAAAACCAGACTAGCTTTCAGAGGCTCTGGGCACTGCTGCTGTCATGGTTTCCACCCCAGTAAGACAAGCACGGGAGAGAGAATGTGTCAACTCACCCAAGTTCATCTCGCACGGCTGGTTGACAACCGTGGACTTCTTCTGAGCCACCACATGAAAACCAGAGGAAATTCTGTTTCCTCACATTAAATGTTTGTATTTGCCTATGGAGAATTATCCTCCTGTTATTGATTATTTGTAGAGACTAACAAAATTTAAGCAGCTTAGCCCAACATTACCAGGAAGAAGTGGCCGAACTTCAGGTTTGGGGTGGAGTTTTGTTGTTCCATTAGCTGTCAATTTTTCCTTTCCTTTGGAAAGTTTTGAGGAATAAAGTCCTGAACTTAAGGTTCTAAGTCAATGTATTCATGTGTAACTAAAGAGCAGGTGACAATCAGAAGTCGACAATAGAATAGGAATATGATGTGTATGTGAGGGAAAAAAAGAAATCAGCTGGGGAGACAGATGGGAGAATGTATAGAAAACAGAAAAATGCATATATTAAACATTTCTAAATGGTAATGTACACCGTGAAAATCCATTTCAAGGGACCCAGTCTTTAAACTCCCCAAATTCCTTCATAAAAACAGAGCCACTAGTGGGGATAAACACACTACAGGGTTCTGGTGTAGCTAGTGAAGTTCTATGTCTTGATCAAGGTGGTGATGACAAGGCTGTAGATTTTATAACAGCTTATTAGGCTAAAATTTGTTTGTGTATTGTATTTGTTATTATTATACAAAAACAAAGGGAGATGATGTCATAATCCTACAGGGTACACAGTAGAGTGGAACTCTACATGTATCGTGTACATGGTCACATGGTCATGGGTGCAGATTGGGCAGTTTTGGGACCTTGGGCATATCAACCCCTCTAAGCCATATCTGCACAATGAAGATACTGGCAGGACTGCAATGGTGATTAAATGACATAAATTTCTCAAATAGCTGGCATGGTGTTTTGCACCAGAAAAGCAATTGAACACTTTCACTTGTCAACTCAATGGCACAAAACTCAGGGGCAGGGCAAAGACTCTGCATTCGTAAGCAAGCAAATAACGTGAGAATCGTGAGAATTAAAGGAAGTAGGAAAATTGAACAAGGGAGTGAGGGGTCCCTGATAAAAAGGAACAGGAAATAAATCCTAAGAGCAGAATGAGGGAGGGGACCCGGATGCCCGGACCGTTGGGATACGGTGTCATGTGTGATGATACAGTATAGAGGATTGGCTTTAGAATGCTCAAGGGAGTCTTGCAAAATGATGAATCTTGAGTGTGCCCAAGAGGGACTTTGTCTACACAACCATGTCACCGCAGCTGACCCTCGTCCATATCCCTCCAGTCCCCAAGACGGCACAGGTGGCAGTGACAAAGTAAAGCCCCACAATCTGATATTTTCCACATGAAGAGATGTTGCATGCCACAAGCTCTTGGCCAGATAAATCTCTGCCCTGCCCTAGACATGCGCATTGGCTCCTCTCAGTGCTATTCTTTTCTGTTTGGGGCTGACTACTCTACAATTAGTTGAACTAATTATGCATTTATGCATTAAAAGCATGCATTTCAGCCCTGGCTAGATAGCTCAGTTGGTTAGAGCATCATTCTGATAGAGGTTGCCAGTTCAATCCCTGGTCGGGGCACGTACAGGGACAGATCTATGTTCCTCTCTCTCTCTCTCTTCCCCCTTACTCTCTCACTGAAATCAATACATTTTTTTTTTAAATAGCACACATTTCAAAGAAGGTGGACAGATTTCCCACTTCCTTTACTCTTATGAGTTCTGCTCATTGTAAGCTAACAATTCATTATTCTGCAACACATGTGACTCCTATTCTGAAAAACTGAGATTTAATAACTTTTGTGATTATCATAGAACCATGCATGTATGCACACTCCTGGAAGTAAAAACTAGATATAGTTAAGTCTTTTTCAAGATACTTTTTAGTCTGTGGATTCTTCTAGAAAGATTATTGAATTGCATGCTTCAAATACCTTCCCAATACCCTCTCTCAGAAGCTCGGTGCTCAAGGTCAAATAAGCCATTTGCTCTAGTTTAACAGGGTGACTATGGAGACGAACAGATTTGATATATTTAAATAAAACATTCTAATAGCATGCTCTGGTCTTGGAGACCCCCAGGCATCATACGTTGTATTTGTTCGACACCACGGCTTAATTACTCTCATAAATGAATTATACCAATTTCAATTTGAAACCATAAGTGTTACAGTTGAACTAGGGTCAAATTAAACTTTCTGTCAATTATGCAGATTACTTAAGCAATTATGTAAATTGTTAATAAATTCTTAATTGATGTAGAATTTTTCTTGAAAAAATATCTATTTTATGCTATTGGGCTCAAATACCAGGAAAGTGTGGGGACTTGGGGAAAATAAAAAATGTAACTCTAAATATCTGCCTTAAGAATTCTCAGGATAAGAAGTAAATCAGGCTTTCTGATGCTGGAAATTGAATATGTTTTCTATTTAAGAATATTTTATGGGTTGGCTCAGTGGATAGGGTGTTAGTTACCCTAGTGCGTGGAAGTCCCGGATTCTATCCCTGATCAGGGCACACATGAGAAGTGACCATCTGTTTCTCTTCCCCTCCTGCAGCCAGTGGCTTGACTGGTCCAAGCGTCGGCCCCAGCGCTGAGGATAGCTCGGTTGATTCAAGCACTGGGCCCAGATGGGGGTTGCTGAGTAGATCCCGGTTAGGTTACATGCAGGAGTCTGTCTATCTCCCCTCCTCTCACTTAAAAAAGTAAAATAAAATAAAATAAAAAAAGAATATTTTAGTTTTGTATTGTAAAGATGCACATTCCTCAGTACACAAGATAGCATTGGATTTCCAAGGGCGGGGAGCGAATCGTAGTGATCATAGAAATCAGATCTACATTGTGTCGGTTTTATTATCGTTTCAAAGTTCTTTACAGAGCACTTCTTTTGGCCAGTCCCTAGGGCGGAGCCTGCACAGTGCCACTGGTCCTTTAGAAGAGATCAGCCCTGAGACAGCAATGACTCAGGAGGCGTCAGTGTGTACAGACCTGGCTGACTCCCCCTCTCATACTCAGCGCTCACGACAGTGTCCACGGATCCGCTTTGATTGGCTTTCACGCCATGGACCTCACTTTGTAACTTCTGGAGCTACTACCTTCACTCCAACCTACTCATTATCCCAAACAGACACAGTGACTCTGTTTTTCCTGAAAGAAAACAAACAAAAAACTTAGGTAGGTAGAAAAGCCAACTCTGCTAAACGATTTTCGGTTTCTGGGTTAGAAAGGTAAATAACCCATCTGAGGCCTCCAAAGAGCAAATCTTCACTCATCTCTTTAAAATGCAACAACAAGCGCGTGATTATTCTTTTGTATCTTCCAAAGTTGCTTTTTGTGTAAAGTTTATACTCTAGAGCAGGGGTCTCAAACTCAACTCAGCATGTGGGCCGCAGAGCAAGATCACAGCCGTTCGGCGGGCCGCACTAGGTCTACAAAAGGCAACTGTTACGCAACACTTTTCTCACTGCAGTTGAAAACAAAAAAAATCAGTACAACAAGCACAATCGTACATGCAGTTTACTCAGTGTCACAAAACGACCAGAAACTGTAGTTCGCATCACAACTGCTGTTAACTAAGCTAATATCTAGCTAGGATGCTAGAGAAATGAAAAATACAAGTAGGCCCCTAGGCTTACTTAATTTTATCCAAAATAGTTTGAACTTCGTGGATTAGTCTGCGGGCCGCACAAAATTGTTCGGCGGGCCGCATGCGGCCCGTGGGCCGCGAGTTTGAGACCCCTGCTCTAGAGCCTGACCTGTGGTGGCGCAGTGGATAAAGCAAGGACCTGGAATGCTGAGGTGGCCTGTTTGGAACCACCAGCTTGCCTGGTCAAGGCACCGATGAGAAGCAACTATGAGTTGATGCTTCCTACTCTTTCCCCCTCACTTTTCTCTCTCTTCTCTCTAAAAAACAAAAAAAATAAAATCTTTAAAAAAAAATAGTCTCTAGTAAGATCAATTCTCTTTTTGAAATATGAATGTAGGTTTTGGGGTTAGGTGTGTCACTCAGGTGACAGAGAGAAAGCCGCTCGGGACTTCACAGGATGTGGGACTTGATAAACCCAGAGAAGTCAGAACACGCAGTCAGTCAGGCAGGCCCCGGGCAGTCCTGAGCACACCCTGATACCACCGTGTTTTTGGTTCATAGCAACAGTCCCAGGGTCTCTGTCCCCTCTGTGACTCAGTGTTTTCCCGTTTCTCTTTTTCACCCTGTCTGTCTCTCTGGACTGCTGATTCTTTCTATAAGTTTTCATTCAAGCTCCTTCAAGAGTGTAGAGTTGATTGAATGGCTCAGTGGCTCTACAAAACAGTCTGCACACTGGGGAGAATTCTTTTCTTACTATTTTTTTTATTGATTGATTTGAGAGAAAGAGAGGGTGAGAGAGAGATTGATTTGTTGTTCCACTCATTCATGCACTCATTGGTTGATTCCTGTAGGTACCCTGGCTGGGGATCAAACCCACAACCATGGCGTATCAGAACGATGCTCCAACTGCGTTATCCAGCCAGGGTCTTTTTTTTTTTTTTTTAGAATTCTTAAGTCAAGATACTCCATGGGCTTCTGGTTAGTGGCGGCCAGGACGGGAAGAGGACATGGCAGAGCACAGACAGCCCAGTCCAGACAGCGTGGATGCCGGCCAGCTTCCCCGAGAGCTGCTCTTACATGCACAGACATCTTCACGAGGAAAAGGGTGGGAGATGCAAAGCCGGTCTCCCATGCATGAAAACCTCAGCTCCCTCCCTCCCTCCCTCCCTCCTCAGAGCCATCTCCGAGCCTGGCATTTGCTGTAACGAAGGCACTGAGCTCATAGCTTTCCACATAATTTTTTCCCATCCCAGGTACACTGATGGAGGAGATTTCCAAATCCCAAACAGAAATGACAAAGGAAACCTAGGTTTCGAAGGGGACACTTCACCATTCTACCCCTCGGCCATGACAAAGCCGGGGTCGGAATGGAAATGAGACATCCCAAGTTCACCTGTGACTAACTGACGCCCTAATAAAGGCACAGCCTCTGACCTTGGTCCCCTGGGTCCCCTACCTGGCGTAAAGGAACAGTGAAACACAAGTTACGAAACGCACGCCCTATCAAACAGGAAAGCACCTGATACTATGCAATGTGCATATTGATGTAGCGATGAGAGGATTCAATGAATGCTAAATTATGGGTCTGAAGAGGATGGTGGCCTTTGTTAAAATCTGCATGCCACGAGCTGCGAACTCCAGAGTATTAACAGAAAGCGCAGGGCCAAGCACACCTGTCAAACCCTCTTTTTCATTTCATTTTATTTTTTTTAATTCTTTACTATACAGAGAGAAAACTTGATAAAATATTATAGATGAAAAGACCCCTTTCAAAACGCGTCTGCTTTGTAGTGACTCCCTCCCTGGCTCCTCTGGCTGACTTAAAAGTCATCCCCACCTTGACTAGACGTTGCTGTCTTTTAAAAAAAAAAAAAAGACGCTGCACCGTCCCCGGGTTTTGACGCAGAACGATGGGACCTGCATTCGGAAACGGCTCATTGTCAAGACCACCAGCACGACTGCCAAGGCGAGGACAGCCAAACAAAGCCCCCACCCGATTTCTTTCTTCTAACCCGCCCGACGACAACAATGCTCCCCGGGCACGGTCTGCGGCCGCGGTTCCGAGACGGCGCAGGCCTGCAGACAGAAAGCTATTCCGGGCATTGAAAACAGCCTTATTACCAGCTTTTTTTTTTTTTTTTTTACCTTTCTCTCTTTTTTTTTTTTTCCTTCCCCTTCCCGTGACATTAGAAAGTCCGAAGTGACATACATTTTTTATAGCTTCATAAAGTCGTCTCCTGACCGGGTCACCCTTCTCATAACTAGGGAGCAGAACGCTTGAAAAAACCCATTCATCAACGTGAAAGGAGACTCTGTCTGTGGCTCCCAATATGCACAGTCTGGCAAGATCCAGCTCAGTGCAAATGCTAACTTACTCTTTTGCTAATGCCAAATGACCCTCTCGCTCCTATCAGCGCGCTGAGCAGGACACGGAGGGCGTGTGTGGGGGGGGTCCCCATCTGCACTGGGGGCTGCGACAGACAGCCCAGCGCCAGCCCTTCCTGCTAAATGTACTGAACACGTTAAAAAAAAAAAAATTAGTTGTATATCATACTAATTAAATATTCAATTAAACAATGCTAAAATTATGGGAGGGGGGGGAGTTTGTTCTTGCCTAATGGACTAGAGCCTGTTCATTACATTTGCACAGATATACATTAAAATTCCATGGAAAAAAAAAAGAGCAGAAATTGTTCCCGGAGTTTTCATTCCTCTAATGTTCCTCCTCCGTGCTTTGTTCGGACATTCAGCTTAGGATGGTCCAACCTGGGATGGATGGTGGGTGGGTGAAGGAACGCAGGGAAGGTCAGAAACAAGGAGGAAGGTGTTCCGCAAACTTCCGGTGAGAGACAGAAATGTCCTCCAAGAGAGCAGCATTGTTTCCACGGAATTTCACGGTGCACATGAGGAACATGTGGGCTTTGGGATTTGAAAGCTACAGGCTTGTGGCAGATTCCAGGTCTCCAGGTCTCCGGAAACGGACATCTCTGAGAGATGCAGGCCCCTCCGGATCAATGGTCAGAACATCCCCAGCATCTCTGCCCTGCACAGGAAACACTGGGTTTGTGTCCCGAGTCTTTTGACTTTAGGAACCTGGATTTGAATTTGAGTTAAGATCATAAAGGGGCCCTGGCTGGTTGGCTAAGTGATAGAGCACCGATTGGCCAGGCGTGTGGAAGTCCCAGGTTTGGTTTCTGGTCAGGGCACACAGGAAAAAGCGACCATCTTTTTCTCCACCCATCCCCCTCTCCCTTCTCTCTTTCTCTCTCTCTCTTCCCCTTCTGCAGCCAGGGGCTCGGTTGGAGCAAGCTAGCCCAGGCACTGAGGATGGCTCCATGGCCTCACTTCAGGCACTAAAATAGTTCTGTTGCCAAGCAACAGAGCAAAGGCCCCAGATGGGCAGAGTATCCTGCATAGGGTCTTGCCGGTGGATCCCAGTCGGGTGCATGTGGGAGTCTGTCTCTCTGCCTCCCCGCTTTTCACTTAAGGGAAAAATAAAAAGATCACAAAGGAATAAAAAAGTACCAATCACACTCCAGGACTGTGTTTTTATTTGCTCTCATGTTATTGACTAGATCGTATTTATGCATGCTTGTATGTATGTGTATATGTGTATATATATATACATATATGTGCATATTATATATGATACCTATGTATTTATGTGTGTATATATATATATATACACAGGGGTTGGCAAAATTAGGCTTACAGCTGTGAATGTAAAACACAGTTTATTCTTGTTTTATTATTTATTAATTATTATATTATTTATTATTAGTAGTAGTATTTTGTATCCTTACTTATGATTTATCTTTTAGGTAACTATGACTGGTAATACAACCTTCTTGTCCCCACAATGGTATGTATAAATATACATATATATATATGCACATAAGTTTTTAGAAGCCATAATGTGATAAACAACAAAACAACTGAGAGAACAACAGAATGATTGCGATAAAATCGTGTGCTGTACATTAGAGAAAATCACACCAAGGCTGGAAACACCCTCGTCTCTATCTTCTCACGTTTTCACGAGACATCGGGTTGGGAGGTCTGGAGAAGGAGACTGCACGCATTTTACCCATCACACGGTGCGCATCAGATGTGACGCTCTCAGCCAATGCCTTGCCAGTGCTGTCACTGCTGACACCTCAAGGGTCACCTCTGGGAACACAGTGGTCACCTTCCCAGGCCAGGCCTGACTGTGGGAGATGGTAATAGCCTTTCCTCCTTTCAGAAACAAAATCCAGGCTCTGGCTGGTGGGCTCAGTGGTAGAGCATTGGCCTGGCATGTGGATGTACCAGGTTCAATTCCCAGTCAGGGCACACAGAAGTGACTATCTGCTTCTCCACCCCTCCCTCTTCTTTCTGTCTCTTCTCCTCCCTCGGCCATGGCCAGATAGGTTTGAGTACATTGGCCCAGGCTCTGAAGATGGCTCCATGAAGCCTCTGACTCAGGTGCTAAAAATAGCTTGGTTGCAAGCATGGCCTCAGATGGGCAAAGCATCAGCCCCAGACAGGGGTTGCTGGGTGGATCCTAGTCAGGGCACATGCAGGCATCTGTCTCTCTATCTCCTCTTCTCTAACTGGGAAAAGAAGATGAAGAAAAAAGAGAAAAAAAGGCCCTGACCAGTTGGCTAGCCCTGGCGTGTGGAAGTCTTGGGTTCGGTTCCCAGCCAGGGCACACAGGAGAAGTGCCCATCTGCTTCTCCACCCTTCTCCTTCTCCTTCCTCTCTATCTCTCTTTTCCCCTCCTGCAGCCAAGGCTCCATGGGAGCAAAGTTGGCCCTGGGTGCTGAGGATGGCTCCATGGCCTCCACCTCAGGCACTAGAATGGCTCCAGTTGCAAAGGAGCAACAACCCAGATGGGCAGAGCATCGCCCCCTGGTGGGCATGCCAGGTGGATTCCGGTTGGGCACATGCAGGAGTCTGTCTCTCTGCCTCCCCGCTTCTCACTTCATAAAAATACCTCCCCCAAAAAAAAGAAAGAAAGAAAAATCCAGAGGGTCATCACAACAAGGGCATTGAGGGCATGAAAAAGAACTAGAAAATAAATCACAATTTCTCATTTATTCTGAGGAGTAAATACAAGGCTGTGGGGAACTTCACCACCTGTATTCCTAAGTTTTCTTTCTATTAAAAAAAATCCAAAAATACTGCAGAAATAGTTTTGGAACCCAACCAGGATTCATCTTTGTAAAAAAAACTTTTTTAAGTTCTTTTTTGTTTTACAGAGACAGAGAGAGTCAGAGAGAGGGATAGATAGGGACAGACAGACAGTAACGAAGAGAGATGAGAAGTATCAATTATCAGTTTTTCGTTGCAACACCTTAGTTGTTCATTGATTGCTTTCTCATATGTGCCTTGACCGTGGGCCTTCAGCAGACTGAGTAACCCCTTGCTCAAGCCAGCGACCTTGGGTCCAGCTTGTGAGCTTTGCTCAAACCAGATGAGCCCGCGCTCAAGCTGGCGACCTCAGGGTCTCGAACCTGGGCCCTCTACATCCCAGTCCAACGTTCTGTCCACTGTGCCACTGCCTGGTCAGGCTGTAAAAAAAACTTTTCTATTGATTTTGAGAGAGAGAGAGGAAGAGGGAGTGAGAGAGAGAATCAACAATCACTGTTTCACTTAGTTGTTGGTAAGATTTCCTTATTTTTTAATTTATTACATTATATGAATGTGCCATGGAATTTTTTAATCGACTCATCTACTTATGGGAACTTGGGTTGATTCCAAATCTTGGCTATTGTAAATAACACTGCAATGGACATGAAAATACATTTATTCTCTCAAATTAGTGTTTCAGTTTCTGTGTCTGCATTCCCAGAACTGGGATGGCTGGGTCAGAAGGCAGTTCCACTTTTAATTTTTTGAGGTAACAACATACTGTTTTCCACGGTGACTCCACCAGTCTGCATTCCCACCAACAGTACATGAGGGTTCCCTGTTCTCCACATTCTCCCCAACATTTCTTGTTCATTGATTTATTGATGAGAGCCATTCTGACAGGTGTGAGGTAATACTGCACTGCTCTGATTATTAGTGACTTTCAGCTGCTTTTCATACGTCTATTGGCCATCTGTGTGTCCTCTTTAGAAATGTGTCTATCAGATCCTTTGCCCATTTCTTAATTGGATTGTCTGTACTTGAAATTTCTAAAGGAAAGGACTGAGAAGAGGAAATTTGGAAAATACAATGGCTATGAAATTCCTAGAATATTAAAATGTAGACCAGTAACATGAAAACTAAAAAAAAAAAATGTAGCAAAAGGAAGAAAACACAAACTAAGAGACAAAGTCTTAATGTCCCAAAAATATATACAGTAGCACAAAACTCAAGAGGAGGAAAGGGAAGAGAGAAAGGGGAACCGATTTTTTAGTGAACAATAAAAACAAATAATATATGGAAATTGGAAGTAATTTTTAATAGATTTAAACAAGGGGACAATGGAGTGAAGTCTTGAAAGTACTGAAAAAAAAAAAATCCAGAATTCTATACTCAGTGATTGTATCTCTGAATGTGAAGGTAAGATAAAGACTTCCTTTAGGAAAGCAAAAGCTAAAAGTATTTATTGTCAACTTGTTTCTCTCAAGAAATGTTAAAGGTCATTCCTTAGGCAAAAGAAATAAGATGTCAGAGAAAACCCTGGACTCAGATAAAGAAATAAATAGCTCTGGAGACGGCAAGAAGAGAGGTAAATAAAAGATTGTTTCAGCCCTGGCCTGTGAGCTCAGTTGTTTAAAGCATCATCTCAAAGTAACAGGGTTGCAGGCTTGCTCTCCATTCAGAGCACATGCAGGAAGTGACTGATGAATGCAAAGCCAGGTAGAACAACAAACTAATTCTGTCTCTCTCTCTCTCTCTCAGATGAATCCATTTTAAAAAGACTTTTTCATATTTTAAATAGCTGTAAAAAATAATTCAATGATTAAAGCAAAAATAGTAACCATGTATTTTTTGGCTTATTGAAAACCACAGGTGGCGCAGTGGGTAAAGCGTCAACCTAGAACTCTGAGGTCGCCAGTTCGAAACCCTGGGCTTGCCTGGTCAAGGCACATATGGGAGTTGATGCTTCCTGCTCCTTCCCTGTCTCTCTCTCTCTCTCTCTCTCTCTCTGTCTCTCTCTCTCTAAAATGAATATATATATATATATATATATATATATATATATATATATATATAATATATATATACCACAGGGAAACCCTACAAAACTACATAATTAAATAAGTACAACTAATAGGTCAATAGAGGAGGAAAAATGGAATAATAACTTTTAAAAATCAGTCCCATACTAGGCTGAAGAAAGAAGATTTAGTCTGACATAATATAAGTCCCCAATGAAGCCTAATGTAAATAAAAATAATTCCATAGAATTATTTTTGACATTCCAGAGAATGTCATTGATACACTAATTCTATATGCCTGGTTCACATGGATTGGACCTATTAGAATATAACTTTTTTTTTTTTTCTCAGAATAGGGAAATACAGGAAGATATTAAAAATCCCCTACTCTTGACACCAAATTAAAGCAACTCTGATAAAAAGGTGAGCCTGGGAGGGATCATCTAAACCAAACCCATGAAATATGGAGGTTCACCCTCTACTTCACAATTTCTATTCTCTGCCTTCCAGAAAGACTTCTCTTCTCAGCAATTTCCTTTGCCAAACCATTGCTGACTCAAAACTGAACTTCTTTCTATCCAGAAAAGCATTTAGATGCTTATACATTTTGATATTTTGTCAAACAAACGCATCTTGCTCAATGTACTTTCTTTTGTCCCAAGAAATCTGATGAGATCCTAAACGGCAATAGACAATCAACACGTCAAAATTTCCACGTCACAGAATATCTGATTTCTCACAAGCTAAAGGTTTTGTTTCACTTATTCCAACTTTGCCCGAAAGTTTTATCTTGAAGGTGAAGAATCAAGTATCCTAAAATATCTGGAAGAAAAATAATCTGCCAGACCTGACAAGAAAAACCAACCTCTCGGGCACACATGATAAATCACAAAGTAGGAGTCTTCCTGAGCATCCAGAATGGGACGTCGTTTGAACGTGGCAGGTATTCAGTAGCGCTCGGTGGAATGATTTCCAATTAACACAATTATTTGGCGACATATAATTAAGTAAATGTTTCGTTTCTCTAAAAATAATAGGTATAATAGGTAAATAGACAGCTTTATGTGAAAGTCATTTCTGAAGAAGCAGATGGGCAGTTTTCATGATCCTCAAAATCAGATCAGATTTGGTGAATTACTTCAAACTGAAGATTTTTAGAGAGTTTGCTCAACACCTAGGTGTAAAGATGCTTGTTGTCCGGCTGTTTGGCTGTTGGGGGACTGGTTGTGTGTATGCCTTAGTTGTCTGAGCAATTATCTCCAAGATAAAGCTCTCTTATCTGAAAACACAGTGAGAGGTGCATATCGCACGATCTACTTGATCTGTGTCAGGAACAAAACCTCCATGGCATTGTGCTCTCGCAAACATATTAACCACAATGCTTTGTGAGTGCTCCTGCATTTCCCATGGGGCATCTGAAGTAATCGTAAAGGGACTACTCAAGTCTGGAGATTTCCCCAGAAATCGGTTTCTTTTCCCAATGAAAGCCATTGCGTTGGGATTACAAAATTTTAGTACAGGTTGTTACTTGAAATTTTAAATAACAACTTCCCCCAGAAATGTAGAATTTTACTTATGGCATTTTGTCTTCAGATACTATTATAGAAACTCTAATAACAGTTAACATCTATTAAGTGGTTTATTATAGATCCACTACTGTGCTATGTATGCATTTTTATTTTATATGTATCTCATTTAATTCTTAATACAAACCAATGAGGCAAGTGCTATTACTACCGTTTTAAAGACTGTGAGAATTAGACATATACCAGCCGGCTCAGGATCCCACAGTTAAAAACAGAGAAGCTGGGAAATAAACCTAGACAATCTAAGGCCAGAGATCACATTCCTAACCGTGATAATCCATCACCTTTTGGTGTAAGACACGCATTGTTAAAGCCCTGTTTGCCAATAGGACCGGAATATTGACTCGAGATTCTAGCCTGGGGGGGGGGGGGGACAGTAGTTCCAATCCAGGACACTTAAAATAGTGCTGTTTCACCAACACACAGTAGAACTCTGATCCAGAAAGGAAGACCTGCTATTTCACAGAACAGGCTCAGTAAAGTAATTTATTCGTCTCATGGGTTAGGGATAGAACTAAGGGTATCAAGCTGAGTTAATGGAAGCCCAGATGTTGGTTGGCACAAATCCTCTCAGTTAGCAGGAGAAATGCGGGAATTATGGGTTCAACAGCGACATCAGCCCAATGATAAGCAAATAGAATCTTTTTATTTTTAATTTTTTTTTTTTTTTACAGGGACAGAGAGAGAGTTAGAGAGAGGAATAGTTAGGGACAGACAGACAGGAACGAAGAGAGATGAGAAGCATCAATCATCAGTTTTTTTTGTTGCGACACATTAGTTGTTCATTGATTGCTTTCTCATATGTTCCTTGACCTCTGGCCTTCAGCAGACTGAGTACCCCCTTGCTTGAGCCAGCGACCTTGGGTCCAAGCTGGTGAGCTTTTTTGCTCAAGCCAGATGAGCCCGCTTTCAAGCTGGCGACCTCAGGGACTCGAACCTGGGTCCTCCGCATCCCAGTCCAATGCTCTATCCACGGCGCCACCGCCTGGTCAGGTGCAAATAGAATCTTTTATGCTTGAGGAGACCTCTGGCATAATTAAGTTTAGGGAAATCCGTGTTTTGGGTTTTTTTTTGTATATTTCTGAAGCTGGAAACGAGGAGAGACAGTCAGACAGACTCCTGCATGCGCCCTACTGGGATCCACCTAGCACGCCCACCAGGGGTGACGCTCTGCCCACCAGGGGGCGATGCTCTGCCCCTCCGGGGCGTCGCTCTGCTGCGACCAGAGCCACTCTAGCGCCTGGGGCAGAGGTCAAGGAGCCATCCCCAGCGCCCGGGCCATCTTTGCTCCAATGGAGCGTTGGCTGCGGGAGGGGAAGAGAGAGACAGAGAGGAAGGAGGGGGTGGGGGGTGGAGAAGCAAATGGGCGCTTCTCCTATGTGCCCTGGCTGGGAGTCGAACCCGGGTCCCCTACACGCCAGGCCGACGCTCTACCGCTGAGCCAACCGGCCAGGGCCCGTGTTTTTATATTTCCAAGAAATGCCCAATACAAGTAGAGATCTGAGTGCAAGTAGATAGTAGAAAATAAACAACAAAGGCAAATGTATTTCACTTAAGCCAATGCTCACTAAGAAAACTGCTAATTACATTCAGAAGCACTCCTGATCTCATAAGCAGCCATTTCTTACTAAAGGCTTTTTGTGTGGAAGCGAGCCACAGAGGTTAGCTTTGTGTTCCCTCCTCCACAAATAAACCAATATAAAAGCAACCTAGGGCCTGACCTGTGGTGGCGCAGTGGATAAAGCGTCGACCTAAAAATGCTGAGGTCGCCGGTTCGAAACCCTGGGCTTGCCTGGTCAAGGCACATATGGGAGTTGATGCTTCCAGCTCCTCCCCCCTGTCTCTCTCTCTTCTCTCTCTCTCTCTCTCTCTCTCTCTCTCTCTGTCTCTCTCTCTCTCCTCTCTAAAATGAATAAATAAAATAAAATAATTTTTTTTTTAAATTTTAAAGCAACCTAAAACTTAAGTATCAGGAAAATGACAAAGATGTTTTGGATAAAACCATTGAGGAAAAGAATAGTGCCTCCTCCCAAAAGACTAGTGTCTTCTCCACACATCACTAAATGAACCTTCTTGGATGATTTTACACACTCCTAACAACCCTGCTCTGTTCTTCAAGTGTAGAGTACGTGTTTCCCAAGGGCAGTTTCGGCCCGAGGGTGACGCGGGGTTCTTACTCTCTCTCATCTGACCGTGAACTCGGACAGCTCGGGCAGAATGAAGGAAGCAGTCTGCGAAGGGGAAGATGCCCACCCTGCGCCTTTCCCTGGATTTCCAGCTACGGTACCGCTTTCTCTTTCCATCGCTTCTCTCCCTGCTGCCTCGCCGTATTGCTGAACTTTAAGAGGCCCAGGAGAAAGAAGAAATAAGACTTTAAATAATTTATTTGAAGAAACAGTCAGTGAAGAGGAACAAATCATGTTTCGCTAAAAAGAACCCGGACCTCTGACACTCCCCTTTTGCGCTTCAGTACCTGGACCTCAAGCCGGATTGCATTAGCGGAATTTTCATTTGATGGCATTTTAATATTCTGCCTTGATGACTTTTTAGCAACATTTACTTTCAGAGGTCTCGTGTGTTCTCTCAGAGGAAATGAAACATGTCAGAGCCCATTACAAAAATCAAAATTTAAATACCTCGACCACGTTCGGGCTTCCACACAATCCCATCAGCGCTTAAGCTGAAACTCGCAGCTATTCATTCTCTCGCTCAATCCGTAATGAGGATATTTGATGAAGCATTCCAGGGTCAGGGAACACACGTTAGTGATCTAACTTAACCCATGGATTGCCTTGGCCACAGAGGACCGGGCGTGGGACTCGATTAAATCGTAATATGCAAATACTTTCCAATGGCACCACAGGAAACTGTGTTGATATATACATATATATTTAGAGCAACTGCAATTGCTGGAAGTAATGAGAAAGGGAGGACAATAAGACAGTTATAGATTAGGGCCGGTGTTCTTTGGGAATTACCGTACCGTCGATAGGTCCTAGAAAACAACCTGTTTGTTTTTTAAACTCTGGCCACAGTGACTCCGTTATTCAGAATTGCTGTCTTTTGTCATCGGAGAGTCACTGAATGCAATGTTTTTACCCCTCCTGACTCCCCCGACCTCTTCAAGAATTTCAACCTGGTCAAGAAACCTCCCCAGGTGGTGTTCTGACAGTCTAAGAGCAACGGTTCTCAACTTGTGGGTCGCGACCCCGGTGGGGTCGCCTAAAGTCATCGGGAAATACATAATGCATATCAGGTATTTACATTCTGAATCATAACTGTAGCAAAATTACAGTTATGAAGTAGCCACCAAAATTATTTTTTTGGTTTGGGGTCACCGCAACATGAGGAACTGTATTGCGGGGTCAGGGCATTAGAAAGGTTGAGAACCACTGCCCTAGAGCATATTATATTCCACTTGGCGACATGGGGCTGGCCCCAGAGGTTCCTGGATATTGAGCTCGAACGCAGAAGCAATGCGGGTCGCACGTACTGTTGGTTTTGACATCCCAGTCAAAGCTTCAAAAGTCTAATTCAGCCTCTGGGTCATTGCTGTTTTTGAACTGCAGTCCTTCCTCCCACCCACACTGAACGACTCAATAAGCAAGTAGAGAAATCCACTCCTGAGTGAAGCCTGATGGTGCTGTGACCTTCAGGAGAGTGGGTTGCTGCTCCTGTGGGTCAGCCCGCGGGCAACAGGTTAATGTGATGTCCCAGCTCTTCCTTGAGATTTCAGGCAGTGCCCTTCACTGTGACCTCCCTGTCCACAGCGGTCCCTGCCTTGGCTTCTTCCTTTTAGATAATTAAAGACACTCCCTTTCAAGAGATAAATAAGAGGCCCCGGCAGGAGGCTCCATGGATAGAGCGTCAGCCTGGTGTGCGGATGTTCTGGGTTCGATTCCATGCTTGGTTGCGAGCATGGCCCCGGATGGGCAGAGCGCCAGCCCCAGACAGGGGTCCCAGGGTGGATCCTGGTTGGGGTGCATGCAGGAGTCTGTCTCTCTACCTCCCCTCCTCTCACTTTGAAAAAGAAGAAGAAAAAAAAGGAATAAGTAGAAATAAGGAAAAGGCATGAAGATTTTAGTAAAGAGTATTTCTTAGGCTGTTTCTATCATATCAATATAAATTTTATATAATGATTATTGGGCTGGCGAACGGGCAGAGCACCTGTGTAGCCAACAGTGTGGTGAGGTACGTGGCTGTCTCTTAGGAAGTGCCACCTATGGTCATCATCATGACTGTTGGAATCACTGTTGCTATTTTTACTGGTGACAGCTTTTTCTGAAGCACTGACGCTGGTCACAGATAGGATTCTTTCTCCTCCTGGCCTGGTGGCTTCCCTTCACCTTTCTCCCTTACCTCCTTGGCTCCCGCCTCCCTGCCTCCCTCTTCTGTTAGCACTTCCGCTCACACTCACACTGTAACCTGAGAAGTAAGACAGTGATAAGATCCTCCAGTGATAGTCTTTCCAGGACAATATATTCTTTACGAAGATATTAACTCTAAGCCAAAGGGATCGAGTTTAGGCGGTGGAGTATGGCGCAGTAGCTGGCCAGGAGAGGGGAGGGTTGGGACATGTTGGATGTTCAGAGCTTCTCTGAGAAGAAATAAGTGTGGTCATTTTTGTCACAGCAGTTTTATGGAGAAAGGAAGGAAAAAAAAGAAAAAGGAAAGGAGGGAAGGAAGGAAGGAGAGAAGCAGGGAGGAAAGAAAGGAGAGAGGAAAGAAAAGGGCAGGAAAAGGAAGAAAAGAAAAAAGGAGGAAGAAAGGAAAGGAAAGGAAAGGAAAGGAAAGGAAAGGAAGGGAAGGGAAGGGAAGGGAAGGGAAGGGAAGGGAAGGGAAGGGAAGGGAAGGGAAGGAAGACAATTAACTAAAATTGTTGCATGCTTTGTTGTCGCCTAGAACAATGCACGGAGTAACGGCTTTTAAACTTTTACAGATAGTTCTTTCTTATTCTGATTACCCGAGTCTTAGAAAAATGTCAGCTAAAAAGAGATTGTTTTAGAAGTTTCTCAATTCTAAGAATTTAGGGGAAACAAAAAGGACATCAATTAGAGTAGTTTGTGACCCAGTGATAATTGATAACTGCTTTCCTCTGTTTGGGAAGGTATTTTTATTTCCAACATTTATTAAAACCTCCTAAAGGACAAAATTATTTCTTATTCCAGGTAAACTTAAAAAAATAAATAAATAAAAATCCAGATATCTACCCAATGGGAAATCCTAGAAATAATTCCAAAAGTTTTATAAGGGGTCTTTGATTGAAACTGAGAAAGAAGAACTTATTTGCTGGTTTTTGCTGGAGGGCAGAGCCTTATAATAATTTACTTCTAAATAAGTGTTTGAATACATTTGCTTGATGATCACTTGTAATTTTTATGACATAATGTGTCATAAAAAGGGAAAGAATGCCGAAGTAGAGCCAGCTCTAGAATTATTGAGATCTACAAAATTTCCCCCCACACGTCCGCTAAACCGTCTCACTTTCATGTCTAGAAAGGTTATTCGACAGCAGCGTAATGTCTGTGAGCATGAAGGGAAGCCCGTTTTAGCTAAGAGAGGGGGCCCTGTCTCATCCTTCACCCACTGGAAACTCGGGGAAGACTTCCCTGCTACATGTCCCTTCACTAGAGACACGTCAGTGCAATAAAGTCTCCGGCAGTCACACCGTGCAAAAATAATGTGGTTATAATTTGCAGCGGTTTTATAAACCTGATCCAGGACCTGTCTATGGACTCGCCGACCCAGCTTCCTCTCCCATCGATCGCCACCCTGCCCGCGCATACATTACGAATCCACCAAGTGGGATGCCGGGCTGCTGTTCTGAAACATGAATTTATGCTAATGGCTGTCTGCATATGCTTATATCACATATCTATATTAAGCTTAATAGTCTGTTACATTGCTTCTTAACCCTATGTCCACACATGATTAACTTCCTTGATTTCTTTCAAAACCGTTATTAACACAGGGTATAGCATTTCGCTCAACATGTCACGGTTTCCCTGCCTCACACTAGAGTTCGGGATGATTATTATAAGACTCAGATTCTGCAAGTAGAAAGGCATATCAAAAATAAAGGGCACACACACGAGGATAAGCTCCTTTGCGTTGTGTGTGTTTGTACAACTTGAAGCCGGAAGAGAGCTTCAAAGTCTGAGCTCCTTGGGCTGTAAGCAAAAGGACGAGTTTTGCCCCAAGTTCATGGGAACAGGGTATATTGCAAACTGTAGTCAACTCCAAGGAACGGAGCACTAGGGTGGTCCAGGCGGACCTATGCAATGAGCCGTGTCCTACTTAAAGTCCTGCTTGAGGCTTTTTAGAAGAATTTCAGAACTTGGCAGCGATAGATTTTCACCGTTCCACTAACACCTAATAGCTGATGATGAATGAGGAATCCGTAGACTTTTGGAATCTGCTCTAAAACCCCAGATTTCTCTAACCTTCACACAGAGCAGGTTAACTCTCAACCTTTAAACCACATTAAGTATATTTCAGAAGCCCAGTCATTTATTTTTTTCCATGTTATATTTTTCTTTTCCCACCAGAAGAGTCGTTAGCAATGGCAGTCCTCGATGGGCACATGCAGCCACGCGGAGGGACAAATCAGACGTCTATTCTTATTAAGGAAATATAGATTACAGTCTACAATGATTTCCCAGAAGAAGACCACAAATTGTATTTGTTCCATAAATACCCATGTAAAACTGATTTTAATATGTCTTTTCTTTTCCTATTTTTTTTTTTTTTTCTTAAATGCATCTGGGTGGACTTAGTCCAGAAATCGTAAGCACACGTGTTTACAGGAACCAGGCAGGTAACAGATATGAGGTCGGCAGGTTTTTAAATAATGTCATTTCATTATAACGTTGATGAGATGCTGTAGGAACTTAACTATTGTTTATATTGATTACAGTTGCAGTTTACAAGAGCCTAGTAAGTACACTGTGAGGTGAAATGAACAACCATTCTTTTTAGAGGGGCAAGTTTCTTAGATTCACTTTATAGTTCCGTCATGCCGTTGCTACCAAAACCTACTGATTTCTTCAAGAAAAGCGTGAATTCATTTCTAATGTTTTTTTTAAAAAAAAAAAAAAAAATTAAATTAGGTCCTGACCAGTTAGCTCAGTCGGTTAAGAGCATCACCCCAAAAGGACAAGGTTGCAAGTTCAATTGCTGGTCAGGGCACACCCAGGAAGCAACCAAAAAATGCACAACTGAGTGGAACAACAAATGCTTCTCTTCCCCCTTCCCTCTCTCTCTCTCCCTTCCTCTCTCTGTCTCCCTAAAAATCAATAAAAATGAAGCCCTGGCCAGATAGCTCCGCTGGTTGGAGCGTCATCCCAGAGCGCGGAGGTTGCCAGTTCGATTCCCCAGTCAGGGCACAGAGAGGAGCAGCTTGATGTTCCTGTCTTTCTCTCCTTGTCTCTCTTTCAAAATAAACAAATAAAAACATGAATAAATAATAATAATAATAATAAATTAAATTATACAGAAAAAAATAATAAGTCAGTTTGGCTGCCTTTTTGCAAGACTAGACTCAGGCCCCCCGCAGACATCACTGTCTAACAAAACCCCAAGATCCTCATTGATTGCCATTTGCAAAAGAAGTATGGGTCTCTCTGTCTGCAGTTGACTTACTCTGCTGTTAAATCCTGTGGCAAGCTGGAGTTTTTCTTCAAATATCTAGCAGACAATTGGACCATTTCAGATATAATCTGTGAGTTAAAATGTGGGAACCTCTTTTTCAGAAATTAGATTATTTTTATTTGTCAATCAGCATGAACTCCTAATTTTTCTGGAATATTTTGTTATCTTTTAATACCTAAGAACTTTTTTATGTATCAACAACAGACTTTTTCCAATAAGTAGGATAATAACCCCAATTTCCACTTTTGTGGCACGAATAACAAAGAAAATCCAAAACACACTCTCAAAATAAAGATTAGTAAAATATTTGAAAGCAAGTTATGGATTCAAATATGGTAGAGACGCCAGATTCTAATAAAAGACAAATGCAACTCTTCATAACAAATACCTAATTATGAATCTTCTATCAGTAACATTTGTGCTCTGACATGTTTTTCTTTTTTCTTTTTTAATTCAGTGAAAGGAGGGGAGACAGAGGCACACTCCCACATGCACCCAGACAGAGATCCACCCAGCAAGCCCACTACGGGGCAATGCTCTGCCCATCTGAGGCCTTGCTCCATTGCTTAGCAACTGAACTCTTCTTAGCACCTGAGGCAGAGGCCATGGAGCTGTCCTCAGCACCCAAGGGATATATTTTTCCATTAACCCTTCTAACGAATATTTTGTTTGATTGGAAAAAGACATGTTGCTCAAGTGTGACGTGCCACTGAGAGCAACATGCTCTAAAACAAGAGCTCCACAGAGGGGAAAGACGTTGAAACCCCTGGTGAAGATAACTACATACATACCCACACCTGGAGCATCGCATTGGCTATTAGCATGTTAAGAGCTGTGGAGCCTCAGCCCTGGCCGGTTGGCTCAGTGGTAGAGCGTCGGCCTGGCATGCAGAGGTCCTGGGTTCGATTCCCGGCCAGGGCACACAGGAGAAGCGCCCATCTGCTTCTCCACCCCTCCCCCTCTCCTTCCTCTCTGTCTCTCTCTTCCCCTCCCGCAGCCAAGGCTCCATTGGAGCAAAGATGGCCCGGGCGCTGGGGATGGCTCCTTGGCCTCTGCCCCAGGCACTAGAGTGGCTCTGGTCGCAACAGAGTGATGCCCTGGAGGGGCAGAGCATCGCCCCCTGGTGGGCGTGCCGGGTGGATCCCAGTCGGGCGCAGGCGGGAGTCTGTCTGACTGTCTCTCCCCATTTCCAGCTTCAGAAAAATACAAAAAAAAAAAAAAAAAGAA
This sequence comes from Saccopteryx leptura, assembly GCF_036850995.1. NCBI lineage: Eukaryota > Metazoa > Chordata > Mammalia > Chiroptera > Emballonuridae > Saccopteryx > Saccopteryx leptura. The sequence goes on along the minus strand of NC_089515.1, from coordinate 50,463,226 downwards.
AGAAAAAAAAAGAGCTGTGGAGCCCGACCAGGCAGTGGCGCAGTGGATAGAGCATTGGACTGGGATGCGGAGGACTGAGGTTCAAAACCCCAAGGTCACTGGCTTGAGCGCGGGCTCATCCAGTTTGAATGGGGGGCTCACCAGCTTGACCGAGGGGTCACTGGCTTGAGCCCAAAGGTTGCTGACTTGAAGCCCAAGATCACTGGCTTGAGCCCAGGGTCACTGGCTTGAGCAAGGGGTCACTCACTCTGATGTAGCCCCCCGGTCAAGGCACATTATGAGAAAGCAATCCCTGAAAAACTAAGGAGCTGCAACAAAGAATTGATGCTTCTCATCTCTCTCCCTTACTGTCTGTCTGTCCCTATCTGTCCCTCTCTCTGACTCTCTGTCTCTAAAAAAAAAAAAGAGCGGTGGAGAAAGCTGTTTAATACCACTTAACTCAGTGTGTCCCAAATATTTGGCCAAGGAATCTAATTTTGAGTGACACTTGCTTAACTCAACATGCCTAGGTTGCTCAAATCCTGAAAACTTTCAGGGACCTGTCTTCAAGATTGGCACTAGGCTGGCTCATGAGCAATAAGCTCTGAGCCCTTGAATATTCTGCACGTGGATTTCCACGCCTGAGGCCTGGGGCCACACTATACCATTTATCCTAACAATGTGATTGATGATGAAGGCCTTTCTGCTCCGTCGGGGCTGGCTTCTGCTGAACTCAGGATCCAGTGATAAGCAACTCACCTAGACTCATCTGTGTGACTGAACTCTAATAAAAACTCTGAACACTAAGGCTTAACTACTGAGTTTCCCTAGTTGGCAATACTGTACTTAAGTTCTCACACATAACTGCTGGGAGAATTAAGCATGCCTTCATCCGGTTCCACCAGGAGGGGAGGCCTGAAATCATATTTCTTGTCTCTAGTGGACCTGGCCCTATGTGCCTGCTGCATGCAGGCTGAATGGTGCTGTCCCTCCTGAATTAATAGATTGAAATCCTCATGTCCAATGGGATGGTATTAGGAGGTGGTCCTTTGGGAAGTGACCAGGCCATGAAAGCAGTCTCATGAATGGTAGTAGTTCCCTAGAGACCCCCTCGTTCCTCTTTCTAAATAATTTTCCGATGGCTTTAGGCAACCCCTGTGTTTTGGTCGTTCGACCCCCGCCGGGGTCGCAACCCACAGGTTGAGAACCGCTGTTCTAAGTGAGGGGGCAATGAGAACACGGCAGCCCGGCCACAGGCCCTCGCCCCACTGGGTGGGAACCCTGTGTGATCTTGCCATCTCCAGGCTGGGAGAAATAAATCCCTGTTGCTCCAAGCCACCCCAGTCTATGGCATTTTGTTTGAGGAGCCCAGATGGACTAAGATAAAGCCTTTCTCTTTGCTGATTTCAATCTGTATATCCTTTGGCTGTAATAAATTATAACCATCAGCATAAGAGCCTTTCAAAGTCCTTGAGTTCTTCCAGAAATTTGTCAAGTCTGACAGTGTTCTTTGGGGCCTGCAAACACATTCATTAATATCGCACAGGGGAAAATGGAAGGGTGTTGTGAAGTCCTTTGCACCCAACCAAAACTTACAAAACAAATTATTTTATTTTTAATTTATTGTACTATAAAACAAAATTTAAAAGAGTAAAAGTGATGCTAATATTGAATCCTCTCTGATGTTGCCTTGGGAGAAAAAATAAACCAAACATCTATGAGACAACGTTGATAAACAGCAGTCTTTGGTACCTTGGACTGGATCTCCTGGTTTTCAATTACTGGATATGAAGATAGAGCTATCTAACTTTGAATGGGCATCCATGTACTTCCTTACATACATGAATACACATACCAACAAATACTCTTTTTATTCATGGTTGTTGTTTTTTTACCAGTCAGTAAAACAAACACTAATACCAAAATAAAGCCTGGAATAGTTGACATCTGAATTACTACTACTTTGTTTTGACCTCACTGGAAAGATGACAAATAATTCTTGTTGAATTATACTAAATGTCTTCCATTCTAAATCTGACCTAAATACATGGAAAACATACATGATGCCAGGACATACCTGTTCTTGGTAGGTGCTATTAAAATGGTAACTAAGATATGTCAGATTTTATTACAAACCAAAGGGTGTTTTTTGTTTGTTTGTTTGTTTGGTTTGGTGGTTGAACAATCAAGAAAAACTTTTATCATTCAACCAGAAAACAAGTAGGCATTTCACCTGGATTAACTCCTAAACGGGCCATTCTCTGGGATAAAAAGAACATTGGTGATGAAACCCGATTGGAACGAAGTGAGTCCAATACAGTGGAGGGTTAGGCCACGATGGGGACTGAGTGAACTGCACAGAGGAATAAAAAATGGAAAAGGAAATCAGACTTTTCACTAGTGGAAAAAAATGACTAGGCAACTCTGGGATATGTTACAACAAGCTCCTGAATAAAATAAATAGAAAGTATTTTTCAGGCTGTGGGGATTGAATGAATGTCATCCATCTTCCTTGTGTGGGAACTACATCACTCCTACCCACAAGCTCCCTCTACTGAATTAAAATCTCACAGCAATTCAACCGATAAACAGGCTTGAGCAATGGCCACTTAACTAGGACAATATCCTGCACAGAACCAACTGGACCCACAACAGCACTGCGTTGTTAAGAGCCTCTCCTGCAGCAAGCCGTCTGACAGCCAGTTTCTCTCTTTCCTATATTAACTATATCAGAAACACATAGGCATACTCACCCTACAACGCATGAAAGGTAGTTTATTAGGCCACACAGATGAGCTATTAATTGCATTGGGCTCCCAATAAATCCATAACCTGGCATGAATGAGGCACACGTATAATAATAATAATATAAGGCAGAATGTGTAAGAAAATCAAGAGACAGAAAGGTATTTCTGGCAATAAATTCATAATCATTCACACTAATCCATCTTCCCGCATTGAAAAAGGAAGACTCATCTCTGAATTGATGGACTTTGGGCTCAGCAGCACATGGAAATATTTGCTCAACCGCAAACTCAGGGAGGTCCAGTTGTTGAATGAGAAAGTATGAGGGAGAGAGGAAGACTTCTGTATAGAATAATAGGAGATCGGAGGAAAGACAAGGGTTACTTGAGAGGGACACTGACTGAGAAACGACGAAAAAGATGGAAAAAAGAAAAAAGTGGAGAAGTGAGTATGATTTGGGCATTGGCATAAAATAAGGCATTGAAAAAATATATCTAAAAAGGATCTTCAAAATGTTTTGCTGAGAGATTGCGGTACAAACTGCATCCATAACATCCGTAAGTATTCACGGAACATCTTTATCACTCTGCTGGTGGGTGTTTTAAGCCATTTAAAATGTATTTTTTATGCCATATATTATAGGTACTCAATAACTGCTGAATTGAATCCTCTCTGTGTTCAGTTTCATGGAGAAGCATTCAATTTTGTTTATCGTGCTCAGCCTAGAAACAACGATAGGAAAATATAATTAAGTGACGTTCTTTGTTCAGTGGGGGTACCTGGTGGAGTTTTAATCTTGATTACTGGAGCAGTCACACTGGTGGGTAGGAAAACTCATGGGAAATAGTGAGATGGCAACCAGCTGATGGTCATGGGCAGGATCACACGGGCAACTCGCAATGTGTGATAGCTGTATGCCAAGCGATCTGATAGAGATATTCCCTGGAGGCTTAGGCAGAGGATGACATTGGAAGGAATTTCTAGAAATTTTGCTAGATAGGGGTAAAAAAAAAAAATACCATTCATTCATCCCCAGAATCACGGATGTTCCCTTGCTGGCCTTATCCTAAGTGTGGTACATCTTAACCAGTGGTGTGGTAGCAAGCCAGCCCTGTGGGGAAAATAATCAAATAAGTAAAACTGAATAATAAATAAACAAATAAATGCCCTGATGTATGGCATCTGCCAATTTCTGTGGTGTAAATATTTCCACCCTGGCTGTGTGCAAGGCACCATTGGTAACAACTAGCTCGCAGTCACAAACTAGCTCCAGCCTACTGCAAAAGATAAGCCCTGATTGATTGAGGGGGTAACAGCGGCCCCGTCTGCTCATGATCAGGGCCTATGTCAGTGTTGGAGCTTACATCAGGGGACAGAGGACAGTCGATGACTCCTCTGCATCCTAGTCATCTTCTGTGACCTGGCTCCCCCTGGGAACAGGGGAGGTCCTGGCCAGGAGGACACTGTTCTGGGCAAATGTTTCGCCGTGACCAAGACAAATATTTAGATGAAGTAATAACAGGAAGGGAAACATCTATGGTCTGTTTGCCACTGTTTTTTTAGATACTTCACAAATTTCTTCACCTTTCTAGATGTGATGTCACCGTCTACAAAACCGAAATAATGCGACATGGATATGATTATGAGGATACCACATTAAGCTAGACTTTTTAAAAATATAGCATCTTGATTCTTAAGATTCTGATGGGCTGATGTCTGTAAATACAAACCGTAGATTAGTTAGAATGCCTCAAACAGAAGAAAGACCTACCAGGGGTCCCCAAACTATGGCCCGCGGGCCGCATGCGGCCCCCTGAGGCCATTTATCCAGCCCCCGCCGCACTTCCGGAAGGGGCACCTCTTTCCTTGGTGGTCAGTGAGAGGAGCATAGTTCCCATTGAAATATTGGTCAGTTTGTTGATTTAAATTTACTTGTTCTTTATTTTAAATATTGTATTTGTTCCCGTTTTGTTTTTTTACTTTAAAATAAGATATGTGCAGTGTGCATAGGGATTTGTTCATAGTTTTTTTTATAGTCCGGCCCTCCAACAGTCTGAGGGACAGTAAACTGGCCCCCTGTGTAAAAAGTTTGGGGACCCCTGAGTCCTAGACAGTTGCACAGGGCTGTTAGAGAAGGTGAGAGGAGATCGGGACAGAAAGGGGCTGAGGGGCAGAGGGGGAATTGGGTCCGCAGAGGTCGGGAGCTGATGGCACAGCTCACGTGAGCAATGCGACCGGAGGCGTCCACGGCTGTGCGCAGACACCGCAGTGGCAAGACGCCTTCCCTTGCCCCCTCTTCCTTCTCTTCTCAGCCTCTTTCCCTTGATGCCGTGAGCAGTGAGAAGATGACGAAGGACAATTAGCTCTCGTGGCATTTACACCACCGCTCTTTCTTCTCTGCCTCTGGCTTGTGAATGCCTGAGAATTGCTTTATTGTCAAAAAAAAAAAGGTTCTCAGAGAACAGGACTTTTCTTTCCCCTATTCATGCCAGACTGGGCAGCGAGACACACTGTCGGGGCCTCGTTTCCAGCCGCCATTCACATGTGAGCATTGTTCCCGGACCTCCTGGGCTGGCGCTGTCTCTGCAGAGACCCTGCCGCTGGCTGCACATGGAGAGGTAGAGACACGTCACAGACAAGCCACCGCTACCTTTCTTTCCAGCTTAGATTTGCCAGGTGCAGTATCAGGGGGTTTTAGCATCAAAAGGAGAGCCTCGGCCCTGGCCGGTTGGCTCAGTGGTAGAGCGTCGGCCTGGCGTGCAGAAGTCCCGGGTTCGATTCCCGGTCAGGGCACACAGGAGAAGCGCCCATCTGCTTCTCCACCCCTCCCCCTCTCCTTCCTCTCTGTCTCTCTCTTCCCCTCCTGCAGCCGAGGCTCCATTGGAGCAAAGATGGCCCGGGCGCTGGGGATGGCTCTGTGGCCTCTGCCCCAGGTGCTAGAGTGGCTCTGGTAGCAACAGAGCGACCTCCCAGAGGGGCAGAGCATCGCTCCCTGGTGGGCAGAGCGTCGCCCCCTGGTGGGCGTGCCGGGTGGATCCCGGTCGGGCACATGCGGGAGTCTGTCTGACTGTCTCTCCTCGTTTCCAACTTCAGAAAAATACAAAAAAAAAAAAAAAAAGGAGAGCCTCTTCTGACCATTGAATCTCCGTGAGGTTGGAACAGAGGGGGAAGGACAGGGTATTGCCATAGGTCCCCTTCCATTATGAAATGCTAACAGAAGAAGGGACAAATGGAGAGCTACTGGGGTGCCCCATGTGACAAACGCGGACACTGAAACTTATTGGTACAAAGGTTTAATTGCAGATTTATACTTGATAGCTATATGCCAGCCATTTAAAGCTTCATCAGACCTTGTTAACCCTTTCCTGCCCTGTGGGGCATTAGGATAAGAAACTGCAGCATAGAGGGGAATTTAGAGTGAGTAATAGGGTTAGCCCTCTATGTAAGTGTCAACTAGGATCCTTACAGGAGAAGAGGATGTAAAAAATCTTGTATCAAATGCTAGAGTAACATGTGATGTCCTCAGCAACCAGGGATAAAGCTTTTCCCTTTCTTTCTCCTTGGGGCTCTTCAAGTGTAGGGAACCAGAAAGAGTCCTCTTTACGTTCATCTTCTGAGAATTCATTTTGAATAAAAAATGGTGATGCCCTCTGCTTTTTAGAAGTTCATAGTTGTTTCTCCACGGATCTCATGCACAAAATGCAGATGTTCAAGAGATGCAATGTATAAAGATATAAAAGGATAAGATTTCTAGAAGTTCATTTAAAATAATAAAATGGTAGGTGAAAATTAAAAAAAATAAAAAAATAAAATAAAAATAGACATCAAAAAAGAAAAGAAAAGAGCAGATTTAATTAAAAGTTGAATTAGATAAATTGTGAAACATTTTTGTTATTTCTTGTGTGTGTATGAAAGAGAAGAAATTACATGATAACCTACAATCAAGAAACAAATTACAAGAAGTTAGAAAATATTTTGAATGACTATACTGTGTATCAAAACTTCAGAGATGCAGTTAACACAGTACTTAGGGGATTTTATAGCTTTGAATGTTTGTATTAGAAAGGAAGAAAGATTTCAATCTAATCATCTGAGTTTAAATCTTAAGAAATTAGTAAATAAAGAACCACATTAACCCAAAGAATGTAAAAAGAATGTTAATAGCAGAAATCAATAGAAAGTTAGGGCCCTGGTTGGTTGGCTCAGTGGTAGAGTGTTGGCCTGGCCTGTGGAAGTCCCAGGTTTGATTCCCAGTTAGAGCACACAAGAGAAGCAATCATCTGCTTCTCCACCCTTCCCTCTTATCTCTCTCTTTCTCTTTTCCCCTCTCACAGCCACTGCTCAAATGGTTCAAGCAATTTGGCCCCAGGCATTGAGGATGCCCCCATGGCCTCACCTCAGGTACTGAAATAGCTCTGTTCAGACCAAAGGAGCAGCAGCCCCAGATGGGGAGAGCGCCACCCCCTAGTGGGCTTGCCCGGTGAATCCTGGTCAGGGTGCACGTCTGTCTCTCTGCCTCCCTATCACTTAATTTAAAAGAAAAAAAGAGAGAAAATAAAAGCTATGAAGCCAAAAGCCAGTTCTTTGAAAATATTTTTAAAATATATATTTTTAAAATTTAGCCAAAGACCCTGGCCAGGTAGCTCAGTTGTTCAGAACACCATCCCGACATGCTGAGGTTACAGGTTCGATACCCAGTTAGCTCACACACAGGAAATCAACCAGTGAATACATGAATGAGTGCAACAACAAATCAATGCCCCCCTTCCTCTTGCTCTAAAAATCAATTAATGAAAAAATTAAAAGCTCATCCAAGGGAGAAAAACAGAAAGAAGATTATCAAAATTAGGACATCACTACAGATCATGCAAATGATACCAGGGTAAAGAAATACAGTGTGTCCGTAAAGTCATGGTGCACTTTTGAGCGGTCACAGAAAAGCAACAAAAGACGATAGAAATGTGAAATCTGCACCAAATAAAAGGAAAACTCTCCCAGTTTCATACCTATTCAGTGCAGTTCGATGTGGGCTCACGCACAGATTTTTTAGGGCTCCTTAGGTAGCTATCCCGTATAGCCTCTACCGACTCGTCACTGACTGATGGCCTACCAGAACGGGGTTTCTCCACCAAACTGCCGGTTTCCTTCAACTGCTTATCCCACCGAGTAATGTTATTCCTATGTGGTGGCACTTCGCTATAAATGCACCGATATGCACTTTGGTCATGGATTTGAATTTAGCGAGCCACAGAACACACTGAACTTTCCTCTGTACCATCCACATCTCGACTGGCATGGCCGTGGGCTGCTTCGCTGTATACAGTGTTACATCATCATCTGCGCATGCGCACATGCTGCCACATCATCCTACAGAAACTGGGAGGGTTTTCCTTTTATTTGGTGCAGATTTCACAATTCTATCGTCTTTTGTTGCTTTCCTGTGACCGGTCAAAAGTGCACCATGACTTTATGGATACACTATACTGTGAACAACTTTATGTTGATAAATGTGACAATTTAGAGCAGTGGTCCCCAACCTTTTTTGGGCCATGGATGGTTTAATGTCAGAAAATATTTTCACGGACCGGCCTTTAGGGTGGGATGAATAAATGTATCACGTGACCAAGACAAGCGTCAAGAGTGAGTCTTAGACAGACGTAACAGAGGGAATCTGGTCATTTTTTAAAAATAAAACATCATTCAGACTTAAATATAAATAAAATAGAAATAATGTAAGTTATTTATTCTTTCTCTGCAGACTGGTACCAAATGGCCCACGGACCGGTACCGGTCCACGGCCCGGGGGTTGGGGACCACTGATCTAAAGGAAATAAATTCCTTTTGCAACAAAGACTACCAAATGAGCCACAGAAAAACAGAAACCTTGAATAACTAATCAATTTTTTAAAAGTTTAAGTTCTAAATGAAGAACTTCTCTCACAGCAGAGTTTGGGGAGAGGAGTCCCCAAGATCACCTTCACCCGGAAACCAACTATAAGTTTGGGGGGTTCCCAGTCTTACCCCCAGGTTGGGAGCTTTGCTAGAAGGACTCCCAAAACTCACATAATTTTATGATTTACTACAATAAAAAGATACAAATTAAAAATCAACCAAGGGCAGAGACCCATGATACAGAATATAGGAAATTTCTAGAAGCAAAGCTTCAAACTTTCCTCTGCCAAGGCAGTCATGAAAAGCATTTATTTTTCCCCCAGCAGAGCTGTGTATTGAAATTCATGGAGTACTGCCAACCAGAGAAGCACAGCTGAACCTTGTTAGTCCAGTTTTCTTGAGCTCAGTCCCTCACATGGATACGGTGGACCACACAAGTGGTCCTGTGGCTGACCTTTAGTCTCCTACACTCAGAGAGGTGGAGCCCTCACAATGGGGAACCAAAGCCCCACCATCAATTATATTGTTAGACTAGCTGGGGTGGCCCCAGACTTCCAGGTGAACAATGGCACTCTTATCAGACAAGGACATTCCAAAGTATAGAAATTACTTCCCAGGAGCTCAGATCAAAGGGCAGACCTTTAGATAAGACAAATTCTTTACTACACACCCATGAAGAAAACTCCAAACCCAGAGAGCCTCCTTAGCAAATTCTACCAAACACTTATAGAATAAATAATATTAATACAACAAAAAACTCTTTCAGACAGTAGAGAAGGAAATATGACATTTGATAAGGGCAGTATAACTGAGATGCACTAAAATGAGAAAGACAGTAGTTTGGCATATAGACTCAAATGTTCTCAACAGAATATTAGCTAATTAAATCATCAAAACATAAAAAAAAAGAGAATAAATCATAACCAAGTGAGGTTGATCCCAGAAACTCAACGTGATTTCATCATTCCAGAAACCATTCAGTGTAAAGACCTAAATGAAGAGAATAAAGGAGAAAATCATTTGATCATTGAAATAAATGAAGAGGAAAAAAAATCATTTGACATAGTATGATAGCTATTAATGAAAAAAAAAAAAAGAACTAAACAAACTAAAAATAGAAACTTTCATTTTTAGCAAACTAAAAAAAGAAGGAAATTTTCTCTATCTGAGCAAAAAAGATATGAGAGACCTACAGTTAAATCATCCTGAACAGTGAAGAGAACCAAGCCTTTTATCAAGGAGCAAGAACAGGCAAGGATGTCTACTCTCACCACTTCTCTTCAGCATTATCTTGCAATTGTAGCCAAAGCAGTAAGACAAGGAAAAGAGAACAGCATCTGGTTTGGAAAGGGAGAAATAAAACTGCCTTTATTTGCAGATTCCATAATAGCTTGGAGGAAAAAATCCTAGAAATCTAGAAAAAAAAGTTCTAGAAATAAGTAAACCTTAGTAAGCTTAAGGAATATAAGATATATATATAAAAAAAGCAAAACAATTTTAAAAAATAAATTGTATATCTATATACCAGCAATGGAAAATTAGAAAATAAGAATTTAAAAAATGTCCACTTACAATCACACTGAAAAAAAAAAACTTAGAAATAGCAAAATAGATGCAAGACTTGTACACTAAAAATTATCTAACACTGTAAAAGAAAACTTAAGAAGACCTAAATATAGAGAATATACCAGATTCATGGATTGTAACACTTGAGTTGGAAAAAATGATTTTTGACAAAGCCGATAAGTAAAGTCAGTGTGGAAAAGGTAATATTTTTAAGAAATAAAATCAGTTTCAACTTTTTCCTCAGGTTGTAAACAAAATGGGTTAAACATGCCAAGACTATTAAATGTATTGTAGAAAATAAAATAAAGAAAAAAATTTTTTTGCAGTATCAGCAGAATCCAACCCTGACTCTCGAACACCAGTCCCATCCTCTTGAACAAGTCCATCATCTCCTGTATCATCCAAGATGGCTATATTTGAAAATCTTTAAGTTAATTTACATGCACAGAAAGTTAAAAATAAATACTAGGTTAAGATAAGCATCTAAGTGGCATTTAATAGGTAAATGTATCTGTTCCAACTTACATACAAATTCGACTTAAGAACCTACAAAACCTATCTTGTTTATAACCCGCGGACCGCCCATAGATCCTTCCTAACTACTTAGACAGACTTTGCTTTGGAACTCTCGTTGGCAGGTCTCCTGCGGGTCCTAATCTTTTCCATGATTCCTTTCCACACAAAACAGCCACCAGGTTAAGAAGAAAACAGTGCTGATGAATCTGACCATTCCTTTCAGGTAAACGCGATTCACAGAACACAGTCATTTCCCCTGCATGTTTGTCTGTGGATTCCCCGCCATCCTTTCCACAGGGGGCTCTTAGTTAACTATTGCTGAAATTGGAATCTCAAAAGCAATTCGGACGAAGCAGCAACATTTCAATTAAATGAATAATCAAATTCAAAATGTTATTTGAATAATTTGAGTTCTTAAATTAAGTACGCCATTTCTTTTCCTTTTTTTGCAAGTAAGCTATAAATTACATTTTCCGCTACATTGACTGTAAACGGGTAATTAATATTTCAACTTTTCCTTCTCGATGTTGATTTAGAAAATAAAATTAAAGAAGTACAGTACATAACTCAGCACAGCTATCCCAGATTAGATGTGATTGCTCAGCTCCTGTTTACCCTGCTTTCTCTGGAGCGAGTTCCTACGCTTTGCCTGGACCAACCAAAGCATGTTGCCCACAGGGCAAAAGTTCACTCACTTTGGGAGCAGTAATTGAAACTTTAGTAAGATAGTAAAAATCTATTAAAGAATTAGTAGATTTTTTTATTCCAAATATATGAATTTTTTTTTCTTCTTTTTTTTTCAAGTGAGAGGACAGGAGATAAACCTCTGCATGTGCCCCCACCAGGATACACCGGCGACCCCTGTCTGGGGTGGATGCTCTGCCCATCTGGGCCCATACTCACAACTGAGCTATTTTTAGCACCTGAGGCAGAGGCTACACAGTGCCATCCTCAGTGCCCGGGGCTGATACACTCGAACCAATCGAGCCATGGCTGCAGGAGAGGAAGAGAGAGAGTTAGAGAGAGAAGGGAAAGCGGGAGAGGGAGCAGTAGAGAAGTAGATGGTCACCTCTCCTCTGTGCCCTGACTGGGAATTGAGCCCGGGACTTCCACATGCAGAGCAGACACTCTACCACTGAACCAACTGGCCAGGGAAATAATTTTCATGTAAATATGGCACCTTAGATTGAATATATTGTTTCCCTTGTAACTGTCTTAACCATTGGAAGAAAGCCGTTTACTAAGGAATTGAAAAGTTCTTCTTTAGGTTATACTTTCTGAATGTCGTCTTATTTTGGTAAAAAGAACCACGAAATTTTAAAACAGTTGCAAGAGGATTTTGCGGGGGCCAGGCAGTGCTGTAAGTGGTGTAGACATACTAAGTTGTTTAGATTTGACATTAACATGAGAAGGATGCTGCTTCTACTATTCCTACTTAATAGATACTGGAACTCGGAGAAGAGGGGAGTCCACACTGAACTGCGGCAGAGCTGGGCCGCCCCTCTCCAGAGCCTCAGGCCTCAGCCACGTGTGGGCTCGCTCACACAGCTGGACCTGAGTGCGTGTTTACTTCTTGCTGCAATAGAATTCCCATGCTAACCACTGGGAGTCAGGCCAACTGTCCTAGGTGAGGCACGGTCCTCCATGAGACTTCCCTCTCTTAAGACATCAGCCACGGCCCTGGCCAGTTGGCTCAGCGGTAGAGCGTCGGCCTGGCGTGCGGGGGGCCGGGTTCAATTCCCGGCCAGGGCACATGGGAGAGGCGCCCATTTGCTTCTCCACACCCCCTCCTTCCTCTCTGTCTCTCTCTTCCCCTCCCGCAGCCAAGGCTCCATTGGAGCAAGGATGGCCCGGGCGCTGGGGATGGCTCCTTGGCCCCTGCCCCAGGCACTAGAGTGGCTCTAGTCACGGCAGAGCGACACCCAGGAGGGGCAGAGCATCACCCCTGGTGGGCGTACCGGGTGGATCCCGGTCGGACGCATGCGGGAGTCTGTCTGACTGTCTCTCCCCGTTTCCAGCTTCAGAAAAAAAAATAAAATAAAAAAATAAAAATAAAAAAAAGACATCAGCCACAAACTCAGGGGTTCCTAGGTCACCTGTACTTTTGATCAACTCTCCAAAAATGGAGTGTTTCTACTACCCCCCCACCCCGGGGTTTGATAAGTTCCTAGGATGACTCACAGAGCTCAGGGGGACACCATGCTATGGTTATAGTTTCATTATAATGAACTCAGATCAGGACCAGCCAATGAAAAGACGCATAGTGTGAGGTCTAAGGGGTGGGGGTGGGAGTTCTAAATGCGAAGTTGCCATGTCCTAAAGACATATCACCTGCCCTGCACATCCATGTGTGGTCATCAGCCAGGAAAGTACACCTGGGGGTGGAAATAATTTTATCTACTTCAGACAAAGGAAAGCAGTGTCAGTCAGAAGTGTTAGGTGCTTCCTGAAGTTAAAGCTGAGGAGGATCTCAGACCTTATGTCAGACCAACGATGCTACTCTTCTTCCATGTGAGATGATCTGAATTGTATTCTGCTGCATGTTTGACATTTTTATTTATTTACTTATTTTCTAAATAAGAGGAGGGGAGACGGAGAGACAGACTCCTGCATGCCGCCCCCACAGAGATCCACCTGGCAAGCCCCCTACAGGCAATGCTCTGCCCATCTAGTGAAGTTGCTTGAAAACCGAGCCATTTTTAGCACCTGAGGCAGAGGCTCCACAGAGCTAACCTCAGCACCAGGGACCAACTTGCTGAAATCAAAACAAGCTATGGCTGCAGGAGGAGAAGACAAAGAGGGGCAGGTGAAGAGAAAAGGGGAGAGGAAAAGAAGCAAATTGCTGCTTCTCTTGTGTGCCCTGACTGGAAATTGAACCCAGGACATCCACATGCCAGGCCGATGCTCCACCACTGAACCAACCAGCCAGGGCCATGTTTGATGTTTTAGATAGCATGATTTGCCAATTCAAAAAAGAAAACAAAACCTCCTACCACCGATTTTCAATATCTGAGAATATTCCTGGCCCTGTCATTTCTTACCATGTCCTCTATTCCCTGACTTACAGTTAGAGTGATGTGCATATTAACCTCATTCATCCACCTACATGGATGATTTTTGTTAATGAACAAAGGAAAAGTCTATATTGCCCAACTCTTTGAATGGTGTATCTTGGTATTGATGCCGCTCCCATAGAAAGAAACTTTTATTATATTTGATACAGAACTGTAAAGTCAAAAACACAATTATCACATATTTAAATCCATTGAGTATTAAATAAAGCCCGGGAAAATATATGCATAATGTAAAGGCTCCCTAATCATTATATTAAAGAAATATTAGTAAAGCTGCTCCTAAACAAGAGCATATGATATCCTGTTTTGAAATAAATGCACATCTGTTATCAGTATTTTCAAAATAAAAGGGAGCTCTTGGGCTTCAGTCTCCATACTATAATGTGAAATAAGGAATCGGTATCACATCTTTAATTTTGTCTCTTTATACATCAGTGATTTTTTTTTTTCTTTGAAAGAGGCAGGGAGAGAGAGAGACAGGATTGAGCTGCTCCTGTATGTGCCCTGATAGGAGAATCCAACTGGCAAGCTCCACACTCTAAGACCACATTCCAACCAACCAAGCTCTCTGGCCGGTGCTTATTTTTTAGACAGAGAGAGGAACGGAGCAAGAGGGGAGGGATAAGGGAAGCACTAAGTCATTCACTCATTGGTTGTTTCCCGTGTGTAGCCTGACCGGGGATCGAACCTGCAACCTTGTCCTTTCAGGATGACATTCTTACCCAAACTGAGCTAACCGGCCAGGGCCGACATCAGTGATTTTTGATGGGAGGATGTGGGAGAAGAGGCACCATGCCACGCTGCAGAGGTAAGAGTTTAAAAGAATCACCCATCCAAACACCAAAGACTTTGATGTTACCAGCCCCCCTTAGGCCTAGCATATATTTGAGAAATATAGCGGCAATATACTGATGGAAATGTGTTGTCTGTCTTGGGAAATAAAAATGAGAGAAAGAGAGAGTGAAAGAGAAAGAGTATACATATGACGAAATGCTCAACATCACATCAATACCGACATCACTAATCAGGTAAGTGTATTGATAAATCAAGAATAAAAGAAGATCTCTTTTTCACAATTATTCATATTGTAAGCATGAAGAATTCTTGCTCCTACCAAGCAAGAGCTGGAGAGGATGTGGTTTAATGGAATCTCATACATTTCTTATGGGGGCATAAACCGCTGCAATTAATCTGGGATTGTCACATAAAGGTGACTATCTGCATACCAAGAATTTCTACTCTCAGGGTAGACACAGCCACTTTGCACATGGGCACATGCGGACAAGAGTGCTTACTGAAATTCTTCAGTCATCCAGAAACAAGGCAAGGTGTCATTGACAAGCGAGGATCTCAAACTTTGAGGGGTAGTTACACAAAGGAATCACAGTGAGGATCAATAAAGAAAAATGAAACACAGCCACGTGATATAATGAATGACCCTTGGTATAACTGAAATGAAAAGCCCAGAGGACTAGAAACAGAATGACATAGTCGTCTTATAAAGTCTCAAACAGGAAAAAGTCTACAATATGTTCCTTATTGAGATATATACAGTACCTCTACCTGCATGTTACGGTGTCTACCTTGCTCTCTGTGAAGGGTTATGGGTCTCTTGGGCAATGTCTCTGGTTTCTTCTGAAGAGCAGTGATCACTTTCAAGCATCCTAAGACATCAGCAGCCTTGGGTTAACCACCCTGAGTAGTCAGTGAAGACGAGGGAGAAAAGGTTGGGGAATGGAGTCCGAGTGGCTGTGAGGCTGAGACTGCGTGAGATTCTAATCTTTCCTGCCAGCCCACACGGAACCACTGAGAGCCAGGTTTCTCCTTACCCTGACCTACGACCGATAGCCCCTCCTCTTCTTCCTGTCGCGCTCTCGGGGATGACAAGCAGCTGTGGGTCTATTGTAATCTATAAAGGTATCTTTACTCTCTGGAATTGATTTCATTAGGTTTCTTTGTGTTCTTGGTGCTCTGATGGTTTTTTAAATAAACCACGATTTTGTAGCTTATCCAGCTTGCTCTGCTCGCTGGAGTAAAAGCAAAAATCTTTCAACTTTCTACATCCTCCTGAGCATAGATGATAGTACCACTTATCATTTAAAGGTACATCTCATTTAAAGCAATCAACTCTTGTCAAATGCGTCAACTGTCATTAATCTAAGTTTATTGTTCCTCTTTTAATTTTTTTTCAAAATATATTGACTGATTGATACATGTTTAGAATCCTTCCTTATAGGTTTTGTATTAGGCTTAGAAAGACCTTCCATAGCTCTGGATTAGTTACAAGAAAACATCTTCTCATGTTTTCTAATAGTACTTTAATGCATTTATTTTTAGCATAAAATCTTTGGTCCATCTGGAGTTTATTTTGGTGTTGGAAATAAAGAAGGCTACAATTTTATTTTTTCTTTTCCAGATGGCTACTAAGTTGTCCTAATTCATTTATGAACAAAGAATATGAACAGAGTTTTTACACATAAATAATTTTTACACACATTCACACACCCCCTCAAACACATGTACACATACAAGTAAGTGTATGTGCACAGGCCACACTGAAAGGTTGCCCAACCACCTGGCAATAGCAGCAGCTTTTGAACATGACAAATGTGCCTTCAAGACTATTGTCAGGGACACCACCAAATCAAGGCAAGGACAGCAAGTCCACCTTGTGAAGAAAAGAACCCTTTATAGATTTCAGTGACAATCAGAAGTCCTGCTGGCTATTTTTTAAACAAAAGGCAAACCATAAGCAAGGAGGCTTAGAGTTGAACCTCTCTGGTTAATACAAATCTGTTCAGTGCAGAAGGACAGGAAGTGCCGTTTCCAAATACTCCTCTTAACCATCGCCGACATCACTAACAAAGCCCCCGCCCCCGCACGCGCATGCGCTCACTCAGTGGTTTTCAGGCCGGCTTTGGTGGACATGTAGGCTTCCGACGTGTAGGTTTCAGAGGCTGCCCGAAGAGGCGGGCAACAAGAGAAGCCAAGGACACATCCCACTTCCCTTTCTCTGTTGCTCGAAAATCGCTCCCCTTTTGCCCTAATTTATAGATGGGACAAGGGAGGATCTTGGCTCATTTCTTTTTCCACAAAATGAATCTTTAGCCACTTAAAAAGAAATCAACGCCTATTCTCCTCTGCTATGCCATTTCGATCAACATGACGCATCGGTAATCCAGCCTCATTCTTGAAACAAACCTGGAAGTTTAGGAGTAAGGAAGACCCTACAGATAAAATAGTCCCATCTTCTCATTTGACACAATGGAAGGACATGATGTCACAAGAGATGAAGGGGCTTGTCCAAGGGCACACTTGGCATACTGGTGGCAGAACCAGGATTCAGGAGCCAGCCTCCAATTCCCCAGGGCTCTTCTCTGTTTTCCTCATTTGTAAGTGATGACTGAGCCTCTCACTATTGACATTTGATAAAGGATTTGTACCAACCTTTTGCTGCCGCGGCTATAAGTCACTCAACGTGACTGAACTCTCAACACCTCTCGTTGGTGAAAATTTGCTTTACAGTTCAACATTTTTGAGAATTTCCACCAAATTCTGCCCAAGAAAACAAGCGCTCCCACTGGTTGTCACCTTTGACAGCTATGTATGAACCCAAACCAACCAAAGACAAGGCGGTTCTTCCAAAAGGGGACATGCGTCTTTGGAATAGGTCTGAAGCTAAAAGCTTTGTGACCATCATCTCTCTCTACGCATTTGCGTTATCCTTTCATAAAGCAAAACAGAAGGTGGCAAAAGTCGACTGCCATCCCTTCGTTTCTGATGGAACATATTCATCAAAAAAGCATCCAGTCCCCTGAGCTTACAGCCATATGCTACAGGAAAATGTCACCAGTTAGAGATGTATTCATTTGCTGTTTTGAAAACTCTGTTTGATATTCATGCATTCCAAGTGTTTTGACCTAGATTTCTGTAGAGGCATTAGATCTAGTCTTGTGCAGGCAGCTAGACAGCTGTTGCTTATGTAGTCAAAGGAAGAATCTAGAGTTAAAAAAAGAGAGAAGATGAAAAAATGAAAACATTTATTAATGAATGCCAACATTTTGCACAGCCAATATGTTTGATACTATATTAACTAATATAAGCATATGGGGATGCATTTGTTGCAAAGCTTTAAAGAAAAGAACAAAGAAAAAAGTTGGAAACAGCTAAAGTTCAAGGGGAATGGAATTTGAACTTTCTCCTATAAATGAAAGCTTGGCGAAATGGCAACATACTTTAATTATAAGCAAGTGGCTAATGTCATAGCATTTAAGATATTTTCAGATGAGATAGATGATGTTCTATACTCTGCACACATCTTACATAAAACTAAACACTATATATAACAGCAGATCCTTGAAATCTCTACAGATATCATCTTGTTCTTAGCCAGAGTTGTTTATTTTTTTTAATGTGTATAATGTCTAGTTAATTCAGCTATAAGTTAATATCAAACAATTTAATGCTAGTGATAAAATAAATATGGATAGTAATTTCTCTTCAGCTTTATTTCCTCCCAGCAAGGAGAACAAAGAAGCTATGTCACCCTGCAATGCAGGAGGTCCAGACGTGGAAAATGGATCCGATGTTGTTGCAAGATCCCAAAGAAACCACAAGGAGGACCCGATGGAGCAGACACAGCCTTTATTACTTACATACAGGGGTAGCACCAACGGCAGCAGGTTGGTGAAAGTTCTGCATCCCACTGTGGGGGTGTGTGGTTTTCATACCTAAGCCCTGGGTAAACTGCTTAAACAAAACTCTTTGTCTATGGGTAAGCCAGCAGGTGAGTAGGCAATCAGGGGATAGGGGGGAAGTATATACAATCTTCTGTGATGTTTCTCCTTGATAATACCTGGTAACTCAGTTTCTTTGTCCTTAGTAAAACCTCATCTGCAGTTTTATTACTCTCTCTTCCACAGTTCATGGCCAGGATCCATGACCACAGCACCAGGGACTGGGGAGGGGAAAAGTCCGTGTCCAGCATTGACCCTACATACCCACTGGCCCATATAACTACTCCCACGTCACATATCAAAGTATACCAAACTATTCTTCAGCACCCACTTCTCACTTCAGTAAGATGGAAAGATTCAGCTGAGTTATAATTGAAGAATCATTTAGTTACACACTCCTAGACTCTCTTCTTACTCTATCTATTGGGCCAGGGTGTTGCCTAATATGTATTGATTAGCAGCTAGGAGTATATACCCATTGATCTGCAAAGGGTACTGAGCACCCGCTAAGAGTAGGCACTGTGCTAGATTCTAGGAATATAGAGATAAAAAGCAAAGTCCTTACTTTCTGGTGGATAAATAGAGAAGGATTGATGGTTACTCTTCACAGACACAAAATGAGAGAAAGAAATCATTTGAACGTCCCATTCTAAATGACTCTGTATCCCCTTTACAAAATGACCAGAATCCAGCATAGACAAAATAAACCATCTTCAAAAGTGGATCTCTCCATCCGTCCCCCAGATCAGTGGTCCCCAACCCCCAGGCCACAGACTGGTACCGGTCTGTGGGCCATTTGGTACTGGTCCACAGAGAAAGAATAAATAACTTACATTATTTCTGCTTTATTTATATTTAAGTCTGAACGATGTTTTATTTTTAAAAAATGACCAGATTCCCTCTGTTACATCCGTCTAAGACTCACTCTTGACGCTTGTCTCGGTCACATGATACATTTATCCGTCCCACCCTAAAGTTCCGGTCTGTGAAAATATATATTTTCTGACATTAAACCGGTCCGTGGCCCAGAAAAGGTTGGGGACCACTGCTCCAGATCTTTGAGTAAATGGAAAAACCACAGAAATCCTATTGTGAAGCAATAATCAGTGTTATTAAATGCTAACTTATCAGTAAATACATTTCAACTGAACAGGACAATTACTCTATTTGAGATGCACAATATTATGTCTAAGAGGATTCAGCACTACTATTACCGGACGCAGGCTGCATGGACCTCCTCTGAAGGTACCAGAACGGACTCCAGCTACACCAGGTACCACGGTGGCTCACAGAGGTGCTCTCTGTGGAAGTCACCCTGTCAGGCATGCTCTTCCCTGACAGCAGGCCTAAGACCATTAGGTGCTGACACAAAGAGTATGTCCAATGGTGTAGAACAGGGGTCGGGAAGCTTTTTGGTTGAGAGAGCCATGAACGCCACATATTTTATTTTATTTTATTTTATTTTATTTTATTTTATTTATTTTAGAGAGGAGAGGGAGAGACAGAGAGAGAGAGAGAGAGAGAGAGAGGAGACAGAGAGAGAGAAGTGGGGGAGGAGCTGGAAGCATCAACTCTCATATGTGCCTTGACCAGGCAAGCCCAGGGTTTCGAACTAGCGACCTCAGCATTTCCAGGTCGACACTTTATCCACTGCGCCACCACAGGTCAGGCTTTTTTTTTTTTTTAATTTAACGCCACATATTTTAAAATGTAATTCCATGAGAGCCATACAACGACTCATGTACGTTACGCATTACCCCTTCCTCTCTCTAAAAATCAATAAATAAAATTAAAAAAACTGAAAGGTCCCTGCCCTCTAAATCACAATTTTTCAAAGATAAAATCGACAGAAAGTCCCTGTCCTTCCATAAAAAAAAAAAAAATGTGCAATTTCTCACCTACTTTCCTATACTCTAGATTAGGAAGGTTTTCTACCCCAGTACTATTGACCGTATTAATTTTATTAAAGTCCTTCCATCAATTCCACTAAGAGTGATATGAAAAAAATATTTGTTATAGCAGGTCAATTACGTGTGGTATTATTTTCAGCTCAACTAGCCTTGATTGGCAACTTGCCATCCATCCACATGAATTTAATAACTCTACCCAGTGCTGTGTATATGTGTGTGTGCATGCATGCATATATGTGTATACACACATATTTGTACATACACAAATACATCATATCACTTATTCAAAATGAGAACAAAAATCCAGTCTCTATTCGCATTCGATAAACGCTAAGAGCGGCACTTCTTGGTTATAGTCCTCTGTCTTATAAAGAGGTTTTCCCTGTGTAAGGTATCTAGTGGGGTCCTTCTCCCAGTGTGTCACAGTCGCAGTGAGTGTGGCCTTGAAGAGCCAACGTGCAATTGGATTCCTGCCACCTCATTCCACATAACATTTTAATGCCACAGTTTCACGTTCGCCTCACACGCATTATGGTTGGGTAGACTAGACTAGCTTCCACTCTTAGAATAGACTAGCTTCCACTCGGGCAACAAGTACTCAGGCAGCCAACCAAAGAGTCACTCTGCACGCGGGAAGGATGTTTAGAACCATGGAAGAGAGAAGATGAGTTGTCAACGCACATTCAGTCCTGACTGTTACATGTGTACACATGGGAGGCAACTTAGAGTAATTAGGATCGCAGATCCGACAGCTTCCCTATGAGCTGCCACATTAGGTTAAGAACTGAGGATCACAGAAGACCAAATGTTTCTGTTGCAGCTCTGAAGGATTAATTTATTTTCTTGCCTCCTTTTTCAACTTGGCAAAGGAAGACATCCAAATGCAAAAACAGAAACACTAAAAAAAAAAAAAAGTGGGAACCAATGCATCTTAGTTAGCTTTCATATAGGTAACGGGCTAGATACACACACACCCATTGGAGAATTTTGAAAATGGAAGCAGTTGGGTGTTGTTTGATTTCTAATCTTCTGCAGTCTGTTTTTCCACAGATCTTTTAGACTCTGACCCCCCCCCGCAGGAGCACGGATTACCGTATCAAAGTGACTACGGGAAACTGAATAATTTTTTTTTTCATGAGTATCCACCCTAACTCCAGCCTTAGAGCTGCATGTGCACCAATTTCAAACTCCAGCAGCTAGGGTACTGAAGCCAGTTTGAACAGATGGATGTATGAGAAGCAGAGTCAAATATATTTCTTCTTAGAATTTGGCTGCTAGAGTCACTCGTGTTACTGTTACTGAGAGAAGTGAATTAGTGAAGCTGTCAGATGTTTACTCTTCTGCAAAGCTCTCTACTAGCGTTCCCTTACTCCACTTGTAAGTAGAATTACTGGGAAGAAAACTGAAACATTCTTTAGGACCTTATTTGGTTTTTTTTCTCTTGAGTGTCTGGTAGAGAGGTGTGTGTGTGTGAGTGTGTGTGTGCGCACGCACCCACACTTGCATGTGTGTGTAGGCGGGCAAGGCAGGGTTGGCGTGATTTCAAAGACACTCCCGTAGAGTTAAAAGGATCAACAAGGAGACGAGAGTCAGGAGTATGCAGAATGTCGGAAAGACTGACCATTGATGGAGTTAGGTCCAGCTGGGCGGGCTTTTGGACGCCTGGCCCAAAAGTAGAAGGACGCTTTCCTGGGACCAGTGGGTAGCTACAAAGTCAGGACACGATTCTGAGGATCTGGGCCCTGGCCGGTTGGCTCAACGGTAGAGCGTTGGCCTGGCATGCGGGGGACCAGGGTTCGATTCCCGGCAAGGGCACATAGGAGAAGCGCCCATTTGCTTCTCCACCCCCCCCCCCTCCTTCCTCTCTGTCTCTCTCTTCCCCTCCCGCAGCCAAGGCTCCATTGGAGCAAAGATGGCCCGGGCGCTGGGGATGGCTCCTTGGCCTCTGCCCCAGGCGCTAGAGTGGCTCTGGTTGTGGCAGAGCGATGCCCCGGAGGGGCAGAGCATCGTCCCCTGGTGGGCAGAGCGTTACCCCTGGTGGGCGTGCCGGGTGGATCCCGGTCGGGCACATGCGGGAGTCTGTCTGACTGTCTCTCCCCATTTCCAGCTTTGGAAAAATATAAAAAATAAAATAAAAAAAATAAAAGATTCTGAGGATCTGTGAAGGTTATTAAGATAACGAATTAGCCACAAAGAGTAAAAAAGGGAAGACCTTTTTACTAAAACTGGGAAGAGAGACTGGATGAGATTGAAGAATGTGTCAACATCAGAAATAGTCAACTCAAGCAACTGGCGAGTGACCCGGGTCTGACCTCAGGAAGGAGAGATGCTCCCTGAAACCAGCGCCATGAGACCCTTTTTTTCCTTTGTAGGTGAGATGAGGGGAGGAAGTGAGACAGACTCCAATGTGTGCCCCAACAGGAATCCACCCAGTAACCGGTCTAGGGCTGATGCTCAGATCAACCGAGCTATCCTCAGTGCCTGAGGCTGACAATTGGGCTGAAAAAGCTCTCGCCAGGGCTGGGGCCACGCTGAAACTAATTCAGCCACTGGCTGTGGGAGGGGAAGAGGGAGAACAGGGGGCCAGGAAAAATTTAGTGGTTTCATTTGAACACTGGTCGATGAGATTCCACTTACTGACTTCTGTTGAAATCAGTGTTTTTGTTGGCTTGTTTGCCTGTTGGGTTTTTTTGGATTTTTCTCCCGTGCAAATGGAGAACTCTTTATTTTCACAAATATGTGTGTCCACACTGGACCCACTGTCCTCTGATTTCATAAATCCAGCAAAAGTATATGACCAGGCCCTGGCTGGTTGGCTCAGCGGTAGAGTGTCGGCCTGGCATGCGGGGGACCTGGGTTCGATTCCCGGCCAGGGCACATAGGAGAAGCGCCCATTTGCTTCTCCACCCCCCCCCCTCCTTCCTCTCTGTCTCTCTCTTCCCCTCCCGCAGCCAAGGCTCCATTGGAGCAAAGATGGCCCGGGCGCTGGGGATGGCTCCTTGGCCTCTGCCCCAGGTGCTAGAGTGGCTCTGGTCGCAGCAGAACGACGCCCCAGAGGGGCAGAGCATCGCCCCCTGGTGGGCGTGCTGGGTGGATCCCGGTCGGGCGCATGCGGGAGTCTGTCTGTCTGTCTCTCCCCGTTTCCAGCTTCAGAAAAATACAAAAAAAAAAAAAAAGTATATGACCAACCAACTAGGTGCTTAGAGTCCCTGCCCCACCTTCCATGAGCTTTGCCTAGAAAAAGGTGGACACAGAACTCTGGTCTCCATTATGGAGCAAACACCGCGTTAGTACGTCCTGCGCACTGGGTCATGGCGTGCTTTTGAGGGAGGTGCTCAGGCGAGGTCGCTCTGGGAACGGGGCCGGTCAGCTGGGATCTGACATAAGAACCACACGGCTACTCTGCCCTGCACTTCCACACATTTCATGGATGAGCTGGCCGAGGTCTACAGAGATCAAGCAATTTGCTCAAGATCACAGAACTGTGGAGTGAAAAAGGTGAAATTCAAATCCAAGCGTCTCTGACTTCAAAGCCCGTAACCTTGTCACCACATTAAAAAAAAAAAAAAAGGTGAGTGTGAAATGATTCTCAGAGAAAGACCTGCTGAAAAGACGCCCACACGTCTGTGTGACTTGAGACACTTAGAAAGATATTAGGTTGTCTTTTATTTTTCTAATGTGCTGAGCCTGCTTTGAGCTCAGAGAAATCTGTTTCCTACCAGCCAAGTGTAAGAGGGACTATTCAGGGAGACCCAAGTCATCACCAGCCAAAAGCAAACTGGAAAAGTTGTTCTTCCCTAACAAATGGGCTCTGGTTCTTCTAATATACACAAAAACATGAGGATAAAAAAAGGAAGAATTTAGAGAAATATTTATACATATGGTGGGTGCGGACACCTGGCAAAGCAGGTGAATCAGCTACGGAATGATATGCTGCCTACACATTCAACTGATGAGAAGTGACACCTTTTACAGTTAAATTTAATGTAAGCCTGTTCTCTAAATTATCACCCAAACTCAGTTAAAAACAAGGGATTCCTTGTTGTTGTTTTTTTCTCTTTTAAGCGCACAGGGAAATTTTAAAATCAGGTGCACACACGAGCTGACCCTCTACTCTGCACAAACTAATTGATGAGGACAGAATTTAAAACTTCTGAGTCTTACCCAGACTCGGGACGGCACTTATATCATCTCCAGAATAAAATACAGCCTTTGCAAGTATAGCTCTCGCCATTAGTGTAATGCACGAACGCGGCCACTGTAATGATTATTTAATTGAATATAGATGTTGGTTGAACACCAGTGCAAAACACCATGCATTTTGAATCAATCATGATCCATATTAATTCAGTGCTCATAAGAGGCTATTTCCTATAGCACATGTGGAAGAACAGATTCTCAGCCTGGTGGGAGTTTATAACCTACATAAACACATATCCTACATTTAAATCTTTCCCATTTCACTGGGAGAGAAGGGGGGATTTGACAAAAGTTTTAAGTTTGCAGCAATGCGCAATTTATTTTTTGCATAATGAAGGTGGTGTTTCGATAAAAGTAATTTAATGTTTTGTAGTACCATTAGTTGAGTTCATGGTCATTTTTGCACAAATATTTTTTTCAAGACACCCACTATGCATCAGGAATTATTTTAAGTGTTGGGTGAAGGGTCTCAAGCAAGCAAACAAAGGTCTTGCCCTCATGAGTGTGTATTACAGTGGGGTAGACACACAATGAGCAATAACTACAGAAATGGCCGCTGCTATGACAAAGAAAAAAAATAAAAATAAAACAGGATCAAAGGACTAGGGAGTGGCCCTGGCCAGTTGGCTCAGTGGTAGAGCATTGGCCTGGCGTGCGGGAGTCCCGGGTTTGATTCCTGGCCAGGGCACACAGGAGAAGTGCCCATCTGCTTCTCCACCCCTCCCCCTCTCCTTCCTCTCTGTCTCTCTCTTCCCCTCATGCAGCTGAGGCTCCATTGGAGCAAAGTTGGCCAGGGTGCTGAGGATGGCTCTGTGGCCTCTGCCTCAGGTGCTAGAATGGCTCTGGATGCAACAGACCGATGCCCCAGATGGGCAGAGCATTGCCCCCTGGTAGGCATGCTGGGTGGATCTCAGTCAGGCGCATGCGGGAGTCTGTCTGACTGCCTCCCCATTTCCAACTTCAGAAAAATACAAAAAAATAAAAAAGAAAAAGGACTAGGGAGTAACAGTAGTGGAGGGGAGTTACTTAATGGAAAGTGATCAGAGAAAAGCATGCTAAGGTACCCACTCATTGTTGACTTAAAAGAACTCTGGAGCTAGTTACATTAATATCTATATGTAGAACATTCCAGAAAGAAAAAGACAAAGGATGTATTCTGGTGCACGTGTGTGCTGGAGGTGGAGGAGAAGGGTAGTGTCACTAGGGCAGAATGATCCCTAAAGAGATGAGGACAGAGAACGGGTGTCAACCACATCGTGGAAGGCTGAGCGGCCACAGTGCTGGCCTCGGGTTTCCCTTCAGGATGAGACAGAGTAGCCCGTGGGATTCTGGGAAGAGGGTGAGGATGGTGTTAGACGAATACAGCCTGGGATTCCTAGAAAACAAAGGTCTATCATCCAGACCTTGCAGAATCTCAGAGGAACAAAGGTCTGGGTTAAACAGCCTCGGAGAGCCTCTCTTTCAGATGCACTGGTAGGTAGGTGACCTACAATCTAAGTAAGCAGTTTCTACTGGTGATAAGGGACTTCAGTTGTTTAGTGGGTTGAGGAGGAATTAACTATAATTTTCTGTACATGGGCTTCCCCTCAATAAAGCGTTTCTCCTTCAATACCAGGGTCCTTGAACTTAATAGGTCTGACACAGGTAGTATTTAATACCTCAAGTATACTTGAGCTGACTTGAAATAATGTGGAGATATATGGAAATTAAAGAATGGAAAACAATCAACTGCATTAAAAGTTACCAAGTTATTAAAGTAACATAAGAGGGTGGGGCAAACGTAGGTTTACAGTTGTGAGTATGTAAAACATAGAGTTTATACTTGGGTTTCTATTTTATTAATTACTGTATTATTTTCCCTACAAATGACTGTAAACCTCCATTTGCCCACCCTGTATGGTGGGGATTAAAAACAAAACTAAAGAACAATATATTGTACGATAACAACAGCAGAAGGAAAAGGACAAGGGCAATAGAAGTATACTGTTTTTAGGGATATTATTTATAAAATGATATAATATTATTTGAAGGTAAACTTTGATAAAGAAGCATATTGTTAAACAAAGAAGTACAAGTTATAGATAAAAGGTAATACAAGAAGGTATTATTAGTGGAGATGAACTGGTTTAGTAAATTAATCAAAAAGAAGAAGAGAGGCTCCGGCCAGTTGGCTAGGCGGTAGAGCATCAGGTCAGCGTGTGGAGGTCCCAGGTTCAACTCCCAGTCAGGACATAAGGGAAAAGCACCCATCTGCTTCTCCACCCTTTCTGCTCCCCCTCCTTTCTCACTCTCTCTCTTCTCCTCCCACAGCCATGGCTTGAAGGGGTTCAAGCAAGTGGCCCCAGGCACGGAGGATGGCTCCATGACCTTGCCTCAGGTACTAAGTAGCTTGAGCAAGGGAGCAGTGGTCCCAGGTAGGCAGAGCATCACCCGGTAGGGGGCTTGCCAGGTGGATCCCAGTCAGGGTGCATGCGGGAGTCTGTCTCTCTGCCTCCCCACCTCTCAATTAATTAAGGAAAAAAAGCAAGGAACAGTGTAAAAGGGAGCAAAGAATAGATGAGAAAACTAGAAAACAAAAAGCAAAATAGGAGGTTGAAAGCCATCTGTATCAATGTTCTAAGCACTCCAAAGTCAAAAAAAAAAAAAAAAAAAAATCAAGAGCCAACTATATCCTGGTTACAATAAATATACTTTTAAGTATAAAGTACATAGAAGTTACTCCAAGCATAAGGATTCTGAATACCAGACAAACAATAAAAAATATTACCAGATATAAATAACAATATAAGTTCAATTCAACAAAAAGTCATAATAATCCTAAATGTGTACCAAACAACACAACTTTAAAAAGCAAAAGCTAACAGAACTGAAAGGATAAATAAATAAGTCTTAGAGTTGGAAGTATATACTCTCCTCTCTCAGTAATTGTTACAATGAATAGGAGAATCAATGAAAATCAGTGACAAATCAGACTTGAATACTGTTATAAGCAAACTGGCTCTCATTAACACTTATAGAACAGGTTGTACAAAAAAGGAAGAATGCACCCTTGCAAGTTCTAAGTTCTATCAAATATTTAAGGAAAAAATAATCCCACTTCTGCAAAAGAAATAAAATACAACAAAAATCTTTGCAGAAGTTCCACCTTGTTTTTTGAGGCAAGTATCAGCATGATACACCAAAAACAAACAAAATATTAAAATAATATAAACTAATAATTAATAATGTCCCAAACTGGTTAGCTAAGTTTTATTGAATCAAATGCATGAATAGATAAGGAAAATTATACATCACAACCCAGTCATGGCTGTCCTAGAAATGCAAGAGAGGTTTATCATGAAAAATCGATCGATGGGAGGGCATGTAGTTTCAGCTTTGACACATTAAGAGCTTGGAAGTGTGAGCCCTGTCCTTAGAACAAGTAAGACTTGGAAAACAAACAAACAAACAAACAAACCTGAAACCAGTGCCTCTTCTCAGCTCAATCAGAGAACTGAAGTCGTGGGGCAAACCACCATTGTGAAATCTGGGGTGCCAGGCACACTCGGGGAGCTACAGGACCCAACAGCTGCTCCCCTGGAGCCTGACAGACTTACAGGAAGACCTACATGACCACACTGACAGTGACAGGAGAGTAAATGCGGACAAGTGTGACGGAGCAGCTCCTCCTGGGGGCCACAGTCCACCCCATCCTGTTCTGCTTGATGACAACGGGGTGACTCAACAGCACCTTAAACTCAACCTTCCTAATGCTTACCTCCCCTCGCCCAAACCAGATTCCTCTCCCTATTCCCCACTCTCTGGTGTACCCTACCTCCCATCTAGTTGCGGAAACCAAACATCTTTTAATTAATTAATTTTTTTTAGGTGAGAAGAGGGGAGATAGTGAGGCAGACTTCTGCATGCACCCTGACCAGGATCCACCTGGCCAACCCCTGTTTGCAGCCAATGCTTGAGTACAGAGCTATTTTTAGCACTTGAGGATGATGTGTTCCAACAGAAGCTATCCTCAGTGCCTGAGGCAACACTCAAACCAATCGGGCCAGTGGCTGTGGGAGGGGAAGAAGGAGAGAAGGGGGAAAGGGAGGGGTGGAGAAGCAGGTGGTCGCTTCTGCTGTGTGCCCTGACTGGGAGTCGAACTGGGATGTCCATACACCGGGAAGACACTCTTTCCACTGAGCCGCCAGCCAGGGCCACAAATCGAAATTTTAAGGTCATGTTGGTCACATCTCTTTCCCTCCCATCTCTTATCATGTTCTGGCTATTTAACCTCCTGACTACCTATTTCTCCAATCTACCCCTCCTTTCCTCTGCCACCTCCATCACTCTGACCGAATCAGCCATCATCTCCAAAACAGAACTAATTATAGTCGCTTCACCTCTCAAGTCAGGTCTTCACAGAGCACTCAAAGACAAAGAAAACATATATGCTTTTTTAAATCCTTTGTCTATACTTTTCAATGGCATTCATTTATCATAAGACCTAACTGTCTTCACCTGGCACAGAGCATGCACACACTATCATCCTGCCTCCTCTTCACCACCACTCCTTCCCTCTATCCCAGGAGCTGCTATCCTCCCTAAGACCTACCAGGTCTCTGCTGCCCCGGTTTGGAAACTGCGCATGTGCGCCAACCTCAGCCGGGGGATGGCCTCTGTTCCCGTCCTCCTCTGCCCTGACCAGTTCAAGTCCTAGTTTATACCCTTAAAACGTCACGGGCCTCCCATCAGACACATCAGTGATTATTAGATTCATGCACTCATGTAATTATTTAATTAATTTCTCTCTTACTCCACTAGATTACAAATTCCCTGAAAATAGGATCTGTGGGCGTTTGTTTTGTTTTTGTTTTTGTTTTTTTGGATTTTTCTGAAGCTGGAAACAGGGAGAGACAGTCAGACAGACTCCCGCATGCGCCTGACCGGGATCCACCCGGCACGCCCACCAGGGGCGACGCTCTGCCCACCAGGGGGCGATGCTCTGCCCCTCCGGGGCGTCGCTCTGCCACGACCAGAGCCACTCTAGCGCCTGGGGCAGAGGCCAAGGAGCCATTCCCAGCGCCCAGGCCATCTTTGCTCCAATGGAGCCTTGGCTGCGGGAGGGGAAGAGAGAGACAGAGAGGAAGGAGGGGGGGAGTGGAGAAGCAAATGGGCGCTTCTCCTATGTGCCCTGGCCGGGAATCGAACCCGGGTCCCCCGCACGCCAGGCCGACGCTCTACCGCTGAGCCAACCGGCCAGGGCCAGGCGTTTTGTTTTAACATGGTGCCTGCCCCACAATTGTGAGATTCAATAACTAAGCTGGCAAATGAATGGTTTAAGTCATCTGTAGAAGCGAAGAGTGTCGTGAAGCGTCTGAACCTCCCTGTAACGCTCTGACCCCAGGTAGAAGGAATGATTTCTCATCCGTGTACCTCTTCTGTATTACGTAGCACCAATCACATCAAATTTTAGTTACTGGTTATTATCGTTCTTGGCCAGTCTGGGAGTTATTGCTTTAGATATAAAGAGTGTCTTATTCCTTTATGTATCCCATGTCCCCAAAGAATATTTGGACCTTAGTGAGAACTCAGCACAAGGTAACTGGAGTGACCCCCACTGTTCTAAGAGGCTGGCTTAACCAACGTGGAAGACGCCTGGGTTGGCATCTGTCCACAAAGGGACATAGGGCCTAGATTTGCATAAAATATTCTCAGTCGCCCACTGACAGGGAATTTAGACCACAGTCACCAGACTTGGATAAATCAGAATATCAAAACTCTGGCCTCAATTATCCAGATTGATTCATTGGTTACAAACTTTTGGGGGCTCATTTTGCTCTATTCTCCACTTGATCGCTTACCACCAAAACGACACCTTGTACCCTTCATAGAAAGGACAGATTCCACTTCCACTTGACAACTCTTCCTCAAAAACCCAAAGAGAGGCTACATTTTATAAAGTGTGGAAAGATAAAGAAAGCAGATATGCTTTACTGAAGTTCCCTGCTCCTCTGGTCATCTATGACATTTTGCTTTGTTACAAGATTTCCTAGCTAACAAGTTCTGCAAGGGCACAGTCTGGAGAAACATCTTTTATTCCAGGGGTCACAGTAAAATTAAAATCAAAACGATGGTGACGCCTAGGTAAAAAAAAAATTAGTTACAAGACAGTCCTCTTAGAAATTCAGACGATGGAATCTGGAACCCGCAGCGTTTAAGTCTCCTGTGCCACCCCATCCACTAGCTCTGTATCCACGTGGGTTTTCCTCTCTTTTTCCTTATCTGGGAAATGAAGATACAAATACTACCGAACAAACTGGGTGGCTCTGGAGATGAAAGAATACCTATAAAGTAGGGCCTGGCTCGTTTTAAGACCCGATGAATGTTAGCATTAGTACCAAAATCATCATCATGACCCTTGTGTTACTCCAAGGATCTTCGGAATTTTGCCTCTCAATCAATTTAAAGGCCACTCCTTGACCCTCTCCCTCCAACTAGTACCTGGTTTCCCCGAAAATAAGACATCCCTGAAAATAAGACCTAATGCAATTTTTTTCAAACTTAGAAATATAAGGCCTCCCTTAAAATAAGATCTAGTCCAGGGGTAGTCAACCTTTTCATACCTACCGCCCACTTTTGTATCTCTGTTAGTAGTAAAATTTCTAACCGCCCACTGGTTCCCCAGTAATAGTGATTTATAAAGTAGGGAAGTAATTTTATAAAATTTATAAAGCAGAGTTCCAGCAAGTTAAAGCTTATAATAATAATTACTTACCAAGTACTTTATGTCGGATTTTTGCTAAGTTTGGCAGAATAAATCTTTATAAAACAACTTACTATAGTTAAATCTTTTTATTTATACTTTGGTTGCTCTATGAAAGCTGGAATGCCCACTAGTGGGTGGTAGGGTCCAGGTTGACTATCACTAATTCTAGTGCATCCTTAGGAGCAAAAATTAATAAAAGACACTGTCTTATTTTCAGGGAAACAGGGTAGACTGTTGTACATGGAAACAGTCACAAGAATTCTTGATGGAATTCAGAGTTTGGCTGGTTATGCTGATGTTTGTGATGACATGACTACAGTACATTAATAAATGCTGATTTTTTTTGTTCAACAATAAATGTGAATTCTTATTCATGGAAAAATAAGACATCCCCTGAAAATAAGACCTAGTGCTTCTTTAGGAGCAAAAATGAATATAAGACACTGCCTTATTTTCGGGGAAACACGGTAATACACTTCTTAAAAGCTCAGTCCTATAGCGTGAGAATCATAAATGATATCAAGGGCAGGGTCCAAACACTTCTAGGATGGGCTGGAGATAGAATAGGGCCTGGTCATCACATTAAAAGCCCTCCCCTCGCAAGGTGCCCCCCGCTGTTTGTTAGCCAGCGATGGGTTGATAAGCCGAGGCAGGATGTGTTAATTTCTCAGAGGGCGCGTGTGGATGTGCGCGCAGGGAACAATGGGCTCCGAGCGGGACAAGCTCGCGCGCCAGGCCCCCACCGGCGCCCGGTTTCCGGACTGCAAGCCGCACACATCCCCCCTTTGTTTGCCCGCCAGGCCGCACGTGTCGCTGCAGCGGCCACCCCACCAAGCTTTTCCGCTGGCCAGGCCTCACCCGGAGGCCACAGGGTCGCGGGGAGGAAGCGCCGCCGCCGCCCGCTGCGCTCGGGGAAGGCCTGCGTGCTGCGATAAGGCCCTGCCCGCCCATTGTCTGCGGGGCGCCCAGTGAAAGTTCCCTGGCCGGCGGGATGCGCAGCCCCGCCCGCACCTGGCAGCCACCGCCCTCCCTCCGGAGGGACACTGGCCATTGTGACCCCCACGCCCTGCCATCCACCCTCCCGAACAGGAAGGGGGGGGCAGCCCCTTGGGTGTCACTGGCCAGAGGGCTCTGAAAGGAGCTGTGTCACACAGATCGCTTCTCCAGCGATTTGCTGGGTAAAATGCACTTGGCCTGGGGCCAGCGTGGGCCCTGCCAAGTTGCTAGTTCTGGAAAAGTCAAGGCCGCATGCCTGGATGAGTCTCCTGGTTAATAAAATAATTAAAAATGCAAAGCCTCAGGAATAAGTGTTGTGCTCTACAAATGAACATGTATCATCTAGACATACACAAGGGGCACCGAGTGAGATTCAAAAATGAGATAAAAAAAAGATCTAAGGAATTGTGGTTGGAAGTGATACCCTCAAAGTGGTATGATAAACTTTTTCTATCTTCCGTCAATTTGTGGATGGCTGTGACTGTTCAATTTCACTTGGAGACCACTGAGGTTTTTTTTTTTTAAGTGTCAATTTGAGACCCATTAGGGATGGCAGGCGGGGGGGCCAAAGGGTGTCTAACCTTCCTACTCCAAATCCCTGCTCTAGGCCACAGTGAGGCCCTTGAAGGAGGGATCCAGTTCAGGGTGGTTCAGTGACCTGGCTCTCCCCAGGGTGGGAGCATTTCAAGCCCGTTTTCTCTGCTTGGCAGGTTTCTCTGTGTCTGCCTTCCACCAACCCTACGGGGATGTTACACAGACCTTCACCCAGAATCAGTCCCAGAAACGGCATAGAGACCGCCGCCTCATTCACTCCCAAATCTATTACGTAGTAGGGGACTACACTGCTCACAGAAATTAGCAATCAGGGAACATGCAGATACTCCAGTACTTTCAGCCTTCTGTACAGTGCATTTTCACCAATGAAATACAAGTGGGTTTTGCATCTCATCTGCATAATCAAACAACTTTCTTTGACTTGTCCTTTGTTTTTCTGATGTTCTTGTTTAATAAAAAAATCAAATGCTTTTTTTATCGCTTCATATTCATTTTGAGATATCCCCTAATTTTTGCAAGCGGTTATATTTCATTATGCTTATTTCAAACTGTTTTCCCTTTCACTACATATAACTCTCTAAATGAGTTTCTCAAAACCTCCTCAGGGGTCTGTTTAAAGAAATTGTATTTCAATGGAAAAATAGGCATCATAGCACACCCTTCCTGGCTGCCTGCCCAACTGTAGCCCAGTTCATTGTCTTTGAGCTATTTGGCAACTCTGTAATTGCAGGTAACCGATAGTAAATTCTGTCCTATCAAGTAAAGATTTCAGTGAACAACACCCCTTCCTTTGTGGAAAAAAAAAACAACAACCACCCAGTTTTGTCTCCATTTGCAATTAATCTCAATATCACTTTAGACACCTGTGTCTGTTGTAACTGTTGAACATACATTCGTGCTCTTTTGACTTTAACTGATTATAAATTTTATCTGGTTCCTTCATATTATAGGGGAAAATAAGTTATTTGATATGTCTTCATATTTATATCCGTATGAGAGTCACAAATTTTTCTGAAACTTTTCAACATTCTTTTCCTGAAAACTATCTTTTTTTCAAGCCTCCCAAATTCAAAGTAACACAAATCAAAAGGCAAAGCATGAAGAAAAAGCAGCAGAAAATAAAATTTAGTGACAGCTTTAGCTCACCATTTGAGGCAGGAGGTAATTTCATTAATTTGCTCTGCACATCTATGAAGTGCTTACAGAGAGCTTATTACGGTGGGAAGCTAATGTGAAACAATTACTGTCTCTGACTTATTTTATTAACTAGTGAAAAGTTGAGGAAAGGTAAAAGGAGACCCAGAATTGGGGCCATAATTTCTGTATTCAAATCCTGGATACTGGCTCTGGCCCATTGGCTCAGTGGCAGAGTGTCAGCCCAGCATGCGGATGTTCCAGGTTTGATTCCCAGTCAGGGCACACAGGAGAATCAACCATTTGCTTCTCCACCCTTCTTCCCACTTCTCCCTCTCTCTCTCTCTCCTCCTATTCCTCCTTCTCTCACAGTCATGGCTCTATTGGCTTGAGCAAGTTGGCCCAGGGGCTGAGCATGGCTCCATGGCCTCTGACTCAGGAACTTAAAATAGCTCAGTTGCCAAGCAATGGAGCAACAGTCCCAGATGGGCAAAGCATCACCCCTATTGGGGCTTACTGGGTGGATCTCTGTTGGGACACATACGGGGATCTGTCTCTCTGCCTCCCCTCCTCTCACTTAATAATAATAATTATAAAATATATAAAATAATTATAAAAATATTTTTTAAATATCCTGGACATTGCCACTTACAAGATTGCAGCTCAAGTCAGTTATTTAAGCCCCAGAACCTCAGTTTCCTTATCTATGAAATGGGATTAATCATATTTACCTACCAGGGTTGTTGAAAAAATAAATGAAATAGTCTTGGCGACAGTGTTACTTGTACCTGAGGTTCCAGAAACGGTGATGACCATCGCACAGTTAGTTCTTCTGGGTAAAGATATAAGAAATAACAAGATAATGCAAGATATTCAAATTGAGGGGCTATCAACTTAGAGTAGAAACAGGATTTGGGCCCTGGACGGTTAGCTCAGTGTTACAGCGTCGGCCTGGCAGGCAGGAGTCCTGGGTTCGATTCCCGGCCAGGGCACACAGGAGAAGCGCCCATCTGCTTCTCCATCCCCCCCCCCCTCTCCTTCCTCTCTGTCTCTCTCTACCCCTCCCACAGCCAAGGCTCCATTGGAGCAAAGTTGGCCCAGGTGCTGAGGATGGCTCTATGGCCTCTGCCTCAGGTGCTAGAATGGCCCTGGTTGCAACAGAGCAACGCCCCGGATGGGCAGATCATCGCCCCCTGGTGGGCGTGCCAGGTGGATCCTGGTCGGGCATATGTGGGAATCTGTCTGACTGCTTCCCCATCTCCAACTTCGGAAAAATACAAAAAAAAAAAAAAAGAAACAGGATTTGGAGGCAGAACCAAATTAAACATTCAGGTCCTGTGTTTAGCAGTACAGACCTTCAGCAAGTAAAATACTCACCCTGAACGACCCCTTCTTGATCTGAACAAGGAGATGAAAACACATACCTGGGGAAGTTGTTGAAACTAAAACAATGAATGTAAAATCTGTCTCAGAACCGGGCCCAGCAGAAAGAACACACTCAGCAAACGGTACCCACCCAGAAGGTGCATCAAAATAATTAAACTCAACTGCTAATTATTACCGTAATTCCTGAATTGCAGTAACATTTTTCAGAGACAAGCCAAACGTTATGATTCCTTCTTTCTAAAGAAACTACAAATATCAAAGAAGAATAAAGAGGAACCTCTAGCTTGAAAACTAAAATGACAAGTCTCTTTCTAGTGG
Organism: Saccopteryx leptura; assembly: GCF_036850995.1. Taxonomy (NCBI): domain Eukaryota; kingdom Metazoa; phylum Chordata; class Mammalia; order Chiroptera; family Emballonuridae; genus Saccopteryx; species Saccopteryx leptura. The sequence continues at coordinate 50,427,474 of NC_089515.1, read as the reverse complement.
TGATCGGGATGTTTCTCATCTGTAACCACCACTGGGGCATAAGGAAATAGAAGCTTTGGGAACCAAATAGAGAAATCCGTATGGTGTAGGGCAGGGGTCCTCAAACTACGGCCCGTGGGCCACATGCGGCCCCCTGAGGCCATTTATCCAGCCCCCACCGCACTTCTGGAAGGGCACCTCTTTCATTGGTGGTCAGTGAGAGGAGCATAGTTCCCATTGAAATATTGGTCAGTTTGTTGATTTAAATTTACTTGTTCTTTATTTTAAATATTGTATTTGTTCCCGTTTTGTTTTTTTACTTTAAAATAAGATATGTGCAGTGTGCATAGGAATTTGTTCATAGTTTTTTTTATAGTCCGGCCCTCCAACGGTCTGAGGGACAGTGAACTGGCCCCCTGTGTAAAAAGTTTGGGGACCCCTGGTGTAGAGCTTTCTCAAGGATTCATGGAATGTGGAATGTTTTTAGTGAGGGACAGAATAAAGCAGGGGTTGGGAACCTTTTTGGCTGAGAGAGCCATGAACGCCACATATTTTAAAATGTAATTCCGTGAGAGCCATACAATGACCCGTGTACATTAGGCATTATCCAATAAAAATTTGGTGTTGTCCCGGAGGACAGTTGTGATTGGCTCCAGCCACCCATAACCATGAACATGAGCGGTAGGAAATGAATGGATTGTAATACATGAGAATGTTTTTTGTTGTTGTTTGTTTGTTTGTTTTTGTATTTTTCCGAAGTTGGAAACAGGGAGGCAGTTAGACAGACTCCCGCATGCGCCCGACCGGGATCCACCCGGCATGCCCACCAGGAGGCGATGCTCTGCCCATCTTGGGGCGTCGCTCTGCAGCAATCAGAGCCATTCTAGCGCCTGAGGCAGAGGCCACAGAGCCATCCTCAGCGCCCAGGAAAACTTTGCTCCAATGGAGCCTTGGCTGCGGGAGGGGAAGAGAGAGACAGAGAGGAAGGAGAGGGGGAGGGGTGGAGAAGCAGATGGGCACTTCTCCTGTGTGCCCTGGCTGGGAATCGAACCCGGGACTCCTGCATGCCAGGCCGATGCTCTACCACTGAGCCAACCGGCAGGGCCGAGAATGTTTTATATTTTTAATGTTATTATTATTTTTTATTAAAGATTTGTCTGCAAGCCAGATGCAGCCATCAAAAGAGCCACATCTGGCTCACGAGCCATAGGTTCCCGACCCCTGGAATAAAGTATTATATTACAATGCATCAGATCTTTGATAAGAAGATGGGAAAAGCTAGTTCTAAAACAACATGTAATAGACGAGTAAAATCAAGGTGGTCAGAATCCTTTTCTAAGAAAACCTTCTTCGTCAGACACTGTCTCTTAATGGTCAAGTCAACCCAGCCACCGAATGAATAAAGAAAGGCACGGTGCATTAGACAAAAGGCGTGCACCTGACAGAGACACCGATTCCACAGGCTCGCCAGGGATGGCAACGGTGGCCAGGAGGTCAATGCGATTCCGTTTCTGAAATTCAAATAGGGATAGAGAGAAGAGTCGAGTAGTTGAGAGGAGAAGCCGAGTCTTGAACACAATACAGGAAGGCACCGCCAGGCAGCCAATGTGTCAGGCCAAACCTGAGTTATGAGCAAGGGGAGTGTGAGTAGACAGGATGACTCAGCCAGGGGGTGATGCGCCAGAGATTGCTGGCTAATCAGTAGTTGTCCCTGGAAGACAGCTGCCCAGCCGGGGACAACGTTTCCAAGCCTTCTTTGCATCCAGATATGTTAAGTATGTCACCCGTGGGCTGGGATCTTTCGGATAAAAAAGGGGACTCCTTCTTTCCTCGTCACACAGGCTGGACGGAGAAGACCTCAAAACCCAAAGGGACGAAAGAGACACAGACAGAAGGAGCCCGGATCCCCTGAACGGCTGTGGGAGGTCAGGTGCCTGCTGACCAGTTCCTGCATGAGGCAGTTTCTTGAGTGAGTCACAAGCTTCTGTTGCTTTAAGAGACCTCGACGTATATGGAAATGGGAATAACCTAGAACAAACTCAACAGGGGTAGCAGAGAAACCCTGTGGGTATGACCGGGGTAAAAAGACAGAAAGGGCAAGCCTGTTACAGAATTCAGATTCGCTGCAGCCATGAGGGCACGCTGTCAATAGTTCTAGTCCACATGATTCCCAAAACACATCTTTACGCATCTGAGGGGGTTTGAGACAGTCATTTCTGACCCCTATATCATAGATTGATGATAGACAGATAGATAGATAGGTGATTGATAGATAGATAGGTAGATAGATAGATAGATAGATAGGCAGGCAGGCAAGTATAGATACATAGCCATATAGACAGATACATATATACTTACACACTTAGAAGAGACCTACATTTTTTATTTTTATATATTTAAAATTTTCTAACATGAACATATGTTTTCATTATAACAAATATGTGCACACACGTGTACCAGCACAATCACTGTATACAGCTAATGTAGCTAGTAGTTTCCTATTCATTTAGCCCCTGAAATTCCTGAGGAGTCACACACAATCTTTGTGTCTCCCTGATAAAATGAGGTGAAAAGGAGGGAAATAAGAAAAAAGAGTGGCCTAAATTTTCTGCAATAAAATATTTTCCTATAGAGTGAGAATGGGAGCCCAGGGTTCTTACCTTCCTGCATATATTGGGTCAGCAATTGCTTGGGAAGCGTCCTGCTATTATTACATTAAACAGGACGGGGCTCATCTTTTGTTGAGTTGTGTTATTTCGGAATGATCTGCATAGGTCACTTTTACTCGGAAATTTTCTAGAATAACCTGGGATTAAAAAAAAAAAAAAAAAAAAAAAGAGCATTTGTGCCTGACCAGGTGGTGGCAACAGTGGATAGAGCGTCGGACTGGGATGCGGAAGACCCAGGTTCGAGACCCCGAGGTCACCAGCTTGAGCACGAGCTCATCAGGGTTAAGCAAAAAAAGCTACCCAGCTCAGACCTAAGGTCGCTGAGCAAGGGGTCACTTGGTCTGCTGAAGGCCCACGGTCAAGGCACATATGAGAAAGCAATCAATGAACAACTAAGGTGTCACAACAAGAAACTGATGATTCATGCTTCTCATCTCTCTCCGTTCCTGTCTGTCTGTCCCTATCTATCCCTCTGTCCCTGTAAAAAAAAAGAAAGAGCATTTGCCAATTGAAATTTCCTTCTCCCCCAGTTCATTAGGGCTTTCCTGAAACTAATTTTGTACCGAAAGTTGTTTGGGGTCTCTCCTATGGCTCCCCCCAAAAGTCAAGAACCTTTAAAAAGAAAGAAAGAAAAGGGGGGAAAAAAAGAAAGAAAAGAGAAAGGAAAGAGAACTCAAAGGAGCAACAATATAAAGCAATATTTTCCCTTGACACCCAAGGCCAGCCTGCTGTACATGAAAACAAGAGGAGAAGCGAGTATCAATTTCTGATGTGGATACAAATATAATAGCTGTGTGACAAGTCTAACAGAAATAAATGGACATCACAGCCAACTCTGACTGTCCTTTGAAAGTTAGCAGAAAAATGTAGCATTATGTGGTTTTGTGTGTGTGTGTGTGTGTGTGTGTGTGTGTGAAGAAAAACAATAGGCCACATATATTTAAATCAACCTATTTGTGGTAGCTAATATTAGGCTCTCTATATTCTAAATATTCATGCAAAGGTATATAACACATACGAATTGCAGGATCTCTACCCATTACTTTATTTTTTATGTTTTGCCTTTGAAATGTGAATTGAAGGCCTATCAGGATTAACAATAGCCTTTCCAATCACAGGCAGCTCTTGGGAGACCCCGTAGCTGGAATGTGTTCAGAGGTATTGAGTCATCACTTTGTAACAAGATGTTTCTGGAACTCTCTGTGTCTTCCCCAGTGTGGGCTGGAAAGGAGCCTGTCTGGGAAGGGTTGAAAGCATAAAGTGTTTAATTTTAATGGAAAACTCCCCCCCCCCACACACACACACAGGCAGATCCTGCTGTGTTTGACAGATATGTTCTAGAAGGAAGCTCAATCTAGACGTGGTGCGTAACTTTATCTTATTCCCCTTTGAGCACTACTGTTCTTGCAAAATGATCTCTCCACTGCCCAAAGTCATTACACTCTCTCCCTCCCGTATTGTCCCTCTGTAAATGTCAGGCATAACTACATTTTTATTTACAGAGAGACGGCAGCTATGAATGAGTAAAAAATTTCTGCTCCCCCGCCTGTCTCTCTTTTCCCCTCTGCGCATTCCACTAATATGATTTGTTGAACAAATTGTTCCATTAATCTCAGGCTGTTTGACAGAGTGAGAAAAGTAAGCGCCAAAGTGAGAAGATTCACAAGAATCGGAAATCTCGGTGCCTCTTTCTCAAGGTAAATAGTTATTATATCAGGGTGTCAGACGGGCGAAATGGATGGGCTTTCATTCTCAGTTTGTAAATGTCACTTTTCCTCAGCCCATCAGGGTGACAAATGAGGTGTGGGTTACAGTAAGAGTTCATTCTTTGACAAAGTTCTTAACAATCTCTTTCCACAGAGCATCCAGCCTTCCTCGCTTTTAGAGTCTAGAGCCCACGCGCCGCTGCCGAGACCGCCTCGGTTCCTGGCTCATTGTTTACTCATCATTCTGGAAGAGACACATCTCCGTGAACAACATGTGAAGTCTCAAATGCGAGTAAAAGTGACAAGATCAGGAAGTGCTGTGTGAACCATCGCACCAGTTTCCCAGGGAAATTCCGTCTACGGACTCTCAAGCTTTGATGGTCCCAGGGAAATGTATTATATATGGAAGTTCTTTGTTTAAATTTCCTTTCACTTTTTCTGTATACATTTAATCTCGATAGAGATTTCTTTTTTTACTGCTTTTTAATATGAGTTAATGAATAGACATTGCATATAGAAATAATTGCAGTACTCACAGCTAGAACAGTGACTGAACGGCAGCCGGGAGAAAGATAATTCTGCATCTGACTACCGTCCTTCTCCACAAAAGACGCTTCTCTGAGTAACCTGATAGGTGAACAGAAATTAGATAGGTTGATTTTTATAAGGAAAAGAAGCTTAAGATAATAAGCACAAATAGACAGGGAAAAACATCATTATGGCCAAACGTAATATGAGGAAAAGCTCAATGCTAAAATATGGTGTGTAGCTCAATGCTGTTTTCCCAGGTATCACATCTATTTGTCTTGAAAGCGATGAAAAATATTTTGTTGATAGACCCCACGGTCACTGCAAAGTCTTTTATCAACCAATGTGCTGCATCAGCACTTCTGCGATTAGAACCACAGCCTTGAGCTTTGATGATTCAGTCTTCTGGTCTACCCAGTTCCCCACCATTTGTCAAGTCAGTCTTTGCCTGTGTGTCATTCAAACTCCCTGGGCTTTGATTCCATCTATAAAATGGGTAGAATATGGATGAAGAATATGGATGCTGAACAAGACAGCTGTGTGAACCAAGTTAGAGAATGGAAGAATGCTCTGTGAAATGTTACAAAAAATAGTATTTATTCATATATGTGGTTTGTAGAAAAAGAATCTGAAGAACCATTGATTTTAAAACTGTCAGGTAAAGAGGCAACAACAACTAAAACCTAATAATAGATAGAGAAACAGCAGGCATTCTAGAAACCAAGGGAGAGGAAAGATGTATTAGTGACCAACAGTGTCAACCTCAGAGAGACAGGTCCTTGGGAACGCAAACGTAGGTATGAAAGAAAACAGGCCCTGGCCAGTTGGCTCAGTGGATAGTATGTTATCCCAGCATGCAGACATCCCAGGTTCCATCCCCAATCAGGGCACACAGGCAGCGGCTGATTAAGATTGGTTGAGGCCCCAGGCACAGAAGAAAATATTGGGCCCCTTAAAACTTGGTGTCATTAGAAAAAGTGTACAGTTGGGGTTTTGCAGGGCCCTTCAGAAGTCGGAGCCCAGGGCGTGCGCCCAGTACACCCACCGTTAAATCCACCTCTGCACACAGGAGAAGCAACCATCGACCTCTCTTCCCCTCTCACAGCCAGGGGCTCGATTGGTTTGAGCGTGGCCCTGGGCACAGAGGACAGCTCAGCTGGTTTGATCATTGGCCCCAGATGGGGTTGCCGGGTGGATCCTTGTCAGGGCACATGCAGGAGTGTGTCTCTTTAACTCCCCTCCTCTCACTTCAAAAAAAGGGGGGGGAGGGAGAGAGGGAGAGAGAGAAGGTGGAAAGAAGAAAAAAGAAAGAAAGAAAGAAAGAAAAAGAAGGAAGGAAGGAAGGAAGGGAGGGAGGAGGGAGGGAGAGAGAAAGAAGTAAAGAAAGAAAGAAAGAAAGAAAGAAAGAAAGAAAGAAAGAAAGAAAGAAAGAAAGAAAGAAAGAAAGAAAGAAAGAAGGAAGGAAGGAGGGAGGGAGGGAGGGAGGGAGGGAGGGAGGGAGGGAGGGAGGGAGGGAGGGAGGGAGGGAGGGAAGGAAGGAAGGAAGGAAGGAAGGAAGGAAGGAAGGAAGGAAGGAAGGAAGGAAGGAAGGAAGGAAGGAAAAGAAAAGAAAAGAAAAGAAAAGGGAAAGGCGGAAAGAAGATGGAAACTGTCAGCCAGTGCAAAGGCTCCTGGTGATGACCTCCCAGTAACCAGCAGACCATGGGGAGGGAGCTTTAAGAAGGGAGGACCAGGAGGGAGACACAATCCCTGATTGACGGTGAGAAGCCATGACACATTGCAGCAGCTCGGGCAAGCACAGGGGAAGGTGCCAGATTAATCCTGTCATGGCAGATGTTTAAAAAGCACTTTGTGGTGTTGATAGGTAAAATGAAAATGTGCTATATGTACCCGTGAGGTTTGCATAAGGACCACGCTGGTTACATTATTTAGACTGTAAAATGATGCTCGGTGTTGACATACATGGCCTCTTCCCACCCACGGGTTCAAGTTTGCGCGTGAGACCCTGCTTCCCCCCGCCCCACCTCCCGCTAGCACAAAGCCCTTTGCCTGAGGAGGATGACCAAATCAATAAACAAAAGCAGGAAATCAAGAACAAAATCGGCCATAAAAGAACACCCTTTTATTTGTAAACACAATGCTTTCCACATCATTATCCATGATTTGTGTGCCCAGCAAGCATGTAGCTTTATTACTATAATGTGAGAAAACTGCCTGTAATGCGTGGTCCCGGGAAACATATCTATAATTTGGGTCAAAATATCTCTACTCACTCTAATTTACAACAACCCCTTAAATGTAGTTCCAGCCACAGTGGAGACCTCTGCGTTGTCATCTCCACAGCTTACCCCTAGAACTGTAAAAGGGTCAAGTAATCAGGGAGTCATCCTCAGCTTTGAGTGAGACGGATACAACTAGAATTTTGGACCTGTGGGGCAGTCTCAAAAAAGATTATATTTTTTTTGGGTAAGAAAGGATTATATTTTTGTTGGGAAAATCTGCAATTTGAGGTCAGGAAGACTCAAGAGTAAATTCTTCCGCAGTGAAGTATTTATTGTTTCTTGAAGGGCAGCATATGAGCTAGCTCCAGTCTTCTTATTGAAGCATTCGTAATGCCAACCTCGGGAGAAGGACACGAAAATCTGTCAGTCAGTGCCTAGCTAAATACCTATTACACTAGGTGTTTAAAAATTGTGGGCTCCCATCCTTTCCTGTGTGTGGTCTATTTTTGAAGAAAAAAAAGTCAATCACTAATCATATAGATTATAAAAAAAGTCACCAATGCTTGTCCTCTAATCATCTATACCTTTGAAAGGTGATTCTGTGAATGCTCTCATTAAGGAGTGGGACACACTTTCCTACTTCTTGATTCTGGGTTGGCTGTGTGACTTCCTTTAGGGCCAGTGGTTCTCAAACTTTTGAAGTCGGGGTGCATTTAAAATGCTACAAATAATTGTAGGCGCACTATATACAAATTTGAGAAATATTATAATAATTAAGTCAAATAGTAAAGAATATATGTAAAGTCCAAGAATGCTTTTATGGTAATTAAAATAAATACAACAAAATTAAATTTATTCTGACATTAAAAAACATTTTTTTGTTACATGTTTTAAGTTATGCTTTTTAGAATTCATAAAAAAGAAGGGTTAAAAAATAAAACATAAAAAGTTACCTTTATATATATATATATATATATATATATATATATATATATGGATACATTCTTAGTAAGATTTAGTAAATTCAGCAGGTCCTGGTGCAAATGTGTTAAGTGTTTTCATTCTTGTGTTTATGAGAAACATAAGCCTGATGTGTCCTAGCGATTTCTTCAATGTTTGGGCATATATTTGAAAGGCAAACTCTCATTTCCTCATCAATACATTGAAGAATTCCTCTCTTTTTACTCTTAATTGTGTTGAGTACAGAAAACCCCCACCATACATATCATCTTAACTTGACTCAAACAAAGGATAGAAGAAACTTGCCTCTAGTCTTTCTGGGAAACATGGGGGGTAGTGTAAACAATCCAGCACCACAGGTTAGCAGCCTTTTGCAACCTAATCAGGCAAGTGAAGTGGGGGAGTTGGGCAGACTGTCAACTTACAGCCAATTCCCCACACCTCTGTTCCCCAAAAATATAAACTCCAGGCCCTGGCCGGTTGGCTCAGCGGTGGAGCGTCGGCCTGGCGTGCGGGGGCCCCGGGTTCGATTTCCAGCCAGGGCACACAGGAGAGGCGCCCATTTGCTTCTCCACCCCCCCCCTCCTTCCTCTCTTTCTCTTCCCCTCCCGCAGCCAAGGCTCCATTGGAGCAAAGATGGCCCGGGCGCTGGGGATGGCTCCTTGGCCTCTGCCCCAGGCGCTAGAGTGGCTCTGGTCATGGCAGAGCAATGCACGGGAGGGGCGGAGCATCGCCCCCTGGTGGGCGGAGCGTCACCCCTGGTGGGCGTGCCGGGTGGATCCCGGTCGGGCGCGTGCGGGAGTCTGTCTGACTGTCTCTCCCCGTTTCCAGCTTCAGAAAAAATACAAATATATATATATATATAAACTCCCAAAATCCTGTTGGTCTTTTGGTCCCCAACAGGCACATATTGCTCTGGAATACCATAGGGCACACACTTTGAGAACCACTGCTTTAGCCAATAATATTAACAAATATGACATAAGCTTTAAGTGCTTGCACACCGGGACATGCTTTCTTGTGAGAAACTCTGAGAAAGACCACGATGAGAATGAACGAGTCCATACTGACCTGCTGCCAGATGAGAGGCAGTGGAGGAGGACTCAGGAGCTCCGTCCTCTAACCAGCCTGCTGCAACAGCAGCTCAGCACAGCTCAGAACCAGCCCACGAACCCACCAATCACGAGCTGAAGAAAATGACTGCTGTGTTAGCTACCAAGTTTTATGCTTCACAGAGACATCTAACTGGCGTGCCCCCAAAAATACTCCTCTTAGAATCAGAATTCTGATATTACAATATGTAAGGTCATATTGTAGATTTGGCAACAGTGGCCTTCCAATAATGCATGCTGGCTTTTTTTTTTTTTTTTTCCTTTTTAACTGTAAATGTGGAAGAACCAAAATTATGGTGGTGCTTTTAGCTCTAATAAAGGTATAGATATACCAATGAAAAAGGCGCTATGGAAAGTGACGCCTATTAAAGAGGAGAGAGAGGTGATGTCTAAAGAGGCAAAAGAGACATAGAAATTGTTTGTGTGTAGCAGATTATCATTCAAGGGCACAAGGACCTAGGCTGATTTATTAACCACAGAACTCCCCAACAAATCCGGTCTTCATACTTTGGGGAAAACTGTCCTGACCTTTGCTCTGTCCTTTTTAACCTTTGGATACCTACCCACTGATACTTTTATCCTTTTTTTTTTTTATAAATAAATTTTTATTTTAATGGGGTGACATCAATAAATCAGGGTACCTATATTCAAAGAAAACATTTCCAGGTTATCTTGTCATTTAGTTCTGTTGCATACCCATCACCCAAAGAGAGATTGTCCTCCGTCACCCTCTATCCAGTTTTCTTTGTACCCCTCCCCCTCCCCCTCCCCCTCTCCCTCCTTCCCTCCCCCACCCCCCCATAACCACCACACTCCTGTCCATGTCTCTTAGTCTCGCCTTTATGTCCCACCAATGTATGGAATCCTGCAGTTCTTGTTTTTTTCTGATTCACTTATTTCACTCCACCTAATGTTATCAAGATTCCACCATTCTGCTGTAAGTGATCCAATGTCATCATTTCTTCTAGCTGAATAGTATACCATGGTGTATATGTGTCCCATCTTCTTTATCCAGTCTTCTATATTTTTTAGTACAGGGAAGAAATCCCCACACAAGCAGTTAATTACCTGAATGCAGTTTCAATAAGGAGGATAGGACTCATTCATTTTATTAAACCACCAAACATCCTTTTTAAAAAAAATTTTTTTCATTGATTTGGGAGAGAGGGGAAGGGAGAGAGAATAGTAGGGAGGAACAGAGAGAGAGAGAGAGAGAGAGAGAGAGAGAAGCATTCATTCATTCCACTTAGTTGTTCCATTTAGTTGCACGCTCATTGGTCACTTCTCCTACGTGCCCTGAACAGGGATCGAACCCTCAATATGCCAGGACAACTCTCTATCCACTCTGCACCCAGCTAGGGCTTCAAATATTTTTTGTTATAGCGTTGGCAGAGCATCATACATACTGATGCTATTTTTCACTTAAGTGTCCATCTTTTACCATTCTATACATTTTGAAGTTTTTGAACAAATGCAGTAAGTTATAAAAAGGAAGTATATATTGTACAGGAAATGATGTGTTTATAAAAAAAACAGACTATTTACATATCTAAAATAGCCAAGAGAATACATGGAACAAATTATTTAAACTATACCTATGAAGACTGTTATAAAGTAAGCCAGATTAATGTGTTAGTTTTCTCTTTAAAATTAAGAATGAGTTACAAGATATAATTTTTAAAATTCGTATTTAGAATAGCAACCAAAGTAATGAAATAGCTAGAAATAATTAAATAAGGACTGAATAAAGCTCATAAAAAATAAAATCCTGGCCCTGGCTGGTGGCTTAGTGGCTATTGCATTCACCCAGTGTATGGGCATCCCGAGTCCAATTCCCGGTCAGGGCACACAGGAGAAATAACTCACTGCTTCTTCCCCTTCCCCTTTCTCTCCTTCTTTCCCTCCCACAGTGAGTGGCTTGACTGGTTCAAGCATGACCCCAGGAGCTGAGGACAGCTCGATCGGTTCAAGTGTGTTGGCCTCAGGTGCTAAAAATAGCTTGGTACTCGAGCATTGGCCCCAGATGGGGGTTGCTGGGTGGATCCCATTTGGGGCACATGTGGGAATCAGCCTATCTCCCTCCTCTCACCTTAGAAAAAAATCTTTTTGAAAGGCATCCATAGGACATGAATTGCTGACAAGAGACTGCCTTTCTGGATGGAATGACTAAAGATTGTAGAGATGTCAGGCCCTGGCCGGTTGGCTCAGCGGTAGAGTGTCAGCCTAGCATATGGAGGACCCAGGTTCGATTCCCGGCCAGGGCACACAGGAGAAGCGCACATTTGCTTCTCCACCCCTCCGCCGCGCCTTCCTCTCTGTCTCTCTCTTCCCCTCCCGCAGCCAAGGCTCCATTGGAGCAAAGATGGCCTGGGCGCTGGGGATGGCTCTGTGGCCTCTGCCCCAGGCGCTAGAGTGGCTCTGGTCGCAACATGGCGACGCCCAGGATGGGCAGAGCATCGCCCCCTGGTGGGCAGAGCGTCGCCCCTGGTGGGCGTGCCGGGTGGATCCCGGTCGGGCGCATGTGGGAATCTGTCTGACTGTCTCTCCCTGTTTCCAGCTTCAGAAAAATGCAAAAAAAAATAAAAATAAAAAAAAAGATTGTAGAGATGTCAAAATTTCTCCCAAATCAGCTTATAAACATGGTGCCACTCACATCAAAATGCTCATGTATTTTTTTTTAAACCTTGACAACTTGATAATCACTTTTAACTGGGAGAATAAATACAGGAAGGTAGGCAAGGCAATTGGAAGAAGAAGAATGAGAAAGGACTTGTTCTGCCAAACATCAAATTTTACTGTAAAGCTAGAGTAATTAAATAGCCTGTTGCAGATATGAGAATCAATAGAGAGACCATTAGGAAATAACAGAAATTCCTGAGATCTTTCCACACTTGCGTAGATTACATGTTTTGTACCGGTTGTATTTCCATCCAGAGAGGGAAAGATGGATTATTCAACAATTGGTTTGGCATTTGAAAGCAAAATTAGGAATAACCCATAACCTCTTAAGAAATATCAGACACACACACACACACACACACACACACACACACACACACACAAATAATAGATGTGATGTTGGAACGGGAGCAGAAAACTAACAACAAAGCTGTTGGAGAATATTTTTTATAATTTAGATGAAGAAAACACTTGTTAAAGCATGATAGTAAGGTAAGAAAACAACAAAAGAAAAAATGAATAGATTTGGCCAAATAAAAATGTTTAATGTCTTTTTTTAACACAAACAATAAAAGAGGAAAACATTCACAAAGTCTATCCCAGACAAGAAGTTTGGTTTTTGTCTGTTTGTTTTGTTTTAAGTGAGAATAAGGGAGACAGAAAGACAGACTCCTGCATGCACCTTGATTGGGATCCACCAGGCAAGCTCCCTATAGGGCGATGCCTTGCCCATCTATGGATGTTGCTCTGCTGCTTGGAAACTGAGCTATTTTTAGCACCTGATGAAGAGGCCAGGGAGCCCTCCTCAGCTCCTGGAGCCAAGTCACTGAATTCAATCAAGCCAAGGCAGCAGGAGGGAAAGAGAGAGAGAGAGAAAAGAGGAAGAGGTGGAGAAGCAGATGGTCACTTTTTCTATGTACCCTGACTGGGAATCGAACAGGGACATCTACACACCCAGCCTATGCTCTACCACTGAGCCAACCAGCCAGGGCCTCTTTTCATTTTAGTAACTTTATATGATTATGTGACATTTTATAAATTCACAAATCCCCATTTCTTATTTTCTCTTTCATTTTTTCTTTGCCTGTACATCATCCCTTCACATTTTCTCTTCTTTGGCCTCCCAATTGTTTCACTTTATTTCTCTTCCCTTTTCTGAATGCAGGAACCAACATGGCAGACAAATGCATGGGAGAGTGAGAAGCAACAGAGCCATGTGGAGTCTAGGAAAGGGTGGGGGGCAGGGTGTGCTGACAGTGGGTGGAGGAAATGGCCGTCAGCACAGCTGAGAGGCTGCTTCCATTAAAGCGGTAATATAATGACTAAGAAAACCAGTTACATAAAAAAGCAAAAAAAGATACAAAAAAGTAAAATAAAATAAAGAAGAGACAATTAGACCCAAAAAAACAAAAACAAAAAACCAGTTACTATTGTAAAGTTTCACATTATCAGAGAAGTTATTTACAATTGTGGAAAAAAGGGAAGGCTAGAAAAAAAAACAACTTTGAGCTCTGTTGAATTGAAATTGGAGGTGTCAGTATGAATTCATCTTCTTTTAATAACTGTATATACAGATAAGTAAGTAGTATTATATATACAGATAGCTATTGTACCTGCATGTGTTTCCATGTGTGCATGTGTATTTTTTAAGTTGGATATTAACCTTTTGAGTAGTGAGTATTTTCATGCTTGCTGACCCCTGGTAGTGAGTTTTTTTTTCTCAAAAAATAAAATTAATTCGTTACAGTTTTATTAACTTAAAATCATGTTTGTTTGATAACCAATTTATGGAAACAAGAGGAACATACATTTGCCTTTTTTGAATGGTGCCTTACACTTGTACCCTCGTACTCTGGATGGTCAGGAGGCACGAGGACGTACATGAACTACTCAAAGGATTAAGAAGCATGTTATATTAAAGCAAAAGTATTTGCATATTTCCTGTTCGTGGGAAATTTTAGAAATTCTATTTCTGCCAAAGGCAAGTATGCTACATACATATTGTGATTTGCTAAATTTCTGGATGAGGCCTCAAGTCACCCAAAACATGACTCCCTATAATATGGTATTTTCATAACACAGGCATGGCTGTGACACATCTTTTGTTTGATAAAAGTAACAGAATCCCTTTTTGTATAGCTTAGATTTCTTGACTATATCTTCAACCAAAGACAGTTGATTAAAATTTGCATAATTAATTACCACAGTAAAACATAAATTCAGAACGATCTAGAGTAGTGTTTTTCAATCACCACTCAGTCCATGGACTGGTCTATTAGAAGTTTCGTGCTGGCCCATGAAAGAGTGAACCACCCTGATGTTGTATGAAGATTATAGACCCAATGATCTTAGTCAAATTTGCTTCTGCTCAGGGTGGTTTCTGCTTTACTGGTCCCTGAAATGATTCACCTATTTTCACCAGTTCCCAAGTGTGAAAAGGTTGAGAATCACCAATCTAATGTACACACTAAATCTACTTTCAAAGTTTAGCATACAGATTCAAGGTACAAATGCCAGAGAGGTTTGAAGGAACCCCAGACTTTGACCTAGCATCTCTAATGGTAAGCTAAGTGGCAGCCCATTTTACGTACATTATAAACAGAAACTCGGTAAATCCTCATCATAACCCTATCATGTGGATGCTATTATGATGTCTATTTGAAGCTTTGCAATGTTTGACCCATATGTGATTTCTGATTTTTTCTTGAAACCTTATATAATTTTTTTGTTTGTTTTTAGGTGAGAGGAGGGGAAAATAGACTCCCACATGTGCCCTGACCAGGATCTACCCAGCAACCCAGTCTGGGGCCAATGTTCAAGTATCGAGCTATCAGTAGTGCCTGAGGCTGATATGGTCCAACAGAGCTATCCTCACCTCCCAAGGCTGACACTCAATCCAATCAAACCACTGGGTGCAGGAAGAGGAAAAGGGAGAAAAAGGAGACAGGGGCAGAAGCAGATGGTTGCTTTTCCTGTGTGCCCTGACTGGGGATCGAACTCGGGAGGTCATATGCTGGGCAGATACTCTATCCACTGAGCCACCGGCCAGGGCCAAAAGCTTATATAAAATTCACAGAGGAAATGCAATGGATTGGGAAGAAGATCCTAAGAGAGAGGGACACAGTCCACTGCTAATATGGTTTGTCTCCAAACTCTGGGTCGAGCTGAGCTTGATAAATTAGCTGCTCTTCACTTTTGATCACTAAAGACTTTTGTAATGTCTTTGCATTGTATTAGTTTTTTTTTGTTTTTTGTTTTTTTTTTAGATCTGCAACAGATTTGCTGGTATTTTGAATTCAAGCATTCTGACTACTGCCTTTTGAATAAATTATCAATTTAAAACCAAAAAGAAAAAAAAATGACAAAACAAATGTCCGCTTCGAAGCATCACAGAACGATTAGTTCTCCCACAAGATCAGGAGATCTGAAACATGCTGGTGTAGACTATAAACGATGTCACCCTTGCCCACAATCCTTTCCCAACAGGCTGAGAGGAAGAGACTGCAGCATAAAATGCCTGTGCCCAACAGCTTGGCAGCTAATTTCAACATTTTTGTGAAAAGAGAGTGGAAGAAAGCAGAAACCGTCACTCGTGTAGAATAGCCCTAGAAATCTTGACAGGTGGTGGACAGAGAAAAGCCCCTTATTTATAATTAACTGGGATCTCAGGGATTACGGGGAGATTTACAAAACAGCATGAAAACAGGCTCTTGAAGATGAACAAAACTAGTAAAGCCTGACCTGTGGTGGCGCAGTGGATAAAGCATTGACCTGGAACGCTGAGGTCGCCGGTTTGAAACCCTGGGCTTGCCTGGTCAAGGCACATATGAGAGTTAATGTTTCCTGCTTCTCCCACCATCTCTCTCTCTCTCTCTCCTCTCTAAAATGAATAAATAAAATCTTTAAAACAAAAAACAATAGCCTGACCAGGTGGTGGCACAGAGGATAGAGCGTTGGACTGGAACACGGAAGACCCAGGTTCAAAACCCTCAGGTCACCAGCTTGAGTCCAAGGTCGCTGGCTGGAGCAAGGGGTGACTTGGTCTGCTGTAGCCCCCCCTCCCCCCCCCCCCCGTCAAGGCACATATGAGAAAGCAATCAATGAACTAAGGAGCCGCAATGAAGAACTGATGCTTCTCGTCTCTCTCCCTTCCTGTCTGTCTGTCTCTTTCTGTCCCTCTCTCTGTCTCTCTGCCTCTGTCACAAAAAATAAATAAATTAATTAATTAAAAAAAATAAAAGGCACAGAAATCTTCCTGAAGTGCTACGAATGATCTGAACTTGACAGGGAAGTCAGCTTGGCTAGAGGATGCATCAGAGAACCTTCCCCCGCCACGAAGAGTCTTTTTCTATTGTGGTAGCTGAGTCACCCAGGGCAGATATCGAGTATCCATAGTACCGCATCTAAGGAAGTTTCTGATAAAACTGATAAGCTGAGGCCTTCTGGAAACAATGGTTTTTATTCTATGTAATCTAAAAAGAGCTGACAATAAGAAATAGATCAGAGAAGACCCAACTTTGTCAAATCAGTTACATTTCCCGGTTTCATTTATTGAACTCAAACAACAGATATTTAGTAAGAACTTTCTACGTGCATTTTCTTTTTTCTTTTCAGTATCTGAACCTTAGAAAAAACAGAATATAGAATAAAAATTATTAAATAGGTCATCACACAGGTTTCTTAATTACAATTGTTAGGCCTCCCTAAAGTGGAAAAACAAGCCCTGGCCAGTTGGCTCAGTGGTAGAGCATCGGCCTGGTGTGCGGGAGTCCCAGGTTCGATTCCCAGCCAGGGCACACAGGAGAAGCGCCCATCTGCTTCTCCACCCCTCCCCCTCTCCTTCCTCTCTGTCTCTCTCTTCCCCTCCCGCAGCCAAGGCTCCACTGGAGCAAAGTTGGCCCTGGGCGCTGAGGATGGCTCTGAGGCCTCTGCCTCAGGCGCTAGAATGGCTCTGATTGTGGCAGAGTGACGCCCCAGATGGGCAGAGCATCGCCCCCTGGTGGGCATGCCTGGTGGATCCCGGTCAGGCGCATGCGGGAGTCTGTCTAACTGCCTCCCTGTTTCCAGCTTTGGAAAAATACAAAAAAAAAAAAAAAAAAAAAGTGGAAAAACAAAAAATAGGATTTGATAATTTTTAGTAATATCACTTAGTGAGGGGAAATGTTCTACTATTTATCCTCTTAGGGGATAAATACATCCTTTTCTCTAATCTAATCATCCAGTTCATCACCATATTCTTTTTATTTGAACAACATATTCATTGGAAAATAGTTTTCAATCAACACTTCTATGTTCATCAACACTATAGATCACTGTCAGAGTAATAGTACCTTATCACCAAATAAAATCTGGTCAACTTTATTCATTTGTTTTTCACTTATACAAATACATATGTATAAATAAAAATACATATTTTTATAAACAAAAATATAGCAAACTGACGTGGAAATCAGCAGCTTGTTCTAGATCTGGCTCTGCCTAATTTGCTCACTGAATGTGACCTTTCCCAAAGCACTTCATTTCTCTTGGGCTTATTTTTGTTTTATCCTAAAATAACCATATATGAAAAAGTCTTTATCAAACATAATTTTACAATAACTAAAGAAGGTGTGGGGCCTTTGCAGGGTGCTTCGGTCGTGAGGATGGGGCCCTCATGAAAGGGATAAGTGCCCTTCTGAAAGGAGGCCACAGAAAGTGGGGACACAGTGCAGTGAGAAGGTAAGTCAACAAACCAGGAAGCAGCCCTCACCAGACAGCAGCTCAGTCAGAACTTGGAGTTTGCTTCCCAGCCTTCAGAACGGTGAGAAATAAGTGCTGGTTGTTTCCGCCAGCTTGTCAGCCTAAAGCAGTTTGTTGGAGCACCCAGACAGACAACGGTGCTCTCTAAACCAGGGGTCTCAAACTCAACTCAGCAAGTGGGCCGCAGAGCAAGATCACAGCCATTCGGCGGGCCGCACTAGGTCTACAAAAGGCAACTGTTATGCAACACTTTTCTCACTGCAGTTGAAAACAAAAAAAAAATCAGTACAACAAGCACAATCGTACATGCAGTTTACTCAGTGTCACAAAACGACCAGAAACTGTAGTTCGCATCACAACTGCTGTTAACTAAGCTAATATCTAGCTAGGATGCTAGAGAAATGAAAAATACAAGTAGGCCCCTAGGCTTACTTAATTTTATCCAAAATATTTTGAACTTCGTGGATTAGTCTGTGGGCCGCACAAAATTGTTCAGCGGGCCGCGAGTTTGAGACCCCTGCTCTAAACGCACTCCCGGATTGGAGTTTCTTCTTGACAGACTTTCTGCACCTTGACAGGTCTTTATCACATCTTGCTTTGCTCACCTTCTAATTTAATTGCTTTATTTTGATGTTTAGGGACCTCACATACACACTGTAGCACCAATAGCGATTTAAAAAAACAAAAACAAAAAAACACCTAACTTGGAAGCAAATCAGGAATCGGCTTACTTCTTTCCAGTGTAGAAATAAAAGGGATTTGGGCTCTGAATGTGTTTGAACTTTCAGGTGATTTATTAAATAGGTCAAAAATAGATATCCAAAAGAAAATAGATATCCAAAAGAAAAATGAAAGAGAAAACCAAAAATAAAGAACAAAACCCCACCGATCCCAGGGGTCATTTTCGACCAACCCTACCTGAATTATCACCTGCTGCCACTGGTGCTGGAGATGTTTGGGATCACAGGAGGAAGAAATAAAGCTCCTTAAATGGGGCGCTTACCTTCAGCATCTTGAAACCCCTTCACCTTTGATGTATTAAAATATTTAATCAAAATCAAATGTTGGCACCCCTATTTATACAAGCGCTTTATTATCCTGCACGCTACACCACAACCCGCCTGGTTCTTAATGTGACCTAAAGAGCTAGTCGGCATTTATTACAAATGTGAGGCAGTAAGCTTCTGGCTGAGCAATTAATCACTGACACTCCGGAATTTCGTCTCTTCAGGTGGGGAACCCATCCAAAAACTAAGAAAAATAATCAGGCTAATTAATTCTTATCTGCAAAGAGCAATTAGATAAATGACCTCAAAAAAAAGACTTGTCACCCCTAGTGAGACACTCACTTTCTAAATAGAATGTGTCGGAGCCTCTTTCCACTGGGCAAGGGACACTGTGAAATGGAGATGACAATAATGAAAGGGAAGGCGATGGTGGGGGAGCAGCTTAATTAGAATGAAGGTCAGAGAGAGAGACAGAGAGAGACCGTCAGAGAGGCCAGACGCCCTGTGCTCCTCTCTGTACACTGGGAGGTAACAAAACAGGACACTATATTCCCAAACATATTTAGTTGCCCTAAATAACAACTTTGCCCAAAAACAACCTGCATTATTATTATTATTATTATTATCCCTTCCTTTTTTATATATCATAAGCTTTACTTTAGGGCAGTTTTAGGTTTATAAAAATGGCAATATTAGTAGATAAAGTCCCCAAGCATCTCGCCGGTTTCCTCAGCGACTAGCCTCTCCTGTTACTGTGGCGCTGTTGTTGTAATTAATGTCCCAGTATTGACACGTTATTATTAACTAAAGCCGACACTTCATTCAGATTTCCTTTGTTTTCACCTAGTATATACTTCATTCAGCTTTCCTTTGTTTTCACTTTTTCTGTTCCAGGATGCCACATGGCATTTCATAGTCATAGCTCCTTGGGCATCTTTAGGACTGTGACATTTTCTCAGACGTTCCTTGTTGAGTAGGACCTCCTTGAACTAGCATACGTCTGATGGCTTCCTCATGATCAGACTATGGTCGCGGGTTTGAGGAGGAAGTGCCCCTCTCATGATGTCCGGTCATGGGCACGTCCTCTCTACGTGACTGCCACTGTCGATGTTGACCTTGATCAGTGGACAGAGGTCACACTCCCCAGGTTTCTCCTTTATGAAGCTGTTCCCTCGCACTTCCCTCCTCTCCATGCTGTATTCCGGAAGGAGGAATTCAGTACTACGTGCTGCTCGTAACTTAAGGAATGAGGACTTACACTTGACTTCCCCAGGAGTAGGGCATCTATATAAATTATTTAGAATTATTCTGGGCCCTGGCCAGTTGACTCACTGATAGAGCATTGACCTGGCATGCGGATGTCTTGGGTTCGATTCCCAGTCAGGGCACACAGGAAAAGCAATCAGATCATCTGCTTCTCCTCCACTCCCCTTCCTCTCTCCCTTTCTCTCTTTCTCTCCTGTGGCCATGGATCAATTGATTCAAGTGTGTTGGCCCCTGGCACTGAGGATGGCTCCATAGATCTTCTGCTTCAGGTGCTAAAAATAGCTTGGTTGAAAGCATGGCCCCAGATGGGCAGATCATCGGCCCTAGATAGAGGTTGCAACATGAATTCTGGTCTGGGCATATATGGGAGTCTATCTCCCCTCCTTTCACTTAAAAATAATAATAATTATTATTCTGAATGAGAGGTTGTCTTTTCCCTCCCATGTTTTTTTTTTGTTTTTGTTTTTGTATTTTTCTGAAGTGAGAAACAGGGAGGCAGAGAGATAGACTCCTGCATATGCCCAACTGGGATCTACCCAGCATGCCCACCAGGGGGCGATGCTCTGCCCATCTGGGGCGTTGCTCCATTGCAACTGGAGCCATTCTAGCACCTGAGGTGGAGGCCATGGAGCCGTCCTCAGTGCCCAGGCCAACTTTGCTCCCAGGGAGCCTTTTCTGCAGGAAGGGAAGAGAGAGACAGAGAGAAAGAAGAGGAAGAAGGGTGGAGAAGCAGAGGGGCGCTTCTCCTGTGTGCCCTGACCAGGAATCAAACCCAGGACTTCCACACATTGTGCCAATGCTCTACTGCTGAGCCAACCAACCAGGGCATTTTCCCTCCCATTTATTAATCAATTATTTACTGATACCCATATGGACTCACTGGTATTAAAGTTATGCTTTGGTTTGTAAGCCAAAATTATTGATGTTTTTCATCAAACTGTGAGGGAGAGGCAGTTTGCTGCACATGGAAAGAGTATATATAGAGAGAATATGAAAAAAAAATGTTGAATTAATTCCTGGTACTTAAACTCACTGGCTGTGTTATCTCTGGTATGGTTCAACCTCTCTGAGGTTCTTCAGACTGAAAATAGATGCAAACTCAGATAGATGCATGGATGGATGGGTGGGTGGGTGGATGGACAGATGGATGGAAGAGAGATAGAGAGTGGGATACTGTGACCATCGAATAAGTACCCAGTGCCTGATAGAAGGAGAAGCACATAGGCTGTAGGTAAGTCACTATCAGCTCCCCTCTGCCTGTCTCCTTGTCCGGTACACCACCTGCCCACACAAGGGCCTGCTTTACCAGCTTGGGTGGATACAATCATCAAAGCATTATGCGCATGCAGATTATACTGAAAGCCAATAAGGTATTTGAAATACTGAGTCATCTTCAAAGATCTTGAGTTTTCATAATTCTTTGAGTATTTTGCCCCCATAAAGATAACAAGAGAGTAGAGATGTATATTTACAAAAGTGAGTGGCTCTTGAAAACCTCTAAAATTCATTCCTTTGAAAGGACACCTCCTTTGGCAACAATTCTAATAACAAATGATCAGCATTTATCGCTTTTATGAAACAGACACCTTTTATAATTCAGCCCTCAATTGGCCATGACATTCTGGTCCTAGAAATATATAATAAATAATTAGAAATGAAGGATAAGATCAGAACATTGTCACAAAAGCCTGAGTACAATTATAAGGGTCAGATGTTCTTTCTAAATGGGGACACTTCACTGTCGGTACATCGGAGGAATCTTACATATAAGATAAAATAAAGAAAAATAAAAATTTTCCCTACATGCAATAGCCAATAAGATATATAACCTATATTGCTTAATTTTAAGCAATTAAATTAACAAAATTTTAAATAACTATAAGTTTATAATTCTTACTATCAACAATTGATATATTTCAAAGGTGAAGATGTTCCCTCACAGTTTAAAATCTTTTAAATCTGTTAAACTATTCCCAAAGACCCATAGTTGATTTTTTTTTCTACAAAAGCAATTTGATTCCAGCCAAGGTAAACATTTAGTAGAACCTAATTTCTACCGGTATAAATATTTCAGATTTTATAATCCTTGTGAGATGAGGCAGAGGGCAACAACGATGAAAAGGAATGAGATATACTTCAAATTTTCTTTTGACGTTTATTCAGGTTAAAGACAAAACATAAGGTTAACTTAGAGGCTACTTCCAGCACTACCCCAATATGTAGATATTAGGAAAAAAATATCAAGCCCCCAAATGATGCAATTTATACACTAGCTCAAAGAGCAAGCCAAGCGTCTGTAAGATGCAGAAATAGAGAAATAGTTCCTTATCTGGTGTACACTCTAATGCAGTAATGTGTAGTAACAAGGTTGCAATGAATGCAATTTATTTCCATTAAGCTGAGTTGCAAACAGAGGACTGTGGGTCCTCAGGACTCCAATCAGACTATTAAAAAGCTAAGGCTCCTATTCAGTAGGTGGGAAGTACACCTGCAAATGAACCTCTTATTAAACTGCAATTCTACTCCATTAAACTCCACTGAAAAATAGGCCATGTTGACAGCAAACACAGGACACAGTGCGAACTCAAGGTCCCTCAGTCCCATCAGAGATGTCTTTTCCTCACTAGACTTACTGCTAGTGGGTGATACGTACTCTTATTTAGCAAAATTAAATAAATAAATATAATACAACATGTCTCTCTGTCTGCCTCTCAAATGCATATTGTATATTAAAATGTAAATATCCAGCAAGTTGTTTTCTTGAACTTATAAAATGAGCTGGGTCATCAAGAGAGAAGGCAATAAATTGTAGACGACGACAATGATGATGAGAGCTGTCACTTCCGGCGCTGTCCAGACCTACACGAGGCCCTTACAAGTGTTACCTTATTTATATATTCAAGGTCCTAACAATATTTGACCATTATTAGAATTACCTCGCTTTCATGAGAGCTGCTTAGAACTTTTTTTTTAATAAATAAATTTTTATTTTAATGGGGTGACATCAATAAATCAGGGTACATACATTCAAAGAAAACATTTCCAGGTTATCTTGTCATTTAGTTCTGTTGCATACCCATCACCTGAAGAGAGATCGTCCTCCGCCACCCTCCATCCAGTTCTCTCTGTACCCCTCCCCCTCCCCCTCTCCCTCCTTCCCTCCCCCCACCCCCCGTAACCACCACACTCCTGTCCATGCCTCTTAGTCTCGCTTTTATGTCCCACCAATGTATGGAATCCTGCAAGGAGAGCTGCTTAGAATTTATTACCATTTATTTCTCTTCAATTTTAGAAACTAGAAATTTACAGAGGATTGAAATAAAACCTCATTCAGGGAGATTCTGGCAAAGTTATAGACAATTATAATCACTGGATTTTAAAATATTATATTATGTGCAATATTACAATATACTATAATACATAACACATACAGTTTCGTTATTAAATCATATGTAATAAGACATAGAACTATTGCACATACAAAAAAACACATATTTAATCCTTTTAATTAAGCATATGAACTGAAAAGAAAATAAAGATTATTCAAAAGCTAAAATCTCACTGAAGTCCAAAGAAGTGAAGTTCTGTCCTGGTCTAAAACTTTGAGCGTATCTACAAAACCAAGTAAATTTGAATTCAAGTTTATAGGAACTCATTGGGTTTAGGGAAAAGGTGATAAAAATCATAAAGGCTAATCAAGGAAGGAAGTCTGAAAGGACACCCACATTAGAGCTGGGACTCCAGTGTTATACATATGATAAGAAGGACAATTCTACATAACCCTGTCCGCATAGCTCAGTTGGTTAGAACACTGTCCTGAAGCACAGAGGTTGCCGGTTTGATCCCTGGTCGGGGCACATAGAGGAACAGCTCAATGTTCTTGTTTCTCTCTCTCTCTCTCTCTCTCTCTCTCTCTCTTTCTCTCCCCCCTAACTCTCTCTCACTGAAATAACTAAATAAATTTAAAAAAGAAAAAATGTACAGAAAGACCCTTCATTCAGCAGTTAGTAAGGAAAAGTACTTGTCAAATCTTAGCACTGAAGAGAAAAAGAAGAAAAATCCTCACCGTGGATTTGTACCCATAAGCTAGATTTGAAGTCTGAATTTGGGATAACCAAATAATATGAAAAATAAAATCTCAATCTGAGAATTCATTTTAATTTATTCTGGCTGTGTAAGGCCTTTAGGCACCTTGAAGAAATTAAGCCAAACCCAGCCAAACCAAGCCAAATCAAACAAATATAAAAAAATCTCTCCCTAAAATATCTCGATGTCAAACCAGGACTGAAAGAATTTTCCCACTGATAAAGCTCCAAAAAATATGAGCTGGCACTCAAAAAAATATGAAGTATGCAAAGAAAACATAAGAGAAAAAAATCATATTTGAAAAATAACCAAGTATTACTTATATAAATAAATACTATAATAAGTAAAATTAAAATTCAACAGACCAGTTTAAAATCAGATAAAACACAGATAAGGGTGTGGATTACTAAAAAGCAGAGAAATCTGAGGAAAGCATCCAGAAATATAGAGGGTGATACAGAAAAGGAGACCTCAGAACACGGAAGAAAGAGTAAAAGGGTCTAATAAATATATAATTTGAATGTCAGAAGGAAAAAATAGAAAGAAAAATGTGATGATAAACAAGTCAGATAATTTTATAGAACTGGTGAAAAATACCAATTCACAGATGAAGACAGTGTAAAGTAAAAAAAAATAATAAAATCTAAGTTTCAACACTTTATGATGAAACTGTCAAACATCAAAGACAAAGTCAAAATCTTGAACGTATCCACAAAGAAAAGAGAGATTACTTTCAAGAGGCGACCTGTATTCTAAAGATTATGTTGTAATAACGCTGATAACTAACGTCTTAACAGCCAAAATATAAGCAGGAAGTCCAAGAGAATATACTAAAAAAAAAAGAGTAACTTTCTTTCAGGTTAAAAAAAAAAAAAAGGCTGTCAGAAGGAAATCCTGAAATGAAAAGAGAATAATGAACTTGTAAGATGTTTCTAATTTGCATATTATCTTATTATCTAAATCAGTATGAGGCATATAAAACAAAAAATAATGATGTATAATTTGTGGAGTTAGAAGACATGAGCAAAAAAACATTACTGGACAAAATAGAGCTTGAGGTTAGAGGAGATTGATCTAAGTTAAACTGTGGTGTGATTTTTGAATTGTTTGTAAAAAAAATTAAATATATGGATGACATACTTTGATAGGTTGTGAACAGTAAAATTTCTAAAATAAACAATAACAAAAGACACTGTGTTTGTATAACTTGCTTTTTAATTTATAAATTTTATTTATTGATCTTTAGAGAGAGAAGAAGGAGGAGGGAGGGAGAGGGAGAGAGGGGGAGAGAGAGAGAGAGAGAGAGAGGGAAAGAAATAAACATGAAATTGTTTTTCCACTTATTTGTGCATTCCCTGGTTTTTTCTTATATGTGCCTTGACCAGTAATCGAACCCACAACCTTGGTGTATCGGGACGATGGTCCAGCCAACCTCCCGGCAGGGCCATGTGTATAGCTTCATATCTGGTAGAGAAAATGAGAAAAAAATAATAAATCAAAGCAAAAGAAAAGAAATGGGGGAGGAAAAGATATATAACACAGGTGGGATAAGAAGAGACTCAAAATAAGAAAGCAGAAATAAACCCAAATATATCAGCAATCAGTCATGGAGAATGAAGTCAATACTTCAGTTAAAACACAAAGACTTTCAAACTGTATTTTAATCCAAAACTTACGCTGTTAATAAAGAAAATATTTAAACATCAGATCTAGACAGGATAGAATAAAGGAATCAAAAGAAATCTGGTATAGCTATCCTAATATTAGAAAAAAAATAACAGACTATCAGGCAGAAAGCCTTAAAGGAATGAAAGATATATTTTAAAATTTACATAGTGATAAATGTGGCCATTGCCCCAAAGAAATGATTTTGTGACATATGCTTTAGGTAACTAAGATGAACAGAAGCATAGGAAAAAACAGGCAAATTTACCTTCTTGCTGGCAGATCTGATGCCAGACAGACAAAAGTAGTTGTTAAATATAAAAATGAGTTGAACAGTATAATTAAGAATCTTCAACCAATGGGCATATTTTAAAATAACTATATATGTAACTGTAGAATGCAATATCTTTTCAAGGATATACTTAACATTTATGGAAGTTGAATACACGCTGAACCATAAAGCAAGTTGCAATGAATTGGAAAGGATGTATCAGAAAGACCACTTTTTTTTGTCTCAGACATTTAAACACATAAAATTATTATGAAGTTTATGCTCATAAAGTGTGAACATATCTTCAACTGCTTTCCTAGGTGCACATCCAAGACAGCCTTATAGCTATGTAATAAACTAAAAATATCAAAAATATCTATCATGAAAAGGCACAGATGAATAATTTATGTTATAGTCATACAATGGAATACTATACAACAGTGAAATAAATGATTTACAGATATATTCCATATCTGGAAAATAATAATCTGATTATAATTTTGAAAAAAAAAACCCAAGAACAACAAACTGCAATGCTACGAAGTTCAAGACACCCCAAATGAACAATATGTCCATAAGGTCACCAATTCAAAATTCAGTAGTACTTACTTCTGAAAGGAGAAAGGGTACGACTGAACACAGCATGGAGGGGACTCCGTGGGAAATGGCAGTGTTCTGCGCATCGAAGTCCGGACCCATAGATTAACCAGAATAAATCAAAATGGATCTTATATAACCAGTGGCAACCCCTCCGAGCTCGCTCTTGTGTTCTTCTGACCTGATCCCGTTAGTATTTGAACCCTTCCTGGTTTTCCAGCATAACCTGAGGTCCTGGGCTCAACATGCTCTCTCTGCCCGGTGGAACAAAATCTGACTACTAACTCCATTGAAAACAAGCACATACTTCTGATGTTATTATCAGTGCTTGTTAACTTATTATTTTTCCTTTTTTATTTATTTACTTATTTGTTTGTTTATTTATTTATTTCTGAAGTGAGAAGCAGGGAGGCAGAGAGACTCCCGCATGCACCCAACCTGGATCCATCCAGCTTGCTCACCAGGGGGCGATGCTCTGCCCATCTGGGCTGTTGCTCCATTACAACCAGAGCCATTCTAGCGCCTGAGGCAGAGGCCATGGAGCCGTCCTCAGTGCCGGGGTCAACTTTGCTCCAATAGAGCCCAGGCTGGGGGAGGAGAAGAGAGAGACAGAGAGAAAGGAGAGGGGGAAGGGTAGAGAAGCAGATGGGCGCTTCTCCTGTGTGCCCTGGCCAGGAATTGAACCTGGGACTTCCACACGCTGGACTCATGCTCTACTGCTGAGCCAACTGGCCAGGGCAACTTATTGTTTTTAAATTGTCTTCTGATTTGCTAGATGCCAATTAAGCCTCAATGTTTCTACCAAAAATGGCTTTTCATAGGAAAATTTGTTTACAAATGAAATTAATTTTTAAAAATCTGAATCCAAAACAGACCCTGTAAGCTTCTTGAGTAGTATGTGAACTATGCCTTCCTCTCTCTTCTTCCTCTTACAGAGTCTGGCAAATATTGATATATTGATGATAAATTAGTATTTGTCAAATGGCATTGAATGCCAGGCAGCTGTGTGTGTGTGTGTGTGTGTGTGTGTGTGTGTGTGTGCACATACACTGAACTGAAATAACCTGGCACAAGGGCAGGCGAAAGTCTGTAAGTTAAGAGAAACCACATTTCATGTTTATCTCTCCACGTAAAAGTGACTGGCTCTGTTTTCCAAGGTTGTCACCTTTGTCTGAGAACTGAGAGGCCGGAAATGGTCCTCACCAATGGAGTCATTGACTTTCAAGCAAGATTGTCCTCTCGGGCTCCCACTCCGGTTACCCACCCCAGCCCCTCAGCCACTAGCGGGTCTCTGAGTGACTCACACCCCAAGCGCTGACATGGCTGGACTGGACTGGACCACGCTGGGCCAGCCTGAGAGCCGAGCACCCAGCCTAACTTATGTAAACACCGCCCTGATGACAGCATTCTCTACCCCATCTGCAGTTGCAAGGGAATCCATTATTTCTCTGGTCCCGGGGGAAGACCAAGGTCCCGGGCATCATTACTCCTAGGCAAATGTAACCGACTCCACCACACACCCTAATTTGCTTGCCATAATTATAGGTCACTCACCCACTTTATTTCCAGGGCCCCTCCCTTTTACTCCCCCTCTTTTTTTTTTTTTTTTTTTTTTTGTTCTTATCAATAATAAATGGAGCCCCGTGAATCACGCCGCCGTAATATTTGGATAGTATGGAAATGCTAATAATAATAAGGTGGCGTCAGCAGCACCCTGGCTTTATCAGCTGCTCTGATGCTCTATTAGGCAGCCAGTGAGGAGTTCAAGCAAATTGGTTATGTTAATGTCCTGTAGTACTCGCGAAAGATGAGGAGTTGGCAATTAATTTCTTCCAAGCTGCAGGCCGACAAGCACATTTATATTCCTTCCTCTCCACGGGAATCAAGCTCAGAGAAGGTGAGGCCGGGAGAGGGGAGCTTCCAGTGGCTTCCCAGGATCCCAGGGAAAGACTGCTAAATAAAGCCTGGCGCGGAGAGGGGCGAGGGGAGAGGGGCGAGGGGGAAGAGCGCCCAACAACGGGCGCGCGATGCTCTCCCCCATTCATTCCGCTGACAGGGCTTTTGCAACTTAAACCTGTTTTATTAATTATGTTTGACATTTCCTTAATTAGTTTCATTTACATCGCATCAGCCCCTACCAGACGATTGCTCCATACATCATTTTCCTAGAGGAGCGTGATGCCTACGGAATTATAACAACAACAGACAATTTTGTGGAACTTACAGAACATTAGCAGACGGTCTTTTCCATTTTAAGTGGTTTTTTATAGAAAACGAGAGAAAAGTCACCCATAGGTGTTTTTCCTTTTTTTTCTTTCTGAGTTTCTCAGATACCTAATACATTTATAAAAGAGTTAGAAAAGACTCCAAAGTATATATTGATATGATCAGGCTTATTGTCTGGCTGTGGGATTGACCATGTCTTAAAAAATCATTCTGGGCCCTGGCCGGTTGGGTCAGCGGTAGAGCGTCGGCCTGGCGTGCAGGGGACCCAGGTTCGATTCCCGGCCAGGGCACATAGGAGAAGCGCCCATTTGCTTCTCCACCCCCCCCCCCCTTCCTCTCTGTCTCTCTCTTCCCCTCCCGCAGCCAAGGCTCCATTGGAGCAAAGATGGCCCAGGCGCTGGGGATGGCTCCTTGGCCTCTGCCCCAGGCGCTAGAGTGGCTCTGGTCGCGGCAGAGCGACACCCAGAAGGGGCAGAGCATCGCCCCCTGGTGGGCGTGCCGGGTGGATCCTGGTCGGGCGCATGCAGGAGTCTGTCTGACTGTCTCTCCCCGTTTCCAGCTTCAGAAAAATACAAAAAAAAAAAAAAAAAATCATTCTGAAACAAAAGTAAGATATTGCGCTGAATAAATGAAGGAGTCAGAAGCAGCAGAGATGGTCTTGGTCCTTGCAACCTAATGTCCCCTGCTGCCACCAAGCGTACCACTTGCTCCTGACCTGGGCACACAGCCAGCACTCCAACACAAGAGCCCAGGCCTACCAAAGCCTTTAGTACAAGCTGCAGCCTTTGCACAAAACCAGCCCTTCCTCGTTGAAGCTCAACTTTTTCCTCTCTTCCTTCTCCCAGATCTTTTTTTTTTATTAAAGGCAGAATCTGCACGAGAAACTGTGCTTGCGGATTCATCACAAGTAACGGAAAATCCCGTTTCCCCAAGAGCTGGAATCGGAAAAGGAGAGCAGTGGGGAGACGTCCACGTGGGTGGCAGCGTGTGGACAGTGGAGCAGTGCTCCAAGGAGCAGACGTGACCTTTCCTCTACCCTATCCTGAGGTTGGTGCTGCTCTCCAACTTGCCGGCCACTCGCCTTGTTTTCACCGTTGTCTTATTTACTTATTTATTTATTTTATATTTAAGTGAGAGGAAAGGAGCTAGAGAGACAGACTCCTGCATGCGCCCCAGTCAGGATCCACAAACCCCGTCCGGGGCCGATGCTCTGCCCATCTGGGGCCATGCTCGCAACTGAGCTATTTTCAGTGCCTGAGGCAGAGGAGGCTCCTCAGAGCCATCCGCAGTGCCCAGGGCTGACGTGCTTGAATTAATCCAGCTATGGCTGTATGGGAGGGGGTGTGTGGGGGGGGAGAGAGACAAGAGGGAGGGGGAGGCAGCAGATGGGCACCTCTTCTGTGTGCCCTGATTGAGAATCAAACCTGGGATGTCCACACACCTGGTCGATGCTCTACCACTGAGCCAACCAGCCAGGGCATTTTTTTTTCTTTCCAACTACTCCCTTATATAATAAGTGCCTAATTACTGATTATTCTTCAAGATGGCTTTCAGCTTGACTTATGTTTCAAGTTCCCTTCGTCAAGCGATTTCATCTCTGGGCAACTGAAATGACAACGTGAAGGTCTCTGGCACTCCAGTGGCTCCTCCCTCTGGTCCCTTCTCTCTGGGAAAGTCAAGCTCATCTCAGCAGAGCCCTGTGTAGCCAGGGTCACTCTGTCCAATGTCTTGAATGACTTCGCTGTTGTTGGTGACTGAGAACTCAACGCTCGTCATCTCAGATTCACAGCCCTTCCCAGGAGGACTCCACTGCCCCATCCATTCACCTCCCACCTGGAGGCATGCTGTCCAGGGCTCTGGAACGACATTTGATTTTTTTCAACTCTGCTTTGACCACACCGTTCTCTCCACCAGCTGTGTTCTCCCCACAAGCTCACTCGCCACTCCGGTCCCCATGCCTACAGCTCAGCACAGCACACTTCAAGGGAGCCCTGGGCAGCTCACTCAGGGGACCACTCCTCACCTGCATTCTCACTTTCTCTCTTCACGTCCACTGCTGCTCTTGTCCTGACCTTGGACAGGTCTTGCATTGCTGTTTTTGAGCTAACATTCTTTTTTTCCAACTCCCTGATGATTTGACTTGCTAATTGTTTATGCCTTATTTTTCCAATAAGACTGTTAGTCCTTCTGTCACCAGATATTTATTGTCCTCCTAATCCATATGCAGTGCTTATTAAAAGCTAGTGAAGGCAGAACAGCATGGGAAGCTTATTTCAGTAGAAATTAACTGGATTATCAGCACCTACTGGTGCTCAGGAAATACATGATGAGTAAGAATGAATACTGTCGTATGTCTGACCAGGCAGTGTCACAGTGGATACAGATCAGCCTAGGATGCTGAGGACCCAGGTTCAAAACTCTGAGATTGCCAGCTTGAGCATGGGCTCACCAGCTTGAGTGCAGGCTCGTCGGCTTGAGCTCAGGGTCGCTGGCTTGAGCGTGGAATCATAGACATGACCCCATGGTCTCTGGCTTGAGCTCAAAAGTCACTGGCTTGATCCCAAGGTCACTGGCTTGAGCAAGAGGTCAATGGCTCGGCTGGAGCCACACACACCCCCAACCCATCAAAGTACATATAAGAAAGCAATCAATGAACAATTAAAGCGATGCAACTGTGAGTTGATGCTTCTCATCTCTCTCCCTCTGTGTTTGTCCATCTGTTCATCTCCCTCTCATTTAAAAAAAAAATCAATACATTATAATAAGATCTACACTGTCGTGAATAATCACTTATGAAACTATCAGTACACATATTTTTTTCAAGTATGAATTATTTACCTCATTTTGCTTAAGTAGATACTTAAACGAGAAGTATACTTCTATTCATATAATTACCATTTAGAGAATAATAACTATGTTTTTCTTAGGTGCCAAACACCACTCTAGGAACTATATATGCATTATTTCAAATGTACAGAGCACAAAGTGAACCCTGTTGTCTGTTTATAGAGAAAATTGAGACTTGTAGAGAAGACAAAACCTTTCCAAAGTTCACAAAGCGACATTGAATACTTGAGCTGCGATTAGAATTTGCATCAAGTTGACTGCAAAATTATGTTCTTTCTAGTATGTTATGGGTTGTCAATCATATTACAATAGAAACTGACTGCAAGCACATTAACCTTGAAATTGCTCTGCTTGGAGCAGGTAGAGAACACGATCTTGAGTTGGTTATGACTGTGACTTAACTCAATAAGTACAATAGTAAGTGATATTTACTCCATGCCTGGCCCTGTTCGGGGAGCTTTTTTCATGGTGGCATTAAATACTTTAATCACATCCACTTCCTGAGAGGGGCATTATGATTCTCGTCTCATATGATAACAATAAAAGCACAGAGGTTCTGGCTTACCACTCAATGTTCCACAACCAAGAAGTCACAGAAATGTGACCTAAGTCATTCAGGATGACCCCGGTGCTTTCCACAGTGCTACCAGCTCAAAAATATATATATTTCTGCATTTGCAAAAAGGAAAATAACCCTGAGGATTATGCAGGTTTAGCCCTTAGACAACAACTTGAGTGTTTTGTAATTTTTTTTATTATTCTACTCATCACTCCTGACACCCCTAAGTAGTGAGAAGCATTTTGTGCTAAACCAACCCCTATTTCTCTCACCAGGCTAATACTACCTTTCTCATACCAGGCAAGCATAAGGACACAGAAACAAAATGTATCTCCCCTCTCCCGGAAACAGCAGCTCTTAGATTGGTCCCTGTTCATCACACCCAGATGTGTACCCATTCGCCATTGCCATTCCCTGCTGCCAGAGGCCCTGTTTGTCCCAGGTATCAGGCTGTCGAGGTGAGTTTCTGTTCCACTATTTTACATTCGTTTGCTTCTCAGAGTACATTTTTAAAAAGCTTCTTGCATCCAGGGAGGTAGAACAACGGCCATAAATTAGGGGACCCCATGTGATGTGAAAACTACAGCTGAGGTCATGACACCAAGCACCATTATGGCCTCTTCATGGGGTCATGGTGACATTTTTAAATAACCCATTTCTAAACTATAGATTATATTCTGCCTTTTCACATCTTCCATGAATTCTTAGTGATGGACATTAATCACCCCAAGTGCTCAGTTACCACGTATTGTCTATACTAAAGTCCAAAGTGGTTTTATTTTGGTGTGTGGATAATCACTTTATTCACTGGACCAGCCGACAGGAGTCACTGAGCACTTACTCCGCATAGACAGTGTCCAGCACACTCCCGACACAGGAGTGAAGACAGCTAAGGTCCTTGGTGCCCAGAAGTTCACATCCTACTGCAGACAGCAGGTCCCATAAGGATTAACCGAACAAGAACATGGAACAGTGTGGAGAGGGACTGGTCATGGGGACAAGTGAGGAACAGCAGTCATGTGAAGGCCAAGAGGCAATGCTGCCAGTACAAGGTTTCGGAGGGGACATTTAAAGAAGACAGAAGTTCAAGGTCAAGAAGCCCAAGTAGCTTGACCAGAGTGAGGAAGAGGAGACGCACAGGTGGACATCGGAGGTGGACCTGTGGACAGTGTTCTAAGCTTAACGGGAAGCCACAGAACAACTATCTGTTTGACTTCAGAAAAATTAAAAACTACCAACATCAAAAGGGTCTCAATTTAAATGAGTAGATGATTTCCATGATAATGAAAGTTGAAGGCAATTCCAATTTTCTTTTGTTTAGATTTCAAATCTTGTAAAAATACCTGATGGGAAAAGACTTAGTTGAAATTCTTAGGGGTAGAAGGTGAGTTTATTAGAAGTACTGTATTACCCCGTGTGTAAGACACTCCCGTGTATAAGACGCACCTTAATTTTGGGGGTCCAAAATTTGAAAAAAAAAAAGTGTATTACATAAAGTTATTAAACTCAAGTTTTATTCATTACAAAATTCATACAAGTCCTCATCACTGTCAAAACTCCCATCCGTTATGAGCTTGTCCTCATCTGTGTCCAATGACAAATCACTGTCCTCAGCAATGAGCACAAAAACCACCATGAAAAAGCGGGAAATGTGAGTAAAATATCTACACCCACTGTATAAGACGCACCCATAAATTAGGGGACTCCATGGGATTTCTAAAATAGACCCCAAAGTTTTCTAAAATGGTGCATCTTATACATGGGAAATACAGTCATTTTTCATGGGTTTTTCTCACTTTTTTTTTCCTCTCAAATGATGGTTATTTGCTTTCTCCAAAGTGGTTATGTAGAGGTTTAACATTTTTGAAAGATATATTTTAAGGAAAAGATGAATAAGTTGCACCACATTTCTCTTTCCCACCCAAGATGCCACTTCTGCACGTGCTGGGAGAGACTCAGAGAGATAGAAAGATGTTCCCTTTGCCTCGCACCCTCGGACAACTCTCAGCGCCGGGCTGTGAGTTCACCCTTTTGTTGTTCCTTTTCTTCGGCAAAGCCCTTGTGGCCACGAATGGGTGGTCTACGTGGCCTGTTAATTCTCACAATATGAGATGTGTTCACTAGCTTTGGATTCTGCAGACATCTAAAACAGGCATTGCATGCTTTAAGACAATTATCTGCCTGTATCATTTTTTATAAAATGCTGTGCTACTTGTACAGAGGGTAACAGGAGAGCTAGAATATCATCAAGCAGTGAAAAATCAAAATATTTTGCTGTCATATGCTGTCACATGCTGTCACAAAGCCCTGCGCCTATGGCCACAGTCGAGTTGAATCCGATTAAAAGATCAGCAAACAAGGCAGGTTTGGGGGTGTCTGACCTCGTCGGGGCTGCGCCTGCAAGTACCTGTCAGCGTCTCAGTTGTCCCGTGCTGTGTGACACTCTTGCTTATGTGGCTTGCCAAGGGAGACAGGCCCGCTGACATCTTGAGGAGGAAACAACAGATTCGTGTGTTTAGTTTTCTATTTTCAAATACTGTTCCATGCTGCTGTGATGGGCTTAAATTTAATTCCAATTACCAGTTCCACAAACAATGAATTATTCAAGATGGACTGCCCAGTTTTACCAAAGCATGTGGGCAGCGTGCATATGTTTGCTTTTTCCTGCACACGTGTGGACAGAGACGGAGAAATTCAATTAGCTGCTCCCTAGTTTATTAGAATTCCACAACACTATGCATTTCAAAGAAGCTGATAAACATTTGCTGAGCTGGGGATGCATGACTCATTAAAACCTCACAGGTCCACACGGACATGTCTATCCATTTAAAAAGTTAAAAATTATATAAATTACATAATAAAACATTCATTTGTATCTCATAAGCAAGGAAAAGAGGCTCCGTGTGAGATATGCATGTGTGTGTGTGTGTGTGTGTGTGTGTGTGTGTGTGTGTGTGTTTCAGGAATGGAATGATATAAATAAAATAATAGAGATCAGTCTTTTTTGTTTTCTTTAAGCCACTCTGATATTCCATTGCAGCTCATGATGACGTCACAGTGTTGTCATGTCATAAAGTTAGTGAAATTAAAATTTCCGCCATTTTTTGAGAGAGAGAAAGCTCTCCTTTTTTACCACATGACTCACAGGGTAGAAATATACACTTAGCTTTCAGCGACACTGCCCCAAGAATTTTCAATATTTGCCTTAGGCAAAACTGAAGTTATCTGTCCTTGTTTAAATTTTTCACATTTCACGAGGAAAGGAAAAGAAAAAAAAAAAAGGCTTGCATAGCTAGAGCATGACAGTTTCCCCATCTGTGAGAAATTGCTCTGAAAACATGGATGAAAGTTGAAAATATATTTTCATTTTTAGAGGCCTTGGTTTTGAAAGTAGTCTATTTTACTGAATGATAGAAATCGAGGAGGTGCACAGCGATTAGATAAAGATGGATGGGTTTGCATAGCTGACACACCTGTAGAACTGCCGCCCTGGTGAAGAACGGGGTGACCCCCGCGGCAAGGGGCCCTCCCGGGCCACCTCCCCATGGGAGCTGGAAGAACGGGGTGACCCCGTGGCAGGGGCCCTCCCGGGCCGCCTCCCCCTGGGGGTCGCCCCGCTGTGGCTGTCGGGCACTGCGGCCTGCTCTGAACTGTCTGTACATGGAATTTTACAGCCTGTTTTCTCTGGTTCCTTCCTTCCTTCCTTCCTTCCTTCCTTCCTTCCTTCCTTCCTTCCTTCCTCCCTCCCTCCCTCCCTCCCTCCCTCCCTCCCTCCCTCCCCCCTCCCTCCCTCCCTCCCTCCCTCCCTCCCTCCCTCCCTCCCTCCTTCCTTCCTTCCTTCCTTCCTTCCTTCCTTCCTTCCTTCCTTCCTTCCCCTCCCTCCCTCCCTCCCTCCCTCCCTCCCTCTTTCCTTCCTTCCTTCCTTTCTTTTTCCTTTTATTTTTTTTAAGTGAGAGGAGGGGAGATAAAGCAACAGACCCCTGCACGCATCCCGCCTGGATTCCACCCTGCCACCTGTTTGGGGGTCTGGGGCTGATGCTTGAATCAATTTAGCTAATGACTGTGGGCAGGGGAAGGGAGAGAAGGGGGAGGGGAAGAGGAGCAGATGCACATGTCTCCCGTGTGCCCTGACTGGGGACCCGACCCCAGGACGTCCACATGCTGGGCTGATGCTCTAGCCACTGAGCCAAACGGCCAGGGCCATGTCTGGTTTCTTTAACTCTGCAACATTATGTTTGCAGAAAGTACCCACTCGGCTGTGTTTAACTGGGGCTCATTAACATTGCTGTATGTTATATTCCATCGGTCCGTTAGATAACAACATATTTATAGGATCTAAAGTTGATGAATTTTTTTTAAAAAAAAAGTTATTCTTAAGTAATGTTAGACTCATCCTTGTACATGTTTCTTAGCACACATTCATACATGCCTGCTAGGAATATACCCAGAGCAGAATCACCGGGTCCCAGGGCTTGAATGTATTCAACTCCAGTGGGTGGTGTTAAACAGTATCATACACTGACACCCCTAGTTCATAGGAATTCTAGTTTTGCATCCGTGCCAACACTTGTCAGGATTATGGCTGTGCGCTGGTCTCTCAGTCTGGCTGCAAGGTACTCCCCGTGGGGCTAACGTGCAATGGGTCCTTTCCCGGGTGTACAGACCTCTTACTCTTCTGTGCAGAGCCTGCTCAGGTCTTCCCCGCGTATCTTGGGGTGGTCTGCTTGTTCAGTATCACTGTTTCGGTTTAGTGCACCTGTGTTCCATTTAATACATCTTGCCGACCCCAAGGTTGTAATGATATGTCTACCAGGTCACCTTCTGGAAGCTTTGTTATTTCAGTGTTCACCATTTCATCCTCAACTCATCTGGAATTGGTGTGAGGTTAAGGATAGGGCTCATTTCTTCTCTAAGAATATCCATCTGGGCCTGACCAGGCGGTGGCGCAGTGGATGGGGCGTCAGACTGCAACACGGAGGACCCAGGTTCAAAACCCCAAGGTTGCCGGCTTGAGCACGGGCTCATCCGGTTTGAGCAAGGCTCACCAGCTTGAGCCCAAGGTCGCTGGCTTGAACAAGGGGTTCTTTTGCTCTGCTGTAGCCCTCGGGTCAAGGCACATATGAGAAAGCAATCAATGAACAACTAAGGTATCACAACAAAGATTTGATGCTTCTCATCTCTCTCCCTTCCTGTCTGTCTGTCTGTCCCTATCTGTCCCTCTCTCTGTCTCTGTCACACACACACACACACACACACACACACACACACACACACACACACAAGAATATCCATCTGATCCTGCACCAGTGGGTAAAAAGGCAATCTTTGCTTCCACTACGCAGAGGTGTCGGTTTCATTGTAGGTCAATTCATTATGTATGTATTGGTCTGTCACAGGTCCTTTATTTTGCTCCATTAGTTTAACTCTCTGTCATTGTGAAAACACATTATTTTCTTAAATACCCCAAACTTATAATATTGTGATGTCTTATATAAATAGTGTTACACTCCCAACTATGAGTATAGTCTTCTTTTTCAAGTGAAGATCCATTCTGCTTCCAGAAAGGCACTGCTAGAAGGGCAGATCGACTTTTTCTAAGAAGGTGTTTTGAGCCAAGTTTTAAGATTGTGAAGACTTGCTCTATCTACCTCTGGTTCGCTCCTGTTGCAGGGGCATAGTTCTCAGGTGATTTGGGTAAGAGCCCAGAGTTCTTTTTTGGGGGTCCTTTCTCCTTTGTGAGTTCTGGACTCTCATTTCACTGCCCCAGGACTGTCAGAATTCTATTCAGTTTCTTAGCCCCTTCTTGCCTGGCTGCTTGGCTTCTTGCCTTGGACAACTTTAGAAGTTGATTTTTTTTTTCCATGTGGGAAACTGGTAACAAATATTAAACTCACTACAGTGTATCTGACTTTCTTCTAGAATCAGAGCTTGTTGAGTCTTGG
This sequence comes from Saccopteryx leptura, assembly GCF_036850995.1. Classification (NCBI taxonomy): domain Eukaryota; kingdom Metazoa; phylum Chordata; class Mammalia; order Chiroptera; family Emballonuridae; genus Saccopteryx; species Saccopteryx leptura. The sequence goes on along the minus strand of NC_089515.1, from coordinate 50,389,414 downwards.
CAAGCCCAAACTCGACTTCGTCTTCAGCCCCATGAGCTTCCATTCAACACAATATTGCTGAGATGTCATGTGGATATATTAGTTGTTCTTACTAGGAACAGGGGTCTGCGTGAAGCTGTACCATCATAGCAGGAGACAGAAACTGTCGAAGCTTTCATTGTCAAATTATGGAGTTGTTTTATTTTTATTTTCATCGACTTTCTCCCAACCAGTATGCGTGCTTACTGTGATGGTCTTTGTTTAACCCTTTGAGTAGTATGAATGCTTATGTATGTCCTTGTGCCTCCTGACCATCAGAGTAACTGGAACTAATTTAATTTCACTTTTTGAAAAAAAAACAAAACTCACCCCCCTGGGGTCAGCAAGCATGAAAGAGAACTCAGTACTCAAAAGGTTAACTTATGCAAAGAAAACATTTGACGTACATCCAGTAAGAATCGGTAAGGATAAAAAGATCAATAATACCAGCAGAATTTCGCACATTTGAAGGAACAAGGAAAGTCTCAGGCAAAAGTACATGTCAGTATTTTGAGTTCTGAGCTGACCACGTTTTCCAGATTTGCTATAACTGCACATATTTTACACTAGTACCATGAGAATTCAAAAAAAACAAAAGTAAAATCATAAAAAAGAGTAGATTTCTCCCTTTGGGTTTTAGGAGACCTCTCTTTACATACAATGTCATACGTGACACACTGACGGGCAGAAGACCTGATGGGTTGTCATTCATGACAGAACGACTTCAGTTACTCGATGGGAAGATGCCATGTTCTGAGGGTGGTATCCTACTGAAGTCTCGCCATTTTTATTCCCCCATAATTACACTAACTTGAAAGGGTTGCATTCTTGGTTATCAAGTGAGACTTATTTCCTTCTATATTTTTTTTGGAGTCAAAATAAATATTCACCAGAAACGTTTCCAAATGTAAGCTTGGCAAACCCATTTTCAAAGAGGATTTTTCTGCAGCATGGACCCCATGAGCACCACATCGTTTGACGAACAGCTTTCATCCTCCAAACGTACACACACACACAGTGACAACAGCCAGGACGTATTCCTGATGCGCTGTGATACCCATCCCCTGTGGCTGGACCGAGCCCCGGAAACTCCCCTTCACTACAGCTGTTGTGTATCAAACTTCAAAACGAGACGTTTTCTAACCTACGGGCGTACAAGGTCGTGCCCAGAATAAGCTCACAATCCTATGCCAAGGCGTGAAGACGCAACTGAGGGCCAAGGACTCTTTATCCCCACTTGTCTAGAACTGTGGTCACTATGGTGAGTTGGGTGGGGGCTGCTGGCAGGGGTAGAGGCTCCATGTGTCAGGGATGAGGACGCTGGGTGCAGGGGGACCCCGACGGCAGCAGGCTAAGAGGGAAGAAGGCTGAAATGTCAGGTCGGGACTGGGTGGCGGGCACGGCTTCCTCCTCTGGTAGCTCCCTGGCTGCCCCCATCTCAGACGCAGCTCCTTCTGGAAGGGACCATTTCCTTGGCATATGGATGAGCACACCTTTAAGGATGAAATACTACTGAGGGGAGGGCAGCCTATGCTACACGTCCCCAAAGGAAGGATGCCGGGGATGAGGGGAAATCAAGGCAAGAAAGACAGCGGGGGCTGGGGGAGACCCTGCTGAGTTGAATCTGAACAGTGTATCCATCACCCCAAATGATACAAATCAGCCATTACTGGCTCATGCAAAAGCAACTCTCCTACCTGAGCTCCCCTTCTCTGCTTTCTAACCCTCTTTGCAGCTCAGCCTAATGAATTGTCAGACAGCTCTAAGGAATGACAAATGTCTGTGCTTTGCGGCGGCTGCTGCTGTTTTGTGGGAAACACCTGATGTATGTAGTCTTGCATTCTTCAGTTTCGAATTAGAGACTTGGAAAACAAAATCAGCCTTGATAAATATAGCCATTTTTCCGTGTCCGGTAAGCTGAACTGAATGGGTACTTTAAAAAGAAAGAAAGAAAGAACTCTCTTTTGTTCTTCTAAATATGTACACAGCGCAGGGTAAATCTCAAACAAAGAGCTAATGCCCCAGTGGTGGGGGGGTGAGGAAAGGAATCGCCGATTCACGAATTAGAGTTCTGTTTACATTGCTATTGTCAAGAGTAATCATCTGTTCCCTTTAAGTAAGTTGTGGGGCCTTGATTAATGCTATTTGGGAACATAAGCGGTTAAAGACCTGGGACTCCCATTGGTGTTATTTACTTGTTGTTAAAGAGGTAGGCCGATTTGCAATGGTCATTTAACATTTAAGAAATAATTGAAAGCCGTAGCTTTACTAATCCATAAGTGCTTCTACTGGCGTGCAAATAATTCTAGATCCTGCATTTAGACTTGATTAACAAAAAGGTAACAGCTTAGGCTTCAGGAAAGTGATATGTATTTTCTTTGAAATCTTCAAATAACTGGGAAGTGCAAATTTGTATATGTTTGAATAAATAAAATATTTTAATTGTGGTGATTCTTCTCTAGACTTCCGTTACATTTTATGCATATCTACATGTTCTGATGGTGTAGCTTTAAAACAAAATTTTAAATAGCTTTCTCTAGCCTCGTAACTCAATGTGTTTTTTCTCTGGCAAAAATTCCACTGGCTGTAATGGGTAGAAAGGTTTATGACGCCTTTAGAGATCACAATATCCCTATATTAGATGTACTTTTATTTTACTTGTCATGCTAGGGCCCTCAGCCAAACTGATCACAATTACAAAACGTCATGATTCTGTCTAGTAAAACCATGTCTGGTCCTTTCTGTAACTGTCACCACAAGAAGAGCAACGTTAAATCCTCAATACTATGTTTCCACCTAGAGTTCTCTTTTTTTGGTCATCTGCTAAAAGAAATCTCACAGAGCCAACAGTCACTGAGATTGAGAAAGCATAAAGAGATAAGTAAGAATATCTGCTCTCAAACCTGTATGTCCTTGCCCTAGCTGGATGGCTCAGTGATAGAGCGTCGGCCTGGTGTGCAGGAGTCCCAGGTTCGATTCCCGGCCAGGGCACACAGGAAAAGCGCCCATCTGCTTCTCCACCCCTCCCCCCCTCCTTCCTCCCTGTCTCTCTCTTCCCCTCCCGCAGCCGAGGCTCCATTGGAGCAAAGTTGGCCCGGGCGCTGAGGATGGCTCTGTGGCCTCTGCCTCAGGCGCTACAATGGCTCTAGTTGCAACAGAGCAACACCTCAGATGGGTGGAGCATCACCCCCTGGTGGGCATGCCGGGTGGATCCCGGTCGGGCGCATGCAGGAGTCTGTCTGACTGCCTCCCCATTTCCAACTTCAGAAAAATACAAAAAACAAAAACAAAAACAAAAAACCCTGTATGCCCTCATGGGACAGACGGGCTCTCCGTGTTCTGCATACTCCCCACTGCAAACCGACTTTTGCACAACCTTGTATGTATACCTTAGAGACTTATATGCTGATCGCGACAGACTCTCCTTGTCAGATGTAATTTTCTAAGGAGTTTTTTTTGGGGGGTCCTTTAAACTTCTCACTTCAATATTCTATTTATCTAGAAGCCATTCCAATTCACATTGGTGCCGACTCTCTAGTTGAGAACTTTTGCACTTGAACCGACAAGTAATCTCTCTATAAGAGCTTTTCCTCTCCTGCACTGTAGACTCTCTCAAACCCTTGGTAGTGGGAAAAGAGGAGGAATCCTATTTCTCTACATAATCATCTAAAAAGAGGAGGAAGAAAAGGAAGAAAACAAAACTGCCCAGAGAAATAGAAAGGTCATAACGGTAGTACTTGCTAACTGTATACAGTTTCATGCTATTGAAAATTATTTAGACTGTGCAAAGCACTTCATATCGGTGAAATACTTCATAATGGCTAAGCAGATAACTCCTCCCAATAACCCTGTGAAGGATGCTAGTGTTATGACCTCTATCTCCCAAGAAAGGACTCTGTGCCACAAGGAGATTAAATGATCTATTCAGGGAAAAAACGCTCTTGAGCTGCCATGGGGGGCGTGGAAGAGAGAGGGAGCTTGGTTCTTCTCCCCTGGCCCTGCTTACTTCCGGTTAGTAAGTTACGTGCTGGAAGGACAGTAGGAGGTGGCCGTGGTCCTGGATGGAACAATCCAAATCCACAACAAACAGAGCTTTCATAAACTGACTGAAATACACTGAGTGTATAAGTCCACCTTTCTTTTCCCCAAGAGGATTGGTGGCCAGGTCTGTCAGTTAACTGGAGAGGACCAATGAGGTCAAGGATGATAGATGTGTTAACTCAAAGACCCAATCAGCAGGTGGGCTCGCCACAAAGGTAAAGGTAAGGAGGCTCCAGCACACGCCTTTATCACTTGAACCAACAAGTAATCTCTCTTTATTAAGAGAGATTAAGAGGTAATATTAAGTCTCATTTTTAGGCTAATAGTGTTCCTTTTTATTTTCTATAACATTTTCAAATACTCATTTAAAATATAAAGGGGAATTAACCTTTTGTTTCATATCGATTTTCCCTCTCACTCAGCAACGGAGCCCCCTCACCTCCTCAGGTTGATATTAAACCAGCAGGTAACAGAGCTGGTAAGGCAAGCAAAGTGTCGATGGGATTCAAGAAACCAAGTTTTTGTTTTTATAATCAGCTTTGGTCTCTGCTGCAGCAGGAATAAAATAACAAGGTTCAAAATTGGGGCGAAGTGTTTGGAAATATTGCACGAGAAAGAATCAAATGGGCTTATTCTTCCAGGGTCCAGGATATCAGCCAGGCCGGTGTTTGAAATGTTGGGCCAGGTCCTGGCCGCCTCGTAATTCAAGTGCATTTCACAGGAACCAGGACGAGAGAACGGGACGAAAACAATGATCTGGGGACTCAGGGAGCTGAGACTCTCAGGAGGGACGGGCAGATGCTGCGGATAAAATAAGAACCACGCTGAACTTTCACCTGAGCCGAAGTGAAATCACACTCTCTCAAGAACTGAAAGAAAATCCTGAACGTTGTATTGTTTCTTTCCTCATCACATTGTGTTTCATTTTCTGCCCCCGCTGACATCTAGAAAACCCAGCAATATGAGAAGAGGGAGAAATGACAAGACCTCTTCTGGTGTTATATCCAGACTAGCAAAAAGCAGAAGCCCGGCACTGCTAGGAACAGCATCCAAGTCCAAACGCATGTGTGTATTGTGTTAGATGGATGAAGATACAGATATAGCAGCTACGTGCATGAAAATTTCTGTGTCCGAGAGGTTAAATGCACCAAATGACGCACTTGTTCAAACTCCCATCTCTCCGTCTTCTGGGCTTTGGTCATCTCCACACACAAACTCCGCCAGATCAACAGTCTGGTGTCTCCTTTCCCATCTGTGGTCCCAGAGTCCTTGCTCTGTGAGACCATTCAGAAGCAATCCGTGTCCGAGGGCCGAGGAATGGGCCCTGCTCCCGATCTGCAAGCCATCGGACTGTCCAGGTGCCACACGTGACTGACAAGGGCTCTCCCTCCTTTGTCAGAGAGTGCCACTACTGCGTGGGTGCGTGTGGACGGAGGGTGTGATTTAGTACTGACACTTCCGAAGTGACGATGTCCCCCCTTCGCAGTAGCACTGCCACCCTAGGAAACCCAGCAGGCCCTGAGCTCCTCTTGGGGACCGCATCTACCACCCGAGAACGACAGGTGTGGGCTGTGACACTGGGGGGCATGTTGCATGTTTGGCTCAGGTGCCAGCGGGCATGCCACACTTATTGCTACTGCCACTCCACTCGGCTTGCCTCCGAATTAACACCGCCAAGATAGTGTGAAATAAAAAGGAAGGTTCATGGGACGTCAGTTACCCGGGTTCTTCTCTCTTCGGGGTTATACATGAAATAATATTAAAATAACCATAACTGGAAGTACCACTGGGTGCAGAGAACTTGGCATATTGTGTCCTCACAAGAACCATTTAGTTGAGAGGGAACGAAGGTCAGAGAGGAATGCTTAGGGTGCCCCGCTAATCTGGGAAAAGACAGCTGGGGGCTGTGTACTCAGGGGACAGACCGCTGCTCCTGAGGCCTTCCCCAGAGAGCACCACGCGGCAATGGGGAAGGAAGACCTTTCTGTAGCCTTCTCGCCATTATTACTAAAATTAGTGAAGGGCAGATGCTGGTGGTGAGCCGAGGTGCTGGCATTTAAATTGAAATAGACCGGTGATCAGGGAGTTTTCTGGGGTTCAGAGATGTATTTGGATAGTAGATTCTATTTTAAAATCAGCACAACCAGCTCTGATTTTCGTCTACATGCTGCTTTCGTTTGTTCATCATTCAAGCAACAGTCGTTTTTGGTTTTTTTTTTCCACGAGGGACTCCCACAGATAAAGTGGACGCATACGGTGGGGGAGGGGACTGGAAGGCCCACCACCTGGATGCATCGGCCCGTAATCACCTGACACACCTGGGTTTGGTGCATGTCAGTTTGCAGGGAGAGAGAGAAAACATTTATAATATGCTCGTCAGATGGCCAGAGCACATGGCTGGCCACAAGCAATATGGGGAGTTTCAGCATCGTATCTGGACCACTCAGTGACGCTGGGGATGGGGAAAGGAGGGGGCGTGCAGACCTGGAAATGAACTGTATCTTTAAAAGCATACTTTTATCATTGCAACATCATTAATGATATTATTTTGCATTCATTCATTTATTAGATTCACTCATCAAGCACTTTTTTTTTGTAATTTTTTTTTTTTTCCACAGAGACAGAGAGAGTCAGAGAGAGGGATAGATAGGGACAGACAGACAGGAACAGAGAGAGATGAGAAGCATCAATCATCAGTTTTTCGTTGCGACACCTTAGTTGTTCATTGATTGCTTTCTCATATGTGCCTTGACCGTGGGCCTTCAGCAGACTGAGTGACCCCTTGTTCAAGCCAGCGACCTTGGGTCCAAGCTGGTGAGCTTTTTGCTCAAACCAGATGAGCCCGCGCTCAAACTGGAGACCTCAGGGTCTCGAACCTGGGTCTTTCCGCATCCCAGTCCGACGCTCTATCCACTGTGCCACCGTCTGGTCAGGCTCATCAAGCACTTTTTAATGGGTAGAATGCCCCCCTTCATATGGTGAAGTACTATACTAAACCACAGCACCTCAGAAAGTGACCTTATTTGGAGACTGGGTCTTTACAAACATAATCAAGTTAACATGAGACCATTAAGATTAGTCTGAAGCTCCAATGACTGGTGTCGTTGTAAAAAAAGAAATTTTGGAATACAGAGATGTACCTTGAAAGAAGATGGTATGAAGGGACTCAGGGAGGAAACGGCTGTCTACAAGCCAAGGAGTTCCCTCGGGAAGAACCTTGACCTTGGACTTCCAGCCTCCAGACTGGGAGACGACAAATGCTTGTTCTTGGAGGCGCCTACCTAGTCTGTGGTGCTTGGTCACAGCAGCCCTAACAAACGAATACACATTGGCTTATTAACTTGCTATTTGCCTGCCAGGCACCTTAAATTAAATGATATTTAATCTTCCCAACAAATTGGTAAGCTTTTCATTCTATTCATGAGGAAACTGGGAGTTATCAATTAAATGGCTCGTTTAAACTACCATTTATTTCATGAGAGTCCAGGCTGGGGTGTGTGACCCTTGGGCTACCTAACTTCTAAGTTTTCACGGAGATGTGTGTGACTGCAAAAGCAGTGTTCTATGCTATACATTTATATTCTGGGGGTTTTGTTATGTCCATAGGTTTATGTATATGCGTGAGCATGTGTGCCGGGGGGTCTTCCTGAACCCTTTGCAGTTACAGTTCATAAATGATAGAAACTCACAGGCCCATTATATCTACAAAAGTGAGGGCAATGTTGGCAGAATGCATCCAGAGCCATTAAGAAAGAAAGACAATTGTCGTTTGGCGGGATTGGCTTCTCCAAAGGCCACTTGTAAAACCCCACACAGGACCCACCCCCAGGAGCGGACCGAGGAATCAGGATTGCTGGGCACTAATCACTGACTTCCGCTGTTGCATTAGCAGAGAGCTAATAGCCGAGTCTTCCAGGATTTAACCATCAGAAACCCCCTGAAGTGGCCTGAACCTCGCGCTACAGCATCACTCGCCATCGTCACAGAACTAATCATGCAGATTCGGCGGCGGAGGACCGACTCCGGTAGAACAGAGTTCATGCATGACATATGATGTATCTGCTCAAAGGGACAGATACATCTTTCTTACTGCCGCCACGTAGCGGCTCTCATCCACGGTCCCTCTCGTCCAAATCACCTCAGACAAATGTGAGGACGTCAGTGCTCACAGTAATTCCTTCATTTTTAAACACATAATGGAAATGTATAACTAGTCCTCATAAAAATTTATATCTCAATCCATCCCTTTAATTTATAACAGGCCCTTTAGGCAGTTATTATTCAAACATTAATAAAATGGCTATGGATCACAAAAAAAAGCAAGCGTCTCCCTAAGTTCACTTCTCTTTTGTTTTTGTACGTATAGAAAGCTAGATTAGCGTTCACGCCACCTCTGGTTCTAACAACAATTATGCCTTTAATAAGAGAGGCCTGTGTGATGTATTACCTTAATCACGTTAGGAAGCCAGGCTCCGATCATGAAACCAAAGTTGAATTTTTCATGCCCTTCGCAACAATTGTGACTCTTAATGTCCTATATGTTTGGATTCTGCAGTTTATGCAAATGCTCCCTTTCTATAAATTTTAGATTTATCTCCATTTGTCACTGTATGCATTCTAACACGAGGCGTTGTTTTTTCTTTCCCTCTAAATATGATTAAAACCCACTTCAATTATTTATACGGGGCAAAGATATAAAATAAAAGTTGGTGGGGCTTTTCTTTACTGCGGGGTTAATTATATGACTTTTAAAATGTTAATAAATTTAACATGGGTCCGAACCTCTCTCCTGAATTTTTAAAAAATAGTCCTTTGAGAAAGACGTCAATGGACTGAGAAAAGAAAACAAGACGCAGGGAGCTGTTCTTTCTCATTACGCAACCGGAACGTGCGATTCAGAACGCTCCGCCCGAGAGTGGTTTTTCACTCTGCGATCCCACAGTTCTGCTCTTCTTCTCGTGTTTGCCCGGGAGCCTTACAACCTTGTAGCATGTGTTTTCCTGAATTAAGGAATAAATAAATAAATAGCTGACCTGTTCTCCCCTCTATACCTGAGCGATGCCTTTCAAACTCTACCTGATGCTTTCTAGCGAAGTGGTTTGGACAAGGTAGGGCTCTATGGTTGTAACCACAGGGCGACACGGCTGTACACAGATGTCTTGCTCCCAGACGTCCCCAAACTACGGCCCGCGGGCCACATGCAGCCCCCCGAGGCCATTTATCCTGCCCCCCCCACCACACTTCCGGAAGGGGCACCTGTTTCATTGGTGGTGAGAGGAGCACTGTATGTGGCGACCCTCCAACGGTCTGAGGGACAGTGAACTGGCCCCCTGTGTAAAAAGTTTGGGGACCCCTGCTACGTCTTATTTTTATATCAAATGTTTTTGATGCGAGCAGCAGGTCTTAGTCAATGCTTGACAACTGCTGGCTTAGAAAGATAAGGTTTCCTGCTAGGAGGAATCCGAGGCTTCTGAGCCACATATGTTCACACAAGGGAAGTTTCTTCTCTAATAAGTTACATTTCTTCCCATGTATCTCTCTCCCCAGCCATTTAAAAGGACCAGGGAGAAAATAGAAGTTTCCAGTGGACCAAGAAAAATCTTTAATAAGGCTCTTGACTTCACTCTATTAGCCTATTTCCCCCAGATTTTATCATGACTATTGATTTTTTCACCTCTGTGATCCCCTTTCAATAGATTTATAACAACAAAGCTAAAATCACAAATTGATTCTGGTTAAATATTAGTCGTTATGGCTAATGAGATCCTGTCCCTTTAAAGACCTAACTCAGCTTCAGTCCCTTTATACCCGGCAACTCTAATGGTCTTTCCACTAATTGGTTCTGTGTAAATGAAACAAGCTGGAAAACACTGTGGCACCAATAAATATTAATAAGTTATTGTTTGTTTTCTTTACCTTGCTTATGAATTCATACAAAGACAGTGCTAAGACATTAACTCCAGTCTATTAATTGCCACCTGATAATTGCCACCTGATACTTTTCTCCTGGATAATTAGGTACCCATTAGTTCTAATCAAGTAGTTACTTAATTATTGCAGTAATTAGTCTAATGGACTAGCAAATTGAAGCTTTATCACTTTTGGATACTTAATGTTCCTGACAGCATACTTCACAAGTGTCAGGGTTCCGGATTTGGCAACCTGTCACCCAAGAACCCCTTCCTCCACCCCCAGCCTCATCCTACCATCACTTTACCTATTGTCCCTGACGTTGTCACGGAGTCTTCAAAGTGGCGACTTAAACCCAAAATCCTCCCACAGGGAGACCTTCCTGGTGACGCTTTATGGAGACACGAAGCCGTGTCTTTCTATGGGCAGCAAGCAGCACATCGAGTGACCCTACTTCCAGACAGCACGAAAAACCAGCCAATAGACAGAGACCGTTCCAAGAAAACACAGAGAGATCACAGACCAAGTCCACCCAAGAAGGGAAAGGCCTGTTGGGGAATGCTGGGGAGCTGATAACATTACACCCTTTCTTCTCCGCTAAACACAGACAGGATTCAAAATAGCTGGACAATCCAAAAAGCTACGGCATGTTTATTCAGCAAATGAAATAAGCCCTCAGTCCATATTCAGTTTTGAGGACCAACTCCAGGAAGCCCTGGAAAGTGGGAAAAAAAGTTGCTTCCAGGACAACTGTCTGACCTCTTTGTCATGGAACTTGCACGAACACTGAATTTATCGACTGCCTTCTTCTGGGTAAAATGCACTTCATGTTGCCCATTCATTCTAGAAAATTCTTTCATTGACTGTGCGTCTTCATTTTCATAGCTGAACATTGGGAGCAGGCTCTCTCTGAGGTCTCCTCACTCTTCACTGGCTGATTGTAATGCCTGTGGCCGAGGCCGGGCAGGTTCGCACTGAATTCGGGCAGACGGTAGAGGAACTACGAGCCAGAAAGCATTGGGCCATTCCCGTTTATTGGAGGCTCGCAGAGACAGGCGAGCAAATAAACAAATAAAAACCTGCTTTTCTCAGTGGAGGGCGAGAGATCAGGAAAACCGCACCTCACAGGGGCAGGAGAGAGACCTGGGATAGTCGCCCCTGAGCGCAAGCACCCGTATCCTCACGGACTGTCCACACGTGGTGCTGCCCCCACTCATGCACGGATCAGGCAAAGCGCTTGCAGCCGGTCAACAAGCAAGCAAGCCTGACACAACTGTTTTCCACACACCGATACTTTCCATTCTTTCTGCTTATATCGTCCCTCTGTAAATCTCCGTATTTTTGTGGATCTCTAGGGCTGTATCCTGGGTTTCATTCATTTATTTAGTTAGGTAAGTAGATAGGTAGCTGGGTAGCTATTTATTTATATGTGCATCTTCTCATTAGGTGATCACATGTCTGTCAATAGCCTACAAACCAGATCCTGTCACTGTCTTCAAATCTTACAATGGTTTTTATGACACTCAGAATGCACCCTGGATCACTGACCCATAAGGCCCTGCATGACTTGATCCCTGCTTTCCTCTATGATTCTCTGTTTTGCACTCTTCCTCCCCTAGAACATGCCAGCAACTTGGCTTTTTCTAGTCTTTAAACATACCCAGATTGTTTCTGCCTCAGGACCTTTCCACATGCTGTTTTTGCTATAGTAGAAAAGCCTTCCCAGCTCTTCCTAAACCTCCTTCTTTCTGGTTTGTTCTCAGTTGAGGTTTCACCTCAAAAAAGCTTTCTATGAATATCCTGGCTAACAACACTTCCCCAGTCAGATCTCTATTTCATAACGAATTGCTTCCTTTGAAGCACTTTATTCCATTGGAATCAAACTACATGAAAACAGGGGGTCTTGCCTGTTTCATTTGCCACTGTTATCTCCGGACACCTGATCAAATCAGGCACAGTACAGGCACCAAATACATACTTTTAAAATTCATCAGTAAATAAGCAACTCTAAGACAGGTGGGCAAAGAGATTTCCTTGCAAACACTTCCTCCTGAGAATGACCTTGGAATCTTGTTGGATATTGGGACAGATGAAACTTAAATTTCATTCATTTCTGCCCAAACCAATGCTCTGCGTTCTACTGGACACAGTACCACGGAGTGGGGCCATGCACAATCGGGTGCCATGGTGACGGGGTGCCCCCCCCACTGTCACATTCTGGCTTTCCTGGTCACATGATCCCAGACCTTGCTTTCTGCTATCTTTAAAATGGAAAAACAACAACATGTAAAGGAGAGAGCCTCCAGAGAATTCCTTGTGATCATAAAGGTAAGAAGTCATGTTAGGTGCATGGACACTCAGTCACTGCTCCCTAAAGACGACTGTTGTCACCACTTTGAAAACACGGTCCATGTTCCAGGAGCTCACACTATGTAAATGCCTCTTTTGTGATTCACAAGGTCACTGACAGTGGGGATCTCAGGGATGGGGAGCTCACCACGGGGCTTCTCTACACCTGCATCTGGACCCCATTTGCTTGTAGATGTTCCAGAGATTATTTCTGTGGGTTACTCACTGCTCGGTCTCCACTGACCCCCCCCCCCATTGCCCTTTGTCTGAAAACCTGCATCATAGGGCAAAAGTTTTCTTTCTCCCTCCCTCCTTCCCTCCTTCCCTACTTTTCTCTCTCTGTCTTCCTGCCCAGCTGCCTAATAAGCATAGAGCTTGGAAGACAGAAGTGACCCAACCCTGGCTTCCTGGGAAATGACTAGGCCTGGGCGTGTCGCTCTCGTGGGGTCCTGAAGCACATCCCAGCAAAGGTGTTGCTCACCATGTCACCACGCTCAACCTGGACTTGTCTCAGACACAGATTCCACTCGGGTTCTCTCAGTCCTCGCATCGTATTTGTATCTGAATTGATCACCGGGCCTCTGACAAGTATCACCTGCCATGTATATTGTAATTGATGACGTTTAAGGGCCTACTGACCTAGAAACTCTGCTCCCCGGTGGTAAACAAGATGTGAATTTCATTCGAAAATGTGGCACAATTGACAAAGGCTCATATTAATTCAGATGTATAGGAAAAAGCAAGAGATTAAGTGAACTAAAGTGTTTTTAACGATGCTTTCTCCATATTTAGTTTTATTAAATCTTTGGGGTTTTTTTTCACTAATAGAGAATATGCTATTTAATGGCAAATGCATACTGCAGTAGTTCTCAACCTTTCTAATGCCGTGACCCCACAATACAGTTCCTCATGTTGCGGTGACCCCAAACCAAAAAATAATTTTGGTGGCTACTTCATAACTGTAATTTTGCTACAGTTATGATTCGGAATGTAAATACCTGATATGCATTATGTATTTTCTGATGGCTTTAGGCAACCCCACCGGGGTCGCGACCCACAGGTTGAGAACTGCTGGCATACTGGAAATGACCACGTATTTTCGGATGTGTAAGTGTTTCAAGTTTAGAAATCATAAGAGTTTTAGAAAGAAGTACTGGATGTATCAGATACTTTTGAAAGAAAAATAAAACCAGATAAGTGTAATGAGTACTAAAAATAATATACAGACCTAGGTTTTTAATGAGAAAAATATGCAAAGATAATCATGAAACAAAAATGATCTTATAGAATCAACCTCAGGACATGGTGGTCAAACCCATACTTTGCCTAATCTCAGTATTATTATTCATAAGATGGGAAAATCAATATCTATCTGTTGTACCCACTTCACAAAGGTGCTGCAAGGGTCAAGGGAGTTACTATATTAATAAGTTTTGGAAAACTAAAAATTTTCTTTATAAGCAAGCAAGAGATGCCTGCCCTGTGGTGGCGCAGTGGATAAAGCGACAACCTGGAATGCTGAGGTCGCCGGTTCGAGACACCCGGCTTGCCTGGTCAAGGCACATGTGGGAAGCAACTATGGCTCCTGCTTCTTCTCCCCCATTTTCTTTCTTTCTGTCTAAAATCAATAAATAAAGTATTTTTTAAAAAAAATAATATACAGACCTAGGTTTTCAATGAGAAAATATGCAAAGATAATCATGAAACAAAAATGATCCTATAGAATCAACCTCAGGACATGGTGGTCAAACCCATACTTTGCCTAATCTCAGTATTATTATTCATAAGATGGGAAAATCAATATCTATCTGTTGTATAGATAGATATTGATTATAAAGAGAAGATACATGTTATTTTTCAAGAGAAATTACTTAATCTCATCCTTATTTAATTCAAAGCAACTCAATGTACTACATCTCCCCTGTGTATTATTAAACATACATTTCTGTATATTATTAAATGCAAAGTTGGTGCCTCTGGGCCATGGGTTCTATCCCCACTCCGGGCATGGCACTCGGACCCAGACAAAGAGGTACATGGGAGCCTTCGGTGGGCCCTACTGTTGGGTCTGTCCGCTAATGTCCAAACTCTCTCACACCCTCATTCTCCTGCAAATGACCAAGGACACACATTGGTCTTAAGGGTGCAGTTAGTGACTGTGACTGGCGAGTAACAGATCGTATGAAAACAAGGAAGCGCTAGTCTCATTATTATGCTCCAACCAAGGACATTAAAGGAGACATAAAAAGAGGTGCTTAGAAAGTGGTGACCAATCTTGGTTTTCTGAGCCAGTGTGGTATCGTGAGGAGCATGGTTTTCAAAGCTTGGTTCTGCCACTTTCAAATCTATAGATTCCATGAAAACAAAAGAATGCGGTCTCAGTGAGCCAAGTCCCAGGGGCACAGCTATGCCTTTCACCCTGGAACCCAATCTGATCAAGTTCCAGCAGTGTTACCCCATGGCCAACATCCCTGCATGAAAATAGGGGAAGATTAGCATCGGCTGAACGACCACTGCAGAGCAAACCTGGGTTAAGGATCTTGAAACTCACAGACGAGAAGCAGGAGGTCAAGAACGTGAGGTGGTCTCTCTGGATTCTTACAGTGATGAACAGCAGAGCTAGGATCCCGCCTTTCCAGAACAGGGTAGCTGGTCAAGCCCTAAAGAGCCTGGTGCCTTACTGAGCTTTCTAGACCCCTTTGTATTAGGAGGAGATCAGGGCTTATATCTCTTTGCATCTGCATAGTGTCTAGCCGAGTGCTTGGCCTACTGTAAACATCTAGGAAACAGCCACGGCCCTTAATCGACTGACCTCCTCTAACCGTCCCTTTTTCTGTCACGGGCCCTGAGAACAATCCGCTTTCTTTCATCCGTAATGTGGAATATCTCTCTGTTCACTCAGATTTTGTCCTGCTCTGAGGAGACAGCCCCTGAGACCAAATTAAAAGCCTGCATGGAGATGCTCATTTCATAAAAACGCCTTGTTTTAACTACTGGCAGTAAAGCTGTCACCCACTTGCGACGGTGCATAAGAAGTCTATTGCACGCTGGCTTTCAGCCTTACGCTAAGTTGCTTTAGTGGCTTCATTTTTAATGACTGTGAGCTATTGATTTTTCCCTAAGGATGGTCACCACTTATGTAGCGACGAGTGCTGGCTGTGGGATGTGAGGAACATAGTGACGACGCTGACTCGCGCATAGGAGCCTTCGGTGGGTCCTACTGTTGGGTCTGTCCGCTACTGTTCAAACTCTCTCACACCCTCATTCTCCTGCAAAGGACCAAGGACACACATTGGTCTTAAGGGTGCAGTTAATGACTGTGACTGGCGAGTAACAGAACGTACGAAAACAAGGAAGCGCTAGTCTCATTATTATGCTCCAACCAAGGATATTAAAGGAGACATAAAAAGAGGTGCTTAGAAAGTGGTGACCGATCTTGGTTTTCTGAGCCAGTGTGGTATCGTAAGGGGCATGGTTTTCAAAGCTTGGTTCTGCCACTTTCTTTTTTTTTTTTTTCTTTTTCTTTTTCTGAAGCTGGAAACGGGGAGAGACAGTCAGACAGACTCCCGCATGCGCCCGACCGGGATCCACCCGGCACGCTCACCAGGGGCGACGCTCTGCCCACCAGGGGGCGATGCTCTGCCCCTCTGGGGCATCGCTCTGTTGCGACCAGAGCCACTCTAGCGCCTGGGGCAGAGGCCAAGGAGCTATCCCCAGCGCCTGGGCCATCTTTGCTCCAATGGAGCCTTGGCTGCGGGAGGGGAAGAGAGAGACAGAGAGGAAGGAGAGGGGGAGGGGTGGAGAAGCAAATGGGCGCTTCTCCTGTGTGCCCTGGCCGGGAATCGAACCCGGGACTTTTGCACGACAGGCCGACACTCTACCACTGAGCCAACCGGCCAGGGCCGGTTCTGCCACTTTCAAGCTGTGCAATACCAACGAGGAATTCAGCCTCAGTGCTGCTTAGTGACCCCATCTGGAAAATATCTTTCTCATGGGGTTGTAAGGATTACAAAAAAGAAACTAACAGAGAACAGTATTTTGTGAATCGTAACGCCCTATGCAAATGTTAGATATTATGGAGCCTGTGGGAAATATGGCGTCCTTATTTTAGTTATCAGAAGGGTCTTGGTAATGTGGGACCTTCTACCCCACGCAGCAGTGGACTGGAGCTGGCTTACCCAGCTCAGAAGTCTGTCTGCATCTGTGCCCTACATTCAGTGGCATCATGGTGGTCATTGAAATAGGCTATCATGGGAGTATCTATACACAGAAATGATCAAGTGCCAAAAATCAGGGCTTGTCCGCCTTCCTCCAAAAGCTTGTCCTTAAACATTTACCAGCACAGTTCTGACCCCATCCCTTCCCTAATCTCAAATCCCTCCCATCTCCATAGAAGGTCAGGGATGTTGGCTTTGTAAACCCTGGAGGGCTGAGACCTTTCTGGTGTGGGGTTTTGTTCGCCACCTGTGCAGAGTCAGACACATACTAACTGTTCAATAAAATCGAGTGACTAGATGAACAAATAAATTGTTTTAAGAATGTAGTGGAGGCCCTGGCTGGTGGCTCAGTGAACAGAGCGTTGGCTGGGCATATGGACATCCCAGGTTCAATTTTAGGTCAGAGTACACAGGAGAAACAACCATCTGCTTCCCCACCCACTCCCTGTCCCCCTCTGCTCCCTCTTTCCCTTCCACATCCAGTGGCTCAATTGATTCAAGCGTGACTCCAGGCACTGAGGATAGCTCCGTTGGAGCACATCAGCCTCAAGCACTAAAAATAGCTCAGTTGATTCAAGCATCAACCCTAGATGGGGTTGCCAGGTGGATCCCGGTCGGGAAATAAAAAGTAGTGGAAAGATGTTCTGGGGTGTGCCTATGGACCCTAACCTATGAGAACCTGATCATTTCAATTACCTCCCTGAGCACAGGTTTCTGCATGGGTAGAATGGGTAAGTGAATACGTACTTCACAGAGGCTTGATGTGAGGATTAATTAAGACTCCATGAACAGCACACACTGGGCAGTTAACACACGTTAGATGCCTTTCCCTGCGTCGGGAAGCTAACGGGTGATTCCGCTCTTTCTCCTGTTCATCCGCCTGCTTGATGGCATCCCCTCCCACCTCCCACTGTGTTTATACACATATTTACGTTTACACACAAACACATATGTTTAACAACTAGCTGCATAACTATCACTTCACACCAGGACGCCAAGCTCAGCCAACGCTAACACCTGCAGTGGAGGCAGAAAGAATGACTCCCGTAAACCAAAGTTTAATTTTTGAAACTGGAGTGGGTAATTCATGACTTTCCTGAACTGTTTGTGCTCTTCAAGCTCTGAGCTGCTGCTGGGTTGCCCACCTTCAGCTCGCCTACCTGCTAGAGCGGCTGGAAGGTTCACGGGAGAGGATGCCCACAGAACGCTGCTCGTGTCGTGATCGCTCCAGCTGGGACGGGAAACGACATCGATGTGTCAGAACCCTGAGCTGGCAGGGAACACAGGCTCCCATTTTCCAACCCTGTTCATTCACAGGTGAATCGACGTCAGTCACAAACAGAGGGACTTTTCTTAGGTCACCCTGTTTAATCAATGACCGTAATGAATCCAGAGTCTGTAGACTCTAATTCAGGGGTCCCCAAACTTTTTACACAGGGGGCCAGTTCACTGACCCTCAGACTGTTGGAGGGCCGGACTATAAAAAAAAAAACTATGAACAAATCCCTATGCACACTGCACATATCTTATTTTAAAGTAAAAAAACAAAACGGGAACAAATACAATATTTAAAATAAAAGAACAAGTAAATTTCAATCAACAAACTGACCAATATTTCAATGGGAACTATGCTCCTCTCACTGACCACCAATGAAAGAGGTGCCCCTTCCAGAAGTGCAGCGGGGCCGGATAAATGGCCTCAGGGGGCCACATGTGGCCCGCGGGCCGTAGTTTGGGGACCCCTGCTCTAATTCTAGCACCCGTGTTTGTGCAGGTGCTCTCATCCGTGTCTCCGATGTGACAATGATTAAAGTTTCCGGGAGGAAGACACAGTCTAAAAGCACACATGTGACGACGGAAGGACTAAGGAGAGGATGCTAATGTGTACCCAGAGAGTTGGGAACACCTTCTGTGTCAAATGAGCTCATTTCTGTCACATTATTTTTTATTTATTTATTTATTTATTTTTTCATTTTTCTGAAGCTGGAAACAGGGAGAGACAGTCAGACAGACTCCCGCATGCGCCCGACCGGGATCCACCCGGCACGCCCACCAGGGGCGACGCTCTGCCCACCAGGGGGCGATGCTCTGCCCATCCTGGGCGTCGCCTTATTGCGACCAGAGCCACTGTAGCGCCTGAGGCAGAGGCCACAGAGCCATCCCCAGCGCCCGGGCCATCTTTGCTCCAATGGAGCCTTGGCTGCGGGAGGGGAAGAGAGAGACAGAGAGGAAAGCGTGGCGGAGGGGTGGAGAAGCAAATGGGCGCTTCTCCTGTGTGCCCTGGCCGGGAATCGAACCCGGGTCCTCCGCACGCTAGGCCGACGCTCTACCGCTGAGCCAACCGGCCAGGGCTGTCACATTATTTTTTTAAAGCACTTTTTGCCACCATGATAATACAATTATAGCTAGTTATTGTTTCAGGGTAACAAATGCTTCTTGGAAGAGTTTTATACAATGATCAGAAAGATGGGGGGGAGGGGAGGAACAGCTGGAGCCTGCATTACATTGGACACAGTGTAAGATCCGGCGGCAGGAAACCCCACATATACTGAATGCCACGCTTTCTAGCCTCGCTCATGTGTCATGTTCTTCTTGCTTCTGACATTCTCGAGCTCAGATGTAATCAACTGGAGCTTTCAATGATCCCGCAGCTTAAGATCCCCATAACAGTTTAGCCTACTGCTGTTCAATTGCCTCTAACTTCTGGAAAGGAAGACTTCCTGGAAGACACGTGGTGAGGAGTGGGTGGGCGGCATGCAATTCAGGGGTAAGGAGAGGAAAAGGGAGGAGAAGCAATCAGACCCCAACGACCCTCCAAGTAAAGGGTTTTTTTTTTTGTTTTTGTTTTGTTTTTTCTTTCTTTCTTTCTTTCTTTTTCTTGAAGCTGGAAACGGGGAGAGACAGTCAGACAGACTCCCGCATGCGCCCGATCGGGATCCACCCAGCATGCCCACCAGAGGTGACGCTCTGCCCACCAGGGGGCGATGCTCTGCCCCTCCGGGGCGTCGCTCTGTTGCAACCAGAGCCACTCTAGTGCCTGGGGCAGAGGCCGAGGAGCCATCCTCAGCGCCCAGGCCATCTTTGCTCCAATGGAGCCTTGGCTGTGGGAGGGGAAGAGAGAGACAGAGAGGAAGGAGGGGGGGTGGAGAAGCAAATGGGCGCTTCTCCTATGTGCCCTGGCCGGGAATCGAACCCGGGTCCCCCGCACACCAGGCCGACGCTCTACCGCTGAGCCAACCGGCCAGGGCCAAGTAAAGGGGTTTTATTACCTTCTTTGCAGGGGTAACTTCCAAAATCAGTAAGGTATGGGAGCCAACTCACCTGAACGGATCTGGCACCGTGCAGAAGCAGGGTTCTGCAGGCCCCGATGTGAGCCAGTCCCCTCGGGTGCGGCCAAAGCCGCTGCTGTGGGTGGAGGAGGGCGGGGGTCCCCGCGCCTTAGCAGCGGCCGTGTGCCAGCTGGAGTGGAAGGAGTGCCAGCTTCTAGCAACCAGGGTGGCAGAACTAGCCATGGAGATATCAGTGCAACTTACCCTTCCAAATCTTCCCATTCCATGGTCACTAGAAAGAAGTCCCTGCGGTAGCACAGTTCAGAGCTCCAGGAGAAGGGTCCTCAGAGAGCAGGGTAGGGAAGGCAAAGCACACAGGGAGCCCTGCCTGACGGTGACTCGACTCGCTTCCCTGCGGGTGACACAGTCAGGCTCCTGCAGGAGCCAGGGCGGGGGCCATCCAGAGGCAGGCCAGGTTCGATCAGGACCATGGTGAGCGGAAAAGCGGCTCCAACCTGAGGGACATGCAGGTCCAGGTTGCCCCCTCGGGCTACTAAACAGACGTCATAAACTCGGAGTTTCTAGTTTTTTAACACTTCTGCTGGAGGGGCGAGTGTGTAACTTCACAACTTAGCAAAAAGTGACACAGGAGCATAGATGCCGATGTTCTTCAAAGACAAGCTGAGGCTGGAACTTTTCCAACTCCATTTTTCTCTGGAGTTAGGCACCAACCATCTCCCGGCACTGTGAAACGAACAGGGAATTCATCCCACGACCCCGACTGCAGGAGCTGGGCTTTGCTGTGGTCTCCACCCCGGTCCCCGTTTCCAGAAACAGCTGTCTGTGAGAAAGGCCCCCGTCCTTTCTTAACCGCTTTCTGCAGCAAGAGGCTTCTCAGCTGCCTCCTTGGCTGGGCCTGATGCAGCCAACATCTTGCAAAAATAAAATGGAAAATGGGCTTCTCATCAGAACAGCAGCTGCTTCACACCATCGGAAAACAAAATCATCATGCTTAAAGACCAGATTTAGCAGTTTCAAAGAGCTGCGAAGACGAAATTAGATGCAGGCAAGAGTTTGGGTCTGTCATCGTCACTGCTTCCACCGAAGTCGCTAATTCATGTGAAAACAACTTGAAGACATTAAATGGCTGAAGTTTTTTGGAGACGATGAGCTTTTCAGTCTCACCTCGCTAGAACAGAATACGTTGCTTTATCTCATCACTGGGTTTATCAACGAATTTTGAGCACTATGTCAAAACTTCTTTGACTTTCGTTATAAGGATGATGCATTATTGGTTTGACCCCATACACACAAAGGTGGCTGGGGTGTCTCTGTTTCTGGCAATTACTCTATACGATACTTTGTCTATATCAGAGCTAGTGAAACAAGGTTGTTTGGTCAACGATGAGATATAAAACTTGCATCTGAAATACCTCTAGTTATTAGTATTTTAGGGTCATTTCCCCCTTTTGAGCCTGCAATTGGTAATTTCAGAAAATCTACTGGAAATATTACTAGTATTAAGTAAAGAATATTATTCCGGTCTGACCAGGTCGTGGCACAGTGGATAGAGCGTCATCCTGGGACGCTAAGGACCCAGGTTCAAAGCCCCAAGCTCACTAACTTGAGCGCAGGGATCATAAACATGACCCCATGGTCGCTGGCTTGAACAAGGGGTCACTCGGTCTGCTGCAGACCCCTGGTCAAGGCACATATGAGAAAGCAATCAATGAACAACTAAGGAGCTGCAACGAAGACTTGATGCTTCTCATCTCTCTCCCTTCTTGTCTTTTTTTTTTTTTTTTTCATTTTTCATTTTTCTGAAGCTGGAAACAGGGAGAGACAGTCAGACAGAATCCCGCATGCGCCCGAACAGGATCCACCCGGCATGCCCACCAGGGACGACGCTCTGCCCACCAGGGGGCGATGCTCTGCCCATCCTGGGCGTCGCCATGTTGCGACCAGAGCCACTCTAGCGCCTGAGGCAGAGGCCACAGAGCCATCCCCAGTGCCTGGGCCATCTTTGCTCCAATGGAGCCTCGGCTGCGGGAGGGGAAGAGAGAGACAGAGAGGAAAGCGCGGCGGAGGGGTGGAGAAGCAAATGGGCGCTTCTCCTATGTGCCCTGGCCGGGAATCGAACCCGGGTCCTCCGCACACTAGGCCGACGCTCTACCGCTGAGCCAACCGGCCAGGGCCCCTTCTTGTCTATCTTAAAAAATAAAATAAAATTATTCCACTGACCAAATTGTTTTATCCCCCCGCCAACTGAATCCCTTCTGTGACTTGTTTTTTGTTTGTCTGTCTGTTTTGCTTTGCTTTCAATCTAAGATACACCCAGAAGGAAATATTCCTGGGTATATTACAAAATTTTAAAAGATTGTTACTGGACTCTCCCCCTCTCCATGTAAAACGGAATAATTCTATTTTTTCTGGCTTTCTGCTCATCTCCTATTGCAGATGTGGGCTTTTTCTTTTTCTATTTCTTTTTTTTTTTTTTTTTTAATCACTCTTGGCTTTTCTTCTGAAGTAGCCCATGAATTTCCCTGCATAAAACACTTGGTTTTTAACCCAAGATATTTTATCAGAGATCATCTGAAAGACTAACCACGTTAGTTAAGGTCAGGACCAGCATTATTTGCCAATTTTTATTCTGGATAGTTCAACGTAAATTCTCCAAGATTTAAAAAAATAAGATGTCCTGGAAATACTAGAGAACTGGGAAGGCGTTTTTTAAAAAAAAAAAATACTGAAAATAAGTAAATAAATAAAATAAAATAAAAAAAAAAACATACTGGTTGTGTGTGAGGAGGCGGGCCGTGTTTAGGGCCGCTGGGAGTGGGCGGAGTCAAGGAGGCCGTTTGGGAGCCGCTGAACCCACCACCATCCCCGAAGCCTGGCCTCTCCAGGGAACAGTGAGAAGTGGTTATGTAAGCGAAGTTGTAAACCACCCTCTCGTCTTTGGGAGCTTCTGCCAAGAAAGGAGAGATCAAATGTGAGAAGAAGTCGGAAGGTCCAAAGCCTGACCCACATGAGGTCTCAGACCAGAGTGGCGGCCGGGCCCCCAGCGGTTCCGGGAGGGCTGTCTAGCAGAGGGGCCCCAGATGTCCTTCCTCTCAAAGGCATTTGGACAAGCCCCTCAGTGGAGGGGGTCAGCGCCTGCCTTGACCTGCCCCGGCGGGTGGCCAGTCAATCATCCCGTCCAATATCAAGCCTCATTTTCTTTAAAAGGACGTTTGTGTACTCTGTTCCAGGCGAGAGGCTCAAGTGACCCCCGACTAACTGCAAGCTGTCCCCTGACCCAAATCAAAGGAGCACTCCAGCACCTGCCATTCATCAGGTTCCTTTCAGCAAAGTCATCATGAAAGAGAAATAATTTCGCTCACTTTTCAAGTGTAGTGCTTTGGGGAAGCAGATGTTGAACAGCAGCCCAGCAACCTGTAAGGCTGCGTCGGACAGGAAGTGGAGAAGAAAAGAGATTCCACAGACGCTGCGGCGGGAATTGGAACAGGCAGAGTGTAATTACCTGCCCTGGAATGGAGCCCGAGCAGCCCCAGCGCTAACAGCTTTCCTCTTACACTACGAGGACGAAGACTTTTCTCTAAATGCAATCAGAGCACTCCCCTTAGAAACCAACACTTCTAGAGGGGGCAGTGGGGGCGGGGAGACTTTTAAGAAGGTGAGAAGGCGGAAGGAGACAGACAGACATCAGGGGACCTGTATTTATCAATATGCTTGGCCTCTCTGTCTGCTGCCCCATGCCACTGACTTTATGGCAGACACCCATATAGCATTAAAAACCCATCCTGTGGCCCTGGCCGGTTGGCTCAGTGGTAGAGCGTCGGCCTGGCGTGCGGGGGACCCGGGTTCGATTCCCAGCCAGGGCACATAGGAGAAGCGCCCATTTGCTTCTCCACCCCTCCGCCGCGCTTTCCTCTCTGTCTCTCTCTTCCCCTCCCGCAGCCAAGGCTCCATTGGAGCAAAGATGGCCCGGGCGCTGGGGATGGCTCCTTGGCCTCTGCCCCAGGCGCTAGAGTGGCTCTAGTGGCGGCAGAGCGATGCCCCGGAGGGGCAGAGCATCGCCCCCTGGTGGGCAGAGTGTCGCCCCTGGTGGGCGAGCCAGGTGGATCCCGGTCGGGCGCATGCGGGAGTCTGTCTGACTGTCTCTCCCTGTTTCCAGCTTCAGAAAAATACAAAAACAAAACAACAAAAAAAAAAACCCATCCTGTGACCATAATATACTATCTCTGCATTTGCATTTAGATACCAGGTGATGCGCATGCGCATTCAAAAGGGGCTTACGTGTTTCTCGGAGTTGTAGTAACCTTTCAGTAACCATTTCATATACAAATGTGGCAACATTCTGGTCCATACAGCATTAACAATGGCTTCTTATAGGGAAAGAGAAGTCATGGGTCATCTTTGAGGGTGGGTCAAGCACCTGGGCTCATGTGCTCATTTTTCCCGTTCCTAACCGGGTGATATGTGTGGTAAGTTACTTAAGCACTCTGTTACTTCATCTGTAAAATGGGCAGCAGATTGAGTGTGCGCAGGCGTGTGCACGCTCGTGTGCATGCATTAAGGCTAAGCGATGTAACAACGGCAAAATACCCTTCGATCACTGTTAGCTCGTATAATTATTAATGACACTCCAAAATAAAAATCAAGATCGTTTGAAACTGTAAAGCCTATTTCAGCTTCCCCAAGTCCCCTAAAGTCAACAGGCGTGAGGGGAGGACTCTCCAAACCACGTGCTCAGTAAGACCACCCACCTTCCCGAAGAAGACCAGTTCTATGCTGTTCCTATCAAATGACAGCTGGGCCCATTTTGTAGATCTGCGTGCAAGGCTGGTAAAAAGGCTTTTTAAACAAGAGCCTCAGTAAAACCACAGAGGAGAAAACACACACACACACACACACACAC
The DNA here is from genome assembly GCF_036850995.1 of Saccopteryx leptura. Taxonomy (NCBI): domain Eukaryota; kingdom Metazoa; phylum Chordata; class Mammalia; order Chiroptera; family Emballonuridae; genus Saccopteryx; species Saccopteryx leptura. The sequence continues at coordinate 50,364,689 of NC_089515.1, read as the reverse complement.
ACACTCACAGGAAAGTGACAGAATTGGAGATCCAAGCATGCAGCGATGCCCCGAGCTCAAAGTGTTTACAAGCTAAGTGGTCAATATGACCGCCTAAGAGCATCCCCCCGTGTGGCGTGGGCGGACTAATAAAGGCCCAGGAGCGAGCCAGGCGAGAGGAAAGCACTCCACGTGGAGGCAAGATTGACTGAGCTCGCTGCGGATCAGATGGATGGCTCTAAATGACCTGAAAAGACATTCTTGCGAGCCCTGGGCCACGGCGGTGAGAGCCCAGATACTGCTCGCACTTCTGAAGAGTAGTTATTAGTGACTGAAGTCGCACTTGACAAGTGCGACTTCAGTTTCAAGTAATGGTTTAACAGCATCAACACGAGTAAAGGTTATACCCGGTGTGTCGGGCGGATGGCTGACACTTAAAGGGAATAATTGGTAGATTTCGAGCGGAGAGAGAAGCCGGTGGGTACGAGACAGGAGGCGGACAAACTTCAGGTAGGACTTTGGCGTGACTGCGTGAAGCAGACCAGGAAGGAGCCTTTGCTGGGTGGCAGCGCTGAGACCACCTGCACACACAACCACACAGCTCACACCCATGCATACAGACAGTGCCCACCACCCCCCGTCAGACCTTCTGTGTGACAACTGAGAAGGTCCCGTGTGTCCCCCCTTGTCCCTTCTCATGTCTCAAGGACTCTTCACATACCTACGCTTGCCAGTTGGAATGCGTTGCAACTCTACAACATACCGTATAGAACAATGAAAGAAATGCGTGTTCCCGGCACATCTGGGGTGTGGGAGGTCTGGGAACAGGGCGATTAGACCTTGGTCTTCCGTCTGCTGCTCTGCAGCTTGACATAAACCACTGCTAAGACCCAGGCTTCCCACACCCACCCACCTGACAGTCTTCACATTTCAATCAGCAGGAGTTGCCTTTGGGGAGGTGCTGAAGGGTCCTGTTGGCAGACAGACCGCAGGCAAGGAGGGAGAAGTCTGTGTGTGTGTGCACGTGTTCATGTGTGTATGTGTTCCTTCCCACACTCCTCCGCTCTGCAGTGCCCACAACGCAACTAACTCTGCCTTCACAAAGGAATGCAAGTACGGATAAGTCTGTTGTCCAACTCACACAGATTTCCATCCCAATCACCTTTTGACTTAACCCTGTTGATAAACGGGGGAGGCTTTTATTTTTTAAAAGAAGACTTTATTTCTAGCATGTTTATTAAGTGGTGACAACTCAAGTGACGTTAGTAACCTGTGCAAGTCTCAGAAATAGCGTAGCAGCAATTCACGCTTTGTAGGATGTGTGTTATTTTGCCTTCCCATCCTCCTCCCTGCCTCTTCCCTGGAACTGTACATCCGCGGCTTACTGAGCTCCTGTGCGTGTCTGTCAGTGGGAAGATACAGAATAATAATACACATTCAAATGACACCATTCATGACATAGGATCGTAAAGCACATTAATAGGTTGACCCGAACATCATGAGAGGCCCGGAGGATTGCCCTAACTCCCCACAAAATGGATCAACCTTCGGTCTGGATGAGAGCAGCTGCGTTAGAAATAAAAGCAATATGGCAGACCCGAAGGATGCTCCCCTAAATCACTCCGAGCTGCCATTGATTGAAAATATTCAGATGGGGGTCCGACAAGCGGAGTTAAGTGTCTACTCTGACTCCTGTGAAGAGTGCCTGGGGAATCACTGTAATTCACTACCGAGACGGGCTCGGGCACTTACTTATTTTCTCTGGGAAACCACCGAGATAAGGTTAAAGGCATAAAGTAGAAGGGGGGGTAAAAGAGAGCGAATAAAACAAGTGACAAATGAATAGAAAAATCAGCCAGAGGTCGGCCTGCCCTGCAATCTGGCCCCTCTCTACCGAGAGATACCCCATGGCTGACAAGGGCATCCCCTGGGCACCGTTGGTTTAATCAGGGGCACCTGGCAGGCCATTGTTATGTAGAGCAGGCTCCTGCTGCACTGAGTCAACGGAGCTGCCTCCTCACTCTAATGGCAGAAGAGTATTCACCGGGGAGGTGTTCCTAGAGGGACTTCCTGTTCTCCATAATTAATTCCTCCACTGGATGTCTATATAACTCCACACTCCAGTGGTCATTATGAAGTGGGCCGATGGCTCCCGGAGACAGCTCTAGGGCTCCTGGCATGGCAGTGTAGCGCGGGTCCATGGAGACTAGCTCATCGGGGCTCTCGGGAGAATCTGACGTGAGAGCCACAAGCGCACGTGTGCACACGGCCCAGAGGAACTCGGGAGAACTGCTGAGATTGCTTTTATTTTGGCACAGGAAATGCTTGTCAGACACATTCCACTGACAGCATCCACGGAGCTGGAGGAAGGAAAACGAACTGCATGGCAACGGACTCAGATTTCATAAGCGAAGGCAGCACCCTGGCATTTATGTTAGTTTAGTTTGACGTGACCTAACTGCTCCGACTGGGTGACAAGGAATTCTCTTCCACGGTCACCCACCCCATCACATAAAGTGCACACAGGTTCCGGGGTCTGATGAGGTAAGAGATCGTGCAAAATGTGGCCATTTCCTGCGAGCTGTTCCCTGGAATGCAGAAAGCCCTGAGCAGCATCATGTTTTCTGTAGTATTTCTAAATATATGAAGAACTTATCCATTTACAGAAAGCATGGAGGGGCACTGTAATAAAGCAGCGGTCCCGAAACTCCACAAAGCCAGAGCAGCATGTGGGATGCTGGTTTTAGATGCAGACTCCAGGACCTGGCCAGTGGCTCAGCAGATACAGCGTCGAACCGGTGTGCGGACATCTGAGGTTTGATCCCGGTCAGGGCACACAGGAGAAGCGACCACCTGCTTCTCCTCCCCTCCCTCTCCCCCTTCTCTCTCTCTTCTCCTCCTTCAGGCAGTGGCTTGACTGGTTTGAGCATGGCCTCAGGTGCTGAGGATAGCTCAGTTGGTCTGAGCATCAGCCTCAGGTGCTAAAGATAGCTCGGTTGACTTGAGCATCGGCTCTAGACGAGCGTTGCCAGGTGGATACCAATCAGGGTGCACATGGAAGTCTGTCTCACTGTCTCTCCTCCTCTCACTTAAAAACAATAAATAAATAAATAAATAAATAAATAAATAAATAAATAAATAAAATGTAAATGCAGGTTCCTGAACTTCCACCCACCAAAGCAAAATAATTCCACCTGAAATAAGGCCCTGAAATCTGAGGATTTGTTCATCTTCACTGTATTGTGAGGATGATGGCGTCCCTCAAGAGCTGGTGGGATGTGGCAGGAAGAATGTTGACTTTGGATCACAGAGAATCTGTTTTCAGCCCTCTCATGTCCCCACTTACTAGTGGGAAATACTGAGAAAGCTTTTAACTCTTTCTGAGCTGCATTTTTCCCAACCACGCACAAGAATGATAAAACCTACCTCGCAGGGTCCTTAAGAATTAGTGTAATGTGTTTAAATATCTAATATCATACAAACAGATATCACACAAATAGCAAAAGCAAAGCCAGATTACACACTGAGAAAAAGTGATACGCATTTGGCAAAGCAAACTGATTTTCTTAATATAGAAAACATTCCTACAAATCAATAAGAAAAAGACCATTAAGACTGTAGGAGAATGTATGAATGATATAACCTGTGAGTTCACAAAAAAGGAAACATAAAAGGGTCTTAAATACAAAGTACTTTTTTTAAATTTTAGATGAGAGGAGGGGAGATAGTAAGGCAGACTCCTGCATGCACCCCGACTGGGATCCACCTGGCAACACCTTCTGGGGAAGATGCTCGAGTACCAAGCTATTTTTAGCACCTGAGGCTGACACTTGGACCAACCGAGCCATCCTAAGCACCTGGGGCCACAGTCGAACCAACCAAGCCACTGGCTGTAGGAGGAAAAGAGAGAAAGAGGGGGGAGAAGGAGAGGAAGAGAAGCAGACGATTGCTTCTCATGTGTGCTCTGAATAGGGATCAAACCCAGGACGTCTATATGCTGGACGTGGTTGCTCTATCCACTGAGCAACCAGCCAGGACTCAAAATATTTCAAAAGAACATGCCTGCTCTCACTCATACTAAAATAAGTACAAAGTAAAACCAAAAAGAGATTTTTTTCCCCCACCTTTCAGATTATCAAAGTCAAAAACGTTTACCATCCCTCCACATTGAAAATGAGGGTTAGTTTTAACCAGGAGTAGTCAACCTTTTTATACCTACCGCCCACATTTGTATCTCTGTTAGTAGTAAAATTTTCTAACCGCCCACCGGTTCCACAGTAATGGTGATTTATAAAGTAGGGAAGTAACTTTACTTTATAAAATTTATAAAGCAGAGTTACAGCAAGTTAAAGCATATAATAATAATTACTTACCAAGTACTTTATTCAGATTTTCACTAAGTTTGGCAGAATACATCTTTATAAAACAACTTACTGTAGTTAAATCTATCTTTTTATTTATATAAATACTTTGGTTGCTCCACTACCGCCCACCATGACAGCTGGAGCGCCCACTAGTGGGCGGTAGGGACCAAGTTGACTACCACTGGTTTTAACAATATCTGTTAAAAAGGTAAACACACAGGCCCAGTGGCCAGTGATTCCACTTTTAGAAAGGCATCATTTATGTGTACTACACATGTGTGCCAAGAAGCATGGATGAAAATGTTCACTGCGGCATACTGTGATATAGCAAAATTATTTGAAACAACTTAAATGCCTATCAAAATGGATCTAGTTCAATAAGTCATGGTAAATGAAAACAGCGTAATACAAAGCAGCTGCTAAAATGAATGAGGTAGGTCATTCATGATTTGCTGCAGGATGAGCTGCAAGTAGGCAGCCATTGGTACGAAACAAGATATTCACTCCCGCATGCCTGCATATGCATGGGCTCTCTGTGGAATAATGCACTGTGACTGGCTGTCATCAGTCCCCTCGGGAATGGGGAGCTTAGTGGCTTCCAGACAGAAGGTGTGCAAAGAGTGTTCACATTTTGAATTCTGTACCTATTAATAATACAAAACTACATTTAACAACAACAAAAAAAAAGGAGCAAAAAAATTTTAAAGTGTAACCAGTGACATAAAAAGACCTCATACATGGGACTCCCTGGCACCAGCAGCCTAATTTTGACTATGTTGTTCAGAAAGGAGGAATGAACATAAACAGCTGTACTCTCGCCCTTGTGTCCCTTATGACAAATGTCCCTTTTCACACTTTGGAACAGCCTATCATTGATAAAAAGGCGCCGTTAGTAATACTGGAACAGAACAAAACAGGCAAGCTAGTTCATCACCCGTGCTGTTGAACTGAAGCTGGGAACAGTGCGCGTCTATGCACCATGGCAGTGGAGTGGAAGGAAAGAAGATTTAGTTCCAACTGCAAATTCCAGCTCCACTAGCTTACTAGCTGTGCGAGCTTTGGTGACTTAACTTCTCTGGGATGTATTGCATTCATGCATTAAAGGAAAATAATTACTTATGATGAGTGCATTAAATGAGATAATGAAGTTATAGTACAGTAATGGACACACAATTGTTCCCTTTGGTTGCTGCTCCCCCAAAATAAAATGTTTTAACTATTTATTTTCTGTTGCCTTCTACTTGCAGAACTTAATGTTCAGATATTGCCAAGCTGCTTTTAGATTGTTATTTTTCAAAAGTCCTGCCCTGCCCTGGCCAGTTTCTTCAGTGGATAGAGTGTCGGCCAGTGTATGGAAGTCCCGAGGTTGATCCTTGGTCAGGGCACACAGGAGAAGCGACCACCTGCTCCTCTTCCCTTCCTTCTCCCCTTCTCTCTCTCTTTCCCTCCTGCAGCCAGTGGATAGATTAGTTCAAGTGTCATCCCAGGGCACTGAGAATAGCTCAGCTTCTGTGAGCACATCAGCCTCAGGCGCTAATATTAGCTCGGTTGATTTGGGCACCAGCCCCAGACAGGGGTTGCGGGGTGAATCCCAGTCTGGGCACATGCAGGAGCCTGTCTCTCTATCTCCTCTCCTCTCACTTAAAAAAAAAAAGGTCCTAATAAGAGCATAGATAGTTGCACTCAAGTGAAGACTCAGATGCTAATTTGCAACCTGATCTTGAAAAAGTTGCTCATTCTATCTTCCTGGGTTTTTTTTTTTTTTACCTGCCAAACAGTAACAACCATGATTGCATTCTGTCAGGGAATTGCAAATCTCAAGGGCATGTGAAAAGTGTATCCATACATTGCCATTTAGTTAAAGGCCTTTTTAATAAATAAGCGGAAGTAATTGCTTGACACAACAAACTGCTTATCCCACCATGAGAAGTGGGCATCGTGCAGGAAGACCAAACTGCACACACTCCCTCGTCCTGTCACCCCAATAAGCCCTCTGGCACTAAGCAAGCTACTCTTGTAAAGTCTTCTTTAGATACTGATGTACATTCATGTTTTAATGGGTAATTGAGATAGAGAGAGAGAGAGAAAGAGGAAGACTGTCTTATGAAATTATAAGTCACGGCTCAAAGAGGTAATGAGGGGCTCTAGAACTGACCAGGACCAGTGAAAAGGGAAGAAAAGGAAGAACATGACAAAGCTTGTATCAAGTCATAGCTCAGGCATTTACAGAGAACACGAGGGGTCAGGGGTCTTGGCCCCACCTGCCTCAAGGTGGGCAGGCCAGCTTAGGGGCCCCTGAACCAGACTGACAGGGGTCTAACTGGGCAGGAAAGCCCCGTGTCCCTGCCAGCTATGCAGGGGACACCCAAGGCAAAGGTCCGTCTGGTCTCAGAGGACCTGGCAGAGTGCTGCGGAGCTAAGGAATGTTCCACGTTAGACTTCATTCCTCAGCTGCCCAAACTGGACCCGGTACTTGGCTACAGGCATAACACTTTTCTGCCTGATACAATTAATCATCTGCTAAATCCTGACACGTAGTTAATCTGCACTCAAACACTGAGTGTTTTCTTATTAATAGTTTGCCACTAAGAATAACTCCATTACATGGATTTTTTTAGACTAATTCTAACTTGAAATACAGTATCATTTTGGCCCCATGAGCCAGCATGGTAACTTGGGAATCCCCCACACGGAATAGATTACCTGCTCAGGAAGGCAGCACATGACAAAGCACTGTACTTCCCCATGTGTAAGACGCACCATTTTTTGAAAAATTTGGGGTCTAAAAACTGGGTGCGCCTTATACAGTGGTTGTAGATTTTTTTACTTGCATTTCCCACTTTTTTGCGCTTGTTTTTGCGCTCATTATTGGAGACAGTGATTCGTCATCAGACACAGATCGAGGACAAGCTAATGGACGGGAGTTTTGACAGTGATGAGGAGTTGTCTGAATTTTATGATGAATAAAACTTGAGTTCAGGCCCTGGCCGGTTGGCTCAGTGGTAGAGCGTCGGCCTGGCGTGAAGTCCTGGGTTCGATTCCCGGCCAGGGCACACAGGAGAGGCGCCCATCTGCTTCTCCACCCCTACCCTTCTCCTTCCTCTCTGTCTCTCTCTTCCCCTCCCGCAGCCAAGGCTCCATTGGAGCAAAGATGGCCCAGGCGCTGGGGATGGCTCCTTGGCCTCTGCCCCGGATGCTGGAGTGGCTCTGGTCGCCACAGAGCGACGCCCCGGAGGGGCAGAGCATCGCCCCCTGGTGGGCAGAGCGGCGCCCCCTGGTGGGTGTGCCGGGTGGATCCCGGCCAGGCGCGTGCGGGAGTCTGTCTGACTGTCTCTCCCTATTTCCAGCTTCAGAAAAATACAAAAAAAAAAGCTTGAGTTCAATAACTTTATGTAATGCATTCTTTTTCAAATTTTGGGCCCCAAAATTACGGTGCATCTTATATATGGGAAAATACAGTCTATATATATATGTTACATGGGAAAATACAGTCTCTATATATATGTTACATGGGAAAATACAGTCTCTATATATATGTTATATGAGAAGGTGCTCATAAAAAATTAATGTTTGATAAATATCTAGTTACATAAAAGACTACCAACACTTGCTTTTGAAATTCGAAGGTCAATGGACGTGTCAATGTTGGGTGGTGCTATTTGCTATGGAAAGGAGGTATTTGGACAATCTGCCAATATGGAAACTCACATGAGTGGGCCTACGAGACTTAGCCAATTCACTACAATATAAAGAGAAAGTAAAGGTTTTCCAGTTGCTTCTGTAAATAGTCATTGTACCTGCCAGTCAAATTACTTAAAAGTATTCTAGCCCATTTAATTATTACGTGTGGTTTTTTAACATCAAAGTGAGTACAAGGAACAGAGAAAAAAAATGCATATTATGATAGGAATACTCTTCAGGAAAATTACATATTAAGAAAAAAAAGTGCCTGTGTACCTATCTATAATCTTAGTTCAGGAAATATGATTCTCTCAGACTTCAGCTCAGACAAAAGTACGCCGAGTTGTTCAGTTACGGCAGCAGACGCGGAGGCCAGAGCAGCAGCCGAGACCCTCGGCACGGCCTGCAAGGCCCAGGAAACCCAGTAGAAGCAGCAGCCCTTCTGCACGACAGCCCCGTGTGAGATGAGAGACCCGCCTCCACCGGACTCCCAGCACTCGGGTGTCAACTTCAGAAAATGCTCCATCACACAGCTAGGAGAAGTGCGGTCTGATGGACATGGAGCCTGCCCTTTCTTCCCCAGGAGACTCTCCCTCCGGGTCATGGGTGAGGGATGCTGGCAGGGGTCACTGTGCAAGTGCAGCTGCTTGCTCAAAACCCATCCCTAATCAACAGGACTCGGCCTGAGGGGGTTGTCACGGCCCTCCCACCAGCACTCACAGAACAGGGGAGAAGCAGAGCCCAGGAACAGGCTCTCTCTCTTTCCTTTTTTTTTTTTTAAAGATCCTAAGCTGTAAAGAAAAGAAGCACTAAGAAAAGGGTTAAAGCAAAGGTCCTGCTTCGATGAGGTGGGTGGGCCAAGCTACCTGGTTGTGTGGAGTGACACCTGAGCATTTCATTGCAGAAGCTAAAATGAGATGTGCTTAAAGTGGTACAAATAAAGGGGAAGAAAGATGATGGCTGGCTGGGTGCAGGGATGCATGGATGGGTGGAGGGATGCATGGACAGATAGAGGGATGCATGGACGGATGCATGGATAAATGGAGGGACACATGGATGGATGGAGGGACACATGAATGGATGCATGGATGGATGGAGGGACGCATGAATGGATGGAGGGACACATGAATGGATGCATGGATGGATGGAGGGACACATGGATGGATGGAGGAACACATGAATGGATGCATGGATGGATGGAGGAACACATGAATGGATGCATGGATGGATGGAGGGATGCATGAATGGATGCATGGATGAATGGAGGGATGCATGGATGGATGGAGGGATGCATGGACGGATGCATGGATAAATGGAGGGACGCATGGACGGATGGAGGGACACATGGATGGATGGAGGGATGCATGGATGGATGGAGGGATGCATGGACGGATGCATGGATAAATGGAGGGACGCATGGACGGATGGAGGGACGCATGGACGGATGGAGGGACACATGGATGGATGGAGGGATGCATGGATGGATGGAGGGATGCATAGATGGATGGAGGGATGCATGGGTGGATGGAGGAATGCATAGTTGGATGCATGGAAGGATGCATGAATGGATGCATGGAGGGATACATGGGTGGATGGAGGGATACATGGGTGGATGGAGGGATGCATGGATAGATGGAGGGATGCATGGGTGGATGGAGGGATACATGGATGGAGGATGCATGGATGCATGGAGGGGCACATGGATGCATGGATAACTGATAGATATTTAGGTCTGTAGGTATGCCTTTATATCTCTAAAAATATCTGTATCCGCAGCTTACACAGACAGCCATGGTAAGGTACACCAACACAAGCAGTGTGTACACAGACCCCACCTGTACCTAATCAGAAATGTTTAACTTCCTGTTGACTGCTTCACAATGAAACCCAGCCTCCCTGCCCTCTGCGGAATGCATGCCCGAGGGTACGCCTAAGATCCACTAGTGTATTGGCGACAGGAAGCTGCTCCGATTCAGGCCGAAGGGGTGAAGGAGTGACGTCGCCTGCCCTGGAAAAGCGGTCACAAGTGGCACTGCGCCGCACCTTGAGCAGGCGTTTCCGTGTCGAAGGTGCTGAAGCCCGTTGTCTGTCTTGCTTTCCAAGCTGCTGTCTCTCCCTCCTTGTGGCCTGCACCGGCCCGTCCTCTGCACGCCCTTCTCCTGCCCGTTAGGGTTACCACCAGTGACTACTGGGTGGCCCAGAGGAGAAGCTGTCAGAGCGAACCAGCAGCTCCTGAGCCCTGACAGCTGGAAGGAAGGATGGCCTGGTGGTGGTCCCTTCATGTGGAAAAAGAGACACGCTTCTCCGACGTTTGTCCGAACCAATTATGGACATGCAGGTAAACTCTTTCTGACACCTCCTGCATTCACCCCGTTTGCAGCCATCGTGGAAAACAGAAAGAAAGCAAAAATGAATAGGGCATAGTCACATGACAGTCTACACGCTTGCAAAGGATCTGAAATCAGAGGCTGAATTAATGAATTCATTTACTGAGTCAACAGATACTTTTATTTGCACATCTGAGTTTTCTAACAGTAACATCAACAGCCCAAATGCTCTCGGGGGGCTACCTACACATTTCTACATACTTGGATTTCACATGTGGAAAAAAGATGGATGAAACTTATCAGCAAAAATGATAGTGATTATATATAGATAATATGGTTGAATGGCCAAGTGTCCCTACTTGATTTACACTGGTTATTTTTAAACCTTCCAAGCATCTTATGAGATAAGAACATGACTACAATCTAATTTTATAGAAAAGAAAACTAAGGCAGAGACAGTGTAACAGCACATGTGCAATCTCAGGAGGCCCAGTGTGAAGTGAATCCGACAGCAGAGCCTGTCCCGTTTAAATACAATACTATACTGTGCCTCATATTTCTGCTGATAACAGACCGGGGGGGGGGGGGGCCTTAGTCTGAAGCCCTCACTGGTTTCATAGACTACTTCAAGGCAAGTAGAAAGAAAAGCCGTTTAGCTCATTTCTCCTTCTGTCCATGTGGGAGGGAAGAGGCATTTGGACCATTTTCCAAATGAGGAAAGGGCAGTGAGACACAATCCCACAGTGAGACACAATCTCACGATCGAGACAGGGACAGTTTGGGGCAGGGTCTCAATGCAGAGTTCTAATTTCACGTAAAAGGGCTTATGCCGTCTCTGTGCCATGAAACAGGAAAGAGGGGTAAGGCCAGCCCCTGGTTCTCAAAGCAATAATTATGTGGGAGAGAAATCAAACGAGACCAATGAGAACACTGAGCTTGGGCATCATGTAGCGCAGCTTAACTACGCTCTAAATGATAGACTCCCAGCAAATTCCATTCCCCTGGGCTCCCACTTTTGAAAACAGACTTAAGAAAGGATGTTACTGTGAGAACTTGAATGAGTAGAAAGCCTCTTTGATCCCATTAAATCAAAAGGCTCTGTCACATTCTAACCAAGCTTCAATCACTGGGCCGTAAAGACATCTTTGGGTGTCAATAGGAACCGGAAACAGAAATATTCCAGAATAACTCGAGGTAGATCAATACATCTGCTTTGGCTTTGAGACGTGATGCTCTCTCTGGGTTAGGAAGTGATTCTCCGGGTTGTTCTGGAAAAAAACTTCCAAATCTACCAGGAGAGTCAAAAGAAAATCAAGGCCGACCATGTGTTCTTCAATGGGAAGTCTTGTGCTTTCATTGTTAAAAGGGGAAGAGCAAGAGGAAGTGAATAATTATGTCCGTGAGCAAGGGGGGGGGGGGGGGCGGGGTGGCCTGCACACGGAGCAAAGCCGAGGTCAGTGGCTGCTGTCTACGGGCACCATTAACCATGCACTTGGTTATGCTGCTCACATCCTGACAGCCAAGGAGGTTTCAAGCTATTCAATGAATGTCTCCTGTCATGTTCATTTTCAAAAGGATATAATTTCCTATCCAAACTGTAACATACCAACTTTGAAAGGAAGCCACGGTGGGTAGGTGGTGATGGCACCGTGTTTCCTAACTGGTGATTAGCAAATTTATTGCATGATAAACCATTTTCAGTGCAGTTCTGAAAAATAAAAACATGCTTCTTCCTGAGTAATTAGTTGCTCTTTACTGCCAACAAACTGTAATTTTTATTCCTTTTACAGAAGCCCATTTATTAGGAGAGAGAGCGGGCAAGCATTTATGCTTTTTTTGTGTTTACACCGCAAAGAAGACACGGCCCCCAAAACCTGCTATGAGAATTCTGAATGCCGTTATATTTTAAAACCCACATTAATTATAGATCCACTCCTTCTTTAGAAAAGACAGGGACTGCAGCAGGCTGGGAGGGAGGCGGGAGGAATTCATGTATAAATTGCCTCCCAGGGACCCCACTGAAATTTCCATAACATTCACCACATGACACTGATGTGTGAAAATTGACATGAAGATTTGAAAATTGGGACCGGGGGAGCCGAAGCATAAAATAACTTCAATTCTGCGCTCTCTCTGTCTCTCAAAGGAATAGCGCGCAGGACTGACCAACACCACACCAACAAGCGAAGGGGGAAAAAAAAACAGGGAGAAGGGTAGGAGTTATTAAGGAGAAAACACACCTCTCACTCACAGAGAGAAAGGATGATCAATGGATTTAGTCACAGAGAAATTCAAGCAGAAAATTGCAGCTGTTTTTTATCTGAACAGCAAAAAGTTTAACCGAACCTGCATTCTCCAGTCTGAGCAAGGCAGCTACAACTACCTGTGGACAAAGGGGATGATGGGAGACAGGTCTCTGAACTGGGGGGAAATGTTCCAGTCTGCTTCCTCTTTGGTTATATAACAAGTGGATCCTTTTTTTTTTTTTTTTTTTTTTTTTACAGAGACAGAGAGAGAGGGATAGATAGGGACAGACAGACAGGAATGGAGAGAGATGAGAAACATCAATCATTAGTTTTTCATTGCGACACATTAGTTGTTCATTGATTGCTTTCTCATATGTGCCTTGACCGGGGGGCTACAGCAGACCGAGTAACCCCTTGCTCAAGCCAGCGACCTTGGCTCCAAGCTGGTGGGCCTTGCTCAAACCAGATGAGCCCGCGCTCAAGCTGGCGACCTCGGGGTCTTGAACCTGGGTCCTCCACATCCCAGTCCAACGCTCTATCCACTGCGCCACTGCATGGTCAGGCTTTTTTTTTTTTTTTTTTTTTTTTTTGATAGAAGAAGCTTTGCATGTGAAATGGGCTAGGTCAAGGCTAACATTCATTACAGTCCCAAATAGTTTCAAAGTGTATGAAATAAATAATCTGCTTGGTCCCAGTGCCTGCCCTTGAATGAAAATAAGACCCCCAAATAGTATCCACAGTGAGTGTGGAAATGGTACACAGTCCATGGCCGGTCCACCTGCTAAGAGTGGCAGAAGCAGAGTCATTCCTGACAAAGGGGCACGCACACCCCCCCCCCTTCCCCCCGTTCCTCACCTGGTGGAAATATTTCAAGAGCAACTTAAATCACAGTATTTCCAAGTGCATGCTTGAAGCTTAAGGGAAACAGAAGGGTGGGGGCCTTTCGTTCTACGCTGTCCTGGGTTTCTTTAAATGCAAAAAGTGGAGAACTCAATTAGGAACTGCAGAGCTCTGAGCCAGGAACCACTGACTTGAAAGAATGTCACTTCTCACACCAGGATTGTCAGACCTGTTGGAATGAACGGAATGTTCCCTGTGAACATCTCCCTCCTAGTCCTCTGAGACAAAGGAAGTAAACAATTTGATTTTCCTCTAAAAGGAGTTTATAGTCTTTGAATACCATAACATGGTAGTATGAAACAATTGAAACAAAATAAATAAATAAGACTTTAATTAAAACCCTCAGCCGTTGGTAGTTATACGATTGAGGCCAGTGACTTAATTTCTCTAATGCTCACTTTCTTCAACTATATATAAATCTAAGAAAAAAGAACCTGACGTGCAGAAGTCCCGGGTTTGATTCCAAGCCAGGGCACACAGGAGAAGCGCCCATCTGCTTCTCCACCCCTCCCCCTCTCCTTCCTCTCTGTCTCTCTCTTCCCCTCCCGCAGCCAAGGCTCCATTGGAGCAAAGATGGCCCGGGCGCTGGAGATGGCTCCTTGGCCTCTGCCCCAGGCGCTAGAGTGGCTCTGGTCTCAGCAGAGCGATGCCCCGGAGGGGCAGAGCATCGCCCCCTGGTGGGCGTGCCGGGTGGATCCCGGTCGGGCACATGCGGGAGTCTGTCTGACTGCCTCCCTGTTTCTAGCTTCGGAAAAATGCAAAAAAAAAAAAAAAAAAACAAAAAAAGATCTACTTAACGTAGCTGATAGGAATATATTAAATAAGCTAAGAAAGATTTGCATCCCATAGTAAACATCGAATAAATGTTAGCCAATGGTGTTTTATTTCAATATAATTTTAGCAGTTATGCTCTATGGAACTTAACCAATGAAAATCCTTAAAGCTGAACACTATTGTAGAGTTGGCAAAATATTTTTACATCTATTTTTCCCCCCACTTGATTTTTATATTAATTAGGGTAATACTAGCCTCTGTAACAAACAACTCTTGAAACTTCAGTGACTTTACATATAAAACACTATTTTTTTCCTCTTGGGAAAGTTCAATACAGGGCTTCCTGGTTGGGACACAGCCTATTTCTTGGTGGCTTGGGGACTCAGACGCCGAATATGTGACTGTCATCCTCTGGGGTCCTGGAAACCTGTGCAGTGGGCTGGCCTGGGGGGAGTCAGGTTGCTGGGCAAAGGGTTGTATCAGCCACAATCCTTTTGCTCGTCATCTACTGGTTATAAGTCATTACAAGTCACATGGCACCACTGAACCAAACGGAAGGACGGGAGCTGTGGGCGTTCCGTGCCGAGGAGCAGCGGAACTATCTCTGTCCAAATCTTCCCCCAACAAGGCCAAGACCTACACAAAGTAATTGAAGTTCCCCATATATATATAAAAGTAGAACTCGGCTCTGGCCGGTTGGCTCAGTGGTAGAGCGTCGGCCTGGCGTGCAGAAGTCCCGGGTTCGATTCCCGGCCAGGGCACACAGGAGAGGCGTCCATCTGCTTCTCCACCCCTCCCCCTCTCCTTCCTCTCTGTCTCTCTCTTCCCCTCCCGCAGCCGAGGCTCCATTGGAGCAAAGATGGCCTGGGCGCTGAGGATGGCTCCTTGGCCTCTGCCCCAGGCGCTAGAGTGGCTCTGGTAGCAACAGAGCGACGCCCCGGATGGGCAGAGCATCACCCCCTGGTGGGCGTGCCGAATGGATCCCGGTCGGGCGCATGCGGGAGTCTGTCTGACTGCCTCCCCGTTTCCAACTTCAGAAAAATACAAAAAAAAAAATTAGAGCTCAACAGAAAGACGTCTTGTGTGAAATCATAAAAGACTCAAACCTGGTCTCTGAAATCATAGCTTATTAATTCTTCTTCCACACCCCCGAATGTCACAGCACAAGACAGAGAGAGAAATGGTGACGGAGGGAATGTGACCAGGGTTCCTGCTGGTGCTTCCTCCCCTCGGAATCCCACTCTCGAGCTACCTGGGTCGCTTCGGCCGGAGACAGAGCCTTGCCAGCACATGAGTAAGGGCCTATGTTCTTCTTCCCTTTCCCTCTCGCAGTGGTCCCGGGGAGTAGCTGCTCTCCATTCTCCTGTACATTAGAATCTACAGAGGCCCTGGCTGGTTGGCTCAGTGGTAGAGCATCAGCCTGGCGTGCAAGAGTCCTGGGTTCGATTCCCAGCCAGGGCACACAGGAGAAGCACCCATCTGCTTCTCCACTCCTCCCCCTCTCCTTCTTCTCTGTCTCTCTCTTCCCCTCCCACAGCCAAGGCTCCAATGAAGCAAAGTTTGCCTGGGTGCTGGGGATGGCTCTCTAGCCTCTGCCTCAGGTGCTAGAGTGGCTCTGATGCGGCAGAGCAACGCCCCAGATGGGCAGAGCGTCGCCCCCTGGTGGGCATGCCGGGTGGATCCCGGTCGGGCGCATGCGGGAGTCTGACTGCCTCCCCGTTTCCAGCTTCGGAAAAATACAAAAAAAAAAAAAGAATCCACAGAAAGTCCGAAGGAAGTTAAGACCCATCTGGCCCTGCAGCCCTTCCTCCCAGAACCGTTCAAATAACAGGGACACAGCACCAGCCTCTTGAGCTGCGAGACGCCTAGACACCTACCAGGTGTCAATTTAAAACGTACAAGGAAGTTGCAAGCCTTTGGCCAGAAAGTTCTCAGTTACCGTTTCAGATGGCTTTAGGGCCGACAAAAAGAGGGAAAAGAAAGCTCGTGAGATTGCACCTGACAGATTTTCCTTCTTCTCACCTGGGAGAGGTCTGAACAGAGACTCACACGGTGGAAGGCAAAAAGGCAACCCAAGTTTTACTGCTAAAGAGTCTAAATTCTTTTCCCCAAATGACTGTCCTTTTCTTTCACCTCAAACAACTTCAGGATATTGCCCCGGGGCCATGGGAGTATTTTGTTATTTTCTGTGTGAAATATTATATTCCCTGGTAGACATGAGGGGATTGTATTACTGTCCGCTGATTCCCTGAGTTGACACAGCGAGCCGTGCTGGTGACCTCAACATTCGGAGCTGCATCCAATGTGGGGCATTCTTTTCCCCTGAAGGGTCAAGAGAAAGCCCAGAGCCTGTAAGAAGCCACTGCGAGCCAGGGCACGGGGCACCTGTGAGCTCTGCAGGGCAAGGACAGGCACCTCCCGCACCCACCTCCTCCGTGCTGGTACAGTCTAGGTGGCCCGACGCTCTGCTTGGCACAGAGCCTGATAAAGCCCTCATAATTTATGGCACTTACCAATCAGTGATCAGAGAGATTGAACCGGGTAAAACATGACCTGTTCTCAAATGAGTTCCTCTCTACTTTTATATATAAATAAATCTCTTTCTGCTGGCAAAAATAAGCTGGTTAGAGGACACAGAAAGATCTCGTTTTTTTGTGTGTTTTTTCAACCACCATTAGAGCCCTGCTACCTCTCAGCAGTATAGAAACTTCTGGGGAGGGACAGACACTTATGAAAAGAGAGTTATGGTATCAAATTTTGCCAGAATGGCTGTCCTCTGGGTTCATTTACTTTTCACTTTGTGTTGGGTGAGGTCTGTGGCTTTCCCTAAGATGACGATCTACAAGCCGGGCTGTTTGCATGCTCTGGATCTCATTCATTAGGAAGTGAAGTATGTAATGGTGAAAAATCGCTCAGCGGGCTCCCTCTTCCTCTGGGGTCTCGCCGCCGCGGCATGGCTCGCTGCACACACAGTCAGCGCCACGGAAATTAATGGGAGGGATACAGGTACAGGGCCGAGGATGCCCCAGTGCGGGGAACCCTCCTCCACACCTGCTGGGGGCCCGCACGGCCATCTCCGCCACTCTGCTAGGATGCAGGCTTGCGAAGGATCTGGGGGTCGCTAGGATGGTGCCTGCAGAGACATGTGGGAGCCTCACACGCGGTCATTTATTTTCCTGAAGAGGTGTGTGTGTGTGTGTGTGTGTGTGTGTGTGTGTGTGTGTGCGCGCGCGCGTGCGCGCACGCGAGCGCTTGTGGGGGGGGGTGTCATGGCTCGCGGGGCCGATGGGGCACACAGCTGACTTCTCCACCTCCCCGTCTGCTGAACACCTTTCTTCAGTCACCTTGAGGACTCAGCAGCAAGGAGTGGAAAAGCCCTCAGCACAGAAATGAGTTTGAAAGGCTTCGTAGGAAGAGCAGAACTGGAGTTTGATCTTTAAAAAGAAAAAATCTTTATAAAGGCCATCAATAATTCATACCTTTGCATTTCTAGCTGCTCCTCATTGACATTACTCCTCAAAACTCTTGTCATTCCAAAAAAAAAAAACAAAAAAACTCCTGTCATTCCTGTTGTCACACAGAAACCCTGGAATACTGAGATATTTAAATGGCTCCTCGGAGCCTGACAATAGGTCCAGAGCAGAAGTCCTGCACAGTTTTGTTAGATTATGTCATCCACAAGGCAGAGACCTTGGCCTTTCTGGCCACGTCATTGCTATTGATCAGTATGAATGTGCTTACACTGTGTTCAGCTTTCTCCTAGGCACTAGGGAAGAAATAACTTTGAGGAAAGACCAAATGCGTTAGGGCAGGAGTCCCCAAACTACGGCCCGCAGGCCGCATGCGGCCATTTATCCGGCCCCACCGCACTTCCGGAAGGGGCACCTCTTTCATTGGTGGTCAGTGAGAGGAGTACTGTATGTGGCAGTGCCGCAAAGCGCAGCGTTGCTCACGTACAGTACTACTTCCAGTGACGCAGGACACACGCATCACGGCTCCGGAAGCATGTCATATCACTTGTTACGGCTAGCAGTGACAAATATGGAACCGGACATTGACCATCTCATTAGCCAAAAGCAGGCCCATAGTTCCCATTGAAATACTGGTCAGTTTGTTGATTTAAATTTATTTGTTCTTTATTTTAAATATTATATTTGTTCCCATTTTGTTTATTTACTTTAAAATAAGATACGTGCAGTGTGCATAGGGATTTGTTCATAGTTTTTTTTATAGTCCGGCCCTCCAATGGTCTGAGGGACAGTGAACTGGCCCCCTGTGTAAAAAGTTTGGGGACCCCTGCGTTAGAGTGTAGATAACTGGTATGTTATGATGCAGTTTGGTAAAGTGTGAAACATGCATACACAGGCAAGATGGATTTTTTTTTCAAGTAAGAAGAAGGGATAGTAAGACAAACTCCTGCATGCTCCCCAACCAACCGAGATCCAACCGGCAACCCACATCTGGGGCCGATACCCAATTGACTGAGCTATTTTTAACACCTGAGGCTGTCATCCAGGGACCAACCAAGCCATCCACAGCACCCCTGCTGACACTTCAACCAATCAAGTCACCGGCTACAGGAGAGGAAGAGGGAAAGAAGGGGGAGAGAGCAGGAAAAAGAAGCAGATGGTCACTTCTCCTGTGTGCCCTGACCGGGAATCAAACCCAGGACATACATATGCTGGGCCAACGCTCTATCCACTGACCCAACAGGCCAGGGCCACAAGATGGATTTTGAGAGCATGTGATACAGGGACTGAGACGTGTTCAGCTCATTGCCAGGTGAGGCATTCTGTACACCTCACTCCCTCAGCTTAACAGAGCCTCTGAGATGTTCCGGGATATTATGATCAACAAACAGAAGCTCAGGGAAATTCGTGTGCTTAAATTCCCACAGCTTATCAATAAGAGCAACAGAATTTCCCGCCACATTCTGAATGCCACCACACCCGCCTGGAGAGATGGGGGCACTGACCTGGAGACAAAGGCACTGACGCTTCCTCCCGGAACCTTCCTCGGGAAGCATCCATGCTGTCCAGGGACCCATCTGTGCCGGAAGCCTGGGTTGCTTGCCCACACTCACCTTTCCTCAATTTCTAAAAGCCAGTGGAAGTCCACAGGGTCCTAAACAGAACCCTCTTTTGTTACAACTGAGGAAATTAAGGGCCAAGTAAGTCCAGTGACTTCCACAGGGTGGTAGAGACCGTGAAGAGGCTGAAGTTAATACTTGGTTGGCTCTCCTAGATGCCTTGCTGCTGTTGGCTCTGAGGCATGTTAGCAATGAATCTGGCCATCTCGTTGGTTGCTGGGATTGACCCCACTTTTCTGGAAGGTTGAGGGGGGGCTGAATGGCCTCCCTATCTTACTTACCCTTCTCATGAGACCCTTGTTGCAGGTCACGGTGGCTCTGAAGAAGGAGACTTGGTGAGTCAAGGCTTTGGGACATCCTGAGCTTTAAGGAGAGACCCTCTAAAAGTTCGTAAAGTTTATTGGGCATGCTGGCTGTGCTGGCCATCTGAGTAAAATGTAATCCTGTTCCTGCTTAAGGTATTCGGCATTATTTCCCGGTAACCACGGCCAGATAACATGCTCACCATCAAGTTGTTGTACAGGCACGTGAATAATGACACCTTGGGACAGAGAAAGGTAGGTTGTGACCTGCTGTGGCATTCCCAGGTAGGCAACACTCTATCATTTGGCTTCCAACATCATTCTCCTTGGACAGGCTGCGTCAGCGGAAAAGTTAGAGACGCACAGGCAAACTTAGCCAGGGGCACTATTACCTCCAAATGCCTCAGCCACTCTACAGTAGTGAGGTATTCTGTAACTTTCCCATTCTGTTCTCACCTCTCCCCAAATATACTCTGTGGGATTCCCTCTCTCCTTGTGTACGGGTTCTCAATCTCAGATGCCTACTCAAGTCCCCTGGGAAGGGTTAGAAATTTCCCATGTCCTCACCGAAGGTCTCTCGATGTGGTGGATCAGGCACCTGTGAATTTCAATACTCCCCTGGTGAAATCCCATGGTGAAACCAAGGTTGAGAACAATTGTTCCTGTCCTACCCCACCATTTGTGGAAGGGAAGACAAAAAAAAGTATTGTTTGTGTGCATTATGAATTAAGCCTTTTACGTATGTTATCTCGTTCTGAATTCAGCATGCTTCTTTGATGTGAGATTTTTCATCCCTTAGAGAAGACAACTGCTAAGTCCTCCAGCCCAGATCCCACCGGATGGGGCACGTTTGGAATTCAGACTCAGCGCTGCCAAATTCTCCCCAACGCACTTTTTGTTTTCCTTATGTTATCAGCTCAGGTCATCGGGGTTGGATATCGCGTATCTTTAATTCTAAGGGTTTCTTCCGAAATCCGTCTGGGGTGGTTCTAGTTTACCACCTACAGATTCCTTCTAGCTTTATATTCCCGATAATATTAGTATTTTTCACCCTAAACGTGTATACTTTGTTGACTGCTGATGTACAATAAATGACTTTATTGTTTACTTTCAAGATAATTATAAGATGTCTTTTTTGCAGGCACTGTCTCAAGGTAAGATCTACCGGAAAGTTCTGTCCGTTTCTATCACAAGTTTTGACACATAAGCACGTTTATTTGGCGCATGTGTGCCTCTCTATTTTTATCACTTAATGTATACATACTGACGTAGCAAATTAACTAAAACAAAGTTGGTTCACGTTAGTCTTATGTGTGAAGCGATAGTGTACCCATGGCTACTGATAAAGTTCATTTACGCCACTGTAATTTTTACAAATTTCAACAAGGAAGAAATGCTACAGAAGCATGTCTGTCGCATCCACCATATTCCCCAGACTTAGCACCCTCCGACTATCACTTGTTTTTGTCCTTACAAAATTTTTTGAAGGGCAAAAAAATTTAAAAACGAAGAAGATATCAAACAATCACTGGTTCAGTTTTTCGCATCAAAAGATAAAACATTTTTCAAAAATGGGATATACAAATTGCCCTCATGCTAGCAAGAAATCATTAATAATAATGGCAATTGTATTATTTAATAAAGTTTATTGACTGTAAGAAAAATTTGTATTTTGTCTTATTCCAAAAATTGACAGAACTTTCTGGTAGACCTTATATAATGTAATTCAGCTTGGCATCAGAAAAAGAAAGAGAAAGAAAGAAGAGGGAGGGAGAGAGGGAGGGAGGGAGGGAGGGAGGGAGGGAGGGAGGAAAGAAGGAAGGAAGGAAGGAAGGAAGGAAAAAGGAAGGAAGGGAGGGAGGGAAGGAGAAAGGAAGGGAAGGAAGGAAGGAAGGAAGGAAGGAAGGAAGGAAGGAGGGAGGGAGGGAGGGAGGGAGGGAGGGAGGAAGGAAAGGAAGGAAGGGAGGAAGGAAGAAAGAGGAAGGAAGGAAGGAAAAAAGAAAGAGAAGGAGGAGGGAAAGAGGAAGGGAGGGAGGAAGGGAAGGAGGGAGGGAGGAGGAAGGGAGGAAGGAAGGAATGAAGAAAGGAGGGAGGAAAAAGAAAGAAAAGAGAAAAAAGGAAGAAGAGACCCCAAGACATGAACTACAAAGGCCTCTGGGAGCACACTAAGAGAAGCAAAAAATGGAAAGTTGAAACCACAGTAACAAATTCTAAAGCCAATTTATAGCAACAACTATTTTAATATTTACTTTTAACTTCAGAAAAGTCAAAGCAAAAATAACTCTAGGTTTGCAATCCAAGCCAATGATAGTACCTCACATTCACTACTAATCTTGGCAACTGAAAACAAAATTATAGGGTAGGAGCAGCCCCATGAAGTCACCCTGATTTGTAATTATTCTAACTGTGGGACAAAGGAGAAGCATCTGTGCCAGCTTTCTAAGAACTCCTTCCTTCTCAGCCAAGAGCACCTGGAGCTAAACTGCGGCTGTTTCCCACAGGCTGCTGAAGAAACGGCGGGACCGAGCCCAGAACACCCCCTAGAGAACGCTGTACACACACAACCGTGGGTCTGCCTCCTGACCACACCCCCTCCGCCCCAGTGACACTCCACAGCCACCTTCCACTGTCACCCTAGGCCACGTGGTGATGGAAGAAGGGAGGGCTTAGCCATCAAGCGGATTCTGACGTCGGTCCCTTCCAACGTCGTTTGCTAGTCCTGTGACCCTGACAAGGTCCCTTAACCACTGCCAGCCTCGTTTTTCTCAGTTGTGCATTGGAGGGGACAGAAACCATCGCAGCCTTGTTGGGAGATGAAATTAGTACAGTTCTTTTACTTTTCTCCCATGAGGAAGAGCAGTGGTGGATATCACTGCTTCTGGAAGTTCTAAGATCAAAATGTAATAAGTGGGCCAATTTGAAATGTGTGTGGGGTTGAATAGGAAAGGGATCCACAGTTTTAAACGAATACCCCTACGAGGCAGGGTCACCTGTGGGGGATATTAGGTAACATAAACATGGAGGTGCCCACAACCTTTCCTGCCTACTCATTGCGAGAACATTCAGGGAGCAGTGACATAGAATTTAGTTTAAGTACATTGGTCTAGTATTAGGATAAGGAGGGGATTTAACACTTTCCACTGAATACCAACTCGTGCCAGGTGCTACTGTACGTATACTAGGCAGAGCTTTGTTTAACCGTCTCTAACCACCCTTGGAAGCAGACATAACGCTTGCATTGGTGCCGATGACAAAACAGAGGCCAAAATTCACATTGCATGTCACTGATGTCATTTCATTCAGCGCTATTTCATTATAATGTTGATAAAATGTTGTAGGAACTTAACTCTCCTTTATATCTATGAGCCTAGAAGGGCACTGGTTTTGTTATACATTTCACTTAAAGTTCCAGAACCTAGTTCCAGAACATTAAGAAAGGACTCACTGTGATTTTAAAATTAGGATTTGTATTTGAATCTTTTTGTTCGTCTCTAACATTTATGCCAATATCGTAAAGATTTCTGGTGTCTTTTTAGGAGGGCACTAACCGTATTGCACCAGGGCCCCATCTGATGATCTTATTTAACTTTAATTACCTCCGTAGAGGCCTTTTCTTTTGTATACAGTTACACCGGGTTTTAGGGAATTGATCATACAAATTTGAGGGGGACACACTCAGTCCATGGCAAGGTCGTACCTGAATTTCTATTTCTATGGTATCCATTTGTTCTGAGACTGTCCTCCATTCTACCTCTGTTATTCCCCCTCCTCATCCCAATTCTGGGAGTTTCTAAATTCTACACATCATCTCTCCATATCATTTTTGGGTTATTACATCGCTTTGGATCAAAGCTTTTAGGAACTCTCCCTTTGAGTATTGGAAAAACATGCTAACAGATCTCCAATGGTCGGAAATCAACTTCCCAAATGCACCTGCCGGACAACCGCAACACAGCCCACTTCAGACTCTCGCGTGCCACACCTTAAAACCAATCATCTGCTTAACAAATAAAACCCATCTGACTGGCATTCGCTCCGTATCCCAAGCTGCCTTTCCAATGCCACCTCCTCCTTCTAAATGCTGTGAACATCCTATGCTGGGTGTTGGCCTGGATTGCCTCTTTTTTATATGTCTAATAAATAACCTTAGATAAAAATGCATTTTTTTTGCTCTTATGTTACAGTTGAGGTGGTCAAAACATGCGAAAGGTAAGCAATCAGCTGAGAATAGCTATCAAAGCCCAAGGCAGAAGAACTCGAGCACTTGGGTTTCAAGCCCCAGCATGCCGAGCTGACGTAATCATGAATAAAAGCTGATATGTTTCCTATAATTCTTGCTCCTGGCATTCATTTTTCCATATGCATTTTCTTGGATCTCTGAGTCACTCCCTCTGGCTGTACTGGAGGAGTGACCTCCTTTCTTTGTGCTATGCTCTGTATAAAAAATAAAAAAAAATCTCCTCCCAAAGTGAGTGATGATGATGAGTCTTTGAGGACGTTGGAGGCTGTTCGGCTGGAAGAGGTCACCGGGAGCCAGAGCCAATAAAGCACACGGAGGAAGCTTGGCGTCTATGATCCAAGCCCTCAGCCCTGATGTACAGTCGCCAGGTCAAACAGGGACTTTGCTCAGCTGAAAAAGAGTCACCGCCAGACACTTGGAAAAGTTTCTCTAGCCGACCTCTCTCTGACAGACTCCGGTCTCTGCCACGCTCTGCCTGCCTCCCCTTGTTCACTTTGCCAATATTTCAACTTGGCTTATGACTATGACAAAGGAAAATCTTCTTTCTTCTCTTAGGCATGGATCTGAAGTCAGTGTTCTTTGTCCCTTCGATGCTAAACTTAGTTTATTAGTTAATCCACGTTACATGTATAAAGAGCAGAAACCAGAACTTCTAGGGTATCTTTTATTTTTGTTCCTCTGCGACTTGAGAGTTCAACTCTACGGACACTGTCAGGATACTTGACCTAGAAAAATAGTCACAGCAACGAGCTATCCTGCTGGCTGGACCGGGGGGTGATAAATTACACCAAGCATTCTTGTTTTGCTGCTAGGACTTGGTGTTTCAAGCAGGAGTTGGCTTCCTTCCCTTGCTCCTGGCATTTGAAATTAAAAAAGAGAATGCTGCAGCTCAAGGCATATTAGTGCTTCTTAAATGGATCTTCTCAACTACTTTATATCATCAAAGGCATGGAAGTCTCTTTCTCTGCCAAACAAATTAAACTGAAGCAGAGCTATACAACAACTGAAATTACAACTTGGAAATGCAGCAAAACAACTCCGAAATGTGTGTTCTACCCAGTGCTACACTCTGTATGGGCTTTTATTACCGTATCCAGCATTTTTCCTCAAACGCTACACCTAATTTTAGAATAGTGCTTGAATCCATCTACCGCCATACCAAGTGTCTACTATTTGCGTACAGTTAATGGTTTTGGACTATGGGCTTAGGGCAGTGGTTCTCAACCTTTCTAATGCCGTGACCCCACAATACAGTTCCTCATGTGGCGGTGACCCCAAACCAAAAAATAATTTTGGTGGCTACTTCATAACTGTAATTTTGCTACAGTTATGATTCGGAATGTAAATACCTGATATGCATTATGTATTTTCCGATGGCTTTAGGCGACCCCTGTGTTTTGGTCGTTCGACCCCAGCCGGGGTCGCGACCCGCAGGTTGAGAACCGCTGGCTTAGGGTCTCAAGTTAGCCATGCAAGGACAAAACCCTACCCACTGGTCAAACACAACCTATAAGCATATTATGATTTGGCCACATGGCTCTCTTTTTAATGGAATAACATAAATTTGGAAATTTCACATAGATTTTGGATCTATAGCTTTTTTCAAAAAAAAAATGAAGAACTGAGTTGTACTCGAGAACATTCTTGCATTCTGCATATATTTATTCAACAACTACTTCATAAGCTCATGCTGGACTCTATTAGGAGCTATTTGTAAATCAGTGGGGAAAGAAAATAATCCCTGCCTCATGGAGCTTCCGTTCTAGTGGTCATTTATCTAGAGGAGGTTTCTGTGCTCATGGGTCATTTTTTTTTCTCCCTCCCACTATAGCCTTCATTCCTCCAGCTTCTGTGGAGTGTCCTCACTAATCTGCATTATATTTCTATACACCTGTCTTCTAGCTTCTGAGTTTATAAATTCCTATCTAGTGAGATCTATGCAAAGGGAGATTCTCCAGTGAAGATTCCAACAGAGAGGCAACATGGGGTGGAAGGCCAGGGTTCTGCCAATGGATAGCAGAGGTTCAAACCTTGGCTTTGATTCCTACTTGTGTCTTAATGTCTGGTTCATTTCTTTTTTTTTTTGTATTTTTCTGAAGCTGGAAACGGGGAGAGACAGTCATACAGACTCCCGCACGTGCCCGACTGGGATCCACCCGGCACACCCGCCAGGGGCGACGCTCTGCCCACCAGGGGGCGATGCTCTGCCCCTCCGGGGCATCGCTCTGCCGTGACCAGAGCCACTCTAGCACCTGGGGCAGAGGCCAAGGAGCCATCCCCAGCGCCCGGGCCATCTTTGCTCCAATGGAGCCTTGGCTGTGGGAGGGGAAGAGAGAGACAGAGAGGAAGGAGGGGGGGGGTGGAGAAGCAAATGGGCGCTTCTCCTATGTGCCCTGGCCGGGAATCGAACCCGGGTCCCCCGCACGCCAGGCCGACGCTCTACCGCTGAGCCAACCGGGCAGGGCCTGTCTGGTTCATTTCTTAATGCCTGTGCCTCAATTTCCCCATCTGTTACATGGGGTTGAGAATGGTTTCTACATCATGAAGATTGAGAGGTTCAATACTTGAACATGCTTAGAATTACAGCCAGGCAAGGTGCATGGGAGCGTTTGTTTCAGAAAAGATTTTTTTTAAGCAGGAGTAGGCAACCTTTTTATACCTATCACCCACTTCTGTATCTCTGTTAGTAGTAAAATTTTCTAACCACCCACCTGTTCCACAGTAATGATGATTTATAAAGTAGGGAAGTAACTTTACTTTATAAAATTTATAAAGCAGAGTTACAGCAAGTTAAAGCATATAATAGTAATTACTTACCAAGTACTTTATGTTGGATTTTCGCTACGTTTGGCAGAATAAATCTTTATAAAACAACTTACTATAGTTAAATCTATCTTTTTATTTATACTTTGGTTGCTCCGCTACCGCCCACCATGAAAGCTGGAACGCCCACTAGTGGGCGGTAGGGACCAGGTTGACTACCACTGTTTTAAAGTATAGTGAATTAGTTCTATCTTTTCCAGGTAAGGTCAACATAAACAGAAACAAGCTACAAAGCCAAACATCTAACTGTAGACTACTTCAGAACTATTATTTATGATCAACTAGAGAATTTTGCTGTTATTTATGAAATTATTAGCTGTTTTCATGACCCACTTTTCCACTTGGAGCTTAAATGCAGATTTAACTTAAAAATATATCCCGATGCACTGCAGGTAGCATACATAGCATTAAATGAGGCCATTTGCTTTTTATCAACCAACCAACAAAACAAATACAAAGCCTTCCTTTTCTCTTCAACGTATCCCTTCCTCTCCATTTCTCACATAGTCCAAAGCCTCATCATTTCAGGTTCAACTCAACTAGAAAGTATTTACTCCAGTAGACACTCCACTAAGTATCTTAAATATATCATTCCAGTTACGAATCACCCGATCTTCAGATGCAGTTATCATCATTTCCATTTTCTGATGAGAACACGGAAGCCCAGCACAGTGACAGGACTTGCCCAGGCATGCGCAGCATTTGTAGCAATGCCAAAGCGCTGACGCCTGATTCACTAACTCTGGGTCCCGTGCCCATTCAGGTTGCTGTACACAGTGGCCCTCAGAATGGAGTGCCTCCAAATCCTTATATATCTGGAACTTCTCATCATTTCAGACCTCAACTCATATATCTTTCCTAGAAGAGGGTGTCCCATCTACTCCCAAAACTCTCAGTCACACTCGTCATGCCCTATTTTATTTTCTTCACGTTTACCACCATGTGTCTTTATCTCGTGCATTCATTTACACTGTTGCTGTATGTCTCTCTATGGCTATAAGTCAACACTCTGATGACAGACAATGTAATTATTTCATCCTTTGCTTCATTCCCATGGCTAGAACAGTGCCTGGCACATAGTAGGAGCCAAGTGACTCTGTGTGTGGCGGACTGAATGAATCCTTTGGAAACTGCACCCCTCCACATGATCACCGTCAAGGCTATAACTTACGGGGTGAGCCGTTGACATCTTCAGTGTCTGCCCCGACGAGGCTAAGGCACTGACCTCCTTCCTGATCTGTCTTCTCTCTCTCTCTAAAGCTTACCTCAGCGCCCCGTTGTTGGGTTATGTGTCTTGGCACATCTTGGACACTTTCACTGTTCATCTTGGCATTGACCCTCTTCTCTCAGACACTGAATCCAAATCCTTCTTCTCTGACCCAGGCTCACCAGTCTTCCCACTTGCTTCCTTCTCCCTTGACCGCACAGCATCATGTCTGGAGTGCCTGTCCCTGCCTACAGCCACGGTGGAATTCTAGAGTCCTACTCCGCCATGCCGGACATTCTCACAGTCACAATACATCAGCCTCTTCAGTCACTTGGCTAAACAGTAGCAGTATGACTCAGTAGAATGTCCATGATGAATTTAAAAACCCAGTCAGCAAAGAATCATAAAAAATAAACATTATAGGAAGTTCCGGGTTCGATTCCCAGCCAGGGCACACAGGAGAAGCACCCATCTGCTTCTCCACCCCTCCCCCTCTCCTTCCTCTCTGTCTCTCTCTTCCCCTCCTGCAGCCAAGGCTCCATTGGAGCAAAGATGGCCCGGGCGCTGAGGATGGCTCCATGGCCACTGCCTCAGGTGCTAGATTGGCTCTGGTCGCGACAGAGCGACGCCCCAGATGGGCAGAGCATCGCCTCCTGGTGGGCATGCCAGGTGGATCCCGGTCGGGCGCATGCGGGAGTCTGTCTGACTGCCTCCCTGTTTCCAGCTTCAGAAAAATACAAAAAGAAAAAAAAATAAATAAACATTATATAGTAAACTGATTGACTTATACCATATAAAACTGTATATCTAATTTGTCAACCTTCTGAAAGAGAGCCAAGGCCTTCTCACTACCCATGGGCCTGCCAATGGGCGTTCTGTACCCTCGTTTTGCCTAAATCACACCCACTGAGCAAGATCCATGACGTCTCCATTTCCACAAAGTGGAGCAAGAACTTAAAGAGCAATCTCAGAAGAGAATCCATCTAAATTTTAATGATATTTCCCAATCTGAGGCGTTTGTCTAACTCACACCTAATTTAACAGCAATTACTTTGTAGCAAATCGCCTTCATCAACTCTTTCTGAAGCATTCAACTTCATTTTCATAGACACAACATCTTTCTTTCTTCTCACACTAATATTTCACCAGTTTACATAATGTTTAATGGAACCGGGTAATTACAGGAACAGATGCAACTGGCTGACATAGAAACCGGGGGACAAATACACCTGGTTCTCGAAAAAGCATCCAGCCCCATGGAAAGCAGCACAAGCCGTGGGTTGCCTAGTGAACAGCGTCCCCCTGGAGGGGAGAGCATCGTCCACCGGAGAAGTCAGAGGCAATGGCGAGCGCCGGTCAGCATGGGCG
Source organism: Saccopteryx leptura (assembly GCF_036850995.1). Lineage (NCBI taxonomy): Eukaryota > Metazoa > Chordata > Mammalia > Chiroptera > Emballonuridae > Saccopteryx > Saccopteryx leptura. The sequence goes on along the minus strand of NC_089515.1, from coordinate 50,335,389 downwards.
GCCGTGAACGTGGAGACCGGTTACCATGGGCGGCCGTGAACGTGGAGACCGGTTACCATGGGCGGCTGTAAACGTGGAGACCGGTTACCATGGGCAGCCGTAAACGTGGAGACCGGTTACCATGGGCAGCCGTAAACGTGGAGACCGGTTACCGGACATGGCTGGCTACAGGAAGATGTATATCTCTTTTTTGTCACAGAATCTGAAAATATCAGAGATGGTAAGAAGCCAGCCTTCCAGCAGCTTATGGGATTCAGACTGCTGTCAACAATCTTCTCAGCAAAGTCCATGGCGAGTTCTTTCCCAACTATTTCGAGTGTACTCTCAGAGACGGGGCACTTGTGAGCTAGCCAGCCAGCCCTCTGGATAGCTGTCATAGTTGGAACCTTCTCTTCCAGAGCAAGACAAGATTTTCCCCTCTGTCATGTCTCCACGTTCAACCTTGTTTCCATCAAGATCTTCAATAGAGGGGCTGCCAGACCCTCCTTTCTTGCCCTCTCTCAGCTAGACACATTATAATTTGGGGTTATTAATTTCCTGCGTAAAGGATCTTGCCCAGAAATGAAACCATTTGGCTCAGAACTGCAAGAACAAAGGCAGAAGATTCTAAGGACATTCTGCTTATGTGCATGCATTTTCTCATCGAATTTACTTACCTTTTAAAAACAATTGCATCAGACTTTTGGCTCCTATTTAGCATATGTACAGCTCCAGTTTCCAGATCATTACCTAAATTGTGGCCGAATCAATTATACTTTTTTTCCACTGCCCTGCTTTCCCTGATTTTTTTTTCTTTGTTTTTTTTTTCCCCCCACCGATATTTAGCCAAGATTTTGCATTTATGTCAACTCATCTGTGGCTTATTGCTTGGGTGTTACTATGATGATAATAAGAGCAGATGATTATTGGCCCTGGCTGGTGGCTCAGTGGATAGAGCATCAGTCCAGCATATGGACGTCCCAGGCTCAATCCCCAGTCAGGGCACACAGGAGAAGTGCTCATCTGCTTCTCCCCACTCCCTCTCCCCCTTCTTTACCCTCTTTCTCTCCTGCAGCCAGTGGCTCGATTGGTTTGAGTGTGGCCTTGGGCGCTGAGGATAGCTCCACTAGAGCACATCAGCCTCAGGCACTAAAAATAGCTTGGTACTAGAGCATCATCCCCAGATGGTGTTGCTGGGTGGAACCTAGTCAGGTGCTGCTTCACTATCTCCCCTCCTGAAAGAAAGAAAGAAAGAAAGAAAGAAAGAAAGAAAGAAAGAAAGAAAGAAAGAAAGAAAGAGACAGAGGGAGGGAGGGAGGGAGGGAGGGAGGGAGGGAGGGAGGGAGGAAGGAAGGAAGGAAGGAAGGAAGGAAGGAAGGAAGGAAGGAAGGAAGGAAGGAAGGAAGGAAGGGCAGATGATATTGAGTGGTTACAATGCACCAGGAACAATTCTAAGCATTGTCCATATATCATTTAATCCTCATAATTTTGTGAGGTAAGTACTGTTTAACATATCCATTTCTCAGCTGGGAAAACTGAGCAAAGAGTATTTGAGTCTATTAGTCAGGGTTCCCCATATATGTAGCAAGTGGTAAATGTGGGTTACAAACCCAAGCAGAATGGTCCCAACGGTGCGGCTCTTAAGCACTACATTACATCACCTCTCCTCTTAAGTAGGACTTTAAAGATAAACCCTACATGGTTTTCCTGGGGGAGAATCATGCCTTCGGGCTCCACTGAACTGGGTGCTAAGTTGGGAGGGACTGGGCGGAGGGGTGCACTGCCACGTGTCCTAGAGTCGGGGAGACCTGGGTTCTGATCCTGCCGCTTCTTAGCTGGACAAGCTCGGCTCCTTACTTGGCTGTCCTCTGCCCCTTTTCTTTGTAGAACCCAGAAAATGATGCCCATTGGATGGAGATTGGGGGCAGATCCCCGCTATCACAGGGTAAAACCCTCGCTAAGAGCAGCCACCCTCGCTGAGGTCTGCGCCTCTCCCTGTCTCCTCCCTAACAGCCAAAGAAAGGCCCTGAGCCGGAAGGCACTGCCAAAGGCCGGGAAACATGGGGGCATGCGTGGCACTCTCCTGAAGAAAGAAGCTACGAACTGTGACAAGGTAACAACACCTCGGGAGGTTCCCCAGGCAGAAGGGAAAGCCTCCTGTCCACTGGCCGGGGCTCTGCAGGGGACACCAGGGCCATGGAACCCGCAGTGCCTGGGCAGCTGGACCCACCGTGGTGGGCCAGCTCCGCTTCCGAAGTCAGCCTGCCAGGGGAGAGGAGAAAAAGGAGCCTGTGCGCCACTCGGAGGAATAATTAATCATTCTGGCAATTACTCTAGTCTTAAATCAGCTTCAAGCTGGGCTCCCTGACACCACCTCTCTTCATTTCCGGGGACCAGCGGTTCCACGTCCCCACTTCAGGCGGCCACCAACCAGGGCAGCAAATTAAGACCATCTTCCCATCTAGCCCATTCGAGCAGATTTTTACTCCAAAAAAAAATGACAACATTAATGGATAACTGATTTTTCACTAATGACAAAGGACTCCTACCAAGAACCTGGTTTGTGCCCAATAACCTCATTGGATTATATATATATATATTAATATATATATATATATATATATATAAGTACTTTTCTCCTAGAAGATTCCAAGGGTGGATTTCTGTCCTTGTGCCACTTGTGTAGCAATTGGATGTGAGCCTAAAAGGCAACTAAGCATCTTCAATTCATAGTGATCTTCCTATAGGGATCATGGAAGATTCCTGAAGCTTCCATGAGTTTCTGAGGAGTGAGTGAAGGAAGCACTGGGAATTTGTGAGCCACCCTCTAATTCTGAACGCGGCCATCTCTGCCCCGGGGCCACCTGCCCTGCATTCAGGAAGAGGAGTGGTGAGCCTGTTACTATTCCCAGATGGAACCACCCTCCACCCTGACTGCACTTTTCCCATGGGGCCGATAGTTGTCATGGTAATCCCTGGACATGAGGACAGAGTTGGTTCCTTCTGTCTATACTCACGTCCTTACTTCTCAGACACCGCTTCGTCCTCCTACTTTAACTCCTTGTGCCTTCGTCTAGATGACTCAGGTCAGCCCCAGTTTCTGTATGCTCATCCTGGCCTTGCCCACGCCTAGGAGATCCCCTGGGTCTCCCTAGAGCGCCTCCTGCTGGCGGCTGCCTGCTGTTATGTATTGTTGCTTTGTTTGTTTTGCATTATTTATAGGAAATGTTACTGCTGTTATTCCCTTAGATTAAGAGATATACTGAAAGAAAGAATCTTTGTATTAATCTGTGCTTTGATGTGAATTTTACTCCCATCTCTGGTGTCTCTCTCTTTCATTTATATTATAATAGTAGGAAGGAAAAGTGGTCAATGTCAGCAATTTTCACCCCTCTGTGCCACCTTAGTGTCATTAAAGAAGTTTTCTACATTGTATTTTGGGACTATGGTAAGCATTTTGTTATTCTGGCAGATTTCACCAAAATGTGAATAGACGTTTACCCTGTGCTGAAGTTGTTGTCTTATTGGTGCTATTTACATATGCAGCATGGTGCTTATGTGTTTAGTATTCAACATTTTTTCAAAGTACCTTCACAAATATAATATTTGCATTATCTTCTTTTTATGGTCTAAAATCACCATATACACTGCTCACAAGAATTAGGGGATCAGGGAACGTACAGACACTCCAGTACTTTCAGCCTTTTTTGTACAGTGCATTTTCACCAATGAAACAAAAGTGGGTTTTGTCCTTCATTTGCATAATTGAACAACTTTCTTTGACTTGTCATTTGCTATTCTGATGTTCTTATTTAATAAAAATATCAAATGCTTTTTTTAATTTATGGCTTCATATTCGTTTTTGAAATATCCCCTAATTTTTGTGAGCAGAAATGAGCTCAATAAGTAAGGAGGGAACCAATGTGACAGATGAGACAGAAAGAATCACTGACCTAAAACTAGAAGTCTAGAGTTCCAACCGTGGTTGTGTGACACTGGGCGACACTTGACCTCCTGGAGCGTTGGTTGCGTGCACAACATGAGTGAGTTCACGTTCTCTCAAGTTGCATCCAGCCCTAATAGTCTGCTTCTGCTTGAAGTCATGTGACCAAGAACTGACAGGCCCCGAGGACTCGGGGGGTCCTCATTCCTAGTCCCACCCATGCTACTCCAGACCCTATTGTTAAAATGAAGGTGGGAGATGTCTGCGTCACAGGTGGCATTGGAGATGTCTGAGATTAAAGGCAGCAGATATGTTGGAACAGAGAGAAGAGGAAGGCAAGGAAGTGGTTGGAGCACAGCAACTAAGAAACAAGATTATAAATGCCTGTGTGGTTTAGGGGGACACACAGAAGGAAAACAGACCACTACCTCGGCATGAAGAGGAAAACCAAACATGCTACTGAGGGGAAAGCAGGACCATGCTACTAGACAGTAAGTTGAAATAAAATAAAATAAAGGGTGATCAAGACGAAACCAACAGCCACCTCTGAACTTTCCCTTTATTCTTTGATTCACATTAATGAGAAAAGTTACCTCCAATAGGGGAGGTGGGGGGAATACGATAGATTTATGCACACAGAGAAGTCATAAGAATCATCTCCCTGTTCCTGATCTCCCACATAATCTACGTTGACAGTAATAAATACCGATAATTCATAGTCATACGATGGAGCCTGGAGCCCTATAAGAATCTAAGCAAAGAATCAGACAAAAGCCTTGGCCAGTTGGCTCAGCGGTAGAGTGTCAGCCTGGCATATGGGAGTCCCAGGTTTGATTCCCGATCAGGGCACACAGGAGAAGCTTCCTTCTTCTTTTCCACCCCTCCCCCTCTCCTCCCTCTCTCTCTCTCTCCCCTTTCCACAGCCATGGCTCAAACGGTTCAAGTGAGTTGGCCCCAGGCACTGAGGATGGCTCCATGGGCTGACCTCAGGTGCTAAACTAGCTCAGTTGCCAAGCAACGAAGCAGCAGCCCCAGATGGACAGAGCATTGCCGGGGCTTGCCAGGTGGATCCTGGTCAGGGTGCATGCAGGAGTCTGTCTCTCTGCCTCCCTGCCTCTCACTAAATAAATAAATAAATAAATAAATAAATAAATAAATATTAAAAAGAAAGGAATTGGACAAATTCAGTTTACTACGAACGCTGAGGCAGGAAAGCGACTTTATCTATTTAAGAGAACAATTCTGATAATAATGACAACGAAAACAAAAGGGTTGCCCTCTTCTTGATCATCAGAGAACAAGAAGAAAAACATCCCACATTTCCTGGAGAACCTCTTATCCTAAACATTCTGGTTAACGGACATTTGAAGGGGGGCAAAAAGATTTCTAGTAACGAGATGTAGGGAGTTGTAAAAAATTATATCCATCCACTTAATCACATATGAATTTTATGGGTGGAATTTATTACTGTTTTCTACCTTAGTGTGAGAAACTCATGTTCTAAATGACTCTGATAGGAAATTTTCCTGGTAGTTACAGGGATATGCTCTTCAGTGAAAGAAATACAAAGTGAAGGTGTTGTGGATAATCAGGCTGGGGTTCTGGCCAGGCCAGAGGGTACTGAGTTCCGATTGAGGGGCTACGAACAAGAGCAGAGGATGGAGCAAACTGCGGGGTGAAGGCTAAGAATGGAGTCCATCGGAAGACAGAGGACAAGCATCAGGAGCACCGTTCAATGACTGAGCCCAGCTGTGGCAACGAGCAAAGAGATGGACAAGAACGGACTGCGAGAAATGATGACATTGGATCATTTACAACAACATGGATGGACCTTGATAACATTATACTGAGCGAAATAAGTAAATCAGAAAAAACTAAGAACTGTATGATTCCATACATAGGTGGGACATAAAAATGAGACTCAGAGACATGGACAAGAGTGTGGGGGTTACGGGGTGGGGGGGGGGGAGGAGAGGGAGGGGGATGGGGGAGGGGAGGGGCACAAAGAAAACCAGTTAGAAGGTGATGAAAGACAATTGGACTTTGGGTGATGGGAAAGCAGCATAAGCAAATGGCAAAATAACCTAGAGCTGTTTTCTCTGAACATATGTACCCTGATTTATCAATGTCACCCCATTAAAATTAATAAAAAAAAAAAAAACCGACTGCGGGGAGCACTCCGGCTCTGACATCTCACCCGCCTGGAGTCAAATCGCAGGTCAGCTCATACTTGCGGCACAACTTTGTACAAATCTTAGTGTTTATAGGGCTCCGTTTCCTCATCTGTGAAATGGGAGAAAGAAGAGTGGGTCCCTCACAAGTTCTGAGGAAGAGATCAGGTGAGAGGGTGCATGTGAAATACCTAGCGTCACATCCAACCAACACACAGTGGGCACTTAATAAACGGTAACGGTTACCGTCCATAAATGGGACAAGAAGTCAAGGAGATAAAGGAAGGCCTGGAAGCAAACAAACACAATGGGAATAAAAATGGGATAAAGCAAGGGAAACTGAAGCAAATGCATCAAACAGAGTGAACACGCACACTAACACCCACGCGGCCCATTCGCCACCTAACAGCAGCAGCTATTGTTTGTACTCTTTCCTACTCGCCACACACTGTTCTGGGCACTTTGCATGTATTCACCCACATAATCCTCACAACCACGTTGTGAAGTAGGCAAGAACTAGCAGGACCGCCGTTCACTAGACTCCAACTCAAGTCCAGTCATACAGCAGACAGGCTTCTGTGAGGGTATTCTTCAACTATTATCCTCATTTTGACATGTAACTTGAAACCAGTACCTTAAAGGAAATAATCATATTGGGATAGAGACTGAAGAGATTGACATCAAGTTCATGTAAACCACTGGGTCTTTTTTTTTTATAAGTTGGAGAAGTGGGGATAGAGAGACAGACTCCTGCGTGCACCCTGACCAGGATCCACCTGGCAACCCCCCCCCAAAACCACCGGTCTGGGGCCAATGCTTGGATCAACCAAGCTATCTTCAGTGCCTGGGTCTGACATTTGAACCAATCCAGCCACTAGCTGTGAAAGGGGAAGAGAGAGAACAGGGAGAGGGAGGATAAGAGAAGCAGGTGGTCATTTCTTGTGTGTGCCCTGACTGGGAATTGAGCCCAGGACGTCCATACACCAGGCTGATGCTTTCTCCACTGAGCCAACCAGCCAGTGACAAACCACTGGATCTTAAAGAAAATATGAAAAAAACTTTCCACAAGCAAACATCTCCCCAATTAATGTCCTTAGACAGAGAGGTAATGAGCCCCCTGCCAGTAGATGACCTGGCTAAAAGATAGGACCACAGCCGAGTTTAGAGTTCAGATCAGATCAAGTTCTATTCCGCAGACCCTGTAACGCTTGCCAGTCTGGGCACTTTATTTCATCTGCTGCCAGAGTTGCCCAGGACTCAGTGCCAAGGCAAAGAGAAAGCTTTTAAAAAAGATTGGTTGCCATTCTGTCACAAGGTCCTATAAACAATTCCTGTCTCCTTCCTGTCTCCTGTTATAAATTGTAATCTATATTTTACCGACTGTACAAATGTTGTTATTGTTTTGTGCAATATTCTCCACATCTTCCCTTGATTGCTTTTGAATACTTTTCAGCTTATTAAGTCTTATTGTTTCCACTTGTTTGGGTTGGTGGCACTGTCCCCTTTCAGGAGTCGGATGACCTCTTTAGCCTTCGAATCACCTCCTTCTTATTACCCAATGACTCAAATCTCAGCAAGGATACATCCTCCTTTAATGAGAAGAATGTAAATTGGGTACAGGTTAGTTTTTTTTTTAAGGTTTTAATGAAACCCAAGAAAACAATAATATAACAAAAGTTATCTCTTTCACAATGTGGACATCAATGACTTAATGATTGAGTGGTCTTTTATCAATTTCTAAAATGACCCCATTGTTTGAGAAGGAAAATCACAATTGTGTGACGTTCCACTCTCTTAGAATATTGAGACTAATAATTGTACTTTGCAGGTATGAAAAGAGCTAAATATATGGCAGGAAAAAGTTGTTCTTGTCTTCTAGACTTTATACTCTTTTCCATGTGTTGCCAATAAACTACTTGCAAAAAAATCCCTATTATACTAATGTGTTGGCTTCAAATTAAATGACAATTAGGCTATATCTTTCAGGATATTCAGATCTGGATGAAAAGTGAATCACATCAGTATATTATCTAAGTGGTGCCAAACGCGGAAATGGCTGGAAACAGCCTTGATGTTCGTTGTCATAGAAACAAAACAACCAGTGAGCACTTGAATAGTTCACTCTTTAATGGGATAGTTGGCCATCCAAGGACCCTCTTCAAACCACCTTTTCTTTTAATGGCGACTTGAGCTGTGATTTCAGTTGGCAAATTGTTTTTCAAGTCTCCCCCCAGAAAGTTTGCAAAGCCAGAGTTCTCTTTGAATGACTAGGGTAAGCATGACCTAACTGAATGCTCCCTTTCCCTAAGCAGACACACTCCCTTCATGGGTCAGTATTGGCAACTGATGACAAATCGTGCCTTTGTGTGTTTCTGCATAGTAGACCCACTCCAGCCCGGTCCCAGGCTCTGCAAGGAGCGCCTCACTTCTAAGAGGGAAGAATTCACCTGGAACAGATGGATGAGTGGGGAGGGAGGGGCCCGTCAGTTCTGTAACTGGTGGACACAGCTGGAAAGCTCTCAGGGAATTACAGACCGACAAGTCCTTTCCAGCATCCCCAAGGAAGAGTTCTAACAGTGTCCTTTATCCACTCCTTTAGCACATGACTTGAGAGCCTACAGCAGGGGTCCCCAAACTACGGCCCGCGGGCCACATGCGGCCCCCTGAGGCCATTTATCCGGCCCCCACAGCACTTCTGGAAGGGGCACCTCTTTCATTGGTGGTCAGTGAGAGGAGCATAGTTCCCATTGAAATATTGGTCAGTTTGTTGATTTAAATTTACTTGTTCTTTATTTTAAATATTGTATTTGTTCCCGTTTTGTTTTTTTACTTTAAAATAAGATATGTGTAGTGTGCATAGGAATTTGTTCATTGTTTTTTTTTTATAGTCCGGCCCTCCAATAGTCTGAGGGACAGTGAACTGGCCCCCTGTGTAAAAAGTTTGGGGACCCCTGGCCTACAGTGTGCTGAAACAACAACAGTGAGCAAAACAAAAGGACATTATGGTCTTAGGATGGGATATGCAATAAACCATAAAAATAAATATCGCGAGCAACTGTGGCGTGCCCGCCCGCAGAGGTGAGGGGTCAATGCAGGTGACAGGAGGTGGCATCATCTGAGCTGCCCCGAGGCAATGGGGCTGGAGGGGAGGACGGCAGAGGGGGCGGAGCCTGCGGGGAGAAAGAGTGACTGTGCTCTATTGTCACAGCGAGGAAAGGAGGACTGACCGGGAAGGGTCAGGGGTGAAGGTGACGGGGGGCAGGAGGGAGGAGAATTGTGAGAACTCCGCTGTTAGAACCAGAGTCACCACTTTGCAGCTCCGTCCTTCAGCGGGTGGACATACACAGTCAGGGAGGCTGGGTCTAAAACACCTCCGGACGAAACTGGCCACGCTGGGTACCGCCAAGAAGTCCTGACTGCAGCTGGCCTATTAGCAAAACTTTCCCCAGCCACCGTTTCCGCCCCAGTTTCTATGAACGGCTGGCGTCAAGCTGAGCTCTCGGTGAGTGAGGCCCACCGAGGCGTTGGCTGGGAACTAACAGTATTGTGTCCTTTACTTCAATACTTGAACTTGGGTAAGAAAAAAAAAAAAAGGAAAGGGGCTTTCGGGGTGAAGTTCAAAGCCTGGCTGGCTTGGAAGGTAGCCGGAAACAAGTAGCTGACTTTATGAGACTATGGAAGAACACGTTCTGCAAAGAAAGCATGAGGTGGCCTCTGTCAGCGCGGCTGGGCTCCCGTTAGGACCCGGTTGTCCCCATGCTGCACGGGACCCTGTCTGTTCACACACACACACAGCCAGGATGGTGCTGACTGCAAGTGGCCTTTCCTGTCCCTCTTTCTCGACAGAGATGCGAGTTCACAGCGGCGCATTCCAATCTTATTAAACACCGAGGGCCCCCCGCAAAAATTTCAGGAAATGAGGGACACGGGATCCAACAGAAAACAAATTCTTTTGTGTTGCTCCTTCTGCGCAGAGGTGACGAAGGCCTTCGGCAAGGGGATGAGGCAGCTTTCATATTGGGGGGGGTGGGAGTGAAAGGGGAAGGGAAGAAAGGTACCCCAATTGTCTCGGCAGCTGATCAACAAAGGAGCAGTCGTGAGCTGTAACCTCTTGGAGCCGCAGTCTGGAACATGACACATGTCAGCCTATGATAAATGGTGCAGAGTGTGTGCAATTTCAAGCGCAATGCCCTTGAGATGCGCAGGACCCCGATCGAAAATGTTATTGTTAAATTAAACCTTAAAGGAAGGATCGGGAAGAGGGGTGGGGGTGGGGTGCAGTCCACACACATATCATACATATATATATATATATAGAGATATATACACACACACATATATATATGAAATGCACAATAGAAGGAAATCATAAGCAAGGTGAAGAAATAGAACTTTCTCTTTTTAACCTTACTGGATCAAAAAAAAAAAAAAAAAAAAAGAGAGAGAGAGAGAAAGAAAGAAAGAGCATACCTTGAAACCTATCCAAGCCAGGAGACTTCGTTCTCCACCCCCTCATTTGGTATTCCAAATTACTTTGATTGGCACAGTAGCTAACTTATGCCCTCTGGTTTGATCATTTGCTCTGTTCTTTTCTGTCATCTTTGGCCACTCTGACAGGACTGGCTAGCCATTCTGTTTTTGCAATCTGTCTGTGCATGCACGTGTGATGTGTGTGAGTGTGAGTGTGTGTGTGTTTGTGTGTATGTGTGTGTCGTGTTTATCTAGCACTATAGGCTGCAAATCTCTCTCCCACTCATCCCCTACGGACATACTCCAAACCCTAAGCTAATGAATTTGACACAGGAAATATGGGAGGGGGTGGTTTTAGGCAAAAGAGGACAGGGCGTTGGAGGAAGGGGACGCGAGTCTGAAGACGGTTTAGCTGTGAAGGCTCGAAGTCATCCACGACGTGAATGACCGGAAAGAAATACCTGGAAAAGCAACAATGGAAAGTTCAAAGAAATAAACTAAAACTGAGATAGCAAAACACGGATTTAACTTGTTTCATGTAGAGAGTAAAAAAATAAATTGTATGGTAATTACCTGGGCATCTTGATCACGTGACACCAACCACCAATCACAACCCAGAATTAGTCATGGGCTACCTCATTATTGGTCTAGAAACGACTGAAGCAAAGGGATTAGCTAGTGATGAGAGGCATGACCCTGTGCTCTGGGTGGAGGCCACCACGCCAGGATTTATTTCCTTATCCCCTCCCCACAACACAGTTAGATGAAAGAATGTTTAATAGAAGAGGAAAAAAATCCCCAATCTCTCGCTCTCTCACACACACACGCGCACACACACACACACACACACACACACACACACACGGGCACTGAGGCTTGTTTTGTGCATTTTGGCCATGGCTGCCTGGCATCTTTGAAAACTAGATTCCTTTTTTAGTCATTTGGAACCTCACCCAGGTTCCTTGTTATTAAAGAAAATAAACATCAGGCAAAACAGGACTTTATCAAAACTATAAATAATTCAATGCAGATGGACTGAAAAAGCAAGTCGATTTTCAGAGTGTGGAGCATGGTAGGGATTGGGTGAAAACAGGGAGGGAAGATAAACATGAAAAAAGAAATGAAATGATGAACTTGTTGAAGAACACGGGCGCAGAAAGCTCACTGGGAAGAAAATAAAGGTCCACTCTGAAACCAGACAGCTTCGTCCAGTTCGGTGAGGCAGGCTGCCCACGACCACTGATGGACGGAAGGTGTCCCCCCTCCCAGCTGCCACGAGTGCAGGCTGCCGACCACCAGAGCAAAAAGGGACGGGTCCCTGGCTTCGTGCAGTTGAGAAGGAAGTCCAGCAACGTTGTCTCTGGCTCCAGTTAGTGTCAAAACTGGGTTAGAGCTCAGTGGTCCTGCCTGACCTGTGGTGGTGCAGTGGATAAAGCATCAACCAAAATGCTGAGGTCGCCAGTTCAAGACCCTGGGCTTGCCTGATCAAGGCACATATCGGAGTTGATGCTTCCTTCTCTCTCTCTCTCTCTCTCTCTCTCTCTCTCTCTCTCCACTTTCTAAAATGAATAAATAAAAAATATTTTTAAAAAAGAGTCCAGTGGTCTGATGTCTTGTTCCTATCCTTTTCTACCTTTTCATCAGAAGTGACACTGACCTCTACATAGCACCTCAACTCAATCGCCAATCTAGCTCACCCAGGACCCAGGACCGATTCATCAAGCACTCGGACAGCTTCAACTCTGTAACCCTTCCACGCCCCCCAAAACAACACCCCGGGAAATGGTGGGGCCTCCACCTGCTGCCATGTTAGCCAGGGTCTCAAACGTACTTTGCTGGTAGCCCTTCGTGCCTCCCTGGCACTAGCCCCTGAAGAAATGAAGAGCTCACCGACAGTTCTTTATTGATTTATTATAGGTGGATTCATCAAGTCTTGCTTTGAGTTTGGTTTGCCAGCTAACAGTAGTAGAAAAAAAGAAGTTTGCTTTCTCCCCTGGGCAAAGTTAGTATAAGTCTTCAGATAAAGTCATGAAGCGAATGCAAACTAGTTTGCAAGATAAGTAAGTCTAGTTTTTAATGAGTCAACCAACACTCTTCACGCGTAGACATTCTCTGGTGGCTCCCGGAGAAGGAGAAATGAAAAACTGCACTGTGAGCCTGCCCGGGGGCTCACAGGTCGGCCAGTGGTCCTGTGGTACGTGCGTGGCCACGAGGGCGCCCCCTGTTCATTGTGGCTGTTTTCCAAAGAAGAAGGGATCGGTTTGAGTCGGCAGCTGAGCCAAGAGGTGTCTACTGCCACTGTCACCCCACCTTCTTCTCTCCTTGGAAAGTCACGGACTCGAACATTTCCTGTAAAGGACTGTGAGCTGTCACCAACAATGTTCGAGAGTTTATACCGGCATGTGGAGAACCACACCTGCCATTCATCAGGCTGATGACGTCACAGTCCCTTATTTCATACACCAGTCACTTCTTTTCCAGTGTCACAAGGGTAAACCGCTTAAATATTTATTGTTGACACAGAAACAGGAGCGTCCACGACACAGAACCTACACATACGGCATGTGTGTCCCGCTCTCTTCCTGGGAGCAACGCAGATCCTACACCTGAGATCTCAGATCCCACCTTCCAGCAAAGCGAGTACCTTGGGATGGCATCCTTTCTTCAGGAAATCACTAGGGTAATTGCTACTCGAGTGTTTTGAAATTACATATTTGCAATGAAACTGCAATTTCAAGTCGCCCCACCCGACAGCCCTACTTTACAACAACTTAGAAAGCCTGGTGCTGTGTACACATGGTCTGAAAGAGGAGGAGGGGACCTCACCAAGTGCAGCTATTATTACATGCTCATGATGTGAATATCACCCACCCTGAGTGAAGAGCATCTAGGGGGAAAAAAGGTTTTATTTCTGTCCTTTAAAAAAAAAATTATTTCTTGGTCCTGGCCAGTTGGCTCAGCGGTAGAGCGTTGGCCCGGTGTGCAGGAGTCCCGGGTTCAATTCCCGGCCAGGGCACACAGGAGAGGAGCCCATTTGCTTCTCCACCCCTCCCCCTCTCCTTCCTCTCTGTCTCTCTCTTCCCCTCCCGCAGCCGAGGCTCCATTGGAGCAAAGGTGGCCCAGGCGCTGGGGATGGCTCTGTGGCCTCTGCCTCAAGCGCTAGAATGGCTCTGGACGCAACAGAGCGACGCCCCAGAGGGACAAAGCATCGCCCCCTGGTGGGCATGCCGGGTAGATCCCAGTCGGGCGCATGCGGGAGTCTGTCTGACTGCCTCCCCGTTTCCAGCTTCGAAAAAACGAAAAAAAAAAAAATCTATTTCTTGGCTTCAGTCCTGCCTTGTGCACTGTTGACATTGCTGGCTAAATCAAAGGCCAACCCAAATCCTACCCACTGAAGTCTTGAACCCCATAAAACTTTCGGGTCTTAGTGCAATGGAAACTTAGCCCACCATGTCAAAGAATCAGCCCTGGTTGACAAGGAAGCTGTTCAGAATGGCTTTCACACTAGAGAAGTTCAACTCGTTCAAGTTCAACACTAGATTATTATTTCCCATAAGGCTATATCCTAAATCTTAAACATAGCTCATAAGAACTTTCATTGTCTAATTTTTACAATTTTTTCTTCTAATAGACTGCGTTACTGACTCTTTCTCCTCTGGTCCCAGTGAACTTCTAACTTTGCCCTTGCTATAATCTGTCCAGCGGCTGTTTCTCAGCACAGGTTGTTCTTTCTGGAATGACCCTTCCCTTCTACTCCAAATGTACCAAGAGAAATTCAAGTTATCTCTAGAATGTTCAAGACGTCATAACCTTTGTGGTTATGAACACCTGCCCCCAGCCCCATGGCCTCTCCCCCTGTAGCGCTTACTAAACATCTCCTCGGGCCAGGCGCCGTGCAGGTTCTGGCTCGCGCTGTTAGCAGAAAGAATTAATTCACTTGGAAACTGTAGGCCCCTTTGCTTCCCTCTTCCTTCCATACTACTATTGCATTGGGATCACAAAACATCACAGTCAAGTTCCTTATGCGCATGTCTGTACGCACAGGACCCAGTGGGCACTGCACGGCCCACCCCTAGTGTCTGACCCAACACCGCAGCTTCTGTGCCCGGAGCACTTCATAAAGGTTTAGTGGCTAAATTTTTTCTTTCATCTATAAGTCAAGATAGAGAAGGGAAGCCTCATCTTGAATTAATAATACAGGAGGTAATTCATAGGCAAGACGATGAACAATAAGGCTGAACGACTTGGCTGGGACGCTGATTATTCCAGACTCGCCTCCCAGGATCCAGCCGGGTGTCTGGTGGACAGGCCAGGCCCTGCACACAGAGAACGTTCCAGATGCTTTGGCTCCTCTTTCTAAACTCTGTTCACCCCTATCACTCTGCTCCGCTGATGATGGCCTTGACCTTATTAGTGCTGACTTTCAATTAGTGTCAGTGTTTCCAAGAATAATATTTTCCAGAGACTTCTATTCAGATTTCAAACGGACCTGCTGGCTGAGATGGTAATATTCGGACCGAGTCCGGCCACCCTCCGGGGGGAACACTTTGAGAAGAGTAAACAGGAGAATGATAGACAGCTTTCTCTCCTAGAATTAAAAATTAATTGTCTTTTTTTTTTCTCCCTTTCTTATTGGAAATAGAAAGCCGAAGGTTGGTTTATTTGTTTGATTCTATATGCTAATTTTATGACGTCTGGATATTACGGTGTAAAGTGATAGTCCCATTTAGACAAAAGAAATTCCATCTAAATTAGATCAACAAAGAAACGTAAGCTTATTTTGATTAAAAGAACAACTGAGAAATTCTTTTTCAATTAGAGTATATAATGATTGTTAAAAAATTCAAGGGAAATTCAAGTGAGGATTCTAAATAAACAGAGAAGGAAAAGTATATTGTGTTAAGTAATACATATATATACATATATATGTATGTATATATACACACACCTACACAAACACATACATATACACTAGTGAATACATAAGCATTCATATATACTAATATATATATGTTCAAGCCACAACAGAATGAGAGCTTTTGTCAAATTGCATTTAAAAACTATTTAAGAGGATACAGTGAATTTAAAGCTTCTGTTAAGTCGTGACATACATTTCATTTTCCCAAAACTGGAATTTTACCTGTTCCATCACATGAGCAATTTTAGGTTCACCCAAAACCGAGGAAGGTGCAGAGGCCTCTCATACCCCTCCCCCCCCACACACACACACATGCACAGCCTCCCCAATGGTCAACACCTCCGGCAGAGTGGTGCCTTTGCTCACCAATAGGTGAACCTATATTAATATGTCCTAATCACTGAAAGCTGTCTGTTTTTTAAGACCTCCCGAAGTCTTCATAGAAACAAAAGGAGAAAAAGTCGATGTGGTCTAGGGCCTGACACAGTGCCTGGTGCGGGGTAGGACCCCGACTGCTGTCTCACCAAATGTCTTCTCTGCAAGCGTGGGGTTTCAGGACCTCTGTTTCACATTTCTGCACCGGGTCTGAGAGCTCATACTTGTGAACCCGCACGCTGTCCACTCACAACGTCCTCTCCTACGGCACCGCGTCCACTGTGTGTACGCTCTCCCGTTCAGCGCTCATTCGTCTTCACTGAGTAGATGGAGATTGAAGGATGACGTAAACCTTATCTACTTCCTTCTAAGAATTGTTTTTAATAGACTATTAAAGTGTTTTGGGCCCTGGCCAGTTGGGTCAGTGGTAGAGCATCGGCCTGACCTGTGGACATCCTGGGTTTGATTCTCGGTCAGGACACACAGGAGAAGTGACCATCTGCTTCTCCACTCTTCCCTTTCCGCTTTTCTTCCTCTTCCCCATCCCACAGCCAGTGGCTCAACTGGTTCGAGCATGGTCCCGGGCACTGAGGATAGCTTGGTTCGTCCTAGTGCGTGAACCTCAGGGACTAAAAATAGCCTGGTACACAAACATTGGCCCTAGATGGAGGTTGCCAGGTAGATCCAGGTTGGGGCACATGCAGGAGTCTGTCTCACTATCTCTCCCCTCCTCTCACCTAAAAAAATAAAATAAAAAGTCTATACACTATTGTGACTGTCATGCAGTGTTATTGGTAAGGTTGCTTTAGATGCAAGGAAAGAAACTAATTCTCTGTAACCTAAAGGAAGGGGGTTTATTGAAAGGCGATCGGGGATTCAAAAGAGGGTTGGAGAGGCCAGCAGACCTCAGATGCGGCTGCTCTCGTGAGAATACGGAGACCCTGTCATGACACGAGGCAGCCTCGGTGGCCAGGAAGCAGGAGCCTCAGTCAGAGCTGTGACCTATCAATAGTACGGTCAGGATGCAATGAAACTCAACTGTTTCCAGTATCCTTATTCCTTGAACAAGATGCACAAGCTAGGATAAGAGCTTCCAGTTATTCTAATTACGTTCCTTGGCTAGGACAACACTATTTCCATAGAGGAAGAAGAGGACATCAAGGAGTTCTTAAGAAGTAGAAAAAATATTATGAAGATGGAAAAAAAAAAAAAAAAAAAAAAAAAACAATGAATATTTACCACGCATAGCTAGGAAAAAATATACCAGTGAATTGAGGGACATGTGCCCACTGTCCTTTGACCTGGGCTTGTCTCTCCCCCGCCAAGCAGATGCGCTGGGTCAGTCCCTGGCTGGACCGCACCTCTTCCGGGCCTCTGGCTCCATCCCTGTCATTTCATTTCAAAAGCGGCTATTCTAGAGTCATCATCTACTTTCCTTCTCCTTCCTGTTGCAAACTGCCCGAGTGTTCATACCGCTAGCGGTGTGGTCCCAGTGCCTAGAGAAAGGGGGAAATACGGACTCCAGGCTCTTTGGAAGGATCACCCTGAACTAGACTTAGGATCAGAAGAGAGTCTGCCATTATTATTTCTGTTTTGACTCAACCAAATAAAATTCTGCAACACAGGTGTTTCACTAAAACCAGGCCTCTTTATGAAATTAAAAAAAAAAACACCTCATTACAGAGCACTTTCTACTCACTGAAATTGATTCTAATTCATTATTCCATAGTGGAGGAGTCCTAGGAATTTGGGAGTGTTGGTGTGTCAGTATGTCAAACCATGTATGCTGATTTTAAGCTCCATCATAATGCACATGTTTGTCTAAGAAAGAAATTGACTGGAGTACAAACTCTCCCGTATTGCCCATTAAGTGGGTCAGTTCTTACCTTTAGGAGGAAAATCTTCTATGCTTTTAGGACAGTCTCTCTCAGGATCAGAGCATAATAAGAAGGACAAGTTCTAACAAATACTATTTCATCATACAAGGAAAATCAAAATGGACATGATGCAAAATTCTTAGGTAAATACCTAATTTTGTCATTTTGGAGATGAGGCCCAGATTCCACTTCTAACTCTCAACCTTCAACTCACACTTGGTCTAATTATTTGAAGATTATTCTGGGAAAGACTTGGACAAGGTCCTGGGGACTCAATCTCCAAAATTCTCTAGGAGAGTCTTTAAAACTAAGGTTAGATGTTTACTGAAACCAATTAGGTCAAATATTAAAGCAAATAAAATTTCATCTATCATTTGTCTGCCTGCCCACCTCTCTACCCATCTGTATGATTTTCTTTTCTTTTCACCAACAATGAAAACTTTAGTTGCCCTCAATAATGTTACCAAAAAAAAAAAAAAAAATACCATCCTTGCTGTCAACACTTTCCTCTAAGTCAGAGAACCTCCACTGTCTTTCCTCTGGTAATAAATGATAATAATTAAAAGCAAATACACAATAATTAGTCACACCAGGTTTACCCATCTGGTGTGCCTGTGTCCCCTCGCCGTGTCTTTGAAACAGATGACAAGCAGCATATTGCTGCACACCCTGCTAATGGGTCTACGAGGAAAATGAGAAGGTAAAGAGGTCACTGAATAAAAGGTCAATGGCAAAGAAGAAGAGCATCACACTTTTATTTAAGGTGGTCAGTGACCGCTTCAGGCCTGTACCGTCCACAGGATGGCAGTAACCTACAGAAGCTCATGGCCGGGAAGGTCTGTAGATCGTATCAGTTCCATGGTATAAATTACAATCACCGTGAACATCATCAGAACTCCCATTTATTGCTTGCTTGTATCAACCAACCCAGCACTTGTGTTCTGTTTATTTTTATTTTATTTTATTAATTTTAATGGGGTGCCATTAATCAATCAGGGTATATAGGTTCAGAGAAAACATCTCCAGGTTATTTTGACATTTGATTATGTTGCATTCCCATCACCCAAAGTTATATAGTCTTTCGTCACCTTCTATCTGGTTTTCTTTGTGCCCCTCCTCTCCCCCAACTCCCTCCCTTCCCCTCCCCACCACCCCCTCCCGGTAACCACCACACTCTTGTCTATGTCCCTGAGTCTCATTTTTATGTCCCACCTATGTATGGAATCATATAGTTCTTAGTTTTTTCTGATTTACTTATTTCACTCAGTATAATGTTATCAAGGTCCATCCATGTTGTTGTAAATGATCCGATGTCATCATTTCTTATGGCTGAGTAGTATTCCATCGTGTATATGTACCACATTTTCTTTATCCAATCTTCTATTGAAGGGCTTTTTTATTGTTTCCATGTCTTGGCCACTGTGAACAATGCTGCAGTGAACATGGGGCTGCATGTGTCTTTACGTACCAGTGTTTTTGTGTTCTGTTTAAATAGTCGTTTTTGCTACTTCTGAAAATCCTGACAGGTAGATATTAAAATCATCCCAAGTTTATAGTTGAGAAATTGATTTAAAGGGAAATCAAGGAATTTTTTCTCCAAGACTAATTTATCAGTCACTGAACCAAAGTTAAAAAAAAAAAAAGACATCTTTTTGGAAGCTTTAAAAAAAGAATTCTAGGAGCTGCTTGTCAATTATCCTAGTTGAAGGATGACTTTAAAATAGCTTAAAATATTTCCGGATGACTTTTTACCTGCAATATAGACTCCAGAGCTTAAGTTAGGATGGCCATGAAGCCCTTCTACAGGATACAGTGCCAAAAAGAAACATACAAAGTAAGTTTTATACACAAGGATGACACACCTTGAATAATACTATTAAACACGAATTACAAATGAATTCTTTCCCTGCAAATAAAAGCAATGGTCACGCCTGGGGACTATCATGTCTCGTGTGTCTTCTTCGAGGGAGAGTAGTGATACGACACAACTCATGAGCTGCCCCGTGTTTCTCAGGAAGAATGTCCTTTCTCCATCGCTGTTGGGAGATCTGTCCATTACCAGAGGCCCACAGACAGAAATACAAAGGTATGGTGGGAAATAAGAGTAGCAAAAAAAAAAAACCCCCCAAAACTGCAAGTGCATGTTTAGAAGAGGTGGAATGAGAAACGATTCCTCCACTTGCTCAATCTGAGCGGGAAACGTGAGAAAAACAAGATCAAGGTTTTGCAATCAGTGTAAATTGCTATTCGCGCAGCATTTCGAAATCTCCACTTGTCTTTTGAAGCACGAGGTCCCATGAACACAACAGCACCTGTTGCTTGTTGCTGACTGTGCAGTCACAGCTTCACCGAGCAATCAAGGCTTTCCCATCTGTGGTGAAATTTCCCAACTTTTCTTGCAAAGATCACATCCTTCATGGCTGATGAGCAAACAGGAGGCACGTAATGTCCTCTCTGATTCTATGGGACGCTCTAAAGCGGCCGGAATGGAAAATTAAAATCAACTGAAGTTTTCTCCGACACCCAAAGCTGATGTTCCCTGCTTTCCAATCTCCTTACACGGATTCTCAAGATTTTATTGAAATCGGGACACTCAGGGTATTAGCTTGATTATATTTCTTTCTGTGTCTATGTCATCATTCAAGAGCAGAAACCACCCTGAGCTAATGGAATGTTATCCTGGTCTCTTGTTCCTCTTAATTCCACCGCCAATTTGGTGGCGGGACACTGACAACCCTGTGGCTCTCGTGACTGCTGAATCTATTTTCTCCTCGTCTATTTCATCCCTACCAAGTGTCTTAGGAAAGATACTTGCTCTTTCTCACAGATTTTTTTCCAACAGCCTTTTTACCCAGCATGGTCAGCACTACCAGAAAGAGCTTTCCGAAATGTAAGGGACATCACAGCTCCACTCTGATGGAATGAGTCAGAACTCCCCACCTGACATGCGAGGCTCCTTTCGAGGCTCCTGTGACCTGACAGCAGCCCCACATCCACCTTTCCCATCAGACCCCTCTCTGCTCTGAATTCCTCGCTCCTTCTTCCACGAAGCCTTCCCGTTCCTGGCAGCTCTGTGCACGCCCTTGCGTTCTCTGCTGCCCCTGCAGGGTGGCTGCCGTAGGAATGCCTTGCTTCCTTGCTGGGGAAGCTCCCGCCATCCTTGAAGAGAGAAGCGGATGTCGGGGAAGCTCCACACGGTCCCTGCCGTGTTGTTGTGTGGTGTGGATTCCCGACCTCTGTGCCCAGCGGCTTTATGATGCCGTGCCTGTGGTTGGTGAGAGAGTGGAGGTGGAGACCAGCCGTGTCATGTGTACCAAAAGGGGTGGAAAGGAGAAGGGCGGGTCTGGTTAAAATGTTCCTCCCGCAGCCCTGGCCGGGTAGCTCAGTTTGGTTAGAATCTCACCCAGACACACCAAGGTGTGGGTTTGATCCCCGATCAGGACACATACAAGAAGCAAGTAATGAATGCACAACTAAGCGGAACAACAAATAGATGTTTCTTTCTCTCCCTTTCTCTAAAATCAATAATTAGGGGGAAAAAAAATGTTACTCCCTCCATGAAAGCTTCTCCCAACTCCCCCAGCAGGGTTCATCAGCTCTCTCCTCTGTGTTCCTGCAGCATCTTGGAATTCTCTGTTCTCACCGTGTAGAGTCATTATAATTAGCTTCTTCTCTATCTCATCTCTACATTGCACTGTGGCCTTTCCTCGGGCCTAGATAAGACATTGGACACTTACTAAGTATTTGAGTGAACGGCTGCTTATTTGTTTCTCTCTGATCCCAACTTCCTGTGGTCTTAGAGCAGGCCTGACCATCTTGACAGCCACCCCGCCCACATGCGCAGTCCAGCTGACTGCCACCCGCGTCAGGATGGCTGAAATGGAGCTGGGCCCCGTCAGTTATGTAGTATCCATGGCTGCCTCCATGCTACAACAGCCCACAGAGCTCAGTGGTCACGACGGAGACCCTGTAGCCTGCAAAACCTCAAATGTTCACTCTCTGGCCATTTACCATAAAGGTAGGTCTGCTGACCCCAGCTTCAGAGCTTAAGAAGGAAGGCTGGGATGCAACACCATCCAGGGAACGTCTGGCATAGAGAGTTTTCAGCCCCAGTGAGTGACCCCCCCCCCCCAAGGTCAAAGTTGCTTCCTGAATTTCACTGGGTTCTGTGGATTTGTCAATGATTTGTTTCGCTTCTAGAAATGTTGCCAAAAGGATACTTCACTGATCTTGAAAATAGATCATTAGTATGGAATTTTATGGCTCTTATGAAAATGTTCTGGGTTCTTTGGCTGTGTACCGCATCGATCTCTGAAATCATTCCAGCCCTTTGCCTTGTATCCATTTATTAATATAATTATGCTTAATGGAGATCAGGAACTATTTCTCTAATCCTCGTGTCCTTTGTTCTCTCCTCTTCCGTCCCTCAAAGTCTCAGCTCCTGACACAACTCAGTGAGCCCACAACCAAGTGACACAACTGTTCCCTACACATTAGATGGGGCTCTGCTCTTACAGCTCCGCTGTTGTGGAATCCGGTCATTTGTGTTCTAATCCTGGCTCCCCAATAAATGACTGGCCGGTCATCTTGGGAAGATCATGCCTTTTTCTAATCCTCAGTATCTTCCTCAGTGAAAAAATAAAATAAAAAGAAAGAGAGAAAGAAAGAAAGAAAGAAAGAAAGAAAGAAAGAAAGAAAGAAAGAAAGAAAGAAAGAAAGAAAGAAATGAAATGGTACCAGCAACAATCTCTGTGCATTGTTGTGAAAAATCTATATAATTTTCCATGAAAATTACAAGGCAGAGTGGTCACCATTAGCATCCATCCCACGTGCTTCTGGGCTGTTTGTTTTGCTTCCGTTGTTCATGGCAGTTCCTGTTACAGCTTCTCACAAGGAAGTAGGTCTTTCAACGCAAATGTATCAAACTCTAGGTGACAAGATCATACCCATGACTTCTTTGATTTCTGGTTTCAAGAAAACCACAGTTGGCAGAAGCCTGGGGGGGGGGAGGGGAGGGACGGGTCATTTCATTCTGGGAGCTCTAACCTGCATCAACGTGGGCCTGGAATGGTTCTCCCAAGCCAGACCAGCCTCAGAGCACACAACTTAAAAAGTAAAACGTTTGTCAAGATAGCTGAACTGGCAGGTCTCTGAAATTTTTTTCTAGATCTCAGAATAGAAGAAAATTACCCCCTTTTTCTCACAGCCAAGCACATCCTAGCTTTTCAGCGCAGGGGCCAATCTAGTTGATGGACGTGACCCAAGGCCCCTGGGAGCTAAAGTGGCTGTGTCATCGTGCTCTAAAAATTTGGATTGTAAATTGATTGGCTCAGAATCAGGAAAATAAAAAAAATAAAATTAAAAAAAAAAAAAAAAAAAAAAGGCCGGAAAAAGAACAAATGTATTCTTTTACACCCTTGAGCATTATTTTTCCGAATCGATACTAAAACCAAAGAATAACATGTTTTGATTATATTTACAAAAGTATCTAATCAGGCTGGAATGCTGGACTGCAGTCTATCTGTGGAAAGGGACATCAATAACGTGCCTCTGGGACCTTCTCTGTGGGACGGCAGGCACAAAGGGGCGGCCGGGGCAAGGATGTCTCACTTCTGCCCAGCACGTGGTACCCCTAACACGCATAGCTCCTTCCTCAGGGGTCTCCCTGCACAGTGTGGTCTGGTGATATCCGTCTCTTTAACAACAAACATTACTGGGAGCCTGGACAATTGCAACCACGTCCTAACTGCTGTCACTGCGGTGCGTTTTCCCTGCCCTTACTCCATCCATCTTACTCTGCGACCACCGCCATCTATCTAAAACACAAATCTGATCATGTCACTTCCCCTCTGAAAAACCATCAGTGCTTCCCCATTGCAGAGGATAACGTCTTAAACCCTTTAGTGAGACCCTCTAGTGTGCGTGGTCTCACCCACCAGGTTTCCCTGGTGAATCCATTTACTTTCTTGGAAAAACTCCAACTCAAGCATCAGCCCTCATTACTTCTCTGGAATGCTCTCACAACAGGTACACGCAGGTAGCACCAAGATACTTTAAATGTCGTAAAAGAACGGGGAACGTAACTGCCTAGCTCTGCTCCTCCGTTGTACACACCGTGAAGGCAGAGGCTACGCCACGTGGTTTGATACCGTGATCGGTACAATCTGAGCTCTGTTGAAACGCTGTATGAATGGAGATCCCCCCTGCCCCCCCCCCCCCCCCGCTTGGAAGCAGGACTGCATCTCGTCCTGGGACCTTCCTACCTTCCTGGTCTCTTTTCCCATCAGTCTCTGCTGAGGGACTCCCTGGTCCTTGAAGGCAGCAAGCAGTGTCTGTGTCTCCTGCCGCTGCCTTCAACATCTACCTGTGTCTGACACGTGGGGAAAGCTCGCTACTGATTTACTGGCTGGAAAAAAAAAAAAAAAAAAGATGAAGTGTTTTCAATGTTTAAAAGGAAAGAGACATGGAGTCTACTTTGGGGCAACTCTCTCTCTCCACTTGAATGTACAAGATTAGACTCTTGATATCAGGAGACAAACAATCTAGTATCTGTTTCAAAAATGCTAAGATTTAGGAAGGAGGCACGAAAGCAAAGCGTGACTATAGGACAGGAGGAAGAGATCACTTTGGTTTGCAAAGATTTATCTGTTCAGCAAGCATGCATTGAACAACTAGTGTATGCATAGCATGTGCTAGGCCCGGGGAAGAGGAAGAGAAGTGAGCCCACTTCCCAGATGTCAATGCTCAGCACTCAGGCACAGACCATTGCTATTCCACAGGGGCAAGGTCAACGACAGGGGCAGCGCCATGCACTGTGGGAGCAGAGACACAGCCCCTAATTCCCCTGGGGTCGGGAGAGGGAGGGGAACGGGAGCTGCTGCACGGGCGGAGGCGGGCTGGGAACCACACCAAACTGGGAAAGGCTGGCGGCTCCTTGGCACTCCCTGGGAACCTGGGCGGGGGGAGGATGACCAGCTTGGGAGTCCCTTCACGAGCCTTGATCGGCAATTCTAGGACAGTTACTGATCCTCCTACTCTCCCCTCTGGGCCCGAGGCAGCCGCCCAAGCCATGGAGAGTGAGGGCTCCGAGGGGATCCAGAAAGGCCCCCCTCTGAAGGGGAGCACGAGAGAACAGGGGAGGTCAGGTCAGACCTCAAAGCTTCTGAAGCTATTTCAGGTCGAGAACTGTTCGTATGAGCTTGGAGGAGATGTAGGATAGCATCTTCCCCTTCCGGCAGGTTTCTCTGGGTATTGCCGTTTGCTCAGAACAGATGATATAGATTCATAGACTTTGACCTTTTTTTGTTTTTGAGAAATCGAAACCTAAATTACATAGGAATTGAGGAAACTCTCATTCTTATAAATGCCCCGTTTCTGAACACATTTGTGTGGATCCTCAAACAGAGCCATTTGCTGCCACTATACCACCACAGAGCTGAGCACATTGTAGGCTCTGGGCAACTTTTTAAAAACTAATTTAATTGGCCTTAGCTGATGGCGCAGTGGACAGAGCATCACTGAGGTTGCCAGTACCATCACTAGGTCAGTGCACATATGAGAAGCAATCAGTGGCACATCTAAATGGGACAACAAGTTGATGCTTCTCTCTCTCTCTCTCTCTCTCTCTCTCTCCATTCCTTTCTCTAAAAAAAAATGAATTCAATTGAATAATTTTATATTTAGCTCCTACTATGTGTTAGGCACTGGGAATATAGAAAAATGAGGTCTTCTGGCTATCTCTCTTCAAAGAACCAAAAATATGGCAGGAAGGAAGCTTGGGAGAAGGTAGAATGAGAACACAGCAAGTACAGCTACAAACAAATTGGCAGGAAATTTAAAAAAAAGAAAAGAATACATTTTTATGGCAATTAGGAAGAGCTTATAAGGAGAAAATAGCATTTGAAGATCCTTGCTTTTCCTGACCTAGATTTTAGGGTTAATCATTTCTTACTCATCAGCTTACAAAATACTTTAATGAGGCATAAAAATTAGTACTATTTTACAACAATTCACTCCACAATTTAAATTGGAAATTAAAATAAGAAAGAATAGGAAGGAGGAGAATGAGAAGAAGGAAAGAACGGAAAACTTATCCGCAGATTTCTTCTCTGACAGACCACTATTCTTTACCACCATTATAGAGACTTCTAGTAATAGCTATTGTTGTCCAGAGCTCTGGCCACGTGACACATTGATATCGCGCATTTACTAGGCTTTACAAAATCCTTCACTAAAACCTGTTCCCTTTGATTCTCCTCAGAACACTACATAAGACAGATAGCCCAGAGACTGGCAGCCCCTGAACTCACACAGGCAGAAGTGCAGCAAACTCATCTTCCCAGTTTCTACACCAGGTAGAGTTACGGAACCAGGTTTCTGACTCTGGTCTTCCAACTCATTCAACTCAGCTCTGCTGGTTCCCATAGAGTTTTGAAAAGTTCTTTAGCTGGACTGACTTTAATCCAAATAATTGTGAAAGCTTCCCTGAAATCAAATGCTATTTTTAGTTAGCCAAAATTAGCCTCCCCTGCTTTCTCCTACCGTCACTCCAGGTCATTTGCAGAGCACTGTTCTTATGGGGTTTTTTTTCTCCCCCATTTCCATCTGGAAAACAAGGGTTTTGTGTTAGAAAGAATTAAGTCCCTGAGAAGAGAGATAGTAGAATAGGGTACATGAGCTACCTAAGGACACAGGAAAGATAAGAATATTTTCATAGTGCAACTCCATCATCTAAGATATAACAAGACCAAGGGTGAGTCACAAGAACAGAAGTTCCCCAACTTCAGTAATGATGATGGATAAGCTCTGTCTATGGGTCCATTAACAATATGAAGGCTGCTAGACTCAGCATGAAGAACATATACCAATTCATGACGGCTATGATAGGCTGGGCCGTGTGTCTCCCTCCCAGGGGATCCTAGTGCTGCCTATTCAAGACTTCACTATTGGGAGGCACACTTACAGATGCCGATGAGAACTAAGAACATATACCCCTGTTAGCCTCTGCCATCTGATCTTCTCTAGAGCATTGTGCAGACTTCAGATCTATGACTTCCATATCTCTCAGAATACTTCTCTATGTGCTTCATTCATTATGCACCAATATCTCTACTCGGTCTCTATTTCTGTATCTTTTAGTCTTGTTTAGTCTATAAATTTCCTAGAAGGATCTAAACCCAAATTAAATCATATCAAAGTCAGAATAAGGAAGCTAAATTATGTATAACAAACTATTTTTCATTTCATCAAAGTAATACTGCTTAATGTAAAAAAAAATTTGAGAATGTAGAAAGTCTGGTGAATACTTACTATAATCCTGATCCACAAAACAAGCACTAACAACACCCTCTGATAATGTTTCCTTTTTTTTTTTTCTATTTATAGATAAGATGATTAAAGGGATAATGTATATATAATTTTATTTTTTACATTTTTACATCCTATCATACCAACAATATTCCCCATGTTATATTATGACATTGTTATAAGAATACTATTTAACAGCCAGACTTAACATATTCATATAGAAGTCTCGTCTCCCCACCAAGAACGTAATTCTACCCAAGTCTCCCAATCTAATAAATTGGAACCACAATCCACTCAATAATGCTCTCCCTGCGCAGGCTTCATCCATGATTCTCTTCTCCCCTTATTGCTCAAGTTAAGTTTTCTGGTCTCTAGCTCCAGAGCCCATCCTGCACTCCACATGTCTCCCTGCACCCGTCCTCATTTCTGCCCAGGACAGCAACTGATCTCCCTACTTTGTCCTTCCCCTCGACCCCTCCAGAGCCCACTCTTCGCTGAGCAAGCCATAAGGTCTTGCAAACAATGACAGCATGGCACTCCTCTATTTGACCCCCCCCCACCCCCAACCACTTTCCTCTGCATTTGGAACGCAGTCCATACCCCTCACCATCCCCTCCGTTCTCTGCACCTGCATCACCCTGCCCAGCCCCTGAATCTCTCCCTCCCTCGGCATTTGAAGAGATCACACTGTTTGTTGATTTGTTGCCCGTTTGCTGACTTGTGTGTTTACTGCCTGCTCCTCGCCACCAGATTAGAAGCTCTTTCTCATGCCCGTGCCTGCCTGCTCACGGTGCATCTTCCCAGCCTTGAGTGGTGGCTGGCATATGGCTAGCACTCAGCCAGCGTTTGTTAAATGAATAATATTCCATGACTCATGGTTTTAGCACTCCTTCGGTTTTACAACATTTATCTACTCAAAACATTCCTCTGGCTTCTGAAACGTGAACATAGCTTAGAGCACTCTTTCTCTGATCCCGGTGCTGACCCACGTAATGTCTGCAGCACCCACACATGGCACTTTGGGACCTGAGCCCAGAGTTCCCTCCTGGCCACAGCCCGGAGCCTCTCCACCGCCAGGCAGACAGAATCCTGCTCTCCTCACTCCTGGGGAGCTCTTCCTGGCTGCCCCTCAGCCTGGAAGACTGACTTCCCTTCGCGTTAGCCCCACACTCCACCCCTCCCTGGGAGACTCTGGCAGTGACAGGGGATACAAGACAGGAACAGCGCCTGCCTTCTGGGAGCTTACATCCTAATGAGTTGGGTAGGCAGTGAACAGATAATCACGGAAATGAAACAGAGCAGTGCAATGTGATAAAGGCTGTGAAGCCAACGGAGAGTGAGAGACCCAAGAAGGAATGAGTGAAAAATGTGACCATTAAGCTGAGACCTGAAAGGAAGCTACCATTATACTTAATTTTTATTTTTCCTGTGTTGTATCATACACTCTTATCATGTTTCGGTGCCAGAGGGAGGGGCAGCGAGAAGGGGCGGGGTCAAGGACAAAGAATGGAGGGGGAAGGGAAACCTTTCATGTTAGGTGCTTGTGACTGACAATTTGACTTTGAACGTTATATACAAAGGTGGCATTTAGCCAAGCAGTCTTCTCTGAAACTCAGCAAGGATTTTCTTTCCAGTGCAAAGCATCGTTTTATTGACGTCATTCACCCTTGGCGTGACCTCAGCACTGGATCGAGCTGCCGGGTTGCTTCCGTAACATGCTTGCACAGCACTAAGCCTCGCCTACTGATCCATCCTGCCTTGGCTTTTTGAAAATGGAGCACCTGCCATTTTGCCAGCCCTTCGGGGTGCGCTGCGGTTTGGATTCATACAGCCTGTTAAGTCAGACTGGCTTTGGACCCTGCCCTAGGCAAGGCACTCGGAACCTGTGCTGATGGTGAGCCAGGGACCACCCTGGGCCGGTGGCTGACTGCCAGGCACCGGGGAGAGAGGAGGCGGAGCCAGCAGAGGGGACCAGCCAGCAGGCCCCCCACCTCCTCTCAAGACTGCAGTCCTACTGAGGCTTCCTGGCAATGCGTCCCCCTCTCCTTGCTCCCGATGCTCGGCCATCCTCCCCTTAATCCTGGGAAGAGAGGACCGGAGCTTTAGCAGGTCCACCGGGACCGCTTAGAAGTTAGCTGCAACTCAGAAATAACCCCAGTTGCCGGGGTGGGGGGCAGGGAGGCCGCTGGCCTGACCCCAGGCACAGAGCATGGTGCCCCGGAAGCCACGAAGTGGAAGACCAGGAAAGTGAAGGGAACAGAACTGGTATTTACCGAGCAGGTCCTCGTAGGGACCCGGAGCCCTGTTAGGAAGCTGGCCAAGTCCTCCTCCCTTGATGCTCACACCACAGCCTCTGCAGTAACATCAACACCCTCATCTCAGAGATGAAAATGTTGAAGCTCCAAGTTCACACGACCGAGAATGAAGCCATGCAACCCGAGTTAGCAGAGAAGCGTGCGCGCGCATCCCTTCCTGTGTTCCTCGGGCGTCTAGAATCTCACTGAAAACCCAGCAGACAGCTGATAGTCCATGGCAACTAAGTGATTAACTACTGAGCCGAAGCACCAAGTCCTGTCTTCGGGGGCAACGTCATTATTCTTCATGCACTGGGCAGTGTTAACCAGTCTGGAGAAAGAGCCTGCCCAAGACACGGACGGAGCCCAGCTTGGGGTCTGTGACCCTGGACACATCGCTCAACCCCCTGAGCTTTTATTTTGTGAATTTGTAAAACAGAGATTATTAAAACAGAGATTGAAAGCTCACTATGAGGATCGCTGTGAGGCTATAAGATAACACAGTACCTAACTCAATGTCTGGCACCCATGGGTCTCCCAGGGAATATTCGCTATTTCCCCACGCGCCAGGGGGCACGAGGGGTAGAGAGCTGGGAGAGAAATGTGCCCAAAGTGTGCGTCCCTGCGCTCCAAGGTCACGGGGATTCCTTCCTGCCCAGCCCGGCTGCCTTGCGGGGTTTCATCTGCCGTTTCCAGAACATTTGGCATTTTGATTTCTCTTTTCCTCTTTCCTCTGCACTAGCCCTGAACAGGATCAAGATGTTCTTCGCAGCCAGCTCCAGGGAGGTGTCAGGTGTGGGGTTGGGGGGGGGAGGGGGAGGTGTCAGGTGTGGGGGTTGGGGGGGGAGGGGGCGGTGTCAGGTGTGGGGGCTGGGGGGAGGGGGAGGTGTCAGGTGTGGGGGTTGGTGGGGGGAGGGGGCGGTGTCAGGTGTGGGGGTGGGGGGGAGGGGGCGGTGTCAGGTGTGGGGGTTGGTGGGGGGGGAGGGGGCGGTGTCAGGTGTGGGGGTTGGTGGGGGGAGGGGGAGGTGTCAGGTGTGGGGGTGGGGGGGAGGGGGAGGTGTCAGGTGTGGGGGTTGGTGGGGGGGAGGGGGAGGTGGCTCTTGATGCTGAATTCTGACATCAGGGCCAGAGTGTCTCTTCATTAACGCTTCAGGCTATTAAAACTCGGTGGCTGGGACCTTGATTGAAAGACAACCCCCCTCCCCCAGGGCAGGGCTCATGATCATGCCCTCACTCAGGGCACTGATGAGGGTTACCATGGTCTCAATCTCAAACACACCCAAAGCCACGCTGATCTGCATAAGGTTGGGTCTGTGGGCCGGACAATTTAGCAGCAATGTTTTGAAACTTAAAAAAGGCGGAATTGTTTTTCCGACAACCAGACACATCCCTGAGCAGGGAGGAAAAACGCCGAGTAAGCAGGGGAAACTTCCCTGCCATTATCGTCTCCCCTCATCTGCGCCAGCCCGGAGCTGTGTGGGTTACCATGGTGATGCCGGGCTGACCTCTCACTTTCTCCTCTTCCAGGAGCTAAAAAGGTAAAAATGAGCCATTTGGTCTCAAATGAAAAGCAGCCTCCCTCAGTTAAAAGATGTTAAATCGCTTTCCCTTCGTCAAACCTAATGTTCCATAGCCAAGTTGAAAAAAAAAAAAAAAAAAAGCAGCAGTGGGTTGGGGGGGAAGGGAAGAAAGGAAGCCAGGTTTCAGAGGCAGGCGGAGATGTGGGGCCGGCCGGGCACAATGGCCCCTGGGCTGGTCGGTGGCTGGAGAAGAGCTGGCGAGGGGTGGCGGTGGGCCCGCGGGCCCCACAACTTTGTCCCCGCTCCGCTGCCACTGCCGCCATCGAATTCCCTCCGACAGACTGACCGGCTCTGGCCCAGGTGTGTCACGGGCTCTGTGCCCGCTCAGGCTCCTGCTCGCTGTCTGCCTCCTCTGCGTGCTTTGCAGGGGCACCTGCTACGGCGGGTCTGTTGGCATTTTATTTAAAGCGAAGGAAGTTGGATCAGGAAATCAAAATGCTGCCTGCACCCTAGAGCTGCCGCCCAAGCCCATGATTAGCAATGCGGCCGTGCGTGAGCAGGCGGGGCATGTCCATCTGCTGTGACCAGCATGGCAAGGTGGCTTTATCCAGCACCCCACACTGTTCTGCCAGACCACCTCGACTTGAACGCTCAGGGCCCTGAGAGCAGGGTGTCCCAGACCAGCGAGGCCTCCCCTCTGATTAGCGGCACCGTCGGGCAGGTGGGAGAGGTAGGCAGCCGGGGCTCTGGGCCGCCGGCCTGGCTGTGCCTGGGAGCTGGCCTCGTGCTGCCCATCCTGCTTCCCTGAGGCGTGGCAGGGCAGCTAAGAACGTGCTCTGCTCTCCCTTCTCTTCCGTCCTCCTTGTTTGCTGGAGGCGCCACCACCAGCCTGTCCACCAGGAGAGCACGTGTAAAGGCCCTGGGGCTGTGCTCGGAATTCCAAAGACTCACTGGTTTCATTCTGATGCACGTTTCTAAGCATGTGGGCTGGAGCTGTCAAACTCTCCTCTAATGAGAGTTCCCCTTAATTATAAACTAGGCAAGAGCTACCGATTTATCACTACCCAGCGTGTTTTTAATCCTTTCACTTCTTGAAAGTGGTAATATTAAGAAAAATTAGAGAAAGTAAAAGTGGATTTCAGCAAGGAGGTGAATTCTTATCAAAAAGATATCCTTATAATATCCTGAAGCAACATCCTAGGTTTTTCAAGAAGTATGTTAGAATCCTCAGAGGTCAAACATACAGAGAAAAATTAGTGATCGAGTTCAAGAAGTCCAAGATCAGAATAAACAAAACCAAGTTATAAAATGGCAACCTGGCCCTGGCCAGTTAGCTCTGTGGTAGAGCGTCAGACTGGTGTGTGGGTGTCCCAGTTTTGAATCCTGGTCAGGGCACACAGGAGAGGCAACCATCTGCTTCATCCCCCTCCCTTTCTCTCTCTCTCTCTCCCTCCCACTCCCACAGCTATGGCTCAACTGGCTGGAGCACATCGGCCATGTGCACTGAGGATGGCTCCATGGAGCCTCCACCTCAGGCACTAAAAATAGCTCGGTTGCAAGCATGGCCCAAGATGGGCAGAGCATCGGCCCCTGAAGGGGGTTTCCAGGTGGATCCCGGTCAGGATATATGCAGGAGTCTGTCTCTCCGTCTCCCCTCTTCTCTCTTGGAAAAGAAGAAAAAAGAAATGACAACGTGGAAAAGAAAAATGATATCCAGATTCCATTCATTCATTCATTCATAGGCTGTCCATACAGCCTTTGCTCATATCTCTTCCAACACCGACAGCATTTGGCAAAGACCTGCTAGTTTAATAGTCTGGGCTTCATTTATATCATCAGCTTCATATGGCAATAAAACTTGCAGAAAGAGCCTTTCTCTGCTGAATTCATGACACCTCTTGGATCCTACCTGAAATATGCTACCTCTGAAATGAAGAAAGAGAGTCTCTTTCATAACACACACACACACACACACACACACACACACACATCCTCGGCCACACACACGTATGGTCTACATTTCTAATGAGGTCTCAGTGGTCATCTTACTCTCAGGGGTCATTGCTAAGCCCATGCTCCAAAGACAGATTTGTCGCATCAAACTCTTTAACTGGCTAGCACTTTAAAAGTTTAAAGGGTTAATGCATATAAGGGAAGGAGAAAATAGTCTAGTGCCCGGGCGTTTTGATCTGAGGTTCAAAACATACATGCAGATGAAAATGGCCAGCTTCCCTGCTCCCACAACCCCTTTCTCTGCCTCCTGGTCCCTTGCCTCTCTCCTCCCCATAATCGTACAGATCTCAGCGTGATTAGAGAGCTGCAGATAAATGGATGGCCAATGGTATTCTATGGTTTCACTGTAGTCTGAAGATTAAAGCCCTATGAAAATAATATATCTCTTCTCCACTCCTCCTCCCCCCTCCCCACTAGAAGCTGCGGCTTTTCACATTTAAATGTAGCAGGGGTAACAAGAGCCCCTTTTATCAGTGACTCCTATTCATAAGGCATTAAAATACATGCCTTTTCTTAATTCCCTAGTGCAACTCTAAGGGGCTCGAGCTTTGTGCTGAAATGGTACATGGTACATATCTTTTAAAAGTAGCTGATGGAAATCATCTTCCAAACCAAATCGGTCCTTCCATAGCAGCTCTCCCCAAGGTTTACACGGAGCATCAACGAGTCCCTGACACAGCCAGCACCGACCTCTCCCCTCTTCAGGACAAAGTGCTTGAGAAACAGCGCTGAAGTTTGTTTCTATGTCGCCCGAGTGGCTTGGCCAGCTGTCCCCTTCTCCTTCCTCCTTCCCGACCCCGTCTCTGCGGCAGCATGACTTGGCATGGTCCCGCACCTCTTCTGGGAAAGGCATGGCTAAGGCAGCCAGTGGGGACTGCTGAGCAAGGTCACTTTCGGATTTCAGGGGCAGCCTCTCCAGGAACGGTGGGGGGGGGGCAGGGGGAAGGGGATAGCCTGGGGGACGACAGATCAGGTGTCAAATCACCTGGGCGAGCAGTCAATCCACAAGCCCCAAGAAGAGCCTGTGCAGAACTGCGGAATTCCACAGCCCCCCGAGAAAGCTATTGGTAGACAAGTGGCTGGCAGGAACTAACAGAGCAATATGGTATGTTTGTATAACATACATATGCACACACACACACACACACACACACACATTTGTCTCAGTAAGATAATAGCTCTGATTCCATGTACAATCATCGAAAAATGGTGTTAGAAGCACTGTTTGCACAAAGGGAAAATTTTAAATATAGACAAAATAAATACCCAGGTATAGAGCTAACTCTTGCTATATTTCTCTTGGAACTAGCTCCCTAAAATCAACTCTTTGTTTTATGTTTAAATTATTTTAAATTAAATTTGTGAAGGAAGCTTGGGAAAAATAAGGAGATATATATATACACATACACACACACACACACAAACATTCCAGGTTTTCTATCTTTAGTAAAATTAGTGGCTTTCAAGTCTTTGGAGTTATGGCTAATGAAGAAGAGAAAAAGATGGCAGAAATATTTGTGATAGTTTGTGTTTAGCTCTATGTTTATTTTCACTTAGCAGCTTATAGAAAATCTATCAGGAGGAAAACTGTTACACTCTCCTTACATTGTTTGACTCAGAGTTGGTTTAAAAGTGTAATTTTTTTTCTCAAAGCTAGTAAATGCTGCTAGAACTGTTTGGAATACTAAGTTCCTCTGGCAGATGATCTCTGTGTTTCAGTTGTGAATCTTTTTATTTTTCCCTCATTCTCTCTGTCTTTTCTTGATTGGATGAGGAGTGTTGATGAATATTCTTTGCTTTGTAAGATATATATATTTTTTACTTGGAAAATGTCACAAAGTTATGAAGTAGGAGGGCCATCTGCAGGATAAGATGTGCCCCCTCCCCTTTGCTCTAGACAACAGTTGAAGAAAGCTGATAGGAACAGAAACAATGTATGAATGAGTGAAATGTACAATTGCAACTTGTATCATCATTCCATCCCTTTCTGAAAAGTATCTACCCACACAGGTTTGTTTTTTGGTTTTTTGTTTTTTAATAAAAGAGAAAAATCTTCAGGTAGTTCTAAATACCCTTTAATGCTATTAAAGGAAAACTTCCTTTCAATCACTGAAAATTTTATTGAAAATTTTGTTTTCCAGGGGAATGGAGATTGCGTCTTAATCATGGAATCTGACTGCCCCCTTCTGGTTATGAAGAGAAATTGTCACATTCGGAAAGAATTTATGAACCTGTATGAGCTGTCAATAATTCTGTCACTGATTTATTATAGAGTTTCTGGATAGGAAATCTGCAATAACAAAACAAAATTCCACTTTTATATTATACACTGATCATGATGGTAATTACAAACAAAATAGTTTGACTTCCTCATAATCCAGAATAAGATGCTTCCTTTTTTTTTTTTTTTTGAGGGGGGCAATGCTTCTGACTCTTGTACTATTTTATCTTTGAGACCCTCGTGTCGGAGCCAAGTGTGCAAATACAGTTGGACTGGAGAACAAGAGCGACTTTGATATTTCCTCTACTTTTGAAAAACATATTAAAGTGAGCCAAACACATTTTGGCTTGCAATTTGGAGAAGGACTCACATTTATTAAAATCTCTCAAAGTAGCTGGTCAATAATGAATTAACCTAATTTTTTAGAGAGTAAAAAAAAAAAAA
This sequence comes from Saccopteryx leptura, assembly GCF_036850995.1. NCBI lineage: Eukaryota > Metazoa > Chordata > Mammalia > Chiroptera > Emballonuridae > Saccopteryx > Saccopteryx leptura. The sequence goes on along the minus strand of NC_089515.1, from coordinate 50,299,858 downwards.
AAACCAATTAAAAATTTTCTCAAATAAAATAAAAACATAAGAAAATAACTACTATATTATATTGCCATAATTAGATGGGATCTTATTGGTACTTGGTTGAGGAAGTTTCAATTGAATAATCATAAATCCACTCATTTCTTCTCTTAATCTGCATTTGGTGATATAATCTTATGCATCCATATCACAATTAGAGAGCATTGGGTTTTTTTTTTTTCCTTTTTTGCCATTTTAGGTCTGAAAAATGGCATAACAAATTCAGGATGATTGATAATTCTGAATAGAGAGTCATTAAATGCCAACAGGAAAAAAAAAATGTACCCTCAATTATGATTGTGATACTACGTCAAACGGATAGAGGAAATCCTAATTCTGAGCTCTATTAAAATGCACTTATTTCAATTTCCAGTTGCTCTGTATGTCCTATTAGCAGCCTGACATTTTGAGTAGTACACTAATTCATATGAATTGGGTTTTAAATGAAAAGCTTTCAAGTCAACCTTTATGGAGCACTGAATGTGCGATAAGCCCGGAACGAGCGAGCCAACGAGGGAGCCTTTCTCACCGAGTGGGCGTCACACATGGAGAACAAACCCCGAACACTCCAAACTGTCAAATGCTTTCATCTCAAGGACCTCGTCCGCAGGAAAGTGCCTGCCGATTCCCCCCCCCCCCCCCCCCAGTTTCCCCTAGAGACCTATGAAGTAGTTAGGAGCAGATACAATTCTGGCGTGCAGTTAGAAAACGAAAGGTGAGAGGCGAAGCGTGCAGCCTGTGAGGTCCTCCTCGGCAGGACCTTGCTCTGCCGGGCACCAGCGTGGGGGATAAACTCCCAAACCACACGCACGGGCTGAGATGGCATAAGGTCAGCACCGGCTGAGATGGCATAAGGTCAGCGGGAGAAGAGGAAGGGCCCGCCTGATTGTCTGATTACCCACTCGAAAGGCTGCCGGGACAGTGCAGGGTCCGTGTCAGAGTGGGGAGAACCTCTCTGCTGTGGGGCTCTATCAGTTGAACAAGATAAGAGTTGCCTTGGGGGGGGAGTTGCTCACCCCCAAACCGTCTGGCCCCCTGCTGCCCAAGCGGTTCAGTTACCAGGTCGTGTCTGTCGTGCACACCTGGAGACCCTGGGCAGTGGCTAGCGCAGTCCCGCTGGGACAATACGAGGCCCTGCTTTCAGCTAGGTTGTTGTTGAGGCAAAACCCAGAATGGGTCCCCAGGTGCTACTGGCCAGACCCACTACGGCCTGCCTCCGCATTCACGGAACAGCACCGGACTGCAAGTTAACGTGTCCCCAGGCTCTGTCACCTCGGACTCGCCACTTCCACCATGGAACCCTTTCCTCTCTGCCTCAGTTTACTCATCTTATAAAATGAGTGGCCTGGGTTTAATGCTTCCTGAAACGCCTCCCCAGTTTCAAGTCCAAATAGTCTTACTAAGTTAACCTGTCATTTCCATTCAACTACATCGCTAAATCGCATACCCATCTATCTCCCTGAGCAAAGGGCACTAATTAACTAGGTGACAAAAATCTAGAGTGACAAAAATTTTTATTGCCATTTTTCTCTTCAGATTCTAGATGGAACAAAATGACAGCAAATTGTTCGATTTTATGGCTTGCTCACTTATGTAATATATCTGGCCCAAACTGAAACTCTCTCTCTCTCTCTCTTTTCCAGTTAATAAGGTCATTGGTTTCTATTCCTACAGAAAATCTCTTCTGTCAAGAACCAGGAGAGAAGTCAAGTCACCGTGGTGCAGGGCTTCAGGGGAGAAATTGAGAGAGCCGACAGCAGCTGGAGGTATAACGTTAATGATGCAGCGGGGATATTTGCTCCTCTGGACCGGGGAGGATGCTTGGGGGGAACTGACGCTGAGCCTCTGCAAGGAGTCCTGTCAGGTAGAGTTTCCTCCTGTTCTGCTGGTCAAAGAATTGTGACAATAGAGGCTGCAGGCTCAGCTGTGAGCTGTCCTGCGCCAGTGAAAACTCCCAGAGCAATGACAGCTGCGGGGAAACGGGGCCAGAGCTAGTGAAGCAGAGAAAGTACGAAATCAATAAAGATAAAAGATAATGTAAGCCAAATAGCCGTGCCTGCCTCGACTCCAGAGCAACACACATATCACTGTTTAAAATACTCGCTCTGATCTGCTACCTTCCATTGTGACTTCTCGGTGAAATTATAAGAAAAGGGGCCATATGGTTCCTGAGAGCACACGTTCTATGAGGGCAGATGTGTGTCTGCTCCGTTTACCGCTGTGCCTGCAGCAGCTGGAACAGTGCCCGACACCCGGTTGTAGTGCAGACGGTGGGAGTGGTGGGAGTGGAGGTGCAGTGGGTGGTGGAAGGTGTGGTGGTGATAAAAGTGGAGGTGACAATAGTGGAGGTGATGGAAGTGAAGGTGAAGGTGATGAAAGTGGAGGTGATGGAGGTGGAGGTGATGGAGGTGGAGGTGATGGAGGTGGAGGTGATGGTAGAGGTGGTGGTGATGGTGGAGGTGAAAGTGATGGTGGAGGTGAAGGTGGAGGTGATGGAGGTGATGGTGGAGGTGATGGTGGAGGTGGAGGTAGAGATGGAGGTGATAGTGGAGGTGATGGTGGAGGTGGAGGTGGAGGTGGAGGTGATGGTGGAGGTGGTGGTGATAGTGGAGGTGAAGGTGATGGTGGAGGTGAAGGTGGAGGTGATGGAGGTGATGGTGGAGGTGGAGGTGGAGATGGAGGTGGAGGTGGAGGTAGAGATGGAGGTGGAGGTGGAGGTGGAGGTGATGGTGGAGGTGGAGGTGGAGGTGATGGTGGAGGTGGAGGTGGAGATGGAGGTGGAGGTGGAGGTGATGGTGGAGGTGGAGGTGGAGGTGATGGTGGAGGTGATGGTGGAGGTGGAGGTGGAGATGATGGTGGAGGTGGTGGTGATAGTGGAGGTGAAGGTGATGGTGGAGGTGAAAGTGGAGGTGATGGAGGTGATGGTGGAGGTGATGGTGGAGGTGATGGTGGAGGTGATGGTGGAGGTGATGGTGGAGGTGGAGGTGGAGATGGAGGTGGAGGTGAAGGTAGAGATGGAGGTGATGGTGGAGGTGGAGGTGGAGGTGATGGTGGAGGTGGTGGTGATAGTGGAGGTGAAGGTGATGGTGGAGGTGATGGAGGTGATGGTGGAGGTGATGGTGGAGGTGGAGGTGGAGATGGAGGTGGAGGTGAAGGTAGAGATGGAGGTGATGGTGGAGGTGATGGTGCAGGTAGAAGTGGAGGTGGAGGTGATGGTAGAGGTGCAGGTGGAAGTGGAGGTGGAGGTGGAGGTGGACGTGGAGATGATGGTGGAGGTGGAGGTGGAGGTGGAGGTGGAGGTGATGCAAGTAGAGGTGATGGAAGTGGAGGTAATGACGGTAGAGATGAATGAAGTGGAGGTGATGGAAGTGCAGATAATGGTGGTGGAAATGATGGAAGTGGAGGCGATGGTGGTGGAGGTCATGGAGGTGGAGGTGATGGTGGTGGAGGTGATGGAGGTGGAGGTGATGGTGGTGGAGGTGTAGGTGATGGTGGTGGAGGTGATGGAGGTGTAGGCGATGGTGGTGGAGGTCATGGAGGTGTAGGTGATGGTGGTGGAGGTGATGGAGGTGGAGGCGATGGTGGTGGAGGTGATGGAGGTAGAGGCGATGGTGGTGGAGGTGATGGAGGTGTAGGGATGGTGGTGGAGGTAGAGGCGATGGTGGTGGAGGTGATGGAGGTGTAGGTGATGGTGGTGGAGGTAGAGGCGATGGTGGTGGAGATGGAGGCGATGGAGGTGGAAGCAATGGTGGTGGAGGTAGAGGCAGTGGAAGTGGAGGCGATAGAGGTGGAAGCGATGGTGGTGGAGGTGGAGGTGATGGAGGTGGAGGTGATGGAGGTGGAGGTGATGGAGGTGGAGGTGATGGAGGTGGTGATGGTGGAGGTAGTGATGGTGGAGGTAGTGATGGAGGGGGAGTGGAGGTAAAAACGCTGGGGGTGATGAAAGTGACAAAGTTGGTGGTGGAGGTGAAGGGAAAGTCAGAGGTGATGGAGGTGGGGACATAGGGGATACAGGCCGTGAGGCTGGTGGTGTGGCAGTGATGGCGGCAGAGGTGGTGATGGACGTGGTGGAAGAGGTGAGAGAGATGAACACGGTGGGGGTGTTGCAGTGGCAATCATGAACTCTGAGGACTCCCTGAGATGGATTTTGTCATCTCAGAAGCAAAGGGGCCCAAAAAAGCGCTCTGGCATGAGAGAGAGTATGGCAGACCCCTGGCACCGCCACTGAGCAGCTTAAGTCACAGCTTCCATCTGGGTCTACAGAAAGAAGTCTTCTTCAGGTTTCGGTTACAAGAGTAAATAAATCCCCACTGCTCTTTTACGCAAGTCTGAGTTCCTGAGAGCACATTCTCAGGCTCTGAAACCTCAGGCCTCCCACTCCCTAAGCCTCAAGCCAGCTCTGGCCCTGCATGAACTCAACCATCATCCACGGCTTGTCACTGCCTGTGCACCATCACCAAGGGTCCTATCCTCCGGGAGCCTGGTTAGAGAAGGCCCACAAACAAATCTGATCCATCCGCACCTCTGTTTCAATCCTCCCGACGGCTCCTCAGGTGTGACGGGCTGAAACCCGCCCCTTCTCTTCGGGGCCTAATCCTCCTGTCCTCTGTGGGCACGTCTAAAAGCCGTCCTAACATTCCGCATTTCCCAGTCACCATTTCCTTTCTCCCTCACCCCCTTCTCTTCCTGGAAAATCTCTGCTCATTCTTTGAAATCCCTTCCAGACCTCATCATCTCCACCATCACCTCCACCTCCACCTTCACCTCCACCATCACCTCCACCATCACCTCCATCTCTACCTTCACCTCCACCTCCATCATCACCTCCACCATCACCTCCACCATCACCTTCACCATCACCTCCATCACCTCCATCATCACCTCCATCACCTCCACCTTCACCTCCACCTCCACCATCACCTCCAACTCTACCTTCACCTCCACCTCCATCTCCACCTCCACCATCACCTCCATCACCTTCACCATCACCTCCACCATCACCTCCATCTCTACCTTCACCTCCACCTCCATCTCCACCTCCACCTTCACCTCCACCATCACCTCCACCTCCACCATCACCTCCATCTCTACCTTCACCTCCACCTCCACCTCCAACTCTACCTTCACCTCCACCTCCACCATCACCTCCATCACCTTCACCATCACCTCCACCATCACCTCCATCTCTACCTTCACCTCCACCATCACCTCCATCTCTACCTTCACCTCCACCATCACCTCCATCTCCACCTCCACCATCACCTCCATCACCTTCACCATCACCTCCACCATCACCTCCACCATCACCTCCACCTTCACCTCCACCATCACCTTCATCTCCACCATCACCTTCACCTCCACCATCACCTTCATCTCCACCATCACCTCCATCACCTCCACCATCACCTCCATCACCTTCACCATCACCTCCACCATCACCTCCATCTCCACCTCCACCATCACCTCCATCTTTACCTTCACCTCCACCTCCATCTCCACCTACACCTTCACCTCCACCATCACCTTCACCTCCACCATCACCTCCACCTCCATCACCTCCACCTCCATCACCTCCACCTCCACCATGAGGTGAAGCCATCCTTCAAAACCTTGTCTTCCTCTCCCTCATTTGGAAGACTCTCGCCCCGGCACCCTGTCTCCCCACTCCCCCCGTCCAGGCAGACTGCCCTTTCCCGGTGGCCCCTGGGCATCTGAGCTGCTCCTGCCCCAGCACCGCTGGCTCCATGGACCCAGGCCACACACCTACCTCCCATCACCACTTGAGAATAGTGCTGAGACGGCTACTTAGCACACAGCTGCCCCAGCATATGAAGGATGAGTCTTTCTCTTCCGTCTAAGAGTTGGTGCGGTGTGGTTAGATGCATCTGTATCTATGGCAGTGCATTATCGGAAATGACGGAAATTTATGAGAAAAATAAGTAAACCTTGAGAGAGCAAATAAGAAACTGTTTCTTCTAGTCACAAAACACAAGAGTGTGCCCTGGAAGAAAACAGACCCATTCATTCATTCGGTGCTACAGAGCGAAGAGAGACGGGCTGAGATGTCAGAATTCCAACCCAGGGCAGGAGGGCAGTTGGGCTCCCATCTGACAGCTGGGCGTTGAGGCGGGCTAGGGGGCTCTGAGCGACACGCGGAAGGCTCCGTTTGCTCAGCAGGGATGCTCCTGTGCAGAAGGCATCGTATCTGTGTGCTTGGGGGCAGCGGTGGTTGGTGGTGGGGAAGGGTTCTGATGCCGTACACCTAAAGCCACCTGTAGAGGGACCACAGAAATGAACAGAGAGGCCCCAAGAGTATACCTGGTTGGGAAGTGAGGCTGCACCACTGAAGAAACTCAGGTCTGGTGCAAACTGTTCCAGGGACACGGGTTGGCGCACACATTTGGAAGGAGAGGGTAACCAGGAATGTGTGAGATGGGCTCCCTGGCTGCCTCAGTTCCCCGAGCTACCAAATGGGGGCTCTGAACTCAGGGGTCAAGAAGAAGGGGGACCCGAGGGAGGTAAAAAGTATCACACGGGCACGCAAGAGTATCTAGGAAGCCCTCCGTTATCTGGGTCAATAGACACAATACTAGAACTCCGAGTTTTCAAGATGGAGAGAAAACAGCAGATCTAGATGACTATGATCGGGGCCAGGTAATTAGAAGCGGGAAATAACATGTACTGTGTCCAGTTGCAGCACACAGCAGGGACAGAAGCCCCTTTCTGGATGACAAGCTACTTTTCCTGTCCCCGAAGGCCTGAGACCACCAAGGCAGTGCATGCTGTGGGCACGGGGGACAGGCCGAGTTTGCAGAGTGCTTGGCAGGGGCACCCAGGGGTGAAGGCTGGGCGCAGACAGAGACAGCAGTGCTGGGCATTCAGTCTTCGGGCGAATGGGTGTGGTTGGGGGTGGAGGTTTCATTGCTTCTCTAATTTTTTTTTCCTGCTTCTACATTTTCTTTGGGATTCTTGGCTCCACGTCAGAGATGTCATCCATCCGTACATACCTTTTGTTATGATTGCTAATCGTCTTTTTATCATTATGAACACGGGCAAAGGGAATGCATAATAAAGCTGAGACTCTAAACCATCTGGAGAGCGGAAGACAAGACTGTCTTCACCCAGGTAGGAAAGTAACAAGATGTGAGACGAGAGAGAAGGCGGCCCAGACAGGAGCGCTGGGAAGATCGGGAGAACCCAGCAATGCCAAAGACCCAGGGCTGAGCGACCAGGGGACGTGTCTGATGCCAGAGGGGGTGTTGCCTTTGATCAAACGGCTGGGAATTCACTCATCTTCCCACATTGCTACAGCCGTTCGGAAAAATGAGCGCTGACAAGGAACTGTCATTAAAATTGCGTACAAAAACCTTTCCTCTTGGAGGTTCTAGTTATCCAGGGCTACTGGGACTCACGGAGAGGCGAGCCAGGGAAACTTCAATAAGAAGATAAATTACGCTTACTTCCGTTATTCCTCTCCGGCGTCATTTGAACAATTTTAATTTAATGTGAAATTTCAGAAGAAGAATGGTTCTGTTGGTTGAATAGAAATGGACTGAATGCAAAATACCGCACTTTGTGCTGACCCACGTTTTTCTAAGGAAAGACCTGAGGAACGGAACCTACATGAACGCATTCCCCAATGGCCTATGGAAGTTGTACACGCTGTGTGCTGGCATCTGCGTCCTCGCCTTCCTGAAACAGCTGTGGAGCCCTGCTGGGGCCCAGCCACGGGATCGATGCTGAGGAGGACGTGTCCACTACACAGAATCCCTCCTGGCCTCGAAGGAGCAGAAGGTAACGTATACATTCCTAGACGGGAGCCCCGGTTGTTTGAAAACGGTCAGGACTCGTTAGTGGCGGTAGAGCGTTCGGTGCCTGTTTCTCCAGCAGTCCCTGAAAGGTCAGCTAAGCTCACCTGTCCTTCAGAGAGCCCCCCCGGGGAGGCCGGGTCGACCCTGCCACATGCCATCTCCTGGTCTCCAGCCAGAGAGCCTGCTCTGGAGGCCGCAAGCTAGTGTCTCTTTGTTTCCATATGTTTTCCTAGGGGCTCTCTCATCACAACATGTTATGCAACCCGTATCAACATCATGTCCCATCCGGTCAAAAGACATTTCCAATCCACTGCTTCCGAACCTCTTTTAGGGTATTACATGCAAGTTAACATTACCGTGCCCTGACAGATCAGATGAGGAGATCCGGCCAGAAAGCACTGAAAGTTCATGACAAACCAGGTCACTTTCCATTATAGTTACATTCCTGTAATAGGGTCCTTTAAGGACTCCTCTTAAAGATGGTTTGCAATATCCCATATCAGTTTTTCTCTTGGATTCCACTCCACTCATGCCAGGATTACTGTATGCATGGTGCAGTGCACCACGCTCGGCTTCAGCCAGATGGCACGGAGTTGGGGGTGGGGACAGGAAGATGGACATAGAACTAGACCTACTCAGGGGGGGGGGGGGGGGACGGGACAGGTGTTGAGGGGCACAGAAATGTGGCCTCCTACCCTGAAGGCCAGCAGAGCCACGGGGAGAGCACCCAGAGTGAAGATTAGACCAATAGGTCTTCAGCACCTATCAGAGGGACAAGGGGCCCTTACCCTGTAAGCCTGGAGTTCACGAGCTCAGTCCTACCATCTGGAAGAAAGACTAGCGGGGCCCATAAAATAAAAGAAGTGAGGGAAGACCAAAAAAAAAAAAAAAAAAAAGCTCATCGTCCAAGCGGTCTGTCAAAGACCTGGGACTTGCACATCGAGTGCCCAGGATGAAGGGGAGGCGGCCCCGAGGGGAGGGAGCTGTGAGGACAGAACTGTGTGACAGAACTGTGTGACGGCCTCGGACATGTGGTCCAGTCCCCGAGTGCACGGAGCACACGCAGTGTGCCTGAGCGTGTGTGGTGGTGAGGGCGAGGGCGTGGGCGAGGGCGAGGGCGTGGGCGAGGGCGTGGGCGAGGGCGTGGGCGAGGGCGAGGGCGTGGGCGAGGGCGTGGGCGAGGGCGTGGGCGAGGGCGAGGGCGTGGGCGTGGGCGAGGGCGAGGGCGTGGGCGTGGGCGTGGGCGTGGGCGAGGGCGAGGGCGTGGGCGAGGGCGTGGGCGAGGGCGAGGGCGTGGGCGTGGGCGAGGGCGAGGGCGTGGGCGTGGGCGAGGGCGAGGGCGAGGGCGTGGGCGTGGCGGCCGTCACTGCGTTCACTCACACGGGTGAGAACTCTTCTGGGAGCTCGGGGGAGGGGCTGTGCAGGGGCGGAGTCCCTCTCCAGGACAGAGCCTTGGGCAGACCCAACTCTCCCCGGGCTAACCCAGGCTCTGAACCGGTCGTCACTAAACCCTCTATCAGCTACAAAGTCAGCTCTCTTCTCTGGGTTTTTTGTTGTTGTTTTTTTTTTTTAAGATTAAAAAAATGTTTCAAAATTGATTTTTCCATTACAACTGGCACACACTAGTAAAGCAGCTTCGGGCGTACAACAGCAATTAGACATTTACAAAGTGATCACCACCTAGCGTCCACCTGGCGCCGTACACGGTTATCACCATACTGTTGGCTACATCCCCTCTGCGGTACTTGGCACCCCCGTCAGTCAGCATTCTTCTTAAGAACAGAGGAAGAATCCGCTTTAGCTCCCGGCTTGCTCTGAGCCACAGTGGGTTACGAGCATCCTTTTCTGCTAAGGATTCAAAAAAGACACCTCCTCCTGTCAGCCCATCGTTCATGACTCCTGAGAAAATGCTCGCTCTCTTGGATGGTCCTCGGCTCCCTGTGGCTTTTGGCCCAGTTCAGCTTTCCCACGCGGGAAGCACGGACTGAATGCTACTGCGGGCCACCCACTCTCCTACACGCCAGGGGACTTGGGGAACAAGCCACGTTCCAGCCCTTATAGAGTGTCCCGGTTAGAGGAAGAGGCCAAAATAATAATAATTAAAAAAAAAAAAAAATTAGCAGGTTTCAGTTCAGTGTGACAGTATTCGGGAAAGTCCCCCTGTTGAGTCTCAGGAAAGCCTATTCAGGACAGCTTTCCAGAAAGGTCAAGGACAAATGGACAGTTTTGCAGGGGTAGTGGCCTGACCATGGCAGGTTCCCGTGCCTCCATGCAACAGTGAGCCATCTCAGAAATTAATTTTCTAGGCCCTGGCCGGTTGGCTCAGTGGTAGAGCGTCGGCCTGGCGTGCAGGAGTCCTGGGTTTGATTCCCGGCCAGGGCACACAGGAGAAGCACCCATCTGCTTCTCCACCCCTCCCCCTCTCCTTCCTCTCTGTCTCTCTCTTCCCCTCCTACAGCCAGGCTCCATTGGAGCAAAGTTGGCTCGGGCGCTGAGGATGGCTCTGTGGCCTCTGCCTCAGGCGCTAGAGTGGCTCTGGTTGCAATAGAGCAGCACCCCAGATGGGCAGAGCATCACCCCCTGGTGGGCATACCAGGTGGATCCCGATCGGGCGCATGTGGAAGTCTGTCTGATTGCCTCCCCGTTTCTAACTTCAGAAAAATACAAAAAAATAAAAACATAAAAAATAATTTTCTATTCTTTCAATGTGATAATATTTAATAGGAAATTCTCACAGGCGTAATATGATGTGCAAAGCTCATGTTACCTGATCTAGGTAAAATGAAAATATGATCAATGTCCCGATATCTGTGACTCCTCCAAACAACACTCTCAGAAGAAGACAGATGAGCTTGTGACTACTTAGGCTGTCTAAGAAGGTATCCCAGGGAACCCCTGCTCGATATAAAATTTTACTGTACTCATAAAATCTATGTTGAACGCAATGCAGCTGAGAGGTGAGAGAAATGGATCAGAAGTTAGAATTCTCAATTCATCTTTTCCAGCTTTGTCCCTGAATGTCCCCATACCATTGACATATCGGGTCTGTGGCCTCCAGCTCCTCGTTACTGAAACAAGGGGATCGAACCAGGTTTCCTACTAGTGACAAAGGTCTGTGATCCTGCCCTAAAATTATTCTGAGGACGGTGCTGTAATTATTTATGATCAAGTATGAGAGAAAAATGACTGAGAGCATCATGCTCTTTCCGATAGACCCACTTCAAAAACAGTGGAGAAGACGTAATAAATGATCTGAGTTGTGGTAAAAATGAACTCCAGTCCAATGCACGTGCTTCATACCTGGGGAAAGGGGGTCAAGTTATCTGTCTGTTTATACTAAATAAATAAGGACCAGGCATGTTAAAATGATACACTGTTTGTTTCACCGGTCACTCCACGCTGGTAAAAGAAACAAATGTGTCAGAAAGGCCACGCTGTAGACTGCTTGGAGGAGCAGAAATAAAAGGTCCCTCTGGCCAGAAAGTCCCCCCCTGTCCTACTAGAGCTCCCGCAATTCCCACCAGGGTCTCCCAGGGATGAAAGATAAATCCTAAACGCCGTCTTGCGCCGACCTCTGAGCTGCGCAGAGCCCGGAGGATTAACCGAGGTATTTTATGGAAATGTGATGGCATGCAATAGCCAATCACACGCCAGCTCTGCCTTTCCTTTCCTCCCGGGGCGGGGCGTTCAGCTCCCTCGAGGTCACACCCTTCTTCTCGCTCTGGTCCTCGGAGCCAGTGGATGCCATGTCGCCTACAAGCTGTGGCTGATGCTGCTTCCTCCACCTGGAATGTTCTCTCTCCCCCCTTTCTCTGTGTTCATCCAAATTCCGTTCTGTCAAGGTTCTTGACTGCAAGCAGCTGAGACCGACTCTGATTCTCTCGAACGGAAAAAGAAAGCTTACCGGGATTCTCAGGAGAACCTGGGAAGCTGGTCATGGAAGATGGGATGGAACCCGGGGGTCTCCAGAGGGTCAGACTACACTGAGGGGACATCTGGCCTGCACGCCACCACCACCACGGCTGCAGCCTGGCTGTCCACCGACCAGCCTGACTTTGGGCTGGACCACCACAGTCAGAGCCCACGGGCCGTGCATCTGCTTGGCCTTCATTCTGTATACCAGCCTTCTTCTTCTCCTCTTCAAGGTATCTTCTCTGCCATCCTTCCAGCAGCTGCACAGACGTGTGAACTTCCTCCCCGTGTGTCGGTCCAGAGTCTCCTCAGTGGAGGCCGTGGCGTGACTGAAAGAGGTCTGAGACAGGCAGCCAGGAGAAGACATATGTGGAATAATTTTGCAATGAGTTGGCCTTCTAAAGAATATGATGATAATAATAATAATAATAATAATAATAATAGCCGTAGTATTAGTAATAAAAATAATGTACCTAAAATAATTCAACAGATTACTTTTCACACTAGGGGTCATTGAAAAAAAAAAAAAAAGCAGCAAACAAAAACTTCTAGAAGGAGTAAGAAGATTAATATTCTCGTAACTACAAAGCTACAGAGGTTATTTTGAAAAGCAAGGACCCATAAAATTGGAATCAGAGGCATGCTTTGACCTTGAAATCAAATCAGAAGAAAGATGACTTGGGGACACTAACCAAAAACTATTTCAGAAGGTCCCAGGAGTGGCAGGGACGTCAGGTAAGTGAGCTGTGGAGAGGAGGAGGCAGGAAGGAGGCAGGGAAGGGCTCAGGTCACCACGGTAGATTCCGAAGGACCGGAACTTTTTACCTTGAATGTTAGAGCTTCTCGTTCCCTAGCTCTTTTTTTTATTTTTATTACTATTTTTGAGAGAGAGATACAGATTTATTATTATTATTATTGAGAGAGAGACAGACAAATAGGAAAGGAGGCAAATGAGAAGCATTAACTTCTAGTTGCGACATTTTAGTTGTTCATTGATTGCTTCTCATACATGCCTTGACGGGGGGGGGGGGGGGCTCCAGCTGAGCCAGTGACCCCTTGCTCAAGCCAGTGACCTCTGGACTCAAGCCAGTGACCATGGGGACATACTGATGATCCCATGCTCAAGCTGACGACTTCCGGGTTCCGAACCTGGGGCCTCAGGGTCCCAGGTCAATGCTCTAACCACTGCATTGTCACCACTGGTCAGACCAGTCCCCTATCATTTTCATCGGTAAATCAGAAACTTGTTTCTCAGTATCTATTTGATACAGGCAAACCTTTTCCAGCCGCTGTGTTGACAACAGCACATTATTCAGCAAGTTGTGCTCAGTGGCATTTTTGCTTTTAACTTTCCAGCAGTTCTTAACTTCTGCTACGATCACTTTCGATTGCCTTAAAAATACAAGTTAATAAGAGCTAATATTTATTAAGCGTGCTGTTAAGTTCTTCCATGCGTGACTCCATTGTATCCTGTTGTTAGCGTTATTGTATTGCTATTACCATCTCCAGTCCAGCCCTGGGAGAGCCCGAAGGGGCTCCTCACGGGCCTGTCAGCTGCTCTCGCAGGGTCCAGACTATGCTGCCTCTTTCTTGCATGAGCGCTCACATGCCACAGTTTATCACCCAAGCTGGTCCTTGAAAGAGCATCACCCTGATTGGACTCAAGGTGCCACCAACAGAACCAAGCCCCATGCTTATGCTGAGAGTGGGACACTCAGACAGCCACAGTTCCCGAGGGGGCAGACTCGTGTCAGGTTTGGGGACAAGACATGGTGGCTGGCCCTTTTATCAGCCCTGTGCCATGTTCTGTTCCAGGAGCCTGAAGGAGTGAGCTCCTGTAGAACACAGCCTTCTTGTCACTCAGAAGAACAGCTGCCAGCTTCCGCCGTGCCCTTCAACCAGCGAGTCCCAAGGGCAGCGGAGGAGAGGCCGGAAACAATGCCTGCCTGCCCCGTGCGCCCTCCCGGCTGCCCCCAGAAGCAGCTGCTTGGCCTCTGGCTGACCCTGCCTCTTCCACAGAAAATCGTCCCTTCTCCACTCCGGCGGTTATTATTGAAGCCTTCTGAGTCACATCTTCCTATCGGGAAGGGGGTCTGGCTTTGTTTCTGTAGAACCAAACAGCTCGTGTAGGTAGGTGGCTTTTGCAAAAGAGATGTCTCCCCAACAATAAATTGAGTATCCAAGTCTGAAGAGACAGAATGGCTTACTGCTTTGGGGTGACGGGTATGTGTGGGTGACAGTTTGGAGGGGCTCCTGCTGGTTTTTTCTTCATCTCTTTCCCCACCAGGTCTCTGGAACCGCAAATCCTGAAATCCAGCCTGCAGCCAGGCTCCTTGGAGAGCCAGCCTGGGCCCTGATCTCTCTGAGTGACCTCGCCAGTGTGACCTCCACCCCACCGGCTCCTGTAGAGGTCCCCATTCTCATCGCAAGGGGCTGCTTTTCTGTCCCTCGTCACTTCCGGGACCGTCTCTAGCTCGGCCTCTGAAGCAGCCTGCTCGGTCGCTGGTGCCCTGACGTACATGTTCACCAAGAGTTTTCTTTTGCCCTCTGCCTAGTCCCCTGGACTTGCTTCAGGGGCCACCTCAGCTTCCTGAATCCACTATCATGAAGATGCGGTCGGCGGCTCCCACTGATCTATGCCCAGCAGGTGCCCAGCCACACTCTCCGCGGCCCCTCCCATCCCCGCTCTCCCAGAATCGTGGTCTAGATCAGAGCACTAAGGACTCGGTCATTCAGGAGCAGAGGCTGGACCATGAGAAGAGACTTCTGTAACGGCAGTTCCTATACCTGCCAACCAGGGGATCCATTTCCTGGTGACAAGATGAGCCAATCTCTGCCAGCCAATGAAACACTGTGGAGGGGAAGGGGCCAGATACCCGTGAGTGTGTCTCCATTACAGGAAATGTATGTATCCTGTGGACGGTGTGCAAAGAGTAACATATGCTAGTTTATGGAAGGGAGCTGGATCCATTCATCCCGCCCACGATCGTCGTTGCTCTAACAAACAAACCTGTCACAATGGAATGAATATGTCCTCCGGGTGCCGGGCCCTACATAGGAAGGACCCTGACTCACAGGAGACCTTCAACACTGGCATCAGATGGCAAATGTGTGATCTGTGTGAGTAGTATAGCTTTTAATTAACATTTTAAATCAGCACGTATGAGACACATACCACGAGAATAAATAAAAGCTGGAGTCCCTAAGTTGAAGCTTTTCAGACTAAAACTTAATTGGACTACTTAAACCCGTTCTAAGTCATTACATTGGGACCAAATTTTCAAAATAAAACAACCTGACCTGGAAACTCAGAGAGCATGTTGTGTACCGCTTACCTTATCAAAGTTAAATTTGCTTTCCCTGAGAGTAATTCCTATTTAAACAGATGACCCAGACAAACTAGTTTAAGCTGCTACCTATGAAAAATGCAAATAAAACATCTGCTTCTCACTGATTTTCACTCATTCTTTTAACTTCAGAAGAGGAAAGGTTAGGAAGTTTTTAAGAATCATTTGAATGCCAACTGCTTTGATCATGCAAAGCTGTTAAGATCCCATGAGCCGAGGGACCAAGCTTGTAAGAGGTGAACTCCCTCAGAGCTTTTAAGACAAGAGAAATACAAACAAGATGACAGGCCTGAGAGAGACTGGACACTCCAGGTAGAAATGTCTAAAAAAAAAACAAATGAGAATTTGGGGAGATATAATATACAGCGGCCGAGGGAGGGATGAATGTGAGACATAACTCAAGGCGGGAGAGAGACCCGAGGAGGAAAAATCTCGCGCGTGTCGAATATATCTTCTTTAGGACTCAGCAGTCATGCTGAAATAAGTGAGTCAACGGAAGAAAGCCCCTTTGATTTGGAGAAGGCTTGACAGGTACAAGAAGCCAAGGAAATATGGAAGGACAGAGCAACCTCGCGGTAAGTGCACAGAGAAAGCCCCCCGCCCACTCCTCAGACCAAGTGGGTCACGGCCGCTACTCCCTGGCACTTCCAGATCCCTTTCAGCCCCAAGTTTCCAAATTTTCCAGTGACATCTGAAAGGTTGGATGATTGATGCCTCTGGAACTCGCAGCCTTTCTGTCCGGTGGACTCGTCCCTCCAGAATAAAATGGGACAGAGCAGAGAATCATCACACACGAGGGCCCCAAGCACAGGTCTGCCTTTTGCTAGCTCTGTGACACTGGGAAGCCGACTCCAAGTCTCTGAAACCATATTTCTCTCATCTCTTAAAGAGCAGCAGGTGTCTGGGAACTTTTGAGTGCAAAGTGCACAACCCGGAGTAGCTGGTTATTAAATGTAGCTATTGGAATTATCATTGTTAATTCTATCACAAAAGGTTTGGGATTTCTCATGGAAGAAGCCATTAAATATATATATATATATTTAAATGTTGTAAGTATGTCATCTTTTAAGGCATGTTTCTGTTTGAAGTTTCTCATGTGGAACCCAGAATCCTCTTCCTTCAGGATGGGCTTTGAGATTTAAACCTCACCATGTTACTTTACACTTAATAGTTTGCTTCTACTACTCAGCACACATCTACGATTTTAATACGGATCCACTGATCCGCTATTTTACTTTGCAATGTAGCTTTAGAGATTCCACAGGAATCAAGAAGGGAGCTCCAGTGCAGTCGCTCTTAAACTCATCTGAGGTCACATATCACTTTTTAATTCGATAAAGGCCAGAATCCTATACTCCCTCCCCCAAAATTACGTAACCCATGCAAACATAATTATACGGGTTCATTTTGGAGGTCCAAGAAAGCATGTTAGGTTCAGGATATAAATAGAAATTTTTGAATTATCCCCCTAAACATTAAAATAGTACAGGACAAATTACTCAGAACCAGTTCTTCATCCCCACTAAGAATCATTTGTTTTGAAGTTTAGTTTGAAGTCGTGTTCCCTGGATACACATGGGCATCACAAAAGACTTACAGCAGGAATATGATTGTGGAGAGATTTAAGGGAATTAATTTCAAAATATTCATCTTGAATGTAGCTTCTTTTAAAAAAAAAACAAACTAATTTGCCTAAGAATCCACTTAAATATCTGTTAGCTTTTGTACTTTACTCTGTGCTAAGCAAAGAGCAGCCTCCTCGAACGAGGATGGTCAAGCTACCATAAACCATCAACCTGCCATACGGACCTGGGTTCTTTCGAACTGGCAACTGTCAAAGCAGCACAAGTAAATAAAGAGAGCAAGGCCCTGGTCATTTGGCTCAGTGGTAGAGCGTCCTGACATGTGGATGTCTCAGATTCGATTTCCAGTCAGGGCACACAGAAGAAGTGACCATCTGTTTCTTCATCCCTCTACTTTCCCTTCTCTCTCTCTCTCTCTCTCCCCCTCCTGCAGCCATGGCTCAATTGGTTGGAATGAGTTGGCCCTGGGTCCTGAGGATGGCTCCATGGAGTCTCTGTCTCAGGTACTAAAAATAGCTCAGTTGCCAAACAACATCCCTAGATGGACAGAGCATGCCCAGTAGGGGCATGTTGGGTAGATCTGGTGGGGGTGCATATGGGAATCTGTCTCTCTGTCTCCCCTTCTTACTCAAAAATAAAAAAAAAAAGAGAGCAAAGAAAAGTGGCATGCTAAAAAATTGTTTTTTATGTTTCACAGACCTAATGCAAGCAATTCCCTTTGGCTGTGCTCAATCCTTACCCGCAGGGCAAGCCGACATCTGGAGAGCATCCCCTTCCGAATGGCAGAGCAGAGGAGATGGGTGACTGAAACTGCTCATTGCAACTGCAGCATTTTATGGGGCTACCAAATTTTTCAGGTATCGAGATGAAAGCTGAGATAAAAATTTTATGTGCTATATTTTATATTCTCTGTTACTCAAGGAGTTATTAAAACCTAATTTTAACAATTATCATTAAATGTTTGTAAGAATCACAGTCAACTGTCATTTTAGCTCATCTTAGAAAAGGTTTAATAATTCCTACTTCATATTTTTTCAAAAGAATATGCTGGCTTCCAGACAGACTAGTTCTTGCCAGCATACTGGTTTCCTTTTTATTAATTCATGGAAAAATTCTAGGCATAATTGATCTGACCCAGAAAAGCAATTCCAATGGAAGAGTTCATTTACCTTTAATCATTGTCAGAATTCACCATCTATGTGTGCTGTTTACAGTAGTTCAGTTGGGTACTAACAATAATGTAATGATAACCCAATCTGGAAAAAATGCTTTTAATAGTTATGTTCACAGGAAACCTAACGTACTGAAATATTTTTATATAAGTATACAGACCGTGTGTGCACATTGTGTCATAAGTATGTATGACAGAGTGACCAGTAAAGGATTTTCAAATATATAACTGAATTGCAGTAAGATAATACTGAGGAAGAAATAAAAATAGGAGCGCAACAACAACAACAAAAAAAGACAAAATCATTGACTATTTTTTAAAAAGCATATTTGCATCTTTTAGTGTGTTAGTTTATTTTCACATAGGTTTTATGTTTATTTCGTTAATTTTCCATGGTCCCATTTGGCTGTGTTGCAAACTGTAGGTTGTGAGAGCAACTTCACAGAGCCCGGCAGGCATTTAAAAAAAGAAGTGAAGCCCTGGCCGGTTGGCTCAGCGGTAGAGCGTCGGCCTGGCGTGTGGGGGACCCGGGTTCGATTCCTGGCCAGGGCACACAGGAGAAGCGCCCATTTGCTTCTCCACCCCCCCTCCCCTCCTTCCTCTCTGTCTCTCTCTTCCCCTCCCACAGCCAAGGCTCCATTGGAACAAAGATGGCCCGGGTGCTGGGGATGGCTCCTTGGCCTCTGCCCCAGGCGCTAGAGTGGCTCTGGTCGCAACAGAGCGACGCCCCGGAGGGGCAGAGCATCGCCCCCTGGTGGGCAGAGCATCGCCCCTGGTGGGCGTGCCAGGTGGATCCCGGTCGGGCGCATGCGGGAGTCTGTCTGACTGTCTCTCCCCGTTTCCAGCTTCAGAAAAATACAAACAAACAAACAAACAAACAGAATATAGAGTCGAATAGGCGAGGGTACAGCAGCGTGGTCTGGTTCTGCTGAGCTGTAGAAAGGTCACTGTCACAGAGCACGCTTTCCCCTCGGAAGCTAAGCAGACCAGCGACTTGACGTGAGGAAAGCCCCATCCAGACCAGCAGAGGGCAAGCGGCACTGAGACCCCCGGCACTCCCAGACACGTTCTGAAGCGGGACGAGCAGCACCACACGCACACAGAGGCATCGCTGCTGCCTTCCCGCTCCCACGTGGTCCCTCCGGGCTGCTGGTGATGAACTGGCACACACATGACCCAGGACACACACGAGTGCTTCTAAGAAAGGAAACCAAGGACCTTGCCGGTGGCTCGGAGGATAGAGAGCATCGGCCAGCGTATGGACATCCCGGGTTCGATTCCCGGTCAGGGCACACAGGAGAAGCGCTCATCTGCTTCTCTTCCTCTCCTTCTCCCCATTCTCTCTCTTCTCCTCCCATAGCCAGTGGCTCGATTGGTTTAAGTGTGGCCCTGGGCACTGAGGATGGCTCTGTGGGAGCATGACAGCCTGAGGCACTGGAAAAAAAAAAAAAGCTCAGTACTCAAGCATCAGCCCCAGACAAGGGTTGCGGGGTAGATCTCAGTGAGGGCGCATGCGGGAGTCGGCCTCACTAGCTCCCCTCTTCACACACATCCCAGAAAATGGAAAGAAAGAAAGAAAACTGAGAAGACTGGGAAATTGAGAAAGTTAACTCGGATTTGTATATCAAACTTACAGTGTTAAGAACAAACCCTTAAGTCTTCTGAAGACCTGTCTGTTCCCTCCTCATCTGCCCCCTGAGTTTGAACGACCACTGCAAAACGGCGTTGCTGCTGAGCCCGCCCCCGTGAGAGAGTAACCCTGGATTGCTAACCTTCCACCAGGGAGCCCTGAGCCACACGGGAGACGGTGAGGGAGCCAGCGGACCTGACAACGTCATTCCGGTTGTGGCTCAGGGGTTCTTGGCAACAACAGAGGGGTCAGTGCCCATAGCTAGTGGGTGACTATCCCTGACATGTGACACTACAGAAGATTCTGGAATCTTGGTTCCATTTCAGAACTATGAATGAAAAGTACCTCTAAGAAAAACAGAGGCTACACAGCCTGCAGTCCAGGGAGACGGGAGCTTAGGCTTGGCATAAAGTTTAATTACACAAAATAATTAAATGTGGTTTGGGGACTGACACTGGTACACATGGTGCCAATTTTTGATTATTGGGCTGTTAGAATGTTCTTGACACTAATTATCACACCCCTTACACACACACACACACACACACACACACATACTCAAAATCAAGGGTAAAACGTTTCTCTGAACTGCCTAATGAACACTCTGGCCACAAGTATAAGAACAAAGATGTGAAAAAGAAAGAAAAAAAAGTATAGCTTGCAAATTGCAGTGACAGAAAGACCACCATCTTCCCCAATTTCTGACAGTCTGTCAACAACCACAAGTTGTTTCCTGTGCAAGAGTAATTCCCTTCTGGAAGTTCCCAGGCATGGCGAGTTGGGAGTCCTCCCAGTGTGGTGAAGGGGGGCTGCCCTCTGCCCCTCTGGGGGCACTGCCTGTCTCTTGGTTTCAGGGGTGTGATTTCACTCATCGGGCAGGACATTCCCACACTGGTTTATCTCTTACTAGACTCAACGCTAGTGTGACAGACCTAAGTGACTTTCCCTTCCGCTCGGTCTCCACCGTTCACAGCTCAGACACCCGAGCGCATGCTCAGGATCGAGTTTCTGCTGTTGATCACTGTATTTGTTTCCGTGGCTATTGTCCTGACTAACCACACACTGGGTGGAGTACAAGGTCAGACATTTATTCTTTCTCACTGTAATCAAGATGGCGACAGGGCCACGTGCCCTCTGATGGTTCTAGGGGAGATTTTGTTCCTTGCCTCTGCCTAGTTTCTGGTAGCTTCTGGCACTCCTTGGCCTGGGGCTTATGGCCAATCCCTTCAATCTCTACCTTCATCTTTACCGAGTTTTCACCTGCGTCCGTCTGCTCTTTTCTGCAAGTCTCTTATGTGAATACATCATTACATTTAGAGTGCACCCAGGTAATGGAGGCGACTTCATCTCAAAATCCTTAATTAATGCGTCAAAGATAGGAGGAGCTTTTTTCTAAATATGGTAACATTTACAGGTACCAAGAATTGGACATGAATATCTTTTGGGAGGCCGTTTTTATAGATATTACAAAATAATGATAAAGTATTTTCTCTGAGCTTTAATGAGAATAATCTAAGTTTTCATCAATATTTGTAATGATCATGCATTTTTGCATATCTTCTTATCATATTAAGATTCTTCTAAAATCAATTGGATAATTTTTTATTTCAAAAAATTAATGTTGGATTGCAGAATATATTGTGATAAACAATTTTTTCCTTTGACCTATGCATGTAAAAATTATTTTAATAGCATCTTAATGTTGAAACATCCTTGATTTCACCATAATCTTGTTAGTATTTAATTTGGAACATTTGCAACTAATTGAGGGTGAACTAGAAAAGCATGCAGTGTTATTTTTTTAGCTGCAGAGTTATGCTAAAATAACAAAATTAATTTGAGCACATGTTCTCCATTTTCTTCACCCCGATATTTTAAATAGAACAGGAATTATTTGCTCCTTGAAGGTTTTCTGCCATTTATCTAATAAACCATTAGGAGTCAGTGCCTTATTCTTTGGTAGTAAATAAATATTACCTGAACAAGTTTATAACACTGTTTTTCTATAATCAGTCTTGGCCACTGTTATTTACATTTAGTTACAGTGATGCTTTTAGTATAATATTTGTTGAAACAGTAAATAATAATCAGCAACACTCAGTAACTCTTATTACACAGTGGGAGCTCTTGTAAATACATTATACATATTCCCTATACAATGCTAGCGGTCATCATTAGGTAACAACTGTCATTTTTTTTTCCATTTAATACATGAAGAAACTGAGCCTCAGGAAGCTATCCTGCCCAAAGTTATAACATGTGGTATGACTAGACTTCCAATCACCTGGTTCAAAGGCCCACAATTTTAACCAGCCTGTTATGAACTCAAGTCTTATCTCTAAGTACTTAGAGATTGCTTTTCCTTCACTCATGTTTAGTTTAGAATTTTTTCTGACCCACAAAAAAACACGTTAAGATCCCATGGAATCTTAAAGCATTGCCGTACCTTTGATTTCACGATTCATGAATGAGACCAATATGATGTTGACATTTCATCTTACAAGGGAAGAAGGCCAAAAAGGTCTACTCCGTGTGAGGTACTGTAAGAGATGGAGTGGGCTTCGCAAAGGCTCTTAACCCTCCTCAGAGTTTCCATTTTGTGGTTAACCTCAAAGATAAACACCGTGTTCACAAAATGCCAAGCACTCTTGGATGGCTGGGATATATATGATGGAGTGTAGGGTCTGTGTTATTAGATTACAGGGCAGTTGTTTAATGCATTACAGTAATCATATATGTCCCCTCACTATGAAAAATGTTCATTTGTGTGCTGTGATATTTCCTAGCACTGTAAGTAGGGATCTAATAGAGCTAATGGTTTGGATTTGAATTAATGAAGCATACATGATGTGACTAGGATTTTATAGACTTAGTTCTTGAAATATTTGCCGATGTTTGCTTGAGGTTGGTGCACACACACTGCACCAGCCGTCGGGCAGTGGTGGGCGCCTGGACACATTCAGCAGAGTTCTAACGAAGAAAGAGGGGTTTGATTTACTTGAGATATTTAACAAATACATAGCATTCTGATTTGTTGTCACTGGTCTTAAGATAGCAACAATTTCCGAAATTATTGAAATGTCTCTATTCACCCAGCACATGCCGACCAACAGAACATTTGATATTTATGAAATGCTGTTTTTCAATAGTTATTAAGATTTGTTGATTAACAGTAGAAATAATGATGAGTGTTGACTCATGGGATACCCTTTTTGCTGGTAGAACAAGATCTTACAGAAAGTTGTGTGGATGGGAGCAGGAGGAGAGACCTGGATGCAGCCTCTATGAGATCTATTTAAATAAATCTATGTAAATAAATAGTTAAGCTATCCCCCCCACCCCCACCCCAGGAACGTGTGCCTTTCCTGCTTTCAATGCCTGTTGCTTTCCCGTAACTCAGTCCTTTACTCATTACCTTTCGAGGGACACTAGAATTATAAACTATAGAGCTGAGAAAGTTTAGGTTGTCTACATCAATCCATCCCTTCCAAATGAAGAAACTGAAGTCACATGGCAAATTTTTCACAGTTCTAGACCAGACACAGTCAGCTTAGCTGTAGTATAACTCATCAGAAGAAATCTTTTTGAGAGTCTATGAAGAGATACGTCTGAAGAAAAGCTCTTCTTCTCTCCTCTCTCCCTAAAATAAGAGGGCATTTTAGAAATGCTCTTTTTATTATTATTTTTTTTTTGTTAATTGATTTGAGAGGGAGAGATGGGAGAGACAGAAGGAAGGAGAGAGAGAGAGAGAGAAATACTCATTTGGTGTTCCACTTACTTATGCATTCATTGGTTGATTCTTATATATGCCCTGACCAGGGATCAAACCCACAACCTTGGCATGTTGAGATGATGCTCAACCAACTAAGCTACACAGCCAGGGCTCTTTTGCTGTTTATACAGGTATCTGTGAGAGGAAGGATTTTCTGTCAGGCTGGATGGAAGTTCCAGCCACAGGGAAAGAATACTATAGCTTATAAAAAGCTATTAAGAAGAATAACATGATTTATCCACAGTGAGAGAGAAATGCTTCAGATATTGTCCATTTTTCTTTCAAATTGGATATTCCTAATTCCAAAGTTAATATTCCTGTTAGCTTTGGAATTATTCAAAATGCAAGGTTGGGGGGGGGGGGGTG
The DNA here is from genome assembly GCF_036850995.1 of Saccopteryx leptura. Classification (NCBI taxonomy): domain Eukaryota; kingdom Metazoa; phylum Chordata; class Mammalia; order Chiroptera; family Emballonuridae; genus Saccopteryx; species Saccopteryx leptura. The sequence continues at coordinate 50,276,233 of NC_089515.1, read as the reverse complement.
GCTCCATCAGACTTCAGCAATGCTTCATTTCAGGACAAGTTTTGAATTGGGTTTTAAAAAAATTTATTAATCTATTCCACTTAATTTTGGCCCTGGGAGGAAATAAATTAAAGTTTTCCACTCTGCAAAAATATATTTTTTTCTTTCCTAGGACACACAACTTTAAAGGGAAAAATTAATGTCGTCTTCAAAAGGGAGAATCAGAAATTGCTGGTGTAAGAGTGTCCGTGCATCTTAGTGTTACAGGGGGGATATAATATAAACCCGAGATCTTGTGGCCATGTTTAAGCACTATCTTGTGGCATGCTTTAAGAAGACAGAGGCTAGTAGTGTATGATGGCAAGTCATCTTTCAATACCTGGACACACTGGTGCAATATTTTAAAAATATTTAAATCAGTTGCTGGTATTTGAAAATAGGAGATTTCACTTGGAAATCCGTCTATTAGGCTTCTCGGGAGAAATGGCCCGCACCCCCCCACCCCCACCCCCACCCCGCCCCGGGCAGGCCGGGCATCACCCATCACCCGCCCTCTGTGTCCGGTGTCTCACGCAGCCGCTTTGCCCTGCTGCTCTAGCTGCCTGGCCCTGGCACATGCTCTGCTTATGTCCGCTTAACCTACACCCATTCTTTCTTCTCTGCGTGGCTTCACATTTTTCCTCTCCCTTCTCCTCAGCCCCTGGCAATAGTGCACGTGAGGGCAGGAGACGCGACACCTTCTATAAAAACCCCCGTCTCTCCTTTCTCTCCTCTACCGGAAACTCGCCTGCGAGTTTGGTTCCCCCTGTGCTCACCGCCCCTCAACACCACACACACTCTGTGTACTTCACGGAGGAAGATGGTTATGGATCGGCAGGAATGGGCATCAGGAATCTCAGTCATGGCCCCGGCCGGGCAGGTCAATGGATAAAGTGTTGTCCCGGCACACAGGTTGCAGGTTCGATCCCCGTTCAGGGCATGTAAGAGAAGTAATTGCTGAGTACAGAACTAACTAGAACAACTAAGTGGAACAAGTTGATGCTTTTCTCTCTCTCAATCAACAGAAAAAGATTTTAAAAGGAATCTGTTATTCTATCATTAGTGTAGGACAAATTTTTTATTATTATTATTATTATTATGCAGCAAAGTTAACACAAATTGAGCCAAAGCAACGCTGCATCACCAGACCGCCCAGCGACGGGAAGCACTAGAGAGACTGAGCCCTTCGCTCTACACCTAGGACGCCGAGGCCCGGGCCTCAGAAAGCCTGCACGGCGAGCGAGCCGGCCCCGCCCAGGGCTCTGCCCTCCGATCCTCCCACAGGCGTCTCTGCAGCCAGAAGGCCAACAACGATCAGTTCTCATTCTTGTCCTCTGCGTAGACTAGACACTTTCTAAGACTGCGCCACCCATTTCTCCCTTCCTTTCCCCACTCTGTTGTTTACGGATATAGGCACATGTTCGTGTCAGTACGCACCGACCTTCTATATTGATATATTCTGTGTGTCTGCTGGGAAAGCCCGCTTTGTGAGGCCAGTTCCCACACAGTGTGGCCATTTCTACAGGGACTTCTAACACATCTGACCTGGCTGCACATCCTCAAGAGAGTAACTCAACTTAATACGAGCAGTAAAATGCACGGAGCTGAGGTACTAGGAATGGGGTGATTTTTAATTTTGTAGGATCACTACATGCTCCTACTGTAACTTTCCCTAGGGATTGGCTGGGAACATTTTTTCCTCACCAGCACACAAATAAGTGAGATCCTAGAACATAACCAAGAGTTAATTATATAAAGAAACCAAGCCTCCAAACCCTCACATCAGATCCCCCACGCTTAGCAGGAAAGGTATCACCCAGCAACAGGCACCAGCAAACCAAGAGAAAAATAATAGCGACCGTGTGCTGCCACCTCTCTGCACGGAGCCAGACTGACCGCGAGTCGAATCTGCCTTCTCTTTTCATGTGGTAAGTCTGTTGTTTACAATCCAAAGGTATAAGAGCTGGGCATCTGAGGGAATGGACACCCTGACCCTTGTTGAAAAGTAATCTTTAAGACAGCGGTTCTCAACCTGTGGGTCGGGACCCCGGTGGGGTCGCCTAAAGCCATTGGAAAATACATAATGCATATCAGGTATTTACATTTCGAATCATAACTGTAGCAAAATTACAGTTATGAAGTAGCCAGCAAAATTATTTTTTGATTTGGGGTCACCGCAACATGAGGAACTGTATTGCGGGGTCACGGAATTAGAAAGGTTGAGAACCACTGCTTTAAGAGAATGAGCTAGAAGTGAAGGACGCTAGCGCCTGCTCCCGGACTGCACGGCCCAAACGCTCCTGTGCAGCCAGCAGGGGGCGCCGCCACTGGGAACGGCCAGCGGCTCTGGACTTGGTGGGTCTGCCCTCTGGGCGTCTTGAGGTCCAGTTTCTCAGTTTTCCCACAATATACAAACGTGCACATGCAGCATCCTCAAAGACGGGAGACGCTGGAACCCTCCGTACCTCATTCACGGCCACAAACTTGCGACTTTCTTGTTGGTGGCACCACTGCTGTCACTGGTGACCAAGGGGAAAACTGGGCTCAGCCACAGTGAGGTTCTCCCAGCTCTGGGCAGGGTCCCTGGTAGCGCAGGCAATTAATAAAATAAACGTGCCCTGTGTCCACTAAACAATGTTTTCGCGGGAACCAATGGACGGTGGGGGGAGTTAAAAGTACTCTTTTTGACAACAACCCCTACTAGGACAACTTTCTACCATTTTAAAATAAAAACACCCAAAATAAATATTAAAACATAGCTATAATTTTTTTTAATAGGTGCTGTGTTTACTGAGAAAAAGAAAGTGGCTGCCATTCTGAATAAAAAGAATAGGAAAAAGAATGAATGTTATATATCGAATGTACCTCTTTGGTCAAAAAAATAGAAATTGTAAATATATACTGCTCTAGGTCATAAAATACTAATCATAAAAACAAATAAGTGTTTGTCATATCCAACTCTATGTAGTAATCATATCCAATATATGTCGCCATAGCTATTAAAGGGCATTTCTCCAAGGCAATGGTACTCTTCGGTGACTTTGTGTCTAATACAATGTAATTATTCACTTTCTTGCTAGAAAGAAAATATCAACTTTCAGATAGAGAATGGAATATTTCTAATATTAATATTTCTAATATTAATGATAATATGTTTATGTGTATACACATGTATATCTTCCGTCTGAGAGTATTCAAAAGACACCGTAATTTCTTAACCAGTTTAAACAGACATAAACATTTGAGAATGTTTGGGATGTGCACAGAAATACACCTAGGCACACACTTTCGGTCCTCCTTACGCTCTGGGGAGTTTTAACCATTTTTAAATAAGAAGGTTAATCTGATGTTCTTAAACTGATGGCATTCTAACCTTCAAAAGCATGTGTTTATCGTGAGTTTCCACCACCCCAAATAATATTGACCTAAGGTTACAACACACGCTCAGACTATTTCCAAGTGGGTGAAAATGGATGATAAGCCAGCACTTCATGCTGGTGTCTCAGGAAATGTAAGACTCTTCAACCCCCCCCCCCCCAAGAAGATGTGTTAGCGTATCTGGAGAGTGGTGGCGGAGTCCCCAGGGGACCATCAGAGCCCCGCTGTCCCAGAACAGAGAGCCGAGCCCATGGCCTCTCGCCTCACCCTGGCGCTGCGCCACAGTGGCCGGCTGGGGTCACTAGAATACTCGGGACTTCACTCAAGGTGACACTTCTTCTTCGTCACAGGTAAGATTCAAAGCCTTAACTGAAAACGCTCACCTCTTACAAAAGTCTGTGCCCTTTCCTCCCTGGGTGTCACAGAAGAGGGCAAACAGGGTGGAAGGAAAGCTACTTCTTAACACCACATTCTCAGAACGTGAAAGAAACCGGTGCACCTCTAGCTCTGGGTGCAGGTGAATTTTTTTACACCCGGGGAAACTGGGGTGCCAGAGAGCAGGGGGAGACATCAAGACGTGCAGGGCCTCTGTCTCGTCACGGCGGCTTCCGCACGGGTAAACTGAGGGCAGCGGTGAAGGAAGAACGGGCTCCCATCTGACAGTGGGTGACTCTTTCTCTTATGCAAATTACTGGGCACGGCTGCACTTAAGGCCACACGGCTGCGGCCAGTTCTTCATGGAGGACGGCCGGCCGGCTTCACGTGAGGATTAAACGGAATAAAGGGCTCAGCCGCCCGCCGTCAGTTTGGACTAAATGAGGGTCATTTATCATACACACCCATTTGCACAGCGCACTCAAACTGTTTTCCGTGCCCTTCAACTCTTCCTTCTCCTGGAGGCCAGCTTCCCGGCCCATTAAAGGTTTTAACTCTTGGAGAGCCGGTGTCTTCCAGGTTGACAGCCCATGAGCGCCCGCGGTGTGTACCTCCTGGCTGCTCCGCCTCTCCCCCAGCCCCACCCCACCTTCCCGGAGCACCGCGGAGAAAACTAATTATGTTTTTCTAAGTAGGCAGAGTACTTCTATTTAGCAGAAGCTGGGACCCTGTGCTGACCTAACACTGAGCACTTCAAGTAAATTGCCAGAAGCCCCATCAAATGGCTAGGAGTAATTTAGAGTATGAAACATGTTAAATTATTCAAAGGGCTGAATAAGCATAAACAGGCGGTACCACAGGAGAGAGACACAGACCCCGCGATCCGGTCTGACATTTAATACATCATATTAGCGCTCCCGGTCGTGCAAATTGCACACCACGCAGTACACAGCACTGCACGTTCGCGAACAGACGCACCAGGAGCGTCATTTTCCATCAAGATTTCTGCTATTTCCCTTTTCAATAATTTGCCCCAGCCTCCACAACTGCCTCCTATTCCGTCGCATGCTATGTTTGTTTACAGCTGTCTCCCAAATACGTCGAGGAATATTAATAATTAAATCATAAAGCACTGGGTTGTTTCTCTCCTTTCAAAGCAAGGACACAGCCTAGCCAAACATCAAAAGGAACTTGTTCAAAGAAAAACAAGATTAAAACTTCTACACTCGAAACCCTAAGAAAGTACAAACTTCGCAGACTTAAATTTTGTGTTTCCCACACTGGAAGAAGTTTCAACAAAATGAATTCTGAAAAGGCTCCCACGGAAAAGAAACTGGCAGCTCAGGTAAAAAAATAGACATGTTGTTTCTATTTATTCAAAGCAAGGACACAGCCTAGTCTAATGTCAAAAGAAACTCATTCAAAGAAAAATAATTAAAACCTCTACATTCGAAACCCTAAGAAAGTACAAACTTCGTGGACCTAAATTTTGTGTTTCCCACACTGGAAGAAGTCTCAAACAAAATGAATTCTGAAAAGGCTCCCACAGAAAAGAAACTGGCAGCTCAGATAAAAAAATAGATGTCTTGTTTCTCTTTATTCAGAGTTGATGTGAGCAATTCATTTATCTACTCAACACATTTTTAGTGAAGGTCCATTATATGCTGAGGTTTGGGATAGGAGACAGAATAAAAGACGGTATAGAGAGAGGTGAGTCTCAGAGATGAACCTACCACCATTTCTCCCTACCTCCCCAAGACTGGCATAGTCACAATTCTGTTTTGGAATTTTAGCCATTCTACTAGGTGTGCAGAGTACTGTCCTTTTTCTCCTGTGTTCATGTCCATCTCGGAGCCCATTGGTCATTATTACAATTACTTCCTTTCAATGACCCTCAGATCTCTGCCTCTTCTCTCCCTCTATTTCATTCACCCAGAAAGACCTACCTATCCACCCATTCATGTTCTTTGTGCCTGTACCATTGCAGCCAAGTGTTTTATCAAAAAAAAAAAAAAAAATCACTTTGTAAGGCAGAATGTTGCCCTGATCAATTCCCAAATTCTGCCCTTACGAAGTGGTGATTCATGCTGGCTGGAGCCTCTTCTGTGTTTCTCTCCATTCTGTGGACTTGTCCACTTGCCACAGCTACCTCACGCCTGTAACTCACCGCTACACCCACTGCTTTTTTCACACCATCTCGCTTCCGTTATCGGCTGAGGTCATCATGTGTCACTGTGCTTGTGACGGTCTCTCATCCCTCCTTCACAAATCCGCTCGGGTCCGTATCCACCCTCCCTCACGTCCCTCCTGGGCTCTGGCCTCTTCGCGATCACAGGGTCTCCTCGAGAACATGGCTTCTCCTGTCATGCCATCGCGCTCACATCCCGAGCTCTCCCTCTTCAGTGCAACCTTCCCATCACCTCACAAACACATTCGAGCAGCTCCCATTCTTTAAATAACCCTTCTTCAAGCCCAAACTCCTCCAGCTACTAACTCATGTCCCTCTCCGTCACAGGAATCTCCTTGCCACTGACTACAGTCACGGTCCCCCATTTCTCTCTTTTTCTCCATGCTTCCATCCGTGACAAGTTTAATCAATAGTCCACTGAATTTCTTCTTATCAGTATCTCTAATGGTCCCCAAATTATCAAACCTGTGGGAGATTTTTCTACCCTCTTCTTGCTGAAACTCAAGAGACATTTAAAATGTTGACTGCTCCACCCTTCTTGAAACACTGTCCCTCCTTTGACAATCCTGACACTCCTCTTACTCTTCTGGTTGTTCCTGGTCTTCCTTTTCCTGTGTCAAAGCTATAAATGAGGCTCTTCGGAACTTCAGAGCAGATAGTCTCCACTTACTTGTCCATGCTCCGTTTTTAGACAATCCTGTCCATTCCCAGTGACATGGGGTCATCTGCATGTCAGTCACTCCAGCGCCACATGCTTGCTCCTCCGTTGGCTACCACACCCAACAGAAAGGGCCTGAAACCTTTGTTTTGTGGTATAAGCATGAGCAGCAACATCTACACCACGTTTAGCCACTGAGGGGTTAACCGGCTATCAACCTGCTCCTGTAAAGACCAAGTTAATTGATACCAATGTGAGGTGGAGCGTCTAGTCACACTAGAGGCTTTCGTCGTTGTTCTTTATAATCTATTCGTCAAATATTTTTCCATTTGCTTTATTGGTTACTAACTTGTACATGTTGTAAGATGGGTTCTTTGTCTTTAAAAATAATTTTTACCACTGAATAATTCATTCCAAGTGAAATGTAGTTGTCCTGTCTTTCATCATTTTCAATGCTTTTAATTATTTCTACTAATTATAATTATACCTTTTCTTACTTCCATTTATATCGGTTCTGATCAAATTTAATAGTATCTTTAAGAAAAAACAAAAGCAAAAAGAAATCCTCAAACTTGTGCCAGGTGTAACAAATATGCTGTCAATGGCCTAGACGACTTCGATGACCTTGAGTTATTTCTAGAATCATCTTCATTTTGTGGTCAACGTTCATTTATTTTTGCTCTAGAATACAGCTTTGCTTGTGTCTATGAAAATATTATAGATGGTGAAAGCTAGTAAGTCACATCTGAATTCCAGTCTACTCAATTGACTAGAAATGAATTCTTTTCCTGGTTAATTGTATGTTATTAGCCAGGTCCATAAGGTTTATTGAACATTCACAAAGTTGTCCGACGTGAACTGCGTGAGGGGGTTGCCCTTTACGCAAGGTAAAGTGAATGATTCTCTTTTCCCGTTTTTCCTGTTTTGTCTTCATAGCCTTCCTTCCTCCCTTCCCAGCCTCTTCTCTGTCCCCCGTTTCCACGATAACTGCTGCCCTGGCACACTCACCTCCAGCCCTCAGTCTCCCCACCCACCTGGCCCCCTCCCCTGACCTCCCCTGTCCTTCCTGCGCCCCCTGCGTTCCCATACCGTCCACATGTTCTACCTGGTTAATCCGCTTATCCTCGGGATGAGCTCATTAGTCCAATGCTCACTTGCCCAAAGATTTCATCGTTGAGCTTCTTTGTTGAAATAACATCCCATGACTTACAATATATTTTTCTACCAAATTCCACGTTTTCATTGTTCCCAAAATATTTTATGTTCCCACGTGCGCTTTGCTATTTGGCATGTAAAGACCACAGAACTTCAATGCATCAAGCCAACCCACTATATAGTGACTTGTTGCATTAAAACTTGTTGATTAATTACTTGTTGATTTTAAGTAATTATAATAGTATATAGAGCAAATAATATAATAAAGTGATAATTTATTAAATGATGAAATTTATTGAAATACTGTGGAACCATAACCTCAGAGAACTCAGTATTTTTGCTTTGTTTACCCCTTCAGGTTTAACCTCTTATTTATTGCAGGCTGAGGACTGAGTGCTGTGTCACTGCTTGTTTCGATCAAATCTACATCATAAGAATGAGCCCACATTTATGAAAACACTTGTTTATTCCTTTTCCTCTGTTTACAGTGCAAGTCTTCGAGGACTTTACTAACCATTAAATATAGTGACATTAGCTTTAACTAGTATACTCCAGGCCCTGGCCGGGTGGTTCAGTGGGTAGAGTGTCGTCCTGGCATGCTGAGGTCATGGGTTGGATTCCCAGTTGGGGCACATATGAGAAGTGATCAATGAACGCACAACTAAATGGAATAACTAAGTGGGACGAGTTGATGCTTCTCTCTCCCTCCCTTTCTCTCTCTCTCAAATCAATGGGAAAAAAAAATGTTTTAAAAGTATACTCCAGTGTATACTCACAGGAAATAATTCATTCATAATTTTGTCTAGGAATCGACAAACTGTAGTAGGCAGGGCAGGTTAGGGGATGGGATGTGGTCAAAGGTCAAAGGTGTGGAAGAAAGAGAGAGTTGTACTTGCAGGACGACCCATACCCTCTACATGGTTAACTTGCTTTCTGGTGGAAGGGGGTGGGGGTCAATGGGCAGGAAAAGCCAGATTCAGGAAGGCCAGAGATGTTCACTGTGACACTCGGGGCAAGGACACGGCAAGCTATGATGCTCTGTGTGTCAGAAAAGCCTCCTTGGTAGCAGTGGGGAGGGCCGGAGGCGGAGAGCTGAACGATGAGGATTTTATCTGAGGAGGGGGGCAAGGGGAGGGGAGCGGGGCCGGGGGTGTAGGGGCAAAGTGGGATGGGGGTGGAGTCCAGGTGGGTGGGCGGGAGCCAGGGGGAGGGGGGCGGGATCTAGGTGAGGGAGTGGAGTCCAGGTGGGTGGGCGGGGCCCAGGGGGAGGGGGGAGGGATCTAGGTGAGGGAGTGGAGTCCAGGTGGGTGGGTGGGGCCCAGGGGGAGGGGGAGGGATCTAGGTGAGGGAGTGGAGTCCAGGTGGGTGGGTGGGGCCCAGGGGGAGGGGGAGGGATCTAGGTGAGGGAGTGGAGTCCAGGTGGGTGGGCGGGGCCCAGGGGGAGGGGGGAGGGATCTAGGTGAGGGAGTGGAGTCCAGGTGGGTGGGTGGGGCCCAGGGGGAGGGGGGAGGGATCAGGGTGAGGGAGTGGAGTCCAGGTGGGATGGGGGTGGGGCCCAGGGGGAGGGGGAGGGATCTAGGTGAGGGAGTGGAGTCCAGGTGGGTGGGCGGGGCCCAGGGGGAGGGGGGAGGGATCTAGGTGAGGGGGTGGAGTCCAGGTGGGTGGGCAGGGCCCAGGGGGAGGGGGGAGGGATCTAGGTGAGGGGGTGGAGTCCAGGTGGGTGGGCGGGGCCCAGGGGGAGGGGGAGGGATCTAGGTGAGGGAGTGGGGTCCAGGTGGGTGGGTGGGAGCCAGGGTTGACAGCCATGTTGGCTGCATATATCAAAATCAATACATTTGGTAAACCACAATTCCTGCCTTTCAGGTCAGTAAAATAGTCCATTATTGTCGGTCTTCAGAAAAAAGATGGTTAGGGTACACAGTGTTTTGAAATCTGGTGGGAAGGCGTGTCAGAAGTAAGTCAGACTGGGTGGGGAGGGATCTGGGACTCCCCCCCCCTGCCACCGCAGCTTCCTCCGCTTCTTTCAGTTGACAATTTTTCTAATTGTGGAACAATCTGAGCTTCTACTGAGTCAGGACTGGCAGACAGTTCTCTGTGGCTTGTCTGATCAATTAAAATAACTTCCAAAAATCCATACAATGAGTCCATAACACAGAAATAGAAATATATATATATATCTTCCCAAGAGGAAGGGTAGAAGCTCCTATGACTGAACTTATTAAAAAAGGAGGACCAGAGGCATCGTGACCGTCCCCTGCAGGGACCAGACCTGGAGGAAGGAGGACGAGGTCGGGGCTTTCTGACAGAGTGGGCGCTACCTGAGAGGAGCGTGGAGACGCCCCTTCCTGGAGGAAAGCTCCCTGAAACCGCTCTGGCCTCCACACGAGCATCGCTGTCGTCTCTAACACACATGCACCCACGATCAGAGAGTCTGGATCCCGACCAGCACGTACCGGTTTCAAATGCTGGGCTGGCTCCCCTCCCCAAGGCTCTTGCAGACACGTGCCGGCACGCATGCTCAGAGTGGCGGGGCCGAGCTCCTCGGGCACTGGGGGCAGGGTGGGGGGCGGGGGGGGGGCAGAATGAATGGATGTCCCGCCTCCGCGATGGTCTGCGCTGCCTAGGTGAGCACCTCCTGTCCTTGCTGCCCTCGGGGACTCCCTCTTCATTGTCCGGGCTGCAACATGGAAAGGCCCCTTTTCCCCACTGGCCCCAAGCAGTACCATCACGGGGCTATTCAGGGAGGGCAGTGGGCAGAGGGGATTCGGCACAGACCAGAACAGGAATGAGTATCGACTTGGATATTGGGTCTCACAGAGCACCTGCCTCAGGAGGCGCTCTCTCCGAGTGACCTGCTGTGCTGTTGGAGGGGTTTACTCTCCTAGTGGGTCATTTCCCTTTGTCACTCCTCTGATCTCGGGCCAGTCATTCTGAAAACCGAACCGTACTGCCCAGACAAGGTTCATGTTACTATGATTTGATTAAACAGACAAATGCAACTATCTTCGTTAGAAGGCTCTCCTTCCACTCCTTAGCAAGAGTGAGGAGAACGGGCGTTGGTAGAGAGCCCATCAGCTGGTGTTCCTCAACATAAAGCAGCCAACTCCACTGGCTGGGAGGTTACTCCTCTCCTAGAATTTCAAAGGCATTTCCTTCTCTTTTAAAAAAAAAAAATTACTCACGATTTAATTCTTCATTACTGATTCTTTCAACTCGGTCCTATGTGGCCAACAGAAAACAAGCAAATCCTCCCCACCCATCCCAGCTGGCAGGGTAGTCTTCGCTCTGGACCATGACCTTTGCTTATCACCTCTGGTCTCCAAAACCCGTGAGTTCTCGCCCATTAGTTCAGGCTTCTATCTTGACCAGACAAAGCACCACTCACTCTGAGTTTCCGATCGCCTATTCCATTCTTGCTGGGACAAGCTGCGGCCACTCAGCACTTCACCAGGGGCTCTTCACACTCCTCCGGGACGAGCGTCCTTCTTCCCTTGGGTTTTCCTCAGCACCTGCCAGGACTTGAACTTCGTGCTAGTTCACTATTGGGCTGAACCTTCTGATGCCCACCTCTAATGACATTAAAACGGGAAATGGGCTTCAGACCTCCAAACGTTAAATGCACAAATAATTAAGGGGAAAATTTTTGTTTGAGAAGTTTGTTTCTCAAGGGCCACATTTTCAACACAAAACTCACTCTGTTCTGAGCAGAGGAATGAACAGTTTAATTATTCCCATCTTGTAAATTAGGCATCTGTGACCTGTATTTTTTATGACTGGAAAGAAACTAACGTGAAGAAGCCAAGTTGAAACTCAGTGACTGGGAGAATCCGAATCATTACGACCGGAGGGTCAGAACCCTGGCAGGTTATAACAAAGTGTCTGTTGGTTAAATGCAGTGTCAGACTTACATGGCAGCATCTTTTAAGTGTCTTTTTAAATTTTAACAATAAAAGAAATTAGAGTTTTGATCCAGTATTTCCAGATACAAACGTGCAGTGTTTTCCGAAGTCATTTGATCATTTATTTTGTAGCGCAGTTTTTTGGATTCTGTTTGATGTCTCAGGTTGATTCTTCAAACAGAAATTCAAATTAAATTTAAATGAGACAATCTGATTTCCCAGACCTGGGAGAGTATTCACAAATACAGAAAGACAGCGAGGCAGCAGCCCAGTTGTTCAGCTGGATGGGGGGGGGGGTGAGGGGGGCTTCAGGGGAGAACGTAAAAAATACCGTCAGCTGCAGTTGGTAGAGGACTCAGCCTACAGAGCTGAGAGCAGGCCCTGGGCACTCTCCATTGAGGGCCGGAGTCTGTGCGTGCAACAAAGATACCATGGCCACCGCCTACTGCTGTTCTATAACCAGCTACTATCTTCCATGTTAAAAAAAAAAAAATCGGCCCTGGCCGGTTGGCTCAGTGGTAGAGCGTCGGCCTGGCGTGCCAGGGGTCCTGGGTTCGATTCCCGGTCAGGGCACACAGGAGAAGCGCCCATCTGCTTCTCCACCCCTCCCCCTCTCCTTCCTCTCTGTCTCTCTCTTCCCTTCCTGCAGCCGAGGCTCCATTGGAGCAAAGATGGCCCGGGCGCTGGGGATGGCTCCTTGGCCTCTGCCCCAGGCACTAGAGTGGCTCTGGTCGCAACAGAGCGACGCCTCGGAGGGGCAGAGCATCGCCCCCTGGTGGGCAGAGCGTCGCCCCTGGTGGGCGTGCCGGGTGGATCCCGGTTGGGCGCATGCGGGAGTCTGTCTGACTGTCTCTCCCTGTTTCCAGCTTCGGAAAAATACAAAAAAAAAATCAACTCGGCCCTGGCTGGTTGGCTCAGTGGTAGAGCATTGGCCTGTCATGTGGATGTCCCGGGTTCAATTCCTAGTCAGGGCACACAGGAGAAATGACCATCTGCTTCTCTATCCCTCCCTTCCACCTCCTCTCTTGCTCTTCCCCGTCCTGTAGTCATGGCTCCATTGATTCGAGTGCATTGGCCCTGGATGCTGAGGATGACTCCATGGAGCCTCCGTCTCAGGCGCTACAATTAGCTCAGTTGCAAGCATGGCCCCTGATGCACAGAGCATCAGCCCCAGACAGGGGTTGTCAGGTAGATCCCAGTAGGGGTGCATATGGAAGTCTGCCTCTCTATCTGCCCTCCTTTCACTTGGAAAAGAAGAAAAAACAAAATAAACTTGTTTAATTGACTCTTTTAAAGCACTGAGACCTAATGTTTGGGCCCCCATGACACAAAGGAAAGTCTGTGTTCCAGAACTGGACAACTGACTTCCTAGCTATGGTTTCTTCAGCAATTGCTTTATAGTAGATTAAATATGGCTGTAAACCTTTAGCTCCTCCTCCTAATGAGATGTGGGGTTTAATGTCCCATCCCTTAAATTTGAATTGGTTTTAGTGAGTTGTGGCTAAAGTACGACTTTCAAGCTAGTTATAAGGAGTTTTCTGCCTTAGTTGCATGGAACACTCTTTCTGGGAGAAGTCAGGCAACTCTGGGAAAAAAAATTCCAACTCCCAAAGACTGCCATGCTGTGAGGAAGCCCAAGCCAGCCACGTGGGAAAGCCGCATTGAGAAAGATGCCTGGCGGGATGACGTCAGCGTAATGGCGTGGTAGGAAGCGATACCGATAAATCTCCCCCAAAACTCAACAAGATCTTCAACCAGAAACAGAAAAACCTATCCTTGGAGCCTCCAGATGTTTCACAATACACCTGAAGGTATGGTCGAGTGAAAAATTGGCTAAATATATAATCAAACCCCGAAGGAAATAGGGAGTAAGAAATGCTCCGCTTTCCTCACTAACCTTAACAGGGCGGCTTTCACTGGGAACTGAGAATAGAGAAAGATGCCTGGCTCGTCCCAGCTGCTCCAGGTGCCAGGCAAGGGAGTAGGTAAGCTATCTTGGAGACAACATGGGGAGAAACAGAGGAATGCAACTAATGCCAGAAATGAGGCCACAGACATCTGGCCCCAGGCAAGCCGTCCCATCCATATCTCCTCCTTCAAGCTACTCCAGATGAGACCATAGTCACTGCAATACAGAGAGAAGCCATCTCTGCAGAGTTCTACCCAACTTCCTGACCCGCAAAATCCCGAGCATAAGAAACTGTTTGCTGTTTTAAGTCACTAAGTAATACACAGATAAGTAGAACACACTTGGCCATAGATAACCAGAATACACTAAAACTCACTGGGCCTCGGTCCCTTCTCCTCTAAAAAGTGAAGGCAATGATGCCCAACCCAGAGGGCACTCACAGCTGTTCATAGTGCCCTTTCCCCCGCTCTGTCTGAACAAAGGTTACCCAGCCAAAAGACTACATTTTTTCAGACTCCCTTGTAGGTACAGAAGACTATGAGACTTAAGTTCTGGCAAAAGAGATATAAGAGGAAGTCCGAGATTACACAAATGATAAATACCCTTAAAAGAGAGAGGATCTGGCCTTTATTTTTCCCCACTCATCTTGCTTAGAATATGAAGTTACGGCTGGAGTTCAAGCAGCCATCTTAAACCAGGAGGAGCTAGGCTAAGAATAGTGAACATCAAAACAGAAGGAGACCTATGGAGCCTTTCATTTTTTTTACATGAATGAGAAATAAATCCTAATCTTGTTATGCCATCCACTGATATTTGGGCATACAGAAGCCTATTATATGTAGTCACACCTACTGCTAATAGCTGCATCTACCTCACAGGGTGGATATCTTTCTGTTTTTTCATTGCTATACCAGTGTCTGGCATACAGAAGATGCTCAATAGATGTTTGTTGGATGGGTGGTTAGACTGGTGGGTGGATGATGAATGGATGGATGGATGGATAGGTGGCTAGATTAATGATGGATGGATGGATGATGGATGGAGGATGGATGTGATGGATGTGATGGATGTGATGGATGTGATGGATGGATGGATGGATGGATGGATGGATGGATGATGGATGGATGGATGGATGATGGATGGATGGATGGATGATGGATGGATGGATGGATGAATGGATGGATGGATGAATGGATGGATAGATGGATCGATAGATGATAGATGGATGATGAATAGATGGATGGATGATGGATGAATGGATGGATGAATGATGAATGGATGGATGGATGGATGGATGGATGGATGGATGGGTGGATGGGTGGATGATAGATGATGGATGGATGGATGGATAGATGGATCAATAGATGATAGATGGATGATGAATAGATGGATGGATGATGGATGAATGGATGGATGAATGATGAATGGATGGATAATGGATGGATGGATGGAGGATGGGTGGATGGGTAGATGATAGATGATGGATGGATGGATGGATGAATAGATGAATGGATGATGGATGAATGGATGAATGGATAGATGGATGGATAGATGATGAATGAATATATCTATTCCTACCTTCAACTTACATGAACAAAAGTAGCATAGAACATCCAAGATTTGTCCATAATTGACTGTCACTACCACAGCCTCCATTGTCCATTGGCCCCTAAGTTGCTTCAGGATTCCAGCCCCACTCTGACACCTATGTTCAGGTTTGTTCTAGTTCCCTGTCCACTCTCTTTTCCAGGACCTCCAGCACTTCTATAGTAAAGTACACTCTCTAAACAGCAAGATCACAGCATGTGCATTTTAGTTAAACACACCCTCCCTAATGAACCATGCCAGGGACTAAATGAGTTACTGCCAACCACCCATAAGTGTGTGTTCTCAAAAGAGAATTATAATCACTGGCAGTCATCTGGAGGGTAGACCATGGACAAGGGTGTGCAATTTACAAAGCAGAAAATAAGGTTGCCTTCCAGGGGTTAAACTAATTAAATCAGTAGATAATAGGAGGTGACAGAAGTGACTTTGAGGCTCAGGGGAAAGTCACCACACCATGGCATGGTCAGAAATATTAACACATCTAAGAGAAAGAATGTGTCAACAGAAAGAGGTACAAATAGACAATGGTGTAAGGGGAAAATGTGCGCATGCGTCTCCGACAGCGCCCAGCAGCCATTGTAATTACTTGTTTAATGCTTGATTTGTGCCAACTCTGACATTTAGATTGATCCACCATAGTGGTCCTCAGACTGAGCAGACATCAGAAGCTCTCAGCCAGGAGGGAGATCACTGGACCCACCCCTAGTTTTCCATGCAAACAGGTTGAGGGCACCCAAGAACCCTGCGTTTCTAGTTGGCTCCCAGCTGGAGCTGGTGCTGCCGGTCCAAGGACGCCACCCGGACAAACACTGGCACAGTGGATGTTCCATCTTTGCTTTGGCAAAGCCCAAAGCCACAGCTCCCCTCCAGTCAGATTTCAGAGAGTTTAAATGAAATCCCCCTCCCAACCACAATGATACCATAAGTACGAGGATTGGCATAAATCAAACACAAAAGTATTTACTTGCCAGCCCTATAACATGTGAAGTACTTACAGGCTTAGCATTTCAATTTCAACCTCGATAAGACTGATGATTTCACCCTCAGCACCGAGCCTATCCTCATGATTGCTGCCACCTGGTGCACAGGGTCTTCAAACTTTTTATAAAAACCGCCCACTTTTGCAGTGCTGGTCAACCTGGTCCCTACCGTGCAACCAAACAGCGCTGCGATTGGCCTACCATGAAAGCTGGACCGCCCACTAGTGGGCGGTAAGGCCCAGATTGACCAGCACTGCAAAAGTGGGCGGTTTTTATAAAAAGTTTGACGACCCCTGCAAGTGGTTTTCAACCTTTCTACACTCGGGGACCAGTGGAAATAGGAGAATTACTTCAGGGACTAAGTTTCTGCTAAGGCAGGAACCACCCTGAGCATAGGTGAATTCATCTACGATCATTGCGTCTATAATCTTCACACAGCATCATGGTAGTTGAACTCTTTCACGGACCGGCATGAAATTTCTGGCAGCTGTCAGTGGACTTGTGGTTCAGAACACTGATTTAGAGTATTCATCAGTATATACTAGAAAGAGTACTTCAAAACTTTTTTAGTTATGCTTTTATCACAAAAAAAACCCAAACTACCTGTGATAATTGTATTATTTACAATTTAGGAGTTTTTAGTTCAGTTTATTATTTAGTTCATCTTATTTTTATTTTCTATTGAATTCATTATTATTTTTACCATTATTTTATTATTTATATAATCAAAGGATTATTATTAATGCCTGACACCAATGTTTCAGACATTGTTCAAAGATATTTATGTATATTAACTTACTCCTCTCCACAACTGTGTTTCAGGTTTTTTTAGGTAAGGAAACTGAGGATCAGAGAGGTTAAGTGACTTGCCCAATATCTCACAGCATCTAAGTGGCAGAGATGGGTTCCAATACCAGGCAAGCTGGCTCAACTATCCATGCTATTAATGACCACAGAGTATATATAACTCAACAAATAAAAAATAAAAATAAAAACATGTGAGCATCAATTATTCACTAAGTATTAATTATTGCTTAAGAATTATTTTTAAAATCCACACTTGGAGAGACCATTTTATGAAATAAAACAAGACATAAAAGGTTCTCTTGTTCACATTAAGCACTACCTGTTATCAATTGCTCTTTGATATCACTTTGATGGTTTTATCTGCCTCGATGAATTTCTTTACATTTTTTCAGAGAACATACTGACTCTAGCTAAGTCAATCTCCTAACAACCTAAATATACCGTCCTCCTTAGTAATAATAATGTGGATTATTATCTAAAGCAAACATTTATAGAATTGTGCAGCGAGCCCTTAGTTAATCCTCGCCATAGCCCAAGGAGTAAGATGCAACTTATTGCCAGGTTACCAAGAGGAAACCTGAAGATTTCAGCGGTTAGAATGACTTCCTTACGATTATATGGCTCATAAGTGACACAGCTAAATTCTAAGTCCCCCCTCCCTTCTGGCTCGGAGGAATAAGCCCCTGCCCAGTACTCGGCCTGAGTCAGCACGCAGGCTGCAGAGGCAGAGCCGGAGGCAGTGATGTCATGGAGAAGATGGCGTGGTCCGCCTACAACCCCTCTTGCTTCCGGGCCCTCTGCAAACCGGAGCACAGAGCATCCCTCCCTAGAACCCGCTGTGCCCTGTGGTTAACGAGGCAGCGCACGCATGTGTGCTAAGGTCTGTCGCAATCCAAAGCTCCTGTCTCCCCTTCTGGGCTTTCCCTGAAGTTAGCTCCCATTGTCTTGACCTCCTTGGACACACTCAGACAAAGCACCTCCCCTCCATCCTGGGTTTTCATGACTCACCCCTCCCACCTTCCAGTCCCTAACACCCCAGCTCTGCAGACCCTTTATTACCCGGCATTCCATCAACACATCAAGGCTTATGACAAATGCTCCATTATTTTGTAAGGATTCAAATACGGCTTTGCATTTCTCCCTCCTCCTTTTTATCTCCATGTCTTTTCTTCCAAACTTATTAATAAATTCTTTTACGGTTGAGACCTGGCCTCTCCTTATTTTTTTACCCTAAAGTCAATGAATTTAGCAATAAATAAAATCGCAAAATTTTTAAGGAAGAACTACCATTCACAGTTCATTTCTTCTCTTACACTGAATTGAGTTATACAGGGGGGAGCAAATATAGGTTTCCCGTTGTTTGCATGGAAAATAATGCAATAATTAAGAAAACACAAGAACAGTTTCGTGTACTCACAACTGTAAGCCTGCTTTTGCCCCAGTCTGTCTCCCAGTGGCCATCAAAGAGTAGCTAACATGCTAGTGTTTGTTAAAATGTACTCATTTCTAAAAGCTAGAAAAGTGATACCAACTATCAATTTCTGTGTCACAAAGAAGGTTTCTAGTCATACTTCCAAACGAGATAGCTAAGATTCTAAATATTTGCAAGAATTTACTTTGCCATCTGGAAGGTCTGAATCAAAACTGCTTCTGTCCCCTCTTTTTCTAACTGGTCTTCGCCAGGAAGGTCAAAGTGAACACTGGGCTGGCAGTTGGGGTGAGGTAGGGTGGGGGGGGATGGGGGGAGGAGGTTGGGATAGAAAGGACGTTTCATATCAACATTCAGATGTGCTGTGCATTATGTGCAGCGGGATCCAGGAGGTGGAGACTCCGCCAGCTGGGGTCTGTGATTGCACAGGAAACAGCTGTTTTGAGATTATTGGAACAAAGGAAGTTTCAGGCGGGAAGGAGTGCAGGAAGCTACTTCAGTTCCTCTTCCGAATGTCAGTTGTAACTATTCCTCCTTGTACCAGACCTTTGAAGCCTTCACTCCATGTTCCCTGAGACCAATTAATGTGGGAGAAAATAAAATGATAAATTCTTTTGGTAACTAGTGGCTACTGCTTTCGCAGGCTCCGCTCACCACCCTGGTGCCCGATGGAATTGTGCCCCCTGCCCTGGCAGCGGGCCATGAAGCATTTCCAAAACAGCTCCCTACTGGAGGAATGAAATTTTTGTTCATTAAAGGCTGCATTTGAAACTCTCTGCCTCCCACATCTAGCTCTAGACTTCTCCCACACAAATGTCTCTCACTCACTTCTCCCCTTCTCTCTCTCTAGCTCAATATAATAAAAAAAAATTATTTTAACATATCAAGTAATCAGAGCTCTTCATGAGTGAACTCGCCCATTTATAGGAATATGTAAAGGTGGCTCCGTCAAATTCTAAATTTATTTTTGTTTTAAAGAAAACACATTATTTTTCTGATTTTTGGCACTAAGAAAACTAATTTTGTTCCAACACCATATGTATGCATTTTTCCCCCCCGAGTAGCTTTATATTTTTAGCTACCTTTGGGAGAAAACTCCCGCTGACCAGAACAAGTGGGAGAGGAATTACATATGTACCTACATTTAAATTTCTCTTCTTGTCTTCAGTTTGTAATGCATGTTCCTGATAGAGAGAGAAACTTGGACAAGAGAGAATGAGAAGAAACGATGATAGAAAACAAATAAAGTTGCCCTTTTTTTTTTTTTTAATTGCCTCCGTTACTTGGAGGGGAACAAGTCCTGGACACACACTCCAGCTCATGTCTGCTAATCGAGGGGTGATGTGTTTGACTTTAATTTGTGCAACCAGCCCCTTCTCGTGCCTTGTGCAGATGCCATGTCCTTTTAATGTCAGCCTCCGCTGGCCTCATTCTCATCCTCCCCAGCATGGTCCCCGGGATAATTTCCTAACCAGCCAGGACAGGGAAGCCACCCTGAATTCAGGCAACAGCCGGCTGTGCTTGTGTCAAAATATGTCGGCAACTGTAGTTTCCACGAGGTGCTCTCATTTTTGCTGGATTTGGGTTCATGCATGAACAAGGGGGGTTGCATTTAAGAAATAACCGTGGAGAAGTGCAACGATCAGGGGCAAAGGCTTCCGTCGCAGGGGCGAGTTAACTCCTCTCTCCCGGACAGGAGCGGGCATGGTGTGCAATTCCCTTTCCCTGTGAAAGGACGCGGCGAAGAGGCCAATTCTTTCACCACACGTGCTGCAGAGGAACCCAGGCAGATATTCTAGTGAGTGAGTCCTCTGATTACAGTGATGGGAATGACAATTACAGGAGGCTCGACGCAGCGCTGTTCTGAAAAGTCATCGCCTTTCTCACAGGTGGATTTGTCTAGTTCCCCCCTTTGATGAAGTGTCATTTCTTTTCAAGGCAAAGATAACCATAGTGAGCCCATTGCTGATAACTCTGAAGTTGCCTCCATGTCGTGGTAGATCTCTCAAAAAAAAAGTAGAGCCATGAGCCTAGGGCTCTCAGGGACTTTAGATGCCTTGTCCAACAACATCATCTTACAGAGGAAGAAACGGAACTCGGGAGGACAGGACGCTAGGTCAGGGTCACCCTGGATGGCAGGGCTGGGCCAAACCCATTCGAGCCGTTGGCCTTTGTATATCACCAGGTGCCTGCCTCGCCCTGTTTTGTCCATGTGGGTTGTCTCTGATGAGACCAAAGGCTAAGACTGTGGGGCCAAGAGACTGAGAAATGGGACAGGAGAGATCAGAGGGAAGAGGGAAGAAAGAAAAGAGAGGTAGGTACAGAGAACTCTGTGTAGAAAAAGCCGGAGCAGAAGTTTTAAAAGGGAAATGGTTGAATTTTCATTCTCTCTGCTCTCTTTTTCTCATGATAACTTATAATGGCGAGAATTGCTTAAACTACATTTTGAGGCTTTCTTTTTTTTCTTTTCCTTGGATAGTAATAATTAGTTGTGTCAATAAGCCTAGGCAGATGACAATGCGATTTCAATGAGAAAAAGATGAAGAATAAACTATAATTATTTGAACAATCATCTGATCAGGTTTCTTTTCTGCGTTGTATTTTAAGTGATTTATGAAGTTATATATGTGGGGCGTCTGCTGAAGGTTACTTAGTATGTATTAAATCCCCCCCTTTTTTTTCTTATCCTTCTCCATTTCCAGTATCTAAACAGTTGATGATTTGTTTTTCTTTTTTGTGTTCAGTTTGGTTTAGGTGGGGACACATGCTAGCAAAGTTCATTTAAACTCCAATGTCCCTTGCTCCTGACATTAACCATCTTAAAACGTAGCAGCTTTCATAGTTAAAGCCTAAGATATGTGCCCTTGCACCTAGCAATGTAATTCCTAAGTAAGTTCCGGGGGACTTTATGACCAGTAAACACAATTTCAGAAAAAGAGATTTGGCCCTGGCTGGTTGGCTCAGCCATAGAGCATCAGCCCAGAGTGTGGATGTCCTGGGTTTGATTACTGGTCAGGGCACACAGGAAAAGTGACCATCTGCTTCTCCACCCCCCCCTCTCTTTCACTGTTCTCCTCCTGCAGCCATGTCTCGATTAGTTTGAGTGCTCTGACCCCGGGGCACTGAGAATGGCTCTGTGTGGCCTCCACCCTAGACACTAAAAATAGCTCAGTTGCCAGCATTGGCCCCAGATGGTTGTTGCCCGATAGATTCCTGTCGGGGTGCATGCGGGAGTCTGTGTATCCCTCCCTTCACTTGGGAAAAAAAAAGAAAAGAGATTCGTGGTTTTAGAAAAATTATGAAGAAACAGCTTAAGTATTTCTTCCACTGAGAAGTCGCATGCTGTTTTGCATATTAAAGGTTCTTGGAAGTTCCACACTTAATACAACTCTGACTACACTTAATTCAGCATTTCTCAAACTTATTTTCCCCAGAGTCTCTTTATTTGCCTTTAATTTACTAACATTCTTTGGGAGCTGTGTGTCACAGAAAACACTTTGGGAAATGTTAATTTAGCTGATATGGGCACAGTCGTATAACTCCAACCAAGAAGAAAAATCACCTGAACAATAAATGCATTAAGGGAGAGTGTTCTGAAAATTGGGATAGCTTTTTGATCAGGGAGGGGAGTCGAAGCTGAGAAGCAGGGTTCTGAGAAAATGTTGCCTTGAAAATGTTTTGGTGGGGAGGAATCTGACATCATTTAATGTTAATTCTTAACACCCATCACACACGCCTCTCCGTCTCCTGTCCTGCTTTGTGGTCCTGGAGTCAAACAAGCTCTGCTACAGTAGATTTTAAGTAGCAGCTGGAGGAGCCATTTACAACCGCTGCACCTGGAGTTCAGCACATGGGACGCAGGTACTGGTTAGAAAGGTCAAGTTACAAGGTTGTGTCTGTGAACACAACCCAGGGTGATCATGGAACGGCAGGGAAATCGTTTCCCTTTTATCTTTTATTAAAGGGGATCAGGTGTTTGCCCATAAGAATTACACTCGGAGCAACATGCAGTTCTATTCTGGAATATGCCCATAAACTAGAGATGTGTCTGTTTAAATAAACATAAAATCATGAATATCCTACAGCCAAATGAGACAGTGGCATTTAGGAGTAACGGCGAACAAAACCTACTTACTTTTTTTCCCCCTTTCTGAATGAATGGCTCAACTTTGGAATTATCCAGGTTTTCCAAGAACAAAGAAGAAATGAGGCCATAGATTCTGATATTTCCTTACATTCCTCAGTACAGTTTTTTAATTTGCATGCTGCTAAATAGCAGGGTATACAGGGGATTTATATTTTTTGGTCAAAATACTGTCAATGTTGTTCCTGAAACGGTACAAAATTCAAGCATTCAGGCCAGCATCCCGGCTTGAAATAACATGTATTGTTCACTCTTCAGGCGTTGGTTGTATTGTTGCATCCTTCGAGTAATACTAGAGGGGAATTATTACTTGCCCTAGCCGGGGCGTTCTTCTATCTACTTATTTTGAAACCTTTCATTTGTAGCGACAGCTGCAAGGTGTACCTTCAAGGATTTTTGCTTTTTTGATTTATACTTTTATACACTCAAATCTCAATTGAGATATCCTAGCTTCATTCCATTTTCTGACCTCACACAATCAAGCTGGAGTGACCCCCAATCTCTTAGGACTGGGCTACATTCCAAACCAGGTTATGGAAGGACAAGGGCAGAGAATCAAAGCCACACATCACCCCGGCCCCAAGGAGACACTTCATGTAAAGCCGAGAGAACCAGCCAATCCGCAGGCCCCATTCATTTGCCCACGTGAGAATTCTCAACTCTCCACCCTTTGAACTTTTGACATTATTTTTGAGTGTGTGTGAGTCCTGTTTCTACCAAACACAAAAGCCAGACAGATGCTCAGTTTGGCATGGAAATTGGCTTCGTGGAAATAAATGTTCTTTCTTTTCCTATTTTTTTTTTGTGTGTGTGTTTGTGTGTGCGCCCACTGGTGAGGATGCACGCCGCTGACAGCACCGTAGTTGCTGACATGTGAGTGAATATTCCATGCATCTGTTTCTGGTTATTGCTCTCCTCATGACACAACTGTCATCGTGCCCACGCAGTGAGGCGTTTCAGATAATAAAAACCCCTCTGAGCCTGGTCAAATGGAAGTGGTAGTCAATAAGGCTGTGTGCTAATGTATCTGGAAATCAACTGAGCATGAGTGCCCGAGCACTTCTGTGCGCTCCCAGCCCTGTTGCAGGAAGATTGTTTTCACTTAGAAAGATGCTCTCTTGGACGGACTGGGAAATAGGCTGGCTCGACCTTCCAACAGAATTCTTTTCGACTGCTCTGCATTCCCACAGAACACCCTGTCTGATTTTCAGTGGGGCCAGGAGGGATATTACTCATCTTGGTGTATGAATGTCACTTTTGACGATTTACAATACACCCTTGTTCATTACGGAGTGTGAAAATGGACGTTTAGCAGCAAGTACCATGCCTAGATAGGATGAGCATTCAAAACACTATTATTCTTTCTGTTGTTATCACAGCGAGCCTAATAACAACCCCAGTGGAATAAACATTTTTATATCCTGGGTTCACGCTGAGAAAACTGGCTCACGGGGAACAAGTGGCTTGCCCACCGCATCACACACCTAGCGAACGGAAGAAGCTGCCACCACCTCTCCCATGGCAACGAGAAGTGGCGGTGACATCACTGCTACAGAGGGCCAGGACAAGCACACACCTCTGCGGCGTAAACCAGGTTCATGGTCGGTTTACAGCAAGCTAAGAAACCACTAAATGAGCCCTAACAGCTGTTTAAGTAACAATTCAAGTTTGGGTGCCAGTGATTTCTAAACCCCAATATTTACGTGCTGTTGAAGCGCAGCCCTCTGCGGTGAATGAGATCGAGCTTGAGAACAAAGGAAAACGGCCCCCTTTCCCTTTTCAGTGGTGCCTTGTAAACGGGGGAAGGTCAGCAGAATTGTTCTATTTATAAGGCCTTTGTTTTTTCCTTGTAAACTCTTAAGGACACTGCGCTGCCAGGTGCGATTCAATATGACTGGAGCTCGCAGGGGTCTTGACCCGCTCACACAGCGCCCCACCGCAGTGATTTATAAACCGCGGTCCCCCCGGCATCCCGGGACCTGGAGTGAATTGAGGCTTCTAAGTGAACATGAGTGCTATGAATTCCAACGTTAGACCAGCAAAGAAATGTCCCCAAACTCATTTCCTGAAAGTGAGGATGGGGATGCCGTTGGAGGGGACGGAGGGAAATGGCAAGCCCCCCGTAAGGAATGAGGTTGGTACCCAATTAGCTTTCTCTCCTATGATGGGTTTAGGGAGGCCGAGTAATCCCACGATGGCTCCAGTTATTCTCACGCTGGCAGAGAAGAACGAGATCTCTTTCTAACAGTGTGAGGTTGGAGGCAGGAATGGCAGAGAGAGAAAGGGGAGAGGAGACCTAAGGAGTATTGTGAGCGCGCATAATTCCCTGGGCAGGGATATTTCTGCAGCAACAACAACAATGAACAAGGAGATTAAAAAATGAGTAGCTTCAATGTGTGATCAATAAAAATAATTATTGTCAAGTAGTCTATTTTTCATAAAGCACTCAGTGGCCTGAACGTAATTTCTGACATAGATACAGGAACAGAGCGGTTGAAATGCACAAATACCAAAAATTCTCTCTTTTGAACAAGACTTTCCTATTCAATCTCAATGTGTTTTTTCTTCCTGTCTTCTACGCTCAGCCGTTTGGTCTAAAGACAGCCAGGGAACTAAATATATATTAATTAGAACTCTTGGGGCTGGCATCAGTGAGATACAATTATACCAAGCGGATGCCATTCTGGGCTCTGATAGCTTCATTTAAATTCCTGAATAAAACATGAAATATCTTTAATGAGAAATGAATATAGTTGTCAGGAGGGAGTAGTTCTGATATTGTTACTTGTAGAGATCTAGGAGATGAAGATATAATGTGAACACCTTCCATTTTATATAAAAATGATGGTTGTTGGAAAAGACAGATCCCTCTTCCGAGACATCATGTATGCAACAAAATCGAAAAATTGCAGAGCCTAACAGCACAGCCTCCTCCCGAGGAACTGCAGAGTTGGAGTGTCTGTGAATTCACAGATGCAGATCGGCTCTATTACCAGGAAAACGGGTCACCCCAAACGGCATCGGAAAGAGGGAACACATGTCATTCCATAGAGCAAATCGCCACTTCCTTCTGAGCAAGCGCTGCGTCCAGTCTCACAGCCATAAACGAATTGTGTTGAGTAAAAGAGACAGAACAGTGGTGCGAACTTATCTTCGGTGTCTGCCCTCTTCGAGACAGCCGCTGCTCAGCGCAGAGGAAAATGGGTTTGGAAGATCACACTGTCAGGGAGATGAGGTCTGCGCGGCTTCTTGCCTCCTCTTTGATCACAAGCCCTGAGAAGCCTGAGCCTTAGCCCCAGGCTCCAGGAAAAGCCTGTTCACCTGTTGGGCTGCGCCTAGAGTTTTCTTCTCTTCTTTCCAGGGGCTTTCTTTTATTCATTGTTCCTTTCATAATTAAAATAGCAGCACGCCACCTTACATTCAGGCTGCACCTGTCTTAATCCCAGGGCACCTCTCAGTGCTTTAGGAATATTAGCAACAATAACTGGCTTGCTCCGCCTCCCATCAAGATGGGAAGTCCAGGTCCGCAGCCCAGGAGACTGGGAGGCAGGAGCAGGGAGAGACTGCCTGCAGTTGGTCCAGACAACAGAGAATGATGAGATTCTATATTTTCCCTCATATCTGCCATCACAGTGCTAAGCTATTTTAAAAGATAAATACCACTTTGTTTTCTTTCTTTTCTTTTCTTTTTTCTTCTTTCCCAAGTCAAAGAGGGGAGACAGAGAGACATAATCCCAATGCACCCCGACCGGTATCCACCCAGCAACCCCTACCTGGGGCCAATGTTCTGCCCATCTGTGACCATGCTTGCAGCAGAGCTATTTTTAGCACCTGAGGCAGAAACTCCACAGAGCCATCCTCAGTTCCTGGGGCCGACGTGCTTGAACCAATCAAGCCCTGGCTGTGGTAGGGGGAGGGAGGGAGAGCGAAAGAGAGAGAGAGAGCAGGGGGAGGGGTGGAGAAGCAGATGGGCACTTCTCCTGTGTGCCCTGACTGGGAATCAAACCCAGGACACCCACAAACCGGGCCAATGCTCTAATACTGAGCCAACTGGCCAATGCTTTTCTTTCTTTCTAAAAGAGAAGAGATGACTCTGCCTTTCAAAAGGGGATCGAGAGGTCAGGTGAAGCAGCTGAGGCTGCTCAGCTGATGATGGTCTTGCTGATGTTCCTTAGCACAGTGTTCACTGGACATACACATGGGCGCCCGTGCGCCGTGCCCTGTGCAGAGGCACTGAGAAGACGCAGTCCGGGTCACAGCTTTGAAGGGCCATGGCAGCCAGTTCCAAACAACACTGTTGCAGGTGAAGGCTCGCCAAGATCTGCCCCTCCTGACTCCACAGTCCCTGCAATGCAATTTCCCAGGTGATGCTGGAGTTTGGTCCAAAGCCTCCTGTAGGGAGGACAGTCCTTCTTTTGTAAGTTCTGTCCTCCCTCAAAAAGTGTCCCCCTACATGTCCTCCTTTTCAATATTGGAAGATTAATCTGTAAATGTCTGTATTCAATCGATGCAGAGTTGATCCATTGCGTGTGATGTGATGTATTTGTATCTAAATGAGTACTTTATTCTTAGTTATTAAAAATAGGCATGTAAGCATAATTACAATATAAAATATTACAAAATTTTTAATATGCATTTATCATATTATAGTATATTATTGTTGCAATGAATAAAATGTTTCTTTTATTGATGATATTGTTTTTCTTCCATTTCTTTTTGTCCTCCTTTTCATTGTAAAAAGGTTGGTCATCTTATGTAAGCAGCAAGCATCTAGCTAGCTTAGCTCTCCACGCTCGCCCATGGCTCCATGTCTTCCTCAGCATTGTGCTCTGCCGGGACTCACCTCCTCCCACACCTGTCCATCAGGACAATGCCATGTTCTAGGAAGTCCTTTCTGAATACTGTACTCTCTCCTGGGGCCCCCAAGAGTCCTAGGGCATCTTTTTTGCCAAGCACATATGACTTGATTTTTGGTATTTGTTGATTTGTCCATCGCTGCTTCATCCACGAGAATGAAAGCTATTTGATGAAAGAGACTATATATGTTACATGTCTAACTCTTTGATTCAACCAAAGAGTTGACTAAATAAATCAATAAATGATGAAAATAGGCAACATAACCTATTAAGCTTTCCTAAGTTTATATTTTTTTTGTAAAACCAAACGTTTTCCCTCCTCCATGCTTGTATAAAGCCAAGAAACGTTGAAAAGTAGGAAAAACGCATTAAATTCAGTTTTTCCCTTCCATTAGCCCCAATAACAATTTAGCTAACATGCTGTTACTTTTCACTAGTGACTTTTCTTTTCCAAAATTACCTGAAACATCCGTTTGGTTTTCATCTTATCTTTCTGTTTTTCAGACTCTTCTACAATTAGACTTTTGCTCGGTGATAGATTAATGATATAAATAATGGCTAGAACTAACTTTTACTGAGTTGTGCAAGAACTCTTAGGAGTGAGTGTTCCACCCGCATTAACTCAATTCATCCTTATATCCACCCTATCCATGCAATCATCACCTTATAAAACTGATAAAAGAACAAAGGAACCTAGAGGTTGATGTTCTTGCCCAAAATTCCACCAATCCCTGTGCGTGGATAATGGCCTCCTCCTTATCTCTGCAAAGAACAAAGCACGAATATGAACGATCACATTGAGTAATAAGACATCGAATAGACATGCAGAAAATGTCCTTTGTCCTGACACTTGGAACCAGGTTGCCCAAATAGAAGAGCCTCCGAGGGAAACAGTTCAACATAAAATAGCAAATATCTTCAGTAATGACTTATGCCCCACTGTAAGCATTTGCCAGCTTGGCCAAGAGATTTGGAAAGCTGGCACCTCGTCCTCACTTGTGACTCCACCTCATCTTATGTCCACCGGGTGGGAGTTTGGTATAACTGGGTCACTCCAATGAGAAGTGTCTTTGCATCACAGCCAGGTGGTTTTGGCCTGGATGTCCTAGACGCCCCTGCCCAGCCAGCCCTCCCCCCACAAAACTCCTTCCCCTGGTGGCCTCCCTTCCCTGAGCAGAGGCAGCTAGGGACTGTTTTATGAGCACAGACTGCATGGTCCCTGGGCACCTGGGGAGCCCCCCAAGTCACAGGCCCCCTACTGCTGGTCTGTTTAAAATCACATTGTTGCAAGACTCCTGCCCATTTTCCTATTTCCCACCAGGTCTGAAGGTCGGTGTATTTATGTTTTGCTAACTTCATTCCTAAGCAGAGGATGGGGCGGGGGTGGTGGTGGTACAGAAGAAAGTATAAGATAAAAACAAATACATTTCAATACAGTACAGCATTATTAGAGATAGCACATTTCTGAGATAGAGCATCATATCTGACACTGTGAAAATGATTCACACACACACTCACACACACACCCCTAAATACACATGGCAGAAATCAAAAGTTAAACACCAAGCAATTTTGTCAGATCACGTGGGGGGAATTTCTCTCAGCTAGATTTTTAGATATTTATCTCAGAACTAACTTTGCTCCATTACTATCCTCTCCTATTCCCTTTAGGCACGTTCCATTGATCATGCCTGATCTATTATGCGCTGAGCCTTCTGCCTAGGCCTTCTGCATGCATGTTGCCTTCCTTCTTCCAGGCCACCCTGCATACCTCTGCCTAAGAAGTCTTCCTAAAATAAAATAGAAGATCCTGTTCATCTTCTCTCTATAACCATCAATGGCTCCCTACTGAATAAATTTCAAACATCTAGGCATGTTTTCCTTCTGTGACTTCCTTTCTGGTCTCCTACACACAAAATACCTCTATTTCAGCCAAATTCATTGTAATCCAAAACAGCTACACTATTCCTACTAGCATACACAGTAGATATTCAATAAATATCATGAAGAGGGTTATAGGTGTTTGTGTTGTTAAAAGACTAGTGGGAGGGGAGTGTTTGGTGTATAAAGGGCATGTGAACAAGATCCATGAGTACAATCCTATTCTATTTCAGTTAAATTGCCTCTTTGTGTGTCTTTTTTCCTAATTCATTATGGTTTTTTAAGGAGAAACTCTGGGCCCTCTATCAATAAGCGCAATGCCTGGCAACCAATAACTATTTGCAAAGAGAATAAATGAATGTTATCTATAGTATAAAAGAGATCATTTGTGTTTAAAGGACTGAAATATAATAAGCTAATACTAAAATATAAGAACTGCAAAGCAGATAAAGTAGACTATATACATATTAGGTGCTTAGGCAGGATAGGATATGCTAACTGCATAGCAAACAACCCAAGCATCTCAAGGACTTAGTGCAACAAAGGCTGATTCTTGATCCCACAAACATCAATGTGAATGCTCCTCGTTGGCAGTTTCCTAGGAACTCCTTAAAGTAGTCACTTCTCACTCACTATCCTTTAAATCATCCTTAAAGTCTTCTCTCAGGTCCTCTGCATCCGACCAGCTAACAAGCAAAGAGTGGGAAGGGATCTCCTACAATGGGGTGCTTTAGGGACCAGGTTGGGTGTCCCTTCCAGGTATTCATCACACCCAGTCCCCTTTATCAGGCTGGCACTCCATCTGGAGCCAGGGGGAACAGGAAGTGAGGTTCACACTGTACACAGGAACGGGAGCACAACCATATGTGAAGAATACTTGCAGTCTCTCCCCCTCCAGATTTTTCTGTGCAGTTTTAGAGCAAGCAGCGAGCTGCTCCAATGGTCCTACAAGCTGGACCTTGACAGCCTCCAATGAAGGAGCATAATCTTAGCTATCAATTACTGAAGACCAACTTACCCAAATGTAGTGGCTTTACACAACACTTATTGTTCCACAGTGTCTGTGGGTCAGGTCCAGTTGTGACTTAAATGGGCCCTCTGGCTCTGGGTCACTCCCAGTCTATAATCAAGGTGTCAGCCAGGGCGGAAGTCATTTCTGGGCTCAACAGAGGCGTGGATCTGCTTCCAAGCTTCCTCAGCAGGCTGGTAGAAGGATTCAGCTTGTGTGAGTTCTCACGCTGAGGCCCTCAGTTCCCTACTGGCTGTCAGGTGGAGATTATTCTTTGTCCCTTGACATGAAGGCCTCCCCATAGGGCATCTGGCACCATACCAGCTCAGCTCATCAGAGTCAGCCACCCAAGAAAAGGCTGGAAGAAGAGGGTAATCTCACAAGGACAACCCATCACATTTGCCATAATCTTTTCATGGAAAGCAAGTCACTAGGTTCAGAACAAACTCAAGGAGAAGGGATTACTCAAGGATATGCACGCCGGCAGGTAGAGATGGTTACCAGACCAGAAGGGTCCATTTGCCCGCACATATCAAAGTCCAATCAAGTGCAAATAGAAGTTTGCAGCCAAGAAAGTGAGGGTTTATTAGCTGAGGAAATGGCACCAAGCCCAGTCACAGGTCAGCTAATACTCAAAAACCTGGCTCCCCAATCGCTTGCAGGGAATGGGTTATATAGAAAAAAAAAAAAAAAAAAGCATTAATCATGGTGGCTAAAGGAGTTGGGGTCATGGGCTCTACTGATTGGTTGGGGCCAGAGTGGGGAGGAGTTGATCACTGTGTCAGACCCTGTCTGGTGCTATTCTGTCTGGTTCCCTGAGGGTGTAGCTCGTAGGATCACTCAGCTTTCATGCACCTGGTGCCAAAAGACAATTAAAGTCAAGATGTGATCTTTAGCTTGACCGGTACTCCGTTTCTGTGCTCAACAGACCTGAGGCTTTGTTCTTAAGACAGCTTGATGGTGACCAGAATCTGATGTCCTAAGGGCTTAATAATTAAGGAAGGGAGCAGACAGACAGAAAGGAGAAGAGGTCATGTTAAACAAACTGGAGTTTCTGTACCGTTACAGGTTACTGAGAGCCATGTTAGGAGTTGTCTACTGCAGCGATCGTGAACAAAGAAAACTCTAAATGCCCAACGAAGGGAGTTGAGTAATTGAATAGGTCACTTAATTAATGGTGTCGTCAAGGAAGTTTGGTGATGGAAGGGGGGATGACAGGAGATTTGGAGAAAGAGAGAGTCAAGTCAATAGAAGTTTTTCCAGCAGGTGGAATCCCTGGGGTTAAATGGAAGCTTATCTGTGAGCGAGGTAATTGCGGTGCTTCTGGAAACAGCCAACTGAAGAAGAAATACAATGAAAAGCAAAAGAGTGATTTTAGAAAAAAATAAACCATTGCAAAGATTTCCATGGTGATAATCGTATCTACTTGCAGGTAGCTGGGAGAACTCAGCAGGTCTCAGAGGATGTGAGAGTCATTTAACAAGCTCTCGGGACCTGCATGCTTCTGGTTGGAGGACCACACTTTGAATAGCAAGAATCCAGCTGAGTGCCTGGCCCATGAAGACTTAATTAAAATAGTTCCTTTATCTCAGTGGTCCTCACACTTGCACAGGCATGGCAGTGACCTGCAGACTGTGTCCCGGTGCAGCTGGCTAGACCCCTCAGGGGACTGTTGGAGTCAGTAGCTTTGGGGCAGGGCCAGGGCGCTCTAAGGATAGTCAATAAAGATGTGTTAGCCTTCCACCCTCCAGACTTCCATGTATAACTTGAAAGAAAGGTTTACCCTTTCCTCTGGAGGAAAAAACTGTTGATAAACCCAGCTACCTCTAGGAAAAGATACCTTGGAGCTATTAAAACACAGTAACAAATGCCTTAATTAGGACAGAAATGGAGAACTGTAAATCCTGTCAAGTCCCTGTGAAACAGCTTCCCTCCCTCACTTATGCAGTCAGTAGTTCTTATTCACTTTATAAACATTTCTGGAACAACAAAATTAAAGTCCTCCAAAATGAGATTATAAACATTCACTGCTATTTATGACTCTCATGACAGAAGCTACAGTAGAACTCATTTTAATACCGTCACTTAATAAATAAATGTACTGCACGTTTTTCGTCCCCTGTAAATTATTTCAAAGATCTTCAAAGCACCAGCTCAAAGCAGTGGGAGCTCTTACCGTGCGTGGCAGGGACTGGGGGGAAAGCACAGAGTTGAGTTAAGTCACAGCTACTCCCTGCCACTACCCCCCACGCCGCCCCCAGGAACCCAGAGCTCGGAGGGCAGCAAGGCAGACTGCAAAGGGCCCAATCAAGTTCACTTCCAACTCGGGCCTGCGCACTGCCATTGTCTGCTGGGATCCTCTTCCCTCCAGAGCCTGCCTGACCCCCACCTTCTCCGCAGTCCCACACTTCACATGGCCTGGTTCTCCTCTCCTAAGAGGAAAGAGCTTTTTATCAGAGAAGGTTTCCCAAAGGAAGCTGACAGCAGCATGGAACGC
Source organism: Saccopteryx leptura (assembly GCF_036850995.1). Taxonomy (NCBI): domain Eukaryota; kingdom Metazoa; phylum Chordata; class Mammalia; order Chiroptera; family Emballonuridae; genus Saccopteryx; species Saccopteryx leptura. The sequence goes on along the minus strand of NC_089515.1, from coordinate 50,243,442 downwards.
CGTGTGAGGAATACGAATGCATCTTCCCTGTGCTGAGGAGGAGGATGAGTGGTCCAGGCAGGGAGGAGCCCGGGGAGGTGCTGAAGGCCCCGCAGGCCATTGGGTCCCATGTCAGCATGTGTGTTTGTGGGTAGGTGGCGCACAGCCACATGGACGTGGGGGCTCGCGGATGTCGCCTGTGCCAAACGAAGGGGTTGGAACTTCTTGCTGAAACATGAAAGCCACTACTGAGCATCCTGGGCTGTGCTTTGGTAAGACGACAGTGAAGCAGTCAAAGAGTGGACCACTGGGGCCGAGCGTGAAGGAAAGGCCACTGGTCAGGACCCCACTGCCCCCACGCGGGCCGGAGGGGCTTGGTCCTGAGAGACACTCAGGCATCAGGCCTGTACGATGTCACTTCTCATTTCCAGGAAGCGCAGCTGAGTGCATCCACTCTCTGAAGATGAACTCATGACCGCAAGCACATTTTCTTCACATATGTGCCAATGAGACTGTACCTAGATGTTTGGATCCCAGGTTTGAAACTTAACCTGTAGTGTAGACCAAATTCTTCCCCTTCTCACAGGTTCCCTAAGTCCTTGGGTTGTTTCAATTGCCTGATCACTCACCATCTGCCTATTTATCTTTTTCTTAACATAGTGACATTTTGCTGTTTCTCAAAGAAGCCATCCCCATCTGCTGTTCCCTCTGCTTAGCACACTGTTCCTTGTGATTCTGGCCTCACTGGTATTTTCTCACCATTCACCGTACTGCTTGACTGTCACCTCCTCAGGGAGCTCTCATTCCCAGCGCAACACATCTCTTCCCTCTGAGGTGCCATCGCCTGCAATGGGCCAGCATCCCAGTGATAAAGCGTGTACTCCCTCCCTGTCCTTACTGAGCGACCGACTCATGGGAACAGAGATTTCCCCTGATGGTGTCACAGCGCCCACCTCCATACCCACAATGCATGACACAGAGTAGAGGCTCAAAAACTTCCCGTTGAATGAATGTCCTGAGAAGTCAGAAAGATGGAGAGGACTGAATCAGATGATGCCCTGTTGCTGAGAGGCCACCTTTCAGTTTCCTCCTGCCTCCTGAGGACACGCCCTCCCTCTGCTACAAAATTCATCCAATTGATGGGGGAGAGAGGAGCGTCACCGCAAGAGCACAGGTGGGTGGGGCTCCCTGCTGCGGCTTCTTCCGGGTACCTGCCGGGCATGCGCACTCTCTCTCTGGGCCAGGACGTATCTGTGCGACAGCCCCTGACTGTCACCACTGCTACCTCAGAGACCAGGCAGGACGCATTAAAAATTAAACAACAGAGGAGTCAACTGGCTTCCAATCTCGGGTTTATAGACAGAAAAACGGTTCATGACAGGTGGTCTCTGTAACTGAGGGCGGCCTCTGAGAGACATTTCTCTTGATTTTATTTTTTAATTAACTTTTATTTTCGGTATTTTGTCCCTTCTTCCTGTCCCTACCGGAATGATATATAAATGATAAAAGGCTCGCCATCTTTTCTAGAGCCGCCGGGCCACCTCACCACCCAGCTGCAAGGGGAGGGACTCTCTTTAAAGATCGCTGTCTCAGAATTCTAATGTGGCCAAGTGGCACACGTGGATTCCTGTAATACGGTCCCCAACTTCAGATCTTCAAGCTGAAGAAGGGCAGTTCTTCGCCGCTTTGTACTCTCGGTCTCCTAATTACCCACTCCGCGTCCTGCGAGACAGCACTCCCACAGGGAAGGGTGGCTCCCGTCCACTGCCAGGCGCTGGTGGGCTGAGTATATTGTACTCAGCACCTATGAACTGCACACGAATAGTCAAGCAGGCACAGCCCAAGTCTTACTGCGCGGCCTTAAGATGGATCTGTTCTGACGAAGACCAGAGGCATGATTAAATTTTGTATAGTACATATACACATACACATACAGGATATAGTCATTAATATTAGCAAGCAAGTCGTATCTTTCTTTACTATGGGCACTGCTCATGATCGCACCAGATTCTCACAATCACCCTGGAAGACGGCAGTCTCGTTCTATTCATTTCACAGAAATCAAAGCTAAGGCTCAGAGAGGTTGAGCAACTTGCCTAAGGTCACACAGCTAGTAAGTACCAGGACTTAAGATTTAAACCCAGGCAGTCTGACTCCTGAAACTGTACTCCTCGCAAGACTGAAGCATATAGGTACATCTTGGGGAATGAGGTAAGAAGAAAAAAAATAACAACAACTTGGGAAATATATATAGCAGGAACTACATTGTACCAGATCTTAAATGCCACGAGAAATCATTTGGACTTTATTCTGCAATAAAGAAATGTCAACATTCGAATGAGAGGTCTTTGAATGAAAGGACTGACAGGACCCCGTTCCATCATTTTGTTTCTATCAAAGATTTTACACACACGTGTCTATCACTTGTGTGCTGTGCCCCTTCATTTGCTAGAGTGAATGTGTCAAATGAATAGGTACTAGCTCTCTGTGCTACCACCTCAGTGCCTCCAACAGTATCTGGTGCATATAAAGTAGTTAATATACAAGTGAATGACCCAAGGACACCAGGCTTAAAGGTGCACTGCCCTCCTCTCCAGTTCGGGTCACCCGGGTTCCCTGAACTAAATATGCCCCGAGCTCCCAGCACTGCTCTCCACAGCGATGGGGTCAACACAACATGGCGCCTGCCCTGGCCCCATCCCGTTCCCCGATCCCAGGCTGGAGCACACCCGCCCAGCCTCCAGTGTCCTTAGCAGACAAGACGGCCTTGTTCTGGTCTGTCGACTGCAGGATGCTTCTCTAGATTATCTGCTCTGACAGGGACTCCCATCACAGGAGGCCGCCCTTGCCGACCCTCTTTCTGTGCACTCTCCCTTTACTAGGAGTCTCTGTGTCACGTGGTTTCATTTGTCTTGTAGCAAAAGAAGAAGGACACACCAACACCACTCACTGGAAGTCAGCCCCGCCCCGGTTCACGCAGACCCTGGCCTCGCTGCCTCCCGCCTGCCCTCCGCACTTCGTCCGGAGCACTTCACCCTCCATGGGACACCTGATGCTCCACTTTCTGTACTGTCATGAAGGAGATGAAAGTAGACGGAGTTCCCTTCAGAGGGATGCTGCCGTCCCACCCGCGTGCATTCCCACCCTCCCCGCTTCCCAAAAGGAAAACACAGATGCAAAGAGAGCACGAGTGTTTTCAAAGTAAAGGCACTTCAGAGAGTCAGGTAGGCAGCAACAAATGCCTTTGCTGGGAATTTCAAACTAGCAAAACCCCAACAACTGACCTCTCCGGACAAGAGCACTGGCTACTGACAGCACGGAGCAGGACAAGGCCAGCGAGCCCCGTCGTCGGCATGACCCGGGGCCTGGGCCGCTCCTTGCAGGCACGCACCACACAGGACTACTTGTCTAATCTCTGCTTGCAGAATATGGTTACAGGTGTTTGTCCCCATGTCGCTCAAGGCTTAAAACAAAAAGCCACTTACTTCTGTCACAAATAGACAATTGAGGGGAGCTCATCGGCACTAACACAAGACTGCCAGCTCCCGGTCAGCTGTGTTTGTGCCTCTGGGGAGTCTGCATGGTCCGCTTCCAAGATGCCTCCTCACAGCGAGGGGGTTGGTGCCGAGGAACCAAATCAGGGTACGGGCTAAGGGGCTCATTTCCTGTCCGATGGGCCTCCCCACAAGTCCACTGGGTCCCCTCCTGACACGACAGCTGGTTTCCAAAAGCAGCGTTCCAAGAAACAGAATCTGCTAAGACCTGGGCTCAAACACTTACTGCTAGGAGTTCCACTGTGTCTCATCAACAAACAAACCAAAAAAACAATACATTGAAGCCCTAACCAGTTCCTTACTTGAAACAGGCTCTGTGCAAATACAGTCAGGTTGAGATGAGGTCATGAGAGTAGGCGCTAATGCGATACAACAGGTGTCCTTATGAAAGGGGGTATTTGACACAGACACATGCAAAAAAGACGACAGTGTGATGTGAACGCAGCCAGGGAAACATCTCGTGAAGACACAGGCAGAGACGGCAGTGACACACACCTACCAGCCTAAGGTGCTGGTCAACAGCAGAGGCCGGAGGAGAGGTGAGGAAGAGACTCTCTCCCAGATACCTCAGGGGAACCCAACCCCATCAATACCTTCCCCGGGACTTCTAAGCTCCGGAAATGGGCGGGGAACGCACGTCTGTATTCAAGCTGACCGCTCTTGTCCTTCACGACAGCGGCCCCAGCAAACCACTGCACAGCAGTCAGGCACGGAGCAGGCCTCCCTCAGAGAAATCTCAAAACGTTCTCGGCCACTGTGAAGCCACCACAGACAGTAAAGGGGGCTACGGCTATTTTCTTGTTCACTATCTTCCCAGGGCCTAACACAGGGGTCTCAAACTCGCGGCCCGCCGAACAATTTTGTGCGGCCCGCAGACTAATCCACGAAGTTCAAGATATTTTGGATAAAATTAAGTAAGCCTAGGGGCCTACTTGTATTTTTCATTTCTCTAGCATCCTAGCTAGATATTAGCTTAGTTAACAGCAGTTGTGATGCAAACTACAGTTTCTGGTTGTTTTGTGACACTGAGTAAACTGCATGTACGATTGTGCTTGTTGTACTGATTTTTTGTTGTTTTCAACTGCAGTGAGAAAAGTGTTGCGTAACAGTTGCCTTTTGTAGACCTAGTGCAGCCCGCCGAACGGCTGTGATCTTGCTCTGCGGCCCACATGCTGAGTTGAGTTTGAGACCCCTGGCCTAACATGTACTGCTATTTTTCGCTCCATAAGACGCACTTTTCCCCAAAAAAAGTGGAGGGGAAAATGCCCCATGTGTCTTATGGAGCAAAAAATATGGTATTTTATTAAATATTTTAACACACCATTTGGTTCAGAATTTTTTTTTTTTCCTCTTTAGAACCCTAGGTGTGTCTTATGGTCAGGTGCATCTTATGGAGTGAAAAATACAGTAAGGGGTGTACCACGAATATTTATTGAAAGCAAGAAAATAAATAAAGGTTTAAGGTTTTGTTTGTTTTTCTGACCTAAAGTGATTTAAAGGTTTGCTTCTTCATATAGAATTCTTTCTGAAAAAATTCTAGCCTTCAGCAAACAGACAAAATGGTACCTTTGTGACCAGTGGGATGTGCTTCACTTCTGTGTTCTAAATCACAGTGTTTCAAAGACACGCTGGCCCTCCGTCCCAGAGCCCTCAGCTGCTGCGTGGAAATGGGGGCCAGGACTGGCTGCGCCTCCAGGGAGTTAGAAACTGGCAAAGCATCAGCCCTGCGCCGCTCCTAGCTCCTAGCTTCCCTTCCCACTGGAGACACAAGGAGCCTCGATCCTCCTGCACACGACCACATCTGGCTGAGTCCCCTTCACGCTGCGACTCGGAAACTGACCCTCACTCTCCATCGTTCCCAGAATTACCATGAAGAAAAAAAGAGGAATAACAACAAAAATGAGAAAAATAAAGAAAACAAGAATAAGACGACAAAGGTGAAGAAGAGAAACAGATAAGGAAAGGGAAGTAGTTGCTATTAATTAGGCTTCTACTAGCTACCTGATGCTTTCTGTTGCCTTGTTTAATCACTACAAAAGTCTTCTGTCATAGTGCGAGCAAAGGGAGTTAAATATTAATAAAGGGAGCAGAGGGGATCAGACACTGAGGCTGCTTCAGGAGGGAGCTGCAGTGTCCCATTCACTTGGAAGCTGTAGTATCTCCAGTTGCGGACACCCCAGGGGACCTCCTCCCCAAGGGGATTAGTAACACACCTCCCTCTTCCAGAAGAAAGAGGACTAGCCAGTGTTTCCAGTTGCCCCCACCCCCTCAGGATACAACCGTCCTCCCATACTATGGGGGCGTGCTCCTGTGCCTCCTCTGGGACATGCATATAGAAGCCAGGCGGCAGCCATAGAGGACTGTCAGTCTAGGCGGAAAAAGGATCTGATTGGTCAGTGGGAGAACAAACACAAGTCTGCAAGCCATTAAGAAACTGATTGGTTGGCTTATAGAAAAGCTCGTCCTTCCCAGTCTGAAAATGAAGACCTACCAAAGAACCGGGCACTTCCATTCTCTATCCCTGCTCAGAAAAGCCGGCGTGCGCCATCGGAGCGTGAGGCCCCCCAGCAGCCAATGGCCGCTGGGGCCTGGTGGCAGGGCTCCAAGTGGGCGGGGCCAGATGAGGACAGGGACGGACTGAAGTGAACCATGACACAGAACTGAAGTGGACCCATCTGGACTCTGGTCTTACAAGGGCTTAACGACGACTAGACTGGACTTTGTCCATGGCGGGTGGACAGAGAGGAGACGCAGGGAACCTGCGGGCAGCCTTCCATTTTAACCCTGAATAAATTTGACTGCAGAAGCCTTATTTCCTCCACGTACGAGTGCTGTACAAGGCTCTCTTTGCAACTCCATAAAACACCATTTCCATCAGCGACAAGAAGGATTATTCGCCCTGTTGCACAGTCGAGGAAACTGAGGCTCAAAGGAACTACGAGCCTTCCACTCAAAACACCCAACTAGAACATGGTGAGATTCGATTTCAAATTCGAGTTCATACAACTTTAAAGCATGTATTTTTCACCACCATGAGCGGCAAAAGCGCAGCGTCAGAACTAAGCACATACCACACGGCGCGGCGCTCGTGTGGGACAGCTCAGCCCGAGGAAGTAACACAAGAAGGAATTATTAAAAGTGATGGAAAACCCGGGACCCTGGAATCCTTCTTCTCTATTTTGGGACATTCTCTCTTACTTTCCTAAATCAAAGCACAAATCTTCCCCGAAGTGCCTGCAATCCCACTGGAAACTCTCCTCCCCATTCACACGCACACAGCCATACTCAGTGTCATTCCTAGTAAGTCTACCATCAGCACTTGCTTAGTGACTGCGGCCTCCTGGGGAAATTACAGGAAATGTATCAGTTTCTACAGTTTTGATTTAAGACTGACAAAGGCAGGAGAGAAAGGGGGACTCTGTCATTGCAGGAGCCTGTGGCCTTTTCCTGGCTGGCATTTTTTTTTTTTTTTTTCCCACAATGGTTCAGGTCTGAGAAACGTTACTCATTCAACTCCCGTCCATCTTTCTTGGCTTGCTGCTTCGGCCCTCCCAGACCGGATGGAGGAAGGGGCGAGGGAGGGCTGGGAGACAGGAGGGCATCCCTGATAAGAAAAGCCCCGGCAGACTCCGGAAGCCCATGAAGCAGGCTGCCAAGAGGAGCTGACTTCCGGCGACATGAAAAGCCTAGCGAGAAGGAGGAGGAGGATGACGGGAACTTCCTCTTCTTGTGGTGTGGTCCGTGGTGGTCTTCATGGTGTCGTGGTTACACAGCTGGGGCTCATAAAAACCATAAATAAACCACCACCACTATACCTAAGAGGTGGAGGTGTCCTTTCCAGCATCCTTCGCTAAAAGACACGCAGGCTGGGCCCCTAAGTCTCCTGCCATTTGTGACAAGATTAATTTAGACAGCAGAAAAGAGCCGAAATCCCTTACACTCAATTACGTTGTGCACAATGAGGGTAAAGAGAGGAGTGAAGGCACTTAAGTATTCAAGGAAAAGCACGGTAGCTGGACCCTTCTGGGTAATAATGAGGTCTCGATTTAAAGTTAAATTCGGTGTTCAGACCACAATTTTCTCAGAAACGTCCTAGCCCGTGCTATCACGGAAGAATGCCTGACTGCATTTTCAAAACGCTTCCCCGGGCGCCACGTGCATTTGAATTAATGAAAGGGGAGGAAATGGAGAGCCAGGGCAGGTAATTCAATAGAACCAATTGGCACTTGAAAATTCCTCACTTTTCTAGCATCTTTTTTTTTTAAACTCGTGTAAAATTTCCAAAGCCCCTTCTGAGATAGATAAAAATAACCCTATCATCTCAACAATACAAGACTGTAGGAGGATTTAATCCTGCCTACATTGTCCATTTCTAAAATGTAAGTCGAACCTAACTGGACGTCAGTCAAGCTCTTTTTCAATTATCATATAAATATACTTGTTATTTCACATCTGCAAGTCACGATCGTTCCCCGTTCAGTACCAAGTAAGATCCAGACTTCTTTGCCTGCCCTGAAAAACCCTTCTTCAAGTCCAAGTTCTGGCCCATCCCACCTCCCAAGTTGTTGCACGAGATGAGGTTGGACGTCTCATGATGCTCCAAACAGATCAAGGGTGTCCACCTGTGGACGAGCTGCCTTCACCCGTGACCTGCCCAGGGGGGACGAGCATTAACTCTGAGATCAGGAAAACCCAGAATTGAAACTTGGTCTCACCACTTATCAGCCAAGGTGATCATGGGCCCAGAACACCCTGACTCAATTCAAAGGGATAATAAGCGTCTCTATCTCACAGAATTCTTACAAGGATGAAATGAGAAAATGAAAACAAAGGATGTAGCAGAGCACCTGGCATAAAGACTAAATCAAGTGAGGTTATTGTTGCTACAAATAAATATTACTACCTAATGTTAACATCCTTCAAATCTTGTCAAGACATAGTTCAAATGCAGCCTCCAAGGTTATTCCATTTGGAAGCCATTTCTTTCCCCCAATAAACAGAACAGCTTAAACTGCATCTCTACAGATGATCTCTCACAGATCTGTAATCATTTGATGTAATCATTTTAGTATATTAATAAAAATATCGAATGCTTACCTATGTGTTAATCCTGACGTTAAGCACTTTATATAACATTATCTCATTTGCTCCCCACTTGTACTATTATGATCCCCATTTGACAGATGAATAAAATGAGATACAGGGAGATCAAGTCATTTGTCCAAGGCTGCACAACCACTTGAAGGTGACACTGGGATTCAGGCCAGCAAAGCAGGCCCCAAGGTCTCCCCTCTTAATTGCTATGGGCTAGCTAATCTCTGCCTGCGCCTTATCATGGTGACAGTGAGTACACAAGGCATCTCAGTTGTCCCACTTGAGTCCTGACCCCATGATTTTATTTCAATGGAAAGGAAATGGAGTTTAAGGTCATAGACTTGGCCTCAAACTCCCTTTTAGCTTTTTGCTGTCTGTGCAACCTTGGACAAGTTCTTTCATGTTTCAAGAGATCCATTTGCACAGCTGGAAAGTGAAACATTCCTAAAAGATTAAAAATATATACATATATGTACACACACACATATAGCAAACAGTATCCAACATATGGTAGGTACTAAACTAAATATGTTTTATTAATACCAGTTTAAAGGCTTCAGGTCATAAAGATCATATTTTATACATTATTTTTGTTCCTCTTAACAGAGTCTCAGAAAGAATTCCACATACTCCTTGAACAAAAGAGCAGCTCAATATATATTTATGGCCTGAATAAATGAATGCATAAATAAATGCCTGTGTGTTATAAGTAAATAGTTCTAAAAGGGCATGGAGAACGGTCAGATTTGGCTGAGTTTGTACCTAAAACACGACTCATAAAACAGCACACGTTCTTTTACGTTACAGTGACCTTCAGAGTTTCCTTGCATCCAACACGTGATCTCTCCCACCCTGCGGCTGCCCTAGTTCAAGGCCAGGGTCCGGCGTGAGGCTGACTCAAAGGCAAACAGCGCCACCTACTGAACAGCGATGTTCCACACTGCAGACGCAGGCCAGAACGTGAGCTCGGTCAAGGCCACAGCCGCACACCGAACCCCGAGTTGAAACAGAGCGCAAGTGAAAGCTACATGGTTATAAAACACACAATGTCTTCAGGAAACAGAAGGTTGTTTTTGCTTACCTTGATTTCCATCCTGTAACGCCGGTGACCGCGGCCAGGCAGGTCCACATGGGATTCCGGCAGACGGCAGAGAAACTGGAACCAGGAAGAAGTGGGCCGTTCCCATTTAATAGAGTCTCCCGACATCGGACGAGCAAACCCGCAGGGAAATCTGCTTCTCGGGCAAATGAACAGAAAAATGGCCCCTCACGGTGGTGGGGATCCACCAGCCGCTCTCTGCCCTGAGCGCGCAAGCACACACAGCCTTAACATAGCATATCCACACGTGGCACTGCCGCACTAATCAGGCAAAGTGCTTGCAGCTCAGGGCTTGCAGCTGGGAAACTAGCGCACAAGCCTACCACAGCTGTGCTCCCAGCACACCCTCTGTGCAGTCGATGACCGTCAGCCACTGCTGGGCTGTGCCTGCGGCTCTGGGAGGCAGGCAGTTCAGCGTCTCTGATCTCGGCTGCCATCAGGAGACCACACTGGTGTTCTCTGCGCTCACTTGCTGCACGATTCGCGTGCACGTCAGTAGGAAGTGTAACCTGTGTACAAACAGTAGTGGAGTGTGGTGTGTGGCCTTTTAACGAAAACTTGCAATAGCCGATGGTGACCCTGCATAAAAGGACAAGATCATCAGCCTGGACTTCTCTCCTCAGTGACTCGCAAGCAAACGCCATTTGACTTTGACCTAGCTGCCTGCTCATCTCTTTAGAATCTGCACATCACGAGTCGAGGAAAGTAGTCAATAAAAGAACCCAAACTCTACGTTCCACTCACATTAAACTTGCTAGCCTTCGATCACCTACAGCAGCCGTTTTCAAATGGTGCGCCGCAAGAATATTTAAAACATTCAATATCTGACTATTTAGTCAGGGGCACTGACCTCCTCCTTTCTCGTAGATTATCAAATAAATAAATGACAACAGCCCACACAATAATAGCTGCCTGGTGTGAATGAATCAAAAATCATACTTATATTTTTTTTGTCAGGTCAGCAAAACAATGTATGTTTTCGGTATGCTATAGAATGTCGGTAATTAGTTTATGTATGCCACAGATGATAAAAGTTGAACATCACCGACCTAAAGCATCTTATCCAGGTCCTGGTAGATAACAGATGCTTAATAAATGCCCGGCTCGTGATGAATGTGCCAGGCCTGTAGTACAAGGTGGTTCTCTCCCTTGTCTGATGCCCAGCTCTGCAAACTGCACCAAAATTCTCTCCACCTGTCATCCTGGGCTTCTTCTTTCAATTCATGGGTGTCTGGCTCCACCTTTCTGCCCCTACGGTCTATGAACCATGATCCCGGTTACCATATCATGCACGATGCTTGTGGACCTAGACAGAAAAACCCTTCATTAAACAGAGCCCCAACTGGCTTATTTCTCTGCCTTATTCCTAGGGTCTAGAGCAGTGGTTCTCAACCTTTCTAATGCCGTGACCCCGCAATACAGTTCCTCAGGTTGCGGTGACCCCAAACCAAAAAATAATTTTGGTGGCTACTTCATAACTGTAATTTTGCTACAGTTATGATTCGGAATGTAAATATTGATACCTGATATGCATTGTGTATTTGCCGATGGCTTTAGGCGACCCTGCTGGGGTCGCGACCCACAGGTTGAGAACCGCTGGTCTAGGGAAAGGCTCAGGTTCTCAAATATTTGTGGAAGGAGTGAGCAAATGAGTGAGCAAATGAATTGCTGGATGAATAAATAAGCTGGTAAGGAGGACCTTCACAGCAGGAAGGTCCAGAAAAGGAAAGGAGCGGAGGAATGGAGGGAGGAGGAAGCGGAGGAGAAAACCAGGCCCCGGAAGAGGAGGGCTGAAGAGCTAACGGGGGAGGAAAGGCAGACACGCACGTGCCTTCAGCTCAACCAGAGGGGCCACCCCTTCTCCTCTCCGCGCCCTGACCACCCCGCAGCTTCTCCCCAGTCTTCTGCTGAGCCTCCTTCCTTAGGGGACACCTGGCAGAGCGGCTGCCTTCCCTTCCAACCACCCTCCCTATGGCTACAGCCCCACTTCCCCAGTCGCCGTGGGCTCCCGTCCCTCACAGCCCGAAAAGGCTTCCCATCTCCAGCTCTGCGGCCTCCGACTCGCTCCTTCTCATTCTGCTTTTCTCTCTTTTTGTTTCTTTCCCTCATTCTGTGTGGCTTCCACTCTTCATCTCCCTCGCTCTGAATCTTTCTCTTTCTCTATTTCTCTTCTCTCCATTTCTCTCTGCCTTTCTTGCTGTCGTGTGTGTGTGTGTATGTGTGTGTGTGTGTGTCTTTGTATCTGTCTGCCTAGCTGTGTCTGTGTTTATGCATGGCTGTCAGTCTCTGTCCTGCCCTCTCTTTGGGTCTCTCTTTATCTGTCTTTCTCCTCTTTGTGTGTCTCTCTGTCTCTCCCTGCCTCGCTGTCTCTGCCCCCCCCCCAACCCCGCCAAATTGCTTTCTCTATGTGTAGGGCCCAGTGGCATCTAACACACAAAACCGCTGTACGGCCCCCCCTACCGAGAGGAGTCCCAGTACAGGCACCCCACGCCGCTCGTTTATATCACGGGGCCGCAGCGTTCTTCCTGGTGACACAGCGTGGGCGGCAGGCGGCACCCCCTCCGCCTGGATCACCGCGTGGATCACCGCGTGAAAGCCTGAGACAGCGCGCTCTGGAAACACGTGGGCTCCTGGGTAAGCGGGACACTCCCGACACTGTGCGCACCAGCGTGGCCTGGGACTGCAGCAGAGGGGCTGACAGAGGAGGCCATTAGGAAGACCCTGTCTTTGTGCCTCCCTGCGATGAAGTCCAGGCCTCAGCGCGCTGACACGTAACTGGCGGCTCTCCCTCCCCGGAACTCGGCTTCCAGATTGAGCGGCCCAGACAACAGTTTAATCTGCGGGGCAGAGGGCGGCCAGGCGTTATCTCCCCGTTGGCGGCGTCCCCTCTGCCTCTCTGAGCTCTGCCTCCCAGTAGAGACTCTGACAAGGAGGGGCCGAGCCCCCGGCTCCCGGCCAGGACCCAGGGATGCCAACAACCCCGCCCCCCACTTCTAAATGAGTGAAACTAAGCACAGATTCCTTATTAATAACATGTCCCAGAGGGTACATCCTGAGACCCAGGAGATGTGACAGCACATCTCACACACGCTCTCACACTCAACGCACGCACACACACAAACGCACACACCAGTGAGCTTATCAAAACCATCTTGCGATTCTTCAGTTGATTAAAGATGAGGATTGAAACGCATCTTAATAACCAGAAAATAACTTACAATCTAACATCTTGATTGTACTAGATTTCAAAGGGCAGCAAGATGTGTTGAAATGCACATATCTAATCACCAGTGGAATTAACAGATTTGCAAAAGTTATGCTTGAGTACATTATGTGTAGCTGTAACACGGCATAATCAAATTCCCATTTAATTTTATTAATGCTAAAATTCAGACTATTTGAACATGACCGGTTTTTCTAGTATTAATTTTGGGGTTATATCAGACGAGCCCAGTTTTAAGTGTTTTCTTTCTCATAGATATGTTTAAAGCCGACTCACACACTTGCAATAGCACATTATTCATTTGAGTAAGAGCACCGTCCCTCTTTTAACCTTGATCTTGCAAACCCAGTCAGACAGATGGCAGCCAAGCTGGGACGCTACCGAAGCTGTGGGCTCCTCGTTCAGGAACTGGTGGCATGCACTCTTGCGGCTGCTTTACTGTCCCTTTCCTCTCTCTGTCCACCGCTCCCGGCCTCATTGTCACTGGTGTTTACACATCAGCCCTTTGTCCTCTGCCTGCTACCAAGGGCACCGCTGTTTCCCTCTACCTCTGCAGCTGGCCTGGCCTGGCCCCTCAGGGACACAAATCCCAGAGCCTTCCTGTCACTCACCTGAGTCCATCTTACACTAGAACCCCTCCTGGCTCAGCTTCCGGTCTGCACTGGGAGAGGGGTGCATATGACACAAAGCAGAGTGTGAATTTTAAAGCAAGGCACTCAGCTGATAAAAGATTGCTTTGGGACTTGATAAAAAAAAAGGGATGCAATTGTGATCAGCAGTAGTTCAGCGGTGTGGCAGTGGTTTTATTTAACGTACACACAGAAACCTACAAATTAATCCATTTATTGCGACTGGGCTTAACATTCAGGTCAATGGTCATGTGGGGTATGGGATTCAGCGAGAGGGAGTGGAGGGTAGAAATATGAAAGACTATATTTTACTTATATTACCTAGCAGAGTTTAAAATAGCATACAAAAGATAACCTCAAAATTGTCCCTGCGTTAGAAATGCCATTTTTTTTTCTGTTCATTGGAGAACTGTCGAGTCAGAGATGTGGGTTCAAGTCTTCTTTTTAATCACTTTCTAGCCATGAAATGTCAAGCAAGGAACCGTCTGCCACCCTCAGCCTTTGAACGATCTCTGTGCCATCACAGTGATTCTAATGCCAGTGGGCCAGAATCATTCAAAGGATTTATTCAGGACCATGTATATCTTAGTGCTTTGTAAAAAGTAGTCATACAGCTATAAATGTTACTAATATATCTGTTTATTGATCTAATTCTAAATAAATCAGTAGCATGCCCACATGCTCATGTTCTTTTTCTGCATAGTTCCCACACATGCCTTCCATTTTATTAGCACAAGTAGCTCCTTGGTCTAAGAGTCTAGGTAGGCAATGTCTTATTTATTGGAACATCCAAAAATGACTGGGATGCAAGGAATGTGACTGCGCTTCAGAGTCACGCGAGCCTGAGCTGCAAGCACGGCTCAGCCACTTTCAAACGACACGACCTTGGCTATTTCACCTAAACTCTCAGGGTGGCTGCTCTCTCAAAGAGAAGGAGGAAAACAAACCTCCCTGCTGTAGTTGGGGGGATAACACACAATGTAAATGAAAACCGGGGCACGGAGACATTGGTATTGGTCAAGAGCCATCCAGGTACAAGCATCAGGAACCAAACTCAAGCTGGTTCAAAGGAATCGGCAGCCTCGCGTAACTTGAAAGCGCAAGTCTGAACACAGCTCCACCTACAGGCGTCTGAACACAGCTCCACCCACAGGCGTCTGAACACAGCTCCACCCACAGGCGTCTGAACACAGCTCCACCCACAGGCATCTGAACACAGCTCCGCCCACAGGCGCAAGCTCCGGTATCAGGGCTTCCTCATTTCTCAGCTTTGATTGACATGCTCCTTTGTTCTTATCCCTTCCTACCCCAGATACTGTTTTTCTTATGACCAGGGGCAGATTGCAAAGGGGCGATTTCTGCATGCACACTTAGAAACCTGCTTAGCCTCAAGAAGACATCGTTTTTTACATACAGCAGGTTCTCCAATAAGGTGGTTATATGTAACACAATGGTAAGTATTTGTGTATCTAAACTTTTATAGAACTGGCAGCCTGGTAGGTTTTTTTTAACCTAGGCATCACCACAAACACACGAGTAATGAATGCCTTGTGCTACAAAGTTATGAAGGCTATGATGGCACTAGGTGAAAGGAATTGTTCAGCTACATTATAATCTTATGGGACCACCACTGTATATGTGGTCCAACTCTGAAGGAAATGTTATATGGGGCATGACTTGTGTGTGTGTGTGTGTGTGTGTGTGTGTGTGTGTGTGTGTGTGTGTAAAGAGAGAGAACAAGATTACTTATCTCTTGTACGCATGTAATACAAAGGATGGGGAGAAAGGGGGACAAACAGAGAACAAGATCCTTTAGGCCAGTCTGGCTTTGTCTCCTTTTTTGGGACTAGTTTTACCTGGATTTCCAAACGATATTTATTTCTCTTTGAAGTACAGTAACTTCGTATGTTGATTGTTGGATTGTTTTACGTTAACTCTTTTCCTAGGCACTAAGCACTTCTTAAATCTATAGATTGTCTTATTTTACTCATGGGATTTGTAAACTTTATCGTTTTCAACAATTTTTATTTGTTCTATCAATTCAGTTTTCTTATTTGGAAGCACCAATGATACATGGGCTGGGCCTTCTTTTATTTTTCATTTCTTCTTATTTTCTCTCTAGTCCTTTTAAATCTTCATTCATCTCTCTTTCATTTGGCTTGTTTATTTCAATCTGTCCCCATATTTCTTTTTGTATTTTCTGCAAGGCCTCCTCTCCTTCCCATATGTTTTTGGCAATATGGACCTCTTTCTTTCTTACCTTTTTTTTTTTTTTCTGAAGTGAGAAGCAGGGAGGCAGAGAGACAGACTCCCGCATGCACCTGACCGAGATCCACCCAGCATGAGATCCATCCAGCATGCCCACCAGGGGGCGATGCTCTGCCCATCTGGGCCGTTGCTCTGTTGCAACCGGAGCCATTCTAGCACCCGAGGCAGAGACCACAGAGCCATCCTCAGCACCCGGGCCAACTTTGCTCCAATGGAGCCTTGGCTGCGGGAGGGGAAGAGAGAGACAGAGAGGAAGGAGAGGGTGAGGGGTGGAGAAGCAGATGGGTGCTTCTCTTGTGTGCCCGGCAGGGAATCGAACGCAGGACTTCCACAAGCCAGGTCGACGCTCTACCACTGAGTCAACCGGCCAGGGCGCTTTCTTTCTTTTTAGACTTTGTTGATTTTTAGAGAAAGGGGAGGGGGAGGAGGAGTTGGAAGCATCAACTCATGGTAGTTGTTTCTTGTATGTGCCTTGACCAGGAAAGCCTGGGGTTTTGAACCAGTGACTTCAATGTCCAGGTCAACACTTTATCTACTGTGCCACTACAGGTCAGGCAGTGTTGCCCTTATTGTCATGATGATTTTCTTCTCTTTTCTTCCTGCCACCCTAGTGTTCGCCAGCTGTTCCCTGTTGTCTTACTACATCTTCCCTAAACCCCTATTTCCCTTCTTGATATGCTTTATTTAAAAAATTAAAAGATAACAGCTTTACCTAAACTTTATTATCACTATTATTAATGTTGGTATTATTTCACAGCAATGTGTTTTGTCAACAGTTTAAACTGCTTTAATTCTTCTGGTGAGTATTCCACAGGAGCCATTTGTATTTCTTTATTATACCATTATCCATTCATTCATTTCTTCATTCATTCAACAAGAGCTTATTTACTATGTTCTAAGCACTGCACTAGATTTTAAAACAGATAAGACTCCTAATTATATAAGACACTATAATCTACCTTACATTGTTTGTCAATAACTTATAGGAAAAAGAAAATTGGCCACTGGGAAACATAGAAATTTGTTTGAAATGTATAGTGATCTTATTCCTGACCTTCCTCTAATCTCTGTTCTCAATAGGTGATTCATGTATCCCAGGAATAAGCATTAATCTGATAGCAATTATATGACAACTACAGACAAGAAAAGGCAGACGACTTCATAAGTTCTGGTCTTTCAGATCAAGTATGGAAGAAATGCTCGTGATAAGGTCCAGCTTCAAGAAGTAAGGATGCTTCCTTACCTCCAGTATGATGAAATTCAACATAGATGATGATATTTTGCATTACTAATACAAAGCAAGTCATCCATAAAAATAAAGATATGGATATAATCCCTACTAGGCTCTGCCTATTCACTATATAAGCTGTGCTACAAAACTTGCACCATTCATTAGACCCAACTCTTCTAATGGAACCAACATTTATTTGGAGATTCACTTTCAGAGTCCTGATGACCAAGGCAGTGCCTCTGTGTGCCTAGCAACATATCAACTATAGCACCATTACTGAAAATCATGGAGACAGACTTTCAGAAGAACCAACTCTCCCTATGAAATGCATGCAACTGGCTGGACCTGCTGGCAATTTATCGAAAAAATTAATAGGCCCTCAAAGTGACACTAAATAGCCTTTTAACAACAGCGCACTCATACTGCACACCAACTTACACAAAACAAATAGCACTGAATGGCCTAACAATCAAATAAGGATTTGTCTTTCATTTCAATTTAAATTACTCTGGAAGATAAGCAAGCCTAAAAAGCTAATGGAGGAATACGTCCCTATCTATTATATTCTAGTTGACACATCTGTAACCCCAGTTGTCTTTGGGAAAATGAAGTCACATTATTTATTTGTATTTTCCATATACCTGTCACTAAGGCATTCTGAGTAAAGAGAGTTAAATGGAATACAATAAGGTTATAATATTGTCGCAAGGAGCACAGAGGGATACAGACTGGATGTTTCCAGGGAGAAAAGCACTTCTTCTCAGCTGTGAAGGATGAAGGAGAGGAAGGGGGAAGAGCTGGAGATATGGAGACAGCAAGGAGGACGAATGATGAAACTCCCGTCACACAGCCTGAAATACCTTCATGTAGCCAAAGACCAGTTCACCCACCAAAGTGAGGACACAGAGGGAGAAACACGGAGAAAGGGAAGGTGGAGGCTGTTTTAAACAGACTCTCAAACGTGTGCACTATGGAGAAAGACACGGAATAAAGACCAGAGCAGTGAGGGCTGCCTAAGGTTCCAGCCACACAGTGGACTCAGCCAACAATTCACTTCTCTTCCCCTTTCTTCATCAATGTGCAATGATAACAGGTAGGACTGGGGGGAAATACCCTGGGGGAGGCTAACCAAGGAGGAGCCCCTGCAATATGGAAAAATCAGAGTCAAGTGGGAGGGAGTGGGCAAGTCACGATGTGTGAGGGCCCCTACACAGGGTCCAGGAAGGGACAGAGGCGAGCTTTACCAATGACATACATGACGGCATAGGAGATGGGAGAGTCAAGGAATTGAAATCACTGTGGTGGGAGTATTTGCCCACCCTTTCCCTGTAAGAGAATGATACGTTCTTACCTGTCTCTAGGTGTCTAGCAGTGTACTATCCGCTTCCACTCTTGAGAGGGCCGTTGTCACACTGAATTGACACTGGACCTGGTTATGCACCTGACTTACTTTGGCCAATGAGAGGGAGCAGGCTTCACCTGCACTGTTGTCCCAGTAGGAGACCTAAGAGCCTCTCTCTGCTCTGTTGGCTCTTGCGTTTCCTCGCCCTGCCCTTACACTGTTCTTGCTCTGTCCCAGGGCATGATCCAGAGCAGGGGTCCCCAAACTTTTTACACAGGGGGCCAGTTCACTGTCCCTCAGACCGTTGGAGGGCTGGACTATAAAAAAAACTATGAACAAATCCCTATGCACACTGCACATATCTTATTTTAAAGTAAAAAAAAAACAAAAACAGGAACAAATACAATATTTAAAATAAAGAACAAGTAAATTTAAATCAACAAACTGACCAGTATTTCAATGGGAACTATGGACCTGCTTTTGGCTAATGAGATGGTCAATGTGCTCCTCTCACTGACCACCAATGAAAGAGGTGCCCCTTCCGGAAGTGCGGCGGGGGCCGGATAAATGGCCTCAGGGGGCCGCATGTGGCCCGCGGGCCGTAGTTTGGGGACCCCTGATCCATGAGGGCAGCTGCTCTCAGCCTGGCCCCTGGAATGAGACGGTGCAACAGCCATAACCACCCAGAGCTAACATGAGACAAAGACTGCAACATTCTCTCATGACTGGGCCCAAGGACGGGGAGCGTGCCAGTGACCGGGGGCAGGGGCGGGGGCGGGAGTGGGGGCGGGGGCGGGTGCAGACTGCGGCTGATCACAAAGGGACCCGGAGGGAGGGGCCGAGGGGGAGGCGGCATGTAAGAAAGCTCCCTGAGACACGTGGCCCTGAAGGTGAGCAAAGTGGACAGCAGGGGCCGGGGCGATGCGGGGCCCGAGGAAAGGTTCTAGTTTCCATACTTGTGTCTGTGTCTTAAAGAGGAGCAGGCACCCAGCTCGCTGCCATATACTGATGGGAAGGGGAGCCGGGTGGTGTGTGTGTGGGGGGGCTGGCCCTGGCAGCCGGCACTGGGGCAGATGGGTCTTCCTTTGCTAGGACAGTGAGGTAGGAGCTGACGAGAGAAATACAATGTTTGCTCGACTTTAATGAGAGCCCAGCTGAGGCAGGTGATTAAGAGATTATGAATTCATAATGATTCTAATCTGCCTAATTGTGTGATTTTCATCCCCCAGCAGGGCTTAATTTTTAGGATGGATGTGAGATGGGGAGCGCCAGGGACCGGGTTCTCTCTGGCCGGGGATCTTGCTCGTGTGGAATGGGCCGAGAGGCAAGGAGACAAGCGTATTTGCACAAGAATGCTTGCCTCAGTGGAGCACGGCGCAGGCAGGCACAGTGAATAAAAGAGGCTAATTGGTGGAGAGAAGCGGGAGGGATGGAGGTTTGCTAAACACCGCTGGGGTGTACTTGAGCAAGGATGCACAGAGACTAAAGGGTTACTGCGGGAGAGCCGGCTGTTCCGATGGGTGAGCTCGGTGTCTGCTAACAAGTCTCAGGGCATGAGAGTGGACGTGGGTGGCCGAGGTGGGCAGCGTGGGAACATCCCTGGGAAAGGTACGGTCAAGGACGAAAAGCCAGCGTCTCTGCTGCTTAATGGGAAGGGCCTGAGATGAAAGGGCGCTGTGCCCCATGGCTGAAGTCGCCAGTCACTGAGGAAGAGGGACAAGGAGGACAGCACGTGCTCAGACAGGGAGGAGCGCGCAGTCTAGACGAGCAGAGGCAGCCTCAGAGGAGCAGAGGTTTGGGGAGGAGAAGGAAGGGGGACGACTGAGTAGGAGCAGCAATCAGGAGCCAGACACACTCCTCCCACTCTCCTCAGGTCCCCGTGTCTGTAGGCTGCGGAGGAACACCCAGGAATGGGCATTCGCTGCCCCTCCGGCACTCCCATGGCGAGGCCCCGAACTGACCCCCCTCTGTTAAGGCAAATGTGACAGAGGGCTCCGCTTCCTACTAAAGAAGGGATTCCAGGCGGGCCCTGCCTTGTGTCTGGGGAAGGTCACTGTGGCTTCTAGGTCCGTGCACATGAGCACGAGGTGGCTTCAATCCGCAGTGTGCAGGAGCATCAACTTGGTTACTGATTGCCGAGCAGATAGGCAGGCTCCAGTTTCACAGACTGATGCTCAGGACATTGCAGACGAGCATGGGTCTTCCCAACCGGCACTCTGGGGATTCTAAAGAGGACACGTGGGCCACACTCCAATAAAGGCTGAAATATGAAAGAAAACATGAACTCTGATTGGGCTTCTACCACCTGCTAAGGCTTTACAGTCACGGATGTGTCACGCCTCCTCCCTGAATTCAAGTTTTCTTATAAGTGTGACTGCAGATACTGGTTACAGGTAGGCCCCTTGTCTTCTCGCAGTAAGCTCCTAAGCACCTTAGATTAGACAGAGCTTTATTTCTCTCCCCCGGCGAGAATGGAGGAAGGCCACACAGAACTGACACGCGGGAGGCCACCTCCTTCCTTCTCCTCACTGTTCACACACTAGCGTCCACGGCACCTGGCGCTCCCGCCCTCCTACCTGAGCTCAGTTCCAGAAGAATGAGGAAGCAGGGCAGACTGAAAACAAGAAAAAATAAAACAGTAGACCATCAATGCTCCCTTTCATTTAAGAAGCTTCTCTGAAGTCCCCCACAGCTCCTCACAGTACATGACCAGGACAGCCCGCTTGCAGAAACGGCCAGAAAGCCAGGCTTTATTTCAGATGTTCATGTAACCACTTCTAAGTCACAATTCTTTGACTAAGAAAAAACAAAAACTAGATATTTGGGAACGAGTTGCATCTGCTTCCTGGGGGTGATACCTTGACTGTACCAGTGTGCAAGGGCAGCTATAACAAGGTCCCTCAGACTGAAGCGGTCCCACAACAGAATGTGTCCTCTCCCAGTTCAGGACGCTAGAAGCCTGAGATCAGTCAAAACGCCTGGCTCCCACCCAGAGCCCCGAAAAGGAGTTTCTTCTCTGCTTCTGTCCTAGCTTCTGGCGTTTTGCTGGCAACTGTTAGCCTTCCTTGGTGTGTGGATGCATTACCCCACTCCCTGCCTTAATCTTCACAGCGTTTTCTGTGTCCAAATTCCCCCTTTTCATAGAGACACAGTCAGATTGGATTAGGGTCTGCACTAATGGCTTCATCTTCCCCTGATCATGTTCCAAGTAAGATCTCACTCAGCAGCACTGAGTGTTAGGACGTCGACATCTTTTGGGAGGACACGATGCCGCCCACGGCACCTTCTGTCACGTCCACAAAGCCCTGCAACCCGGCCGTCTGACCCATACCCCTCCCCCCCCCCCCCCACCCCTTGTCCTTCAGCTTCCTCTCATCCGGGTCTGTGTCTCCATCACTGCTGCTTGTCATCCTTGATTCAGGTCCTCCAAACAGGCGGCTCAGGGCCCACCTCTTCTTTCCAGACTCAGACCCAGTTGGCCTCCACCACCAGCCCCGGCCACCTGCTTCTTTGTGCCTCCACACACCCTGGGGCCCGGACCCCGACTACAGCCCACCTGCGCTTACTAGCCCCCACCTTCACTGAGCCTCCTGGCTGTGAATGCCGCCGGCTCAGAGCCTCACTGTCCCCAGACACCTCGGGGGACGGCGCGGCTGGCTGGTGTGCTGCCTCACTGTCCCCGGACACCTCGGGGGACGGCGCGGCTGGCTGGGGTGCTGCCTCACTGTCCCCGGACACCTCGGGGGACGGCGCTGCTGGCTGGGGTGCTGCCTCACTGTCCCCGGACACCTCGGGGGACGGCGCGGCTGGCTGGGGTGCTGCCTCACTGTCCCCGGACACCTCGGGGGACGGCGCGGCTGGCTGGGGTGCTGCCTCACTGTCCCCGGACACCTCGGGGGACGGCGCGGCTGGCTGGGGTGCGGCCTCACTGTCCCCGGACACCTCGGGGGACGGCGCGGCTGGCTGGGGTGCGGCCTCACTGTCCCCGGACACCTCGGGGGACGGCGCGGCTGGCTGGGGTGCTGCCTCACTGTCCCCGGACACCTCGGGGGACGGCGCTGCTGGCTGGGGTGCTGCCTCACTGTCCCCGGACACCTCGGGGGACGGCACGGCTGGCTGGGGTGCTGCCTCACTGTCCCCGGAGACCTCGGGGGACGGCGCTGCTGGCTGGGGTGCTGCCTCACTGTCCCCGGACACCTCGGGGGACGGCGCGGCTGGCTGGGGTGCTGCCTCACTGCTTGGCCTGTTCAACTTCTGCCCAACTCCGCTCAGAAAATGAAAACACAAAACCATCACTGCGAGAGAGGGTTTTTTCTTTTGCACCTGATAAAACGGCTCCCACGGAAATAAAATTGTGTGTGCCTGTGGCTCCCCAAATTGGCTGCCGGAACGGATTCTACAGTTCCAAGCGGAGGATGGCATCAGGCAGGGAATGGGAAGCTGGTGCGCCCCTCAGAAGCCTGTGCCCAGCGCCAGCGCACCCCTCAGAAGCCCGTGCCCAGCGCCAGTGCACCCCTCAGAAGCCCGTGCCCAGTGCCAGTGCACCCCTCAGAAGCCCGTGCCCAGCGCCAGCACGCCCCTCAGAAGCCCGTGCCCAGTGCCAGTGCGCCCCTCAGAAGCCCGTGCCCAGTGCCAGCGCGCCCCTCAGAAGCCCGTACCCAGCGCCAGCGCACCCCTCAGAAGCCCGTACCCAGCGCCAGCGCGCCCCTCAGAAGCCCGTACCCAGCGCCAGCGCGCCCCTCAGAAGCCCGTACCCAGCGCCAGCGCGCCCCTCAGAAGCCCGTACCCAGCGCCAGCGCGCCCCTCAGAAGCCCGTACCCAGCGCCAGCGCGCCCCTCAGAAGCCCGTGCCCAGCGCCAGCGCACCCCTCAGAAGCCCGTGCCCAGCGCCAGCATGCCCCTCAGAAGCCCGTACCCAGCGCCAGCGCGCCCCTCAGAATCCCGTGCCCAGCGCCAGCGCACCCCTCAGAAGCCCGTGCCCAGTGCCAGCGCACCCCTCAGAAGCCCGTGCCCAGTGCCAGCGCACCCCTCAGAAGCCCGTGCCCAGTGCCAGCGCACCCCTCAGAAGCCCGTGCCCAGTGCCAGTGCACCCCTCAGAAGCCCGTGCCCAGTGCCAGCGCACCACTCAGAAGCCCGTGCCCAGCGCGCCAGTGCACCCCTCAGAAGCCCGTGCCCAGCGCTCCAGCGCACCCCTCAGAAGCCCGTGCCCAGCACCAGCACGCCCCTCAGAAGCCCGTGCCCAGCGCCAGTGCACCCCTCAGAAGCCCGTGCCCAGCGCCAGCGCACCCCTCAGAAGCCCGTGCCCAGCGCCAGCGCACCCCTCAGAATCCCGTGCCCAGCGCCAGCGCACCCCTCAGAAGCCCGTGCCCAGCGCCAGCGCGCCCCTCAGAAGCCCGTACCCAGTGCCAGCGCGCCCCTCAGAAGCCCGTACCCAGGGCCAGCGCGCCCCTCAGAAGCCCGTGCCCAGCGCCAGTGCGCCCCTCAGAAGCCCGTGCCCAGCGCCAGCGCGCCCCTCAGAAGCCCGTGCCCAGCGCCAGCGCGCCCCTCAGAAGCCCGTGCCCAGCGCCAGCGCACCCCTCAGAAGCCCGTGCCCAGCGCCAGCGCACCCCTCAGAAGCCCGTGCCCAGCGCCAGCGCACCCCTCAGAAGCCCGTGCCCAGCGCCAGCGCACCCCTCAGAAGCCCGTGCCCAGCGCCAGCGCACCCCTCAGAAGCCCGTGCCCAGCGCCAGCGCACCCCTCAGAAGCCCGTGCCCAGCGCCAGCGCACCCCTCAGAATCCCGTGCCCAGCGCCAGCGCACCCCTCAGAAGCCTGTGCCCAGCGCCAGCGCACCCCTCAGAATCCCGTACCCAGCGCTGATGTGCGTTCTGGAAAAATGGGACCGAGAGAAAAGCCGGACAGCCCAGAGGATCTATGAAGAAAGAAGTGGCTCTAAATTAGACGTTTTTCAATGTACTGGAATTGGCGCCAGTAGCTTGTTAAATATGGAGCAGAGGACTCTCCACCTGTTACAGGAGTGTTAGTTACAGAGGGGGCAGCAGCTGGTTTTACAATCTCTGACATGGTGGGAGGGGTGGAAGGGGCCACAGAGCTGGGATCATTTGTTAAGGGGGGGGGGGGGAAACGGTGGCTTCCAGCAAAAGGTTCACAGATGCTGCCTTCTAATTAAATTTTTTTAATTTTAGAATACAATTTTACAGACTCTGTACCTGCGGATGAACGCCCGGCGCCACATGGCACCTCCCGGGGCGCGGCGCAGGGGAGAGCCAGGGCAGGGCTCGGTGGCTTTCCGACTCCCTCTGTTCCCCTGCTCTTCTGCTCTGTGTGGCCAGAAACCAAAGAAGGGGAAATTAAATCAAAATAAAACACTAGGTGTCCTGTATGCGTTTCAAAGTCGTCTGCGCGCCAAGAAGTGAGATTGTGTTCTTTCGAACGGCAGGAGGAAGTCTCCCAGGCTATCTCTGTTGCTTCTGAGAAGTAAGGAGTCAATAAATTCAGAGAGACCCCTGGGCCAGGAGCCCAGGGAACTGACACGTGTGGCATTGCCAACCTCATCCAAAGAAAGGTTATTTAAAAAAAGAACAAGGAGGAGTGTGTGCAATTCATATCGGCTTTCATCCTTGACGAAAACGTACTTTTTCCCCTGAGCCCAAACATGATGTTAGTGAGTACACTTAGGACCACACTCCAGTGGCCACGAATGGCTGATTGGAATCTGCAACTTAGATTGGAATGGATGTGCCACTCTGTCTAGAACAGCGGTTCTCAACCTGTGGGTCGCGACCCCGGTGGGGTCGCCTAAAGCCATCGGAAAATACATAGTGCATATCAGGTATTTACATTCCGAATCATAACTGTAGCAAAATTACAGTTATGAAATAGCCACCAAAATTATTTTTTTGGTTTGGGGTCACCGCAACATGAGGAACTGTATTGCGGGGTCACGGTATTAGAAAGGTTGAGAACCACTGGTCTAGAAGTTTAGTTTCACTGAGAGGGAAAGTAAGCTGACCTTGAGATTGTGAAGAAGAGATCTAACCGCCTTTCCTCAGAATAGGGAGTAAGAACAGGGCTGATCCTTGCGTGGCGAGGCCTCTGTTTCCTAAAGCGTGCCAGACTGTTTTCATCCCGAATACCAACCCACTGACTGCTTGCTCCTGGAGACATACCAAGGTGGCTTGCGAAGTGGCACCGGAGATGACCTGGGGTGCGGGGTGCACCCTGACTTATTATCAGTGTCTGTCACAAGCAGGAAGGTAGAGAAGAGTATCTGGAGGGAGTTGTTACTAAATTTGGTACAACAGAAGGGGTTGTGGGCATTCCAATTCAGTTTTTAGAATGAGAATGTCAGACCAAGAGGCAAAGTCAGAAATCCTTAGGTGTATGAGCTGACTTTTCGGCTAGTATCAGAGGCTAGAGACCTACCTAGAAAACTACATGCATATATACTTGTGAAGGGGGTGAGTCCAACACAATGAGGTTCCAACCCTGAACTCATTGACTGTTTTTTTTTTTAAATCAAGTGAGATGCAGGGAGGCAGAGAGACAGACTCCCGCATGTGCCCCAGCCAGGATCCACCAGGCAACCCCCATCTGGGGCCAATACTCTGCCCATCTGGGGCTG
The DNA here is from genome assembly GCF_036850995.1 of Saccopteryx leptura. Taxonomy (NCBI): domain Eukaryota; kingdom Metazoa; phylum Chordata; class Mammalia; order Chiroptera; family Emballonuridae; genus Saccopteryx; species Saccopteryx leptura. Next base: position 50,217,402 of record NC_089515.1, on the reverse strand, counting down.
CTGCTCCGTGGCTTGGCAACCAAGCTATTTTAGCACCTGAAGCAAGGCCATTGAGCTATCCTTAGTGCCTGGGGCCAACTTGCTCATTTGAGCCATGGCCGCAGGAGAGAACAAGTGAAAGAGAGAGAGAAGTGGTGGGAAGGGTGGAGGAACAGAGGGGTGCTTCTCCTGTGTGCCCTGAGACTTGAACCTGGGACTTCCACATTCTGGGCCAACATTCTACTGTTAAGCCAGCCAGCTAGGGCCTCACTGACTTTTACTCCTTGACTCGTAGGGACTGGGAGTTATGGCTGATAGGAGAAGGCAAGTTGCTTTAGCTCGTATCATGAGCTAAAAGCTAATGGACATTTTAACTCAGGGACTGTTACGGGAGCATCATGTCATGTTAACAGGAAGCTACAGTGTTACAGTGATGTCCTTTGTCAGCTTGCTCTCTCAACCTAGCTCTTCCACCATAGTGAAGCCAACTGTTATAGTGTGCTGCTTCTTTTCTTTGAACATAGAACGTCCATTTCTCCATTTGTGATAAAATGGATTCTTAACTCAAGCCTAAGAAGCATCTACAGCAGCGGTTCTCAACCTGTGGGTCGCGACTCCGGCAGGGTCGCCTAAAGCCATCGGAAAATACATAATGCATATCAGGTATTTACATTCTGAATCATAACTGTAGCAAAATTACAGTTATGAAGTAGCCACCAAAATTATTTTTTGGTTTGGGGTCACCGCAACATGAGGAACTGTATTGCGGGGTCACGGCATTAGAAAGGTTGAGAACCACTGGGCTAGAGGATTAACAGATTTCTTCAAACTCCCTGGTGCGACTGTAGGCACTAAAGAGTCAGCAGAGAGTAAGAAGAAGCCCCAGCATTTGCGGGCTTCCTTAGGAGTAAGTGAGGTTCGAGCTAGGAGCGGAGGTCTGGCTCAGTAGTTCATTGGCTGTGGTATGAAGTTTGGATTATCAGCACAGTGAGGAAGCCACAAGAGTTTAAGATATGAAAACAACATACTCTGATTAATGCCTTTTTAAATAAAAAAGAAAAAGGGTTGTGGGAGAGTTGGAAGGATGGAGACCAGCTAGCATAGTGGTGACGCAGACAGAACTGACAGGAGCTGGAGTGAGAGGGTTGCGGTGCAGATGTTGACCAGTGGCAGCAACGGGATACGTTTTCAAGGTGCAGATGAGTCTGCCAGTGGCATGGAGGTGGGGATGAAGGAACGAGGCATAGCTAGGCCACGTCCAGCAAACAGGTAGACCTGCTCTTCTCAAGTCATGAACAGAAGAAGCAAAGAAGGAAGTCCAGGAAGAAGTGATCTGATGTAAGGGAACCAGGAAGTGCTGGATAGGCCCCATGATGACCCCACCCCAGTGAGTCACACCCGGAATGATCCACTCCGCTGAGAGTTAGCAAGCACTTGCCTTGCTTCTAACTAATAGAGTTTTAGCACAAGTCATGGATGCCATGTCCATCATTGTGTTACATGATAAAGAAGAGATGGGAAGAGTACAGATAAATGAGACAGGACTGACTTATTCTCCACGTTCTCCTAAATCGCCAGAGAGAGAGTGAGAGAGAGAGATAGAGCTAAAGCACAACCAGGGCATGGTCATTTCACCTCCCACCGAGGAGGAAGAACGAGTCAAAACAGCAACAGAACTGTCCCAGCGTGGTAATGATATTCTACACGAAGTTGCTCAAACAAGAACTTGTTTGTAACAAGTCGAATGCAGAAAAGACTAAACCTTTCATTTCCTTTTTTATTCTCGATGACAGCAGTTCCTTCTTCCTGAAGGCACTGACTTAATTTCTCATTTTCTCTGTGCTTCACACAGAAAGGCCCTGTATAATTTTTCATTAAAAAATAAATAAGTAAAAAATTCTAAGCCATGCAATTTAATTTCCCCTCGGACCACATGAAAACTTAAAAAAAAAAAAGAACAAAAAAATAAAAGAAAGAAGAAAAACATAAAACAAAGAAATTAGAAAAGAAAGAAAAGGAAAGGAGAAGCTGCCTTTTTAAAACTTCTCTGAGTATTTACACCACTTTGTTTTTCATTCACACGAGGGAAATAACAAGAGGTCCTCTGATGAATGTTGCAGATCGCCATGGTTACGGTTCAGAGATGCAGCAAAAAGCAATTATGGTGGAACAGAAAAAAAGAAATGCATCTCTTTGTCAGAATTTCATAACAGCTGTAATAACATGAGAGAACCCAAATGAATGTAAAATAACTGAAATATTGTGGCATGTTAAATGCCAGCACATTAAAAAATTGTATTTCAATGTCACATTATTTAAAACGACAGGAAGCATTAATTCCAGCCGCACCAAGGAGCTTGTTAAGAGATACGGGGTAGGGGGTGTAGCCCAGCCTTCACACGGAGAGAAGACTTCCTTCAGCACGATGTACGTACGGAACACAGTGCTGTGAGGATGGGGGGAGAGGAACAAGGAAGAGACAAGAGCAAATTTAGTCTGGTATTCGGAATTAGTTCCCTCGTACACCACGGAGGTGAGCCCCCGCCCTCCAAGCTCTGCGGGATCAGAGTCATCACCCAATGCTTCCTTTGCCCTGTGAACTCCGAACATGCATATTACTTAAAAGTTTTCCCATTAATAAATGTTTTTTTCCTATTTGAAAGTAGAAACAAAGGAGGCAATGATGCCCAGATGATTGTTTATAATAATATCCTGGGTTTGAAGATCAAGTCTTTGGCAGACAGGAGAATTTAGGGGTGCTTGTAGTTGTCAGGGAGGGAGCTTGAATAGCTCAAGGCACCTGGTTTTTAAAAGTTGGTGACCAAAGACAGAGGATCTAACAATGATGACAAACTATCTTTCTATTTAGTATTCTACACATATCAGTTCCCATTAGAGTGAAAAAAAAATTGAAGTAAATAAAACATGCCTCAATCATAAATGCAGACTGCATTCTTCTGACACCCAGCTTGCTCCCTCCTTTAACTAGAACCTGTGCTAATTTCCCAGCTCATCTGCTGGCATAATACTGGTTAAAAACGGGCCGCGAGCAGTGCTTGATATTTCAATGGCCGAGATGATGGCTCTTCTTACTGGACCAGTCATTCCAGATTTGCCCAATATGAACTAGGCTACAAGAGAAGCAGCTGCTGATAGGACCCCGTATGAAACCATCTTCACCAATGAGAAAACATGGCAACGCCTTCTCTCATGATTTCTAGTTTAGAAAGACAATGCTTTCATATGGACGACCATGATCTTCTTAACAGTTCTGAGACTGAGTGAGGAGAGACATTCAAATTCCTCTCCTGACAAGTGAGCCAACCAAAGCTCAGGCAGTAGCTGTCCTGGTGTCCCTGTCTCTCTAGCAGCGACCCCAGTGACCTGTCCATCTTGATGCCTCACACCTTACCGAGCCACGATTCCTCCTTGCACATACGAAGAGAGCCCCGTCTCTCCAGTAGAATCACACAGGCTAAAATGAACCAGACTTTTAGATTTCCTTAGATTCTTTTTCTAGTCGCTGTGGCTGTGTAATAAACGACCCCAAAGTGTAAGACGTAAAATAATTACTTTATTATGCTCAGGGATCCTGTGACCCAGGAATTCAGGGAGGGCACAGTGGGCAGCCGCTCCTCAGGGTTGAGGGCCCTAGCTGGGGTGACCTGCAGTCTGGGGTGGAGCGCGGGGACCTAGCAGGTAGAGCTGGGACCCTCTAAAGGACCCCCACACTCACTCGCATCTCAGTGTTTGGCTGCAGTGACTCAGAGACTGAAGCCCCCGTGGGGTGGAGGGCGGTGACCTAGCAGCTAGAGCTGGGACCCTCTAAAGGACCCCCACACTCACTCGCATCTCGGTGTTTGGCTGCAGTGACTCAGAGACTGAAGCCCCTCTGTGGGTCTCTGCATACAGTTTGGTGTCCTCACACATGGCAGTCTCAGCAGAGCTTTCCCCTACATGCCAGCTCAGAGCTCCAAGTGTAACATTTCACCAAAGCACAAGCTCTACCACTGGCTGTGGCTCAGCCTCGGAACTCCCCCAGCACCCCACGGGGCTCAGGGCCACAGCCTGCTGTGTGCAAAGATGGGAGAAGAGACACAGCTTCTCACAGGAGGGAGCGTCAGGGATTTTTTTTTTTTTTTTTTTTTTAGTAAGAGGAGGGAGGCAGAGACAGACTCCCACATGTACCCTGACCAGGATCCACCTGTCAAGGCCACTAGGGGGCGATGCTTTTCCCACCTGGGGTGCTGCTCCGTTGCTCAGCAACCGGTCTGTATTTTAGCACCTAAGGCAGAGGCCACAGAGCCATCTTCAGTGCCTGAGGCCAATTCACTCAAACCAATCAAGCCATGGCTACAGGAGGGGAAGAGAGAGAGAGAGAGAGAGAGAGAGAGAGAATGGGGAGGGGTGGAGGAGCAGATGGTCACTTCTCCTGTGTGCCCTGACCAGGAATCGAACCCAGGACTTCCACATGCCAGGCCGACACTCTACCATCATGTCCAGGGACTTTACGACCAGGCTTTAACACCATCACAGACATTAACCAAAATCAATCCTCACCTTTGGATACACAGCTTTAATAAGAATGCTAAAGAGAAATTCAAAACAATGACCAACCTACACATAGTCAAACCAGAGACTGTATGGCAGGGGTCGGGGACCTATGGCAAGTGAGCCAGATGTGGCTCTTTGGATGGCTGCATCTGGCTCACAGATAAATCTTTAATAAAAAAAAATAACGTTAAAAATATAAAACATTCTCATGTATTACAATCCATTCATTTCCTACCACTCATGTTCATGGTTGCAGGTGGCTAGAGCCAATCACAGCTGTCCTCTGGGACAACACCAAATTTTTATTGGATAATGCGTCATGTACACGGGTCGTTGTATGGCTCTCAGGGAATTACATTTTAAAATATGTGGCGTTCATGGCTCTCTCAGCCAAAAAGTTTCCCGACCCCTGCTGTATGGTGTGTGGTGGATAAAGACATATACATCTGCTTCCAACCCAAGTAGAATGATTTTTGGAGCATAGAGAACTGGAGGCAAATGACAGCGCAGGTGAGTATCAGCGCTTGTACTGCACACAGGGCCCAGGCCGGCGTGGGGGTTCCGCGAACTCTAAGCTGCTCGTATCTGTTCCCCACTACAGCATCACCCAGCTTAGTGCACAGTACTTCAGGGGTCCTTGCACACAGTCCCTAGATTTCCCAAGGCTTTTCCAAGACTACTTCTTCCTAAAGTGTGAAAAAAATATATAAAGACTCAGCCACATGGTGTTTGAGATTCAGGGAAAGCTAGTTTCTTACGGAGGAAACTGTATGTAAAACTTTTCATTATGATATAGGAAAGTGTTTTGGTTGAGTCATATTACAAGGTGAATAGTTTGGAACTTCCACCTGGTGAACACAGACACGTACCGTATTTCCCCATGTATAAGACACTCCCAGGTATGTATAAGATGCACCTTAATTTTGGGGCCTGAAATTTGGGGGGGGGAAATGTATTACATAAAGTTATTGAACTCAAGTTTTATTCATCATAAAAATTCATATAACTCCTCATCTGTGCAAAAAAGCGGGAAATGCAAGTAAAATTCTATACTATATAAGACGCACCCAGTTTCTAGACCCCAAATATTTCATAAAAGGGGCGTGCCTTATACCTGGGGAAATATGGTAACCAGCTCCCACATCAAGAAACAGAAGGCCCTCCCCCTTCAGGGCCTTCCAGTCACGGCTCCCCCCAGGGGAGAGACAGCAGTGCTCTTCCGGGTTCACAGTCTTGATAGACTATTATTATTTTTATGAGATTCATCAAGCTTCCTAATTTTTCCCTCAGTATACATTTAACCTCTTTTACATTCAATGTTTATTACATCTCATTGCCGGTCAAAATCGTATGATTACCAAGCGTGCATCCATGTTCATTTAGCAACTCGAAACTGTGTCCTTATTTCACTGTTTTGCTCTTTAGAGTCAACAGTTCTGCAAAGTATCGCACTGTCAGAATAAAATAGTAGGTCTGAGGTTCCTGTCTCAAATTAGCCCCACTGGTCTATATAACCTTGAACAAGTCACTTAACCTTTCTGTCCCTTAATATTTTCTTCCGAAAATTTGGTGTGGAAATACATTAATCTCCAAGATTTTTTTCATCACTGAAATCCTCTGCTTTTAAGCCATTCATATTAATACCATGTCATCATACTTTGATAGCTTTCTTTAAAAGAAAGTCATCTATATATATTTAATTTTTTTAATTTTTTATTTATTTATTTTAGAGAGGAGGGAGAGAGAGAGAGAGAGAGAGAGAGAGAGAGAGAGAAGGGGGGAGGAGCTGGAAGCATCAACTCCCATATGTGCCTTGACCAGGCAAGCCCAGGGTTTCGAACCGGCGACCTCAGCATTTCCAGGTCGACGCTTTCTTTATCCACTGCGCCACCACAGGTCAGGCAAAAGTCATCTATATAAACATTCCATAAACCCCCCTCTCCTCAAAGAGACTACTATTCTCGGTGGGGGGGGGGGAGATTGTGAATAATGTCAGAATATTTGCAAACTACAATGTTTAAAATGTGCTTGTTTACCTTTTTATTGCCAAATAAACAAGTATCAACCAACAGCTGAGTGGCTACAAAAATAAACGAGCGGTTAACCTGGGCGAATGCGGTCATGTCAAGGTCATCATGGCCGAATGGGCCACTCACCGGAGTGGTTTCCCTTCTGCCTTTCAGCAGAACAGCCTGGGAGAAAGCAGCAGCGTGAGGAACTAACTGCCTTGGTGGCATCTGCGGGAATCAGGGAGAGAGGGCTGTCAAGGTCCTTCTTGTGCTCTAGGAAATGGAGTTGAAACAGGGAGGAGGCAGAACACAACTTTAAAACAAAGATTTTAATTCAGAGCCGTAACTAAGTGCCACATGCTCCTGTCAGATAAGTGGGTTTGCAAAGCACCTTAATTAGAATTGAGGATTAGCCCGGGCAAGAATCCACCGGACAGCAGTCTTTTGTGGGGACAGAAAGCACAGCCTCCACCCATCAAAATACTAGACAGACTTGTGGGTTTTGCTGGGGAAATGACCTTTAAGCAACACAAACTTCTGTGTTTCTCCTTCTTCCACAATCTACTAACGATTTTTCTGCACTTTGGTATTAGAAGGGAGAGAAATAATCATTAGTTTCTTATCGAGAAGAAATGCAAAGACCTTAGAAGGCAGCACTATGATTCTAGAGGCAGGAAGGTAAAGCAATGGAAGACAACATTCGTGAGCTAGACACCAAGTATTGGGTTGCCAGTGTCTCAGACTGTCATGTGGAGTTTTCTACAACTCCTTAGTATTAATGAAGTTTTTCTACCATGTCTCTCTTCCTAATCCAAATACAGGCTCCATGAGAGAAGGACCACGTTCTTCGATTTTCTACTATGTTCCCAGCATAAGTTTCCAAGGTCTTCATAAATGGATTCGTTGTGGCCTCCGGGTCAGTTATTCATGGGGATGAGAGTTAGGAAAGCGAGCGGTCAGGTTAAGCAGCAAGCACTGGGGGACAGAGGAGGAGGTTGAGTTGAAACAAGGGCCGCTAGGACCTGACTTCCTGTCAGTTTGGAGAGAAAGGAGCTAAGGTATGGATGAGGGTCTGCTGAGTCCATAACTGGAGGGCTGTGCAGACCCCCATTCTGCTCTGGCCCACGGCAGTGACCCTGAACAGAGGTGAGGGGACTCCTTAGAGAAACGTCTGCAAGTGCTCGCAGCCTAGTGGGTGCATTTTTCTCCCTTCCCTTCCCTTTCCCTTCCCTTCCCTTCCCTTCCCTTCCCTTCCCTTCCCTTCCCTTCCCTTCCCTTCCCTTCCCTTCCCTTCCCTTCCCTTCCCTTCCCTCCCCTCCCCTCCCCTCCCCTTCCTTTCCTTTCTTTTCCACCCTCCCTCTCTCTCTCTCTTCCTTCCGCTCTTCCATCCTTTCTCCTTTTCCTTCTCACTTGTCACACCCATATCATTTATTTTTCCCTGCCTCCCATCTGAAGCTGGACACCACGTCGTGAAGGAAGGAAGCATTCTGTATGTAGTTCTAGAGCCCACAGCAGACCTGGACACAGAAAAGAACTCAATGTTTTCTGGGTGGGTGAGTTCCACAGAAAGCAAGGTGGCTGATTAACCTGCTCTACAAGAATTAAATCTCAAGGAGCAAAGACCACCCTATCGTATGTTAAAAGCAAAGAATCTCACTAATAATAGCTACTCCAGCCAGATGTATAAACTTGTCTGAAGCCTATAAAGTATTCAGTTAATCTGTGTCCTCTAGCCCTAGATGTAACCACATGATTACTCCTTAGGTTGAACAGACATCCGACATCAGGGACAGACAGGATGGGTTCCCAGGGCTCTAGGTCACTATGGTTTCTTTCTTCCACGGAAAGGTACAAAAGAAGAAAAACAGGTTATTAGCAAGCCAATATTAAAAAACATTGCTGAAGTACCATACTAAATAATAGCTTTAAAAAGACGAGTTGAGCCTGACCAGGCAGTGGCACAGTGGATAGAGCGTCAGCCTGGGGTGCAGAGGACCCAGGTCGAAACCCCGAGGTTGCCGGCTTGAGTGAGGGCTCAGCAGCTTGAGTGCAGGGTCGCTGGCCTGAGTGTGGAATCACAGACATGATCCCATGGTCGCTGGCCTGAGCCCGGAGGTTGCTGGCTTGAAGCCCAAGGTCACTGGCTTGAGCAAGGGGTCACTGGCTCAGCTTGAGCAAGGCATGTATGAGAAAGTAACCAATGAATAACACAGGGGTCCCCAAACTTTTTACACAGGGGGCCAGTTCACTGTCCCTCAGACCGTTGGAGGGCCGGACTATAAAAAAAAAACTATGAACAAATCCCCATGCACACTGCACATATCTTATTTTAAAGTAAAAAGCCAAAACGGGAACAAATACAATATTTAAAATAAAGAACAAGTAAATTTAAATCAACAAACTGACCAGTATTTCGATGGGAACTATGCTCCTCTCACTGACCACCAATGAAAGAGGTGCCCCTTCCGGAAGTGCTGCGAGGGCCGGATAAATGGCCTCAGGGGGCCGCATGCGGTCCGCGGGCCGTAGTTTGGGGACCCCTGGAATAACAGGTGCCTCAATGAAGAACTGATGCTTCTCATCTCTCTCCTTTCCTGTCTGCCTGTCCTTATCTGTACCTCTCTCTGTCTCTCTCGCTAAAAAAAAAAAAAGAGTCGAAAGCAGCTCTTCCTGCCTCAAGTTCTCAGGTAACCCCCGGCTGCAGTTTAATGCTTAGGCAAAGGATATTATTTACTTTTCACAGGCCTTCGGGTTCCCTTCCAAAAACAGTGAGCAAGTCAACAAAGTAAAGCAAACTGGATCTGCCCCCACCCCCCACCTGCCCCAGGTCCCTCATCTCTCTCTTGACTAAGCGCACACACAACAGTGAACTGAACTGTCCCTGGTAACCACACAGGTTGATTTTGACAATGTCAGCTTAATGGATATTTAGCCAAAGGGCCACTATCAATATCAACATCAAACTCTTCTCCAGATTTTCCTCTAACTCTTGCACTAACACCGCCTTTGCTGGCAGAGGGCTAAGAAAATATGGATGGTAGTAACAGACTGGTCATTGTAGTTTGTATTTCTAGAGAACATATTGTCTCTAAAAAAACACTTTTAAGCCTTATGCTAATATTTTGCTAATACTACCATGTTAATATTTTGAGTCTCTGCCACAACCAGAGAACATTCACATCTCATCATATCATATTGTCCCAGAGTTTTAAAAATAAATGAATAATTATCATGTTTGACCATCTTCACTGTTCAGCCCTCATTCTATTTCTCACAAAGAAAATCTCCGCGCCGTGCTTGAAGCCATGGGATAGAGTCTGTTTTCCACTCAAGCACCTACCATTAAATAGCAATGAGGATCTTCCCTTGCCAGGAGTCTTGAAAGGGAAACAGGGCAGGAGACATAAGACAAAAATCAAACTTATAAAAGGATAAAGGGGGGAGAGAGGTACAGATAAGGACAGGCAGAGAGGAAAGGAGAGAGATGAGAAGCATCAGTTCTTCGTTGAGGCACCTGTTATTCATTGGTTACTTGCTCAAATCGAACCAGTGACCCCATGCTCAAGCCAGCGACCTCGGGCTTCAAAATCAACTTGGAGATACACTTTCCAGATAAGAAAATGGATTTGTTCCCATAATTAACAACAAAAGGTTATTTCTGTCATTCTAACCACACAAATTCCAACCCCCACCTAAACCTCTGGGCATCCCAGAACCCCTAATAAGCCAGGACTTGTGTGCTTGTCACTAAAACGTCCTCCTTCTGAACTGGCTTTTTTAATTTTGCTTAATCCTTTCTATACAATACAATATACAGATGATGTATTATAGAACTGTATGCCTAAACCCTAATTTTGTTATTCAATGTCACCCCAATGAATGCAATTAAAAAAGAAAAAATGGATGTATTCCACTCCTGGAAAAGAAGAAAAAAAAAGTGTTTGAAAAAAATCCAAAGACTGAAGAAGTAAAAGAGAGAAAGAGAGCTAATAAATGGCAATCATTTCAAGGGGACGAGAAACTGACAACGGGAGAAATGCCGAGGACGGACACACAGGAAGATTATCCAGCTTCCCAGCGCAGCGGAGGGGGCTGTGACTGACGCTGCTGATGGGAGGTCACTTGTGAGGTCTGGATCTGGACCCATTATTGACAGATACCATCATGCTCAGTCCCCCATGCCCCTCACACCTCTCTATTTGGGGACATGGCAATGACATCCCACCCCCAAACATCCGTATCCAAGACTCTTCCCAGGGGCTGTCTCCCAGCCCGCACACGAGGCAGGCCAGACGTTCTGGGAATGTCGCACCCCATGAACGAGGAATGGGAACTCGAGTGGAAATGCTCCAGTTTCCTCATCGTCCCCCCATTTCCCTGGCCAGACGGAGCCCCCGTTGTCCGCAGCAGTACCTTGCTCACGACCGCACCCCACTCGATCCCTCCCCTCCCCCATTCTCTAACTCACTTCCCTGTGACCCGACTCCTGGGAACGACTGGATCTCTGTCTCAGGGTCGTTTCGGGGAGAACTGTGCTCAAGACAGTGAAGCTAGTGAAGCTAGCCCCAGACAGTGACCAAGCTGCCTCGGAGTTCATGGAATACGTCTGATTCCTTACTGAGTGGGGTTTTGCCTGGATAGACAAGATCCCGCATCACACTAAGACAATGGTAACAGACTGAACTGACTTCGTCCTCCACCAGCTCTCCCGGCCAGTTTCAGAGGTCACAGCTATAGCCCTTGAAAGAGTCCTATGGTAATGGCAGAATTATAAAATCACATCTCCCCTCTTACCTTCTCCTGCATTGTTTTTTTGTTTCATTTTCTTTTTTCCAGGGGAGGTTAATTAAGGGCTAAGAAATAGAGGGAAAGGTTCAATAAAAACTAAAATATAAATGGATTAGTCAGTATATAGCCTTTGTGTTAAAAGAAAGGCTGCTATAGATTGAATACTTTGTACCCCTCCCCCAATTCATATATTGAAATCTAACCCCCCATGTGATAGTGTTACGATGGGCCCTTTGGGAGGTGATTAGGTCATGAGGGTAGAGCCCCCAGGAGTGGGATTATTTCCTAAAAAAAAAATAAGACCCCAGAGAGCTCCCTAGCCCCTCCTGCTAGTGAGAATATAGTTAAAGATAGTCAGTGGAACAGGAAGTGAGCCCTCACCAGACACTAAATCTCCCAGTGCCCTCGTCTTGGTCTGTCTTTCTTTTCTTTTCTTTTTAAGTGAGAGGAGGGGAGATAGCGAGGCCAACTCCCACATATGCCCTGACCAGGATCAACCAGGCAACCCCATCTGGGGCCAATGCAAATCAACCAAGCTATTTTTAGCACCTGAGGCTGACACACTTGGATTTATTGGCACTATCTTCAGCACCCAGGGCCTACCTTCGAACTAATCAAGCCACCGCTGCAGGAGGGAAAGAAGGGGGAGAGGGATGGGGAGAGAAGCAGGTGGTTGCTTCTCCTATGTGCCCTGACCAGAAATTATAACCTGGGAAGTCCATACATATGCTGGTGCTCTACCCACTGAGCCACCGGCCAGGGCTGATCTTGGTCTTCTCATCCCCAGAGCCATATGCAATAGATGTTTGCTGTTATTAAGCCACTCTGTTTCTGTTATTTTGTTAGAATAGCCCAAAGGACTAAGACTAATGGCAAACCTTATGAAAGATATAAAAGGAAATATAATGTATGATCTCTGCCTTTAGTAACCCAGAAATCAAAGAGGCAAGAAGAAAAATGAATGTATAAGTAAGTATATAAAATGAGCTGTTAAGAAAAATACTATCGCCCTGGCCGGTTGGCTCAGCGGTAGAGCGTCGGCCTAGCGTGCGGAGGACCTGGGTTCGATTCCCGGCCAGGGCACACAGGAGAAGCGCCCATTTGCTTCTCCACCCCTCCGCCGCGCTTTCCTCTCTGTCTCTCTCTTCCCCTCCCGCAACCAAGGCTCCATTGGAGCAAAGATGGCCCGGGCGCTGGGGATGACTCTGTGGCCTCTGCCCCAGGCGCTAGAGTGGCTCTGGTCGCAACATGGCGACGCCCAGGATGGGCAGAGCATCGCCCCCTGGTGGGCAGAGCGTCACCCCTGGTGGGCGTGCCGGGTGGATCCCGGTCGGGCGCATGCGGGAGTCTGTCTGACTGTCTCTCCCTGTTTCCAGCTTCAGAAAAAAAAAAAAAAAAAAAAAAAAAAAAAAAAAAAAAAGAAAAATACTATCTCAGTGGCCCCTACCTAAATGTTATCGACTAAAATTTTCCTTTTACTTTTGCTCCCTTATGTTTCCTAAGTCCTTTGTTACCTACTACCACTTGTCCTTCCTAACTTCAAGTATGGCAAGAACTCTTATTTGACCTTTTTAAAAAGTGTATTTAGCCCTGGCTGGTTGGCTCAGGGGTAGAGTGTCAGCCCGGCATGTGGATGTCGCAGGTTTGATTCCCGGTCAGGGCACACAGGAAAAGCACCCATTTGCTTCTCTTCCTCCCCCCACCTTGCTTCTCTCTCTCTCTTTTCCTCCCCTCCTGCAGCCGTGGCTCAATTAGAGCAAGCTGGCTCCGGGCACTGAGGATGGCTCCATGGCCTCCGCCTCAAGTGCTAAAAAATGGCTCTGGTTGCAACAGAGCAAGGGCCCCAGATGGGCAGAGCATCGCCCCCAAGTGGGCTTGCCGGGTGGATCCTGGTCGGGGTGCACGCAGAAGTGTGTCTTTCTGTCTCCCCTCCTCTCACTTAATAAAAAAAAAATGTATTTATCCAACTATTACTGATACAGTGCTCCCTACACGAGGCACTGAGGAAGCGCCTGGCTGTGATGGTGAACAGAACAAGTACAGTCCCTACTCTCATGGAGCATTTACACCATTGGTTCATTCCTGTTCACTTGCGATGGGTCAGCTTGAACGTCACTTCTCTCTGCAAGCCTTCCTTGACCCCTGAACGCCAACACAGGGGCTTCCCTCACATTACAGTTCCCATCGTGAAGTTTCCCAACACTGCTTCTGTTATTGTGTATTTAATGGGCTCTACATGAACAAAGCTTGTGTTCACCTTGTTCACTATTTCATCTGGTCACTAAGCAGACACTCTAGTACACTCTCATGACATAATATTTCATGTCAGAGCTGACATTTATGTTGTGCTTATTATGTGCCTGACATTCTTCTAACTATATTCTATAAATTAACTCATTTAACCTCACAACAAGCCCTTCTATAATTACCAGGATTATCCCCATTTACAGAAGGGTAAACTGAGGCACAGAGAGGCTAAGCAACAGATACAAATAACTAGTAAATGACTCAGCAGGATTAAAATTTAGACAGTGGCTCCAGGAAAAAAAAAAAGTTCTTAACATTGCTTATTCACTAAATGAATGAGAACAAGTGAAGGATGAGGGGTTTAGATAAAATGGATAGAGGTCAAATTCACTCCCCCCATGCCCCACGGCTAGAAGTGCGGTACTAAAGATTTAACCTGTGTCTTCAGACTCTAAATTTTACGCGGTTAGTGACCGTTCCGCACCACCCCTTATATTTTTAATTGTCTTAAAAGCAAATGCATTTTTGCTCTCTGTGGACACGGTTTTAATAAGCCCATTTAAATATTCATAATTCAAACGCAAACTCCCCCGCTGCCGCCTTCTGGGATTCTCAGACATCAGTGAGTGGCCTCTGCTCTTTGTGGTGAGGACCCTGTGAGCAGACCGGTCCCACGTTTACCCCGCTTCCTGTGTGATCAGACTCTCGGAGCAGATTGCTCAGCCAGGAGGTCACCACACTATGTCACTGCTTCCAAAATATTAATTGGATGGTAATATTTTTGCTCAACAGGCAGCTGGTTCATAACCTCACTGGGAAAGTGCAAAATGGTGATAAAAAAAAAAAACAACTCAATTCTAGGAGAAATGGTAATGTTTCAGAATATCTCAGGAGTTAAATGACCTGGTAATTTTTTCCCCTTAATTCTCCCAAGTTTACACTCACTCAGCATCATTAAATCCTGTGGTAAGATGTTTAAAAACACCTGTGATCCAAATCACACACAAAACCCAAATCTGTGATTCTTAGGCCGTTCCTCCTGTATCCCATCAAAATCAAACACCGAGTTCAACCAAAGACACTCTCACAGAAACATCCAGAATAATATTTGATCACAGACCTGAGCGCTATGGCCTGGTCAAGGAGACATAGAATTCATCATCACAGATAGTGTCCCACAAATTCATCTCCTTCCTAGAATCTCAAGATATGACCACGTTTCACAAATAGGGTTATTACAGATGCAATTTGTCGAGAAGAGGCCTTGTGGAGTAGAGCGGGCACCACAGAGATGCACTGTGAGGACACCACGTGATGACGGAGGCAGAGATCGGAGTGCTGAGCCCACAAACCGAGGAAAGAATTTCCAGCAACACCAGAAGTGAGGTGACAGACAGGGAGCAGATTCTCCCCTGGGGCCCTCACAGAGAGAGGGACTTTGTGGGCCTTGATTTCAGACCTCCAGCCTCCAGAATTGGTAAAAGAATATATTTCTGTTGTTTTAAGCCATCAAATGTGTGGTCCTTTGTTATGGCAGTCCTGGAGAACTAATACAATTGCTACGTGACTATATGACTTAAAAAGTGTGGAAAGGAAACAAAAATTTCTGGGGATTAAAAGAAAAATTTCTCTCCTAAGGGTGGGGGAGCAGGGGCAAGACCCCCAACACAGGAATGCTCAGCGATCTCCAGTGTGGGGAGGGGCAATGTGAGCACAAAGCCCTAGAGAAGATGGGGACAGTGAGCTGGACCAGCAGCAGCTGGGGTCACCAGCAAGATGTAAGATGCAGGGTGACAGGAGAGGACGCGGGGTGAAAGGGCCCGAAGACTGTCGTTTCCTCTTTGCTATCAGTATTCATCCTGCAAAGTGGTCAGAGGCGGATCTTGGCGTCACCCAGCCCATCCCAGTGTTGCCTCCTACAACATCAGATGAACTAAACAGCAGGAGAGAGGAGAGCCAGCCCGCAGTGGCCCCGGGAAGGGAAAAAGAACGTTCCAGACCTCAGCTGCTAAATCCGACGATACAGGCGAGCGTGAAGAGCCGGCGCTTTCTCCTCTGCGGCGGCGCTACCTGTGGATCGGGCAGGGCTCAGTGACAGACATGTTAAAACCCCATTACACTGCGAAGCAGAACACAGTGGGAAAATAGATTTAACCTTCACGGAGTATCGATCCCCACCCTGCGCCGTGCCTACGTTCTTGGACAACTGCTTTATAATAGGTTTTACTTATTTTTCCTGTTACTATTCCGACTTGCTCAGAGGAGGGTGTCATTTCAAAAAGCTCCCTGACAGCGGGGGGCAAGCAGGCCTGCTTCTCGGAGAGCGCCTGGCCTTGGAACGCCCCGCCAGCTGCTCTGTCGACGGGACGCTCTTCTGCGGACGTGAGGAGTTGTTTTGCACCGGGCGGTGGGGATGACAGGCGCCCGAGGATGACAACAGGACACTGCCTGCTTCGCAGAGAGGGGGCGGGGCGAGCGCTGGGTCCACACAAGCAGAGACAATGGTGAGAGCCGGGCCCACACCTCGTGACTTAATTTAGGCATCCAAGGACAATGGGATAATGCTGCCTTGTAGGATGGCTCTTATGCTTTATATTTTTCTTCTAACCATCTATCTGTACACACACACACACACACACACGCACGCACACACACACACACACACACACACACACACAATAAAAAACTCTTCATAATAAGGGAGAAAAGAGATTTTGTTCTCTATAACAAAAATGATCAAGGACCTGTAATTTTTCTAAATGGGTTTTGACCCACAGCTGCAGAAAAAGTAACCCAAAGCCCTATAAACTCACTTACTAGTTCAAGGAAACTCGTATTTAAATTTGCAAGGGCTTAGAAGCCTAAGCAAATTGAAAGGTACATTTGTATCCCAAAGCTAGTGATAACGAGACTAAATATTCCTTTAATGTGGGATTTATAAGGCTATTTTCTCTTCAGCCATATTGGCACAATGTTTTAAGGAGCGGCCCCTTCCTAAATTGTAGCAGAATCAGAGAAAAACCATAGTGAAAAAGACCAGTGCCTGGCTCAACAGCCAGTGAACGAGGGGGCTTGCACCGCAGGCCTCGGGAGCCAGCGAAACCAATCCTGGGCCTTGTTCTGTGTGGCTCTCAAAAGGTGAGCAAAGTCCTCTGGAAGTTTCAGATTTGAGTTCTCACAATTGTTTTTTCCCAAATCACATTCCTTATAATTCATTATGTTAGGAATCCAAATACATTTGTTAAAATGAAATATTAAAAAAACTTTTTGTAAAAAAAAAAGATAAAAATTTCTTTTTAACACAAAAACAAATCTATGCCAGGGTGGTAACAGCAGCATGTCTAATGCTGATCAAATATGATACATTCTCTTTCGGTTTAGAAACATGGTAAGGTTACCCCATGTAGTTAGTATTACTTGAAATAGTTCTGTAAATAATAACTGATGAAATTAAATACAAAAATGGAGTAACAGCGCTAGTAACAAGACATCAAGAAGAAGTTGTCTATAAATAACATGATTGCCTACCTAGAATATTCAATAAGATCTACTGAAGTCTTTAAAACCAATAATTGATTTAAATGCATTTACTGATTAAAAACTATTAATAAACTGCCGGTAATTTCCTGTATATGAAAATACATCTACTTTTGAAAACAGAGTAAGATCCCTCTCTCTAAAAATATTTCACCTAGTTGTAACCATAAAAATAAAATAAAATGGGAATAATCCTTTCAGGAAATGTGTTAAATTACTATGAATAAAACTATAAAATATTATTGTCATGTTCATATATATTGAGAGATTAATATTGTGAACATCATAAATCATCCCAAAATAACTAATGAATGTAATGAAATTCCAGGAGGAGATTTGAGGGCATAAGAAAAAAAAAAAATCTTCCAAAGGGTTATGTAGAAAAACAAGCCAGAACAGCTAACTGGCACTTATTAAGGTGAAGAGTGGGAAGAGACGACACGACTAAGCAGATGACAGTCATTCACTTAGTAAATACATACATTGAGGAACTACTCTGTGCAGTTGGCTTGTGGATGAATGAATGGACATGGTTCTTGGAGCTTACAATCTAGCGGAAGAGAGATAGCAAAAATAATAATAATAATAATAATAATAATAATAATAATGGCGCAAATATTGTAAATCCCGAATTACAAAGCATGCTACAGGTTGTAGAGAAGCAGTGCCCAAATTAGACACCACCACTCTGACTGGCCCTGCTGTGAAAAGTCACTGATGTCAGTCCTCCTGTCAGGGACGTTTAGACAGCTCTAGGACTAAAGGAGTAAGAGACTTCTCAATAGAAGGGAAAAAACGTCTAAATGCCCAGCACTGGGAAGATCTTGGCACAGTGAGAAGACAAAAGGAGCCCCGTGTGGACAAAAAAGTGGAACTCCTGAGAGAGCTCATGCTGGGAAGATGGCGAAAGAAGGAAGTGGGGGCCACCTGCAGACCAAACAAATCGGTATAGTTTATCTGAGCGCAGTGAGAATGTTCCTAAGGGTTCTGAGCGGGAAAGTGATATAATAAAATGAATGGTTGAAGGGAAGTATTTTTTTCTATTATATGGAGAATGGTTGGGAGTAGATGAAGAGTGCACCTAGGGAGATGCAACAGTGGAAGATGCAGTGTTCCAGGAGAAAGATGGTTTTGTAATTAACCAGGGTGAGGGCACTGGCAATGGAAAATAAAAGGATTTCACAAATATTTAGAAGTAGAATGAGTGAGATTTGGTGACTGATTGAATGGGAAGTCAAAAGACTTACAAAAAAGCTAATATATTTTAAAGTAAGAAAAGAACAGAACAAAAAGCAGGAATAGATCCATCTATTATAATAAAATAAACTTGGCATTTTAAAATATTGAGAAAGAAGGAATTATCCATAAAATATAGCTAAAACTTTAGCAACTAACTAAAATTTTTTAGGGGGAAAGGAGAAAGCTGAATAAGGTCAGTACTTTCTCACACTTCACACCAAATAAAAATAAAACAATAAAAGTAGTAGAAGCAGCCCTGGCTGGTTGGCTCAGTGGTAAAGCATCAGCCCAGAGTGTGGAAGCCCCAGGTTTGATTCCCGGTCACAACACACAGGAGAAGTGACCATCTACTTCTCTACCTTTCTCCCCTCCTCTTCCATTCTCTCTTCTCCTCCCACAGCCATGGCTCAATTGGTTCAAGCAAGTTCACTCTAAGCACTGAGGATGGCTCCATGGACTCTGCCTCAGGTGCTAAAAATAGCTTGGTTGCTGAGCAACAAAGCAGCAGCCCTACATGGGCAGAGCATTGGCCCATAGAAGGCTTGCCGGGTGGATCCTGATCGAAGCGCATGCAGGAGTCTGTCTCTCTGCCTACGTCTCTCACTTAAAAAAAAAAAGTAGTAGAAGATAATACAGGTTTACGTTTTTATTATCCTTCACTTTTTTTCTTTATATTGGACCTCAGAAACAAACACCATACAAAAATACTTCTCAATTCATGACTCACGATCACCCATTGGTCTGTAAAACACGCTCTTGTCTTTTTTCTTTTCTTTTCATCATTCCCATTCTACTTCTCTGACTTGATACTTTTCAACTCCAGCAAGGAGCCACTCTAATGTTCTTGATAATGTCACTACTTAGGGTTAGTGACTAGTTGAAATGCTAATACAGGAGAAGCCCTTTTAGAAAATATCTACCATTTTGTGACACCCTCAGTGAATAGTAACTAGTAATAAGTTCACTATTAATTTGTTCCACCAAAGAATATAGAGCATCTCTTCATTTAACAAAATGTATTTTTATGTCCTTTCATTTTTCCAGGATTGTCTCCATACATGTCATCCTTTGTTAGATTAAACCTTAGCCACTTCATATATAGATTCTGTCTAATTTGTTTTTGTTTTTAGAATGATTATTTCATGTATAGAAAAACGCTACTGATTTTATGTTGTATGCTGAAAAAAAAATCTTGAATTTGGAATGGCTTTGTTAAGCATAATATCCAAGGCAGAATACACAAGAAAAACATTTGTTTGCCAAGAAAACCTATTAAAATAAAACATGACAATTTGGTAAAATATTCTACATATATGAAGAGAAATGAATTCTCTAAGTAAATAAAACATTATTACAAAACAAAAGAAAAAATGTCAAATATGGGAAAAGAGCATGAAAAACAAAGAAGAAAAATATATCCAGCAAACATGAACTAATGCTTAGTCTTACATGTAATCAAAGACCTGAAAATAAGGCCCTGGCCGGTTGGCTCAGCGGTAGAGCGTCAGCCTGGCGTGCAGGGGACCCAGGTTCGATTCCCGGCCAGGGCACATAGGAGAAGCGCCCATTTGCCTCTCCACCCCCACCCACTCCTTCCTCTCTGTCTCTCTCTTCCCCTCCCGCAGCCGAGGCTCCATTGGAGCAAAGATGGCCCGGGTGCTGGGGATGGCTCCTTGGCCTCTGCCCCAGGCGCTAGAGTGGCTCTGGTCGCAGCAGAGCGACGCCCCAGAGGGGCAGAGCATCGCCCCCTGGTGGGCAGAGCGTCGCCCCTGGTGGGCGTGCCGGGTGGATCCCGGTCGGGCGCATGCGGGAGTCTGTCTGACTGTCTCTCCCCGTTTCCAGCTTCAGAAAAATACAGAAAAAAAAAAAAAAAGACCTGAAAATTAGCAGAAGAAAGCATTTTTGCACTGTCATGTGCACTGGTCAAGATTCATGGCCTACTAGTGACAGAACCCCAACACGATGTAAATGATGCAACAGAGGGAAACTATTGGATCGGTTAGGTTAACGAGGGTGTCTGGGGATGATTCTTGCTTCAGTTCCAGGTGGATCCAAGAACCCACATCTCACAGTCGTCGTCTCTGTGGGACTTTATTTCACAGGCTGAGTCAGTCCACTTGGCAGACAAGGCAGCTGCCGGCAGCTCCTTCCAGCCTGGCAGACTGAGCTGAAATCTAACGACTCTCTCCAGTTGTCCGTATATGAAACCCAGGAAAGTGTCCTGTCCTGGAGTCTTGCCTATGCTTAACAGAGACTCGCACTCCACAGGCAGAAGAAAGAACTCAGGAGGGATATTTTTCAATGCACCAACATCTGAAAAACCACACATTATAAACAAACAAACAAACACAATAAACTGATTGACTGTGGAGAGAGTCAGATAAGGAGTTGGGAAGTTGCCAAAGCCTGGCTGCATTTCATCATTTTCTCTAGGCCCTGGTGGCAGCAAGACCTCATTACTGAAAGTCACCTCCCAAGCCACTACCAGGGACGTGTGGGCTGGAGTGGCCTGCTTTAGACATTATACCATGGTCCTCGGAGAGAAGAGTTGCTTGCAGAAAGAGAAGAAGCAATTCCATCTGGAGGGACAAAAGCAAGCACTGGAAAGGTCTAAGGTGGGGGGGAGAGGGCTGGCTGAGCTAGACTGCAGGATTCTCTGAACAATGTGGTCCGTGCTGCCGGCTTGTTACAAATACAATCTGAAGCGTGGGAGAGGCACACTAACTTATTTTTTCTCCCCACTAAATTGATAGGTTGGCAGGTTTGAGGCCTGTGTCCTTTAGAAATCCCGCCGCACAGCTTGGAGGTTTAATTCAGCCAGAGAGGCAATAAACAGCACGAAGGTCACTGGGAGCCTCTACTTGGGAGGGAATATGTTTTGTTTTATGAAAAATACAAAAATGCAGAGAAAATTGAGCCTACAAAGGGATGACATGAAGACTGCAGAGAGCAAATAATGAAATTCTGTATTCCCAGGGAATTTTGCCGAAAACCCCAACGCCCTTTGACGACAGAGCTGCCACCTTCTAGATTTAAACACGTTCAAACGGTGAAAGGCACTTGCAGTTCTTCATGGAGAGATGAGGCCGCCGAAGGGGTGGGCAGTTGCTCTGGCCATATGTCCTAGACCTCCTTCTCTGGGTGTGGGGACAGCTGAGCACACACAGAGAGAGGTGAGTCGGTAAGAGCCCGCCAGTCATCCAGTCGTCCAAGGAGAGGGGCCGAGGGACCACTGCTCTCCACTGCTTTGCCCTAGACTTGGGATTTCAAGGAGGGTGTCAGATTCTCTTAATACGTATGTACCAAGAATTTAATACTGAATGTCAGCAGCAGGAAGATTGCGAAGTATTGGATATATTTCCAACTCTGCTGTTTAAAAAGCAGAACTATATACTGTACTTGCTTTCCATTTAACATAACGCTCCTATGTATCTTCACCTTAAAAGCCTCTGAGTTAGACGTTAGGAGAAATTTAGAGAGGAGGATGCCACAGCTCAGGAAGGAACGAGATGAACGGAAGCATTCTTGCAGCGTAAGAGGGAGGGGCACGGCCAGCCTCAGAAAGGAAAGAAGTGGTGTATACAGCGAACAGCAGGAAAGGTCGTGCAGGGTTGCAAGAATCAAAAAAACGTTTCTCAGGTGCATTATGGGAAATGCAGTGAACAATGCATGGTGGCCCTGGGAGACAGAGAGTAAGCTCTTCCAAATCAAGGCAGGTGTATGCAACTGAAGAGTTCCGCAGCTTGAGTGGAACGGACTGTATTCCCGGGTAACTACTGTAATAGGGCAGTGGGAGTTAGGGTGGGCCCAGCTCCTTCCTAAGTGGTCTAACACGGCCCCCTTGCCAGGAGAGAAGGTTGGTTACATGTGGCACTGTTTGGGCACTGCTCTGTCTCCCACACTGGATGGTGAGCTCCTTGAAGGCACGGAGGAACTTTGTGCAGTCCTGCCCGGCAGGAATCGGCCTGTGTCCCTCTCCTAGTCCACAGAGTTGCTCCTACGAGGAAGGGCCCCGCCCTGCCCGAGGCCACTCCTCAAGAGACTGCCATGAAGAGCTCTATGTGGGAGTAACACTCCGGGCTCACCCACAGTGCCTGCATCAACACATCTTCCCCACCCCCCCCAGTCCTCCTGTCCACGGGCAGTGGGCATCGTGCTTTGCTCACATCTTCCCCACCCCCACCCCCAGTCCTCCTGTCCACGGGCAGTGGGCATCGTGCTTTGCTCACATCTTCCCCACCCCCCCAGTCCTCCTGTCCACGGGCAGTGGGCATCGTGCTTTGCTCACGTCTTCCCCACCCCCCCCCAGTCCTCCTGACCACGGGCAGTGGGCATTGTGCTTTGCTCACATCTTCCCCACCCCCCCCCAGTCCTCCTGACCACGGGCAGTGGGCATTGTGCTTTGCTCACATCTTCCCCACCCCCCCCCAGTCCTCCTGACCACGGGCAGTGGGCATCGTGCTTTGCTCACGTCTTCCCCACCCCCCCCCCAGTCCTCTTGTCCACAGGCAGTGGGCATCGTGCTTTGCTCACATCTTCCCCACCCCCCCCAGTCCTCCTGTCCACGGGCAGTGGGCATCGTGCTTTGCTCACATCTTCCCCACCCCCACCCCCAGTCCTCCTGACCACGGGCAGTGGGCATTGTGCTTTGCTCACATCTTCCCCATCCCCCCCCCAGTCCTCCTGACCACGGGCAGTGGGCATTGTGCTTTGCTCACATCTTCCCCACCCCCCCCCCCAGTCCTCTTGTCCACGGGCAGTGGGCATCGTGCTTTGCTCACATCTTCCCCACCCCCACCCCCAGTCCTCCTGTCCACGGGCAGTGGGCATTGTGCTTTGCTCACATCTTCCCCACCCCCACCCCCAGTCCTCCTGTCCACGGGCAGTGGGCATTGTGCTTTGCTCACATCTTCCCCACCCCCACCCCCAGTCCTCCTGTCCACGGGCAGTGGGCATCGTGCTTTGCTCACGTCTTCCCCACCCCCACCCCCAGTCCTCCTGTCCACGGGCAGTGGGCATTGTGCTTTGCTCACATCTTCCCCACCCCCACCCCCAGTCCTCCTGTCCACGGGCAGTGGGCATTGTGCTTTGCTCCTTTCTGCCTCAGGTCTTACAGGAGCAGGCTCTGCCTGTGGCAGGGGGTGAGGCCTCTGGTCCTCTGTGTCCAGCTGGGTGGGTCTATTCAACTCTGGGGTTCGGTATCAAACAGAAGCCCACTGTCCTCACTGCCCAGCAGCAGTAATGGAGATGGACTGTCATTTCTACTCACTGACACCTGCATCTATCTCTGAACTCAGGGGGTATTAGGTCCCCCTTAAATGCCATGAGACTCTAAGAGGAGTCGGTAAGTGTGAGATGATGGAAAGAATGAATTCATGATTTAATTATTGAAGACCAGTGGGTGCAGGAAGCATCAAAGTCACCGTCCTTTCTCTCTATTGCTCTGTCACAGCCCAGCTGTGGCCACATGCACTTGATAATTGAATCTTACCATGAGGTCATCGTGGGTCATAATTAATAGATCACTTTCTCTTTCCCGTTTTGAAATATTCTCTCTCTCTCTCTCTCTCTCTTTCTCTCTCTCTCTCTTTTTCCTTTTCTCCTCTATGTGAAATCGGTTTCTTGATTTCTGGAAATATTCCCATCACCTTCTACTCTTTGAAGAGACCTCCCCTCCCTACCCACACTCTCTCCTCTAACTGCCGCTTCACTAACTTCTTATCTCCATTTCTGTCGCTGGGATCATCGCCTTTGAAAATAGAAATACAGGCACTCTTATTGCTGGAGCTTTCCCATATGCTTGGGGACACACCTCTTACTCAGAACACAATGCCGGCAGTGGAGAAACTGAGCCCTTGTGTCCCCACTCTTTCCCATGTCACTCACCAGGAGGATGTCAGACAGACCAAGATGTTTTGTTTTGTTTTTCAGATTCAGGCTTGATTGGGATTCTGTTTCATTTCGGAATGCACTGATACTTCCACAAACCAGATACTGCATTTTATCAAGAGCTTGCCATGAACGTGAAGGAATCCACCTACAGCAGTTCTAAGCATGGGTTCTAATGTTCAGATAGCTTGCTGAAATTAGACGGCCACGTCTTATTACAAAGTTTCTTCAAAAAGGAAGAAACTCTAAGATGACTAGGACTAAACTAAATTGCATCTTGGGGATTTGGCTGAAAAAATGGAAGAGATTAAGAGCTCAGTTGCTACAAATCTCTGGACAGAAGTGTCTGAGCATCAGTGTAGAACTTTCAAAAAGAAGGAGGTAGAGCCCACTGAAAATGGAAAAACAATTAAAAATATATTGAAAGTAGAAAGAAAAAGAGAAATCATTCCTAATTAATTCTAGTGCCCTGTTCAACCCCAGCCTCTTTGTAATCCTACTGAGAACATCTTTATTGATCTGGGGGGTCCGGCAGCATGCTTCTGATGCTGATCTCAGCATAAAAACAGACTCTTGTGATGAGCAGTGATTTAATTACATGACAATCACCGTTAACAATGCATGGTGAATACCAAGAAAATATGCAGAGGAGACTGGCAGTGATAAATGCAAAGAGGTGGCATTGACTTTCTGCAAAGTTTCTGGCTAACAGTCCACAAATACTTTTCTCAGAGGAAAAATATAGTATTCGGCGACTTGAAATGTCTAAGAATTGACTTCATTAAAAAAGTGTAAATCCTTATGCTTTAGAATGTAAATTCTTATGCTTTTCTTATCTATAGGAATGTTTATCTGAAATCTATGTACTCTTGATCAATGTTACCCTGTTAAATTAAATTTTCTAAATAAAAAAATCAATCAATCAAAAAATAATAAGAAAACGAAAGTGTATATCAGTGGTAGTCAACCTGGTCCCTACCACCCATTAGTGGACATTCCACTTTCATGATGGGCGGTAGTGGAGCAACCAAAGTATAAATAAAAAGATAGATTTAACTATAGCAAGTTGTTTTATAAAGATTTATTCTGCCAAACTTAGTGAAAATTTGACATAAAATACTTAGTAAGTAATTATTATTATATGCTTTAACTTGCTGTAACTCTGCTCTATAAATTTTATAAAGTAAAGTTACTTCCCTACTTTATAAATCGCCATTACTGTGGAACCGGTGGGCGGTTAGAAAATTTTACTACTAACAGAGATACAAAAGTGGGCGATAGGTATAAAAAGTTGACTACTCCTGGTGTATATTATGGTAGTTTTTAAAACCTGAGAAATAGATGTAGGTGTTTTGGGATTTGTTTTTTTTTTGACAGAGACAGAGAGAGGAACAGAGAGAGGGACAGATAGGGACAGACATACAGGAGAGAGATGAGAGGCATCAATTTTTCATTGCAGCACCTTGGTTGCTCATTGATTGCTTTCTTATATGTGCCTTGACCAGAGGGCTACAGCAGAGTGAGTGATCCCTTGCTCAAGCCTGCAACCTTGGGCTCAAGCCAGTGACCTCACACTCAAGCCGGATGACCCCGTGCTCAAGCCGGCAACCTCGGCATTTTGAACCTGGTCCTCCGTGTCCCAGCCCAATGCTCTATCCACAGTGCCACGGCCTGGTCAGGCTAAATGTAGGCTTTTGCTTTTCCAAACTCCTCAAACTTTAAGTGAGAGGAGGGGTGATAGTGAAACAGATTTCCACATGCACCCCAACAGGGATCCACCCAGCATCCCCTGTCTGGAGCCAGTGCTTGAATCAACCAAGCTATTTTTAGCACCTAAAGCTGAGAGGATCAGACCAACTGAGCCATCCTCAGCACCCAGGGCCGATGTGCTTGAACCATTCAAGCCATTGGCTGTGGGAAGGGAAGAGGGAGAGAAGGGGTAGAGGGAAAGGGAGAAAAGCAGATGGTCTCTTCTCATGTTCCTTGACCAGGAATCGAACCCAGGACATCCATATGCTGGGCTGACGCTCTACCACTGAGCCACCGGCCAAGGCCCTCATGAGACTTTAGAAGGCAGAGAATTTCTCTTGTCTCGGATCCTCAAGACTCATTCAATGCTTAAGTCTATAGTCAGTATTTAAAAATTATCTAAAGGAACTAGTAGAAATTGAATACATTTTTCATAATAAGACCCTTTCAGAATAAAATTTCAAATGTCTTCAGACATGTTATATATAGGCTTTTATATATGTTAAAGCACATCTTTAAGTCTAGGCATATTTATTTTATTTTTTTTAATTTATTCATTTTTAGAGAGGAGAGAGACAGACAGAGAGGAGAGAGAGACAGAGAGAGAGAAGGGGGGAGGAGCTGGAAGCATCAACTCCCATATGTACCTTGACCAGGCAAGCCCAGGGTTTCGAACCGGCGACCTCAGCATTTCCAGGTCGACGCTTTATCCACTGCGCCACCACAGGTCAGGCCAAGTCTAGGCATATTTAAAACAATGAAATTCATTCCCATCCTTATCACTAGGCTTAGCTGGATTAATCAAAGCTATTTACTAATTTAGGAAGATTATGTCAGCGTTAAATGCTACAGGTTGTTTTAAATAAAACATTGGAGCAGATAAATATGTGAGGGCCAAAGGTTGTGTTTAACTTATTGGCATAAAATGTGGTTAACTGGACATGGTCGAAGGGCCCTCCTGTCGTGAGAGGCTGATAGAAGGAAAACCCAGCACAAAGAGGAGTAAACCCACATGAGGTAAAGAGAGCAGAAGAGACAGCTCAGACCGGAGCTATGGAGCAGCGTATGGACAAACGGAGTGCAACGGTATTGGGGAGAGTTCATGACAAACAGGAGAGATGCCGTGGAGACACCCACACCGTGGGGTGGACAAGGCAGCTACTGAGTCCTTGGCAAACTGCAAACAGCTTGGCTTTGGCAGGGTCTCCGAAGGGCAGGAATGCAAAGAGGGTCTGGGAAGAGGGAGCTCCACAGGTGGTTTACGCAGAAGCACACAGCCAGTCAGGCCTGAGTTCACAAGACTGGAGGTCTCTTCTTCGAAGAGTATCACCAAACTTCCTGCCTGACCGGGCGGTGGCGTAGTGGATAGAGCATTGGACTGGGATGCGGAGGACCCAGGTTCGAGACCCCGAAGTCGCCAGCTTGAGCGCGGGCTTCTCTGGTTTGAGCAAAGCTCACCAGCCTGGACCCAAGGTCGCTAGCTCGAGCAAGGGGTCACTCGGTCTGCTGTAGCCCCCCCAGTCAAAGCACATATGAGAAATCAATCAATGAACAACTAAGGTGTCGCAACAAAAAAACTGATGATTGATGCTTCTCATCTCTCTCCGTTCCTGTCTGTCTGTCCCTGTCTATCCCTCTCTCTGACTCTCTCTCTCCGTCCCTGTAAAAAAAAAAGAAAGAAAGAAAAACTTCCTGAAGACAGTGAAGGCAGGATACACCATCCTAGTCAAGGGCACAGGCTCCTGAGCCAGACTGGCAGCATTCAGAGCTCAGTCCTGTTTCTTATTACCTGTGTGCCTTCAGACAAGTTCTTTAATTCTCTGTGCCTCAGTTTCCTCATGTGTAAAATGTCCAGGAAGACAGATTAAAAACTTAAAATTAAAAAAAGGCAAGCCCTGGCTGGTTGGCTCAGTGGTAGAATGTTGGCCTGGTGTGCAGGAGTCCCGGGTTCGATTCCCAGCCAGGGCACACAGGAGAAGCGTCCATCTGCTTCTCCACCCCTCCCCCTCTCCTTCCTCTCTGTCTCTCTCTTCCCCTCCCGCAGCCAAGGCTCCATTGGAGCAAAGATGGCCCGGGCGCTGAGGATGGCTCTGTGGCTTCTGCCTCAGGCGCTAGGATGGCTCTGGATGCAACAGAGCGACGCCCCAGAAGGGCAGAGCATCGCCCCCTGGTGGACATGCTGGGTGGATCCCAGTCGGGCGCATGCGGGAGTCTGTCTGACTGTCTCTCCCTGTTTCCAGCTTCAGAAAAATGAAAAAAAAAAAAAAAAAAAAAAAGAAAGACAGGAACACATGGCCCAGGAACACAGACACACAACCCAAGAGAGCCAGGGGTGGATATGCCCAGTATGAGGGAAACCCTCATACTGGTGGGAGGTGGGTGGGCATGGTGGCCGGTGGGACACAGAGGAGCTGAAATGCTGACCAAAGTGAACAGAAAAGAAATAAAGGCAGCAGGTGGTTTAAAAGAGTAAAGAAAAAGAAAATTCTTATATAACCCGGAATTGCTTCACAATATAGAAATCTGTATTCAACAACATACATTATTATAAAGTAGGACAAAAATATATCCTTTCCAATGATAACACCTTGCACTTTAGCAAAGTGCTTATAGTTTTTGGTCTGTCTCTCTCATTCTCTCTCATCACTTTGTATCTGCATGAAATTGCTAGATTCTGCCCACACGAAGACCCCTGCACCTAACAAATCAGAAAACCAAGGCAGGGCGAGGTGAACTGACTTAAGTGTACACAGCTAGAAAATTAATTTTTCTCTTGGTCAAGCACTGAAAACGTCTCTACAAAGCTGAACCCAGCTCTATTTCTTTCCTGAAGAATGGTAGGTGGTAGGAGCCCATGCCAACAGAACTCTTCTTCGTTAAGTATTAAAATGCAAAGCTGGTGTACACCGCAGGGACTCACCTTGGTGGCAAATGATGACTAACATAGTCCTTCACGTCAATATGACAAACCTATTAAAATGTGATGAATTCCTCAGGCGAACGCTTCTCATTAGTCTGACCTGTTGTCTGTTTGCTGAAAAGCATATGTGCACTCCCAAATGTGCACACCTAATATCTCTTCAGCAGACTGAGTTCCATGCAGCTAACGAATATTAATAGAAAACAGATTCAGAAAGAAAATAAATGCCTCAAGCTGCTGTTTTTAAGTCTGAGCTAAGATTCAAATCTGCCTCTGCAACTCCCAGCTTAATTGGCATGTCTATTATTATACCATCTCTAGCTTCATGGTTCCTATTTCTGACCAAAAAAAAAAAAAAAAAAAAAAAAAGCAATGCAACTTAATGGTTAAAATTTAACTATACTGTTAAGATGATCAGTTACTTCAATCCAATCATGCTCCAATTCCAGAGGAAAAGTTTCCTAAACTAACCAATCTTAAGGACTCGAATTCTTTGTTTATTTAAAGCTTCTATTTTTGGCAGCTTGTTCAAAAAGAATTAATTAATTATGGTTATCAACTTGTGATTTTCCTGAAATGATAGAAGACAAGTATAACATGGCTAATTAAAACTAAGAGTTGAGGAAATACAAGCCCAAGCTATAGCTAATGATGTTTCATCATCCATTTTCACTAAATATTACAGAAGATTGCTATAGAATATTGTTACCGAATAAAAGGGACTAACCCAAAGCCAAGATCTTAAACAATGCAAATATTTTTTGCACTGTGACAGTGTTTATGTTTCTGTTACTAAATTTATCAACTCAGTTTTAAAAAATGGAGTTAGGGTGTTTTGCACATTTTATACTAAATGTTTCAAGAATTAGTATTAGTGATGACATGAAGAGTCTGTGGGATGGAGCCTGGCTTTTATTCAGCGGAGGTGAGCGCCCTACCTTGTTCCTCTGTTGTCTTCTCTCATTTAGAGTAGGACTGTCCTCCCTCCAGACTTCACCTGGAAAGCTGACCATTCATTGGTTGTGAGGCTCCTCAATGGCTTTTCAATGATGGGAACTATTCCTTTGAGATAAATGCCTGTGACACTCTACTCCAC
This sequence comes from Saccopteryx leptura, assembly GCF_036850995.1. Lineage (NCBI taxonomy): Eukaryota > Metazoa > Chordata > Mammalia > Chiroptera > Emballonuridae > Saccopteryx > Saccopteryx leptura. The sequence goes on along the minus strand of NC_089515.1, from coordinate 50,187,395 downwards.
TCTTTCTGGCATTATTACCAATAATGTTTTACATTAAAGTTTATAAAAGGGCAGGTTAGGGTCAAGACCTGGATTTTCTGATTCCAATATTGATGTCCTTTATATCATCCTATGCTGCTCTTGAGCCTTTAATAGGGCTCCTTCCCATTATAAATGGGATGTGTTTTTTCACCTACTATCATTTTTCAGTGATGCTGAGTAAATTAGGAATGTGTTTAGACATTCTCAACAAACTTTTATCATATTTTTAACCAAAAGTGAAGGAAGGGAGAAAAAACTGGTGTGTAGGGTTTAGCCAATATGCATCAAATGTTTCTCTAACAAGTTGTTTTTCCAGTTCAGCTGATGCGATATGAGATTTCAGTAATTTGTATTTTCTGTTGCATATGAAATCTGGATATCTACAACATCAGAATCCACAACATGAAAACAGTTGTTTATAATTTCCCATATCTTTTCAATCTCTTCCCTCATAACAACCATTGTAAAGAAGATGAAAATGAGTCTTTGTTGCCTAAGATCCTTATTTTCTTTCATTATGACAAGTACTCATACGTCCTGTTTTTACATAATTTAATGCACAGCGATTGCTACTAGATCTTTACATTTTAAAAAAACTGTAAATACTGAGCGAAGTATTCTGAACAGCTCTCAATAACTGTAGGTTTATTTATTTATAAAGTATATACTAATACAAGACTATTAAGATATTATATAATTGTAAAATGTGTCAGAAGGGGAAGTTTATTAAATTAGCTACAAACAGTTATAAAGAGAATATAGAATAGTATTAACCTTGTTGGAGTTTGTAGATATACGCTGGAGTCCCCATTCCATTCATTATCATTACCTGGCATATATATATATGTGTGTGTGTGTGTGTGTGTGTGTGTGTGTGTGTGTGTATATATATATATATACTGCTTACAAAAATCAGGGGATATTTTATAGCTTCATATTCATTTTGAAATATCCCCTAATTTTTGTGAGCAGTACACACACACACACCCATGTATATATATATATATATACTTATATATATGGCATATATATAGGCCATATAATATATAACTTATAATTAATATATTACATAAATTTACTATAGAATATAGAATATCAATGTACATTAAATATACTATATAGATACATATATAGATATAGATATAGATATATATTCTTCCTAAATGAGTTCAAAAAAAGCAAGCCGAGCAATTCTGGTAGCTTAACCAAAGCTTAAACACATGTCATCCAAACTACATGACCTGACATCACTATGACCCCATAATATAAATGGGAAAGGGCAAACTGTTGGTAGTTTCAAAACCTATGTATTCAGAGCAGGGGCATCTAATGGACTTGAGGTCCAAAGCACCTGCAAATGTCCAGCAGGTCCTTGGAGACACATGGCGGGTAACGCGAGGCAAGGAAGTGAAACTAGAAAGGGCTTTGCGCACCCCAACTTGCAGTGAGAGCCTGATGGGCCGTGAGGAAACTGGGGCGCTCTGGGCACTGGGAACTCTCAAATCTCCACGCCTGCAGGCCAAAGCGTCCTTTTAGGGCACAGTCCCCTAGCTGAGTTAAAAACCTGCTGAGTGGAGCGCTGGCCGGATAGGGCAGCTGGTCAGAGCATCCTCTCAAAGCCCAGAGTTTGCGGGTTCCATTCCGGTCAGGGCACATACAGGAACGGACGTACAGGAACAGATCGGTGTTCCAGTCTCTTTCTCTCTCTCTCCTTCTCTCTCCCTGCCGTACTCGCTAAAATCAATAAACAACAACAAAAGAAACCTGCTACGGATGGAAACACACTTGAGCAGGACAGGGCTAACAGCAAAGAAACGGGAAGGTTTACACAGCTGCGGTGGAGACCAGAAGAGGAGGAAAGAAATGGGAAGTGCAAGGTGACATTGTTGAATCCATTCGCAATGGCAAGAGCTCTGCAGGCACGCTGACCCACGTGTCTTCACTCCAAAACCCCAGGGAAAATCACCTGAGGAAAACAGTGAGGAACAAGATGGCGACCAAAGAACCACTTAGAATAGAACAGAATAGAATAGAATAGAATAGAATAGAATAGAATAGAATAGAATAGAATAGAATAGAATAGAATAGAATAGAATAGAATAGAATAGAACAGAATAGAACAGAAGAGAATTAGAAGAGAATTAGAAGAGAATAGAATGCTACAATGAGCCTTATTTTATGCAATACCACAAACCCAGGTCTAGATTTTTAAACCCAAACGTGAATGTAACATTGGACAACGTGGTTCCCACCCCACCTGCTTATTCGGGGGGGGGGGGGGAGGCATTTTCCAAGCCCCCCCCCAGCGGGTGCCTGAAACCACGGACAGTACTGAACCCCACCTATACATTTCTGCACATCCATACCCATGATGACGGCGAACTGACAGCTTTAACCCAAAGAGATGAACTAATCAAACGGAACAATGATAATGATATGCTCCCTGCAAGGAAAGTTCTAGCAAAGCGCTGCCTCACAGAGCATCTATCTCCTTTGCCTGTTACTCACCGGTCTCACGACGCTGAGGGACAGAGAGCCTCCAGGACGCCAGAGGAGCGGGTGAAGGACGAGCGTCTGGCCCCTCCTGAGGTCCCTTTAAGGCCACTAGTAGGTAAAACGAGGGCCACCTGCACACCAGCCCTGCGACACCCATGACAGACCCACCAACGACCATCAAGGCGGTTGCTAAGCAACTAAAGGGAGGCGGCTTATCCGTCACACCTGGCAACTCCGGCCAGTGATTGATGCAAGGAAGACGCGGAGAAGTGTCCCTCAGAACAGCGGGACAGGGCATCTCATGCGAGATTTCATGTCTGGAGATCTCGTCACGCGAGATTTCATCACAGGGAGATTTCCCATGTGGAATTCTGCTGCTGAGAGCAGTGTGCCTGTGAGGACTCCGACGTTGTTTGATTGAATTGCTTATTTCTGCCATTTTCCATTTAGTGTTTTCAGATGTCAGTTGATTGCGGGCAACTGAAATCAGAGAAAGCAAACTACAGGTGTGCATGTGGGGCGGGGACCATAGTTAAGCCTTCGGATGCAAACACAGGACAACATCATGACTTTAGACAAAAATGTCGTAAGCACGATGCAAAAAGCATATACAATTTAAGAAAGAAGACATAATACTGCATTGCATTAAAGACTCTTTTTTATTAAAAGACACCACTGACACATCATAAACATAAAAAGTAACAAAGCAAGTCATAATATGGAGACAAATTTTTGGCAAGACCTCCGCAACTGGGGTTCTATTTTTCCTATTCTAGAAATGAAGAAACCGAGGCTCCAGGAGAAATAGTGTGTTGACCAAAGACAGACAGGAAATCAGTACCATAGTACCGAATCTTGGACTTGAACCTCTGTTTTTCTGGCTCCAGGTCATGGAGCTTACTCAGCCCCCAGCTAACTGTAATCATATGCTAATGAACCACAGATGGAGAAAGGACAACTGGCTTCTATTTCAGAATGATCCAAATTTGGGGTCAACCAGTCCTCTGAGTTCTCTCTCCTTTTAAATAAGGCCTATTTTAAGACATTTAAATTGGTGTTGCCTCTTAATTAGACAATGGACCGCTATAAAGGACAGTGGGTAAAACACAGATCAAATAAGGTCGCAATTTTATAAATGATCAGGGCATTGGGAGAGAAGTTTGGAACTCTTCTAAGTTTAAAACTTAATGGGAATTTTTAGGAGCACATGTGAATGGCCTTCATGCATACTCCCACGGGACTATGAATAATCAAAATGTAGACTAAAATCTAAAGTTAGGGAGAAAGGGGGACATTAATTATTAAAATGAATGAGACGCTGTTCATTTGGAAATCTTTCACAGGAACAGCGAACATGAACACTCAATAGGAAGGGATAGCTTGACCAAGTAACCATTTATAAAAAGCAAGGAAAAGGACTGTCAGGAGGAAATCTCATCATTTAAAAGTCAATAATAGTTCCACAATTGCTCAGAGCCCCCAGAGTATTCACCACCACCCCTTGCCCCCACCAACCCAGACTCTTTTGAGACTTGTTTGGAGGTTCTAGCAGGGGAGCGCAGCTACTCGTATACCCTTGACCGAAGAACGGTCTTCTCCTCTAGCGGGGAAGGTCGTCCTCTTCGACTGAGCGTGCAGCTTCGGGAAGGATGCACATGGAGCGGTGAGGGAGGAAGGGGACACCTGCCTAGCCAGCCAGATCAGCCGAATCAACACTGGCGATCAATGAGGTGACAGATGTCGCAGCCAGATCACCCTCACATCTCAACCCAGGCTCTTTTGAAGTGGTCCATGTAAGATGAAGAATTGGAGCACAGATCAAAACCTTAAGTCCAGACAGGCCCTGCTAATTACGCAAAGTATCGTTGTAATGGACTAAAACTATAATTTCAAAGTGCCTTGACTATAAATGACCAACAATAAATGATACCTACTGGTATGGTTATCTCTGGGCCCACAGTCTCATGAGCAAATATACTACTACAGATCATGAAGCTTGCACTGGAGAAATAATCATAAGATCTATTTGCTATTTAAAGAAGATTCATTGGGATTTCACACAGCGCCAATTTTAATTTGCTGGAAATAAAAACAGACTGGTAGGTTGAAAACCACTTATATTTTTTTAAGGCAGTAATAATGACAAATGTTACTGGGTCTAGTTAAAGACAGGTATCTGGTGAGTGGGCAGAAGGAATCAAGGTCATGGACTATCCTGTTTTAGCATCTTTATTAATGATTTGGAATAGAGAGTATATACAGCACAAATATTTCAGGTAATTTTTAAATGAAATTATCTATGATACAGACAGTATTAGTCTTATATGATAAGGGGCTTTTCCTCTAATCAGTGTCATGCTAGGTAGCACTTCTAAATACCCTGGAGCAAAATTTTTTGCACCTGAGTAAACATAGTCAAGTGCAAAACTTTCCGAGTTGAAGACAACACATTATGTGTGTCTCTCCCCTAGTAAACTCAGCTCTGCCCAGAGTGATGACTGCCCAACCAGAGAACCTGTCGCTGCCCATCTGGCTGACCCTTTCTCAAAGTCAGAGACTCTAGCTCCTACTTTTAACACCAGATTCTCATCAACCTCCCGTTTCTACCTGGGCTCAACCCAACACGCAGTACACATAAAATGCAAGTAATCCGTACCTCAACGAGAAAAAAAATAAAGCATCGATCTGCTGGCTCCTTTAACTGTGCAAGGAACGTGCCTCTTGCCCCTGCTACCTTTTTCTGGCTGGACCACTTCAGCTTGTGCAGGCCATGTGGGGCTAAAAATACAAAAATAATAACAAATTCAAGGCAAGCACTGAGCACTCAGGAGATCCTAATTACCACTACCCGATCATAATCTGGTACATGCATACTAAATCAGTCATGCCAGCTATTTGTTATGCAGTTAAACAAATGATTTCATGTGTTTTTACTTTTCCAACCACTTGTTTTGATCTAATAATGAAAACACACGCAGAAGAGAGGCTTGTATGTATTACCATAATGAATGAAAGGCATGGAAAACAAATGGAAATCTCAGAATCTTCTCAGCTATACAGAATGGCCTAATACAGTATTTCCCAGAGAAAAAAACTGGGTTAAATAATAAATGAGTTGAATTCTGGCACTGAACAGGCTACTGATATTGGGCTCCAAGAAGACACATTCTTCGTCCTGAGGTCTCGAAAGCGGCAAGAGGTAAACTTTGAATGTTTTGCCTGAAAACACAGGTTCTTGGGTTTTTCATTGGAGTCTATGGAACAATTTTTAGAGATGTATGTAATTTCACCAAAACTTATAAATATATGTGTATATATATGTCTATATATGTAGCATATTGGAAGAGTTCAGAATAATGCCACTGTGGCATAAAATTATTTTGTGCTGAAAGCATTTAAGAATCATCCAGTAAACGGATATTTTCCTCCTGAACTTTTTCTGGATAAAAGCAGAGCTTCCCAAAAGAAATCAATTGTTTTAAATCTCCTCTACAAGAGCAGCCAGTGTGAAATTTCTGGTGGACAAACCATTGCTTTAAGCCAATCTTTACAAGTCACCCTTCAATTTTCATTCGATTATCAATTGACTATTCGTAACTATTGTCAGAGGATATTCTATTTTGATTTTTCAACCATTCTGGTGCCATAAAAGTTAAATACTGTTATTACTATAGAAAGGAGAGCTGGGTTTTGAAAGGACATGGTTTTAAATAACAAATGTGGTTAAGGTTAACTCCATCTCACGCTTGTGAAGAAATTTTTGTAGCTAATTGGTGTATATTTAGCAATATTTTTGCAGATAATCTGCTCAGGCAAGGGAAATAAAGGACAAAATAAACAAATAGGACTATATCAAACTAAAAACCTTTTGCACAGCAAAAGACACAATTAATAAAATAAAAAAGAGCCTATGCAATGGGAGAACATATTTGCCGATACGTCTGATAAGGGGTTAATAACCAAAATTTATATAGAACTTATAAAACTCAACACCAGGAAGGTAAACAATCCAATTAAAAAAATGGGCAAAGGACCCGAATAGACACTTCTCCAAAGAGGACATGCAGATGGCCAATAGGCATATGAAAACATGCTTAACATCACTAGTCATCAGAGAAATGCAAATTAAAACCATGAGATATCACCTCACACCTGCCAGAATGGCGCTCATTAACAAATCAACAAACAAGTTCCGCAGGGATGTGGAGAAAAGGGAACCCTCCTGCACTGCTGGTGGGATGCAGACTGGTGCAGCCACTGTGGAAAAGTTTGGCATTTCCTCAAAAACTTAACAATAGAGCTGCCTTATGACCCAGCTATCCCACTTCTAGGAATATATCCTAAAAATCACAAAATACGAATTCAAAAGAAGATATGCACCCCCATGTTTATTCCAGCATTGTTCACAATAGCCAAGATCTGGAAACAGCCCAAGTGTCCGTCAGTGGACGAGTGGATTAAAAAGCTGCGGTACATTTACACAATGGAATACTACACAGCTGTGAGAAAGAAGGAAATCTTACCTTTTGCAACAGCATGGATGGACCTGGAGATTATCATGCTAAGTGAAATAAGCCAGGCAGAGAAAGACAAATACCCTATGCTCTCACTTGTATGCGGAAGCTGATGAACACAATAAACGAGGAACAAAATAGAAACAGAGGCAGGGTCACAGGAAACAGAGGGACCCAGCTGTCCGAGGGAAGGGGGAGAGGGGAAGGGGGAAGAGACGATGGGAACAAAGAAGGTGAAGGGATTAGCCAAAACCTTACATATGTAATACATAGATACAGACAACAGGGTAGCAGCAGTCAGAAGAAAAGGGGAGTGGAGGTAGAAGGAGGGAGGGAAAAGGGGAGGCAGAAATGGGGGGGTGGAAAGAGACTTTGCATGGGGCATGGTGGGGCATGATGTGGTGCGTAGAGGGTGATATATTGAGTGGGACACTTGAAACCATAAATTTGTGGTGCCAACACAATAAATTAAAAAAAAAAAAAGTGTACACAGAGTTCATGACACACCGAATTTTTTCGTTACTAATATAATATTACCCCGCAGACCTTGCACTCCTGGCCACTGGCCACTGGCCTGCCTCTCCCCCATCTCCCAGTGGACCTTCCCGAGAGTTACCTTCACTCAGTCTCCTGCTTCCTACATCCACTCGCTTCTCAACCCAAATCTCGTGTTCATTCCTCTCACTCCATTAAAATGACTTGTTGTCAAGGTCCCCCCAAATCGCACTGTAATGAAGTAAAGGTCATTATGCTGTCCTCAACTTCTGTGATCTCAGTGACAGTTAGCACTACTGACTGTGCCTTTCTTGAAACACGCTCTGTCGCTCAAGTCTACGAAAACCTGTGCTGAACTGCCTTTTCTCCTCTCTAATCCCGGTTCAATCTACATCCCTCGTGGACTCATCTTTACCCATATTACTTTTGAGTGTTGAGTTCAAACTCTTGAAACATGCAGCTTCTATCATTTTTTTCTTTTTATGAATGTTGGCACTTGTATGTGTAGCTCTCAAGTAACAGCAGATTTCTGGCCCTGACCGGTTGGCTTAATGGTAGAGCATCGGCCAGGCATGTGGATGTCCTGGGTTTGATTCTGGTCAGGGCACGTAGGAGAAGCACCCATCTGCTTCCCCACCCCTCTCTCTTCTCTCTCTCTCTCTCTCTCCCTCTCTATCTCTGTTTGTCTTCCCCTCCCATAGCCATGACTTGATTAGTTCCAGTGACTTGGCCCCAGGCACTGAGGGTGGCTCTGTGGCCTCTGCCTCGTGTACTAAAAATAGCTCAGTTGCCAAGCAACAGAGCAACAGCCCCAGATGGTCAAGCATCCCCCCACAGGGGCTTGCTGGGTGGATTCCAGTCGGAGGGGGCATGTGGGAGTCTGTCTCTGTCTCCCATCCTCCCACTTAATGGGGAAAAAAAGTAACAGCGCATTTCTTCTCTGTGTTCCATGTTTATACATTCATTATCCCTTTGACATCTCCATTTAGAGGCATCTCAGGCACTGCAAATTCTACATCCTCTAAAACAGGGCTCACGCAGTTCCTCCCATGGCTGCTCCCATAATTCTAGCCCTTAGCAACAGCCGATGCCATCTCCCTGGACTAGGAGGTGAGAAGACCGGGAGCCATTCTTGACTCACTCTCTCATCCCGTCAAGCAGCTGTTTCATCCTGCCCACCTTACCTCCTAACCATCTCCCAATGCCACTTCCCTCTTTTCTTTTTCCGGCGCCACTATTTGAAAATCCAGGCCACCAGCCACTTAACGGGAGTTCCACAGTTGGCTCTGCCCTAAACATTAATAATTGCTAGTCTACCCGCTGTAGCCAGAATGTTCTTTTTAAAACTCCAGCATGCCATGCCCTTGCTCAAAAGCATCTGTGTAATGTCTGGCTCTATCTAGGGAATGTGGCCTGTTTTGTTCAGCTTGACCATCGCTGACAAATGACAAGAAAAAGAATCAAAAATTGTTCTACAGCCCACAGATAGTACTGCCAGAGTTGATAAATAATATCACACAATATAAGCTTTGCATTTAATGCAAGAAATTATTGCCTAAGAGAGACCATGCTAATCTAGCCAGCTCAGCCCTCTCTCTTCGGAGAGTCACGTCAAAGGGTAGAGAAAGAAAAATCTTGTCTGACCTAGTCCATTGAAACATGTATTTACAGAGTGTCTATTAGATGCCAGATAGAATGGGCTAACCAGATGAGAACAGAGAAAGTCAAGACCTCTGGTAACTATGGGCCATGGCAGACTCTGACAGATGTCGGAAAGAAATAAAAGATGTGGGGGTGCAAAGAGAAGAGTGGATTCTCCTTCAGCCAAGAAACTAAGAAAGCCTATTTAAGGCAGGAAACTTCAGAAAGTTTTGAAGGAACGTTGAATTTATTTAGAAAGAAATAGAGGAGAAATTATTTCAAGGGAAAAAGAATAGTCTACACAAGAATTAAACTGGCGGCCCTGCCTGGTTGGCTCAGTGGATAGAGCGTTGGCCTGGCGTGTGGATATCCTGAGTTTGATTCCTGGTTAGGGCACCCAGGAGAAGCGACCATCTGTTTCTCTACACCTTCCTCTTTCCCCATTCTATCTCTCTTCTCCTCCTGAAGCCAGTGGCTCGACTGGTTTGAGCATCAGCCCCAGGAGCTGAGGATAGCTCTCTGACCTGAGCGTCAGCCTCAGGTGCTAAAAATAGCTCACTTGATTTGAGCACTGGCCCCAGATAGGGGTTGCTAGGTAGATCCAGTCAGGGAGCATGTGGGAGTCTGTCTCACTATCTCCTCTCCTCTCAGTTTAAAAACATAAAAAAAAAATAAAAAAAAACCTGACCTGTGGTGGCGCAGTGGATAAAGCATTGACCTGGAACACTGAGGTCACAGGTTCAAAACCTGAGGCTTACCTAGTCAAGGCATGTACAGAAGTTGATGCTTCCTGCTCCTCCCCCCTTCTCTCTCTCTCCTCTCTAAAATGGATAAGTAAAACAAACAAAAAAACAAACAACAACAAAAAAAACTTAAAACATAAAAAAAGAGAACCTGGCATAATGTAACTGACACCATTGCCAGAACCTACGAGAGGTTACAGGCTCCTCAACTAGGGAAGTGCCTTGGGCGGTAGCCATTGGAAGATAGAAATGGAGAAGATATTATGTCGATATTGGGTCTAGCAGAGTTTATGCATTGGGAGAGTGGGGGGAAAGCATGAGGGACCAAAATTGGGATTCCCAGAGCTTCCCAGCTCAGGAGATACCATTGCCAACAAGAAAGATAAGACAGCTAGAAGCAGGCTATAGGGTTAAGGGTCCTGAGGACATGAAGGGAGAGAGAACATGGAGTTTCTGACCGCTGAGGTATAGATGCCTGTAAGTCATCCGGACGGGGCAGGAGACGGGCGTGTGAGGTTTGAGAAGAGAACCAGGAGAGAGCTTGTCCAAATTTTAGCTTCCCTACTAAATTATCTTTTTCATTATCACCCTGTGAATCCGTAAACCATACATTTTAGCTAAGGCGTTCAGGAATCTTCCATACAGGTTTCTGATGACTTGTATAAACCACCTTTTCCAATGTTCGGCTTTAAGGTCCTGTGTCTACTTCACCAATTAACAACTGTTTTCCATTTACAGCTTATTCAAGGTGGATTCAGGGGCATCTGTAGCCTCGACTTACGCTGAGACTTTCAGTAGGGTCACAGAAGAAATAAGTCTAACGAATGATGCCTTCCTGTCAGGTGAATTATTTCATTTTGAAATTCTATAGAAGAGAAGAACAACAATCAAGTATTGGTTCCCCCCCTTTAAAATAAATTAGGGGTTGTTTTGCCGCTGAAAGTTTCCATTCAAATGACTGATCAGATCTTTCATGTCTGTTTAAAGAAATGTCTGACTGAGGTCCTTACGAAATGATAGACCATGATAAACTAGATGGTAGCTGCCAGTGAGACAATGAGGCATTGTTTACATAGGAGACGGAGTAACTGCTTTGACAAAAGAGGTTCTCGGGTATCTATTGTATGTACAACTAAGAGATTTACTGGAGCTTTTATAATATCTGCAAGACCTTTTTTTTTTTTCCAGCTAGCTTCATTAACTTGAAGTAAATCAAATCGTGCAGAAATCTGGCTCAGCAAGAAAGCAACCCGGAAAGATAGAACATGAAGAAAAACAGACGTGGGAATGATAAGGTTTAGAATCTTTGGCATTTTTCATAAACATTTTGCTTGAAGATTATTAAATTACAACCCAGAGGTGGGGGGTTAAAGACAAAACACAGTAAAACTCACTCTTAAATCAGATCTTTTTACCTCAACTTTTCTTTACAATACATATTATATATCTGCACATACAAAGTTTGCGTCGACAAAATACAGTCTGTACAGCTTACACGGTATTTGAAAAGAAACTTTCATATATCATATATATATGCACAAAATTGGAATTTTTTTTACTTGGGGGGGGGTAGCTTATTGGGAAATGGTGCGGTGTGCAGGAATGGAACACCCTCAAAGGAAGTGGTACTTTTCTAGGAAGAGGGCTCTGAGATATATTTTTTATGATGGGTAGTTTATTTTACCCATTAAGAAGAACAAAAGACGAATCTGGGCTGCTAACGTATTTTATTTTCTTTCTACTCTAAAATGCAGGCCAAGAAAGTGATCAGGACAGTCAGGTGAGCTGCCTCAGTTGTTAATACCTCGCGCCTCAGTCCTTGCCTTTCTAAGTCCTCTCCGCATTCATTCCTTCATTCCCTCCCCTTTTCTGAAGCTATAATGTTGACATTTTTAGTTTTGGAAATAAGCAAAAAAGTAAAACTGGACGCAGGAATAGTATTTTAAGGCAACCCAATACTTTCATGAATCCTTCACTTTTCAGCAATGGACCGTGACGCAGGCTGACTCGCAGCACTGAGGAGTTCACTGACACTCTACTACATACGGGTCTTCAGCAACCGTGGCTGTATGAATCCCAAAGATTTGGGCTAACCTCAGTAATTATTTAAAAATCTGTTTATAAGAGACACGACTCGGGTAAATGATGTCTATCACAGACTTGTTAGCTCAGAGAAGAAAAAAAAACACACACACACAAAACGACTCTCACGAACAATAATCTGACAGGAGTGTGGGGGCAGGCAGTGTAAATAAGTGAATCTTTCCTGAGAATCTGCTCGAGGTGTGAAAACAAGTCCCAAGTCATTCTAGAATCCACATGGTCTCCTGGCTATTCTCAAGAAGGGTGTCCAGCCCCGTGGCGGCCTCGCTTTAACTCCGCAATGACAGGGGGACGTTAGTCTTCCACAGTTCGCGCGCTGCCTCCTTCTGCGGGGTCACTCACAGCGCAACCAGAAAAAGCACGCACGCGCGCGCCCACCACGAGCACGTGCACATCTCTGCACTTGCAGAAAGGGGGGAAGACACAATGAGGGTGCCACGCAATCCACAAGTCAGAATGACACCCCGGGTCCGGCCGAAAGAGTGGTAATATCGGTCTAATCACCCAAACCCAGCCTCGGGGGCGGGTGTCCGGAGTCTGTGTGCGTCCTAGAGAGCACTGCGCTTCTTCCGCAGGGCGCTCGGGCCGCCGCAGGGTCTCAGCTCCGTGTACTGCACCTGTGAAAACAAACAGACGTGACGCTGGCGGGTGGGTAACCCTAGCTCACCGCGGTGTGTGTTAATGGCTCCCCAAGGACACACCAAGGCAAAGGAAGGCGAGGTTCAAAGGTAATGAATCATTTTCTAAACACAGGGACATGGAGGGGGATTAATTACAGGAAGGATTTGAGAAGTCATGCATCATTTCTTGAAACCAAAATATTAAAAGCAGATTTTTCTAATGAGATGCATGGGGCTCTACCTGCTCTGGTCACTGCTGGAGGGCTGCTGTTGCGTGTGTGTGCCCCTTTCTCCACCGTAAGTCAGCTTAATAATAGCCTCTTGGGAATGTTTATCTTCGTATAGGATACAACTTACTAAGAAATTACTCACTTAAAATTATCTAAAATCTTGGGGAAGAAGAAGAAGAAGAAAAAAAGAGAACTCTGCAAATTTATTTTGCCAGAGAGAAAAATAATGTTGAAATGGATACTGGCCTCCAACTTATGTAGGTTTCTTTTAAGAAAGAATTTCATTTCCGGTGGAATGGCTAAAACATCTGTGATAAGGCATGAACCCTGGGTGTCCCCAGGGGCAAACTGTCTACCACACCACCCAGAGGACCCCACTGGCATACTGTCTGTCTTCCCGGAATGCTCTTTGGTTGAGTTTCTCTATATCTGTGCCAACCCCACTGGATGACCGCTCTGGGGGCTGGTGCCTGAACTGGGCACAGGCGACCCGACGGGGCTCAATGGTGATGTGCATTCTTCAAGGACGTGGGCATGAGCTTACGTCACCGCGCCAGCGACGGTACACCGAAACCCTGTGGCTTTCGTGCGTGAGCTTTGACAGGCTGACGGCAGAACGGCTTTATGTAGTGGAAGGCATTGCGGACCACGTGTGCTCGCTACTCTGAGCATCTGTGCCTGGCTCCCCAAGGACATCGGGATCCACACAGAAGGTGAGTGGGCTCCACTTGGTCACAAGCAGACACAGGAATAAAAAAAGCGCACTTTCCTCTAAGTGTTTTGTGGCAGTCCCCCCGGGGGAAGCAGGGGTGACATATCTGTCGATCTTCAATGCAAAACAAGCAAGGGCCAGGGGACTCTTTCCTAACATGTAATGCCAATATTAACAAGTAAATTCATATTTATAGAATGCATTTTAATAGATGATTACATCAGAACGAAGGCTACAGGAATAGGGCATCACGGAGCCTATTTAAATTCGGCATGAAGGGGAAAAAGCTCTAGGGAACTCTCAGCCCTATGTCCCCAGGACCCACCCAGGGCCCCAGGGAGCCATCATGCCCACAGTGGCCCACGGATGAAAATTGGTAATTGATTTGGAATTCTCTCAGATAATAAAAGAACCGTGTTTTTGATCACCGTGATGCTATCTCAGGCCATGGTCTCTCATGTGCTGATGCTATGATGATCCCTCTTTTAGTCCACTACAGAAATTGTCACCTGCCCCCTGGGTTTATAGCCGCCTCAGCTGTGGGGGCCCCCCGGGTCCGGCCATTTTATGGGACTTTCTGGTATTGTTGCCTTGGTTAATCTCTGTGTCGCCACAGAAACAGGACGCTGCTGGACCAAGTGACAATTACCTGTGAATAATACGTCTGGATTGATCTCAAATTATTTCACGCCGTCTCTGCCTCTGTGTCTATCGGAGTAAGTGGGGCTTTGCCCTAAGCATCCCTAAATCTTTCGCGCGGGGGAAAGAGATAGGAGGGAGGCCTGGGAGATAATTGGAGTGAACAAGAATAAAGAAAGTAATCCTCCTGTTCCCCTACTTCCCACAAAATGCCTGCCCTCAGGGGACAGGAGAGAAACGAGCCAGCCTCCCCCAGCCGGTACCTCACACTGTTCCTCTTACTGGGCCCATCTTATCCTCTTCGGGGGAGGCAGGCAATCAAAAGGCACAAACACCGCGCAGTGGGGGCTCCAGGCCGTTCCTAAGTAGCTCTTTCTCGGGATCACTTTCCCCAATCATCTCGAGGCCTGGGACAAAGGTTTGCCTGCCGCCTCCCTGCAAGCCAGGACTCTTTGAAGATTTTTCTGATTCGCCATCTCGATGACTCGCCCTAGCACGGCCTCCGCGCGCCCCTCTGGCTCCGGAGCCGGCCAGACTTCCCTGTCGGGGACCCCGTTGGTGGCGACCGTTCATTACTTACCTTTTGAACATCAGACGGTACCCTGGAGAGGAAGTCTAGTAGCTCATTACTGTCAATGGCATAAGGATTTCGGAGCTTCTTAGTGAATTTATTTATGCCTGAAAAAAAAAAAAAAACAAAAAAAACCACACACAGGGAGATCTCTGTCTGTCCATCTGTCTGTCTGTGTATCTATCTATCTTTAAAACTATATCCATCTATCTTTAAAACTTGTCTGACTGGGGGAGGAGGGGCATTCACAAGTAAAAATTAGTGCGAAAACAATTACTAGGACCTCAAGCCATGCGGACGTTGCTGTCGTTCGAAATCACTCACAAACGCCTTTTCTTGCAGGAAGGAAGGGAGGCTCGTTGGAGAGGCTCAGCCTTCCTCAGCTGTGAAATCCCATTACTATCCCAGCAGCAGGGCGGCAGAAACACGCGCGAAAACCGCCGTGCTCACTGGTGTTTTCGGACGACGCTGATTAACAGCGTCCTCAGCTAGGGACACAAATGTCCCAGATGGGAAAAGACCTTCATCAGCCCAAACAAGTCCCCGCCTGGGGGAGCTGGACCAAATACAGCAGCTGGGAGGTGTGGGGCCGACTTGGGTGTTTTGTTGTTGTTGTTGCTGTTAAAAAAGAAGCTGCAAAAATCTACCCCCCGCCCCCAACTCATTTTTCACAGGTTCCCCCTCTCTCCCCGCAGAACAGAACTTGACATGTTGACTGTACTCTGAGGCTGCAGGAAACTGTGAAAAGTTATTACTGAAAAATTATCTGCCTACGGTTGCTAACTTCATTTATGGACCGCAGCCCCGGTGCGTGGGTTTGTCTAGGGCAATGGAATCTGTGCTCATTTCAGTCAGAACACCGGTGATGAGAAGAGGGTTCAACGTCTCACTGTCCCTGGCGGCTGCACTTTTGGGCTCTGTCCGCGCTCTCCTGTTCAGAGGGTGCTCCTCTAACTGCCTTTGTTTTCTCCAACTCTTCTTCTTGCCTGCATCCAGTACTCAGAAACTGTAAAATGTCAGCCCTTGGTCATGCTGAGTTTTAGAAGCAAAAAAACTAGGTGGCCTTCTAAAGTTTGGCCACAGAGAATTTGTTGGACAAGGGTTACACACCTGAAGGTCTTGTTAATTTTCATGACGCTGAATGAATTTTCACTTGAAGTCTATGCCTTAACCGGCTCCTATTCTGTAGCCAAGGTAATGCTGAACTATTTAATAGTCACTAACACATCCAAGGTTTGATGTTTTGTTTTTTTTAATTCCATTAACTATTATTTCACTTTCATCTAAGGATGGGACTTCCTGGATGGCGCTGTACCAAACACAATGCCAACCTCCAGTCACTTCCTCAGAAAGGGTCAAGTTGACACCTGCTTTGCCAATGGCAGCCGGCCATTGTTCCCAGCAAATGGAGGCTCGGGGGCTGGGCTGGGAAAGCCCTCTTGCCAATGATCCCCTTTCTCCAAAGCCAGAGCTGCTTCGTCTGTCTTCCTCCTCCCCCCCCTCCCCCCCCCCCCCCCCCGCAAGCAGCTTTATGTTTCTAGCTAACATTTCCCCCAGCATTCTTTTAAACTAAAATACACTCACTGCATTATTCCAAAGACATTCACTGTAGCCTAGGCTTTTGTGGCAAAAGAAAACAGACAAGGCAAGATGATAAAGGGAGACAAAGACGTACGGAGAAAAGATATATCTTCAGTTGTTAATTATATATAGTGTGCACATCTGGAGCCTTTACAATGAATGGCAAGGCAGGGGTGACGTCCCAGCCGGTCAGAACAGCACATTCTTAGTTACTGAGATGATTATAAACCTGCGCAGTAGCCCCGATGCACCAGTGAGGACAGAAGTAGTCCGCAACGCACTGCGACGATGTCTGAGAAACTCAGAATAAAAAGCGTAAGGCGCTCCGATTATGTGCTTCAAAAGCACAGCTTATTTTTATTTTATGACTGTCACAGGCTTAAATGGCAGTAATTCTACCACATTACCTACTGTGTGAGACCATGTGTCAACAGATCATGGACTCCTTGGTCAACTTTGAAGGGTAAGGAACAAAGGATTATGGTGCACAGATAACACTGAGCCCTAGTTCTAACTTCGCCACGCATTCGCTGTGTGACTTCAGACAAAGCACTTAGCCTTCCTGGGTCTGATTGCTCATATGAAAATCTGAATAATCAAGACCGGCCCTGATCAGCTCCTAGGTGGGTGGGAGAGTCACATAGGACAACCCAGGCAAAGGGATTCTGTAATCTGAAGTTCCCCAGCAACGGAGGCAGGATCCAAACACCCAGGGATGGCATTTGGGAAAGACGCTACCATTCAGCAGTCTCCGATCACAGGCAGATCGGGAGAGTGGAACGAGCCTGCCAGTTAAAAATTCTTAAAATCACTTGGAGGAAGTCTGAGAGGAAAAACTGCACGGCTGCTTTGCACATATGGCCACTGGAGAATAACCACTTGAAATGGAATTTTAACACAATTTTTTGGATATTTAATTAGGTGAGCAAAAAGTTTATCATTTGCATATTCTTTTGCATTAATAAAGCAAAAGAATTGTGAAGATAGTAATCTGCATGTCATTTCCCATACCAGTAACTGTAAACCAACTTTTGCCTGCCCTTGAATATAAGTGACTGGCATGGAGCCCTGACCAGGACACACAGGGGTGGGTGAGGTGGGCTGGGAGGTCCACACTTGCTCAGGTATCGAATACTGAGCATGCCTTCCATGTAAGAGATGTAGCGCTATCCAGCAGAGATACAAAGTTACGTAAGTCATGGTTCTCCTGCTGCACAGAACACTAGAATGAATGACTATGCTGTCTTAAAACCATTCTACTTATGAAATTTTGTGGGTTATTCTGTTTTCCTATACTTTTCCCATTTCTCAATGCCCAGGTTTGGCCTCCGCTGACATCAGGATTCCACCTTTGTGGGTTCTCGCTGAAAAGGTCTACACTGAATAGTTTTAGAAAAGGTCTCAGCTTTTGCTTAAAGACAAATGCACCTCATCACGATCTCTTCCATTTGCAACCTCTCTGAACATCTTAATATCTGAAGATCCCTAATAGTTGAAAATTCAGCAGCCGAGTCACAGGGGCCAAGTGATGGGAAAGCAGGACTGATACAGACATCAGTGGAGAAAGGCTGATGGTGTCTCCATCAAGTAATTTCCTACAACGCACTCTCATCCACCCAAAGCCCACCCGGCAACAGCGGTGAAGAGTCACAGAGCTGTTAGTAGTAAGCCCAACTGCTAGCTTCAGCAGTAAAGGCATGAAATTTATTTCAAGTGTGCCACTTCTACTTTTGTAAAATAGATAAACCACCAATGGGCACCCCCCTCTGGTCAGTAGTACCTTCGGCTCCTTTCCGCACGGGTGAAGTGCCTCCCCCTGGTCCCCCAGCCCCTGCTCCTGCATTCAAACATCGGATTGGATTATTATATTTTCCTCCAGAACAGATGCCGTGGCAGGAGCAACCTGGCTACCTTTACTGTATATAAGGGGCACAGTACAGGTAGTCTGCCCACTGTTTGAGTAACAGTGTATCCTGAACATTCCTGGACCACAGCAATGTATTATGCAAGAGAACTGATGACTATGAAAGCCAAAGGGACATCACATTGCACGATCCCTTTTTTTATTTGATTCCAGCTATGCCACAGGCCTTTAAATAGCTATGCTAACCGTTCACGCAACTGGCCATTTCAGGGGGGTCCTCCCTGGAAGTTCTGGTTCCCCAGATGCCTTCCTTAATCTCGTGTTGAACGGCCAACGGGAACACGTTTCAAGTTTAAAACCCAACTCTAAAAACTAGGAACTGGTGCTTATGTCAAGCTGATTGCTAGCAAACTTACCCCAGATTAAAATGATGTAACGAAACGGGATGAAGTACATCGTGATGGTGGCCACCGTCAGGGTCAGACAAGCCAGGAGCGAAAGAAACGGGACTGTCCAGTTGAACGTGCTGCAGACAGACCACAGAAGTGTCACTTTCTCCGAGGCCTGAACAGCTACACAGACTCATCCCAGTCACCCGTATTTCTTAGACGTACAAATGAAAACGGTCTATTGGAAAGGTTGTTCTGAAAACCGGGAGATGAAAGCCTGCCCACGGCCCTGGATCAGTGGCTAGAGCATTGGCCCAGCATGCAGACGTCCGGGGTTCGATCACCAGTCGGGGCACACAGGAGGAGCAACCACCTGGTTCTCTCCCCCTCCCCCTCCCCGTCTTGCAACCAGTGGCTCAGCTGGTACGAGCACCATCGACCTCAGGCACTAAGGACAGCTTGTTGAGACAAGCAGGGGCCCCAGATGGGAGTCGCCGGGTAGATCCCAGGTGGGGGTGCACGTAGGAGTCTGTCTCTCTGTCTCCTTACTTCTCACTAAAAAAGAAGGAAGGAAGGAAGGAAGGAGGGAAGGGAGGGAGGGAGGGAGAGAGGGAGGGAGGGAAGAAGGGGAAGGGAAGGAAGGGAAGGGAAGGAAAAGAAGGAAAGGAAAGAAAGGAAAGGAAGGAAAGAAGAGAGAGAGAAAACAAAAAAGAAGGAAGAAAAGGAAGGAAGAAAAGGAAGGAAGGAAGGAAGGAAGGAAGGAAGGAAGGAAGGAAGGAAGGAAGGAAGGAAGGAAGGAAGGAAATCAAGAAAGAGAAGAAAGAGAGAGAGAGAGAAAGAAAACAAAAGAAAGCCTAAGATGACTAGGCCCTGGAAAAACATTCTTCAGGAGAAGGTCACCCGACCAATTTCCCTTGAACTTCCTGGAACTCACAGTCCTGAAGAGAAGGCATTGGCCCTCAAAAGTCATTAAAAACTACAATATTGTCACCGTGGCTCCACGAGTGGAGATCTTCAAGACTAAAGGTTACTAAGGTCACTTCGAAGTCCGTATTTTTCTCAACTGACACGTAAATATTTAGGGAAGGAAGGCGATCCCAGAGCTTCAGCGCTTTTGTGTTTTCTAATCACAGAATCTCCAGACTCCTTCACAGCAGAAGCTCAGCAGAGCCCTGAAACGGGCCGGGCAGCACTCAGCTATAAACCATTACATCACCAACCCACAGGCAATGGAGGTGAAGTTACCCCAGATTCTGATGGGGCCTCGGGCTCCTTTGATTGCACCTATTGCCTGCTTTGACGTGGGCAGAACGGGAGATGTTGAACATGGAATGAGACATCAAATGTACCGTGGAAATCTTGCACAACCCTAGAAAATGGTCGGTCAAGCCAAGGCCCCAGGTTAGGCCTCTGAGTGCCTGTGGCCTTCAACTTCACTCACATATTCATTTACTGACCCATTTTATTTACTTATTTATTGTTAGGTGAGAAGAGGGGAGAGAGTGAGGCAGACTCACACACAGGCCCTGATGTGATCCACTAGGCAACCCCATCTGAGGCCAATGGTCGAGTACTGAGCTAATTTTAGTGCCTGAGGCTGATGGACTCCAGCTATCCTCAGCGCCTGGGGCCTTGCTTGAACCAATTGATCCACTGGCTGTGGGAGGGAAGGAGGGGAGAAGAAAGAGAGAAGGGGGAGAGTAGGGGGAAAGAAAGGAGAGAGAAAGGGGAGAGGGAGGTGGTTAGAAGGAGAAGGTTGCTTCTCCTGTGTGCCCCCTGACCAGGAATCAAACCAGGAACATCCATATGCTGGGCCAACACTCTATCCACTGAGCCACTGGCCAGGGCCTACTGACTCATTCTTAAGTGTGAGATGGTGAAGATTTTATAAGAGCATGAATGAGAAAGGGATATTTACCAACACCTGTTTTGTTCAACATTATACTGGTGCCCACAGCCAGGACACTGTATAGTAATACCTCTAACGCTCAAAAACTTACTAGACTCCTCCCCATTTTTCACAGAATATCTTGTAGTTAGTTAGCACTTGCACAGAACACCAAAGGCTGCAGAACCATGACAAATCACAGCTTTCCACCCTGACATCAAATAGTTTGTTAAAATGATTTTTATAGATTTCCCCAGGAGCTCTCTAAATTCTAAGGAGGAAATCCCTGATTTGGATAGTAATGAGATAAATGAGCTAAACCTTTCAATTAATGAAAAAATTAATGAAAAAAAAAATCATTTGTTTAACCACTGGGAATCATTAACATGTCCTAAAAATATCACTTTTTTTCCCTCCCTTCTTCTTTTTCATGTGAGAGGAGGGGAGATAGAGAAACAGTTGTTGCAAACAGGATCCACCCGGTAACCCCCGTCTGGTGCCGACGCTCTGCCCATCTGGGGCCATGCTGGCAACTGAGACATTTTTAGCACCTGAAGTGATGCTCCACAGAGCCATCCTCAGCACCCGGAGCTGATGCACTCGAACCAATCAAGCCATGGCTGTGGGAAGGTGAAGAGAGAGAGAGAGAGAGAGAGAGAGAAGGGGGGAGGAGTGGAGAAGCAGATGGCCACTTCTCCTATGTGCCCTGACCAGGAATTTGAACCCAGGACTTCCACACACCAGGTCAATGCTCTACCACTAAGCCAACTGGTGGCCAGGGCCCTAAAAATATCACTTTCAAAGCTTCAAAACACTGAAAAAAAAATGACTGTGGCCACGTCTGGTATGGCGTGCGCAATTGCATCCTCTAGTCTCACCGCTCACCAAAGTAGCTGCCCTGCTCTTTGACCTTGTTGTTAGTGGTGTAGCTATTTTCCGCATTTTCCAGACTTGATCGAATGAAGTCCTCTCACTCTCCCACCCGGACTTATCCTGTGCACGACTCTTCTGTAACATACAAGCAGGGCTTCCACAGTGACTTCTGGGCTCTCCACCCACAGGGGGCCGCTGGACCTCTCCTTGGCTTCTCTGCCTTCACTCTTGGTCCCTCTCACCATGTCCCTCCTTGAGGAAACACAGGTACGTTAACCTGTCATTCCTGGGTCCCCACCACAATCTATACTGCACGGAACCTGCTTCCTTGTCCTCATTACTTAGTATTTCTTTGTTAAAAAAAAAATTATTGACTGATTTAAGAGAGAGAGAAAGGAAAGAGAGAGAGAGAGAGAAATACTGTTCCTGTACGTGCCCTGACCGGGGATCGAACCGGCAACCTCTGCGCATCGGGACGACTCTCTAACCAACCACGTTATCCGACCAGGGCGTCACTTAGTATTTCTTAGCATCACTTCTTAGCCAGGAAAGGTCCAGTTTCTAAGGGTGTTAGAAACTTCAAAGCCTCGCTCTGGAACGTCTTCAGGGAGGACGTCCCTGTTCTACTTTAATATCACTTTTCTCCTCTGTGGAGATGTCCCTAACCACTCAAGGACACAAGGGTTGGAGCCACCACTCCGTAACGATAGACCATATAAATCACTCTTCTGATATCCCGCTTGCTGCCTGGAATAATATTAACGCGACATGTTGATTCATGTTTAGCCTGACAGATCTGTACCTTTAAAAGCTGTATAATATTCGAGTAGGTAGAAAAGAAGGAAAGAGTTCATTCCATGTAAATGCAAATACCACTGGGGCCCTCTCCTCACCATCACAAGGGAAGCTTTGCTCTCCGGGGTTTTATGTAAGTCCATTTATCTGCTAATTGCCAATAGTTGGGTAAAAGTTTTCCTGGTCCTTAAGCACTGAATTACATGGGATTCCAACCGAGTTACACATGAGGTCCCTCTTGAATGCCCAGCAGGAACATTAAGGTCACTGCCGTAATGAATGGCCAAGGAATTAATAGGAGCTGAGCCTTCCTGTGACGCAGCTGGGCAGAACAGTGCCCTGTTCATGGCTGGGAAGCCGTCTCGGCCGCAGCCCCACAGCTGTGCTGGGAACGGCCAGCCCTCAGCAGCGCCGGGGAGCGGGGCCTGTTTAAATCACTCTGCCCTCTTCTCCCACCAGACACATTTCCTCGATCATTATCAACCGCACAACAGCCACATTTGTCTGCTCAGACTCGCAGACATGGAGACGGTTTTACCGAAGACATGGCCTTCCTTCCTCGGTCTTGCCCCCACTCCACAGCCTCTCCTCCTCCTCTGTGGCCAGTATGTCCCTCACTCAGTCTTTTCCATTGACTTTTTCTCTCCACTCATGTCCCCGAATGGTGTCTCACCTCCGGGCTCGCCACGCCCTCGCTGATGGCACAGACATGCTCAGTCACCCCTCTCTCCCTGCGCCTGGCAGTCCCGGGCTTGGGGCCTTGGTACAGTGGTTCACGCCCACTGAAGCCCCCTTCCATCAATCGGGTGCTCAGCTATCCCCTCATTCTCAGACAGGCTGGGAAACTGCTGCTCTGTGAGAATCTCTCTCTGTGTTTTTTTTTGTTGTTGTTGTTTTTTTTTGTTTTGTTTTATTTCATTTTTTTAATTTAATTTTTTTTTTTTTTAGTTTATTCATTTTTAGAGAGAAGAGATAGAAGAGAGAGAGAGACTGGGGGGAGGAGCTGGAAGCATCAACTCCCATATGTGCCTTGACCAGGCAAGCCCAGGGTTTCGAACCGGCGACCTCAGCATTTCCAGGTCGATGCTTTATCCACTGCGCCACCACAGGTCAGGCCAAATCTCTCTCTGTTTGTTTCCGACGGGCAGGTCAAACCTGCCCCCTCATGCTCTTACCTCCATCTAGCATTGACACCCCCGAATTCTGTTTCACAGCTGTTCTTCTCCCCTCTCTGGAAGATCGATCCCTAGAGTATTACTGACAAGACAGCGTCGGGGTGACAGGGGCAGGTTCAAGTCCAAGCTCCGTGACTTACAGGTTGTGTGACGTTGGGATAAGAAGTGATAACTATACTCCGTGTGATGTGGATACTAAGAATCCTTACTCCGTGGGAGTTCTGGAATCATTTCATCTAATTTCTTTAAGTAACTCCTTAAAGAGGTTACTACATGCCAAGGGCGTACAACACTGTCTGGTACACGACATCGGTTCATGTTGCTGTTATTACTGTCCTCCTGCGTTGCTCATGCACAGACCAAGTTGGTGCCAGCAACTCCATAACTGACAGTTGAATGACAATAAATAAAGAATTCTGATGCCCGCTCATCGCTTTACTATTTTCTACTGTTGCTCACGTTTTGTTCATCACTTGACAATATGTATAGACAACATCTACTCAATATATATTATATATAAACCTAGAGGAATATAGCAGATAGACATATGTAAGCAAAGTTCTAATACTGTCTAGTTTTTCTTTTCCTAAGACATGATAATAGGAATAACGTGCAAAGTCACCAAATTTCTGTAAAGATGGTTTTAAACCTATTTTTTAAACACACATGTTTACTATGATAGCAACAACTGGGTAGGCAAGAGCAATTTCAATTCATAGGCAACTGAGAAAGAAGACCAGTATCTAAACCTTTATTTCATAGTAAATATTCGTATCTCCTGATGGTAATCATTAGTTCTCAATTTCTCTGCATACTGATGAGACAAAACTTCTACTTGGCTTTTAGCCCTTTTTTTCTCCCTTTTCCCATGAAATTTCTCAACATTATCCCCTTTACTTAAAGAAACTGAATTGGCCCTGGCTGGCTGGCTCAGCGGTAGTGTTTGCCCGGCATGTGATTCCTGGTCCAGACACACAGGAGAAGCAACCATCTGCTTCTCCACCCTTCCCCCTTCTTTCTCCCTCTCTCTCTTCCCCTCCCACAGTCATGGCTCAATTGGTTCAAGCACATTGGCCCTGAATGCTGAGGATGGTTCTGTGGAGCCTCCACCTCAGGCACTAAAAAGAGCTTGGTTGCAAGCATGGCCCCAGATGGGCAGAGCATCAGCCCCAGATGGGGTTGCTGGGTGGATCCTGGTCCAGGCGCATACAGTAGTCTGTATCTCTACCTCTCCTCCTCCTCTGGAGGAGGGGAGGAAGAAGAGGAAAAAAAGAAACTGGGTTGACCAATAAGGTAAGAAAAGATATTCACTGATATTTAGAAAGAAAAACATGGCCGACACAATTCTGGATTTAAAGGGGGAAAGAAATAAATTCAGTTCAAAGAAAGCAAAATAAAAACTTCTCTATTCACTGGTACCAAATGAAAACCAAGTTACACACAGTTCAATGATGTATAACGAACACAAAGACCAACACAAACCACGGAAGAGTCTTTTTCAGCTAGGACTCCTTTAGAGAAGTTAGCGCCCTTCCACACTAAAGTAGGGAGGGGCAGGCTAGGGGTTGCATTTGATTCAAATCTCACCTGTTGGTTAATAAAGTTTTACTGGAACACCTATCAAACCCATTCATTGACATATCAACTATGACTGCTTTCACACTGAAACAGCAGAGTCTAGTATTTGTGACAGAGCCCAAAGAGCCCACAAACACAAAAATATTTCTTTTCTGGCCCTTTACAGAAAAAGTTTGTTGACCTCTGTCCTAAGGCACCCATGGTCGTGATAAATTAACCTCACATCTTTGCATCCATGATGCTACCAGTTAGGTATCATTCTTTGGAGAGTTGAGAAAATACTTTATCTCATTCAAGGCATTACTGTGGTCTATGATTCTGACAAAAAAAAAAAAGAACTCCTTGAAGGCATATTTGCTTCCCTTTTATTTGTGAATAGGATAATGTATTTTTGAAACTGAGTTTATCACTCAATCCAGGATATTTTTGATACTGAAAGGAAGCACTATCAATAATTGAGATGACTGGTATAAATCGAGTCATCTGGTCACCCCAGTTCTGTGGCACTGCCCAACTGTGAGATTGACAAGTCCAAAGAACAAACCAACCAAAGTTAACAGGGTTTGCCTGACACCATTGTTTCTGGTTTTGATTTTTGCATTTTCTGATCTCGCCCTCCCCACCCCCACGTGTCCTGGCGGATGGCAGCTCTAATTCAAACTCCACAGTACAAACATAAAACTTACTTTTTAATTCTTTCTCCAAAAGAAGCTACTTCCTCCAAGATGTTTTGCACTGTTGAAATAATGTCCTGTACCATATAGATTCTCTCGATGAAGCCCTTTTTCTCGGATTCCTAAGAAACATAAAAGATTTAACTCAGTTACTTTATTGTTACTGTCCCATACTAGACATTGGTCCGCTGTGGTATAATAGCACGGTTATCATGAACCGAGTGACTTCAAGAGATGTCACATTACTGACTCCAAAAACTATTTCCGCCCACTCATTCAGATGCAACCACGCTCAGTGAGCAAGCCTCGCGTGCTATCATGATGACCGGAAGTCCACAGAACCAAGAGCTTCATTTCCTATGGACGTGGATGCTTCGGCCAGAGAACTTTGTAATTCCCTCTCGTTGGCTGAACCCAATTTCCTCTTTGTCTTCACAATCTCCTGCCAGCTCACAATCTCCCCCTGCTGTCACAGAACTCCAGCAATGTTTCCGTGAGGTAACACTACGGCACACTGCATGGTCCCCTGGTCAGCAAACCGCGGCTCGCGAGCCACAGGCGGCTCTTTGGCCCCTTGAGTGAGGCTCTTCCATAAAATACCACGTGCGGGCGCTACCTCGATAAGGAACGCACCTACCTATATAGTTTCAGTTTAAAAAAATCTGGCTCTCAAAAGAAATTTCACTCGTTGTACTGTTGATATTTGGCTCTGCTGACTAATGAGTTTGTTGACCACTGGTCAGATACTACGGCATCCTAGACCTGTGGCTTCTTACTCAAATGCTGCAGAATTTTTAACTGTGTTTTAAACTTACTGCAGTTCTGATGAACATTTTAGTCGTCTTCCGCCAATCACCACAGAAACAGAGTAAGGAGAGGCCCTGGCCTGTTGGCTCAGTGGTAGAGCGTCGGCCTGGCGTGCAGGAGTCCCGGGTTCAATTCCCGGCCAGGGCACACAGGAGAGGCGCCTATCTGCTTCTCCACCCCTCCCCCTCTCCTTCCTCTCTGTCTCTCTCTTCCCCTCCCGCAGCCGAGGCTCCATTGGAGCAAAGTTGGCCCGGGCGCTGAGGATGGCTCCATGGCCTCTGCCTCAGGCACTAGAATGGCTCTGGTTGCAGCAGAGTGACGCGCCAGATGGGCAGAGCATCGCCCCCTGGTGGGCATGCTGGGTGGATCTCAGTCTGGCGCATGCAGGAGTCTGTCTGACTGCCACCCTGTTTCCAACTTCAAAAAAATACAAAAAAAAAGAAAAGAAAAAAAAGAAACAGAGTAAGGAGACAGGCTACCAAGTCACCAGACAGTACCCTGCTGAGGACTGTATTTTCTCCTTTATTTTATTTATTTACTTATTTCTTCTTTTCCAAGTGAGAGGAGGGGAAATAGAGAGACAGATTCCTGCAGGTGCCCTGTCCGGGATCCACCCAGCAGCCCCTGTCTGAGGCTGATCCTCTGCCCATCTGGGGCCATGCTCACAACAGAGCTATTTTTAGTGCCTGAGGCAGAGGCTCCACGAAGCTATCCATAGCACCCAGGGCCAATGCTCTCAAACCATGGCTGTGGAAGAAGAAGAAGAAGAAAGAAGAAGAAAGGAAGAGGAGGAGGAGGAGAAAGGAAGAAAGAAGAAAGAAGAAGAAAGAGAGAGAGACACACACACACACGGAAGAGGAAGGGGTAGAAAAGCAGATAGTAGCTTCTCTTGTGTGCCCTGACAGGGAATCGAACCCAGGATTTCCACATGCTGGACTGATGCTCTACCACTGAGCCAACCGGCCAGGGCTGCATTCTCTCCTTTAGAATCCAGGGAATTTCTCCCCAAGAACACCACAGACCTACTCCAAAAGGAGAAATGCACCCCCATGTTTGTGGCAGCATTGTTCACAATAGCGAAGATCTGGAAACAGCCCAAGTGTCCATCAGAGGATGAGTGGATTAAAAAGCTTTGGTACATATATACTATGGAATACTACTCAGCCATTAGAAATAATGACATTGGATCTTTTACTACAACATGGATGGACCTTGATAACATTATACGGAGTGAAGTAAGTAAATCAGAAAAAACTAAGAACTATATGAATCTATACATAGATGGGACATAAAAATGAGACTCAGAGACATGGACAAGAATGTGATGGTAACGAGGGGGGGTGGGGGGAAGGGATGGGGTGGGAAGGAGAGAGAGGGGGTGGGGGAAGGGGAGGGGCACAAAGAAAACCAGATAGAAGGTGACGGAAGACAATTTGACTTTGGGTGAGGGGTATACAGCACAATCAAATGTCAAAATAATCTGGAGATGTTTTCTCTCAACATATGTACCCTGATTTATCAATGTCACTGCATTAAATTTAATAAAAAAAAAATTAAAAAAAAAAAAGAATCCAGGGGATTTCTAAAGAGGATGCCCAGCAATTATTTTTCTTTCATGGAACTGGAAGCCAATATAAGTCCATCTCCCTCAGTCCCAATTCTTCATGTGAAATGGAATTCTGCTTTCTAAGTATATTCTCCTTACTTGGCTTAGAGAAAACCTTAAATGTGTCTTACCATCATAGGTAGTGAATGATGATAAAAATAATTTAGAAAGGACTCAAATGGAGAAAAGAAGATTCCCCAAAGAGTGGGATTTTTACAGTACTTCTCATGTTTTGGTACCACTTCTAGTTTATGAGATCCATTGTACTTGGGATTTCTCAAGTGTCCTCTCAGGTCTTCCAGCATCCTGGGGCCATGAATGGAGTAAGGGAGAACCCTCCACCTTGTAGTGAGAGCGATACAGGACAAAAGCACCAACATGGGAGAAATGTCAAAAAAGCACTAACTTCCCTCCCTGCATTTGCCCTTGTTTTCAAAGCTACATGGCTGAAACAGACCAAAGAACAAGGCAGAGGCAGAGTGGACCACTGACGCCGCCTCTTTCGTCAAAAGCAGGCTGGGGTGCTTTGAATAACTTCTTACCATCTTGTCTACAGTCCTTTATCTAACCACCCAGCACAAAAGACAAAGGTCAGGCTCACTGTTTCCTCTTGAGTATCAGACTTCCAAGATATTTTTACTTCTGCGCCCTAATGTTAAAGTTCTAATTTCCCTCCCTCTCTGAAGAACTAATTCTCTAAGCATTTCGCATTATAAATTTCATAGGCTACCAGAGTGACCCCATTCATGCTCATTAATCCACCGACGTCTATTAAGGGACACAATGGTGAAAACCTATCTCTGTGGGCCCCGTCAGTATTCATATTTATAAAGGGGGATTTGAAAGCGTCCGGGAATTTGACCCAAAGGGCAAACGTGGCTTCCTCTCTCCAGCAGCACAGAATTCAGGACAAAACAAGTTTATGGAAAATGCCTCATATTTTCATGAGGCTCAATTTCATTAAAATGTCCTATCCCAGTTAACTGACTTTATTTTCTCCCCAACGAAATACTCAAGTGCTGATGTTCTGGTCATAAAGAGAGTGTGAGTTAGTACACCCAAATAATGAATGATTCTCACACTATTTTTTTCCTTTTTAATAAAATTTGGTGTTATAAGGGAAAAAAGCAGAGACATCACGAGAGGTCTCAACTCCATAGGCCTCCACATTTTGTAAATTATAGAGTCAAAAAAACTAGCATCCACACTGATCTAACATCTGTTAGTTCTGTGATCATGGTAAGTTCCTTACCATTTCTGAGTTGCAATTTTGTTCTCTAGAAAAGGGAAATCACAGGGAGTCTTCACAAAATTAAACATCACATCATCTATAAAGCACTTGGTACAGTCTAAGTCAGGGGTCCCCAAACTTTTTACACAGGGGGCCAGTTCACTGTCCCTCAGACCATTGGAGGGCCGGACTATAAAAGAAACTATGAACAAATCCCTATGCACACTGCACATATCTTATTTTAAAGTAAAAAAAAAAAAAAAAAAAAAAAAAAAGGGAACAAATACAATATTTAAAATAAAGAACAAGTAAATTTAAATCAACAAACTGACCAGTATTTCAATGGGAACTATGCTCCTCTCACTGACCACCAATGAAAGAGGTGCCCCTTCCAGAAGTGTGGCACGGGCCGGATAAATGGCCTCAGGGGGCCGGATGTGGCCCGTGGGCCGTAGTTTGGGGACCCCTGGTCTAAGTGCTTCATACACAGAAGCCCCTTCCCTTCAAGGATGCAGAGACAGATGGCTGAATAGCCAACCTTTGGTCCAGTCGAAACAATACTGGGGTTGATTTTAAGTTTCAGAAGCAATGATCTCGCAGGACAAGTCCACTCATGTGTGCCCCGTGTTATGTGAGATTATCTGGCAGATCAATCTGCAACATGCTGGCTTTATTTACAGGGTTCAGATTGAACCAGAGGATGTAGTGGTAACACAGTTTAGCGAACACAACGTTACATCTGCCACTGCTACTGAATTTCCAAGGAAGAGGAACAGTGATTCGTTCAGAAAGACAGAACTGCTATCACATGTGTTGACATTATTTCCTTAACATCAGAGGCTTCCAATTATCTGAGGGAAATGAGCAATAAAAATAGTTATCGCCACCGGTGCGATCCAAAAAATAAGCAATATAATTGCGGCTAACAACATAGTTTTAGATTTTGAGAAAGAATGGGTTTTACTTATTACAAATTTGAAAACACACAGAGGCATAAGTAAAAATCACAGGATGCAGGGTCTACTTTTCACGCCAAGCCTGTATCACCACAGAATGGAAGAGATGAAGGCATGGGACTTTTCAGGTCCAAAATGCAAATTTCATAGTGGTCCCTCTGTTTAGGAAATTTCTATAAAGAGTGGCACTCAGGTCCTGGCCGGTTGGCTCAGTGGTAGAGCGTCAGCCTGGCGTGCAGAAGTCCCGGGTTTGATTCCTGGCCAGGGCACACAGGAGAAGTGCCCGTCTGCTTCTCCACCCCTCCCCCCCTCCTTCCTCTCTGTCCCTCTCTTCCCCTCCCGCAGCCGAGGCTCCACTGGAGCAAAGATGGCCCGGGCGCTGGGGATGGCTCCTCGGCCTCTGTCCCAGGCACTGGAGTGGCTCTGGTCGCAACAGAGCGACGCCCCAGAGGGGCAGAGCATTGCCCCCTGGTGGGCAGAGCATTGCCCCCTGGTGGGCGTGCCGGGTGGATCCTGGTCGGGCGCATGCGGGAGTCTGTCTGTCTCTCCCCGTTTCCGGCTTCAGAAAAATACAGGAAAAAAAAAAAAGAGTGGCACTCATTGTAAGAAAAAAAACAACAGCTCCAGCTCTGTAGCCTAACCATGAATATTATGTAAAGATAAAGGCAAGAGCAACATTTTTTTTCATTTTCCATTTGTTTCGAAAATGTAAAAAACAAACAAAAAAAACCCTGAATCTTTTGGCTAAGTTTTGAAAGCAGTTGAATTAAGAACAAATACTGTATCTGTGCTGTAACAGTTGTTTTTCTTTAGAAACAAAAATAAAATAAATCAAGAAGCAAGTATTCCCTTTGCCCAGGCCCTGCTGCCTTGTCTATGCCTCCTGTGAGTACAGGGCTAAGGTGCAAAAAACCCCGAGCCTCTGGGAGAGAATTAAAGCACCATCCCAAAGAAATTCCCAACTAAGAATTATTGTATTATCAGTATGTGACTTTAAATCTTTCCTACCTGTTCTGATCTAGGGAAAAGGCCTCCTTTCTCTTTAACTGCCTCAGCCAAACCAGAGAGGTAGTTCTGAAAACTGACCATATCAGGAATAATCTTTTCAACATGCTTGGTGCTGGTGCAGTAGATAGAGAGTCGGCCCGGGACCCTGAGGACCCAGGTTTGAAACCCTGAGGTCACCAGCTTAAGCGTGGGCTCATCCAGCTTGAGCATGGGCTCAACAATTTGAGCAAGGGATTACAAACATGTAATTCCTTGGGCTGGTCTGAGCCCGAGGTCACTGGCTTGAGCCTGAGGTCACTGGCTTGAGCCGAGGTCACTGGCTTGGCTACAGCCCCTCAGTCCAGGCACACATGAGAAGGCAGTCAATGAACAGCTAAGGTCCCACAACTATGAGTTGATGTTTCTCATCTCTCTCCCTTCCTGTCTGTCTGCTCCTTTCTCTCTCTCTTTCTCTCTCTTGTTAAAAAAAAAAATAAATGAGTAGCATTTATCACCAAGTGCACAGGCTTCCTGGAAGGCATCAATGCAAAATCTCTATCTTAAGATATTCCCAGTAGTTTGAGTCAACTAGAGAAAAGATGCAAAAATATAACTTTCAACTGAAAATGGGAGGATATTTGGTCTGTTTTGTCCCACTGAATATTTAAAAGCCTGCAATTTGAAAACTTGAGAAAAATTATAAACATCAGAAATAGACTGAGTGACATTTAGAATGAAAAAATAAAACCCTCTTAACCTCTGTCATCACAAAGAACAAGAAGCAGCATTACTGATTTATGTGATTAACATTGTTTTTGGGAACCCTGGCTTACCGCACTGGGGACTGTCTTTAGGGCTTCTTCCCAGGAGGTGCACTGGGCATGCATGGGGACGTGAGGACACACACACACACACACACACACACATGCATGGAGACATGAGGACACACACACACACACATGCATGGAGACATGAGGAGACACACACACACACACATGCATGGAGACGTGGGGACACACACACACACATGCATGGAGACGTGAGGACACACACACACATGCATGGAGACGTGAGGACACACACACATGCATGGGGACGTGAGGACACACACACATGCATGGGGACGTGAGGACACACACACATGTATGGGGACATGAGGACACACACACACATGTATGGGGACGTGAGGACACACACACATGTATGGGGACGTGAGAACACACACATGCATGGAGACGTGAGGACACACACACACATGCATGGAGACGTGAGGACACACACACACATGCATGGAGACGTGGGGACACACACACACATGCATGGAGACGTGAGGACACACACACACATGCATGGGGACGTGAGGACACACACACATGCATGGGGACGTGAGGACACACACACACATGCATGGGGACGTGAGGACACACACACACATGTATGGGGACGTGAGGACACACACACATGTATGGGGATGTGAGAACACACACACACATGCATGGAGACGTGAGGACACACACACAAACACACATGCATGGAGACGTGAGGACACACACACAAACACACATGCATGGAGACGTGAGGACACACACACACACATGCATGGAGACGTGAGGACACACACACATGCATGGAGACGTGAGGACACACACACACATGCATGGAGACGTGGGGACACACACACACATGCATGGGGACGTGAGGACACACACACATGCATGGGGACGTGAGGACACACACACATGTATGGGGACGTGAGGACACACACACATGCATGGAGACGTGAGGACACACACACATGTATGGGGACGTGAGGACACACACACACATGCATGGAACCGTGAGGACACACACACACATGTATGGAGACGTGAAGACACACACACATGCATGGAGACGTGAAGACACACACATGTATGGAGACGTGGGGACACACACACACATATGCATGGAGACGTGAAGACACACACACACATGCATGGAGACGTGGGGACACACACACACATGCATGGAGACGTGAAGACACACACACACATGCATGGAGACGTGGGGACACACACACAAACACACACACATACATGGAGACGTGAGGACACACACACACATACACACATGCATGGAGACATGAAGACACACACACATGCATGGAGACGTGGGGACACACACACACATACACACATGCATGGAGACGTGGGGACACACACACACATAAACACATGCATGGAGACGTGGGGACACACACACATGCATGGAGATGTGGGGACACACACACACATGCATGGAGACGTGGGGACACACACACATGCATGGGGACGTGGGGACACACACACAAACACACACACATACACACATGCATGGAGACGTGGGGACACACACACATGCATGGAGACGTGGGGACACACACACATGCATGGGGACGTGGGGACACACACACAAACACACACACATACACACATGCATGGAGACGTGAGGACACAAGGAAACACATACACACGGAGACATGGGGACACACACACACATGCATGGAGACATGGGGACACACACATGCATGGAGACATGAAGACACACACACACATGCATGGAGACATGGGGACACACACACACACACATGGA
Source organism: Saccopteryx leptura (assembly GCF_036850995.1). Classification (NCBI taxonomy): domain Eukaryota; kingdom Metazoa; phylum Chordata; class Mammalia; order Chiroptera; family Emballonuridae; genus Saccopteryx; species Saccopteryx leptura. The sequence continues at coordinate 50,153,596 of NC_089515.1, read as the reverse complement.
GACGTGAGGACACAAGGAAACACACACACATGCATGGAGACGTGAGGACACACACACACATGGAGACGTGGGGATACAAGGACACACACACACACACACACACACACAGCTCCACGGGGCATGGCGTTACAGTGAGGGCAAGAAAAGCCAAGCCGCACTCTCTCGGGCAGCGTTTCTCCGCCAGCAGTACCTTTGCTTTGGGAAATGACCAGCAGTACCTTTGCTTTGGGAAATGACCAGCAGTACCTTTGCTTTGGGAAATGAACACAGAATGGACCGTTCAGATGCTGAATCAATGCAATTTCTAAGTGGTTTTAAACAGCTCTATCTATCCGTCCATTACACCCCGCACTTCTACACTGACAGGTATTCGCCAACATGTTTCTTTGGCTTCAGCGTGTCATTAAAAGTTCCTCTGAGCCAGCTGACAGATGCCGTGCCTGTGACCACAGGCGGGTGGGCTGACGGCTTCCTCTCCCTGCAGTCACTGTAGGGAATCATGCAGGGAGCTGGAGCTGCGGGTGGAGCTGTGTGCCCTTTAGTTTTCTTGGAGGTGGGGGAGAGAGGAAGGTGGAAGAAGAAATATTTCTGTGACCAAACAATGCAACAAGTAATCCTTATTACACTCATACTGGACTCAGCTATCAACTCCTCCAGCATTCCTGATCCACTCACCCACTTCATCTCAACGGCCCAGCATAAGGTACACACTTTGATGAAAGTAGCAATCACGCTACATTCTGATTACTTAGAGCACCTTGTTTGCAGTTGCCATCTTTGTACCCACAGAGGCCCTCGTAAGAGAAAACACTCCAACAATGTATAATACTGCAGAAAAGTGAATCAGTAAGTTAATGACATGCTGGACTTGGCCAGTGGACTCAGCGGCTGAGTGTCAGCCCAGCGTGTGGATGTCCCAGGTTTGATTCTTGTCCCAGGTTTGATTCTCGGTCAGGGCGCACAGGAGAGGCGATAGTCTGCTTCTGCGCTTCTCCCTCTTCTCTCTCTCTTTCTCTTCCCCTCCCGCAGCAAGGGGCCCTGGGTGCTGACGATGGCTCCATGGCCTCACCTCGGGTGATGAAATAGCTCAGTTGCTGAGCAACAGAGCAATGCCTCAGCTGGGCAGCGCATCACCCCCTAGTGGGCTTGCTGGGTGGATCCCAGTCAGGACACATGTGGGACTCTGTCTCTCTGCCTCCCTACCTATCACTTAATAAAAATTTTTTTTTTAAATATTAAAAAATGAATGACATGTTTCCTCCGTAACAATGTGTCATGATCAGAAAGACTCATGTTTTAGGTCGGAAGAGCCAGATTGTAGTCTTGGCACTGTCTTATCAAGTTCATTTCTCTTAATTTGGACTTGCTCATTTGTAGATGGGGGGAAATAATAGTTAATTTAATGGTTTATTTTGAGAATGAAATGAGCTGAAACATAAAAATAGCTTGGAAATTGTAAACACTTTACAGATATGACTTTTAAATCTAATTATACTTAACTAATTCTTACCCCAAATGGTCTTGTCTTAAATTATTACTTCTATTTCATTTATTACTTACATTAAGTTATTACTTTTCCCTTAAGGAAAAATGTGGTACTCCTTCTCACCTTTCTATCAATTATCTCATAAATTATCTATCAATTATCTTCTAAACTCATTGGATAATTGGGACCTAGTGTAAACCCCCTCAAACAAGGGGTACTATTAAGAAATACAAGAGGAACAGCTACTATCCTAAAAAAAAAAATGACCTGTGGGTAATGGAGGTACAACGTCCAATGCAGTCTACATTAGCATGACGTAAATATTTTAGACAACGGGAAATTAAATATCTAGATGCATTATACTCTATAAAATCGGAAACTCTGACTGTATTCTGTTGGATATGCACATTACCTAATAGAAGGCTAGAAAACCCAACTAATTTATAGTCCAGTATATATCATATTTCACAATATTTGGAAGTAACACAATTATAATCTTTACAGTAGAAATCCCGAAGCCAATCCTCAAGTAAGTATAAAAAAAATGCTTCCAAAGGTCAGATGAAGAACCTTCCTGGATTATTTCTGAAGCCAACTTATTTTTAAGAATGGAAGTTTCATGTTTCAAAGGAAAACTGGAACTAGTCGACGTGCCAGAGAAAAGACTGCAGGAAGTAAGGAGGCCCATCTCTTCCCATCCAAAAGGGCATAAACCCATCATTAAGAATTGGCTGGAATCCATTTTAATATTAAAGTCTCAAAACTAAGATGGTCTAGAAATGTTAGCAATTAAATTACTTCATCACTAAAATTCATATTAAATCAAATTAAAAGCAGTTAATCAGAATGGCCATTTACTGTATCCCCCTGAAAATTATCTACAAGTAGGTCCCCTACAATATGCCCTTCCTATAGTCTGCACAGGCTCTACAATGTGTGTGTATATGCTCAATTATCATTAATCTTTCAAAGATATTCTCTGACTTTTTCTTTTCTTAAAAATACCACACCTTGGCCCTGGCTGGTTGGCTCAGAGGTAGAGCGTTGGCCCGGCATGCGGACATCCGGGTTTTGACCCCTGGTCAGGGTACACAGGAGAAGCAACCATCTGCTTCTCTCCCCTTCCCTCTCCCCCTTCTCACTCTCTCTCTTCCCCTCTTGTAGTTATTGACTCAATTGGCTTGAGCATCGGCCCTAGGTGCTGGGAATAGCTCAGTTAGTTCAAGCATTGGCCCCAGTTGGGGATTGCCGGGTGGATCCTTGTCAGGGTGCATGCAGGACTGCCTTCCTCTCTCATTTAAAAAGTCTGTAATTGATCAACACAAGTTTATCAGATGTTCCTTATTTTCTTAAAGGAAAACATCTCTGTTTTTCATCCATAATTCATACGAAAGGTTAATATTCTCCCCCTAAACTCTGTAAGGAAATTTTAAACTCATGGATCATCCTAAAAAAAGCATCATTCAAGGTGAGTGAAAAACAGACCAACCCACACTGCAGGCATCATGGTGTAGTTTCTTTATTATGGCAATAAGCAAGATTTTTAAAATTATTATTACATGCCCTTACAATTTCTCCTTCCTGATGTTAACAGTAAATGCTGAAATGGTCTAGGTAAGTAATTGTTGGGCTGGAAAAAGAAAAAAAAATGCTAATGTAAGTATTCCTATTTCCACAATGAAAACAAGATATTATTGCTTCACGTGACCTTTCCTAAGTACAGAATACTGCATTTTACACAATAGATTTTGGGTTCATGCTTTAATTACTAACCTCTGCTGTGCAGAAAATTAATGCAATTTTCATCATAATCCATCGTATAAATAATGTCCACAAAGAAGAACTCCATACACATAGGCAATGTCAGCTGATGGTTGGTGGCTAAACTTAGTCATTACCTGTGTTCCAGGGTCCCTAGCAAACTATACTTATAATAGGCAGTTTCTTGTGTGGCCCATCAGGTATAAGAAAAAAAAATTTTTGTTTCCTCTCTTCCAAGTTTAATTGATACATTTTGTTTCCTAAATGCCAAAGAACTAGTTACCTGGACGTTCTGTCATAACTGAAAACCCAGAGAAGAAACGTGAAATCGTGGAGTCTCATTTGGTTTCTTTTTTTTTAATCTTTCTTTTTTCTTTGTTTTTATTCAATGAGAGAAGGGGAGGCAGAGAGACAGACTCCCACGTGTGCCCCAACCAGGGTCCACCTGGCCAGCTCAGTAGTGGGTGATGCTCTACCCATCTGGGGCTTTGCTCCATTGCTCAATAACCGAGCTCATCTTAACACCTGAGGCCAAGGCCGTGAAGCCATCCTCAGTCCCAGGGCTAACTTGCTCCAATGGAGCCATGGCTGTGGGAGGAGGAGGGGGGGCCCACAAGGGAGGGGTAGAGAAGCAGATGAATGCTTCTCCTGTGTGCCTTCTCCTGACTGAAAATCAAACCCAAGACATCCACACGCTGGGCTAATGATCTACCACTGAGCCAACCAGGCAGGGCCCCATTTGGTTTCTAACTCAAGTCACTACCGTGGACTCCGAACAATGAGAAGGGAACAAGAGGCTACAGTGATGTCATTTGACAACAATCCCTGTTCCAGACAGTGAAAGAAAGTGTGACAGAGCCCAGACCGCGCCCTGGTCTGTGTGTCGGAGACAGGCATAATATGGAAAAGCGCCCGTCTCCCGAGAAAGCTGTGCCAAGGGGGCCGGCGTGCTTTCATCTCCACGGTCGTCTGTGACGGTCTTCGGCGGCGAGGGGCCCTGGCAGTTACGGGGTGTCATTCTCAAGATGGATAGTTTGGTTAGAGAGGAGTTCCCTCTCTTCTAGTTTAGAAGGAAACGACTGTGTGTTTATAATTTGTAAATAGTTCCTGTCTCGCTGGGTGTGTTACAGTTCCCAGAAGCATGGTCTGTCATGTCTAACAGGCAACAGAAGCCAGAGGGCTGTGCGGGTAAGTCCTGGGAAAGCGCGCACTGCGGAGCGTGGTGGCCCGGCGCCTGGGTGTGCACCGGGTCTGTGACGAGCACATCTCGGTGTGGGGGCTGCCGTGCGTGGAGAAGAAACAACGGGCTGCAGTACAGATGTGGGTGATCTGTGCTCCAGAAGCCGTAGTGTTGAAAATCCCTCTAGTTAGAAATCTCTTAAGGAAGTGAGAGCCTGACCAGGTGCTGGTGCAGTGGATAAAGTGTTGCCCTGGGATGCTGAGGACCCAGGTTCGAAGCCCCGAGGTCACCAGCTTGAACGTGGGATCATAGACATAACCCCATGGTCACTGTCTTAAGCCCAAAGTCACTGGATTGAAGCCCAAGGTCACTGGCTTGGGCGCAAGGTCGCTGGCTCAGCCGGAGCCCCCCTGGTCAAGGCACATACAAGAAAACAATCTGTGAACAACTACAGTGCCGCAATGACAAGCTGATGCTTCTCATCTCTCCTTCCTGTCTGTCTCTCTCTTGGTCTCTCTCTCTCTCTCTGCAAAGTAAATGAAGTGAGAGAGAAAAGAGAAAAGATACAGATGAGGACTATAAAGTACGCCAGTCTCACCTAACAATGGAGTAGTTGTGTTAAGCAGGAGAGGCATGAACAGAAGTCAGATTTTCATGTTAGACTTACTCCTCTAGAAGACGTCACAGAAACATAAAATAGAGGAAGCAACACAAATACGGCTGTGCTGTTGCTTATTAAAGACCTGATGGAAATACTACAATCAAAGCATCCCAAGAACAAAACTGCCCTGGAGGAAGTGGGGAAGAGTCCCAGTACCCACGCCCTCCGCGAGCCACGTGCTGACACAGCTGTCCTGCTGGAGGGCCTGTGCTTGATGAACGGAATAGCTCCAAGGCTCATCCGTGGAGATGCTGCGACTGCAACTCAGTCATCCTTGTCTCGAGGGCTTGAAGCACAGCCCCACGGCTTTACCTCCAGACCCCAGAGAGCCCACAGCCCCACGGCTTTACCGCCAGACCCCAGAGAGCCCACAGCCCCACGGCTTTACCTCCAGACCCCAGAGAGCCCACAGCCCCACGGCTTTATCTCCAGACCCCAGACAGCCCACAGCCCCACGGCTTTACCTCCAGACCCCAGACAGCCCACAGCCCCACGGCTTTACCTCCAGACCCCAGAGAGCCCACAGCCCCACGGCTTTATCTCCAGACCCCAGACAGCCCACAGCCACACGGCTTTACCTCCAGACCCCAGAGAGCCCACAGCCCCACGGCTTTACCTCCAGACCCCAGAGAGCCCACAGCCACACGGCTTTACCTCCAGACCCCAGAGAGCCCACAGCCACACGGCTTTACCTCCAGACCCCAGAGAGCCCACAGCCCCACGGCTTTACCTCCAGACCCCAGAGAGCCCTGGAGGTACGTCACTGTGGGGCTAGCCCTTGGCAGCCACGTCTCGAGTCCACGGCATGAATTTGTTGCCTGCCTGTTTACTGAACACCACTTTTTCCCGCACTGCCTTCTCGTGAGATGCTCTTCTCTACCACGTGGGCCAGAGACATAGGATCACAATTATCTCAGGGCAGTTTAGTATCCCATCCTTGGGTGGCTCATTTAAGAAGGGATGGCCAAACAGAAAGAAATCTTCCTCACTTCCAAGCCTTGGTTAATAAAATTTAGAAAATTTCCTAGAATACGTTTAAATAATTTCTTTAAGACCCATGTTTCCTGGCCCTGGACAGTTGGCTCAGTAGTAGAACGTCAGCCTGACATGTGGATGTCTCGGGTTCATTTCCTGGTTAGGACACACAGGAGAAGCAACCATCTGCTTCTTCTCCCCTCCCCTTTCTCTTGTTCCCTCTCTCTCTCCCCCTTCTACAGCCATGGCTCAAATGATTCAAGCGCATTGGCCCCAGGCACTGAGGATGGCTCTGTGGACTTGCCACCTCAGGTGCTAAAAATAGTTTGGTTGTGAGCATGGCCCAAGATAGAGCATCGGCCCTGATGGGGGTCACTGGTGGATCCTGGTTGGGGCACGTGCAGGAGTCTATCTCCCCTCCTCTCACTTGGAAAAGAAGAAGAAACAAAAGACCCGTGTTTCCTTTGGCAAAACATCCCATCCTGCACTTGAGCTTGGCTGTAACTGCTTCTGATGTGCAAGCCATTCTGTATGTCACCAGAAGCCATGCTCGTCAACTCATTCAGAAGGCGGCGGCATCTGTGTGATCCCTGTTCTGAAAAGGGGCAGTTTGCTTTCGAAAAAAAAAAATATTTCACTACTTTATTATTTTGCCAGGAACGATCATGTAAACACAACAAATAAGATCTACTTTGTAATTCCTTCCATTTGCGACAAATGGGCAAAACCATCTGGCTCTCTCAATTAATTTGAAGGCTCTCTGTGTCACGGAGCCAGTGTGTTTTATATTCATTTCCTTTTCCTGCGCAGTTTCCCCTTCACACTCCCCCCACCCCCTCCCCCGCCAGCATCCTATCCACGCTGCCGTCCCACGCCCCGCAGACCCACAGGTGCCGGGGGACTGGACGTCCGTTACACCGGGGAGCATCCGCATGGGGCATTCCGGTTTTCTTCTTTTGTATCTCATTGCATTCCAGAAGGTTTGTTGGAAAGCATAACGGCAACAAAAGCAGCAGATTTGAGAGTCTCCCAGGAGCAGGGAAAGGACAGATGTACCAGGCGTTTAGCTGGAGAGGCTGCCAGCAACAGCTGGGGAAGTGACAGGTTCTGAAGTGGGTGACCACCCCCCAGAGCACGGACGTGGACCTGAAGGAGCGGCAATTTCGCTCGATTTACTCGGGACTGCTTCGTCCCCTCCACCCCCACCCTCCCACCCCCGGCCCCTACGCCGTCCACACCCCACAGGGAAGGCGCCCTAGCCCGGCCCCACAATGGGCCTCCCACAGGCACGCCTTTTATACTCTTTCAACTAGGCCTTCCGTTCTGTCCCTTCTCATCCTCATCTTTAAAATGATAAATAAAAAAAATAAATAAATTTAAAAAAATATAAAAAGGGATCTTCCATGTAAATCACAAAAATATTAATATACTGGTCACTCTATCATCCTACTACTACTAATAATATTGGACTCAACCCCGAAGAAAGCTATCTGCTGAAGACATTAATGTCCCCTCCCTTTTGGGTTTTCTCTGGGGACACTCACCCTGTCATCTTCATCCTCCTCGTCATCTACGTCTGTGCTGCCCTGAAAGCAAGACCCACAGTTTGTTAATAAAACATCCGCTGAAATCACCGAATGCAAACCAAACTCATTCACATTAAAAAAAAAAAAAAATTTTTTTTTTTTGGCTACTTAACGTCGGCTCTAGCCTTTTTAAAATACAGTATTTTAAAATAACTCTTAAAAATAACACTTTAAGTTCAGCGACACTGTGGCAAAGTATAAACCATACGCGTGATCTCCATAAAACGTAACTAATATAAACAAAGCCACGAGGTGAGCGCCCTTGGAAGGCGCCCAGGGTTACAGATGCATTGCCGCGCGTTGTGCTTTCTGTAAACAGTTTCGTTCCTATCCTGACAAATGAACCAACCGGTACGTGAAGGCTGAGAATCCCATCCTCTCTGTGTGTGTGAGGCTCACTGTTATAATGACTTCTCTTTTCCTTTGGGGCCATGACTGAAACATTAGACAGTAGAAAATGCATTCGTCTGAATATAATCAATCTCAAGAATAAGTTACAGGTTTCTATACGGTGTTTGTGTTTTCCCGGGGCTTTGGGTTTGGGGAGGGGGGGGGCAGGTGAGGGAAGGACTCAAGGAGAAATGGCTTTAGTTCCGGGGTCACAGCCCCACCTGTGATGCAAATAAATAGTAAGTTTAGTTCAGGTGAGTTTTAAAATAGTGTCTATCTGATAGGTGAAGCTCGATCACATCACTGCAGTGTTTCAAAGCTCACACATGTTGGTTCACAATCAAATGGGTTTGGCAGCTCGCAAAGTATCCTGGATATTAGAAAATCAGGCCCTGGATGGTTGCTCAGTGGTAGAGTGTCAGCCTGGCGTGCAGAAGTCCTGGGTTCGATTCCCAGCCAGGGCACACAGGAGAAGCGCCCATCTGCTTCTCCACCCCGCCCCCTCTCCTTCCTCTCTGTCTCTCTCTTCCCCTCCCGCAGCCAAGGCTCCACTGGAGCAAAGATGGCCTGAGCGCTGAGGATGGCTCCATGGCCTCTGCCTCAGGCGCTAGAATGGCTATGATCGCGGCAGAGTGATGCCCCAAGATGGGCAGAGCATCGCCCCCCCTGGTGGGCGTGCCGGGTGGATCCTGGTCGGGTGCATGCGGGAGTCTGTCTGACTGCCTCCCCGTTTCCAGGTTCGGAAAAATACAAAAAAAAAGAGAAAAAAAAAAAAGAAAAAAAAATCAGTGTCTATTTTCATTTTTCTACATAACCTTGCAGAAGGTCAGGCATGCCGTTTAGATGTCACTGTTCCCATGAAAAGAGAATATTTGTAATATCATGGCTCTTAAAGGAGAGTAACTCTGAAGAAACCCAGAGAGTGTCCTGCTATACTCCATAACACCACAGAGAAGTCGTCAGTGGTGTCTCCAGGTCTGGCAACGCGCCACCTCCCAGAATCCCCGTGGGCGACAACGAGCAAGTTGTGTGACAGTCACTGATGCTGGGGAACTAACCTAGTCACTATTGGCAGCAAGCAGTTTTCACGAAAGCAAATAGATAAAAACAAGTATAATGAAAACACGGTATGGGAGAAATGAACATTGTACTGAGACGTCTTCAGCTTGAGCCACTGTTCTGCTGTGTGACTGAGCAAATCACTTTGCCATTATGGGTCTTAGCTTCATCAAGCACAGAATGGAAATAGTAATTCTTGCCTCCATCATGGTTGTGTTATCAAGATTCAATTAGATAATGAATTTGAAAATGTTTTATAAATTAAGAAAAATTATATATATATATACATACATTTATATGCACATATATATAAGTATACTTGTACCCATGTTATGTTTATATACACTATAAATACATACATATACATTCTATAAATATACATACCATACATGTAGCTATAAAAATAAAATTTGACTGAACATTACAAAAATGTTAATTGACAATATTTTTCTTATAGATGTTTCTCAGTAAAAATTTCCCTCAACTGTACCTCTGTGGAACTTAGTTATTAAAAGAATCTGTACTTTAAAGCTACTTATTGGATGGTTCTAGTGTCTTTAGGCCCTTCATTATTTAGGCCCATGCCTACTCCATTAAACAATGCAGAATCGAACAGAATAGAATTTTTTACTTTGCTTAGGATTCTATTCAAACATCATAATGAGTGGAACCTTCACTCACCTGGCTGCCCGGGATGCCGCCAACCTTCCCTTTGGTGGGTCTGAGGAAATGATACACCAAGAGCAGCAGCATCGCCAGAGGGACCATGTACAGTTCAAAATTCCAGACCGTGACCAAGAACACCTGATTGGAAGACAAGACCAAATCACAACTTGAGAAAACAGTGTGGGAACAATCTTAAACGCCTACTCATTGACTTCCGGATAAATCCAGGACTCTTGCTATATATGATAATAGCTTTTAGCAATAGTGACAAAACGGTTAACACACACACAGGTGTAATGATTAACACCATTTTTGTACTGATCGAACGAAGAAGAAATGAATTGGCCCGTCACACTACGGAATAGACAGATACAGCAGTCCTACATGTGGACACCCCATTACACTATCAGCCCTATTCAATTTCTTGCTCCTTGAGTTATTGGACCAGAATAGAGGTGAGTGGTGTATAAAAATCCAAGGTCTCAGAGAGGCCACAGACCAAATTCTGCCAACATAAGGCTTATTTCAACTGCAGAAAGGGATTACTTTTTAAATTGGCTACCAATGTTGAAAAATCTAAATAGTTGATAAAAAAAAAAATCACATTTCCAAAGTCTCTTTAAAAATCTTAAAATCTTCCAAATTTGAGGCTGGATAGCCCCAAGAAAATGATGGGCTAAAACTGTCTACATCAGACAGGGTATGCATCGCACCTGCCAGATTCTATCAGCCTCAGAATTTGTGACCCCTGCCATATAAAAAGGACAAGCAAGGGCTTGGGTTTGAACCCAAGTGTCTATGGCGCAATGGTCAGAGGAGATTTTCATGCAAATAAGATGTAGCCCTGCCTCCAAGAAACACACTAATTAGCAGGAAAAAAATAAGAAAAGAACACATGGTCATTATTTCAGGAGGCAGAAGTAAAATCTTGGGCAAATTATTTCAAAACTGTAGCCTCACTTTCTTTGCAAACTCACAGGTGGTCCAGAAGACGTAACAGAATAACATGTGGTTATCAGCTGTCAGCTCCTAAGTGCTGTAAAAAGTCATTGTCATTTACCAATGTAGAAGAGGGAAATGATTACCTCTTAAATATTACATCTTCCTTTCCAAAAGCAGTATTACTAAAATTTTTTCCTATCATTGAAAAAAGATTGTGTAGCTACTATATATTTCTTGTTTGTTTTTGATCGCTACTGTAAATTGCATCATTTATTTCAACATATTATTCAAATAGGTAATTGTTGGCTTATAAAAGCTAACGGTTTGTGCAACCCCTGTCAAATCCTATCACTTGATACATTGTTTCAACTAATCTGAGAAAAGGATTAGTTGCTTTTCTTTTATTACACATAGTAGCCTATCGAGACACTGAAAAATTTTTTTTAAGTGGGAGGAGGAGAAGCAGAGAGACAGATTTCCGCATTCGCCCCAACCAGGATCAACCAGGCAAGCCCACTAGGGGGTGATGCTCTGCCCATCTTGGGCTGTTGCTCCATTGCAACTGAAGCCATTTTTTTAGCATCTGAGGTGGAGGCCGTGGATCCATCCTCAGCACCCGGGGCCAACTCTCACTAGAGCCAATCGAGCCATGGCTTATGGGAGAGGAAGAGAAGTAGGGGCGGGGGGGGGGGGGGAGAGGTGAAGAAGCAGAGGGTCACATCTCCTGTGTGCCCTGATCAAGAACTGAACCACGGACTTCCACAGAGCAAGCTGACACTGTACCACTGAGCCAACCAGCCAGGGCCATCAAACCCAATGTCACAGTCAAGCAAATCAAATGTAAAGAAGTTCAGAAGTGAGGAGTCAGCAGCAGCAGCCTGCCTCTTAGAGCCGTGGAACGACTGTGTCCCAGTCAAGTGGACAAGTGACATATGCAAGAAGAAAGCCACTTGGGAGATGAAGTTTGTTTGGTCTCTACTTCACCAGTTTATTTGTGTAGAAAAACCCTCAGGCCATTCATTAGTCCAATGAGAAGACACTTCATCGCTTATTACTTTGCTTGTCCTGATGCTAGAGAGTAGGAAAGGGTGGATCAGACTAACAGTTTAGTAGGAGAAAGAAATTATAAACAAACACATGACAGCGATAACAATTTTCAAAGGCTTCACATGCCTGGAGACAGTAAAACATCCCAACCAGCTGGATCCTGAGGGGATGAGGCAGAAGATGAGGTCAGGTAACTGAGCCGGGGGTCAGTTAGTGGAAAGACCTACATGTCATGGCCATCAGCTGAAGATGTAATGGTAAATTAAATGAGAAGAAATTGTGAATTTTTAAACAGAGAAATAATAATAGAATCAGATCTCTGACTAGATAATTCTGGTAGCAAAGCGCTCTGAATGATGGGCAAGGGGGAAGGAAATGAGAAACTGAGGAAAAGTTTAGGAAGAAACTGGAATTGCCCAGAAGACAGAACAAGACCACTCTGGTCTGGGAGGCTAAGGGATGTTTTATAGAAAATAAAGGGTTGTTTTGTTTTTGTTCACTTTTTTTTTTCTTCCTTTTCTAACTGAGAGGAGAATAGAGATAGACTCCTGCATGCGCCCTGACCAGGATCCACCCAGCAATTCCCGTCTGGGGCTGATGCTCTGCCCATTTGGGGCCATGCTCACAATGGAGCTATTTTTAGTGCCTGAGGCAGAGGCTCAACAGAGCCGTCCTCAGTGCCTGGAGCCAATGCACTTGAACTAATCAAGCCAGGGCTGTGAGAAAGGAATGTGTGTGTGTGTGGGGGGGAAGGCATGGAGAAGCAGATGGTTGTTTCTCCTATGAGCCCTGACTGGGAATTGAAGCTGGAACTTCCAGACACTGGGCAGAAGCTCTACCACTGAGCAATTGGCTAGGGCCGGGTTTTGTTGGTTCTTTAAAAATGTTGGATGTTAACTGTGGGGAGTTGTATGGGGAAACAGCATGGGTTTTTAAGTTACATTGCAAAGAGGCTCTAAGCTTACAGATGGTGTTGAGGTTGCTAAGAGTCTAATCATCACGGATTATCTGATCAAATCCAATGTAACCACAAGAGTCCTTAAAAGTATAAGAGGCATTAAAAGAAAGTCAGGCCTGACCAGGTGGTGGCGCAGTGGATAGAGCGTCCGACTGGGATGTGGAAGGACCCAGGTTCGAGACCCTGGGGTTGCCAGCTTGAGCACGGGCTCATCTGGCTTGAGCAAAAAGCTCACTAGCATGGACCCAAGGTCACTGGCTCGAGCGGGGCGGGGGGGTGGGGTTACTCAGTCTGCTGAAGGCCCGTGGTCATGGCACATATGAGAAAGCAATCAATGAACAACTACGGTGTTGCAAGGAAAAACTGATGATTGATGCTTCTCATCTCTCTCCATTCCTGTTGTTCCTGTTTGTCTGTCCCTATCTGTCCCTCTATCTGACTCTCTCTCTCTGTCCCTGTTAAAAAAAAAAAAAAAAAAGAAAGTCAGGAAATACTGTCGGGCAGAAGCAAGGTCAGAGGGAGAACTTAACAATGTGCCCTTGGCTAAATGTGAAGATGGAGAAAGGGGCCATGAGCCAAGGAGTGTGAGCAGCCCCTCAACAAGCTGGGAAAGGGAACAGACTCTCCAGGACCACGAGAAGGAAACACAGCCTTCCTGACACCTTGATTTTAACCCAGTGCGACGTCCGCTAGACTGCCCACCTCCAGAGCTGGAAGGTAAGGAGTGTATTGTGGTCTTACGCCACTGCTTGTGTGGTAATTTGTTATGGTAGCAAGAGAAAACTAAGAAAGGAGTATATAATATAACAGCGGTGAACACAAGTAGAGAAACTAGAAAAGGTTCAGTCTCCAGCTAGGAAGAGGTACGGGAATATAGACACCAATCACGGAAGGAAGGCTCTGGCAAGCGTCAACTCAGATCAAGGTCGGAACTGAAATGCCTACTCCTGCCCTGGCCTTCACTTTTCCCTCCTCCCTCCAAAAAAATCCTTCACGTTTCAACCCGCTCCTTTAAGTCCTGCGCCGGCTGCACAATGTGTAATTTCCAAACTGTTGGTTTTCTTGAGATTCAGGTGCGTAAAAATATACTATTTCTGGTGTTTGTTTGGCATTGTCTTTGTCCATGTCTACTTGACACGGAATGACCTGGCCAGTTCATGGAGTTCGGGGGGGGGGGGGAGGGATCAAACTGGGTGATTTTCCTTGTCTCTTAGAGACAATAATACTCCATCCCCACGCTTCAACTGGGCAAAGACCCAATGGGTAGTTTATTCCCAGTGCTTTTTCAGAAAGACACCTGGATTGTGTGTTTTCTACTTTTATGATGCTCTATGACTATTTATATAAACCTGGTATATAACTCTCAATCTGCCAGTTTTACAATAACACCATAGTGAACATTTCCATGAAGAACATAGCTGGCCCTGGTCAGAGAGCTCAGCTGGTTGGAGGATCATTCCGATATGCAGAGGTTGTCAGTTTGATCCCCGGTCAGGGCACAAACATAAACAGACTGATGTTTCTGTCTGTCCCTCTCCCCTTCCCTCTCTCTCTCTCTAAAATAAATTAAAAAACATATAGCTAACTCCATTCTGATTTTAGAAGAATTCTATATAGAAAAGGCCCAGAGAATCCTAATATTAAATACAATTTAGTGGCTTTTAGCCTGCATTCTTCTAAGCATGTAGTTTTGTTGACTTTTACTTTCCCCTTTCTAAATGTACTATCAGATTTAAAAAAAAAAAAAAAAAAAAAACAGGGAAAAATGCTTCTAACCTGTACTTATACACAAGCTTCTTACTAAATACATAATCTTTATTTTCTTTTTAATATGAGACATTAATTAAAACTCCATCGTTTGCATTATGCTACTGGCCAGCCTATACTTTATATTCCTCGATGGCTTTATGTAGATGGAAGAAGTTTAACACTCATCTACGATTCAGTAAAAATCCCACACCACTCATTAAGGTCAAGTAACTAAAAAAGTAGAAAAACTCGGAACTAAATAAAAGGAAGACATCTCATAGGCCTTTTCCCCTAATCTGACCGTAACATCAGGTCCAGACTCAAGACAATCAATTCCTCATTCTGTGCCTTTGCTCAACGTGGGACTTGGGTCCATGCATCTTTCAAAGCCATTTGCAGATTCTCTGCTGTGATTCAGGAAGGGACAGAAGACGCCTCACACATTTATTTATTCTTCATAAAGCTGGGTATCTTGCGGAAGTCAAGAAAAAAATTCCACTAAATGTACCGATAAGTGTTTCGCTCACTCCTTGAAGCGTAACCGTTGGCACCACGGGTGCCCCTGTGGTAGGAGTCTGTTGGGGGCTCTAATTGTCCTCTAAGTGGACAGAGCGTCTTCTGAAAGTGTCCTCTGACTCTGGGTACGTGAGCACCGGGCTGCAATTGCACCTAAAAGCTTCAACTTAACACTTACGACTTACTCCTCTGTGTGTGCAGAAAGACTAGGTCAGATTGGACACAGCAGAAAGGCTCCGAGTAATAAAGCAAGTGTATCTAATTAGCATCAGTTCAGTAACAGAATAAAGCAACTTCCACTGGAATAAGTTACTCCACTTAGAGCTTTATTTCTGGCACTAAAAGACGCAGGGCTGCTGTAAGCTCACATTAAGAAGCCCCCGGTAGCTCTGGACATATTCAACGTGCTTGCCGCCCTGGCGGTGCTGTAATTCAGGGACCCTCCGACAGCGGTTCGGGAGCGAGCGGTGCTATTCATAACCAAGTACAATTCCTTTAGGGATCGGATCAGCGATGTCTTGGATGGGCTCCTGTGACTCAGACAGACTACCTATTTGTGTTATCAAAAAGAAAACTGGGTTTGTATCAGAGCCACGGATGCTTGCCATGATGAACAAATAATGATGCCGAAGTTTGGATCGTCCTGTCCTTAGAAATGCTTTCAGGAGTCCAGAGTTGATCGTAAATGGGACAAGTCCAAAATGCTTTCCTACAATACTGAGACAACGCCATAAACCAGGAAGAAACCCCAAATACGGTCTTTACGCATGTATGTGCACATGTGCACACTCACGCGCACGCACACCCACTCACTCCTTCACTTACACCATCGCTGGACGGACCACCAAAACAGAAGTTCACATCCGAACCCAGCCACTCCACAGTCCATTTTTGGCCTATTACGTTCAAAAATCTGTTGCATTGTAAAAATAAATGTGTTCCAAACAATAACCCCCCCCCCCACACACATTTCCCCAAAACAACGATGTTTATGTCTAACTTCACACACGAAAGTGATAAGTTTGATGACATGGAGAAAAAAAAAAAAAGAACGTCTTCCTCGGCTTAAATGGATCTGGTCCATTTAAGCACAGAATGAAAACATTTGAACATGCCCTTTAAAAACCAACAGGCAGATGTTCAGGTGACGGCAAAGCCAGGAAATGGTTTATTTAAATAAAGCTATTATATGTGCAGCCCAAAGTAGGAGTGGGCACTGAGGCTGGGGCATGTCTGAACGATCCCCACCTGTTAGCCCTGAAAAATCAATTAAAGTCACCCTTTCCTAGCAAGTCCCCTTTCTATCCAGTAAAACTCAGCTTCGTCGTCCTGAGCCTTCAGTTGCTCGGGAGAAATGCAGTTGAAATCTAACTCCCAGATCTCACACTCATATAAACCAATCATGAAAAACTTAGCGGGGAGCACGGGGGGGGGGGGAGGCAGCAGGAGAAACGGGAAGGAGAAGGAGACAAAAAAAAAGAGAGGAAAAGAGAAAGAGAAAAATTCCTACTTCCATCAGTCTCATACTGAGAACCATACCTCCTTCTGGTGAATTCCAATAATTTCTTCAAAGGCTCTTCCCCCCCCCCCCCCTTCCTTTTCTTTTCTCCTTCAGAACAGAATTCTGGGCTACATTTTTCTGGGCAAGAGAAGAGATCCAACTTTGCAAGTTGAAAGCAAGGGCAAGGGAAAGCCATCCCAAGTGTTCTAGTAATTAAACGAATATGCATAATGCACCATATGCCCCAAGGGCCTGTTCTTCATGTGGGCCAGATTTTTGTTTGAATTTTTAATTTTTATATACAGATGAAACATTCAGTCTAATCGACCGACAGCGTGAGGGAACAGGCCATCAGAGAGAGGGCGAGGGGCAGCCCTCGCAAGAGCAGGGGCCAGAGACACGGGAGATGCGAGAGAAATTCCCTTTTGAAGATGTGGATTCGGATGTGTACTTTCTCCCTCTAGCGATTGCTCTTGTCATTTTCTGAGTCCACAGGACACACATAGAATGAATACCCTGACAACACTATGCAGTAGGAGCAGAACACAACACCATCCGTTGAAAAGTGTGAAAATCCCATGGGACCCACAAGGATTTATTTAAAAAAAAAAAAAAAAATCTCCTACACCCATCATTCAGACTACCATCTTGAATTACAGGAAACCCTCCCAAGAAAGCTACATAAGTATTATGTTGCAGGCTCTAGGCTACATATATTAGCAATCTGAACTGATCCGAGAGGAATTCATGCCTCTCAAAGATGCAACTGTTCCAAGTGGTTGGAAAATTCTCAGGGTGAAATGCAAGCTTGTCCTCCCTGCTCCTGCAGCAGTACAGAGTAGACATTTAAGGGACTAAAATGCTCTCTCAAACACACAGATCCCCAATAGATCCCAAAGAGCCACGGTGAAGAACAGGTAAAACCTTCCTTGAAGCTTTTCAGTGTCATTTTGAAAACACCGAGTTATAATCCAAGCAACAGACGAGACACAAAGTCCGATAAAATTCCTGTCATCTCTGGACACAGAGGGTCCAGCCAGCCTTCTCCAGTGCAGAGAAGGGAGCTTCTGAAATATGTGTTTGCACAACATTTGAAACGTACAACGATGGTCTGGACAAAGCTACCGGGGTCCTGTGCAGGGGGCTGGTCTTGTACATGCCTGATGCAGGATAAACATTTCAGAACAGAGTGACTCTGTGTGTGTTTATGTGTGCACACACGCACACACAACACAGGGCAAATGCTTCAGTTCACTATTCCCGAAGTCTTTCTACCAAAATCACCTAAATGCAAAAATGCCACATTGGGCTTGACTGCATTCAGAAAAGATTATGTAAACAAACTGGATAGAAAGTCAAAAGGAAGAAGCCTAGGACTCTTCTCAGCGCCTCCCCCCCCCCCCCCTTTGGAACACAGATACTCTGTCCTTTTCACAATGTAAACACCAGGATGGAATGCAAAGCATTTAAAGAGCAAGTAATAATAGAGCCAATAGAGCCATAAATAACACCTCCCCCTTGCTTTCACTCTCCACCCCTGGGTTTACGCCTTTGATACTGGCTGGGTGACTTGATGGAGTGGTCTCCTGGTCTCCGTGGGAAGACAGATAAACTTCCACAGGCAGGCAGAAGACAAAAAACTGACAAGGAGCGTCACCTCTCCTGACTGTTTAAATCCTTTAAGGAAGTGTCCGAGCAATTAGAGAGGGAGTGTAATCTTTGCAGAGTGCATTAACACTCCGCGACCTCCCAACAATAGATCAGACCTCAGACACATAATGCTTCCCTGAGGCTTTTTAGTGAAGCACGTTTGATCTCTTAGTCACTCCTGCGTTACTGTAGGTATCGTCCAAGTGGACGGCATTATTCATGAGCCCTGCTGTCCACAAGCTCTGAGGCTGGACTGCAATCAAGAGAAAAGCAGGGAAATCACCATAATCCTCCTCAACAGTCTTTCTTCTATCTTTTAAGATGAGGGTGAGAGTGAGCCCAGACTTCTGGAACAAGCACAGTCTTTTCACAATTCTCTTACTATTTTTTTTTCTTCAAGCTACCAACTCCCGTTTGGTAAAAGTGAATTCGTTCCATCCAGATGCACAGGTCAGTTGGTCAGCAAAGGGCATGGGGTAGAGACTTCTTCAAAACATTGGCTGTTTTTGTCTATAAAATGAGCTTCATGAGGGAGTCACTGAGGAAAACATCGTGTGTGATAAACAACGCTGCAATATGCAAAAGAAAGTGGCTGGGGGGGGGTGAGGGGGGGTGGGAAGCAAATAAGCCCCTTGCATTGCTCACGCTTTTAAATCTTCATTTCTTCTGCAGGTTACAGGGCAGGGGCAGGACGCTCTGATCAGGCAATGACCTATTTCCTGACGAACACACCCTGTTCCGACTGCTAATCTCACAGCGGAAGCTTGGCTTTCACCATTTATTATAAACACTTTCAAGAACTGCTTACCACGATACATTTTCTTTAATAGATTAGATTTTGGTCCTCTGCTAACAGAGCCAAGAACTAAATATTTTTTTTTCGAAGGCAGCAAAATAGGTTTTCCGAGGGTCCGACTAGCTTTTTACTCTTGTCCATCGTGAGTAATTGGAATAGCAATGGAAACAGATTATGAGGTTTCTTTTCTTTTCTCCCCTGTGCCCCGCCCTCATAGTGTAAGAAATTCTGTATCGGACAGTATGGTCTACAAGATCTTACTGGTTTTGAACTTCACCATGAGCCTTAGTGAAATGTTCAGAAGAGAGACAAGACTGAAATAATTTGTTCCAGACCACCACAGTCATCTGTGGGTGACACTCAGTATCTAAAGCCTAAAGCATTTAATCCAAAATAATTCCAGTTTCTTAGAATCAAGGCAGTTTCCCCAAGCAAATGTGCACTGCAAAGGTTTTTTTAAATAAGACTACAAGAACAGAAGAGAGCTGAAAATTAGCTTTATGTTGAAGCAAATCACTTACGTGTTAGCACTTTCTGACCCAAATTTAAGAAGAAAAAAAAAAAAGCCAGGGAATATACATCCACAAAATGCAATTGGAGAACTTCTGAACCTTAACAAGCAGGAAAGAAAGATCTACTAAATGATCTAACTGTGCTTGGACATCTAATGTCCAAAATAAAAATAAGAAAAATCATTGAAGAAAATGTTATCATCTCCACTGTAAGTTTTCTCATGTTTTAAAAAGAAGTTGTTTACTCTTTGATTCTATCTCTGGGTACAATAGCTTTCAAGAAATGTGTGATCATGCTCAGATTAAAACAAACCTTCAATAATTAGTTATGGAAAGAGATATCTTCTGGAAGCAAATGGACTTGATGCTCTGATTTGGAGATGTGCCTGTGTACACATACACACACACACACACACACACACACACACCATGCCTAAGCAACTTAACACTCAATAGCAAAACATTTTATAAACCTCACCAATTCCATAGGCATCAAATTTTGACTACAGACCAAGTAAAAATGAAAGAAGAAAATCAGGTTTAACATGTTAATTTGCCAGAGGAAACTGGTACCAGCTCGACAATAATCTGGACCTCACCCCTTGCACAGAAAAAAGGGCACACCATAGGACAGCTGAGAACGTGATTATAAAAACTGGCGATTACACAACGTGAAAATTTGGGGGCTTTTTTTTTTAAACTAATGTAAGGATTTCTGCATGTAGATGACTATATCAAATTAAAAATAAATTGCTGAACTTAAAATCCCTAAGAAGTAGTCCACAGGAATTTACCTTTGGGAGTTTCATTATTTATAAGATTCTATCGCCACCTGCAGGACTATTCTTAAGTGAACTTGAGCAATGGTCAGGCTATCTGCTAAGTCAGGGGTCGGGAGCCTATGGCTCATGAGCCAGATGTGGCTCTTTTGATGGCTGCATCTGGCTAGCAGACAAATCTTTAATAAAAAAAATAATAATAATAACGATAAAATATAAAACATTGTCATGTATTACAATCCATTCATTTCCTACTGCTCATGTTCATGGTCGTGGGTGGCTGGAGCCAATCACAGCTGTCTTCCGGGACACCACCAAATTTTTATTGGATAATGCATAAAGTACACGGGTTGTTGTATGGCTCTCACGGAATTACATTTTAAAATATGTGGCATTCGTGGCTCTCTCAGCCAAAAAGGTTCCCGACCCCTGTGCTAAGTCTTAGTGTTTTCTTTACCCTTTTCTCTTTCTTCCCTTCTTCCTCCTTTTGTTTGATCCTGTCTCTCTCTCTCTGTGTGTGTGCATGTTGGATTTCCAAATAATCAATTATTTTTCTTTTGAAAATAGGTACATTATTAGTAAAAGTTTGAAAGCCACCAATGAAATACAAACGGAAACTTCCTGAAAGAAGTGAGCTGACCAAGGCCATGGGCAGCTAGCTACTTTTTAAACAGCTAAACACACCTCAGGTTGGCCACTTTGCCAAATAGAATTCTGAGGAGGGAACTGGCATACCAAAATTTCCTTATGAAAAAATGTGAGGATTTCAGTGTAGCTTTGGCTGTGGACTAGTTTATAAAAAAAAAGTTTGTAACTGCACGTACCAGGCTTATACCAGAGCAGGAAAAATAAAACAACAAAAAAATGGCGCTGTCTGCAAATTCATACTTAGCATGCCTGTGCTCTTTAAACAACACACACACGTAAGATACTATTTCACTACACGTGTCATGAAGACATGGCCCCGTCACTATGGTGTCATCATCTGTACCATCATCGTCAGGATCCCATGAAGTCTTGATGGAAGAGCTTTTTCTACAGCAAGAGATGGGGCAGGCACCTGACGTACCACCCTGGGTTTCATCCCCCAGGGTATGTTACCCGCCCCCTCCCCCCCCCAGTAGCAATTCTACAGACCTACATTTTCCAAATGTAAGGCTCAAGGGAAAATGTGGTTTTTAAAGTTTAATAATATATCCACAGATAGTGTGTAGATGCAGGTCATACTCAGGAATTAAAACCGTGATTTCAAAGTTTGTGACCACAGAAGTGACCCACTGAGGATACGGCGGCATGGGGGCTGAGAACCCTGTGCTGTCATAAGCCATAAAGCCTTTGGAAAATCACTACCAAAGCCTTTGGATGAACATGAAAGAGCCTCTGGTTTAAATTCTTAAGAGCTCCACGCATTTCCATTGAAACGGTAGCCATGGGGGTCTGGTTTCAACACCCATTGAGCAAAAAAAGTGTATTTTTTTTCTTGTTTTTTATTTTCTTGACATAATGAAGCATCTCTAGCAATAAGTTGAAACAAAAACTTTAAAAAGCTTGGGTGGAAATAGAAAAAAATCATGATAAAGGGCCAGAAAAATATGGATTGGGGTTGGAAGAAAATTCCAGAGAGAGTAAAAGTCAGTAAACACTGCAGAGAAACATGGCTTAGACCAGGGGTCGGGAACCTTTTTGGCTGAGAGAGCCACGAACGCCACATATTTTAAAATGTAATTCTGTGAGAGCCATACAATGACTCATGAACATTACACATTATCCAATAAAAATTTGGTGTTGTCCCGGAGGACAACTGTGATGGGCTCCAGCCACCCACAACCATGAACATGAGCGGTAGAAAATGAATGGATTATAATACATGAGAATGTTTTATATTTTTAACATTTTTTTTATTAAAAATTTGCGAGCCAGATGCAGCCATCCAAAGAGCCACATCTGGCTCGCGAGCCATATAGGTTCCCGACCCTTGGCTTAGACGGTAATATATTGAATCAGAGATTGATTTAATGTCTTTGTATCTTTCTTTATTTTTATTTTTTGTAAAAGTGAAACCTAGAATATCAGGCCAACGAAAATCCCCCCTCCCCAAATTAGGTCTATTATTAAATAGCCAATGACACAACCCCAGGATAATAGGAGGAGAGATAGGCAAACACACTTTCTTAAACCCTAAGTCAAAGGGCCAAGTACAACCCGGCACAGTAACTAACCCCTTCCAGACCACAAAGGACGCTTCTCTCCACAAACACAAGATCAGGCAGCTGGGATGACTACCAGGCTCTCTTGTAACTGTCACCTGTGGTGGGTCTAATTATGAGCTACCCCCCCACCTGCATCACACAGCCACACAAGGGCCATCAGCTGGCCAAAGACAGCGCACGCCACTTGACGGGGATCCCCAAAGATCAGCCACCTAGACTCACAAAATGCCAGCTTCGGAACAAATGACAAAGCTCGGGCCACAAAAAAAAAGGCAGTATCAAATTAGCCAGAAATACAAGCGCTGAGCCCGGTTCTGCGACAGATCAAAACTGAAGAGGAAATTGGTTGTAACTGTTCTTACACATTCTCCCCGCCCCGGACTCCAGCCTCACCACCTCTCTCCTCCCATTCCTCCATCTCTTTTATTTCTAAATATTCTTTTCAATTTTTTGCATCATACAACATGTCGGCACATCCAGGAAACAGATGGGGAAAGGAGAAAAAGGACTCAGGTCTGTGAAAACCAAAAATTCAATCTCGCCAGATCCCAGACCTGTTGATCCAGGAGCCACATCAGAGATCTGCCAGGTCCCCTCCGCTGTCCCCAGGTCGCAGGCTGCTGGCTGCCTTTTGGTCATTCTGCTCATTAGCAGGGTGCTAATTAGCAGAACGGCCGGAAGGCAAATGCATCTCGGACACCGATTCTGAGGAAGCTGTTAGGTTGTCTCTGCCTTTTGTCCTCTGATGGGGATCACAGGCCAAGAGAAAACAGTTACATGAAGACAGAGACTGGGCCTTGGTGATTCTGTACTCCACAATGTCCTACAACAATCCTTCCATCATATGACCGTGTTACACTAAAATCATTTTTTTTTTAGCATACAATATTAACCTGAAATATTCAGTCACTGAAATAATCCCTTTGATGTAACATTTCTTCCTATTCCAGTTGACATACAATATTATATATTAGTTTCAGGTGAACCACATAGTGATGAGACATTTGTATACTTTATGAAGTGATCACCCCTTTAAGTTGAATACCCACCTGACACTATACATAGTTATTGTCCGGTAGTTGCCTTGGGGTTGGGTTGTGAAACCCTCCTTTGCCCTGAATTTTCCGGCAAGTGCTAATCTCACCGAAACCTCACACGCCCAAGTCCTCGGAATCATCCCTGAGGTTGTTCCGGGAACTGCACGCTTCACCAAACCCCAATCCCACTGGCCGTTACCAACCCCCTCCTGCAAATATAAAAAACCCGAAAGTCCTAACCCGGGCACGCCTTCACAGACCTGCGTCCTAGGGTCAGTGAACTCGCCCGGAGCTCCCAATAAAGCCTGATTCTGTTTATTCGGCTGATGGGTCTTTTGCTCATTCGCTCATTGGCGGCATATAGGGGTCTTCCATCTTTCAGTTATTACAATAGTATAGACTATCTTCCCCATGCTGGACTTTACATCCCTACAACTGTTTTTATAACTGGCCTGTTTTTTAAAAAAAAAAAAAAATTTTATTGATTTTAGCAGGAGAGGAAGGGGCGGGGAGAGAAAGAGAGACAGGAGCACAGATCTGTTCCTGCCTGTGCCCTGACTGGGGATCGAACAGGCGACCTCTGTGCTCTGGGACGATGCTCTAACCAACCGAGCTATCCAGCCAGGGTAGAGGGTATAACTGGCCTATTTTTGATATGATAAACTTACTTTATTAGGTCAGATATAGAAAGCACAATCATAGCCTTAAATACAGACTCATGTATGTCTGTGTTCGGTGGTTCCATGTACACTGATTAAACCTAGAAGTAGCTGCCTCCTGAACATTAATTACATGGCATATTACATTTCCACCATATTCTTGAACGGGCTGTTGGCAAGGCCTCATATTACCACCCTTTGCAATAAAGCAGCAGGTGTGTGTGTGTGTGTGTGTGTGTGTGTGTGTGTGTGTGAGTGTGTACTTACTTTAGTGAGGCCTTCCTCTGAGTTATAAATAAGAGCAACACCATCGACTACCAATAGTTAGATCAGATCATAAATCCCACCGTTTGGAGCTCAGTTCAAACTTTTATAATATATCTATGCTAATTATCTAATTTGATCTCCAAAGGAAAAATGTAATTTTTCTCATGGTGTGCTTTAATAATTCAAAGGTCACCTCCCCTGCTTCAAAATAGAAGATGAGGACAAGGGAGGGGGGCCAGAGAAAGTAGGGGCACGGCCAAGGAGGTGCAGGGGAGAGAGGGGGAGAGGGGGTGAGAGCGATGACTGCTTCGTACGGAAATCTCCCCTTTGTACCTCAGCACCTCACAGCGCATGAGGCGCGGGACAAGCAACGGCTGTGGAGAGGGAGAGAGAAAGCGGACCAACTTGGAGAAGGTGGTCAAGAAGTGATGTCATCACTGGAATCTTCCCTTTATGATTTAAGATCTCAAATTAGGATCGAGTTCAAGTCCATAGTAAGGTTTCACCTGACCAGGTGGTGGTGCAGTGGACAGAGCGCTGACCCAGGATTGCAGAAACCTCGGGGTTGCCAGCTTGAGTGTGGGATCGCGCACGTGACCTCACAGTGGCAGGCTTGAGCAAGGGGTCACAGGCTCACCCGGAGCCCCTGGTCAATCAATGAACAACTAAAGAGCTGCAACTATGAGTTGATGCTTCTCATCTCTTTCCCTTCCTCCCTGTCTATCTCTTTCTTTCCCTCTCTCTCCCTCTTAAAAAAAAAATTAAAAATAAAAGGTAGTGGAGTTTCTCTAGACAGTAAAATTAGACTGAATTTCCTGCAATCTGCAAAAGACCATGGCTCCTTACTGGAATATGCACAGAAAGCAGGAAAATGCTCTTGCAAGTGCATTCCAACAGGCAGCTCAGGGAGGCACCATAGTGACAGAGGGTTCCCATACAGGTCCTAAACCTATAATGCAAAAGGGGTTAACTGTTCACTGGTCTGACAGGGCCTTGTGAAGATGGGCATTGTACCTACTATTAAAAAAAAAATAAAGATCTAATGCTTACGAGGTCGAAACTGGGATGCTCCCCAAATACCAACCAATTTCAGTTGGCATAGCCATGATTCTGTTAGGAAGGAAAATTCAATTATCAGGCTGAAAATATAAACATGAAAATATGCTAAAACAGTTAAGGCTGTCCTTTTAAATTTTCAACAGATAATCTTTTAATGCAATTACTGTAATTTTATTAAGTGGCATAATTAGTTAATGCCTGAGAAGTTGTCAATAGAAGGTACAATTATGTCGTAAAACATTATAATCACCATTTGAAATAATGGATTGTTCTTATAAAAAAAATGTTGAAAAAAAACTTTAATGTATTTTTAAAGTCTATCAGGTAGTCCTTTGTGGAAAGGAAGATTTGGAAAATCATCTTAAATGTTAAATAAACCAAATAATAGACTGTCAAATATTTTAAGCATTGTATGTGTGCATGTACATATGTGTGTGTTTGTATATATATATATATATATATATGTGTGTGTGTGTATGCATATATATGCATATATCTACATAGAGTTGATGCTTCTCATCTCTTTCCCTTCATGTCTGTCTGTCTCTTTCCCTCTCTTTATATATGTATACAGATATAAGTATATCTATATGCATTTAAGATGTGTAAAAAAAGATCTTCTCCTTCAGGCAAAAGGTTTAGCGTAACTGTTAATTTTTTTTTCAGCTTCATGGAAATACAGTTCATCTCTGAGCTCCCACTGCACAAACACCAACTAAACAGGCAGCGAGGTCTGCTGTGCACGTGTCATTGTGACTTCCGGTGCGGGCAGAAGCACTCACCAAAAACTTTAATGAAAGGCAGGTACGTCGAGTCGTGAATCAACTGCTGATAGAACTTCAAGAACAAAGTAAATCTTTTAGACGCAGCGAACACACAAATACCCAAAGCATCAAAAACACGTTGGACCAGCACGACGTTAATAGCCCACCTGAAAACAAATTTTCATTGTAGTTGTCATTTGTACCAAAGTCAATTCAATCTGAGTGTTCTCTGGACCACAGAAAGGCACGCAGACAGAACCAGTACTCACAATCTCATATGAACACATTTTTCTAAACTGTACTCACAAAATGTTCAACAGAGAAATTTTTTGTTTCCAAAATGCCTTTTGCCTGTGTGTGTGTGTGTATGTGTATGTGTGTGTGTGTTTGTTGGAAGGATCAGTTCTGTTACTGCTGCTATTGCTTTTAAATTTACTATGAAATCTTTTCTCTAGATTCCAAGATCCAAACACAAAGAATTCTGTTAAATACGGAATATCACTAAGAAAGCGGAGAACTGTATTTTTTAACCTTCCTGGGGTGGAGGGGGGTTGATTGATGCTTGAAATTATGTATCCTATTGCAGGCCCTGTCAACTCTGAAGAATAAGTTCTTCATTTTTCTCCACTCAAAAAAAAAAAAAAATTCAGGAAAAAAAGTCACAGATGTGAAAATCACAGCTTTATGAAGATGTCCATTGATATATGGTAGATTTAGATTACTTTTAACATCAAACGTCCAAGAAAAAATTTAATAAAATAAGGAATCCATCAATGCCCTCACAGACTTGCCTGACTTGATATAATAGGTGTGTGCCTGAGAGAGTGGTAGAAAAACGAAACTACATAAATGCAATCCTTTTTTACAGCTTTTGGAGACCTTCGCTATTTAAAATAATCCTCTGATGATGCCATCTGTCAAGTAAAAGCTTTACTGTCACACAGAAATATTAATGCATTTATGCCATAATGTAACTTTGGGTCTTTTTATAGATACTACTGGGGTTTACAACATATAAGTACCCAATAGAAAAACAAATTAAAAAATGGCCCTGGCCAGTTAGCTCAGTGGTAGAGCATCAGCCTGGTGTGTGAATGTCCTGTGTTGGATTCCCGGTCGGGGCACACAGGAGAAGTGACCTTCTGCTTCTCCACCCTTCCCTCTCTCCTTCCTTTCTTTCTCTCTCTCTCAATCAGAAGTCCCCACACAAGACAACCTATTTCTCTCTCTTCCCCGCTCGCAGTCTAGACTCCAATGAAACAAGCTGGCCCTGGGCGCTGAGGATGACTCCATGGCCTCTGCCTCAGGCGCTAGAGTGGCTCCCGTTGCAACACAGCCAACGCCCCAGATAGGCAGAGCATCGCCCCCTGGTGGGCATGCCGGGTGGATCCCAGTCCAGGCATATGTAGAAGTCTGTTTCTGCCTCCCCTCCTCTCACTGAATTAAAAAAAAAAAAAAAAAAGGAAGGAAGGAAGGAAGAGAGAGAGAGAGACAGAGAGACAGAGTAAAATATCTAGAAAACTTAAGAGGAAGGAGAAAGCCTTAAATGACACAATGAGCAAGATTTTCCATAATCATCCTCCCCAAAACACTGAGCCTGTAAGGAGTGTGATTTGGAATGGTTTTGGCCACTATAAAAAAGGTCAGATTTAATTTCTTAGAACAACAATGAAGTCAGCAGCATACAGAAACATTCACACTGTAGGTATCAGTGAATTAAAGAGAACGTTCTCCTCTCAGCATTGGTATACAACCCCCCCTCCCATGTGGAATGGGGGTTAGCCCCAAAGTCAGGGAGGTCTCAGCCTAGACCGCCTAATAAGAGACACTATTTCATGTTGGTCCATCCACTTCTCCTCAGCCACCACGTGGGCTAGATCTTAATACGCTGCTTTTCTTTAAATCCTGCTTTCATCGAGATGTGACGTATTCCTGCACACATCCAAAGGAGTCCTCGGAAAATATATGCTTTGCTTTTACAAAGTCTTAAAATTAACAGCCAGAATACACTAAACATGATCCTGTAACATTCCTGCTTTGTGTCATCTGAAAACAGAGACATTAAGATGATATTGATAGGCTATTTTATGTTATCTGACAAAACAGAGAAGTGGGAACCAAATCCCTACCCTGCCACCCTCAGCCCGTGCTGCTAGCGCGGCTCCCACTGCCAACACCAGTGGGTAACGTCGGTGACAAAGAGGGTACTCCCCAGAGAGGAGCAAGGAAGAGAAGAAGCCAGACTTAAGGGTCACAACCTCCCTTCCTCTCTCTCTGGTCCAGGCCACCCGAGAATCCAACCCTTTGCAAAAGGGACAGCACTTAATGGAGTCAGCTGGAGTCAGGGACACAGCGCTAGAGCCAACAGCAGTCCCCAGGCATGAAACCACCGTCTATCAGTACTCCACAGTAGTCATAACGTAAGTCTGTGGGCAAGACCCATAAAAGCAAGATGTTTCCCCAAAAAAATGGAGGCTTGGCTATGCATCATTTTACTCAAAAAGATACAACAAAACAGGGGAGACTAAAATATATTTTTTTTAATTTTACCCTAAAAATATGTTTTCTTATATGCTCTTGCTTTAAGAGCAGAAAACGTTCTGGAATGACCCATCAGAACTGCAGTCACAAAAAACATTCTCTGATAAAAATCACACTTTGTTGGCAAACGGAGGTGAAACCCCTCCGGAGCTGCAGTATCTCTGAAATGCACCATGGGCGGTCAATGTAAAACGTGAGATACATGTAGAGTTTAAACTGAAAAGCACACGTTTAAATGAGCACTCCTCGTTCCAATATCTTCAGGACAACGCACAGAGAGAGAGAGAGAGAGAGAGAGAGTTTGTGCATGTCTCATTCCTAATTGGCTCTGCAGTTTTGCAATCATGTCCAATAGAAAGCATCCCCCACGCAGTGGGACCTCCCACAGGCTCCCGGGCCGAGGTACCCTCACAGCATCACACTGTGGAGATCCACCTTTATCTCCCACTCTGTGGCCTCAGAGATCCTCAAGGATGACGTGGCAGACTGCAGTTGCAGAGGGGACAACCTGACAGAGGGAACAGGCGGGACAGAGGGTGGCCCCCTGCCAAAGCTCCTACCCAATCAGAAGTCCCCACACAAGACAACCTATTTCTATTCATGCGTTGCAATCTTTCCCGAGATCAGGCCAGCCACCCATTAATCATCGCTGTCATTCTCCTACATAACCCAGGGCAACAGATCTGTTTTTCTAAAAATCACAGTGCCAGAAACGAAGCCCAAGAAAGAGGGCACTCTCTCACACAGGCGGGCTGGGGCGCTGACGGGAAGAAGCCACCAGTCGTGTCGACTTCCTTCTTCTGCCGAGGGTCACACGGGGAAGGCTGTTAAGAGAACTCAGGTAGAAAGTGGAGGCAGAAAGGCTGGAGAGGAACTCACCCTGCGGAGCCTCCGGCCAGGGGAATGTGAGGAACGGGAATGGGTCAACAAATGCCAGGACAAAGACAGGTATGGATTAATAACATCCTCATGAATGTTTTTATCAAGATCAATTGTTTTACCAACTTCAGACTAAAGGAAAAGCTTATGACAGGTCCAGGCTGCAGCCATCCTAGGCCCTTGGCATCCTGGAGCGATAAAAAAATCTCTTCATTAACTAGACCAAACAAAATGCTCTCTGATGACAAGGATAAAGCCTCTTAAAGAGCTGATAAACTTGCTAATAGCTGGGAATCATAAAAGTTGGACTGACCTTAAACCCACAAACATAACTGGCTAATTTTTTTTTAAAGTGAGAGGAGGGGAGAGAGAGAGACAGACTCCCACATGTGCCCCAACCAGGATCCACTCAGCGACCCAACCCGTCTGGGGCCATACTCGAATTAACTGAGCTGTCCTCAGGGTCTGAAGACGACGCTCAGACCAACTGAGCCACTGGCTGTGAGAGGGGAAGAGAGAGAGAAGGGGGAGAGGGAGGGAAAGAGAAGCAGATGGTCACTTTCCACGTGTGCCCTGACCAGGGATTGAACCCAGGATGTCTGCATGCCAGGCCAACACTCTACCCACTGAGCCAACCAGTCAGGACCTAATTTTTTTTAATGAGGGTATGCCTTCCAGATAGGAGAGAGCACTGACAATAGAAAACAGGAACCAGAAAGCCCGTGATCATGTCTGTTCCAGGATCATGACTCACACCACTCACTCGTCATATCAGGACCCGTTACGATCTTTGCATAAGACAGAAATTGTTGGGCTAACACCAAACGTACAAGATTAGCAGTTGAGAGACTTGCTTTCTCCCCGCATGCCTGACCCTCCCAATCTGTTCAAGGACAAGTGAAGGAGAATGCCCAGAGATGTAAAGTGACTGCGTGGTTCCAACTTTCAAGTCCTTCCAAGTTTCGTAGATTCTCAGGAGTTGACTTGAGCAGTTTGAAGATCTCTTGCAGCTCTGAGATTCTGTGATCTCATTATGCTTATAAGGCTGGGCCAACGTTACCAGTGAGAA
The DNA here is from genome assembly GCF_036850995.1 of Saccopteryx leptura. Lineage (NCBI taxonomy): Eukaryota > Metazoa > Chordata > Mammalia > Chiroptera > Emballonuridae > Saccopteryx > Saccopteryx leptura. The sequence continues at coordinate 50,122,897 of NC_089515.1, read as the reverse complement.
GTGCATTTCACGTACATTAGCAGTTCTCCTTTGTGGGCTGAGACAGCTTGTAACATGCAGTGACCACCTATGTCTCAAGCAATGTGATACGAATATTTTTTGTATCAAAGTCTGTGAATGGTTCACTTAAAAGAAAAATTAGAGCAATTCTGTCTTAATTGAGTCATGATTTTTCAATGGTCATTTTTTTTCGAAAGACACTGGCATTCACTGGAACAGGGGGAGAGAAATATACACAATGCAGGGACTATAGAAACACATTTATGCCCTGGCCAAATAGCTCAGTTAGTTAGAGCATCATACCAACATGCAGAGGTTGCTGGTTTGATTCCTAGTCGGAACACATACAGAAACACATTGATGTTTCTATCTGTCTGTCTGTCTCTCCCTTCCTCTCTCTAAAATAAATAAGTTTTAAAAAGAAAAAAGAAACATGGTTATAATACTATGACAAAAACATTTAAAACTATATAGAATGCTGGCTCTCTTAAACTTACCTAGAGGTGATATATGAATGAGTAACATTTGGATAAATTAAGAGATTTCCAAGGGTAAATCTGCCTTACAGAATATCTTAGAAAGACATCTTCTACATAACAATCTATGCCTAGGAAGATAAACAGATTGATTCCCAGTCAGGGCACACAGAAGATGTGCCCATCTGCTTCTCTACCCCTCTCCCTGTCCCTCTCACTTCTCTTTCTTTCTCTCTTTCTCTCTTCCCCTCCTGCAGCCATGGCTCAATTGGAGCAAGCTGGCCCCAGGCGCTGAGGATGGCGCCACAGCCTCCACCTCAGGTGCTAAAAAGAGTTTGGTTGCTGAGCAACGAAGCAACGCCCCAGATGGGCAGAGCATCGCCCTCTAGTGGGCTTGCAGGGTGGATCCCAGTCGGGGCACATGTGGGGAGTCTGTCTCTGCCTCCACTCCTCTCATTGAGTTAAAAAAAAAGGAAATAAAAAGAAAAATGAATGGATACTGCTGATGTTATTCAGTTTACTTGCAAGTGTGAACTCACTGAGTTAGGCTCACTGCGCAGCTCATGCAGTGAAATAAAGCTCTGTTGCACTGGAGTTGGATCTCAGAAGTAAATAACCTGCGCATGAAAAAAGGAGGCTTACCACAAATGCCAATGCACTTCGCCACGTGGACTCCCACTCGAAGCAGCTTTTAAGGAACTGTACTGTATTCCAGATCGCCATGGTGATTCTTTTCATGCGGTCCACATCTCTTGATAAGATCTGACATAAAGACATGGACAACAGAGAGCTAAATTTGAATACCCCAGATATCATTCTCCTTAGATCAGGCGGCTTGGTCATGTAAATTGTGGTCTGTGTGGCTGCCAATGAGGAAACAGAAATGAAAAGTCCTCCTACTACTTCTAAACTTCTCTTTGAAATGCGACCCTCCTCGGGGGAAAGAAAAGCCAATGTGTTTTATAGCACCTTTGATGCAGAATGACTTATTTTAATAAAGTGCATTGCAAAACTGAGCTGGTAATAGTTACCGAAGCCAGGTGTGCACACACGTGTGTGTGTGTGTGTGTGTGTGTGTGTGTGTGTGTGTGTGAAAAAGAGAGAGAGAGAGAGAGAGAATTAGAGAGAGAAAAATAGAGAGGAACAGAGAGAATGAGAGCAAATGCCCACCTTGTTTAGTTTAAAAGGAAATGAATAACTCATAGCAGAAATGTGCGGGTATTCTAACTCATTGAGTCCAGAAGAAAAAGTGTAGAGCAAAGTTTAGTTCTAGGAAAGGAGTCCCCTTCCCCCAGCTCCTAGCTCTGCGACCTTGGGACAGTTTCTTAACCTCTCTCTTATACCATGGGGTTGATATCAGTGCCAACCTCGGAGATTGTGGAATTAAAGCGCTTGGAATCCTGCCTGTCACATAGTAAGTGCTTTTAAGTGTTTATGTCAGAAGTACCAGTTTCAATTTGATGAAAATGAGGGAACGCCTAGCAGCTGGGGACACCTAGTGGTGAGAGACGCGTGAGGTCGGTCCTAGCGTAGCTCAGGGTCCCAGCCCCACGTCCCCCCGGGGCGGTCACAGCTCAGAGCCACCCCACGCGGAGGTCCGTGTTTGGCAGAGGAAATGTTTTTTCTCCCAGTTGCAGGCAGATTTGTTTCAATTTGTTTGCAAAGCACCACCCCACCTAGCTCGACTCGGGTTTTAACTTTCAAGTAAACAGAGCAAAAGGCAATAATAATAAGAGGTTTGCTCCGATTACACAGAATAAATATTACACTTGATGTTATTGCAGACCAAAGCAAAACATCTGGATGCTCCCTGCAGAAGATGCTGCCGGCCCTTCCCCAGCGCGTCCAGGGGTTCGTGGGAAAGAAAGGCATGAGACGCCCCATTCAGGTTTAACCGCTTTATGTCACTGCAGCTGCACACCCCACAGGAAGGGGTGGAAGTAATAAACACTTTTAAAAAGGGGACACTTTGTTCTCTGTGACACAAACGAAGAGGAACAATAGGTACAGAGCGAAATCCCGCATGGTGTCTCAACAGGACAGGGAGGGGTCGGATAATAAATGTAAAAGTCATGTTTAAAAAGAAATATATATATGAAACTTCCCCCGGTGAGCTCAGATCTGTACTTTTGGTTGAAATGAGGACAGAAGAATGCAGGACAATGGGCACAGAGTGAGACAGGTCCTTGGCCACAAGAAGTGCCAACACGCCCTGAACTTAGACAATACAAACATGGCAGGAGAGGCGGTGGTGAGTCCAAGGGTGGATGTCTCTCAAGAACCGCTGGGTTCATCTCGCCACAGACTCAACAGACAGACCCTCTCCCAGGAACTCTGAAGGACAGAGGCAGAGAGGGCCGTGATGGAAGGCAGGGCGGCAGGGCAAGTGGGTCAGAGAACGCCCACATAGGCTTGGGGCTGGGAAGGGTTGTCCATTGGAGGAATCGGGAGATGAGTGGAGGGCAGACACCTTCCGCTTCACCCAGTAGATATTAGTTTAGGTCTTTCCTTTCTTGTCAAGTGGATTGGAGTCCTCTCGTTTTGGGAGAGAATGGGAGAAAAGGAGGAAGATGTGGAGAGGTGGGCAAAGTGATAGTGGGAAGGGGAAAGGAGGAGGGAAAGGGAGGGGGAGAGGAAGGAAGGGGAAGGAAGAGGAGAAGGAGGAGGGAGAAGGAATGGGAGGAAGAGGAAAAGGAGGGACTGGAGGAGGAGAAGGAAGGAGAAAAGAGGAAGAGGGGAGGGGAGGGGAGGGGAGGGACGGGGAGGGGAGGGGAGGGATGGGGAGGGGAGAGAAGAGGGGGGAGGAGAGGGGAGAGAAGAGCGGGGAGGGGAGGGGAGGAGGGGAGGGGAGGGGAGGAGGAGGAGAGGGGAAGGGGAGAGAAGAGGGGGAGGGGAGGGGAGAGAAGAGGGGGGAGGGGAGGGGAGAGAAGAGGGGGGAGGGGAGGGGAGAGAAGAGGGGGGAGGGGAGGGGAGAGAAGAGCGGGGAGGAGGGGAGGGGAGGAGGAGGAGAGGAGGAGAGGGGAGGGGAGGGGAGGGACGGGGAGGGGAGGGGAGGGATGGGAAGGGGAGAGAAGAGGGGGGAGGGGAGGGGAGAGAAGAGGGGGGAGGGGAGGGGAGGGGAGGGACGGGGAGGGGAGGGGAGAGAAGAGGGGCGAGGGGAGGGGAGGAGGGGAGGGCAGGAGGAGGAGAGGGGAAGGGAGGGGAGGGGAGGGGAGGGGAGGGGAGGTGCAAGCAAGTAATAACACCAGGACTTCAGGTCCCGGACTCTGAGTGTGCCAGGCAGCAAGCTGACTGCAGAGTCCTACCTTTTTGGACAACTTGCGGGTGTCTTCAACAAAGCGCTTTTCCCTTGGCGTGAAGGTCCTGATGCTTGCTTTGACCTAGAAAGACATCATTGTTAAAGGGGGAGGTATTTTCTATGGAGTTCATTCCCCTCCTTCTCTTCTTAATGACTGGGAAGACCCTGGAAACCACCCCCTTCTGCCCCTCAGGCCCCTGGTGGGGGGCAGAGACACGATGGCCTCCCCTCGCTCTGCGTGTGGATCCGGGGGTCTCACTGCATGAGCTTCCCTTGGGTGGGTCAGACTGCATGTGGAAGCCTCCAGAATGTCTGCAACGCAGTGGAGGAATTTTAAGCCAATGCAGGGGTTGGGATCATGAAGTTCTCAAGCTAAAGTCTCTAAAGAAGAAAACTTCCCTTCACATTCAAATTTTGAGCTACGCTTTCATCAATAATACCTTGAATGTCTGCTTCCAGCTTATAAAAACATTGTTTGTACAGAGAAGCTCATTTCTCATTTCTTCTCATTGATCCAGAAAAACAGGAGTCATACCAGTTGGAAACTGGAGTGGCCAGCACCAATCTGATGGCTGAGTTTTAAAATACTTTCACATCTCTCTCCCCCTCTCCCTCTCATCCTGCCCCCCCCCCCGTAATAATTCTGAAACCTTGGACATTAATTTGAATCTCTCTGGGCTGGGCACCTTTCACGTTAGGCACAGAGAAACTAGAAGGGGTACAGCCCACTTAGACTTACCGGATTATATATGAGGTTCATCTCCAAGTAAATAACTCCTTTAAAAGCTTGTTCTAAATCTTTATTCTTCAACACGTAACAATTTGTTTGTCCATCTCGAATCTGTTATAAGCAACAGACAAAAAACAAACTTTCTATGGGGTTCAAACAAACTGATGAAGTTGAGGATGCAGAAGGCTCACATAAGATAAAGAAAATATTAAGCAAATACTAAAACCATCTTAAATCAACTTTTGATTCTAGACTGCTGTTATAAGTGATAAGAAGATAAAGTGACAGCTAGCAGGCTGATACCTGACTACACTAATGGAAAATTAGTGGCATCAATTATTACTATTTCTACATGGACTTTTCTTCAAAAATATCAGAGGTTATACATTTGTGTTTATTAAGGGAAAATAAATATTTGACAAAATTCCTGGCCCGTATTTCTCACGACAGCCAAGGTTGTGGGGAAAAAGGAAACTCTTGGAAACTGTCTCGAATCAGAAGACCAAGTACATGAGATGATTAAATGCATGTGTTAGGTACCCTGGGTTGGATCCTGGAACAGTAGAAAGACGTCAATGGAAAAGCTGGTGATATTCCAATAAAGACTAGAGTTCAATTCACAGTAACATACAGTGTCAGTTTTCTGTTTCTTTTCTTTTTCTTTTATTTGTATTTTTAAATTTTTAATTTTTTTTTTTTTTTAGTTTCAACAAATCTATCAAGACCACAGGAGATGTTAACATTAGGGGAGGCCCTGGCCAGGTGGCTCAGTGAATAGAGCATCATCCTGGCACACCGAGATCGCGAGTTCCATCCCTGGTCAGGGCACATAGGAGAAGCAACCAGTGAGCGCACAACTAAATGGAGCAACGAAGCGAAACAGTAAGTGATGTTCCTCTCCTTTCCCTTCCCTCTCCCCCTGCCTCTCTATATCAAATCAATGGGAAAAAAAGAAAGAAAGATGTTAACACTAGGGGAAATTAAGTGAGTGGTCTATAACTCTGTATTACCTCTGCAACTTTTCCGTATGTGGAGAATTATGCCAAAACACAAAGCTTACTAAAATATTTTAAAGAACTGAATAAAGGAACTGATTTTAATAAAATCAGTTGTTTGACAGCCAGGGAGAAATACAAAGGAAATAAATCTAATAGCTCAAGTTGAGGTCAAATCCCAAAACATTCAAAATGTACCAATCTGCTTACAAACCTTCAAAATAAAAAGTCCCTCTGATACACCCCGTCGGCCAGCATGTCACATCAGTTCCATGCACTCATCTGGCCATGGGCACTGAAGAAAAATATTCCCTGAATCATTCTGGAACCAACATGCCTTCCACGAAGGAGCTTTCTTTTCGGAATTAACAGCAGCAACGTTTTTATTATATTGAATACATAGTAGCGGCCTATGTACTGACTACACTTCTAGCTTGTAGGAGGCGCACCTGTGAACTCCAAAATGACATCAGCAAAAAATTTGAGCTGGCCAACAGCTCCATTAGGGATTGTCACGACTACAGGTTTGAAACAACATAGGAAATAGGAGGCCATGAAATTTGAGCCATATTTTAAATGACTATTGCTGTTGTCACTACACTACGGGCATTCAGCAAAAGTGTTCTCATAAACAGGGGCGGAAATGAGTTGAATAAGTCACCGGGGTGGGGGAGTGTGGGGGAGGGACAGAGCCATGCCGCTTTACAAGGGAGAGGTCACCTTCCTTCCCGAAGTCACCCCACCTCTCCAGATTGAATAGGTCTTAAACAGAAAGATGGTTTTCCTGGCCAGTGACTACAAGGAAGGGGGGTGCCCCCATAAAGACCCGGCTTCCTTCCTAAACGGTGTCCAAACAGGATTCTGAGCTTCCTCTTGTATCCACAGTCCTCACTTAATAAATTGTGGGTGTTAAAGTTGAAAGAGATAAATACAAAAACAGCATGACAACTTGCCAGGCCAACTGGCGTCCCATTTAGCTTTGCTTCAACCCTGGACATTGTCCCGCTATCTTAAAATTTCCATGATTCCGTAGGGTCAGGGAGGGTCAACAGAAGAACAAGAGGTATCAATAGAAAAAGAAACTATTTTATAATAAAAGAAATTCTGAGGGTTTTTTTTTTTTGATTTGGTAAATGATCGTTTCCTCTTTCTCAATGTCCTAGTATTGTGTCAGCAAAACACAGAATCCACCTAGGGACACTGAAGTTGCTGTTAAGAACAAAGATCTAATTAAGGATATTCACATTTGGTACTTTAATATTATCTTAAAAGATATAAACTGCAAGTTTAAAAATTGGCAGAAAGTTTGAAAAATGACAAAAAAAGCTAAATAAAGTCCCTTTGAACTTACATAAATACCTCCATTCCTTCCCTCTGATGGAAATTACCTAGGAATTGGCATGTAGCCTTCTTAAATTTTTATTGAGAATTGATATTTATAAACATATCCTTAAGACAAGCAGTTTTCATTTTTCACCTGTGTTGAACTCTATGTACTATATTTTGCAATTTCATTTTGTATAGATCCCTAGGTCTTTATAGGAAACCTGTATTAATATACATATCTGCCTCATTTCTTGAAACTGCTATATAATATTCAAAACATAAATGAACCACAACTGACGTATTTTCCTGCTGGTGAATATTTGCTTGATTCCACACTTGTCCAGGCTGTCTGCTACCAGGAATATCTTTTGGGAAAAAGTCAAGAACCAGAGAAAGAGGAAATACACTATTGTGTATGTGAAATATGTGGTAAATGCACTTGAACATTTAGTGTTACAATTAAACACTGAAATGGTAACCAAAAGAAAAAAAATGTTTAATCTTTTCATTTTCCGTAGTCTTTATATAATTGAACTTCCAGCACCAGAATATAGGATAAAAATTGGCTAGCATCCCAAGTTGCCAAATTCCTATGCATCTAGGGGAGCATTAGGGAGTAGGAAATAAAAGCGAAACACATCATTTTCCTGCCGAGAATCATTTATTACTCATACTTAGGAATCAGAAAATTATTCCTAGTACTTTATAATTTTAAAGCCTCCCTTAAATAGGACATATATAGCCAAGAGAAAATTTAGAGCCGTACCCACACTTTCCATCTTTAGGTATAAGACAGTCACTTCAATTAAGACCAGAGTTTAACTTGGGATTGCTGTCAGCCCAGGCAACAAAGAAATGATGTCATTTCAATGTATGACAACGGGGTTCTCTAAATCCATTTGGAGACTCCTCCTAGGACAATCTGGGAGGATTTCATTTCGGTCAAAATAAGAGTCTTTGCATAAAATAATAGACATTATCTTTAATGTCAGTGTTAATGGAAAATTCTTCAAATTGACTTGTTGCACATCTTTTCCTTTTTCTCTTTTTTCTATTTTTTAGAGAGAGAGAGAGAGAGAGGCAGAAAGGGAGGCAGGAGCTGCAAGCATCAACTCACAGTGGTTGCTCCTCATATGTGCCTTGGCCAGGCGAGCCTGGGGTTTTGAATCAGCGACCTCAGCGTGCTAGGTTGACGCTTTATCCACTGTGCCTCCACAGGTTAGGCATTACACATCTTTTTATACCCACCTTTTCATGGGTGAGGAACCCAGGTATCAGACAGTAACAGGCATAGCCATGTGTGCCGAACAGTCATCTCGACTGAAACTAAGTAGGACTCCAACTTCCACATTCAGGGAAGTGGGTATTTTTATGTCCTTTTACATTATTTTCAGAAATAATGAATATATCAGAAAGAATTTTAAGGCATGTTCAGAGTGAATTTCCGGATTAAATCAGCCAGCCAATGAGACAGTGCAGAAAGTCTGTTTCTAAGTAATGACTCAGCATTTTGGAGCCAGCAAATACATTACAGAGAAGATAGTCTGCTTTAGATTTTAATCGGACCTGAAATTGTACTTAAACTAATCAAACGTTTCTTGAATTTTAAATCTGCTCAAACAAGCTTTAAAGAAGTAAATACGAAGAAGTTTTTGAAAGTTGGATGTTAAAATGAATTTTTGAGTCTAAGAGATAACTACTATAGATCCATTGTATTAGAAAACAATATTTTAATAAGGATGTAACAGAAGTTGGAGGAAAATCTTTTTCTCACCTGCAACTTTTTTGAAAGAATTATTATTATTATTATTATTATTATTATTATGGTTTACTCTCAAGTTCTTTTATGTGACAAGTTACCAACTGATATAACAGTCAAGTTAATCAGAATCACCATGAAGAAATAAAACCATCAACTAGTTTAGGGAGGAAAGATATAAATTTAAGATCAAAATTCAAACTAAAGAGTCGTCTCGATTCTCCCAGTTAGACAGACGTGCATGTGAAAAAAACGGAGAACATCCAGGTATCAACAAGCACTTGGAAATCAGATGCATTTTATTTCACGCAAAATGGAAATATAATGTGTCGACACCATGATACACCAGTCGGTCTCAGCTGAGGCACATGCAAAGTGACTCTAATAAAATGTGATGTGGACAGACATGTGGCTGAGAGAGGTAAACCAATGCACTCTCCCTGGCAGCAATCCACATTCACGTTCTCACGTGGAATGTAACGTCAATGCCATGAGTGACAAACAGGATGAACCACTACAAGGTCACTGCCCTGACCCAAAGTCAACCATTGCCCTGTAGAGGGCAGCACTGAGTTCATCACCCGGGACTCTCTCCACTAATGACACCTCACTTCTTTCTCCCTTTCCAAGGCAACTCATTCTATCCTCAGCCTGAGTCAGACAACTAGGTCTGACCCTCAAAAAAACGGCAGGGAACCTTGGTGTACCCAACATTTCTTACCAACTCCTCTCCCTAAAATGTATGCTATCTTTACAAAAGTAATGGAGATTAATTGTGAGACTTGTGCAAAATTTATATAAAAACGGTGGGGGGGAAAATACAATTCTCACAATGCTACATTTTTAAACAAAGAAACACACATCTCTAGTTTTTAATGTAGATTTGTAGTTATTTATTTTATAAAAATAGGATCGTAGAGTGTCTGGGCTAAAATCGGGCCTCTAGAGATAGCTGGCTGAACTGAGTTTGCATCCTGGCTCTGTCTCAGACTGCTGGTGACTTTGGGTGAGTTACGTAACTCTCTGTTCTGCAGTTTCCTATCCTGTGTTTGTGACTTTAAAAATAATACAGATCTCTGGAGGGGGTGTGTAAAATAATCAGCAAAAACAGTAAGAACGTGACAAGTACATAGAAATTGCTTGTTATTAACAAATAATTTTTAGTCTTATTTTAAGTTATATGTTTTTCATCACTTACCTTTTAAATTAAAAAAGAACATATGGGAAACATTGCCCAGTGTAATAAATTTTCCCACATGATTTAAAATGATTTTTTTTTTTTTGAGAGTGGAAGGGAGAGGGAGGGAGAGGAGGAGAGAGAGAGAGAAAGAGAGTGAGAGAGAGAGAGAGAGAGAGAGAGAGAGAAGCATCAACTCATTGTTCCACTTAGTTGTGCTATTATTTGCTTCTCATATGTGCCCTGACCAGGGCTCGAACTGGCGACGTCAGGAGTCAAGCCAGCACCCTCAGGATGGAGCTGCAGCCCTTTGGGTTGAGCCCTAACTGGGGCTCAGACTGGAGACCTCAGGGTTGAGCCAATAACCCTAGGCTCAAGATGACAACTCCGGGATAGAACTGGCAACCCTGGCCCTCAAGGAAGACGCTCTAGCCACTGCACCACTGGCCAGGGCATGAATTTCTACAATTAACCAATTCACACTATAGCACTAACATCATTTCCAATTTGTAACCACTGGAGATACTATGATTTTATACAAAGGTGTTTCTATGCACCTGTGTGATGCATTCCCAAAAATAAATTCCTAGAGGTGGAACTGCTAAGTCATAGGACAGACCTAGCTCGATGGATTTTCCTCCCTATGATGCTGTATTAATTTACACCCCTCGCCTCTGTGAATAAGCCCGTCCATTTCCTTGCAACTCTGCCAACCGTAGGCATTTTTATTTAATATACAGCAATTTCATGGGAATAAAATGGCCTCAGGTTGTTTTAATATGTGCTTTTTAAAAAAAATAACTAATGAGACTGAACATTTTCTTTCATGTGTTTATTAACAGTGAGACCAGACAGACTTAGATTCAATTCCCATCTCTGGCGTTTAGCATCTGTGTGACCGCGGGTAATTACTGTATCTCTTCCAGTCTCAGTTGCCCCTCGAAAACAGATATCTAGAATATAAATGCTCAAAGATATGTGTATATTAAATTTTAATCCATTTTATCAAGGCACCTCCCCCAAGATTTGTTCGAAGTCATGTTCTCTCCAACAATGTGAGAGAATCTTTTTTCTACACTTACTCATCACTGCTAATGAAAAATTTTGACTATATTTATTAACTCAATTGCTTCAACTACTTTAGTAATTTTTTTTTTTTTTTTTAATTTTAGTGAGAGGAAGGGAAGCAGAGACAGACTTCCACATGTGCCCTGACCGGATCTACCTGGCAAGCCCACTAGGGGGTGATGTTCTGCACATTGGGGGCCCTTGCTCCGTTATAACTGGAGCCATTTTTTAGTGCCTAAGGCAGAGGCCATGGAGCCATCCTCAATGCCCAGGGCCAACCCACTCTAATCAAGCTATGGCTGTAAGAGGGGAGGAGGGGAGAAAGAGAGAGAGAGAGAGAGAGAGAGAGAGAGAGAGAGAGAGAGAGAAAGAGAAGCAAGAATAGGAGGGTTGGAGAAGAAGATGGGCACTTCACTTGTGTGCCCTGACCGTGAATCAAACCTGGGACGTCCACACACCAGGCCAACTCTCTACCATTGAGCCATCCAGCCGGGGCCCAATTAATTTAATAATTTAAGTGACTAAAACAAAGGTGATGAAGATGATAGCCAACACTGTACCTCCTGTGTACTACACTGTAGTCACTTTACATTTGTCAAACCATTTAAATCCTCACCACAGACCTCCAACATAGGTGTTATGGTAATTATCTTCATTTCATCACAGAGGAAACAAAAACAGAGAGTTTAGTAACATATCAAAAATCACACAGCTGTTTGACCAGGTGGTGGCACAGTGGATAGAGCACTGGACTGAGACACAGAGGACCCAGGTTGAAAACGCCAAGGTCACCGGCTTGAGCACGGGCTCATCCCACTTGAGCATGGGCTCACCAGCTTGAGCGCAGGGTCGCTGGTTTGAACATGGGATCACAGACATGACCCCATGGTGGCTGACTTGAGCAAGGGCTCACTGGCTCTGCTGTAACACCCCCCCCCCCCGCCCGGGTCAAGGCACATATGAGAAAGCAATCAATGAACAACTAAGGTGCTGCAATAAAGAACAGATGCTTCTCATCTCTCTCAGTTCCTGCCTATCTGTCCCTATCTGCCCCTCTCTTTGTCTCTCTGTCTCTATCACAAATATATATATTTTAAAAAGAAATCACACAACCAATTAAGGAAGAAGACTGGGTGCCAAGTGGTTTGGCTCTATCGTCCATACTCTAAAAATCATAATCCTGTGTGACTAAAGCATGAGCCATTCATTCATATGATTAGTAGTTCACTGATTCTGATTTCTACCTCTTCAGACGAACTTTTCTGCTAGGTTGACATCTTTCCCTTATTGATTAAAATAGACAGCCTTTTATGTTGGTGCTATATAATCCATTTGTTTTTGTGCTGCGAGTATTTCTTACAAGTCTATCCTCTGTCTTTTAGTTTAAGATAATTTCTGTTTTCGCCATATTGACATCTTAAGATTCTTTTCTCTTTATCATCCCTGTTTCGTAGTTTGCTCATATAAGATTTCCCATTATTTTAAAGTTTAATTTATGGAATTTGTTTCAAGTGCTTGACTTTTAATCCATCTTTAAGTAGCTGTGTTTGGTGTAACACACTGATGCATTTTCCCCTTGATAATCAGTTTTCCCAGAATTACATAGTAGTAGTTATACTTTTCCTCAATGATTTCATTTTGTTTACTATATATTAAATGAGCTCCAATTATCTAGTCTTTTTTTATGTCCTTTCAAGTACAGTTCTAGAACTTCTCCCAATAGGTCTTAATCAGTATAATTGGTGTTTTTCCTACCATTAGACATTTTTATGCTTTTTTTTAGGTTTTAAAAATGTTTTTCTGTTGGGTATGGCTATTGACTTTTGTTTTAATTTTGATCTTGTTTAGCCTGACCAAGCAGTGGCACAGTGGATAGAGCATTGGACTGGGATGCCGAGGACCCAGGTTCGAGACCCCGAGGTCGCCAGCTTGAGCACGGACTCATCTGGTTTGAGCAAAGCTCACCAGCTTGGACCCAAGGTCGCTGGCTCGAGCAAGTGGTTACTCGGTCTGCTGAAGGCCCGCAGTCAAGACACATATGAGAAATCAATCAATGAACAACTAAGGTGTCGCAATGAAAAACTAATGATTAATGCTTCTCATCTCTCTCTGTTCCTGTCTGTCTGTCCCTATCTGTCCCTCTCTCTGACTCTCTGTCTCTGTAAAAAAAAAAAAAATTATCTTGTTTACACTTGACTGATCTTTTTTTATTCCAATATGTCATTAATTTTCTTTGTATTTATAGATAACATCTGATATTATCAGGTATTACCTACAAATAATGTTTTCTTCATTACATTGTAACACTTTTCTTATATTTTTGTATCAGATATGACATAAAAGGCTTAGATTTTTATTAAATTTATTGGTGTCATATTAATAGGATCCTATAGGTTGCAAATGTACATTCCATGATTCATGATCTGTATATTATACTGTATGCTCACCACCCAAAACAAAGCCAATTAATTTTTAACTGTTCATTCATAAGCACACAAATTCATTAAATTCTCACAACAATCCTAGAAGTAGGTACTATTATCTTCACTTTAAGGAAGAGGAAATACAAGGAATATCTCTAGTATTTCAGCAGTAAGTCTGGTGTCTGTGATACTTCTGATAGGTTATGTTTCATCATGTTAAAGCACAAATTACTAACTTATTAAACAATTTTTTCATAATCAAGAATGAATGTTCAATTTGATCAAGTGCCCCTTCCATAAATACTAATTATTTTCAAGTTTTTTTTCTTTAATACATCAATGGCATAAATTACACAATTAGATTTGCTAATGTGTTGAAACTTACTGGTATTCCGTGAAAGGTACATAATTTTATTTTCATTCATTGTATGTTTTTGATATCAGCGTTATTCTAGTCCCAGGAAATAAATTAATAAAATTTCTATTTTTCTTTTATGTTCTTAATAACTTTCAATAATGTAAGAATTGCCCGTGCCTTTAAGATTTCAAAAAATGTATTCACGCTTGACCAGGCCGTGGTGCAGTGGACAGAGTGTTGGACTGGGACGCAAAGGACCCAGGTTCGAATCCCTGATGTTGTCGGCTTGAGTGGTGGCTCACCAGCTTAAGCTTGAGCGTGGGATCATAGACATGACCCACGGTCGCTAGCTTGAGCCCAAAAGTCACTGGCTTGAAGCTCAAGGTCGCTGGCTTGAGCCCAAGATCACTGGCTTGAGCAAGGGGTCACTTGCTCTGCTGTAACTTCTCAGTCAAGGCACATATGAGAAAGCAATCAGTGAACAACTAAGGTGCTGCAATGAAGAATTCTTCATTGGAGCAAGAATTCTCATCTCTCTTCCTTCCTGTCTGTCTATCTGTAACTTATTCCTCTTATCAATAGGGACAAGAAGGGAGAAGAATTCTCATCTCTCTCCCTTCCTGTCTGTCTATCTGTAACTTATTCCTCTTATCAATAGGGATAAGAAGGGAGAAGAATTCTCATCTCTCTCCCTTCCTGTCTATCTGTAACTGTCCCTCTCTCTGAATCTCTCAGTTTCTGTAAAAACAAAACAAAACCCTATTTACTAAACAATTTAAATCTGTTATTTTCTTATTTGGGGGATGAGAGAAAGAGGTAGGGTGAAAAAGGTAGAATTTAATAAGTTTATTTGCTATTTCCACACTTAATGATTTTCAACAAACAATACATTCAATACCTGATATGCACATTCCTCCAATTATAGTCTTGAAAATAAATTTCCTTGCTATTTTTATACATTTATTTTTTCCAAATGGGGAGCTGTATAATATTTATAGTTAACTTGGGGAGACTTTACACCTTTATAATACCCAAGTTCTCCCAAGATATGTCCCTATATTTATTTAACTTTTTGCTCATACTCAGTAAAAGTTAGTTTTGTTATTCCTTGTGATCCCTGTATTTCCTGTCCTTTGAGTATTCTTAATAATATATGCTTTTCTCTTTTTTTCATAGGCCTGTAAATGACTTGTGCCTGTTTACTTTTTACAGAACTAGTACCTGAATTTATCAAATACACAGTTTACATATTTCCTGTTATTGCTCATTTTTTATTCAACAATTCCTTTCTAATATTCTTAGTTTCATCTTACTCTAGTTCCTTTCAGTGTGATGCTTAAATGATTTTCAACCCTTATTGTTTAATTATAAATACATTCGAGTTAAGAATTTCCTCTGAATAATGCGTTTGGCCCTTATCCACAGTTTTTACATATACTATCTTATTGTTCATTTCTATAACTGCAGGTTTGATATAGACATTAGCTACTTGGAATTTTTTTTCAACCAAATGTTTTGAGAACGTTTCACTTTTGTTATTAATTTCTTTTTTCATAGTATTGTGATCACAGTCAAGTATCTGACTCTTTGGAATCTATTGAGGTGTTCTGACCCTCAACATGATCAATATTACAACATGTTAAACAGGTATTTGAACAGACTATTTTACATATTTACATGTGTGCATACATGCAACACACATTAACCTAGCATATCGTTCATTCTCTAGAGTTTAAGAACCACCCCTGTAATACACCTAAAATCCACCTGAGAACTTGCTAAAAAAATATTCAGAGTGTAATCCCCAGAAATTTAGTAGCTATATAAAATGGCATGCCAGGCCCTGGCCGGTTGGCTCAGTGGTAGAGCGTCGGCCTGGCATGCAGGAGTCCCAGGTTCGATTCCCGGCCAGGGCACATAGGAGAAGCACCCATCTGCTTCTCCACCCCTTCCCCTCTCCTTCCTCTCTGTCTCTCTCTTCTCCTCCCGCAGCCAAGGCTCCATTGGAGCAAAGATGGCCCGGGCGCTGGGGATGGCTCTGTGGCCTCTGCCTCAGGTGCTAGAATGGCTCTGGATGCAACAAAGCGATGCCCCAGAGGGGCAGAGCATCGCCCCTTGGTGGGCATGCCAGGTAGATCCCGGTCGGGCGCATGCGGGAGTCTGTCTGACTGTCTCCCTGTTTCCAGCTTCAGAAAAGTGCAATAAAGGAAAAAGAAAATGGCATGCCATAGACAGGATGGCATGCAAGGCCTTTCACTATTAACAGACACTGTGACAACTTGGACTTTCAAACACTTGTGCTAGGGGGATAGAAAACTGAGACTCATGGATAGATGAAGGTGAAGTGGTTACCAGGGAGGCAGTGAGAAGAGAGGAGTAGAGGGGGACAAATTCATGGCAACAGAGAATGATTTGAGTTTGGGTGATGGGCACATAGCACACCCAAGAGTTCAAATGCTACAGAGATGTTCATCTGAAACCTATGCACCCTTATTGCCAATGTCAACCCATTAAATTTAATTTCTAAATCAAGAAAAAGAAATATCAGAGCTTTATTTCTTTTTTGCTTCTTATATCTTTAAAGCTGAATGAATCATATGTATGATCATTTTGTAAAAATGCTAATATAGTCATCTTTTTTCCCTATATTTCAAATACCTTTGATATACTATATAGACATTTCTATGGGAAATTATTCACATAGAGGTTCATGTTGGTTATAACCTTATTGATAATGAAATTAGCTCCTTTAACCTATAAAATAACCTCCTCTGTATGTTTGACTTATCTTTTGTTTATATTATGAGTTACTTTTCCTCATCCACTTCTGTCTCCCATGTTGAAAGTGTCTCAAAGAAGCGGCAATTAGATTTTACTCTTTGAATCACTGTAATAAGTTTTTCCATTTAAAAGTTTAACCCATTCAACATTGACCACCATGTGTCTTATGTTCAGATTTGTACATGCCATCTTCTTGTTACAGGACATTAAAAGAAATCTTACTGGTCATTTCGTCTTTCTCCCTTAGCCTGTCTGTCCTGACCAAGTATCACCCACCCACAGACTATACATTTCATGAAAACTCCAGCACATCAAAGGTATTCCTCCTCCTTCGTAATTTCCAGGGCCGATAGAAAAATTTGCCTTATTTTCTCTTCCTTTATTTATTTCAATGGACATATTGAGGCAGGATTAGGTAAGGAGGAGAGTTAAATGTGGTCAACACTCACCATTTTAGCCCTGCATTTGGAACATTTTTAATTATTATTATTTTTTTTAAGTGAGAGGAGGAGAGATAGTGAGACAGACTCCCGCATGTGCCCTGACCGGGATCCACCTGGCAAACCCTGTCTGGGGCCAATGCTCTGCCCATCTGGGGCCATGCTTACAACCAAGCTATTTTTAGCACCTGAGATAGAGGCTCCATAGAGCCATTCTCAGTGCCCGGGGCCAACACACTTGAACCAATTGAGCCATGGCTGCAGGAAGGGAAAAGAGAGCAAGAAGAGGAGGGGGAAGGGCAGAAAAACAGATGGTGATGGTCATTTCTCCTGTGTGCCCTGACCAGGAATCAAACCCAGGGACATCCACACACCAGGTTGATGCTTTAGCACTGAGCCAACCGGCCACGGCCAGCTTTTAATATTTTTTTTAATTTAGTTATACATTTATAAATAGTAATACAAAGCAAAAATATTAATACTACTTATTTTAATGGCCAATATTTCAGCATTCATCAAAATAAAAGAAATAATAATAATGATCGTGTCAATGTTTTCATTATAATGTTCAAATCTCATCAGAGGTGAAACTTGGGCAAACCCTTGATTGGAAATGCAAATGAAGACTTGCATGGACATTTATTTGGTGCGAGCAATCACAGAAAATTTGTCCCATAAAACTAATTAAGTGAAGTTGTTATTGGTTCAGCGTTATTGCTGCGTTTTCCTGCACACGAATTCACAGAGAAAGCTCGGGGCTGCGTGAGGCCTGGGTTTCTGGTTACTGAGCCCCTGTTGGTATGCATTGCATGAAGAACTTGAATTTGTTTCAAAGTGGAGGACGACCTCATCACCCTGCAGATATTAGGAAATACTAATCTACTGATGCTCTTATTTTACAGAAATCTGATTTTCAAAGAATCAGTTGGCCCATTAGATAATTCCAAGAAGGTAAATGGATGTTTAAAATTTTTTTTTAAATGACCTAGATAGATGAGAAGCATGCAGCTGGATTTTCAGGACAGAATTAGGGTCACTTAGTTGAGGCTACAAATATTAAATAAATCTACTGAATCAGGTAATTATTAGAAGATGGTAGCTATGTTGGGAATGTTTTCAAACTCTACAATGTGAATGCGTACTGTTTTCCAATGTGTATGTACTATATTATTGATTAAAAGATTTAAGGGCCTGACCAGGCAGTGGTGCAGCGGATAGAGCGTCGAAACGGGACTCAGAGGACTCAGGTTCGAAACTCTGAGGTTGTGGCTTGAGCGTGGGATCATAGTCATGACCCCATGATCACTGGCTTGAGCCAAAGGTCACTGGCTTGAAGCTCAAGGTTGCTGGATTGAGCCCAAAGGTCGCTGGCTTGAGCAAGGGGTCACTTGCTCTGCTGTAGCCCCCCGGGCAAGGCTTATATGAGAAAGCAATCAATGAACAACTAAGGTACCATAACAAAGACTTGATGCTTCTCATTTTTATCCCTTCCTGTCTGTCTGTCCTTGCCTGTACCTTTGTTTGTCTCTCTGTCTCTATTGCAAAAAAGATTAAAAAGAAAAAGATTTAATAAATAAAAATGGGCAAATATTAGAAGCCTTCAGGTAACAATTCAACCTAATAACATTTTTTGTTGATTTTTTTTTTTTTTTTAGGAGAGAGGAGGGGAGATAGTGAGAGAGACTCCTGCATGTGCACACACCCCTAACTGGGATCCACCTGACAACTCCACCTGAAGCCAATGTTTGAGTATCAAACTATTTTTAGCACCTGAGGCTGATGTGCTCCAACAAAGCTATCCTCAGTGCCCAGGGCCACACTCTAACTAATTGAACTACTGTGGGAGGAGAAGAGGGAGAGAATTGAGGGGGAGAGAAGCAGATGGTCACTTATGCTGTGTGCCCTGGCTGGGAATAGAACCTGGGACATCCATACATTGGGCTGATGCTCTATACACTGAGCCGCCGGCCAGTGCCATTTATTGCTGCTTTTAATCATTGTAAAACATTCTGCATAGCTACATAATGATTTTTAAAAAAATTTCTTTTTCTAATTGTAGTATTTGGTTTGGTTTTTCAATTCAATTTATTAGGGTGACACTAGTTAGCATAATCATATAGGTTTCAGGTGCCCAATTCTACAACAGTGTACCCTGTATTGTGTTTTCATCACCCCCAACTCAAGTCCTCATCTGTCACCATTACTGCCCCCATACTTCTTCCACCTCCCCCATGCCCAGCAATCACCACATTCAACAGGAATGAAAGTTGAACAGGGCCCTGGCCAGTTGGCTCAGCAGTAGAGTGTCGGCCTGGCGTGCAGGAGTCCCGGGTTCGATTCCCGGCCAGGGCACACAGGAGAAGCGCCCATCTGCTTCTCCACCCCTCCCCCTCTCCTTCCTCTCTGTCTCTCTCTTCCCCTCCCGCAGCCGGAGCTCCATTGGAGCAAAGATGGCCCGGGCACTGAGGACGGCTCTGTGGCCTCTGCCTCAGGCGCTAGAGTGGCTCTGGTTGCAGCAGAGCGACGCCCCAGATGGGCAGAGCATCACCCCCTGGTGGGCATGCCGGGTGAATCCCGGTTGGGCGCATGCGGGAGTCTGTCTGACTGACTCTCTGTTTCCAGCTTCAGAAGGGTGGAGAAAAAAAAAAAGAAAAGAAAGTTGAACAGAAACTGAGCAGAAAATTGAACAGAAATGAAATACATAAAAGTACAGCTCTTTGGCCTGGATTCCCTCCTTTCTGATGTATGTCTAAACACACGTATACGCTTTGGACAATTAACCACCGCTAGCAGATATACTGATTTTAGAATATGGATTTTAAATGAGCCGACAGTGAGCCAGCCTGTGCGCCCTGACTAACAGAGGGAGGGGACCCGGAACGGCTCCTCGTTGAACAGGCTGAACGACACATTACCATTCCGAGAGAGATTCCAAGTGCAAGAATATTTGCTATTTTATGCTCAGACATTTTAAAATGTGGTTTGCATTTTCTCTAAAAGTGTAAATCAAGATACAGTTTACAACTTGATTAAAGAAAATGTATTCTCGCCAAAAAAAATTATTCGCTCTTCTCCAAGAAACACAATCTTTGCTTTTAAATATAAAGTAAGATCTAATCAGATATTGTCCCATACCCTAGACATGCAATAGTGAAGCACTGATGAATTCATTTTTATGATTTTTCTCTCATATGAAACAAGCAGGGAAATAAATCCTTTTCCTATGAGGCACAGAACACAGAATCTATAGGTTTTTCTTTTTTAATGCTTATTTCTGTAGTACCAACCAGTATTTTCTCAATTTCATCCTCTTGGGAGCTGAGGTTCGGATAGAAGACTGCCCACTTCAAATCCAGCCTCTTTCTTATCTTCTTTTTTAAGTGAGAGGAGGAGAGATAGTAAGACTGACTCCTGCATGCGCCCTGACCGGATCAACTTGGCAATCCCGGTCTGGGGTTGATGCTCGGACCAATTGAGTCACTGGCTGCAAAAAGGGAAGAGTGAGAGGAGAGGGAGGGGGAGGGAAGGGGAAGAAAAGTAGATGGTTGCTTCTGCTGTGTGCCCTGACAGGGGATCGAACCCAGAATGTCCTCATGCCAGGCCAATGCTCTAACCACTGAGCCAACTGGACAGGGCCAAGCTTCTATTACTTATCAGCTACAGGGTCGTCAAACTTTTTATAAAAACCGCCCACTTTTGCAGTGCTGGTCAACCTGGTCCCTACCGCCCACTAGTGGGCGGTCCAGCTTTCATGGTGGGCCAATCGCAGCGCTGTTTGGTTGCACGGTAGGGACCAGGTTGACCAGCACTGCAAAAGTGGGCGGTTTTTATCAAAAAATTGTTCCTGTTATATGGCATTTTTTAAAAAACTTACACTGATACCTACATGCTAGGTAGAGAATCGGTCCATTAGGAGAGTGTCAGCCACAAAAAAGCCCACACAGACACTCTGCTGGAGCTGACCACTTCCCCAACTTACAGGTCCAGGACTCGGAAATTAATCTGAGTTGAAACAGCCACACAGAACAATGGCCACTGAAGCATCTCACTCAGCTCGCTGTTCCTGGGCCCCGAAGTCCCGAACAGGAGGTGTGGCTCAGGTCAAGCAGCCTTGACCCAGTAGAGACCTTTCTGATCTGGGCTTATTTCTCCAACTGCTACAGCCCTTTTATGTTAGAAACAAGCGATGTCAACCAAACCAAGCACTGCGTCGTCGCCGCTTAGACCTCAAGCGCTGTCACTGCCCCACTAAAAAGAGCCCGAGTCCTCTCCCCTTTCGGCTCCCAGAGTCTCCTGCAGCCCTCTCCCACGCCACCCTATCCACGTGTCCCTTCTCGTCCCCGATCCTCTGTTCCCCGCCTGGCTCACTCCCTTCCAACCACACGGTCCGCCCTGCTATTTCGGGAATCTGACAGTCACCACCCTGACTTTGTTTTTTTTTTTGTTTTTTTTTTTTGTATTTTTCTGAAGCTGGAAACGGGGAGAGACAGTCAGACAGACTCCCGCATGCGCCCGACCGGGATCCACCCGGCACACCCACCAGGGGGCGACACTCTGCCCACCAGGGGGCGACGCTCTGCTCACCAGGGGGCGATGCTCTGCCCCTCCGGGGTGTCACTGTGTTGCGACCAGAGCCACTCTAGCGCCTGGGGCAGAGGCCAAGGAGCCATCCCCAGTGCCCGGGCCATCTTTGCTCCAATGGAGCCTCGGCTGTGGGAGGGGAAGAGAGAGACAGAGAGGAAGGAGAGGGGTAGGGGTGGAGAAGCAGATGGGCGCTTCTCCTGTGTGCCCTGGCCGGGAATCGAACCCAGGACCCCTGCACGCCAGGCCGACGCTCTACCACTGAGCCAACCGGCCAGGGCCACCACCCTGATTTTGAACTTGAAGATGTCCTACCTGGAAGAGCTTCTCCAGACATCCACTTGGCTTTCTCCCTTCCCTCCCTGAGTTCTCACTGGAATGGCCCCTGGCCAGCTATGGGGAATGGTGCCCCACCCCACACACGTGTTCTTGGCATTCCCTTCCTCTGCTTTACCTTACGTAGCACCTGTCACTATTGGTCAAACAAACCGCCTATTGGTCTGCGGTTTTGGTTTGTTTGTTTGTGGTTTGTATGTCGCCTCCTGCCAACAAAATAGAAGTCCCAAGAGAAGAGACAGCTTTACTGCAGTCATTGTTAGAGCACTATCATCCAAAAACAATGCCTGGCACACATTGGACACTTGATAAAGGTTTATCCCACAAAACAAATGCATAGATCACGGGCTAGATTATTAGAGACCTGGAAATAGTTGAGGGGGAGACATGCATTTAAAACAAGTCTTTCACAAACCATTCCACCTTTTATTTTGAAGGATGTAGTTTGTTTACGGCATGAATTTAGGTCCGTGGTTCTCCACTAGGAATGATTCTCCCCTCCCCCAACTTCTGACAATGTCTGCAGACATCTTTGATTGTCACCACAGTGACGGATGGACAGATGGACATCTATTGGGATTGCTACTGACCAGGGATTCTGCTAAGCACCCTACAATGCACAGGACAGTCCCCGCAACAAAGAACGATCTATCCAAAAATGACAATAGTGCTAAGGCTGAGGAACCCTCCACCTGATTTAGCCGGAGTGAATGTCTTAGATCTAAATCAACAGCATGCAGACGCTGTACAAGGGAAAGAGGGAAGAAAGTCGGTCAACTTGTTGTCATAGAAAGACCAAATAAAGCCCTGGCCAGTGGCTCAGTGGTAGAGCATCAGCTCGGCATATGGAAGTCCTGGGTTTGATTCCCCGTCAGGGAACTCAGGAGAAGTGACCATCTACTTCTCCAACCTTCCCCCTCTTCCTTCCCTCTCTCAATCTCTCTCTTCTCCTCCCACAGCCATGGCTCGGTTGGAGCAAGTTGACCCCAGGCACTGAGGATGGCGCCATGGCCTTGCCTCAGGCATTAAAATAGCTCGGTTACTGAGCAACAGCGCAATAGTTCCAAATGGGCAGAGCATCGCCTCATAGGGGGGCTTCCCAGGTGAATCCCAGTTGTGGTGCATGTGAGAGTCTGTGTCTCTGCCTCCTTACTTCTCACTTAAGAAAAAAAAGAAAGACCAAATAAATGCACCTTTTATATGCAAAACAGAGGGAGGTTAGAAAAAAAAAAAGACATGAAGTCGGGTTCACAGAGCAAGGAATAAAATCCACTACTAGAGATGTCTCCGCAAAAACAAAAGGGAGAAATGTAAAAATCTATGTATGAGAGAAAAGGCAACAACTGTAAAGGAGTCTCTGTTCCTCATCCCTTTAACCTCTCTAAAACTGACCCTTGTTCCTGTTACATGTATTCTTTTAGGAATAACTGACAAATTGTAATAAAAAAAGAAAAAGGAAGAGGCAATCCCAAACTAGCATCCCCTCCCAAAAGTCAGCTTGCATTGCTGAGGGCTCTGGCTCCACTCGGCGCACATGGCCGGAGCTGGCGCGTGGAAGCAGCCACTTCCTACTCCCTTCGGGTGACATCAGGGGTAGGAGAACTTAGGGAGAAATTAACCAAGTGATCAAAAAAACCAATAGAGACATTGAGAGGTGCAACGCTGCCCCCTCGGTAAAAATCACGCGAGCTACTCTAATCTCGTGCTTAGATTCCAGCCACAGTAATGCACTTTGGAACAACAAGTCTTTGAGAAGACATAAACTAAAGCCACATTGACTGATAAGGCTGTCCATAATGACTCAACAACAAACTGGATTAATGGTTGGATGAAAAACTGAAATCCTGTCTTCTAGAAGAGTACGTTTGGTACAAACATTAATGTCCCATTAATAGGCGACTGCAGATCCCAACTGTCCTCCTTCGTCCCGTGTAAGGTCATTACTTGGTTTCTTTCTCCTCTGAATTTTGTAGGTTTTTGTTGTTTTTTTTTTTCAAGGAGCTCTAAGCTTCCTCTGTCAGGCACACTGCTTTCAACAGGACTTTGGAAACAGTCCTCTTTTTTCCAGGATAGCTTCTCTGCTTTCTTCCACAAAGCACTGTTTGGGACTGAAGTCAAACATGACGACTAAACAGACAAATAGAACTTTTGAGAAAATAACCTTCACAGAACTGAGAACAACCGGGTGGTTGCCAGCAATAAATACCTGAAGAAATGAACAGTGAGGAGGTAATAAAGAAATGCGAATGTATTTCTTATTAACAAATGGAAAATCAGTCACAGGTAGGCATTCCTTGAAACCAAAGAGAAACTCCCATCATAAGACGGAAAGACTGAGAATGAATCAAGACTGATCAAAATGTTTTGGTGGGTTTGATCACATTTTATGGACACAGAGAAAATTATGTGACTTATACCTGAAACCACTGAAAAAAAAAAAAACAATTGTTTCCTGACAGAGCTAGAGGGAGATTTTTAATGGTTTGTTTTCAGCTTTTTACTCAGGTTGACAAAGATAGAGCAACTCTAGACCATAGATACATATTTACCAACTATAAAATGACTCATAAACTCTGTATTAACACGCATAACTGCCCTGGCCGAATGGCTCAGCTGGTCAGAGCATCGTCTCAAAGCACAGAGGTTACCGGTTCGATTCCCAGTCAGGGCACATACAGGAACAGATGTTCCCGTCTCTCTCTCTCTCTCTCTCTCTCTGTCTCCCTCTGTCTCTCTCTCTCTCTCTCTCTCTCTCCACCTCTAAAATCAATAAAAATAAAACATTAAAAAAAAAACAACCACATGTAACTTACAGACAGCAAGGGGATGGAAACTTTTCCGAGAAAATCAGGGGGTTTATCTCCATCTTCATCAAACACTGTCACTTCCAAAACATCATGGACATCTTTCACGGGGCTGAAACGAGACACATGCCATGTATTATACACAAAAACACACCCGTGAAGCCTGTTCCGTGAAGGTCTGAAAACAGGGTTTCACTAATTAAGTCTGCATGCCCTTAGAGTATAAAAGTACCATTTAATTAAGTTCCAAAAATTAAATCAAACCGACTCTATTCCCAAACCTCCCATCATAAACGATTTAGTCATCCATACAGAAGAGAGAGTCAACTTTCTTACTCTCTGCCATTTTCCACGTCTACGTGCACTCACGAGCAGGGCTGTTAAAGAAACAGGATGAAGACAGAGAGGGCGACAGAAAGAGGCGGGACAAAGGACAGTGATTTCAACATAGCTTCCAAGTGAGAAGAGCAAAAATGAGATTCTTCATACATGAATGAAGAATTCACTTTACAGTAAGTGGTCAAAATCACTACTTGCTGAGGTCCATGGAAAGCTTCCTGTTATTGCCCTGGCTGGTTGGTTCGGCGGTCGAGTGTCGGCCTGGCATGTAGAAGTCCTGGGTTTGACCCCTGGTCAGGGCACACAGGAGAAGTGATCATCTGCTTCTCTACCCCTTCCCCTCCCCTTTCTCTCTCCTCTTCTCGCAGCCATGGCTCATATAATTGAAGCAAGTTGGCCCTTGGTGCTGAGGATGGCTTCATAGCCTCACCTCAGGTGCTAAAATAGCTCTGTTGCTGAGCAATGAAGCAGTGGCCCCCGATAGGCAGGGCATTGCCCGGTATAAAGGTTGCCGGATGGATCCTGGTCTGGGGCACATGCAGGAGTCTGTCTCTCTGCCTTCCCACCTCTCACCCTCTCATTTAATTAAAAACAAATTTTAAAAAAAGAAAGCTTCCTGTTATTGAAATATAACAGACTAAATGGTCCTGTCATATTAAGAAACATTTTTTTGTTGTTGTTGACCAGAAAGCCTGACAATCAGCTATAATGAAAAATGGAGCCATGGTCACTGGCAATGTCTTCGGCCAGCAAGAGACTCTTGCACGGGGCAATGTGCAAACCACTTAGCAGAATTCACCCACTTCTCATGGATCCCCGGCAACCACCTACTTGGGAACCACCAGCTCCACTGGACACGTGACTCTTTCAGTTACAGTCACAGACACAGCATGTCCTCCTGATGGCAGTGCTGCCACTATTCATTTCACCCACAGGCCACAGGCACCACCCCTGGATGATCAGGAGCCTCAGAAGCTAAAGCGAACTAGGAATTCTATCCTAAAGGCCTGAGTTAGAAAGCGGACAGACCATCGCCATGGAGCAGGTCACTCAGATCAGCCGGAATTCAAGGAGCCTTTGGGAGTCTTTGAGGAATCGCAGATCATCTGTATTTTTCCCAAAGACTCTGGGAGAATATTAGCCTTCAGGCATTAAAATGATGTCATAGTGTATAGCTCCCTGAATTTCAGGCATGTCTGCATTTCTAATGTTCTTTAACCCAGGAATGAATTTGTAGGGCTATATGGAAGCGTCCACCTACTCACAGACTAATTTAGTCCCTAAAAGAGCTACTCTATGTGCCTCCTCTAACCCTCCTGTGCAGGTATAAATGGTCCCTTCTAGTATTAACATTCAAGTCTCTAAAACAAAAGAATGAAAGACCTTCAGAAGGAAAAAAAAAAAGCAATGGAATTCATTCTTGGTGCATAAAAGTGAACAGAATATTCCACTCAAGAGCTCCCAGCTGCCCCACACACATCAGGGATGACTGGTCTCAAAGTTCAAGCCATCCCCGGCTAATCCAGAGGCGAAAGTACTTACAATGTAAACACCTGGTTCCACTCGGGGTTGAGGGTTTTGTAAATGGTATGGGTCTGGAGTCTGTCATTGCCTAATTCCAACAGGCAAAAAGGATCGCTCTTCCCTGGAAAGAGAACGCAGGCGTTGGTCTGGGGCAAGCGGATCCCAGAAGAGGCAGAAGCCCAGAAGAGACAGAAGCCCAGGGAATGACAGCCACCAGCTCCCACCAACAATCAGAGCGTGCTGGCTGGAAGAAGCAAAGGACGCCCCTCTCCCCAGCACGCCACATGGGATCCCAGGGTGGGGATTCGGGAGGCAGACAGGGCCTGCAGGCGTTGAAACTTGAACATCATGAACAGACAGGGACGGACTCTCTCCCGACTGCACGGGTTTCATAGGAGCAGGTGCTGATCTGTCCTGCGAGAGAGTCCTCTTTCGAGTTTTTGGTTTAAAAACCGAAGCTCGTCTCTGCTTCCTTCCTAGATTCTCTCTGAGTTAATGTTGATCACTAGTCTTCCACAACCAGAAGCCGGTGATAACTTGACAGGCTTCTGCATGGTGTGAGAGAAGTGAGCAAGAGTGTATACCTGGGCACTGAGGAGTTAAATCTGCTTGGAAATGGATGTCCATGAACATGTATGACCCTGCCTATTTAGTACACTGGGAAAACATATGCCACATTGTTGGTGCTCACAAACATGCAAACATGTAATACCAAAAAGTTTTTACCTTAAAAAAAAAAAAAAATAGGCCCTGGCCGGTTGGCTCAGTGGTAGAGCGTCGGCCTGACGTGCAGGAGTCCCGGGCTCTATTCCCGGCCAGGGCACACAGCAGAAGCACCCATCTGCTTCTCCACCCCTCCCCCTCTCCTTCCTCTCTGTCTCTCTCTTCCCCTCGCTCAGCCGAGGCTCCATTGGAGCAAAGATGGCCCGGGCGCTGGGGATGGCTCCTTGGCCTCTGCCCCAGGCACTGGAGTGGCTCTGGTCGCAGCAGAGCGACGCCCCGGAGGGGGGCAGAGCATCGCCCCCTGGTGGGCAGAGCGTCGCCCCTGGTGGGCATGCCGGGTGGATCCCGGTTGGGCGCATGCGGGAGTCTGTCTGACTGTCTCTCCCCGTTTCCAGCTTCAGGAAAATAAAAAATAAATAAATAAATAAATAAATAAAATAAAATAAAATAAAGCTGCCCTGGCCAGCTGACTCAGTGGTAGAGCACCAGCCCAGTATGTGGATGTCCTGGGTTCTATCTCTAGCAGTCAGAAGAGGCAACCACTGCTTCTCCACACTTCTCCCTCCTCCCCCCCTCCCACTCCTACAGCCATGGCTCGACTGGTTTGAGCAGGTTGGCCCTGGGTGCTAAGGATGGCTCCCTGGAGACTCTGCCTTAGGCGCTAAAAATAGCTCAGATGCGAGCATGGCCCCAGATGGGCAGAGCATCGGCCCCAGATGGAAGTTGCCATGTGGATCCTAGCTGGGGCACATTCAGGAGTCTCTATCTCCCCTCTCCTCATTTAGAAAAGAAGAAAAAATAATAAATAAATAAAGCTTAACTCTTACTTTTCCTCTTCTGTTTCTATCCTACCTCACATAGCTTCCAAAATAATAATAATAATAATAATAATGCCAGAAAATCCCAAACCCAAAGGTTGTCCTGGAAAGTTACCATGTAAAAAAATCCCCTCCCCTCTTGCTGGGTGCGGCAGAAGAATCTAGAACTGGAACTGTCAGGGAGAAAACAAAAGGCTCTCTAACGTCCGTACGACGCGAACACATTGCTGCTCGGCAGCACACTGGCAACTTACGCAGCAGTGCATACTGAATTAATCGGGGGCATGAGGACAGACGCTTCTGCAAAAAAAATGGCTGGAAACCCAGGCCAGGGCCTAATGCAAAGTGCTCGGGCCTCTTGACCTACCGGCCTACCACTCAGGTCACGGAACTTCCATCTAATTCACTTAATAACCAGGAGGTACCACACAGCAATGGAGAGACTGGCACGTATGGGAGCCTGCAGGCAAGACAATTCTATTCAAACAACAAAAAATAAAGGGAGCAGATGCATGGCAGAGGGCAAGCATTCAACAGAAGATTCCGCGCAACCGACTAGCGGTCTGGACCAAGGTGCCCCGCCGAAGCTTCCGAGTCAATGCAATCACGTCAGCGGCCAGTAGGCAGGGGTGGAGCCGCAGAGATAAATGAATGAGTTCGAGCTGTCAGGTACAATGAAAATGGTCCCTGTTCTAAAACTAGCAGAAAATGAATTGATTAAAAAATAATACTGCCCTGGCTGGGCAGCTCAGCTGGTTAAGAGCATCATCCCAATATGCCAAGGTTGTGGGTTCAATCCCCAGTCAGAGCACATACAAGAGTCAAGCAATGAAGGCATGAATGAGTAGAACAACAAATTGATGTTTTTCTCTCTCTCTCCTCCACCTTCCCTTCTCTCTCTACAAATCAATTTAAAGAATTTTGAAAAAGGAATTTAAAAATATTATTAAATTCGGCTTTTAGAATCATTGCAAATGTTGCAAAATCCTGCTTGAGAAATCACCAGAAGCCTAAGACTGCTTAGGAAGACTTAGGCACAAGGACCTCAGTCAACAGCCCACAGCAGAAAATGTCTGGTGTAGCCTCCACTTCCCAGGCAAACACACCCCGCGGGCACTCCTGGCCCTGGCCCCCCGAGTACGGCTGCCTCCAATGTGAATTCTCTCCTTCTGCTTCTGTGCCTCAATGGATGTAAATGGAAAGGTCTTGGAGAAAGCATCTGACTGGTTCTGCCCAGCCCAGTGAGGGAAAGTGGGCACTGACCCTGCTCCACAACGTTCCCTGGAGATTGTCCCAAACCCGGAGGGGGCTTCAGATGGGAGACAGCCCACATCAAAACAACACAGAAATGCATGTGTCTGAAAAGCTTGTATTTCTATAGACGCTGCTTAGCGGCAGGACAGGGGACAGGGGGCAGGGGGCAGAGGGCAAAAGCAGGGACCAGTAGGAGGAGCCTGGCAGCATAAAGAACATAGCGTCTCTTCAATAACCGTAAACGTGAAAGAGCCTATTCCCTGCTTAACGTTCAGGTAGGCGGTGGCCTGAGCTGAAACCGCTACTTAAGCCGTTTGTCAGACTGTTAGTAGGTGTCAGCGCTGGTCCCCCCAGAGACACCAGCATGACACGCCATCAACGCTTGCTCTGGGGAAACTGTCTGACACTTCTAATGAAAGCCCAGGGGTCACCCCGCAGCAGGGCAGCAACGGGCGGCCGGTCTCGAGCGCCACCGGTGGGCCCACGCTGAGCCTGTCTCTCCAGCTTGTGTTCTTAGCTGTCCCAGCTAATGAGGGACACGCTTCCTTCCAGAAACCGGGGACTTCCCGTTCTGCGTCTCCATGGAACCTGCTGCACTAACTCTCTGCAGAGAAGTCCGTCAGAGCTCGTTAAGACGCTGCAGTTATTAATACTGCATAATACACAGGCGGAGAGGCGGGAGAGAACACGAAGACAGTTAGGCATTCCTAGACTGATTTATGGATACTTTCATGGATTGAGCTCTTCCCCGGAAAAGGTTCCCAATATATAAGCTTTTAAATAACATTTAAGTAACAAATAATTTTACTCGGGAGAAAAATGATTTCTCATAAATAAATGAAATGTCCAAATGTTCCCTAATCATACGGAACGAACACAACCAGGTCATGGACATCGGTATGCTTGGGTCTGTCCTGTTCCTCTCCGCTCCTCCATTTTTGCAGGTAAAACACCTAGGGGACCTCTTTTACACCCAGACGCCATGTCCCCTTGACACGGTTACTCCCATCTTCGATTCAGTTTCACAGTATTCTAGAACCTTCCACTCAACAGCCTTTGCTATTTTCGACACTGCTGTTAAACTCATTTACAGTCCTTGACCGGCGTCTAGAGGTTCCTCATTTAAATAATTCTACCTTTATATGAGTTACAGAAGTTGAATGACAAGTAATAAATGTAGCTGAGAGGTCACATCGTTCATCTGACAAATATGTATTTATTAAGCGTGCGCTCTGTCCCTGGCGCTCATCCAGGCCCTGATGTACATACACCGCCAGGTCAGCGCCTTTACGGAACTCCCATAACAATCTCTGCGTTTTCAGCAAAAGTCACCTTTTCTTTCTTTCTTTTTTTTTTTATTAATTTTACTAGGGTGGCATCAATAAATCAGGGTACATATGTTCAAAGAAAACATGTCCAGGTTATCTAGTCGATCAATTATGTTGCATACCCATCACCCAAAGTCAGATTGTCCTCCATCACCTTCTATCTAGTTTTCTTTGTGCCCCGCCCCCTCTCCCTTTCCCTCTCCCTCCCTCCCCCAACCACCACACTATGCAACCTTCTCTGGCGCTCCCCACCCGGAGACTGCACGCTCCCGTCTTTGATCTCTAATTTCCTTCTGTCTCTTATATTGCACATCAGTGCATTCCCGTTCCATAGTCAGCCCTATATGTCATTAAAGGGGCCTGAGGCAGGCAAACCCAACATACGCATGCCCCTCCGACCCCCTGTGGAGAGTGCCAGGGACCACAGACAGAGGGCAGCAGGGACACGCCTGGTCCCTGGTGATGGGCGTTGGCTTTAAGGAGCCACGCTCCCCCCACTCTGCGTAAGAACCCAGGCTTGGTTCTCACCTCATCCTCCCGGCAGAAAATGGGGAGGGATGTGGGTGCAGAAGGGGAACTGAAGTTCAAGGACATTTAATTTGGTTGGTTCAAGTCAACCCAGAAGTTATAGTGGGTGTGAATTTTAAAAATCTTCTCCATTGATCTGGGAGGGAGGGAGGAGGGGGAGGGAGGGATGAAGGGAGAGAGCGTGAAGTATCAATTCATTGTTCCACTTCGATTGCTTCTCACATGTGCCTCGTCTGGGGATTGAACCTGCGACCTTGGCGTGCTGGGACGACACTCTATCCACTGAGCTATGCAGCCAAGGATACCGTGTGGGGGAATTCTAAGCAAGGTGTATGAGGGGGCCGATTTGGCTAGCAGAAATGGCTGGGTCTTTCTTAATGAGATAGGGCCAGGTCAGAGCCTTAACTTTATTAATAAGATAGACACATAGACTGCAGACAGTATTTCCTGAGACACCCACAGGCACAGGTTTCCAAAGTGCTGTATCTATCCACTCAGATGGAAGAATAACTTGCTCTGGAAACCAGGAAGATAACTCTAAATGTGCTCTCGTGAAAACAGAACTGCTAGCATCAAAGGCACATGGGAAATGTTTGAATTCAGTGTTTTTATAAACTGTAAGTTGTAAAAGAGAGGAAAACTTAGCCTGACCAGGCGGTGGCGCAGTGGCTAGAGTGTTGGACTAGGACGTGGAGGATCCAGGTTCGAAGCCCAAGGTCATCGGATTGAGTGTGGACTCATCTGATTTGAGCAAGGCTCACCAGCTTGAGCCCAGCGTTGCTGGTTTGAGCAAGGGGTCATTAGGTCTGCTGTAACCCCCCAGTCAAGGCACATGTGAGAAAGCAGTCGACGAACAACTATGGTGCCGCAGCGAAGAATTGATGCTTCTCATCTCTCCCTTCCTGTCTGTCCCTCTCTCTGTCTCTGCCTCTCTCTGTCTCTGTCACACACACACACACACACACACACACACACACACACACACACACAGGAAAACTTAAAAAGCAATATGAGACTGACCTTGGCTGGTTGGCTCAGTGGTAGAGCATCTGCCTGGCATGTGGATGTCCCGGGTTCAATTCCCAGTCAGGACACAGAGGAAAAGCGACCATCTGCTTTTCCACCTCTCTCCTCTCCCTTTACTCTCTCTCTCTCTCTCTCTCTCTCTTCCCCTCCCCTCCTGCAGGCATGGCTTGATTGGCCCCGGGTGCTGAGGATGGCTCCATGGCCTCTGCCTCAGACACTAAGAAGATCTTGGTTGCTGAGCAACGGAGCAACATGTGCGAGTCTGTCTCTACCTCCCCTCCTCTGACTAAAATAAAATTTAAAAAAAGCAATATGGTGCTATAAACATTTGAAACTAAATTAATGAATATTAGAAGTAATCATCTTGAGTGTCTCATTTACAACCCTGAGAAATTATATGCTCATGCTGGCCAAAAAAATGTTCTGAGTATTTCCTTAAACTGAAGATCACCTTATTTGAGGGACATATAGAGCAATAATTTCCATTGTTTCATTTATTTGAGGGAGAGGAAGAACATTTTTCTTTTTCTTCTTTTTCCAAGTGAGAGGAGGGCGACAGAAAGACCCCTGCATGCACCCTGACCAGGATCCACCCGGCAACCCCACGCGGGGCCGATGCTCTGCCCATCTGGGCCATGCTTGCTACTGAGCTATTTTTAGCACCTGAGACAGAGCCCAGTGACAATGTGCTCAAACCAATTGAGCCATGGCTGCAGGAGGGAAAGAGAGAGGGGGCAAGGGGTGGAGAAGCAGATGGTTGCCTCTCCCGTGCGCCCTGACTGGAAGTCAAACCTGGGACATCCGCACGCCAGGCGGACACTCTACCACTGAGCCAACTGGCCAAGGCCAGAACTTTCTTCTTAAACCAAATGAGCACTTTACACTACTTTTTTAATAGAAAATGCTTAAAACTTAAAATTCTCTTCTCCAAAGTTCAAGCTTCCTCAACCTCAGTCTCAGACGTTCAGAGGTTACACAAATTCTCAGTGTAATTGTTTCTGTTGAGAGGAAGAGAGGAGACCACATGCTAAAAATACAAGATAAAAACAAAACAAAATATGCAATGCCATGTCGGTAGAACCGTGGTGTTTAATACTCTTTGCATTCATAATTTACTTGGTAAATAACACCTGTCAAGTAGGTGCCTACATTGTTAGTCCAGGGAGAGGCAATTTGGCAATGAGTGGAGAGTGACCCTCTGATCAGACATTGCAATGTCTGGATGACTCGCCTCCTTCTCAGCCAAGCAGAATTCAGCACAAAGCAGGTCTACTCCAGCCAATCTCTAACAGTTCAAGTTAGTGAGGCACCACAGGAAACTCTGTGTAAGACGGTGTGTCAGCTGCAAGGGCTGAGTTTGGCAGGAAGTTCTCTGTAACGGTAACCAAAGTCTTGGCCAATGGGACCCCGGTGCAGTGGACACTACTGTTTGAAGAACGTAAGTTCAGGCACGGAGCACGTCCGTGGAGTGAAGGCAAGAAGTCGATTCTGGTTTTTGAGACACTGTAAGAAAGCCTCACCCAGCCCTGGCCGGTTGGCTCAGCGGTAGAGCATCGGCCTGGCGTGCGGGGGAACCGGGTTCAATTCCTGGCCAGGGCACACAGGAGAAGCGCCCATCTGCTTCTCCACCCCCCCCCCTTCCTCTCTGTCTCTCTCTTCCCCTCCCGCAGCCAAGGCTCCATTGGAGCAAAGATGGCCTGGGCGCTGGGGATGGCTCCTTGGCCTCTGCCCCAGGCGCTAGAGTGGCTCTGGTCGCAGCAGAGCGACGCCCCAGAGGGGCAGAGCATCGCCCCCTGGTGGGCAGAGCGTGGCCCCTGGTGGGCGTGCCGGGTGGATCCCGGTCGGGCGCATGCGGGAGTCTGTCTGACTGTCTCTCCCCATTTCCAGCTTCAGAAAAATACACACACACAAAAAAAGAAAGCCTCACCCAAAAAAATTAATTTCACAAAGAAGTCATGTCACTAAGAACCCACAAATATCTTTGAAAGCCAAATGATTTGAGTATATTATCAAATCACAGCACAAGTATTCGAAAAAATAATAATTTGGTGAGAAAAATGTTCCCACAGTGATAAAAGTGCTTGCCTGCCTCATTTTTCTTCTATTACTCTATTTCAGCAGTTTTCAACCAGGAGGTCACAGCACATGAGTACGCCACGAGAACTTTTAAAACATGCAATACCTGACTGTGTCGTCAGGGGCACTGACCTCTTTTCCCCTTAGATTTAAAAATAGAAAAATGCCAACAGCCAACCCAACAATAGCCACCCAGTGTGAATACCCTTGAACCATACATATATAGATCTTATAACAGAGTTGCATTTTATTGGTCACGTCCCATAATAAGGTTGCAACTGATTGGTTCATTCTTGGTACCAGAAATCCTTATATACAGGTATAAACATCGAATTTTTTGAAAAGCCACTTGAAGACAAAGAGAGTAGTTAATTACTATTTCTTTTTGTAATCCAATCAAAATTATACTATTTTTTTTTTTGTCAGATCAGCAAAAAACAGAGTTTTTGGTGTGCTGCAGGGTTTTAGGAATTGGTCTATGTGCGCCGCCGTGAGAGGGAAAAGGTGGAAAACCACTGCTCTGTGTGGAAGAGGCTGACCGCTGTTTACATCATTCTGACTTTTGAAAACATCTGTCTTTGCCATAAGACCACTTCCAAGAGAGAGAGATAAGGAAAAATAAGGAATGAATGAAGAGGTTTGATACCTGAGAAATCGGCAGCTAAGAGGTCTACCGCCTTTAAAACCTTCACTTGCAAGAGGCCGATGTCCTTCATATCTCTCAGGGAGTTCTGTAAGGACTGAGGGGGGAAAACATAAAAAAAAAAAAAAATGGATCACAAAGGCTAAAACAGCTTTCTAATATACCATTTCCAGTCCCCAAGTGCCGTAGGAAGAACATTCTAGACCGACAGTCGCCTTTCTCGTGCCCTGCTTAGAAACGTCGCAAAGCACATCGTCTGAGTCAACAGGACCCTGACGCACCGACAGCCACCAGATGCAAAGGGACTGAGAATTCAATTAACTGCAGCTTCAAAATGCAGGAATTACACACACATACAATCGCCTTTTAACATCGCCCCCTGCTGAAAGCGCAGACATCCCACCGGGAAAATGTGTGTGGAACTGCCTGCCGCCCTTCTCTGTCTCCCCTTCTTTCCCGTTAATGAAACTTTTCAATCACCCAGAATGGCACCATTATTCTGATCTAGTTTGTGCCAACTTTATGGATACCAGAGGACTAGACTTGGGCCCGCCACAGATACGTGTTCACACTGGAAAGAGAGGAGGGATGCGAGTTAAGAGGGGACTTCTCTGATCCTTGTCTTAGCTAGCTCTTTACATTGGAGATTGAACAGTAAGTATCACGCTGTATTCACATTTACTGTAATTTTTAGTTTGCATGAGCCAAAGTAGGTCTACAGTTATGAGTACATGAAACATAGCAATATGTATAAACATATGAATGATTATATTATTTTCTTTTTTTTTTGAATTTTTTTTTCTTTTTTTTTTTCTTTTTTTTTTATTTATTCATTTTACAGAGGAGAGGGAGAGACAGAGAGAGAGAGAGAGAGAGAGAGAGAGAGAGAGAGAGAGGAGAGACAGAGAGAGAGAAGGGGGGTAGGAGCTGGAAGCATCAACTCCCATATGTGCCTTGACCAGGCAAGCAGGGTTTCAAACCAGCGACCTCAGCATTTCCAGGTCGACGCTTTATCCACTGTGCCACCACAGGTCAGGCTATATTATTTTCAATACAAACTATAAACCTACTTTTTGCCCAAGACTGTATACCTACTGATATACTGAATTAGTAAATACATATTCAATATCTCTACTATTTTTTTTTTTTTTTAGAGAGAGCGAGACAGAGGGACAAATAGGGACAAACAGGAAGGAAGAGAGATGAAAAGCATCAGCTCATAGTTGTGGCACCTTAGTCGTTCACTGATTGCTTTCTTGACTGGGGGAGCTGCAGCTGAGTCAGTGACCCCTGGCTCAAACTAGAGAGACCACGGGGTCATGTCTATGATCCCACACTCCAGCTGGTGGCCCTGCACTCAAGCTGGCGACCTCAGGGCTTGACTCCTGGGTCCTCAGCGTCCCGGGCTGACTCTCTATCCTCTGTGCCACCATGTGGTGAGGCTCTGCTAATTCATAAGCATGTATAGCAATAGTTAGATGTCTATACACATTACATCCTTCAAAAAATTGTGTATAAAAGAGATCTAGGCCTGACCTGTGGTGGCGCAGTGGGATAAAGCGTCGACCTGGAACACTGAGGTTGCCGGTTCGAAACCCTGGGCTTGCCTGGTCAAGGCACATATGGGAGTTGATGCTTCCTGCTCCTCCCCCTTCTCTCTCTCTCTCTCTCTCTCTCTCTCCCCCCCCTCTCTAAAAATCAATAAATAAAATATTTAAAAAAAAAAGAGATCTAAGCAGATCAACTGTCTTCGGATGGTTTGGAACACGTGCACTTTCAAACCTTTGGATATGTTATTTTTCTGTCATCCTTAAATAACTAAAAACTGGGACTTTAAGGAAGGATGGAAGAATCCCGTCACTGAGGCATTTCAGGGGAGAATAAGACAGCCTCACCACAGTTAAGGTTTGCTCAGTCTCATAGGCACCATTCCTGAGAACTTCCCAAAGCTGTGTCTGCTCTCTACTTTGAACCTAAAACAGTAACAAAAAAACTAGCGTTTAAGCTTAAATGCAAATATTTTTAAGTAAAATAATTTTCACTTTAGAGGTGGAAATGCCTTTGAAAATTGGCTTCTGACCTAAATAAAAAAAAAAATTCCAGGCATCTGAAATTTATGCCTTATAATATAGCATTCTTCCCACGTTGTTCCCTTTTAACATGGGGGCCAGCTTGCTAGCTGAAAATGAAATTAAAATTAAATAATTAAAATAAAACTAAACAAAAAACCTGATATTTCTATTTTGAGTATCTTTTCAAATCTCTTTTCTATGAGTACTCCACAAATCCCGAGGAATTAGTCATTATGATCTTCTCCCGTGTCACCTTACAAGTACATGACACTCCTCATGAATGCGTTCAAGTTGTTTAAGTCCTCCACGGGAAAATGTGGAGAAAGTTTCCTTTTTTCACCACCCACTTTTCATTTGCGTAACTAAAACCATCAGACCAAAAAATATATATATATATGAACAGTGGATTCTGTCGAAACGTGTTCAGAGCATGCCAACCCTTGCGTGCAGAATGTGTTAATGACGAGATATATGGCTAGGTTCTGTACTCGGGAAGATAAAGAATTTTTCAATTAATCAATACACCTGCCCAGCGGAGGGCCCAGGAGGCGCTGATGTTTATGCTGAGAATATTCCCATTAAATAAAGATTCGTCTTGGCTTCATTTTCACGCCACTTTCTGAAAGCATGTCTTTCACAGAGGGCGATAAAATAAACATATTGATTTACAAAGATGGGATAAAAACCGAAATGCAAATAAAGACACCTTAGAAAGCCTAAGCAGAGAAAAATAAATGGAGAGGACAAAGCCATTTGATTTCTAAGTGCTGAGTGGACTTTTAAGCACACTGCCACATCCTTAAGACAAAAAATCTCCAACTGCCGATATTATCCCAGGTGGGATAGAACAACGGCCTTCCGTGCCTGTCAAGGGCTTGGCTTTGCTAAACAAGACACAAGCACTTTCTTACTTGAAACTAAAAGGTTCTGGCCAAGTATCTACAACATTGCAAACACAAAGGGTTGCTTAAAAAAAATAACTCCCTTTTGCAAATTTATATATTAAAATTCCTATTCACATTTGCAGGCATGCTATAAGCAACAGTCTTCCTTATCGGGGACTTCGATTTTCTCCAAAGAGTTCCTAAACTACAAATTCAAAATATCTTTGTGGGCTTGTAAAATAGCGAGGAGATAAATTCTAATCTGTTTCTACCTTCTCACGGATGCAATGACCTCTGGGTCTGATGTCTTGTTTTATGAAACAGATCATTAAACTTTGGACAAGGCTCTCTTTCTAGTTTGGCTGCTCAATTCACAGACTTTGGTGCCACTTACAAGTGGGGATGGTGGGACAAGGCAAAGCACTCACATAGCGCTGGGCAATCTGCTTTCTCTCGCCGGGGTCTGCCAAGGGGCACATGCACAGGTCGGAGACAGAGAGCCCTGTGCAGGGAGTAAGTGTGACCAGCATTAGGAGAGCCCCCAGGCAGCTGTCCAGAGGCAGCTCCAAGCAGTTGGCTTGCTTGAGGGGCAGTGCGGCGATATCCACTTTACATCTGGAAAGGCAGAAATCAGAGAAAGAAAAGGGATTAACTTGCGGGCCATTTCGAAACCTCCAAAGCACCCACGTGTATTTATCACCCCCCAAAACGCACTCTGTCTGGGCATGGCTTCGTTGGGGCGGGAAGGCTGTAGGGGCTCCCCTGGCTCAGAATACTCATTCCCAGCCTAACACACTCTACAATAAGCTCTGCAGGAAGACAATGAGATCAAGCATTAGGCAGAGCCCTGGCTGGATAGCTCAGTTGGTTAGAGCATCGAACTGATAGGTAAAGGTTGTGGGGTTCAACCCCCAGTCAGGGCACATACAGAAACAGATCGATGTTTCCCTCCCTCTCTCTTTCTCTCTCTCTCTCTCTCTCTCTCTCAAACCAAAAAAAGAATTAGTGAGAAAAAAGTTTCCAAATTTGAGCATCATGGTTCTATATGGCTTCTCTGTACTGTGTTTTTTTCCAGCAAAGATAACAAAGGGTTCAAAAAAAACTTAAAGAGAAATGTAAGCGGGAAAGGGTTAATGGAAAAAAACATTTGCCTCCAGGTTAATGTGAACTGGCGAGTTTTTATTTAAAGAATGTGTTGAGGTATTTTCCTAATAGGAACGGTTCCACGGGGTTTCCCCAGGTGGGTTTCTTTTTTGGACAAACGGAGCGTGAAGTGCTGCGGATGGACCCCACTTCAGCAGCCCTGCAGAGAAACGCCGCCCCCACCTGCTCCGCCGCCCCCACCGGCTCCAAGGCGCCTGTACTGGGCCTCTCAACACAGTGTTCTGAGGATGCTGAAAACCTCAAGCAAACACCGAACAGGGGGGCCCAGGTGCTAATAGGCACTTGTTTGCTTTAACACTGAAAATCCTGGGTTTGCCTGGACCACACCTGCTTTGTTTCTGTATAGAAGGAGGGAGGAGAAGGGGGGGAGAGGAAAGAGTGAGAGGAGGAGAGGGGGAGGGAGAGGAGAGGGGGAGAGGAAAGAGTGAGAGGAGGAGAGAGGGAGGGAGAGGAAAGGGGGAGGGAGAGGAGAGGGGGAGAGGAAAGAGTGAGAGGAGGAGAGGGGGAGGGAGAGGAGAGGGGGAGGGAGAGGAGAGGGGGAGAGGAAAGAGTGAGAGGAGGAGAGGGGGGAGGGAGAGGAGAGGGGGAGGGAGAGGAGAGGAGGAGAAGGGGAAGGAGAGGAGAGGGGGAGAGGAAAGAGTGAGAGGAGGAGAGGGGGAGGGAGAGGAGAGGGGGAGGGAGAGGAGAGGGGGAGGGAGAGGAGAGGGGGAGAGGAAAGAGCGAGAGGAGGAGAGAGGGAGGGAGAGGAAAGGGGGAGGGAGAGGAGAGGAGGAGAGGAAAGAGTGAGAGGAGGAGAGGGGGAGGGGGAGAGGAAAGAGTGAGAGGAGGAGAGAGGGAGGGAGAGGAAAGGGGGAGGGAGAGGAGAGGAGGAGAGGAAAGAGTGAGAGGAGGAGAGGGGGAGGGAGAGGAGAGGGGGAGAGGAAAGAGTGAGAGGAGGAGAGGGGGAGGGAGAGGAGAGGGGGAGGGAGAGGAGAGGAGGAGAGGAAAGAGTGAGAGGAGGAGAAGGGGAGGGAGAGGAGAGGGGGAGAGGAAAGAGTGAGAGGAGGAGAGGGGGAGGGAGAGGAGAGGGGGAGAGGAAAGAGTGAGAGGAGGAGAGGGGGAGGGAGAGGAGAGGGGGAGGGAGAGGAGAGGAGGAGAGGAAAGAGTGAGAGGAGGAGAAGGGGAGGGAGAGGAGAGGGGGAGAGGAAAGAGTGAGAGGAGGAGAGGAAAGAGTGAGAGGAGGAGAGGGGGAGGGAGAGGAGAGGGGGAGAGGAAAGAGTGAGAGGAGGAGAGGGGGAGGGAGAGGAGAGGGGGAGGGAGAGGAGAGGGGGAGAGGAAAGAGTGAGAGGAGGAGAGGGGGAGGGAGAGGAGAGGGGGAGAGGAAAGAGTGAGAGGAGGAGAGGGGGAGGGAGAGGAGAAGGGGAGAAGGGAAGACCAGGAGAAGGCAAGAGGGGAGCAGGGGAGAGAAGGAAAGGGATGGGAAGAGTGTGGGAAAGAAGGAGAGGGGGGGAATGGGGGGGGGACAGAGAGAGAGGAAGAGAGAAAAAAAGAGAAACTCCTACTTATCCTCTGGAGTTATTATATCAGATGAACACTTAAGACTTCATAATAAAGTATGGAAGCCCTCCCTCTTCTCATAATGTGACAAGGGTGAATTCTTCCCCTAAAATGTCAACGGACTTTGTGTGTTTGCAGATAATTAGAAATAGTAAACTTACCTCATCTATTAGAAACCAATGACAATGTTTAGTCATATGGATATGTAAAAAGTTCCAGTTTGATAAATTTACAAGAAAGATTACAATCCCTTTCCAATTAAAAAGAAAAATATCAATAATATTGAACCTGACCAGGTGGTGGAACAGTGGGTAGAGCCTCGCACTGGGACACAGAGGACGCAGGTTTGAAACCCCGAAGTCACTGGCTTGAGAGCAGGGTCGCTGGCTTGAGTATGGAATCATAGACATGACCCCATAGTCACCGGCTTGAGCCCAAAGGTCACTGGCTTGAGCCCAAAGTCACTGGCTTGAGCCCAAGGTCACTGGCTTGAGCAAGGGTTCACTCGGTCTGCTGTAGCCTCCTCCCCCCCAGGCAAAGGCACATATATATGAAAAGCAATCAATGAACAACTGCAGTGAAGAATTGATGCTTCTCATCTCTCTCCCTTCCTGTCTGTCTGTCCCTATCTGCCCTTTCTCCTTTCTCTGTTTCTGTCACACACACACACACACACACACACACACACACACACACACAATAATAATAATAATAATAATAATAATATTGAAAGCCTATACCAGTTTTTACTAGACAATAAAAATATTTTAATGCTGACACATATGTATAAAATTAAATATATGTGGGTATTTGTTTTCTAATTAACCCAAACGATTCCGGTTATGAGAAGAGGTGGCAATAAAAGCTTTGAGCCATAATAATCATGTATTCCTACTGAAGACATGACAAAAAACATATTTTTAAATAATTCTCTATGATAGCAATCAAAATAATTTTATTCCCCTGGAGCTTAAAGCTAAAGCTTACTACTGTGAAAAGAGGGGTTACAAAATATATTTATTTTCTAAGCAAGTATGTTAGTGGGTAATTAATTTTGCTTGGAAAGAAAGTTCACAGGCTTGAACTATGCCATTTCTAAGTCCTCACAAATTCTTAACTAATATAGCAGTTATATATATGGCAGGAATACTTTGCTGAGCATTATGTTACCTTTTTCCATATGCTTTCATTTAATGAAACTTTCTTATAGAAAAATAAATGTTCCAAATTTTTAATTTTTTTTTTTATTAAGTGAGATGCAGGGAGGCAGAGGCAGACTCCTGTATGTGTCCCAACTGGAATCCACCTGTCAAATCCCCTACTGAGTGAGGCTCTGCCCATCTGGGCCGTTGCTCAGCAACAGAACTATTTTAATGCCTGACACAGGCTATGGAGCCATCCTCAGCACCCAAGGCCAACGTTTGCTCAAACCATTTGAGCCATGGCTGTGGGAGGGGATGGGGGGAGTGGAGAAGCAGACTGTAGCTTCTCCTGGGTGCCTTGACTAGGAATCAAACCCACGACATTCACACACCAGGCCGATGCTCTACTACTGCACCAACTGGCCAGGCACGAATGATCCAAATTTGTGAAAATTTTCTCTAGTGGTTACTCTCATGAGTCCAAATGAGTAATAACCTATGTATAGTACACATTCACTTTAATATTGCTAATAATGGAAAATTATTCTTGTCCTTTGAAGTCTATGATTTTGTTGTGGTGGTTTTGTTGGTTTTTTTAAACAACCAAAAGTTATTTAGAGACAAGAGCTCAGAGAACAAATACCATGTGAGAGTCAAAATAATGCATAATTAGGTGACAATAAAAATTTTCTTAGATAATTCAAAGTGGATGTGACATTAATCCTAAAAGTCACCTAAAAAGACTGTGAGCCATATTAGCATGTGCATAATAACTCTGCCAACTCTTCCAGCGATTGTTTCAAGCCACAACTTATTTGAAGGGAGGCAGTTAATCGTTTTAAATAAATGCTAAATCACATACCAGACAACACGCAAAGCAAATACTGAGGGTCCTTCTCCGAAATTACCCATTTTCATGAACTTTTCAATCATTTCCATCCACCGGGAAACTTCTGCACCTGTCTCGTTTTGAATGCTTATTCGAACAATAAAGAAACAACACCTGCATGAGAATAGCTCTGCCTGTTTCAGATAAAGGAACCCTAATAAACACACGGGGGTTTCAGCACAAACTGAATGGATTTGACAATCTCCGCTAACTAATGAGTGAATTCAGCCAAATGCTTCCCTTAAATGTCGTAGGGACTTGAACAAGCCAATGAAATGGATAGCTCAGCATCACAGTCTTTGCTGCAACCACTCAACCCTCTCCTTATAACAGGAAAGCAGTAACGGACAACATACAGACATGAACAACTGCTGTGTTCCAATAAAACTTTATTCGCAAAAACAGGCAGTCATCTGGATACGGCCCATGGGCCCTTGTTTTCTGATGCCGGACTTAGAAAGCTGTTAATAATTTAGCCGTGGTGAATTACACCAATGGAAGTATTTTACAAATTTATAAGACTGGTTGCTGACAGAACAGACATATTGATAAAGGTATCAGAGAGATCAGCCTAAGAATCTTTTTTTTTTTTTATAAAAACAAGTTTTAACTCACCACAACCCAAGACATCCTGGTCATCCTATCCAACAACATGTTTGTAAATAAAAAATGCTAAAGCAATACAACTTATGAAATTGCTCTTCTGTCTGCAAGATCAATGTAGAAAACACATGCTCGAAGTATCTACGTAAGAAATGGAGCCCTGGCTGGTGGCTCAGTGGATAGAGCATCAGCCCAGCATATGGAAGTCCCGTGTTCGATTCCCAGTCACGGCACACTGTAGAGACGACCATCTGCTTCTCCCCCTCCTCCGTCTCCCCCTTCTCTCCCTCTTCCCACAGCCAGTGGCTCAATTGGTTTGAGTGTGGCCCTGAAGTGCTGAGGATAGCTCCAATGGAGAGCATCAGCGTCTGGCACTAAAAATAGCTCAGTACTGGAGCATCAGTCCCAGATAGGGTTGCCAGGTGAATTCCAGTCAGAGTACATGCGGGTATCTGCCTCACTATCCCCCCCCCCCCATTCACTTAAAAAAAAGAAGACAGAAAAGAAATGTGATTAATTCACTTTAGCAAATTGGGTCTGTTGCCGTGGCATCGGATGCGAGCTCACACGCAAGGGGAGTGACCAGGTTTGGCCAATCATTCAGAAAGTGCTACCCACTGGTCCTTAGGTGACCAGGGAATTCTCATTTCAGAGTCAGATCGTAAGACTAAATATTTAGTCAATAACAGACCCACTATGATAACAAGCTTTCCATTATGGGGGAAAAAATAGTGGTGTCACCGAGCAGTCTGTGCCTAGACAGAAGCTGCCATGGTTCCCTGCAGGCAACGAATCCCGATGGCTTTGTGGCCTCACTCCCGCTCTCCTGTCCAGTTTCGTCTTGTGACAACATCACCCTCCCCGTCCGTACCTTTCAAGTGTCTTGGAACATGTTTCCTCTCCTCCCTAGGCCTCTGCCTATGTTATCCCATGTTTCTGGAAAGTTCTTCCTCCAATCTCCCTGGCAGGCTAACAATCTCTCATCCTACCGGTCTCAGCCTAGATCTCTTTCCCTCCAGCCCTGTCCATGCCAGAGCCGCTGCCCACTCCACTGCGCAGCCCCAAACGGACTTGTGCCCGAGGACAGGACCCGCCCCCACGTCAGTCCCCACTGAACCCTCAGCACTGTACAAGCTGCCTGACACATGATAGGCTCTCCATTTGTTGAAGAAGATGAACAAACAAATCAATGAGTCCCAGCGGCGTGACAAAACCCAAAATCAAAAACATCCAAATTATGGAGTCAGTGTTCTCTGTGAACCAACTGAATCTTTAGCTGTCTCTATGTCCTCTCCTACATAAGAAAACAATAGACATCTATATATTTTTGACTGAAAAGTCTCCAGTTCTATTCACCTCTAGAAAACAAGGCTAAATTAGCTCCTTTTTTTTCTCTCTCTCTGCAACAGGCATATATTAAAACTATCCTCTGTAGCCAACAGGCAGTTAATGCACTAAAATAGCATTGTTTCTGACCTCCTGTTCGTGTACGTCTTTCTCCATTAATCCCGCAGCATTTTAATGTTTAAATTCAACACATAATTTTCCTGTATCAGTCAGCCCAACCTGCTTGAGTTTCCCTTGCCATGATAGCTTTTAACCTCTTACTCATTACCATAATTCTATGTTTTATATTACAGACTGGTCAGCTTTTAACTCAAATGCAAGGGGCAGCAGAGAGTATGATAGTTTTAAAAAGCTGTAAATCTCTGAGGCATCGGCAGGGGATGAACAGGAAGAAAATGGTGAAATGTGTCAAACGTGGGCTGTTCAAGCAGACCGATGACATGGGAGATGCAATCCGTCCCGAGAAATAGCCCGGCCCCTGATTCTCTGTGGCGTCGAAGACGCTAATAGACTGGCGGAATGTCAGGGCCTGTCTCTAAGTCACCCTGTG
Source organism: Saccopteryx leptura (assembly GCF_036850995.1). NCBI lineage: Eukaryota > Metazoa > Chordata > Mammalia > Chiroptera > Emballonuridae > Saccopteryx > Saccopteryx leptura. The sequence continues at coordinate 50,077,899 of NC_089515.1, read as the reverse complement.
GGACTGGGCATTGAGACTCTGAGGCAGCCCAGTTTAAATGTGCGGGGGCGTTCGCATTCTTAAATTCTCCCAGCTAAACAAGCCTAGAAGATGCCTGTAACAAGTTCATCTCTAGAATCAACTGAAGATATAAAATAGACGGTAAGAAAAGATGGTTTTCAAACATGGTACAGGCTTACAATGGGAGTCTATATATTCTTATCATTTTGTTTAAAAGCTGGAGCAGGTTATACTTAGCTTTATTTCTGACTCCCCCTAAAACTTCACTGTTGCTGGACCACTGATGGACTCTAGAATCAAAGATTGCCTTTTTTTTTTTTTTTTTTTTTACTTTGCCTACAAAATAATCTGAAGCTCTAGCCAGTTGGCTCAGTGGTAGAGTATCAACTGGGCATGTGGATGTCATGGTTTCAATTCTTGGTCAGGGCACATCTGCTTCTCCACCCCTCCCCCTCTCCTTCCTCTCTGTCTCTCTCTTCCCCTCCCGCAGCCGAGGCTCCATTGGAGCAAAGATGGCCCGGGCGCTGGGGATGGCTCCTTGGCCTCTGCCCCAGGCGCTAGAGTGGCTCTGGTCACGACAGAGCGACGCCCTGGAGGGGCAGAGCATCGCCCCCTGGTGGGCGTGCCGGGTGGATCCTGGTCGGGCGCATGTGAGAGTCTGTCTGACTGCCTCCCCATTTCCAGCTTCAGAAAAATGCAAAAAAAAAAAATCTCAAGATTAATAGTAATACTATCTACCATTTCTGTGTTCAAAAAGACGTAAGTATCAATGTAATCACTGTTGTCGGTGGTCATGATGACTCTGCAAGTTGGCCAGTGACCCCACGACACAGATAGGGAAGCAGAAGATTCCACAAGCAAGTTCACTGCTCAAGGTCACCTAGCTCCACATGGTGTGGTCACCAGCAAGCCCAGGATGTCCTCAAACTCCAAGGCTGGGTTCCTTCCTTCATGTCACACCGCCTACAAGGGGAAGCTCTGCTGACAAGAATTTCCTCAGAAAGGCCACGCAGAGCTTTAAATGACTAGCCCTGAGGTGTTATTCAAAAATAAAATATGTGACACAGAGTCCTCAGGGGACAGTTGGGACTCACTGCCAAAGGGACTCCTGATGCAAAAAGGCATCTTCCAACATTTGGGAGATCAAATAATGGAGCCTTAGAATGACAACAATAGGGAAAAGAAAATGAAAAACGGAAATAGTACAAGAATGTAAAAGAAGAAGCAACAGTAAGAGACAGGTCTGTGGTCGGCACAGCTAGCACAATCTCTCCTTGAACCCTGAGAACTGGGATCCATTGTAGGGCAGGGCTCCCCCCACCTGAAAGGTCGCTGCGGGGTGAGCTGTGTGCCTCTCTCCCAAGAGATACTTTTGTTATCATTTGTACTGAGGGAGAGGAAAAAGGAAAAGGATACCAAAAAAAAAAAAAAAAAAATCCTTTAAAGTCCATCAAGAGAAAGGACCAAATGGCCACTAGCGCAGGTATACATCCTGGTGACAAACAGGAAGTAACTAAAATAATAAATAAATACCCCAATGACAAAGCATGGAACGAAAGGGACATCTTAAATTAGTTTCTCGGTCTGCGAAGTGACTTAGCCCTCGTTGGGAAAGCACTTCCGATTATGTGAGGAAAACAATAAAAAACATGACAGTACAATGACATGTGAAATGACAGGGCATTATTCTTTGTTCTCCTGAAAGAACACACTGGCCATTCATCACCACACGTCCAAATTCCCACCACTCAGATGACCTCGGGACAGAGAGTTCTCTGCGTCCGCAGGTTGACATAACTCATCCTTGCTCCACGGGCAAGCCCCAAGTTTCTGATCCTCCGACCAGGGGGTGCTGGCAGGGCATAGGGACGTCACAGCAGTGACAAGTGTCAGGTGCTGAGAAGCATCTGAGCAGTCTCAGTCACCCTGTGTAGGGGGGGCCAGCAGAGGCGACCCCCGCCCAGAAATCTGACGGGCACTATGTATGAAATGCGGGGCCCCAGTCAGACCTCCTGCAGGAACCAGAGAGGGCGGCAGGGCCTTGTTTGCTACCGAAAGGCACAAACCCAGTGCAGCAGGTGGCCAGTGACACAATGACTGCCACCTGTTAGATGAGCAAAGAGCTGGGCATGAGGCCTGCGCCAAGCAACGCAACGAGGACGATGCCACCCGAAGGAGGGAGGATGCCACCAGCACCGCTGGTGGCAGTGCTGCTCTCTAGGGGCGTCTGGACACGTACAACGGAATGCAAATGCACCATGTGTATGTGTATGCAGGTTACACGCAATAACTGGGGTGCGTTCCCAGGCTGGAGACAGCCGGGTTTACCAAGCAACCTGCAACCCGTCAGGCAGCCCCAGGCAACAGGGGCCTCATGGAGAAACGCTAGAAGAAGGGTCTGTGGGTTCCAAACTGCCTACCCACCTCTCTCAGGATGAGCTACGGAAGTGAGATGAGGTGATGGCAGCAAGACGACTGATACTCGGTGCCAGACTAAATACTAAGTAATTTACACAGAAAAAGTGCTGCACAAGGTGTTGGGTTAGTTGGGGCTCATCCCATCTCTGCCTCTATCAGCGGTTCTCAACCTGTGGGTCGGGGTCGCCTAAAGCCATCGGAAAATACATAATGCATATCAGGTATTGACATTCCGAATCATAACTGTAGCAAAATTACAGTTATGAAGTAGCCACCAAAATTATTTTTTGGTTTGGGGTCACCGCAACATGAGGAACTGTATTGCGGGGTCACGGCGTTAGAAAGGTTGAGAACCACTGCTCTAGATTCTTTGCTAATGGAAAAAAGTTTCCCTTCTCTGGGTATATATGTATCATGTCTATGAAATGAAGAGGTTATAATAGGTGAGTGGTTTTCAATCTTTAGTTTCCATCAATAAAACTCTTCCTCCAAATGGAACCCCAAGAGATAGAACTTGGGACGCTGTGGCCCCAGGGGAGAATTCTAGAAGAACCCCTCATTCTCTTAGGGGTGACCTCAGGGCATCTCCTTGAAATAAGGGTTATTGGTTTGACAGCTGTGGCAAACAAGTGTAGAAAGCCCTTTAAACGCTGATGTTCTTTCTACATTTAAGATTTGTGAACAAATACAGATGAGTCCTAGACTTTCTGGGGTGACCACTTTGTAAGTTACATAAATGTCTGATTACTATGTCGCATCCTGAAACAGATATAATAGTGAATGTCAATCGTAATTGAAAGTAAAAATTACAAAAACATGATTTGCGGACAAATCGTATGTATAGAATTTGAACAAAAAGCAGCCAGTTGGTGAAGAGAACTTGCAGTTCGAACATGTGGAATCCTGACCCTGATGTTCGCAGCTCGGAAGCCTGTGGCGTTTTTAAAACTCACACGGTTCACTTCCTCATCTGTGCAATGAGCAGCATGCTGCTAACTTGCCCTGTGAACGATCAGAGATGAGGACACTTCCACCAGGCCCCGTACTGTATTCTTCCTGTACTCCCTTAAGAAAAGCTATAATGCTCATGGTATTTGTTCATTGCGTCTGAACCCTCCCTTACGGTTAAGCTGGGAGGGTCAAAAGTTAAAAAATAAAAGAAAACCCATCTGGCCTCCATCAATTCCACTCCAGTTTGCCCAAAAGTCCATCAAGAACACTGAACACACCCCATCATTTTGGGACACCTCGCATCCTGCTGTTACCCAATTACACGGCCGTTCGCTAACTAGCAAAACCAACTGTGTCGGATACATTGGCAATGTGTCAAAATATTTCCCCAACAGACTGCCACGCACGTGATGGTTCTTTGAAACAAAAAACAAAAAAAAAACTTTCTTCAGGTAGGGCCCAGTTTCCTTCTGGCCACTTCGGGGTGGGAAAATGAGGTTTGACTCTAAGCCCAAAAGATAAGGACCAGCCTCGCCCTGCGCGCGCGCGCACACACACACACACACACACACACACACACACACACACAGCTCCCCCGCCCCACCCCGCCCAGAAAGCAGAGCGGACTCACGTGCCCAGACGTGCCTCATGTTTTTTGCTGTCCTTTCCCCAGACTTCAATGTCCAAAATGCCCATCCTGTCAGAGAAGTAGTGAAAGTCAAACTCTTCCCGCCACTGCGGATTTGCACTCTTACACAGTGTCTAGAAAACATGCAGTTACAACGTTTATTTTCTTCAAAATGCCATTCGGTCGCGCGACAGCAGCTAACACAAGTCATTTCATGTCTAAACTGCGGGAGGTCACGACGAGGTGCCTGTCTGTCCCTCACAAAGTCACGCTTTCCTTCCTTCTTATTTTGGAAGCAAAGGCCATCGGAGGTTTAGGTAACGGGTAAAATGTCACCCCTCTCTTAGCTGATCCCCAGATTCAATCATTTATCCACCAAGTTAAAAAGAATCGCATTGCCCCACAAGAAACTATAACTTTTATATATTTTATTTTATCACTTTATATTCATTTTGAAATACCCCCAATTTTTGTGAGCAGTATATATCTATATCGCTATACATACTACAGATATATATATACACATACACAGATAGATGACATATTTCAATGGATGTTTTACACTTGCTTAATCTTAACAGAAAATGCTATGAACTGGTTAACCCAAGCATTTTTATTGGCACTGGCTTAAGAACTATATATAAATTATCAGTCTGAGGTCTTGATTACTATTTGTCACAGGCATTATGCAAGAAACCCGTCACTTGTTTTACATGGCAACCAGTTTCTAAATCCCAGTGGACCCGTTCCAGTCACTGGAGTGAGAGGAGGACTGGAAGACCACCACGGCCGGATGGAAAATGTAACAAGCGCGGTCTGAAAACCCGGCGAGGGATTCCGGTTCCCCCGGGGTGGCCCCAGACTGCCCATGTGGCTGACTCCCCGGCAGCGCTGTCATTTTAGTTTTATCTGCACGGAGCTTCTCCTTGCAACTAAAAAGCGAGCAGAAATGCTGGTCACTGAGGATCAGCATCAACTCTGACGATCTCGGTGCCGGCTCTCAGCACACGGGAAAACAGGGACAAGTCAGACCTCTGCTGGAGCCAACATCATGTAATGTCGTTTGAGTTGATTTTCACATAGGACTTAATGTATCAGATTAGAGAATTCAGAAACCATGGGGCAAGGGGGGGGGGGATAACCTATTAGACGACAAATTAAATGCAATATCCCCCTAGGGGGAATGTAGGAGATATTGGACTAATTCTACACTTTACCTTAGTCCAAAGAGCTAAGGGTGAGTAATTGTTTTCTACGAGTTCTTAGCCTGAGCCCGGCTGGCTGAGGGAATCTTAGTGGAGAGATACAGTCGTCAGGGATACACTCTGGGTGAGATGCGGCCTGAGCTACCCCGTTCAAATGAGTAGCTGCGTATTTCTTCCATAACTCGCCCTCAATTTTTCACATTTTTTTAAATAAACAATTCACCAAAGCGAGCTCTGATTCTGTCCTTGTGCTCGTGCACATGAGGTCTAGCATTGGATTTTGCCCTGAAAACTGTACGGCAGGGACACCCTCTTGGCCACTCCACGTCATTTTCTGACTTGCCCGCATCTGTTACATCTTCTATCCAGGACAAGCTCAAACTGCAAACATCCCCGGGTCTATTTTCAACATCTTCCACTGATGTTTTGGTTGTTGTTGTTGTTATGTGGTTTTTGGCAAGTGGCTTAACTTTCAAGTACCCCAGTTCCTTCAATCCATAAAACACAGAAAATATTCCTGTCTGACAGTTATGCAAAACTAATTAATTACCATGGTTTGCAGACTACGGTATTTGAAATAAAAACCACACCAAATTACTAAGATTAAAAATTAAATGGAATTCGGATCAACAGAACAAGAAGCCAAAAATTTTTTTAAAAGACAGCTAAAAATGTCATTCTTTTCATTCAAAACAAATCACTTTTCATACTTTATACATCGTCTTTATTTTTTTATCATAGCAAAAAAACCCAGCAGCACTTGAAGTCTATTTTTGATGTAAACATTAACAAGAGAAAGAAAACTATATATAATTTTGAAAGTATTTTTAGTTATTACAAATTCTGTAGCCCAAGTACCATATATGTTACTGTTTTATTAGTGTTAAGAATTTGAAAACATTTAGTTATCCTTTTCCCGCTTTCTATGAAACACAGTTTGCTTCTTTTCAAAACAAAACAGCTCATGTATTCAGGTCGATTATTTAATAAGCTTTCTCTAGCTCTAGTTACTGGAAGAAAATAAATTATACTCAGCAATCAAACACCCATATTAATTTACTGCATGTATACAATTATTTTTGTATTCTGGAATAATCCTAATACAGTTAGGAGGGTTCAAAAATAAATTACTTCTTATTCTTGGGATTTCTCTTTTTAATAGATATTGGTCTCCTTAAGGAATTGGCAGAACTTACCTTACTTTTATACCTCTGATCCCCCAGTTTTAACTGGACGAACATCTCTGTCATGTTTCCTCCTGAGACGTTCTTCCCTTCCAACAAAGTTATACTTATAATCCCGTTCCAGAGTTGGTTTTTTTTCAAGGCCTCTGACAGCCGTAGGCTGCGTATCAAAGAGGACTAAGGCAAAAAAAAAAAAAAGATGAGAGATCAGCTTGCTGATAAATTTTGGAGTGCAACTTGGGTGATCACAGGCATTCCAGCTTTTATTATTTGATTACAAACAAATAGCACTCCCCGCCCGGGGCAAGTGTTACTACCCTTCATTGGTCATGCAAACCTGCAATCTCAGTGACGGGATTTCTCTGTCCAGAGCCGGACTTGCAGTGATACAGGGAAGGATGAAAGTGAGCATCACTTGCATTTGGTACCAGCCTGTCCTCCCACCCAGCTCCTGGGTAGCAATCTTTCCACGGCACCTTTGGCTATCTCAGTAGCAGGAAGGGAAGAAAGGCATTCTGGGAAATGGACCGAAGAACAAGGAGACACCACTTTGCAGGGAAACAAACTTCCTCTGGGCATTCAGAAGTAGCGGTTTTGAGTTTTTCCTTCACACTTAAATCTGTCCCCACTTACCTTTATTCCCTTGGGCTACTACTAAAAAGCTCACGCCCGTTTGAGCTTTGCCCATCACTGGGACGGAAGGGTGTGTAAAGTAGTACTTAGCACAATGCCTGGAACCCAGTTCGGCTCGGCTACTATTAACTTTTTTTCCCTTTTTTTGAATTGTGTTACACATGCCCACTTGCAGACACCCTCAACAGAATACAGAAAAAGGCAAGTATCCCCTATTGTTAAATTATAAAGAGGAAAATCACACTTTCTTTTTAATTATGTGTATTTTCAAACACGTACAAAAGGTAGAACAGTACACAACAGCCCCGTGGTCTTATTCACCAGATTCAACGTTTTGCCAGTCTTATTTCATCTATCCCTTGCCTATTTTCTTCTGGCTGAAACACTGAACAGCAGAGCCCGTCTTTGTTTCTATTTAAGCCCCACACCATGACCGCACTCCACGCAACCAGCCGTAATTCCCTTTAATATCCCTAAATGCCCAGAATGTGTCTACATTTCCCTGACGGTCTCAACAAGGCCTTTTTTTTAATGGTTAGTCTGTCTGAGGATCTCCACACAATCCACAATGCTGCGTTTAGTCGGTGGAGTTCATTTCTGTTCTCCGTTCCATAAACAGAATGACGTGAGCATGGACTGCTTTTCTGTGAAGGAGAGAGACCCGGACTGCAGAATGCAGATGGTGCTCTAGGCATCGTAGTACAGCAATGAATTTCGAACGCCATATATTCCTGTCACCTGCTCAATATAACTCTGAGGTTGTTTAGACACCAATTTGCTCAGACACCAGTGAGTCACAATTTATCACAACAAATGGTATGTCAGTACTATATTAATTACATATACCAGCTTACCTCATCCAACACACGTCACTCCACCACTCTGAACAGATAATGCAACAGTGCCACGCCGGGCATCCTGCTGATCATTTTATGACCACCTTAAACATTTAAGGACATCTAGACGCCCAAACTTCACGACCATGTCGCTTTTCTCTTAAAATGCACACACACACATACACACACACACACGACTTCTGAAGGTGCTGAGACAAAGAAGAAATGGCAGAAAAGTATCTTAAAAAAAAACAACAACCCTGTCCTCTGGAAAACATAAACACTCTTTCGTAACTTTTATTTGCCGTTGGCTTGTAGATCTAATATAGTCCATAATGAAAATGTATGAAAGAAAGTTAAGCAATTTTCCATTTGTTAAGAACAACATATACCATCACAACATATAGACGGACACGTATATAAATACATATGTCTACGTATTTATACATCTCTGTGCGCATGCAGAGATGTAGATACACTTAATACATTTTATAGCTTATTCAGCACACAGGCTGAAAACCTCTCCCTTTAAAAAGAAAATGAGATTTTGATTCATATATCCTATTGCAATTTCCTTTCTTTTTTTTGTTTTTGTCTTCTTAAAAGTTTGACTTGCCAACCAACAAGCTAATGCATGACCTGTCCCATGGCCATGCTTCAAAGCCCCGACAGATATATTCCTCCCTAAACATTGCAACTATTTCAAAATCCTTTTTATAAAGAAGGGAGTAATGTCCACGAGGGATCAAAGGGCACCCTACGGTCTGGCAATCGTCTAAGACAAATGGCAGCGCTTCTATGAAATATGCCCTAAAATAATTTTGTGGCTTGGTATGTCCTAATTTCAAATGGGATGTTTATCTTGGAAAGGCTTCTATCTAACTTGTCCATAAAACAGCCCCACTTAGCTCGGCAAGCTCTGTGAAAATGGGATCCAAAGCTGGTTATGAAGGGGGCCTAGAGATAGGTTCCATATGGAGGAACAGCATGGGAGAGCGAGGCGAGGGCCCCCGTCAGACACGGCTTGGCTGGAGCTCCTGATCTATCCGTGGACACTCGTTGCATTACACCATAACATCTGGATTATTGCTTGTAATGTCCCTGGGAAATATCCACTTTCCATCAAAGCCTTTATCTATCTCAGTCGGACTTTGAACATTTTAGTATTTAGCGCAGTCATATTTGATGTAACGAATTTGCTCTCTGCGGTCCAAGAATTTCACCACCCCCCTCTTAAAGTAAAGGCGGGGTAGGAAAAGAGAAGTATGTTCATAGATAGAAAACAACATAAAACCTTTATTCTGCTTATCCTACCCTAATTATTTCTGCAAAGCCCACGAGAAGGTTATAAGGTTATATCCCAATAAAGTTTCATTTGCTAGCAACATATTCTGGAATATATGCAGAGGCTTTTAAAAAGTTTCTTCTTTTTGTTCTTTTTTTTTTTCTCTCTCTCTCTCTCTGAATTGAGAGAGGGAGGGAGGGGAGAAGGAAGAGAGGGATGGAGGGGAGAAGAGAGGGAAGCATCAACTCCTCAACTTGTTGTTTCACTTAATTGTTCCATTTAGTTGTGCACTCATTGATTGCGTCATTGATTGCTTCTCATATGTGCCCTGACCAGGGGTCGAACCCATGACCTCAGTGTGCCTGGATGACACTTTATCCACTGAGCCAACTGACCAGGGCCTTAAAAGTTTCTTAATTAATTTAACATTTCTCTTCCATTCCCATCCCTGGAGCTGTATGAGGCTTACGAGCAGGGTCTGACCGGGGGTTGGGGGGGTGGGGGGGTGGGGGGGTACACTGCTGGACAACAGCAGCATGGGGCCATCCCCTTGTGAGCTCCCAAGCAGAGCTGGGCTCTCAAATTCTTTCGTGGTCTTCAAACACTCCCTCTTCTCCCTACAATAAATCGACTGCTCACCACTCACTCTGTTAGCTCGATAGCTCAGGTTTTCATGTCTGTGCCGAGCCTGTAAGTGAAATTTGTCATCTTGATGCAGCACGGAATGTTGGAAGGAGAAGAGGAAACGACCCGTCACAAGAGGGGCCCACCCCACCTGAGCCGAACAAACACCCGGAGATAGAGCAAAGTTTCTGGGTCCTGACCCTAATTTCTCAGCAGACATAACGGATAAAATATAGTACCTCAGGGTTTTGTTATGTTTCTCCTTCCTCCCCAAGGATCAGAACCTTTTACTACGTCTATGTTGATTCATTCATAGGCTCTCTCTGCCTCAGCCCCCACCCCCACCCTGCCAAATCCACAGCTTTCTCGGAAATGGAGCCTTCCATCTGAAACACACACACGCTAGTGACTACTAGTGAGAACAGGGTGTGACGCTTAACTTCGACATACACCGACTTTCATAAAAACGAAACAGCTTCAAAACCATTCATTTACTTCCGGGTTGTTGAAAATTTCAGGAAGAAAAGAAAAGAAAAGGGGGGGGGGCCTGAAACTACAAACTGAGGTGCTTCCTACCGGCGGAGAATTAGAGAACCCTCAGGAGTTTCTGATCCAGGAGTGAGCAGACTCTCAAAACAGTGGCTGGATCTTCATTCCAGGAACATATAAAATGGATTACAGCTTGACCAATAAATACCATGGGGTAATTATTCAAAGCAATCTTTTGGGTGTAACAAAATACCAAAAAAAAATTTTTAAGTTAAACATTAAAAGGACAGCAGACCTAGTAGATGCAAAATCCTCTATGGGTAATTTTCCTATCACCTCAGTTATGGAAATATAAAAATGTATGCCGTAGTTGTTGCTAGTGCATCTTATTGGACTCTCCCCTTCATTATTTGTCCCACGTCATTCATTATAGGAAAGTGGGCAGTCCATGAAAACAGACGCATAAAAAACAAATTAACTTTGCACGTAAAAAGAACAGTTAGGCCAGACGGCAACTACGCCGGCGCTAATACATAGCAAAGCGAAGGCAGAAGCTCAACTCCTGTAACAGGTTTCCCTGAAATATTCCTTTCAAGTGTGTTCAGCATGTAGAACTACTGCTCCCTGTCGACAGCCTGGACAGCGTGACATGAGAGAACCCATGCGTCCCTGGGGCAGGCTCCCAGAAAGCCTCCTCCCCGCAGCCCCCGGATCATCTGAGGAGGATCCTGCAGGCATCAATTTCCCTAGGACTACACACAAGTCTTTGCAGAAGGAGAGAAAGCAAGCCTTTTAAATTTCCCACATGGACCCGGACGTGGAAGATGAGATTTATATCTGTAGACGAAAATTTTAACACAGTCCCAAGGACATGAATAATCCGTGTGTACGAAGATCCCGGCTATAAAAGTTTTATATTCCAAGTTTAATATTTTTTTAATTATGAGGGGGATATCATCGCTCAATTGTCACACTTAAAAATAAAGATTAGATTAGGAGATGATGAAAAAAATGGATAAAGTCTATAAATAACCAAGGATTCTCAGGGTTTGGAGCCAGGAAAATGCTTTTTTTCCTTTACCTTTTTTTTTTTTTTTTTTTTTTTTTTTTTTACAGAGACAGAGAGAGTCAGAGAGAAGGATAGATAGGGACAGACAGACAGGAATGGAGAGAGATGAGAAGCATCAATCATTAGTTTTTCGTTGTGACACCTTAGTTGTTCATTGATTGCTTTCTCATATGTGCCTTGACTGCGGACCTTCAGCAGACTGAGTAACCCCTTGCTCAAGCCAGTGACCTTGGGTCCAAGCTGGTGAGCTTTTGCTCAAACCAGATGACCCCACGCTCAGGCTGGCGACCTCGGGGTCTTGAACCTGGGTCCTCCGCATTCCAGTTCAATGCTCTATCCACTGCGCCACCGCCTGGTCAGGCTCCTTTACATTTGAAATATAAAAAAAAAAAAAAAAAAAAAAAAAAGAAGGCCACGTGATGCAACAAGGTTTTCCGTTTTGCCCTGATTTCTAGCAAGTTCACATGCACTCATATTATCTAGTATTTCTTGATCAATGTGTGTCATCTTGTGGGCCTTCACTTCCGTGTTCCATATTTCTATCTCTTCTTCACTTAAAATGCTTCAGTGCTGGTCTTCCCAGGACTAGGACTCAAGCCAAGCAAGTGACTTTTGGGGTTAAAAATTTAAGTAGTCGGCCCTGGCCAGTTGGCTCAGTGGTAGAGCATCGGGTCACCATGTGGATGTCCTGAGTTCGATTCCCAGTCAGGACACATAGGAGAAGTGACCATCTGCTTCTCCACCCCTCCCATCCTGCTTTTCTACCCCTCCCCTCCTGCTTCTCTCTCTCTCTCTCTCTCTCTCTCTCTCTCTCTTTCTCTCCGCCTCCCACAGCCATGGCTCGATTGATTCGAGCACATCAGCCTCGGGTGCTGAGGATGGTATGGTAGAGCCTCAGCCTCAGGTGCTAGAAATAGTTCAGTTGCAAGATGACCCCAGATGGGCAGACATCAGCTCCTGATGGGGGTCACCGGGTGGATCCCAGTCAGGGAGCACGCAAGAGACTGTCTATCTCCTCTCCTCTCACGTGGAATAGAAGAAAATAAATTAATTAATTTAAAAAAATCATTCTTGCGTTCTTTCCTAAAGTTTCCCTGTCCCCAGATTTCAGCCCACCCCTCCCAGCGGCAAGGTCAGGATGTGAATGCAACCACACCTTCTGAAAAGCCCCCCTTCTCAACCGTCATCTCTCCCTTGAGCTCATCAGTTAGGATGACCGCATCTTATTCGTCTCTGTATTCCCCAGACAGTAGTCCTGCCAGTACTGTACACACTCAGGGAGAAGTTTCTGGCCCAATCTGATACTAACGTCACGGAGAGAAGAGCTGTGAGGGACAGTTTAGGAATCAGCAGCTGTTCTCTGGGCCTGGAGCACACCCGAGGTCTGAGGGTCCCCACAGATTCACGGCCGTATCTGAACGTGACCGAGGCCCCGGAACTGAGGAAAGCCTGTAACAGTCATTCTACCCAGGGTGATTCTGACCTAGACTTCACAACAGGGCAGAAGAATAATCAGGGTTAAGATTCATCAGCGGCTTATATGGCACCACAGATGGACAGACAGATATAGAGAGAGACTGACACATAAATTAGTTCAAATATATAGATAGATAGATTAGATAAACAGATAGTAAAGATGGAGTGAGATGGAGACAGACAAAAAAATTAGTAAGTTTAGATATATAGGTAGACAGAGACAGACAGGTATATAGATATAGAGATAATAAAGGTTTTATGACTATCTTGTTATATGTATATATATGCAATTCTCCAATCCTTTGGGTTTAACCAGGGAAATCTAAAGGAAAAAGGTGTTACTATGGGTGGGCACTGAGTTAATTAAGAATGTGTGAAAATGAGGCCCTGGCCGGTTGGCTCCGTGGTAGAGCATTGGCCTGGCGTGCGGAAGTCCCGGGTTCGATTTCCGGCCAGGGCACACAGGAGAGGCACCCATCTGCTTCTCCACCCCTCCCCCTCTCCTTCCTCTCTGTCTCTCTCTTCCCCTCCTGCAGCCGAGGCTCCATTGGAGCAAAAAGATGGCCCGGGCGCTGGGGATGGCTCCTTGGCCTCTGCCCCAGGCGCTAGAGTGGCTCTGGTCGCAACAGAGCGATGCCCCGGATGGGCAGAGCATCGCCCCCTGGTGGGCGTGCCAGGTAGATCCCGGTTGGGCGCATGCGGGAGTCTGTCTGACTGCCTCCCCGTTTCCAGCTTCAGAAAAATGCAAAAAAAAAAAAAAAAAAAAAAAAGAATGTGTGAAAATGAAAAAAAACAAAGCAAACCATTAATTGGAAAAGTGTCCCAGGCACCATACTCCCTGCTCAGTTCCTCAAAGGGGCACACTTCTTGCAAAAAGTGACTGTCCTACTTCCCAGGCTTATATAGAAATATGGGGTGTGGTTCAATTAGACAGAGGTGCAGTGACAGAGGGCACGCCCTCCACGATCTTGGACTGTCCTCTTTCTGTTTCAGTATTCCTCCAATACTAAACTTGCTTCACCGCAGGACACCCGCCAGGAACTAACTATGGTAAAACCCCATTTTATAAGGCACCAGAGGCCAATCCTTTTAGCAAAACAACAATCTCTAATCTCATTCTCTGTCAAGTGCTCAGACCTGCAGTGAGCATTCAAGTCTCTGCCAAGGGTTCAGAAGCAAAACTGACATCGTCAACCTGTAGGACAGTCAAGGGCAAAAAAAAAGCATAGGCACAATTATTTGCCAAGCCTTCCCAGGTGTCACTCATTTGGCCAGGCAGTTAACCCAGAGTCAGTCACCCTGGGGACAAGAGCCCACCAGAGGGGTCAGACACGACAAGAGGTGCCACATCAGCCCACTACCAGAGAGCGTAATCTACGAGATAGTCACGAGACCCCACTAGCACCCTGCCCTGGGGGGCTACCGTGCGATGAGTCGGTTGGCAGACTTGAAAAAGCCGCCTGACCTGTGGTGGCGCAGTGGATAAAGCGTCAACCTGGAAATGCTGAGGTCACCGGTTCGAAACCCTGGGCTTGCCTGGTCAAGGCACATATGGGAGTTGATGCTTCCAGCTCCTCCCCCCTTCTCTCTCTCTCTGTCTCTCTCCTCTGTCTCTCTCCTCTCTAAAATGAATAAATAAAATAAAATAAAAAATAATACCTACGTCAAAATAATTATTAAAAAAAAAAAAAGAAAGAAAAAAAAATCCAATGCGGAAAAACGAGCAGAGAAAGAAGTCCTGCTTCACCCAACAGGCTAGTTCCTGAGGCTCAAGACCAGCCGAAGCCCAACATTTCTACCAGCTCCACCTTCCTGGGAAGCTGGCTGCCCGCCCTACTATCTCCCAGATGTCCGAGAAACAGAGGGCCAGGCTGAGCCAAAAAAAAAAAAAAAACCCAGAAAGTGGGAGGAGGGACAGAAGGCAGGGAAGAAGGTATGACCTAAATTCAGGCAGAACCCTCAGTGCTAAAAAAAAAAAAAAAAAAATCACACTAAAAAAGTGTGCTAAAAAATAATAATAATAATGCCAAAAGCTAGGGCTTACCCCTAAATTTGATACTGGACTCAAACAGGCAAAGAAAACCATGGCAGGTTTGCAAACAGAGGTCCCCCCGGTACAGAGAGCTGTCCTCACAGCCAGGGAGCTGCAGAGAAACCGAGCAGAAGACGGAGACACCTGAGGTAAGCCACGTGGGGACAGCCTCTGAGAGGTGGGGACAGCCTCTGAGAGGTGGGGACAGCATCTGAGAGGTGGGGACAGCCTCTGAGAGGTGGGGACAGCCTCTGAGACAGGCCGGGCCGGGGAAGGCATGGCGGCTCCTCCCGGTCGAGGCCCCGACAGCAAACACTTAGGCTCGTGGGCCGTCAGGTCTCCGTCCCAAAGACTCCACCCTGCCGCTGTCGGCCAGAGGTAGTTTATACACAAAAGGGTGCCGCTGAGTTCCCAAAAATCTTTTATTTGGGAAGAAGACAGATACAGGGCTGCGTTTGGCCCTCAAGCTGACGTCTGATGACCCCTGGGTCACAGAGACAGAGAGAGAGCAAATACCAGGGTCAGGGTCACCTGGGAGAAGCCGACAGCACAGCTGGGCTGGCTAGCGGACGAGGGAAAGTGCGGACACACCCAGCCGCTCCCCTCTAGTGTCCTGCCAGCTCCGCTCACTGCGTGCAGCCAGCTGGAGGCCCACTGGCGGACAGACGGATGGGGGAGTGTCGCAGGCATCCTGTGGAGATTGGACTCTGCAATAACAGAGGAAAGGAGAGGAACGGACACGGAGCCAAACAGGCCAAAACTTGGCCCCACTAGTCATCGAACTTCACACAGGAAAACAGAGGTTGGCCCTGGCTGGTTGGCTCAGTGGTAGAGCATCGGCCTGGCGTGCAAAAGTCCCGGGTTCGAGTCCCAGCCAGGGCACACAGGAGAAGTGCCCATCTGCTTCTCCACCCCTCCCCCTCTCCTTCCTCTCTGTCTCTCTCTTCCCCTCCTGCAGCCAGGCTCCATTGGAGCAAAGATGGCCCGGGCGCTGGGGATGGCTCCTTGGCCTCTGCCCCAGGCGCTAGAGTGGCTCTGGTCGCAACAGAGCGACACCCCAGAGGGGCACAGCATCGCTCGCTGGTGGGCAGAGCGTCGCCCCCTGGTGGGTGTGCCAGGTGGATCCCGGTCGGGCGCATGCGGGAGTCTGTCTGACTGTCTCTCCCCGTTTCCAGCTTCAGAAAAATACAGAAAAAAAAAAAGGAAAACAGAGGTCACACCACCAGTATGAAATGGGACCTTTAGGTACATGTGTCATGTCTCCTACTCCTTGGAGCACTGACAGGACTGCACAAAACGGTGGGTCACAAGAGGGGCTATGTCACAATGTACACTTATCTCTGTGCGGGCTAATCTGAAGCAAAGGAAATCTTTAACTAGAGGGGCCCTGGGCTCAGCCAGCCCACTCAGACAACTCCGAAAACAGCACAGGTGTGTGTGCACGTCTGTGTGTACACGTGTGCGCGCGATTTGTGTGCACACTCAGTAATTCCTCAGTTCCACTTTTTACCACTGCATTTTCCTCCATTAGACTATTTGATGTAAAAGAAGTAACTACTGTTCCTTTTTTTTTTTTTTTTTTATCTCTGTAACTATTAACATACATTACAAAGAGAAAAGTAAGGTTTAGAAACAATAGCTAGTCACAGCAAAGAACATATACAGTAAATATCCCCAAATCACTGGTTCTGTGGTTCAGGCTCTACTAAATCCAAGTCTCAGTTCTCGTTTGAAAAGGCTCTGGATGAAACCTCAACCGGTACTGAAAGGCAATCCCTATACGCAGTACATTAAAATCAAGGTCAGTAAAGAAACATTTTAGAAGACTCAACAAAGACTGCCATCCTGGGCTCCTTTAGGTAATGCAGACTTATAAACTTCTGGATTTAAGAAGCAATTACCCAAATAAAGTTAAGTTATTACAAAAATACGACGGAGGTGAAAAAGTCAATGACACTTCCGAGGTAACACATTACTCAGAATTAGTAAATGTTTAGATACTCACAGCTAAGTAATAATCCTCTTTATGTCTAACTGCCACCACCTAAATTTAATATGGAAATCCTAAAAAGGAAGCTATATGTAGTTTAAAAATACCACGCTAGGTTGATCAAGGTACTCTTAACAACTTTACAGAGGGTTAATCACAGCATCTGGAAATTTTCCAAGTGACTCATTTTCAAAAACCAAATTATAAGCCGTCTCACGTGCTTCTCCCTCCAAACTGCAAACTCGAAGTAGCAAAGAGTTAAACCTAACAGTCAAAAAATTCTTCACTGACATATAGAAATTGCATTTCTCAAATAAGATCATAAATAGCTTTCAATAAGCTCAATTCATCTAAAGCTTTTATTAAACACAGGGTACAAGGCTTGGGCATTTATGATGTTTCTGAGCCCCAGTGCACTGAAGTCAAAATTCTAGAAAGCACCATGGGAGGGGAAAAGACAAAAAAAGACACAGCTCAATGGGAAGAGACAGCCCTGCAGCACCAATATAAATACTGCTCTCTGGGATCCTCTGGCCCGTCCATATTTCTGATATCTTTATCTGGGCCGTCAACGTTTTTTTTTTTTTCCCTCTCTCCCTCCTCATTCCTTGGGCCATTCTTCCATAACCTCGCCTGTCCTCCCTAGGCAACAATATTCCCCAAGCTCACAATTCTTCTTTCCAGCCTTTATGTTCTCCCACAAACTGCCAGCGCTCTTCCACAGGCCAGAGCTCCCTAACTAAAGATGGTTATTGATGTACAGGACCAGTGTTTTAGTGCAGCAGCAGAATCAATAAAAGGAGAAAATACTGCTTTGTCAGGCTTCCACCAAAGCATGCCGGGAAACTTTACTGCCTCGGATGGTTACAGAAACTCTTAATGCGGGAGCGCTCCCATCTGCGGCGAGACGTGATGTTCTTCTACCCTCTAGTGACTGTAACGGAATAAGGCAGACGTTTGAGGGGTTTTTTGTGTTTTTTTTTTTTTTTTGAGACAGCTTCATGCTATTATTTATTGTCTCCGCTTCTGAAAAGAATCAGCGTCTTGGAAACCCAGCGGGCGGGTAGGATAACCAAACACCTTCTCCTAGTTATTTTCCAAAGTGTTCAAGAATGCAAAGGATGCACGTTTTAGGAAGCGTCAGAAGTTGGATTCCTTTTGAGTTTTAAGAGGCGAAGTTTCTCGAGTTTGCCCAGCATCCTAAATGACTGGTGCTGCTCAGGTTACAAATCTCTCTCTCTCTCTCTCTCTCTCTCTCTCTCTCTCTCACACACACACACACACACACCCTTACAAAATCAAAAACCTTTCTTTCATCTCCTTATCTTACAGAGAACTCAACCGCTGAAGCACAGTGAGGTCAGAAATCAGAGCTGGTCTATACTGGTGCACACATGTGTGTGTAAATAAATGCACATAAAAAGACTGTTGGTGTGCCCACCCCCACACACAAAGCACCACGCTCACTATTTCTCTCAACAAAGCAGCCAAGCTAACTTAAGTTATAATTTTTTAAAACAGTGTCGGTTTACTTTTACACTGATTTATACATTTAGTCACCTAAGTTATAACACGCTCATTTAATAACCTGATAATTCATACCATACTCCTACCTCAGTGCACCTACACTGTTTATGAATTGGACCACAGTGTATATATAATTGCTCAAGCAGATACGATCAGCGGTACATCATGAAGAAATACCTAAAGAAATTCACCAAAAACAGCCACAGATAGCTTTTTCAGATCATAGGAAACATATTTATAAAATATACCATAAAACCCTTTCGATGAATCTTTTCATTGTTCCTGTAACACCAGAGCTCAGTTCTACCCAATGGCAAATACCTTCCTAAAAGGCTAAATCTAACTGCACCGCACTCCAATGATCTAAGCTTAATGAACTGGAGCATTCTAACGTGGCCGGTACATACAGAATGTCACCACGACAGCACGTGTAAGTTCAAACATCTGCTATGCCCTTAGTAAATGGAATTTTAAAAGGGAGGCAGTTAGGAGGAAAAGAATACTGTTGCATGTAAAGGGTGGGATGTATCGATCACATACACATTTGTATTTGTTATGAAGATGAACTTTTAACTAAATGCTGCAAAAGAAAAAGAAAAGAAAGAAAAGAACGATATTTACCTTGCTAGCACTTAACCGCTTCCGGTTTGACCAACGCTGAGGATTGTGTCCATTGAATGGTGAAAAATGGCAAAAGGAAAGAGAGAAATAAAATCATTAAAGGTCTAAAAGTATCATTATATTACTTAGATGGTGCAGACTACATTTAAACGCTGAACACCCAGCCTTTCTCTGAAGTTGCAGAGAAAACAGTTGAGCAAGAAAACAGTTAAAAACAGAAGAAGAATCACAATGCTGTGGTTGCTAGATCATTTTCTCCCAGTACTGTCAAATAAGAAAGTATATAAGGACATACAGGCCTGACCTGTGGTGGCACAGTGGATAAAGTGTCGACCTGGAGTGCTGAGGTCACCAGTTCAAAATCCCCGGCTTGCCTGGTCAAGACACATATAGGAGTTGATGCTTCCTGCTCCTCCCCCTCCTCTCTCTCCTCTCTGCAATGACTAAATAAAAATCTTAAAAATAAAAACTGAAGTATAAGGACATATAAATATTTCTGTCCGTGAGAGTCCATTTATGTTTCAAATTACCTTAAAACATTATCATTTCACTTCACCTGTAAAAGCAAAGTCTGAAGGCATATTTCTTCTACCTGAAATATTCAGATAGTATTAGGAAAATATTTAAATTCATGGACAATGTTTGTTCATGTTGAGGTTTTCCATAGTTTTATATACTAGAAAAATAATTCCATTTACCTCTACTGATTAAATCTCAATTTTCAAAATAAGAAAAAATAATGAGTCATTTCTATACAATTAAGAAAAATTAGGCCAATACAGCTCTGAGGGAGGGAAGGAAAAAAGTTCTGAACAACGTTAAATGCACCACTGTCCTCTTTTTTATAATTATTATTGTTGTTTTTCAGAGAGGCAGGAACACTGAGCTGGTCCCATATGTGCCCTGACCAGGGAATAGGCCGGCAACCTCTGTGCTCCAGGACCACGCTCCAACCCACTGAGCTATCCCACCAGCACTTCGTTTTTATTGAATTTTAGAGAGACAAAGAGAAGGAGGGAAAGAGAGGGGAGGGGGAAGGGAAGTATTTGTTGTTCTACTCAGTTGTGCATTTTTTGGTTACCTGCCGTTTGTGCGCTGACCGGGGATCGAACCCACGCCCTTGTTGTTTCGAGACAGCGCTCTTCACTGACTGAGCTAACCGGCCAGGGCCACCACTATTCTCTCTAAGGCTCTCATTTGTCATGCTAAGGTTGCCGAATTTCATCTACAATTAACGTTCTCTCTTAGCAAAAGCCTCTCATTGCTCCCATCCCTGTCCAGTGCTAGGAAACTCCACCCTGGCTAGCTAACCAGCTAACTGCGTGTTCAAACTCGGATACATTTGGGAGATTAAAACTCAGTTATGAATCCAATGGAGCAGACCACGTTTACTATTATGATTACGGAAAATAATACCTTCAGGCAAATGACCCGTCCTACTCTGCGGATACCTCTTCCCAGTAAGTTAGAAACCAGAATATAAATCATCTTTGGGGAAACTCCACTTACATTCCAAAGACCGGCAACTAGAAACGTTGGTAAAGAAACAACTGGAAAATATTCTTTTTGTTTTGTTTTGTTTTAATGTTTATTTTATTGAATTTTAGAAAGAGAGGAAGGGAGACAGGAACACGGCTGTGACCTGACCGGGGATCGAACCGGCAACCTCTGCACTTCAGAACGATGCTCTTACCAACCAAGCTATCTGGCCAGGGCTTGACTTGAAAATATTCTTTATTAAAAACACTCCCCCCGGTGAAATTATGAGTTCATTCAGCACATGCCACAGAGTTGTAGATACTATAACCTCAGTGGTAAAAACCAGTTCTTTTTGTATTTTCCCAATAATATATTGAGAAGTATTTCAAACACAAAACAAACACCAAAATCAATTACCATCTGATAGGTACAAAGGCTAGTTAGGGTCTTTTGACATATATGTCTTCGATTTTTGTAACAATAACAAAAGATAAAATGGCGATGGAAATTAATGGAAAATGACGATTGCGATGTGCTTACTATAATACGAGGAGCCACCACATTTAGAAGGGGGTCTGCTCCATGCCAAGCTCTGTGTTTGATAAGCTCACTCCTCACAATTCTGTAAAACAGATAACCTTTTTATCCTCATTTCAAAGCTCATGAAGAAACGGTAGCCAAGAGGGGTTGTTAGGTGGTTAGGATATTCTGTGACTCTGCTCGCTTCACTTCTCAAAACTAGAGTAGAAAATATCAGAGCTGGGATTCAAACCCACGCAGTCTGATGACGGAGACTGTAATTCTAACAGCAATCCTATTTTTTGCCAAGAAAAAGGGACGTCAGGTCAGTCTGCCAGCCGACACCTGACCTTCCGACTGCACACCACCCACGTACACACCAGTCCATGCACGAGGGCCGATGCACAGACATTGTACAGAAACTAGAGCAAGGCTTTTGTCAGACTGGTTCTACCGCCACAAAGATTGCCTCAGTGATGACAGTAAAAAATATGGGTATGAAACTGAGACTTCAAACTGAAATCTCTCCATCGAACTTTAAATTAAAATGGAAATTTGTCAGCAAATTGTTCCCTATCAATAACCACTGTCTTCCCTATCCCAAGCGTTTTAGCTCTCATTTAAAAACCCAATATAAGAAGACTTAAATATTAACTTAAACTCAGAAAAGAAGAAAGGGAGGGAGAGAAGAAAGGAGAGAGAGAGAGAGAGAGAGAGAGAGAGAGAAGGGGAAGGAGAGGGGAGGAGAGGGAAGGTGAGGGAGTGAGAGAGAGGGAAAGAGATAGAAAAAAAAAAAAAGAAGGAAAAAAAAGAAAAGAAAGAAATCTATTACAATTTATCCCAAAGGCCTCCGATCGGCACTGTGAGTTCAATAACCACACACGGCTCAGGATAAATTATTCCTCACAGGGGTTTACTTTGATCAAGGATAGAAACAGAAAAACAAAACTACCAATTGGAACAAATAAGAGCAGGTAGAGTATTCTATATGTTATAATGCCCACACAAAAGTGATATAAAATATCTAAGTGGCACACTAGACCTTTGCCTGACAAGCCAAGAACAAGAACCTGGGACAAGTGCGCGAGGACGCCCAGATCCCGTCGGGAAAGCTCTCAAAATCAGGCTGTAAGGACACAAAGGCGAGGAGAGCCCACCAAGGAAAGTGACAAGAATGGCAACGTTTTGGACTGACAGATGCTCCTTGAGACGCTTTACAAAAAACGAACTCAAGTTGCCTCTAATGTGAATTTCTCGGCCATTTGAAATACATTTTATTTTAACTAAGACAGCATCCCTTTAAAACTCCAAATTTTGGCAATATTTAAATGTGTTTTTTAAAGCATCGGTATTACTGCTAAATATAATCGAATAGAGTACAGAAAAATTCACAAGGGGAATAAACACACAGCTATTATGCAGCTTGAATAGGCAAGTGTTTTTGTGGGGGAAATTATTCCAACTTTACAAAGCCCAGGTCAAGATGTAAGAAACGGTCAGAACATATCAGCTAGCAATTGCTCTGCCATGTGGCAAATGATATTTGTTTATACTGTTAGTTTAACCTGGCATCTAGCTCAAGGAGCTGGTCATCTACAGTTCGCAGTGACAGGACTCCGGTGGCACAAACTGTCAGGAGTAAGAGAAGCTACAGAAAAGCCCTTCTTCTTTTGTTCTGTTAGATAGAAAAATAAATTTATTTTCAACAGCAATTTAAGACGTGTCAACATCAAAATATCAGCCTTACGGAGACCTCAAGTGTTAACATGGACACTTTTTTAAAAAATGGAAGGCCTTTTCTTTATTTTTAGTGATTGTCAAGTATGTAAATACTCATAAGATATTAAATTAAAAACAGCAACGATTAACTTGACCCCCCACGACATTGGAAAAGTCACTGCAGTTTTCCTACTTCTTGAAGCCATTTTCTGAGTTTACTAGTAAATCAGTCATGATTTTCATTGTGAAAATAAATTACAACTATAAGCAGAGATGATGTCAAAATGAAGAATCTTCTTCTCGTCGACCCCGGTGACTCAACTCAAGAAGCATTACTGGAGGCCTAATTTATAAACAGGCGTCAGAGTTCCATGCCAGATTCTAAACATGCTAAAATTTTAACACATCTTAGTCCTTTTTCAAGTAGGTATTTTAGCTGGCTTTAAAAATTCCTTGCAAATAAGGTATAATCAAAGATGCTTCTTGTTCGTCTTTTAGATTCTTAGAATATCATTATATTCTCTGAATATAAAATAAGATTGTTTTTTGCATCCATATATTTGCTCCTAATAACAGAATCCCAATCATATCATCACAAAACACAATGCTCTGCTGATGTTACAGGAATCTTTAATAGGTTGTGCATGAACTAGAAATTTTCTGTATCATGAACCAGAGAACATTAAAATTTATATCTCCCCAAAAGTACTCTCAATAGAAAATTTGGTAGATAAAAAAAGGAGAAACTGAAATACTTCAAATACAGATAGATAGATAGATAGATAGACAGATAGATCACGTAAATAATGTACAATGCACTAATAAAACCCTGGAAACTGCTTATTCTATTATTTTATTATAAATAAAAACCTTAACACTTAGTAAAAGTATATTTCTAGATGATACATTACAAGCAAAGTATAAGAACATATACACTTTAATCACTGCAATACTATCCATATCTCCAGCCAAAATAAGAGAGAATTATTCATTTATTTTCTTTCCAGAAATCCAAAAAAGAAGACATATCTAACCACCGCTAGGTTCTTTAAATCCCTTCAAAATTATTTGTTTCCTATTCAAAACAATTACAGAAAGATGAGCCATCTGGTAGCCCCGTTATCCAAGGACAGCAGCAGTGAAGGATTCAGAAGAGGAACCAAGTGGTGATACTTACATGTCTCTTGAAATCACCCTGCTTCACTACCAGGTTCAGATTTAACACAATCACTCCCATGTCATCTTCTAAACTATTTGGATCTTCCAATTTTAAGATATGTTCAGTAGTTCTACGAGCAAAAAAAAAAAACAACAAATAAAGTTAGCTCTTATTGGCGTCACTGTGTGGTCTTATCATGTATCAGAAGCCTATGGTAAAAGTAAGTCTCTTTCCTCTGAATAAGGGTCAGACACAAGTTTAAAAAACACCACATTCAGAAAACCAACCAACCATCTTTGGGGTAGAGAAACTGTCTGGCATTGTCTAATTCAACAGTTGGTTAACTGATTCTTCTCATCTACT
Organism: Saccopteryx leptura; assembly: GCF_036850995.1. NCBI lineage: Eukaryota > Metazoa > Chordata > Mammalia > Chiroptera > Emballonuridae > Saccopteryx > Saccopteryx leptura. The sequence goes on along the minus strand of NC_089515.1, from coordinate 50,053,692 downwards.
CTCCCAAATAAAATTTAAATACTTGTTTTTCATTTTAAGTTAGGCAGGCTAAGAGAAACTCGAATATTCATAAAATGAAGAGTGCACAATCCAATACACATTTCAGACTCCATCACAGAGGCTTTCTTATCAGGACATTTGGGAGCTAAAAAGTAAACATCATTTAAAAATTACATTTTTAAAGCAGTCTTTCATTTGCTCAGATGTTTTTTGTCACTTGATCTAAACAAATGCCAGTTCCCATTATCTTGTGAACCCTTTCAAATTCATTCATGACAATTAGAAGGTAAAAAAAATTACAGTACCTGTTAAGTTCAAGGTCACTGAGAACCACACTTGCAGAGCCCATGAAATCAGATGTAGTTAAATCACGATCATACACCTTAAAAAGAGGGCCAATAACACACATTAATGAGGCAAACCGAGTTTATCAAATTATTAGTACACGTAACAGGCTGAGGACTTTACATTTCGTCTTCTGGATCTAAAAATAATGTGCACGGCCATGGTTCAGGAGGAGCTCAGCCAAGCCGACGGAGAGAACGAAATTATTCCAACGTGCACATTTTGCCCACCACAGCCAGAACGGCAGCAGAAAAACACTTCGAAGGCAGCGCTCATAGGCATTCAGACGTTATGCACAATGGACCGCTCTCTGTAGTTTAAATGGCCTCTCATTAAAATTTAGTATTTTCCACGGTGAGCAGGTCTGCCAATTAAATAGAAATTTGCTAAATATTCTATAGCGATCTCATCCTGCACTCGGCTCATGCAGTTTTAACCCAGATGTTAGAGCAATCGATGCTGATAGCCAGGAGCTTAAAGCTCTATTAAGTATAAAGTTATTCCTAATGAGAAAGGGCTTTCATACCCGTCGCTACCCAAAGTAGCAGTAATCATTCTTCCACATTCGGTAAGTTTCAATATTATCAATGGGAGAGATTGTTTCCACTCTGATTTTCTGTCGACTATATATATATCTCATCTATCTGAGGGAAGAAGCATACAGTTTCAACCAAGTCTATGAAGCCTCCTTTTCTATACTAATATTTTTTAACCCGGTGCTTAAGGACCATAAAAGAATCCGTCTGGGAGGTTCGCTTTTTAAGATAGGTGAAGCACGCTGAGAAATGAATGTTTTCCAAACAGGGAGAAGGTCCGGGCGCCCTCTGTGATTTACCTTCACACGTAGCTTTTGATCAAGGCTTTGGATTGGCAAGACGACTATCTCGTCCCACACGGGGTTCAAGTTCTTATATATGACTTTGCTTTTGTACAGCGTCTTCCCGTTCAGCTTAAATTTCACGTAGGGATCGCTGGTGCCTTTCGGAGAGAAAAAAAGAGAGAGAGAGAGAGAGCCAGATGTGTCTGTCAAGTTACACGGGGAGGGCCGAGGATCTGAGCGTTAAGTAAAGATTCTTTCTACACACACTCTGGGCTCAAAGCATTTCGCCGTGCACACCCAGAACAAATCTCTCCCCAGGCAGAGATTGAAGGCCCCAGAGGTGGAGAGGAGAGACGAGACGCAGGAAACAATTTGGGGGTAAATGACTGATTCTTCTCGGCCCTCCGTGGCAGAATAGAAACGGGCCTCCTTGAGGCTTCGCTGCTTTGTTTCATTAGGGGTCTGTCATCGCCACACCACCCACAAAAAAATTCAACCGCGCTGGCACCAGCCTGCTGCGTCAGGAGTCCGAGGGAGCGGCCCACCCCCTCAAGAACGGCAGCGAGTCGGTGAGAAGGGAAAGAAACCGTTTTTGCAAACGTCTGGCCAGATGGCTAACTCAACTGAACCCTGTACTTGAGAATATAATCATCATAAATCAATCAATCAATCTCGGGATCCTCTGGCTTAAAAGATGGGGCGAGGGACTGGGCTGGACCCGGGCGGGGGGGGGGGGGCGTGTGGAGATTAAACGGACAAAGTTGCCATTCTTCGCTGCCTCCCGCACCTGCAGTAAAGCGGAGGACATTGTGTCACCCCGGCCAGCTGAAGAACACATCAGCCGGGGCCCTCAGCTGGCCTCGGGGTGACACCCCTGACCTGCTGGCCCCTCCCGGGGAGAGTTTTGAAATGGACACCCAAAGAAATGAATAACGTCCTTCCAGCCCAGTGTCCAAAGCAGAAAAAAAGGGCCAATGATGGACCCTCCTCCACTCTGTTCAGATCAATTAAGAGGGGGAAAAAAATGCCTACAAACAAAAATACATGGGTTTCTGTGCGGTAAATGTATGTCACATGCATGCAAGGGTACCGTCACACCGGGGACACAGAACAGTGACCAGGATACACTTGTGTGTTCAAACCCAGCAAATTATAAATATAGAAGGCACAAACAAACAGCCAGCTCATAGTGCTAATTTGCAAAATGTAACTTGGGGAGTTAGAATATTATAATAAGTTGGGAAACTCAGAACTATGAAGAAAGGACACAAAGACCAACCGTCTGTTTTGTGGGCTGATTTATCCCAGGTGCTTGGACAGCACCCAACACCAGCCTCCATGTGTGTATATACTAAGCTGAATTCCTGATAGTAACGTCAAACCACAACACTAAGAATATTAGGTCAGAAATTACCTAGGCTGCCCTGTCACTGACGCTGACCAAATCATGACTACTCGTCATTAATTATTTTATCTTTTACTTTTGTTTAAGCTCCTTTCTATGTTTCCATTGGCTGCCGAACTAAAAATTACTGAAAAGAAAGGCAATACACGTCCTGACTATTTTCACTGAAAGTCAGTCCCTGTAGAGCAAGATATTATGCATTGTTTAAAAGTCTTGGTAGACAAGCTGAGGTGTAATTCTGACGAGGTCGTCCTCCAGTATTGCAAGACTCTGACTTTAAAACAAAGAAATTTAAAAACAAAAAAAAATTTTTAAGCTATTAATTCTAGAGAGACAGAAGAAGGGAGAGAGAGAGAAGAGAGAGAGAGACAGGAGCTCCTGCATGTGCCCCTACCAGGGATCGAACCCACAACCCTTGTATATCAGGACAATGATCCAACCAACGAAGCTCTCCAGCCAGGGAAAAACAAAGAAATTAAACTACAAAGGTGCACATATACACCTTCAAGTCTCCCATTTTAAGTTTGGCAACCTGGGGACAACAGCCCAGCCATCTTTAGTTTCAACTTGGACACTCAGACACAAGACACACATGCCAAGTTAAGTGACAGTTCTGAGCTCGTTCACAGCCACTCAGTGGCACACTCACTAGTGAGTGAGCAACCTGCCTCCCCACCCCCACCCCGGCCAGTCACACTTTAACAATCATTCTGATATATATATATATAAAGCGGAGGAAAAACTATAATAAAAAGAGGGCTTTAATTAAATGAAATTGCCACTCTGGGATCAGAGCTTCATGCCTGTCAGCGTGCTCTCAAAATAAACATTTCAAAACCAGGCCTCGGTGGTGTCACTTTCTCACAGGCAAAGCACACTGGGTAATCCCCAAGCATCTTGACAGCTACATAATGTTCAAACTGTTTCACGGGTGAATGGCGGCAGTTGCGTGAAAGAAAATATTAATGTCTGGAATTAATAGAGAAAGGGACAGGGCTTACAAAGCCAAACAAGGGAAGAGGGTGTCAAGTTAGTATGGCATTAATTGTTAGGGGAAAGTTTGAGAATGGGGGAGGGGAGGGGGAGAAGGGGGGGGGAGCACAGTGTGATTTTTTTTTTCTCTCTCTCTCTCTGCGCCTAAGTGTCTGGCTCTCGCTGTCAGGGATGTGACATCTCAACTAGGCAGGTTCTGAAAAGGGGTCCGCCAGTCAGAAACGCGACTCCCAGATGATACAAATGATGAGCTGACACCTGAATGGGTGGACTTTAACCTTGTTCACCCGGCACTTCGTATAAACAATGAGGCTCTTTTCAACAAAGAGGAGGGTGGTTTGGGGGGGGGGGGGGAGGAGAGGAAGCTAGGAGGCCGGTGACAGGTGACGGTGCCTCCAGGCTGCAGGGCTGCCACACTGATCCTGCCATGTGGACCCCACGGAGGGACGCAGCCCCAAACTGAGAATACCCAGTCCTTCGACTTCAGTGGCCTGAGTGGCCTGCGCCGTCCCAAGTTCACCGTGCGTGCTCAGACAGACTTAAGAGCCATTAACCAGTCGTCCAACAACGCTGTGCCGATGTGTCCTCCCAACAGCATGTGCAGCAGCCCTCGTTTCCGCTCCTGCTCAGTGACATTACGGCCGGTCAGGTCTCCCTGGACGCCGTCCGTACCCGTCAGGCCTGCTGGCACCACTCACGTGCCACACACGTGTTAACAGGTGACAGCGCGTGGCTCGGTGCCCGGCACCGTGTGGGGGATGACAAGGGGAAATGAATCCTAGACTCTGCTCTTTGCAGCTGGTGGGCAGCAGACAGACCGTAAGCGCAATGTAAGAGGTAAGTGTCAAAACAGAACTGCGCTTAGGCGTTACGCTAGTTCGCGGTCGGGGAGATTTGTCTAGTGGGGGTATCCGTGGGAGCTGAAATACGGGTGAAGCCAAACCCGCAGAGAAGGACTGAGGTTGTCTGAGCACATGGTTAGACAGGGAAAGGTGAGGAGGAGACAGAGACCAAGTGACAGAATTTGCACAGTGCTAGGCAAGCATTTTAACTTATCCAGAGATTAAGGGGGGGAAATGCAAGAAGCAAATGATGTTTAAAAGGCAGATTTGAATCAGAGACCAAAGTGCCCTAAAAAAAAAGAAAAGAAAAAACAGTTGACTGTTTGTTCTGCAAGAGATTTGGGTGGTATTGCTTTTTCTGTCCTCTTTCGTTTTAATATTTGAACAAAATGTCAGACACACACGCAACTCTGAAAGGCATGAAAGTCTCTCCCCTCTTAACCGTTCCTTAGCCGCATTCCAGTCATGTACTGGTTTCTTGGGTGTTTGACAGAAAAAAAACCCATAAAAATTGTTTTTTAACTCGAACATAACCATACTATACACACTGGACTGCTTGCTTTCATTTCCACAATTAAAGTACCTTAATTGCTCAGATCAGCAGTACGGACTCACCAGTTTGGGGGTTTTATGAAACAACTGTGTAAGTGGTCATGATGTTGGTGTGTCCTAATTTCTGTAGCTAGTCGCCAAATAATGGACATTTCTACTACTTCCCTTTTTTGTTTACTAGGACAAACGATAGTACAATAAGCACTCTTGTATGACTCTCTTAGGGTTCGTTACATGGTTACATTTAAAAGAAATTTTTGACATCGAAACTGCTGGGCAAATTAATACATGCCTTTTCTCACTCCGACATTGTCAAATCCTTCTTCCAAAATCTATCAAATGTATACTCCACCAACAGTAAATATTTTTTAATTTGTTTCTCTGCATGCTCATGAACATTGAGTGTATAAACTTTTCTTTAAACCAGTAACAGGTGAAAAGTGGTATTTTTCTCCCATCTTTCTCTATTTTTAACATTTGAGTAAATCCCAGTTTAGTGATCCACATTTCTATTTCTTTCTCAGGGAAATTCATGATGATATCCTTTGCCCCTTTCTCTACGGGTTCCTGGTTTATCATGTGCTTACAGGTTTAAATGGGCCCTTAATTATGAAAATCAGTCATCAGCTATAGATCTTGTAATAATTTGTTCAAGCCTATGTTATTTCTTGCTGTGAGTACCTTTCGTTTTTGTTTACCAAATTTCTAATTGATGCCTCTGTAGTTTAACTTTCTGCTTAGAAGAAATGTTCTCACTGTAATATTTGAAATTAGTTCAAGTATGTTTTCTCCACAGATTTTGTAGGGTTTTTATGTTTTGTTTTGGGTTTTTTTGGTTGTTTTTTTACATTTTAGCCTTTGGTCCATCTGGAATTATTTTAGCATGAGAAGGGAAGGAAATTTGGGTTTTCTTACGAGCAGGGGAGGAAAATGATCAGAGCCAAGCCTGAGAAATATAAATCTGACAGCAGCTTATAACTTCGAAGGCAGAGCAACCTGGAGTTTGCAGGCTAAAGCAGGAGAACTTGGAAGCTGAGATAACCCAGTGCTACAGCACTAAGGACTTGGAAGAAAGCTGCCCCCAGCTCCCTGAACCTTAAGAGAAAAATCCGGAGTTTCACAAGCATGATCCATGGATCACTCATCTCGCAAGATGCTCTTCAGACTAAAAGGGTTATGTCACCCAAACCATTCTGAAGAGATATTTACCGTATTTCCCCACGTATAAGACGCTCCCATGTATAAGATGCACCTTAATTTGGGGGCCCAAAACTTGAAAAAAAAATGTATTACATAAAGTTATTGAACTCAAGTTTTATTCATCATAAAATTCATACAACTCCTCATCACTGTCAAAACTCCCATCCATTAGTTTGTCTTCATCTGTGTCTGAGGACAAATCACTGTCTTCAACAATGAGCGCAAAAGCAAGCGCAAAAAAGCAGGAAATGAAAGTAAAAAAAAACACACAACAACCATTATATAAGACACACCCAGTTTTTAGACCCCAAATTTTTCCAAAATTGTGCGTCTTAGACATGGGGAAATACAGTACTATTTCTCACTCAGAAGTTCACATGATAGAGTAAAATATTAAAACTCTGCCAGGAATGGCATTAAAGACTGACAATAACTACCAAAAAAACAAACAACAACAACAACAAAAAATACAACAGCTGAATACTTTCCTACTCTGTATGTCATAAAATGATTTTTTCCCTTCTTTTCCAAGTGAGAAGAGGGGAGATAGAGAGACATACTCCTGCATCAACCTGGCAACCCCCATCTTGGACCAGTGCTCACAACCAAGCTATTTTTAGCACCTGGGGCAGAGGTTCCACGGAGCCATCCTCAGCTCTCAGGGCCAATGCACTTGAACCAATCGAGCCACTGGCTGCGAGAGGAGAAAAGAAAAAGAAAGGGAGGGAGAGAGAGAGAGAGAGAGAGAGACAGAAGAGGGAGAGGGGTGGAGAAGCAGATGGTCGCTTCTCCTGTGTGTCCTGACCGGGAATTTTACCCAGGACTTCCACATGCCAAGTCAGTGCTCTTCCACCGAGCCAACCAGCCAGGGCCATAAAACGATTTTAATATAGAAAACATTCTACATGGAGCACCTAGAAAAATAATTCTGAACTCCTCCCATGGAAATCTCTGGAAGGTAAAATTTATGTCCAGATGTACCTAGTATATGCATGGTAGATGTATTATAAATAGATGATCAAGGAATGAACTTCAACTTAAGATGGGCCTGGTGAATTTAAACCCCAGACCTTCCTTTCAGTGACTGCATCATCTTGGGTAACTTAATGTCCTTATGCCCTTCTGTCATCACCCTGTAAGATGGAAAACACCAACTTCAAAAGATTATGTTGAGAACTGAGTGAACCAATATGCGTCAGTGAGAACAGGCTCCAGCCATTTACTGAGAAAGTCCCATGGTAAGTGCTACTACACTGCTCCCAAAAACGAGGGATCAGGGAACAGGCAGACACTCCAGTACTTTCAGCCTTTTGTACGGTGCATTTTCACCAATGAAATACAAGTTGGTTTTGCATCTCATTTGCATAATTGAACAACTTCCTTTTGACTTGTTTGCTTTTCTGATGTTCTTGTTTAATAAAAAAATCAAATGATAATCACTTGATAATTATTTTTGAAATATTCCCTAATTTTTGTGAGCAGTATATTTTTAGCATTGCTATTCAATTAAGTTAAAAAGGACAAATGGCCTGACCAGGCGGTGGCGCAGTGGATAAAGCGTCAGACTGGGATGCAGAGGACCCAGGTTCGAAAACCGGAGGTCGTCAGCTTGAGCGCGGGCTCATCTGGTTTGAGCAAGACTCACCAGCTTGGACCCAAGGTCACTGGCTTGATCAAGGGGTCAATTGGTCTGCTGTAGTCCCCCGGTCAAGGCACATGTGAGAAAGCAATCAATGAACAACTAAGGTGCCGCAACAAAGAATTGATGCTTCTCATCTCTCTCCCTTCCTGTCTGTCTGTCTCTCTCTCTGTCACAAATAAAAAAGGAGAAGTGTATTAAATATTCTAATTAAATATTCATTTACTTTATTTTGGCTAAGATAACACACACTGATAATTTGTCTCTCTAATGTCCTTCTCTTGCCCTCTCTAGAGGTATGAAATCTTGTATCACCCTCTCTCTGTAAGCTGAAAATCCTTTATCTTATACACTTCTTAGAAGGAACCCACATGGCTGGGGGAAATTTCCATAAAATCTCTGAGCAGTTCCTGAAGGAAAGGGAGGTAGAAACACTAAAACTCACTCGGTATTCCTAACTGCTGGCTACCAGCCTCCTCCAATCTGATGGCTTCTTCACTGAGGGTTTCAGAATGCTTTGCAGGCAAACCTGATGAAAATTACAGGCAGCTCAGTGAGAAGGACACCTGACACCTCACACCTGTCATCAGGAGAGTCATCGAGAACCGTATTATTTCACGATTTTGCTCTCCGCCTGGCACTTTATTTACCATCGTGAGAGGCCGTTAGCACATCAAGAATGTTGTGAGGGGAAAATGGTCTGTAGCGACAGGGCAAGTGGTAAACAGAACCGACAGTATCGCCTTGACTGGCCCGAGAACTGTTTTAATATGCAAATAAAAGAAATCTGCAGTGAAGCTCTAATGACAAATAACTGCTTTGTTTTTCGTAATATAACAACTCATAGCAATGTTAAAAAAAAAAAAGGAGAAAGTCAAGATGGACTGAAGAAGAAAAACAGCCTGACCGGGCAGTGGCGCGGCGGACATTGTGTTGACCTGGGACACTGAGGACCTAGGTTTGAAACCCTGAGGTCACCGGCTCGACAGCTTGAGCATGGGGTTGGCTGGCTTGAAGCCTAAGGTAACTGGCTCAGCTGTAGACCCCCGGTCAAGGCACATAGGAGGGAGCAATCAGTGAACAACTAAGGTGCTGCAACTCTGAGTTGATGCTTCTCATCTCTCTCCCTTCCTTTCTGTCTGTCCCCCCACTCCCACTGAAAAAAAAAAAGAAAATTACTACCATCTACACATTTAATATGTTGATATCTACTTATTGGACTTTTTACACACACACATACACCATGCACACACTTTTCACAAAAAGGAATCAGCTTTCATATTGTATTTTTCTGTTTTCTTCAGTCAGTAATACATAAGCTTCCTTGCATACACATAAAATATATTTCTGCAAAAAATTAATGGCCATATTATGTACATATATGAAAAGTTACTATATAATCATTTTTCAAAAAATTCGCATTCCTAATCTGAACTAAACACCCACGACACCGACTGCAAAAACAGTGTTTACAGGCAAAATCGACTCATTTGCTACCAGCGAAGCTCTTTTGGCAAGTTAAAAATTGTAACCATCCAGCTCTCCCAAAGAAAGGTCGGTGGCGGCTAGAAAAGTTCTCTAATTAAATGCATTTCTCAGAGTAGCTGTTGGTCCATGAAAGGAAATTATCTCCATATTTTTATACTAAGTTCCCTTTCCGTAATATCTGAGAACCCTTGTCAGAACAGCGAGAGGGTTCAGATTCGAGTCAACAATTATCTGCCGAGTCTTCCGGGAAACTGACCTACATGTAGAGGAACTCACCCTGCATAATAAACAGTATTCAGAAACATATGAAAGGCATAAATTTGACTTTTTTTTTTCTTATACACATACATTTAGAATCTGCTCTATCTATACACATATTTTTGAGTCTTTTTTTCTTTTTGGCCAGGAAACAAACTAAACCTGAGCTGTTTTTAGAGGGACCCATGAGTTCAGACTTTCTTGGAGGCTGGCCGAAACGAAGGAGCCAGCCCTCTTTCCAGCAGCAGAGCAAGCGCAGGTGTGCGGGCAGCCACGGCCGCCCTCCCGCAGAGAACGCAGCGAGCTCCGGGTCGTGGAGGCCAGGCGCTCCCTGCATTCTTAAGTGGGCATTCCGGAAATTTGAGGGAATCTGTGCTTGGTCACGTGAAAAAGAAGAAACAACATTTGTCTTGGAGAGCTAAATCTGTATGACTGAAGAGCGAGCGCGAGTCGAGCAGAATTCCACTGGCACAGAAAGAAGGGGCCCCGCCCCGCCCAGGCTCTCCCGGCCCCGCCCTCCGGGTGGCAGCCCCGTTTCCAGGAGAAGACTGCTCCTCTGTGACTCTCTACGGCCTCGCCCTCCATCTTGCCGCAGAGCACATTCCGGTGGAATTATTCCAGAGTTTTCTCCCGGGATACAACTGACTTCCTCCGCCAAGGCGGCCCACCACACATGGAACCCCGAAGCCACCTTGAACAAGTCCTGCCCACCGGCGGACCCTGTTATGGAATAGACCCACGCACTTGACCAAAACCCAACCTCTGAAGAGGTTGTCCTGGGACATTCTTGGCCTGCTGACAGTGGGATCGGTGACCTGAAATGACCGATTTTACCAAGTGTTGACTAGGTATACAGCTTTACTAAAGCTTGCTCCATCACTTACAAGGTTGTGTAAGGTAAATAATAGGACATGAGAAAGCTAGGGAGAGTAGGGTCCCCCTGGACCTTCAGATCCTGTCCCTGCACTGGCTAATCCCTGACCGTCCTTCAGGTCCCCCAGCTCAGGTCCCCTCCCCCCACCCTGCCCTCGGCCCCCTTGCCCGCCCGTCTCCCCGAACATCTCCTCTCCGCCTCTCCTCGGTCACTCCCCATCTGGGCTCCACAGCCTAGGCTATGACATCCCATCTCTTCTGCTCCCTCTTATTTTTAAGTCTGAGACAAATTAAATACTATTTAAGATGCTTTTTATCCTTTTTTTGTCTTCATAACCAATTAACTAATATGACTCAGAGACCTTCAAAGCTATTTTTAAAAGTTCTCATCCAATAACTTTCTTTTTTATTTTATTTTTTTTTAATTTTTCTGAAGTGAGAAGCAGGGAGGCAGAGAGACAGACTCCCACATACACCCGAGCAGGATCCACCTGGCATGCCCACCAGGGGGCGATGCTCTGCTCATCTGAGGCGATGCTCTGTTGCAATTGCAGCCATTCTAGCACCTGAGGTGGAGGCCATGGAGCCATCCTCAGTGCCTGGGCCAACTTTGCTCCAATGGAGCCTTGGCTGCGGGAAGGGAAGAGAGAGACAGAGAGGAAGGAGAGGGGGAGGGGTGGAGAAGCAGATGAGCGCTTCTCCTGTGTGCCGTGGCCAGGAATCAAACCTGGGACATCCACACGCTGGGCTGATGCTCTTCTACTGAGCCAATCAGCCAGGGCAATAACTTTCTTAATTAAAAAAAACTATAACCTATAAAAAGAGGAAATAAAAACATTGTCAGTATATTGGTGAAGTCAGTAAATTCAGCAACTAGCATATCTGGTGAACAGGTCATTGATCAAACTGGTTTGGGGGGAAGTGGTCATTAAGAGAAGATGCCTGTACCTCTACTCTTTTTTTAATGTTTATCTACTGATTTTAGTGTGAGAGAAAGAGAGAGAGAGAGGGGGAGAGAGAGAGAGATGGAAACACCAGTATGTTCCCATATGTGCCCTGACCAGAGATTGAACCGGGAACCTCATCACCTCGGGATGATGCTCTAACCCAGGGGCAGTCGACCTTTCTTTACCTACCGCCCACTTCTGTATCTCTGGTAGTAGTCAAATTTCTAACCACCCACCGGTTCCACAGTAATGGTGATTTATGAAGTAGGGAAGTAACTTTACTTTATAAAATTTATAAAGCAGAGTTATAGCAAATTAAAGCATATAATAATTACCAAGTACTTTATGTCGGATTTTTGCTAAGTTTGGCAGAATCAATCTTTATCAAACAACTTACTATAGTTAAATCTATCTTTTTATTTATACTTTGGTTGCTCCGCTACCACCCACCATGAAAGCTGGAACGCCCCCTGTGGGCGGTAGGGACCAGGTTGACCACCACTAGGGGGCGGCAGGGACCAGGTTGACCACCACTAGGGGGCGGTAGGGACCAGGTTGACCACCACTAGGGGGCAGTAGGGACCAGGTTGACGACCGCTGCTCTAAGCAAACATGCCATCAGGCCAGGGCTCACACCTTACTCTTGAACAAGCAATCACATGTACACAGGGGTGTGAAATTCGGCTTAGAGACATCTTGCATGGCTATCCCTGGAACATCAAAACAGAAGGACCCAGGGAAAGTTAGAAGGTATAACAGCCTAGAAAAATGGAGGGAAGATGCAGCAACATAAAGAAATTAGAAAGGGCTAAGGGGGAAAAGGAAGTAAGATGACTGTAAGCCAGACAGTTGATAAATGTCACACTTGGCCTCAAGTTCAGCATGTTGTGAATGTTTCAGGTTATAACGGCACAACAGAACTTACTGCCCAATGCTGTCGCTACAATCAAAATTAAGCCACATGCAGATCATGGCCACATGGAAATGCACGGACTCTCCTCTGTGTATTCGCCCACTGTGTAAGCTCCGCCCACCCCCTGACGCAGAACACACCCTGTGGACATCACACACAGTGAAACCAAGTGAGCCAAAAGAGCTTTGGAACACAGCATGACCCTGTATTGGTACAGAAACGAACAACAGTCAAAACCACCCATTACAGAGAAATCTGTTCACCCAAGAGGAAGACACACTTAATTCAAGTCAAGTCAATAGTCTTGGGTTGGGTGAAGGGCTATTTGTTTCACACAATGGACACAGAAAACAGGCTGTTTTGCTCAGGGCACTTCCTAGGAATTGGGCTATGTCCCTCTGCAGAAAACGATAACTGACTCTATAATGCAAGGGAGCTTCAAGCCCTTCTAACCCCACCCACGAGGATGCACAGTCCCAAAGCGACACCCAACCACAAACCTCCAGGGGAAAAAGCTCAGTTGTAGGAACACATTAAAGCAGGGGTCCCCAAACATTTTACACAGGGGGCCAGTTCACTGTCCCTCAGACCGTTGGAGGGCCAGACTATAAAAAAAAACTATGAACAAATCCCTATGCACACTGCACATATCTTATTTTAAAGTAAAAAAACAAAATGGAAACAAATACAATATTTAAAATAAAGAACAAGTAAATTTAAATCAACACACTGACCAGTATTTCAATGGGAACTATGCTCCTCTCACTGACCACCAATGAAAGAGGTGCCCCTTCCGGAAGTGCGGCGGGGGCTGGATAAATGGCCTCAGGGGGTCGCATGTGGCCTGCGGGGCCGTAGTTTGGGGACCCCTGCATTAAAGGTTATTAGGACAAATATGGGGCACAGGAAACAGTGGGAAGAGAATAAACAGAAGCAGGTCTCAGATACCAGCTCCCCTCGTTTGCTGTGGGACCTGGGCAGGTTCTCAAAGCTCAAGGAGCAGAGGGAAACCAACCACTACCTGCGTTTCAGGACAAATGTCTGCATCTTTGAAAGTTTCCAGTTTGCTCCCGAATGACAGTCTTCCTGATAACTTAGGCCAGATGTTTGTGCAGCTCCCTCACAGCGAACGGTGATCTCGCGCCATCTGGTGTTCTGAGAGGGTACTTCAATGGGGAGCAAAGCCCGGGTTTTTGCAAAATAAAAAGCACTGGTGGTGGGCGAGCTCTCGCTACAATAAAACTGCAGTGTAGTGTTGGCACCAGAACAAAACAGCACATCCATTGCCGTCAATCAGAAATCCAAGAAGCAGGCCCTAATACGAGCTGCATTTTTTTTTCTTTTATTAATTTTTAGAGAGAAGAAAGAATGAGAGGGAGAGAGATAGAGAAGGGGGAGGGAGGAGCAGGAAGCATCAACTCCCATATGTGCCTTGACCAGGCAAGAGCAGGGTTTTGAACCGGCGACCTCAGCGTTCCAGGTCGACGCTTTATCCACTGCGCCATCACAGGTCAGGCACGAGTTGCATTTTAATACACGATTGAAAAGTGGTAGTCAAATCATTAGGGAAAGGAAAGCATAGTCCCGGTTAATTAAATAGCCATTTGGCAAGAAGCACAACTAAGGTCCTCCTCTGGGGGCCGGAAATCAAAATAAACTTGAGCGGATCAAAGAGATAAATGAAAATACGGACAGAAAAGGGAACACATACAGGTTAATGCACATCTCTCTCAAGACAGAAAAGGCCTTTCTGGGCATGAAAACCAAAGGAGACACGCTCTAGGGAAGGATTGTAAGAGTTAAAAAAGGTTTTGTGCCCTGGCGGGTTGGCTCAGCGGTAGAGCGTCGGCCTGGCATGCGGGGGACCCGGGTTCGATTCCCGGCCAGGGCACATAGGAGAAGCACCCATTTGCTTCTCCACCCCCCCCTCCTTCCTCTCTGTCTCTCTCTTCCCCTCCCGCAGCCAGGGCTCCATTGGAGCAGAGATGGCCCGGGCGCTGGGGATGGCTCCTTGGCCTCTGCCCCCGGCGCTAGAGTGGCTCTGGTTGCGGCAGAGCGACGCCCCGGAGGGGCAGAGCATCGCCCCCTGGTGGGCAGAGCGTCGCCCCTGGTGGGCGTGCCGGGTGGATCCCGGTCGGGCGCATGCGGGAGTCTGTCTGACTGTCTCTCCCCGTTTCTAGCTTCAGGAAAAAAAAAAAAAGTTTTTGCATCAAAAACTTCATAAACAAAAGTGTTGTATATTACTGTCATTCACCCCCGCCCCACATACACCAGGTTAATCCTCACCATCACTGCCGGACTGTATCTGAGCTGGTCAGACCCGGCTGGTCTGAGTCCAGAGTCTGTGACCCTCCCCCTCTGCCCAGGGCTCCCCGACACTTCACCATCCTGGCACAATAGCAGCGATCGCATGTGTCGGGCACAGCAGGATAAACGGGAGAGGCTGATGGTGGGTGGGTCCAGGCTCCTCAGAGCTACCCTGAACCCCCCAGGGCACCCCACTCATAACACACGTGCTGGGGAGCTGTACGGCTCCTCCTCCACACACAGCACAGTCCTAGAAACGGCCCGTCTGCCCCTCACTGACAGCTGTGTGAACGGGAAAGCAGCACTGGGATAATAATAAATCCGAAAAGCTCAGCGGGGCCGCAGGGCAGGTCAGAATACCTCAGTGACAAAAGTAAACACACAGGATGGTGCGATCGGAAATTCCTGACTTGGCAGGCCACGGTGGGAAGTCTGGTCCCGCGCCTGGAGCAAAGGGTCAACCCTTACCTTCAGTGAGCCCCGTCCGCTGCTCTGATGCATCTAGGATAAGACACCCTTGACATGTCACGACCGACCAGGACACAAGATCGCAGAACCTTCCGTTGTCATCCTGTTCCCCAAATACCACCTCTGTGTGCTATATAAATGCTCGTTATTAACTGTTCTGTATCCACCAAAGTAAAAGAAGTTTGTGTCTCTCCATTCTGTTCCTTTGCATAATCTTTTTTAAAAAAAATGTTTTTATTGATTGATTTCAGAGAAAAAGGAAAGGAGAGAGAGAGAGAGAAACATCAATCTGTTTCTGTACGTGCCCTGACACGGGCCAAACCAGCAATCCTGCATACTGGGACGATGTTCTAACCACCCGGGCTCTGTGGCCTGGGCTGTCCTCTGCACAGTCTTAGATCTCTCCACCCTTTGCTTTCTCCCACCTCCTAACCCACCACCAGCGGATTTCACACACAACCCTTCCGTCTTCTCCTCTGATCCTACCTGCGTAAGAGAAACCCCAGAACTGCCATTCTTTGGACCACTTTTTCTTTCAATCCATTGAGATTTTGCTTCCCAGCATGACCTCAAAATTCTGTCTCAGACAAACTCTTGTAAAACTTCTCTGTAAATTTAGACATCCTTTCGTCAATAGCCGCAAGGGAGAAACTACGTTTCTCTCTAGGTCTAAGACAAAAGTATCATCTCTTTTGAAAGAAGAAATGCATAATCATAGAGAAATTACAATCATAAACATCAGCCTATTCAATAGCAGAAGGAAAGCAGGTCTGAAATCAGAGGTGCCTGACATTATGGTAGATGTTTCACCCTAGTGGGGAGATTCTTAAATTTTCTGTCTAAACTATTCTTTCCAAATAGGAAAACTACTTCTTCCTATAAATGTCTTCTTCCTGTAATATGTTCTGAAAACAAAGGTCAACTATATCCCTGCGCTAGGAAACAAGAGGAAGGACAGTTTTGCTAGAAGTACAGGTCCTGAATTTTCATCCTCTAAAATTCATATCAAAAACAAGAACCATCAACCCTCAACCTTCCGGCCTCCAGCCCAGGTGATGTTTATATGGCCCTTAGTGATTTCACATTGACCTCCTTCCAAGAACGTCTTTCCCTTTTGCAATACTGCCATTTTGCCACCAGAGGGCAGCAGCAAAATAGTTTTCCACTGACCCACAGCGAGACATGGCTGTAACTAACATCAACTCTCTGGTGGACAGAAGAGGCCAAACATGAGGGATAAAAAACAGCCTGGCAGAAAAGAAGTATTTGCAACACAGAACTAACAGATGCAAATTCTGAAAATTATCAAAGGATTGCAAGCATTTAGAAGAGAAAAAAAAAAAAACCCTCAACTGAAACCTGAGTAAAGGCTACAGAGAGAAATGGACAGGAATGACCATGGTCATCGTCAAAATTCATCATTCATGAAGGACAAATGAAACATGGGAGTCGACACTTGACCCACGAGACTGTCAAAAACTAGCAGGAGGCCCTGGCCGGTTGGCTCAGTGGTAGAGCGTCGGCCTGGCGTGCAGAAGTCCCGGGTTCGATTCCCAGCCAGGGCACACAGGAGAAGCACCCATCTGCTTCTCCACCCCTCCCCCTCTCCTTCCTCTCTGTCTCTCTCTTCCCCTCCCACAGCGAGGCTCCATTGGAGCAAAGATGGCCCGGGTGCTGGGGATGGCTCCTTGGCCTCTGCCCCAGGCGCTAGAGTGGCTCTGGTCGCAACAGAACGACGCCCCGGAGGGGCAGAGCGTCGCCCCCTGGTGGGCATGCCGGGTGGATCCCGGTCGGGCGCATGCGGGAGTCTGTCTGACTGTCTCTCCCCGTTTCCAGCTTCAGAAAAATACAAAAAAAAAAACCTAGCAGGAGTCATACAACAAGCAGGTAATCAATGGGAACAAGGCAGAGAACACAGACAGGTAGGAAAGGGCGCAGTGCACATCTGGGGAGGGAGACGTCTGCCAGTGTCTCTTAGATTTAAAAATGAACATTCCGCTGGATCCTATAGTTGTATTTTTAGATGCCATCCTAGCTGCTAACAGCAGCTACCTTTCATTGAGTGCCAGAGGCCAGGCATTGATTTTATTCTTTTTATATAAGTTACGATCTCTAATCCTCCCGATGGCCAAGAGAGTAGGTCAATATTACTGTCCTTGTTTTACAGATGAGAAACCAAAGTCACAGAGAAGTCAAGGTACATTGCCTGAATCACACAGCAGTGAATGGAGAAGAGAAGGCAAGATGTGAGCCCGGGCCATCGGCTGCCACCGTCTGTTCTTAAACATGTTATTTTTATCACAGGGGCATTCTTAGCTGTGAATGGAATCACACAACGGATGGCTGGAACAGAACCATTTATACTGCTGAGAAAGTAGGGTAAAAGCCCTCTGTCCTCAGGGGAGGCACGGATAAGTAGCACGCCACACTGTAGGGCGTTACGTACCATGTAAAAGGAAGCAGACACAGTTGCATGGCAAAGCATGGTCAGCCTTGAGTACATGTTGTTGTAATGTGAAAACAAAAACTCACTGTAGGATCACTTTGCATCAGAAAGAATGTGTGTGAATTCACAGAAACATGTGGGAAAAGGTGAACAAATCGATTGTGGACAGATAATGCATGTTATCCAGAGGGAGGGTAGTCCAGTGGGATTGCAGGGTGGGAAGCATGAGGCTGGGTTCAGAGGGCATTTCCATCCATGCACACGTTGGATGACTATTTTTTTTTATAAGTGATAGGATGGGAGATAGTAAAACAGACTCCCACATGTGCCCAGACCAGGATCAATCCCATCTTGGGCTAATGCTCGAGTACCGAGCTATTTTTAGTACCTGAGGTTGACACTCAGATCAACCAAGCTATCCTCAGTGCCTGGGGCCAATGCTCAAACCAATCGAGCCATGGCTGCAGGAGAGGAAGAGGAAGAGAAGGGGGAGACACAGGGGTGGAGAAGCAGATGGTCGCTTCTCCTGCGTGCCCTGACCAGGGATCGAACCTGGGATATCCATATGCCGGGCCAACACTCTACCCACTGAGTGAACCGGCCAAGGCCTGAAGTTACAATAAGAATTATTCACATCTTTATCAGAGATAATTAAAGCAGGAATAAGAGAACATTTTCTTGAGCACTTGCTATATGCTGAGCACAAATTTATTACCGTGATCTTATTCATTCAGAACAACTGTATGTGGTGATGATTAGCATTATTATTACTATGTCCTAATTGAATAACAGTAAGGGAAAATAAAATTTAGTATGTTTAAATAATTTGTTGCAAACACCTTGATTTCTGGAGACTTAGATTCGGGGTCCAGTCTGTTGCAAACCAGGCTGAGAGAGCAGAGGTTAGCGAACCACACTGTGACAAGGGCAGAGAGAGAAATGTTTGCAGGTTACAGAGAGCGGAGCAGGCGGCCAGGCCTTACCACAGCGATCTCGGATGACCAGGTGCCGGCCTTCCTTCAGGTGGATGGTGAGGAGGTAGGCGAAGGGGCTGGGGAGGTTGCTCAGGCCGTCGCTGGCTTCCCCAGGGGTCTGCACAGACGGAGAAGTCAAGTCAGTTGTCTCGGCTCCCCACCCCAGGAGAGAATTTCACAAATGCGTCTAAACTTAAAGGAGGGGAAAAAATAGCCAATTTTCCAGTGTGACTCCCGCTCACGTTGATAACTGGGTCACACTGCTTGGCTAAATGTCCCTTCTACGTCTCCCCAGTGGGGTTCTATCAGAATTCAGAGGCCACCAGGATCATACTGCCACGATAGAAGCGGGGCACGCCAACATCTGGGTGACCCTGAACACCTCTCACGGAGGGCAGGATTCCTTCCTCACTCACTCACTCACGGTGCAGCCCCGACCGCGGAAAAGGTCGGGAAGCGCAGCCGTGGGCCCAGTTCCCACGGACACATGTCCACGCTTCCCAACTCAGATATAAAACGTCTCCCTCTTCTCCCTACTCCCCCACCAAGCCCCGTCCACTCAGGTTCGCCTCCTCCACACGTATGAGAAACATCAGGTGGACCGGCCACGGAGCCTGCGCGTCCATCTGCCACAGGGCCCTTGTCTGTGCCCACACTGAACACTTTGCCTCTGTCCGTGCCCCTCCCCCCACAGCCTCTCACATCCTTTTCTTCCATTCCCTGGCCCCCACTACGGTGTCGCTCACATTTACCCTAAGTCTCCCCTCCCCCCAACATGGTCCACGTCCCCCTCCTCGGGAAGGCAGCAACCGCGACAGGCCATGACGTCCAGCCCACGTCAGTTTCTGAGTATTTATTAAACGAATCCAATGAAAAGTTTTAAGCTTGGGCCCTGGCCGGTTGGCTCAGTGGTAGAGCGTCGGCCTGGCGTGCAGGAGTCCTGGGTTCAATTCCCGGCCAGGGCACACAGGAGAAGCGCCCATCTGCTTCTCCACCACCCCCCTCCTTCCTCTCTGTCTCTCTCTTCCCCTCCCGCAGCGAGGCTCCATTGGAGCAAAAATGGCCCGGGCGCTGGGGATGGCTCCTTGGCCTCTGCCTCAGGTGCTAGAGTAGCTCTGGTCGCGACAGAGCAGCGCCCCGGAGGGGCAGAGCATCACCCCCTGGTGGGCAGAGCGTCGCCCCTGGTGGGCGTGCCGGGTGGATCCCGGTCGGGCGCATGCGGGAGTCTGTCTGACTGTCTCTCCCCGTTTCCAGCTTCAGAAAAATACAAAAAAAAAAAAAAAAAGAAAAGTTTTAAGCTTGAGTTTTACGCTCATTCAAACGTTTGCCACAGCAAACAGAAGAGACGGGCAAAATCATGTATCGCTCGTCTGTGTGACAGTCAATCAAGTTCACCAATCCTGCAGCTAAGCCCCCCCCTTGATGGCCTTCTAGTGAACGGTTTCCCCACCTACGTTCCAAAGCACTCCAAAAGGGCTCTGTCCCCTGGTCAGTCTCACGCCCTGTCACAGCTTTCTTTGTGTTTTTAGAAAAATCTGTCCCAGGTGCTTGCAAAGTACTAGACGCTGAATGAATCTTTGCCAGCTATAATTTGCAAGGCACGGTTGTGCGTTCCTGAGAAGTACACGAGGCCACAGGAAATACAGACCCGAACCCGTCCTGAGAAGCACTTCAAGTGCTGTCATTAGTGTTTATTCGTTTTAAAGAACGGTTACTCACGGACTGTTCTTCAAAATGTTGGGGTATCATAGACGCATTAAGGTCGACACTGCCACACAACTTCTGTCAATAGAAAGAAAGAAAAAAATAAATCCCCCTCCTTTGAAAAAGCAAAGGCAGATCAACCTGCCGACAAGGGAATCCTACATTAGGTCTCTCTCCCTGAGGAAATCTGTCACTTGCATGCTCAGTGTCAGGTGTGCGGGCTGTCTTCCCGCCTGTGTGGCCAGTCCGGGCAGCGCATGCTCAGTGTCAGGTGTGCGGGCTGTCTTCCCGCCTGTGTGGCCAGTCCGGGCAGCGCGTGCTCAGTGTCAGGTGTGCGGGCTGTCTTCCCGCCTGTGTGGCCAGTCCGGGCAGTTCGAGGCTGACTCAGTGGGGCCCACCTGGCTGTGGCCTCTGCCACCTTAGTCACTGATCACGGCACAGATAAGGCTGCCTCTGTCTTCCTGCTGGGCCACTTGCCCATCCCTCGTTCTTCAAATCCTTAGCAGGAGCCACCGGGCCATCCTGCCAAAGTCCCTCCCAGGGTCACCTGACCTGGCCCCCAGCCCACGACGGGAGACAGCAGCTCAGATACACAGAAAACCATGCTTGTCAATTAATTACACAGAAAACATTTCGAAACGGGAGCTGAAAGGCCTTCCTCACACCGGATCTTCAGGGGTCTGGCACCGGCACAATCACCACCCCAAATGTAGAAAAGGCACAGTCTGAACAGGTGACCTCCGAACGGGAGATGTCTGTCCGTTTCCTAATGTAAACATTCCCAGAGGCTCAGGAAATGAATCCACAGGGGGGCCGAGCTTGCAGGATTCAGGAGTTAGCACGGGACCCAGGAAACAAGACGTGGCCACCGGCTCAATTTAATTACGCAGATGCAGGGTCCAGAGGCGTCCGGGGAGTTGGGGAAGGTTCCTGGGCTGGACATTGAGAGAGCTGCCCACCCAGACGGGCAGGGTGGAAGGGAAGTGAGCAAACAGCCTCCCAGCGAGCCGAACCCATTCTGCTCTCTCTCATTAGCCCAGGGCTGATTTCTTGTCTGAAAGACAAGAGATTTCTCCCTCCAGAGAAGGCTGGGGAACTCCAAAGAAACAGGCAAGCAGAGACACGAAGCAGGCCGGCAGACTGCTTAGAGCAGGAGGAGTCAACCTTTTTATACCTACCGCCCACTTCTGTATCTCTGTTAGTAGTAAAATTTTCTAACCGCCCACCGGCTCCACAGTCATGGTAATTTATAAAGTAGGGAAGTCACTTTACTTTATAAACTTGATAAGGCATAGTTACAGCAAGTTAAAGCATATAATAATAATTACTTACCAAATACTTTATGTCAGATTTTCACTAAGTTTGGCAGAATAAATCTTTATAAAACAACTTACTATAGTTAAATCTACCTTTTTATTTCTACTTTGGTTGCTCCGCTACCGCCCACCATGAAAGCTGGAGCGCCCCCTAGTGGGTGGTAGGGACCAGGTTGACCACCACTAGGGGGCGGTAGGGACCAGGTTGACTACCACTAGGGGGCGGTAGGGACCAGGTTGACCACCACTAGGGGGCGGTAGGGACCAGGTTGAGTACCACTAGGGGGCGGTAGGGACCAGGTTGACTACCACTAGGGGGCGGTAGGGACCAGGTTGACGACCACTAGGGGGCGGTAGGGACCAGGTTGACCACCACTAGGGGGCGGTAGGGACCAGGTTGACCACCACTAGGGGGCGGTAGGGACCAGGTTGACTACCACTAGGGGGCGGTAGGGACCAGGTTGACTACCACTAGCTTAGATGGTCATGAACCACTGCAGGTAGAAGTGGAGACCAGAGGCACTGTGGTCATAGGTCCTTCCCAGCAACCACCAAGGAGGTCCTGACACAATGTGGAGACCCCGCCTAGATCACAGGTAGAGCTTTGGACAGCAGCGGAACCTCGGTTCCCAGGCATGAGGGCTGTCACTCAGCCCCACAAGGGACGGTGAGGGGCTGCAAATACCGTTGTTGACCCTAAGAGCAGACAAGAGAGGTGGCTGTAGGGCCTCCGCTAAACACCCGACCTTGGTTCCTAGCACCTCCTATCTGTGTTATATGTAAGCAGACACCCAGATGAGTGGGACAGCACTGTCTGAAAACCCCTTCTATGATGACACTCAGATCCTTATTCAACTCTCCCAATGCCAAAGAGTCTCCCATGCCCCTGACACCCACCTCATGCTACTGTGTCCTGGAGGCTTAGCGATGCCGCTCCTGCCAATTTTCTTTTTTCTTTTTAATTAAATGAGAGGAGGGGAGGCAGAGAGAGAGACTCTCGCATGCACCCTGACCAGGATCCACCCAGCAAGCCTTCTATGAGGTGATGCTCTGCCCATCTAAGGCATTGCTTCGTTGCTCGGCAACTGAGCTATTTTTAGCACCCGAGGCCTCGGAGCCATCCTCAGCACCTGGGGCCAACTCATTGAAGCCAATCGAGACATGGCTGCAGGACAGGAAGAGAGGAAAAGAGAAAAGGGGAGATGGAGGGGTAAAGAAGCAGATGTTTGCTTCTCGTGTGCCCTGAGCAGAAATCAAACCCGGGACATTCACATGCCGTCCGACACTCTACCACTGAGCCAACCGGCCAGGGCCCCGATTTTCAAATTCAAAAAAGTCCAACTGTGCCCCCGCATGCAGAGCCAATAATAACCAGTGCTGTCTCATCTTCTGAAGCCTGAACATCCCCATGGGGGTCTCCAGTTTCATTAAATAAATCAATGCTTGATTTAACTGATCCCCATAGAAGGCAATTTCACAGAACTACTGGTGCTGTGATCACAATTCCTATTTAAGGTGCACAGGTATTCACAAAGGACCATGGTACACAGGTAACTTCTGTCAAATAGAGTGGATATGCTTTTTTTAAAAAAAAAAAAAAAATCCAAAACCATCACCTTTCAAACTGGCCCACCATCTACATTCTCCCAAGTTAGCCTCACCGTACCCAATGATAATGTTAATTAAGTGGCAGAGTTAATCCACGTAACCGCCTTCCCTCTTACGCTATCAGAAATGAACGCGGAGCTTCTATTCAAATGTGCCATAAGTCTTCCACTTACAACAACATGGAAATTAAATGTGAAGAATGACATTAATTCAACATTATGGCTGGTTTTACTCACAGAAAAGTCACAGAACTTAAAGTTATGATTCCCACAGCCACCGTAACTGTCACACACCATATATACACGCCAAGGAACGGAAGTGGTCACCATAAAGAAGAACAAAAAACGCTACCCAGGCACAGGAGGGCCGGGTTACAGCTGCTGGGGGACACATAACTTTGACTACTCCCCAACACTCTGCGTAGATCCTCACGCTGCACGCACAAAGTAAAAGTAACGTGATTTCCATCTTCCTTATGAACCCAGTCACTACATCGGCGAGTTTTCGTTATAGAAAGGGGCAACTAATATTCCTCTCATCGGGAGTCCCTGGTATCCCACTAACATTAGAAGTTTCTCTTAATGTTCTTCATAAGCATAATCAAGCCCTATGGGAATTTTTTATTAATTTTTTCTTAAAATAAAAACAAAAAAAACACATACACGCACAGTAAAATTGGTTTTTCTTTTCCATGTGTGTACAGCACTGTGACTTTTAACACATATATATTTATATAACCACCCCCACAATTGTGATACCAACCAGTTCTATCAACCCAAAAGAACTCCTCCATGCTATTCCACAGTGGTCAGTCCTCCAACCTCAACCCATGGCAACCAGTGACCGTCATCAACAGAACAGTGTCATCTTTTTTCAGAATATCACAGTCATATAGTGTACAAATTTTTGACTCTGGAAACTGACTTGGCACAATGACCTTGAAATCCACCCAAGGTGTCTTCTGTAAAAACAGCTCATTCTTTTTCATTGCGGAGTAGTATTCCATCATAGGTGTCCACCACCGCTTATTCATTAAGCATTGGTTATAATCATTTCAAACAAACTGTTTCCAAGGACATACTCAAAGGAAAACAAATCATTTTCAGTATCAGCAATGCTAAAAAGTCTTGCTATGGGCCCTGGCCGGTTGGCTCAGCGGTAGAGCGTCGGCCTGGTGTGCGGGGGACCCAGGTTCGATTCCCGGCCAGGGCACATAGGAGAAGCACCCATTTGCTTCTCCACCCCCCCCCTTCCTGTCTGTCTCTCTCTTCCCCTCCCGCAGCCAAGGCTCCATTGGAGCAAAGACAGCCCGGGTGCTGGGGATGGCTCCTTGGCCTCTGCCCCAGGCGCTAGAGTGGCTCTGGTCGGCAGAGCGACGCCCCGGAGGGGCAGAGCATCGCCCCCTGGTGGGCAGAGCGTCGCCCCTGGTGGGCGAGCAGGGTGGATCCCGGTAGGGCGCATGTGGGAGTCTGTCTGACTGTCTCTCCCCGTTTCCAGCTTCAGAAAAAAAAAAAAAAGTCTTGCTATGGCAAACTAATTGTATTCAGATAGATAGATAGCATTAACATCTTGGTGTGAAAATTAGGGTGAGTTTAGTCATCTGTCATACAATTCTCATCACAGCCTTCTAGGTAAGTGTGTGTGTGTGTGTGTGTGTGTGTGTGTGTGTATGATGCCATCTGTGCACTGGTATTTAAATTCTACCTTGCTAAATTGACTCTTATGGGAAGGTAACACATACTTGACACTCTCCTGATGAAAATACCCTATCTGCAACAACTCAAATGTGTTAAAATTCAGCAAGATCTGGAGAGATATTAGAATGGATGGATGGATTATTTAAAGAAGAAATTCTCCTCTAGTCAACAAAGATCTTAAGAGCAAGACACTGGTGTGAATAAACAACATTCTCCTCTTGTATACACTAAATGTGATCTTGTACAAACAGCCTCCCCCCTGCGGCTGAGGGATCTCACCACGAAGCAAACACAGGAAGCCAATGATAAACAATCTAACCCATCACTCGCTGTTTACACTTCAGTGGACAGAGACATAAACCCACTTCCAGGAAAGCTGAGTAAGAGGGAAAAGCTGGCTGAGAAGACCACTTACCAGTCTTTGAAAAATATTCCAATAAAGTATCTGAGTAGGGCAAAGGATACATATTTACTTAATTACTCTAGGTTGTTGAGACTAGGGAAACTGTGTCACAAATACCTACAGGGCAAAGGAAGAAACAAAAGGAGTACAGACAGACCTTCCAGCAAAGCCTGGACACAGCGATAAAATCAGAACCACCCATGTGGCAATTAGAGGTCAAAACTGGAATGTCTGGTCAGAAAAGTTCCGATCTACCAGATGGCTACATCTGCTCATACTCAATCTTTATGCAACTTTTTGGAAGGGTACTGATCATATACGATCAAGGTACACGTTTAGTTTTCCCAAGATTGTTCTCTCAAAGTGATTCCCCTAAAATGGTATCTAATATACAAAATGTAAGTCGTGCATGTATACGTGTGTGTATACATATGCCCTAGTCAATCATGTGATGGTACAAAACAGTGGTCAGCAAATTACAGCCTAACATTTGCTTTTAGAGGTAAACACAGCCCCACTTAACTGTTTATATACTGTCTATGGCTGATTTCACTCTACAACACCAGGCTCAATAGTTGCAACTGAGAGTCCTATGGCCTCTAGAGTTGAAGATACTTGTTATCTGGCCCTTTAAGAACAAGTTTGCCAACTCCTGGTATAATAAACCTTTCTCTCCATATTTGGTAATATTTTACCACGAATTCCATACATTTTTTATGCTTCTCAGCAGTAGATACTTAAAAAAAAAATAATTGTGGCCCCCTTGACATTTGGGTACAACTTGATAATGTACAAATACACGTGCTATTAACTTCTTGTTAAGGGGTCCATGGGATGTCACTGGCGTCATCGATTTACAAATGAAGGAACCAGAGCCAAAGGGAAGCAAGAGAATTAGCCCTGAGTACCCTGGGCTCCCTCCCTTTGTCCTGGGCCACAGCTGTGCCCAGAGCCAGAAGCCGGAAACGGGACACCTCGCTCGTCACAGAGGGGGACCGCTCTGCCCAGCCACGGACAGAGCTCCGACTCAGACGGACCTGGCTTCGAATGCCGCTCCTGCTACCTCCTAGCTTTGCGCCTTTGAAAAATGTACTTCAAGCTCACGACATGAGAACGTCTCTAAAAGGGGCAACTTGCCTTTTAAGTCGTTAAGAGGAAAATGTACTCCTTCAGAGGGTCTCTACTGTGCACCACCTCTGGGCCAGACACTGAACTAGGCTCTCTGTACAGAGTGAATCAAACAGATGTGGTCAAACGAGGTGAGATTTACGTTGCCCTCAGCAAAGTTTCTTACACAGTAGCTCTCAGGAAGTGGGATTAGATGGGTGTCGCTGCTCTATTATCATTATTGCTTAACGGTTAAGACAGTGAACGTGTTTGGGAAGAGGAGGGCAAAGAGACACTCAATGACGGGTGTCAGCAGCGCTGGAGCCCCTCCCTTAATTCTGACCCTCCTTCCCCACAAACCCTGTTATCACGACAGCCATTGAGAACAGGCAGGTGAACCCCTGGCAGAGCCCTTCCCCATCAGCCTGCTCGTGCTGCCCCTAGTGCCTACAGCTGGTATAGCAGGCACCCCTCCACGCTGTCAAGCCTGTCCTGCCCTGCTCCTGGGAAACACAGCATCCAGCCCACAGGCTTCCGTCCGACTCTGCTCATCACACATCCCAGGGAGCTGCTGGAGTCCAGCAGAGTGGCCCAGCAGCATGGGAAAGGGGAGGTGATATGGCCTCACAGGGAACTCTAGCACCTGCTGTGGCCCATTCCCACCTCCCTGTAACCTCCTCACAGTGCTGTGCTTCCCCTCAGAAAGGCTGTCTCCAGACAGGCAAACAACTCGCTTCCCCGCCCCTGGAGCTCTTTTTGGAAATGCTAGCATAACAGAAAAGGTCCTCCCTGACCATTCTCTTAAAAACCAAACACCTCGCCTGACCAGGCAGTGGCGCAGTGGATAGAGCATCAGCTTGGGACACAGAGGTCCCAGGCTCGAAACCCCAAGGCTGCTGACTTGAGCACAGGCTCACCAGCTTGAGCATGGGATCATGGTCACTGCCTTGAAGCCCAAGGTCACCAGCTTGAGTGTGGGATCACAGACATGACCCCATGGTCGCTGGCTTGAAGGCCAAGGTCGCTGGCTTGAGCGAGGGGTCAGTGGCTCAGCTGTAGTTGCCCCTCCCCCCCCCTTAAGGCACATGCGAAAGCAATCAATGAACAACTAAGGTGCCACAACTATGAGTTGATGTTTCTCATCTTCCTCCTTTCCTGTCTGCCTGTCCGTCTCTCTCTCTCTCTCTCTCTCTCTCTCTCTCTAAAATCAAACAAACATAAACACCTCCACCCCAGCACTTCCCAGCTCCTTTTCTGCGTCATTTTTCTCCATTACACTGATCACCTTCTGACTGTATCCACAGCTTGCCACTGTTCAGAACAGGAATTCCTGAGGAGGCGGATCTGGTGTCAGCTTTGCTGACGGCTGTGGTCCCAGCACCTAGCACAGCATTAACCCACAGCAGGTTCTCAGCAGATGGGAAGGACGGAGGGAGGAAGAAACAACGAGGCCCAGTCCTCAGAAGGAAACCGGGCGACAGCTGACACGCCTGTCTAGGCAAACAGCACGAGGCAGACTAATGATTTTGTGAGATAAAACAAAAATAGTCAAAGGACACGTAATGGATGTGGGGAGCAACTGACGTACTTCCCTAATTGTGGGAGCTGCGGGTCGCCCCTTCTCCTCCTCCGTGGTCTGTCATTCCGCTTCTCTGTGGTCACTCAACTGAAGCTCTGCGGTGGCCAAGGAGCTTCTAGAAATATCCCAACAGGGTTCTTTTCTAAACCACTCGGCTCATCCACAGAAGCTAGCGGCAAAGCGTGTTGTTGAAAACTCCAACTGCCACATACAATGTTAGGGAAGGATGTCCCCCGTGGTGACGAGGTAATAATCCTTCCACTCAGAATTGTTAGTTATTGGCCACGATTGAGAAGCCCATTCGACCACTAAAATTGCCCTTGCTCTTAAAGGGGCACAGTGGACAGAAAATTCAGTGTCTTCTGTGGAGGATCAACATTTTTAGATGCCTAGCCCTGACTTCTAACATGAGATTGTTAGTATATCAAAACTGTCAAGAAGCCCACCCAGCCTGACCAGGCGGTGGCACAGTGGATAGAGCGTCGGACTGGGATGCGGAGGACCCAGGTTCGAGACCCCCGAGGTCACCAGCTTCAGTGCGGGCTCATCTGGTTTGAGCAAGGCTCACAAGCTTGGATCCAAGCTCTCTGGCTGGAGGTTACTCGGTTTGCTGTAGCCCCACAGTCAAGGCACATATGAGAAAGCAATCAATGAACAACTAAGGTGTCACAACAAAAAACTAATGATTGATGCTTCTCATCTCTCTCCCCTCCTGTCTGTCTGTCCCTCTCTATCCCTCTCTCTGACTCTCTCTCTCTCTCTGTCTCTGTAAAAAATAAATAAATAAAGGCAAAAAGTGAATTTAAAAAAAAAAAAAGCCCACCCACTTTTTTCTCATTAGTTAATAAGTAACAAGAAGTGAAAATTAACTTAGATTCATTATTCAACTCATTACCTCCCTCAAATGGAACTAGTTCAATAATTATAATTAATGTATTTTTTCCATTGATTTGAGAGAGAGGGAGGGGGAGGGAAGAGAGGGGGAGAGAAAGAGGGAGGGAGGGAAGGAGAGAGAGAGAAACCATCAACTCTTTGTTCCACTTAGTCATGCCCCACTGATTACTTCTCGTGTGTACCTCAACCAGGGCTCAACCTGGCTACCTCGGAATGGAGCCAGGGCTCTCAGGGTCCAGCCAGCAACCCCAGATCAAGCCAGAGACCCCAAGATCGAGCCAGTGACTCTGGGACTGACTGGTGAGCTTGGTACTCCAGAATGTCACTCTATCCAGTGCATCACTGGCCAGGGATCACAATTTATATTTCATTAGTGGAAACACGTATTTCAAGTTGAGAAATACAGTAAAAATTGTAGAATTGTTACAGAAAAGATTTCATACATGTTAATGCAATAAAAAAATAGTTAAGCCATTTAATGGGTAGTGGTGGTGTAACATGGTCATGCTTCCAAAAGAACCTGACCACAGATCCGCCGTATTGGTGCCATTCCCCAATTAAACTGAAATACACTAATTACCAGGCTTTGGCTCCCAAAGTAAATCCAAAGATCCCAGTTGAATCACCAGTTTTCTATGCTATTTTCACACTAACCTGGAATATAGGGGGGAAAATAACCCCTTCCCTCAGCATTGCAACCTACCTTGGTGCCATTAAAGGAGGAATTTTTTTAAATCTGATAAACTAGATGATCAAATCATGACCTAATAATCTGGTGACAATGTAAATTAAACTCTTCTGAGAAGTATAAGATTTGTCTCAGAATTATATAGGGCTGTTTTATCTTATTGAAATGTTGAAGCTTTGTAAGATCACTGAATTAATCATGTTTCCTTTAGTTTCAGTTTTGTTTTGTTTTTTAGAGAATGTAAGTGAAATTGCCCACGAGTACGTGCAAACATGCTTGGACACAAGTATCAAACAGAAGAAGGTCCAAACAAGAGAAACATACATTTATATTCACGGGAAACACACATTTATACCTTTGTGTGTGTGTGTGTGTGTGTGTGTGTGTGTGTATGACAGAGAGAGAGACAGAGGGAGGGACAGATAGAGACAGACAGACAGGAAGGGAGAGAGATGAGAAGCATCAATTCTTCCTTGTGACTCCTTAAGTTGTTCATTGATTGCTTTCTTATACCTGACCTGACGGGGGGGGGGGGGGTGAGGGGGGTTACCGTACCACAGACCGAGTGACCTCTTGCTTAAGCCAGTGACCTTGAGCTCAAGCTGGTGAGCTTTGCTCAAACTAGATGAGCCCGCGCTCAAGCTGGCGACCTCGGGGTCTTGAACCTGGGTCCTCCGCATCCCAGTCCAACACTCTATCCACTGTGCCACCGCCTGGTCAGGTCATCCATGCATTT
The DNA here is from genome assembly GCF_036850995.1 of Saccopteryx leptura. Classification (NCBI taxonomy): domain Eukaryota; kingdom Metazoa; phylum Chordata; class Mammalia; order Chiroptera; family Emballonuridae; genus Saccopteryx; species Saccopteryx leptura. The sequence continues at coordinate 50,023,490 of NC_089515.1, read as the reverse complement.
CTTAATCCTAGTCATGAGCCTGTTTTGCCTATAGAAGGAGTAGGCAACGTTGTAGAGAGGGAGATATAGGGACAGACACAAACTTAAGTAATTTTAGAGGAAAAGTTATGCTCTTACTTTCTTTGCCAAGAGATGGAGAAAGGAAAATTCGTCTAATGGAGCTTTTAATGCCACAAAGCGTCCTAGAGAGGTTTTTTTTGTGTGTGTTTGTTTGTTTTTTTTGCAATAGTTCTAGAATACATAGAGGTCAACCCTAAAACTGACGGGAACACTTGGAGCGATCAATATCCCCTTCATTTAAGTTCTTGTAAAGGGCATTCTGTCCACCCAAGCTAACCACAGATATAACTCCTCATCAAATCTGTCCAAGGCAGTCGAGACAATTAAAAAGGAAACACAAAAGCGAGAGGATGGTGCCCGGCCCCGGTCTCACCTCTGGCCCTTCCAGGACCTCCTCTCCCAGGGCGGTCTTCGGAAGCAGGTCAAAGAGGCCATTGCTGGAAGCCCTCCTGTCCTCGGCGGACGAGGTGAAAGTGTCCTCGGGGTCTGTATCCACGGCGCGGAGGTGGCCGCCTTCTTCCTGGCTCCAGTCCAACTCATCTTCAGACTGTTTCAAGGAGCTGCTGCTACTCTTGGGGAGGATCCCGGCGGTGGACAGGCTGCTGGGCACGGAGGTGTAGGACGAGTGGGCCCCGGAATACGGCCGACCCTCGGGGGCCAGGCCCTTGGCCTCCAGCAGGTCGGGGACAGACAGGCTGAGGCGGCGGTCCAGGCGATGCCTCTCCAGGGGCTTGTTCGGGACCTTCTTCCCCTTCCTCTTGCTCAGGTTGAGGAGCAGAGGCCTGGTCCGCTGTTTGAAGGAGCCCCAGACCGACGGCTTATCCAGGTCCATGGCCGCATGAAGTCCCCGGGGGGCGCCGCCAGCGAGGCCGTGTCCTCCGACCGCTCGGGCGGCCCCTAGCGAACAGAAAACGGGGAGAAAGAGCGTGAATCACCGTCTCTGCAGCGTCGGGGTCCAACAGGGTGGGAAACGTGACGCCAAACGTGGGAAATTGATGCCAAACGTGGGAAACGTGACCCCAAAAGTGGGAAACGTGACCCCAAAAGTGGGAAACGTGATGCCAAACATGGGAAACGTGACGCCAAACGTGGGAAACGTGACGCCAAACATGGGAAACGTGACGCCAAACGTAGGAAACGTGACGCCAAACATGGGAAACGTGACGCCAAACGTGGGAAATGTGACGCCAAACGTAGGAAACGTGACGCCAAACGTGGGAAACGTGACGCCAAACATGGGAAACGTGACGCCAAACGTGGGAAACATGACGCCAAACATGGGAAACGTGACGCCAAACGTGGGAAATGTGACGCCAAACGTGAGAAACGTGACGCCAAATATGGGAAACGTGACGCCAAACATGGGAAACGTGACACCAAACGTAGGAAACGTGACACCAAACGTAGGAAGCACCTACCATGGAAAACCTGACCACAAACATGGGAAAGGTGACTCAAAATGCATCATCCCCTTCCCCCGGAAGTGATCAAGATTGAAACATTCGATTAGCAACGTCTGCAGATATCAGGGAAAGCTTCTTCAAAGGACTGATTTTTTTTTTTAAAGATTTTTAAAATTGAAGTCAAGTTAAAGCAATGAATGGAACTAGTCGGTTATCACACACACAAAAATGCTTCCTAGGAAGAGTGCTTTCTGTTTCTGACCTATTTCAGCAGACCGTCCTCCAGGTTCGTCCATGCTACTGCAAATGGGAGCGTTTCCTGCTTTTCATGGCTAAATAATATTCCATGGGATATTACAGGGGTGGGCAAAAGTAGGTTTGCAGTTGTGAGTACATAAAACACGGAGCTTATTATTATGTATTAATATTGAATATCAATTATTATTATGTATTATTGTATTATTTTCCATACAAAACCACTGTAATCCTACTTTTTTTCCCCATCCTGTCTATGAAGCACATTTCCCTCATCCATTCACCCCTCAAAGGGCACTTGGGTTGTTCCTGTATCTTGGCTACTGTGAATAAAGCTACCGTGAAGAAGGGAGCGACAGATATCACTTTGAGATACTGATTTCATTTCCTTTGGATATATAACCATTTCTGGGTATATATATATATATAATGGGTATGTATCTGGGCATATAAATGGGATAGCTAGATTATATGGTAGATCTACTTTATAATATATTAAGAAAACTCCTTACTCTTTTTCCCGTAGAATAACTACACCAATGTACTAGATAGTCCCACCAATAGCGCACCAGGGTTCTCTATTTCCCACACCTACCAGCACGGGAAGCGAAATCTCCTTAAAAACAAGAGATATGAGACCCAGGTTTCGTTTTCTGAAGGAAAATAAGCCTTCTGCTTCTTCGAACCACCAAGGGCAGGGCAAGAGCTTTACAGGAAATGGCCCCATGCCAAGGGGCCTGATGGAACTTTCAATTATTATGGTTTTAACCCAGACATCCTCCCCAGCTGGCTGCTGGCAAGGGACCAAATGGGGGGGAAAAGAACAAACCTTTTAAATGCCAGCCCAAAAGTTTCTGATTAAACCCGGACCACAATGACTATCTGAATAAGAAACACAAAAGAAGTAAAAAGGTTGGAAAAATAACAGCCTAAGTTGGTATGATGCATATTAGAATTCTTCAGTCACAAGGGCTTGTTTAGTGTTTTTGCTTTCCAACAATCTCCTTCAGTGTGTGTGTACATATTTTTTTTTCCTTCTTTTCCAAGTGAGAGAAGGCGAGATAGACTCCCACATGTGCCCCGACCGGGATCCAACCAGCAACCCTCATCTAGGGCTGATGCTCTGCCCATCTGGGGCCATGCTCTTAACTCAGATATTTTTAGCTCTTGAGGCTAAGGCTCCGCGGAGCCATCCTCGGCGCCTGGGGCCAACACACTCCAATCAATCAGCCATGGCTGCAGGAAGGGGAGCAAGAGAAGTGGGAGGGGGAGAGGAGGAAAAGCAGATGGTCTCTTCTCCTGTGTGTGTACTCTGACTGGGAATCAAACCCCGGACATCCACACGTGAGAGGGCACGCTACCATTGAGCCAACTGGCCAGGGCCTACTTTTTTTAAATTCTTGATGTGAAAAATTAGATATTGAGCTCTGACCAGGATAGCTCAGTTGGTAAGGGTATGTCCCAATACACCAAGGTTGCAGGTTCAATCCCCAGTCAGGGTACATAAAAGAATCAACAAATGAATGCATAAATAAGTGGAACAGCAAATTAATGTTTCTCTCTCCCTTCCTTCCTCCCTTCCTCTAAAATCAATCAATAAAAATTCTTTTCAAAGAAAATTAGATATGAATTTTCAGATTTTATGATTTTATTTATGAATTTATTGGTATAAATTTTTCTCTAAGTATTAAGTTCATTGCATTCTACAGCTTTTGATATTCAGATTTTATTTATTTGTTTGTTTGTTTGTTTGTTTGTTTGTTTTTAGAGGGAAAAAGAGAGAGAATGGAGGGAGGAGCAGGAAGCATCAACTCCCATATGTACCTTGACCAGGCAAGCCCTGGGTTTTAAACTCATGACCTCAGCGTTACAGGTCGATGCTTTACCCACTGCACCACCAAAGGTCAGGCTGATATATCAGATTTTTATTACCATTCAATTACAAATATTTCCTGAGTTCCACTTTGGGTTCTTCTGCATACAAAGGGTTTTTTCTTTGGGGGGTGGGGGGTCAGGGCTTAATTTCTAACTCATATGGGATTTCCTAGTTATCTTTGTGTTTTGACTTCTAGCTTGAGTCTTAAGGGTTAAGACAGAAAAAAAAATCCTTTGTTTTCATTCCTCAACAGTTGGAAGCTTTATTTACAGCTTAAGGTTAGTTCTGCAGCTATTGGGTTTCATGTATGTCAATTACTAGAAACTGACTGGCTGTATTGATTCAATCTAGGCTCTTCTATTCTTTCTTGTCCTATTAGTAAAGAAACAAGGGCAGGTAGGTCCTGGCCAGTTGGCTCAGTGGTAGAGTGTCAGCCCAGTGTGTGGATGTCCCGGATCCGGGCACACAGGAGAAGTGACCAGCTGCTTCTCCACCCCTACCCCTACCCCTTCTCTTTTCTCTCTCTCTCTCTCTCTCTCTCTCTCTCTCTCTCTCTCCACTCCCCCTCCCACAGTCATGGCTCAATTGGTTCTAATGAGTTGGTCCTGTGGCTCAGGATGGGTCCCATGGCTGAGATTGGGTCCCCTGGCCTCAGGTGCTAAAATTAGCTCGGTTGCTGAGCAATAAAGCAACAGCCCAAGATGGGCAGAGCATCATCCCACAGAGGGGCCATTGGGGGGCTTGCCAGGTGGATCCCAGTCAGGGTGTGGGCTGGAGTCTGTCTCACTGCCTCCCCTTCTCTCACTTAATGTAAAAAAAAGAAAAGAGGGCAGATACTAAGAAATAGTAATGATGTTGAGTGGAAAGGGAGGGAAAGGCCAGGATTGAATCCAGCCCAACAGAAGAAGACTAGGGCCACTCAGAAGTCCAGATTTTAAGGGATTGTCTGAGCTCAGTGCCAGCTTCTTTGTGTCTGATAAGTTCAAGTGGAGGAGCCTAGTTGGCAGCTGAGCACATGACAGTGGAGCTAAGAGAGGTCAGGTCTAGAGACAGACTTGGGAGAGACTGGCAGTCAGGTGGTAACTGGAGGCACAGAAATGAATGGGATTGCCCGAGAGAGTATAAACTGAAAAGGGGGTATGAGCTTTAGGGAACTCCAGCACGTAACAGTCTGTGCAAGTAGGATATACTTGCAAAAGAGACTTAAGAAAAAAAAAAAAACAGCCAGAGGGGGATGCGGTGAGGACAGTGTGGTGTCACCTTCTGACAAACAGAACGCAGAAGCGGAGGAAGGGCGTTTTGTAAAGGAAGTGGTCAGAGACATCACCAGCTTCACAGGTTAGCTGCCATCGGTCCTCAACTCACTGACGTGGTGCAACAAAGATTACTGGTAATCTTGGTGTGACTTGTTTGGGTGGCGCTAGGCAGCAGAAGACCTGGCTGAAATAGGTTCAGAAGGCAGTGGGAAAGGCAGATAGGAGGACAACAGATTCCATGACTTTCAAACAATGGGCTGAAGGGGAAGAGGGACGTAGGTGCCTCACGTTGAGGGGATCTGATCGTGGTTGGAGTTAGTAGACAAATGCCATACTCCAAAATGCTCAAGGCACAAGCTTCTTTGGTGACAGCGCTCAATCTGTAACTTGATTGAACTGCTTACCCATCACTTGCCAAACAGACACACATATTTTCTTGATTCCTTTTTCAGAATACTCATAATCTGCCATGCAATGACAGACCCAAGTTTTGAAAAACCAAGCATTCATTGTGCAAGAAATAATTCTGTCCCTACCCACCAAGTGTAAGAGAAAGTAATTCACTTTGCATAATTGCACTCAATGGTCCCACAGTAAACCACTCACACACCGAGTTCTTAACCAGTTCCTACATTAGAAAACAATGGGCACACCTCCAATGTCCTGCCTCCCCTTATCCCTACACTTAAAGGTTTCCTGGGCCAGAAATCACCTGCAGGAACAGACATCTGAAGTGTCTTTAGGACTTCACCGGCAGAGGGATAGCACGAGGAGGAGATGTTAGCTTCCAGCAAAAATCCTTATCCTACTTGGGTAAACTGCACATTGCAGAAGCTATTTTAGGTTATTAAATGTGGCCAAAAGGTTAGACTAAAGACGTGCATTAACTTAGAACACAAGAAACCTTAGGCATAGCTCCCTACACAATTTCTGCTGTACACAACAGAGCGTGTACAACTAATAGTGTGCATCTGTAAATGACTAAATTAAGTCAGATTTCTCAGAATATTAAGCAAAAGATCTTTGAGAGAAATGGCTGCGCTGTCAAAAAGCACACTAAAAACATTTTTTTTTGTATTTTTTGTATTTTTCTGAAGCTGGAAACGGGGAGAGACAGTCAGACAGACTCCCGCATGCGCCCGACCGGGATCCACCCGGCACGCCCACCAGGGGGCGACGCTCTGCCCACCAGGGGGCGATGCTCTGCCCCTCTGGGGCGTCGGTCTGCCGGGACCAGAGCCACTCTAGCGCCTGGGGCAGAGGCCAAGGAGCCATCCCCAGCGCCCGGGCCATCTTTGCTCCAATGGAGCCTTGGCTGCGGGAGGGGAAGAGAAAGACAGAGAGGAAGAAGGGGGGGGGTGGAGAAGCAAATGGGCACTTCTCCTATGTGCCCTGGCCAGGAATCGAACCCAGGTCCCCCGCACGCCACGCCGACGCTCTACTAAAAACATTTTACATGCAAATATCTATCTTCTTTTAAATAGGCGTCTCACAGTTTCGCATTCTTCTACTTCCACCACACCAAGCCAGGAGTTCCTTTTTTTTCCTTAGGTGAGAGAAGGGGAGATAGTGAGGCAGACAACCGCATGCTCCTCAACCCTGGTTGGGGCCATGGTTGGTTGTCCATCAGGCAACCCCCCTCTGGGGCCAATGCTCTGACCAACTGAGCCACTGGCTGTGAAAGGGGAAGAGAGAGAGGAGGGGGAGGGGAGAGGGAGATGGAAGCAGGTGGTCGCTTCTCCCGTGTGCCCTGACCGGGGATTGAAACCGGGATGTCCATGCACTGGGCCCATGCTCTGTCCACTGAGCCACCGGCAAGGGCGCTCCTGGTAGTTCCTTTCACAAGAGAAACTTCTGAAGCACTTCCCAAGCCCACAACTGTATCAACAGAAACAGCCAACTCCTATCGTCCAGCCAAAGAAAAATTACACCTCCTCCGAGCAGACAAGAAAACTCAGTAACTCTAACGTGCTCTGGGTAACTTCATTCACGAGCTCTGGAGATCTGCACCAATTTCCAAACATACACTCCAAGGTATTCACATCATGACACCCTTAAGGCAGTCTCCCATAAAAATCAAAGAGTCATGCTTTCTCGATTAAAAGTGATGAAAGAATCACTTGGAAGAGACAAAATATAAGGAAATACGTATGTTATATATATATATATGTAATATGTTGAGGGATAGGAAGGGGAAGAGCAGGAGCTGAGGGGAGAACCAGGCAGCCATGTTGCTATCATGCCTCAAGAAAGCCCCTCAGCCTGACCAGGCGGTGGTGCAGTGGATAGAGCATCGGACTGGGACACGGAGGACCCAGGTTCGAGACCCCAAGGTTGCCGGCTTGAGCATGGGCTCATCTGGTTTGAACATAGCTCACCAGCTTAAGCCCAAGGTCGCTGGCTTGAGCAAGGGGTCACTCACTTTGCTGCAGCCCCCTGGTCAAGGCACATATCAGAAAGCAATCAATGAACAACTAAGGTGCTACAATGAAGAATTGATGCTTCTCATCTCTGTCACCTCCTGTCTGTGTGTCTGTCCCTATCTGTCCCTCTCTCTGACTTTCTTTGTTTCTGTAAGAAGAAAGAAAGAAAGAGAGAAAGAAAGAGAGAGAGAGAGAGAGAGAGAGAGAGAGAGAGAAAGAGAGAAAGAAAGAAAGAAAGAAAGAAAGAAAGAAAGAAAGAAAGAAAGAAAGAAAGAAAGAAAAGAAAAGAAAAGAAAGTCCCTCAGTAGCCTGGCCTGTGGTGGCACAGTGGATAAAGCATTGTCAACCTGGAACATTGAGGTCGCCAGTTCAAAACCCTGGGCTTGCCTGATCGAGGCACATATGGGAGTTGATGTTTACTGCTTCTCCCCCTCTTCTCCCTCTCTCTCTCTCTCTCTCTCTCTCTCTCTCTCTCTCTCTCTCCCCCCCTAAAATGAATAAAATCTTTTAAAAATTTTTTAAAAAGAAAAAAGAAAGCCCCTCAAGGTGAGCAGAGATTGGGAGACAGCAAGGGAGAGAGGCACGCAGATGTATGCAGAGGAAATACCTCCCCCACAGGACACAGAGTGAGTGTGCAATCCCGGGAAACCCAGACCAAGCAAGGTCAGAAGGATGGAGGGGAGAGAAACGGGAAGATGAGTCCCGACCTGGCAGCTCCCTACAGGCATCCTGAGGACCCTGGGTTTTACTCTGAGCCAGCTGGGAAGCTAATGGGGAGGGGGGGGGGTTAAAAATGTATGCCGATGATTCTTTATTAGTTCCTATTTATGTAGATAACCCCATTTCCACAGATGTATACACACGATCAGTAATGTGCAAAATGATCTTGTATGTGTTTTTCTGCATTCTTACTCTGACTTTACAGGTGAGGAAATTGCAACGTGTTCATGTTCGCCTTGCTGCAAATTGGAACCCACACCTGTCCAGCTCAGCACCCTCTCACAGGAGGCACTGCCTGCATCTGGAACAGGGCGCTTCATTGTTGCACGGGACTGGCCGGTGCACTGTAGGAGGGCAGATATCCACCCCAGTCCCACCACCTCTATGCCAGCAACGTCCTTTGTGACTGTAACCATTGGAAACGTCATCCACTTGGCTTGTGGTCGTGCAGTGGATGGAGTGTCAACCTGGAGTGTGCTGAGGTCACTGGTTCGAAACCCTGGGCTTGCCTGGTCATGGCACACACGAGAAACGATCAGTGAACTATAAAGTAAAGCAACTATGATCTTGCACCTTCTCTCTCTAAAATCAATAATTAAACTCTTTTTTTTTTTTTTTTTGTATTTTTCTGAAGCTGGAAATGGGGAGATACAGTCAGACAGACTCCTGCATGCGCCCCACCGGGATCCACCCGGCACGCGCTCCAGGGGGCGATGCTCTGCCCACCAGGGGGCGATGCTCTGCCCCTCCGGGGCGTCGCTCTGTCGCAACCAGAGCCACTCCAGTGCCTGGGGCAGAGGCCAAGGAGCCATCCCCAGCACCCGGGCCATCTTTGCTCCAATGGAGCCTTGGCTGCAGGAGGGGAAGAGAGAGACAGAGAGGAAGGAGAGGGGGAGGGGTGGAGAAGCAGATGGGCACTTCTCCTGTGTGCCCTGGCCGGGAATCGAACCCGGGACTTCTGCACGCCAGGCCGACGCTCTACCACTGAGCCAACCGGCCAGGGCCAATAATTAAACTCTTAAAAGGAAAAAAAAGATAACATCCTCCGCATCTTCCACAGTCCCCAACAGGGACGCTATGGCCACTAGCTGGGGCCCCAGATGCAGTCCCTGCCCAGCCTGTCACGTTGCTCCGCGTCCCTTGTTCCGTGCTGCTAGCAGAAAGTGGGCGACTGGAACATTCATAAGAAAGACGGATGAGTGAGTGAAACTCTTTAAAGCTGGACTAATTTCTCCATCGGAGCCATTTGTTTTGGACACCCCACCCACTGGTTCCAAATTCTAAAACAACAAACAATATCACTGTCAAATATCAGAGTTGGAACACACTTGTCCAAGCCAAAGAATAAATAACAGAATATTCTTCAGGTGGAGCTGAGCCTTGAGAGGTCTTGCACTAATAAGACAGTGGCCTTTGGACCTGGGAATATCACAGGCTCTGTGGAAGATATTCAGGTGAGATTTTGTTCAGAACTTTAGGGATATTCAAATGTGCTTGGAGGAAAAATTAATGAAATACTAGGGAATTGTCTATAGCAATGTATATCATACACATATGATCAATGTATAATCATATAGTCAATCCTTATAATAGCTGTTATGTCCATGTGACACTACTTACATAAGAAAACACTGAAGCCTGACCAGGTGGTGGCACAGTGGATAGTGCGTCGGCCTGGGACACAGAGGACCCAGGTTCAAAACCCAAGGTCACCAGCTTGAGCGTGGGGTCACTGGCTTGAGCGTGGGATCATAGACATGACTCCATGGTCACTGGCTTGAGTCCAAAGGTCGTTGGCTTGAAGCCCAAGGTCACTGGCTTGAGCCCACAGTTGCTGGCTTGAGCAAGGGGTCACTAGCTCAGCTGTAGCCCCCCAGTCAAGGCACATATGAGAAAGCAATCAATGAACAACTAAGGAGCTGCAACAAAGAATTGATGCTCCTCATCTCTCTCCCTTCAGGTCTGTCTCTGTCTCTCAGTCTCTCTCTCTCTTTCTCTCTCTTGCTAAAGAAAAGAGAACACTGAAAATTCATACTGAGACATCAGTTTTCAATAAATCTTTACAAGACAGTCATGAAAAACTATGACTCAAGATATTCAAAGTTGTAGGAACAAATCTGTTATTATCTATGATATTAATTATGCTTACCATCAAATTTCATCTTAATTTGAAAATTAGCATAATTTGAAACCAAGCCCAAATCAATCAGTGAAAAGCTATGACTCATGACAACGGATGCTGTGGGGACAAGTCTATATTATCATCTGCCTCAAACATTAACTATGATTACAGCTGAATTTGAAGAGAGCTTGAAATTTGGCGGAATTTGAAACGAAGCCCGAGCAAGCCTAATTGCTTCAACAGCAGACATTTCAATGGGCACTTTGTAAATAGCATCTGACCCTACGAGAAGACAGAATCATGTACTAGATATATTTAAATTTCATATACTAATAGCTTCAACAATAATATTAGTAACAGTGTTCCGCCAACTGATCCCTGATTCAGAACTGAAAATCTAACAACTATGCTTCTCTTAAGTCCTAATAAACAAAACAAAACAGAAACAGAAAACTGTCAATAACATCTATATACAAAATGATTAAATATATGCACCTTTTAAAAGATAATTATGATTTTCTCAAGTCTGAGTCTCCGAAACAAAGTCCCTGCGCTCAGGGAGCATCTATGCTGGAGGAGAAGATGGACACAACAAAGCTTCAAACAAATCACAATACACAGACATGCCCCAGGGAGAGGTGCTAATACAGAACTATAAAACCAGCACAGAGGGCCCTGGCCGGTTGGCTCAGCGGTAGAGCATCGGCCTAGCGTGCGGGGGACCCGGGTTCGATTCCCGGCCAGGGCACACAGGAGAAGCCCCCATTTGCTTCTCCACCCCTCCGCCGCGCTTTCCTCTCTGTCTCTCTCTTCCCCTCCCGCAGCCAAGGCTCCATTGGAGCAAAGATGGCCCGGGCGCTGGGGAAGGCTCTGTGGCCTCTGCCTCAGGCGCTAGAGTGGCTCTGGTCGCAACATGGCGACGCCCAGGATGGGCAGAGCATCGCCCCCTGGTGGGCAGAGCGTCGCCCCATGGTGGGCGTGCCGGGTGGATCCCAGTCGGGCGCATGCGGGAGTCTGTCTGACTGTCTCTCCCCGTTTCCAGCTTCCAGAAAAATGGAGAAAAAAAAAAGAAAAAAGAAAAAAAAACCAGCACAGAGAAAACAACACCTTCCTCTTCCCTAATCCATCAATCAATCACAAGTCACTTTACAGAGAGGTGGATCTTGGGCGGCATGCTCTCAGGATCATCCAGGTGGGCTGCCAACTGAGAACGTGGAGGGAGGGAGTGTGAGTGTGTGTGAGGGAGTCACACAGTGAAAATGACAAGACGGGCCTCCCCTCCTGCTCCCCTGCGTCTCCGAGGAAAGAGATTGCTGTCTGTGCACCCCCAAAAGTGAACCCCTGGCCCCATCACTAGGCCTTGTTATTTCAAGTAGGAGGAGGAGGCTGCAGTGATTGTTTTTACTAAATTCGAACAGGCAGCTAATGAAAAGATGGGCTTGCCCCAAAATGCAATTTAAAAATTGCAAGTTATAACAAGGAGATAGAATTTTATACCTATTATGCTGACAAAATAACAATTATATATGACCTAGTATGGGGTATCAGACACATTGATTCACTTTTCTGTCAGTGAAAATTGGTTTAATCTCTTTGGAAGATCTTTTGATAATATCTTTTAAAATTAATTTTAAAAGATACATACATCTTGGACCCTAGAATTTTATTGCTAGGAATTTACTATGAATACATTTTGCACAAATTCAAGGATGATTATTTCAGCATTGGGTTAATAGAGAAAAAACAACCAAAATCTAAGTACCCTCAGTAGAGCACCCTTTGAATAAATGCTGCATATAGCAAAATATGGCAGAGTTTAAACCAGGGGTCTCAAACTCAACTCAGCATGTGGGCCGCAGAGCAAGATCACAGCAGTTTGGCGGGCTGCACTAGGTCTACAAAAGGCAACTGTTACGCAACACTTTCTCACTGCAGTTGAAAACAAAAAAAAATCAGTACAAAATTGTTCGGCGGGCCGCAAGTTTGAGACCCCTGGTTTAAACTGATAAAGATCAACTTGTACACCCTGATACAGACAGATCTTATATGGAAAACATGTTATGAGAAACTCAAAGGCTCAGAAGTAAATAATGTATTATGATGGCATTTTTGTAATCTGGCTAAGGCAATGTGAAGATGTTATCTATAGTTTAACCAAAAGAGATCTTTACAAAGAAACTATGGACTGAAGTTAACCCTAATCATAAAAAATGGGCAAAAGTATTAAAGCGTGGTAATTATACTTCCAGAATGAGCGTGTTTACAAAAACAATTAAGTGATTAACCATGTTAATGATGACATGCTTCATCACACTGCCTTAGTAAAAGTGAATATTTGATTAGTAATAAATTGGGTAAGAGCCAAAGGGTTTTTAATACTTAGAATAGGTTTTGAAATGTTTACATACTGCTAATTTCCTCTTCACCTCATCCTTTCTTTTTTAATCTTCTTTATTAAGGCACAATTCCTATAACTGAAAATTTACCCATTTTATGCATGTAATTGAATGATGTGTAATTCTCCTGTGTTATGCAACCATCTCCGCACCCTGTTTTTACAACAGTCATCCTTCCTTTCCAACACCTTTTTAAATAGAATTATAATGTTATGTATTATATTAGCTCTGAACTACATATATGTAATTTCCAGGTAAATAAATGCTTGCTCTTACAAATGCAGATAAATGGGGTATATGTTTTTAAAAATATTTGATGATAGAGAAGTATAAACTAACCAAGGAGGACTGTGGCTTTAGGGAACCAATCAAATCCACGTGCGCCTTTATGTAAGCCACACTGGTCTCCGTTCCTTCATCTGCCTCTACAATGCATTCACTATGGTTACAGAACACCCCGCGTTTGTTTCCGCCCTTGTGCGTATGTGATCCCTGATAACATCCGAGGAAAAGCAGACAGACACACAGCCCTTATAAAGATGAATGTTTTGTCAATCACATCATCGGAGGTAAGGACTCGTCAATAGGGTTAGTGCCCTGCCGCTAGACCCGCAGACCTGAAGTTCTATAAGATACTGCCTAACCTCCGAGATGCCAGGCTGAATGACAGACACACATACCCACCAATGAAGAATCAGCCTAGAGGCATCTGAATATCAAGGTATCCTATGAAAAAACAAGACAAAGAAATGACTCCATTCTAAAAATAGCTGTGCACTTCCTAACCAATTGCTTTTATCTAAAAGATAGAATCAGGCCTTTTTTCTTTTGGGACTGGTCTGGACTTGGGGCCAAATTGATAGTGTATCCCTCCCTGACCTCATCCTCTGCTTTAACATGACCTCATCTTCACTTTTTCGTTCTTGAGGACTTTTTTGCCTTAATTTTTTTCCTTCACTTCGTTGTGAAGAGTTTTGTTTTGTTGGTGGTGCATAATAAAAATCCTTAAGAAAAATAAAAAGTAAAGTTGAATACAGGTAACTGAGTTGCTTACATTTGTGAGCTTATATGCCAACTCTGCCTAAAACACCTGTTTGTAAGTTAAAATTCAGCCAAAATTCCCAGCACATCATGCGTCCTGCCTGCTTAGTAAAACAGGCTTACGGTCACAAAGATTGAAGTCAGGAGTCCATCTTGTACTACAAAGATGAAATAATTATCTAGATATTTTTTTCCACAGAGGAGTTATAGGCCCAATTAATTTTGCAACTAAAGTAACATAATACAAACCTTTTATAAGATGCTTTGAGGAGCAATAAATATTTTAAATGCACACTAAATGGAACATAGAAACATTGAAACTAGGACTTCCATCAATCCTGCAGTCATTGTCGGATGTGCTTTTTCAATTAAAGTTCAAATGAAGAGTGACTTAAGAGACCCCTGATCTTCATAAATGAAGGCTAGTTTATAGGTTAACCAGCAAATCCCTAGTCATCTCTCCAAAGAAACAGTTCATGTTATAAGTTGCTAAAAAAAATAGACACTGTGTGTGTGCAACTGTGTTTTGTAGATGGTGCATAATAAAATCACACACACATACACACACACGTGCGCAAGAAACACAAATTAAAACTGCACTCTTCAAACAATCATTTTCAAATGAAGCCCAGTTAGCAAATGCTATTAAAGGATATCACAAAATAATGTATTTAACGATAACTGTACAAGAAGAATATTATGATGTTTCACATCTTAGTACTTAATAACACTAAAATATTTTATGCGACTTCAACCCTAGAAGTATTATTTAACCTGAATAGTAGAATACAGTAGATTATATTGCTGGAATGAAATGTATAATGACCATAATTAGAGGGGAAGAAAAATAAAATAATGAGATTATTTTCCCCAAAGTAATGAAATATTTGTCTAATTTGGTTAACTGGCATAGATAAAGAAATTATCATGTTTTTCACAATCCCCCAAATAAATATGGTTTCCTAACAACGGAGCAATGCAATCTCACACAGACCACACGGGTTTAAATGGGATGGTCGGGTCCAAAGTGCTGTATAATGGTGAACACTTAAGTTTATCACTAGTCTTAAACCCCGGCATGAATTCATCCCAGAAAGGACATAAAGACCAGTCAAGCAAGGATTTTATTTGATAGTCTAGTATCATACATTGCTGACATAAAACTAATGACCCAGCTGGTGAACAGGCAAAGGGGAAGACAGGAGTGGCAGAGACAAAGAACACATTAGGCTGGAAGGATCCCCCCACCTATGGACCCTGCAAAGGGCAACCGTCCTGCCGCGAGGAGGGCATTGCTGGTCAGAAGGAGTAGCCGACAACCACCTATTGTTCTATTCAATCACAGGGTTAAACGACGATATTGGCACAAGTGACCAGATCGGGGCAAGTGCCCTCTTTTTCTATAGCAGAGACTTGAATACGCCTTCACAAGTAAGCGTGGCCTTCAGAAGGCAGCATCCTTTACAAAATGGTCTTCTAGCAAGACCCTGAACCACAGAGCGTCCCAGGCTTCCGAGCACAGGTAAGAGCGGCACCGTTCTGCCTCCCCTGGTGTGAAAATCTTGGGACAGGTAGGTAGGTGTGTTTTGGAATTCAGAATGAAAGATTTCAGAAAGGAAGTATGGATATATTACCTAACGACCCGAATGGCGTTGGGAGCAGCAGCAGCCAGCCTACCAAGAGTCGTGCTACATGGGATAAAAGACCAAAGAGTTCAGGTCAGAGTGCCATCAAATGAGTTTTAAAAAAAAAAAGAAAGAAAGAAAGAAAGAAAGAAAGAAAAACTTTCTATTTTCAGAAGTTTTTGAATTCTGAAATTTTCAACGAGATGTATGAAGCAGCAGGAACCACGGAAGTCACAGAACAGCAACAAAAATAGACACAGACTGGCCCTGGCCGGTTGGCTCAGTGGTAGAGCGTCGGCCTGGCGTGCGGGGGACCCGGGTTTGATTCCCGGCCAGGGCACACAGGAGAAGCGCCCATCTGCTTCTCCACCCCTCCCCCTCTCCTTTCTCCCTGTCTCTCTCTTCCCCTCCTGCAGCCAAGGCTCCATTGGAGCAAGGATGGCCCGGGCGCTGGGGATAGCTCCTTGGCCTCTGCCCCAAGCGCTAGAGTGGCTCTGGTTGCGGCAGAGCGACGCCCCGGAGGGGCAGAGCATCGCCCCCTGGTGGGCAGAGCATCGCCCCCTGGTGGGCAGAGCTTCGCCCCTGGTGGGCGTGCCGGGTGGATCCCGGTTGGGCACATGCGGGAGTCTGTCTGACTGTCTCTCCCCGTTTCCAGCTTCGGAAAAATACAAAAAATAAATAAATAAATAGACACAGACCGTCAGCCTCTGCACCCTGGCCACAAACTCACACCAGGCTTCATGCTATGGGATGGAGAATGAAGCATCCTGGGGACTTATTCTGGGTCTGTCAGCAAATTACTCCCTTTTATATTAAGACACTACAAACCCACGCTGGGCTCTAGGCAGGGGGAGGGGCGTCCAGAGAGAGAACTGCGCATGCCCCAGGGAGGGACCAGGAGGACCCCAACGGGTCTGCAAAGAGAATACTGAAACTTCCATTCCAGGGCTGAGCTAGCGTTTCCGTTTCATTTCTATTTTTGAATATGTTCAATAATATATGTTACATCAGTACCACGGTACATGTGCATAATTTAAAAGTAAATATGTAAACCTCCATTGGGTGTGCCTGCAAGTAGGGCATACTATGCAAAAAGAATGGCGAGGACATTTCAAAAGCACCTGAACAATGAAATCCTTTCATCTGCTGGGGAAAAAAAATAATAATAACCCATGATACCAAGAATTCGTTTCTCCCCTCCAGGCAAGGGCTATTTTCAGACTGTGTCTCTTTTTTTTTCAGAAAGATGTTATTAGGTAACGACTATAATGCAAAGCAGACAAGCTGAAATAGGCACGATGCTTGTTTTTCTGTTTTGAAATGCGTGATTTAAATAGGGTGTTTGGTACATACCGCTGTCATCTCTGCTAAAGGGTGTTTTTCTCTCGGGGAATTCATGAAGCATTCATTCCTTTCAACAAATGTTGCATTTGTCTCCAGTTTTAGTCTAACATTTACGAAAGGCGTATGTTCTGTTTCCTTCCTCCACCTGCCCTGTTCAATTAATTTGCATTTTTGGCAGTAGACACAGGTGACTTTCCTTCCGGGCACCCAGGTGAGGAGGCAAAGGTAGGGAAAACAAAAAGATTTGCATCTCCTTGGAGAGAGGACTCACTCATAATTAGCACAGGAATTCAAACTCTGCCATGTTAAAAGGAACCCGTTTAGCTGGTGAGTTGAAGGGGCTCCAGTTCACCGTGAAGTCATAAATAATAACGCATGGGGAATAGAGAGTTCAGGAGACTACAGCTCAATGAAAGATCAATATGCAGAAATGACCATAAATATTCTTTAAGTGGCGATGTTTCAAGAAACGGAATGACTTTTCTTTCTGGTTCTCCCCGGGTCACCACAGTCATGCCGCACGGCTGGTACAGAGGCTAGGTGTCCAGGAGATAAGGTTAAGTGGGGCCCGTTTCTCACAAACTCTGCAAGTTCCTCTTTTTTTTTTTTTTGTATTTTTCTGAAGCTGGAAACGGGGAGGCAGTCAGACAGACTCCCGCATGCGCCCAACCATGATCCACCCGGCACGCCCACCAGGGAGCGATGCTCTGCCCATCCGGGGCGTCGCTCTGTCCCAACCAGAGCCATCCTAGCGCCTGGGGCAGAGGCCACAGAGCCATCCTTAGGGCCCGGGCCAACTTTTGCTCCAATGGAGCCTTGGCTGCGGGAGGGGAAGAGAGAGACAGAGAGGAAGGAGAGGGGGGCAGGGTGGAGAAGCAGATGGGCGCTTCTCCTGTGTGCCCTGGCCGGGAATCGAACCCGGGACTCCTGCACGCCAGGCCGACGCTCTACCAGCAAGTTCCTCCTTTGAATGAACTCCAAACCTGACTTAGCCTCTTAGATATTCAGCCATCAGTGGCCGAACTGGATGTGGGACATGCTTTTTCCTGAGGCTTATGTTGCAAAGGACATATATACACGGGGAGAGGGAGACAGTTGCTGCTCAGAGGAAGAGGGGGAGACACCTAAGTGACAAGAAGGGGAAACACTAGCTTTTGGGGAATGAGGATTCCAGACAGAGGGAAGAGTCCACGCAAAGCCTTCCACGTGAAGCGTGCTCCCTGCATCCTGGGAATCACATAGAGGTGGACGTGACCAGATCTGCATGATCCAAGGGGCCGGCAGGAAGAGATGAGGTCAGAGAAGGAGCTGGGATCAGCAAAGACTTGAGATTTTTATTTTAAGGGTGCTGCCATGGCCGTGGGAGGGATAGGGAGGTGAAGGTTGGTCAGAGGATGGACCTGCTTTGCTGCCTACATTACGGATCACATTGGCATGGGGGGAGGGAGAATGCGCCTCTCAGGAAACCAGAGTCAGAAGGGTAAGACCAGATAAAAGCGGAGGATTCCAGGGGCTTCGATGTGCTATTTGCTTCTTCGTGTTTACCTTTCTGGTTATTCAGATTTCGATAAAAAGGCACTATGGCCCAGCTGGAAATACCAAGCCCAGCATCAGGTCTTACATTACCTCCTGCCTGCTGCGTCCGCACAGGAAGTAAGAACACAAGGCTATTAGACTTCCTCTCATAAGCGTCCCTTACTTACTGCACTGAGACTCACACCCCACCCCCCAAAAGATACCAGCCCTCGTACAGTCTGCCTCCCTGGTACTCGCTAGGAATATCAGAATAGCCTCCCACACTAAACAAAGCCATGCGAATTTTTGCAAGTATTTAGTGGGACAGTCATTTCTGTCTGAAAGGACCCCCACGCATTGCGTAGGTGCACAGCTTAAGGACAAAGTTAAGTACAACATGAATAGAAATGGCTATTCGTTCAACGCTCATGGGGGGAAAGGTATATTTTATTTCTACCCTTTGTCAAAAGTTATTTTGGACCCTCGAACATGACCCCGTGCCAGGAATTGAAGCAGCTTCCATCTCACCACAAAATCTGTGCTTACACCTCAATCAGTGGGATAAACCAATCTAATCTCTCTTCCAAGTAAATCAGTCAAAATTCCAAAATAAAAAATTAGAAAACCCAAAAGACATTTTTGGAGTAGTGTTATAATTATTGGTGTAGAGTATAGAGAATTACGAAGGTTCATTTAAAAGTCATGGACTTAAAATAGCCTATGAAATAGGCACCAATAAGACACAGAAGAAATTAGAAAGTAACTACATGAACATCCAAATGCTATGAAGAAAGCATATGTTGACCCGGGGCTGGTGCCTCAGTGGATAGAGCATCAGCCCGGTATATGGAAGTCTCAGGTTCAATCCCAATCAGGGCCCACAGGAGAAGCAACCATCTGTTTCTTCCATTTCCCTTCTTCTACTTCTTTCCCTCTTTCTCTCCCACAGCCAGTGGCTTGATCGGTTTGAGCATGGTCCCAGGTGCTTGAGGATAGCCCCATAGGAGTGCAACAGCCTCAGGCGCTAAAAATAGCTTGGTCTGTAAGCATTGGTCCCAGACTGGTTGCTGGGTGGATCCCAGTCAAGCCGCATGTGGGAGTCTGTCTCTCTATCTCCCTTCTTCTCACTGAAAGAAAGAAGGAAGAGAGAAAGAAAGAAAAGAAGAAAGGAAGAAAGAAAGAAAGAAAGAAAGAAAGAAAGAAAGAAAGAAAGAGGAAGGAAGGAAGGGAGGGAGGGAGGAAAGGAAAGGGAAAGGAAAGGAGGAAGGAAGGGAAGGAGGGAGGGAGAGAGGGAGGGAGGGAGGGAGGGAGGGAGGAAAGAAGGAAGGAAGGAAGGAAGGAAGGAAGGAAGGAAGGAAGGAAGGAAGGAAGGAAGGAAGGAAAGAAATAAAGGAAAGAAAGAAAGCATGTGTTGTCACTGAACCACCATTTCTCTTATGTCACCCACCACTGTCCCAACCTCATTGTCCACTCATGTGCAACCTTGGTTTATACAGTTTGAAGCTCGAGTCACTGAAGGTGAAAGTAAACAATGTCCTTCGGACCATAAAGACCACGTTGAAGGCAGGTGTTGATTTCAACCTACCAATGAACAACAACAACATCAGATTTTTTTTTTTTAAGCTCCTGAGAAAACATTTTGTTTTTCATCCTTGAACGTTAGTGGTTACAATTCTACGAATACTGCATTCGAATTAGAGCTGTGACTTGGAAAGTCAAGGAACTTCCATACTGCTCACGTCTTTTATGAGGTCAACAACCTCATAAAGAGTCATGACGGTATGATTTTTTTTCTCCCCTAGGCATTAGCATAAGGAATGAAATATACAACATGCGTTCTCCCGAGGAACTCAGGGTTCAGTAGGAGAGAGAGAACACAGCAATCCCAATACAGCACAGTGTGATCTAGGAGGTGGCATGAATAAGACCCTAGTGGAGCATATATTAAGACACATCAACCAGCATGACCTGTGGTGGCGCAGTGGATAAAGTGTCGACCTGGAATGCTGAGGTCGCCGGTTTGAAACCCTGGGCTTGCCTGGGCAAGGCACAGGTGGGAGTTGATGCTTCCAGCTCCTTCCACCCACTCCTCGTAAAAAAAAAAAAAGACACATCAACCCATCATGGCAAGACAGTCCAAGGAAATAGCTGTAAGAACGGAGATGAGTTAGATGAGATGTGTTGGGAAAACAGGATGAGAAAGGCAGATGGTGAAGGTTTCCGGATGGGCATCAGGAGAGCCAGGAAGGGAAAGTGAGGTAAAAAAAAGCTGAAAGAGGGAGAAGTCTCAAAGAGGGACTGAGAAAGGCGGAGGCACATCCACTGTGTTTGGCAAGTGGGAGGGCAGCGGAGACCTTGCGGACACAGGAGCCAGAATGCAAGGAGCTGGGGAGGCAGGAAAACAAGATGTGACAAGAGACACCCTTTTAAGATGCTTTGCGCCCTGGCCGGTTGGCTCAGCGGCAGAGCGACGCCCCAGAGGGGCAGAGCATCGCCCCCTGGTGGGCAGAGCGTCGCCCCCTGGTGGGCATGCCGGGTGGATCCCGGTCGGGCGCATGCGGCAGTCTGTCTGACTGTCTCTCCCGGTTTCTAGCTGCAGAAAAATACAAAAAAAAAAAAAAAAAAAAAGATGCTTTGCTGGGAAGGGAGAGAGCAACTCTGAAATCTTACGCCAGGGAACTTACAACAAATAGTATCATTTGATAAAGATGATAAACTTGATACATTTTCAAGATCAAACTCATAAATTAAAACTAAGTAGCCATAAATATATGATGCATATTTTAATCACTGACCCTCCCCCCCTCAAAAATATCTCATCATTTCCTGTCTCCCTGTGAATTAGAGATTTCATGTCTTATTGTGATGGCAGGCAATCCTCCCCAGTCTGGAGAGCCTGTGGATTACACTTACAAGTGTAGATGACAGGTTTAACAGTTTAGAATTAGAAAAGATTTAACCTGGGTTTTTTTTGTTGTTGTTGTTGCTTTTTGTTTTACTATCAGGGACAAGAAACTGAAACAAGAAACATGAATGGAAAAATTGTAGTGGATATTTCTCTTCTCTGGGGCCCCAGTGCAGCGATCAACCCTTAGCAGGGGCCTAATTATTATCTGTTAAATGGAACTGAAGGTCAAATGGCTAATTAGGGTAGGCCCATGGCTAGAATCTACATATTTGGACTCTCCAGGGAACATTTTTCAATGACAACTCAAAAGGCCATGTCGTGTACTTGCAGTAAACTCTTAAAAATTATCCTCAACATCAGCGGTTCTCAACCTGTGGGTTGCGATCCCGGTGGGGGTCGAACGACCAAAACACAGGGGTCGCCTAAAGCCATCGGAAAATACATATTTATTATACAATACATTTTTAAGTAAAATATGTATTTCCGATGGCTTTAGGCGATCCCTCTGTTTTGGTCGTTCGACCCCCGCCGGGATCGCGACCCACAGGTTGAGAACCGCTGCTCACCATAATTAACTATTAGAAAAATGTAAACCCAAACCACAAGGAAATACCACCTGACACACTTTAGGATGGTCACTATTAAAAAATAATAATAAAGGTCAGGGAGGATCTAGAGAAATATGAGTCCTTGTGCATTGTTGGTAGAGTAGAAATGTAAAATGGTGTGTCGTTACACAAAACAGTAGAACAGTTCCTCAAAAATAAACAGCCTGACCAGGCAGTGGCACAGTGGAAAGAGCATCAGACTGTGACACGGAGGACCCAGGTTCGAAACCTGGAAGTCGTCGGCATGAGCACGGGCTCACCAGCTTAAGCACAGGGTCACTGGCTTGAGCGTGAAATCATAGACATGACCCCATGGTTGCTGGCTTGAAGCCCAAGGTCGCTGGCTTTAGCAAGGGGTCACTCACTCTGCTGTAGCCCCCCAGTCAAGGCACATATGAGAAAGCAATCAATGAACAACTAAGTTGCCGCAGTGAAAAATTGATGCTTCTCATTTCTCTCCCTTCCTGTCTGTCCATCCCTATCTGTCCCTCTCTCTGTCTCTCTCTCTCTCTGTCTCTGTCAATAAATAAATAAATAAAATAACAGAAAATAAACATAGAATTACCATATGTTCCAGCATTCCACTTCTGGGTATTTACCCCAAGAAAGTGAAAGCAGGGACTCAAAGAGGTATTTGCATACTCGTGACTGTCAATCAAACAAAATTCATCTGAGAATCACCACTTTCAAATCATTCTCCACACTCCTTGCTTTTTATGTCAGTATATAAATATCCATGCAGTGCTTCTCCTTTCGCTAAGATATTTGCTAAAACTTGACTGCGGGGGCATTTTCTATTGCTTCTCGCTCTATAAATACATACTTGATAGCAATGCACATCGAACGGTACGAGGGAGACGGATTTTTTGTTCAGGACAGTTCATTTTTGGAATAGAATTGTTGGGCGAGGCTGTCGATTTTGCTATCTGAACCCCATCCTTCTGAATTCCATAAATAAGCCTAAAAACCAAAATTGTATTATTTCAGGCCACTTTCCTCTTAACTTTATTACGGCTCTTGGAGTGATTTCACCTTGCCAAGCTCATGCAATTGAATACAAAGACCCTCACTGAGCTGTTAATAAAAGGGAAAACACGGAGCTCTGGGTCTCCATAGGAAGGGATAAATTCACTCAGATGAATTTGTTCTGAAGGTTATTCCACGGTGTTAGTTCTTTGGAGAGCCCTGTGATTGGCCTTAATGTGTTTTTAGATTTAGAGTAATTTAAAGAAAATCTATACAAAAACACGTGGTCCAAAGGCTTCCATACTAACTCCCAAATGTCTGCTCATGCGAAATATTAAATTACCCCGTGATCACAGATGACGAATGTGTTGCAGCTTGCACAAGGTGGCAGTTGGGTTCATGTAAAGTACAAATGTACCACAGGGCTAGGAAATCTTGCATAGAACACACTCTATTTCAGCGATGGATTTATAGTGAAACACACACGTCATGAACAGAGAGGAACCACTAATCTCCATTAATGCAGTCATCAAAATTTAATTTTCTGACGCGGTAGAGCCACGTGGAATATGATTTTAGTATGTAGTTGTAAATGGAAAACAAACAAACTGTACCACGGTACCTAAACTGTGTTTGCAGCGCAGTAAAATGATGCGTGCACACGAACTGGAGTATCAGGGACGTGGACAAACTGGTCATGGCTAGTTTGTTTTTTTTCTAATTAATTTTAATGGGGTGACATTGATAAATCAGGGTACATATGTTCAGAGAAAACATCTCTAGGTTATTTTGACATGTGATTATGCTGCATCCCCATCACCCAAAGTCCAATTGTCTTCCGTCACCTTGGCTAGTTTTTTCAAGGCCGAGAATATTTGCTTTTTTTCCTAAATGTTTTCTTTTTTAGCCCCTTTAACATTGACATAATGTGTTTGTTAATAAATATACAGAAAAATCAAAGTAATGTGTGTGGTGATGTTTTGTGCTTGTGTACGGCTTCCTCCTTTAGTTGTGTCACTTATTTAGTTGTTCATTGATTGCTCTCTCATCTGTGCCTTGACCAACATTGGGGGGGGGGGACTCCGGCCGAGCCAGTGACCCCTTGCTCAAGCCAGCGACTTTGGGGCTCAAGTCAGAGACCCTGCACTCAAGCTGGTGAGCCTGCGCTCAAGCCAGATGAGCCTGCACTCAAGCCGGCAACCTTGGGGTTTTGAACCTGGGAACTCAGCATTCCAGATTGATGCTCTCTATTCACTGTGCCACCACCGATCAAACACCAAGAGCATTTTAATGCTTTCCTCAGAACAATCAACTCAAGAGGCCTTGGCAACTCCAAACACTAATTAGTTCCTGTCCCACAGCCAATGGAGAAAAGTCCATGTAGACATAGTAGTTTTAGACTTTAGTATCCTAAGAGTAAATTCTTCCAACAAATGCAGTTACTTCTCTCACATGGTCCAGACAGGTTTCTGGGAATCACGACAGACACTCATTTAACCTGTTTTAATATCAGGTTGCTATCATTCCTACTTATTTGCAAGAAATTACTCTCATGTTTGTTGCCTGTGTACAGAACAGAAGTTTCTATCCACTGCGCCACTGCCTGGTCAGCAGAACAGAAGTTTCTAGAAGGCGAATAGTCTTCATGAGCCCCTGTCTACACAAGACGGGCGCTTGACTAGCATCTAAGTTTGAGTTTTATATTTTATTTAGTCAATTTCTGCTTGCTTACAAAGTTCTACGTAACTGCCTCCTTCTATTCTGAAGGAGCCAGACTGTACTGCTAATTCAGAGTTGATCAATAAGAAATACACAGGATTTGCTCAAGTCACTGGGCGGGTTTCCATCCACAGAGCCGCGTTTATTAATTTCCCATAAATACACAAAACACTTCAAACTTCATACGCGACAGAAAAAGGCTAAAAATAAACCCGTAGCTGAAAACAAGAGGAAGCTCTCATTTCAAGCAGGTGTCTTGACACCGTGGGCAGCCTCTTGACTGTGTGAGAATAGGACAGGTTAGCGTGTCATCGGCAGAGAGCTGAAATTATCGGGTGAAATTACGCACATTTGGGGCGTAAAAGTTAAAGCAAGCGTTGCGTGTGGCTAGCCTGCCGCTCTCACCGGAAAGTCGACAGAGAGGGAGCTCTTTGAGGGGCAAAGTTCAGTGGGTTTGTGCTGTGTGGAGGGGGGAAGGCTCACGGCCCACGGGGAGGACTTCACCCGAGAGAGGTCATCACCTCCGGGACATTCGGTCTCTCCAGGTCTAACACGAACGAAGAAGCAGCCTGCAGCCCCGAAACAAGAAGGAGAAAATGCATGCCACAAACATCTGGGGTGAAGGCCTAGGGACTTTGTTTTTGTCCTGGTTTGGGGCTGGCAGCTGTGTAATCTGTTCCCATGGGTCACACACCTGGCTCTTTCAGGTCCCAGATCAGGTATCACCTCCTTATCAAGCCTGACCCTAACCCTACCTCTAACTCTGACCGTGACCCTGACTCTGACCCTCTAGTATAAAGATACAGTTCTGCACCATAACCTCATCACACCTGACCGCAATTATGGCCTTCACAATTAAAATCACTTCATTAGGTTTTTTAACTTGGTCTCCCCAGCCCACCTCCCACCCCACCCCACCCCACCCCCACCCCCACAGTAACTGAGTCCTCTGAGAAGCTGGGACTGTGTTTGCCTCATGCACAGAGCACTTAGAACCATACCTGGGCCCTGGCCAGTGGCTCAGTGGATAGAGTGTCAGCCTGTCATATGGATGCCCTGGGTTTGATGCCCAGTTAGAGCACACAGGGGAAGCAACCATTTGCTCCCCTCCCCCTCCCCCTTCTCTTCCCCTCCCACAGCCTGTGGCTCAATAGGTTCAAGTGTGGCCTCGGGCACTGAGGATAGCTGAGTTGGTCTGAGTGCATCAGCCTCACGCTCTAAAAATAGCTCTGTACTCGAGCATCGGCCCCACACAGGGGTTGCCGAGTGAATCCGGGTCAGGGTCAGGATGCATTCAGGAGTCTGCCTATCTCCCTTTCTCTCGCCTGGCACATGGCAGGTATGTTCTGACGCAATGAATGAATGAGGGAATTAATTAATTCAGAGGGCAATTCCTTCCACTACTATCATCAGGTTTACAGTGAATATGTGAAACACAGTTTATTCTTATATTATTATAAATCACCATATCCTTTTCCATAGGAACAACTGTAAACCTACTTTTGCCTCACCCTGTCTTTCCCAGATCTCTAAGCCTGCCTAGAGACCAGTGCACTCCATCAGCCCAAAAGTCTCACAGTTAATAAAGGTTTAATCATTCATTAAATGGTGTTGGGTAATATAGTTACTGCTCTGTGATAAGATGCATGAGTAACTTCATGCACTGGATAATACAGAGTGTAACAACAGTAACAGTGACCAGTCCAGACATGGCTACCTGAGAGGTGGTTGGGCGTAACCATGGTGAGGACAGAGCAGGCTTTATCTGCCGGCCCCTCCCCTCTGCTTTTCCCTAATCGTTTCCTAATGGAACAACCCACTTGTCTTATCACCTTTACAAATCGGGGTCAACAGTAGATAAGGAAGCCGTTGAACTCCCCGCTACAGGGTGAAGCCCACATAACCCGACCTCTTCATCAACCGAGAACTGAAGGACCCCAGAACTGGGCGTGACTGACGAAGCCCAGAGCCAACCTGTTCCCTCTCTTCCACCAACATGTGGATTTCAGTAGGCAGAGATGCTGTGTAGTCCTGAGGACCCTGGACACAGCTGAGTGACCTGGCACACCAGGACCATGAAAGGGCCAGGGGCCAGGCCACCAGGGGGCATTCACGAGAAACTGATTTATGTGCACTCCGGCACCTCTGAACTGATCCACGTGACGAAACAAAATGAGGAAAACGGCTGCAAATGAATTAAAATCACACACACAGTCTTTCCTCGCCTGCGAGTTAAGAAAAGATCTTTTTAAAATATAGATCAATAGATACTTCCAGCATACATGTGAAATACAGTTTATTTGAAAAATATGTTTATAGACTCGTCAGTGAAGCATTCAATTTCTCCAGATCACAGAACTTTTTTGTCTAAAATACCCAAAGGGGTTACTCACTAGCAGAATGAAGTCAGCACACTTTAGGATTGGTAAGGCATCATTCCGCGATACCTAGCTGTGTCTCTCAAATAAAAATGCAAAGAATACAATTATCAATATTGACACCATCTATATTTTTAAAAGATTATATGGATTCCCCAACCACCACCACCACCACCACTCTGATGTCACCAACGTCGGAGACAGCTTGAGGAGGTGGACACTGTCATTTAGCAGCTTGAACTGAGAATTCCCACTTGAAGTTGCCCATTTTCCATTGTCTCTCATGCCCTGCAGTTTCCATCTCACTTCAGGGAAGACTGGTCTGCTAGAGATAGGCTCGGAGTGATCAGAACTAGCCGAAGGCATCTCCCCACTGAGCTAACATACTGCCCAATGAGTTTTTAAAGATGAAGAAACATTAGGTTCTATTAAGACAGGGAAACTGGACATCGTATCGTTCATTAACACCCAGAGGCAGGGTTTCAACAGAGCAGCTGCTCCCAGCCCCAGGGTTCAGAGACATGACTGGGATCTTAGTTGGAAATGGGTCTTGGAGACCGTCCGTCAAGTCTTGTGGTTAAATATCTCTACTGGGAAGCAAGACGGAATAAAAATAGTTAAATTAGGTGTTCCATGGCTTAGAATTAAATACTAGGGGGGAAGAAAGTAAAATTCTATTCAACTGGGTACCCTGCCCAAGTTACTCTGCTTCTCTGAGTCTCAGTGTTCCTTTCTGTAAAATGGGGGGTGACTTTTACCTGAGATCAGGGAATGAATGAATGATTCAGAAGCTTGAGCTCTTGGTGATAAAAGCTAGATACTGGCATGAGGCTG
The DNA here is from genome assembly GCF_036850995.1 of Saccopteryx leptura. Classification (NCBI taxonomy): domain Eukaryota; kingdom Metazoa; phylum Chordata; class Mammalia; order Chiroptera; family Emballonuridae; genus Saccopteryx; species Saccopteryx leptura. The sequence continues at coordinate 49,996,041 of NC_089515.1, read as the reverse complement.
GGAAGTGGGAAGGAGGCAGTTAATAAATAACTGAATACCAATCTGTTATTCATGACTAGGGCCACGCCTTATATGTTCAAACTTTTTTCGGGGGGGAAGGTCACATAAATAGTTCATGATATTTAAAAACAATTCATCCTGGACATTCTAGGTTCTGCCACGACATCTGCTCAGCGTGACGGGGAACTTCCTGAGCACCTCTTTCTCATTCCCAGATAAAGCTGCTACATGTCCCCTGTGCCCACTCACAGGAGATTTAAATGAATAAAAGAAATGGCAGAGAAATCCTACCTGTTTAGACAGGCCTCAAATGCTGAAAGCAACTTCCGCTGAGGACTCCTACAAAGTTCAAAACACTACACTATGTAGGGAAAAAGTGCACTGAAAACACACCAGAGGGCCCTGGCCGGTTGGCTCAGCGGTAGAGCGTCGGCCTAGCGTGCGGAGGACCCGGGTTCGATTCCCGGCCAGGGCACACAGGAGAAGCGCCCATTTGCTTCTCCACCCCTCCGCCGCGCTTTCCTCTCTGTCTCTCTCTTCCCCTCCCGCAGCCAAGGCTCCATTGGAGCAAAGATGGCCCGGGCGCTGGGGATGGCTCTGTGGCCTCTGCCTCAGGCGCTAGAGTGGCTCTGGTCGCAACATGGCGACGCCCAGGATGGGCAGAGCATCGCCCCCTGGTGGGCAGAGCGTCGCCCCCTGGTGGGCGTGCTGGGTGGATCCCGGTCGGGCGCATGCGGGAGTCTGTCTGACTGTCTCTCCCTGTTTCCAGCTTCAGAAAAAAAAAAAAAACACACCAGAGGGAAGGTAAGGAGGAAACAGAGGCGGCTTTGTGGGGGTCAAGACTCAAGAGATGGACTTGCCCTGGCCAGATGGCTGGTTCGGTTGGAGCGCTACCTGGATGCACAAAGGTTGCGGGTTCAGTCCCTGGTCAGAGCACATACGGGAACAAACTGATGTTTCTTTCTCTCTCTCTCTGAAATCAATAAATTTAGTCTGACCAGGCGGTGGTGCAGTGGATAGAGCTCAGACTGGGACGCAGAGGAACTCAGGTTCAAAACCCCGAGGTCGCCAACTTGAGTGCGGGCTCATCTGGCTTGAGCACAGGCTCATCAGCTTGAGCGTGGGGTCGCTGGTTTGAGCGTGGGATCATAGACATGACCCCATGGTCACTAGCTTAAGCCCAAAGGTCACTGGCTTGAGCCCACGGTGGCTGGCTTGAACAAGGGGTCGCTCGGTTTGCTGTAGCCCCCCGGGGTCAAGGCACATATGAGGAAGCAATCAATGAACAACTAAGGAGCCACAGTGAAAAACTGATGCTTCTCATCTCTCTCCCTTCCTGTCAATCTGTCCCTATCTGTTCTTCTCTCTGTCTCTGTCACAATAAATAAATAAATTAATTAATTAATTTTAAAAAGCAAAAAGAGATAGAGAGACTTAATGACACATTCTAGCTATGGACAAGAAGCATTGCAGAGAAGTCTGTCACCACAGTAGGACAAGGAACTACAGATACATTTGACTGGACAGACTGTGTTACCAACTGACCACATGAGATTAAGCAAGCCAGCAGCATCTCTGGCCCCTGCTAGTTCAAGAGGGGACAACAGAAGTTTGAAGAGCTGACCCCCAAAGATCATTTCCAGACTATACAGATCTAGAAAGCTAAGCTAATTCTGTATATACAAAATCTTTTACACTAGTCATAATACTTATCACAATCATGTCGGGGACCGTAAGGGCAAGTAATACAATGTTCTTTCCTGATACATTATTTAAGCTCTCAAACCAAACCCCGACATCTTTCACAATGTTAAAAATAGTTCCCCCTCCACCACCACCACCACCCAAACAGAGAAGTATTATTACACAATGATTATTTTTGGTTTATTTGGGGTTGGGTTTCCTTTTTTTGTTTGTTTGCTTGCTTTTCTGTCTCATGCATTGTCACCTTGGCTGCAACTTGGATCTGAATATTGATACATTCACCCAGACATATTGAAGACTTTCTTTTTAGTTTTCCTGGTCAGTGTACAGATCTCTCATGAATATTCCCATTTATTAGCTGATTTGTTTTCATGTTTATTTATTGATTTTAGCGAGAGAAAGAGGGGGGGGGGGAAGAGAAGGAAAGAAAGGGAGAGAGAGGAAGAGACAGGAACATAGATCTGCTCTGTGTGCGCCCTGATGAGGAGTCGAACCCACAACCTCTGCACTTCGGAATGACACTCCACCCAACCAAGCTATCCAGCCAGGGCTATTAGCTGATTTTTAATACACAAAGTTTAAACAGGGTATCCTAACGTTTCAAGTCCTCAAAAGCAATCATCTGTCAATTATATATCAAAAGAGGAGGAAGAATTGATGATGAACATAAATGATAAGTGTTTTTTGCCTGACCAGGTGATGGCACAGTGGATAGAGCATCAGACTGGGACGTGGAGGACCCAGGTTCGAAACCCCGAGGTCGCCAGCTTGAGCGCGGGCTCATCTGGTTTGAGTGCAGAGTCACTGGCTTGAGCATAGGATCATAGACATGACCCCATGGTCGCTGGCTTGCAGCACAAGGTTGCTGGCCTGAGCCCAAGGTCGCTGGCTTGAGCAAGGGGTCACTCGCTCTGCTGTAGCCTCCCAGTCAAGGCACATATGAGAAAGCAATCAATGAGCAACTAAGGTGCTGCAATGAAGAATTGATGCTTCTCATCTCTCTCCCTTCCTGTCTGTCCCTATCTACCCCTCTCTCTGTCACACACACACACACACACACACACACACACACACACACACGACAAGTGTTTTAGCAAGCATTTCAGATTGTGACAATGGCATGGACTCAAACTCTGAAAACCAGCTTTCAGCAGGTCCCTTGTCACTGTCCTGCCCAGGCCTGCTCCTGTTTGCTTTGGCAGCTAGAGACCTCCTACCAGGGTGGCTCGGGCTATCAACATATGAAAGGCAAAGGGAGTGGAGAATTCCTCTTCTCCCCACTCCTTGGGGAAGTAAATCTTCCCACCTTTCACACAGCATTAAACCTGTTCCTCTGCTGCCTGGCCAGGAGAAGTGTCCCCATTTTTCTCCTGACCTGCTTCCCACCCACCCACCCACCCACTGCCCTTTGGAGACAGCGTTATTCAATTGTTCCTATTATTCAATCTCCCGAATTCTTCAGTAGTGCTGCCACCTGTATTATTCAATCGGCTGGTGGTCAATTACTCAATGACCAACTAAGAGAGACTAGGGCTCTCAAACCCCTGGGTTGTTGACCCCTTCTCTGGCCTGCAGACCTTTATCCCAGCCAACCGGCCACGGGAAAGTTCTATCATGGGATCATCCAAGCGTTTTAAAATCACAATGCCCACAAAACTCATTACTCTCTAAAAACAGTCGTCTCCTCTAGTCTTGGCTTGTGGTACTGGCACCAACCTAGGGGCCCAAGGCACAAATCTTATCCCTGGTGTTCCCTCTGTCCCCCCACCCACATCCACCTGGTCACCTGTGTCACCTCCCAGATGTCTCTCACACCCTTCCACACCTCTGCTTCCTTATTGCCTTCAGCCACGCCCTACAACCCCGACTCTGAACAATGATAACCTCTTCACAACTCTGCCAGCAACTCAGGACTTACAGCGAGAATGAGGGCATCTCCACGCCACTCACCCAGACATCCCTGAGCAAGTCTGACCCTGTCTGTAGGGATCACGCCTGTCTGGTCACCCCTGTCTTTCCTTCGGGGACCTCACGTGAACATTTAGCACAATGGGGCAAGCAATGAATGACCACAGGCACAATGACCGCAGGGGTGAGACAGCTGGTCCTTTCAGAACTAAACTCTGCTGCCAGACAGAAACACAAATTAACATCTGTCTAAACATTCGTCTCTGAAGGACAAGTGGAGGCACAGAAATCTGACTTTCACACCCAAAGGCACTGCCGTCTTCCCTCACACTCACAGATACACACATGTATCTACACTTGTATAGTCTTACACTGTTTGACATGACAGGGCTATTCTGCAATAAAATGTATAAAATTGTGGGTGGCAACTGTTTCTTTCTGAAAAAAAAAAAACAACAACCTGAAAATACTCCTCTTCTCTGGATACTTTTAAAGACATAATAGCAAAATATAGCATCATCTCCAAGTCCTCTGTGGCTGGGAAGGGCGCTGGCCTTCAGGAGAGAGGCCTCAGTGCTAACATTCAGCTCAGACCCTGGCATTCTCAAACCAGGCTACCTTCCCCTGCCTGCCACCCGCTGGGAAAGCCCCAGTGAGCCCAAGGTCATGCGGGGAGGGAGGCAGGAGCAACCCCAGTAGGCAAGCAGAGCTCTGCAATCCTGTCCCTCCGGCTTGTGAAACTTTAAAAATTTGCCCTAGGCGAGCATGACAATAACATTCTAACCCTGAACCCTGGCACTTGGTCCCTGAAGAAGCAGTTTGTCCCTGAAGAACTTGTTAACCTCAAGTTTTTGTCCACTAAGGTCATTCCAAGCAGCCTTGAGCCCCCTTCCAGACCTCCCTCACAATCCTGTCCTGAAAGCTCTGGGCCGGGGTGCCAGGCAAGGCCACGCCCACTGTCTGCCAGGCTTTAAATCCCCACAGCTGTGGGACCTAAAGCACCTTCTTGTCTCTGTGCCTGTTTTCTCTCATTGAAACGGGTGAAACCTGGCCTGTGGTGGCGCAGTGGTAATCAACCTGGTCCCTACCACCCCCTAGTGGTCGTCAACCTGGTCCCTACCGCCCCCTAGTGGTAGTCAACCTGGTCCCTACTGCCCACTAGTGGTAATCAACCTGGTCCCTACTACCCCCTAGTGGTAATCAACCTGGTCCCTACCGCCCACTAGTGGGCGTTCCAGCTTTCATGGTGGGCGGTAGCGGAGCAACCAAAGTATAAATAAAAAGATAGATTTACCTATAGTAAGTTGTTTTATAAAGATTGATTCTGCCAAACTTAGCGAAAATCCAACATAAAGTACTTGGTAAGTAATTATTATTATATGCTTTAACTTGCTGTAACTCTGCTTTATAAATTTTATAAAGTAAAGTTACTTCCCTACTTTATAAATCACCATTACTGTGGAACTGGTGGGCGGTTAGAAAATTTTACTACTAACAGAGATACAGAAGTGGGTGGTAGGTATAAAAAGGTTGACTACCCCTGGAACAAAGCATCAACCTGGGATGCTGAGGTCGCCGGTTCAAAACCCTGGGCTTGCCCAGTCAAGACACATAAGAGAAGCAACTCCTAGGAGTTGATGCTTCCAGTTCCTCCCTCCTTCCTCTCCCTCTCCCTCTCTTCTCTCTAAAATCAATAAATAAAATCTTTTAAATATATATATATTTAAAAGATAAGAAAGAAATGGAGGTAATGATATAGCCCTACCTGGTCAGACTGTGTGAATGATTAAAAGAGTTCATAATGGCCTGACCTGTGGTGGCGCAGTGGATAAAACGTCGACCTGGAAATGCTGAGGTCGCCGGTTTGAAACCCTAGGCTTGCCTGGTCAAGGCACATATGGGAGTTGATGCTTCCAGCTCCTCCCCCCTTCTCTCTCTCTCTCTCTCTCTGTCTCTCTCTCTCCCTCTCTCTGTCCTCTCTAAAAATGAATAAATAAATAAATAATAAAATAAAAAAAAAATTAAAAGAGTTCATAATTCTTAGCGCAATGCCTGGCCCAGTCTGGGCGGCCAGTACATGCCAGCAACAGTGACATACATGATAACTATAGTCCCATTTTGATATATTAGCCCTCCTAGCAACCTTTTCCCCTCCCTTGGGGGTCCTCCACAGGGGGTCCTTGACCCCCACAGTTGTCTTACATACTCAGGGCAGTTCTCAGACACATTAGCCCCGGGGTCATGTGCCAGGCTTCCGAGAACCCAGACTGCCGTGTTCCAGCCACTGGGTTTCTGGTGCCGGGGCAGAGTGGGATGGGGACGAGAACACAGATTTCAAACACAGTGACCTCAGGGGCGTGGGCGCTGCTGGTTTGGAAGGACGTGCTGAGAAACACCGAGGGGCTGACGGGGCATCAGTGGAGGAGAGGGAGGGGGGTCCAAACGTCTGGGGGCCTTAGTGGTCCTCCACACACCCAGATCGCCCTCCGGATCGGCAACTCCACCAACCATTCCAAGGTCAGCTCAGGCGCCAGGAGCCCTCAGGCTCACACACCGGCACCTACCACCCTGGTCTGCCCGCAGTGCACCCAGCTGCAGGAGACTGGGGGCTCCCTGTGGCAATCAGGACTCGCCTAACTCAGTGCCTGGGACACGGGGGACCCTCCATAAAAGGTGAACGATAGCCCTGGCGGGATAGTCCATTTAGTTAAGCATCGTCCCAAAGCACAGAGGTTACCGGTTCGATCCCCAGTCAGGGCACATACAGGAACAGCTCAATGTTCCTGTCTTTCTCTCTCTCTCTCTCTCTCTCTCTCTCTCTTTCTCTCTCCCCCTCCCTTCTTCTCTAAAATTAATAAAATAAATATTGAAAAAAAACTAAACTAAAATAAATGGTGACAGATAGAATGAAAGCGGAGAGAAATAAAGGTATCCTTGGAGGAACTCCCCAACTGGAGGCCAGGGCATACTCAGGGCAGTTCTCAGACACATTAGCCCCGGGGTCATGTACCAGGCTTCGGAGAACCCAGAAGGGGCCTTCATCTCAGAACAGTTCACGGGACACGAAGTGCCCCAGGCCCCCAGGAGCACGGCCAGGGTCCCTCCCACCCCAGCTGGAAGTCTCTTCTATGTTCAGCGGACCAGGAGTCATTGCCTCCAACCCACAACTGCTTCTTTCTCTCTTTGAAGGTAACAGAGTGCAGCCTCCGGCCTCACATGGCATAGGTCCAGCCAGTGCGACAAGCTGCTGCAACCAGGAAGCATTTATTTGCGGGCATTTCTGGTACATCGCCCAAAAAGATCTCAGCAGAGGACGAACACTCCAGCGAACGGTTGTAACTTCTCTCTCTCTCTCTTATTCTAAATAAGTATGAACTCTCATCACTAAGTTTGCATTCTTTTTCTTAAAAAGGATTCCAAATGTGTTTCTCTTTTTAAATTTGTTTTTTCAATTGCATTTTATATTCAATATTATTTTGTGTTAGTTTCAGGCGTTCACCGTTGAGGTCTTACAATAGCTGGACCCGCCTGATGCACACACCTTACATATTCTGCAACCTGGCCCTCTGGCTTGTGGAGGGTTTTCTTCAATTCACCACCCATTCTGCCCTCCAAGGACAGTACCTAACCAAGCCAACCACACCTTTATCAACACCTTCTAGGCAGGATTTCAAATGCTTTCAAGAGGACTTCAAGGTGAGTTATCAAAATCACTGTCCAAAGCAAGATCCAGGCAGAATATCCTGTCTGAACCTCCCAACATCAGCATAACGACTTTCTTCAACTCTGAGTGCTAATTTAAATATAAAACCCCTCCATTTTTTGTGTGCAATCACCAATGATTATAAGGACGGGTTTTTAGGAAAGCCAAGCACATGTTCTCAGTGTCAGGAAATACTAACTAAAATTCTAAGCACTATTTTCAATCTTATCCCATACAGTATTCATAATTTTAATTTGAAAAGCACTTTTGTGGTTTACACACACCTAAAGAAATTGTCAGTGGAGTTGTTAGGGGTCCTTTCATCACAGACTGAATTAGGAATTCTAGGATTTCTTTCCAGGTAAATTGTAGTACTCTACATTTCCAGGGATAGAGGTATGGAAAAATAGAGACATCTCTTAAAATAAATACTAGCTCTATTTATTCATACATGATTATAGATTTATGCTCAAACACAAAGTGACAACACTGTCTTCTACCCACCTGGAAGCAATGGAAAGAAACCAAGCTGAAACAGATCAAAGCAAGCTGATTTATATGAGTTATAGAAATCAAGTTGAATTGTAGAAAGCACAATAATATGAAAACTAGCTTTAACTTCAATGTGTGTGAGACACAAGTAATTCATATACAGTTTTACTGACTTGCCCACTTGGCTCTCTGAGGCCCTTAAAAATGTTAAGAAAGACATAGAATACATTTTATATTTTAAAAAATAGCTGTTCATCTCCTTGTCCCAGATTGGTCAGAGTTCACCACGCAAGGAGAATGAAATCAGTCCTCATTTTATTCGTGACGGCTCCTTTAACCCCCAGGATGTGGGCTGCTTATGAGTATAAATTAAAATTCTTACTTCCATAAAACCTTCCAGATGTAATGTCTCATGGCAGTGTGGCATAGTGAGAAGGCAGGGCTTCCACAGTCAGAAATATCCGCATTCAATTTTTAGACCCACCAGTGACCTTGAACCGAGTGCTAGGATTCTTCCCTGCCTCAGTTTCCCACCTGTCCAGGGAGAGTAACACCTATTTTGCATATTTTATGCAACAAGACAAGGTGCTGGGCACTTGGCCAAGAGTTGATTAGTAATCACCTTATTTTAAGGGTGGTTCCGATCATCCTTGTCACTTTGGATGACAGACCAGGCCAATAACATCCTTCTCCTTGCCTTTAAATGCTTATTACCAGACATGAAAGAGATGCCGCGGAAGCGAAAGAGCAATGTGCCATAGGTCTCTCTCTAAATACCCACCTGTGTGGAAGGAGGGCCCTAAAACTCCTCTTTGCGTGAACACCTGTGCGCACCAGCCTGGTTCGCTCAGAGGTCCCCGCTTTAATAGGCCTACAACAAATATTTGTTAAACTGAAAGCCTGCTGGCCAGAGTGAGAAATGAATGTTAATGGGAATCATAATTCATGGCCCTGTTCGCGAGGCGGGGCGTCACCGAGGCCGGCTTTCTGAGGTCCCCAAGGGTCCCCTGTAAGCTGGTCGGTAACTCTTAAGTGCTCGCTGCTGAGGTCACTTACAGGGGAGCGTCTGGACGCAGCTGAAACCCTCTGACACCGAGCAGAAGTTCGTTCGCAGGTTCTAACCTGGTTTAGAGACACACAACCCAGTTCAAACGCCACGGGCATGGGCGCACTATTTGCCTAACAAATGGACAGTGTGCTCAGGAACTAATTGCGGAAGCAATCTCCTCTCGCCTTCACCACCATCCCCTTTTCATCTTTTTTTTAATGTGACAAGACACCGGCACCTAAGCGATTGGAAGGCTTTCTGCCTTCGTGGGGCTGAGCGGAGATCTGCAAAGGGAACTAAAGTGGCCTCTCCCAGCCCCCACGAAGGGGTCGCATTACATCCCACCTAAGTTCAGGCTGACCTCAGCACAGGGTCCCAGCGGTGGCGGGGACAACTCCGCGGTCCCCAAGAGACCGACTGTGTCCCATCCAACGTCAAGAGATCCGGGGCAGGTCGCCCCCACCGCGCGCGTGCCCAGCACCCCACACCTACGTCCTCGGCACGACTTTCTGTCCCCTGAACCAGCAACTCCCTCCCGGCTAGAGTAGTCCCTCTGAACTCCCTCCCTGGTCCCCAGCTCCCCACCTGGGTTCAGAGCAGAAGCCCACGCGCGCGGGAGAAAACAGGGAGCGATCACCTCCCGCGCGCGCGCGCGCGCTCTGCCAGGTGAGCTTGGCACCGCCCTCACCTGTCCGAAGCGGTGTCCAGGGAGCTGCAGAGGGGGCAACCGCGCGCCCCTCACGTGCCCGGGACCCGTCGCCGCGGTAGCCACCGCTCAGCTCACCGGCGCAGGGAGCAGCTTGGCCACAGTGGGGGCGGGCGCAGGCCCCGGGCCGCCCCACTTCCTCGACCTCGCACCGGAGCCCCGCCTTCTCCAGGGGGAGGAGGCCGGAGGCCCGCGTCACCTTGGAGCCCTGCGTCCCCTTGGAGTCGCCACCAGGCAAGAGCAGGCGCTGCCGTAGTGACTCTGTGCCGGTGCCAGAAGTCCCCTTCGCTCGCCGGTGGGCGAAAAGGAAGAGATTCGGGTAGCTCCTTAGCCTGGGTTGGCGCCTAGGAAAAGGAAGGTGTGTCCAAAAGTCTGGCCGTGACTGGGGGAGTTGAGTTCTCTCGCGTTTTAGATGAGTCAGGAAAGAGGACAGGTGTGGCTTGCCAACGTTAAAATGGCTTAAAAGCCTGTGTCCGGTGATCCTCACGTAAGTGCGCCTTGCTCCCAAAAGTCCCGAAGGGTCAGTGGTGAGAGAGCAGCTTCCATTGTGCCACCCCGACCCTGGCAAGTGGCGCCAGAGCCCGGCAACCTGTGGGAACTGGTGCTACGTGCGCACCAGGCGTATAACGTGATTAGACTTAATTTTCAGATATTAACTGAGAGTTCATCATTTCCATAGTTTAAGGAGAGGCAAAGAAGCCTCCGAAGCCTGAAATAACCTGCCTGAATCAAGTTAATAGCCGAGTCAGGGCAGCCTGAAGCCTATATGACAAATCTAGGCTTTTTCCACTGTGCTTTGGACAGAAAAGGGGCCTCTCTTACCTTAAAGAGCAGCGGTAAGGTGGGGGAGATCTGGGGGGGAGGAGATAGAGTGTACCGGAAAGAAGAGAAAGAGCTATAAGGAGAAACAGCAACTATACCTTTAAAGCTGACTAACAACTGAATTCAAATAGTGAGTGAACCCACAATAAAAGCTTTTTTTCCTCCTAACTCCGGCCACAGCGGAGTTCCTGTTCTGTGGTCCCCACGCCAACCGCAAGTCAACATTGACTAACAGCGTTTTTCCGTCACTAAATGTTACGAAAAGTGAAACATCTACAGGCCCAGAATTCTATGATCTGATCTCCTTCCCCTCACCACCATACAGTCCTTAGTCCTGCTTTGTTTTTTTTTTGTTTTTTGTTTGTTTTTTATTTAAATCGTTTAAACATGTCACCTACCTCTTACTAATATGTTTTAGCCGGGAATGGTGGAATAATGAATGCTATTGCTTTAACTGATTTAACGTCCCTACGAAGCCACAAGCAGCACTTTGTTTTTGGTTTTTTTTTGTTGTTTTTGTTTGTTTGTTTGTTTGTTTTTGTATTTTTCTGAAGCTGAAAACGGGGAGAGACAGTCAGACAGACTCCCGCATGCGCCCGACCGGGATCCACCCGGCACGTCCACCAGGGGGCGACGCTCTGCCCACCAGGGGGCGATGCTCTGCCCCTCCGGGGCGTCGCTTTGTTGCGACCAGAGCCACTCTAGCGCCTGGGGCAGAGGCCAAGGAGCCATCCCCAGCGCCCGGGCCATCTTTGCTCCGATGGAGCCTTGGCTGTGGGAGGGGAAGAGAGAGACAGAGAGGAAGGAGGGGGGGGGGGTGGAGAAGCAAATGGGTGCCTCTCCTGTGTGCCCTGGCCGGGAATCGAACCCGGGACTTCTGCACGCCAGGCCGAGGCTCTACCACTGAGCCAACCAGCCAGGGCCACAAGCAGCACTTTGAACAGCAGTTGGACTCCTATGTGGCCGACACATGTTCAATGCACTGTTGTTACAATGAATTTCTTGATTTAAACAGGTTGCGGCCCAGGTCTTGTATTAGAAGCACCGTCAATGATGTCGTAATCGCTTTTTTAAAAGTAAAAAATCTGTGTTTATCATCAGTGGACTTCTTCTCTGTTTTGCCTTCTGCATTGACATAAGCAACAAGGTACTTGGCCCCCGAAAAACAACCCTCTTGTCAATCTGATGACTGGAGGGGAGTTTCCTCACCCTCCACACCTGTATTGTTACCAGACCAGATACAACGGATTGTTCATCTTAGCGCCTGCGAGGCTGGTCTTTCAGAATTCAAATGGTGGGTGTGCCTTCTGTGGGACCGAGGTGCCCCTTGGGCTGTCACGGCTGATGCTGCCTGTCACGCATTGGGAAACTGCTGTGGAGGTATGTCAGCAATGTCACTGTGCCTGTCTGGATGAGCCATCAGTTTAGACAGGATGTGTTGTGCAGGGCTTTGGTCACCTGGAATCCTTGCCCATGGGGTGGAAGAAGGCGTCTCTAAAAGAAAGAAGGCCCCGATTTGCAAATGCACAGACACAAGAACTCCCAACTCTTCTGTGCTCCTAGGTTACTGGGACAGGCCTGCCTGGATCACCCCGCCAGCGCTGGCCACGAGTCAGTCCAGCCCGGCTCTAACTGGAGAACGCAAGGTGAACCTTGTGAGTACAAGTCCCTTCAGTTCCGAAGAAAAAGGTGTCTGAGATCTGCTAACAGTGACGTCAGGCATTGGCACCTAGCGGCCCTTACATTTTCCTTCCTTGTCGCCTTTGGTCATTTGGGGGCCAATAAAAACAACCGAGATATAAACACGCAGATCCAGACCGACCAGGGTGTGAAGCCAATGGAATGGTTCAGGCAGAATATGGTCTGTTGTCCGAGTGGCAGATGGTTAGTGTGTGTCATAAGGAAGCATGTTCTTTTCTAATGGTGCTGAGAGAATGGCTTATACCTTTTATTATTGGTGCAAAGAGTTTTTTTGTTATTATATTTACTCACATTTTTCCCCATCATATAATTGGCATGACAGATTACAGAAAGAAAGCATATCCCCTTTTTTATAGTAGCAGGTGCGGAGAGACCAAAACTTAGTGACTCACTCCAAACCAAAGTTGGCCACATAACGTGCTATCGGTTTTCCTGCAGGCGTTTGGTAGGGTTTGGGCTTCTTGGACAAAGGAGCTTCCCTAACACAAAAGGAGTCTTTCTAACTTCCTCAGAAAGAAGCCTCATTTTTAAGCCTTTCTTTGGAAACCAACACCAGCATTTGATTGTCTTATAATCCTGTGTAGCAAATTATTTCAAATGCCTAGGCATATTGTAGACAAAAGCCAATTAGCTGGAAACATTCACCGTGAGTAACTTGCTCAAAGTTACACTGTTCTGGATATTAGAGCTTTCATTGGGGTAAGAATTCCATAGCCAGGATGAACATCTGGTAGTAGTTGCTTTTAAAAAGTTAAAATGATTGGCCCTGACCGGTTGGCTCAGCGGTAGAGCGTCGGCCTGGCGTGCGGGGGACCCGGGTTCGATTCCCGGCCAGGGCACATAGGAGAAGCGCCCATTTGCTTCTCCACCCCCCCCCCTTCCTCTCTGTCTCTCTCTTCCCCTCCCACAGCCAAGGCTCCATTGGAGCAAAGATGGCCTGGGCGCTGGGGATGGCTCCTTGGCCTCTGCCCCAGGCGCTAGAGTGGCTCTGGTCGCGGCAGAGCGATGCCCCGGAGGGGCAGAGCATTGCCCCCTGGTGGGCAGAGCGTCACCCCCTGGTGGGCGTGCCGGGTGGATCCCGGTCGGGCGCATGTGGGAGTCTGTCTAACTGTCTCTCCTCGTTTCCAGCTTCTAAAAAAAAAAAAGTTAAAATGATTAAGAGACATAGAGGGTCAACCTTAAAAGACTTAGTTCCCCACTATTGGGTCGGTAAAAATGAACCCAAAGGTACCCTCTTAGGTGAAGCTTAACCTTGCTCAAGCGAACCCTGTAATCACCAATATTTTTGTCTGGCGACGTGAATTCCATCCAGTTAGCTGATTGCTTCAACCTTCCGCAGAGTACCCTGGAGTGAAGGAGGGTTTCTGTACAGCATCGATGTGGTCCCACGTCAGGTCACTTCTGTTGGAGTACACGCTACCACGTTGCCATTGGCCATGGTGAGGGCTCGTTAGGATCAGCCTTGAGAAGCAGGTTGTTGGATGTGCACTTGGAATGTAGGTCAGGGTCATTTTTTGTTGTTGTTGTTGTTGTTTTTTGTTTAAATCAGTGAGAGGAGGGAAGGCAGAGACAGACTCCTTCCTACATGTGCCCTGACTGGGATCCACCCAGCAAACCCACTAGGGGGCGATGCTCTGCCCAATTGAGGCCAATGCTCCTTTGCTCCAACCAAGCTGTTCTTAGCACCTGAGGCAGAGGCCATGGAGCCATCCTCAGCGCCCAGGGCCAACTTGCTCCTGACTGGAAATTGAACCAGAGACATCCACACATGGAAGCCGACGCTTGACCACTGAGCCAACCGGCCAGGGCAGGGTAGTTGTTTTTAAAATTCTGGTGTCCGGAGATGATCTGAGGCAGAAGTTTTCGTTCAGCTCAGGAGTGCCAAGCTAGGCATTCCTGCAGCGGCTGGTTGGTTTGTGTTCTCTGGATTCTGCAAATAAAACAACTGATGTTGTGTCTCAATTTGACTTTGGGAAATGCTAAGAGTGGCTGACCTCTATCCTATACTCAGAAATGCTTTTTTGTATATATATATATCGTACAGTAGAGCTGCATTTTTCTACCTTGCTTTCTCAAGTCTGAGATGAAACTAAAGGAAGTTACAAAGCCAGAACATCAAGATAATGTTCAGTTCTCCATGCAACAGGCTCTCCATTCATCCCCACACACTGATTCGCACAACTAATTCTCCAAAGCAGGTACAACTTGGGTCCCAAACGGTGATGCCCGCAAGGGCCAGGCTGGTGAAATAAATGTGTGATGAGACCACAGACAAGACGGTAGAGACTGTCACAAACTGCAGAGGGCGTGCCCACCTGAAGGCACGGATTTCAACTATTGTTTTATCTCTGTGCTGGCCAAGTAATGCAGGTGGCCAGAAGCCAGGTGGCCCTGTGTGTCCCCTGATCCACAGGGTGTCCAGCTCTAAGGTTAAACATTATGGAAATAAGACAGCCCTCCAGGTGCTCATACTTTGGTGAAGGGAAAAGGGAAAACACTTGGAAACAAACACTAGAGAGAGTCAGAGGGGGAGGGGTGTCTGATAGCAGCACCTGCCCGGGCAGCCAGTGAACGACAGAGTCAAGTTCAGGAGACCAGGTAGGACATATACACACAAGGGAACCTGCAGGAACAGTGGCTCCAGGCGGCCCTGAGTGCAGAGGAGGGAGGTCCTCACGTGTGACCCAGCAGAAGAGCCATCTGAAGAATGAAGCCAGACCTGTTCAGCGCTGTTTCCATAAATAGTCTCGAGTAATCTGAAAATGAAAATATAGATGCAGAGGGAGAAAGAAGAGCTACACTCTGGGTTGTAGACATTAACTGAGTTTGGACTTGAAGTCTACAGACTATCCTTGTGACTGACTGGGAGGTATAATTTGGATGTTCTAATTCATCCAGCCTCCCATTTCTGGCTATAGCAATGACTTACAAAGAAAGTAGAGAATCACTAATTAATGGCTGAAAAAGTAGTCAGGAAACACCTGGTGTTTTAAGTGCATAATAATATTTTCAAGCCGGCTTGGTCTACAATGACCTCTTTTCTAGATTTCTGTTTTTGAGGTACGTCTTTATAATGTATATTGTTGACACTTCCTAAGAAAATGTGGGCCCAAAATAAAAATAAAATACTAGGAAGGAATGTGACTTGAAGTGAATTTCTTAATTTCCAGGGTACAGGCGCTCAATCTTCTTTTCTTTCTTTTTTTTTTTTTTTTTTTTTTTTTTTTTTCATTTTTCCAAAGCTGGAAACGGGGAGGAAGTCAGACAGACTCCCGCATGTGCCCGACTGGGATCCACCCGGCATGCCCACCAGGTGGGCCTGCCCCTCTGGGGCATCGCTCTGTTGCATCCAGAGCCATTCTAGTGCCTGAGGCAGAGGCCACAGAGCCATCCTCAGCGCCCAGGCCATCTTTGCTCCAATGGAACCTCGGCTGCGGGAGGGGAAGAGAGAGACAGAGAGGAAGGAGAGGGGGAGGGGTAGAGAAGCAGATGGGCGCTTCTCTTGTGTGCCCTGGCAGGGAATCGAACCCGGGACTCCTGCACGCCAAGCCGACAATCTACCGCTGAGCCAACCAGCCAGGGCCAATCTTCTTTTCTTATTGGGAAGCAACTCTACTGAAAATTATACATTCTATACAGGGCTTATTCTTTAAAAAAAATAATAATAACTTTGCTTAGTTTGAACTTCCTAGTAGCCGATTTTAAAAATGAAGAATGGGAAGATTGAAACCCTATTGAGTTAAGCACACAATGTATTTCAGGTCATGGAATAGGAAGAGAGTTTCTTAGATGATTCTCGACGTCAGGTGTACTTGGGCGTAGCCTTGTGAACGTTCACAATGATCTTTGCACCCTTCCGCCTCCGAATGGCTTGTGACAGGTCTCCTTTAGCGAGGCTGAGGAATTTTCCAATGTGGCTCTATTCCTGTGTCTCTTGTTTGAAACGCTCCGCCTCGTTTTGCACACTAAACATGTTTTGCCGTGCAAGTTCATTGGTAACACGTGCTCAGGGATGCCAGAAAACCAAGCGCGGTGTTCAAGCTCCACACAGATTCAGGGCACGAAGACGTCCCGTGGCTTTGTTAAGTTCCCCGTCTCTAAAGCCTTATTTCTTATAGATGCTGTCTTTCTCCCTAAGTAACAAAAGCTAATTGCTTTTCTTGAGAATCAAGCAAATCCATACATCCTGTTCCTTTACCCACACAAACTTAATGTATTTTAACATATTACATTAATTTTTTCTTTTTTTAATGTATAGACACATACTTTTTTTACATGGACACATACTTTTTAACTATGAGTAATAGTTAACAGTTTTTTTAAAGATTGATTTTACAGGGGGGCAGGTGGAGTGAGAAGTATTAACTCATAGATGCTTCACTTTAGCTGTTCACTGATTGCTTGTCGTGTGTGCCTTGACCGGGCAAGCCCAGGGTTTTGAACCCGCAACCTCAGCATTCCAGGTCAATGCTTTATCCACTGCACCACCACAAGCCAGGCTACATATGAATTATTTTTAAAGAGAAGGGGGAGAGAGTGAGAGAAAGAGAAGGTGGAGGGGGTGGGAAGTGGTGGGAAGCACCAACTCGTAGTAGTTGCTTGCATATGTGCCTTGACCAGGCAAGCCCAGGGTTTCGAACCAGCCACCTCAGCACTCCAGGTCGACGCTTTATCCACTGCGCCACCATGGACAGGTTAGGCTCCCCAATTTCAATTGTGTTAAAGCATCTCTCTCTGAGAGCTGGGTGTCAGAAGGAGGAGTAGGCTCAGAGGACCAGCATTTAAAATGCTAGCGGGGACATTGTCCCGTGGCCTGCTCGTGTTTTGTGTGGCTTTAACGGGCACATGTGAGCAAGGTGTTCTTCAGCAGGCTGTGTCCCCAACAAGCTGTAAACATCCAACGGTCACTTCCTGACAAAATGTGGTGGGAGAATTAGCAGCACCACAGAAAGCGTGACTGGACGTCTAAAGGGTGGAAATTAAAAACGAAAAGGCAGGTGATCGATGAGCAGGGCTGGGAAGCAAGCCGGAACTGAAATTGGCTGGGCAGAACTCCGGACCATCGGGACAAGACACGCAGGCAGTCTGGAGGTCAAATCAGAGGGGAGGTCACGTGGGCCCAATACAATCAAAGTGCAGACCGTGTGTTGTGGTCAGTCAGACAAGAAAATGGATTTTTCTTCTTTGCGGTCACACCTCTCTCAAGATGTTGCTGCCGTCCCTGTGGTTGTTGGAAATACAGCCGCACTTGTCTTCATGGAGATTGACCTTGGGGCAACGCTTTCCGTTTACATAGGCCTTTGGGGAGAGCAGGAGCTAGCTCTTTGGCCATTTGGGGGAGCGAGCTGGTTTGCTTTGGGGGTGAGCACTGCTCATGATAAAAACGCCTGGGGTGCAGCCTCCTCAGCTTCCCTTATGGGGCCGAGATTGCTTCTGGCTTCTGTGGAGCCAGGAAGTGGCTGTGTCCCCTGCTCAGCTGAAGCCACTGGGTTCTGGGTCTTAGTGGACGAGGCCACAACCACCTCCCACTTTCTGCTGACTTGACACTGGAACTTTGACCCTTATCTGTGAAACTCTATATAAAGCTCTCCCATAGGTAGCCCAATGTCTTGGTCAGATTTCATCTCAGATTGCAAGATTTCTTCCTTCTCACCACCCCTATATATGAAATCTAGTGCCGATTCCATTTGACAACCATTTACTGCACGTCTTTATTTCTTCCTCCTTTTTTTTTCCAAGTGAGAGGAGAGGAGATAAAGAGACAGACTCCGCACGTGCCCCAACCACGATCTTCCCAGCATCCCCTGTCTGCGGCCGATGCTCTGCCCATCTTGGGCATGCTCGCAACTGAGCTATTTTTAGCGCCTGAGGCAGAGGCTCCACAGAGTCAACCTCAGTGCCCAGGGCCACTGCATTTGAACCAATCAAGCCACGGCTGCAGGAGGGAAAGAGAGAGAGAGAGAAGGTTGGGGTAAGGGGAGAGAAGCAGATGGTCACATATGTGTGCCCTAAGTGGGAACGGAACCCAGGACATTCACAGGCTGGGCCGACGCTCTACCACTGAGCCAACCAGCCAGGGCCTACTACACATCTTATATCAGGATAAGCACAAGGAATCCAAAGAAGAATAAAATAATAATACGCATGTTCTTATTAAGGATAGTTTTCCCAATCTGGCAAAATTGTGGCTCCCATACAAATGTAAAATGGACTTGTGTCAGAAATTTTATTATTTTTTTTAGTGAGGGGACCCTACTTAAATATTATATACAACCAGTTCAATGAAAGAAGCCGAAAGAAAGCCCACAGATTTATGTGGATGTTGGTTCACAAACTGGTGCCCATCCACAAAAGGGCAAGGATGAACCAAAGAAAGAGGCGGGGCACTTTAGACCAGTAGGCGGCAGGCTGAACAAGAAGGGGACGTCCGGATGAAGCTGTCCGTACCTACCGGGACCTTCAGAATTTATCGGGAGGCCTTAATGTGGGTCCATCCCAAATACCGTCCGGATGGTCTCAATAACCCCCTGTTCTCTCAAGGTTATTATGCCCTTGATAATGGCTCCCACTGTGACAGGGGACAGAAGGCACATTCTACAGAAAAGCAGACAGGAGTCTCTGATTGCCTGGGTCCTACCCAAGAGGCCACTGGTGTTCACACTGTCCCCAACAATGAAGTAGAAGAATGTTGAAATGAAATTAAATAGACGTAACGCCGTCTCTGTTAATGGTGGAAAGGAAGCTTGTTCCTCCACTGGACAGAATTAGTTTGCATAACTCTACACAATCATTACGCTGGGTTGCTATTAATCATCTAAAATTTACCAAATTGTAATATTGTTCAAGGGCAAGGAAAGGCCAACATCATATAACCTGGAAGGATCTGCTCTAGACAATGCATAGTTTCCTATGAAAGGATGTATTTTTTCTCTACACCTGAATGAGAAAAGATATTAAGACTTATCTAGTACCTATGTGTGGTCACAGTGCTAAACACTATCAAATCGTCCCATCCACCTTGAAAGATTAGCTATTAGCACCTAATGTTATTATTAAAACATGCCATAGAGAAATGTTCCAAGACCCTGCTAGTAAGTTGGAAAGGTAGGAATTATTTATATTTAATGATTCCAAAGACTCCTCTTCAGTCTATAAACTACAGGCCACCCCCCCCCCAAAGGTGAGGTATAAAGTGGACAGATCGTACTTAAGAG
This sequence comes from Saccopteryx leptura, assembly GCF_036850995.1. NCBI lineage: Eukaryota > Metazoa > Chordata > Mammalia > Chiroptera > Emballonuridae > Saccopteryx > Saccopteryx leptura. The sequence continues at coordinate 49,976,743 of NC_089515.1, read as the reverse complement.
TCCCTGTATACCTCTCATCCAACTTAACTGTTTAACTGCCGGTAATATCTTAGGATACCCTGGTGCATTTGTCACGATTAAGAAGCTCGCATTGGTATTTACTGTCACCTAATTTCCAGATATTATTTAGAGTTCGTCTATTTTTCCATTAATGGGCTTTTACTGTCCCAGGATGCAGACCAGGTACGACATTCTGTTGACCTGCTGTGTCTCTCCAGTCTCCTCTGATCTGGGACGGTTTCCTTGGCGTTCGTGACCTTGACAATTTTCAGGAGTCCTGGCCAGGTGTAGAATGACCTTCAATCAATCTGGGTTGGCCTGTTGTTGTTCTTTTGATTAGAATGGGGTCTAGTGTTTTAAGACAGGTACATCTAGGGCAGTGGTTCTCAACCTTTCTAATGCCGTGACCCCGCAATACAGTTCCTCATGTTGCGGTGACCCCAAACCAAAAAAATAATTTTGGTGGCTACTTCATAACTGTAATTTTGCTACAGTTATGATTCGGAATGTAAATACCTGATATGCATTATGTATTCTCAGTGCCTCTCCGCCTCCTAGGCTTCTGTCCGCCGGCACTTGCTGCACCCGCCCACTGATGACGTCAGCAAGCGCCGGACGCACGTAATGCGCTGCTATGGACTGTGGAGCGTGCCCCCCCTCCCCGCTTCCCCGCCCCTTAGGCCCCGATGGATGATGCAATCACGTCTGCGCATGACCGCAGGCATTCAGTTTGGAACGCAGGTCCATAACCGCGAGCGTTCAAGCTGAATAGCGCTGTTGCAGATGGTAGCGGCGGCTTCTCAGCGGCTAAAGCCATCCGGAAATATGTATTTTCCGATGGCTGTAGGCGACCCCTATGTTTTGGTCATTCGCCCCCTCGCCGGGGTCGTGACCCCACAGGTTGAGAACCGCTGATCTAGGGGAACTGCCTTGACTGTCACATTCAGTTGGGGGGGGGGTACACAGGGTACATATATAGTCACAGGCTGTCAGCTGTGATGTTACCATCAGAGAAGAATTTCTCAGAATTTTTCAGAATGCACTTTGGACCTCACGTGGGTCTTTCTTCACAGGCAGGCAGAGCGTGGGGCTTAGAAAGGAGGTATTCCACGCTCTGGCTGTTTCCACTGTCCGTCAGTCAGTCACTTGGCGCACTCCACCTTCAGTGCCCTCCTCCAAACAGGAAAGAGCAAGAAAAACCACCAGCCCAATGAAAGGGAACTCGGCTTCTCCCTGCACAAGCCAGAGCAGGCGGGACACTCGGCCTTCCAGTAATGGGCAGAGAAACTGCAGAGTCATGCGGTGCCCCGCCTCCCGCCTGCTCCGGGACTCAGACCATCTCCCGGGCAGACGCAAGGCTCCGCTGCTGTGACAGGCGAGGTACCCAGCTGTGTCTCAGAGACTCCCCCCTCCCTGCCCTCTTAGACATATCCAGTGTTACTGATAGATTTCTAGGAGTCTAGGTTGCCCTTTTTTAAAAGGATCAAAAGATCTCACCTCCAACAGAGCCTCCTGATAAAGTCATGTGACCAAGGTGTTTTTCTAAAGCACCGTGTGTATGATAGACTAAAGGTGATCTCTTTTGCCCTGGCTCAGTTGGTTAGAGCAGTGGTCCCCAACCTTTTTTGGGCCACGGACCGGTTTAATGTCAGAAAATATTTTCACGGACCGGCCTTTAGGGTGGGACGGATAAATGCACAAAATAAAATTATGCGACCAGCGTAAAAGCTGTGGTATTTTTAAATATAATTGTCGAGCTTACGATATTTATTGGGCTAAGTTAAAGGAGGAACAAGCATGCCCTCATTATTCAGGCTGTATTTAAATTTGTTATTCTGACAACGTTTCATGTCTGACATCAATATGTAATATGATAGGTTCAGGCTTGCTACCAATCATGAACCTACGACAATAAAAATAAACAGGAATCCACTGTGTACTCGTATGCAACTTTATTAGAAGCGTCCTCTTAACATCGCACCAACAACATAACATGAGTAACACCCTCTCTGCCTCCAAACACTTTCCAGTCGCTATGGTAATGTTTAAACATGCCTTAAAAATAAGATACAGGCCCTGGCCTGTTGGCTCAGTGGTAGAGCATCGGCCTGGTGTGCAGAAGTCCCAGGTTCGATTCCCGGCCAGGGCACACAGGAGAAGCACCCATCTGCTTCTCCACCCCTCCCCCTCTCCTTCCTCTCTGTCTCCTTCTTCCCCTCCCACAGCCAAGGCTCCGTTGGAGCAAAGTTGGCCTGGGAGCTGAGGATGGCTCCATGGCCTCTGCCTCAGGCGCTAGAATGGCTCTGGTTGCAACAGAGCAACACCCCAGATGGGCAGAGCATCGCCCCCTGGTGGACATGCCAGGTGGATCCCAGTTGGGCACATGCAGGAGTCTGTCTGACTGCCTCCCCGTTTCCAACTTCAGAAAAATACAAAAAAAAAAAAATACAACTCACCATTGTTATTAATATTATAAGTTAAGGGTTATTTATTATAATCTTTATATAGAATGAGAGATAGTAGCCTATCTCTCAACAACCATAACGCTAAATCAGTGGGAGCCCTGAGCTTGTTTCTCTGCAACGAGACAGTTTCATCTAGGGCTAATGGGAGACAATGACACCCGAAGTGTGTTGCTTATGTCCAGTCTATTCCGTAATTTTGTTTTGGTTGCTGTCACTGCAGAAAATCCTGCTTCACACAAATAGGATGTCGGAAATGGCAACAGGGTTTTTTTTTGTTGTTTTTGTTTTTGTATTTTTCTGAAGCTAGAAATGGGGAGAGACAGTCAGACAGACTCCCGCATGCGCCCGACCGGGATCCATCAGGCACACCCACCAGGGGGCGATGCTCTGCCCACCAGGGGGCGATGCTCTGCCCCTCCGGGGTGTCGCTCTGTCACGACCAGAGCCACTCTAGCGCCTGGGGCAGAGGCCAAGGAGCCATCCCCAGCGCCCGGGCCATCTTTGCTCCAATGGAGCCTCGGCTGCAGGAGGGGAAGAGAGAGACAGAGAGGAAGGAGAGGGGGAGGGGTGGAGAAGCAGATGGGCGCTTCTCCTGTGTGCCCTGGCCGGGAATCAAACCCGGGATCCCTGCACGCCAGGCCGACGCTCTACCACTGAGCCAACCGGCCAGGGCCGCAACAGGGTTTTTAGTGCTTTTGTGGCGATCTCGGGGTATTCTGCTATGACTTTAATCCAGAACATCAGCAGAGTTGTAGTCTCGAACATATTTTTAAGGCTGCCATCATTTGTGATCTCCAGTAGTTGATTCTCTTCTTGCATAGACACGCTGGATTCACCTGGTTTGTTGACAAATGGATTGTGGATCCATTCCTTGGCAATTCGTGGTTGGGAAGTAGCATTCAAACTACTTTTAAAAGCAAATACAGATGATCGTGCACCAGCTGGAACAATGAAGGCTTGGGCTCAGTCTCTTCCAAAATTCCCACGAATGTTTGAGACATGTCAAATATACCCCTGTTCACGCGTCGTCCCCACAAATCCAGTTTGGCTTTAAATGCAGCTACTTTATCTGCCAACTTAAAAACAGTTGTCATTTTCCCCTGAAGTGACCGATTGAGTTCATTGAGGAGGTTAAATATGTCGCACAGGTAAGCGAGTTTTGCGACCCATTCCTCGTCACTGAAATGTGCTGCTAGCGGTGACTTTTTTTCTGAGAGAAATCTCTGCAGTGGCTCTCGTAATTCAAACACTCTGGCCAGGGACCTCCCTCGGGATAACCATCTTATTTCTGTGTATAAGAGAAGGTATCTGTGCTCCGTGTTCATTTCCTCACAAAGCTGCTCAAACAGGCGCGAGTGAAGGCGTGTGCTTTGATGTGGTTAATAACTTTAACGACATCATTCAATACACTGTTAAGTTCTGGTGGTATATTTTGGCTAGCCAGCATTTTCAGGTGCAACCTCCTTAATCCGAGTAGTTAAACCAGACATCCTTCTGGTCATGATGGCAGCTCCATCTGTGCATATGCCGACACAAAAAGACCATCTCCGTTTTCCTGATATATAGTCATCCAGCGATTTAAATAGTTCTGCGGCTGTGGTTTTGGTTGGCAATGATAGTGCACATAACATATCCTCATGCACATCCTCTTGATAAAGATAACGCACGTAAACAAGTAGCATTGCCTTGTTGTCACTATCTGTAGATTTGTCGACCTAAAGAGCATACAACGGTGATTTATTAATCCTTTCCAACAATTGTGATTCAATGTCCTCTGCTATTTCCTCAATGGGCCATGTGATGGTGGTAGCCGAAAGAGGCATCTGTGCTATCCTTTTAACCGCAGCCTCTCCTAGAAGTTCACGACAAATGTCTTTAGTGGCTGGAAGGATCAATTCTTCACCAATGGTGAATGGCTTCTTAGCCTTAGCAATACGATTAGCCACCAAGTATGATGCTCTCAGTGCACTCGCATTTATTGATGTAGTGGCCACCAGTAATTGTTTCTGTCCTTCTTGTTCATGCTTGTTTCTTTTGAAATACTCAGAAGGCTTGTCTTTTAAAGTAGGGTGCTTGGTCTCCAAGTGGCGAAGCAGTTTTGAAGGCTTCATTGCCTCATTACTTAGCCGGTCGCCACATATTATGCAGAGAGGCCTTGGTGCGTGAGAATCACCAGTTGTGATAAAGTCTGTTAAATGAAGCCTTCTTTTTCTTCAAGGTCGTGGGTTCTTCTTCTGTCTCCTCACTGGCCCTTTCCACTTCGCAAAAAAACTTTCGATGGAATTTTTTTTTTCACTCATTTTGCTAGTTTATGGGTTTAATTTTAGCGGCAACGTATCACGTGACCAAGACAAGCGTCAGGAGTGAGTCTTAGACGGATGTAACAGAGGGAATCTGGTCATTTTTAAAAAATAAAACATCGTTCAGACTTAAATATAAATAAAACGGAAATAATGTAAGTTATTTATTCTTTCTCTGCGACCGGTACCAAATGGCCCACGGACCGGTACCGGTCCATGGCCCAGGGGTTGGGGACCACTGGGTTAGAGCATCGTCCAGACACACAAGGATTGCAGGTTCAATCCAGGGTCAGGGCACATACAGGAACAAATCTCTCCCTCTCTCTCTCTTTCTCTCTCTCTCTCTCTCTCTCTCTCCCTCCCTCCCTCTTTCCCTTCCTCTTTTCCTCCTCCCTCCCTTCCCCTCTCTCCCTTTCTCACTTCCTCTCTCTCTCTCAAATCAATAAATTAAAACAATCATCTCTCTTTTTAAGTTTTATTTCCTTCACTTGGATAGCCTGTCCCTAGGCAGTTTTTCGTGATAAAGATGACAGCTTTTAAGGAAATAAATCTCCACAGGTACAGATCTTTTGACGTTGAAACCCTATTTCAGGTGAGTGGGTGGGGCTAAGAAACAAAGGAAAGTGAATTTTTAAAAATTTGCTTATAGTATATGTGGTTTAAAATAGACGGTGCCACTTCCTCTTAGAAATATGAAGAGACTATGCTTAAATAAAAGGTGGCATTAAGCTGACACCAGCATCTCACAGGCTGAACTCCAGGGAACGGAGGGGCCCCGGATTGCACAGTGACAAGGATATGCTGCTGAAATGACAACTTCACTGAGAGACACATTTCTCAGTGGCATCTGTAGCAGGCTTTTGTTGTGTTCCTATTTTTTATATATTTTTTAATTAGAGAGTAGGAAGACTAGCATAGATCACAGCATTTAACTAAATCTTAAAAATGAAACATTTTAATAAGTCTGTTAACTAGGCGAATTCCATTTTGTTAGATGAATTCAGAAGGGATCATCAAAGCACTCTTTGCACAGAACGTTGTAAACTTGAAAATTCATTTCGTTGGGTTCAAGTGTATTAAGAGGGTGATTTTTAAAAATAAATCTTACACACGTATTTCTTGGAACTCTTACTTAAAACAAAAACAAATTAAGCTAGCCCTGGACAGTGGCGTAGTGGATAGAGCACCATCCCGGAGCACTGAGGTCGCCGGTTTGATCCTGAGGTCCTGTCTGGATCCTGAAGGCACCAGCTCAACCCCGAGGTTACCAGTTCGAGCCCTGGTCAGGGCACATATGAGAAGCAATCAATGGCACAACTAAGTGGAACAAGAGTCGATGCTTCTCTCTCTCTCTCTCTCTGCCCTCCTTCTTTTCTTTCTCCTTCCCCCTTTCTCTCCCTCTCTCTCTCAAAAAAAAAAAAAAAAAAAAAAAAAAGCTATAAATTTTGCCAGAATTAACCAGTTCAGATTTTCCTTAGAAGGCATGTTTTTAACTAAAAGTTTAATTTTTTGGATAGATTCAAGGCCACTTAGATGACCTATTTCTTCTTGCACAAGGATTGTCATTCAAGAAACCTTTCAGATTAATCTATAATGTTAAATTTATTGAAATAGAGTTAAAATTCTCCGATATTCACTATTATCTGTAGAGTTCAGTGTGATATCTGTCCCATTGTCACTTGGGTCTTCCCTCTCTCTCTTTTTTTTCCACATCATATCTGGCTATTTTGTCAACATTCTATATTATCAATTAAAAAAATTTTAAGTTTATTTATTTTCTCTATTGCTTCCTCTGCTTTCTAGTTCATTGATTTTCATTTTAATCTTTATATTTGCTCTCTTCTTCTTTTGATTTAAAGGTGCTCTTCCTTTTTCTAAATTCATAAGAAAGAAACATAAGTCATCGATCTGAGAAATTTGTTTTGTTTAAAAGGATTGTTTAGTACAATCAATACAACCCTAATGTTTTAGAGCATTCAGCAAGTTTTAATATTGTTATTTTGTTTTTCCATTCAAAACATTTCCTGATTCTCCTCCGATTGCTTCTTTGACACGTGGATTACTCAGATGTATGTTATTTAGTTTCTGTAGTTGAGGACTTTTCAAGAGAGCTTTCTGTTCTTGAACCCTAATTTAATTCTGACGTTTTCACAGAACACACATCCTTGCATGACGTGAATTTTTCAGTGTTTTCAGATCATTTTCTGGCCCAGGTTATATCTTCATAAATATCCCACATGCGATCGAAAAGAATGGATTTTTCTATGCACGTCAGATAAGCCAAGTTTCCTGGTCATTTTGTTCAGCATCCCTATATCCTTGTTGATTTCATGTCAGCTTGTTCCATTAATTATTGAGGGAGGGGCGTTAGAAAAACCTCTGAAAATGTTTCTGAGTTGCAATCTCCTTGTTGCAATAGTTTTTGCTTTGTGAATTTTAAAGCTCTGTTTAGATGCATAAACATTTTGGATTGTTTTGTCCTATGGGTTGACATTTTATCCTCATGACATTACCTATTTCTCACTGTTAATATTCTTTGAAATTTTCTTGTGGGATGTTAATAGACCTATTCCACCTTTTTTTTTTTTTAATGCTAACATGGTAAATCTTTTCCATCCTTTTATTTTGAATCTCTTTGCATCATTATCAAGTTCATTTTTCCAGGGTGGGTCTTGCTTCTGGATCTAATCTGACATGTTGCTTTGTAAGTGGGATGTTTGGGCTGTTGACCTTTAAGGTGATTACTGATGACTGGGTTTGAAGCTGTTGTTCGCTCTTTGTTTGCTGTTTGTCCCATCTGGTCTTTGTCCCCTTTCCTACCTTTGAGATTAATGGAATGGGATTTTGTGGTTCCATTTTTGTCTTCTTCTTGGCTCGTTTGCGATACTATAATTTTTGTTATTTTTAGTCATTCCTGTAGGGTTTGACTTCAACTTAACCACGGTCAATTTTCTTTCTTTTTTTTTTTTTTTTTTTTAAGATTTTATTTATTCATTTTAGAGAGTATAGAGAGAGAAAGGCAGGGCAGGGTGGGGAGGAGCAAGGATCATCAATTTGTAGTTGCTTCTTTTGTGTGCCCTGACCGGGCAAGCCCGGGGTTTCAAACCAGCAACCTCAGCATTCCAGGTCGACACTCTATCCACTGCGCCACCACAGGTCAGGCAAACCTTCACGTGATATCGTACACTTGAGTGTGGCGTGGAACCTGTGACTGCCCACATCCACTTCTCCCCTCCTGACTTCTGTGTTGTTGCATACATTATATTTAATTAGAAATAAGAAGAAAGGAACAAAGAGAGAAAAGAGCGTGCATACAGAAATCAGGCTGCAATCCCTTATCTGCAATTCCAAAACCCAGGCAGCTCTGAAAACCGGCAGGTTTTCATGACCCATTTTACAGCGACATGTGACTTTTTCTGTGTTGATCTGGTGCCAAGCAAAGTTGACCTGTGGTGGCACAAAACCAGTTGCAGCCTTGATCCCTTCCGGTGTGATTATGCATATGTTTTGCTACAGAAAGTTGTGCTCAAAGAGTGAGGCCGGCAGACCTGAAACTGTCATTCTTAGGTATGTCTCCGTGCACAGCCGGCCCTTGACTAGCGTCTAGGAACTTGGGTTTCGGGAGGTTGCTCCCCTCCCCGCACCCTTAAGAGCGGCTCCCTGCGCCTACACTGGCCATTGCAATGGTGTGGTTTATGCTGAAAACCCTGTTTATCCCTCTGGGAGTCTTGAATGTTGGAGTGTGCTAGGCAGAGGGTGTTTATGTGTAGAGCCCCCAGTAAAAACCCCGGGACCTGAGTCTCTAATGAGCTCCTGTGGCAGACAGCATGTCACAGGCGTGGTCACAATTTGTAGCCGCAGGAATTAAGGGCGTCCTGTGTGGCTCCACTGGGAGGGGCCTCTTGGAAGCTGATGCCTGATTTCCTCTGGATGTTGCCCCCTGAGCCTGTTATTTTGGCCGGTTTTGCTTTGTGTCCTGTCGCTGTAATAAATCATATAGCCCTGAGCACAAGTACGTGCTGAGGTCTGTGAATCATCTCTGCAGATCGCGGAGTGGGAAGAGGGATTGGGGACACCCCCCCTCCCACATGATTGATGGCAAGAAGCGCCTGTCCGGAGCTGGCGGGGACCGCTGTGAACGTGGGCTCTGGCTAGCTTGTCTGACATCCCAAAAGTCCTAAAATCCAAATATCCTGATTTTTGTATAAAAAGGTAGTACAGGCCCTGGCCAGTTGGCTCAGCGGTAGAGCATCGGCCCAGCATGTAGAAGTCCCTGTTCAATTCCCGGCCAGGGCACACAGAAGAAGCGCCCAAATGCTTCTCCACCCCTCCCCGTCTCCTTCCTCTCTCTGTCTCTCTCTTCCCCTCCCACAGCCAAGGCTCCACTGGAGCAAAGTTGGCCCGGGCGCTGAGGATGACTCCATGACCTCCGCCTCAGGTACTAGAATGGCTCCAGTTGCAATGGAGCAATGCCCCAGATGGGCAGAGCATCGCCCCTTGGTGGGAGTGCCGGGTGGATCCCAGTCGGGTGCATGCGGGAGTCTGTCTCTCTGCTTCCCCGCTTCTTACTTCAGAGAGAGAAAAAAAAGAAAGGTAGTACAACTCTATCCACAAACACACACCCAACGAAACAGAAAGTTTACATTTCAAATGAGTCGAGATGTTTTTATTACTGATTCTTTCCAGCTTGGGATAAATAATGATCCCTCAAGTCAGGACAATGATGAGGAAGCTACTAGTAATTCAAAATAATAACAGTAACAGCTACCGTGTCTGAAGTTGTCATGCCCAGCCTCAGACGCTGTGTTTGAACTCCGTGATAGCTCAGTGCAGCACATATTATTATTATTACTCGTTTTCCTGTTGAAGAGAAACTCAGGCCCCAGATTGGTTATGCAACATGATGAATGTCAAACAGTCTGCAGGGGTGGAGACCGGCTTTCACCCCAGGGCCCCTGGCGGGATGCCTGAGGCCCGATCACCGTGGCACAGGAGGTGAATGCTCTGTGTGGAGTTCGTTTCTCTCTCCTCTTTCGTTTGCTCTGTCTCCGTCACTCACAGGTTCACTTCTGGGCTGTGCTGCCCGCTAATTTGCAGAACTCGCCAAACGGTTTGCTCCTCCCGGGGCTGGGGGGCGGCCCCAGAGAAGTGCCTCAGGTCCCCTCGCTGGGCTTTGTTCCTTAACCGGGTAATCTCCACCATGTGTTGGCTCCCTTTCCACACAAGTGGCCTGGTATTGCATTCAATCATTTTCTGAGTGCGGACAGAGGCGGGTTTCGTCCACCCCTCTTCTATAGTAAACACAACCGAGTCACAGAGCAGAGGGGGAATCACAGGAGTCGGACCGGAAGCTAGAAGTCAGGTCTCAAGCGAGGCTGGGGCAGAGCAGGGAGGCGGGGTCAAGAGCAGGGAGGCTGGGGCAGAGCAGGGAGGCGGGGTCAAGAGCAGGGAGGCTGGGGCAGAGCAGGGAGGCGGGGTCAAGAGCAGGGAGGCGGGGTCAAGAGCAGGGAGGCTGGGGCAGAGCAGGGAGGCGGGGTCAAGAGCAGGGAGGCGGGGTCAAGACCGGGTTGACTTCCAGGCAGCAGGTACGGATGTCCCAGGCCCTCTGAGAAGGGTCCTCCTATAAGGGCATTTGAGGTTGTAGGAAATAGGCCGCACCTGGAGATCATGGGGTGGGGGTGGGGTGGGGTTAGAAGATACTGACCCTGGCCACACCCCCAGACATATAATGTTCTGATTTCATTGGTCACAGGTGCGGTCTGGACAGCAGGCACTTTCAAAACTTTCCAGCTGATTTTATTGTGCAGAAGTTATCAATAACTTCCCTGAGGAATGTCAGTCTTGGTTTATATTAGACAAGAGACATTCAATTCATTCATTCAGTAAACATCCACTGAGTATCTGCTGTAACCCGAGCCCCAGACTAGGTACAGGGGCTACAGATACACAGAGGACAGAGGGAGGAGAATGGTCACATTGATAACTAATGAAGTGACCAGCGTCCCAGCAAACAGAGCGCTGGTCACTGCATGTGGAGGGCGATGAGGTTCAAGCGCAAATGGCTTTCGTGAAGGACCCTGAACTGCGTTTTGAAGAATGAGTATGTCTCACAGGTGGAGAAGGAGAGAGAACATTCCAGGGAGGGCCTGGGGTTGGGGAAGGACGCAGTGTGTGTTCACAGCTGTTGTCAGGGGCAGGAGCTCGGCCTCCGTGGAGTGTAGGGAGGTGGGAGAAATAGTCTAGAATCAGGCTTCAGACTTCATCTCACGGCCCTGGGGACATTTTGGAGATACTAGGAGGGAAGTGATATAAATAGATTTGGTCGCTGGCTGCATCAGGAGGGAGGAAGACCTCCCGATCTTATCTAGAATATTCTCCAGGTAGAGACACCAGAACATCACCAGCATAATAGAGTGACCAAGACACCGGCTTCCTTCTCTGTAGCTAATTCTAAATTTTCTGATTTCAGTTTTGAGAGAGAAGAAGGATGCAATTGTTCCTATTCCCAAGTCTACCTGTTGGGAAATGCGGGTAGAAAAAAGGTTAAATGAGGGAGAAAAAAAAAAGACACCAGAAAGAGAAAAAGGGACTAGGAACAAGGGATGAAGATGGCAGAGAGGTCTAAACTGGTGCAGATGGAGGAATGAAAAAGAAAGCTGGGAAAACAAGTTTCCCATCTGTTTCTGCTTTTCTCCTCACCTCTGAAACTAGTTTCCAGGGGAGGCCAAAGGCCACATCTGGAGGCCTGCTCTGCCCCCTGCTGGTAGGAATCCCCAAACAGCAGCAATTGAATCCACCTAAATTCTACCCTTGTATGTCACCAATTCGACCTCCAGCTGGGCCACTGTGTTACTCCTTTGTGCTTCCTATTTCAGACTAGCTTTGAAATGACTCCTTTTTTTCTTTTGACAGAGAGAGTTAGAGAGAGGGACAGATAGGGACAGACAGACAGGAAGGGAGAGAGATGAGAAGCATCAATTCTTCATTGTGGCTCCTTAGTTGTTCATTGATTGCTTTCTCATATGTGCCTTGATGGCGGGGGGGGGGGGGGGGGGGGGGACTACAGCCGACCTTGACCTTCAAGCCAGCGACTATGGGGTTACGTCTATGATCCGACACTCAAGCCAGCAACCCTGCGCTCGAGCTGGTGAGCCCAAGCTCAGGCCGGTGACCTCGGGGCTTTGAACTACGGTCCTCCATATTCCAGCTCGACACTCTATCCACTGCGCCACCACCTGGTCAGGCTGACATGAGTACTTTTTAATCTTAATTTTTACATGAAATCAGAACGTGTCTTGGACTTGGTGGTCTGTCCGTTTAATCAGCAGATTTATTTTCCTTTGTTGCACTTGAAGGAGCATCTTAGACAATTGCACTTGAAGGAGCATCTTATACTCGGAGAAATTGTGGCAATGTTTATTTTGTGTATATCGAAGGTGTGGACTGAAAGGAAAACTATAACTTTTTTTTATTTTTTAGTGTGACAGACCTACTGTCACCTTGAATCTCTAGAATCCCTTTCTTAACTTCCGGATCTCCATATGTCAGTCAAATAAGTTTGTCAATACGATGTATATGTTTGCTCACTTATAGTTTGCATGGGGGCTGGGCAATGCCAGACATAGCGGTCTGTGAGGTTGCGGGTCGCCTTCCTGCTGGGGAGGGGCCGTTGTCTCGCTAATGTTTACTGGAAGGGAGATCCTGTCCCCCCCCCCCCCCCATGGACAGGTGCAAGTGGATTTCTTTTTTCTCTCCTCTCCCTGATCCCTTGCCCTCCGTGGGAAAAGCAGCCTGCTTTTCCCTTGGCTTTTCTTGTGGCTGGCCTGTCCTGGTGAGACACCAATGAACAGAATGGCCCACCAGCCTCCGACTCGTCTTTCCTTTACCGTCTGCCTGAATTTAACGAGAACCTCCTTGTGAATGGCCACGATGGCAGCGGCGGCCCCTGGCCTTACACCATCCTTTGCTATTTTATTTTTGGAAGTCAGGCCCTGGCCGGTTGGCTCAGTGGTAGAGCATCAGCCTAGCGTGCAAGGGGTACCGGGTTTGATTCCCAGCCAGGGCACACAGGAGAAGCGCCCATCTGCTTCTCCACCCCTCCCCCTCTCCTTTCTCTCTGTCTCTCTCTTCCCCTCCGGCAGCGAGACTCTATTGGAGCAAAGATGGCCCGGGCGCTGGGGATGGCTCCTTGGCCTCTGCCCCAGGCGCTAGAGTGGCTCTGGTCACAACAGTGCGATGCCCCGGAGGGGCAGAGCATCGCCCCCTGGTGGGCAGAGCGTCGCCCCCTGGTGGGCATGCCGGGTGGATCCCGGTTGGGCGCATGCGGGAGTCTGACTGTCTCTCCCCGTTTCCAGCTTCGGAAAAATACAAAAAAAAAAAAAAGGAAGTCAAATACCTCTCTGAGCCTCCAGTTCTTCATCTCATACTATAAAGTCTCTGACCCGGCTTGGTGACACTTCCATAAGTGACATATATAACGTCCTTGATTGTCCCCTACCTCGTACATTAAAGCACTCAAGAGATAACTACTGTCACTTCCAAGTTAAAAGCCTCAAAAAACCAACAGCAGCTCCTCCACTACCTGAGCAAAGGCGTGGGGACAAAACTGCTCTCTGTCCTCAGAACAGGCCGTGACATCCCAAACGCGTCGCGGGCAGTTAATTCCGGGGGGTTTGAGAGAATGACTGCTGGGTGGCCAGCTTTATGCTGATACCAAAAGGCGTCGGAGTTCAGATGGAGTCCGAGGGGCATTTATTTTTAGTGCCCCTATTTGGCTTTTCAAAGTCTTCAGCAGAAAACCCAGCTATCTCCGGCTGCTCTAATTCAAGACCTCCTCTCAGCGGGCTCTGCTTTTTTCCCTGTGCCCTAAAAACTCGCCAGACTGCCTTCTGCTTTATCCTGATAAACCGGGAAGGGCAGAGCTCAGCCTGTTAAGGGAAAAATGGCTTTCCCAGTCTGTAAGGCGGCCGGCAGAAGTGTAAGGGACAATGACAGTAATCACAGGGAACCCTGCTGTCGCCTGCTGGATGCGGTCTGCGCTCTCCCAGCCATCACAGGACAAACTAACCCTCGCGTGGCGGGCCAGCATCTCTGATCGCGGCCACCGTGCGGGACAGGGACACCGTAAGCAGCCTGGTCTTGAAGCCCCCACCGCTCCGCAGGGGGCAGCTCTGAGGAGCACCCCATGGGGAAGGAGCTCATAGAGAGGCCCCCGGAGAGGGGTTTCCTGATTGCCACGTGGCTGCCCCTTGAACTCCCGAATCCCCCTGCTTTCTTGAGCGATACACAATCGTGCAGTTCCAGCTGTCGGCGTGAGTCCCAGGAAGAGAAAAGCGGTGGACGGACAGGAGGACATGGCGCTCCCCCTGGTGGCCGCCCCGGGCTTCCCCTGCCTGGGAGCCTTGTTGCGTTTCTAGGGCTTGTGTTGGAAGCAGGAGCAGAAGGGAAAAGATGGAGATCTTCAGAGCCTCCCGCCGCCTGGCCCCCGCCGCCGCCCATCTGCCGGCCCCGGCTGCTTCCTACATTTTACCCGCACAACTAGCTCATGTAGGCATTCCACTGGCTGGGTACCGGGTATATTTGTGAGAGAAGCAAGTGGCCGATAAATAAACAGGTTCAGTAGTGACCTGGATGGGATGGATCTGACATGACTCATCTCCGAAGGGCTATTTCGGGAACGCCTTTCCAGTATTGCCAGGTCTCCTCATTTTTCTAAGAGCTGTCAGTAGTCCCAACATCAGTGTGAAGTCTGTGAGGGTTTCTTTCTTTCTTTCTCTCCCTTTCTTTCTTTCTTTCCTTCTTTCTTTCTTTCTTTCTTTCTTTCTTTCTTTCTTTCTTTCTTTCTTTCTTTTTTTAGGTGAGAAGAGGAGAGATAGTGAGGCAGACTCCCACATGCACTCCAATCAGGATCCACCTGGCAACCACTGTCTGGTGCCAATGCTTGAGTACCGAGCTATTTTTAGTGCCTGAGGCTGACTGCTCAGACCAATCAAGCTGTCTGTGGGAGGGGAAGGGAGGAGGGAGAGAATCAAATGCTATATTTTCCTGTGCGCCCTGACCAGGAATCGAACCCAGGACATCCATACACTGAGCCAACACTCGATCCACTGAACCACCAGCCAGGACCATCTGGGTTTTTCAGTGTTGACAGGAGTGTGACTCTGTGCCCATCAGTAGGTGCATCGTGCATGCTTTGGGCCGGTCAGGGAGCCTCCTAACCTCTTTGGAGCTCTGCTGTAATCAGTGGACACAGACTGGCGAATGTCGCAAGGGGAAATGAGTCCCTTGGCCCCAAAAGGCAAGTTCATAGAAATGTCATTTGTTGAACAAAGAGTACTTGAACCCGAGTCTGCTGGTCCCCACCGCTGTGTGGACAGCTTCTGAAACCTTTATTCTGAAATGAAAGAGACTGTAGATGGTGGAGAGCGAGGATGTGAGTGTATGTTTGTATCTGACACGGTTTGAATCTGCATCTTATTTTAATCCTCTGCGTTTAAATATATATGATCAAATCCAAAAATGGGGGCCAGCTAACCTAGAACAAAGTTTTGTATCTTTTATACTCCCCTCCAGACATTAGAGCAGCCTTCTGGGAATTAAACTTTTGCAAAAAGCTTAAAAAAATTAGCAGGAGGAAGCCTGACCAGTGGTGGTGCAGTAGATAGAGTGTCAACCTAAGACCCTGAAGTGCCAGGTTCGAAACCCTGAGGTGGCCGGCTTGAGTGCAGGATCATTGACACGATCTCAGGGTCACTGGCTTGATCCCAGGGTCGCTGGCTTGAAGCCCAAGGTCACTGGCTTGAGCAAGGGGTCACTGGCTTGGCCTGAGCCCCCAGGTCAAGGCACAATATGAGAAGCAATCAATGAACAACTAAAGTGACACAACCACAAGTTGATGCTTCTCATCTCTCTCCCTTCCTGTCTGTCTGTCTCTCTGTCTCCACCCCCCCCCCCCCCCCCCCCACCAATATTAACAGGAAGAGAGATCAAGCAACACATCAGAAAGTCCAATCATGGTAACAACACATCAGTCGGGAGCGCAGACACGTTGACTTCTAGCCATTGACAGCTGTTTTCCCACCGTATCTATTTCGAGGACAAGCTTGAAATTCCCAGCTTAACAGCAAATGTAAAATATCTGCAGGGGAAACGGTGAGGAATCCATCATTGCTCAGACCCGGTCTCAGGCTGGAGCAGAATTTAATATTCATCTTGACAGAGGCACGTCCGCAGCGGGACGGAGAGGAAGACGCGCGCGGAGGATTTATTTTATTGCACGTGCCGCAAGAGGAAATATGTCCGCGGGCTGTTTTTCTTCTGCAATAGATGATTAGGGGAGGGAGCAAAGAAAAGCTTAAAATTGGTGTCGAGCTCCTTCGTCCAGCCATTTGGGACTCCCTGGAAGAGAAATACGCGTCTTTTCATAGGGGGCAACCGGTCCTGATGAGATTGGAGAGATGGAGGGGAGAAAGAGTCCCGGGCAGACGGGCTCTGGGAGGGCCCAGCCGATGTCTGTGCACCGCCGGCGGGAGGGTGTCAGGCAGGCATGTTTCATCGGGGAATTCCTCCCACTGAGTTTGATCACTAGCTGACTGCAACCCTAAACCAATTCTACCAGGGAATAACTGTTACAGAATGAGACTCTATTACCCCTTCCCGCCTGAGATGTAACGATAGCAGCATTTTTCTTTGTCTGTTAACAAAACCAACGATACTGAAAAACGTTGGTCTTTGTCAAACAACGTATGTTCAGTTGCGACTGTAGAGTTAGATTAGTAGGCTGTTTCTTCTTCCCATATTAGTAAAAGAAGAGCTGTCAATATTTATACTACACATATTTAAAATATTTATTTATGGCCCTGGCCGGTTGGCTCAGTGGTAGAGCGTCGGCCTGGCGTGCAGAAGTCCCGGGTTCGATTCCCAGCCAGGGCACACAGGAGAAGCACCCATCTGCTTCTCCACCCCTCCCCCTCTCCTTCCTCTCTCTCTCTTCCCCTCCCGCAGCCGAGGCTCCACTGGAGCAAAGATGGCCCGGGCGCTGGGGATGGCTCCTTGGCCTCTGCCCCAGGCGCTAGAGTGGCTCTGGTCGTGGCAGAGCGACGCCCCAGAGGGGGCAGAGCATCGCCCCCTGGTGGGAAGAGCGTCGCCCCGGGTGGGCGTGCCGGATGGATCCCGGTCGGACGCATGCGGGAGTCTGTCTGACTGTCTCTCCCCGTTTCCAGCTTCAGAAAAATACAAAAAAAAAAAAAAATTATTTATTGATTTGAGAGAGAGAGAGAGATTTGTTGTTCCACCTCTTCATGCATTCATTGGTTGGTTCCTGTATGTGCCCTGACCAGGGATTGAACCCCACAACCTTGGTGTATCAGGACGATGCTCTAACCCACTGAGCTATGCAGCCAGGGCCAACACTACACACTTTTTTTAAAGACAAAGGTTCCAAGACAGCATCTCAAAAATTGCCCATTGTTCTACTGGGTTGAATCAAAAGGTGTAATTGGGGACAAAGATGGCAGCCACAGTGATATTCTCTTTTCACACTCATTTCTCAGTGTCCCCAGGAAGCTCCCATCTCTGTTGCTGTTTGGGAGGTATTAGAGCTTTTCTCTTCACTTTCTACATTTCATGACGGCCTGCCCTGGACAGGACTGTCACTCAGGGTCGGCAACCTTGTGAACAAGGAACTGGGGAGAGAAGAGGAAAGTCGTACAACGGGAACTTGGCGTCTGTGGGCTCCTGCAGTCCTGGGCGTTGCAAGTACCTTAGTGGTAACAGTTCCCACCCACCTGACACCTTCCGGTCCCTGATGCACCAATAGAGCTAACGTGACATTAGAGATATCAGAACCAGCTTGACCTTCGTAAGACCAATTTCCAGAGTAGAAAAGACTTGAGATCTGCTATCCCTAGAAGGACATTTTGGTCACCATGGTTTGCTACATATAAGTGCTTCTCATTTGCATAAGAGGTTCTGGCCTACTCTCTATTTTTGTAAATCCACTCTGCATAGTGTCTACAGCGGAGTTTCCGTACCCTTTAAGGATCAGCTTCTATATGTTAGTGGTAAGATCTTTTCCTCACAGTGTCCAGACCTTTCCTGGGGGAAGAAGCGATGTACATAATCGTCACTCTCCAAGTCAAGCTCATCGGAGCCCGTGACCCATTTCGGCCACTCTTTGGGAACCGCAATCTTTCCACGGCCTGAGTCAATAACGCTGCAACTTCACGCAGTCTCTGGTTTCCTTCCTCATCTGAAAACGTTTGGAAGCATCGTGTGTTTTTTTCTGAGCTAGCAGACTAAAATGACGGATTGAGCCTTGTGCCAGTTCAGTAGGAACGCCAATGCTCTTCAAAGTTACGCAGTTTCCGCCAAGGTTACCTTGTGTATGAAATAAACAGCTAGGCCCTGGCCGGTTGGCTCAGCGGTAGAGCGTCGGCCTGGCGTGCGGGGACCCGGGTTCGATTCCCGGCCAGGGCACATAGGAGAAGCGCCCATCTGCTTCTCCACCCCTCCCCCTCTCCTTCCTCTCTGTCTCTCTCTTCCCCTTCCACAGCGAGGCTCCATTGGAGCAAAGATGGCCCGGGCGCTGGGGATGGCTCCTTGGCCTCTGCCCCAGGCGCTAGAGTGGCTCTGGTCGCGGCAGAGCGATGCCCCCTGGTGGGCAGAGCGTCGCCCCTGGTGGGCGTGCCGGGTGGATCCCGGTCGGGCGCATGCGGGAGTCTGTCTGACTGTCTCTCCCCGTTTCCAGCTTCAGAAAAATACAAAAAAAAAGAAAAAAAAAAAAGAAATAAACAGCTAAATGGAAAACACACACACACACACACACACACACACTCTCGGCAGCCTAAAGACTGCTGGTGCCCCCACCCTGCCTCCTGCTTCTGTAGACAGGAACCCCTGTGCACATGTAGGTGACGGATACAGACGGCGCTGAGCGTCGCACTGGGGGTTTGCAGGAGGTGGTGCAGGAGCTCCACGGAGCGGATTCAGCTGGTTCAGAGTGTCTGCAAGGACAACGGAGTCTCGGCTGGCATTGGAGATGAGCCTGGAAGGACGCAACAATTCCTGCAGGCGAAGATGGAACGGGTGAGGTTCCAGACAGAGGGACAGTTGGGCGCCGATCATTTCGTTTGCAAGGATCCGACTCGGTTAGGTAAAATGGTTATTTGGACAATGACAGACTACGTTCTGGAGGCACTGGGGGCCCTTCTGCTTGAAGGCCACTGGTCTTATCGTGAATGACGTCAAGGGGTCTTTCCAAAGGCCTGCTTTCCCTTGGTCATTCCCCAAAGCAGGGTGGTGTGTGGCCAGGCAGAGGGGGAGAGCTCACCAAGAAACTAGGAATTATACCGCTTAACCGATTCACTCAGGAAACCGTAGCCATGCCCAGGAAGTAGATCCCACAAGAAGGATTCTAGTTAGTGATGGAGAGCTTGAGATCTGCTATCCCTAGAAGGACATTTTGGTCACCATGGTTTGCTACATATAAGTGCTTCTCATTTGCATAAAAGGTTCTGGCCTACTCTCTATTTTTGTAAATCCACTCTGCATAGTGTCTACAGTGGAGTTTCCGTACCCTTTAAGGATCAGCTTCTATATGTCAGTGGTAAGATCTTTTCCTCACAGTGTCCAGACCTTTCTTGGGGGAAGAAGCAATGTACATAATCACCACTCTCCAAGTCAAGCTCTTTGGATCCCTTATTAAATCTCCTGCTCTAAGAATCCAAATACGACAGGTCTAAGAACGTTTGGGTCCATTTAGGCATGTCACCCCACAGCGCTCACCTCATCCCGAGGGAGTAGAACCACATATTTTAAGGATTTCTGAGTTAGAGCCCAAGGCGCAGATACCTAAGAAGCATGGCCCTGCCCTCCCAAGTTGGTTCTAATGCAGCCAATGGGAAATATTTGGGAGTCATGAATCCAAGCCATCTCAGATGCATGAATGTCTTCTCTTAGTCTTGACAATACCTGGTTCTCAAGTTCCTGGGGTAAAAATAAGCATTTATTTCCATCACTGCCATCCTATGACATAGAGACGTTGAACCAAAAACAGCAGCAACTAGCCACAGGTGATCAGCCACTGGTCAGCAATTGCACATGTATAATTTGATGGCCAATTTCCAGCAGTTATATTTTGGGCCGCTGGGCTCTTTTTTATAGATGCCAGGCATTCTCACAAAATGATTTTATTGGAAATGCTTGAAATGCCTTCTCGTGATTGCCCACCAGATGACAGACGTAAGAATCAGTGGCAAGTATCCGTAATAAAATCATTTGGTGATGACATGCTGCCATCTGGTGGAATGCTGTGAGAATGCATTTCTTCGCCAAATGATTTTATTGGGGATGCTTGCAGTGCACTCTCAGTGTCCAATAGATGGCAGCATAGCCCCAGCAAATGATTTTATTGGGGAGGTTTGTAATGCATTCTCACTGTTGTCCGCCAGATGGCAGCATGTCCTCACCAATTCATTTTATCGGGGTTCACTGCAAGGCATTCTCACGCTGATCCCTCAGATGGACAGCATTGCCTTACCAATTGATTTTATTGGGTTTGCTTGTGATGTATTCTCAAGATTATCCACCAGATGGCAGCATGACCTCGCCAAATGTTATTGGGACTGCCAGGATCACCCCAACATTTCTCCTTGAGTTTTCATTCTTGGAAAGCCCATCTGATTTATCTCCAGAACATTTGTCACTAAAAGGGAATGCATAGGTCTCTGAAAAAATTGCTTTCTTCAAAGATCGTCCCCCCAAAATAGTAGTCACTGTTTTTTGTTTGTTTTGGGATTTTTGTATGGTTTTGGTTTTTTAATTAATTTTTTAATTAATTGATTTTAGAGACAAAGGGAGAGACAGACAGGAACATCCATCTGTTCCTGTATGTGCTCTGACCGGGGATTGAACCGGCAACCTCTGAGCTTCCAGCTGATGCTCTGAGTTTTTAAATAATATTCAAAGTCTTCCCTTAGATTAGTTTCTTTGCCAGGGAAATAATGTTTCTACTTGTGTCATAGAAATATTTCCATAAATAATAATCACCATAATATTTGTATGTCAGTCATTTACTTTGATCTATATTGGAAATTTATTTTTCTTGATTATGAAAGTCATGCCCTTTGGGGACAGGAAGTAGGGGACCTTAGACACTATATACTCTATTTATTTTCTATGGCAAAGACAAGAGTCAGAAAGAGGGACAGATAGGAACAGACAGACAGGAAGGGAGAGAGATGAGAAACATCAATTCTTCGTTGCAGCTCCTTAGTTGTTTATTGATTGATTTCCCATATGTGCCTTGACCGGGGGGTGGGGGGTACAGCAGACCGAGTGACCCCTTGCTCAAGTCAGTGACCTTGGGTCCAAGCTGGTGAGCTGTGCTCAAACCAGATGAGCCCGCACTCAAGCTGGCGACCTTGGGGTCTCGAACCTGAGTCCTCCATGTCCCAGTCCGACGCTCTATCCACTGCGCCACTGCCTAGTCAGGCTGACACTATATACTTTATAAGCCATAAAAGAAATAGGAAATCAGCATTTCTTCAACATGTCCCCTTCCCCTACATCTTGATTTCCTAGACTTTTCCTATGTGCATCAAAATACATCAACAGGAGATAAATATGCAAATCTAAGTATTCATCGTTTATTTTCCCCAAAATGGATACCTACTGGCTTGTAATCCATGGTTTCAAACAGTAGTGTTATATAATGAACTAATGTATTGATGGGATTCTTCCTCTTGGAAATCTTAATCCATGATTTACCATGACATCCTAATCTTGTTTCTGTCTTTAATTAAAATATTTCTGGTTTTTCACCATAAGCATAAGGCTGGCTTTGGTTTATTATGTGTAGTTTTTAAAAAACATGTCAAGGAAGTATTTCTATTTAAATGAAATGATTTATTTTATTTTAAATCATGGATGGACTTCAGCTCTTATTAAAGTGCTGTCTTGTAAAATATTCATGACTTTTTTTACCTTATTATGTGGTTAATTACATTGCAGTAGATTTCCTAGTAAAAATCTATTCTCGCACTTTGGTACAAATTTTATTTCAGTTTAACATTTTAAAATAGTTTTCTATGCAAATGTTTTATAGTGCATGGGATTAGGCCATGGTTTTCTTTTCTTTTGTTTTTATGCAGATATTTTACAATTTGGTTTTACTGTTATTCTGGTCTAATAAAAATGATTTTGAATGTTTCTAAAATTTTCCTCTGGAACATGAAAGTAACATTAATATAACTTTGGGTAATACTGATCACTTGATAATGGAAAAGGGATTTATTTTCTTCTTTTCCAAGTGAGGAGAAAAGACAGAGAGACAGGCTCCCACATGTGGGAGTCTGTCCTGGCAGGATCCACCTGGCAACCCCTGTCTGGGGCCATGATCACAACCAAGCTATTTTTAGTGCTTGAGGTGGAGGCTCCCACAGAGCTATTCTCAGCACCTGGGGCCAATATGCTCAAACCAATGGAACCATGGCAATGGGAGAAGGGAGAAAGAGAGAGAGAGAGAGAGAAAGAAAGAGAGAGAGAGAAGGGGATGGGTGGAGAAGCAGATGGTTGCTTCTCCTGGTGCTCTGACTGGGAAAAGAACTGAGATATCTACACACTGGGTTGATGCTCTACCACTGAGCCAACTGGCCAGGGCTGAAAGGGAATTTTATCACTGGACCTGGTACATTTTATGAGGCTATTTGCCAGCTTTCTTACTTAGTTTAGATTCTGTTCTAAAGCCAACCCTCCCGCTCCCATCATTCTAACATGTGGACAGGACTGACAAATGCAGCTGGGCTCTCGATCTCTTCCCAAGTCAACTTTAATAAAGTGTGTGTATTTAAAACATGTGTATCTGTGTTTATACATGGATACCATCTCTCTCTATAGATTTGGTTCAGTTGCTTTTTAAAATACTGCTGAATACATGTGTGTATATTTTATTTGTGCTATAGATATCTCTTTCCAAATTTCTTGTAAGACTTTTTTGTCTTTAAAATTGTATGTATTTCTAAATTTCCACTCCTCAGTTTTTTCTGATTTGCCCAAACCGAGCACAGACTCTGTACTCACGGGCTCGGCAAGTCCAACCATGTTTACATTCTTTGCTGCATATTTCTCCCCCAGCAGAGCCTCGGCCCCAAAGAGTGTTCAAGAGTCAACACGATTCTTTATAGAGGTCTCGGAGAAGAGGGAACCCAAGCAAATAGCATGTGACTCCAAACCTTTGAAAGCTAATATTTAGCAACCTCTTGTGTTCCTTCACTTTCAAAATATTTGTCTCTGGAAATAATGTGAGAACGAGTTTGTCAAGGGGAAGTCAAAGTGGAGAAAACCCAACAGTCAAATGTTTCTCTCTCTCTCTCTCTTTCTCTCTCGGCGTCTGAGACCCCGGGCAGATCAAAGGGGGCACCTTCGGCACCTGTGGTTATTGTAGCAACAAAGCCTGGAACCCCGAGAGCCACCCTGCACAGGAGAAAGAGCTCGGGGTTTTAGTTCAGGAAATATTAAAACCTTATTTGCTATGAGTAAAATAATGTGGCGTCAAGACAAGGGCACACGCTGTCAAATTTATGGTTATTATGGTCAAATTTATGGGTACTATTGGTTACTGCTGGCATATTCAAATTCCATATTTATAAAGGAAAAATGAACTTAGATAATAGAAACAAATTTTGCTATGAGATTTCTAATAAATGAAATCTGTATGGGTTAAATGCAGCATACACTTTATATGTATAATACATCAAGTCTTAAGTAACTTTATAAATGGATAATAAAAGAAGTCCGATAGAATACCGTCTTCGAAGCAAATTAAAAAGGAAAAGATTCTTCACAGCTTTAAGATTTTAACCGGATACAGACAGGTGGTCAGTTCTTTGTTCTGAGGGGTTACTAAGGAAACTCAATCCCACTTTTATCACAATTCTTACAAGTGGAAAACCAAAGGTTAGTCACATCCTCAGAGGAGAACTAAAGTGATCTTTCCAAATATAATGCAAATGTAAAAAAGTAACCCTTAGCTAAATACATTGTTTTAATATCACCACTAGAGACAGGAGCCATAGGCCAGTACATCGTAACTCAGTCATTCACAATACAGGGGGGTCCCCAGGTTACGACAGTCTCCACATACGACATTTTGAGTTTACAATGCTCACTCCCATAAAAACTTAAAAAAATTGAGATATAGGCTGTGACCACAGCTGGTTGTTCACTGTCCTGTCAGCTTCCATTTCACCGGGCTCTCTCTCTCTCTCTCTCTCTCTCTCTCTCTCTCTCGTGTGCGCGCACGCGCACAAATAGATTATGGAATATCTGTGGGTACTGTGTGTGTGTGTGTGTGTGTGTGTGTGTGGTTACAGTGCCAACCAGCAGCGACCATTTGGAAGGAAGCGTGACCTTCCGAGATTATAAGACTGAAAAGCTGGATCTTTATAAAAAATAGTTCTTTATAACATTAAGGAAGGAATAATCTTAATTTTATTGCCATGAGATGACCTTTACATTCATCCAATTTACTTAAAAATATGAAGATGCGCCCTGGCTGGGTAGCTCAGTTGGTTGGAGCATCGTCCTGATACGCCAAGGTTGCCGGTTGGATCCCTGATCAGGGCACATTCAAGAATCAACCAGTGAATGTGTGAATACGTGAACAAATTGATGTTTTTCTCTCTTTTTACCCTCCCTCCCCCCCCTCTCTCTCTAAAGTCAATTAGTAAAAATATATACTGTTCACAAAAATTAGGGGATATTTCAAAATGAATAAGAAGCTATAAAATATCCCCTAATTTTTGTGAGCAATATATTTTAAGATCTCTCTCTATAGAAATGTGAGATCGGCCTGACCTGTGGTGGCGCAGTGGATAAAGCGTCGACCTGGAAATGCTGAGGTCGCCGGTTCGAAACCCTGGGCTTGCCTGGTCAAGGCACATGTGGGAGTTGATGCTTCCAGCTCCTCCCCACCTTCTCTCTCTGTTTCTCTCTCCTCTCTCTCTCCCTCTCTGCCTCTCTCTCTTCCTTTCTTTATCCTCTCTAAAATGAATAAAATAAAATAAAAAGTTAAAAAAAAAAAAAAAAAGAAATGCGAGATCCAGAACGGGGAAGCACTGTTGCAGAGTCAGAGAACTGCGGGGGAGGACTCTCCATGGGTCACTGCTCGTCTCGCGAGAGAAACGCCCACCGCGTGGGCAGCACCATTTCAGGGGGGGTGTTGAGCAGATGCCTTGGAAGAAAGGGACAGTCTCTCCTTCCGGAGCAGAGGGCGGGCTCCCTTACTAAACGGTGTGGCCCCCTCGCCGCGCGCAGGGCGCCCCTGCTGTGCCACAGCGCCTTCGTGTGCTGGCTGGTCCTCTGGTCCCCTCTGCGCTGGCCCCTGGGGCTCGGGCCAGAGGGACACCGCTGTGGTCAGCGGCCGGCGGTGTGTGAGTGACAGTCTCCGGCTCTGTCTCGGACCTGGGGCTCTGTGCTTCGGCCGCGGCCACCATACGGGGCAGCTCGCTTGGCTTGTGAGTTAGGATGGGATCGCAGACCCGCCCAGGTGCTGGTGAGAGTGAGGCGTCCAGCAGCAATTCCAGGGTGTAACCAGGTGCTGCGATGCGAGCTGTCTGTGATAAAATTGGTTTTTTGAGAGAGGAAGGGAGAGAGACACAGAAACATCCGTCTGTTTCTGTATGTGTCCTGACCGGGGATCGAACCTGCAACCTTGGTGCATCCGGCTGGCGCTCTAACCGACTGAGCGATCCGGCCAGGGCGATGTTTGGTACGAATTGTGCTTTCATAGAATGTTTTCCAAATGAATCACATACACACACACACACACACACACACACACACACACACACACACACGTTACAGATGACCTGATTCGGGGAAGAAATTACATTTCCAAGCTCATTCCAGGACCACAGGGCACAAACTGAGCTAAACATTGATCCTTGCCAAGTGCCTGGTAATAATTCCAGTACCTTCTGTTTGGGGTTGAGAACCACTTCCACACCCCCTCCCTGCTGTCCTCACTGTCGTCTCTGTGGAGTGTATCGGGGTTGATTCTCCTGTCCCTGTCACTCCACCAAGAACTCATTCTCACGTGTTTTCAAATCGAATGACTTTAAAATCATTTTTTGCTCAGAGAGACATGTCCCCTCTCCTTCGTTCTGAGCCGTGTTTGCTCTGCGCTCCCAGGCTTTGGTGGCTGACCCCAGTGGGGCCACTGCCATCCCTGTGCTGGCCCTCAGAGGGAAGGCCCCCCACCCCGTCTTCCTGTCCCCGGGGGGCTCCCTGCCACGAATCCCGTGGGCTTCCTGGGCCTCTTTTGTCCTCTCTGCCCTTTGTGTCCAGAGCAGGTGCCTTGCGGCCCCTCTGCCTCCATTGCGTCTGCTCAGACGGGGACGTGCTTGTTGTCAGCACTGAACACCAGAGCCTCTCGCCCCCCGGGCATGGGGGGCGTCACCCCAGGAGACCCGGCTCTTGAGAGGGAGCAAGGCGGTCAGAGCTGCTGGGCAGACAAGAGCGCGGGCTCTCGGAGGCGACCGCGGGGATCTTTCTAGGAATCACGAGCGAAGGCTGCCGGGCGCGCGGGCGACACCACTCCTGGGCATGTGAGGACCATCTCGGTCAGGGCGCCTGCCTGCCCAGATTCATCAACACTCTGGCCAAAGTTGTGAGGACAGGCCACAGTTCAGGCTCTCGAACCCCACAGCAGAGTCACACCGATGGTCATCAGCTTGGGACTCTTTCCTACCTTTTCTTTTTTCTTTTTTTTTTTCTTTTTTTTTTTTGTATTTTTCCGAAGCTGGAAACAGGGAGAGACAGTCCGACAGACTCCCGCATGTGCCCGACCGGGATCCACCCAGCAGGCCCACCAGGGGCGACACTTTGCCCACCAGGGGGCGACGCTCTGCCCACCAGGGGGCGATGCTCTGCCCCTCCGGGGCGTCGCTCTGTTGCGACCAGAGCCACTCTAGCGCCTGGGGCAGAGTCCAAGGAGCCATCCCCAGCGCCCGGGCCATCTTTGCTCCAATGGAGCCTTGGCTGCGGGAGGGGAAGAGAGAGACAGAGAGGAAGGAGAGGGGGAGGGGTGGAGAAGCAGATGGGCACTTCTCTTGTGTGCCCTGGCCGGGAATCGAACCTGGGACCCCTTGCACGCCAGGCCGACGCTCTACCACTGAGCCAACCAGCCAGGGCTTTCCTACCTTTTCAGATCCATTTTCAAACTAGAGCGCACTTTCCTTTTTTCTTCCCGCTGTCTCTCAGGAGCCAGGGACATTGAAGAAACAGAGAGAAGACTGACTATTCCAGATGATGTTAGGCTTTGGCCACAGAGGCCTCGGAATAGGTCCTTTGTGTCAACCAGATGTTCGTGGAGAGAAAGGCAGTTGCTTTTATGAACTAATTCTATTCAGGGTGTGTGGAACTTGACTTTTTGGCAGGGAGAGTGCTATGGTGATCTAGTCTCCCAAGCCTCCCGCCATCCCCTTCTGCACGAGGGAAGCTCAGCAGAGCGAGCGCCGTGGCCTGGCCAACACCGCAGGGTGCATGTGAGGGGCTGCAGGCTAGCACCCCCGACAGTCTGCTGACGGACAGTGTTCTGGCCTCACAAGGGCACCTGCACCTTCCTTTTCTTTCTGGGAGACGGGCAGTTCCTGGGGAGCCGGCACCAGGAAACCAGGGCACCAGGGCACCAGGGAACCAGGGCACCAGGGCACCAGGGCAGGGGGACCCCTGAGGCCGCCCCTGGCGGCCACACGGGCCTCGGGGGCTGCAGGCTCTCCTGGTGAGAGCAGGTCCTCTGAGAGCCTCACGACCCCTCCATCACCGTGGCTGCCCTGACCTCCCAGGGAGTGGACAGTGCTCCTTGGGGCCACCGCTCTAAACAGACACCCTCTCTGCTTCTGGTTCCAGCCTCTGCCAGCATGGGCGCTGATGCAAAGCAAGGGGGTGGGTGAGAGTTCTGGGGGATGTGGTGGGTGGAGCTCCCTCTCCCTCCCTTCCACAGTTCTCTCTCTCTCTCTCTTTCTCTCCTAATGGATTCCAGGCGTTTCTGAGGATGAAGCTGGGGTTATTCAAGACCCTTGCAGATAAACGGGGCCTGTGATTTATGGCTTCCCTCCCTCATCCCTCTTGGTCAAAGCCTCTTCTGCGTGACTTTATGGAATTGACGGTTGGGAAAGGAATACGAACAGTTATGGTGGGATCCCCCCCACCACCACCATCCCGCTGAGGACTGCTGGGAGCTGTGTCCCCTGGGGTGTACGGGAACACAGTCGGTGTCCTCTCGAGAAGTCCCTTGGGAGAAAGTGGATTGTTGTTAGTTACCAATCTTGAGCGGGCGGGCTAGCACGTCCCCAGCAGTGAGGCAGGAACGTGTGATCGTCTCAGGAAACGGGGTCCGTAAGCCTGGGGCTTCCGTGTCATCCATACCACCTCATAGTTACTCGTCCGAGGCCCCCAGGAAACCGGGACAGGGTCACACGAAGTTCATAATGAGCTTTTACATCGTGAAATTTTACACGTCCTTCCTCGGCCTCACCCAGTGTCTTCTGCTGCTACCTGACCCCTTCTCTCCGGCAGACACCTGACCTGGCTGGCCCTTCCTTCTCAGACATCACTGAGCTTCTCTCTCTGCTCAGTTTTAATTCCTCTTCCCTCTACCTGGCTGGGCAGCTCCACACGTGGGGTCCAACATCTGGGCGCACGTGCCAGAGACGGACAGCGCTTCTGGCATCGGGAAGGGGAATTCACCGCGGAATAATGCTCCCTGCCCGGGGGCCATCGGATTTGATTCATGGTCAAGGGACGTGAGGTCTCTACAGGAAGTCCCAAAACAGTCCCAGAAAAAGGCTCCTCGGCTGAATGACTCGGAGCGAGTCCTCTCCGGGGGGCACAGACGGCGTCCAGGTGCACGGTGCTCTCTCTCCTGCCCTCTCGCCTCCCTCCTGCTACAGAAATCCGTAACATGCTCAGGCTGAGCTAAGGCGCCGCCCCCCAAACACCAGCTGCCAATCACAGCACCTTTCCGATTTGTTTTCTTCTGATTCTCCCTTTCTCAAAATCTGTTCGTGTGCCCTGGCCGGTTGGCTCAGTGGTAGAGCGTCGGCCTGGCGTGCAGAAGTCCTGGGTTCGATTCCCGGCCAGGGCACACAGGAGAAGCGCCCATTTGCTTCTCCACCCCTCCCCCCCTCCTTCCTCTCTGTCTCTCTCTTCCCCTCCCGCAGCCGAGGCTCCATTGGAGCAAAGATGGCCCGGGCGCTGAGGATGGCTCCTTGGCCTCTGCCCCAGGCGCTAGAGTGGCTCTGGTCGCGGCAGAGAGACGCCCCGGAGGGGCAGAGCATCGCCCCCTGGTGGACAGAGCGTCGCCCCTGGTGGGCGTGCCGGGTGGATCCTGGTCGGGCGCATGCGGGAGTCTGTCTGACTGTCTCTCCCCGTTTCCAGCTTCAGAAAAATACAAAAAAAAAAAAAAATCTGTTCAGTTCGTGTGTACTGTTGATAAAGGGGATCTCAAGGCTGATCTCCGGCCACGGGTCCCCCAAGTCCTAGTCCATGTGTTATATTAAAATAACCTTCCACCCGACCAGTGGTGACGCAGTGTGGAGAGAGCATCGCACTGTAATGCTGAGGCTGCAGGTTTGCAACCCTAGGTCGCTGGCTTAAGCACAAGAGTTGCCGGATTGGGCGCAGGGTCGTGAACACGATGCCAAAGTCACCAGCCAGAGCCTCAGGTCACCAGCTTGAGCAAGGAAGCACTGGCTTGACTTGAGCCCAAGGTCGCCGGTTCCAATCCCTAGTTAAGACACGTATGAGAAGCAATCAGTGGCAGCAAACTGATGCTTCTCTCTGCAGCCCCCTCCTCCCCCCCCTGAAAAGTCAATACCTTTCTTGCGACAGTCTGCCCTCTGAGATCGAGTTCACTGCCTGCACTTGCATTATGCTATTTATCCCAGATCCTAACATTGTTTCATCCGCTCTAGCAGTGGAGGGTCCTCCTTCGTAAGGACATGAGGCCGTTTCCCTGCCATCTTAGAGCCACTCCCTCGCTCGGAGGTCTCTCTACATCCTTTACAAACGTCTCTGCTCTTGCCCTGTGTGTTTTGTAAGTTTGTTCTGGAGACAGTTGCATGACTTTGTGTGTATTATGGTCAAATCTCATCAATTCAAGCCGGCCGGTCTAATAGGAGAATAATCAACCATCAAATGAATGTGTGTGTGTGTGTGTGTGTGTGTGTGTGTGTGTATGTATGTGTTTGCTTCTCCCAACTCTACTTGCAAGTTTGCTCAACATGAAGCCAACTTCTTGATTTGGTAGTGCATAAAAACGCTGAGCAGAGCAAGGCTGAGGACAGAGTTGAAGGTGTGTTTGGAGTTGCCCCGCATTGCTGGGACCTGGTGGGGATGCATGTTAATTATGCACAGATGCCCAGGGGGAGAGTTAAGGACATATGCTAAATCATGGCGACACAGAAGCACCCAGCAGCTGGGACTCCTGACCTCGGACTCAGGGAGGAGAAGTCTCCCTTTCTGTTACTTCACAGGCAGTGCAGGTGGGACGTTATTCAAGGTTCACAACAATTAGACTCTAGGAGGCGTCTGTTGGAAGGTCCCTAGAGCCACATTAGCATAACCCAGACCTAGCACTTCCCAGAGAGCATTCACAGGATGTCAACACAAATTCCTTGCAGGAAAAAAAGCAAAAAAAAAAAAAAATTGGAAAATGCTGGCTGAAGCACATTTCTCTTATTGCTAGCCTTCCGGAAGTTTTTAATAAGAAGTTTTGCCAGGTGAGTTTCTTAACCGTGTATTAATTATGCAGGAGCTCTTAAATTTGCTCGCGACTCCAGCTGAGTAGCTTGGTTGGTTGGAGCATCGCCCTGACACACCGAAGTTGCGGTTCCGTGCCCAGTCAGGGCACAGACAGGAAGCAACCAGTGAATGCATAGATAAGTGGAGCAGCAAATCACTGTTTCTCTCTTCCTCCCTTCCTTTTTCTCTAAAATCAAATTTTAAAATTAAAAAAAAAAAATTACTGCAAGGATCCACTTTTTTTTTTTTTCCCTCGGAGCACCTTAAAGGGTTAGTGTCGCTTGGGAAATGCTAACTAGTTAGGGTGGGACTAGGGTGTCAAATGCACTGTAGGCACCTCGCTGGCCTTGTAGTGGTCCCCACCCCAGCTCTAAATGGTGGCAGCGGTGCGGGCTGGCCGGGGAGGACATTCTGAGTGTCTGCATAAAGCCACGCCTCCATGTGCCCTTGGTACCCAGACATTTCCTGAACAAATAGATTCACAATACAGGGAAAAGGTGTCACCCTTGACTGGCAGCGGCGAACTGATCTCAACAGTTATTCTGACGGCCTTTCCTCTCCGTCTTCACTCTGTGTCGTATGTGCATGTGTCTGGCACACGTGGGTACACACAGACATACATGCAGACACACAAGAACACATACAAATACAGGGACACACACACCTGGAATATCAAATTGCACGACTCAGCATGGCCATGCCGACTCCCCCTGGCCAGACCCTGCTGGCTCTAAAGTCAGTGCTCACCCCCACTGTGCTGTCAGAACTTTGGGTTCAACCTGGGTTCAAGCTCACAGGCACCTGCCTCCACCCACGGACACGGCTTGGCTTCTGCCCCAGCGCGGAAGGTGAGTCCTGCAGGGGGCGCTGCTTCAGGACCAGGGGACCCTGTGTCTGGGAGGGGTGCCCTTCTCCACAGCTCCCTACCCCTCACGCCTTTATATGACACGTCCACACTGTCCCTTTCCTTTGCCTCTAGTGAAAAGATCTCCTAAAGTTACACTTTGGCCATTCACCAAGGGGCACAAAGGACACCGAGTTGACTCCACCATGGCTGGACATTCCATCTTCTCCCTGGCTTTGCATCCCTCATTGACCTTTGATTTGCCCCATCCCCTTAAAACTCCTTCAGCTGGACCTGTCATTAGCTCACAGTTGCAACACCCTAGTTGTCCATTGACTGTTTTCTTATATGTGCCTTGAACAGGGAGCTCCAGCTGAGCTAGTGACCCCTTGCTTATGCCAGTGACCCTGGGCTCAAGCCGGCGACCTTGGAGTCATGTCTATGATCCCACGTTCAAGCCGGTAACCTTGGAGTTTCAAACCTGGGTCCTCTGTGTCCCAGGCTGACGCTCTATCCACTGCACCAATGCCTGGTCAAGCCAGGTCATTATTTTAATGATACCGAAGAAAGAGCATGTTAAAATGCCAACCTAGAGTGTTAGAGAATGTTAATTTTTTTTTAATTTCCCTGCTGTAAACATGACACTTCAATTCCTTCTATTTTACAAACTTTCTTTTTTGTTTTAGTTTTAATTTTATTTAGAAAATTAAATTTAATGGGGTGACATTGATCAATAAGTGTACATAGGTACTACTGATTCTATGTACTATTGATTGCATTGTGTGCCCATCACCTAAAATCAAATTATTTTCTGTCCCTGTATACCTGTCCCTCTTAACTCCCCTCCCACAACCCTCTTCCCCCAAACCCCCCTCCCCTGGTGACCACTTCACTTTTATCTATGTCCATGAGTCTCAGTTTCATATCCCACCTATGGGTGAAATAATCTAGTTCTTAGCTTTTTCTGATTTACTTATTTCACTCAGTATAATGTTCTCAAGGTCCATCCATGTCGTCATAAATGGCAATATTTCATCATTTCTCATGGCTGAGTAGTATTCAATTGTATATTTATATCACATCTTCTTTATCCGGTCCTCATCAAAGGACACTTTGGTTGTTTCCATGTCTTGGCCACTGTGAATAATGCTGTGATGAACATGAGGGTTTATGTGTCTTTATCTACCAATGTTTTCAAGTTTTTAGGTAGCTACCCAGTAGAGGGATTGCTGGGTCATCCGGCAGACTGTTCTTACTTTTTTAAGGACCCACCTTACTTTTTTCTATAATGACTGGACCAGTTTACCTTTCCACCAGCAGTGAATGAGGGTTCCTTTTTCTCCACAGCTGCTCCAACACTTCTTGTTACCTGTCTTGCTGATAACAGCCAATCTAACAGGTGTGAGATAGTATCTCATTGTAGTTTTGATTTGCATTTCTCAAATAGCTAATGAAGATGAGCATCTTTTCATATATCTGTTGGCCATTTGTATGTCTTCTTGGAGAAGTGTGTCTGTTCAGGTCCTCTCCCCGTGTTTTAATTGGATTGTTTGCTTGTTTGTTGCTGAGCCTAGTGAGTTCTTTATGTATTTTAGATATTAACCTGTTCCTGGGGCTGTTGTTTATAAATATCATCTCCCATTTGGTTGGCTGCCTTTTTGTTTTGTTGGTGATTTCTTTTGTTGAGCAGAAGCTTTTTAGTTTGATATAGTTCCATTCACTTATTTTTGCCTTTACGTCTTTTCTTGCCTTTGGGGTCAAATCCATAACATGTTCTCTATGGCCAAAGTCTTATATAATTTTTGCTGGAAATGTTTTAACATAATGAGCTATTCAAGGAGGAGAGGCAAAGTCCCACTTGGTTATCTGTGGCTTCGTCACCAAAGGCTTCTCAAGGAAGATAGGAGCCAGGTCAATACATTCCTTACCATTGATATGTCAAAACATAGGCACAACAATTTTGGACAGATGTTTCCTGTTTTCAAAAGCCAAATCTCTAGCCTGACTAGGCATAACTCAATGGATCGAGTGTGGACTAGGACACAGAGGACCCAGGTTCGAAATCTCAAGGTCACCGGCTTAAGCATGAGCTCATCTGGCTTGAGCATCGGCTCACCAGCTTAAGCACGGGGTCGCCGGCTTGAGCGTGGGATCGCAGACATAACCCAATGGTTGCTGGATTGAGCCCAAAGGTCACTGGCTTGACACCCAAGGTCGCTGGCTTGAGTCCAGGGTTGCTAGCTTGAGCAAGAGGTCACTCGCTCTGCTATAGCCCCCAGTCAAGGCACATATGAGAGAGCAATCAATGAACAACTAAGGTGCTGCAACAAAGAATTGATGCTTCTTGTCTCTCTCCCTTCCTGCCTAACTGTCCCTATCTGTCCCTCTCTCTGTCTTTCTCTCTCTCTCTGTCTCACACACACACACACACACACACACACACACACACACACACACACAGAAAGCCAAATCCCTTTTACATTGAAGGCACTCAAACTTTAATCTTAGATATACAATGTCCACCAGAAAAAAAAAAGAATACACAACATATTTTATAACCTGTACAACTGAACTACTGATCTAAGAGTGTTGGGGTAAATGCCTTGTGCATCCACAGAAGAGGTAATGATTGAGAGGGAGGGAGACAGTCAATTGTCAGGGAGTTGATTTCTTGACAGGCAAACTATTGATGGTAATTTTCACAGGGTGCCTCCTTCATGCCTGCTTTCTGCTGCTCTGCATTAGACAAGCCCAGGTCAGCACACGGCACTGGTCAAAGTGGTAAGCGAGCTCTTGTTCATGGGTAATGACCCATGATACTTATGACATCCTCTGGCTGGTGTTCGTGCTCATTTGCAGGTGTCACTGAATTCTGATCACTGGGATTTCAATGGGGCTGATTAATCCACTCACAAGAGGAAGAAGCTAAGAGGAATCAAATTAGAAGCACAGTAAGACATCAGGTGTTCGGATGATGATGGGGAAGTCAGGCTGGATTAGTGAAGATGTCAAGTAGGAATGTAATGAAAGAGAAATGTGCTGTTATGGAAGGAATGAGATCTATTTGTCCCTTTCACTGAAGAGAGATGCCTTTCAACCACTATTTATATGGAAATAAATAGCTTTTATTCCTGAAAGATGAAAATGAAGAATGTTAACCATAGGGGCATGAAACTCGGGTTTTTAACATGCAGGGAGGCAGGATAACGTGATGGTGGAAAGTCTGGTGCCAGGCAGTCCTGGATGGGTAGCTCTGGAGGGTCGTTCTGGAGTGCAGAGGTTGCTGGTTCAATCCCCGGTCAGGGCACATACAGGAGCAGCTTGATGTTCCTGTCTCTCTCTCTCTCCCTTCCCCTCTCTCCCAAAAAATTATTAAGTAGATTTAAAATATATTTTTTTCCTCTACTGGCAAAGGAATGCAATGTGAGAATCAACCAAACTATTCATCTTCGGGTCTCCATTGCCTAGCAAAGGAGGAAATGAGGATGATAATTTCTTGTGGGTGGCCTCAGGCTGTCGTTATGTGTCTGACCTTTGCCCTAAGAATACAACAGGGATGCCTCCAGTGGCTTTAGTCCTTACCTCCCCCTAAACAGACTCAGCCATTGAGGACTGAAAATCACTGGAACGCCTGGAAGGAGTTATCTCAGCTTTATTTATAATCATTAACAATTAAAAAAATGACCTACTACGGTGTCCCCCGACAGATTAAGCTCACGTCTGTCACAACCATGTGATAAAACACATCCTTAGAATGTATTGCTATAGAAGATGATGTCATAATGTGAGAAGATGCTCCCAGTCCAGACTGCTGGGTGACAGAGAATGAGGTGCATCAGATAGATCCCTGGGTGCTGAGAAAAAGGTAAGAGCCAAGGAGAATACAAAGGACGAGCAGGAGAAACACCAAAAGTAGCCCTGGCCAGATAGCTGAGTTGGTTAGAGCATCGTCCCAAAGCACAGAGGTTGCCGGTTCGATCCCTGGTCAGGGCACAGACAGGAACAGATCTATGTTCCTCTCTCTCTCTCTCTCTCTCTCTCTCTCTCTCTCTCTCCCTCCCTGCCCCTTCCTCTCTGTAAGGTATTCTCCACCGAGGAAGAAAGAAGGGCGTAGGCATCCAGTGTGGACTAGCAAAACCTTCATTCAGAGTGCATCTGGGGCGAAGTCGCGCAGCCTCACCGCCCAGGGGTCATTTATAGCATCGGTATGGTGGTGGGGGGTTGATAGGACATGGCGAAATGTCATTGGCTGACAGACAGTCGTTCTTTTTTAACCTGCTCCTGGGCTGTTTCTTTAGGCGGGCATGGATGTGCGTGGTTCCAGCCCAAAGTCCCCAGACCTGGCTCCTCACGTGACCTTCCCCCATTGCCAACTGACCTCACACTCTCTCGCTAAAATCAACAAAGAAACATTTTTTAAAAAAATATTTAAGAAAAAGAAAAGAAAAAAGAGTCCACCGTGTGCATAGGCATGAGAAAATAAAGTGGTTGTTTTATTCCTGGCTCTTCTAATCCCTACAATAGCCCAGCAAGGTAGACGTCCTCCTCTGACCATTTCGAGGGGAGATGGGAGCCCCAGGGAAGCCGGCGACTCGTCTGAGCACGTGCAGGTGGTGAGAGCGGCCGCCACCAGCCCCACGCTCTGTCCTCACACCCCGTGGGACTTTCTGTGCCTATTTCCAAGGCTTTCCCTTTCTACTTTTTTTTTTTTTTGTATTTTTCTGAAGCTGGAAACAGGGAGAGACAGTCAGACAGACTCCCGCATGCGCCTGACCGGGATCCACCCGGCACGCCCACCAGGGGGCGATGCTCTGCCCACCAGGGGGCAATGCTCTGCCCACCAGGGGGCGATGCTCTGCCCCTCCGGGGCGTCGCTCTGTCGCGACCAGAGCCACTCCAGCGCCTGGGGCAGAGGCCAAGGAGCCATCCCCAGCGCCCGGGCCATCTTTGCTCCAATGGAGCCTTGGCTGTAGGAGGGGAAGAGAGAGACAGAGAGGAAGGAGAGGGGGAGGGGTGGAGAAGCAGATGGGCGCTTCTCCTGTGTGCCCTGGCCGGGAATCGAACCCAGGTCCCCCGCACGCCAGGCCGACGCTCTACCGCTGAGCCAACCGGCCAGGGCCTCTTTTCCCTTTTCATTGAGCTGATGACGCCCCGTTCTCTTCCCCTCAGCCTGTAATGACCCTTTTCTGTTGACTTCCACCAGCGAATAGTCACGGAACACAGGCTCACCTATGCACACACCGGTGATGGAGACGCAAATCAGACAGAAAGCCAAGCCTCAACG
Source organism: Saccopteryx leptura (assembly GCF_036850995.1). Lineage (NCBI taxonomy): Eukaryota > Metazoa > Chordata > Mammalia > Chiroptera > Emballonuridae > Saccopteryx > Saccopteryx leptura. The sequence goes on along the minus strand of NC_089515.1, from coordinate 49,940,047 downwards.
GGTTCACATCCCACGCAGATCAAGCGCTGAACCCAGCTCTGCCGGCCACGTGCCCGCTGGGCACCGGAGGAGCCTTGGGGAGCAGGGGGCGGAGTGGGAGTGTGTCACAGAGGAGGAACCAGATAGACTTCGTTCATTAGAATTGTGCCTAAAGCAAAAGGGAACCGCTCTGGGGTTGTCCTCAGCCAGGACGGGGACAGTGGGTATCGACACACCCACCTTGGCGACAATGTTTCAGTCACTGTAGCGTGTGGCTGAATGTTTGGCTTCCACAGCACCTGACATTGTGGGGGATGATTGCAGTCCTGTGGTTTGCCTTGTTTGGAGGAGGAAGGGTTGTTTTTCACCATCGTCTGGTGCCACCAAATTAAAGAAGATTAAATGTATGAATAGACATTATCCCCGAAGGGAATTTGTGTCTTCTCACTTTTAGCAAAAAGTGCTTTTAAAAATCAAGTGAGTAAAAACAAACAAAAGCATAAAGTAATTCTTATTTGAAACAAACATTTCCTGCTTCTAAAACACAAATTTAATCCTTTAAAAACACAAGTTCATAACCCTTATGAGTTATAAGGTGGTCTGTGTTAAAATTAAAAATACATTTTGTTCTAACATCTTAGCATTCGTCACTTGGCCCCATGTTTATTTCTTATTTTTGTACATTTACAAACACAGATAAAAGTCTTTTTTTCAGAATTAAAAAAAATTATTGTTCTTTGTTTTTAGATAGGGGAGAGAGAGAGAGAGAGAGAGAGAGAGAGAGAGAGAGAGGAGAAAGAAGCATCAACCTGGAGTAGTTGCTTCCCACATGTGCCTTGACCAGGCAAGCCCAGGGTTTCGAACCGGCAACCTCAGCGTTTCCAGGTCCACGCTCTATCCACTGCGCCACCACAGGTCAGAAAAGTTTTACATGAAACAGAAACTGGAAGGGTCTGAAGTATACCAGAAACAGAATCAGACTATAGTATACTAAGTCCCTGCCACCACGGACCAACTGCATTCCTGGGGAGACCCTCTTAGCAGCGTCTGTCACCCATTAACTTTCTTATTTTTTAAATTTTTATGTATTGATTTTTAGAGAGAGGGGCAAAGGGGAGAGAGAGAGAGAGACAGGCACATTGATCTGTCCTGTATGTGCCCTCACTTGGGATTGAACCAGCAACCTCTGTGCTTCTGGACGATGCTCTAACCAACTGAGCTCTCCAGCCAGGGCCAACATCTGCTCATTTTCAAAAGTAACTTTTGCAGCATCAAATTCTGAGAGGTCCCACATGTTTCACCATCCCGTCGAAGGTCCTGGATGTGGACTGTCATCTATCTGCGTTAGTTTATGCCTTGCATCCAGGAGATTTGCAGCAGTTCTATACTTGACAGCAGAATTATTCTCTTATCCTAATAGGCTGTGTGCGTGGCTTGGCTTTGTTCTGAGTAACAGAGAGGCACTTGGACCAATCAGGTCATTTGAGAAAGTCTGTCAGATGTGCCCTGTATGATTCAGATACTGTTATTGCTGAAGACAGACCATTTTTTTTTTCAACTTTGGTAAGTTTGACAGTTGAATCCAAACACATTTTCATTGATTGCAGTGTTTGTTATATTTCCAGATACCTTAAGAGCCCCGATGATTACAGTCTGATGAAGAAAGAATTTCTTTTTCCTTCGGCAAGCCCTCCTGGGCAGAGGCTGCCCTGCCCCAGGGAGCCCCTCACAGAGTCCTGGCCAGGTGTGTGCTCAGCTGCTCCTGCCTTGCTCATTCTTACAGACAACGGCTGGCAAAGGCAGCCAGCAGTCTACAGACTAAGAAAAAACTAGATTTCTCTAGTTTCTCCAGTGAAATATTTAATACTCCTCAAACATCAAAAGTCAGTTTGTTTTTGATATTGAGAAGAATATTATATATATATATATTATATATATATATATTATATATATATTTGTTTATTTTCTGCATCAGGATTCTATTGATCTAGTACCATGTATAATTTTCCCGGTTGTGTGGGGTCAGGGTATAGTTTAGAGCAGGGGTTCCCAAACTTTTTACACAGGGAGCCAGTTCACTGTCCCTCAGATTGTTGGAGGGCCGGACTATAAAAAAACTATGAACAAATCCTTATGCACACTGCACATCTTATTTTAAAGTAAAAAAAAAACAAAACAGGAACAAATACAATATTTAAAATAAAGAACAGGTAAATTTAAATCAACAAACTGACCAGTATTTCAATGGGAACTATGGGCCTGCTTTTGGCTAATGAGATGGTCAGTGTCTGGTTCCCTATTTGTCAACGCTAGCCGTAACAAGTGATATGACGCGCTTCCGGAGCCCTGACGCGTGCGTCCCGCATCGCTGCGCTTTGTGGCGCCACCACATACAGCACGCAGGATGCATCCTGTGCTCTCTCACTGACCACCAATGAAAGAGGTGTCCCTGGAGGGGCAGAGCATCGCCCCCTGGTGGGCAGAGCGTCGCCCCCTGGTGGGCGTGCCGGGTGGATCCCGGTCGGGCGCATGCGGGAGTCTGTCTGACTGTCTCTCCCCGTTTCCAGCTTCAGAAAAATACCAAAAAAAAATAAAATAAAATAAAATAAATAAAATCAGAAAACTGCCTCTAACATCTCTCAGGAAAATGACCCTCCACGGGGCCCCTCTCCCTCTCCCACTGAGGGGACAGACACCTGGCCTATGGGCCACGCCCATCCAGGTCACCGCTTCCGGCTGAGCCTGTTGGCTGTGCGTTCAGAATCCACCTTCGCCTGGACTTCCTGACACAGCACGGATCCATCCGCTTCTGCGCGCACGCTGGGACCGGTTTGCTCCTTCGGCGAGAAAAGATCTCTGAGCTCAGCTTAAACTTTGACCCGTCGCACACGTGGCCCTGAGCGTGTCCTCTCGGAGTGGTGACACTTGGTCGTCCTGCTGGCTTCATGTTTCTCTTATCTGCAGTGGTCTGTTCACTTACTGTTATTGTCGCATCAGCCAGAAAGGCTCAGTGGGTCCAAGTGAACCAGAGGCATAGTGGCCCCTTTATTTTCCTCCCTTCTTCTAAGAATAGCAACAGCAAAACATACCAACAAAAAAAACCAAAAAAACTGGGAAGCCCTGGAACCTTCATCTCCTTTTACTGCAGGGATGTCATTGAAGAAGACGCACTAGAAATGTCAGAAGCCAACAGACTGGAATGACCTGCAGGCATGAGAGAAACTAATTCTCCAGCCAAGTAACCTTTAAAAACAGTGGGACTCGGCCCCATTGTTGTAAACCCTCCAGGGAGCAGCGCCAGTTCTTGTCCTTGTCTGCTGGACACACAGCCGCCCACTGAGGTCCCGCAGGGGCGGGGTCTCCCTTCTCGGTCTCCGAACCCCATGGTCGAGCATCTCTGCCTCCTGTCTGTGCTGTTTCTGAGCGTGGTGTTCCCGTGTCCTGAGCCGCTCAGGGCTGACCCAGATGACTCGCTTCCCCACCACGGAGGATCCCCTACCAGCCCTCTCCACCCTCCCGAACAAGCGCGGGTCCGCCAACGAGTTAACCGCCCTGACGTTGTACAAAGATGACGGGCCCGATGATCTTAGTCGAATTCACTTATGTTCAGGGCAATGTCTGCCTGACAGGTCCCCAAACTCATTCTCCCGTTTTCACTGGTCTCCAAGAGGAAAAGGGGTGAAAACCACTACTTGAGTCTAGACCAGGGGTCCCCAAATTACGGCCCGCGGGCCACATGCGGCCCCCTGAGGCCATTTATCTGGCCCCAGCTGCACTTCCGGAAGGGGCACCTCTTTCATTGGTGGTCAGTGACAGGAGCATAGTTCCCATTGAAATACTGGTCAGTTTGTTGATTTAAATTTACTTGTTCTTTATTTTAAATATTGTATTTGTTCCCATTTTGTTTTTTTACTTTAAAATAAGATATGTGCAGTGTGCATAGGGATTTGTTCATAGTTTTTTTATAGTCCGGCCCTCCAACGGTCTGAGGGACAGTGAACTGGCCCCCTGTGTAAAAAGTTTGGGGACCCCTGGTCTAGACCATGCCAGAAACTGTCTCCCTCCACTCTCGTGAAAGAGTCTGAGTGCTTTGTGAGATGAATATCCCAGCAACATGCCCGCGTGTCACCTCAGGCCACTGCCTCTGCTGCCCCCAGAGTGTCACCCGGACCCAGGGTTCCCTTCCCCTTCCCGTTCTGGCCATTGTCCAGCACCTGTCACCCCCCCACTGTGGCCCAGCTGCTCCAGTCCAGTCAGAGGTGGCGTCAGGCACCTGGTGTAGGGGATGACCGCCCCTCCGCCTCCCACCACGCGCCTTAAGCCTTCTGGGTCTCTATTTTGGAACCTGTTCTATAAATGTCAAATATCATTAACTCTCTGAGTGAGAGGTGGGAAAACCAAAGAGTTCGAGGAGACTGAGAATTGAATAAAATATTTTGAAAAAATACGTTCTTCTCCTTTTATTAACCCCCCCTCCACCACGACTCTTTCCTTTCCAGCCTCTGCCTTCATTGGGATTTCCAGACTAGCGGTCTGAGCGCTGAAATGACCATCCCCACAAACACGGCAGAGACGCAAATTTGGAAACACGAACCGTTTTTAAAAGAAAACCAAATTGTTGTTATTGTCTCATGGCAGCAATGATTTTGGCATAGAAGAGAAAGATTTAAGCAAATGTGGCTTATTATCCCTAAAAGCTTGTACTCTTAATAAAATTAAAACCACTACTCTCCATATGCATGGTGTCGACGTGACCAGGAATAGTTCTGTTTCCACCAAGGTGGCAAAGAAGGTCACTGCGTGGCTATGCTATCTTGATAAACATCAGAGGTGTTGTTACAATAACTTTCTCAACTCCCTTTTTGCTTTTAGTCATATCCCTTCTGATACACCCTCTCATTTTGCAAGGGGTCTCCCTTAAATACAAATCATACCCGGTCTTTTTCTTGTTGTTTTTGTGAAAACCTCAGAATAGATCCAAGCCAAAAGCAAAGCCAACTTTACTCAAGTGTTAAGATGCTTTCTGAATTCATGCTTTCAAAAGCTAAAATGTCACTTTTTAAAAAAGATGCTAACTTCTCTCCCATTTCTTTGAATGGCACAGACAGATGAGAAATATTTCTCCCAAGAGGAGAAATCTTTCAAGAACATACTGATATCATGACTCATTCTTAAATACAATTTTTTTTTTCTGGCTTTTGAAAGAGATTTCGTCAGTGGGCCTTGCCTTCCTCCATCTATTTTCATTCATTAATAGCCGATAGGTCAAACCTGGGAGAATGGATTTATTTTCCTGGTGTCCTGCTTTCACTGGAATGTAAATATTCAATAACCAAACCCGCGGCGGTACGAGCAAGTGGGGGCTACAACGGGCACGATGTCACACGAGCACGGGGCTGTTTGACGGGGCATTCGAACCCATCGGAGCTTTTTCCTCTAATAATTGATGTCAGCCACGGTCCTGGGGGGCGCTGGCCGAGATCCAGGCCTGCTGGATTCATCTGAGCAGGGCCAGGCGTCTCCCAAAGGGAGCCCTTGCTGGTAAGCGAAGAGTTATTTACCTCGTATGAATTTCTAAACATATTTTCAAAATTGATTTCACTAAACGTCCCACACGCTGAGGCAGTGTCTAGGTATGATTTATTGTGGAGCAGGACTCATACTACAGGGGCTTGCCATATTGCAGGGGTCTCAAACTCAACTCAGCATGTGGGCCGCAGAGCAAGATCACAGCCATTCGGCGGGCCGCACTAGGTCTACAAAAGGCAACTGTTACACAACACTTTTCTCACTGCAGTTGAAAACAAAAAAAAAATCAGTACAACAAGCACAATCGTACATGCAGTTTACTCAGTGTCACAAAACGACCAGAAACTGTAGTTCGCATCACAACTGCTGTTAACTAAGCTAATATTTAGCTAGGATGCTAGAGAAATGAAAAATACAAGTAGGCCCCTAGGCTTACTTAATTTTATCCAAAATATTTTGAACTTCGTTGATTAGTCTGCGGGCCGCACAAAATTGTTCGGCGGGCCGCGAGTTTGAGACCCCTGCCATATTGTGTAAATTTCCTATCACTGATGTGACAAATTGCCACAGTGCGAGTGGCTTAAAAACACACGGGTTGCCCTGGCCGGTTGGCTCAGCGGTAGAGCGTCGGCCTAGCGTGCGGAGGACCCGGGTTCGATTCCCGGCCAGGGCACATAGGAGAAGCGCCCATTTGCTTCTCCACCCCTCTGCCATGCTTTCCTCTCTGTCTCTCTCTTCCCCTCCCACAGCCAAGGCTCCACTGGAGCAAAGATGGCCCGGGCGCTGGGGATGGCTCTGTGGCCTCTGCCCCAGGCGCTAGAGTGGCTCTGGTCGCAACATGGCGACGCCCAGGATGGGCAGAGCATCGCCCCCTGGTGGGCAGAGCGTCGCCCCTGGTGGGCGTGCCAGGTGGATCCCAGTCGGGCGCATGCGGGAGTCTGTCTGACTGTCTCTCCCTGTTTCCAGCTTCAGAAAAATGCAAAAAAACAAAAAAATAAAAAACAAAACAAACAAAAAAAAACACACGGGTTTATTATTGTACAGTTCCGGAGGTCAGAAGCTCCAATATGGGTCTCATGGACCAAAATGAAGGGGTCGGCAGGGCTGTGTCCCTTCCGAGGTGCCCCGGGGTGAATCTCTGCCCTTTCCGCGTTCAGTTTGAAGAAGCTGCCCTCATTCCTTGACTCGTGGCCCCATCCCTCTGTCTTCAGAGCCAAGCATGCTGGGCTGAGTCCTTGGGCATGTCTGATTCTTTCCTCTGATTCCCCCTTTTAGCCCTATGATTGCTCCTCCTGGAATAATCCAGAATAATTACTCGGTATTAAGGTCATCTCACGAGCAATCTTAATTCCATTTGCGATCTTAAATCCCCACTGCCATGTAAGGGATATATATATATATAGCTGCAGGCATTGGGATGTGGGCAGCTTTGAGGGGCCAATGTTTCTGCCTCCCGTACATGTTAGTACAAAGGCATCTGCTTGTGAAATTCTCGTGCTGGGGACCTCTGCTATTTTCTCCTGCTCACCCGCCTTTTCCTTTCCTGTGGCTCATTCCAACCTTACAGTGGGAGGAAACCTGTTGGCATGTGTGAGTGACCGAGGGAGGTGAGAACAGGAGGGACGGTCCGAGGTTACCGGAAATTGTTGTTGACATAGCCCGTCGGGACTCAGAGGGGGATTGCAAAGGAAGCCTTAGATCCAAACGTTCTGACTCACTATTCCCTTCAGAGAAGGACTTCAGAAAACACAGGTGTGCGGTACACCAGGTGGGTGGTTTTCTTTACAGTGTATTTCTGTAGAAATAAACTCTGACATTTTATCCCCAGGGGCGGCAAAGCTCTGTGTCCCGAAGGGCCCTTGGGTGATGTGTACTTTGGAAACTTCAGATGAGAACTTGGACTTGGGCGGGGTTTCCCCTGGGGCGACACATTCACCTCTGCTTTTCCTTCTGCCTGGGTGCGTGGGGGCATCCTGGTTCTTCTTCTGGTCTGTGTACTGCTTTCTAGGAAAATAATGTAACTCCCTCACTACAGTAAGACAAGGTCATTGTCTCTCCACCACGATAGTAAGAAAAGGGACCAGAGACTCCATTGTGTGAAGGAGCCAGGTAGCCCTGAGGTTTAACCCTCCATCAGATCTGAGCCGTCAGCCGAGTGCCCGGACCTGTCTAATTACACATATGACATTTTTAAACTGCGGAAGGTGATCGCTCTCGGGCTGTAGCAAGTGCTTAACACTCGTGTGTGTGTGGTTCTAACAGCACATCTGTCCTATAGAAGGTCCTTGATACATGGTAGCTGTGTTGTCATTTTAAGTTATGACTAATATACAGTTTGTTTCTGAAAAGGTGTTGATCAGCTGTCTGAGGTCTACAGTTTATGCCTGGGGTAAAGCGTTTGCCCTAATCAACCCGAGACGTTGTCGTCAACGCTCCTAAACCCCACCCACTGGTCACAGAAGGCAAAAGACGCAGGCTTCCTAGAAACAGGGTGGAGAAGCCGGTTTTGTCTGTGAAACCCCCCCCCCCTGGCTCCCCCATTTGGTGCAGTGACAGCCCCCCCAACCCCCACCACGGTATTTCAGAGCCTGAAACTACCAAAGCCAAATTGGAGCTGCCTCTGGGAAAACATTTTCCCCTCCATCACCCCTGCCCTGTCAGGTCTGTCCTGGTGGTGTGCTTCCGCCGTGGAGACAGGCAAAGCGCCTCCTCACTGGTCTCTCCAGAGCACTGCTGGAGGATAGGAACTGGGGGGGAACGCAGTCCTTGGAGAGGTCTGGGATCGCCAAGTGGGGAAAGACGTTGCTGGAGAAGGGGCAGCGTCTGGAAGGGAACCATCCGTGACAGTCGGGTGAGATTTCACAATTCCCCGTGCAAAGCACCCCCGTCTTTTCAAACTCTCCATACTTGGAGAGACTTATGTGCTCTCTCTCTCTCTCTCTCTCTCTCTCTCTCTCCACCAGGACGTTTAGGAAGGAGATGCAGCAAAGACATACAAATGATCAACGCACACCGCACAGCAGCCGATACGAGGGCGTGATCGGTGTGTGACAGCACTCACAGGCCGGCTCTCCCTCTGTGACAGCAACCTGCCACCTGCCCAGGAAACCCTGCTTAAGATGCTCGCAGATCAGAGAGCAATGAAAAAAATATGTGTGACACTTTCTGTGGAGAGGGGACTTGAGACAAGACAGAAGCAGGAAGTCAAATATTAAATGTTGAAATGTTAATGGCAGTAAGGAATATATATATATATATATATATGGCACATCTAGAAAGCCTGTTCTAAGACCATTATGGGGCCTGTCTTCTTTTTTTTCATCTGTCTCTATCACTGCTTTGTGACGGGTTTGAATCAGGGAGCGCTATCTTCATTAGGTCAGACCTACGCACGTCTTGTTCATAGACGTGTCACTGCTCTAGGCTGGGTTTGGGAGTGAGCTAGACATGAAGCTTGGTGCTGCAAATAATCACACAATGTTCCAGAGCTCCGGAGTGAGGAGGGAGGCGTGGCGATTGTTCCTGGCCGGGCACAGAACTGGATCGCACTTCTGCATCCTGTAGCAGAGCGGTTTAAAGTGTCAGTGACCCGTCTAGACGTCACTGAGAAAAATGCCAGGGGTTCTGAATTCAACTGAGTCCCAGGAAGGTGAGCCCAGCATAGCAAAGAATGTCTGTGAAGGGAGAACTTGGGCTCCTACCTTTTTCAACTTGGAAAGAGAACAGCTTATAAGTCACTCTTCGATCTAAAGTATAAATTCGGAGGCTTTGCACATTTCTATTCGATTGCTATTGCTTTGCGGTGAGTTTGAAAGTAAACGGAACTCAATTTAATCAGTGTTTCCTGAGCACGTACTAAGTTCCTAGCACGAGGATCAGCTCAGGGAATACGACAGTGAATGTAGCATAATCACAGAACAGAGGCAAGCTTAGTAACTTCAGGAGGTGGTCACAGAACAGAGGCAAGCTTAGTAACTTCAGGAGGTGGTCACAGAACAGAGGCAAGCTTAGTAACTTCAGGAGGTGATCACAGAACAGAGGCAAGCTTAGTAACCTCAGGAGGTGATCACAGAACAGAGGCAAGCTTAGTAACCTCAGGAGGTGGTCACAGAACAGAGGCAAGCTTAGTAACCTCAGGAGGTGGTCACAGAACAGAGGCAAGCTTAGTAACCTCAGGAGGTGGTCACAGAACAGAGGCAAGCTTAGTAACCTCAGGAGGTGGTCACAGAACAGAGGCAAGCTTAGTAACTTCAGGAGGTGGTCACAGAACAGAGGCAAGCTTAGTAACCTCAGGAGGTGGTCACAGATCAGAGGCAAGCTTAGTAACTTCAGGAGGTGATCACAGAACAGAGGCAAGCTTAGTAACCTCAGGAGGTGATCACAGAACAGAGGCAAGCTTAGTAACCTCAGGAGGTGATCACAGAACAGAGGCAAGCTTAGTAACCTCAGGAGGTGATCACAGAACAGAGGCAAGCTTAGTAACCTCAGGAGGTGATCACAGAACAGAGGCAAGCTTAGTAACCTCAGGAGGTGGTCACAGAACAGAGGCAAGCTTAGTAACCTCAGGAGGTGGTCACAGAACAGAGGCAAGCTTAGTAACCTCAGGAGGCGGTCACAGAACAGAGGCAAGCTTAGTAACCTCAGGAGGCGGTCACAGAACAGAGACAAGCTTAGTAACTTCAGGAGGTGGTCACAGAACAGAGGCAAGCTTAGTAACCTCAGGAGATGGTCACAGAACAGAGGCAAGCTTAGTAACTTCAGGAGGTGATCACAGAACAGAGGCAAGCTTAGTAACCTCAGGAGGTGGTCACAGAACAGAGGCAAGCTTAGTAACCTCAGGAGATGGTCACAGAACAGAGGCAAGCTTAGTAACTTCAGGAGGTGATCACAGAACAGAGGCAAGCTTAGTAACCTCAGGAGATGGTCACAGAACAGAGGCAAGCTTAGTAACCTCAGGAGGTGGTCACAGAACAGAGGCAAGCTTAGTAACCTCAGGAGGTGGTCACAGAACAGAGGCAAGCTTAGTAACCTCAGGAGGTGATCACAGAACAGAGGCAAGCTTAGTAACCTCAGGAGGTGGTCACAGAACAGAGGCAAGCTTAGTAACCTCAGGAGGTGGTCACAGAACAGAGGCAAGCTTAGTAACCTCAGGAGGTGGTCACAGAACAGAGGCAAGCTTAGTAACTTCAGGAGGTGATCACAGAACGGAGGCAAGCTTAGTAACTTCAGGAGGTGGCTCACCGGGGCTTAGGAACAAGCCTGCAGACATGTGCAGGTCACCCCGGCATGGCTTGGGGTGCTGAGACACAGAGATCAAGGAGCGTGCGTGTTGAGTCCTGAACAAAGTCTGTGTAGTGGGACTCTTTCTTAACATCCAGTTCTGGGCCCTGGCTGGTTGGCTCAGCGGTAGAGCGCGGAGGACCTAGCGTGCGGAGGACCCGGGTTCGATTCCCGGCCAGGGCACATAGGAGAAGCGCCCATTTGCTTCTCCACCCCTCCGCCGCGCTTTCCTCTCTGTCTCTCTCTTCCCCTCCCGCAGCGACGAGGCTCCATTGGAGCAAACATGGCCCGGGCGCTGGGGATGGCTCTGTGGCCTCTGCCTCAGGCGCTAGAGTGGCTCTGGTCGCAATATGGCGACGCCCAGGATGGGCAGAGCATCGCCCCCTGGTGGGCAAAGCGTCGCCCCTGGTGGGCGTGCCGGGTGGATCCCGGTCGGGCGCATGCGGGAGTCTGTCTGACTGTCTCTCCCTGTTTCCAGCTTCAGAAAAATGAAAAAAAAAACAAAAAACAAAACAAACAAACAAACAAAAAAAAACATCCACTTCTGTATGATCCGTGCCCACCCGTCCAACCTCATATCTCTACACTTGTCATAGTCATGCGACCTTCTGTCCGACCTACGTGCAGTTGGCTGGGTGTCCCGTGCACTGGTTTATGCTTGCGTGTTTGCATGTGCTATTTGTGGTCACATGTCCTTTCCCCCTTTGTCATTGATGTACCTTTTTGTCCCTCAAAAAGTCTGCAGGACACTTCTCATACTCTCTGCCTGAGATCATCTTATCATTGCTTCCATAGCACCTGTGAGTCCCTGTGCATATCAGTGAGCCCGTTACAGGCTAACTCTAATTTTCTTTTGTTTAATTCTGAGCACCTCAATGGAAAAATCTGTCTTGTTGCTGTTGTTTTTTAATTAATTTGAGAGAGAGAGAGAGAGATTGATTGTTGTGCCACTTATTCATGCATTCATTGGTTGACTCTTGTATGTGCCCTGACGGGGGATCGAACCCACAACCTTGGGGTATCAAGACAATGCTCTGACTGACTGAGCTACCCGGCCAGGGCTTGTTTAGTTCTGTTTCCTGTGCCTGGAACAGAATTTGACATGTGTATGTTTCCTATTATTGTTACCTGGATATCAAGATGGATGTTCATGTTTACATCAAACTGTAAATGCCACCTGGAACTGGTACATGACACACACTGGAAGACACTGTCCCTCTGTCCTCTGGGGCTGCATGAGTGAACGTGAATGCGTGATGTATGTTTGGACTACTGAGGTCAGCTCAGGGAGAAGCCAGTGTCCAGAGTATGGGGCTTTATCATAACACCCTAAAGAGCACCAGGGGAAACAAGACACAGGGGACTGTGGTCTTTTGCCCTTTGGGGGCCCCTGCTCTCTAAGGCCCCTTGAAGCCTGTGTACATCGCACATTATAAAATCACCGTCAGCCACTTTATCTAAGTAAACTCAGAACAGAAGCAGACATGCTATGTTGAAATAATCACAAGAAACGCCATTGAAACCTCTTGAGAAATGACTACAACTGGTGAGAAGACAAACAACTAAACGGTAAGTCAAAACAAACACAGCCAAACGGGAGCAAACTGATCGGCAAGCTGTAATTGCACCCCCACACGCAAGGAGGCGCTGCTGCATCCGGGGCACAGGACAAGGTCCGACAGACGCCAATGGTCCTGTTCCCAGGCTGGTGTCCTGAGACCCTGGGAGACCCCTCTGCCCAAGACACAGGCTAGGAAGGATGGTGCTTTTCAGTCTGGCTGGGGTGGGAAGCCAAATTCTTGTCCCTAAAGCCACCAGCGCATTGGCGCCCAGAGCCCTCAGCAGGAGCTTGGCTGTGAACTTTGCTCATATTTCTCCGCGACTCCCTGTCTTCGAATCACAGCCGTTGACATTCTCCTAATCGTGGGTGATGCAAGCCTGCTCAAGTTCCTGAGAGGACTGTTGATATCATGTGCCTTTTGCAGGAGAGAAGGGAAATCAGATGCTCATGTGATTTGCTGGACTTTTCTAGGAGAAGGGATGAGGCAGTTCCTTTATTAGGTTTATGAACCATGATGTTTGCTCTTTCACAAAACAAACATATGGGGCTTCGTCTTCCGTGACAAATGACTTCCCGGGTCTGCGCAGACGAATAGTTGCAGGGAAAGAAGTACTTTAATAATAATATTAAAACCTAAATTCTAATGATTATAACCTAGTCCTTAAATTGTTTCCTCCTACTCCTCTCCTATTATCAAATCTTAGCCTTTTGCCTGAGCATTGGTGGCGCAGTGGATAAAGTGTCGACTTGGAACGCTGAGGTCACCGATTTTGAAACCTTGGGCTTGCCTGGTCAAGGCACATATGGGAGTTGATGCTTCCTGCTCCTCCCTCTCCCCCTTCTCTCTCTCTCTCTCTCTCTCTCTCTCTCTCCATCTCCCCAAAATGAATAAATAAAATCTTAAAAAAAAATTTTTTTTTAAATCTTAGCCCTTTTCTTAGATTTCTTATGGGTTTTCTCCACTGTGTCTGAAAATGTTCTATTACATCTTATTTCATTTCCATATATTCTGTCTTGTTTGCTGAAAATTTCTTTAAATTCAATTTTTATTCATAGAAGCAATACCTTCTCTTACTTTTCCAATCATATATATATATATGATTATTATACAATGGATTATTTTACCATTAAAATATATTGTTTCATTATATAAATATATTGTTTCATAGATAGATATAGATAGATATAAATATACTTTAATAGTGAAATAATCCATTATATAACCTGATGCTAATACTATTGCAGTAACCCCAATGGTAAAATATGCCCAAGTTTATTTTTCATTTGTATGCCTTGGTTTTTCAAACCTTATTTACTTATTTATTTTTATTGATTGATTCATTTTAGCAAGAGAGAGAAAGAGAAGAACATAGATCTGTTCCTGTATGTACCCTGACCAGGGATCAAACCAGCAACTTCTGTACTTTGGGATGATGCTCTAACCAACTGAGCTATCTGGCCAAGGCATTCAAACCTTTTTTTATTTATTTTTATTTTTTATATTATTATTATTTTTAGATTTTATTTATTCATTTTTATTGGGGAGAGAGACAAAGAGACAGAGAGAGAGAGAGGAAAGAGAGAGAGAGAACAGGGGGAGGATCAGGAAGCATCAACTCCCATATGTGCCTTGACCAGGCAAGCCCAGGGTTTCGAACCGACAACCTCAGGGTTCCAGGCCGATGCTTTATCCACTGCGCTATTACAGGTCAGGCTCAAACCTTTTATAAAGAGGGATAGCAGGCCCCCAAGAACAAGAACAAGATCTGCCGATCCTAGCCTAGTATTGGGCACTTCTGATCCTAAATGGGATCACGAGTGTCTGCGGAGTGAACGCAGGAGAGAGGCAAGGCGGAGACTACAGAATGGGACCAGAAACGGAAGCCCGGGAGGGAGTGGCCAGGAGAGGAAACAGATGAATTCGATTCCAGAGATCAAGCCGTCTGTCCTTAATGTCACCAGGATGAAAAGCAAAACAACAAAGAACAAAAGAAAACTAATTATTAAAATCCCTATCGGAAGAATGTTTCTCCATTGTTACCCCGATAGCAACAATGGTGAAATCCCTCCGCCGCCATTCATTACAGGGAATACATACTAACACATGTGAGAAGGTCCAAACGGCACGCCGTTGGGCATCCACGAGAGAAAAGACGCCAGGGGTACTCTGCACATGGCCTTTCCTATTAACCCATTTTAAAAATGATGGGGGAAAAATTTGATCATAATTTTCAGATCAACTTTCCACCCGGGTCTCAGAGGAGCCTCCAATTTTATCCCAGCCCCATCAACTTCGTGGAAAGACACATGGCTCCTTTGTCTCGCAAAATAAGATCCAGGCTATTCAGACGGATGATGCAACAAGGCAATTAAGTGCACACACCAATTGCTTCCACAGCTTGGAAGAGAAGTCCCCGGTATTGAAAATGAGCAGCAGAGCTTTGCAAAAAAGCCTCCGGACCCTTCCCTGTCTCCCACAGATTTTCTTTTAAACAGGTAAACTGCTGATGGGGGCAGGTTAAAGCAGGCTTTCTGAGCAGCTACGCGGTTGCAACTCCAGCATAACTTCCTCCCCGCGGAGGCCTGGTAAAAATAGATGAAGTGGCGGGCACAGTGCTAAGTAGATTTGGTCCCTGGTGCCTTTTCAAATATGTCTACCAGGTTTCCAGAGCAGGCTCTGCTGCCAATCACAGCGATTCACTGGGGAGGAACTCCGAGAGGGGAAATAAATCACATGCTAATTCACTACATCGGAGGGAGGCGGGGAAGATAGGTAGGAAGGTCAAGGGAATATATTCATAAATAAGTACATTTCCTGAAAAGGGAAATACACCTTCTAAAGATTTCCAGACTAGCTTATCTGTACAGATTTCCAAGGTTGCTTTTTTTTCTTTCCTCCCCTTGCTGAATATTTCTCTAATATCCTCATTTTCTAAAGTAAGCGAGCAAAACAGAAGTTCTCTGCAATGAAGTCGGCATTCAGAGCAGAGAGACCCCCCCCCCCAAGCTACTTGAGACTAGTGGGAGCTTTGGAAAAGCACTCAGATTTCTCAGGAAAGTGGGGGGGGGGGCACTGTTTCTGTCCTAACAGGCTCTGCGCAAGCGCCCCTATCCCGCTAGCATCCTCAATGATCTTTCCGGCAATATGTGGCAAGTCAAGGGCGAAGGGTTGGCCGCAGACCCACTTTGAAATAGGTTATGTTTGTTTCTGGGGCACTGTCTCTGTTTTATGTGGAGCCTGTGACCTTCCTTTCTGGGTTTCAAAGTCTGCTTTTCAGACCCTAACTGCTGAACTGGTCCCATCCCCATCCCCACCCAAACGCGCCCAAACTGTACCGCCTTGGGCCAGTACCACGTTCGCTACAGCGTCCGGGGAATAACTGTCTGGAGATGCAGTCATACTTACATTCTTGTGGTTAAGATCTCGTAGTCTATCTGCCTCTCAACCCAATCAGCCACTTACTAGTTCTCTGATCTTGGGATAACTACCGGTGTTTCTATGAACCTCCTTGTCGCATCTGTGAAATGGAGATTATAATAATTATACTTCTTCTGTTTTGAAAATGAAGTGTACTGATGTGTGACCTTGGAATGTTGTTCACACAATACCTGGGCACTATTCAGTAAGTAGTTCTGCCATTAGCATCGTTGCTGAAAGAGAGTATTGAACACAAACAAAAGCTTTCTTCATGGTAGGCCCTTGTAAATTATTATTTTTTTTTAGAGAGACAGACAGGAAGGGAGAGGGAGAGAGAGGAGAGAGAGCAGAGAGAGGAGAGATAGGAGAAAGGAAGAGATGGAGAGAGAGTAAGAAACATCAACTCATAGTTGCGGTTACTTTAGTTGTGCATTGACTGCTTCCTACATGTGCCCAGACCAGGGATTAGACCTTGGGCTCCAGCTGAGCCAGTTGTCCCCTTGCTCAAGCCAGCAACCTTGGGCTTTTCACACCAACAACCTTTGGGTTCAAGCTGGTGACCTCTGGATCATGTGGACGATCCACCACTCAAGCCAGCGACCCCATGCTCAAGCTGATGAGCCAGCAATCTAGCTGGTGACCTTGGGGTTCCAAACAGGTGACCTCAGTGTTCCAAGGCAATGCCTTATCCACTGTGTCACCACTGGCCAGGTGGCCCTTACAAATTACTAAGGGAGATGCTAGTTTTCTGTCATAGGCTATGTCTATTTTTCTCTTTTTATCTACATCTATATATCTATCATCTATCTATCCATCTACCTACTACCTATCTATCACCTATTTCTCTATCTATCTACCACTATAAGATGAGGCGCATTATGTGATCATGAGTAAGATCTGATATTCAGAATACATCAAAATTTCTCTGGTGTCTGATTGTCATGGTAATACCAATAAGACTAACTCATATGAATCATGCGTGGGTGTTTATAATATCTCCAATTTTAATTACTTTAGTCATTAAATCAATTTATGTATTCTATCATTCAATCAATATTTAATGAGAGTCACTAATTGCCAGCCTCTGGTTAGATGCTGGGGCTGCAGAAAGGAATGTCCCACAGTCCCTGCCTCTGAGAAGGTTATGGTTCCACCAGGAAGCTGACACTCCAGCAAATGAGTACAGTTGTGGGACTAATACTGAGTGGGCTTGTGAATTCCTGCTGGACGTAAGTGTACTGCACAGAATCCCCCAACCCAGCCCTGAGGGATGGTTTGTATTTTTCTGAAGTGAGAAGCGGGGAGGCAGACAGACTCCCGCATGCACCTAACCAGGATCCACCTGGCATGCCCACCAGGGGGCGATGCTCTGCCCCTCTGGGGCATTGCTCCATTGCAGCTGGAGCCATTCTAGCGCCTGAGGTGGAGGCCATAAAGACGTCCACAGCGCCCAGGCCAACTTTGCTCCAATGGAGCCTTGGCTGCGGGAGGGGAAGAGAAAGAGTGAGAGAAAGGAGAGGGGGAAGGGTGGAGAAGCAGATGAATGCTTCTCCTGTGTGCCCTGGCCTGGAAATTGAACCCGGGACTTCCACATGCCAGGCCGACGTTCTACCGCTGAGCCAACTGGCCAGGACCAAAGGGATGTTCTTATTAAGTGGCTCAGCCTCGAAGAGGGACGTTAAACCAAACCTCTCTCTCTGGGTTCTAAGGCTCACACATCTGTCAGGAGTATAATCCAGAGATTACTGTAGTTCATCCAATATTCCTCAATGGCTCATTGGAAAGTATGGTTTAAAAAGTCCATAGCTTCTGACTTTAAAGACTTCTAAATATATTTCTTTTTAAACATCTGAAGGTATGTCTGCCATTCCAAATTCTCTGTAAACTTTAAGATACATACGTAACTGTCTTGCAGTCATTCACCTCTATGGCCTGAAACTGAACCAGCTTTAACAGAAGTCTCTCTTTCCCCTTTATCAGAAAATCATTTAGACATTCCATCTTCCCTGTCTTGGTCAACTACGCCGTCATTTGCAATGTTACCCAAATGAGAAGGGCAACCGCTCCTTTCATCGCTCCCTTCCTCTGTCTCGTATCCTCCCTTTAACGGGCACTTTTCAGAATATAAGTCACATCTGTCTACTACTCCTTTTTAGTCTTTGTGCCCCCAGGGTGGCCTGGCCCCCTCAGCTCCCACTTGGAATTCTAGAGCTAGACCCTGTGCTTCCACTCTGCCCACTTCTAATGGGGTCAGGTCTGGATGCTGCGTGGGCATTGTGAGTGGCCGGGCATGGATGTGGCGGAGGAGCTAGCCCAGCGCTTCATGAAGGGGCCGATCCAAGCTCCCTCTTTTTTTTTTTTTTTTCATTTTTCTGAAGCTGGAAACAGGGAGAGACAGTCAGACAGACTCCCGCATGCGCCCGACCGGGATCCACCCGGCACGCCCACCAGGGGGCGACGCTCTGCCCACCAGGGGGAGATGCTCTGCCCATCCTGGGCGTCACTATATTGCGACCAGAGCCGCACTAGCGCCTGAGGCAGAGGCCACAGAGCCATCCCCAGCGCCCGGGCCATCTTTGCTCCAATGGAGCCTTGGCTGCGGGAGGGGAAGAGAGAGACAGAGAGGAAAGCGTGGCGGAGGGGTGGAGAAGCAAATGGGCGCTTCTCCTGTGTGCCCTGGCCGGGAATCGAACCCGGGTCCTCCGCACGCTAGGCTGACGCTCTACCGCTGAGCCAACCAGCCAGGGCTCCAAGCTCCCTCTTAAAGAGAAAGGAGGCACTCACAGAGGAGGGGGCCCAAGACAGAGAGGACAGGGTGGCTCAGGGCACAAGGCGGGAAAGGACAGCCCCGAACGGAACCATGAATAATCCCGTGTGGCTGGAAGTGGGGGGAGAAGGTTGGGCGAGGCAGGAACACCAGATCCTGACGGCTCTGCCCATGGTAGTAAGCCGTTTGGAATTTACCGGGAAGTCGGTGGTGACTCACTCAAGGATTTTAAACATGAGGATAACATGATTCATAGAGGCCAGCTTTCGGTAAGAATGTGCCAGGCGACGCGCTAAGTGCTTCACATGGATTAAGTCCTTTAATCCTCAGGACAAGCTGAGGAGGTCGATGCAGGGAGTACCCTCATTTCCAGTAAGAAACGGACTCTGAAGCATTAAGTCCCTCAAGGACAGGTTCTTTGTTGTTGACACGCAGGTCCCGGGGCCTGAGGGCTAATCGTTGAGTCTGGAGTGATGGTCGAATGAATGAATTAACAAACAGATGAATGAGAAACGGGTGACACTCACAGGAAAGAGCAGAACCAGAATTTCCAAAGGGGCAGCCTGACTTCAGAGCCTTCCATTTTAACCACTATCATGGTGTGTGCGTTACAAAGACAAAAGATAATCTGGGGTGGTGAAACACACAATACAACATACAGATGATGTGTTACAGAATTGTACACCTGAACCTATATAGTTTTATTAACCAATGTCACCCCGATAAATTCAATTAAATGTATAAAACAACAATAATTTGGGTGGAAACCGAGAGACTGAAATGTGATAGGTCTGGCAGGAGTCTAACAATAGAATTACAAGCATTTTGTAATCAGCAAAATAAGGGATTTAGCTGCAGGATGAATGGCCACCTTGGAAATCTGAAGATTCTATAAATGGCATTTCCTAAAGGGTGGTCCAAGGGTCATCTGCTTCAAAAGCCACTGAAAAGTTGATTAAAGACACATATTCCTGGACTCCTCTTTCGCATGCTAATTCTGGGGGAATGTGAGTAGGGAGTCTGCAGTCAATCTCTCTGAGATTCTCATTAAAAAAAACTTTGAGATGAATGGTCTACCGTCTTTGATCTTCTGAATGTTCTGCAGGAAAGTGACATGTGTATGTTAAAGTATTTTGAATATTTTTTTTCATTTAGTCTATCTCAAGCAATACTGTCTGTTAAATTTAAAAAAAAAATAGATGAATTTGACTAATTTTTAAAAGTGTCACATTCTGTGAATCTTCCAAAATTCAACTAAATCCCATGCAGGAGTAAATATATTTCACACACATGTGAGGAATTTCACAATCCACAGACTAATGGATCTATGAACTATAAAACTGTGTGCAGACTAAAATTTCCTGCCTTTTTTGCGTGACTGGTGATTTTTATCACACCTTGAGAAAAATTTACTTATGTAAGGGGTATCAAGTATTTTGAATACATTTTCAACAAAAATCAGTTTTTAGACATTGCTTAAAATACACATCGCCCGACACTTTCAAGAGAAGCCAAACAGTTTGCATTAATTATGGACCTCAGTAGGAACACTTTGGTGAGATACATGATATCAAGAATTTCAAAACCGCCATCCAATTGGACAGAAGAGGGGAGCATCTATCTACCAGTCCTTGTCTTTCATTGGTCGAGGGTTGCCTAATGGTTTGTTTATTAGTCACACTTCCCAGCATGCACATGGTCAGAATGGCTGAAAAGGTCTTTGTGCCCACTCTATGCATTGGTGGCCAGCTGGCCACTGAGAGCTCACACCTGTACACAGCTGTTGCTATAACAATGACTTCTGTAAAAAAAAAAAAGTGGGCAAATATGACATATGATCCAAGAAGAGTCTGATACCTCCTTTTTTAGATATTCAATAATTATCAGAAATGATTCCCTAGGCAGAGAGGAGCATGGGATTTTTCAAATATGTGAATTACAAACATTTTATCTCCAGAGATGCTTTTGGATTTTTCATTTGGATGATGTTTATGCTCCATCCCTTTTCCTCCCGACCTGATGAGAAACATTTGTCCTTTCACGGTTAACATCCGAAACTTGGAAAGCACCCAGGAAATAAAAGCAGATTAAAATAAATTCCCTGCGAGCTAAGCCTTGAAATTGTTTACTTGGTAACCGAGGAGAGTCTTGTTGGACACTGAGCAGATTATGAAGTTGCCACCAAGAGGCCTTCGAAGCATAGGCGGCTTTTAAATCATTCTGATGGTAACGTAAGCTACGGTGGCTGGGACCATTTGAGTAAGTGTAGCCCGTGCCGCCTTACGCTTTCTTAGGATAAGCACATGAGTCACTTTCTCTTCTCTGGAAGGTCTCAGAGTCCTCCACATCCGATCCATCAGCTCTTACATCGTGTTCCTCATGGCGCCTCACCAGACTCCCTCCCACTTTCCATTTTGTTTTTTAAGCAGGAAAGGAAGCAAAGAACATTCTCTACCTTTTCTATTCTTCCTGCTAGTGTCAATCCATTTTTTAAAAATGTTTACCGATTGATTTTTAGAGTGAGGAAGGGGGAGAGAGAGAGAAACATCAGTTTGTTGTTCCACTTATTTATGCATTCATTGGTTGATTCTTCTATGTGCCCTGAGCGAGGATCAAACCTGCCTGCAACCTTGACCTATGGGGACAATGCTCTAACCAAGTGAGGCACCCAGTCAGGGCAAGATCCTTTTTTATTTACCTCTATTTACCCTGTATTTTTCCAGGAACTATTGCTGGGGAAGCCAGTTTACATTCTGGCTTTTGTGTATTGCAGAGAACAGAGAGTCTGGCGTTCATCAACCCTGGGTTTGAATTCTGGCTCTACCACTTATAAACTGTATGAATTTGAAATGTCCCTTAACTTATTCGGCCTTCATGTTCTCTTCTGGGAAATGACGCTCGTAACAACATCACTCTTACAGGATTATTGTGAACCCAAAGCGAGGGCGTAGAAGAGAAAGGGCTGGATGTGGCATCTGACACGTAACACACATTTGACAAATACTGTCATCACCATCGTTATTTAGTGCCATCCACAATGTGTGTTTTTTGTCTGCCTCCTTAGATGTTAGAGATGAGCTTAACAATGAATGTATAGACAGGATCACCGGTAATAAGACCTTGAAATCAATCTCATCTACCAGCTTTAGACTGATGCTCTTTGAACCACAGTGCTCACGAACACGATGAGCAGAGAGTAGCAAACGGACACAGGACTGCGCACAGACAGCAGGAACGGTTCTTGCAAGGTGCCTTCAAGTGAAACCTCTGGACTCCTGGCAACGCTGGCGAGAAGTAACTGACCGCTGACTTACCCTGGCTGAGAACTTCAAGGGTGGAGAATTCTTTACCGAATTTCTCACAGGCAGACATGGCGTTAGGTTTTGTCGCTGTGTCTGTGACAATGCATGGAGGAAATGACAACTGGCCCTATTTTGTGGGACAGCTTCGGTCCCACCCAAAGTGCAGTCAATGCCAACATTGACAGTAACAGCATTCCACTCGAGTTCGTGGTTCATCGGGGCAACACGTAGCCCCACCAGGGTAAGAGAAAATGAAGTAGCTCTGGGATCTAACCTGTGGACTACACTGGGGTTCACAGATATTAGCCGTGCATGAACGTAAACCCAAATCTCTGATAACAAACAGGGAAACTTCTCAAATGCTTAGTAAGAGAGTTTGGTTGTGATACCAGGAAGGCAGAACTGGACGATTGGGGGGGAGGGGTTAACAGCCATCTAACTGATGGTGTTTGACTCTATTGGGAGGGACATTATAGGAAGTAAAAAGATGGTCAGCTTGAAACATGGGAGAGAGAAGTCAGGGCACCAGAAGTGCAGAGGGTTTATCTAGAGACAGCCCAGAAGAGACAGCCCCTATGGACAGCTAACAGGGTGGCCACCATAAAGCTGTCTTCGGCCGAGGAGCAGGGCTAATCTGATGTTTATGGATACACACCAGCATGCCAGAATTCTCAGAAGACAACTTATTTAAACTAATATTCAAGAATGGCTTGAAGGCGGAGTTAGGGTTAGGTCTGCCGTCTGATCATCGTGAGATAGGAAACGAAGGCTTGAAGTTATTCATATTTTCTATCACCATCTTATCTGGACACGAACACTTTGCATTATTCAAATAAAAATATTGGGGCCTTGGCTGGTTAGCCCAGTTCGTTGAGAGTGTCATCCTGAAATGAGAAGGTTGCGGGTTCGATTCCCCGGTCGGTGCACACACAGGAGCAGCTCAATATTCCTGTCTCTCTCTTCCTGCCTCTCTCTCTCAAAAGAAAGAAAGAAAGAAAGAAAGAAAGAAAGAAAGAAAGAAAGAAAGAAAGAAAGAAAGAAAGAAAGAAAGAAAGAAGGAAGGAAGGAAGGAAGGAAGGAAGGAAGGAAGGAAGGAAGGAAGGAAGGAAGGAAGGAAGGAAGGAAGGAAAGAAACTCTATATATACACAGATAGATAGATATAGATATAGATATAGATATAGATATAGATATAGATATAGAATCAGTATACAGGCTGTTCCACTGTCCAGGAATACACATCTTCAGACCCGAGAAGGAAGACCTATTTTATCCTCCCTGTCAACCCAGGAAGCATTTCCCAATCAGCCTCTCTTAATGCCAGGTCACCTCCCTGCCAGCACCACCCCTGCCCCAAGACCTGATCCCTCTCACAGCCCAGTGGGACTTTCTTTGTAGCAACTTTACTCTCTGAAATGACCGTATTATCTGTTCATTTTTGCTGGAGGATTTCATGCCTCTTTGCAAAAGTTAGTCCTTGTCTGTGAAAATTCCCTTCAAAGTTAAATACCATTCATGGATGTCTCTCTGTCTTCTTCAATACATCGCTCAAACTTACTCAGTCCCTCTCTCAAAGTTAGCTGTTCACGGATCGTGATGGGAAAACACGCCCCACCATTTTATCCATTTTACCCATTTAACACTCCAATGCATCACTTAAACCAAACCAGTTTCCTGTGGCTGCAGTGTTCACAATGGTATCCACCGACCTCGTGGGGCTCTATGGCACTTGAAATGCAGCCAGTCTGAATTCACCGGTATCCTAAGTGTATCGCACTGGATTGTAAAAACGTTGTATACAAAATGAACATACAATATCTCATTAATAATTTTTCAAGTACATGTAGAAATGTTAATATTTTGGATACCTTGAGTTAAAATTATATTAATAAACATTAATTTTGCCTAATTTTGTAGTGTGGCAAGTAGAAAAATGATCAGCTACATACATGGCTCACACTGTATTTCTGATGGACACCACTGGTCTTGGTAGTCACAGTGATAACATTTGAAGTACATTGTTTTACCTGGAGTATATATAACATCCTGTTCTGTAAGACTGGTAAATGTCATCCTTGTTTATTTCTAAAATGTATACCTAGCATTGAGTCTTTATGAAATGACGTCCATTAAGAAATGTGGTGTGGGCCCTGGCTAGTTGGCTCAGCAGTAGAGCGTCGGCCCACTGTGTGGAAGTCTTGGGTTTAACTCCTGGTCAGGGCATACAGGTGAAGCGACCACCTATTTCTTTTCCCCTCCCCCTTCTCATCCTTTCTCTCTCTCCCTCCGATACCTATGGCTCGATTGGTTCAAGCAAGTTGGCCCTGGGAGCTGAGGATGGCTCCATGGCCTCATCTCAGGTGCTAAAATAGCTCAGTTGCTGAGCAACAGAGCAGCAACCTTAGATGGGCAGAGCATCACCTGGTAGAGGGCTTGCTGGGTGGGTCCCAGTCAGAGCACATGCGGGAGTCTTTCTCTCTACCTCCCCGCCTCTCACTAAATTAAAAAAAATAAATAAAAGAACTGTGCTGTAATGTGGGGACACCCTGGCTGCCCTGCAAGGTCGCCTGATGGTCCCGCGGAGAGACTTGCTTACAACAGCCCATTGTGTCAACCAGACTTGGCCTTTCTTATGCGCTCTGTGTCTGTGGCAGCAATTACGGCCTCAGGGTCAGGCACTTGTGGGCAGTTCATCGCCAGTTTGACTACAAGTTTGTGGGCTTTTTAGCTAGCATTCTTTAAAGGCTAGGAGATGCCCTAATCCCAAGGTCAATGCTGCTTAGCTCAGTAGTACTCTGTGATTGGGAAGAATGCTTCCCTTCTCATTGTCAATAGTATTGACTGGCATTTCTTTGGGTGGCCCTAGTCATTTTTATTTGCCCCCCCCCCACCCCTTTGTTTTCAACTGCCTAAGAGGTGACATCATCTTTCCTTTCACAATACGGACATTATAGCGATGCTTAAGACCCAGGACAAGGAGATCCACTGTCCCAAGTCGGACCTCACCTCTTCATTATTATTGAAAGTGACTCACAGGGGAAAGAGAGCTCGGAGGAGTAAGGAGGCCCTGCCCCTGCAAATTCTACAAGTCACCAGCCTGATAAACTACCATCGTTGCCACCAGCCACAATGCTCCCATTAAACTCCAAAAAGAAGAGTAGGTATGACTAATTCTCCCCTTCTCCCGCCAAAAATAAATCACAGCGCCGAGCTGGACGGAGACACAGACTTTTTCCAGGATGAAGAGTTGAGTTGGAGGCTGAAACATTGGAAACCTTTAGAAAAAGAGCCAGATGGCCTGAGCTGGGGACTGTGGAACCAAATCCCCAGGCCAGACCCTTCCATGAAAGCCGTGTTGTTAGAGGCAGCGGCAGGGACTTTCAAGATATGGTGGCATTGGCCCTGGCCGGTTGGCTCAGTGGTAGAGCATCGGCCTGGCGTGCAGAAGTCCCAGGTTCGATTCCCAGCCAGGGCACACAGGAGAGGCGCCCATCTGCTTCTCCACCCCTCCCCCTCTCCTTCCTCTCTGTCTCTCTCTTCCCCTCCCGCAGCCGAGGCTCCACTGGAGCAAAGATGGCCCGGGCGCTGGGGATGGCTCCTCGGCCTCTGCCCCAGGCGCTAGAGTGGCTCTGGTTGCAACAGAGCGACACCTCGGAGAGGCAGAGCATCGCCCCCTGGTGGGCAGAGCGTCGCCCCCTGGTGGGCGTGTCGGGTGGATCCCGGTCGGGCGCATGCGGGAGTCTGTCTGACTGTCTCTCCCCGTTTCCGGCTTCAGAAAAATACAGGAAAAAAAAAAAAAGATATGGTGGCATTGATAGAATTTTATTCGATATTAAATATACATTGATCTTTTCATTAGGTCACTCATTCATTCACTTGCACAAGTTTCTGTCCTTCGAAGACCTTCAGAAATCACTCATGTTTAGGGATCATTCCAGATCCTCCCAAAACCTGTGCATCTGAAATTCACAGCAGCTTATGGGCAAATATTTTGCCTGCAGCTAATTCACTGAAGTTCAGCTATCTGAGTCAAAGCAAGCAATGACTAGGACCTAAGAGGCAGCAGAAAGAACTTGGGTATTAGGGCCCAACACATGGCAGGTTGAACTCTAATTATTTCATCTTGTGTTTTGGATTCACCATCTATAAGATTGGGGCGTTAATAGAAATATTGGAGGATAAACTATACAAAGGACCTATAACAGTGCCAGTGCCTGGCAGATACTATCACAGTCATTGGGATTAGCCCATGGCAGAATAAGACAGCAGAAGCTCTCTGTTTCTCTTGATCAGAATCATTGTATTTATGCGGCTGGCACAGTGTTTCACACATATAAAGAAGAATCAAGTGACTGGTTCCTTTTATTGTTTCTATTATTGTTGTTCCGATCTGATCCTGACATTTTTAGAATGACGGCATGTAATTCAGTATCAAAGATCCAGTCTGGAAAATTCGTTATTAGAATGATGAAGATGTCGTTACTACAAAGCTTCCCGGTGCTAAGATCGTGCTTCAGCTGCGTGCCATACGACCCACTGCTGTGGGCCGGACATCTGCCCTTTGGAAAGGTGGGGGAGGGCACAGGTGACAAAGTCACATTCTGGAGTGAAGACTCTTAGATCTAAATCCTAGTTCGATCACTTACCTATGACGCGACCTGAGGCCAGGTACTTAACCTGTCCACACTGAGGCAGCAGTCTCAAAGAGATATCTGTACACCCACGTTCACGGCAGCATTGGTCACAGTGGCTGAACGGTAGAAGCAACCTAAGTGTTCATTGGCAGATGAACGCGTGATCAGCTTGTGGTCACCCACAATGGAATACTATTCAGCCACAGAAGAAAGGCGTTCTGGTCCATGAGACAACACGTATGAACTTCAAAGGCACTATGGTACGTAAAATAAGCCAGCCCGTCTCAAAAAGACAAATACTGTATGATTCGACTAATATAGAAGTAGCCAAATTCACAAAGACAGTAGTCGGATTCAAAGCAGAGTGGTGGTTGCCGGGTTCTGGGTGGAGAGAAGAATGGGTAATTGTTCAGGGGGGGACAGGATTTTAATTTTGCAGGTTGACAAGAGTTCTGGAGACAGATGCTGATGACAGTTGTACAGCAATTCGACTATCGTGACTGCCACTGAGACTTACACTTAAAATGATCGTTTTTATGTATATTTCACAACTTAAAAAAAAACTAAAATAAAACAGAATCACAATACCAATATTTTTACATTTTTTGGTTGACTGGGTTATAGAACAATATTTTTCATGATGTAGCCCAGTATTTGGCATCGATGTACAAGTCCAATAAATTGCAGGTATTTTTAAAAACTTTATAAAAACCAAAACATCAGAAACAACCAGCAGTGGGCTTCCTTTGAATCCACAACTTCTAGCTCTGAGCTTAGATCGTCGAGCAAAAGAAACCTACCACCCGGAGGGAAAGGGGTGAGGTCCTTCGTAAGACAAGACACTCAATCTGAGCAGCGAGTGTCCCAGTCTCTGAGTTCAAGACCAAATCCTCAGTAGACCCAGTAGGGGGCGACAAAGAGGGGAGGCGGAATGAATTAGAATGGGACTAGGATCAGAGGACAGAGGGAAGTGGCGTGGATGGGGCCCCACTGCGGTGGGAGGTTGCTGGGCATGCCCTCAGCCTGCCTAAATCCCGTCCTCTGAGCACAGCCCCTGACACTCAGCTCGGCGGTCACTCTCCCTGTCTATAAACCCTTTCCTCAGCCCTTCTCTCATTTGGAGGTGTCTACTCCCTGAAGCTACAAGCTTGGCAAGTCGGTCTTCTGAATAAAACATTGTGCCATTAAGAAGATTCCAAAGAAGAAGAAGAAGAAGAGTATTTCATGAGTCCCAGAGATGGTGCAGTACCTGTCAGGTCTGCATCCACACCCAGCCGGGGCCACCCAAGGTCAGGCAGCTGGGGTTCCCTCAAAGGGCTGGGTCAGTTTGCTCCTTCAGCTCACTTGCACTAACCCTGCAAACCTGGCCACACTTCCTCTCCTCCTGATCTAAAATATTCCAGTCTTTAATGAGTTCCAGGCCCGTCGATGTGACGGCCCCATCCGCGCGAGGCCTGTGTGCCAATTCAAAGTCTGAAACCGGTGAACTCACAGAGCCCACGGGAGACCGGCCGAAGGAGATGCGGAGCTACGGGGCTGCTGGAAAAGCTGCGGCGTCCCGCCAGCCCCGGGCTCGTCGTGAAGGGTCTGCTGGGCTCCAGACCCCGCCCCCTGCCTCTGCAGAAACCAAGGGGCGGTTCGAGCGGGGGAGGCAGACACACCCAACTCTAGGGCGCGTGTCCTGGGTCTGGTAACATCCTTGGCCGGGCACAGAGTAGCAGAGGTCATGGCCAAAAATCCAGCAAGAATGAGCAAAACAGAGAAAGAAGATTAATACAGGCACAGTTTCTTTGCAAGAGGCAGCCTCGTTTGCCTGAAATGCAGAGCCACGCCCTTGAGTCCACGGCTCAGTTGCACCTACTCTTTTGTGTTTGAGACCTTTAGGGGTATTTGTGTTCTATATTGTCCCTTTATAGTACTCCTTGCACTTCTTCACAACTATAAAGTGGGGGAAGCCTTGGCCGGATAGCTCGGTTGGTTAGAGCGTCGTCCCAAGGAACAGGGGTAACGGGTTGCCAATTCAATCCCCGGTCAGGACACATTCAGGAGCAGATCAACATTCCTGTCTCTGTCACTTTGTCTCCCTTACTCTCTCTCTAAAACCAATAAAATAAACATTAAAAAGGGGGGAACCTACATATATGTATATACAAAGGTGGGTGTAAGTAGGTTTACAGTTATCCGTAGGGCAAAAGATGTGCAGGTTAGGATAATAATAAGAATAAACTGTTTCATATACTCACATCTGTAAACCTACTTTTGCCCACCCCTGTATATGTGATGTAGTCTTATGTATATTTGTGTGTGTGTGTATATGCACATTTTATATTTACATAAAGTCTGAGTCTGAATTATTGCATTTAAATTCAGTCTGTTCCTTCATATTGTACTTTTCCATACTACAAATGTTTAGGTCCTAATTCCAGAAATAAACTAATATTTAGTCTAGTAAAAAAATTTCTCCTGTCAGTAGGGTTTGTTTTCTTAGATTTTATTAGATATGTGAGGCGTGCTAAATTTTCCCATTTTAAGTGCCCTCTAAAAACATACTTTTTATTTATTTATTCATTTATTCACTGTGTACTTATTGGGTGTCTTCTATGTATCAGTGCTAAATCTACTATTTATCAGTGAACAATAAAAATATGCAAAGACAAAACTCCCTACTTTATGCAACTTATATTTTCAGGATATTATTTCTCCTAGTTATTTTCTTTCAAAAAAAAAAAAAAGAAAAGAAAATGAACACACCCTGAATACTTACGATTCCCAGATGATTACTGCTTGCCCATTGTCATAGCATCACAACTTCTCTTAGCTTTAAGATTGTATTTATAAACTCTGGGGGTTAGCTTCAACCTGGACAGTTTCCTGTCGTTGTCCTATCACAGGTGAAATGGCATTGACCCCCACACCTATGCCCTCCTGCACCTCACTGACCTGACCCCCAAAGACTATTAGGGCTCACTGTGGCTGGGTCACACTTTCTTTTGTTCATTTTTTTAAGTGAGAAGTGGGGAGGCAGAAAAACAAACTCCCACATGCACCCTGACCAGGAACCACCCAGAAAGCCCCCTACAGGATGATGCTCTGCCCATCTGGGGCTTCTGCTCCATTGCTCGGCAACCGAGCTATTTCAGTGCCTGAGGCGAGGCCATGGAGCCATCCTGAGCACCTGAAGCCAACTTGCTCAAACCATTCAAGCCATGGCTGCAAGAGAGGAAGACAGAGAGAGTGAGAGAGAGAAAAGGGAAGGGGAGAGGAGGAGAAGCAGATGGTCGCTTCTCCTGTGTACCCTGACTAGGAATCAAACTTGGGACTTCCACATACTGGGCAGACACTCTACTGCTGAGCCAACCAGCCAGGGCCTGGATCACACTTTCATGCTGCAGGATATGTTTCCCAGCCTGGCACATGTGCACATTCTCGTTGAGATAGTAGGAAAAAGCATGATCACTTCCACGGCACTGAATAAAGCGAGCAGTCACAAGATGGCTTCCCTCCCCTTTAGGGAGGGAAATAAAACAAAAACTCCTTGTGTCTCATGCCACTGGTGTGCACACGTCAGTCTTGTGTCAGTTAGCAGCGCCATCACTGGCTCTTCCACGTCCTGTTGAATTGCCCCTGAATGCCGCCCGGGGCCAGGTATAAATTGGAAAATGTCATGACATCTCTGGGCATTTCTTATAAAACCGTCTTCCCCACACTCTGCCAGGAGTCTTACTTCCCAGCCTGTGACCTAATCCCTTCTGTTACTACTCCCTTAGCATCTCCAAGCCCTGGGTGTCTAGTTGCTAAAGAGTGTCATTACCGATCAGTATGGGTTTACCGAAGAGATTCCAGTAGATTAAAGCCGAAAAGCTTTTTTTTTTTTTTTTTTTCCGGGATCCACCTGTACTGAGTCAGGAAGGAAAGCAGAAGAAAATTGGGAAGGAAACCCTGTCTTTTGAGTTGGCTTTGCCTAGTAGGGACCAGCCAGGCTTTACCTACAACCTGTGGTGTTGACCAGGCCCGTCACTTAAAACTAAACACGTTTCACAGTGGCGGCCAGCCAGAAGCATAAATTCTGCCCCAAACTAAACACTGCAGAGGGTCTGCCTCATTTCAAAACCTCTGTGCCAACTGCACAGTACACAGCATGTTGTGGGTAGGATTCTGCAGAAAGGTTGAAGGGGCCAGTCTGTATTTCAGGGGTCAGCTCCTGAAGAAGCCACCATTTCCTTCAGTTTGGAAGGGTGTCATAATCAAGGGTGGCTTTGGGGAAATGGCCATAAAAAGGACCATTTAACTTGGTCGTAAGCTTACTGAATAACTTCAAGAAAGGGAATTTATAGAGATTCCCCAGGAGAGCCCGGGGCGGGGGGGGAGGGGGGGAGCAGGGGGAGGGGGAGGGTCGTGGGGAAGTGCGGGCAGTCTATGTGTACTCTTTTATGACATCTGAGGTGACAAAAGCAGAGTCCGGGGTTGTGAGAAGTTTTAGGTTGAGATGAGGACTGTGGTTCTGTTGTCACTGTTCATAGTTAGTATTTGACTGATTGTGGGTGATTTCTGGTGGGTTGTGGTTTATTCCTGAAAAACAGTTATTATCTGATACCCATGTTGAAGAAGATGGATGTGTTATTTTGCTTTTATCGATGTTGAAGTTTGGGGGAGGATCAAACAATGATGATGATGGTAGGAATGTCCCCTTCCTGAAATAAAAAAAACAATTTTTGCCACATAACTGGGAGCAATTAGCCACATTAATTAAAAAAAAAAAAAGAATTGAGAGACAGAAATTTTCTTGGAATATAGGTATTTGCAATTTCTCTAATTAGCCCAATCCTGGCTTTATATACGTGTGCGTGTATGTGTGTGTGTGTGTGTGTGTGTGTGTGTGTGTGTGTGTGTGTGTGTGTATCATAGTTATCACAGTACAGAAGACATCTAAAATGTTAGAGCATTGACATAATTCTTTCGGACCACACTTCCCTCTTCATCTGCACCCATCTCATTTTCCAATCTGTGTTCCTGGGAGGATTTCCACCTGCATAAACTGCAGGTCAGGCTCTGTTTCCTAGCTCCCTTCTGCGGTCCTGTGTGTATATTTCTCTTTATAGCGGTCCCAACCCGGGTGACTCTCAATGCGTCCATACAGCCTTCCAGGAAGAGTTTCAGGTGGTTTGCAAGATTCAACAGAAAACAGATGATTTAAAAGCTACAAAGGAAGCATCGACATCTTGAAGGATTTCTGAGTGTGAGGGAGTAGGTCAGACCGCCTCTCTTTGTCAGGTCTGGTAGTGGAGCCGCCAGCGAGGCAGGGAGCCCCCTGCCAGACATCTGTGCCGAGGCACAAAGACCTCGGTCTGTTTGCTCCCCGGGAACAGGAAACATTTCATCTCCAACAAATCGAGGCTTAGAACATTGCCAAGTTTCGTGGCTCAGGAAGCCAGCCGGTGACCCTTCAGTTCTCTGCAGTGGTTCCCCTTCTGCGTGGAACAGCTGAGCATCCTTACCCCCAGGGCATCGATGAAGGGCACTCCCTTGTGCTCGGCATGAATGAGATCCTCAGAACTCTGCTGTTCAAGTGCTTGGTTTCAAGTTGCCAGATGGGAGTGAAGCATCCAGAAAAATATATCTGTGACTATGAAACTTCAAAAGCACAGGGAGGCTGTTTCTTTTTTTTTTTTTTTTTTTCCCCTTAAGTGAGAAGCAGGGAGGCAGAGAGGACAGACTCCCACATGTGCCCTGACCAGGATCTACCTGGCAAGCCCCCTATGGGGCAATGCTCTGCCCATCTGGGGCCAGTGCTCCGTTGCCCACCAACCGAGCTATTCTAGTGCCCAAGGTGAGGCCATAGAGCCATCCTCAGTGCCCAGGGACAACTTACTCCAATTGAGCCATGGCTGTGGGAGTAAAGACAAAGAGAGAAGGGGAAGGGTGGAGAAGCGGATGGTTGCTTCTCCTGTGTGCCCTGACTGGGAATCGAACCCGAGACTTGCACATGCTGGGCCAATGCTCTACTACTGAGCCAACCAGCCAGGGCAGGGGAGAGTGTTTCATCATCCATTTCTATCTTTCCACGTTAGATAATCCTTTCTACAGAAAAAAAAAAGAAGGCTACGAATGTTTTATAAGTTAGTAATAGTAATCCAGGTCTTGAGAAGTTTATGTTCCAAGCAATGACTTCTCATCGCTCTCGGGTACTGAAGCCCAGTGTCTCGTGCTGTTTGTTCTCGACCATCCAGAGTCCAGTGGTTCTCAACCTTTCTAATGCTGCGACCCCGCAATACAGTTCCTCATGTCGCGGTGACCCCACACCAAAAAATAATTTTGGTGGCTACTTCATAACTGTAATTTTGCTTCAGTTATGATTCAGAATGTAAATACCTGGTATGCATTATGTATTTTCCGATGGCTTTAGGCGACCCCCGCTGGGGTCGCGACCCACAGGTGGAGAACCGCTGGTCCAGACCATCTGTGCCTGCTCACGTCCACAACCTCGTCAAACACTTACGTGGAGGATCCCGTAGAATTGGTGTTCTAATGTTCACAACATTTTGCACTGCCCGCTAGCCAAGCCAAGTGTCTTTCCATTTGATGGGTGTTCCATAAATTTTAATCAGTGCTACTGGGTTCTGTTATTTGAGTGAAAAACACTGCATAGTTTCATCTGTGTATAAAATTTGCATATGTGCATATATGCACATGATGTGTTATATTTGTATATATTATATATCGTGTTATGTATTCTATCTTCTTAGATGTTGTATACGTATTTTTTTTCTTTTCAAGCAGAGATTGTGATGCCAGGCATGATAGCTAAACTAGACCCTTTACAAACGACCACACATGCCACATAGCCCTGGTCACTGGTACTCTTTCTTAATGACTTCGCTGTCTTACAAAAGACAAGCCACTGGACTGAGAACCCAGGGTCCACAATGACATTATTCTGCGGTATTGTAATTTGAGTTGATCTCAAGGAGGTCTAGTGATATTTAAACAGCAACGTGAGTGGCTGTGCTTATGCAGAACGTCATTGGCATGTCAGGGGCCCCTTGGAGGGGCTCCCAGCTCCTCTTCATGGATCACAGTGAACGGCACCCGTCCTTGTGTTGGTTATAAACACGCTGCGCTCCTGGTCACGCCTGTGTTTCCTGCAGTTACAAGGCACAGTACTGGAGCACCTGGTCTCAGCGTCAGAACTCCCTAACTTCTCCAGCAGAAACCGCTGTGTGGTTTGCACTTGGGCTTTAAAGTGGAACTTAATTCGTGGTGCCAGGACACATTCTTCAAGGTCAAAGTTGACAGGATGGGAGAGGCGCGCTTCATCCAATCGACTTTCCAGCCCAGCGTCGATTCCACCCTGGCAGGCCAAAGTCAGCAGAGCCGGGACCATAAATAGGAGGCCTGGAACGGCCCGGGCGGCAGGCTTAGGCAGCTGAAATCCGCCAGGAGCGTTTGACCAGCTATTCAGATAGGTCCCAAAAGACGTCTGTGGAAGTGGGGAAGGATCAAGCAGAGCTTGTCCAAACCAGCAGAGGGTTCAGATAGAAAAGGCTGAAAATTGGCCTCTTGGCACAAAAGTTAACCAACAACATGTGTCAAATAGCCAAGAGGAGCCAAGCCCTGTGCCGGGCAGCGCGCAGGAAGGGGTGTGGCCACAAGCCTCCGACTGTGCCTGGAAAAGGCTTAAATCTAATTGGTTTGGGAGGTGAGAGGAAGCCGCATGTCCCACAGGACTTCTTTGTCACTCGGATCCTTCTGACACGGTATAATATTTATAATATTTATAATGACACTGTCATAAATATTATGAGCTTTATAGGTTTAATTTTTTGGGTCAAATCCTACGCAATAATAATTTGCGAACCTCGGTCTCTTATCGTGTTTAAAAATGATTGGAGGAGGCCAAGAGCATGCTCAAAAAAAAATAAAGAAGACAAGGGAAAAGACGGTTTAAAAGTCAAAATGTTTTCATCGAAAGAGGGAAAGAATCAAGAAATAAGCCCCCAGAGCAACAAGAACGCAAACAACAGACTGAGATGGCCACTCAGGAGGAAAAAACAGAGAAACTTTTTTTTTTTAAATGTCACCCAGGCTGTCACTTTAGAGGGACATGACGGAGATAAAGAGGGGAACTTTGGCGGGCTGGAGAGATTAGGGCCAAAGAGCAGATTTTCAGGAATTTTGTGAGCTGGTTGTTAGACACAGCCGTTATTAAATAAGAAAATATATACACTAACAATTAAATAAATTATCTTAAAAACAAAGGTAATAAATATTCAAAACTCATCACTTCCAAAGTATTTTTACTACACTTGACTCTTATTTATGCTCTTGAGGTTAGGTCTGTCTTATCTACATGATAAAAAATATTATATAATGGAGAGCTACTTGGCCACTCTTTCTAACTCAGTTTTCCATGACATCACATTGTTGGTTTAAAGTCAGCCATCATGGGCCTTGGTCGGATAGCTCAGTTGGTTAGAGCATCGTCCCAGAGCGCAGAGGTTGCCGGTTCGATCCCTGCTCAGGGCACATACAGGAGCAGATCTATGCTCCTGTCTCTCTCTCACTCTCTCCCTTCCTCTTTTGCTAAAATCAATAAATTTAAAAAGGTAAATAAAATAAAATAATAAAATAAAATCAGCCATGGTGGGAGTACTTACACACCATGAATGTCAGCAAAGGTAAAAATACATAAGTTACATAAAATTAGATGTACTGGGGTTCAGGCAGTCCTATGTCTGCATGAAGCTTGGTTTATTATTTTGCTGGTTGTCTAGACTTAAGAAAGAAATTATGGGAAAAGTCAGGTCTTCATCCCTTACATTGTGAACTCTAAAATAATTAAGGAACAATATTTTCCAGTATTGGAAACCTATTGTCTGATTCAGCAGCAGAATGAATAAGTAGAATTTCAACACACATCTTGGTTATCTTGATTTCATCTTTCTCGCCCAAGTAAAAGAAAACATCAGTCAGTTTCCCTGTTGAAATGACATTCATTCATCCAGCACAGTTATAGGTTGGTTGTGGATACTAGAGTTAAAAAAAAAAAAACAAAAAACAAAAAAACAAAAGCATTCTGTGAGCATAGATTGTAATATATTTGTGTGCCTGCATACATGTCTCATCTATGTTGACATTTGTTTTCCCAGAGTTGGTTATTAAACACTGACCAGCAGACATTGAAAAGAATCTATTGTACATAGGCCCTGGCCAGTTGGCTCAGTGATAGAGCATTAGCCCGGCATGTGGATGTCCTGAGTTCGATTCCTAGTCAAGGCACACAGGAGAAGAGACCATTTGCTTCTCCACCTCTCCTCCTTCTCTTTCTCTCTCTCTCTCTTTCCCTTCCGTAGGCATGGCTCGATTGGTTTCAGTGCATCTGCCTCGGGCACTAAAAATAGCTTGGTTGTGAGCATCAGTCCCAGATGAAGGTTCCTGGGTGGATTCTGGTCAGGGTACATACAGGAGTCTGTCTCTCTATGTCCCCTCTTCTCACTTGGAAAAAGAAGAAAGAGAAAAAGAATCCATATAATATTTTAACGGCGAAAAACTAGTAAGGTGCAGTCAGGGAACTTAGTGGTAAGACTGTCGGACTAACTGACTTTGCCTCCAGATTGGGCAGCTCGCTGTCTCCTCAACATGCCGAATGCAGGGCCCTCTGTGTGCTTGATGACGATAGTGTACTAAGACATGGTGGGTGCTTTAGCCATTGGGAAGTTAGAAGAAATGCCTGTTTTTGTTTTATTTTCTCTTTTTTCCCCCCTCATTGTACCTTTATATAAGAAGAACTGAACTGTGATTTGACTGACAGACTAAGAAATATCTGTAATCTGTATTTGCTGCGAACCAGAGCAGCTAATAATTCCAGGTCCTGAGTTGGAACAGCACGGAATTAAGAAAATAGGCTTAAAGAATAAAAGGATGGGTTCAGGAAGGCTCAGCAGAGCTGCTGGCAAGAACAGAGCGCTCTCCAGACCACTTCTTGCTTTATTTAAAGGGAAAAATGAAGCCATTAGCAAATCAGAGGTCTTTGATCACATTTCCAAGGCAACCCAAGAATTGTACCAAGTGCAGAAAACCCCCTCCATACATAACATCTTAACTTCACACCAAACAAAGGATAGAAGAAACTTGCCTCCAGTCTTTCCGGGGAACATGGGGGGGGGGGGTGTAAACAATCCAGCAACACAGCTTAACCGCCTTTTGCAACCTAATCAGTCACGTGAGGTGGGGGGTTGGGCAGACTGTCAGCTTACAGCCAGTTCCCTGCATCTCTGTCCCCCCAAAAATCTAAACTCCAAAAACCCTGTTGGCTTTTCGGTTCTCAACATGTATCTGTGGCATATAAATTCGCAAATGTTATACATGATGGAGATAATGAGAGGGGATGTCTCTCTCTACCACGTGCCCACTCACGCTTCCATTTTGGAAATGAACTGAAGATGTGAAACTCTATCATTCACACGTCAGCGATGCAGGGAACCTGTCTGAGGTGTTCACAGCACACACACACTTCAGGTCAGGGTCTAGACTGGGAACACGAAGTCACAATGTCCCAGACTGTAGGCCTGGCAAGTCCTACCGGGAGCTTTGCTACCACCAGCCGGATGCCTTCCCCGGGGAAGCTCACACATCAGACAGCCCAGGGTCCAGTACACGGGACCATCCTTCCTGAGGGCCGTCACTGAGCAGCTCCGACCCCTCCTCATGCCGAACTCCGCCGAGTTTTCAGCCAGGGAGGAGCAGGAAACCCAACTGCCACCCACTCTTTAGTAACCTTTGTCTCGCAGTGCAAAAGGGAAGTCTGGGATGCGTTCAGGTTGGGAAGTCTCCGGTTCAGTGACGGAACTGGGTCATACGGTGCCTGGGTTAGTCTCTCTCACACACACATTCAGCTCCAGGGAGTCAGACTCCCTTGCACGAATAAAGCTGGAAGACAGAGGAGGGGACATCTGGGGGTGGCACAGAGAAGGGGAGCTAGAACCATGATAAAAATGCGTCTGGGGGGGCCTGACCTGTGGTGGCGCAGTGGATAAAGCGTCGACCTGGAATGCTGAGGTCGCCGGTTCAAAACCCTGGGCTTGCCTGGTCAAGGCACATATGGGAGTTGATGCTTCCTGCTCCTCCCCCCTTTCTCTCTCTCTCTCTCTCCTCTAAAATGAATAAATAAAAATTAAAAAAAAAATGCGTCTGGGCTTGACCTATGGTGGCGCAGTGGATAAAAGCGTTGACCTGGAATGCTAAGGTCATAAGTGCAAAACCCTGGGCTTGCCCGGTCAAGGCACATATGGGAGTTGATGTTTCCTGCTCCTCCCCTCCCTCTCCTCTCTCTCTCTTTCTCTCTCTCTCTCCCCTCTCTAAAAATGAGTAAATAAAAAAAAAAATGTGTCTGGAGGTTATCCCATCTCCAGACTTTTTGACTTGCTTTTAAGCCCATACCTGCAATACTGGAGCTAGTTTAAACTATTTTTTTTTTTCTCTTACATCCTGAACCATCTTAACCGACAAGATGTGACGTCGGGGTTTGGAGAGTGCGTCGGTCACGTCGCCGTCTAAGGCAGAGGGGACGCTCGCCTGGCCTCTCCCGGGACCCTCTGCTTCCTGGCTGTCTCTCCGTCACCCCCCCAGAGAGGACTGAGTGATGTTCTCCACTTCCCACATCCCTCCCCATTGTCACCTCTTGCCCCACCACCGCGCAGTTCCTATACATACTGTCCAAATAATCACTCCATTTCCCTTCGGAGTAAGAGGGGGGATAAAAAAAAGAAAAAGGAGGCGATGGGTGAGGAGGCTGAGCCAGATGCAATTTTTGACAATTCACAGAAACATCTGAGCACTTCCAATCCAGCCCCTTCCTGTTAGAGAACACTGGCTGACGATGGATATTAGTTTTATTTTTCTGACATATGTTTTTAATAATGATGATGCTATGAACCACTGCCTCCCTCCCCCACCCCCCAAGCTGATAGCACACACACACACACACAAAAAAAAATGCTAGTAGGGACCAGGATTTTTTTTCCCCCTGAAGCTGGAGAATGCATTCTTGGTCTGACCTGGGGTCAATTGCCACCATCCAAATCTTGCTGTTCTGAGCACTTCTCTTCTGAAGATATTTCCTTCAGTGAAGAGAGAAGCCTTTGCCTGAGAGACCTGCTAAGCCATTGCTCTGAGCTGCGGCCACAACAGAGTAGAAACCTTCTTATTTTTTAATCTGGGACATCTTTCCCCACTCTTTGCTATTTCTTATTAAATTGATCAGTCAGTACACACTTCCATATTGTATGATTCTTTTCACAGATAAAGCATTTTGTCAGCTGCTGGACAGACTGAAAACGTGTCCACGTTAGGACAGGCGGCTTCACTCCTGGGGACATGGAAGTTGGGGTTTTCAAAAGAATGAACTACAAGAAAGCTTGTTCTTGACATTGCATTGCAAGTGGGGGGTCTTTGACACCCTGTCGCCAAACTCTTTTCCTGCCAGAGCTCTACCTCTGGGCATGTCCCCAACCCCACGTTGTCACCCACCCCTCCCATCCTGGTCAT